>NC_084833.1:50244715-52644715 GCF_033115175.1 Lepus europaeus | reverse complement strand
TGCCACCTCGCTAGTCCAAGTGATCAATTTCAGTTCACATTCGATGGCTTAGACAGGTCTAAAAATCAAAGGGATCACACAAACAAGACAAGTGTCTGCTAATACTAACTGATAGAATCAAAAAAGGAGAGAAAGATCCAACATGGGAAGTGGGATACACAGCAGACTCATAGAATGACAGATGTCCTAAACAACACTCCGGCCTCAGAATCAGCCCTTAAGGCATTCGGATCTGGCTGAAGAGCCCATGAGAGTATTGTAGGCATGGAAAGCCAAGATACCATGGAAAAGAAAAAAAGAAGAAGACCTAAATGAAAGATCTCTGTTAGTGAGATCCCAGTGGAAAGAACAGGGCCATCAAAGAAGGAGGTACCTTTCTCTGAAGGGAGGAGAGAACTTCCACTTTGACTGTGACCCTATCGGAACAAGATCAAACTCAGCGAACTCTAAAGGCTTCCATAGCCCTGGCAACTCATGACTAGAGCCTAGAGAGATTACTGACGCCATGAACAGGAGTGTCAAATTGTTAAGTCAGCAACAGGAGTCACTGTGTACTTACATCCCATGTGGGATCTGTCCTTAATGTATTGTCTAATGTGCAGTGATGCTATAACTAGTACTGAAACAGTATTCTTACACTTTGTGTTTCTGCGTGGGTACAAACTGATGAGATCTTTACTAATTACATACTGAATCGATCTTCTGTATATAAAGATAAGTGGAAATGAAAAAAAAAAAAACCTGGTGTTAAATTGGAAATGGCATAGAAAATTAATTAATTTAAAAAAATATATATTATGTAGGATCTCTGTCTTTAATGTGCTGTACACCCTTATTCAATGCTATAACTAGTACTCCAACAGTATTTTTTTTCTTTTCTTTTCACTTTGTGTTACTATATGGGGGCAAACTGTTGAAATCGTTACCTAATATATACTAAACTGATCTTTTGTATACAAAGAGAATTGAAAATGAATCATGATGTGATAGGAAGGGGAGAGGGAGCGGGAGGGGGGAGGGTTGTGGGTGGGAGGAAAGTTTTGGGAGGGGGAAGCCATTGCAACCCATAAGCTGTACTTTGGAAATTTATATTCATTAAATAAAAGTTTAATAAAAAAATTAATAAATAAATAAAAGTGAACACTTAGTGTTGACACTCTGAGGAAAACCCATCCTTCAGAGCTCCATGGAGACTGACACCATTTTCCTAGGCAGAGTGAATCCTATACACTCTGTGCTCTGTTTAGTCTCCTATCGCAGAGCAAAGATTCCTTCAGTTCTGGATTTACTCACTTACCTGTCTAGACTTAGCAGCCTGCACAGAGCAAGTGCCAGTTCAATACGTGTTGATTTATATTCATAGGAACAAAGAAACACATACCGAATTCTCCAAAGCAACCACTAGAAGCACAAAGTGTAGCCCAGCATTCCAGGATCAGCATAGCTGTACTCCAGTAGTCCTCCAGTTACGGGGCCTGCCTCTGCTGTACTGAGTTTCTGCTTACTAGTTGTTGTTTTCAAGCTTCTTCTACCCTTGCTTTTAGCAGATGTTGTACTGGGAGACAGTTCACTAACATACGCGATGTCCATTAACACTATTCTACCACGCTACTCTGGCCAACTTGATCTCACCCTGAGTTACTGTAGGAACCCCAAATCATCACAACACTAATAGACCAAGAAAACAATAACCAGACAGCTACTGTTTCTCAAGAACCTACTTCATGCCAAACACCGTACTAACTGGCTTATACATATTACCCCGTCAAAAGGTCTTTGAGGTGAATATCATTATCCCCATTTTACAAATAAGAAAACTGAGGCTCAGGGAGCTGAGGGTATCTGCCAGCTGCCCACCAGTGGCAAGTGGCACAGCACGAATTGAATCAATGCTGCCCGGCCCCAGAGCTGGATCTCTCTCTTCCTCAGTGCCCTCTGGAATACATCGCAGCTGTTGTGATGATTAGAAAAGATAATGGGTGGGAAAGTGCTTGGAAAACTCCACAGAGAACAAAGCATGTAAGAGATTATGAAGACTTGTCAAGAGCTTTGGCAAGGGCACTGTGATAATAGCCCTGGGGAGGGGGAACAAATTGATCTGGCTGGAGTTTAGGGACATTTCCTACTATGTAAGTGCTCTGAATTCAGTCTTTCTGAACTGGTAGCGCTGCAGCCTCTCCCGTCTTTGTGAAGCAGTCCCCATCTCTGGGAACAAAGGCAGGAGAGGTTTATTGGGCTGAAACCAGTTATTTTGTCTTGAGACAGATCAAAGGCTGGGAGATGAGTGGTGGTGCTGTCCACTAGCTGTTGGGTGCTGGACATTGATTGATTCCGGACCTTGCTCTGAGTGAGAGAAGTAACTTACAACATATGCTCAACGTTTTTCTCTTGAAGACAGATTTCACAAACACAATAGGCCTGCATGTTTATTCTTTGAAATGTGGCGTAACAGACCCAAGCACACAGATTGGTACATATGTTGTGAATGTTTCCCCAGACCATGGGCAGAGAAAAGCCTTTTGTTCTCCCATTCATCCAGCAAACCTTCGTGCAAAGATTCTATATGCCAGGCATTGTGCTGGGCCCGAAAGGACAAGACAGGGTCCCAGTTGTCAAAAACAAGGACTACAGTAGGAAATACCTAAAACTGCTGTGTTAAGTGTTAGGGACACGACCTCAGCACAACAAGGGGAGCATTCACAAAGAGAAGGGATGAGTAGCCGGCGCTGCGGCTCAATAGGCTAATCCTCCGCCTTGCGGCGCCGGCACACCGGGTTCTAGTCCTGGTCGGGGCACCGATCCTGTCCTGGTTGCCCCTCTTCCAGGCCAGCTCTCTGCTGTGGCCAGGGAGTGCAGTGGAGGATGGCCCAAGTGCTTGGGCCCTGCACCCCATGGGAGACCAGGGTAAGCACCTGGCTCCTGCCATCCAATCAGCGCGGTGTGCTGGCTGCAGCGCGCCGGCCGCGGCGGCCATTGGAGGGTGAACCAACGGCAAAAGGAAGACCTTTCTCTCTGTCTCTCTCTCTCACTGTCCACTCTGCCTGTTAAAAAAAAAATAAAAAATAGGCCGGCGCCGTGGCTCAACAGGCTAATCCTCCGCCTTGCGGCGCCGGCACACCGGGTTCTAGTCCCGGTCGGGGCACCGATCCTGTCCCGGTTGCCCCTCTTCCAGGCCAGCTCTCTGCTGTGGCCAGGGAGTGCAGTGGAGGATAGCCCAAGTGTTTGGGCTCTGCACCCCATGGGAGACCAGGATAAGCACCTGGCTCCTGCCATCGGAACAGCGTGGTGCGCCGGCCGCGGCGCGCTACCGCGGCGGCCATTGGAGGGTGAACCAATGGCAAAAGGAAGACCTTTCTCTCTGTCTCTCTCTCTCTCTCACTGTCCACTCTGCCTGTCAAAAATTAAAAAAAAAATAAATTAAAAAAATAATAAAAAAATAAAAAATAAAGAAGGGATGAGTGAACACTGCTCTTCACCTGTAGTGACTCCTTCCAAGAAGAGATGATGTCTGAGCTGACTTCTGATGATCAAATAGTGGTAATAAGCTAAACTATTTTATGGGCATTAGTCTCCCTCCTTATACAAGTCTGGGGCTCAGAAGTACATTCAAATACTACTTAAGAATTATTAAGCACCTAATATGTACAGGACACTATGTCAGTATTTGTGCAAGATGCAAAGGAGAATAATGTGTGGTTCTGGGGCCAGTGCTGGGGCAGTGGGTTAAGCTGCCTCTTGCGATGAAGGCATCCCGTATCTCAGCATCCATTTGAGACCTGCTTCTGTGCTTCCAATCCAGTTCCCTGATAGGAAGGCAGATCATGAGTCAAGTACTTGGGCCCCCGTCACCCATGTGGTGACCTGGATGGAGCTCCAAGCTCTTGGCTTTAGCCTGGCTCATTGTAGGCATTTTGGGAGTGAACCAGTGGATGGAAGATCTCTCTTCCTGTCACTTTCAAATAAACAAATTTCTTTAAAAAAAAATACAATATGGTTCCATTTGATTCATTAAAGCAGTTTATAGTAGAGAAAACAAGATGTGTTCCCAAATAATAAAAGAAAGCATTTAGAACATGGCTAGGAAAAGTCAAATAGTACAGGCCGAGAATGGGGTGAATGACCTAACTTTCTACATCAAAAAGCAAGAAAAAGGAGAGCAAATTATACTCAAAATATATAAAAGACATAGTATAACCAAGAGCAGAAAACAATAAAATAAAAAGTAGGTAAACAGTAGGCAAAAATTGATGGAAACAAAAGATGCATCTCTGAAATAGAATGAACAAGACTCCAGCTACACTTCTCAAGAATAAAAAAAAAAAAATAGGCACCAATTACCAATATCAGGAATGAAAGAGAGATATAACTGTAGATATTTCATATGTTAAAAGGATAATAAAGAAATATTAAGGGCCGGCGCCGTGATGTAGTGGGTAAAGCCGCTGCCTGCAGTGCTGCCATCCCATATGGGTATCAGTTTGTGCCCTGGCTGCTCCACTTTCAATCCAGTTCTCTGCTATGGCCTGGGAAAGCAGAAGATGGCCCAAGTCCTTGGGCTCCTGCCCTGGTATGGGAGACTCAGGAGAGGCTCCTGGCTCCAGATCAGCCCAGCCCTGGCAGTTGTGGCCAATTGGGGAGTGAACCAGCAGATGGAAGACCTCTCTCTCTCTCTCTCCCCCCCCTCCCTCTCTCTCTCTCTCCCCCTCCCTCACTCCCTCTCCCTCCCTGCCTCTCCTCTCTCTGCGTAACTCTTTCAAATAAATCTTTAAAAAAAATATTATGAATAAGATGATGCCAACAAATTTAACAATTTAGATGAAGTCAACAACTTTTCAAAAAGAATATAACTTACCAAAACTGACTCAAAGGGAACTAGATAATCTGTGAACAAGTAAGGAGGAACTAAGGTCACCAGCCCTCCCCTGCAGCCCGCCTGTGCTGCAGCCCAACCTATACCACCTAAACTTCAGCTTTCTGTGCCCCAGAAAAACCACAGCTTCTGTGAAACAACCATGCAGAACCAGCGTGGCTGTCAGCTTCAACCCCATGGTGACTTTAACCTAATTCTAATGTCACTATAATAAAATTATTATGACTGACACTCTTACTCCCATCATGCATCTGAAATAATGATACTTCTGAGATTTCAAAAAAAAAGGACAAGGAAGTGGGTGGGACTCAAACTCACCCAAAACTCTGCCCTCTTTAAATATTCAATTAAACCCGACCCTAGACACCACCCCCTGTCACTCTAGATCATGTAGAGGGATGTGTCTAAACTTCGTTGGGTACACTTTCTCTTGAGTTTGCCTGTGCTCCGTTGAGCGTGTAGTTTTTCTTCATATACAAAAAAATCTTGTTTGCCCACTGACCTTTTACCTTTGTGTCTTGTCCTCAAAGTGTTCTTGTATCAGAGGCAAGAACAGGAATCTAGCTGTCACACAGCAAATAGATGTTACCCTACTAAATAAATTTAATTTAAAATTCATGATTTTCACACAATGAGACCTTTAGAACCAGATGACTTCCCTGGTGAATTTCACATTCATCATTCTAATATTCAAAAATCTGAAGAGATCATGCATGTCCTATACAAGCTCTTTCAGAAAAGGCAAGATGATATCAGCATTCCCTAACCAAAACATTGCAAGAAAACTGTAGACTACCATCCTTTATGAGCCTAGGCAAAAAATTCTATCCAGGAACATTTTCAAAGGACTTTTAAATGAAGTAGGGCTTATTCCTGGAATACAATGTTGGCATTACATTTAATATAACATATTAACAAAATATGAGGTCTTTCAATGGACATAGGAAAAATATTTGACAACTTTAAGCATCCATTAATGATGAAAACTCTGAGGCAGACTTTGGCCCATGGTTAAGACATCACTTAGTATATTCGCTTCCCATATCAGAGTGCCTGGATTCAAGTCCTGGCCCTACTCCTGATTCTAACTTCCTGCTAATGCATACACCCTAGGAGGCAGCAGATAATGGCTCAAGCACTTTGGTTCCTGACACCCACATCAAAGACCTGGGTTGAGTTCCAGGCTCCTGGCTGACTCCAGCTGTTGCAGTAATTTGAGAGATCACTGAGAGGATCAACCAGTGGATGGAAGATTTCTTTCTCTCTCTCTCTCTCTCTCTCTCTCTCTCTCTCTCTCTCTCACACACACACACACACACACACACACTCACTCACTCACTCCCAGGAAACTAGAAGATAGCTTCAACCTGATTAAAAGTATCTACAAAAAGCCTACAGCTAACATCATTCTTAATGGTGAAAAACCTAGTATCTTTCCCCATTGAATTTGGAACAAGGAGGAATAGGTAATTGATATAGCAGTTAAGATGATGCTTAGGGGCTGGCGCTGCGGCTCACTAGGCTAATCCTCCACCTGCGGCACTGACTCTCCGGGTTCTAGTTCCAGCTGGGGCGCTGGTTCTATCCCGGTTGCCCCTCTTCCAGGCCAGCTCTCTGTTATGGCCTGGGAGTGCAGTGGAGGATGGCCCAAGTCCTTGGGCCCTGCACCCCATGGGAGACCAGGAGGAAGCACTTGGCTTCTGGCTTTGGATCGGTACAGCACACTGGCCGTAGCGGCCATTTTGGGGGTGAACCAAAAAAAGGAAGACCTTTCTCTGTCGAAAGAAAGAAAAAGAGAGAGAGAAAGAGAAAGAGAGAGAGAAAGAGAGGAAGAGAGGAAGAGAGGAAGAGAGGAAGAGAGGAAGAGAGGAAGAGAGGAAGAGAGGAAGAGAGAAAGAGAGAAAGAGAGAAAGAGAGAAAGAGAGAAAGAGAGAAAGAAAGAGAGATGATGCTTAGGATGTCCACATCCCATTTCAGGCTGCCTGGATTCAAGTCACAATTCCACTCCAACTACAGCTTCCTGGAAGCTTCTTGGAAGGCAGCAGGTGACAGTGACAGGGACCCCACTACTGGAACCCACATGAGAGGCAGACATTGAGTGCCTGGATTCTGGTTTCAGCCTGACCCAGGCCCAACCATTGTGAGCATCTGGGGATTGAACCAGAGGATAGAAGTGTGTGTTCTTTTGAAGTATCTTCATATATACAAGAATAAATATATTCCTGTATGTTATATATGTATATATCTGACACTTTTTCATTTTTAAGAAAAGTTTCTTAACAGGAATTTCCAGGTTTAATTTCAATTAATTGTCCTTGGGTTTTTTTGTTTTTGTTTTTGTTTTTTTTTTTGTATAATGCTTTTTTGGTGTGATTTCTTTGATGTCTCCAAGTTTGCAAAGATTTTCTCATGAGTATAGAAGTTTAGTAGTTTCAGCTACTTTGTTATAATCATTTTGCAGTTAATTTTTATGTATATTTGAGATAAGGGTTTTCCAAGTGATTGTACACTTGTTCCAACAATATTTGTTGAGAACACTGTTCTTTCCTTGTTGAATTACATCGGCACCTTCATTAATTCTCCCTCCCTTCCTCCCTCCCTCCCTCCCTCTCTCTATTCCTCCCCTCCCTCGTTCCCTCCTTCCCTTTCTGTTTCTCTCCCAAACATATTTGAAAAATATCATAACAAGGAACTGGAGGTCCTAGCCAATACAGAAATCAAAACAAAAATGTAAAGGCATACAGTTTGGGAAGAATGAAGCAAAAAACTGTGTAATCAAGATGAGAAGACTGTATACCAAGAAAATCCTAGGATCTTCCTATGACCATCAAAAAATGAGATCAGTATGGTTGCTGGATACAAGCTTAACATACAAAAACCACAAGCATATCCATATATTGACAATAACAATAAAGGAACTATAATATCTGTACAAGTATTCAAACAGATAAACCACTTAGGAATAAATTTACTGAAATTGTATAAACCAGTAAAATGGAAATTGTAAAACATTCATATGAGAAATTAGAGAAAATCTAAATAGAAAAATGTACCATGTGTATAGATTGGAAGATTCAATACTGTTAATAAGTCAATTCTTCGAAAATCATTTTACATCTGTAACTCAATCCCTATCCAATCCCTATCAATAGATTGTTTTGATATTGAAGCTTATTCCAAAATTTACAAAGGACATAGAAATATAAAACTATTTGAAAAAGAACTGTTGGAATATTTACACTACTTGTTTTTTTTTTTTATAAGATTTTTATTTGAAAGAGTTACAGAGAGAGGTAGAGACAGAGAGAAAAGTCTCTCATCCGCTGGTTCACTCCCCAGATGGCCGCAACAGCTGGAGCTATACAGATCTTCCAGGTCTCCCACACGGGTACAGGGGCCCAAGGACTTAGGCCATCTTCTATTGCTATCCCAGGCCATAGTTGAGAGCTGGATCGGGAGAGGAGCAGCCAGGACTAGAATTGGCGCCCACAGAGGATGCTGGCATTTTAGGCCAGGGCTTTAACCCACTGTGCCACAGCACCGGCCCCTTACACTACCTGTTTTTAAGATTTACAGTGAAGTTACAATAGGATAGGATAAGACACAATAGTGTTAAAAGGCAAAGCTATAAGTCAAAGGAACACAATTTACAGTCCAGAAATAGACCTACAAATACATATGGTCAATTAATTTTTAAGGAAGTTGCCAATGTAATTCAACAAAGAAAGAACAGTGTTCAACAAATAGTGTTGATACAAGTGTACAATCACTTGGAAAATCCTTACCTCAAATATACATAAAAATTAACAGCAAAATGATTATAACAAAGTGGCTTCCATAGTGATTGTACCAATTTGCAATCCCACCAATAGTGGATTAGTGTACCTTTTTACCCACATGCTCACCAGCATTTGTTGCTTGTTGATTTTTGCATGAAAGCCATTCTAACTTGGGCGAAGTGAAACCTCATTGTGGCTTTGATTTGCATTTCCCTGATGGCTAGTGATTATGAACATATTTTTATGTGTCTGTCAGCCATTTGGATTTCCTCTTTTGAAAAACGTTTAAGTCCTTGGCTCATCTCTTAACTGAGCTGTTTGTTTTGTTGTTGTGGAATTTCTTGATCTCTTTATAGATTCTTGTTATTAATCCTTTATCAGTTGCATAGTTTGCAGATAATTTCTCCCATTCTTTCAACTGACTCTTCACTTTCTAGACTGTTCTTTTTTTTTCCATATAGAAACTTCTCAATTTGAAGTAATCCAATTTGTTAATTTTGGCTTTGACTTCCTGTGCCTCTGGGGTCTTTTCCAAGAACTCTTTGCCTGTGCCAATGTTTCCCCAATGTTTTCTAATAATTTGATGGTGTTGGGTCATAGATTTGGATCTTTAATCCATGTGAAGTGGGGTTTTGTGTAAGGTATAATGTAGGAGTCTTGCTTCATACTTCTGCATGTGGAAATCCAGTTTTCCCAGCACCATTTGTTGAAGAGACTGTCCTTGCTCACTCCAGAAATTGGTTTTAGCTCCTTGGTCAAATATAAATTGGTTGGAGATATTTGGATTGATTTCTGGTGTTTCTAGTCTGTTCCATTGGTCTATACATCTATTTTATACCATTATCAGACTATTTTGATTAAAACTGCCTTGTAGTATGTCTTAAAATCTGGTATTGTGATGCCTCTGGCTTTTTGTTGTATAAGATTGCTTTAGCTATTCAAGTATCCTGTGCCTCCATATGAATTTCAGCATCATTTTTTCTAGATCTGAGAAGAATGTCTTTGGTATTTTGATTGGTATTGCATTGAATCTATAAATTGCTTTAGGAAGAATGCACATTTTGATGATATTGATTCTTCCAGACCATGAACATGGAAGATTTTTCCATTTTTTTTTTATCTTCTGCTTTTTATGTTTTGCGTTTCTCATCGTAGAGATCATTGACATCCTTGGTTAAATTTATTCCAAGGTATTTGATTGTTTTTGTAGCTATTGTGAATGGGATTGATTTTAGAAGTTCTTTCTCAGTCATGACATTGTCTGCGTATACAAAGGCTGTTGATCTTTGTGAATTGACTTTATATGCTACTACTGTACCAAACTCTTCTATGAGTTCAATAGTCTTAGTGAAGTCTTTTGGATCCCCTAGATATAGAATCATGTTATCTGCAAGTAGGGATAATTTGACTTCCTCCTTCCCAATTTGTATCCCTTTGATTTCTTTTTCTTGCTTAATGGTTCTAAAACTTCCAGTACTATAATTAATAACAATGGTGGGAATAGGCATCCCTGTCTGGTACTGGATCTCAGTGGGAATGTTTCCTACTTTTCCCCCATTCAGTATGTTGTTGGCTGTGGGTTTGTCATAAACTGCCTTGATTATGTTAAAGAATGTTCCTGCTATACCCAATTTGCTTAGAGTTTTCATCATGAAAGTGTGTTGTATTTTAACAAATGATTTCTTGGGGGCTGGCACTGTGACATAATGAGTAAAGCTGCCATCTGCATTGCCGGCATCCCACATGGGCACTGGTTCGAGTCCTGGATGCCCCCCTTCCAATACAGCTCTCTGCTATGGCCTGGGAAAACTGTAGAAGATAGCCCAAGTGCTTGGACCCCTGCATCCATGTGGGAGACTCAGAAGAAGCTCCTGTCTCCTGGTTTCAGATCGGTGCAGCTTTGGCCATTGTGGCCATCTGGGGAGTGACCCAGCAGATGTAAGATCTCTCTTTCTCTCTCTCTTCCTCTCCTTCTCTCTGTGTAACTCTTTCAAATAAATAAATAAATAAATCTTTTTAAAAAAATGCTTTCTCTGCATCGAGATAATCATATGATTTTTTGTTCAGCAGTTTGTTAATGTGATGTATCACATTGATTAATTTGCAAACATTGAACCAGCCCTGGATACCAGGGATAAATCCCACTTGGTCTGAGTGCATGATCTTTCTGATGTGTTGTTAGATTCACTTGGCTAGAATTTTGTTGAGGATTTGTGCATCTATGTTCATCAGGGAAATTGGTCTGTAATTCTCTTTCTCCATTGCATCTTTCTCAGGTTTAGGAATTAAGGTGATGTTGGCTTCATAGAAACAATTTTGGAAAATTCCCTCTATTTCAATTGTTCTGAATAACTTGAAAAGAATTGGAATTAGTTCTTCTTTAAACGTCTGGTAGAATTCAGCAGTGAAGCCATCCAGTCCTGGGCTTTTATTTGTTATTGGGGCCTTTATTACTGACTCAATTTCTGTCTTGGTTCTGGGTCTAAGTTTTCTATGTCTTCATGGCTCAATTTAGGTAGGTTGTATGTGTCCAGGAATCTATCCATTTCTTCTAGGTGTCCCAGTTTATTGTCATACAGCTCTTTATAGTAATTTCTGATGATTCTTTATTTCTGTGGAGTCTGTTGTTACATTCCCTTTTTCATCTCTAATTTTATTGATTTGAGTCTTCTCTTATTTGTTTAGTTGCTCCAATGGTGTCAATTTCATTTATTTTTTTCAAAAAAACAGCTTTTCATTTCACTGATATTTTGTATAGATTTTTTTTGTTTCAATTTTGTTTTTTCTCTAATTCTTTTCTCCTAGTTTTGGGTTTGGTTTACTGTTGTTTTTATAGATCCTTGAGATGCATTGATAGCTCATTTGGTGCTTTTCCAATTTCTTGATGTAGGCATCTACTGCTATAAACTTTCTTCTTAACACTGCTTTTGCTGTATCCCATAAGTTTTGATATATTCTGTTGTCTTCATTTGTTTCCAGAATTTTTTTATTCCTTTTGATTTCTTCTATGACCCATTGTTCATTCAGGAGCATACTGTTCAGTCTCCATGTGTTTGCATATGATCTAGAGATTCCCGAGTTGCTGATTTCCAGCTTCATTCCATTGTGGTCTGAGAAGATGCATCGTATGATTGACTGCTTTGAATTTGCTGAGACTTGCTTTATGGCCTGGCCTGTGGTCTATCCTAGAGAAAGTTCCATGCACTGAAGAATGTGTATTCTACAACTGCAGAATGAAAAATTCTGTAGATATCTATTGGGTTCATTTGGTCTATAGTGTCAATTAAATTGGCTGTTTCCTTGCTGATTTTCTATCTGGTTCATCTGTCCATTGCTGAAAGTGGAGTATTGAAGTCCCCCATTACTATTGTATTGGAGTCTAAGTCTCCCTTTAAATCCCTGAACATTTATTTTAAAGAGCCAGGTGCCATATAATTAGGTGCATATACATTTATAATAGTTACATCTTCCTGTTGAATTGATCCCTTAATCATTACATAGTGCCCTTTTTTGTCTCTTTAAACAGTTTTTGTGTTAAAGTCAATTTTGTCTGATATTAGGATGGCTACACCAGCTCCTTTTTGGTTTCTGTTGGCATAGAATAACTTTTTCCACCCTTTCTCTTTCAGTCTGCATTCATCTTTGTTGGTGAGATGTGTTTCCTGTAGGCAGCAAATAGATAGGTTTTGTTTTTTAATCCATTCAGCCAGTCTATGTCTTTTAACTGGGGAGTTGAGGCCATTTACATTCAAGGTGACTATTGATAAGTAATGACTTTGCCTTGCCATTTTTCCAGAAATATTCCTATTTTTTACTTTGAATTTCCTTTGAACTTTTACTCAGATTTTCTTCCTTTACCTTCTTTTGTAGTGATGACCATGGTTCTGTGTGCAACATATCCTTAAGCATCTTTTATAGGGCTAGACAGGTGGTGACAAATTCTTTCAACTTCTGTGTTTTATGGAAAGTCTTTATTTCACCTTCATTCACAAATGAGAGCTTTGCAAAGTATAATATTCTGAGAGTTATTTTTTTTTATTTAGTAAATAAAAATTTCCAAAGTACAGTTTATGGATTACAATGGCTCCCCCCCCCATAATTTCCCTCCCACTCGTGCCCCTCCCATCTCCTGCTCCCTCTCCCATTCCATTCACATCAAGATTCATTTTCAATTCTCTTTATATACAGAAGATCGATTTAGTATATACTAAGTAAAGATTGCATCAGTTTGCACCCACACAGAAACACAAAGTGTAAAATACTGTTTCAGTACTAGTTATAGCATTACTTCACATTGGACAACACATTAAGGACAGATCCCACACGGCAAGTAAGTACACAGTGACTCCTGTTGTTGACTTAACAATTTGACACTCTTGTTTATGGCGTCAGTAATCTCCCTAGGCTCTAGTCATGAGTTGCCAAGGCTGTGGAAGCCTTTTGAGTTCGCCGACTTCGATCTTATTCCGACAGGGTCATAGTCAAAGTGGAAGTTCTCTCCTCCCTTCAGAGAAAGGTACCTCCTCCTTTGATGGCCCTGTTCTTTCCACTGGGATCTCACTCACAGAGACCTTTCATTTAGGTCTTCTTTTTTTTTCCCCCGAGTGTCTTGGCTTTCCATGCCTAAAATACTCTCATGGGCTCTTCAGCCAGATCTGAATGCCTTAAGTGCTGATTCTGAGGCCAGAGTGCTATTTAGGACATCTGCAATTCTATGAGTCTGCTGTGTATCCCGCTTCCCATGCCTAAGGTAACATACCCAGGTTTGGCATGGTAAGTCTTCATTTATTTTTTTAATCAGAAGGGAAATTTATTCTGCTCAGCTGAGCTCCTCTCCTCAAAGGTGACAAGTGCCTGAGTGGTAGCCCCAGTGGGTATAATATTCATCACTCTGTCCCAAGGATCACACAAAGGATCTGTGCAGTCCTCAGGGTAAGTTCAGATTCCCCAGCAATGTCTCTCACCAGGTAACCAGGAAGCCCTGAGCTTGTGGAGCTTTGGGCTGAGACTGTCCAAAGTCCCAGCCATACCCTGAGTTCTCCCACACACCTTCAGTTTTTTTCACAGTCCTGGTATAGAAGCCTCACACAGTCACAAGCTCCTAGCCCCCTGTTAGTTCTCCCCATTAGTCAGGAGTCTCCACTCGGCTGGTTGCTGGGCATGGACACAAGCTGGCACAGCTGTTACATATGTCCAAAATGGCATCTGCTCTATTGGCTTGTTATAGGATGCTGTTGTAAAGTGATTGGGGAGAAACATGTCCATCCTTTTTTTTTTTTCTCCTCTAGTTTGGCAGGTACACTCTCCCCTTCAGGGCTCCAAGCTGGGTTCCCTCTAGGCTCTTCCTGCAGCTTTATCTCCAGTGGCTTGGGCTGCTGCAGTCTTATTTCACCTCACTTTCTAATGCTGGTGCATAGGCTCTTGGCTGCTGGAGTCCCACGTTGTGGGCGACCACATCCTCCACATAGGTCCACCATGTCCCTCTAATTTCAGTAGTTTCCTCTGCCATTTTCTCCCCAACTCATTAGTAAAACTACACTCTCTCCACTTTTCTCGAACTATCTTCTCCTGGACTAGAGCAATAAGCTCCCTCCCTACTCCACCATCTTGGAACCACCTATAAGATGATTTCACAAACTTTTTGGATATGCTCATTTGCATGGGTTTCAAAAATAAATTTACCGTTAGTTCCATTTTTCACTTTTTGAAGTATTTTCACACACATGCACACACACACCCAATAAGAACTTTGTGTCCAGAATATACAAAGAACTCCTCCTACAACTCATTTATAGAAAGGCCAATGGTCTAATGTTTTAAATAGGCAAAATAATTAAATAACCAATTTTAAAGAGGATATAGATATAGCAAAAATATGAAAATTATGTGCAACACAACTAATCTTCAGGGAGACACGAATTAAAATCTAATGAGATATCATTACAAATGTATATGTAAAGGCCAAAATTTAAAACACTGATAATACTAAGTGTTGATAAGGATGTAGACAACTAAAATTCCAGTGGTGTTCATGGGAATATAAAATAGTACCATTTGGAGAAGCAGTTGAACAATTTCCTTAAAAGTTAAATGCATACTTTGTAAATGACTCAGAAAGTCCATTGATAGGAAATAAAAACATTTTTAAGGGAGAAATGGAAGAATATATAAACACAAATGTTCATAGCAACATTTATCAAATATTTCTATGCATTTTTCATACATAAATCTGAACAGCATTTTGCTGAGCAAACAAGCCCAGACTCAAAGTGTAAATACTATATGGTTCCATTTATGCGAGTTTCTTAAAAAAATAGTCAACATTAATCTATAGTGATAGAAAGCAGGTTAGTGGTTACCTACACTGGAGGTAGGAGGTGTATATTGAGTTGACCACAAAGAAGCACAAGGAAACTTCTTGGAGTAATCCAAGTAGGTCATTTTGATTGTGGTGGTTGTTACAATGGCATATTCATTTTTATAAACTCATCAAACTGTGTACATAAAATAGATTGTATTGTTAATTTAGTATCTAGCTAGAGTTGACTTAAAACCTTTTCAACAAGAAGGAAGTGTAATGCAGAAGATAGAGGGTAGACTGGTGGTCAGACTGAATTTAAATTTCAGCTCTTACATCACATGACCTTGGCCTTGAGCTTACTACCTCTCAGACTCTCATTTTCCTCAGCTGTTTGGTAGGAGTTGCCTACATCAAATGGTTGTGGTGAGGAGTCAATTTATACAAGCGTACACAGGTAAGTCAAAAAGTTCATAGAAAATGGAATAAAAAAGCTTTTGTTTTGATGCAAAAAAATTTTGAAATCCAGCCAGAATTTTTTCATAATATGTATTTTTCATGAACTTTTTGAAAATCCTTTGTATGCATTAGATTTCAAAAATTTTTTGCATAGTAAATTTATCTTTCACCATTTTCCATGAACTTCTTGAAATCCCTTCATAAATATAAATATGTATATTCAGAATATGATACTTAATAGTGCTTCAATAATGTTATTTCTCTCTATTTAGCTTCCATCAAGGAGATAAAAGAACCGGAAGGTTGTGGTATTTCTTGGAGATGCTTAGCCAGCCCTTTGGACCGAAACAGTCCAAAAGTAATTATGGCCCCGAGTTACAGATCAAGCCAGCAGACACTACTTTCTTCCCTGGATAATAAGACAAAAACACAGGAAATTGTGGCTTGGCAGTGGTTCTTAGATAAAAGGAAGGCTTGTAGAACAAACTAGAGAGGGAGAGAGGGAGACAGGCAAAACGCAGGGAAAGGAGATACAAGTAGAATTGTGGATAATAAGGCATTTCCATTCTGTGGTGATTCCAAGTTTTTCTTCGGTCCCTTGATTGATGGTGTCTGTAGGTAACAAATAATTACTGTGCTCAGTGCAGGGTATCTTAGTGAAAAAGAAAGAAACAGCGTTTGAAGCTCTCAGACCTAGGCTTCAATGCCAACTTCCCCATTCCCTCCACGTGTAGGAGTCATGGGATACAGTCTCCTCCTAAGACTGGGGTGCCTGGGGGATGTAACAGCACAGGCCTCCACTGAAACCTGTTGGAGGGAAGCACCTCTAGGCCCGGTCTTTGGCAGGAAGCTACAAGAGTCACAGTGGCCCAGAGCTCAGGAGCCAGTCCCCCAGAGGCAGGTCCCGATGGAACAAACATTCCCTCAGCACCACAGTCTATACACCCAAACCCTGAGGGATGTCAGCAAGCCACTGGAGACTTAATGGGCTCGTGAAAGGCTTGGCTTTTTCCTCTCCACTCCTCAGCCACTTTCCTCCTGAGGGACCTGTGCTCCATCCCCTGCCACTGCTTATCCTTTTGGCCCAAAAACCCTAGAGCTGAATGCGAGCCCGTCCTACCCCTTGGGAAGGACTGCACCACAGACTGGGCGCGTTCTGTGAAGTGCTCATCTTGCTGGAGCTCAGTGAGTACCACAGACTACACCTCTTCTCCTGGGGGCGTCAAGCTCCTTGTCCCCTGAGGCACCGGGCGCATCTCGGCAGCAGCCGCTAGGGAGAGCCTGGGCCGGAAGCTCTGGGAAACCGGAAGACCGTGGAGGTCTTCATTGGGTGGGAAAATCTCTGAGGTGGAGTTGAGTCTTTAACCACACAGCCTGCTGCACCTACGAGGATCTCAATCTAAATAGACCAAGATTAGGAGAATGTTTAAGGAAAACTGACACGGAGGAAAAACAGGATCTGACATTCTCTCCATTCTCTCCTCTCCCTTCACCGGCTGAGAGCCCGGTGGGGTATCCAGGACAGCTGGGAGCTATGTGGTATACTGAGCAGAGCAAGAGGTGGAAGTCATGGGCTCATTCTGCTCCCGGCCCTCCATCCTCAGGAGCACTTGGGCGTGTCTCTATTTTCCTGTACCTCTGTTTATTCAATGCCCCCATTCCTCAGCTCCTTCCCACATGCCATGCTGCCCCAAACCGGCTCATTTGATCCTCATGACAATGACACGAAGAAAGTTTTTCTTACCTGCATTTTGTGGATGAACTGGAGCATAAGAATTAATTTCTCTAATCTAGATTAGTCATTGAGATCTGCCCATCTCCACCATTTATGTGGAAGCTCTCACTTTCCAAATTGGCGTTAGTTAATATCACTAATGCCTTTGTCACAGATTGTGCTCTGCAAATGTTAAGTTATTCAAATGGTTATTTATATTTGCAGCTTCTGGCTGCTTGTGCTTCAGGGTCTATAATGGAGTGAACATTAGTGCCCTCCCTTAAAATCCATAGGTTGAAATCTCAACCCGCGTTGCGATGGTACAGGAAATGGGGGCCTTTGGGAGGCATGAAGTCAGGAAGGTGGAGCCCACATGAATGGCATTAGAGCTCTGTTGCCCTCTTCTCACTATTTAAGTTGCAGATGAAAGTAGTGCACAACCTGGAAGAGGGCCCAGGTCAGACCCTGACTAAGCTGGTCCTCTGATCTGAGACTAACAGCATCGGAGCTCTGAGAAATAATTGTCTGCTGTCCGTGAGCCACTTAGTCTATAGAACTTTGTTGTAGCAGCCAACACTCAGGGTCTTAAATTCAACTTTGCAGAGACCTACGGCATGATGTATGAGTAGAAAGGAGATCTCCAGAGAGGACAAAAGGCAAGACCATGATCACAAGCGCTACAAGGGTCTGCTAAGAGCCCAGCTCAGGGCCACATGGGCAGGCAGCAGCCTTTGCCCCAGCCCGCGGCTGGCGGTGAGGCGTATAGAACAGTCCTATCTCCTTCCTGGCTGCTCCTTTGCCCCTGGGAAAGAATTCCCAGTCTTCCAGGGAAACAATCCCCTCTCCTTGATTCAGCTGAGCCAACTCAAGGTAGCCCCTTGCTGTGCTTATTTTTCCGAAATCCACTGTGTCTCCTACAAAACAGGAGCCCTTCTTTCCATTTATTCAACATCTTCCTCCCTCCCCTCCCCATCACCAGTCTCAATAAATAAAACTTGGAGCAACTTAAATGTCCATCTGGGTAGGACTGATTAAAATAATATGAGGGTGCTTCAAAAAGTTTGTGGAAAAATAGAATTAGAAGCCTAACTGGATATAAAAAATCTTGAAATCCATGTGTAGTTTATTCATAATATTCATTTCCATGCATTTTTGAAGACTTCTCATATGCATGTACTTCAGAAATTTTTGCACCAAAAAAACTAAGTTTGTAATTTCACATTCCTTATCTTTTTGAAGCCCCCTCCAAAGTTATGCAATGTCCTTATTATGTTATCTAAAATTCATTTGTAATTTACATAAATACAGCTCAAACCGCCTAAAGCCAAAGTAAGATTTATGGGCTCACTTAACTAAAAGTTCCAAGTATATATGGCTTCAGATCCAGTGGGATCCAGGTGTTCAAACAATGTTGTCAAGAACTACCTCTTTCCATGTTGGATCTTTGCTTTCTTCTGCACCAGCTTCATTCTAAACAATTAAGATGGCTAAAAGCACCTCTAGGCTTTTATTTCACAAAATTCTACCCCATAGAAGGTAAAGAGCCTCTCATGCACAAGTTCAAGCAAAAACCCCATGACTTCCTACTTCTGGACCAATCTCTGTAAATCCAGCCAGGCTAAGTCTTAGTCAAGAGCATAACAGACCAGGCCTAGTTCATCAAACCTCTAAAGGAAAACACGAGAAAATCTTCATGGTCTTGGGACATGGAAAGGTTTCCTTAGATAAGATACAAAAAAACACTAATAAAAGAAAAAAATGGAACTTAAAGTTAAAAACTGCTGTTTGACAGATACCATTTGTAAAGAGAAAGGCAAAACAGATGGATGAAAAACAGTACATTTTGTACACTATAAAATAGTTCTGCCACTGTTTTTAAAATGGCATAAATCTGTGTTGATCAATATAAAAGATCTTTGGAGACAGATCTGTTTTGTTCACTGCATCTCTATTACCTAAAATAGTACAAATATCTATGGAATGAATGAATCTCTAAAATACATTAAATTAAAAAGAACCATGTATACAGACTGATTTCATTTCTTAAAATATTTTTAAAATTGATTCAAGAGGTAGAAAGAAAGAGACAGAGATATCACCCATCTACTGGTTCATTCCTCAAATACCTACAATGGCTGGCACTGGGCCAGGCCAAGGCCAGGAGCCAGGAATTCAACCCAGGGCTCCCTTATAGGTGTCAGGAACCCAACTACTTGAGCCTTCACCTATTGCTTCCCAGGTTCTTCATTAGTGGGAAGTTGGAAGTAGTACCAAATGTTGAACCCAGGTTCTCTGATAGGGACACAGGGCTTTTAACTGCTAGGCAAAATGTCTACTGCTCATTTATATTTTTTAAAGAAGCATTTAGTGTATATGTCTATATTTAAATGCATAGGAACAGAATTAGAAAAGGGAAAGAGGTGGTTTTTACTTTTTATTCCTTATTCCTATAAAGAGGTTGAATTATGTACTAAAGTAGAAAAAACTAAAAATCCCACATCTCTCTTAAGCCTTCAGACCGTGCCCTGCCTATAATAGAGGAGCCACAACCAGTGGTTCTGGGAATTTCTCCAGACACCACCTCTAAACTCCACTTCAAAATATCACTCATGATTGATTTTTCAAGATTTCATCTAAGTTGTGCACAACTGAGCAGCTCTTATGGGACAAACTGACAGCCTAGCTCTTACCTTGCTTTTTCTCCAAGATGCTGCCTCCCCAGTCATTTCCTCAGACCCCCACCCCCAACCAATTGCAGTCCTTGAACGAATGGGATTGCATCCAGTCACTGAACCAGGACTCCTGGATGTCAGGTCTTGCCCCAGGAATGTCCTCAGCACAACAGGGTGTGATCAGTTTGGTCTCCTCCTCGGGCAAGATGTTTCCAAGATGCCTTCCTGCGACTGGAATTACATGAGACCTAAGAGTGGGAGGGGGGATGCCACTGTGACACAATCATCACCTGCAACACTTGTAGTGGAATGAGAAGGCCATGCCAAGATGGCCACTGGCAAGCGAGCATTAGTTACTCAGGAATGGCTTTGAAACCCACCTGGCAACAGAGCCTGCCTGGCAACAGGCTATGATGGGATGGCTTAGGAAACTTCCTGGCAACAGGCTGTGATTGGTTAGGGCATAAACCG
Organism: Lepus europaeus; assembly: GCF_033115175.1. Lineage (NCBI taxonomy): Eukaryota > Metazoa > Chordata > Mammalia > Lagomorpha > Leporidae > Lepus > Lepus europaeus. The sequence continues at coordinate 52,624,452 of NC_084833.1, read as the reverse complement.
CCCCTTGACCGAATTGGCTGTCTTGGCTATATAAGCTGCTGTACCAACTGAAATAAACGAGTCTGCATGCTGCTTGCCTCTGGCCTACTTTCACCTGACTCCCAGGGTCTGTGTGGTAACTCCACGCCTCTTGCCCCCACCATGCTCCTCCTCTCAGAACAAAATCAAACTAAACATCTGGTGCGCCAACTCGACTGGGAAAGAGATAGTGTGTCGGACTCGGTGAAGTCCCCCCTTGATTTCGGCAAGTAGGCCCCTCGGTGTTTTGTGTGCTGTTCGGTTCTGTGAGAGTGAGCACAGACCCCCTCCTACGCCCCTTTCCTTGTCCTCGGTCTAAGTGACCCCAGTTTAGGCACACACCACCCAGAAGCGTACGCCGCTTCTTGGCTCCTCCTTTTACTTTCGGTTTGCCTGGCGAATTCACATAAGGGACTGATCATCCCAGAATTCGGAACCAAGTCATCTTCCCTCACTCGAGAGAGGTGATGCTCTGGAGACACCATGTGGGCGTACGGCCTTGACCTAATGAATCAAGGAAGTACCCCACTAAGCACAGGACATACGTACGATCTGATACACCACTGTCTGTTCGTCTAACGTAGGGAATCCCCTGCAGAATGCCATCAGCTGCTGAAGTGCTAGGAATTTGTTTTGTTATGGAAGCAGTGCTGTGCATGTCTTTCCTTTGGCTAGAGTTGTTGTGGCGCGCCGCTCTTAAGCACTCAAACATGGGAAAGATACCCCCCTCTCAGAATCCCACGCAGATTACCAAACATATTGAATCTGTGAGTGTTAAGAGCCTGGCACTCCAGGCCTCTGCCTCACAGGCAACAGTTGATGACTTAGGGAGAGCTCCTGCAGTGAAAATGACAATGTAATAAACAAGGCAGCAATGCCTAGTCAGCCACCCCCCAAATACTCATGGGATAAACACAGAAGACCTTGAGGCAATAACCCACAGGAGGTCATCCCATCTGCACCCAGTGTGGATCCCCACATTTGTGGCAGTCCCCAGGCACCCCAGGCTCTCAGGGCAGCTGCTAGATCCCATGCCACCCTCATGTTTGCCGTTAATGTCGAAGTATACGCAAAATTCAGGCCCTGGATTCCAATGCCTGTAAAAAGACTTCTACTAACCAAGGGTCGAGGATATGCTTGTGTCTTTCCAGAGAATGCAGGACAGCCCATTTGGGTACAAGCCAGAAACATCAAGCCTGCAACTGACAACCAACCAGAACCAGCTGAACAAGACTGAGAGACCACCTTGTTAGCAGATGCACCTGCTACCCATACTGCCCTATCACCCTACCCTGAGAAACTGCCCATAGCCATATCCGTTACTGTTTTAGACCCCCTCCAGCTCTGGTCAGCCACTCAAACGGCCCACAGCCTGTGTGCAGTCACGCCATTCCTGATTACCATTGTTCCTCATTTCTACCCCTATCTGAGCAAGCACTCCTGTGGTCTCTCGATTTGAGCACTGGTTAGTCAACGATGGGTAAGATCCCCTGGGGGACAACCTAAGACAGGCACAGCCACATATGGAGACCACATGGAAATGGGGTCAATAATGGTATGGCCAAGAATCATGCGTCCCATTGCTCAAAAATAAACGAAAAGGAGGAAATGTAGTGGAATGAGAAGGCCATGCCAAGGTGGCCACTGGCAAGTGAGCATTAGTTACTAAGGAATGGCTTTAAAACCCACCTGGCAACGGAGCCTGCCTGGCAACAGGCTGTGATTCATTAGGGCATAAATTGCCCCCTGACTGAATAGGCTGTCTTGGCTATATAAGCTGCTGTACCAACTGAAATAAACGAGTCTGCAGGCTGCTCACCTCTGGCCTGCTTTCACCGGACTCCCGGGGTCTGTGTGGTGACTCCGCGCCTCTTGCCCCCACCATGCTCCTCATCTCAGAACGAATCCACTGCAACAAACACTGGCATCCCGTATCGGCACACCCATTCAAGATTCAGCTGTTATGCTTCCGATCCAGCTCCCCTGCTAAAAGCACCTTAGGAAAACAGTAGCAGATGACTCGAGTACCTGGGCCCCTGCCACCTACATGGGTGGATGGAGTTCCAGGTCCTTGGCTTCCGCCAGGCCCAACCTCAGCTATCACTGTCATCTGGGGAGTAAACAAGCAGATGGAAGATCTTTCTTTCTGTCTTTTTCTCTCTGTGTGTCAACTCCAAATAAATAAATAAATCTTTAAATAAATTTTTAAAAAGAGAGTGAGGAGGGGCTGGTGCTATGGTGCAGTAGGTAAACCCACTGTCTGCAGTGCCAATATCCCATTGGGCACCAGTTCAAGTCCCAGCTGCTCCACTTCCAATAAAGCTCTCTGCTATTGCCTAGGGAAGTCCTTGGGCCCCTGTACCCACATGGAAGACCCAGAAGGATCTCCTGGCTCCTAGCTTCGGATGGGTGCAGCTCTGGCCACTGAGGCTATTTGGGGAGTGAACCAGAGAAGACCCCCACACACACACCTCTATGTAACTCTGCCTTTCAAATAAATATTTTTTTATTTGACAGGTAGAATTACAGACAGTGAGAGATTTTTTTTAAGAAAAGAAGTAATTTAAGACATGAATAAACTTGGAAAAAATTATATGATGCTTAAGACAATGGCAGATGAGGTTATTATGTGAGACTAGATAATAAAACCACTTTTACTAAAAATATCTATAAAAGCTGAATTTTTCAAACAACTTAAGCCTGTTGAGAGTACTCTAGAGCCCAAAAGATAGAAGTGGTAGACCAAGGTGCCCAAGAAGACAGCAACACAGGGTTAACACGGAAGCTGGGCCCCTGGTGTGTGGATATATTTTCCAATCCCAGAAGAAATCCCTGGGAGGTTCAATAGCCTTTGACAGCCTTGCATGCCTAAAGGACAAAAGGAAAGTCCAGAGTCTCCCAAGGGAGAGGAGCTGGTAGATGTGCTGTGCTTTGGGATGGGACTCTGAAGGAAAGGTCAATCAGAGAGAACAGAGGTTCAATTCAAATTGTCACTTGCAAAATTAAACAAGGCTATCTTACATTGCCAATGGCTCCAGAAACTTCATAGCAGCAAAGTAATATCCTCTCCAGGGGAAGAACACAACTCCCAACTCTCACATAATTTCTCAAATAATTATCAAATATAACATCTGACACACAACTGAAAAGTAATCAGGTATAACATGAGGCAAGGCAACATAAAAGAAACAAAGCAGAAATAACAGATAATAGCAACAGACTCACGAAGACTACATAATTAGACAGCATTTTAAATAATTGTTATCAAAAAGATAAAACACAAAATAGTTTTAAGAAAAAATGGAAATGGCCAGTGTTGTAGCACAGTGTATTAAGCCACTGCCTGTGACACTGGCATCCCTTATTAGAGCAACTATCCAAGTCCCAGCTGCTCCACTTCTGATCAAACTTCCTGGGAAAACCAACAGAAGGTGGTCCAAAGTGCTGTGGTGTAGTGGGTAAAGCTGCTGCCTACAGTGCCAACATGCTATACAGGTGCCCGTTCAAGTCCTAGCTGCTCTACTTCCAATCCAGCTCCCTGCTAATATGCCTAGGAAAGCAGTGGACAATGGCCTGATTTAGGGCTTATGCACCCATGTAGGAGACCCAGAAGAAGCTTCTGGCTCCTGGTTTTGGGTCAGCCCAGCTCTGGCTGTTGCAGCCATTTGGGGAGTGAGTCAGCAGATGGAAGACCTCCCTCCCTCCCTCCCTTTCTCTCTCTCTTTCTCTCTCTACCTCTCTGTTACTCTGCCTTTCAAGTAAACAAATAAATCTTTTTAAAAAATCATGGTGGGCCTTCTGGCACCATTTAGAAACTATCATATCTAACCAACACTTTGCCAAAGGCAACTAAGAAAACCACGGTTTAAAAAATTCTTTAGGGGCTGGCATTGTGACGTAGTAGGCTAAAGTCTCCACCTGTGGCACCAGCATCCCATACGGATTCCAGTTCAAGTCCCAGCTGCTCCTCTTCCAAGCTAGCTCTCTGCTTATGGCCTGGGAAAGCAGTAGAAGAGGACCCAAGAGCTTGCAGCTACATGGGAGACCTGGAGGAAACTCCTGGCTCCTGCCTCCGGATTGGCCCAGCTCTGGCCGTTGCAGCCACTTGGGGAGTGAACCAGTGGATGGAAGAACTTTCTCTGTCTCTCCCTCTCTTTGTCTGTAACTCTGTCTCTCAAATAAATAAATAAAATCTTTCTTTTTTTTTTTTTTTTTTTGACAGGCAGAGTGGACAGTGAGAGACAGAGAGAGAGACAGAGAGAAAGGTCTTCCTTTGCCGTTGGTTCACCCTCTAATGGCCGCCGCGGTAGCGCGCTGCGGCCGGCGCACCGCGCTGTTCCGATGGCAGGAGCCAGGTGCTTATCCTGGTCTCCCATGGGGTGCAGAGCCCAAACACTTGGGCCATCCTCCACTGCACTCCCTGGCCACGGCAGAGAGCTGGCCTGGAAGAGGGGCAACCGGGACAGGATCGGTGCCCCGACTGGGACTAGAACCCGGTGTGCCGGCGCCGCAAGGCGGAGGATTAGCCTGTTGAGCCACGGCGCCGGCCAATAAAATCTTTTTTAAAAAATTCTTTAAAAAACTCACCACTTCTTTAAAATCTTTTAGAAGACAACTTTCCCAGGGTGTAAGAGATGTGAGTTCCACACAGGGAATCTGATAATTGAGCATAGAATTTCCCTTTAAAGTACTTGCTAATTTGTGAACAGAAGCAAAGACACAAAAGACACTGGGTATCAGAGTGAGAAATTCACTGGAACTGTCAGCTGTCCCACAAGACTTGGAAACCATGAACTGGATTATAAGGACCACCAATCACATCAGTGAGTCTTTCTGGAAAACTATATCCTAGAAATAAGGGCAGACCGCGAGTAGATAAGCACTCCCAAAAGACTGAAACTCATCTTGAAAGGTCAGTTCTCAGTGAGATTGAAGATTAGAGACATCTGTAGGAAGGATTAGTGAACTAGAAACTAGGTCAGTAAAATACGCTAAAACCAGGAGTAAGGGATGGGGGCAAATAAAACAGAAGAGACTCAGAAAGGAAGAGAATGGAATAGAAATCCTATTAAAAATAGTAGTTGGGGCCTGATGTTGTGGCATAGTGGGTAAAGCAACTCTGGAATCCTTTTAGGTACCGATTCAAGACCTGGCTGCTCCACTTCTGATCCTGCTCCCTGCTAATGTCCTGGGAAAAGCAGCAAATGGACTGAATGCTTGTACCCCTGCTACTCACTTGGGAGACCTGGAAGAAGCCCCTGCTCCGTGGCTTCACTCTGGTCCTGCCCTGGCTATTATGGCCATCTGGAAAGTGACTCAGCAAGTTGAAGATTTCTCTTTCTCTCTCTCTCTCATATTGACTCTCAAATAAATAAATCTTTTTTGAAAAGATAGAGTAGTGGGGCCCGCGCTATGGTGCAGTGGGTTAACACCCTGGCCTGAAGCACCGGCCTCCCATATTGGTGCCGGTTCAAGTCACGGCTGCTCCACTTCCAATACAGTGGAGACACTATGGCCTGGGAAAGCAGTGGAGGATGGCCCAAGTGCTTGGGCTCCTGCACCCAAGTGGGAGACCGGAGGAAGCTCCTGGCTCCTGGCTTAGGATTGGCACAGCTCCAGCTGTTGCAGACAATTGGGGAGTGAACCAGCAGATGGAAGACCTCTCTCTCTCTGCCTCTCCTTCTCTCTGTGTGTAACTCTTTCAAATAAATAAATCTTTTAAAAAAATGGTTAAAATTTTTGAAAAGCTGGTAAAATGAATCAAATCACAAAATCAAAAAATGCTGTGAACACTAAGTCAGGGTAGGTGTAAAGAAAACCAAGTCCACACAAATACCTTCAACATGCAAAAAAACAAAGTCAACAACAACAAAAAAAAGCTTGAAGTAATCTAGGTGGGGGGGAGAGACTATATTATCATACCTGCAGCCATAACAATTAAATTTACGTATGCTCACTTCTCAGCTGAAACCATGAAAGCAATCAATCAAAGGGATGGCATGTTACACACATCAAAGAAAATGATTTTCACATAAACTGAAAGAATGATTTCCAGAAATATATAAATCAATAAAACTGAAACCAGAAAAACAGGTCTAGCAGATAAGATGGCACTTAAAATGGCCACATCCCATATTGGTGTGCTTCGGTTCAATTCCTGGCTCCCACTCCTGATTCCAGCTTCCAGCCAGCTTAAGCAGTTGCTTCTTTGAGACACCTGGGTTGAGTTCCTGGCTCATGGCTTTAGCCTGGTCCAGTCTTGGATGATGTAGGCACTTGGAGAGTGCTGTGACTGGCAGCTGTCTCTGTCTCTATACTTATCTTCCTCTGCCTCTTAAATAAACAACAGCAAAAAAATTAAAAAAGAGATTTTTAAAAAACAGAAAAAAATAAAGAAAAATAATGAAATTCTAAGTTGGTTACTTGAGGAGTGGGTATTCAGCCTAGCAGTTAAGGTGTCTGCATTCCAGGCCCAGTGCTGTGGCACAGTAAAGCTGCCACCTGCAGTGCCAGCATCCCATATGGGCACTGACTTTGAGTCCTGCCTGCTCCTCTTCCAATCCAGCTCTCTGCTATGACCTGGGAAAGCAGTGGAGGATGGCCCAAGTCCTTGGGCCCCTGCAACTGTGTGGGAGACCTGGAAGAAGCTCTTGGCTCCTAGCTTTGGATCAGCACAACTCCGGTCATCACAGCCATTCGGGGAGTGAACCAGTGGATGGAAGACCTCTCTCTCATTCTCTCGGCCTTTCAAATAAATAAATAAATTACACACACACACACTTGATGTCTGCATTCCTCATTGGAGTACCTAGGTTTGATTCCCAGCTCAGTTTCCTGACTCCAGCTTCCTGTAATGCAGATCCTGGGGAGCACCAGTGATGGATCAAGCAATCGCGTTCCTGGACTGAATTCCCAGTTCCTGGCTTTGGTTCCAGCCCAGCTCCAGCTGTTGCAGGCACTTGGAAAGAGGATCAGTGGGTATGAGTGTTCTCCTTCTCTATCAAAAAAAATTTTTTGTTAAGTCAACCAGTCGAAAATGTCAATGTAACTGACATATCTCTAGCAAGACTCATCAAAAAAAAAAAATTTTACAACAGAAGACACACATTACCAACAACAGGAATGTGCAGGGTCGGGGTGGGAACATCATTTAGATCCTACAGGCATAACAGGATAATAAGAGAAATATGATGAACTTCACGCCAATCCTCTTGATAACATAGATAAAATAGATAAATTCCTGAAAAGTATGAACTATCAAAAGCTGGTTCAAGGAGAAATAGATGCCATGAATAAGCCTGTATCTTCATAGAAATTGAATATGTAGCTGACAACATTCCAACAAAGAAAACTCCAGGCCCTGATGACATTACCGATGGATAATATCAAGCATTTGTGAAGAAGTAGTATCAATCCGACATAAAAATCAACCAGAATATAATGAGGAGAGATACTTCCCAACTGGGAAACCAGTATTTTCCTGATACCAAAACCAGAAGAAAAAAAAAATTACAAAGAAAATTATCTAACAGGGGATCCAAGACAGTGGAATAGTGAGAAGCTACACTGGCCTCAGCCACAGGAAAATAACAAAACAGAAGGGCTGAGTTCCCAGGGAACTGATTAAGAGAACTTTTCAGTAAAGACAAAGAGCAATGCTGAGACGAGTTAAGATGGCAAAGAGTGAGGACAGAAACACCACCAGCAGCTCCTACCACAGAACTTATGCTGCCTGGTGATGCCATTTTACCAGGAAAGGCTACGAAGGTGCTTGATAAATAGATTGATTCAGCAACAAGATACAAGAATCATGAACAAACATGCACCCAACACAAGACCACCCAGGTATATATAACAAATACTATCAGACTTCAATGGAGAGATAGACTATAATACAATAATAGTGGGGCAGTTCAACATCTTTCTGTCATCAATAGACAGATATCCAGACAGAAAATCAACAATGATACATCAGAACTGAACCACACTATTGAACTACTGTACCTAAGAGACATTTACAGAACATTTCCTAAAATAGTTACAGAATATACATTCCTCTCATCAGTACATGGAACATTTTATAGGATAGACCATATGTTAGGGCACAAATCAAGTCTCAGTAAATCATACCATGCATCTTCTCAAACCACAAAGGAATAAAACTAGAAACCAACAATGAGAAGAAAAATAGAACATTTACAAATACATAGAAATTAATCAAGCAACTGAATGACCAATGAGTCACCAAAGAAATTAAAAAGGAAATCAGGAACCAGCACAGTGGCATAGCGGTAAAAGCCGCTGCCTGCAGTGCCAGCATCCCATACGGGCACCGGTTCAAGACTCGGCTGCTCCACTTCCAATCCAGCTCTCTGCTATGGTCTGGGAAAGCAGAAGATGGCCCAAGGCCTTGGGCCCCTACACCCACGTGAGAGACCTGGAGGAAGCCCCTGGCTTCAGATTGGCGCAGCTCCAGTCTTTGCAGCCAATTGGGGAGTGAACCAGTGGATGGCAGACCTCTCTCTCTCTGTATAACTGACTTTCAAATAAATAAAGGACATAAAAATTGGGAAGGAGGAAGTCCAAATAGCCATGCTTAAAGATGACATGCTGTTCTATATGACAGAACCTAAACATCACCAAAAAACTGCTAGAATTGATAAACCAATTCCTTAAAGTTGCAGGTTACAAAATCAACATATGAAAAACAGTAGCTTTTTAAAAAAATATACCAATAGTGAACACAATGAAAAATAAGTCAATAAAGAAATTCTACTCAGAATAGAAACAAAAATCAAATACTTATGAATAATTCACTTAAAGAAATTAAAGATCCCTGGAATTAAAACTGTAAAACATTGATCATCAAGAACATCAAGAATCCACCAAAAAAATGGAAAGATGTTCTTTGTTCAAGGATTATAAGAATTAATATCGTTAAAACAGCTATACTACCTAAAACAATCTACATATTTAATGTAATTCCTATCAAAATACCAATGATATTCTTTACAGAATTTCAAAAACATTCCTAAAATTCCTATGGAATCACCAAAGACCTAGAATAGCCAAAGTGATTCTGAGGGGGGGAAAAGGCAAGCTGGAAGCATCATAACACCTGATTCCAAAGCATACTATGAAGCTATCGTTTTAAAAACTGCACCATAGGCCGGTGCCGTGGCTCAACAGGCTAATCCTCCGCCTTGTGGCGCCGGCACACTGGGTTCTAGTCCCGGTCGGGGCACCGATCCTGTCCTGGTTGCCCCTCTTCCAGGCCAGCTCTCTGCTGTGGCCAGGGAGTGCAGTGGAGGATGGCCCAAGTGCTTGGGTCCTGCACCCCATGGGAGACCAGGAGAAGCACCTGGCTCCTGCCATTGGAACAGCGCGGTGCGCCGGCCGCAGCGCGCCAACCGCGGCGGCCATTGGAGGGTGAACCAACGGCAAAGGAAGACCTTTCTCTCTGTCTCTCTCTCTCACTGTCCACTCTGCCTGTCAAAAAAAAAAAAAATAAACTGCACCATAGTAGCATAAAAACTGACACATAGATCAGTGCAACAGAATGGAGAGTCTAGAAATTCATCAACATAATATAGTCAGCTGATTTTAGACAGAAGTACCCAGAACAAACATTGGAGAAAGAACAGTATCTTCAGTGAGTGGTGCTGGCAAATTGGGCATTTATATGTAAAATAATGAAATTAGATTCCTACCTCTCACAATATACAAAAATCAACTCAAGATGCATCCAAGACCAAAATTTAAGACCTGAGACAATGAAATTGCTAGAGAAAATATAGGGGGAACACTTCAAGACACTGGTATAGGTGATGACTTCTTGGGTAAGAACCCAAAAGCTCAGGCAACAAAGGTAAAACTAGACAAATGGGTTTATATCAAGCTCAGAAGCTCCTGCACAGCAAGAGTGAAGAGACATCCAACAGAATGGGAAAAACATTCGCAAGCCACTTGTCCAACAAAGGATTTATATCTAGAAGAGATTAGCAACTCAAAAAACTCAACAAAAAAGTAACCAACCCACTTAAGAAATGGGCAAAGGACCTGAACAGACAGTTCTGAAAAGAAGAAATACAAATAGCCAAAAAATACATTAAAAAAAAAAAAACGGTCAATATCTTCACCATCAGGGAAATGCACATCAAAACCATAAGGCAATATTCTCTCATCCATGTAAGAATGGCTAAAATCCAAAAGAGAAAGAACAACAAGTACTGGTAAGGATGTGGAAAAAGGGGAACTCTTATATACTACTGGTGGGAAGGTATAAAGTGCAGTCACCATGGAAAACTGTGGATATTTCTTCTAAAATAAACTAGAAATAGAGTGGCCTTATGATCTGGCAATCTCACTACTGGGTATATACCCAAAAGGCATGAACACATTGTATCAAAAAGATTACTTGCACCACCATATATATAACAGCACTGTTCAGAATAACCAAAATATGGAATCAACCAAGGTATTCATCACGAGATGAATAAAGAAAATGCAGCACACACACATGAATGAAATATTATTCAGTCATAAAAAAAGTATGAAATTCTACCATTTGCAATGTTTGGAATCAGAGGATATCATGTTAATTGAAATAAGCCAAACTCAGGAAGATCACACTTTCTCCCATACATGTGGGTGCTAAAATTAGAAAGAAACACAAAGACAGACATGCCTAAGTGCATCCATTTTGCTGCAAATACAGTGTTTTGTCAAACTTTTTTTTTTTTAAAGATTTTATCTATTTGAAAGACACAGTTATAGAGAGAGGTACAGCCAGAGAGAAGTACAGCCAGAGAGAGAGGGAGAGGTCTTCCATTCCACAGGTTCACTCCCCAGATGACTGCAACAGAGTGAGATGATCCAAAGCTAGGGGCCAGGAGCTTCTTCCAGGTCTCCCACGTAGGTGCAGGGGCCCAAGGGGTTGGGCCATCTTCTACTGCTTTCCCAGGCCATAGCAGAGAGCTGGACAGGAAGTAGAACAGCTAGGACTCTAACCAGTGCCCATATGGGATGCCGGCACTGGGGCCTTAACCCACTGCGCCACAGCGCCAGCCCCTCCCTGTCAAACTTTAACATTTGCTCAACAAATTGATAGGAATTCTATACTACTGTAGCTTTAATGATTTTGTGTCTATTTCAATATTTGCTTTATATGACTGCAGTTGTACATATTTTCCTTTGATTATTATTTATAACCTATGCCTGTTTTCCTGCTGGAGTATTTTTTATCTGATGACCGCTTTACTTAGTGGAGCCAATGAGCCTTTTACTATAATGTAAATTAAAAATGTTATTTCAAAATCATTTTTTTTTCAAAATAAACCTATATAACACTCTCCCTTGTAAATATAGGCACAACAATCTTCAACAAAAAGTAGTCAAACTCTAATGGGAACATATAATTCCATACACATGGTATCTGGAAAACGCAAACCCTAGAGGTTGAGATCAAATGCGTTATCACTAGGACCAAGGGTGGGATGTGAAGATTGATGTCAAAGGGGCATAGGAGAACTTTCTGCAATGATAAAATGTTCTCTATCTTTATTGTGGTGACAGTGTCATAGTACATCTAAAAAGAAGGTATTTGGGGGCTGACACTGTAGCATAGTAGACTAAGCCTCCACCTGCGGCACCGCTTCCCACATGGGTGCTGATTTGTGTCCTGGCTGCTCCTCTTCTGACCCAGCTCTCTGCTTATGGCCTGGGAAAGCAGTGGAAGATGGCCTAAGCACTTGGACCCCTGCAGCCACGTGGGAGACCTGGAAGAAGCTCCTGGCTTCAGATTGGCCCGGCTCCAGCCATTGTGGCCACTTGGGGAGTCAACCAGAGGATGGAAGATCTTTCTCGCTGTCTCTCTCTCTGTCTGTAACTCTACCTCTCAAACAAATAAATAAAATATAAAGGAAAAAAAGAGGGAATTTTACTGAATATAAATTATACCTGAAAACCTGAATTTAGAGACTGACATTGTGGTACAGCAGGTTAAGGCACCACCTGTGATGCCAGAATCCCATACCAGAGCACCAATTAAAGTCCTGGCTAATCTGCTTCTGCTGCAGCTCCCTGCAAGGGAGTCTTTGGGCCCTTGGCACCCTTGTGGGAGACCAGGATGTAGTTTCATGCCCCTGGTTTCAGCCAATTGGAGGGTGAAGCAGCAGACCAAAGATCTCACTCTCTGTCATTCTTTGGGGTGTTTCATTTTGTTTTTATCTATTTATTTGAAAGAGGGACAGAGAGAGAGAGGGAGAAACAGAGAAAGAGATCTTCCATGCACTGGTTCACTCCCCAGATGGCTGCAACAGCTGGGGCTGGTCCAAGACAAAGCCAGAAGCTTCTTCTGGGTCTTCCACATGGACGGCAGGGACCCAAGCACTTGGGCCATCCTCCACTGCTTTTCCCAGACCATTAACAGGAAGATGGATGGAAAGTGGAGTAGCCTGGACACAAACTGGTGCCCACACAGGATGCCAGCAATGCAGGCACGCTTTACATGCCTTTCAAATAAATAAAACATAAAAATAAATCTTAAAAAAAAAAACATGAATTAAGAAAATACCACTTGCAGTCTTGTTAGTTTCTTGAGCCTGAAGTTTGGTTACTTGGAAAAAAAAAAAAAAAAACCTCATTTTCTGACAACTCTTGAAGCCAGAAGTAGCAAATCAAGTTTCTTTGGGGACAATCAGTATGTCAACAAGGGAACTCCTTCCATAGGACCTAGGGGATAATCTGTTCCTGTCCTCTTCCAGCTTCTTGGACTGTTGTTGGTCTTCTTGGCCAAGTGCCTGTGTCTCCTCAAGGCCAGCATCTCCAAACCTCCTGTCCCTTTCCTATGGTCCTCTCCTCATGTCTTGAGACATACGCTCTTCTGTCTAGTGAGAATAACTGTGTTGGTACGTAGGACTCACACAGATAATTCAGGACAATTTCCCTGCTGCATGATCCTTAACATAATCACATCTGCAAAGACACTTTCTCTAAATCAGATTCATTTACAGGTTCGGAGCTGAGGACTCAGAATCCATGGGAGTCATTTTTCAGGTTATCACAAGTAAGATTTTAAGAAAACAAGTATAATGAGTCTTTAAAAAGTTCACAAAAAATTGGCGACATGAAAGAACTGTATATGAATTTCAAACATTTTTACACCAATAAAATTACATTTTAATTCCATTTTCCATGAATTTTAAAGCCACTTCATCTAGTAATAAAGCTAACATAAAATATGCCAAGACCTCTACACTGAAAATCACAAAATGTTATTGAGAGAAATAAAAAACCTAAATAAATGAATGGAGGACTTCACTTTTTCTAAGATTTATTCATTTATTTGAAAGGGAATGTTTATAGAGAAAGAAGGAGACACACACATACACATACACAGAGAGAGAGAGAGAAGTCTTTAAATCACTGGTTCTCTCCTCAAATGGCTACAATGGCCAGGGCTGAGTGAGGCTGAAGCCAGGAGCTTCATCCAGATCTCCCACGTGAGTGCAGGGTTTAAGGACTTGGGACATCTTTGCTGCTTTTCCCAGGCCATTAGTAGGGAACAGCATTGGAAGTGGAACAGCCAGAATTCAAACTGGCACACATATGCCTGCTGTGCCATGTTGCCAGCCCCGAAGACTTAACATTTTAAAGATATAAGTTCTCTCCAAATCCATGTATAAATGGCATGAAATCCTGATCAAAATGTCAGCCATCTTCAACAAATGGAAATGGACATTAGGATTCTAAAATTTATACAAAAATGCAAAATCTAAGAACAACCAAAGCAAATTTAGGAGAAAAAATAAATTTGGAAAAATTTAACAACCAGATATTGTTTAAAAGTTAAAATATGAATGAAGCTGTATGGCAAGTTGAATTCTCAAGCATCACTTTAAAAACTTTTGTGTATACAGGAGACCAAACAGGGACATCACTAAGATGGTATCAATTCCTACCCTCTGCCCCTCACTTTCCAGAGTTAGCTTCATCCACAGCAGTAAGGGTTGTCAGTAAGTTGTCAGTAAAGGCAGAAAGTTAGTACTTGGGTGTGGGTAGGCGGTGGGCAGCACTGTAACACAACAAGCTAAGCTGTATCCTGCAATGCCTGAATCCCATATGGGCACCAGTTCAAGTCCCAGCTGCTTCACTTCTGATCCAGCTCCCTGCTAATGTGCCTGCAAAAACAGCAGATAATAGACCAAGTCCTTGGGCCCATGCCACACCCATGGAAGACCCAGATGGAGCTCTGGGCTCCTGACTTGCAGCCATTTGGGGAGTCAGCCAGTGGATAGAGAATCTCTTTCTCTGTCACTTTCCCCTTCAAACAAACAAATCAATCTTTAAAAAAGAAAACAAAGTTGGTGCTTGGGAAATTTTTGTTTAATTGACTTTAATAGCCCAGCTTTTTTTGTATAATAAATCTTTTATTATCAAAAAGACCACAATCTCCCCATATTCATTCATTACTGATTTGGGGAAATGTTAAGTGGGCACATAATACAATTAACGGATATTAGCTGAGTCTATTTTCTATGAAGGATTTGACCTATCCATGCTCTGTTGTTCAAAACAGCACGAAGAATTCTGACCTCCAGCTGGTATCTGTAAGGCAGTGGCCCACTCTAATTCCCTCAAGTTAGGTGTGTCTCTTAATCAGTTCCTTTATCTACACAAATGAATCTAGGGCCTTATTCTACTGTGATGCAGCAAACAGTACTAGCTAGCCAAGTGAAGTCAGTTCCCTGTATAAATAACAACTCTACTAGACCTTATCTTTCTACTGTGACTTCTAAAATTAGTATTTATTTCTGCTATGAGAAAAATAATCTCCATTGATTGCAAAAAGCTGTGCCTGATATTACAACATGATTCCTTTCAGAATAAATTGAATTTAGTATTGCCCACTAATAATTATCATGTTAAAGAGGTTTTAGCCTGCAAGATAGGAAGAAATTCGGCCAATTAGAGACAATTTCCAATAAACCAATAACCAAACTGTACTAATGCATTAAACATAATTAGCCTTAGATTTCAAAAAATCTATTCAAAGGTGAGGCCCATCATTCCCTGGGAAGATGTTGTCATTGCCGAGTGCAGCTTTAAGTCATCCCTCTGTGTGAAGCGGACTGAGGCACAGAAGAGACGACAGGGTTTAACAACAGGGCTTAGGGGCCTGGTGCTGTGGCAGAGCAAATTAAGCCGTGGCTTGCTGTGTCAGCGTCCCATATTGGAGTACCAGTTTGAATACAAGCTACTCAGCTTCTGACCCAGCTCCCTGCTAGTGCGCCTGGGAAGGCAGAACAAAGTTCTTGGGCTCCTGCCACCCGTGTGAGAGACCAGGATGGAATTTCTGGTTCCTAGCATCAGCTTGGCCCAGACCTGGTATTGCAATCATTTGGGAAATGAACCAGCAGATCTCGATCTCTCTCTCTCTCTCACTCTCTCTCTCTCTCATGCTCTGCCTTCAAATATATAAATAGTTTTCAAAAAACACTTAGGTAGTGATTTCTTTGTTCTATGTTCCCTCTACAGTTAAACCTTATTCAGTTCCTTCTCACTTAATATGTGTTAAGAGAGTGTACTTCTGGCCAGCGCCGTGGCTCAACAGGCTAATCCTCCGCCTGCAGCGCCAGCACACCGGGTTCTGGTCCCGGTTGGGGTGCCAGATTCTGTCCCGGTTGCCCCTCTTCCAGGCCAGCTCTCTGCTATGGCCCGGGAGTGCAGTGGAGGATGGCCCAAGTGCTTGGGCCCTGCACCTCATGGGAGACCAGGAAAAGCACCTGGCTCCTGGCTTCGGATCAGCGCGGTGCACTGGCAGCAGCGTGCCGGCCACTGGAGGGTGAACCAATGGCAAGGGAAGACCTTTCTCTGTCTCTCTCACTGTCCACTCTGCCTGTAAAAAATTTTTAAAAAAAAATTAAAAAAAAAAAAAGACTGTACCTCTACCCGGCCACGCTACCACCACAGTCAAATAATCTTTAAAAAACTAAAGATGAATCTTCTTCCAACCTGCCATTTCTTATATCAGCTAAAACTGCTTAGATTATGACAAGATGACAAATATCCCCAGATCTTAGTGGTTTCACACAACAAAAGTTGAGTATTGCTTATGCTGCATGTTCAATTCCAGTTGGCAGTGGGGCTGCGCTCTTGGGAGACACTCAGACCTAGGTGGAGGGAAGCTGTCAGGGGTCATGATCTCCAGCACTGAAAAAGGAACATGGCAAATCACAGACTGATACTTCAGTCTGCCTGGAAATGACATCCCTGAGGCTGAAGGCAAGTAACAAAGTCATGCCTAACTTCAAAAGGGGCAGAGAAATGCTAGCCTACCACCTGCTTAGGCAGAGAAAGGAGTATGTGTGATCAGACCAAATAATTCTTGCTTCTGTAACAGAAGAATTTAAATGTGAGAAAAATATATACAACCTTTTGGGAAAGTAGAGTGAGGACTATTAAAATATCTTGCAAATATTTTTAAATTCCAAAGGAAAAAAATTACTCTAGCATACCAAATAGCATTAGGTTTTTATTATTATTATTTATTTATTTGACAGAGTTAGAGAGAGAGAGAGAAAGTTCTTCCTTCTATTGGTTCACTCCCCAAATGGCTGCCATGGCAGGAGCTACACCGATCCGAAGCCAGGAGCCAGGTGCTTCTTCCTGGTCTCCCATGCAGGTGCAGGGCTGAAGGACTTGGGCCATCCTCCACTGCCCTCCCGGGCCATAGCAGAGAGCTGGACTGGAAGAGGAGCAACTGGGACTAGAACCGGCATCCATATGGGATGCTGGTGCTGCAGGCGGAGGATTAGTCAAGTGAGCCATGGCATTGGCCCCAGCATTAGGTTTTTAAACATAATAAATTAGATGGGGCCGACACTGTGGCTCACTTGGCTAATCCTCCACCTGCGGCGCTGGCATCCCATATGGGAGCCATATGGGAGTCACTTTACTTAGTACCAAATACCACGTATGGTTGGCCAGGCTGAAGCCAGGATCCAGGAACTCCCTCTGTGTCTCCCACATGGGCGGCAGGAACCCAAGGACTTGAATCATCATATGTGGCCCCCCAGGGTTCACA
This sequence comes from Lepus europaeus, assembly GCF_033115175.1. Classification (NCBI taxonomy): domain Eukaryota; kingdom Metazoa; phylum Chordata; class Mammalia; order Lagomorpha; family Leporidae; genus Lepus; species Lepus europaeus. The sequence goes on along the minus strand of NC_084833.1, from coordinate 52,607,348 downwards.
TTAGCAGGAAGTTGAATTGGAAACAGAGGCAGGACTCTGTTCTAGGCACTCTGATATGGGATGCAGATGGCCAAAGCAACAACTTAACCTGCTATAGCACATCGTCTGCCCCCTTGTTTATTTTGTTCTACTCATTCCAGAGGCAGAGAAAAAGAGTGAGCGAGCCAGCCAGCCAGCCAGCATCATCTGCTGGTTCACTTCTCAAAATGCCTGCAATGGCCAAGGCTGGACCAAGCCAAAGTCAGGAGCACATATCCCATTCCTGGTCTCCCACATGGGTGCCAGGAACCCAGTGACTAACGTCATCAAGTGCTGCCTCCCACAGTCTGCACTAGCAGGAAGTCAAAACTAGAAACTGCACTCTGAAGTTGGATGAGCACATCTAAGCCAGCATCTTCACCACTAGGCCAACACCCACCCCACTTTGTTAACTCCTTGTAACAACTCAGAATTCACATATTCTCAACTACATGTTTACAATCTAAAGTGATACAAATAACTTAATTTCTACTCATATTTTATAGAAAAGATACTTAAGATAGAGAAATATTTGGAGTGGTTTATTGTTAGTATTTCACCTTTGCACGCAAAGCCTTAATTTCCATCACCTACCAGTTCAGATTCAAATTTTAATGTCGTGTAAAGATGGTTATTTCCCCAAAACCCAAAGTTTTCCTTCCCCCCTAGGATGGAGATAGCAGCCTAGGTCTCCCTCCCGAAAGAGGTAGCTAATGGAGTGTGAGTGGAAGCTATTATTTGTATTTTAAAAGTATAATAATTATTGCTATCATTATTTATAAAATACTTTCATATTATGTACTTCATACACATTAATTCATTGAATTAACTCTTACAAGGTTAGATCTACATTGTCCCTATGTTACAGGTAAAAAAAAGGGTCATAGCACTTGAGTAATAGAGAACACAGCTAGTGACAGAGAGCCAACTGCAGTCCAGAAATTGGAACTCCAGAGTCTGTCATCTTGAGTTCTGCATTATGTCTCCCAGAGGGCCATGACCTTCACAAAACAAGTGAGGCTGTGCCCAGACTCCTCTTCTATCTGCCTCAGAGCCAGCAAGTAGCAGAGCTGCATAATTGTAGAACCTGGGTTTCTGGCCACAGAGAAACAAGCTGCCCTCTGGCCGGGAACCCGCACAATGGAGCGCAACATGAATGAAAAATAAACTTCTGTTGAGCCAAGCTGTTGAAGTTTTGCATTTTTCATACCATCTTTTTTTTAAAGATTTTATTTAATTATTTGGGAGGCAGAGTTACAGAAAAGCAGAGGTAGAGAGAGAGGTCTTCCATCCACTGGTTCACTCCACAGATGTCCCCAACAGCCGGAGCTGCACCAGTCCAAAGCCAAGAGCCTCTTCCAGGTTCCCACACAGATGCAGGGGCCCAAGGACTTGGGCCATCTTCCACTGCTTTCACAGGCCATAGCAGAGAGCTGGATCAGAAGTGTAACAGCCAGGACTCTAACCAGCACTCATATGGGATGCTGGCGCTGCAGGCAGTGGCTTTACCCGCTACGCCACAGTGCCGGCCCCATAGCGTCTAATTTTTACCCCCTACAAGTTTCCAAAGCAATCAAGACCCCCCACAATTAGTCTTGGTCTTGAGTCAGGAGACCTGGATTCTAGCCCCAGTATACTCTGACTTAATGAATTATCTTAAGCATTTCTTCTTCCAAGGTCACATTTGAAAAGCAAAGGATTGAGTTAGACCAATATTTTACAACCTGAGTTCCATGGAACATTCTAATTTGAACCCATTGTTGGAACCTTGTTGAAAACAGGATCCTGTGGTCAGATTAAGTAGGGATATTCCTGGCGATACATCCTTCTTTGGAGATTCACAGTGCACATTCATCTAATGAATGCTTTGAACTTTATTCAAGTTCTCTCAGAGGAAAACTAGATTCAAAGCCCAACACCAAAGCCCACCCCCTGCTCTATGCCACCTCCTCAGGGAAAGCCCCCTTGCCAAGTGGTGCCAGAGAGCCCCACTGGATCAGTAATTAGTGTAGGGAGTGATGTCAGTAGTTCATAATGATCATGCTGAGAACTAGTGCTCAGCTGATGCTAATGGACCGATCAGAAAAGAGACTGAAATTGACATTGAAGGAGAGTGTGATTCTGGGGTCGAGCAGGCACAGTGGGTTAAGCTGCCACATCCCTTATCAGAGCACCATTCCAAGTTAAAGCTGTCCCACTTCTGATCCAGCTTCCTGATAATGCTCCTGGGAAAACATCAGAAGATGTCCTAAGTTCTTGGGTCCTTGCCACCCACATGAGAGCCAGCTGGAGTTACTGGCACTAGGCTTTGGCTTGGCCCAGCCCTGGCCATTGTAGCCAATTGGGGAGTGAACCAGTGGATAGATCTTTCTATGTCTCTCCTCCTCTTTATGTTGTTCTGCCTTCCAAATAAGTAAAATAAATATTTATTAAAAAATAAGGCAAGTCAGGTTTACTTGTAGTTTAATGAGTGAAGACATCATCCACACTGCCAGCATCCCATACAGGCACTGGTTCAAGTCCCAGCTGTTCCACTTTTAATCCAATTCCCTGTTAATAGCATGGGAAAAGCTGCAGAGGATGACCCAAGTGCCTGGGCCTTTGCTACCCATGTGGGAGACCTGGAAGAAGCTCCTGGCTTTGGCACAGACAGGCCTTGGCCATTATGTCCACCTAGGGAGTGACCCGGTGGATGCAAGATCTCTCCCTCTCTGTCTTTTCCCTCTCTATAACTCTTTCAAATCAATAAACAAATCTTTTTTAAAAAAAATAATAAAGTGAGCCTGTAAAGGTAGGTGCTTGTCTAAAGGTGTTCTGAGTCTGATGGAAATTACTCAAAAATGAGAAATTGAAATCTTGTGTCAACCCACTTGTTGATGTGACACAAGCTTGTACAAGTTTCTCTAGCCACCAGGGAACTGGGCTGTTTGGCCTCATTCCATGGAGTAAGATTGATAAGCACATTCCACTGAGACCAGATGCAGCTGGCATGAGGCCAGGAGCCAAATAGTTTATGGGAAGAAATGGAAGGAGTAGAGACATTTGATGCAAGTTTTTTTAATGTGTCTCGGGCTTTTGGTGAAAGACCAAGGACATGAGACTTTGGGAAGATATTTCTGTATTTCTGGATCAAGCTACATCTTTTTTCCATGAAGATATCAATGTAGGCTGCTCAGAAACAGCAGAACTGTGTGTGTGTATGTGTGTGTGAGAGAGAGAGCGAGAGCGAGCATCCATGAAGAAAATGCTGTGATTGACAAGTCTGAGCGACCCTAAATGTGTATGTCTGTTGATAGGTTGCTCTCAGTCCTTTTCCCTGCTGACTCACAACTCAACACGTAATCTGCTTGTCAGTTGATAAGAGCAAGTGGTTTGGATAAGTATAGAGGAGAGAACAAACGGGAAATAGGAGAGAAAGCTTTGCAATGTCACAGATCTTTGAATTCAAACTTAGCTACTGGTTAGCTCCACACAGGAGGAATAATAGGAATGTTCATGGCATCGTGCTTGTGCTATTGTAGGACCTGTGCTAAGTCTATGTTCTCTATCTCATTTAATTCTTAAAACCACTGTGGAACTCACTTTAGTCTCCTATTGTCTCTGTTTTGTAGATGGGAAACTGAAGTTCAGCAGCTTAGGGAACTTGTTAGAGATCTCACAGACTATATTAAGAGCCAGATTTGAACTCAGGCTCATCTAAACCCCAGCATCTTCACTCTTAATGCCATGACTTGGAATTTTTTAAGTCAACCTTTAGTTTCCTTTCCTTTAATGCAGAACTAAACACATCTAGGCTTTCACAGTGTCTGGAAGCTTAAATTAAATACCGTATTTTACGAACTTTTTAAGTGTATACCCACTTCAAATTTTTTATTTTTATTTATTTGAAAGAGAGAGACAGGCAAACAGAGATGGATCTTGCATCTGATTATTCTTTCTTAAAATTCCCACAACAGTCAGGGATGGGCCAGGTGGAAGCCAGGAGCCAGAACCTCAATTTGGGTTTCCCACAAGGGTAGCAGGAACCCAGCTACTTGAGCCATTGCCTGCTATCTCTCAGGTCTGCATTAGCAGGAAACTGGAATAAGAAGCAGAATCAAGATGCCAACCCAAGCCATCCAAACATGGTTTGTAGGCACCCCAAGTGGTGTCTTAACCACTACACCAAAAGCCTAACTATAGTATTCCAGACCACAAAACCAGATCTTTCTGCTCCCAACTTTCAGAAAGAGAGAAGTATTTGAAATACAAAAACAAACTGAAGAACCTGAAACACATCTGGTGGCTCTGGCAATGCCGGACTGCAATGCAATGAACAAGAAGCCAGATTCAGGTTCAAGTCTCACTGTGACTGCTCAAAGGATGAGGGACGCTGGGCTCAGACACATGACTGATTTCCCCACAAGCCTGAGGGTGTGATGGTGCTGGGTCTAACCGGCAAAGAGGAAATGATGTCCTGAAAGACTAAGTCATCTGTCCTAAGTCATATTGCTGGGGCTGTTTCCAACGAGTGGGTATGTCTTGTCTGTGTTCTTTATTTTAAAAGTTGATAAAGAATTCACATACCATGAAGCTCAACTTCTGCATTGTGCATTGCAGTGGTTTTTAGTATATTCATAAAAAGTGCAGTTATCACCACTGTTTAACTTTGGATCCCAGACAATTTTCAGCACCCCAAAAAGAATCCCCACACTCATTAACAGTCACTGCCCCCTTCCCTCTTTGCCCTGGCCACCACTAATCTGTTCCCATGGACTTGTTTTTCAGGACACTTCACATGTGGCAATTCATCCACTGTGTGGCTTTTTACATTTGATTTTTTTTCCCCACTTAGCATAATGTTTCAAGGTTCATCCAGGCTGTAGCACACATTGGAATTTCCCTCCTTTTCATGGATCGATGCTATTCCACTCTGTGGATATACTACATTTTGTTTATTCATTAGTTGATGGAAGTTCTGGTTATTTCTACTTTTGGGATATTAGGAGTTAAGCTGCCATAAACATGTGTGTACATGTTTTTGTGTGGGCATCTGTGTTCAACTCTCTTGGATACCTATGAGTACAATAGCTGAGTCATAATAATTCTGTGGTCAACTTTTTAAGGGCCTGCCACAATGCTTCCCAACATGGCTAAACCGTTTGTATATTTCATACAAAAATTATGTAAGGACTCTAATTTCTCCACATCCATATCAAGGCTTCCTATTACCTTTTCCATGGTAGTCATCCAAGAGGAAGTGAAGGGGTAATACATTATAGTTTTGTTTTGCATTTCCCTAATTATAACTGATGTTGAACACTTTATGTGATTATTAGCCATGCATATATATTTTTTGAGAACTGTCTTTCATCCATTTTAAAATTGGGCTGCCTATCTTTGCTGTTGTGATACAGAACTTTAAAAAGTTTGTGGGGCCGGCGCTGTGGCATAGCGGGTAAAGCCGCAGCCTGCAGTGCAGGCATCCCACATGGGCGCCGGTTCGAGCCCCGGTTGCTCCACTTCCTGCCCTAGCTCTCTGCTATGGCCTGTGAAAGCAGTGGAAGATGGCCCAAGTCCTTGGGCCCCTAGGCCTACGTGGGAGACCAGGAACAAGCTCCTGGCTTTGGATCGGCGCAGCTACAGCTGTTGTGGCCAACTGGGGAGTGAACCAGCGGATGGAAGACCTCCGTCTTTGTGTCTCTTCTCTGTGTGTTAACTGTGACTTTCAAATAAATAAATCTTTAAAAAAACAGTTTATGGGAAAATGAAATTAAAAGATAACTTTAGGGGCTGGTGCTGTGTCATAGCAGGTAAAACTGCTGCCTGCAGTGCCAGCATCCCATATGGGCGTCAGTTTGAGTCCTGGCTCCACTTCTGATCCAGCTCTCTGCTGTAGCCTGGGAATGCATTAGAAGATGGACCAAGTCATTGGGTCCCTGCACCCATGTGGGACTCCTGGAAGAAGCTCCTGGCTTCAAATAGGCCCATCTCCAGCTGCTGCAGTCATCTGGAGATTGAACCAGCAGATGGAAGACCTCTGTCTCTGCCTCTCTAACTCTGCCTTTTAAATAAATAAACCCATAAGTTTGGTGCAAAAAAGACTGAAATTCATGCATAGTTTGCTGATAATACATTTTCCATAAATTTGTAAAGGTTCCTTATATACATGGATTTCAAATTTTTTGTGCCAAAATAAACCTACTTTTCAGATTTTTTATTTGGGGAGGGAAAGAGAGACAAAGAAAATATTTTCCATCTACTGATTTACACACCAAACACCTACAATGACTGGGAGGGGGTGGCGGGGATGGGGATGACAGCCTAAGCTGGGAGCCAGCGATGCAATCCAGGTCTCCCATATGGGTGGCAGGAGCACAGTCATTTGAGCCATCACTGCTTCCCAGGATGTGCACTGGCAGGAAGTTGGAGGTTGGAGAACATGTAGGTATCAAGCCCAGGTACTCCAATCAAGGGCGTATGTCTTAACTGGCATTTTAGTTGCTGAGCTATACACTGACCTTATAAACTTATTTTAATTCCACTGTTTTCCAGTAGTCTCATGAGTATACCAGATACTACACGCTTATTAGATATAGGATTTATAATATTGTCTCCTACTCCTTGGGTTGTCTTTTTGCTTTTTTTTTTTTTTTAATCTTTTCGCTTTTTTAGTAGTATCCTCTGATATATGAACATTTTTATTTTAAAGATGTCAACTCTCGAGCCTAGCACTGTGGCATAGCAGGTAAAGCCACCGCCTGCAATGCCAGCATCGCATATGGGTGCCGGTTCGAGTCCCGGTTGCTCCACTTCTGATCCAGCTCTCTGCTATGGTCTGGGAAAGCAGTAGAGGGTGGCCTAAGTCTTGGTCCCCTACCCCCACAAGGCAGACCCAGAAGAAGCTCCTGACCTCGGATCGGCACAGCTCCAGCTGTTGTGGCCATCTGGGGAGTGAATCAGAAGGAAGATTTCTCTCTCTGCCTCTGCCTCTCTGTAACTTTGCCTTTCAGATAAATAAATCTTGAAGAAAAGTCAACTCTACTTATTTTTCTTTTATTTCTTATGTTTTTAGAGTCATATCCAAGTACATGCTGCCAAATCCACAATTGCGAAGATTTAACACAAGGTTTTCTTTTGAGGCTTTAAGCTTTCTCTCTCATATTTAGGTTACCTATTGATACGTAATGTTGAGGAAGGAGCTGACTTAATTTTTAGCGTGTGGATATCCAGTTCTTCCAACACCATTTGTTGAAAACTATTTTGCATTGAATGGTTTTGATACTCTAACCAAAAATTAATTTGACATAGACATATGGATTAATCTAGGCTCTCAAATTTATTTCATTAAATAATATTTATCTTTATTTCAGTATCATACTGTTTTGATTATCATAGCTTTGTAACAGGTTTTAAAATCAGGAAGCCTGAGTCGTTCTATATTGTTCTACTTTGTCAATATTGTTTTGACATGCTTTCAAGATTCTTTTTAAAGATTTACTTATTTGAAAGGCAGAGTTGGGGGGTCGGGAGAGAATATTTTTCATGGTGTGTGATTGTTTTATATGTAGCAGGATTTGATTTTCTACTGCCTTGACAATTTTTGCTTCTATATTCATCAAGGAAATAACTTTTTGTAATTTTCTGATTTTTTTGGTCTGGCCTTGATAATAGGGTAAAGCTGGCTTCAAAATAGGACTTAGAAAATGTTACTTCCTCACCTGTTATCATGCTATCAATTCCTTAAGAACTATCGGACTTTCCCCAGGCATTTTGGAGATCTGTTGTTAGATGCATATACGCTTTTAATCATTTTATACCAATTATATAGTGACCCTTTATCATAAAATGTCTTTATAGATAGTAAAGCTTTTAAATCTGATTTCAATAATCATTTTAGATCTTGTTTTCTGTGTGCATGGCATATATATGTGTGTGTGTGTGTGTATATATATTATATATGTATATATATATATATATATTTCATTCCTTCACTTTGAGTTTTTATTTTACTGTGTTTCTCTTGGGGCAGAAAGTTGCTGCAGTAGTTAAGATACCCCTAGGGAGACCTGGGATATGCACCCCGCATCATAGTGCCCGGTTCAAGACCAAGCACTGTTTATAATTCTGGCTTCCTGCTAACATACACCTTGGAGGCAGCAGGCAATGAATGACTAAGTAGTTGGGTCCCTGACACACATGTAGGAGGCCCAGATTGCATTCTTGTTTTCTTCATGGTCCAGCCTTGGATATTGGGGACACTTGGGGGAAATCAACCAGTGATCAAAGATCTACCCCCCACTTTCAATAAATAAAATCTTGTACTATGAGAATTATCTTGTTCTCAGTTATTTATATTTTGTGCGTGTGTATGTGTAGGTGCAAATTAGTGTAATCTTTACTTAGTATAGAGTTGGTCTTCTGTATATAAAGTAATTAAAAACAAATCTTAATCAAGAATGGGATGGGAGAGGGAGGATGAGGTGGGATGGGAGTGGGGGTGGGAGGGTGGGTGTGGGGGGAAGAACCACTGTATTATGAAAGTTGTACTTAGGAAACTTGTACTCATTAAATTAGATTTCAAAAAAAATATTTAAAAATCAAAAAGGTTTTTGGTTGCGCTATTATTTCCTCTCTATTTCTTCCTACTAATTTTGGATTTGGTTTACTCTTGTTTTTCCAGGTTCCTGAAATGCACTGATAGCTCATTTATTTGATGCCTTTCTCATTCCTTTACATAGGCACTAACTGCCATAAACCTCCCTCTTAAGAATGTTTGAGTTTTCCATAAGTTTTTATATTTTGTACTGTCATCCTCATGCAATTCACAGATTTTTAAATTTCCCTTCTGATTTCTTCTATGACCTACTGTTCATTCAGGAACATATTGTTCAGTCTGCTTATCTTTGCATATTTTCTAGATATTCTTAAGTGGTTAATTTCCAGCTTCATTCCATTGTGGTCAGAAAAGATATATTGCCTGATTTCAATTTTTTTTTAATTTGCTGAGACTTGCTTTATGGCTTTGCATATGGTCTATCCTGGAGAAAGTTCCATGCGCTAATAAAAAAAATGTGTATTCAGGTCCAGCATTGTAGCATAGTGAGTAAGTTTGCTGCCTGCGACATCAGCACCCTATATGGGTATTGGTTCAAGTCCGAACTGCTCCAGTTCCAATCCAGCTCCTTGCTAATGTGCCCAGGAAAGCAATGGAAGATGGCCCAAGTCCTTCAGCCCTTGTACCCACATTGCAGCCATCTGGGGAGTGAACCAGCAGATGAAGGCATCCACCTCTCTCCCCCTCTCTCCCCCTCTCCCCCTCTCCCTCCCCTCTCTCTCCCCTCCCGCCTCCCGCCTCCCTCCCTCTCTCTCTCCTTCTGCTTCTCTATATATAAATATGCCTTTCAAATAAAAACCTAAGAATGTGTATTCTGCAACTGTGGGATGAAATGTTCTATGGACATCAGTTAGGTTCATCAGGTCCATAGTGTAAATTAACTTTGTTGTTTTCTTGTTGATTTTCTGTCTAGCTGATCTGTCCAAAGATGAAAGTGGAATGTTGATGTCTCCCATTACTATAGTATTGCAATCGCTATCTCCTTTTAAACCCATTAACATTATAAATAATCATGCACCCTGGACATGGGTGCAGACATTTATTAGTTATATCTTCCTGTTGAATTGATCCCTTGACCACCACCCTTAACCATATTGCCCTTCTTTGCCTCTTTTATTAGTTTTTGTGTTAAAGTTTAATTTGATAGGATGACTAAACCTGCTCATTTTTGCTTTCCATTAGCATACAGTATCTTTTCCCATCATTTCCTTTTCAGTCTGCCTGTATCTTTGTTGGTGAGGTCTGTTTCTTGTAGGCAGCAAATGGGTAGGTCTTGTTTTTTAATCCATTCAACCAGCCTTTATCTTTTAATTGGAGAATTTAGGCCATTTACATTCAAGGTTACTATTGATAAGTAATGACTTGGCCCTGCCATTTTTCCATAAATATTCCTATTGTTTCCTTTGGATTTCCTTGGTACTTCCACTGGGAGATTTCCTACCTTCCCATTCTTCCATAATGATGACCTGCTTGTTTTTGTTTTCTGTTAAGATCAGTAAAGTGAAGAGTTGTTTTTAAAAAAAAAAATTGATATACCATTGGCTCAACTAACGAGAAAGAGAGAGAGAGACAGACAGACAGAGAGAAAGACCCAAATAATAAAATCACACATGAAAAGGCATCTGCCATGGGAATAGGAGAGGGAGGAAGAAGAAAGTTGAATGCGGGTGGGAAGACAGGCAGGGTGGGAAGAATCATTATGTTCCTAAAGTTGTATTTATAAAATGAGTGGTTTGTATACCTTAAATTTTTTCTGGGGAAAAATGTTTAAAAAAGAAAAGAGATCTGCCAACAAAATGGAAAATCTAGAAGAAATGGATAGATTCTTGGACACATACAATCTACCAAAATTGAGTCATGAAGACATAAAAAACCTAAACAGATCAATAACCAAGACGGAGTTTGAGTCAATAATAAAGACCCTCCCAACAAAGAAAAGCCTATGAGCAGATGGCTTCATTGCAGAATTCTACCAGACTTTTTAAAGAACTAATCCCTATTCTTCTTAAGCTAGTCAAAACAATTGAAAGAGAGGAAATCCTCCCAAACACCTCTACAAGGCAAGCATCATCTCAATTCCAAAACCAGAAAAAGGTACAACAGAGAAAGGGAACTATAGAGCAAATCACTGAGGAACATAGATACAAAAATGCTCAGCAAAATACTAGCTTAGAACTGGCACTGTGGTATAGCATGTAAGGCTGCTGCCTGTAGTTCTGGCATCCCATATGGGCACAGTTCCAGTCTCGACTGTTCCACTTTTGATCCAGCTCTCTCCTATGGCTTAGGAAAACAGTAGAACATGGCCCAAGTCTTTGTGCCTCTATACCCAAGTGAGAGACCAGGAAAAAGCTCCTGGCTTCAGATTGGCTTAGCTCCAGCCATTGCAGCCAACTGGGGAGTGAACCAGCAGATGGAAAACTGTCTCTCTCTCTCTCTCTCTCTCTCTGCCACTCCTTCTCTGTGTGTGCGTAACTGACTTTTAAATAAATAAATCTTTTAAAAAAATACTAGTTAACTGAATCCAATAATACATCAGAAAGATTATTCACCCAGACCAAATGGGATTTATCCCTGGTACGCAAGTATGGTTCAACATATGAAAATTAATAGGGGCCAGTGCTGTGGTGCAGTAGGTTAATCCTCCACCTATGGAGCCAACATCGCATATGGGTGCTGGTTCATGTCCTGGCTGCTCCTCTTCTGATCCAGCTCTCTGCTATGACCTGAGAAAGCAGTAGAAGATGGCACAAGTGCTTGGGCCCCTGTACCCACGTGGGAGACCTGGAAGAAGCTCCTGGCTTCAGATCAGCATAGCTCTGACCGTTGCAGTCATCTGGGGAGTGAACCAGCAGATGGAAGACATTTCCCTGTCTCTCCTCTCACTGTCTATAACTCTACCTCTCAAATAAATAAAATCTTTTTAAAAAATGGGCTAGCACTGTGGTATAGCAGGTAAAGCCATCGCCTGCAGTGCCGGCATCCCATAGGGGTGCCAGTTCCAGTCCTGGCTGCTCTACTTCCCATCCAGCTCTCTGCCATAGCCTGGGAAAGTAGCAGAAGATGACCCAAGCCCTTGGATCCCTGAACCCACACGGGAGACCCAGAAGAAGCTCCTGGCTCCTGGCTTCGGATCAGCACAACTTTGGCCATTGCAGCCATTTGGGGAGTGAACCAGCAAATGGAAGACCTCTCTCTCTTTCTCTCTCTCAATCTCTCTGTCTCTCTCTCTCTCTGTGTCTCTCTGTAACTCTGCCTTTCAAATAAGTCTTAAAAAAAAGAAGAAAAATCAATAAATGTGATGCATCACATTAACAAATTGAAGAAAGAACCATTTGAATCTCAGATGCAGAAAAAACATTTGATAAAATTCAACATCCTGTCATGATAAAAACTTTAAGTAAATTAGGTTTATAAGGAACATTTCTCCACACAAGGCAATATATGAAAAACCCACAGCCAGCATCATATTGGATGGGGAAAAGTTGTAAGCATTTCCACTAAGATCTGGAACCAGACAAAGATACTCACTCTCACCTTTGCTATTCAATATAGTCCTGCAAGCTTTAACCAGAGCCATTAGGAAAGAAAGAGAAATCAAAGGGATACACACTGGAAAGGAGAAAGACAAATTATCTCTGTTTGCAGATGACATGATTCTGTATGTAAGGGATCCAATAGGCTCCACTAAGACTATCTGAATTCATAACAGTTTTGTAAAGTTGCAGGATATAAAATTAACACACAAAAATCAATAGCCTTTGTATTCACAGACAATGCCATGGCTGATAAAGAACTTCTAGGATCAGTCCCATTCACAATAGCTACAGAAAATTTAAATATCTTGTAATAAATTTAACCAAGGAGGTGAAAGAGCTTCACAGTGAAAATTACAAAACATTAAAGTAAGAAATAGGAGGGGGGGTGGCACTGTGGCATAACAGCTAAAGCCACCACTTACTGTGCTAGAATCCCATATGGGTGCTGGTTCATGTCCTGGCTGCTTGTCTTCCCATCCAACTCTGTACTATGGCCTGGGAAAGCAATGGAAGATGGCCCAAGATCTTGGGCCCCTATACCTGCATGAAAGACCCAGAACAAGCTCCTGGCTCCTGGCTTCAGATTGGCTCAGCTCCAGCCATTGCAAACATTTGGGGAGTGAACCAGAAAATGGAAGACCGACCTCCCCCCTTCACCTCTCTGTAACTCCACCTTTCAAATAAATAAATAAATCTTTAAAAACCACAACAATAAAAGAAATAAACACCAAAAAATGGAAAAATCTCCCATGTTCATAAATCAGAAGAATTAATATCAAAGTGTCCATCCTACCAAAAGCAACTTACAGATTCAGTGAAATCCCAATCAAAATACCAATGCCATTCTTCTCAGATCTAGAAAAAAAATGCTCAAATTCATATAGAAACACAAGAGACCCCAAATAACTAGAGCAATCTTATACAACAAAAACAAAGCCAGAGGCATCCTAATACCAGATTTTAAGACATAGTATAGGGAAGTAATAATCAAAACAGCCTGGTACTGGCACAAAACCAGATGTGTAGACCAATGGAACAGAATAGAAACTTCAGAAATCAATCCAGGCATCTACAACCAATCTTTGACAAAGGAGATAAAACCAATCAAGGACAGACTCTTCAACAAATGGCACTGGGAAAATTGGATCTCTATATGCCCAAGTAGAGAACCAAGATTCCTACTTTATACTTTATGCAAAAATCCACTCAAAATGTATCAAGGACTTAAATCTGTTACTCAATACCATCAAATTACTAAAGAACACTGGGGAAACGCTTCAAGACATTGGCATAGGCAAAGACTTGGAAAAGACTCCTGAAGAACAGGCAATCACAGCCAAAAGTGACAAATGGGATTACATCAAGCTGAAAAGCTTCTGCAAGTTAAAAGAATTACTCAGCTAAGTGAAGAGGCAACCAACAGAATGAGAGAAAATATTTGCAAACTATGCAACTGGAGGATTACTATCCAGAATCTATAAAGAGCTCAAACTCAACAAAACAAACAATGCAGTTAAGAAATGGGCAAAGGACTTAGACATTTTTCAAAAGAGGAAATTAAAATAGCCAACAGACACTTGAAAAAACACTCAGGATCATGAGACATCAGGGAAATGCAAATCAAAATCACAATGAGGTTTCATCTCACCCCAGTAAGAATGGCTCTCATACAGAAATCAATAAACAATAAATGCCGGTGAGGATGTGAGGAAAAAGATACCCTAATCCACCATTTGTGGGAATGTAGACTAGTACAGCCATTGTGGAAGACAGTATGGAGATACCTCAGAAATATGAATATAGACCTACCATTTGACCCACCCATCCCACCCAAACTAAATGAAATCAGCACACAAAAGAGTGATCTGTACCCCTGTGTTTACTGCAGCTCATTTCACAATATCTAAGATATGGAATCAACCCAAATGCCCATCAACTGATGACTGGATACAGAAATTATGGTATATACATACTATGGAATACTACTCAGAGGGAAAAAAATTGAAATCCTGTATTTTGCAACAAAATGGATGCAACTTGAAACCATTATACTTAGTCAAACAAGCCAGTCCCAGAAAAATAGATAAGTTTTCCCTGATCTGTGGTAAGTAACAGAATATCAAAAATGTAATCTATAGGAATGAAATGGAATCTATAGGAATGAAAATTTGAAATTTTATGATTGTTTACAGCCTTTGTCTCTTCTGTTGAGGAACAATGTTTTTTTCTTCTTACTATTTGTTGAACTCTTTACTTAGTGCAGGGTTAATCTTATGGGTATAAAGTAAACTGAAAATAGCTCTTTGTAAAAATTAAGAGTGGGTATAGAAGAGGGAGGAGGAAGAAGGGTTGGACCATGGGTAGGAGGGAGGGTAGAGTGAGAACTATCACTATGTTCCTAAATCTGTATATACGAAATACATGAAACTTTTATAACTTAAATAATTTTTTGTAAAAAGATGACAGCATTCAGGGGACCCAGGGATTTCAAAGACATTCCCATTTTTTCTGTTCAAATAGCTTAAAAAGAGGCTCTGTGGGTAGAGCACAGAGTCATTACCAGACTGGAGGTTCCTCATTACTGAAATGAGCCCCCAAACATGGTAGCTCAAGGCTGCTGACATATTGCAGCTTTATTTACCTCGCCAAACAAATTAGTTTTTCACACCTTGGAGCCGGATGTGGCCAACAGTAATCTGTACCAGTATTTCCATGAGAACTGTAGAGGGAAGCCAATGTGCATTCATCACACACATGAGGGAGTTGCATGCAGGCCTGCACACACATGTGCACACATACACACACAGTGCCAAGGCTGGGAGCAGTCAGATGTGGTCAATCACATCATCTATGCCCCACAACCTGGGGAAGAGCACGTGGGCCGTGAGTCAGGATTAAACACCATAGTGACAAAGTCACCAAAGCTTGCGAGTCAGGCAGTGATTTGTGCCTAACAGAGACGTTAGGTCCCAATAACTGCTTTGGAGTCCACAGCTGTCAGCATGCAGTTCTCATAAGCAGGGAAGCCAGAAATCCAAGCGTGAGGTCAGAGCTGACATCTCTTATGCACACATGAGACACAAGAAATGGCCCTCAGCTCTGCCTTCTTTCTAGAATCCATGGAGGTACACCTGAGGCTATCTTTTCAGTACTCTCTAATCACCTGTATGCACTTTCCTCCTGGAGTTTCGTGGAAGACGGGGCTGCATTTTTGGACAAAAAGAAAATTGAGGGGCCAGCACTGTGGCACAGCAGGTTAAAGCCCTAGCCTGAAGCACCAGCATCAAACATGAATGCCGGTTCTAGTTCCGGCTGCTCCTCTTCTGATCCAGCTCTCTGCTATGGACTGGGAAAGCAGTGGAAGATGACCCAAGTCCTTGGGCCCCTGCACCTGCGTGGGAGACCTGGAGGAAGCTCCTGGCTTCGGATCGGCACAGCTCCGTCCATTGCGGCCATCTGGGGAGTGAACCGTTGGATGGAGGACCTCTCTCTCTGCATCTCTACCTCTCTCCGTAAATCTGTCTTTCAAATAAATAAAATAAACCTTTAACAAAATTGCTAAGTTGCTCCCAAAGTATAATTTTGCATCTGGGGGTGGGTGTTTGGTATGCCAGTTAAGACGCCTCTCAGGACACCTGCATTTATATGCCTCTTTCAGAAAAACTGTTATAAATATGAATTAATAACATGTGTTTTATGAATGATACCCTCCTGGATGTAGCAGCACACAACCTAGACAATGGTTCATGGTGCCCATCTCAGCTTAGGATACAGACTACTGAATTTAACAGACTACACTTCCAGGGTTGACTATGGGGAGGGGTCAAATGACAATGCCATGGGACCATGGTCCTATGCCAGGAATTTCACAGCTGTGGCCACTCACGGAGCACCAGGAAAAGCCCAGTGGAGACAAAAGGAAAGATTTCCAGCATGGGAGACGCTGAAGGACTCCTTTGCTAGGCTGAGAGAATATAGGAGCTTAGAGTGAGGATGTGTTCCAGCCAGCGGAGAACACGGTTTCTCACATCTGCAGCCTGGAACTGCTCTGTGTCTGGCTCTCCCTGACCACTGCTTTTCTGGCTGTTCTCCACTTACCCACTTTACCTTTCCTCCTCACTCCCAGGACCCCTCCACACCAGACATTGCAGCAGCTTCAACAGACTGAGGCCTTGGCCTGCCCTGGACAAGACACAGCTCTCTCCTGTGCTCCAGGGCCAGCAGAAGGGCACCGTGGGGAAAGCCCAGCCAGTCAGGCCACAGGTCGCTGGACAGGCACACTTTGCCCCTCAGAACACTGCTCAGAGCCTCAAGCAAGCTGTTGTTGCTGTTGTTTTAATTCAAATCTTTGTTTTGGTTCTCTTTTTCATGCTTAAAAGTAATACAAAATCATTTTGGGAAAATGCCAAAAATCATGAAGAAGTCAAAGTATCCTTTCATCTCACTAGCCAGAAATAAATCCCCTTTGCTTTTCTCTGACTCAGAAATACATACAGTCATTATAGACAGTTCTGGAAGCAAAAATATTAAGAAAAAAATGAAGTTGTCCGTG
Organism: Lepus europaeus; assembly: GCF_033115175.1. Lineage (NCBI taxonomy): Eukaryota > Metazoa > Chordata > Mammalia > Lagomorpha > Leporidae > Lepus > Lepus europaeus. The sequence continues at coordinate 52,590,643 of NC_084833.1, read as the reverse complement.
ATTCCATGTCATTCTGTGTTCTTTTCACTCATTTTTCTATGTACATTATCTTTATAACAAATGAGGTTATATCACAAATATGGTTTACTGTGACTTTTGTTTTACTTTTATGAGCACATTCTTAGTAATTTTCAAATGTACTTGCATTTCTTTTTACTTTCACATGCATTTTTTCATGCATTTCTAAATAGGTGCCATGTCTATGTGGTACAAAATTTGAAAATATGAGAGAACTTAGAGTTTATTTCTTCTCCTTAAAGGGGTTATCAGTGTTACCAACTCTTCATGTACTTCCTGAGGTTATCTATAAATCTATATACACACACTCCAACGTTTAAGAATACAGTTCCCCAGCAAGACATGAACAGGGTGAATAATCTCTCATTATTTTTAACAGCTGCATAGCACGTTACACTCCGCAGCTGTGCTGGTCTGTGGTTGCTCAAGGCCCTATTGGTAGACATTTGAGTTATTTATAACTGTTGCCATTAGAAATATGGTAATAACTCCTCAGATGTATGAGAGTACTTCAAACTGTAGAAAGATGGAATTAAAACGTACCCATTTTCCATGAACTTTTTGAGGGACTCTCCCATCATTAGATACAGTGTAGGTGTGTCTACAAGATAAATTCCTGAATGCTGGACTCCTGAGTGAGGGTTTGCACACTTCCAATTCCAATAGATGTGGCCAAGTGTCTTCCCACTCAGAGTCTGTGGGCCTCCGAGATACCCTGATAATCCTTAGCTACTTCATCTCTGAGTGTTCTCCTCCCACACTGGATCCAAGCTGTTCTACACAGCCCACAGAGTGTGGGGGAGATGATGGTTTTTTACTTCTGAGGTTAGATCATACAAGGTACTGAGGCCATCACCCATCTCCCGGCTTGCTCAGGAGGGATAAAGTCAGCCTCCACGTCATGACAACACGTGTCCCAAGAAAGCCCCATGAGGAGGGCCCCGTGGGGAGAGACTGGGACCTCAAACCAACCACTGCATCCACCTGTCAGGCAAGTGAGCAAGCTCCAAGGGAAGAGAACTGTCCACACCAGCCAAGCTTTCCCTGGAGGGCAGCCCCATACCCCCATCCCCAAGCCAGGGAAACTCAGCAGGGCTGCTCCCCAATCACTAACCTGCAGGCGTAGATGAGGCAAATGTTGATTGCTAAGTGTAAAGGTCACATGCTACCCTGCGATAGATAACCAAGTACACGTGAGTTATGGCTTTCTCTCTCCTCAGTAACAAAGGCTGTTAGAGATTGTACCATCCGTCTCCTGTTGTTTTAATTTGCGTTTCTCTTATTTTCATGGAGTTTGAATGTGTTTTTTTTCATTCATTTAATACTAGCTGTGAACTATGTCTTCTCTTGATCTATCATTTTTATGGAGATATAATATTCAATGCCATGAATTGAATGTGACCAACATAAACATTCCCTTGTTATTAGACATGAATTTCCATTTGACGTAAATAATACCAGGATGAGCACCGCAAATCTCTGCCTGGACATCTGATCACTTCACGAGAGGAGACTGCCTCGAAGGGAATGACCAGGCTGAAATACATAAGGCAGAACACGTGCACTCAGCGCCTTCTAGAAATCTAACTTTTCTGAAGATTTCTTTACTTACTTTGAAAGTCAGAGAGAGAGAGAGAGAGAGAGAGAGAGAGAGAGAGAGAGACAGAGAATCTTCCATCTGCTAGTTAAACTTCTCAGATGACCACAGTGGCCAGGACTGGGCCAGGCCAAAGCCAGTAGTTTCAACCTGGCCTCCCATAAGGGTGCATGGGCCCAAGCACTTGGGCCACCCTCTGGTGCTTTTCCCAGGCCTATGGCAGGGAGCTGGATTAGAAATGGAGCAACCAGGACTCAATTTGGCACTCTAATATGGGATGCCATAGGCAGCGGCTTAACCCACTATGCCACAACACTGGTCCCAAAGTCAAATTTTTTAAGGCTCTTGGTACAAACTGGCAAACTCCTTTACATAAAATTTCATTAATGTATATTCCCACTTGCAGTATCTATGGCATTGTGGCGCAGCATCTTAAGCCACCACTTTGGATGCCTGCAACCCACTTTGGAGCAACCGGTGCCCATATCCAACCCAACTTCCTGCTAATAAGCACTCCAGGAGGCAGCAGGCAAGAGCTCAAGTACTAGGATCCCTGCCACCTATGTGGCACCCTCAGGTGGATTTCCTGGCTTTGCCTTGATCCAGCCTAGGTTGTTGTGGGCATTTGTGGAGTGAACCGACAGATAGAAGATAGTTAATTGATCACTTAATCTTTCCTCCCCCATTTGCTCTGCTTTTCAAATAATTAAACCTAAAAATGAATCTACTTAAAAAGACATATTGCTGTGTAAAACACCCAAAACCAGCATCATCTTACTTCTGCTACTTTGGGGCTCTTTGAAGAGCCTAGCTGAGGCTGGAGGTGTACCTGGTTGTCCAGAAGAAGCTCCTGAGACCTCCCGCAGTACTGTCTGCTTCCACTGTCGCCTACCTGTCCCTGGCAATGATCCTAGGCTGGACAGTAATGCCTGCAAAGGCAGCTACCAGGCTGGAGGGGATGGTAGAAGCTGGAATCCTACTGCTAAGAGCTTTGGCCACCATGGAAGCCAGCTTCCTGGGACAGCCCTGATGATACATATTCTGGTCATCATTCCAAAAGCAGGGATGGAAAGTGTGGGCACAAATCTGATTATGTGTGCCTTTTCTTGGCACATCCTTTAAGCCAGGAGCAATGGAGCAGACGGCGGAGGACAACGAGGACATGCCACGGATGGAAGGGTGGCCAGAGCTGCGTCTGTCTGCCTTGTCCGTCAGCCAGGAGCACAAAGCTCCTGAAGGGAGATCCCAGGGCCACTGGGCTGTGAACCTCCCGCTTCCTGGGGGTTCAGAATAACTCTTCAGGGTGCAAACGGCTCTTTGGTAAAGCCTCACATCCGGAGAGGACCCAGGCTCTGTTATTGAAGCTGCAGGCGTTGCTTCCTGCCCAGGCCCTGCTGCTGAGCACCCAGGGCCTTGCCCCTCTTATCTGACATTTCCTCCAGATCCTGCCCTGGACATTCTCACAGCACACAGTGGCCCTGTACTGCTGGCTCTGCTTCCAGCACGTGACAGTCCCCATCACCCTGCCTGCCTTCCTCACTTGGAACTGCAGATCACCAGCCTTCCTAGGGACTAGGGATATTGACAGAAGCAGGCAAACTGGAGGTATAAGACTGCTGCTCATACCTCCAGTTCATTTACACATGTTGGGCCAAGGCACACCCGAACACCCAGATGGAGGCTGGGGCGCAGTCCCTTCCAAATCCACACAGGCCGTGAGCACATTATCCAAACCAACCCTATCAGGACACCCAACAAAGTAGGGCTAACACTGACAGTCCTCTTTCAGGAAATTCTCAGTAAGGTAAGAAGTGACTGCCTCAGCAGTGGAAGATCACCTACAAATAAGGTATAAAGGGGAAAAAAAACTCTAAATACCAATCTTTGTCTTTCCTTCCTGGAAATTCCTGGACTTTTTTTTTAAGAAGGAGAAGGTTTACACGTGAATTTGTATGTATTTGGTTTTTTGTCTGAAAGGCAGAGTGATGCAGAGAGAGAGAATCTTCGATCTGCTGGTTCATTCACCACATGGCTGCAACAAGAACTGGGCCAGGCTGAAATCAGGAGCTAGGAGCTCCATCTGGATCTCCCATTTGGATGGCAGGGACCCAGGCACTTGGACCGCCTCCCACCGCCTCCCACCGCCTCCCACCGCCTCCCACCGCCTCCCACCGCCAACAAGAAGCAGGTTGGAAGTGGAGCAGCAGGGATTCCAATCAGTGCTCCAATATGGGATACCCGTGTCTCAAGTGGCAGCTTAACCCATCACACCCCAAAGCTGGCCCCTGGCCTTCTTAACCTAATAAGCAAAGTCATCCAAGTTGCGATAAGAAGTAATGAGGACCAGGGCCAGCATTGTGGCACAGCAGGTTAAAGCTCCAGCCTACAGTGCCGGCATCCCTTATGGGCACCAGTTCAAGTCCATTCTGCTCCACTTCCAATCCAGTTCCCTGATAATGTGTCTGGGAAAGCAGAGGAAGATGGCCTAAGTGCTTGGGCCCCTGCCACCCACATGGGAGACCTGGAAGAAGCTCCTGGTTTCGAATCAGCCTGGCTACAGCTATTGTGGCCATTTGGGGAGTGAACAAGCGGACAGAAGACCAATTTCTCTCTCACTCTCTCCCTCTAACTTTACCATTCAAATAAATAAAATCTTTTAAAAAATAATATGAGGACTTTGAGCAGACAGGTTCATGGAGCATTAGATATTCCTCAGAGACTTGTAAGTGGTGCCAAGAGGTGGCTCTGCTACAGAGCCCTCCCCTAAGTATCCCTCCAAAAAACACCATTACAGGCACCCTAATCACTAATTCAATTGCATAGACAGAGTTTCCAGACAAATATCCAACCCCAAGACTATCCCCCATACAGAAATCCCTGGTTACCACAGGTTCTCAACCAACTTGAAGCTGCAAAGCGTGACTGTCCTGGTCAGTGCTTCTACATCCAGTTAGCTGAACACAACACAGTAGGCACTCTGTTAGACTTAAGTGACCCTTCATGCCTTGGTCTTGCTGCTGCTTGATCTGTCTCAAACATTCTGGGTCTTCTAAAAACCTGATGTTCACATATTGAAGAAGTCAACAAGATTTATCTAGTTATTCTCCAGTCTAAAATTTGACCCCCTCAATTACACTCTATATGACAATCACTCATCCATCCATTCATTCATTCAAGGGTTGCCTACTCTGGGTCAAGTGCTGTGACACTGTGACAAATAACTGAAGTATAGCGTGCACCATGGGGTGACAGAACATAAGGTCCACTGCAGTGGAATTGATCTCAATTTCTTATTAAATAATTTAAGATGGAAATAGAACTAAAAGGTCAAGTAAGTGAAACCCAGAGAGCCCCCCACAATTAGTCCTCTGATGTTGTGTAGTTAGTTCTGAAATTCAGAGCCAGTTGCATTCTAATTCTAAGATTGGCTTGGAATTCCTATCTTGTTAACCCCAGGCAGAAATAATGCTTCACCCAGAGGTGACTCCTCCCTGTTGCTGACAATGAGTGATGGGGGAAATCCAGGCTGCACCTGACATGCTGGATAAGGGTACTTCACAAAGTGTGGGGAAAAAATCGAATCACAGGATATGTTTACTTTGATAGAAAATAATTTTGAAATTTTTGCAGTTTTTTCATAATATGCATTTCCCATGAACTCCTGGAATATCGTGCATTTGCCACTGAACGCTATCATGAGCCATTCTCTGGCCACACATTAAAAAAATTTAATTAAAAAAATTTAATTAAAAAAAAGTAGTTGGCAACATCTGAGTAGTTTGACAGGAACTTGAGGCAATGCACAGGCACTCAGAGCTGCGCTACTTTTTGTTACGTGCAATTTCTCTTCTGAAGGCACTGCTCTCTTTTCAGATACAAGTGTATTAACAATATTCATACACAGGCGGCATGAGTGCAGCCATCTGGGGGACTGTCAGATAAATAGAACCAAGTTTCTTATTGAGAAATTCCCCAAAGATAATTGGGCCAAAATTAGTAGACAGTGGAAGGAACTTGAAGAATTCACAGGTATGTAATGGAACTAACAAGGAGCTATTCCCTGAAAAAGAAATGAAAAGAGATTGTCTCCTTGTGCCAATAAACAAAATAGATGTATTTTCATAATTCTACCTGAAACCAAAGAAAGAAAGTGATGGGGAGGAGACAGAAGTCAGCACAGTCTGTGTTGTCACCCTCAAGTTCCCATCAGGGTGCAGGTGTGTAGCCTAGCTATTAAGAGACCTGCATCTCACAGAGCACTTGGGACAATTTCCCACTCTGGATCCCAACCGCAGCTTCCTGCCCATGCAGACCCTGGCAAGGCAGCAGTGATGCTTCAAGTGACTGGGTTCCTACCACCCACGAGGGAGACCTGCAGGTGCATTCCCAGTCCTGGCTGTTGCAGGCATTTAGGGATTGGACCAGGAGTTGGGAAATGGATCTCACATTATCCCATAAGTAAATGAAATTTTAAAACAGCAACTCAAGTTCCTATCAGCCAGGATGCCTCATTTGATTTCAGAGGGGCCTGGGAGAGGGAGGAAGAAGGATCCTTGTGTTTGGGCTGGAGGTGCTAACAGCAGCACACTAAGGGATCCTCTTCTGGGCATCCAAACCCTCTGCATCCAAATGTAGACCCCAAAGGATCTGTAAGTCTTCAACAAAACAAAGTTGCCTTAGAATACAATCGCACGAATTGTGAGAGATGAAAAATGAAAGTTACTCCAAGTATTAGTAACCACACGTTCCTCCCTCCACCCTATACTACAGGGTAACCCAGCATTTTACCCTGTGAAAGGCTCTGTGGTGGGTTGTTCAGTCTGTCAGTCAAGTCTTTCTTGAGCTCTTTGGAAATGCACAATAGGAAACAATCCCTCAGAGGCCTGCGCTGAGGCACAGCGGGTTAAACCACCACCTGCAGCACCGGCATCTCTATGGGCGCCACTTTCAGTCCCAGCTGCTTCACTACCAATTCAGCTCCCTGATACTGCACCTGGGAAAGACGGCCCAAGTACTTAGGCCTCTGCACCCAAGTGGGAGACCTGGAAGAAACTCCTGGCTCTGGCCTGGCCCTTGTGGCCATTTGGGGAGTGAACAAGTAGATGAAATTCTCTTTCTCTCCCTCTCCCTGCCTTTCAAATAAATCTTTTTTTAAAAGATCCCTCAGGGCCAGCACCGTGGCTCACTTGGTTAATCCTCCGCCTGCGGCGCCGGCATCCCATATGGGCGCTGGGTTCTAGTCCCAGTTGCTCCTCTTCCAGTCCAGCTTTCTGCTGTGGCCAGGGAGGGCAGTGGAGGATGGCCCAGGTCCTTGGGCTCTGCACCTGCATGGGAGACCAGGAGGAGGCGCGTGGCTTCTGGCTTTGGATAGGCATGGTGCCGTCTGTAGAGGCCATTTGGAGAGTGAACCAATGGAAGGAAGACCTTTCTCTCTGTCTGTCTGTCTCTCTCACTGTCTGTAACTCTAACTATCAAATAAATAAATAAATAAAATTTTTAAAAAATGAAAAGATCCCTCAGAGAGCTTACAATGATATTAAATAACAATTCAAAATAATTAAACTATTATGGCTACAGAAAGAGTGATTCTAAGAAGTTCTATGTTCCAAGAGGGCACAGGGCATGCTCAAAGCAGGTAAGAGTAGGCTTTGTTGAACAGTGATGCTCAGGCTGACTGTTGGACACAGCAAGGAAATCAACCAAGTAAAGAAAGAACAAAGCAGCTTTCCCAAGACATGAAAGGGCTACAGGTTGGTCCTGAGACAACAAAAGACAGCTCATGTTTAAGGAACCAGAGAGCTTTTTTTGTGGCTGGTGGGAAAAGACCAAGAAAGAAATTGTTCAAAATAAGTCTAGAGAGCTAGGCTAGGTTATATCAGTTGGCCAGATTAAAAATTTTAGATTTTGCTCTAAAAGAAATTGAGAATTTTTCAACTGTTTTAAGTTAGAGAAGGGAAAGCTTCTCAGGAGGATAATTATGGTTAAGTTTCATTTTTAAAAGATTATTTTGGGGCCAGAATTGTGGCACAGTGGGTTAAGCCACATCCCATATCTAAGTGCTTGTTCAAGTCTTGGCTACTCTGCTACCTATCCAGCTCCCTGCTAATGTGCTTGGAAAGGCAGTGGAAGTTGGCCTAAGTACTTGGTCCCCTGGCACCCACATGGGAGACCTGGATAGAATTCTAGACTCCTGCCTTCAGCCTGGCCCAGCCCTGGCTGTGGTAGCCATTTGGGGAGTGAACCAATGGAGAGAAATGCTCTCCCCTTGCCTCTCTGTCACTCTGCTCTTCAAATAAGTCTTTAAAAAATTAAATACAAGGTTATTTTAGGAGCAGATGTACCAGAATGACAGGGTAAAAAACTAGTGGTCCCTCCCACTAGCAAAAGTTTCCCCGGTGGAATTTAACCAAACAATTTAACACCTTGAAAATCGTCCTAAGGATATAGAGCAGATGCAGAAACACCATTCAAGAAAACCTACATGTTGATGAGCCACCACTGACTCATTTATCCACGCCCGCCTCCATACGATGGGAACTTCACTGCAGCTGCTTTCTCCAGACAGCAATCCCCCTCCCATCTCGCGGTCAGGGGTTGTGCATTTCAACTCAAGAGGCAGGCTGCAGGGCCCCTCAAGCTCACTCGCCAGCCTTGTATTGCAGAAACTGTTTGAGGCAGGCACAACCAAGAGGACCAGGGCTCCAGCCCACATTCCTAGGACAGAAACTGTACCGCAGGCACAGCACACTGCAAACACGAGCAGTCCAATCACCTAGGCCCCCATTCCATTTGCTCACAAAGCAGGAAAACAAGGGATGGACTGCCAATCTCCCCATCCCCTGCAGAGAACAGAGACATCTCCCCGGCCAAAGCAGGTCTCCAGCCCTGGTCTGATGCAGAGCACAGGGGTTCTGTCCAGGGACAGAGCGAAGCCCTGAGAGGAACAGCTCTGCAGTATCACCCTAGGAGTCTGGCTATCCGGAGAGCTGGAGGACTCCATGCTTAAGAATGTTGTTTCAAACCACAAAGATCAGGTGAAGAACAGTTAAGAGCAGGCTGGGAGCTCCATGATCCAAGGACAACAGCACACCAGCCAGAAGTCGAGTAGAGCCAGAGAAAAGAGGCAACAAGAGGCCTCCTAGAATCACAGTCAATGCTGGGGGTCAGGAAGGTGGCAGGCAGTGTGCCAAGCTGGTCCCACGCAGTAGCAACGCGAGCGGATGTGGGGGCGGACATGAAAGCATTACCCACGCCTCACATAGACCCAGCAACACAAGGTGAAGCGTCCCTGGAGCAAGGAGCTGACACAGAACCTCTGAGCACACACTCACGGAACAATAAGCTACTCTGCCCCCGGGGGGTTGGAGGGGCGATTCCCAGGAAGCCAAGCTCAAAAATGAAATGACATTCATCCCTGCTCTTGGGAAGACTGTATGCATAAGCAAGACGTGCAGGCTTCTGGGAGCCCCAGAAAAGTAACTTCCAAGCTATGAATCCCTGGCTGAATGTGGGGCAGATGTAAACCTCCCGAACCGTGATAGCAGACTGCAAACCACACACACACACACACACACTCACACTCACAACAGTTAGGGTAAACAGTCAACTTGCAACTTCTGGTACTTGGCCTGGCATATGGGAAACTCAGAACTCAGCATTGAATCCTGACAGCAACTAAAAATTCAACAGTTCTCCTGAAATCCAGGAGGGAAGATGGGGGGGGGGGGGGAGTCCCAGTGCAAACCTCTCTGCCCCTTAAAGTGGAGAGACCAACGAGTGAACACAGAAAATCACCACTCACCAGGGCAGAAGTCCATGAGCTGGAAAACTTGGAACCCAGTTCCAGGGCAGGGAGACCTGAGCTGGAACTGACCAGTTGCTGGAGGCTCGGTCTCAGAGACCCGCATCACCAGGGCTCCCACATTTTTGTGAGGTTTACCTCCTGGAGCTCTAAGAGGGTCTCATAGTGGACATCAGAGAAAGAGCTGTGGCAGCGAGAGAAAGGAGACGGGAACCATTTTGAACACCAGTGCATTCCATTCTTCTTAACCAGGTTTGCCGCAAGAGAAACTGTTTAACTAGAACCAAACCAGCTGGGGTTTTACTAGAGCTTAACTGTCCTGAGGAAAAGGAAATAACCAGCTCCAGCTGGTTCTAGCATCCCATGTGGATGAAGAAAAATACCTAATTCTGACCTCTCCTCGACTCCAATGTGGAAGAAGGCAAAAGCCCAGTTCCAACCCTCTCTGGTCATTCTGTTGGCAGCACAGCTGAAGTCCACAGGGAAGAAAAGGCTGAGGACTAACACAGGTGCTCCCTAGGCGTCCCCACCCCCAACGCCATACCACCACTCCAGTATTGCCAGAGGCCTTTTCAAGCAGGTTTGGGTTTTTTTGTTTTGTTTTGGTTTTTGGTTTTTGGTTTTTTTACCCACTGCATCATCTCTGACTATCAAGAAAAAATTACAAGGCATACTAAAGGACAAAGAACAGAGGCTGCTATTTGGTTCTGTGATTAAGACACTGGAACATCTACGACCTGTATGGGAGTAACTGGTTTGACGCCCAATTACACCGTTTTTTTTTTTTCTTTTTCTTTTTTAAGATTTATTTATTTATTTCAAAGTCAGAGTTACACAGAGAGAAGGAGAGACAGAGAGAGAGACAGAGCTCTTGCATACGCTGGTTCACTCCCCAACTGGCCACAAAGGCCGGAGCTGTGCCAATCTGAACCCAGAGGCCAGGGGCTTCTTCTGGGTCTCCTACGTGGGTGCAGGGGCCCACGAACTTGCACCATCCTCTACTGCTTTCCTAGGCCACAGCAGAGAGCTGGATGGGAAGTGGAGCAGCCAGAACTTGAACCAGCGCCGTATGGGATGCCGACACTGCAGGCAGCGGCTTTACCCACTGCACCACAGCACTGGCTCCTGCACTGCTTCCTATCCAGCTTCCTGTTATTGCACACTCTGGGAGGCAGCAGGGGATGGCTCAAGTACTTCGGTCCCTGACACCCACGTGGGAGACCCAGATTGAGTTTCTGCTGGCCACTGTGGGCTTTTGGGGAGTGAACCAGCAGATAAACAATCTCTGTGTGTGTCTGTCTCTTCGCTTTTCAAAAAAAGAAAAAAAAAAAGGTAAAGAGCACATACAGTTTGAAGAAACAGAGCAAGTATTCACAGCAGACTCAAATATGGCAAGGATATTGAAATGATCAGTTCAAGAATATAAACCAACTACAGGGATGGGTATTATGGCATAATGGGTTAAGAAATTGCTTGGGATACCTACAACCCATACTGGAGTGTCTGGGATCGAGTCCCACCTCTGCACTTGATCAAGCTCCCTGTTAAAGGCAGAAGGTGATAGCTCATATATTTGTGTCCCTGCTACTCACGTGGTATATTGGATGAAATTCCTGGCTCCTGGCGGTTTTGGCCTAGCCCAGCCCTGGCTATTGCAGGTATCTGGGGAGTCAAGCAGTTGGTGGTAGATCTCTCTTTCTGCCTTGCAAATAAATAAATAAAACTTTAAACCAGCTATGATTAATATGCTAAGGAATCTAATGAATAATGTATTAACAGGAAAAGTAAGTAGACAGCTGAAAATTCTAAGAAAGAACAAGAAGAAGTGCTAGAAATCAAAACCATAGTAACAGAAAGAAAGAGGGCCTTTGATAGGCTTAATAGACTGGACATAGTTGAGGAAGGAGTCTCTGAGCATAGGATTTCTCAATAGAAAATTCCCAAACTGAAAAGCAAAAAAGATAAGTGATGGGGCAGGGAAGGAGCGAAGGACAGAATATCCCAAACTGAGCCAATTACAAAATGTTTAGCATACATGTAATAGAAACATTTGGAGGATAAGAAACTGACAAATGAACAAAAATTATTTTAAACAGGAAAATTATTTCAAATATGTGAAACAATCTTTAGAATTTCCTCAAATTAATGGCAGATGCCAAGCCACAGATTCAGGAAACTCAGAGAATATTAAGCATGATAAATGCTCGAAAAACCTACAGCTAGGAATCTTATATTCAAGTTTAAAAAATGTGAAAAATCTTGAAAGAAGTCAGAGGAAAAGAACACCTTACCTAAGGGTAGCAAATATAAGAATTACATTCAATTTCTCAGAAACTATGCAAGGAAAAATAGGGAAGAATATGATAAAGTATTAAAAGAAAAACATCCCACCAAACTGGAGTTGTGTACCCTGAAAAATTATCCTTCAGAAATGAAGGAGGGGCCAGCACTGTGGCATAGAAGGTTAAGCTGCCACCTTCAATGCTGGCGGTATGGTAATATGGGCACCAGTTCAAGTCCCAGCTGCTCCACTTCTGATCCAACTCCCTGCTAATGCACCTGGGAAAGCAAAGGAAGATGGCCCAAGTACTTGGGCCCTTGAACCCATGTAGAAGACCCTGATGAAGATCCTGGCTCCTGGCTTTCGCCTGACCCAGCATCACCCATTCTGGCTATGTGGACATGTGGAGAGTGAACTAGCAGATGAAAAACCTCAATCTCTCTCTCTCTCTCTCTCTCTCTCTCTCTCATTCTACCTTTCAAATAAATAAAATAAATCTTAAAAAAAAAAAAGAACTGCTAGGCAATCACTTAGGAGAAAACTGAGATGACCTTGTGTTTGGTAATGAATTCTTAGATATAACATCACTAGCTCAATCCATCAAAGAAAAAATTTAATAAGATAGATTTCATCAAAATTAAAATTTTCTGGTCTGCAAAAGATATTCTCAAGAGAATGAAAAGATAAGGCACAGACTGGAAGAAAATATTTGCAAGCCCATATCTGATAAAGGACTGATGTCCAAAATAAACAAAAATTCTTAAAACTCAACAATGAGAAAACAAACAATCCAAATTTTAAAATAGGCCAAATACCTTAGCAGACATCTCACCAAAGATAGAGAAATGACAAATAAACATATTAAAAAATGTTCTTTGGGGCCCAGCACTGTGACATAGCAGGTGAGGCCACTGCCTGCAGTGCCAGTATCTCATATGGGTGCCAGTTCTAGTCCCGGCTGCTCTTCTTCCAATCCAGCTCTCTGCTAAGGCCTGGGAAAGCAGTGGAAGATGGCCCAAGTCCTTGGGCCCCTGCACCCACGTGGGAGACTGGGAGGAAGTTCCTGGCTCCTGGCTTCTGATTGGTGCAGCTCTGACCATTGCCGCCAATTGGGGAGTGAACCAGCGGATGGAAGACCTCTCTCCTCTCTCTCTCTCTCTCTCTCTCTCTCTCTCTGTAACTCTGACTTTCAAATAAATAAATAAATAAATCTTTAAAAAAAATGTTCTATATCATACGTCATCAGGGAAATGCTAGTTAAAACAAAAATGAGATTACACTACCACAATACCGACTATGTGTGGTGTGAATGGCCAATAGTTTTGTGAATAATCAAAATCCAGAACTCTAACATCACCAAATTCTAGGGAGGATGTGGAGCAACAGGAATTTTCATTCATTACTGGTGAGAATACAAAATGTAGCATTCACTCTGGAAGACAGTCTGGCAGTTTCTTAAAAAGCTAAGAATATTTTTACTAGATTATCTAGCAACCCCACTCCTTGGTTTTTATTTTTATTTCTTTATTTCTTTATTATTTTTTGACAGGCAAAGTTAGACAGAGAGAGAGAGACAGAAAGAAAGGTCTTCCTTCCATTGGTTCACCCCCCCAAATGGTTGCTACAACCGGCGCACTGCACCGCTTTGAAGCCAGGAGCCAGGTGCTTCCTCCTGGTCTCCCATGCGAGTGCAGGGCCCAAGCACTCAGACCATCCATCACTGCCTTCCCGGGCCACAGCAGAGAGCTGGACTGGTAGAGGAGCAACTGGGACAGAACTGGCACCCCAAACGGGACTAGAATCCGGGGTGCCGGTGCCGCAGGTGGAGGATTAGCCTAGTGAGCTGCGGTGCCGGCCGGACCAATGGAATATTACTGAGAACTATAAATAAATGAGCTATTAAGCCATGAAAAGAAATGTAGAAAACTCAAAATGCATATTAATAAATGAACACAGCCTATCTAAAAAGCCTACATTGTGTTGATTTTGATGAACCCTAATCTAAACTGTAGAAATTATATGATAATGATTTGTCAATGTAGGTTCATGAATTATAAAAAATTCATAACTCTGGTGGAATATGCCAATAATCAGAGAGACTGTGCAGAAAAGGTGGTCATGGGAAATCTCTGAACCTTCTGTTCCATACTGCCATGAACCTAGAACTGCTATAAAACATAACACCAATTTCTAAAATATCTAACTGGCCAAGGGAGCTTAAGAACAGCTTTTGATCAATAAGTGGCTTATACCAACCAAAGAGTGACTCTTAGATGGCCAGGTTAAAAGAGAAAAACAGGGGCCGGTGCAGTGGCTCACTTGGCTAATCCTCTGCCTGCGGCACCGGCATGCCATATGGGCGCTGGTTTCTAGTCCCAGTTGCTCCTCTTCCAGTCCAGCTCTCTGCTGTGGCCCCGGGAAGGCAGTGGAGAATGGTCCAGGTGATTGGGCACCTGCACCAGTGTGGGAGACCAGGAGGAAACACCTGGCTCCTGGCTTCGGATCGGCGCAGCATCGGCCGTAGCAGCCATTTTGGGGGTGAACCAACGGAAGGAAGGAAGACCTTCCTCTCTCTCTCTCTCATTGCGTAATTCTACCTGTCAAATAAAGTAAAAAAAAAAAAAAAAAAAAAAAAAAAGGAAGGTAAAATCTGAGCAGGCATATTAGAAGTTGCACACTGCAGGGGACACAGACTGCACATAATTAGTACAGCCAAGTCACTCAAGAAACAAGAAAACAGCCGAGCAAAGAAAAGGAACAGGAAGGGAACACTGTGTTCCCAAGTCACTCCAAAACCTAAAATCTTCAATTTTATACAAAAAGCCATTAGATGTGAAAAAATAGCAAAGTGTGAGCCATACATGAGACAGAAAGTAGACAATAGCAATTGCCATTCAATGGACCCAGATGGTGGAAATACTTTGAAATAAGACTTCAAAGTAGCTATTACAAACATGATCAAAGAACTAAAGGAATCCATGCTTAAATAACTTTCAAAAAATATTTATTTATCTATTTTTTTATTTATTTGATAGATAGTGACCAGCACTGTGGTTCAGCGGGTAGAACCACCACCTGCAATGCAGGCATCCCATATGGGTATTGGTTTGAGTCCTGGCTGCTGAGCTTCCAATCTAGCTCCCTGTTAATGGTCTTAGAAAGCAACAGAGTATGGCTTAAGTGCTTTAACCCCTGTCACCCACATGGGAGACCTGGAAAAAGCTCCTGGCTCCTGGTTTCACTCTGACCCAGTCCTTGCCATTGCAACCATCAGGGAAGTGAACCAGTGGATGGGAGATCTCTCTCTTTCCAACTCTGCCTTTCAAATAAACAAAATAAATCTTTTTAAAAACAAGAAAGAGTGACATAGAGGGAGAGGGAGAGAGAGAGAGAGAGAGAGAAAGAGAGAATCTTTCATCTGTTGTTTATAGCCAGGACTCACCCAGACCAAAATCAGGAGGCAGGAACTCCATTGAAGCCTTCCACATGGGTAGCAGCAACCTAAGCTCTTGGGCCATCCTTCACTGCCTTCCCAGGCCTATCAGTAAGGAGCTGAATTGGAAGTGGAGGAAATGGGACCTGAAGCAGCGCTCCAACATGAGATGCCGGAACCACAAGCAGCAGCTTACCTCACTACACTACAGCACAGCCCCATGCTTAAAGAATTAAAGACAGTTGTGGAGAAAACATCTCATCAAACAGAGACTACACATAAGCAGCTAGAAATTGTTTAAAAGAACAATTGGGAATTCTGGCACATAAAACTGCAGTATACAAAATGAGAAATTCATTCGAGGTGCTCAAGAGCAGATGTGAGCTAATAGAACAAAGAATTAAGTTATTTGAAGATACAATGAGAGAAATTATGCAGTCTGAGGAACACAGAGAGGGAGAGAGTGCAATCTCAGGGAAGAGTTCCGGAGAAAATAGCAGAGGAAACTACTTGCAAATTAGAGGGACACTGTGGACCTCCATGGAGGGTGTAGACGCGTACAACTCAGGACACCAGTAGCCAAGCGCCTCAGCACCAGCTTTGGAGTGAGGTGAGATAGCACTGCAGCAGCCCAAGCCACTGCTGATAAAGCTGCAGGAAGAGCCCGGCATGAGTATGGCTTGGAGTCCTATGGGGGACAGTATCCCTGCCAACCTGGAGGAAGAAAAGGAGGCACATCTCTCTCTCCCTGACCACCTAGCACCGGTGTCCAGCAGCTAGCAGAGGGAGGGTGGGCATCATTCGCACATACGTAACAGCTGTGTCAGCTTGTGTCTGCGTGCCCAGCAACCAGCCAAGAGGAGATGTCTGAGTCTGGCTGGGAGAACTGACGGGGGCTGGGAGCTCAGGACCGTGGGAGCCTTGTGTGCCGGGACTGTGAAAACACTGTGGCTGCGTGGGAGGGCAAAGGGTGTCTTTGTGCAGTCACTGTGGTTGGTTCCACATGCGCAGGGCTCCCTGATTCCCTGGTGATGGTCATTGTTGTGGCATCTGTGCTCACACTGAGGACAGCACGGATCCTTTGTGTGGTTCTTGTGGCAGTGCAGATGAATATTGTCCCCACTGGGGCTAGCACCCAGGCACTGGTCTCTTTGGAGGAGAGGAAGTGAGTGTGAAACTACACCAACAGAGCTGAACCAACCTCCCCTCTGATTAAAAAAAAAAAAAGAGGGATTTACCACACCCAGTTTGGAAGTCACCTTGGACACTCCCATCACCCTGGAGCCCTGAACAGAGTTCCCTGGCCACACCAGCACACACTTCAGAGTATTCACTGAAAGAGCAGACACTCCACTAATCCACAGAGGCATAGCCCAAAGATAAAAGCCATCAAAGGGAAAAATAATAATAAACCAACAAGTATCTCCACAAGTCCCTAAAAATAAATGCAGCAATTCAAGAAACAAGAATAAGGAAGACAATATCATGCCCCCAAAGGAATACAACAACACTCCAATACTAGAATGTGAAAATGAAGAGACTGAAGAAATGCCAGAAACAGAATTTTAAAAATTGATCATAGGATTACTCAGAAGTAATCAAAAGCAAATTCACAAACTAAAGAAATCCATACATGACATGAAAGAAAATTTTTCTCACAAAACTGAGACTTTAAAGAGAAATCAAAATGAAATATTGGAAATAAAGAATTCAATAGAACAAGTAAAAAATGTGTTCGAAAGCCTTAACAACAGAATCGATGAGGCAGAAGAAAGAAGATCTGAGTTAGAAGACAAATCTCTGGAAATTTTAGAGTCAGGCCCTTCACCAGAAAAGAAAAAATTAGAAAAATAAAAACACTGTTGGAGATCTACAATACACTATCAAATGACCCAATTTATGGGTCTTAGGAGCTCCTGAAGGCATGGAAAGAGAATGAATTAAAAGGCCTTTTAGGCCGGCACCGCGGCTCAATAGGCTAATCCTCCGCCTTGCGGTGCCGGCACACCAGGTTCTAGTCCCAGTCGGGACACCGGATTCTGTCCCGGTTGCCTCCCTTCCAGGCCAGCTCTCTGCTGTGGCCCGGGAGTGCAGTGGAGGATGGCCCAGGTCCTTGGGCCCTGCACCCGCATGGGAAACCAGGAGAAGCACCTGGCTCCTGTCTTCGGATCAGCACGGTGTGCCAGCTGCAGCGCGCCGGCCGCAGCAGCCATTGGAGGGTGAACCAACAGCAAAGGAAGACCTTTCTCTCTGTCTCTCTCTCTCACTGTCCACTCTGCCTGTCAAAAAAAAAAAAATTTTTTAAAAAAAAAACATAAAAAAGAAGGCCTTTTAGTGAAATAATTACAGAAAACTTCCCTAATTTGTAGAAAGAAAGGGATATCTAAGTTCAGGAAGTACATAGAATTTCTAATACACATGACCAGAAAAGATCTTCACCACAACACATTGTAGTCAAACTCTCTACAGTAAAACATAAAGTTCTAAAATTGGCACAAGAAAAATGTCAGATTACTTTCAGAGGACCTCCAATTAGACTCACAGTGGACTTCTCATCAGAAATCGTACAGGCTAGGAGAGAATGGCAAGATATAGTCCAAGTCTTAAGAAGAAAAAGCAGTCAACCCAATAAATAAATGAGAACTGCAAAGTTCTCATTTATGAACAAAGGTGAAATAAAGACCTTCCATGACAAACAGAAACTGAGTTTGTCACCACTTGTCCAGCCTTACAAAAGATGCGTAAGGATGTGCTACACACAGAAACGTGGCCATCACTATGAAAGAAAGTGAAGGTAGAAAATCTCCCAGTAAAAGTACGAAGGAAATCCAAAGTAAATGATAGGAATAGTTATGGAAAAAATGGCAGGTCCAAGACATTACTTATCAATAGTCACCTTGGATGTAAATGGTCTCACTCTCCAGTTAAAAAATACAGATTGGCTGAATGGAAAAAAAAAATCCATCTATTTCCTACCTACAAGAAACACATCTCACCAATAAAGATATACATAGGCTGAATGTGAAAGATGAAAAAAGATATTCCATGCTAACAGAAACCAAAATAGTTGGTTTTGCCATCCTAATATCAGAATAAATAGACTTCAACATAAAAAACTGTTAAAAGAGACAAAGAAGGGCACTACATAATGATTAAGGGATCAATTCGACAGGAAGATGTGACTATAATAAATGTATACACACCTAACTACAGGGTACTTGGCTTATTAAAATGCTAATGGATCTAAAGGGAGACATAGACTCCCATACAATAGTAGTGGGGGACTTCAATACCCCACTTTCAGCAATGGACAGATCAACCAGACAGAAAATCAGCAAGGAAACAACAGTAATCATCACTATAGACCAAATAGACCTAACAGACATCTACAGAACTTTTCATCCTAGAGCCACAGAATATACATTCTTCTCACCAGAGTATGGAGCTTTCTCAAGGATAGACCATAGGCCAGGCCATAAAGCAAGTCTCAGAAAATTCCAAAAAATCAAAATCATACCATGCATCTTCTCTGACCACACTGGAATGAAGCTGAAAGTCAACAACTCAAGAATCTCTAGAACATATACAAACACATGAAGACTAAACAAGATGCTCCTGAATGAACAGTGACTTATAGAAGAAATTAAAACACTGTTGAGGAACAGTTTTTTTTCCATACTATTTGTTGAACTCTTTACTTAGTATAGAGTTAATCTTCTGTGTATAAGTTAATTGAAAATAGATCTTAGTATAAAATAAGAATAGGAATAGGAGAGGAAGAATGAAAAAGGGTTGTAGTAGGGGTAGGAGGGTGGGTACAGTGGGAAGAATCACTATCACTATGTTCCTAAAGTTTTATTTATGAAATGCATGAAATTTGTATAATGTAAATAAAAGATTTCTGAGGAAAATGGGAAAACAACATAGAGAAAAAGAAGGAAGTAAACCCAGCCTCAGAGAAATGTGTTACATTATTAAGTGCTTCAATGTATTGTAGGAGGCATTCTAATTAGGAGAGAGAAAAAGAAACAAAAAAATTCAGAAATAGATGAAATGTTCCAAAATGTATGATAACCATAATCTATACATCCAAGAAATTCAATGAACCCTGAGTAGGATAAACACAAAGAGGTCTAGAAACATCATAGTCACAATGGAAAAAAAAAAAAAAACCCACAGAAAATTTTGAAAGCAGCAGGAGAAAAACAACTGATCATATAGGAGTACAAAGAAACACCAATCAGGTTAACAGTTGACTTCTCTCTGAAACAGTGGAAGCCAGAAAGCAAGGAGGTGACATATTCAAAGTAGTAAAAATTTTTAAAATGTAAAACCATCAAAGATCTCCTATTCTGAAAAGCTATTTGTCAAAAAAGTGAAGATCGAAAATATAATTTGCCTCATGGGCATTGTCTACCTTAGCAAAACTACTACAGAACATGCCTGTGAATATAGACTTGTAGTTCAGGCCACCGAAGATTAGAGATGGGAAACGGGCACTCCCTTGACTTGCATCCTCTGGTCTGCTTTAACACAAACCAGGAGGAAAAGAAAGCTCGGCATCAGAAGCAATGGGTGGCAGGCCTATTAATGGCTGATCCGTACAGTGTTGTGCCCTCAAGGAGACCCAACAGGCCAGTCCATTGCAGTGGCTTTCAATGTGGTAAGCCTGGGCTTCAGCAGAAGTCAGCTTGTGAAGAGCCCTGGCAGCTCTGCCAAGAGTTGGATCACTGGAAATGGACATGCCCTGGAGTCGAAGGATGCCCAGGTCAGAGCCACAGAACTTATTGGCTCTAAGCTGTAAAGCCCTTCACTCAGCCCAACTTCCAAAGTGACCACTGCAGCTGAGGGGACGGCCAAGTAGGGTCAGCATCATTACAGGCAGAACTGTAAATTTCTTGTTAGAGATGCCACCTGCCTTTACCTGGCCAGCTCTCCTCCCATGCCAGCCAAGTAATGAAAGTCAACAGAGTGCCTTCCCCTAGGAGGTTCACACCTCCCTTAGGATATACCCCATGTGAAGAGATAGATAGGTCTGGGCCTCTTAACTTACAAGGCCTAAAGCCCAACAGATTGTTATCAAGCCCCTTCTCTCAGGTTCTATTTGCCTCTCAATCAGAAAACTTAATTGTAGCTTAGACAGCACCTTTCTTAGCTCCTCTAATAATGACTCTGTCCTTTGTTCTAGACCCTGTCTAGTGCACTTGGGCCTCATTCCTTTGTAATCATAACCTCTACTCTACCACCAATGGCTCTACTCCCAACCTATGTGTACTGATGGTCCTCTTCCCCACTTAATGCTGTATAATTGTTCAGACCTGGTTAATACCACTCTTAAGATCATTGGTTACTATCTTCACGCTGTCTTTTATGACCTTGTCTAAATATGATCAGAGTCGGCGATCTTGGAAGGCTTCCATAGCCTTGGCAACTCATGACGACAGCCTAGGGTGGTTGCTGGCACCATAAACTAGAGTGTCAATTTGTTGGGTCAACAACAGGAGTCACTGTGCACTTGCTCCTCATGTGGGATCTCTGTCCTTAATGTACTGTACATTTTGATTTAATGCTATAACTAGTACTCAAACAGTATATTTCACTTTGTGTTTCTATGTGGGTGCAAACTGTTGAAATCTTTATACTAAATTGATCTTCTGTATATAAAGAGAATTGAAAATGAATCTTGATGTGAATGGAAGGGGAGAGGGAGCGGGAGAGGGGAGGGTTGCGGGTGGGAGGGAAGTTATGGGAGGGGGAAGCCATTGTAATCCATAAGCTGTACACTGGAAATTTATATTCATTAAATAAAAGTTTTAAAAAAAAGTTATTCCTATAAGAACAAAAGCCAAGAGGATGCATTAGTGATAGGTATGCCTTAAAAGAAATAGCAATGGGAAAGTGAACATGAAGAAAATTGCCTAATGCTCTTTTGCAGCTTCAGTTTTTGTTTTTTAAGATTTATTTTATTTATGTGAGTTACAGAGAGAGGTAGAGACAGAGAGAGAGGTCTTCCATCTGCTGTTCACTCCCCAGATGGCTGCCTCGGCCGAGTTGCGCAAATCTGAAGCCAGGAGCCAGGAGCTTCCTCCGGGTCTCCCACGTGGGTGCAGGGATCCAAGGACTTGGGCCATCTTCTACTGCTATCCCAGGCCATAGCAGAGAGCTGAATAGGAAGTGGAGCAACTGGGACTCAAACCAGCACCCGTATGGGATGCCGGCGCTTCAGGCCAGGGCTTTAACCCTCTGTGCCACAGCGCCGGCCCCTCCAGCTTCAATTTTTCTTAAAATTTGGCCAATCCAGATCAGACTATCATGCAAAATGGTAGAATGAGAAACTCTAAAAGCCAGTCCCTTCACTACAGCAACACATGAGCTAGAAAGAACTATTGTAAAATTACTTTGGAACTCATTTGGAACAACAAGGGGAGATGACAAGAACCTTGAAGGAGGGAGAGGCTGGTGATACTCTGGAAGGTAGCAACATGCACACACTCTAACCAACCCCCACTGCTCAGCACCACCACAGCGTCATTCCTTCCTGGAGCAGCTGTCCTTCAAACAGCAAGAGGTTTTGTTTGTTTGTTTGTTGGAGCTTCTTCTTCTTCTTCTTCCTCTTCTTCCTCTTCCTCTTCTTCCTCTTCCTCTTCCTCTTCTTCTTCCTCTTCTTCCTCTTCCTCCTCCTCCTCCCCCTCCCCCTCCCCTCCTCCCCTCCCCCTCCTCCCCCTCCCCCCTCCCCTCCTCCCCTCCCCCTCCTCCCCCTCCCCCTCCCCCTCCTCCCCCTCCCCCTCCCCCTCCCCCTCCCCCTTCTCCTCCTTCTTCTTCTTTTTCAGTTGCTCTAGGAATCCCCGAGGGACCAGCCTTAATTGTGTCCCTCTCAGGAGCATCAGGTTCTCCCAGTGGCATCTGTAAGATTTAAAAAGACAGCATATGCTTAGAATTTCTTTTTGAAGGCAGAAATTGAAGGAAATATCTTTTTAAAAAGATTTATTTATTTATTTATTGGGCCGGCACCGTGGCTCACTAGGCTAATCCTCCGCCTTGCGGCGCCGGCACCCTGGGTTCTAGTCCTGGTCGGGCCGCCGGATTCTGTCCCGGTTGCCCCTCTTCCAGGCCAGCTCTCTGCTGTGGCCCGGAAGGCAGTGGAGGATGGCCCAAGTGCTTGGGCCCTGTACCCCATGGGAGACCAGGAGAAGCACCTGGCTCCTGCCATTGGATCAGTGCGGTGCGCCGGCCTCAGTGTGCCGGCCGCGGCGGCCATTGGAGGGTGAACCAACGGCAAAGGAAGACCTTTCTCTCGGTCTCTCTCTCTCACTGTCCACTCTGCCTGTCAAAAAAAAAAAAAAAAAGATTTATTTAGTTAGTTAGTTAGTTAAAAGGCAGAGTTACAGAGAGAGAGGGAGAGACAGAGAGAGAGAGAGAGAGAGAGATCTTCCAACCATTGGGTCACTTCCCAAATGGCTAGGGCTGGACCAGGCCAAAGCCAAGAGCCAGGAGTTTCTTCCAGCTCTCCCACATGAGAGGTACCAAGTACTTGGGCCATCCTCAGCTGCTTTCCCAGGCACATAAGCAAGGAGCTGGATTGGAAGTGGAGCAAGCAGGACATGAATTGGCACCCATATGGCACGCATGCTGGCATTGTAGGCAGCAGCTTAATCTGCTACACTACAGGGCCAGCCCCGGAGGAAATCTTTGTCAGATCAGTGAATGGCCACTGAAATAATGAAACAGAAACTGCACTTGCTATACACAACAAGGAATACACATTTTTTTTTAAAAGTAGATACAAAAAGTCACACGTGGGTGTTTCCAGCCTCCAAAAAGCAAAATCCAGCAATCTCTGATGCGTGGGAGGATCAGATTTCCAGAGTTAGTACACTGTAATACTCAAAATGTCCAGTTCTGAACAAGTAAAAATGTAAAAATATACAAAGGAATAGAAATGTATGACCCAACACGGGGAAAAAATATTTTGACAGAAGCTGCCTGAAAGGAAAGGCCATCACAAAACACACCAAATACCTGAGTAAGGGAAAAGGTTTATTGTCGAATGGGGGAAACCCAACAGGCTGTCTTCCCGTGCACAGAGCCAACAGCAGCCTGTATCAGGAGAACAGATCTTATATAGCTTTGCAGAGGTAAGGAAGTGGGAGCGGCAAATCCCATTAGGGTGGGGTTGGAGCTGACACTTGTGATTGGGCTATTGGGTCACCTGACTTCTAGTAAGCCAGGCTGGGTTTAGGAAGATGGCACCACTTTACTAACACTGTCCCTGAGAAAACTCAGACATTGGAATTACTGGTCAAAGATGTTAAATAAACTAATGTAAATATGCTCAGTGAACTAAAGAAAACCAGGACCAAAAACTAAAGGAAATGAATATACATGCATAAAATAAGAATATCCCTAAAAAGAGAAATTATGGAATCAAATAGCAAGATGCTATTTTGAAATTATTATAGTTACTAGGTAGAGACATATAGAAATTTTCCATCTGCTGTTTCACTTCCCAAATGCCTATAAGAGCTAGGGCTGAAGCTAGGAGCCAGGAGCCCAATCCAGATTTACCACATAGCAGCACAGACCCAAGAACTTGAGCTATCACTTGCTGCCTATCAGGGTATGCATCAGCAGGATGCTAGAATTTGGAGAACAGGACTCCAACCCAGGCAATATAACATGCGACACAGGCATTCCAACTGGCATCTTAACCACCACACCAAAGCATACCCCAAGATGCTACTTTTTTATCCAAGTTCAAAAAATCCCTCAATAGAATTTCTTTTTTTTTTTTAACCATGACACCTTCTATTTTCTTTTTTAAGATTTATTTGTTAATTTGAAAGTCAGAGCTACAGAGACAGAAAGAGAGAGGTCTTCCATCTGCTAGTTCACTCCCCAGATGGCCTCAGTGGCCAGGTTAGGCCAGGCCAAAGCCAGGAGCCAGGAGCCAGGAGCTTCATCCAGGTCTCCCACCGGGTCCAGGGGCCCAAAGACTTGGGTCATTTCCACTGCTTTTCCCAGGCCATTAGCAGGGAGCTGGATGGGAACCGGGGCAGCAGGAACTCAAACCAGCACCCATATGGGAGGTTGGTGTCACAGGCAGTAGTTTTACCCACTATGCCACATGCTGGCCTCTAGAATTTCTTTTTATAAAATAGAATATTAATTATTTATTTTCATTTTATTTGAAAGGCAAAGAGAGTGAGCCAACAAAATTTCTAAAATTACAAAATACAGTCACTGAAATTAAAACCATAAAATATTAAAGATCATACTAATATCATTTAAAAGAGAACTGTTAAACTAGAAGACAAGCCTAAAGATTGCACAAGGAAGCCAGAAAAAAAAACAATGAAAATGTTAGTAGGAGGATAAAGATATTGAGAACAAATGAGAAATTCAAACACATTAAATATATATTTATTCCAGAAGAAACACAGAGAACACAAGGGAGGCAATATACAATGGAACAGTGGCTGATAGTTTTCTAGAATTGACAAATAGCATGAATTTCCATATTAAATAAATAAAAAATTAAAATAAATTTACAATCATACGAACTATAATAAAATGGAAGAACAACAAAAAAAGAGGGAAGAAAGGCAACCAGTAAGAGAAGACAGATAGCTCACACAAAATAGCAATAAGATGGACACTGATTGTTTCTCAACCACAAACAGAAAACAGCAATTAATGGAATATTGTTTCAGTAGAGATTTCTTTTAAAATCAAGGCAGAGGGGCCAGTGCTGTGGCATAGCAGGTTAAGCAGCTGCCTGTAACACCAGTATTCCATATGGGTGCTGATTCAAGACCTTGCTGCTCCACTTCTGATCCAGCTCTCTGCTAATGTGCCTGGGAAAGCAGCAGAAGATGGCCCAAGTGCTTGGGCCCCTGCACTCATGTGAAAGACTTGGAAGAAGCTCTGGGTTCCTGTCTTCTGCCTGGCCCAGCTCCCGCCATTGCAGCCATCTAGGGGGTGAACCAGTGGACGGAAGACCTCTCTCTCTATAGCTCTGCCTTTCAAATAAATAAATAAATCTTTAATAAAACAAAATCAAGGCAGAATATAGTGAACATGGTTATGCTAATACAATTAAATGAAATTAACAATCTATCAAACTATACTACCAAGACTGACTCTAAAAAAAACAGAAAATCTGAATACGCCAATAGCTATAGATTAATAGCCAAATACACTTCCTCAACAAAAAGAATGAGCCCCATTTTACAAGTGAGATGTGTCATTTCTTTAAAAAGAGAGAATTTTCTCTTATATAAAATTTTGAAAAGAATAGAAAAAGATAACAAGGTAGTCAGTTTGCTTCATGAGTCTAATAAAAGAATGATAACTTAAACTAGACAAGGATGGCCCAGGAAAAGAACGTTATTGACACGTCTCTCCAGTAAGTCCTAACTAAAATGTTGGCAAATTGAATACAGATGTGTATGGGAACACAAATACATCACACTAAATTTGACTTTACCCAAGAATGCATGGATAATTTCACATTAAAATGCCTATCAATTAATTTGCCATATTATTAGTTTTTAAAAACCATGTAATTGCCTTCCAGTTTGAAGAATGCTAAAAGCCCCTACTGAAAGTTCACCTTTAGAAACAGAAATTTGGCCTTGTGCTTAAGGTACTGTGTCTCACATCAGAGTTCCAGGGTTCTGCTCCAGGCTCCAGCTCCTGACTCCAGCAGACTGCTAATGCAGACCCTGGTAGGCAGCAGAAATGCTCAAGTAACTGGGTTCCTGCCATCCATGGGTAGATCTGGACTGAGTTCCCAGCTACTGGCTTCAGCTGTGGTCCTTCTGAGGACATCTTGGGAGTGAACCAGTGCGTGGGAGCTCTTTGTCTCTCTTTCTGCCTCTCAGATAAATAAACAAACAAACAAACAAACAAAAGCTCACCACCCATCTTGCAATAAATATACTAAACAATAATATATTTAATCTTGGTTTTTAAATTATTTTAACTATAAAATATATAGAAACATAATATAAAATGTATTATCTTAAGTAAACAGTTTAGTAGTGTCATGTATGTACACATTGGTATATAACCAGTCTTCAGGATTTTTTTTTTCATCTTGTATTAGACAAAATTAAACACCTTTTTCTGAATGCAGGCAATTACCATTCTACTTCCTTTGTCTCTGAATTTGACTACTTTAGGGAACTATTGTAAGTAGAGTCAAGGAGTATTTATCTTTTTGTATCTGGGTTATTTGACTTAGCATAATATGCTCACGTTTCATCTCTGTTGGAACATGTCAGAATTTCCTTCCTTTTTAAGGCTGAATAATATTCTATTGTGTTATATACTGCAATTTTTTTATTCATTTTCCTGTCCAAGGATCTTGGGTTGCTTTCCTCTTCTTTGCAATTGTGAATAATGCTGCTATGAACATGGTGTATAAATATCTGAGACTCACATTCATGGGAATCTTTAGAAGTAGTATTGTTGGATAATAGGGAAATTCTGCTTTTAATTTGTTGAAGAACTGCCATGCTCTTTTCCACGGTGGCTGCACCATTTTGCATTCCCATCAAAACTACACAAGGGCTCAGATTTTTCCATTTCATCAACAGCATCAACACTTGCTATTTAGTAACCATCCTAAAGGTTGTCAGGTGGTATTATGGCTTTGATTATAATTTCATAATAATTAGTGATGTTGAGCACCTTTTCATGTCATTTGTGTATACCTTCTTTGGAGAAATGAATATTTAATCCCTTGTTCATTTTTAAATCAGATTGTTTAGTTTTGTTGTTGTTGTTAAACACCAGGAGTTCATCATATATTGTGAACATTAACTTCTGTCAGATACATGATTTGAAAACATTTTCTCTCATTTATAGAGCCTTTTATCTTGTTGAGTATGTCCTTTGATCCATCGAAGTTTTCAGTTTTGGTGCAGTCCATTTCTTTTTTATTGTTTTTGTTACCTATACTTTTGGGGCCATTATGCAGCATTTTGGGATGTGAATCTCAGACAATGTGAGTGGTATAGGAGTTGAGTAAATTAGATGTTACATATATCAGATGAGCATTTTAAATAACAAAGATTAACATGTGCAAAAAATTTAAAAATTTCAACAGAAAACTGGCAACTATTAAAAATCCCAAAGGGAAATTGCAGAAATAAAAAATTATAATTGAAATGGATAATTCAATAGATGAGCTTAAGAAAATATTAGAGCACACAAAAAAAGGATTAATGAACTAGAAATTAAAATATTCAGGTTAAAGTCTGTTTTGAAGATTACAAGGGAGAGTACAGGACACAATGTGAAGATCTAATCCATGTATAATTGACACCCAGAAGCAGATGCTAAGAGTTAGGAACCAAAAGTAATATTTGATGATATACTTAACCCCCCAATTTCCAAACCTGATGAAATATATAAAATCAGGGATTCAGAGAGTTTTTGAAACCTCAAGTTTGATAAATACAAAGAAAACTGTATCTAGTTTTATTACAGTCAAACTCTGGAAAATCAAAAGCAAAGCATGAAATACAAATAAGTAGAGGAGGAAAAGGCATGTCACCTTCAAAAGAAAAACACTAATACTCAATTTTCTTTTTGGTAAAAATTATAGAAGACAAGAGAATGATATCCTCAAAATGATCAAATTTCAAAGAAATCTTCCAACTCATAATTTTATTCTTCAAAATTAAAGGTAAAAACTTTTCATGAAAAAAAATCAGAGAAAATTTGTCAGAAGAAGGCTGGCACTATGAGAAATACTCAAGGAAATTCTTCAGACTGTATAAAAATGACCCAGTCAGAAGCATGGAACTGAAGAAAGAGATGAAGCTCATTGGAAAAGATAAATATTTCAACTACATAAACAATTTTTTACTGTTTAAAAATAATAATGCCAGATAGGTATTAAAACACAAGTAGCAATAAAACATAACCATCACACAAAACATGTGGAAATAAATGGAATTAAACTGTTATAAATTTCTTGAATGGTTCAGGAAGTAACAAAAGTACTCATTTAAGGTAGACGTTAATATTTGCTATTAGCAACACATTATCATTTATTGGGTGAATACTAAATGGATAATTAAAGTATATATTACTCAAAAGTTAATATAAGGGAAAAGGTAATAAATCAATGTTCCTTTAATCTAAAAATGAGCAAGTTGGGGCAGGTGCTTGGTGTAGCAATTCAGATGCTATATGGAACACCTGTGTTCCATATTGGAGGACCTGGGTTTGAGACTCAGCTCTGCTCTCTATTTCAGCTCCCTGCCAATGCACACTCTGGAAGGTATCAGGTGATGGCTCAAACACTTGGGTCCCATTCATCCAGGTTGGAGATCCAGATGCAGTCCTGACTATTGGCTATGGCCTGACCCAGCTCTGGCTGTTGTGGAATTTAATGAGTGAGTCAGAGTATGGGGGATCTCTCCCCTCCCCTCCCCTCCCCTCCCCTTTCCTTCCCTTTTCTCCTCTCTTTCTCTCTCACTTTCTGTCTTTCAAATAAATAAATTTTTAAAAAGGAAGAAATGAAAGAATAGAAAGCACAGATAGAAAAGAATTTGAATGACGTTAGACATAAAACCAATTACTTCACTAAGTACATACAGTGAGGTGTCAACTAATGAGGGCAGTATCTTCTGAGAAATGCATCATTAAGTGATTTCATCATTGTGTAAACATCACAGAGCGTACTTACATGAACTAAGACAACTGTGATATATCACTAGATGATATAATCTTACGAGACCACCATTGCATATGTGGGCCACTGAAACATCATTACGTGGCACATGACTGAACATTAAACATAAAAGGATGAGACATAGCAGTTAAAAGATAAATACTAAAAGCAAGCATTTTTAAAATGCAAATTACAAGTTAACCCATCTCAGAAAATAAAAAAAAGGTAAGATGCATTTAGAAAAAAAAGAAAACTGATCAAATACAAGTACCAATCCAAAGAAATTTGTGTGCGTTTATTCACATTTTCAAATCTCTTAAGTCCTTAATGTGTTTTTGTCTGCTTGTTCTGCCATTTCTTGAAAGAGATGTTAAAACTGCCAATTGTAATTGTGTAGTTCTCCTTTTAATTCTGTTCATTTTTGCTGTATGTATTTTGATACTATGTTATTAAGTGCACACATATCCATGTAAGTATAGATGTAGGGGCCGGCACCCCGGTGCAGTGGGTTAAAGCCCCTGCCTGAAGCACCGGCATCCCATACGGGTACCAGTTCTAGTCTCGGCTGCTCCTCTTCTGATCCAGCTCTCTGCTACTGCCTGGGAAAGCAGTGGAGGATGGCCTAAGTGCTTGGGTCCCTGCACCTACGTGAGAGACATGGAAGAGGCTCCTGTCTCCTGACTTCAGATCGGCTCAGCTCTGGCCATTTGCAGCCATATGGGGAATAAACCAGCAGATGGAAGACCTCTCTCTTTCTCTCTAACTCTTTCAAATAAATGAAAATAAATCTTTTTTAAAAAAGTATATACATATACACACAAACACACACATTCAGAAACATAAAAACAAAATAGGACTCTAAGAAAAAAAATAAAATGTATAAAATGGAAAGGGGATATTTTATATAATAAAAAGAAAGCAAAAATCATAAACATTTTCAAATGGAAAACTTAACAGCTGTTTTTCAGAAAATGATAGAACAGGCACACAAAATCTCACTGAGGAGGGTGGTCTTTGGTCTAGCAGTTAAAACACCCATGTCCCACAGTGGAGTATTCAGGTTGAACTCCTGGCTCTGGTTCCTAAATCCACCTGCCTGCTACTGCAGAGCCCGGGAGACAGTAATGATGGCTCAGGTAGGGGGTTCCTACTACCCAAGTGTGATCTGAATTGAGTTCCCGGCTCCCAGCTCCCAGCTTCAGCCCTGAGGTTGTTGCAGACACTGGGGGAATGAAGCAGCAGATGGGGAAGTGATCTCTCTCTCTCCCTTTCTCCCTTTCTCCCTTTCTCTCTCTCTCTCTCTCTCTCTCTCTCTCTCTCTCTCTCTCTGCCTCCCCTCAAATAAATAAATGAAGATATAGCAGATTTCAAAAATATGATTAAACAACCTGGCTTAATAGGCATTTACAGAACATCACATCCACCAACTGCTCATGAGCCTAATTTTCAAGCACACATAGAAATACACCAGCGTACTTTATGGAGAATCAAAAAACAAACCTCAACACATTTTAAAGGATAGGAAAATATGGAGCAGAGCTTGTCAACTTTAGTTAGCACAGTTAACAACTAACATCTTGACAAAACATCCAAATTTAGCATTTTCTGAAGCCTGCAAGTAGAACTGATGCTACAGGGCTCATGAACCACACTGTGAAGGTGAAGAATACAGGCTATATTATCTGACCACAAAATATTTTTTTAAGATTTATTTTATTTGAGGGCCGGCGCTGCGGCTCACTAGGCTAATCCTCCACTTGCGGCGCCGGCACACCAGGTTCTAGTCCCGGTCAGGGCGCCGGATTCTGTCCCGGTTGCCCCTCTTCCAGGCCAGCTCTCTGCTGTGGCCCGGGAGTGCAGTGGAGGATGGCCCAAGTGCTTGGGCCCTGCACCCCATGGAGACCAGGATAAGCACCTGGTCCTGCCATCGGATCAGCGTGGTGCACCGGCAGCAGCACGCCGGCCGCGGCGGCCATTGGAGGGTGAACCAACGGCAAAGGAAGACCTTTCTCTCTGTCTCTCTCTCTCTCACTGTCCACTCTGCCTGTCCAAAAAAAAAAAAAAAAAAAAAAAAAAA
The DNA here is from genome assembly GCF_033115175.1 of Lepus europaeus. Lineage (NCBI taxonomy): Eukaryota > Metazoa > Chordata > Mammalia > Lagomorpha > Leporidae > Lepus > Lepus europaeus. The sequence continues at coordinate 52,559,749 of NC_084833.1, read as the reverse complement.
GATTGATTTTATTTGAAAGACAGAGTCACAGAGAGAGGTAGAGACAGAGAGAGAGGTCTTCCATCCAGTGGTTCACTCCCAGATGGCTGCAATGGCCGGAGCTGCACCGATCCAAACCCAGGAGCCAAGAGCTTCTTCCAGGTCTCCCACGTGGGTGCGGGGGCCCAAGGACTTGGGCCATCTTCTACTGCTTTCCCATGTCATAGCAGAGAGCTGGATGGGAAGAGGGGCAGCCAGGACTAGAACCGGTGCCCATACGGGATGCCGGTGCTTCAGGCCAGGGCTTCAACCTGCTATGCCACAGCGCCGGCCCCAACTACAAAATATTTTAACTATAAATTATGTAAAAGATTACCAGAAAATACCTAGAGTTTTTGAAAGTAAACACTCATTATTTTTTAAAGATTTTATTTATTTTATTTGAGAGGTAGAGATACAGACAGTGAGAGGGAGAGACAGAGAAAAAGGTCTTCCATCTGCTGGTTCACCCCCTAGATGGCAGCAAGAGCCAGAACTGCGCCAATCCGAAGCCAGGAGCCAGGTACTTCTTCCCGGTCTTCCACTTGGGTGCAGGGGCCCAAGGACTTGGGCCATCTTCCATCTCTCCCACGCCATAGCAGAGAGCTGGATTGGAAGTGGAGCAACCAGGACTAGAACTGGTGCCCATATGGGATGCTGGTGCCACATGTGGAGGATTAACCTACTGCGCCATGGCACCAGCTAAACACTCATTTTTAATAGCTCATGCATCAGAGAATAACAATGAATATTATAAAATATTTTCAACTGAATAATAGGAAAAAACTACTCATAAAAACTCATAGGTAGCAGCTAAAGCAGTACTTATAGAGAAATTTTAAATGTTAGAAGTACATATTAGAAAAGAGAGGCTGAAAATTAATTGTAAAAGTTTCCAATTTTTGAGGCCAACAAAAGAAGAGGAAATCAACCTAAATACAGTAGGATAGATAAAAGAAATCAGTAAAATAGGAAGCAAACATACAATGAATTTAATAAAGGTGGTGCTTTTAAAATCTTGTAAGTCTATAGAAATATTGATAGGGGAGAAAGCACAAATTATGAATTTTAAAACTATAGATCTAAAGATTAAAATGCATTATGAAATACTTAATGGTAATGAATTTTACAGCTAGTACAAGATGAAGTGTGGGTGTTGTGGCACAGTGGGTCAGGCTGTTGCTTGGGATGCCTGCATCCCATATCAGAATGCCTGCTTTGAGTCCTGGCCACTCTGTGCTTCCCCAGCCATCTTCATGGGAGACCCAGATGAAGTTCCTGGCTCCTGGCTTTGGCATGGCCCACCCCTGGCACTTGTGGGCATTTGGGGGAGAGAATCAGTGGATGGAAGATCTTTTCCTCTCACTCTCCACCCTTCAAGTAGAGGACAATAAGTAATAAAATAAAACAAAAAAATTAAATAGGAGAATAGTCATTTACCCTAACAGTTACGATGTCTGTCTCTCAAATTGGAGTGTTGGAGTTCAATACCAATCTCTAGGTCGTGACGCCAGCTTCCTACTAATGCAGTCCCTGGGAGCCAGCAGTGATGGTCAACCAACTGGGTTCCTGTCACCTGGATTGAGTTTCAAGCTCCCAATTTGGGCCTCAGCCCAGCCCCAAATATTGTGGGCGTTTGGGGAGTGAATCTCTCTCTCTCTCTCTCTCTCTCTCTCTCTCTCTTTCCATCTGCCTCTCAAATAACTAACTAAACAAATAATTTTTTAGAAGACAGTGACAGAGAAAAATGGTAAGAATCTGGACTAGTGATCAGTTGTGGAGAGCCCTCAGTGCATATCCAGAACAAAGTTTATCAAGTGGGAAGCAACTGAGTTGGATAAAAACCAAGTCATAAGCAGGAAATGAGGATGTCGAGTCTTCTTGCAGAAAACTCTCTAGAACTAGTTGGTAGGGGGAAAAAGGAGAAGACAGAATGGTGGTTGAAAGGGTCAGTTGAGGGGCCAGTGCTGTAGCACAGCGGGTTAATGTCCTGGCCTGAAGCGCAGGCATCCCATATGGGCGCCGGTTCTAGTCCCGGCTGCTCTTCTTCCAATCCAGCTCTCTGCTAAGGCCTGGGACTAGCAGTAGAAGATGGCCCACCTGCACCCACATGGGAGACCCAGAAGAAGCTCCTGGCTCCTGGCTTTGGATCGGCGCAGCTCTGGCCATTGCAGCCAACTGGGGAATGAACCATCAGATGGAAGACCTCTCTCTCTCTCTCTCTCTCTCTCTCTCTCTCTGCCTCTCCTCTCTATGTGTAACTCTGGCTTTCAAATAAATAAATCTTTTTTTTTTTTTTAAAAGAAAGGGTCAATTGAAATTATTGACAACATCAGGGAAGTTATACACACTTGAGGGCTGAAGGGACTGTGCTAGTGAAGGCAGGAAGATGGAAGATGACAGAGAATGTTAGCGAAGCAAGTTCTCCAAGGAGAAAAGCGACACAGAACCCAGAACACACACGGTAGACAGAGCAGATGGGCATGGTGGTCTCTGAGGAGGGAAGTCATCCTCTGGGACAGAAGGAGCAGAGACTTGGATGGAGACAGACTATTCAGATGCAGAGAGCAGCGGGGAAAGACCCGCTGTCCTAGGCTAAGCCTCGCCACAGTGGGTTTAGGGCACTGGCTTACAGAGTGACTGTAGGTCTCTAAAGTGAGATTCAGAGCTCAGAGGGCAGCTGGAGACTGACATCCTGACAGATATCAGATAGCACAGACCTGAGGGGCAAATCCACACCCAGGGTTCACTATTAGGAAGCGTTTGCTGCAGGTGAGCCGACTGACACTTTCCTCGCATTCCGGGAGAGGGCGGCTCCTCTCCAGCCCCTTGCTTGGTCTCCCTCTGCCTGCAACTTCAGGCTCCCCGCCAGCACGACCCAGAAGACTGTGAGGACAGTCAACTTTCCTATTTGTGTTTCCTGCGACTGTTGAGCACGTGAAATGTGCGCAGCGTGCCTGAGGAACTGAACTGCCAAGTTTTACTTAATTAACTGCAATTTCAGTAGCCACAAGTGACTAGCAGCTGCACTCACTAGGACAGCTTCAGAGCGAGTTCTTTCTCCTGGGACTCCACAGACGAGGAAGAGGGTATGGGGGCTCACAAGACAGTTTGCAGTTAAGAAGTCATTTTCCCAGGAGCTACTCTGGGAGACCCTGCCAAGAGTAGGTCTGTAGTTTCAGAAATCACATTTTCTTTGCTTGTGCACACGAAACTCACACGTATCAGCTGTTTTGGAGAATAACTGTTATCTCATGCCTGGATTCTGAGTATTCTCTTACCTTAGGGACAGTCCCATCCCCGAATCCACATCCCTGGGAAGCAGTATTAGCTCTTGATGAGAAAATGTGGAAACACAGGAGACAATTTCGCCGAGGCGAAAGCAGTTCTTCTTCCTCTTTTGTGGTCACAGGGAGGAAGTCTGGAGTCCTAGAAATAGTCCTGGCTGAGAATCAGAGAGACTTGGATTCAAATTTTGTCTTAGAACACATTATTCAACTTTTCTGACTTTGCATTTGACATCTGAAAAGTAGAAAGAACAATACCTTCTAGAAGGGCAGTTGTGGGTGCCACATACAATGAATAACTTATTCATTCCACACTGATGTGCTGGGTAATGAATTAGGTACTAGGAATAACGGGGTGGGGGTAAAGCATAGGATTCTTGATCCAAAACAGTTTATGCTCTAGTGTGGGAAGGTAGGCATCAACCAGGTAATCCCACAAGTACATACTGTAGCTTTATATTATAATTACATGTTATATAAAATTACAGACTGTGATATATCCAGGAAGGGAAAGGAGAGACGAGATCATGTTTAAAATGTCTGCAGATTTCTTGACACTCTCCCTCTGAAAGGTAGAATCTACTTCCTCACCCACTGGATATGGGCCAATCTTAGTGACTTACTTTTTTTTTTTAAAGATTTATTTATTTATTTGAAAGTTGGAGTTACACACAGAGAGAAGAAGAGGCAGAGAGAGAGAGAGAGAGAGAGAGGTCTTCCATCCAGTGGTTCAATCCCCAGATGGCCGCAATGGCCGGAGCTGTGCCAATATGAAGCCAGGAACCAGGAGCTTCTTTCCGGGTCTCCCACACGGGTGCAGGGGCCCAAGGACCTGGGCCATCTTCTACTGCTTCCCCAGGACATAGCAGAGAGCTAGATGGGAAGTGGAGCATCCGGGTCTTGAACTGGCACCCATATGGGATGCCAGCACATCAGGCCATGGCGTTAACCCACTGCGCCACAGCGCCGGCCCCAGTGACTTACTTTTTAACAAATAAAATTAGGCAGATGCAATGCTCTGTGGCTTCTGAGGCTAGTGCATTAAAAATGATATTGCATCTTCCTGCCATCTGTTTCCATTTCTGTCTCTTTTCAGTGCTTGGCTTTGAAATCAAGTCAATAAGTTGTAAGAATAGGCCAAAAAGTACAGAGAGGACCATGGTGAGCCCCTGAAGCCAACAGCTTGCCAGCCAGGAGTGAGCATTTTGAAATAGAAACGCCAAAGTCAAACCTTCAGGTCACTGCATTCCTAGGTGACACCTGACTTCGATCTCTAAGAGACCACAAGCCAGCAGCACCTAAACAAGGCATTACCAACTACTGGCCCACAAAAGCTGTGAGGGATAATGAGTGATTGCTCTTGTTTGGATTTTCGAGAGATTTGTCATCCAGTCTTAGATAACAAATACAAGAGGAAGTCAGGAGACAAAGTCTGGGGGATCAGGAAAGACCTGCAGGTGAAATGATATTTGAACTAGTAACAGGAGGAGAGAAATCAGAGAAGAGGGAAAGTATTCCAAGGGCCCTTTAGGCAAATGATAACTTTGAGAAATCAGAAGTTATCCAGGGTGGAAGAAACACACACCAATGAGAAAGGGAGAGATGGAAGATTCCTGAAAAGACAAGATGGAAGGATTGGATCACTCGGGGCCTTGGAATGACATTTTTTTCTAAATATGGCAGAATGCTCCTGATTGGTATTCATCTGGTGGGGATGCAGCAAACCTGATTTCTAGGTTTCTGGTCCCTTTCCTGAGATGGCAAACACATGAGAAGGATCAGGTTCACCGTCTGTATGCTCATGGATGTGGGGAGATCGTCTGAGATATGCACCTGGTGGTACAAGTAAGAGAGTCAGAGCACACATGTGGAGTGCCAGAGAGAGGGTGAGATGACCTGTGCACATTTGGAAGCCAATAGCAACCAAACAGTAAGTGAAAGCAGTGGAGTGAATGAGCCCAGCTGGAAATAGGACAGAAAAATAGAAGCTTGGGACACAGAATTATGAAATTTTAGGGTAATCGGAGGAAAGTGGTTAGCAAAGGGAAATGAGAAAGCAGCCAGAGAGAGACGAAAATGAGGGTGTCTCAGGGATGTGGTGCTCAACAATGGCGAGTAATGCAAGTGAGACGGGGTAGATGAAGAGCCCAATGAACTTGCTACGCCAAGTCTTGACGCTACATAGAGGGCTGTTTTCGTAGGACAGGTGGTGGTGCTGAAGCCCAGCCGGGGAAGGTTGAGGACTGAATGGAAAGCAAAGAAATGGAGGTTGGAGAACTCCTTTACGAAGGTTAGGTCTGCATGGGAGGAGGGGACAGGAGCTGGACAATGAAGTTAAAAGACTAGAAGGTTATTTTTAGGTTGTTGCTTTTAAGGTGGGAGAGAGGCTTGTGTGTGTTTCAAGGCTAAGGGAAAGGATCCAGTATAAAGTGACGTTGAAAATCTGGAAGACAGACGGAATAATGTACCCAAAAAGGATTATGAAAAGTGATAGATTCAGAACAAAGTGAAGCACTTGAATATTGGTGGTTGTCTTTAAACATACTTTTAACTTGTTGAAAAACTGTGAATTATAACACAGATGTATGAAAGTGCTTAAATACACGCCTCAGTGACTCATTATGGGGAACATCCAGGGAACCAGGCAAAACAGAACACTGCCAGCGCTCCAGAGGCACCGCTTCCATGTTGCCCTCCTGAGTCCCAACACCCTAACCCTAGCCACTCCTACCGCCCCAGATTCATTGTCATTACTTCCTGTTCTATCTAGTTTTTCCTTCTTTGCAGTTTCACCACCTAACTTGCATATCCCTAGCAACGCTGTTACATTTCACTTGATTTTCTTTTCCAATTGTTTTTTCTCATTTTCTTTGAAAGGCACACACACACACACACAGAGAGAGAGAGAGAGAGAGAAAGAGAGAAAGAGAGAGAGAGAGATCTTCCATCTGCTGAGAGAGAGAGAGAGAGAGATCTTCCATCTGCTGATTTACTCCCCAAATACCCACAACAATCAAGGCTGGGTCAGACTGAAGCCAGAAGCTCCATCTGGCTCTCTCATGTGGGTGGCAGGGATTCAGTTGCTGGAGCCACCATCTGCTGCCCCCCACGGTGCCCATAGCAGGAAGCTGGTTCTGAAGTGGAGAAGCAGGCACACCAGCATCCTCAGTGCTGCACCTAATTTTGCTTGCTCTCGAACTTTCTGTAAACATAAGAATACTGTGTGAATTCTTTTATTGCACTTCTTTTACTTCATATTTATATTTGTAGGGCTTATTCATGTGGTGGCAGGTAGCTGTTCTCTCATCTTCATCCCTGTATAGTATCCCATGGTATGATCGCGCCACAACTCATGTATCCTTTCTACCATAAGAGGGCATTTGAGTTACTTCTTAAGGTTATTGCAAAAATGCCCAACGAACATCCTTGTACATGTGTCCTGGTGCACACATGCCTGAGCGTCTCTTGGTGTGTTCCTAAGAGCAGAAGTTTGTGGACATAGAGTATACAGTCCTACACCCTCACTAGCTTTTCACTTCACTTTTTCAAAGCAGTTCTACCAACGTATGCTCCTATAGGAAAAAAAAAACTGAACCTAGTTAGAAATGAGGCAACTTACAGCATCATTATTAACACAATTTACCTGTAGTTCCCAGCAATCTGTTCCTGAGTCAGGTGCTTCTTGCGGGTAAATTCTTTTTTTTTTTTTTATGTTGGTGTTTTTTTCTTTTTGTTTTTGTTTTTTTTTTATTTATTTATTTATTTATTTGACAGGCAGAGTGGACAGTGAGAGAGAGAGACAGAGATAAAGGTCTTCCTTTTGCCGTTGGTTCACCCTCCAATGGCCACCACTGCTGGCGCGCTGCGGCTGGCACACCACGCTGATCCGAAGCCAGGAGCCAGGTGCTTCTCCTGGTCTCCCATGGGGTGCAGGACCCAAGCACTTGGGCCATCCTCCACTGCACTCCCTGGCCACAGCAGAGAGCTGGCCTGGAAGAGGGGCAACCGGGACAGAATCCGGTGCCCCGACCGGGACTAGAACTCGGTGTGCCGGCACCGCAAGGCGGAGGATTAGCCTAGTGAGCCACGGCGCCAGCCCCTGCGGGTAAATTCTAACTGGCTGGGTCTTCTCTAGCTTCCAGAGTCTCTCAGCTTGCTTTGTTATCACAAAATGGATCACCGCTTCCCTTCTATGTTCCACATTAGCTTCTTCCTTGGGCTGGCTTTTGGGGAGCAGACTCTCTTGTGCCACCATTGATGTCCATAGTTGTCTCATCGTAGGGTAGGTCCCGTAGTGGATGGTGGATCTTTTGTATGCAGTGCAGCGCTGCCTGGGGCATGTCAGTGGATGACAAAGTCAATGAGATCGGGAGCTGGGAGGCTTGGGTTTGGATGGCTGCTCTGCACTCACTGGTTGTACCAGTAGGACCCGGACCCAGTCACTTCACCTGTCTGCTCTCAGCTTCGTTATCCAGAAAATGAGAATAATAACAGTAGCTACCTGCCAGGGTGGCTGGCGGAATCAAATGAGGCAATATATGCAGAGTCCTCAGAATCCCGCATGGTATGCTGTTGCTCTGGTTTCTACTCATTTCCGTTTTGGTGGCAGTGGAGGTTAGGGGTTATGAATATGGAATACCTGAGTCAGAAGGTATTCAGGTCCTAGCTCTGCAACCACAGGCCAAGTAACCCACCCTTCATCTCAGTTCCTCACCATTATACCTCGGGGTGATGTCGGCTACTCACACAGGTGCTGTGCCGATGAGTGGAGATGGCAGAGGTAAAAAAAAAAAAAAAAAGGCTCAGTGCTGATTACAGATGAGAGACATGGCGGCTGCTGTTAGTCTAGCAGGTGGGAGACGCTGATTCTGCTCTCAGGTGTTGGGTGCAAACAGCTCACCAACACTAAATCCGTGGGTCCTGGGCATTGACCAGCGGGTGGCTAAGGGGCGCAAGAATGCGTGGGACATTTAGGGGCAAAGATGACAGTGACAGCCACTTCCTGTTTGCCTGTAGGCCCTGCACAGTATATGCTGAGTTGAATGAGACTCGGTCTACTCTGCATGGGCTCAGACAGGTGGCCTCACCAGCAACATGCAGATGATGGTCACTGACAGATACAAGCAGTGTATGTGGAGCAGGGAGCTTCCGGGCCAGAGAGAGGAAATACCTAGTTGAGCATTCTTCCTGGAAAAAAGCTTTTAAGATGAGTCTCAAAAAATGTGCATCTTGCAGCCAACATTGTGGTGTAGTGGATAAAGCCACTGCCTGTGACACCAGCACCCATATGGGTGCTAGTTCATGTCCTGGCTGCTCTACTTCCGGTCCAGCTCCCTGTTAATAGCCTGCGAAAAGCAGTGGAAGATGGCCCAAATACGTGGGCCTGTGCTACCCATGTGGGAGACCCAGATGAAGGTTCTGACTTCTGGCTTTGGCCTGGTTCAGCCGTTGCAGCTACTTGAGTAGTGAACCTGCAGATAGAAGACTTCTGTCTTTGTAACTCTGCCTTTCACATAAATATATAAATAAATAAAATTTTTAAAAATGTACATCTACTAAATGGGAGAAGTTGCTGAAAATACTGGTCAGCATGTCCTGTTGCAGCAGTTTGCTCCCGGGTGGGGGAGGGGGGGGGTCGGGTCCAGTCCTGGCCCTGGTGGGCATTCATTCAGGGAGTGAACCAGTCTGCCTGCCTTGTAAATAAATACGGGCATTAGTGAAACGATGTTTTGCAGAAACCACCCTGCGCTGCGTCCCATTTCCCTTTTCTCAGTTATCTTCATTTAGGGATTCCTCCGGCACAAAATAGGCGCCATCATTTTTCTCCAGAGGCGCCGCGGTCCAGGGTGCGGGAGCTGCTCAGGAGGGCACAGCTGTGCAAAACTTGGCCCGTTCTACCCACCAGGGGGTCGGTTTTATCCCCGTTTTCTGAGTTACCCACAAGGTCTCGGTACGCCACTACCTCCAAGGCAGGGTTAAAATGACTCTTTTAGTGTGGAAACGAACTTCCTGCACAAACAAGACGGTGTTGGGAAGCTGCCGGACGCAGCGTTCCACGGCTTCGGAAGTTTTTTGTTTTGTTTTTACGGGACCCATGACTTTTGGAAAGCACAAGGCGCGGCGAGCAGGCAGCCTCGGCTCCCGAGAAGACCGTGCTGGCCGGGCAGGTTGTTACGAACTCCGTCATTATCCTGCCCTGCCTCTTCCCGGAGGACGGACTTCCACGGAGCCGGAGCCGGCAACTTCTGTGAAGTGAAAGGGCGGGCGGGAAAAATCCGGCGGGGAGCGCGGCCCACAGAAAGCGCCCGCCGCCCTCACCTCCGCACTAGAAGCTCCCTTTCCCGACCCCCGCGTGTGTAGAGGGGGCGGGGAAACTGAGGCACGGCGCGCGCGGGCGAGTGCCCCCAGCTTCCCGGCTCCCGCGCGCGGGCGCCCCGCCCCGGGTCTGGACAAAGCCCGGCGCCCGGCCCGGAGCGGGAGGGCGGCTCCCGCGCGCGCCCCGTTCCCCGTGGGCGCAAGACTCCGCCCCGCCGCCCCTCCGGGGGTGGGGGTGGGGGGACAGGGAGCCCGCCCCGGCCCCATGACGTCACCGGCGGCGGCAGGCCCCGCCCCCGGCCCCGGGCGGCAGGCCGCATGACGTCACCGAGGCCCCACCCCTCCGGAGCGAGTTCGGTCCTGGCGTTCATTTCATTCCTGTCCTCATTCCGAACATTCTTAGCATCGCTCGCGCCGCGCCGCGCCGCCCGAGCCGAGCCGAGCCTCTGCAGCCGCCGCCGCGGCCCCGCCGCCCGCCGCGGGCGCCCCTCGAGCACTTTGCGGACTCGCGTCCACCCTGCGGGCCAGTCCGCGCGGCGGGGCCCGGGCCCGGGGCGGCCGCGTCCGGGGCAGGCCATGCAGTGACGCCCCCCCACCCCTTCCACCTTTGCCCGGAGCGCGGGCAGCAGCCCGGCGCGCCCGGCCGGCCCCGGGGCAGCAGCGGCGCTAGGCAGGGGTGGGTGGCCCGGCCCGGGCACCGGGAGCCGGGCGGCGAGCGGAGGGCGGGGGAAGCGGCCCCGAAGTTTGCCTCGGACTCGCCGGGCGCCGCGGCGGCTCCGTGGGCTGAGGTAAGTTGGCGCGCGGGGCGGGTGCCGGGGTGCGGGCCGCTCTTTCTCTGCGGGCTGTGCTTTGTGTGAGGCGGGCGGGCCGGGGGCCGGGGCTCGCGCCCCCTCCTCGGTGAGCGGCGGGGCGCCGCCGGGTGAGTTGCCGGCCGCCAAGTTGGGCCGCGCGCTGGGAGCCCGCGCGGCAACAGGCGGCCCCGCCGCCGCGCCCCCCGCGCGCCCCTCTCCCGCCGCCGCACGCGCGCGCGCGCGCACACGCCCCGGGGCGCTGTTCGCGGGGCTCCCGCAGGAGCCAGAAGTTGGGAGCGAGCGCGGGCGGGGAGCCCGGAACCGGCCCGGTCCCCCCCCCGCCGCGCGCCGCCCCCCGGCGCTGGGGCCCCTGGAGGCCGGCGCGGGGTCTGCGCCGACCCGGGCTGCCGGCGGGGGTCTCGCTCCCTGGTCCCCAAGATGAAAGCGGCCACGGTCGCGCTGGCGGCTCCTCCAGGACTGTGGCCGCCGCCGCCGCCGCCGCCGCTGCTGTGTTGCACATTCAAGTGGAAAATTTTCAGGAGTCAGCAGAAACATTGTGTCCAAAAACGACCGAGGCGCAGTTACCACCAAACCCGGGAGGAGACTGGCGCTGGGAAAGTTCCCTTCGGTAGGAAATACCGGGGGTGTGCTTGTGTGCGGGCAGCGCGGCGGTCCCCGCGAGGGGACCGAGTCCGGGTGCGCTCCGAGCCTTTGTTCGGAGCAGCAACACTTGTTTTCCAGAGTCCAAAGGCCCGCTTTAAAGAAAGTTCAACTTCGTGAGTTCCCTTTTTTTTTTTAAGTGTATTTTTTAAAAAAATCAAAGCGACATTTTTAAAAAGAGCCGAATGCAGTGGGAGGCTCGCGCCACCTTCTTCCTCCCCCGAAAACAAAATCCAGATTCGAATTTTCTTTGGTTTTTAGTTGCCTTTCTTTTTCAGGATTTACTTAACGTTGAATGGTGTCACTGTATAAAAATATTTATGAAACAATGAAATAGCAGCCGCCAGTCTTTCTCAGGAGGCTTATTAACTTCTTAGAAGCAAGTGGCTGCCTGTGATTTGCAGAAATGAAAATTGACCTCGGCCAGCACGGGGAAACTTAACAGACAGATGATGTTCCAAGAATAGGGAATGGGAAAAGGTCGGGCTTGAAAACAGTGCCTTGGAGGGAGCCCGGGTCTGGGACAGCAAGGTCTCAGAAACCTGTGTGATTTCAGAGCAGTCAGGTACATAAGTAATAAAATAACTGGAAAGGCTGCAGAACACCAAGACTTCAGGACAAACCCTGGCTTCCTTCTCCCCCATCTGCCACCTGGCTTGTCTTTGGGAATTAAGGTGGTCTGATGGTTTGGGGTGTGCCACTTGCCTGCAGGTGGTTACCTGAATAGACAGATCCCTCCCTGCTGGGAGGTGCGATCCACTGCACATTGTCTGCCAGCCGTGGGTCCTTTCTCTGCAGCCTGCTGGGAGCTGTGCTGGGCTCCTGAGCGGGGGCTCCTCCGCCAGCTGGGCTGTTGGGAGGCAGTGGTTGGGGAAAAGTCTCTGCCTCGGCCGGGCTGCATCGTTTCACTGCTGGGCTCCTGCCCTTCTGTAAACAGCAGAATTTCTGGGCCCAGGCACATCTGCCGGCTTACGAGGACCAGACTTGGATTCAACTTTGCTGTCTTTCCTTTTTAGAAGGAAACGGTAGAACTAGTAACAGAGTGGATCAGGGAAGACAGTTGGATTCAGAGGAACCTTTGTCAACAGCGAGTTTTTGAATGGTTGGTTCTTTTTTTGGGGGGGGGGGGGAGGAAAGGCTTATTTTTCTAATCTCACTATTTCCATAAATGGTCATAGATATATTTGTTTAGTGTTTCTTTGTGCAGCTCTGTGTTGAGCTGTTAGGTTTCAGGTTTTACACGGAGTTCACAGTTCTTTTATTTGTTGGTATAAAAAATGAACTGGTAAACTGTATCCTTTACTGGTTCTCGCTGAAGTGCCAAGGTAGACCATTTTATTTTTACTTAGTGGAAAGTATTATGTGATCTACAGTTTTAGGGGAACATTAGAATACATTTTTTTTTTAAGCCAATTTGAAACAAAACCAATGTGACAGTAAAGAGCAAAAGGATTTACAGAAAAGAATCTTGGTGTGAAGTTCTCCTCCGTGTGATCCTTTATAAAATAACAAACTCCAGGGAGCATGCCTTAGCGATTATTGGAGTTTTTTTTTTTTTTTTAATTTTCCCAAAACAAAAATCAGAACTCACCGCAACATATATTTAATGAAATTTAATTTTAAGATGGAGAGCATTCTAGCCTAGCTTGAGCCAGACTTAAATGAATTTCTCCCATAGAAAGGCTCTTCCTTGCATTGTGGTACAATGTGTGTGGACAAATAGGCAGTGGGCTACTCTTATGAACGGGTTTGGGACGGTGTGTGTGGGGGGAGTCGACTTCCTCTCCTCCCATTTGCTGTATACAGCAAGAATCATGTATTCATATACTCACTTTGTCGACTGAGCTCCCCTTTTATTTAGAAAAAGGGCAAATAAGTCCTAAGGAGCTAAATGTTAGAGCTTTCTCCTGCTTGAACTCCAGCAATTTATCAGCAGTTGTGTGTTTTGTTGGTTATGACAGTCACGGGCAGCAAGTGTGAGAGGGCATTTCTTAATGGGAACATTTGGGAAGAATGTACTTCTGCTCAGTGATATTTGTTGTCACATTTTCAGTAAGAGCGTGCAACACAAGTACCTTCGAGAATGTAGATGGGCCTTTGAACAAGGGGCTGAGACGTGCACAGTATTTTAAGGTTGCTTGCTTCAGAAAGTACCTGTGCGCTTGTGGGGATCACTTGCCTCTAATCTCATGTGATATTGTGTGTTAATTGGGAGCATAATTATACTGCCTGCAAATGAAAATTGTGCTATCTTATCACTCAAGGTTGGTGCAAATAACTGTGTATGACTTGGTGGACTTAAAAATGACTGCATTCACATGCAGACAGTAGGTTCCTAACACTTGTGTGCTTGTGTTTCAGGCAGTTTGTTTTGTTCCCAGCAGAGCGATTGTGAAAGGGAGAAAAATGCATATTTTAGAGTGAAAGCTGTGTTTAGAGGTTTGAATCTGTTCAGTGATAAAACTTTGAGGGTCTGTTTTCTCCAAAGCCTGAAAAGTACTGGCCAGAGCAAGTTTGCAGCTTCCTCTGTAGAGCCGCAACAAAGATCAGCCAGCCTTTCTGTTAATAAATGAATGCAGGCAGTACAGCTTCTCCTTTGGAGTGCAGTGACTGGAACTGCAGACTGCTAATGTCCTACTTCTGAACTCAGCAAGAAAAATGGATTGTAAGCTTATCCCCCTTTGACAAACTTGGGCTGTGCCACTGGCTGGCTTGGGGGCTGACTGTTGACTGACATAAGCTTTGCACTCTGCATGGTGCTTGTTCTTATCTGTAGAAAGTGCCGATTACCTTGTGATATTTAAATTAGCTCTCACGTCATGGTTGAGCCATATCGGTGGTATATTTTATTTTATATTCATAAGGATGATAAAAATCCAGCAGTTCAGGTCTATCTTAAGCACTAAATGATTCTGGGTAGGACTTTCTAACAGCTAGTGTAGGCTCATATTAGGAATCCTGTATGTGTCTCTCTTCTGGGATAATTTGTGTAATGTTAAAATATTTGGATCTAAAGTTTGGGAGTGTTTCTGTGTGAGTTTTTGTTCTGTTTCAGAGCTATGGACTATTGAGTCATTAATATGTCAGATTCTCATTAAGCTTCCTTGACCATATTTGAACTTGGTTGAAATTTGATTCCTTCTTCATAGATATTCAGGTTTTGAAAGAGGTGTTCCAAAGCAAATGAGGTGCCCAGGAGCTGGTGGGGTTTTGGTACCGTGTTTTTTTTTTGTTTTTTTTTTTTTAAAAAACAGGTTTCTTACACTTAGCTCTCACTTCTCCTGTGTCCACTGGCTTCTTGCATCATTGGGAGAATTCTCAAAAAGAGAAGTTTCCATGGTCTGGGCATTCTGGCCAAATGTGAAACTGGTCTCTCTAATGATAGGACTTGAGGAACCCTCTCAACGCAACCTCTTTTTCTAGGTGATGGTAGGTCGAGGGAAAGCTATGTTGCCCCTTCGCCCCTCATTGTTAAAAATCAGTTTTTATTATCCTGAAGCAAAGTCTTCGGCCCGCTTTTCCCCTTTGTGATTCACAGTTTATAAGGCTGTGTTCTAGGGTTTCATTCGCAGTTTTAATTTGAAGGGACAGGGCTCTGGACCGTGGATTGAAAAAAAAAAAAAATCCAGGTAATTGATGGACAAGTTAAACATCGTCATTTCCCGTGGGCAAATCTGGTTGCTTTTTTACATCTGACAGGTCTGGATGTGTGTGTAAGGTGGCTGTATATACAACAATGATGAGCGCTGTTGTGTTTGCTGATAGATAAACTGAAAAACTGCTGTAATGGTGGGAAATGTTAATTATGTGAGAACATATTGAGCTTATATTCTCTGGCATGAACTTTTAGAAAAAAAATGCATCAACTGTGCTGCTTTTTTTTTTTTTTATGGGCACAGCTTTCTAATTATCATAATTCAGTTCAGCTCCATTCTTGGATGCTGTTCAAGTGCAATCTCAATTTAAGTTGAAAGGAGGGTTTTTTTGTTTTTTTTTTTTTAAACTGAGAATGTTTAAGACAATTTGAAAAGTTCATCGAAATATGTTGTCCTCTGAGGTGTGGGCAGACTTGGGGGGAGTGACCGGATTGCCTTTCTCTAACAGTTCAGTAGTTTTAAGTATTAAGATTTTTTTTTTTGCTTTGCACTTTATCCAAACCTGCATCTTGTGTGCATTTTTGCATAACTTGGTGCTGCAGCTGTGGAATTCTTTTTGAAAACCGTTGTCTTTTCTCTGATAGTAAACTATAAGTAAGTAACTATTTTATTACCATCTGCAGAAGCAGGAACATCTTTAAGAGGTGGAAAGGAGTGCAGAATTCTTTGGAACTCCTTTGACAGAAACCAGCAGTCATCTTTTATACCAACCAAGCCCTTAGAGAGCGATAACCTTATCTGTCCCCCTTTGCAGCGTGACATTTTGTGAAGCCGGAGTCCTCTTTGATGGCATCCGTCGTGGTGTCTGATAGCCTTTAACTTTTCTGTTCCTTAATAAGTTTACAAAAAAAAAAAGTGGGAATCCGCTTGAATCGTCAGAAAGAAATTTAAGTCGGACCCTTCCAACTTTCCTCCAGCCTAACTCCTGCTGCTGAAATGCAGAGAGAGAGTCGGTGGAAACCAAATGACTTCATTTGCTCTGGCACTTAAGAACAGAATTCACTTCCATGGTGGTGAAATAAAAGGAGCCAAGTGTTTTAAATAGCCACTCCCCGAGGCCCGCCCGAATGCTGGGAGAAAAGCGCATTGTCTGCAGCGGCTCCCGGAGCCTGCCTGGCTCACCCTCCCCCACCAGGCAGCTCCATTTCTGAAGTTGACATCTGGTTTTCTCTCTGTTCACCTGATCTGTCCCCATACACGCGCATACATGTCGTGAGTGTGCATATATGCATTCTGCAGGCAACACGGGTTTTTGATTGTGTGTATTTCAAAGCCCTACTGGGTTAGAGAGAGGCAGCAAGCTAATGGCACAAGATAAAATGTAAACACCGCAGCCGCCCCACATGCCGCCGCTGCTGGGTTTCTGTCCGATGGTGCTTTCTGGGTAGGCGTGCCTATTGTTGTGGCAGCAACAGGCGGCAGAAGTTGGGGCACCATATGGCGGATGTGGGCCTCAGATAAGCTGTCTGGTAATTTAGCTTATCAATAGCATTTTGATATGCTTCATTTTCTGATCACCGGGCCACTGTGGCCGGGGGTGTGTTGGGGGCTAAGTGATTCCAAAGCCATTGTGAGCCGATGCCTCCTTTGGTGGAATCTCTCAGTCCTTTCTCCTCGCTGCCTTTTCATCCCAAAGCCTTTGGGAGACAATGGTAGTTAGAGTTAGCAAGAGCCCCTGCCCTGAAATCCAGACCACTTACAGGGCATCCTCAGGTATTGCCGTTGAGAGAAAAACAGGAACGAAGTTGCTTAGCAGCATTTTGTGTTGGCAGAGCCAAGAAGTTCCCTCAATTCAAAGTTTGTTTTTAAAACAAAATTCTGAGGAGGTAAGCTTGCTGCTGTTCTTTCTGATTTTGCTGAAAAGTTTCTAGTTTGCTTGCACAATACTCACCCTCCATCTCCCTTCTCCCTTAAGTTTTACCTTCATCATGGAATGTGGTACAGTTGGGGACCAGGAAGGTGTCATCTGTGATTTGAAGACAAGAAGCACCTTCCTTTATGGCTAGAGATTGTTAGAGTGGGAAGTGCTTCCTGAACACCACACAGGTGTCCATCATGGCGGAAATAGAACCATGGGGCAGCTGACCGCAGCCCGCTCAGGGAGTCTGCACACAGTAGGTGGCTTACCGGGGGCTTGAGAACGTGTGTGGCTCTCAGTCCGTGTTCTCACCTCGCCGTGTTCCTCACCTCACAGTTTTACTTTTGGGTTCATGATTCATTCACATGACTGATTCCGGAAGGCTCAGAGCCACACCCGCATCTGTCTTTTTTGTATGTTTGCCCGGGGGCTTCTGATAACACAGGGGTGGGAGGGGTTCCTACCTTGGCATGTGCGTGGCAGCCTTCCATGGAACTTTTCTAGTCTGGGTATCTGTGGTGACTTAGGAATTCTGTCACTCTGCCTTCAAATAATTTAATTAATTAGTTAATTGAAAATGCTGGAGTAGGTGCAGGGTCTGTACTTCTTTTTTTAAAAGATTTAGTTTATTTGTTTGAAAGGCAGTGTGACAGAAAGAGGAGGAAGATGAGGAAAGAGAGAGAGAGAGAGAAAAAAAATCTTCCTTCTATGGGTTCACTTTGCAGATGACTGCAACAGGCCTAGGCTGAAGCCAGGAACCAGGAACACCATCCAAGTCTCCCATTCTCTCATGTGGGTGGCAGGGGCCCAAACACTTGGGCCACCTTCTGCTGCTTTTCCAGGTGCGTTAGCAGGGAGCTGGGTAGGAAGTGGAGCAGCTGGGATTCAAACTAGCACTGAGATGGGATGCCAGCACTCCAGTGGGATGCTAGCATTGCAGGCAGAGGCTTAGCCTGCTACCAAGACATTGGCCCCAGGTTTTCAGTATTTCTGAAAGGCCCCATGACAGCATCTCTTCCTGCTTGGGATCCATTGCTGTAGATACTCTAATTTTTATCCTCAGATCACACCAAACTAAAGTCAGCCACCTCTGCTAATGCTGAGTGTGGGTTTTTTTGGTCCCCTATGTGTTTGAGGTGAACCCCCTTCTCCGAGCTGGGCATTCTTCTGTTAACCACCCTCCGGGTGTGTAGCAGTTGCTTCCAGATGTGATGGCAGAGGTGTGTGTGTCAGCCTTGCTGGGGAGGGGCTTGGCTGCCTACAAAGAAGAACAGGGGAGTTTGTGAGGAATGTGGATGCCCCCTAAACTCCTCAGCTGGTATCCCCTGATGCTGGGAATGAGGGCTGGGAAGGTGAGCCTGGCAGTGCTCCACCTGTGGATAACCCTCCACCCTCAGCGTTTTGTTCCTCTCTTCCCTTCCCCCTGTGCTCTTTGAAATCCAGATGTGCCTTGTTTTCATAGAGTGCTGCTTGCCACTGGCCGTTTAAACATTTACAGATGCTACTGTGTGCAGGATTTGGTGATCAGGAAAAGGTGGCCAGTGTGCAGGGATGTGTACGGTGCCCCTGGCCAGGCCCCTGGGAGAAGTTTAGCTGGGGGAAGCGGGCATGCGAAGAGGTCATCTCGGTCCAGCGGGAAGGTTACATCTGTCGTATTTCATGCGTTCCAAGGTGCCTCTTGTTTACGTATTTGACCATTGTTGGGGTTGAGATGTGTCCGACAATCCTGGCTGGCCAGGGAGCAGGGAGCAGGTGGTGGTTACCCTTGGTGTGGTGGTGTTCTCTCATCAGAGGCTGCTGAAAGATGCAGTGGAGAGGAAGGGAGCGTATCTGAGAGTGCCCTTGTCACAGAGGATAATGCCATGTGGAACACTGGTGGATGTGGATCCACTCGGAGAAGTTATTTTAGGTCTATCTTACCCAGTGTATTTAGCTTATATTTTTCTTTCTGTATATATGTGTACACACACACACACACACACCTACATATACATATACCCATGATTGACATAGGGTAAAGAGTTTCAAAACTTGTGAGCACAAAATACTGTTTCTTAGAAAGAAAGCATTCTGGCATTGTGTGCTTTCCAGCAGAATTTCTTAGAAGTAAAATTGTGCTGCATCCTCCAGTAGGGCTGTCTGGATTGGTTGAAATAGTGATCATGCAGCTTGGTTGCATCTCAGGCCCAAAGGATCTGGGCAGTTGATTGTACAGTGTTGACAATGGTTGCTTTAAGGGAATGGGGTTAGGGAGGGAAGGGACTTGAACTGGTTTTACGCATTTGTAGTTTTAGGAGCATTGATTTCCTTATGTAATAAAACAATCAGAGGGGGAAAAAACCTCAAGAGGCTGGTGCTCAGCATGTATCCAGTGTGCTGTGTTGCCTTGTATTTGGTGCTGGGGGGAGCTTTGCAAGGGAGGACATGTGAGAGTTGGGCCTTGAGGTGGGGGCAGGAATGGCTGCCAGATGCCATTTTGGGAGTAGAGTGTAGAGTGGGGCTAAGTGAAACAAACAAACCCTGTGAAATATTGTCCCAAGTGAGGAACTCAGCCCTCAGATGTTGATAAGGAAGGTTTACTACCATGAATGAGCTAGTATAGATTTGAAACTTGGCTGTGAACAATTAATTGAAAGGAACAAAAGGGAGGGAGGGAACGGATAACCATTCAGGTTGGGATATTTCCTGATTTTGGTTTGGAAAACAGAGGCCAGGAGAATGTGAATTTAAAAGCACAGATTTGGAGGAGGGTCATTATTGACTCAGCTACTTGCTAGTGTGGCCTTGGACGGATTACTCTTGTCTGCAGAACCCTGATCTGTAAATTTCAGTAGCATGTCAGCTGGGTGCTTAGTATAGTGGGTGCTCAGTAAATCTAAACTTCAAAGTTATCTTGCGTACCAGATCCTGAATGATCTCCTGCCATCCTAGCTTGGCCGGGGACTCTAGAGGAGCTCGTAAGGCTCGGGCAGGTGCTTAGAAGAGCAAGACTTCTGGATCAGGCAAAAACTCTGAAATCCAGGAGACACTGGGGCAGTCCTAAAAGCCCTGACCATTTATTGCTTTGAGCGATGCTTTCTTTCCTCATTTATAAAATGGAGGCGGTCCCTTAGTAAATACTTAATATTTGAGTTCATTCTGATGTGGTCTAAGGGTGTATTAGTTTTTACTCTAAGCTGTTGTATAAAGATGAGCATTTTGAGTATAGACTTATAAAAGACGTAAAAAGTGATAGGTGAGAAAGCAAACATATGTGCGTGGTCACGGGTTGTCCCATACAGAGAGAAACTGGTCATGAGTGAGCAGGGGGCCAGGAGATTGCCTGAAGACAGGAGGTGTATTTGGAGAGGAGGGAGAAAGGGCTGCCGTGTAGCATCTCCAGCAGGTCTGTGGTAGTTAGAGCAGGTGTGAGCCCCTCCCTTGTGGCCTCTTTATGAAGTAGGGGGTGATGCCTCTAGAGGTGTGAGTGAAGCCACCTGGGGATTATACAGCACCTCCTAAGTTCCATGCAGAGCTCAATGGCCATAATTTCATGATGTCTCCCCCTTAAGCCCTGATAAGCCCAGGAAAGGGGGTGTTTTGATTGACAAATAGGATAGAATTACATATGGGGATTTGCAGTGACTTCCAGACTTCAACCTGCCTGGCCACAGATCAATTCCTTGCTGAATGCTAGTATGACTGAATGGGGATGCTGAAGAAAGGGGTTGGGCGGTGCAGCCTCAGTTGTCCAGGAGGGAACTTGCTTCATAAGTTTTTGAAAGCCACACCACGTGTGATGAAGGTTCTGTTCTAAGAGCTCTCAAAGGTGTCTATAGGCCCTCATGTTTTTATAGAGAAATGATGCTCTTGGCCTTGGGCCTGCCAACAAAACTTCTGGGAGATCCCTGCCTGCGATCTGAGGCTTCAGGTGGCCAAGATGAGGAGCTTCACTCCTACTTCTCCTGTTTTCAGTGCCTCTTTTTTTTTAAGTTTTATTTATTTATTTATTTATTTATTTGAGAGGTTGAGCTATGAACAGAGAGAGGGAGAGACAGAAACGTCTTGCGTCTGCTGGTTCACTCCCCAAATGGCCACAGCCACCAGAGATGGGCTGAGCCAGGGGCCAGGAGCCAGGAGCTTCATCCTGGTCTCCCACACGGGTGCAGGGGCCCAAGGACTTGGGCCATCTTCTACTGCTTTCCTAGGCTATAGCAGAGAGCTGGATCAGCAGAGGAGCAGCCGGGACACAAACCAGTGCCCCTATGGTATGCCAGCACTGCGGGTGAAGGTTTAGCCTACTATGCCAGAGTGCTGGCCCCCTTTCATTGCCTTCATACTGTCTGCTACAGCAGCTGCTTACCTGTGCTGCAGTTTTACTTTCCTCATATGGAAAACAGGATGATGTCGTGTAGTCTGAAGAGTTAAGCCTTGGTGAGTGCTGCATCTGCAGCTGGAGGGGCCTGGGCGCCAGTGCTCAACATGGAACACTCTGTTCCTGCAAGTATTGCAAGCTCTGGAATTACATTTTTATGTTTTATAATATTTATTTGGGGGCTGGCACTGTGACGTAGCGGGTAAAGCCTTGGCCTGAAGTGCCGGCATCCCATATGGGCACCAGTTTGAGTCCTAGCTGCTCCACTTCCTATCCAGCTCTCTGCTATTGCTTGGGAAGCAGTGGAAGATGGCCCAAGTCCTTGGGCCTCTGCAGCCATGTGGGAGACCTGGAAGAAGCTTCTGGCTCATGGCTTCGGATCAGCACCGCTCCGGCCGTTGCAGCCATCTGGGGAGTGAACCATCAGATGGAAGACCTCTCTCTCTTTTTCTCTCTCTCTCTCTGCGCCTCTGCCTCTGCCTCTTTGTAACTCTGCCTTTCAAATAAATAAATAAATCTTTAAAAAAAATTTGTTTGAAAGACAGAGTGATGGAGATGTAGAGGCACAGAGAGAGAGGTTTACTCCCCAGATGGCCGCAATAGTTAGGACTGGGCCAGGGCGAAGCCGGGAGCCAGGATATCTATCTGGGTCTTCCACTTGGGTAGCAGTACTGGGGCCATCTTCCAGTGCTTTCCCAGGTGCATTAGCAGAGAGCTGGAATGGAAGTGGAGCGCTAGAGACTTAAACTGCTCCTATATGGGACGTGGCTTAACCAACTGTGCAACAACACAGGGCCCCGGAATCCAATCTTTACCCCTCTCAAAAAAGGCCCTTTACCTGGGTCTTAAGTCAGATTCAGGTAAGAATTTCCTCTCCTATGTGAATGAACAATATCTCTACTCTTTGGTCATTGTATTTGTGTCAGAGGATTTTTGTCCCCCCAGGTTGAGGTACTTCCTGGGTGGGTGAGCTGAATCCTTCCTGCAGAGTGGTGGGTGAAAGCTTGTGTTTTCAAGGTCAGCTGCCCGAACCCGGTTCTGGAACCCGGTTCTACTCCATTCAGAGTCCCCTCCACACTGAAGGGTGTGTCAGTGTGCCTGCCACTCTGTGGGACTGGTCTGAGCAGTTTGCTTTGTGGGAGCTGGGGGCAGGGACCCCATGCATTTTATGGACAGCTCTTCCTGTTGTCTCCTCAGCAGTGTATATGGAGGTCTGCATTAGTTAACCTGGGTTCTTGGTCTTCAGTTAAAGAAACAAAGCACTGTTGAGTGATCCAGTGGGGGAGAGGCGTTTTGCTGCAGGGACAGGGACAGGGACATTGACAGTGGACAAGTGGAGATTTTTTAAAATAGATTTATTTTCTTGAGAGGTAGAGTTAAGACAGAGAGAGGGAGAGACAGACAGAAAGGTCTTCCATCCGCTGGTTCACTCCCTAAATGACTACAACAGCTGGAGCTGGGCCAGTCTGAAGCCAGGAACCAGGAGCTTCTTCTGGGTCTTCCATGCCAGTGCAGGGGCCCAAGTACATGGGCTGTCTTCCACTGCTTTCCCAAGCCATTAGCAGAGAGCTGGATTGGAAGTTTAGCAGCCAGAACATGAACTGTTGCCCATGTGGGGTGCTGGCACCTCAGGTGGAGACTTAGCCTATTGTACCACAGGCACCGGTCCCATAGAGGGAGATTTTAAAACACTGATCCTCAACACCATGAGTCTTATGGTGTGTGAATTACATCTCATTAAAAAGTAAAATACCTAATGTAGTGATGGCACTGGACAGCATCTGCCACGCCCCATGGTGCCTGCAGTGTGCGCCGTGTTTCGGCGGTTTAGTGATAAAGACAGCTACTTGGCGCGTCTGAGGACAGGCTGCCTTTCTGCTGGTTGACAGGTTTGGGTGAGGAGATTGCTTCCTATAAACACCCATTCCAGGTGTTGAAGATGGGGGTTTCTTTGCACTAAGTTAGTCTCTTTCCAATGGTGAATGTTCACCCTGTCAGCCATCCTTCTGGCTCCTACATGGTGCAGAATGAGAACTAATCCTAAAGTGTCAGCTGGAAGGTCAGGAAGAAGCAACATCTGGAAGGCACAGTGGCCCCACG
Source organism: Lepus europaeus (assembly GCF_033115175.1). Lineage (NCBI taxonomy): Eukaryota > Metazoa > Chordata > Mammalia > Lagomorpha > Leporidae > Lepus > Lepus europaeus. The sequence goes on along the minus strand of NC_084833.1, from coordinate 52,536,710 downwards.
TCCCTTGCGTCTGATTTGTAGATTGATGGCAGGGGCCAAGGCTCAAGTCTCAGGCTCTTCTCTGCCCAGTTTTCCCGTTCACGTTAACTTGGTGTTTCTTGTTCCTGTCGGCCCAGCAGGCCCGACAGCCTTCCTCGTCATTACTGTTTGTGGTGATTTCTGAAAGGTTTTGCTGTATTGTTCCTCATGGCTGCCATCCTGTTTGCCTGCTGTAGTCCTGGTCAGTGCTTCACACCTCACCGGATCCTCACCGGCACCCTCTTTTACTTTCAAGATGTTCTGGTTTGGGCGATAAACTCCCTGGTCATTCTAACTGGGAAGGGTAGCGGAAACTGGCTGATTCCCTTGAGTTGATTGGTGTGAAGGGCGAGCGACCCCTGGGCAGGAGGCCTTTGTGTGTCCCAGGCTGTTTTCTGAGACCAGAACTACAATAGAGGGGAATTTCGGAACACAGTGTTTCCTACAAACTGGTGATAGTCTCAAACAGATTGTTTCAAGCCTTAACGCTGTTCTGTGGATCAATTCATAAATATGTTTCTTTAAAAGTTTCTCATCATTCATAGGAGTGATTCAGCATTGGTTCATTTCCTCTTAGCCCAACAAAGTTTAGTTTAGAAAGATGTTTTCCCAGTGGAATTCTGAAAGGTTTGTACTGCTTGAAATTTGGAGATTTCAGATTGTATTTCAGATCTTGTGGTCCTGGTGTGGAAGGGACCAAGTGTCCTTAGGTTTCAGACTTGCTTGCCTTTGTTCTCTGGGAGGCTGTGTAATGATGTCCTACTGTGTACCTACATATATAAATTCTGGAAAATTGGTGGACTTGTAGAAATACATTTTGTTTTTTTCTTTTAAGATTTATTTATTTGAAAGGCAGAGTTACGGAGAGGCAGAGGCAGAGAGAGAGAGAGAGAGCAAGAGAGAGATAGATACCTTCCATCTGCTGGTTCACTCCCAAATAGCCACAATGGCTGGAGCTGGCTATATCCTAAGCCGGGAGCCTGGAGATTCTTCCCTATCTCCCATGTGGGTGCAGGGGCCCAAGAACTTAGCCCATCTTCTGCTGCTTTCCCAGGCCATAGCAGAGAGCTGGATTGGAAGTGGAGCAGCTGGGACTTGAACCGGCACCCATATGGGATGCTGGCACTGCAGGTGGTGGCTTTGTCCATTAGGCCACAGCACTGGCCTGGACATTTTAGTTCTTTTACTACTTGGCCTAAGACCAAAAGTAATTGTGATGACCCTGGTCAGTTCCTGGTGGTTTTGTTGACAACACTGAGTACTGAGTTATTTTCTCATGTGCCTTAGGCAGTAACCTGGATGTCCCATCAGCAATGGTGTTCCGTCAGTGTCATTGATGACCAGCTGAAAAAGTGGCAAATGGACTTTGCCTTTGAGAGATCAGAGACCTATGTCCTGGTTGGCGTGGTTCACTGGGAGAAGGCACTTGAGGTCCTGCAGGCTCTGGGATCTTAACCTTCCACCTCCAGCCTGTGTGTAGGAAGGCCTGTTTTGGAGGCCCCTGATGTTGATTCTCCCTGAAACCTTGGGCAAGTCATTTGAACATCGTTGGTTTCCTTTTCTGGGAAGATGATGCTGGAGTGCCCACTCCCTTCCTCGTCTTCTTGTGTGCTGTGCTTTAGATGAAATGTGGATGAAATGTGTGGTCCTAGAAGCCCTGAGGCAGGAAGTGTGGAGAGCTGTGCTGTTCTCCGAGTAACCCCACCCACACCTCCTTCTTCCCTCCCCACGCCAGGTTTGTGAAGGAGAAACAATACTGCCAAATTCACTCTGATTCTTGTCTTGGGTGCACCGATTCCTGGGCCCCTGTGGACGAATGTGGATAGGAAGGGAAGGCTGACAAGCTAGGTTCTGTATTGGGTGGACTTTAAGAAGGAGAGGCTTTGAAATAGAGTTGCTAATAGGGTTGGTAGCCATCTGAAGCCTGTTCTTTAGCATTAACTCATCTAATTTAGAAATTCATCTGGGGGCCAGCACTGTGGCGTAGCAGGTAAAGCCGCCACCTGCAGTGCCGGCACCCCCATATGGGCACCGATTTGAGTCCTGAATGTTCCACTTCCAATCCAGCTCTCTGCTATGGCCTGGGAAAGCAGTAGAAGATGGCCCTTGGGCCCCTGCACCTGCATGGGAGACCCAGAAGCTCCTGGTTCCTGGCTTCGAATTGGCACAGCTCTGGCCATTGCGGCCATGGGGAGAGTGAACCAGTGCATGAAAGACCTAGCTTGCCTGCTGTCTCTTTATCTCTCTGTTTCTGTCTCACTCTGCCTCTGTTTCTCTGTAACTCTGCCTTTCAAGTAAATAAATAAATCTTAAAAAAAAAAAAAAAAAGAAACCAGGAAATCTTGTATATCATTAAAAGAAAAAAAAAAAAAGGCCTGGGTTTGTTGTTTAAAAAAAAAGAAATTCTTCTAAATTTATAAGCTCCACTTGTCATTGAGGAAAGTGAAAAGTTCAGAGAGGTTCAGTAACCTGCCCAAGGTCACAAAGCCGTCCAGTAACAGCGCCAAAACTTGAAACCGTCAGGCTCCCAAATAAGCCGCCTATCAGGTGTTACTGTGGCATTTGAATGGAGTTAAGATGGATTACGGCATTGAAACAAAAGTAGACTTCTCACTTGGGGTGCTTGCCCAGAGAAGCAGAGACATAATGCTGTGTTATCTCGGATGCCTGTTTTACTCTGCCTTCAGTGCAGACCTGTGAGTCATGTGGCTGTGTGTGATGCCTGTTGGAGGGGACTCGTCCTACCCTAGTCACTTATCTTGCTGGAGGAGGGGAAAGCTCGCCTCTCCCCTTTGGTTTCAGTTCTCCCAAGCACTGTGGAGACCCTGCCTTGGAAAATGAGAGGGCAGAACTACAGGGACCTGGGTTGAACCGAACTAGCTGTCTAGGTGGGGTTGGGGGAGTGCTGATGTGGTTTGGAAGCCTGGAACCAGACCTGCCGGTTTATCTGGTTTTGCTTGGGAATGTGCGTTGTTGGCAGGCAGGCAGCATAAGTTCGCCCCCTCCACCACCCATGCTGTGGTAGGCTTCAGACAGATGACCTTGACTTTACTCCTAGATAGTGGGAGTGCTCAGGAACCTTCCAGGTGGGGGAGTCTCTCCTCCTGCCTCAGTGTCCCAAGCCATGGCAAGGGCCATGAGGCCCAGAGGATTAACTGTGCTTGCTCACAGCCCCCTAATCAGGCCCCTGACAAAGACAGGAGGGACTTTGAAATGGGGTTGCTAATAGGGTTGGTAGCCATCTTTGGCTTGTTGGTTGGTTTCTGCTGGAGGGAATGGGCTGGTTGATTGGTAGCTACCTTTTCCTCCCACGTGCCTGGGTCTCCTAAGTCCAAGCTAAAAGGTGTTGGGGTCCTTAGTTGCCTGTTTTTGGGACTCGTGCCCTTGTCTTGATTCAGCATTGATTCATTTCCTTTGGACCAACGCTGTTTAATTTAGAAAGAGGTTTTCCCCCATGTAATTCTTAAGAGCTTGCTCTGGATGGAATTTGGGGATTTCAGGGTGAGTTTTAGAACCAGTGGTCTGTCTGCAGAAGGGGCCAAGCGTCCCCTGCTTGCCAGTACTCGTTTGCCCCTTCTCTGTTTCTACACATTTCCCACAAATGCCGTTGGCTGTGGTGGTATGGCCCTAACTCTGCGCAGTTCTCTCTAGTGCTTGATGTGTTTAACAAAGTAGTCTACAGCCTGGCTTTGAAGTCAGGTCTGGGTCCAGTTCCAGTTCTGCTTGGTGCCTGTGTGATGTTGGGTAGGTTATTTAACCCCTCTGGGCCTCCATTTTCTCATCTGGGAGATGGAGAAAACAGTCGTACTTCTCTGGGAGAGAGCTGGTTTAAATGAGATACGGTGCATGGCCCCCGTGAGTCTCTGTTCCCCCAGCGCCTTCAGAAGCCTGCTTCCTTGTTCTCAGTGCAAGGTTTCGGGCTGTCATCCTGGAGCACTCTGAAGGCAGCTTGTTTGCATGCTCCTCTGGGGTGAGTGTGTCCAGCTTTTCCCCAGCCCTGGTTCTTGTTGGATCTCCTGCCCGGGGGTATTTTGTCCTCCCTCTCCTGCTGGGTTTCCCTTTCACTTTCATATTTTCTGGTGTCCTCTGCCTCCTCCACTTCTCACCCCCTCTTCTGCTGTTCCCACTGTGGCATCTCAGGGATTCTGCTTGGCATCTCAGGGATTCTGCTCCCGCGGCTCTCAAGGCTTCACCAGAAATGGCCACCAGAAACACTGGGTTGGCTCTGAGGGCTTACGGAGTTCCTGCACTTGGAGCTTTGCTTCTCATTATGCTCATGAACTTGGAGTCGCACACATTTCCTCCCCTTGGCTTACCGTTTGACCCTGGGCAACCTCTTTTACTTCTGCCATTTCCTTACCTGTAAAGTGGACTCAATAGGTGCCCTCCTCAGGGGTTTTAGTGCAGCTTAACTGAGGGTTAGCACAGGGCCTGGCAGAGAGGAGAGTGTCTCGTAAATGTTAGCTGCTGGTTATAATTAGGCTGTGATTACTGTCGCCCAGCAGCTGTGAAATAGAGTGCCAGGTACCTCTTCCCATGGCACCTTTCTCTCTTTTTGAAGGAGTTGGACAAAAACACTGTCGTATTTCAGATTTCCAAGCCTTTTATTATGGGACAGTTTAGTACAGTAGAGGGCAATGAAACCTTGTGTATCCATTATTGCTCAGCAACTGTCGTCAACTCAGGACCGTTCTTCTGCTAAACCCCTGGCCCCTCTCTCACCACGTTATTTTGAAGCAGTCCTAGACGTCATACCATTTTTATCTGAAAAAGTTTCAGTATGTATTCAGAAACAGACCAATTTTAATAAACACCAACGACAGTATCATTCCCACACCAGCACTTCAGTAGTAGTTCCTTAGTAAAGGATCACTGTTCTAGTTGCTGTTCTGATTTCCATGATAGTCTCATAAATGTTTTCTCATAGTTGGTTTGTTCAAATCAGAGTCCAAACAAGGTTTTCAGGTTATATTTGGTTGCTGTGTTTCATCAAACTCTTTAATCTAAACATCTCTCCTCCCTCGTGATTGATTTGGTATAAAAGCTCCGTTATTTCTCTTGTAGAGTCTCCTTCATTCTGGATTTTGCAGTTATAACCCTATGGTGCCATTTGTCATGTTCAGTTATTCTCTTTTATTTCTTATAAATGAGCATTTAGATCTAGAAACTCCATGTAATCAGGCTTAATTATTTTTTTGTTTTGGACAGGCATGTTTCATAAATAGGATTCTGCCAGCAATACAGGTGGTGCCCAGTTGTCTCTTGTTTGTGATGTGAGCACTACTGACTGATGATCTCTGCCCCGTGGACTTTGCAAACTACTGATATTCTAGTTCTCTCGTTGCTTCTTCATTCATTGGCCAGGGCATTTGTGGAGAGACACTTGAAGCCATTTAGTCAGCTGACACATAGTAGGCACAAGAAAGTCAGAGTTTTTTGTTTTATATAATTTTTGTTTTCATGTCATTACACAGCATGGATTTTTAAATTATTGGATGCATTTGAATCCATTCTAGTTCCTTCTCTTATGATGCTCAAATTATCCCGTCTGTAGCCCGGGATGGGGGTGTTTAGTTGGTTCTTGAATCCTTTCGCTGTGACTGTAATAGTCTTTGGTGGCTTCCTTGCTAGCCTGTGTGTTCTGGGACTTAGGCTGAACCATTTCTGCAGAGTTCTGGATTGAGTGGGAAATGGTATTCAAAGCTACAGTGCATGTGTGAGAGTCTCTCCTAGTTTTCTCATGCTCAGTTGAAGAATCTCTACTCATCTTCAGAAATGGATGCCACCTACCTTGTCAACCCTTTGATCTTTGCACCCTTCTCTCACACCTGGCCTCTTTAGCTTCCATGTTCTTGCTTGTCATCTTGTCCCTTCCTCCAGAAGAAAAAGACCACACTGAAGAACGGTCAGGCATGGTCACGCTTTGCCTCTCCTTGAAGGCTTCATGCAAGGATTCAGTCCTTGCCTCCACCCAGACCCAGGAGGTGAGAGATTCCTTGTCTTTCTACCCCTCAGAGCCCTGCAGACTGCAAGCTCTGTGTTGATGATGGTATTGGGGCCAGTTACACACATCTGTTTCAGTAAATACTGGTTGAGTTAAGCACCGTACTTTCCTCTCCTCCAAGTGTGTAAAATAGAATGTATTCAATGTCCCAGTCATTTAAAGAATTTATCACTAATCTGTTAGTTTTCTAAGCAAAAAAAGTTCCAGCTTTGTAGTTTTCGGCGGATTTATGCATTGGCGTCCTAGACAGAACCCAGCTATTGTTTTGCTTTTGTGAGAAAGCCTGTAAGTCTAAAATGAGTGTTTTTTGTTTAACAAGTCTGCTATTAAACTTATTTTTAGTAATTCCTGTCTTGGAAATTGTTTGCTGCTCATGTTGGTGCATCCCAGAATATGTACTTACGCCAGTAGGAAAAAGAAAAGACTTGTTTTAAAGATGAGCAGGCCTGCCCCTTCAGAGACTGCCTTCAGGCCTGGAGTTTCAGCTTCGGTCATACTTGATTGTTTTGTTGGTGAAACAAAGCCGTGTGCATTCCCCGTGCAGCCTGCACAGCCCCACAGCAGCTAGAGAGGGCACAGCCGGAGTCATCACTGTTCCCACTGAGAAATGCACCAGCACCCTGCCCCGCCCCCGCTCCACAGGGTCTTTTCTTTTTTTTTGGGCAGCAAGCTCCATTGAATGGTTCCTCTGTATTAAGGAAGGCACCGTATTGTGGGGTTAATTCCCTCCCTTTTGCCTCTCTGGCATCCATAGCAGGAGCCCGGCCTGGTGGGCCTGGGATTCACCAGTCTGCAGGCAGGCAGGCAGGCCGGCAGGCCGGCCTCTGTGCCCCAAGGTAAACTCGCCTTCACAAAGGGAATTTCATGATGGTCCTGTGGCTCTCTGACACAGTGGAGGCTTCAGGAGCAAGTGGTAAAAGCCACCAAAGAGAAAGCTGGCCCAGAGCCACTGACGTCACGCCTGTAAATCCATTGGTGGAGCCCAGCCGGGCAGCGCCTGCCAGCTAGCCCCTGCACTTTGGCCTTACTGCTTCCTCCACCCTCCCCTGCCCTCCAGGCCAGCCTGCGTTTTTGTTTTCCCTTTTCCCCTTTCCCTCTGTGCGACTGGGCTTGTGTTGAGACCCGGAGCGCTTTGTGCTTCAGGTCCCCTGTTGCAGGGGCTGGGGAGAGTCTGAGGACTGGTGGGTGAGGGAGGCTTGAGACCTTTTCTTGGGGTGGGGGGGGGGGCTTCCCTGCGATGAGGCCACAGGGAACAGCTAGCAGTGGCAGCCTCTGACTCTGTATCTTTGGAGAGAGCTTTGGAATGCGTATGAGAGGTGTGTGTGCGCACATGTGTGTGTCTATGCATATGTGTGCATGCATGGTGGAGGAGAGTGTGGAAACGCACTTTAAGTCCCCCTGCAGGGGATGATTTAAGAGAGAGAGCTGCAGTGTGAGTCCTTTTATTAGCCATTACTCACTGCTCAGCTAACCCTGAACTCGCCCTGGTTTCCATCTGTAACAGTTAAATCCATAGCTGTGTGCTTCTGTACATCCTGGGTATTTAGAGTCACAGCCCCAGATGGACCCGAATTAAAATACTGCTGTGCTGAATCTATTTTTATGTCTCGGGGAGTGACGTCTAAAAATAAACCTTATCCCACCTGTTAGCCACTTCGGGGAAGTTCGGACGCTGTTATGTTGCAGCCCAGAGATTAAGCTTCGATCACAGCCTCCCACGTGATGCCCACATTCCACTCTCCCTGCCCCTGGCCTGGTGTTTTCATTGTTGCAGTCACTGTTGTCCTCTTATTTGTTTTGCCAAGAATATTCGGTTGCAAATAGAGTGAAGTATCAGATCAGAGTGGTGTTGAAGTTCCCGAGTGATAGGGTCAGAAACATACTAAAAGCAGTATCTTATCCATGAATCATGAGATGAGTCAGTTCCCGAAACCACTACAAGCCTCATAGTTCTTGGCTACAAGCAGAAGCAGGAAATCCAGGCTTCAATAACTTCCTTTCCCAGTGCTGGCTATGGCTGCGTTGGTGGTTAGGTTCTGCTGCCTGCTTTTGTAAGCGGTGAGATGTATGTCTGAGGGGCAGAGGCTCTCCAGTCAATTCACTGCAACTGTTTATAATTTGTGGTCTTGATCTGAATGTCAGGCTACACTGGCACACCCTGCTCTGCTGGGCGGCCCTGCACTGCTCCGCTGGGAGAGGCGGCGGGCTGTGTCCGGGGCAGTGCCCCAGCAAACACGTGGCCCGTGTGTCAGGAGACTGTAGTGTGCCTTGAATCTCAAAACCTGAGGCGTGCCAGCAGGAACTAGGGGGAAAAGGAGCCCTGGACTCCATATGTAGAGTTGAAGAATTGACTTCTTTTGTTTGTTCTCCCGGCCCAGCGAGAGGGGGAGAGAAGAAACAAGCGCACACAACACACTTGCCAGCCGTTCGCTTCCTTATACACAGAGCCTTTGTTGTTGTTGTTCTTTTGCATGCAATGTTCCAGGCCGGTCTTCTTGACTTCAGATCAATTTGATGATTGTTTCATTACACATTTTCAAGAGTCAGGAGAAGCACATGGTGTGGTTGCCTCTCCAAGTCCTGGCTCTGCTGTGTCTTGAGTTTATTTTTCCCAGGTCGGAGGGGACCAGGGTTGTTGGGGTTTCTGTCCGTGTAGAGTTGGTCTTCACTGCTGCTTCACTTGTGAACTGAACGGGCTTTTTTGATCTTGAAAAAACTAAAGTTGAGTGCGGTGTGTTTTCATGTATCAGCGCTTACTGTTCTTCTCTTAGACTCATCTGTGTTCCCCTACTTTGGGATCTGAGAAGACAGGATTGAAAGAAGACTCCTTTCTCCCTGTCTTAGGCTTCTGTGGAGCCCTTGCAAGTTCTAATTGCAATCTGAAAATAGAGTGGGGAGACAAGCTCTGGGGAAAGACAGAAGGAAGCCACGCAAATTGAGACAATCAGTTGCGTGTGGATACTGTTTTTTAGATTGAGCCTGTTTCCAGTTCATAGCTGGCAGTGGCTCAGAAAGGTCAAATTCTTTTTCAGCCTTTTTAGGGGATAAAATAAAAGCAAGTGCAAAAGTTTCCCTGGCTTCTTAATGAAGCATGGCCAATGCAGCTCACAGCCAGGCAGGTGAGCACCACTTTGCTCTTACTTGTCATTTATATTTTGCGTTTGGGTACTTTTCTGTTTGACTTCAGTCCAGATTAAAAAGCCGTTGGGGAAGCTGGGTTCATTTTGATTTTAGAGGTTTGACTGGGAATCATCATTTCTGACCTTAGGTTTTCCAGATTTTGGGCTGGTACCAAAAAGCTCCTTAGTTTTAGGTGAGTTTGTTTGGAAATTTCTGTGAAAATATATTCCTCTTATTAACATCTCAAGTGTTATTGCCTAAACTTGGAGGAGATTTTGCCTTACCTTGAGAGAGGTACAAATCCAGTTATTTTTATTTGTCCCACATTGATCTGAGAGTTAACTTCTCTTATGTAGATTTCAGGCTGGGAGGAGAGGCTGAATCGTGAATTGCTTACTGTCCCTGAACTGAGTTGTCCTTGCCAGGGATTGATTCATTAATTAAAATCAATGTAAATGGATTTGCAAGCCTCCCGTAACAGATTATCTTATTAGCAGCCACACAGAGCGGCCCAGGATCTGTGAGGAATGTGTTTGTTGCTTGAGGTGAAATAGATCCAGACTGATGGACTCTTTGGGGCTGTTTTATGAAAAATCCAGCTTCCTTTGTAAGGAAGGGGCCTCCGTTAGCCTTTATGCTGAACAGGTTCTTCTGAGGGATGGACAGTTATTTTACTTTCTGAGGCTGTGCCCTAGAAAACTTGAGTTTGTGTGTGTGTATGTGTGCGTGTTGTGTGTGTGCACAGTATGTGTTATTTGTGTCTTCCCGGTGCCGTGTCTCACTCCCACCCTTTTGTATGTGTGTATGTGTGCTATATGTGTTGTGCCTGTCTTCCCAGTGCCTATGTTTTGCACCCACCCTTGTGCACATGCACGCCTGTTATGTGTTGTGTGTATTTTACCGGTACTGTGTCTCATCCCCACCCTTGTATATGTGTGTGTGTGTGTGCATGTGGTATGTGTTATGTGTGCTTTACTGGTGCTGTGTCTTGCCCTCACCGTTGTTTGTATGTGTGTGTGTGTACATTGTGTGTGAGGTGTGTGTTGTGTGTGTCTGGCTGCCACTTCTGCATACATGCTCACCAGCACCTTCCCATGTATTCCCCAGGCTCTGCCTGTCTCAGGCAAAATTTCTGCTGAGAACTCTTTCTAGAGAAAAGGAGGAACCAGAAATAAGTTCCTATTTGGTAACAACAAAATGCTTGCTTTCTCCAACCCAAGCCACCAACAAGCAAGCTCCACAGAAGATGTTTATCTGCTATTTGAAGATCTGCTGTAGAGTGGGGCTTCCTTAGAGGGAGGATAAGAAGACATGCTGATACCTTTGGAAAACCCTGTGGCTTTAAGAAGGTCAGAGTGCCTTCCGCCGCTGTCACTACGCTGTTGTTTTGGGTGACTCTGCCGGACAGGTAGATAGTTTCAGTAGTAAGATCAGCCCAGGCAGTGTTTCTCTGATGTTTGGATCAAAGCAGGGACATCTGACCCAGGCTGAGTTAAACTTTGCCTCCTGAGCATTTTGGGTTTGAGTCCACAATCCTGGTTTGCCTTTGATGCTTCCGCGGTACTTCAGGGAGATGCTGATGGGGGAGTGGGTGTTTGACCCACGGGTCTGGAGAAGCGTGGTCGACAGCCGCTTTACAGGACTGGCACAGAGCAGCTGTGTAGAGGAGCAGGTGAGAGGTGCTTTTCTGGATGGTTTTCCGTTTGCTGGCTTCCTTCTCTCAGGATGGCTGGCTGCAGTTCCTATCTGGGGCGTCTTGTGATAGACCCCTTGGCCTTACAGTGAACCTATTTTCTCTTACCTTTCTCCCTCTCTTTTAGGATTGTGGGAGTTTCTGTTAATTTAAACCAAATGATCTCTGGCTGGCTGGTGTGTTGGGTAATAAATTGTTTCTAGTGTGCGAAGAGGCCCCACTCAGCAGAGGCTGCTCCGTTGGGTGGCATGTGGCCTGTTGTCTGTCACACAGCACTGCTGTCTCCAGCACCCAGAGCTGCCCTGCACCCTGCTCCCCAGTGGGTGTTGGGTCCACAGGAACATCATTTTGGTCCTTGCACTGTGCAGCTCGCTGGAGAGCAACATGCAGGGTTACCTCCCTGCCTGTGTCTTGGACTGGGAACAGTTCAAGGGCTCCCTAAGGCCTATCTGCTGCCTGGTGTGCCTTGTGAATGTCCTGCCTGGCGCTAGGTTCAAGCTTGGCAGGTGAGGAATTTCCCCACTCATCCCTGGTTGGCTGAGCACCTGGGAAGAGGCAGGCCAGGTGTGTCATTAGACCTGAGTGTCCTGTCTGGTGGCCCGGCCGCCTGGCCTCCTCCCCTCCCATCTCTGAGCAAGGCGGAAGGCATGCTCTGGGTGACCTCTGGCAAATGCCTCCCAAAGATAAATCTGATAAATACATCGTGCACATGCTGACGCTGCCTCCGTCAGGGAGTCTCACTGCTCACTGGCGTTTTATTAGCAAATAGATTCAATAACCAGCACCTCTGGAGGAGACCAGTAAGTTGTGTGCCCACGGGGATGGTGTCCACCACAAAGCGCCTGATTCCTCCACTGCTCCCCGGGGTGTGGGGGTGGGGAGGCGGAGTGCGGTGAGGCTCCGAAACAGAAGAGTACAAATGATTTAAGACAGTTTTTTTTGGAGGGGAGAAATCCTCATGTGTACCTTAGCTAGACATGCATGAGGGTGCTTCGAAATGTTAAGTGGGAAATGGAATTGAAAGCTGAGTTTATTTTGGTGTAAATTTTTAAAATGATTTTCCATTTGCTGGGGGCTGTTGTTACGGCACCGTGGGTTAAGCTACTGTCTGGAACGCTGGCATCCCCTATTGGAGAGCTAGTTTGAGTCCTGAATATTCTGCTTCTATCTAGCTCCCTGCTAATATGTCTAGGAAGGCAGCAGAAGATGGCCCAAGTGCTTAGGCCCCAGTCACCCATGTTGGAGACCTGTATGGAGTTCCCAGCTCCTGGCTTCAGCATGGCCCAGCCCTGGCTGTTGTGGCTATTTGGGGAGTGAAACAGCAGATGGGAGGTTTCTTTCTCTCCATCTGTCTGTCACTCTGCCTTTCAAATAAAAAAAAAATAAAATAAATCCATGCATAGAAATTTTTCATGGCATGTATTTTCCATGAACTTTTTGAAGTACCTGCATATTCTATTTTTGGTGTCTTTTGCAAATTTGAAATCATTTTTTAGGCTTGAATACAACATTCTGTGCTAGGCCCATAAAGTTTAGTTTGGATATTTAGAAAGTGGAAATATGCAAAGTTGTTTTCTAAGTTGAGAGGAACTTGGGAAAGGGAGAGGATGTGGACTGGAAGGTCCTGGCTCTGCAGAGCGAGTTTCTGGCTGTAACGTAGCTCATACTCTTGTGATGTTGTGCAGTGCACCAGCTCTCTCAATGGGTTAACACATCTATCCCTCAAATCAGCTTCTTTTGAAAAGTGAGAGATGACGAAACTCCCCTCCCCCCAAAACCACTTGGCTCTGGCCCCCCTTTGCTGCTGTCAGCCCCTGGTCTGGGAGACGAATGTGTTAGGGCAAGGCTGGGGAGGTGACCTGGGGGCAGAGGAAAGGAGGGCAGGTGGGGTCTGGAGATGCAAAGGAATGGTTTTCAGCTTTTAGTGCAGACAGATTTCTGCCTAAAAGCAGTAATGGACTCGGGATCTTGTTCACTGGTTTTCAAACCAGGCTGATGGTCTTTGCCAGTCAGGGAGTTGAAAATAATAGTGATTCTTGCTCTCCACCTTGAATCTTCTCAATCAGAATGGCTACAGAGTGGGACTTGAGTGTTCTGAAACTGCCCGGTGATTTTTGTAAGGTATCTGACTCTAACTCAATTTAGCCCTGAGTCTGTTTACTTAGAAACGTTCCATAGAATTTAGCTACTTGGCATATACAGGATACTTGTTGGAAACGTAGAATCCAGAGGTAGCAGCAGTTAAGATGCTGCTTGGGATGCCTCATCCCATGTCTGAGCGTCTGAGTTTGAGTCCTGGCTCCACTTCTGATTCCAGCTTCCTGCTAGTGTGCACCCTGGGAAGCAACAGGTGATAGCTCAAGTAGTTGAGTCCCTGCTGCCCAAATGTGAGACTGGGATTGAGTTTGTGTCTCCAGCCTTTGGCATGTTGAGTAAATTGGCAAATAGAAGATCTCTGTTTCTTTCTCTCTGTGCCTTTCAAATGAATAAAAATAAAAATTTTAAAAAAATGCAGGAACTATATAAGACCTCATCCTAGGTTTGCTGAATTGGAATCTGCATTTTAAGAAGATCCTGGGTGGTTTGTATGCACATGACATTTTGCGAAGCATTGTCTTATCTCAGTGAAGATCCAAGGGATGTGAGGTAGGGAAATAGCACTAATGCTTTCCAGGTTTGCCTTTTGACATTTCCCTGAGAAATTGTAAGCTAGATTTATTGCATTCCTTTATGGTTTCCAGGTCTTTATTTATATACTTAGGCTCCTCTACTCTTGGGAAGGTGTTTGTTGTAGTGGTTAAAATGCCTCTTGGGATGTCTGCATCTCATATGGGAATGCCTGGGTTCAAGTCCTGGCTGCTGTCATGATTCCAGCTTCCTGCCAGTACACGCTTGGGGAGGGGAGGCAACAGGTGATGGCTGGAGTAGTGTCTGTGAGGGAGACTTTGATTGAGTTTGTGTCTTCTGATTTGGGCCTGGCCCAGCCCTGGCTATTATGGGCATCTGGGAAATATGCCAGTTGATATCTCTTGCTGTCTTTCAGTCTATCTGCCTTTCAAATAAATAGAATACTACACTGAAATTATTGGAAAAAAGTATTTCTCAAAATTGCAGATCACAATCTACTTTATATAACAAATTATGTCTAGACTTTATTTGGAATGGTATAGGAAGTGAGATAGGGATCTAGAACTCATGGCTGGTCATTTTTCCCAACACTATTTATCTTTTCTCCATGGATCTAAGTACTGAATATATTCCATTTCCACTTGCTAATTACTGTGGTTCTATAAACTGTGTGTGTGTATATATGTATATATGTAAAATATTTATTTATTTATTTCAAAGGCAGAATGACAGAATCTTCCATCTGCTAATTCCACAATATCCAGGTCTGGTCTAGGCTGAAGCCAGAGCCTGAAACTCGATCCTGGTTTCCTAAGTTGGTAGCAAGTACTTGGGCCATTTTCTACTGCATTCCCAAGCACATTAGCAGGAAGCTATACTTGAAGCAGAACAGCTGGGATTTGAACCAAAACTCTGATATGGAATGCTGATGTGCTTAGCTCACTGTATCACAATGTCAGTCCCTAAAATGTGCTCTAATATTCAATACAGCTACTTATTTCCTGTTAATATTCTCTTAAGGATTTTTCCCCTGACTTTTCTCATTGGTTTATGCATTTATTTAATGAATTTTTAGAAAGAGTCTGGTTTTAAAAAATTCAGATGCTTTTTTTATTATTTTAAGAAATTTTATTACTTACTTATGTGAGGCAGAGCATCGGGGGTTGGGGAGGTGGATTTTCCATTTGCCAGGCACTCCAGTATGGGATGCCAGCACTGCAAGTGGTGGCTTAACCCACAGCATCACACCCAGCCCCTCAGATGTAGTATTTAATGGGTTTGCATGAAGGTCGTATATTACTTTAGCTTTCTATCTTTTAAAAATAGTTTTGCCTTTTCTCAGTTATATACACTAGTACTTGGGAGTATTTTTTGGTAACTTGGATGCCAGCTTTTGCAATGGGCACTTTGGAAATTGTATCGTTCTTTGAGTTTCGATTCAGAGATTTTCTGCTTATTCTTCTGTACTGCTGCCTTCTGTCTATTGCTTTCCGTAAAACTGATTTATCCACTTGGTTATAAGCCTCACCAGGGGAGGGTTCTGTGACTGTCTTGGAAATCCCAGGCATATGGATATTCCATACATAGTTCTTGAAGGAGGTGGAACGAGTGAATTCTCTGACCGTCTAGTTGAAGATGGGCAGTGTGTGTGCAGAATTATCGGGACTCAAATCTCGATAATTTGAATCCAGCCAGCTGTTGGAGATTATTGTGTGTGTGTTTGATGGATAGGGAGATTGATAACACCAAGTCAGACTGGGAGTGGGGAGATCCTTCTCTTCTCTGAGCAAGCTTGTCAGTAGTTTGGCTTGTGAGCAGAGTCATAGTGGTTCCCCTCAGGGACCCCTGTTATGCCATCCCCCTCGAATTTTGAATTTAATTTTTTAGAAAAATATTTATTTGAAAGACAAGAAGAGAGAGAGAGACACACACACAGAGAGAGAGACAGAGAATATGAATCAATCTTCTATCCACTGGTTCACTCTCCAAATGGCTATAATAGCCAGGGCTGGACCAGACTGAAGCTAAGAGCTCAGAACTTTATCTGGATCTCCCCCATGGGTGCAGGGTCCAAGCACATAAGCAGGGAGCTGGATAGGAAATGGAGCTGCCAGGACTTGAGCCGGCTCTCATATGGGATGCTGGTGTTGCAGGCGGTGGCTTAACTTGCTGTGCCACAGCGCCAGCCCCTGAGGTTTGATTCTTCCCGTGTGTAGAGTACAATATTTGGACAGTGGCTGTAAGGCTCTATGTTTTCTTTAATAAAACTGCATTTATCCTTGTGTGGACAGATTGTGTTCTTAGAGTCTAGATTCTTAGTGAACACTGGGACTTGTTTACTCAGATTTTTTTCTTTCTTGAAAGGAAGGCTTTGTCTGGCTTATCAGCTTTTAAGACTATTGAAAATCGGCCAAAAAATGTTGGTTGAAGGAAGAGGACACTACTTTGGAGTACTGTGAGTTTTAGTAGCTCTTGTTTGGGGGTGCTGAGGGCTTTTGCCTTTCAGGAACCTGTAGCAAACAAAACAGTAATTCAAATGTTAAACTGAAATTAGGGCTTTGTTTTGAACAACGTTTTGGGAAGCCCGACGGGGTAAGCCAGCCTCAGTGAGGTGCTGCTGTGTTGGACACCTTTCTCAGTTTCAGTTCTGAAAGGTGCTGTGAGTTGCGGTGCTCTGTCTGCCACCATCTGGGCTGGGTGCTGAGGATTTAGAGGAGGAGGGGGAGGAGGATTCGAGGCTGCTTGGGACCCACGGACCTCCAGGCGCCAGTGGGAAGGGTGTGGTGAGCGATGTCATGGAGTGAGGTGGGGGTGGGCCTACGAGAGAAGATGCCGGCTGGGGGTCCTATTGAAGCTGAAGTAAAGAAATGACATGTGGAAATGAGCTGCTGGTCTTTATGGTTTCCTGGACTATATCGATGACACTCAACACAATGAACATGAGTGTTTAAGAAACCCTGCGCAGCCTGTGACAAAATGATGTGAGAAATGTAGACAGATATTTGCAACAGGAGGCAACTGCAGAAGGCTACTTTTCAAAGCTCCCCAGCTCGGTTATTCTGCACCCCCTTCTACCCCCAGCTCTCTAATTGGTTCCAGAACTTTCTTCTGATCTGCTCACAGGCTTTATCATTTTGCTGGAGGAGATAGAGCCAACTGGCGTTATTTTTCTGTGTGCTCGTTTATCCATGGTATGCCCAGGAATGGTGAGTTCCACTGTCATTTCTCCAGGGCTGCCCCTTGGACCATTCTTTGTGTCTTCTGCCTTTGGTGCAAGGACAACCTTGAGTGTCCTGGGCCTGGTGCCTGCCTGCTGCTGTGTGGGCTGAGAAACTGACCTGGACATTAATATCTGGGAACATCATGGACAAAGTTAAGTGGAGTTCTTCTCTCTCTTCCCTGGGTACTTTCTCTAGACTCGGCCCCCAGCACCACTCTGTTTGGTTTTGTGGTTTCTACCTATTGAGTGCTGAGGTCTGAAATGTATTGTGGTCAAGTTCACTGTCCTATTTGAACCTCACAACAATGCCGAGAGTAGAATGATAAGTTAGGTAGTTAGCTCTGTTTTATTTATTTTTATTTTTTAAAATTTTATTTATTTGAAAGGCAGAAAGAGCAGGGGGGAGAGCACTTTCTTCCAGCAGCTCTCTCCCCAGATGCCTGCAACAGCCAAAACCAGGAGTCTGGATCTCAGTCTGGTACTCCTACATGGGTGGCACAGACTTAGGTATTTAAGCCATCACTTGCTGCCTCCCACGGTACACATTAGCAGGAAAGTGAGTTGGAAGCAGAGCTGGGCCTTGAATCCAGGGACTCTGATATGAGATATGGGTGTCCTAAATAGCAGCTTAGCTGCTGCACCAAATGTCCACCTGGTGTTAGCTCCGAGTTAGAGGTGGGGGGAGTGAGGTTTGGCGTAATGCACCTGGATATGTAGGAAGTCAAGTCCAGCAAGGGATCTTCTCTTGTGCTTTGTGGCCGAGTGTGCTCTTCAGCAACAGTGCTGTTCTCCAGCTTGCAAGGCTCTGTGTAGCACCCCTCCCCTCCCTGTTCTCCAAATGCCCATATTAGTTACTTCATCTTTCCTGGTCCCCGTGAATCTGCTGCCATTCTTCTCCTGTCTGGATTACTCTAGCAGCTGCTTGAATAATCTCCACTCCAGTTAGTTACATCGCTGTGCCCTCAGCATCGTTGTCTGGTACTGCAGACATATGTTCTGTAGGCTGGCGCTGTTCTCAGGGCTTGGGATTCATTTAAAATTCACATAGGTGTTATTGTCTCCCTCATTATGTAGATGAGGTAGTAGAGACTCAGAGAAGGTAAGGACCCCGTCCTAGTTTCAGTGGCTCTTAGTGGCTGGAATTGAAATTCAGACCCTGCTGGCTGGCTCCGGGTCAGTGCTCCTAGCCACCATGCTGTATCTTGGGACTCCCTGCTACCTGCCTCACCACCTATCCAAGGAGTGCATTCTGGGCCTGTGTCTGAGGCCACCGTGGTGCAGTGTGTCTTGGAAGATGTTTCTAGCCCCGTGCCCTCTGTGGTCTTCATCGCACAGATTGGATTCTTGTCACTTCCTGAATATGCTGCGCTGCTTGTGCCATTCCCTCCCCCAGGAAAGTGTCACTCAGCAGAGAGGAGGCCTTTGGCTCTCCTGAGTGGCCCCGATGACACCTGTAACTTTGGGCATGGTATGTAGCCTGGCTGAGCCAGGTTTTCCTGCTTGCCACGTGAGGACCCTGGCACAAATACTGTGGTTTGTTGTGAGATTTGAGTGATACATAGCAAGTCTGAAAAGAAGATGGCTCTGCTTCTCCCCCTTGCTGGTCAGTTAGTGCCTCCCCACGTTTTTGTTTGTTTGTTTGTTTTTGACAAGCAGAGTTAGACAGTGAGAGGAAGAGAGACAAAGAGAAAGGTCTTCCTTTTTCCGTCGCTTCATCCCCCAAGTGGCTGCTACGGCTGGCGCTTGCGGCCGATGCACTGCGCCGATCCGAAGCCAGGAGCCAGGTGCTTCTCCTGGTCTCCCATGCAGGTGCAGGGCCCAAGCACTTGGGCCATCCTCCACTGCCCTCCTGGGCCACAGCAGAGAGCTAGACTGGAAGAGGAGCGACCGGGAAAGAATCTGGCGCCCCAACTGGGACAAGAACCCGGGGTGCTGGCGCCGCAGGCGGAGGATTAGCCTAGTGAGCCGCGGTGCTGGCCACCTCCCCACGTTTTCTGCAGCAGTCCCCCTCAGGGCATCTCCCCTAGTCCCCGTCCTCATAGAGGGGATCTCCATTTCCTCTGGGCCCTCGTCATTCACTGTGTTTTTCCATCGCTTGTGCTTGCTCTTCTTTTCCTAAAGTGTAAGCTCTTGCAGGGCACAGGCTGTGGCTTGCACATCCTGTGTGTTCTCCATGCAAGTGTTGGACATTCACAACAGATCTGTGGGCTGAGTGAATGCAAAGCCACTAGAATTCAGTGATTGGATCCCTTGGAGGGCTCGGTGAGTGGTACTCGGCTCAGGTGACTTAACCTGCAAGAGCAACCCTCTATTGCATGGGCTCTGGGTTCCGTTTTTTGTTAAAATTCTTCCCTGCTATAGCTGGAGGCCCCCCTTCCCCACTCCTTCTTTTAGAACCCAGATTTGTGGGGCAATGCAAATTTGCACAACTATCTTCTTCTTCTTCTTCTTTTTTTTTTTAAGAGATTTATTTATTTGAAAGTCCGAGTTACACAGAGAGAGAAGGAGAGGCATAGAGAGAGGTCTTCCATCTGCTGGTTCTCTCCCTAATTGGCCGCAATGGCCGGAGCTGCACCAATCCTAATCAGGAGCCAGGAGTTTCTTCCGGGTCTCCCACACAGGTGCAGGGGCCACCTTCAACTGCTTTCCCAGGCCATAGCAGAGAGCTGGTTTGGAAGTGGAGCAGCCAGGACTTGAACTGGTACGCATATGGGATGCTGGCACGGCAGGCGGTGCCTTTACCTGATACACCACAGCACAAGCCCCACAACTGTCTTCTCAGCAAATTGGCTTAAAGCCCAGATCCCCTGGAAGCGGAGTAGCCCTGGATGTGCTTTTATGAAACAGCATGGGTTTTAGAACATGGAAAAAATTATGTTAGAGGAACTCCACGCTTGCCAAGTCAGAGACGTATATTACATTTATCTTCTTTTATGGCTGAGTCAGTATTGTGATTGGTTGGTTTGGGGAGCTCTACTCCATGTACCTGGAATAGAGGAAGATGGCCCATGTGTCACACCAGCTTCTTGCCAAGCTAAGGAGAGTGCGTGGTGATGCCCAGCTTGGTATGGGGGATTTGCTGGTGGAGCTGCTCTTTCCTCTCTGAGAGGTCAGATACAGGGGAAGTGACCAAGGCCAGGTGATCTTAGTTATGCTAACTCTTCACATGAGAAAGGCTTGGTCCTGGCAGCCTTGCGCCCCAGTGTTCCTGTCTGTCAGCCACACTCAGCAGTCTCTTCTGCCTCTATGCCTTTGCTTCAGCCTGTACCTACTGGAGTGTCACTGCGTGCATGCCCCAGCCATGCTTCTCTCTGCAGAGAGCCCCGGACCTCATTTCCCAGGAGCCTTCCCAGCTCCAGCAGCATGATAGAGCCAGCCTGCTGTTGTTGTGAACCACTCTGCCCTCTCTGTCCTGGATTTACCCTGTTCTCGTCCTCTGAACCCCCTGAGAGCAGGAACTGGATCTGATCTTTGTGTCCTGCCTGATACACAGAAGCTCAGAGCGTGCTTGCACAAGTCAAAGACTTTAGATTTGATAATAGCTAACACTTATCAAGTGCTGTGCTGCTATATTAATGGAGATGAATGCTGATTTTGGTATCACTCATTCATTTTTAGTATTTTTAAGTTACTTCTAAAGGTGTTGCCGAGCTCTCAGAAATAAAATGCCATTCAGTTTATGCTAGTGAAAGCCTGTGTTGTGGGTATGTGCAGCCCTTTGCTGTGCTGGGTACAGATCCTGTGTCGTGGCTATGCCCAGCCCTTTGCTGTGCCGAGTACAGATCCCATGGCTGGCTGTGGAGTGCCCAGATTAGTGAGGCCCCTAGCCTCTGAGAAGGGGTGAAGGTTGGAATGGGCTTGGCTTCCACGTGCTTTTGACACTGAACTTGTTGCTGTGCTTGAGGGGATGAGGCAGTAACCAGCCTGATAGTCATTCTCTGGGAATCCAGAGTTCTTTTCTAGTCTTTTCTGTTTTGGGGAAACCAGTAAGTCTTTTAAGCTTTCTCCCATGTGCCTGGATCACACCTTGTTCCTCAGAACCATAGGATTCTGTCACCAAGTTTCAGTCTAACCTAGAAAATGCATTTGCAGCATGAGAATTCTCACTTCAGAATCTGCTGTGCAGAGAGCCCGGGTTTTCACAGTGTGAGGCCGTGCAGCAGAAGCCCAGGGTGCTCTACCTGGGGAGGGCGAGTCTAGGGCGGGGCCACTCCTGCGCTGACCTCTGCCTCCATACCTTGTGCACGTCAGTGTGTGCCTGCTTTGGTGTGCATCCTACCAGGCAGTAATGTGTAAGACCCATTCTTTGAAATATTTGACACAAACAGAAGTGAACAGCATTTTACCTTCTGCCATGAGAACAATGGCAGGAAGTATTGCATAGATGACAGTGTGTGTACCAGCTATTTCCAGAAGGTGAGTTTGTGTGTCCAAATGTTGGTTGGACACAACAGTGTTGTTGTGGAAACAAATGTTGGTTGAAAGGAGCTGTACCCGTCGTACTCAAGGTGTGCATCAGACTAGGATGTTGTCTTTTTACTTTGAGAGTTATTTGTAGTGATGTTGATAATAATTCTTAGGGGTTGACTTTTTCGTGCCAGTCTGTTGACCACTCAAGGGAAAATTGAAGGGCAGGTATTTCAAATGAGGTGATAAATCACTTTTTTTTCTTTGACATTGACTCACAAAGGAACTCCATTGTTCTAAATCTCTCAAATATAACATGGTTGTTTTTGCTTATGTGTCTTGTGGAATTTTTGGGAATAAATCAAGTGAGTTCCATTAGGCAATACAGGCTGTGTTGCTACCGTACTTACAAGGCCGATAGAGTCTCGGTGATGAAATTGAAACTTAGTTTGAACTTAATGTGCAAAACAAAATAAATTTGACCCTTTTGAAATTTTGCATAAACATCTGTCAGAACCCGGCACCAAGTACCTGGGGATGTTCAGAGCTGACCTCATTGAACATTGAATTATTTTATGTTACATTTTAACAGGATTTTCCTCCAGAAATAAAGCTTAAACTGGGTGAGGAAACTACTGTTGAGCTCCCTATGAATCGGACATTTCCTAATACGTAATGTTACTCAACTTTAAAACAGAAATTTCCTACTGATCTACCTTGGTAAGTTTTTCAGGTTGGTTTAATTGAGTGGATGAGGCTGCAAGTGAAAGGTTAGATGCCATTTGCAACTATTTGTAAATCAGGATTTTGTGTGTATTGTTTTATAGGCAAAACAAAGGTGTTATAAACTTGGTGGTTTAAACTGTGTTTATCAAAAACAGTCTCATAGTGGTGTTTGTAATAATAAATATAATGACCTACCTGACTCAGATGCCTTACCTGTTTTGTATATTGGGGTGATATGTAGGGAATCCTGCTGTTGAAACTGTTTACAAGCTGTTGTTCCATGTTGCTGGAGCACTGGGCTACAGCCCACTGCGGCTGAATTGGGAACTCATCATTGACACACTTCTTGCCTGGCTTCTTCTGGGACTCCCAGTGTCCTCCGGGTGGCTGACCAGGTGTGATACCTGACACATGTGCTACGGTGGTTTGTGGGCACCCTGAGCTCGAGTGGGAAGCCCAGCCTGTGGTGGTGGTAGCATTCCCTGGCCCTCTCCACAGCTGTCTTCTTCTGCAGAATGGCAGGTGCCATTCCCGTTTTACACTAATGGGAGAACCAAGCCGGGCATGGGTGCGAGCCTGGCCTGTGGTCACCTCTTGACCTGGGCTGTAGCACCCTTTTCATCCTGCTGTGTTGCACTCCTTAGCTCAGTTGCTATGCTATCAGGAAAGTTCTGATTCGTCAGCTCCCTCCAAATGGAATTGAAGATTTCCCAGAAAGTTAAGTAAGGGAAAGAAACAGCACTCATGGCACGAATGCCAGCAAGCAACCTGTGTCCTTGTGGTGCTGTACTTGGGCGGCTCTGGGTGTTGGTCTCATTTTCTGTGGAGGAACGCACTCAATGTGTTCTGTTGAAAACCCTGGACCTGAGACCTGGGGTCACCCTTCCACTCCTCCTCAAGCCTTTGGCTTTGTTGGCCGACTGCCTCCTTCCAACTCAACCTCTGTCCAAGGACGTGATAGAGCTATCTCAGGCCATTTTAAGACACACATTCAGATTTGAGAATGGGCCTTGAATGAGTTTCCAAAGAGTCTGTGCACCAGAACATTTTTTTAAAAGGTTTATTTATTTATTTGAAAGTCAAAGTTATACAGAGAGGAGAGGTAGAGAGAGAGAGAGAGAGAAAGAGAGAGAGAGAGAGAAAGAGGTTTTCATCCGATGGTTCACTCCCCAATTGGCTGGAGCTGCACCAATCCAAAGCCAGGAGCCAGGAGCCTCTTCCGGGTCTCCCACGTGAGTACAGGGGCCCAAGGTTTGGGCCATCTTCTACTGCTTTCCCAGGCCCTAGCAGAGAGTTGGATTGGAAGTGAAGCAGCTGGGTCTCGAACCGGCATCCATATGGGATGCCAACACTTCAGGCCAGGGCTTCAACCCGCTGTGCCACAGCGCCGGCCCCACAGAACTTCATCCGCAGGTCATCTTCACTCCAGTCTCTACCTGTTTGCTCATACACCATACACTGGCAATTCCAACCTGCTTGATTTCTGCTTCTCACACATCAGTCCCTGGGAAGTAAAGGGCAGTCATCTGGAAAGAGAGAGGGTGATAGCTGATAAGGCAGGAAAGATAAGACTACAGCCGGCACATTTCAAAAGCATATTAAATAGGGTTTAAAAAACCTTGTTTGAGAGACAGAGGGAGAGAGAGAAGAGAGACAGACACAGAAAGTGTGCGCCTGTCTGTTCACTCTCCAGATACCTGCAATGGCCTTCTGGGCCAGGCTGAAGCTGGGGTCCAGGAACTCAATCCAGGCAAGGACCCAGGTACTAGACCTTGTCACTTCCTGTCTCCCACGGTGTGTATTCGTGGGAAGCTGGAATCTGAATCAGAGATGGGACTGTAATCCAGACACTTGAATAAGCAATGCAGATATCTTTTTTTTTTTTAAGCTTTATTTATTCATTTGAAAGGCAGAATCAGAGAGAGAGAGAGACAAAGAGAGATAGTCCATCTGCTGATTCACTCCCCAGCTGGCCAAAATGGCTGGGGCTGGGCCAGGGCCAGGCCAAAGCCAGGAGCCAGGAGCTGCTTCTGCATCTCCTACATGGGTAGCAGAGGCCCAAGCACTTGGGCTATCTTTTGCTGCCTTTCCCAGGCCATTAGCAGGGAGCTGGTTCAAAAGTGGAGCAACTGGGACAGAAACCGGTTCCCATATGGGATGCTGGTGTTGCAGGCAGAGGCTTAACCAGTTGTGCCATAGTGCCAGCTCCCATGTGGGCGTCTTAACCCATGGTGGCTTAACCACTAGACCAGTCGCCCAGATTTGGTTCTTAAGCCCTAATTGCCTCTGCTGTATGAGGAAGTCCATATCATCATCTAGCAAGTGCAGTGGGACACTGAGTGCTCATAGTGTGACCGGGATCTTTAAGAAGCATCGTGTTTGTCTATCGTTAAGGAGATGGGAGGAATCTTAGAAATATTAAAACATGAAATGATGTGATACTCGAAGTGTTGATTAATATCTGTACCAAAAGTCCATCAGTGAAGAACAATTCCTCAGTAAGGATGCCGGCAACGGGAGATCTCATGGCACACTGATGGGTGGCAGTGGCTTTTATTTTAAGGAACTTTCTCTTTTCTGGCTTTAAAATCTGTGCTCTTGGCTCTAGCTTTGCCGTAGCCATTCCCAAAGCCCCTTAGAGGCCAAGAATGATGAGTGGAAGAGAGCAAGGGGATATAAATCTCAGCTGTGCAGCTGCCCACTGCACAGGGCTGCTCTGCTTGCAGAAGCATTGGGTCTGTAAGCGGAGCTTCTCCCGTATGCCGAGAGGGGTCCCACCTGTGACGTGGCCAGAGCCCGCTGCTGAGGACTTCCCTTGCGGAGTGTGTGACTGAGCATGCCCCTGGTGCAGAGCCCTGCGAAGCTCTTGGGCCAGAACCGAACAGTGCCTGTTGCTCGTGAAAACACAGATGTAGTGAGGTGAGGACGATTAGTGCCGAGGACAAGTCTGTGGGTCGGAGGTGTCATTCCACTGAGGGAATCCACGCCATTGATCAAACCAGTCCTCACTGGACAAGGCTGCCGCAGAGGGTCATGTGCTACTGGCGGGAGCCCAAGTTGTATGATTTCTCTGGGGGGCATTTTGTCAGTAGGGATTTAATTGTCAAAAGCACATTCCCTGTGACCTGACAGTTCATTCTAAGGACAGAATTGTACAAGTATGTACAAAGATGTTCCACATTGTGCTGTTTTGTATAGTAAACAACGGAGACTTTATTAATAAAGGAATAGTTAAGAAAGTTGCAGTAAATATTACAGAGGTGTTGGAAGAAATGAGGTCGACTTGTATTGTTATGGAATACAAGAGAGGAAATCATGTGAGAAGGTTACAGATCCATTTGGGTGGTGTGGTCCTCTTTTCAGTGTGTGTGTGTGTGTGTGTATAGCATGGGTGCATAGGTCATGCTTTCCATGTATTAGTTTTCAGGGAGTAGAATCTATGTCAAATGCTATCTGTGGTCGTCTGTTCAGGACTTAGGATTCTGGGAAGACTCATTTGCTACTAGGGGCTGGCGCTGTGGCGCAGCGGGTTAATGCCCTGGCCTGAAGTGCCGGCATCCCTTATGGGTGCTGATTCTAGTCCCGGCTGCTCCTCTTCCAATCCAGCTCTCTGCTATGGCCTGGGAAAGCACTGGAAGATGGCCAAATTTTTTTTGCCCCTGCACCTGCATGGGAGACCCAGAAGAAGCTCCTAGCTCCTGGCTTCGGATCAGCATAGCTCCAGCCGTTGCGGCCATCTGGGGAGTGAACCATTGGATGGAAGACCTCTCTCTCTCTCTGCCTCTCCTCTCTCTGTGTAACTCTTTCAAACAAATAAATAAATCTTTATTAAAAAATTATAGAAAAGACTCATTTGCTACTACTTATATCACTGTATGGTTTGAACCATTTATAAATCTGAAATCAGAACAATTTGATAGTTTGTTTTTATTTTGTTTTATTTATTTGGAAGACAGAGGGAGACAGAATGAGAGAGCTCCTATCCCCTGCTTCATTCCCCAGATGCCCATAATAGCTGGGGCTGGGCCAGGCTGAAGCCAGGAGTCCAGGACTCTGTCCAGATCTCCCACTTGGATGGCAGGTGCACAAGCTCTTGGGCCATCATCTGCTGCTGCCTCCCAGGTTACACAATAATAAGAAGTCTGATTAGAAGCTAAACATCCAGGATTCAAACCATACACTCTCATATGGGGTATGGACATCCCAAATGTTGATTTAACCCACTGTGGCACAATGCCTGTCACTTATTTGAGAGAGAGAGAGAGAACAAGAGAGAGAGAGAGAGAGAGAGAGAGATGAATCAGTGAGCATGAGCTTTCCTGTCTGCTGGTTCACTCCCCAACTGCCTTCAATAGCAAGGTTAGGCCAGGTCAATGCCAGAAGTCCAAAACTCAACCAGAATGTCCCACATGGGTGACAGGGATCCAGATGTCTGAGCCATAACTTGCTGCCTCCCAGGTTGCATTAGCAGAAAACTAGAATAGGAAGTGGAGCCAGGACTTGAACCAGGTACTCCAACATGTGAAGTGGGCCTCTGACCTAAGCAGCCATTTCACTGCTGTGCCAAATGCCCAGCTCAGAGATTCAAATTGTAGGAAGCCAGTCAGCCAGGGCCCCTTTTAAAAGTGTTCTAGTTCTTAAGCTTACTGGAACTTTTCTGATACATCTGATATATTAAAAATTTCAATACAACAGCACATCTTCCCCCTCCACACTCTTCCTAAGTAGCAATGAGCAAAGAAATAACCAAATGTTAAGAGTATGTTTAGGGGCTGGCGCTGTGGCACAGCGGGTTAATGCCCTGGCCTGAAGCACTGGCATCCCATATGGGCACCAGTTCGAGTCCTGGCTGTT
Source organism: Lepus europaeus (assembly GCF_033115175.1). Taxonomy (NCBI): domain Eukaryota; kingdom Metazoa; phylum Chordata; class Mammalia; order Lagomorpha; family Leporidae; genus Lepus; species Lepus europaeus. The sequence continues at coordinate 52,510,040 of NC_084833.1, read as the reverse complement.
CCACTTCTGATCCAGCTCTCTGCTATGGCCTGGGAAAGCAGTAGAAGATGGCCCAAGTCCTTGGGCCCCTGCACCCACGTGGGAGACGCGGAGGAAGCTCCTGGCTCCTGGCTTTGGATCAGCACAGCTCCAGCCATTGTGGCCATCTAGGGAGTGTACCAGTGGATGGAAGACCTTTCTCTCTGTCTCTACCTCTCTCTGTAACTCTGGCTTTCAAATAAATAAAAAAATAGATCTTAAAAAAAAAGAAAGAGTATGTTTATAAAATTGGAATTGTGTGTGTGTCCGTGGAGATGACGCGGCAGATGCCACTGAGTGTGCATTGCGTGCCAGCTGATTGGCAGGCAGGGATGAGTGAGATGTGGCTTTGTGCCCCAGAGGGCTCCCAGTGACGGGGGGAGTGCACTTAGGCTGAGCATGCTGATTGGCATGGGTGACGGGTGCTTGTGGAGGGGAAGCGGCACAGCGCAGCATGTAGGGCAAGAAGGGAGCTGTGTGAGCCACTCTGCGGTACTGCTCTGGGCACTGTGGCAGCAGTGTACCAGGTAGGTAAGGCGCTATTATCAGGGGACTCGATGCAGCACCCAAGGCAGAGACACATCCCACAGACCCACCTTGAGTGTGTTGAGGAAGAGTGCGGATGGTGACAGGTGAGGGGCTTATTGTCCACATGTGTGTTAGGAGGAGGAAGAATGGCGGGTAGAGTCCAGCACAGATGCTGGGCTCCAGGAAGGGTGTGGAAGAGAGCAAAGGTACGACTGAGGCCAAGGCCATTGCAGGTGGCCAGTGGGAGATGATGTTTCCAGTGCTTTGCTGTGAATGCAGTGTTTAGGAGTGTGGATTGTATCTCATGGTGACTGGCTGGCCTGCTGCATTCTAAAGTGGTAATAGATGTGATTCAATCAGTGGTTTAGAGTTCCCTCTGGGCTGGGCGGTTTGGCCCAGCGAATAAGATGCCTGCATCTGTGGTGGTCATTGTGGCATAGCTGTGGCATAACAGGTAAAACCACTGTATGGGTGCCGGTTCGAGTTCCAGCTGCTCCACTTCCAATCCAGCTTCCAGGTAATGGCCTGGGAGAAGAAGCAGAAGATGGCCCAAGTTGTTGGGCCCCTGCACCCACATGGGAGACCTGGATGAAGCTCCTGTCTCCTGGCTTCATCCTGACCCAACCCCGGCTGTTGTGGCCATCTGGGGGAGTGAACCAGTGGATGGAAACTCACTCTCTCTCTGTCTTTCCCACCCTCTGTGTAACTGACTTTCAAGTAAATAAATAAATAACTGAACAAATGAATCTTAAAAAAAATAAGGTGGCTGCATCCCATAGAGTGCCTCAGCTCAGTACCGGGCTGTGAGGTTGCTCAGGTGATTGGGTTCTGTCACCCACGAGGGAGACCTGGATTGAGTCCTTGGTCCAGGCTTGTGGGCATTTGGGGAGTGAACCAGTGGATGGGAACACATTCTCCTGAGTCTGATTCTCTCTCTCTCTCTCTGTTTACCATATAAATAAGGGAGAGAGACGCTTTAAAACAATGGAAGTTGGCTCTGACTTTGAGGCAGGCTTGAAAGGGAGTGAGGCTAGAGTCAGGCTGATCACTGGGGGGGCCACTGGAGTGGCCCTGGAAGAGGTGGTTGGGCTGTGGCAGGGTGGGTAAGGAAGAAGTAAGTAGAGTGTGCGGGACTTGCTATGATATGCAAGAGAAATCCTGAGTTGAACAGGAAGAGATTGAGGTAACAGTGAAGTAATTCATATTTGAATCCAGGTTTGTCAGCAGTGCCTCAAGACGCAGTGGGTCTCAGTGGCCTCCGAGGCCAGACTTGGGCCTTCTCAGCTCACCTTCTCCTCGGGGTCCAGGCGGGTAGAGGCCCTTCCTCAGGGGTGCCTGGCTGGCACTGCAGAGGCCCAAGGGCTATGCCAAGTCCTGCCTTTTTCGCGTGCTCCCATTGCGTCTGGAAGATGGGGTTTCCCATGTCCTCTCCTGCTGGTTCCCTAAAGGTTAGCAGATGGGCCCTTTCCCCTCTGAGGACTTCACTGAGAATCCACACAAGGATGCTGATCAAGAAGCAAAGGTAGCAAAGTAGCAAAGGTTAAACAGAAAGGACAACAGTGTTACAAATCAACCATAACAATGGAGCCAGCCGGGATCCCTCTCCCCCACCCTCCCAGGTTCTGCTCTTCCTACCAAGTCATTGTCCCTGATCCCTGGCCCCTGGCTCCTGGTCAGGCCGCATGGTGCTTCCAGATCTCATCTGTTACTCCCCAGGGTTGACTGTGCCAAACTCTTCTCTCTCCTCCTCTCCAGCTCGTCCTTACCTGTGAGATCTAGGCATAAAGCTCGAATTCAGTCACTCAAGGCTTAGCTGCCGTGGCCGTTCCTCGGTGTCTCTCTGCATAGTGGTCTCCAGCTCACTCTTTATGTCTTCCTAAAGCAATTCTTACTGAATTCCTGTTGGCCCCATTAAAAACCTTTCTTCTGTCCTCCCGTCCTTCTGTGCATTCATCCAATGCTTTGAATTCCTAGCTGGAGCAAATCACTGTTCTTCGTACTGAGGATGTGAAAATGCAGAGTCAAGGTGTCTTCCTACCACACTGTCCATTTTGCATATGGAAACTTGGCTGACACTGCCTTTTCTTATCAGAACCTCTGGGGCAACCCACTTTGAAATGACCGTACAATAAAGAGATCTGATGTCTCATAGAATAAAGAAGTCTGGAGGTATGGAGTCCGGTTTTGTGGTACAGTGGATTAAGCCACTACTTGTTTCACAAGTGTCCCATATTGGAACACAGGTTCAAGTCCAATCCATCCCCCTGCTAATGTGCCTGGGAAAGCAGAGAGTGATGGCCCAAGTACTTGGGTCTCTGCCACCCAGGTAGGAAGCCAGGATAGAGTTTTTTGGCCTTGCTCAGACCTGGCTGTTGGCAGGCATTTGGGGAGTGAAGATGTCTCTGCATCTAATCATCTTTTTCTCTCTTAAATCAAGAAGTGATCCTAAAAAAAAAAAAAAAAAAACAAACAAACAAACAAAAAAAACCCAGAGGGCCGGTAATGCTGTAGCTTAGTGACCCATAGGGACCTGTCTCTTTGCATTTTTAATCTTGTTCTCCTTTGGATGTGAGCACCTTCCTATCATGGTCAGAATGGTTGCAGCGGCTCCAAGCATCACATCCTCACACTAGTGTCCAGACGTAGTTATTCCAAGTGTCTCCTCTCTCAGTAAGAAAATCTGTCCAGGGGCCCACGCTGTGGCATAGCGGGTAAAACTGCCGCCTATGGTGCTGGCATCCCATGTAGGCGTCAATTCGAGTCCCGGCTGCTCCACTTCCAATCCAGCTCTCTGCTATGGCCGGGGATAGCCGTGGAAGATGGCCCAAGTCCTTGAGCACCTGCACCCGCATGGGAAGACCAGAGGAGGCTCCTGGCTTCAGATCGGTGTAGCTCTACCTGTTGTGGCCATTTGGGGAGTGAACCAGCGGATAGAGGATCTCTCTCTCTCTCTCTCTCTCTCTCTCTCTCTCTGCCTCTCCTTCTCCCTCCATGTAACTCTGACTTTCAATAAATAAATGAATCTTTAAAACAAAAAAAAAGAAAACCTGTCCAGTTGCTGGACAGCCCCCAGACTTCTCTTGCCTCACTGGCATGACGGCTTGGATGGAACAAAGAGCCCGGGAAGGGATTACTGTACTCAGTCAGGGTCAGGGATCCTGTTGGAAAGGGGAACACAGATAGGAGCAGGACTCTGCCTTTAGGAAAGATAGAGTGGAGGATTTGGGTAGGCAGGGATGTATGCTACAGCCAAGTACCTGGGAAGCTGGCAGGCCAGCGCTGGGTGCTAGCCAGCCGTGGCACCTGAAGGCTCCCTAATCAAGAGGTAGCAGCCTCCCCAGCAGCCAGGCCCATAGAGGCCCGGGGACTGAGAGTGGGAAGGTGTGCAGAGTGGGCGATGGGAACTGTACCCTGTCCCTGCGCACTCTGGCCTCCCTGTGGTGCTCTGGGCAGAGACTGCAGGCTCTTCTTTGGGCATTTTTAATGATAGCCCATCGTGTACTGGCACAGGCATCCAAGATACAGCTGGAGAGCAAGCAGGTGTGGATTTTGACCTCTTTGTTTTTTTGTTTTAAGATTTTTTAAAAATTTGAGAGGTAGAGTTATAATAGAGAAAAGGAGAGACAGAGAGAAAGATCTTCCCTCTGTTGATTCACTCTTCAAATGGCTACAACGGCCAGAGCAGAGCTGATCCAAAGCCAGGAGTGAGGACTTTCTTCCAGGTCTCCCACCTGGGTGCAGGGGCCCAAGTACTTGAGCCATCTTCCACTGCTTTCCCAGGCACATCAGCAGGGAGCTGGATTAAGAGGAGCAGCCAGGGCCGGCGCCGTGGCTCAACAGGCTAATCCTCCGCCTTGCGGCACCGGCACTCCAGGTTCTAGTCCCGGTCAGGGCACCGGATTCTGTCCCAGTTGCCCCTCTTCCAGGCCAGCTCTCTGCTATGGCCTGGGAGTGCAGTGGAGGATGGCCCAAGTGCTTGGGCCCTGTATCCCATAGGAGACCAGGAGAAGCACCTGGCTCCTGGCTTCGGATCAATGTGGTGCGCCGGCCGCAGCGCCGGTCACGACAGCCATTGGAGGGTGAACAAACGGCAAAGGAAGACCGTTCTCTCTGTCTCTCTGTCTCTCTGTCTCTCTCTCTCTCTCACTATCCACTCTGCCTGTCAAAAAAAAAAAAAAAAAAAAAAGAGGAGCAGCCAGGATACGAACTGGTACCCATATGGGATGCCAGCGCGGCAGGCAGAAGCTTAGCTTACTACACCACAGCTCTGGCCCCTTTGGTTCATCCTTTCTCCTATTTATCCCGGTAGTGGTTTCCCAGGGCTGCCATGACGAAATGCCACACACTGGGCGGCTTCACCAACAGTGTGGGGGCTGGAAGTCCCAGATCCAGGCGTCGCCTTCTTGCTGTGTTCCCACATAGCCTTTCCCGTGTGCACTGTGTCCTTATTGCCTCTGTAGGTCCTAATGCCCTCTTAGAACGACACCTGCCAGATTGGAGTAGGACTCACCTCATGACCTCTTGAGAGCTTAATTTCCTCTTTAAAGATCCTGTGTTCAAATAAGGTCGCATGCAGAGGCACTGGGGCTTAGGGCTTTCACGTGAAGTTGGGGAGTGAGGTGCAGTTCAGCCCCACAGCAGTCACAGTTAGCTGGTGAGCGTCAGTCATTGTGTGCTGGGCACTGTCCTGGGCACTGGGAATGTGGCTGTGAACAGACAGAAAACCCTGTCCACAGGGAGCTTACCGTGGGGTGGCTCCTGGTCACTGCACCTGCCCCCTGTGTAGGACCATCTACCAGTGTGATTTCAGCACCTCTCTTCCCCCTGAACTCCTTATTCCTTTAAGTTCCATCATCTGGAAGCCCCTGAGATCCAGTGTAATCAGCAGACAGGTCTCCTAGAGAGGAGTTCCTTTCCAGTGTAGGGGACCCAGATCTTAAAGGAGCACGGGAGGCAGTGGGGACTGGGGAAGAGGAGAGGGCGTGTGTCTTGGGCCTGTGATGCCTGGGCAAGGACAGGCAGAGGCTGATTTTTTCAGTCAAGGGTTGGCCGTGTTCTGTTCCCGGGGAAGCTTGTTTCTAGAAGCTGCAGCAGGCAGGCTCTCAACACAGGGGACCTGGAAGCTGCATGTGATACAGGCTTGGCTGTTGGGGATCTGCCGTGTAGAAGTTGTACAGAAGGGGCTGGGGTCAAGGAGGCAGCTCTTGTAAGATCTGGGTTCAAGGTAGGGTTGCCAGATGAAATACAGGATGTACAGGTAAGTGTGAGTATCAGAGAATCATTACTTCTTTAGTAAATGTCCAATGGCTTGAATTTCAGAGAAGCGATAGTTGAAGTAAACCTACACTAAAAATTAATTGCTTTTTACCTGACCTTCTCATTTAAGTGGGCATCTTAATACTTGTGTTGGCTAAATCTGGCAGTTTCAGCTCTAGGTGTTCCCAGGTTAGCTGAGGAAGAAGGGGACAGGCAGACGAGGATACTCTAAAACCAGATTTTGTAAACTTAAAACTTCCTATTTCACCGCACCCAGCTTGGCCCCATGCTGGAGTTCAGAGCCGGCTAACTGAGGATGCGCTTCCTGTCCTTGGCAGACGCTTTGCCCTCTGGCTTCCGGCTGAGGGCTGGAAGGAGGGTCCCTCTGGATCCTGGGGAGAACTCCAGCCGGTGCTCCCTGGCCCTGCTTTGGAGACACAGGACAAGCAGGATCACAGTGCTCCAGTCTGGCCTCACCATCTGAGAAAGCTCGTGTCTTTGAGGTGGAGCGTGTGGTTAGAAATACACTGGATTTCCCTTAGCCCTTGGTCTACGCATTTCCTGTGGAGGTCTCTTCCTCTCCCACTGGGGCCCGGTGCAGTTGCAGGGATTAGTTGCTGCTGAATCCTTGACTGGGACTTAACCAGTCGTGTGTTCCTCTAGGCTTCGCTGAGTTCTGACTTCTAGCAGTGCTCTGGCACTTGCTTCTAAGTCACAGTTCGGCAGACTTGTTGTGGTAATGGTAAGAAAGCAAATGGTTTTGACCTTGCAAGGCCACAGCTCTACAGCTCCACAGTGATAGCGTGAAAATAGCCATGGACACCGTGCAATCCAGTGGACGTTACAGTGCTCCTTAAGGCGTTGTTTCTGTACACTGAAGCACGGATTCTGTGCAATTGATTATTCTTTTGATTATTTTCCAAAGATCTAAAATTGTTGAAATTATTCTTCCTTTGAGGGCTGTACAAAAACAGATGGTAGAGCAGATTTGGCCTGTGAGCCGTGGTTTGCCAACCCTCTTCTCAGTCATCGGCAGACAGCATTTCGGATCAGAAACCTGGCTCTCAGTTCCCAGCTTCACGGGCTCAGTGGCTTCTTGCCTTCAGGTCACGGCTTCTGCTGCTACCAGGTGACCCACTGGGCCAGGATCTTCAGCAGTGAATTTTGCCTTTCTGCTGCCAGCCTGTGTCCCACAGTTAGTTGCACAGAAAAGGTTCTGGTATGGATTTGTACCTCTCTAGAGAAGGGACTGTTGATATCAAGGCTGGCCATAGAGACATCATTTCTAGTGATCACAGCCTACAGCATCTGGGACAATTTAGGGCTAATAAGTAAGTAGCCCGCAGAAGTGAATGTAGGGCAATCGTATGGCTCTGGTGTGAGGTGCCTTCTGCGAGCAGCTGAGTGTGTGCTTGCTATTGTGTGTTTCTAAATGGAAAGATCAGATTAGGGCAGACTTCCTGTCACCAGATGGGGTCCAGCTGCACCTGAAATAGGGGTTAGGAGGCAGGCCTCTCATTCCTGCATGTGCTGACGGATGGGGGCTTCATGCTGCGTGGATGGAAGATGTGCTGGCTGAGGTGGACAATGGAATTACCTCTCCACAGAAATCACTCCTGCGCCGAGAATCAGGTTTGCACGTGTGCCCTGTAGCGTTCATTCTTGCTGAATGCTGGGAGACGGGTGGTTATTAGGTTATGTCCAAGTAGTGTTTGCCTTAATACACGATCGTCCTGCGGTAACCCAATAATGGAAGGACGGAGGCAGGAGGGTAGGGGTGACCTGCCGATCACTGAAGCTGGCAGGCCAGGAAGCTTGGCCTGGTTATTAACAGGGTGCTCTGAGGGTGCACCCACCTCTCACCCTGGGCCTGGGCAGGTTGGAATCCACTGAGGCTGGGGCCTCAGGCGAGACAGTAGAGCTGGGTGGTCAAATGAACAGTGGCCCATTGCCTGGCTCCTGACCCACTGACCCTGCCCAAAGCAAATTACTTAAGCTCTCTGTTGACTGAATTGGACAACGGGAACATTACTAGGAGGTCCTACCTCATAGGGCCATTGTAAGAGTGAAGTGAGCGGTCGGTGTGCCCCTTGCAGCATGGGGAGGGCACTGAGGATCCGGAACTGCTCCGCTGCAGGTGGCCCCCAGTGCCATTGGATGTAGCGCTGTGGACCACAGTCCCAGCAGATCCTGCCACCCAGCCCGTCAGCCATCACAGGGAGATCTCTGCCTCCTGGGGCTGAGAGACCCCAGCCTTCCTGCCAGCTGAAGCTACGTGGTACTGTGGTACTAGCCTGATGTCTTCCAACACAGGATCCATGGTGGCACAGGGTAGCGGGGCACCTGCCAGTAATGGGGAAGCAGACTAGGTGGAGTTGAGTGAACTGGGACCCCTTTTAGAAGAGAAGCGAGGTGAGCATCAGCAGCCCAACCAAAGCTGAAGAGAAGAGCAAACCTGCCCAGTGCCCTGGAGGAAGAGGAGGAGGAGTGGGTGCTGATGCTGCCCCTGCGGGCCCACCACGCCTTGCAGAAAGTGGAGCAGTTTGTGTACACAGTCTGGGAGGGACGTGGGAGGGTTGACCCCTGTGATGTGCTGCCTGATTGGCTGAAGGACAGTGACGGCTTGCTTCATGGCCACAGACCATCTATGCCTTCCTTTAGGGGCTGCTTCAAGAACATCTTCCATACCTGTACAGGAACTGGCAAAATCTGGACCCAGCTGCTGGGTTTCATGCTGTTTCCCTTTATGGGAATCTTGACTGTGCTCACACCAAATGGCCTTCATGGCCTTGAACTTCATGGCCTCTCTCCAGGAGAAGGTGATTTTTGGGATGTTCTTTGTGGGTGCAGTGCTCTGCCTCAGTTTCTCTGGGCTCTTCCACACCGTCTTTTGTCATTCAGAGAAAGTCCTTTGGACTTTTTCTGAACTGGACTCTTCAGGGATTGCTGGCTTTTTATGGGGAGCTTCATCCCCGGGTTCCATCACTGTTCCTGCTACCCACAGCCACAGCCCATCTGCCTCCCTATTGACTGTTTCCTGGGCATTTCCGCCATCATTGTGGCACAATGGGACCATTTTGCCATGCCTCAGCACTGCCAGCCAAGAGCAGGTGTGTTCCTGGGACTTGGCTTGAGTGGTGTTGTGCCCACCATGCACTTTACTGTCACAGAGGGCTTTGTCAGGCCCACCGCAGTGGGCCAGGTGGGCTGTTTCTTCCTCATGGCTGTGATGTACAACACCGGAGCCAGCCTTTATGTGGTGCAAATTCTTTGAGTGCTTCTTTCCTGGAAAATTTGACATTCGGTTCCAGTCTCATGAGATTTTCCACAACCTGGTGGTGGCAACAGCCTTTGTTCACTTCTATAGGGTCTCCAACCCTCAGGAATTCTGATATGACCTCGAAGGTGGCTGTGCTGACGATTCCCTTCTCTGAGCCTTCCCACCTGAGGGGCGGAGGAGGAGCTTCCCAGGTGCTTTTAAAAATAACTTTGCTGCAGTGAGAGGAAGAGTCTTCGTTGTCCGTTTCTAGAAGAAACGCCTTTGACATTCAGTATCAGCCGAGCTGCAGCCCACTGTCACCCCGCTGGGCAGTACACTTGCGTGTCCTTTCTGCCAGCTGAGGGGGGTGGCGAGGGGCCCACCTTGCCGTCCCCCTCCTCCACACAGCAGCTGCTGGCCCCTCACAGAGACAGTACCTTGAAGCTCATGTTGAGGTTTTACTGCCTCCTCTAACCATTTTGGCAAAAAAATTACAGAGTGGGACTGTTCAGAATTTTTTTTTTTTTTTTTCTGGAAGAAAACTTCCCTCCCTTACCCTGTCCTTACTTTGTAACCTGGCTTATGACAAGCCATCATATTTGTAGCACACGTTTCACAAACAAGTATAACCTGGCCCTATCTTTCTAGGGCCCAGATCTGCTTACACAGCAGGAAGCATAAAGCCACTGTACCGAGCCTGGCTAATCATGGAGGTGTGTCCAGGCTTCAGATAACTTGAGTTTTACTTTTTTATTCTTTGCATAGTAATGTAAGTTTAAAATGGGGAAAGATTTAATATTTAATACTAAGCTTTCAAAAGAAACCTGCTACCATGCTATGTATCGATGCAAAGAATATGATGATGATAAAAGAACATACAGAATAAAAAAAAAAAAGTGTAGTGGGTTAATGTATACAAAGTGCCCAGCACTGTGGCACTGTGGCATAGCGGGTAAAGCCCCAGCCTGCAGTGCTAGCATCCCATATGGCCTTCGGTTCGAGTCCTGGCTGCTCCATTTCTGATCAAGCCCTCTGCTATGGCCTGGGAAAGCAGTAGGTGGTGGCCCTAAATCCTTGGACACCCACATGGGAGACCTGGAAGAAGCTACTGGCTCCTGGTTCCTGGCTCCTGGCTCCTGGCTCCGGATTGGTGCAACTCCGGCCATTGTGGCCAATTGGGGAGTGAATCAGCGGATGGAAGATCTCCCTCTCTCTCTCTCTCTCTCTCTCTCTCTCTCTCTCTCTGCCTCTCCTCTCTCTGTGTAGCTCTGACTTTCATGTAAATAAATAAATCTAAAAAAAAAAAAAGTGTGAACCCAGGTGTGAGCTTCGTAAGTGCTATGTGATTGTCTGCTGGTGGTGGATGTGGAGGGAATGGCTCTTCTTGCCCCTGACCTCCTGTTGTGAGGTTGTCAGAACTCAGAATGGGCTCCTAACCCAATCCCCTCTTCCTGCTGTCTCCATCTCGTACAGAGGCATGAGCACAACTATAGGGAATATCCCGGTGGTGGTTGTGGGACCTTCAACAGGTCCCTCACCTCTTACAGCCTGGAGTAGAGATAACCAGGTGTCCCCAGCCCCCACCCCTGGACCATCTGGGGCCATGGCAGAAAGAATGAAGGTGAAAATGCTTGGTAAACTGACAGATTCCTCCTCAGAGGGAAGACACTGCTGTCACTCTCATCCTCCTCCTTAGCCTTTTGCTTTCCTGCACCCCAGCTGTAGAATTGTGCTTCTGTGATTTTAATGTTTCCTTGCTTTTTTGGGAGTAGAGTTACTGACATAATTAAAGTTAAAAGTTCTAAGAATAGTTTAGTTTTGTATAAGAGTTTTTTCTATTTTAAAAAAGTTTATTCAAAAAGAAAGAGAAGGAGAAAGAGAGATCTTCCATCCATTGGTTCACTCTCCCAAATGGCTGCAACAGCTGGGACTGGACAGGACTGAAGCCAAGAGCCTTGAACTCTATCTGCATCTCTCATGGGAGTGGCAGGGACCCAACTAGTTGAGCCATCATCTCCTGCCGCCTAGGGTATGTGAGCAGGGAGCTGGATCCCAGGCACTCTAATATGGGATGCAGGTGTCACAAGCATCAGTTTAACTCACTGCACTACAGTACCCACCCCTCTTTTTACTTTGAAGATTTACTTATTTATTTGAAAGGCAGAGAGAGTGGGAGAGACTGAGATCTTCCAGTCTCTGGTTCACTCCCCAAATGGACACAACGGCTGGAGCTGGGCCAGCCCAAAATCAGGGGCTTCTTCCAGGTCTCCCAAGTAGGTGCAGGAGCCCAAGCACTTGGGCCATCTTCCACTGCTTTGCCAGGCACATTATCAGGGAGATGGATTGGAAGTGGAGCAGTTGGGACTTGAACCAGCTCCTGTATGGGATGCTAGTGCCAAAGGTGACGACTTTACCTGCCTTGCCACAGCGTACTTTGTTGTCTTATCACTCTGAAGTTCTCCAGTCTAAGGCCAGTCTATATTCAGAATTTTTTCACATTGGTATTTCTGTGACTTAGGCTTTTTTTTTATTTGAGAGACAGAGATCTCACCTCTACTGGTTTATTTCCCTAATGCCTGCAATAACCAAGATGGACTGGAGCAGAAGCCAGGAACCAGGAACTCGATAGGGGTCTCCCAGTTGGGTAGCAGGAACCCAAGTACTTGAACCATCACCTGCTGCCCCTCAGGCTGTGCGTTAGAGGAAGCTGGAGTCAGGGGCTAAAGCTGGGGATTGAACCCAGGTGCTCCAGGGTGGGATGATGATACCTTAACTGCTTAGCTAAATGCCTTTCCCCAGGTGGTTTTTTTTTTTTTTTTAAAGGAGAAAGTTCATCAACTCCTAACACCATCCCTCCTGGTGTTACTTATGTAAGTGTCGTCCTCTGCCCTAACTTGGCTGCATTGTACAGACTTGACTGCTGTGTACCAGCAGAGCTGGGAAGCTTTGCTTTGGGTGTTCTTGGGGAAGAGGGTATCTTCCGAAGGGTGGCCTCTTTCTGGGATTCCCAGGGCTTGGGAAGCCATCTCTCTGACAGTGACATTTCCAGAAATCAGGGCAGGAAATGTCCTGCTGTCCTGACCTGAGTCACCCTCACACCCCCTCCTCAGGGTCTCCCTGTGAGCAGCAGCATCCCCTGTGTAGCTCTCCCTGGCCAGCCCTAAACAGGAGAGCGGGCTGGGGAGGTGATGGAAGGTACCTGGGAGTCTTTGACGTTGTCCAGAGAATGAGGGACGCTGGCAGCCACATCCTGTTGAGGACCGTCTTTGTCTCACCGTGAGGGGTGGGGAAAGGGTCCCTCAGACACTCCAGTTAACAGGTGAGATGTGTTGAACTGGGAGATGCCACTATGGCTCCATCTTGTGCCATATTAAGCACAGGCAGCAGTGGTCCCCAGTCACACTATCCTCCCACCTCCTGGAAGCGAGGCTACTTGGTGACTTCATCCCTATCTCCTCCCCTTGGACTGTATGTATGTCTGTCCAAAGATCAGTCTAAGGAGAAAGAATGCTCTGCCCTGGTGAGGCCAAGCAGTGCTGAGGTCTCTTCAGGATTTGATCTGGGAGAAATTGTGAGTTAGAGGTAGGAGTTGAGAGTGTAAAGAGGATGGCTGCCTACCCCAGTCTGGCGCTGAGAACTCTGCGACTCAAAAATCCTGCTCTGGGACGTGAACACTGAGGACACAGCTTCCTCCATGTGGGGAGGGCAGAGTGGAGGAACACATGCCAGGTAGCATGGTCTGTAATGAAAATTCCAGTCCTTCCGATTTGCAAAGCCACAGTGTGGTTAGCTGTACCTGTGAGTCCTTGGAAGGCATCACTGTGTGTGCAGCTCCAGGGCTCAGTGCTCCATAGTGACTGCCGTGATTTCGTTTGTGTAACGGGAAGGGATCTTTGAAATCTAACTCCCTCCTTAATGGTCCAGTCAGCCTGTGACCTTACTGATCGCCGACTTTCCAGTGGATGCCCCGCCTCAGCTTCTCCTTCTACTCTAGGGGTATCACATCACATCATGTTGCTCTTTTAATTAGATCAAGAATAGTGTCTGTGGCACACTTAATTTCTGAATAGGCTACTATTTATGGATCAATTTGCATTTAATGTTAAATCTAATATGGAATTCATTAAAAAGTTAGACCTCTAGGGAGATGAATAAGTACTTATTTTGTGCATATTAAAAATAACGAGTGTATGCCCTGTGTTAAAATTTGAAGCTTAGTACATGGACTAGGCAAAACCTAGTAGAGAATGCAGATCATATTCTATGTGATTTTGGATTTGGGGAACTTAGAGTGTTCAGGTCAGATTTTAATATTTGTAGGAACAGTTGGAGTAGGTGTCATTTCTTTCAACTTTACTCTGTGCCTTTATATGCAGTAATTATTTTATTAAAAAGTTTTGTTTATTTGCAAGGCAGAGTGACACACATGCCCATAAAAAGAGAGGGAGAGAGATACCTTCCATCTGCTGGTTCACTCCGTAAATGCTTTTAACAGCCAGAGCTGGGCCACACCAAATATAGATGCCAGGAACTCCATTGGGAACTGCCATAGCAGTGGCAGGGACCCAAGTACCTCAGCCATCACCTGTTTCCTCCTTTGGTGCACATTAGTAGGAAGCTGGGATCTGAAACAGAGCAAGAAGTCAAACCAGCTACTCTAATATGGAATGTAGGCCTCACAAGCAGTGTGTTAACCACTGCACCACAATGCCTGTCTCCAAATACATTAATTTATTTAATTCTCAGAACAACTCTGTTAGATGGTATCATCCCCCTTTATAAATAAGGAAACTTAGACTAAGAGATGAACTTTCTGAAGTTAGCAAGCGGTGAAGGCAGGGTTTGAATTCAGGCAAGATTAATGTCAGAGTTGCTCTTGCGGGGCAGGAATGGTGCACCTGAGACATTGTCATCCGCTATTGGAGTGCCTGTTGGAATGCCAGTTTGAATCGAAGTTGTTCCGTTCCCAATCCAGCCCCCTGCTGATGTGCCAAGGAGGGCAGTGGAGGATGGACCAAATATTTGGGTCTATGATACCCTTGTGGAAGACCTGGATGGAGTTTCAGGCTCTTAGCTTTGGCCTGGCCCAGCCTCAGCAATTGTGGCCATTTGGGGAATGAACCAGTGGATGGAAAATATCTTTTCTCCGTCTACCTTTCAAATAAAAAAAATAAGGATTTGGGCCAGCATCGTGGCACATTGGGTTAAGCCCCTGCCATCAGCACCAGCATCCCATATGGGCTCTGGTTTGCATCTGGGCTATTCCCCTTCTGATCCAGCTCTCTGCTAATGCTCTTGGGAAAGCAGAGGAAGATGGCCCATGTATTTGAGTTCTTTCCACGCATGTGAGAGACCAGAGTGGAGTTCACGCTGTGGCTTCTGCTTGGTCCAGCCCTGGCCATTATGGCCATTTGGGGAGTGAACTAGCAGATGGAAGATTAATCTGTCTCCCTTCATCCCTTGCTCTCTTTCTCTCCCTCTCCTCCCCATTTCCACCTCTCTCACCCTGTCACTCTTCCTTTAAAATAAAGAAATAAATCTTAGAAAAAAAAGTAAGCTCTTGTTAGACTGTTAGGTGTCCAACAATTACAACCTGTAGAACTCTGCAGGTGGCCTGAGTTTAAAGTCTGTTTGGATCTAGGGTGTTGGCTGCTGCTCATTTGTGGGTGCCAAGCCAAGGCTCTCCCAAGGATTTTTGAGCATCCGCTGGCTAATGGGACAATGAGAGGTATGCTTCCCTGTCTGTGACCTATCTCAGGTTTCCTGAGTACCTCTTTCAGGAGCTTCTCCAGGTGAGCTCAGCCAACACCTTTGCTCTTGTGTGTACTCTGAGCTTCTCTTTGGACCTTGTACCCTTTATGGGTTAGACCTAAGTTTCTTTTATTCTCTTATCTTTCACGTTTGGCCTCTGTGTATTCAGTTGGACTGTACTGAATGTGGTTTTATTTATTTATTTTTTGACAGGCAGAGTTAGACAGTGAGAGAGAAAGAGACAGAGAGAAAGGTCTTCCTTCCGTTGGTTCACGCCCTAAATGGTTGCTACGGCTGGCGTACTGCGCCTGTCCGAAGCCAGGAGCCAGGTGCTTCCTCTTGGTCTCCCATGCGGGTGCAGGACCCAAACACTTGGGCCATCCTCCACTGCTTTCCCGGGCCATAGCAGAGAGCTGGCCTGGAAGAGGGGCAACCGGGACAGAATCCGGTGCCCCGACTGGGACTAGAACCGGGGTGCCGGCGCCGCAGGCGGAGGATTAGCCTAGTAAGCTGCGGTGCCGGCCAATAACTGAATGTGGTTTTTTACATTTTTTTAAATTTTAAATTTTTTTTTTTTTTTGACAGGCAGAGTGGATAGTGAGAGAGAGAGAGGTCTTCCTTTTTGCCGCTGGTTCACCCTCCAATGGCCGCTGCGGCCAGCGCATCGCGCTGATCTGAAGCCAGGAGCCAGGTGCTTCTCCTGGTCTCCCATGCAGGTGCAGGACCCAAACACTTGGGCCATCCTCCACTGCTTTCCCGGGCCATAGCAGAGAGCTGGCCTGGAAGAGGGGCAACTGGGACAGAATCCGGTGCCCCGACTGGGATTAGAACCGGGGTGCCGGCGCCGCAGGCGGAAGATTAGCCTAGTGAGCCGCGGCGCCAGCCAATAACTGAATGTGGTTTTGAGTCCAGACTCCTGCTGCTGTGTGTTGGGCAGACCATTTAATCCTGGCTGCTGGTAACTGGTCTCCTTTAGTGTGGTGTGCACTCAAGAAAGAGGCTCCTACAGGACCCTTTTGCTTTCTCATTCTCTCCTCCTGTAGGACCAGCAGCCATTTCTGGGTTCAGGAGGCACCCCCGTTTTTTCTCAGTATTGCTATTGCCTGCTTTATGTTGATTCCCCCTATATTTCTAGGGGCACAGTGTCCTCAGGCCCTGTTCTAACAGAGGGGACACTGTTTAGGACGAGAGGGATGATCTGCACACCCCTGTACCACATTGTCTGGAGCCCACCATGTAGTAGGTGAGGGGAGAGGGACAAATAGGAAAATGAGCAAAGTGACGAGTAAATAGTTGGATGTAGATAGAGCCTATCTGCCAGCTCACTTGTGCACTCGCTCATTCTTTCAACAAGCATTTAAAAAAGTGTATTACCTTTGTGAGAGGGAGGCAATGATAGCTAGACTGGCCTTCCATTGCTGTTTCACTCTTCCAGTGCCCACAATCACCTGTGAGTGGCAGGGACCCAACCACTTGAGCCATTACCTGCTGCCTTGCAGGAATGTATTAGCAGGAAGCTGGGGTGGGGCCAGAGCCAGTACTTGAAACCAGGCACTCTGACGTGCGATGTGGGCATCCCAACCAGTGGTGTGGGTATTGGGTCAAACGTTCTCCCTTCAGCAAGCATTTCTGAACACCTGTTGTGTTCCCAGCACTATGCTGATGTTAGGGCCCATGATACTGGATCATATCTGTTAGCACTGGAGTTCTTCTGCCAGAAATAAAAACGCCTGGGAAACATAGAACATGCTTTTGTGTTCTTTCATTGTAACTCTTTGGAGTTCAATACTCACTTGCAGAAATAAAGCTTTTAAATATGTTTCGCCCCCTGGATTGGTAGATTTGTTTGTGGACTTTGGGGGATGAACATAGAAGTTTGGGTGTTTGGATTTCACAGATGTTTGCATGATTCTTAGACCACTGCTTCTCAAATATTCTGTGTGTGCACGAATCATCTGGGAGGCTGGTTAAATTCAGATTCCAGCATCTCACTCCTATATACCCTGCTTTGATAGTTTTTTTTTTTTTTTTTTTTTTGGGGGGGGGCAATCATCCAAGCCTTATTTAACCTGTGGCAAGTGAGTTGCACGCAGGTGCTCTACTATGTGAATGAAATTATGTCAGATCCACGCCAGGCTGAAATTCAGCCTCTCTGCTTTTTTTTTTTTTTTTTTTTTTGAGGAGGCAAAAAGTGGACAAAGATGGGCCAGTGCTTTGGAGCAGAATAGATCTGGGTCCCCACTGCCTCAGAGCTTCCCTGACCAGCCCTTCCTCCTGGTCAGCCTTGCTTGCTGTGGGATCCTGCTAAGTGTGGAGGGAGGGGCCAGGCAAAGCAGAGAAAACTAGGGCTAAGTATTGGTCCATGCCAAATTCCTGATTCACTCCTTGAATGTGACTTGAGCTGCTGCGTGTACACCCTGTGATTTTTCTCTGTTTCACAAAAGAAATACTATAACCACAATAAAGGAAATCAAACAAAGTTCCTCCACAGGCTCACCACCCCAACACAACTGTTTTCATTTTAACTTTTAGCCCTTGTACGTCTGCAGACATATTTCTATAGAGCTGTAATCACAAGGAGACTCAATTTCGTATTCTGCTCTTTTCAGTAAACCCTAAGTAAATGCTTTCCAAATGGTTCCATCGTCTTCAAGACGATTTTTAATGGTCTTATGATCTATCATCCTACAGGGCGAATTTAACTATTCATCTGTTAGTGGGCATTTAGATTTTTTTCCTGCAGTTTTGTGCCATTATAAGTAATACTTTGAGATATGGCTTCATCTTTATTGTAGATTATTTCCTTAGGGTGAATTCCCAAGAGGAGGATTTCTGGGTTAAAGGGTACAAATACTTTTTTTTTTTTTTTTGCCTCTCCATTGGTATTGCTAAATCATTTTCCAAAAGATTGCACTGGTTTATACTGTCACCAGCAGTGCGTGAAGGTACCAGTTTCAACATCTTGGCCTGCATTAGGTATTGTAATTTTTAAGAGGGTTTTGCTCATGGTGCAGTATTGTTTAATTGGTCTTTGATTGTGGTGAGGTTGGGTGTGGCCTTATTGTCATTTTTTAAGATTTTAATTTCTTTGTTTTCTTAGAAGCAGGACCTAAGTAGTTGAGGTCAGATTGCATAGAATTTTTCAGATACTTGGATTTTATAGTTAAAAACAAACCAACTAAATGAACACAACCAAACCCACAGCCCATCTGTATAATAAATACTTGGGACATATTTTATGGTTGGATTAGCTGTTCGTGATCTTGACTTCCTTATAGGTCACAAGTTAATAGGGTGATATTTGGAGAGTAGAGGGCTTTTCCTCCTCCTCTTAGATTCCTCTTTGTTCTTTCCTCTCTCCTTGCTCACCCCCCCCCCCCATTTCCTGTTTCCCTCCTTCCCCTCCCCTGTAAACACTGTTTTTGTCCCTCGAGATAAAACAGGAAAGTACCCGGCTTTACTCTTGCTCCTTCGACTTATAAAACAGAGGTCACCTAAATTACGTAGCACAGAGCGAGGATAAAGAAATCGTCGTGTTAGAACCAGTTGCCTGGAACTGCATCGCAGAGGCAGGCCCACGCCATGCGTGAGAGGTGTGTTTGCGGGTGCAAGCTTAGCCGGCCAGGGCAGGGGAGCCCAACTAGTTTTTCAAGTTGGTCCTGAGTAGCTTTGTTCTTTCTGGAATGCTCACCATCCTCAGTATGACAGTTTGCTTGATGACAAACTTTTACTCTGTTGTACATACCTTGGCCTGGCTGCTCAGCTGGTTTGTTTATTTGCCTGGGGTAAATGATTGAAACACCCTGCCCTGTGCAGCAGTGATGAGTGACTCTGTTCCCTAAGCCCCGAGTGGTGATGCCAGACCCTGAGGTACCCCCCTCTGCCTTCCCCCCAGTGAGGACTCCTCGATCCCTTGGGCATCAGACACAGTTCCTTAGGTTTAGGGGGCTCTCCCCAGTGGGTGCATGTTAGGGAAGCTGAAATCGGCAGGATAGCTGGATCTGCGTACAGAGGAGAGAATGGCTGTGGCTCTATTTTAGTTTAATTTGTTAATGAAACAAGATGGAGCGCATTTTCCCCTCCCGCACACCTCTCCGGCTGTTTGAGATGAAGCACAATTAATTTATTTGTACTGTCTGTGGAGGCGGATGCCAGCTAATGTAGTGCAAGAGCTTTTATCTTTACGTTTGTAATGAAGAGGGGCAGGCTGCTGGCAAATTGACAGGGATTGCTGATGACTCATTCTCTGACTGTGAACGCTCTCTGAAACAACACAGGACGCGTACGCGCAAGCCTGGGTCCTGTTTGAAATGGGCAGAACCAGCCTGAGAAAGTTCAGCCTCCCCTGAGATGCTGTGGGAGGAAGAAGGAAGAGGCCTGGAGCGCTGGCCTGGCTTGGCTGAGGGCAGTTTCTCTTTGTGCTATGGGGGTCTTGCCCTTCCGAGGTGGGGACTTGCAGTGTCCCCTTGCTTCTCCACTTGGAAAGCTGGCTCCATTGTGCCCCCTGTAGGCAACCCCCCGCCCCCCAACCCTGGCCACCACATGGGGACTTCGGTGGGGGCATCAGGTGCCCAGCGTCTGATTTACATGGTAAGGCCTACCCCTCTGGGCTGCTCCCTGGACAGTGCCTAGGGGCCTGACTTTGCCAGGCCCCTTTTGGTTTTAGCCCTGAGTGCTCATGGCGTTCTCCAGGTCTGGCCTGGTGGTGGCTGTGTTGGTTGTGAGTTGGTCTATCACCACACTTGGCCAAGCCTCAGAGGAAGCTGTTCATATAGTAATGGCTGGTGGCTTGGGTCTTTATGGGCATTCTGGCACTAAAACAAGTCTGAGTTGGATGTTCTGAATCCCCATTTTATGGATGAGGAAATGAAGGTGTGCAGAGGTTAAATAACAGGCCCATGATCAAGCAGCCAGCTGGTGGGGTGGCAGCGGGCCCAGGACTTGGCCTTGGAGCCCAGCACTTGACTGTGTGATCTCTTCATGACCTTCTTCAAGGACGATGTGAAACTTTTTCCACTGAAGACATAGGCGTTGTAAGTGGCCGGCTAGATAAGCTCTTCAGGAGTCGTATGTGAGAGGACGCATGAATGTGCATGAATACAGAATTCTTTGTGCCAAAATAAACTTGCCTTTTCATTCCTTTCATTTCATTTTTCCACAGACTTTTAGGAGTACCCTCATCTGTTTCTGCTGTCCGGTAGAATGGCAGGAAGTGCCCTGGATGTTTTCTGGAGACTTAAAAGCAGAAAGGCAGTGCTGCTCTGGAGGAATGAACTCTGGAGTGTAGTCTGAGGAGTTTTCCTTCCTGTGTCAGATATGTGGTCGGGCTGGTTTGTGCAAGGGGGGCTCAGAAGGCTATGGTGTGCCCAGCCACCTGGGTGTGGGGAACACCCGTGTGGTGCATGGCCTGGTTGGCTTTCAGAGCCAGAAGAAGCCAGGACAGTTTTACAGGTGAGGAAACTATGGCCTGGTGAGAGAAATTCTGTGCTAGGAGCAATTCCATTCATTTATACAACCGTCTATCCATGCACCTGCTGAGTAGTGATGGAGCCAGTGCTGGGCTGGCAGGTGCAGCGTGGCTGTGAATGAAGCACCCAGTCCTTTCTTCAAGGGACATACACCAGCATGTCCCTCAGCCCAGCAGGCTCAAATATGGCATGTTGAGGGCAGTGAAGTTTGTGGGACATGGAGGAGGGGTGCTCACTGTCTGGGGAGACAGGAGGGTTTCCTGCAGGACAGGAACCTGGATGAGACTGGAAGGTCTAAGTGGAGATGCCCATACACAGTCACCACTGGCATTTGAAGACTTTGTATAAGGAAGGGGGTAAAAAACACAATCACAGTTTTGTTTCCACTGATTACAAGTTGAAATGATAATTTTTTGGATGTGTTGGGTTAACAAAGAAGTTCCTGAGATTAATTTCATTGTTTCTCTCTCTCTCTCTTTTTTTTTTTAAGATTTATTTATTTATTTGAAAGGCAGAGTTACAGAGAGAGGCAGAGAGAGAGAGAGAGAGAGAGGTCTTCCATCCGCTGGTTCACTCCCTAGATGGCTGCAATGGCCAGAGCTGCACCAATCCGAAGGCAGGAGCCAGGAGCTTCTTCCAGGTCTCCCAAGTAGGTGCAGGGGCCCAAGGACTTTTGCCATCTTCTGCTTTCCCAGGCCATAGCAGAGAGCTGGATCGGAAGTGGAGCAGCTGGGTCTTGAACCAGCGCCCACAGAGGATGCCGACATTGCAGGTAGCGGCTTCATTTGTCGCACCACAGCACCAGCTCTCTTTACTTTTTTTTTTTTTTAATTTATTTGACAGATAAAGTTATAGACAGTGAGAGAGAGAAACAGAGAGAAAGGTCTTCCTTCCGTAGGTTCACTCCCCAAATGACCGCTACGGCTGGCATGCTGCGCTGATCCAAAGCCAGGAGCCAGGTACTTCCTCCTGGTCTCCCATGCGGGTGCAGGGCCCAAGCACTTAGGCCATCCTCCACTGCCTTCCTGGGCCACAGCAGAGAGCTGGACTGGAAGAAGAACAACCGGGACTAGAACCCAGTGCCCATATGGGATGGCGGTGCCACAGGCAGAGGATTAACCAAGTGAGCCATGGCGCCGGCCCTTCTCTTTACTTCTTTAAATGAGACTCTTAAGAAGTGGACAATGATGCTTGCAGCTCACATGGTATTTTGTGATGGGTGGAGAGGGTGACCCAGGAGTGGAGGCTGGACCATGTGTCTTAGAGGAAAGAAGTGTGCATGGGGTCCTGGGGGTCTTATCTCTGCTCTTTGTCTTCAACCTGGACTTAACCAACACTCACCTTACAGCTGGCTGGGGTGCAGATTAAAGAATGCCAATGAAAGGCATTTTATTTAAAATGTTAAGTTTAAAGCACATACCATTGCAAGATGTGGTTCTCTTTGTGATCAAACAGTTTAGGATTAAAACCATGTATTCCAGATTGGGTACAGGTCTTTGAAAAGACAGACAGGAAAGTTGGTCAGTTGTAGAGTGAGAGGATGTTGTATAGTCATTGCCTTTAGTGCACAATGAATTCCAAACTGGGGATGGATCTGTGTAAGATGGTATTGCACTTGGCCTGTCCCTGCTGCAAGAATTCCCTCACTCCTTCCATCGAAGTTTGTATCCAGACTTTCAGGGCTCTTGTTTTTGTTTAGTCTCCAAAGGCCAAGCCAACATGGACTACCCATTTCTCCCTCCGTCCCTCCCTCCCTCGCTGCCTCCCTCCCTCTTTACTTCTTTCCTTCCTTCTTTCATCTCCAAGTATTTTTTATTGTATTCCTGAAACTTATTAGGTGCTTCATGGATGAATTGACATTCCACCATTAGTTCCTGAAAACATGGATGTCAGGTGTCTTCTGGGCTGTAGGACACAGCCCTGGCCCTCAAGGTGCCCTCTGTTAGGACTGAGACTATTAAAATGAACTGTGACCAGGCCAAGGTAGACAGGAGCAAGATGAGAGTGTTCCTGATTGCTAAGTTGTGTGGCTCAAAGGGACGACTTGATTAAAGACAGCAGAGAAGGGAGCCGAGGGCCCCTTGTAGCTGACTGGAGAACACTTTCCTGTGTGAGCCCGAGGAGCTGTGTTTACCGGGATGCTACGCCCCTGCGGTTTACAGCACTGTGCTGGTAGTCAATAATCATGTTGCACCTGTATATTAATTACACTTGTCATTGCTGGTTTGCATACCGTGAAGGTGGAGCAGACTGATAGCCCTTCCTGATGGGCTGAGCCTGGGACTGGTGGAAGGCTCTCTGAGGACCAGTGGAGGGAGCAGAGGCAGTGGGGCAGGGCTGAGCAGGGGGTATTTGAGGGGCATGAGGTAGCTGTGACCTGGAAGAGAGTTGGCAGGCAGGCAGACAGTCATTTCAGTGGTGATAACATCTGATACTCATCCCTGCAGGCCAGCCTTGTAATAGCAGCAGATAAATAAGCTGCCTCCAGTGTGTTCCCAGAATATCTCTGTCTGCAAAATGTCTTTGCGGAGATGTTTGACTTGCAAGCATGTGGTTGATAAAATAAATACATTTTAAAAATGTAAACCTCTCTGTAAGAGGTTTTAGTCTCCTCTCTCCCCAGGGAAAAATAAGGCCCTTTGTTAACCTCTTTTCTTCCCTAAGTATAGAATTCTTGCCATGCTTTGTAAGAAAAAAACATTTTTGGAATGTAGCACCTGCAGAAATGTAAAGGGGTTCTGTCTGAGAACCACTGGGCCTGGCTGTTGTGTGGGTGGTTTTTCTGGATGCTTTGTGAAGAGATAGCAGCCCTGACACCTGCAAAGCATTTGAGGTGCTGGCCCAGGGCTGAAGGAGTTGCAGTCGGAGGCACTTCCATTGTTTGGAGTTGAATTCTGAGGGCAGACAGCTGTAAGGACAGAGTCTCTGATGTTGAAGGAGTGACTTCTGGCTCAGGGCTCAGGCTCCTAGCAAAGTACCTGGCACAGTCTGGAAACCTCGATTCTTGAGTGAATGAATGGCTGAACGAATGAACAAATTAAGGCCTTTTCTGGGCTTTCCAAATATGTTGAATGAGAGTTCCTGGGCCTCCCACTTGCACCATGAGGGTGGTCTGTGGGCCAGCAGTGTCAGCCTCACCTTGGTGTAGTGCGTATGAATATCACAGATTCAGTGGTACTGGGCCAGTGTCCAAGATGTGCATTTCTTTTTTTTTTTTTTAATTTATTTTATTTATTTGAGAGGTAGAGTTACAGACAGTGAGAGGGAGAGACAGAGAAAAGTCTTCCTTTTGTTGGTTAACTCCCCAAATGGCCCCAATGGTCGGAGCTGCGCCAATCTGAAGCCAGCATCCAGGGGCTTCTCAGTCTCACATGCAGGTGCAGGGGCCCAAGGACTTGAGCCATCTTCTACTGCTTCCCCAGGCCACAGCAGAGAGCTGGATTAGAAGAGGAGCAGCCGGGACTAGAACCAGTGCCCATATGGGATGCTGGTGCCTCAGGCGGAGGATTAACCAAGTGAGCCACAGCGCCGGCCCCAAGATATGTGTTTCTAAGAAGCTCCCAGGTGATGCCAACCATTATGGTTCATAGGTGACACTTGAAGAAGCAGAGTTCTGTGACGCTTCAGACCACCAGCAGGTCTTTTTTTTTTTTTTTTTTAAAGATTTATTTATTTACTTCAAAGTCAGAATTATAGAGAGAAGGAGAGGCAGAGAGAGAGAGAAAGAGAGAGAGAGAGAGAGAGAGGTCTTCCATCCATTGGTTCACTCCCCAATTGGCCACAATGTCTGGAGCTGTGCTGATCCAAAGCCAGGAACCGGGAGCTTCCTCTGGGTCTCCCACGCAGGTGCAGGGGCCCAAGGACTTGGGCCATCTTCCACTGCTTTCCCAGGTCATAGCAGAGAGCTGGATTGAAGAGGAGCAGCCAGGTCTCGAACTGACGCCCCTATGGGGTGCCGGCACTGTAGGCGGTGGTTTTTCCTGCTGTACCACAGTGCTGGCCCCATCCAGCGGGTCTTTAATAAGCTCCCAGCATGTACTAGGAATGAGGATAAGCATGGAAGCTTTGGGCCACATCTCAGCAAAGCATGCAGTCATGGTGAAAATGAAAACCTGTCCTCACAAACTGGAGAAAAGCTTGTCATTGTTAGATTAAATGTTGTGTTAACCAGGGAAGAGCTGCAGAGTGAAGGGAGTTTTCGTGGAGGTGGTGCTTGAGCCACAGGCCACAGGGCAAGATCATGGGATCTTGGAATTCAAGGTGTACCTGGTCCCAACCCATTGGGACCTAATCCTCCCTAACAGTTCACCGTGCAACGTCTGCTTAAATGCTTTCCCAGTAGAGAATGCATTGCCTGTGTGTTTCCTGTCTCCTTGGCTTATGACATGCTCTGAGAAGAGGATTTGCTCGATGAGTAATGCTAGGATGTGTTGTCTGATATTTCGTCGTGCTGCAGACTCAGGGCAGCATCTCAGAGGCCCTGCAGTGTCTTGCACAAGGGCAACCAGTTCACCTTTGTGTTGCCCAAGGTAAGTGGGTCCAGCGTATTTGACCACAACTTCCCTTCTGTTTTATTAGTACTTATTAATGCATGTTGGCAAGCTTATATTAGGTAGTTCATCATACTGAAACAAAGTAGGACTCATTTATCACTCATAAAACATGAATTAAATAGTCACGATGTACCAGTCACTGAGCAGAGCTATGCACAGAGGAGGCTGTAAGAGCCTCCTGCTTATATAGCACTTGATTGTTTATCAGGCACTCCCACAGGCTTCCTCCTGAATTGTCAGCAGAACCTTGTGAGGTTGAATAAATGGTGGAGGCATTTTACAGCTGATGAAACTGAAGCCGCCAGAGGTTAAGTGACTGGACTAAAGCTGTCTTCTTTCCAGTGGCACCACTGAGATTAGAAACCTTTGATTCCCAGTCGAGTGTTCTTTTATCAGTTGTACCTGATTTGGTGAGAGAGCAGAGAGGCAGATATTAAATGCTTGGTAGAGAATTTGAACTTACATTGGAGAAATTGAGGTATGATGGGTTCTGGAGCAAAGATGGCTCAAGCAGTGTTGGAGGAATTGGAAGAGATAGATTATAAGGACACTAAAAGGTCATTTAGGAGAAGCTACACCTGTACTGCGTGACTCCACCGAGGCTCTCTGACAGATGAGAGTGTGAATGCGTCCAGAGGTGCAGCTCTTTTAATGGGGAGCTCACTGCCTCAAAAGCCTTTTTGTCTCACTTGTAGACCATGCGCTTACCTTAACCCAGATGGTGTCTCCTAGACTCTCTTCCATTGATCCCAATCCCCCTCCCCTTCCTTGGAGCCATACAGCAGAAGCCTCTGATCACATGTGCCGGCCCATTGAGATTTTTTCTTTTGAAAGATCTAAAATAGTTCTTACCAAATTTGTGATGTGTATTCATTATGAAACATTGAGAAAATACAAAAAGCAAAATATGAAGAAGCAAAAAGAAAAAACTATCTGTAATTTTACTAACCGTAGAGGTGTTGTTTAGCTTCACACTCTCTAGTCTTCCATAACATGTTAATGCAGTTTTGTGGTTGGTTATTGTTGTGTTTTCTTGTTTTACAAAATGAGTCAAACTCTGTGCATAATACTTTGTAATTTTCCTTCCCTGGTAAATCGAGTTTCATCAATATCTTATGTCAATAAATATTTGTAACATTGTAACTAATAATAGCTCCCTAATAGAAATAATACGTAATTTGTTCCATTTTTATCAGATATTTCATCTGGTCCCTCCTAGTCTCTGGTAATTATAAACTGTACTGTAAAAATACCTTTGTAAGCTTGTCTCTGCCTTTATTGTTTAGGTGAACTTTATCTCTTTAGCCTTGAACATGGAATATGAAGCTGAATACTCCAGTTTGAAGATAATCCTCTCAGCCCTCCACGTCACTCTTTCTCCAGCCTTATCATCCCCATTCTTCTTAGGATATGGCTTCATTCATGTTTTTGCTTGTTTTCCTAAGGAAGCACACTTCCACCATTCATCCCTCTACAGTTTTTTGGATCCAGATTTGCAATGCTTTCCTTACTGTGAATGCAGTATTTCTAATCAGGAGAGTTTGATAGTGCATTAGCTTTTGTGACAGTTTCATCCTACTGAGTCATTGAGCTTGTGTGCAACCCAGTCCCCTAAGACTTTCTCATATGAATTCCATTGTATACTTTATTTGTGTGTTGGACCTAAGTATGCATGACTTGACATTTATCCTTATTAATTTCCACCTTGTTAAAGTCAGGAGGTCATTATATCCTTTGAGATAGTATCAGGAACAGACTCTTCATAGCCACTCTTTGCAACTCCTAGTCATTGGCAAAATCCAGTGCATAATGATTCAGCAAGTCCCAGCAATCATTTATATCTTGTCTTCCTTATTAGATAATGAACGATTTGAGGGCTGAGACCATATCTTACTATTTCCCCTTGAAACCCAACCCTATTTCATCTTTTAAAAAAATATTGATTTATTTGAGAGGCAGAGTAACAGAGCAGAGCAAAGACAGATCTTCCAACTATGGGTTCACTTCCTAAGTGGCCACACATGCCAGGGCTGGTTCAGGCTGAAGCCGGGGCCCAGGAACTGCATCCTGATGTCCCATATTGAATGCAGGTGCGTTAGCAGGAAGCTGGATTAGAAGTGCAGAGTATCCGTGACTTGAACCAGCACTCTGATATGGATTCAGGTTTCACTAGTTGCTTTTTAACCCACTGCGCCATAATGCCAGCCCCCCACTTTGATTTTGACACATGTGACATAGTGAATACCTAGGAAATGCTGCTGTATGAGTATTTGTTTTGATTAAATTGCAAAAAAAAGATGGCTTGGTGGTGGTGGGTATCAGTCTTCAAGAATACAGAAAAAACTAGGACTGGGTCTCTGGGAGGAGCTTACAATGAGGATGGAGAGACAAAAGACCATCAGACCTGGGTAACAGATGCAATCAAGAGAAATTTAAATACTCCCCTGATGCTTCTCAGGGTTGAATGGGCTTGAGCTAATTCTTGGGGTAGATCTTGGTGTCTTCTTCCAGAAACGGGGGCAGTGAAAGGATTCCTCAAGCACGGCGGGTGAGTGCACTAGGCAGTGAAAAGCTGAGTTAGGACAAGGGGGATAGCAGGGAAGCTGATGTTTGTCAGGAGCGCCGATGGCTGGAAAGCAGCCACCCAACCTCTGATCACGTACAGAGCTAACTCTGTTCTGTGAGATGTAGAGCAGTTGTTCTTTTTATATTCATTGAACTTAAGGCTTGCAAAGTTAAGACTACTCATGATTGATTACTCTGCGACTAGAATTGAACTGACCCAGAATCCAAGAGGTCGGGTGCTGCTGACTCTTTAAGCCAGGCTTGCGGTGTGAGGGTGGCAGCACGATGGCTTTTTCCTGTACCCACTTTGGGACCCTCTCCTGTAAAAAGAAGAGAAGATGAATACCATCCTGCTTATCCTTTTGGGTTGTTGTGAAGCACACGTAAGACAATTTTAGGATAAATAAGCTGTGAACACTGGGTTTGGAGCACATCTGCTTCTAAATAAACAATGGTGGGGCTGGTGCTGTGGCATAGCAGGTTAAGCCGTGTCTGCAGCACCAGGCATCCCATACAGGTGCTGGTTTGGGTCCCGGCTGCTCCACTTCTGATCCAGCTCCCTGCTTATGTACCTGGGAAAGCAGTGGAAGATGGCCCAAGTGCTTGGGCCCCTGAACCCATGTGGGTGACCTGGAAGAAGTTCTTGGCTTTGACCTGGCTCAACCCTTGGCCCTTACGGTCATTTGGGGAATGAACCCGCAGATGGAAGATCTCATTCTCTCTTTTTCTCTCTCTCTTTCTATCATTCTGACTTTCAAATAAATAAGATCTAAATAAATAAATAAAATTTTAATAAATAAATAAATAAATGACAATGACCTGCATAGCACTTCCTGGCCCAGCATTTAAGAGACAGGAGCCTGAATGTTCTGCCTTCCCAGGTGTGGCTGTGGGCTTTTCCTGGCACAAGTGCAGTTCTGGGGGCACCTCTCCCACCCTCACTCTTCAGTGGTTTCAGTTCTCCTGGGTCCCTGAAAGGGAAATAATCCAAAGAAAGAAGGAAGGTTCTTGGTGCAAGTCTAGTCACTGGGAATTTGAGCCCTCCCTGAATGGACCTATTGGTCTTCATTGGGTGCAGTCCTTGGTTGCTTGTGCAGGGTGAGCTTACACATGTCTGACGTAGATGCAGACAGAGTCCCTCTCCAGCCTCTCCTCCCTGTTCACAGTGGTGTCTGTCGCAGCCCCCTCAATCAGAAGTAGGTGGGTTTGTATTTATATACAGGTGTGTCTCAGAATGCACATTTACAAAAATAACAGACGTGTATATGTGAATACACACATGTTCATAAACACACGTGCATTCACAGCTGTATATGCAGAAACACACAGACATAGCCATATGTTTTCTAAAGAAGTTGGAAGCCTGGGGTTGTATTAGAGCTAACTCAGTCATCTTCTGTTGTACAGGTGTTAGCATGCTGCAAGAGTTTTAGTTTTTTAAAGGAAATGACAGCGTGCACATGGGGGAACAAATAACCCAGCCTAATTGTCCAGAAACCAAAGCAGTCCAGAAAAGCAGAGTGACTAGGCAGACGTTGAAACCGTGCAGCTGTCTGGCTCAGGGTTTGGTTCTTTGTCTTCTGCAGCTTAGAAACACTGAGGACTCCCATGCCACAGAGTGTCTTCTTGCTCCCTCATCAGCCGGGGTCCTCTCTGCCTTTCCCTTCCTCCCAGGTCCTGTTTTGCTCTTTCACCCAGTCAACACTGGGAAAGGGGTGGCTGCAGGAAAGAGTAGAGGAGGGAAAGGAAGAAGCAGGAAGATAACCAAGCAAAAACTCTCCACCTGCTGCTGTGGTTTGGGTTGTTCCTGGTCCCTGCCCTGGATAGAAGGTAGCAGTGGCCAGTTGTAGACTCTTCCCCAGGGCAGGCATAGGACCTGTACTATTGAGGAGGCACAAAAGGACACTAAGCTTGGTGAGGTTAAATATTTTACCCTTGCACACACAGCTACAAAGGGTGGGATGTACATTGAAACCAGTCCTTAGTATTAGGGTCACACTTGCCTGTCCTCCCTACCCCTTTTGCTGCTTCTACTTTGTGCTGTGCCTGACTCTGGACTGTGGGTGACAGCTGTGATCCAGATGCATGTATGCATGTATGCATGTCCTGTGTTGGCAGGCATGTGTCTTCTGGCCCCAGCGCCAGTGTGCTCCCCACATTCTCAGAACCTCTCTATCACTGCAGTTTCCGATTGTATTAGAATTGTCTATTGATGTGTCTGCCTCTTCCAGTGGACTGGGAGATCTTTGGAGGGGGAGACTGGTTTATCTTCGTTGCTTTAGCAGAGTCTGGCCTGAAGTTGTATGTATTCTGTTTCAGACTAGTTGAGTGGATGCTAATATGCATTTATGACACTCACAAAACTGAGCCATCAAAGCACCTGCTGCTTGTGTGTCTCGAATCGGCCCTGCAGGTTCTGTCCTATAGCTAGACGTCTGTCAGAGTGAGCGAGGCAGGCCTTCCAGCGCCGCTGTTCATCAGTGCACGTGAATTGTGAACGGAAATCTTCTAAAACATTGATAGGATTGTGATAATTGTTCACTCTGGCAGCTGGTTTGCCTGTTGGATTCCTCTCTGAATCAGCACATCGTGTCCTGAAATTTCAAATGCATCATCTTCTCTTCCTGTCACTTACTATTTCCGTTCAAAACTGGAAAATGTAGATGTGTTCATAGCATTGGCGACCAAAGCCTTTTTTTTTTCCTGCGTTTTCTTTCTTTCTTTCTTTCTTTCTTTCTTTCTTTCTTTCTTTCTTTCTTTCTTTCTTTCTTTCTTTCTTTCTTTTTTTGCTATTGCTCACCTAGAAGAAACTATTCAGGACAGATGGGTTTACATGATAGCAGTGTATCCTAAAATAAAAATGAATTTATTTCTTTAAAGAAGGAAGATATACTCCAAGATATTAGATGTATTTAGGATTTTAATTATTTTGTTGAATCTAAAAGTTACTGTTGTAAAGTGGGACAGAAGTGAGCGCTTCCTCTTCCTTTGATGATAGAATTTATTAGTGATTGTTCGTAAACCTCTGAGAAGTATGCACCTGTGAACATTCACGGGCTTCTAAGTTTTGGATGCAGTATCCTCAAAGCTTGGAGAACGATGCTCGAACATACGAAACGGGATTTTGGTCAAACGTGATGGTCACAGGGTGTGTGGTGGGCTCCCTCCAGCTGGAAGCTTAGTTTTTGTTTCTTTTCAGTGCACAAGAGCATGTGATAGCTAAAGCAGATGCTAAAACAAATAAAGTGAAATCAGGGAATGTTTCTTTGAAATAGCCCAATGAATCTTCTCTTTTAAATGAGTCACTATGAATATGAAAATAGATATTTTCTCTTAAAATTTGCCTATGATTTTGATAAGAACTGCTTCTAAACAGTGCTTTTTAAATTATAAGCACATTTTAAAAATTATTTTGTCAGAAACAATCTGCTTCTTTAGAAGCAAAGATGGTATCAGAACCTGTAAAGCAATCAATAATCGATGTGATGTGATATAATCAATTGCATTTATTGAAGAAAATTGAGAAAAATGTGAAGTCCCGTGCAGTCCAGCTATGGGTGGGCCAGAGGTCTGTGAGCTCTGGTGGACAGGTGAGTGGAGCAGAAATAGAGTACTGTACTTGAGAATTACCTTCTTGTTTACAGATGAGGAGACTGGAGTGGGGGGGACTTACTCAACTACTGCGACATCGTCTTACCCAGAAGGTCAGGTCCTCACAGTCAGAATGTCTGTTTATCCATCCATGTCTGCAGTAAGGATAGCTTGACTAAAGAGACTAGGGGAAAAAAAAAAAACCTGTCATTTTCTGTGTTTTGAAATGCCCTCTCAGCTTCGGATCTCAAATATTCTTCACCTGTGGTAATTCCTTGTGGCTAAGCAAGATCCACAACCCGAGGTTCGAGGTTCATGCAGGGACTTGGCTTACTGATGCAAGCGCCCGACAGCCCACAAGCAGGGGTCTATCTTCACACTCAGGGTTCCCGTCGGTTGGCCCCGAAGCCGAGTTTCAGTCACACTGGAAGTTGTCTGTGCTGTTTGCTCGCAGCTCTGTGCCCTGGCAGCTTGCTGCCTTATGGGATTCAAGTCTGGAAGAGCCTAGCGTATGCTTGCCTTTTAGCATCACTGTTTGTTCAGCAATTGGAGAAAAGAAAGAAGAAACATTTTGCTCAGTGGCAAGTCCCAGAATATGTTTCTCCTATGTGAAACATAAAGGAGAATAAAGGTGGAGGTTTAGGGTGCTTGGGTAGTGGATAATAAACGTGGCAGTTTAGGGTACTTGGGTAGCCGATATGCAGAAGCGGAAGGAAGGAACTCTGCGTGTGCCACCGCCTGGAAGAATGGAAAGTGGAGAGGGCGAAGGTGACCAGGTACTGCCTTGGGCCTTCCGAGCTGACCTCTGCGTGTAGATGAAGCTCCAGCAGCCTTCAGAAATGTTTTCTAACTTCAGCCCAAAGATGAGGTGCCTGCAATTTGAAGTTTTATTCCTGCAGAGAGGACAATCGTGCCCTGCCCTTGAGAGAATTGGGAGAGGTCCCCCGTCCAAGGCCCTGCACTGTGCCAGGCTGTCAGAGGTGGGTGGGCAGCTTTGACTCCGTGTGTGTGTCAGTTCTGGGAATCACCTCACAGACAAACCCCCTTCCTGTAATAGAGGAGGCAGTGGGAACCTCTCTGGGAGGTGGGTTTGATTTTATTTTACTTTCAGTTTCAGGTTAGAAAATCGTTGGGGGGCTAGCATTGTGGCACTGCAGGGTAAGCTGCCACTTGTGATGCCAGCACCACATATCTGAATGCTGTTTCGAGTTCTGGCTGCTCCACTTCTAAGCCAGTTCCCTGCCAGTGTGCCTGGGAAAAGCAGTGGGAGATGACCCTAGTTTTTGAGTCCGTGCCACCCACCTGGGAAGCTCACATTGAGTTCCTGGCTCGTGGCTTCGTCTTGGCCCAGATGTGAACCAGTGGGTGGTCTTACCCTCTTCTGTCACTCTACCTTTCAAATAACTAAGAAATAAACTTCAGTTTTTCTCCATAAAAACAAACCTTTGGGTTTTCTGTGAGTGTGTTCTTGCCTTGATCAGGACAGCCTTCCTTTTAAGCTCTGAAAATCAAATCAGTATTCCACTCCCTCCTATTGTAGCAGTTAATGAGTTATATTAAAGGTGTACTGAGCCAGGTCCTAAGGACACAGGCTTGTTGGTCATGGAGCTTGACTTTACAGAGGTGGTGTTCTGACACAAGGGCATGGTGCCTTGGGAGCCTGCAGCCTGCCCATCAGCCTGACGTGGGTATCCAGGAAGGGTATCTCTGTTGAGATGGGACGAGCCTTGGAAAGATGCATGGGACAACTGTGTATATGTGTGAAGTTTCTATGAGGTGTAGTGAGTGTTCCAGCACTAAGAGTTATGTTTGGATTCCTCTACTGGTGTAATTTGACTTGGTTTTGATTTCTTTGTTTTGAGATCCCATTTTATCCATCTGGCTATCTAATCTGTGTTAATTAAGACTCAGAACACATAGGATAAACTTACCATTCTAGTCATTCTCAAGTGTACAGTTCAGTGGCATTAAGTGGGTTCACATAGTTTTGTTAGCATCACCACCATCCATCTATGGAATTCTTTTCATCTGTAAAACCAAAAGTCTTTACCTGTTACACAGTAACTCCCTATTCCCC
Organism: Lepus europaeus; assembly: GCF_033115175.1. NCBI lineage: Eukaryota > Metazoa > Chordata > Mammalia > Lagomorpha > Leporidae > Lepus > Lepus europaeus. Next base: position 52,476,974 of record NC_084833.1, on the reverse strand, counting down.
TCTGCCTCCAGACCCTGGCAGACAGCAAGTATTTGTCATTTTGGAACTGGCTTCCTTTACCTAGAGTAATCTCCCGAAGGTTCATCCATAGAATGTGTCAGGTCTGAATGATATTCTTGGACTAATTTTAATGCCAAGTATTTATATTTATTTCCTTCTTGAGAAGTCATTCATGCATTTTCTCTCCTTTCCTGTTGTACTGATTACATATTAGGTGCCGGACATCAGGCTGATCACAGGCCTGCAAAGAACATCTATTTACTTCATACTCCAAAATTGGACTATCAGAGATTGAGCCCGTGATCATTAAACAGTACTTGTGAAAGAGCAGATGCGTGTGTTGAGTTCTCTGGAACTTCTGAGGAGACACAAACATACTACATGGGAGAGCAGAAGAGGCAACAATTGAATTTGCCTCAGAAATGTGTGTGTGTGTTTGGAGGAGGGTGTGTTTGTCACAGTGGTTAAGATGCGAGTTGGAATGCCTGCATCTGTTTTGGAATGCCTGGGTTTGAGTCGGCTCCTCTCCTGACTCCTGCTTCCTGTAAGGAGAACCCTGGGAGGAAGCAGGTGATGATTTAGATGTTTACATCTCTGCCATCCACATAGGTGACTCACAGTGGGTTCTGGGCTCCTACTTTCAACTTGGCCCAGCCAAGGCTGTTGCTGGCATCTGGGAGGTGAACTGGCAGATGGATGGCAGATTGATTTATGTCTCTGTCTTTGTCTCTTTGTATCTCTGCCTTTAATAAATACATAAAGACACACATACATATTCACACAGCAGGTGTGTGTGGGCTTTGTAGGAGCTGGGGGGAGGAAGGCACTTCAGATAGAAGGAACAGCGTAGCAGGGGTTGGTAGTAAGGCAGTCTAGCCTAGTGGTTATCAGTATAGACCTCAGAGTTAGACTGTGCTCTGCCTCCTATCTGAGCAGTGTGTAAGCCATTTATTTTCTCCTCATGTGTATTAATTTCCCCATCTCTAAAATGGGAACAAGGTTAGTACTTTACTCCTGTAGCATTGTTGGGGAGGTTAAATGAATGAGGACCATAAAGTGCTTAAAATGGGGTCCAGGTATATGAGTGTTATCTGTTGTTACTGTAGTGTTGGAAGGGGACTTCAAGTCGTTTGGTTTAGCTAAAATAGGCTGTAGTCTCTGTGTGTGTAAATTGTGACTAGAGACAAAGTTAGAGATTGGCTAGTTGGATCTTTGAGATAAAAAGGATTCAAGAATTCCCTTACCTCTGACCTCTAAGCTTTCTTGTGCTCAGGTATCTGGACTTGTATCTGATGTTTACTTATTTGCTTAAATTTTGTTCTAGAAAACAGTTGAAATAACCTTTTAAAAATGGCAAAAACCAAAGTGCATGACAAAAGTATGAGATAAAAGTCTATAACGTCACTTTGCAAACATAGTAGCTTATTTTCTTCGTATTTTTAATTTATATAGCTACATACATAAAACTAAGGCTATGATTGTGATCTATGCAATTTTTTTTTTGTTTTTCTTCTTAAAACTAGTATTTTTTTAAAGAAGATTTATTTATTTGAAAGAGTTACACAGGGGCAAGGGGAGGTGGGGGGAGTCCTCTTCCGATGGTTCACTCCCCAATTGGCCACAATGGCCAGATTTGTGTCAATCTGAAGCCAGAAGCCAGGAACTTCTTCCAGGTCTCCCACGTGGGTGCAGGGGCCCAAGGCCTTGGGCCATCTTCTACTGCTTTCCCAGGCCATAGCAGAGAGCTGAATCGGAAGTGGAGCAGCTGGGTCTCCAACCAGTGCCCATATGAGATGCCGGCACTTCAGGCTGGGGCATTAACCCGCTGTGCCACAGCGCTGGCCCCAAAACTAATATTCTTTGAGAAGCTTTCCATTGTGTTTCAGTTTGCTCTGCTTCATTATTCTTGTAATCAAATGCCCAGTTTTCTTTTGCACTAATCTATGGTGACTTTCCTAGTCATTCTCCTATTCACAGTAATCGTAGACTTTTATAATCATGTCTGCCGTGGACTCTTTTCTTCTTTTGAGAAGTGTCCAGTGTTAGGATTACTAGGCCAAGAAGAGGGAAGCCTGTTGAGGCTCTCGACAGCGTTGCCAGCTGAGTCTTCACATCCGCCCTGCCACCACCACTGTGTTCCTTGAGTCCTGTGCCTGCGGATTTGGTCATCGTCGTTAAAGGGCTGCTCCTCAGCTGGTTTTAAGATGACATGTTATGTTTGCTTGAATTGGCCCTTTTCCGTCCTCCTCATGGAGAGATACACAGTTTCTCTTTCTCCTGTGTGAGTTGTCCAGTCCTCTCCTTTTCGGGTTGCATTCTTGACATTTTCCATTACAAATTTGAGTCATTTAATTACCATAAAGACTAGTTTTGTAGTGGAGAGAAATCCAGGTGCAGGAGGTTAAAAAAGATGATCACATGCCAATGTGCCAACTCTGCTGGGATTTCAACACGTGAGTCTAGAGTCTGCAGGAGTTTTGCTGTTCGGCTGCCTTTTATTGTGAACACAGAAATAGTGTGGCTGTCCATCATTGCCCTCGCTCTAATGATGTTCTCGTTTCATTTAAAAGGGATCACCCTCTCCTCATGTCCCATAGGCAGCTGCTGCAGAGCCAGAGCACAGTAGTAGGCAATTTGTTTTTACCCATTACAGATCTGAGGTTGGAGTGGATCTTCCCTGACTTCCTTCAGTCCCTCCAATCTTCACTACGGCACCCCTGTTAAGAGGTCTTGTAGCAATTCCTTGATTACCTCCAGTTGTGGGAGATTTACTACCCCACAAATATGGTTTCAAAACTTGGACTCCAGGTGAAGTGCCATTGGGTTTGAATTTGACTTTGGTGCCTAGTGGAATGATTTTGGTCAAATAACTTTACATTTCCAAGCTTCATTTTTCTGAATAATGGAGATAGTAATGCCATCTCTACCTCCTGGTTGGATGAGGGTTAAATGAAAAAATTTTAAAAAGTCCTTGCATCTTAAAAAAATCAAGCTAAATTTTTAGGCTGGAAGATGATGATGCCTAGAGTTTACCCTATTATGTTTAATTAAAATCAGTATTTTGCTAAAAAAAAAAAAAATCAAGCTAATAGGAGTAGAGGGATGGTTACCAGAGGCTGGGGATGAGGGAGGTGGATGGGCAGAGAGGAGACATTGGTCAAATGTACAACGTTTCATTTAGACAGGAGGAATAACTTGTAGCCTTTGCAAAGCATGGGGCCACAGTTAATAATAATACATATTTCAAAATGCTTAAAGAGGGGATTTTAAATTTTCCTATCACAAAGAAATGAGTAATGTTTGAGGTGATAGGTATGCTAATTAGCATGATTTGATCATTCCACATTGTGTCTGTGTGTGTATAAACATCACATTGTACCCCATCTATACAATTATTCAAAAATAAAACTTAGCAAAAAAAAAAGTTCTAACCCCATGCCTCACATACTATGTTGAATGAACGTTAGCTGTATTAATTTCATTTGCTACTACAAAGTATTTCCTTAAACTTCCGCTATTACATGTGATTTGCTGGACCCTGCACATTCTTCCGTCAGTTAGAATCCTGCAGATTTGCCAGAGAAGCCGAAGTCCAGCCTCTGGCTCCCATAGCGGCTTGGAATTTGGAGTATGTTCTTCCGCAATGGAGGGGTGGGTGGGCATTGTGTTTGAGGTTGTTCTGGTGAGGGCCATGACCCAGCTGCTGGGCCGGGCAGTGCTGTACCGTGTCTCGATTTTCAAAGTCTGATTATACAGGCCCCTTGTTTGTCCCGCATCCAGTTGTTGGCTGGTTGTTTCACTTGGCACCTTTAATAGAGGGTGGACAAAAACATGTAGAGGAAGTGGAACTCTGTTCCCCTTGCTAGTTATCTGTTCCCTTCCACAGAACATGGTTGAGCTTAGCAAAGAGAGCTAAAGGTGGAGAGCTTGCTTCTGAGTGCACGGCAGGGCCAGCCCATGAGAGCACTCAAGCAGTGTTGCTTTCATCAGCATTACAGGTAAACCAGGGTGAGGCTGGCCTGGGCATAGGTTGGGCTATACCTGACTCTTTAATATCCAGGTTACCATTTCAGTATTTCTGCTCTAGCTTGCTGTGAGTGTAGTGGATGATCTGAGAGTTCCTCAAAGGCTCCTTGGATTTAAGGTGTTACCCTTGAAGACCCAGTGCCACTGGCATTAGCACTAGATGGGGGAGTTTTAGGGTTCTGAAGTTCATCTCTGATCCAACACACAGTGCTTTGTAGAGAATCGTTTGCAGAATCAGTCCCCCACTGGGCATCTTGATAAGTGCTTCCTAATAATTGTCAGTTTGGGTTTCAAAAAATAAAGCATTAAGGAGTTTAGTGAGTTTAAGAAACCTTGTTGATGTGCTGATAATCAAGATTGTAAATGACAATCATTGAAGAGTTTGTTGGTTTGGGGGTTCCTACAATGTACAAAGCACATCTTGAGTTAAAAGTTGCCCCCTGTAGAGGCAAGTGTTGTAGTGTAGTGATTTAATCCACTGCTTGAGTCGCCCCCATCATATTTACAAGTGCTGGTTCGAGTCTTACTTACCCTGCTTCTGATACAGCTTCCTGATAATGTGCCTGGGAAAGTAGCAGATGATGGCTCAAGTACTTGGGTTCTTGCCACTCATGTGGGAGACCTGGATGGAGTTCTGAGCTCTTGCCTTAGGCCTGGCCTCACCCTGGCTGTAGGGGGCATTTGGGAAATGAACCGGTGGTTGGAAGATTTCTCTCTCTCTCTCTCACTGCCTTTCAAATGAATGAATGAAATTTTTTTCAAGTTGCCTGAAGAATGATGTTTAAAATATTTAACAACTAATTCCAAAGGACATTAACATAGTGGTAGCCACTGGAGGGTCCTGGTTTATCTGTCGTTTGCCCTTTACTTGTTGAATGCCAGTGAGACCCTGGGCACTGGGAGAAGGATGGGGCAGGTAGGGGTTTGGGACACTCTTCACCAGCTCCTCCAGTAGTTTAAACAACCAGAGAGGTTGTACCAGTGGGGTACCCTGGGTGGGGTAGGGGGGGAGTATCTAAATTGCCTCTTTAGGTGGTCAGATGTGTTGATCAATTCCTCTTGTCTTCCTTAACTTACTGCCAAGGGCACTTTCGTAGTGCTGGACCTGTTTATCTCCTAGCAGGTGCTTGGAAAATGTCACATCAAAATGTAGGGTATTCTGTTTAGAAAGCCCTGAGACACATCATTTTATTCAGAAAACATCTCCTGAGTGTGCAGTGTAGAGCTGAACAGTCTGGTCTTCATGGGGTCCCTGGTGGCCTAGAAATTGTGCCTGCCCTTTGGCTCTAGGAGTCTATCCTTAGGAAATGATTACAAGGATGTTTGCCACAGCAGTGAAAAGTTGGGCGAGACCTCAATGTTCAGTCATGGGAAAATCCTTTAATATGGTAATAGATACACAACCTGGAGTATTATATACTTCATAAAAATAATGGATGTGGAGGATCTTTTAGGCCCAGGGAAAATGCTGAATGTGAAAGGGTTAGGTGAGCAGTAAAAACCCAGAACTTTAGGGAATAATAATAGTAATGTTACTGATGCAAGAAAATACATCAGAATGCATGCTTAGTCCTGAGTGGTGCATTCTGACTGGTATTTATTTTCTCCGTGTATGTCTTTATAAGTTTTACATTTTTGTCACCTGCGGATGTTAGTTTTATAATTAGAGGTATCCTAGAGATATTTTACTTAAAAAAATACGGCTAAAAGTTCTAAAATCGCTGGACAGTTAGTGGACGGATATGTTGCATTTAAACTTGGAGAAGCACGTTTGGAGGTTGTGTTTATTGCCTGTAAAGGAAGCTGCTGACTCGGTGGGATAAAAATAAGAGCCTAGGTCAGCCTCCCGCACTGGAGCTCCGGCTCCCCCAGGCTTCCAGGCGGCCCTGGCCCCCAGAGGCCCTGATGGGCTTGTTGAAAGGCTCCACTTGGCTTCTTATTAATGTCCGTCTCTGAGCAGCGCTCTGCTTTGCTGGCTAACCTTGTCGGAAGGTTACTCGCGGCTCTCCGGGGCTCGGCTAATTTTAAACCTGGGTGGCCAGTGCCGTGGCATTGCCCTGCAGGGACACGAACAGCTCTCTGGGAGACACGGCTGGGGAAAGATGAGTCGAGCTCACGGTTTTTTCTCATCCTCGTGTAAGTGACCAGGCACGCTGAACAAGCAGAGAGAGCTGGGATAATAATGAGAGCTTTTATGGTAAAAACCAGGATTATTAAAGATCTTTTAGCCGTGTCGATGCTGGTTGATAATTGCACGGTGTGATGTCCCCTGCATGAACCGTGTTAATTGTGACCACACGAGGAGTGGCAAGGTGAATGAGCTCTTCTCTTCCGGGAATTAGACTTCGGCTGTTTTTAAAAGCAGGATGGAGCTGTAGTGAATTTCACTACTCAGGGTATTCTGAATTTACAGCACTCGAAGCCTGCTGGTGAGCGGTCTGAAGTGTTTGATTGACTTGATTGGGAGAGGGCTGTTTCTTAAAAGCTACACATTTGAAAACATTCATACATGATCTCTGCCTGTCTGCATGTCTGCTGCTGCTCTGGCTGCCACTGAAATTGTCATCCGGAGCTTTCCTTTTGAGCGCTTGCAGTAGTGTTGTTCAGAGTGCTGCTGTGCCTTGTATACCTGCCGTTCTGATTGCAGATGCAACAGGAATCAGTAGTTAGGAACATGGGACACCTTCAAAGTCCAGTTTTTGAAAGAAAACAGAGAGCCGTTTTTTCCTGTCTTTTTTATTTTATTTTATTTTTTGTGGCCTGCCTGCTGTTCAGCTTGCTCAGGGTGTCTGTTCCAGTGAGCCCATTCTTCCCCTGCCAAAGGTGTGGGCAACCTTTTCTTCACGTCAGGGATTATAATGGGACACTTCATCCACCCGGTGGAAGGCCTGGTCTTGGGGCCTACCTGCCTGCCTTGGACATGAGCATCTTTTCTTGTTGCTGGGTCTGTACCCACCCACTTATAAAACAGTTGCTAGGGGCAGATTAAAGAGGCATTGTGTATGGGGTAAACCAAGATGAAAGAGCAATAGATGGAGAATCAATAACCTGCTAACTCCTCACAGTGATTGAAGTTAACTTTATTTGAAATATCCAGGCTGGGCCAGACCACATCAAGCCAGCAGCGTTCCGTGCGTGAGGGTAGCACAGGAGTGAACTTTGATTTCATTTTAGGAAAAGAGAAGAAGAGTGAATAAATGCTTTTTATTAGCCTTTTCTTTCTTGAAGGCCTGCCTCTCCTGCAGTAGCCCTAATTAGCTCTGTCATGCTTAGATTTAGTTTTGAGAAAACTAAAGCTTGAGTAATATTAGGAATTTGTTGAGTGGGAATGCTCGTTAAAACTTTCATTGACTCAAATCCCACTCTGATACATAGTATTAAGTAGACGAACTAAAGAAATCCCTATACACTTCTTGCCCTAAAATAATGTTTTGAAAAGCACATTGGAAATAGTTCAGTATAATATAAATGCAAGATACTAAATGGATGAGTTATTGCAGGGGATGTAGTGGTGATGGTAAGAGTACAGTGGATAATTTAAAGTAGGAGTACATTTCTTAAAACCCGGGTCTTCTGACTGATGTTCAAATTAAAAAAAAATTATTTGAAACACACACACACATATCTCCTTTTCTTCTCCTGGGCTTCTCTTCTCACCTCCTGGACGCTTCCCTCCTGTACTTGGCCTGTACACCAGGTGTAGGCAGGCCCACTGTTATTTTTATGGTAACCTGACACTCCTAGCTGAGTGCAGCCCCCAGGCCCCTTGGTGGGGGTGAACTGGCTGAGAGCTGAGGAGGCAGTTCCAGGCTGCAGCTCCCCCAGGCTGAGCAGCTGCTGAGGCCCGGGCTATCGGCTGTGGGCTAGGACAACTCTAGCTGCAGCTGGGGAGGGGATCATCGCTTAAGACCTCAGACTGTGGCCCAGTCTTGAGATGGGGATGAATCTGAGATGCAAGGACAGCAGAATTGGTGGCCAAGGCTGCAGGCGGCTTCAGTCAGGGTTTGTGGAACCCAGAGGAAGGTTTGGAAGCTGGCATGTTTTTAAAATTTGCTCTGTAGGTCTGGCCTAGGATATGCCTGAGTAACTCTTTAGACAAGGATGAATTTCTTAGGAGTCATCAAAATTGCATTCATAGTTTGTTAAAATAAATCAAATGGTTACTTAGGGAGCTGTGCTTGGGGCTGGGGTAGGGTGCAGGAATGAGTGGGACAGAGTCCTTGCTTTCTCGAAACTGGCAGTATGGCAGGAAAGCTGACATACAAAAGCAGTAGCTGTTAATGACAGGGACACACGTGAGTTCAACAGTGTATTGGGCAGTTTTGAGACATGTGTGCATGCACAAGTCTATAAGTGTTTAGATAAGATGATGTGTGTGTGACTGTCAGTGAATAAGATACCAGACAGTACTTTACATGGGTCACCTCATAGGCAGCAGGTAGGTACTGTTAATTCCAGTGCTGGATGAAAAGAAACTGAGGCACAGCAAATAAGGGAAAATTCAGAATTCAAGCTCTTTGGGATTCTGAAACCACGTGGACTCTTTACGTTTGTTTAGCTTCTCTGCCATGTGTACTGTGTGAACCCAGTCACCCAAGGGGCACCTTCTGGGGCCAGTAGTTAGCAAACCTTTCAGAGGTCCAACAGCCTGGCAGGTGCTGGGAGGTGTTAGATGAAGACATTCTGGGAACCATTCTGATGGGTGGGGAGACGGTATCTTAAGAGGAATTAGAGTGAAATGTACGAGGGTGACATTGGAAGCATATTTGAAGAGCTTTGAGAACACAGAAGTGACCACTTTGGGTGGGGATGGCTATTCTAGTTCCTAGAGGATAGGTCGATGACTTAGGACGGGTAGACATTGATGTGACAGAGCCCCTGTAAACGGAGGGGTCTGGGGAGAAGCAGGCGGCTTGGTTTGTCCTCCCTCTGCCAGGGCGACTGGGACCTGTACAAGGAAGTGGACCTTTTTTCTCTCCTAAAGAGATTCCTGTGCGTCACTGGGGAGCTGCAGACAGGCTGACTGAATCTAGATGTGGCGGTCGCGTTGTTTTGACTTGCTACAGTTTACTCATTGGCTGGAGCATGTTGGAGGTGAGGAGGGGAAGGGTCTGATGGATGCAGACTGGCTTCCTTCAGAGCTTCCTGGGCCGTGGTGAGTTGAAGGCAGGAGAAGCTAGGCTGATGGGAAGAGGCTGCTTTGGTCCAAGGATACGTCAGCTTTCCTGTCTGCATCTCTCTAGCAGGGAGTCTTGCCCAACTGACCTTGCAGCACTTGTGTGCTCAGAGCTGGAGAAGCCACAAGCAGGAGGTGCTCACATAATGTTTGTGTATCTGAATTGGGTGGCTTATTGTCTGAGGGGAACAGTCGTTGCTCACTTATCCTGCCTTGGCCAGTTTCCAACCAAAATGCCAAGATTCTTTGCTCCTGCTGAATTTGGACTGGATATAAACCCAAGGCTGGGTTTACATGTGGAGGACAGGGATGGAGTTAGGGTGGGGCTTTAATTGGCCCCTATATTTACCTCTTTGTCGGTGTGAGGACTACTCTGCAGTTGTTCCGTCTCCATGTCATCATTCAGTGGCAGATTGTATTTCTCATCTGGTCGCGGGGACTTAGCTGTCTCCATGATCATTGGCAACCAGCGGACATTTGTGAAGAAGCGATGTCCTTTAGTTTTGGTCAGTTTGTGTATCGGCTTGTGATGGCAGTTAAGTGGCTTTGTAACTTGGCCCTATGCAGAGCTGTGTCTCTGTGTCAGCACGGCAGTCTGGTTTCCATGCTAGGCCTGGGCGTGATCCTCCTGTCAGCTCACAGCCTCTCTGTAGGAGACTTGAGGTCTGATGAGCAGTTATTGAAAGAGCTGTGTGACCAGGCTCTGAGCAGAGTTAATCTCATGGTTATGGGCTGTTTAAACAAGCACACCTGTATAAACTGTCACTGTCTTTATCAAAGCCACTGTCATGCCTTTATAAATTTGGAACGCTTACTGGATGTGCCGCATTGTCGTTCTTGAATTTGTTTAGAGACCTGACTAGCCTCAGAACACCCTGTAAATACTTTCGATTTAAAAATTTTGGTTCCAGATTTGTAAAGTGATCTGTTCACCCTTTGTCCCCCAGTAGATGTGTGTGTGCACACATGCACCTGTAGGAGTTGCTCACACGATCTGGTGCTTGCCTGCCCTTTTTCAAGGCCTTTGAGGGCCCTGGTGATCTGGCCCCGCATCCTCTTTCAGTCTTTGCTCCAGTCTTTGTACTTTGCTGCTTGGCTTTTTCTTCCCGGTGTCCCCTCTACTAAGACTTCTGTCTGAACAGACCCGCCTGTTCCCTTCTTGTCACTGGCTCAGCCTTCAAAACCGACCTAAATGCCACCTCCCAAGACATGGACCAGAGACAGAACGAACTGTCCCGCTTCTGTGCTGCAACAGGGCCTTGCTTATTCCTCCAGCATAGTGGGGGACAGCCATTCATTCATTCCTCATTCATTCGTTCATCCTTGTGTTCACCCCTTGGCCATTTTGGGAGAGTGGTTACTGAGTATCAGGCATTCTGTTAAATGCCAAGGATAGAAAAATGACCAAAAGCATGGATGTACACAACTCTTAAAGGTCTTAGAAACTGCCAGGGTGCAGGACACATAAACAGATCATTCCAGTGTGGTGAGTGAGGGAAGTTCAGCTGCACTGGCCAGCAAGGGTGCTGTTTGTGTGAACACACTCAGAGGAGGTTGGGAGAAGCCAGGCCAGGCTGCCCAGTGGAGAGACCTGGCATATCCTTGCTGGGTGGGGTGCTGTTGAGGGCAGGGGAGCACAGGGCATTTACTGATTTCCTTCTCTGGTGGCTGGGTCGTGGGTGGGGAGCTGGAGAGGTGTGTTCAGTAAGTGCTTTACCACATTCAGTTGAAGCAGCGAATTAAAAATCAGAAATAATGTCCCTTTCATGTTTCTATCTCATCTTATTTCAGAGTGAATTTAAGGCAGCTTACAAGACTATTAAATAGCATAAATTAAAAGTTGGAAAAAGAAAAAAAAAAAAGAAGTCCTTTAAGGGGTGACCCAAAGTGGACTCAGGAAACCAAGATTGTAGACCAGAGTGAGCCCTTTGGCATCTGTGAGGGGCCTGAGTGAAGTTTGGCCTGTCGCTGGCCACAAGGAGGAAAGCCTGGAGTTCTGTATGTTACAGAACCTTTCCCTGGGATCTTTGTGGAGGGCCATCAGCGCGATAGGATGCATGGCCTCCTCGACATCCTGGGTGCGGTGCCAGTCACTAATCTCACAGGATGTTTCTTCTGGTAACCCTTGGTGTGCTGATGGCAGCATCGAGAAGCATAACTCAGTAAGAGCAAATGCACGCGGCGTTCCCAGAGTCCACTCTCTCTGCATTAACTGCAGAATCAGAAAGGTCCGGGGCAGGGGTGCTGGTGGTGGTGGAACAGGCTGTTTTCTTGTTCCTTTCTGTTTTGGGGTAGTTTTTATTGAAGTACAGCTCACATATAGAAAGGTGTGCACATGGTTAGTATTAAGCTCCCTGTGTATTTCCATTGTGGCCACGTCTACATCCAGAGCTGCAGACTGTATCAGGTGACCGGCCCCTCAGGAGTGTGCTGCTGCTGCCTGCAGCCACCCCCATAGGGCCCACCACCCTTACTTCTGGCAACGTACGTTTGTTTTTATCTTGTATGCACTTGGTAGGAATGGAAACACTCAGTCTGTGTTCTTTTCTATCACTTATTTTGCCAACATTGCATTTGTAGCATTCACCCAAGTTGTTGCTTGTGTTTATTGTCATTGCTGTGTCCCACTGAACTTTCCATGATGATGTAAATGATTCCTATCTGTTGTACCGTACAGCAGTTACTAGCCGTTTTAGGCTGTTGAGCTCTTGAGATGTGGCTAGATAGTGTGACTAAGGAACTGAAAGTTTATTTAATTTTTTTAAATTTTAAATTTATTTGAAAGAGTTACAGAGAAGGAGAAAGAGACAGGGAGGGAGGGAGGGAGAGAGAGAGAGAGAGAGATAGCTTCCATCCATTGATTCACTTCCCAAATGGCCACAACTGCTGGGGCTGGTCCAGGCTGAAACCAGGAACCCAGAACTCCATCACAGTTTCCCACGTGGGTGGCAGAAGCCCAATTACTTGGGCCACCCACTGCTTTCCCAGGTGCATTAGCAGGAAGCTGCACTGGAGGTGAAGCATCAAGGACTCAAATCAGGTTTCATATGGGATGCTGGCATTGTAGGCAGTGGCTTAACCCACTGTCCCACAACATTGGCCCCTATGTTTATTCTTACTGATTTATATTTGAATGTATATATAACTAGTGCATGTTTTGGACTGTGTGGTTTTATAACATTTCATTTTATTAATATTCTATACTTTATATATCCTATGGTTGATTTGACTTTTTCTGGCTATTACAAATAATGCACATATAAACAGTTGTACATCTGTTATGGTGAGCATTTCTTTGGGACTTTTACTTAGAACTTGGAGTTGCTGGTGACAGCACTACGGTGTAACAGGTTAAGCCACCGCCTGCATCTGGCATCCCATATTGGTGCTGGTTTGGGTCCTGTCTGCTCCACTTCTGATCCATCTCCCTACTAAGTCCTTGGGTTCCTGCACCTATATGGTAGACACAGTTGAAGCTCCTGGTTTCTGGTTTCTGGTTTCTGGTTTCAGGCTTGCTCAGCCCTGGCTGTTTCAGCCATATGGAGAGGGAACCAGTGGATGGAAGATTTCTCTCTCTCTCTCTCTCTCCCCCCTTCTCTCTGTAACTCTTTCAGATAAATAAAATCTTTAAAGAAATAACTTAAAGTTGCTGAGTCAGGAGGTATACACTTAGACACCTTTAGTATATAGATACAGCCAGAGAGTTTTCCAGAATGATTTTCCAGAATGATTGTATCACTTTGTACTTTCATCAGCTGACTATCAGCATTCCAGTTGCTCCACATCCTGGATAATACTTGGTATTATTTGTATTTTGATTTCCCACTGTTGCATGTTGGACAGCTTTGTGTATTTTTTACTAGCCCTGTAGTTACCTTTTATAAAATGCATTAACATTGCTTTTTCTTGTTGGATTCTTTGACTTTTTTTGTAGAAGTTCTTTAATTATTAGGGATATGAGTCTATGTATTACAGATTTCTTCAACTTGTAGTTTGCTTTATATTTTCTTATTGGTTCTTTCAGTGAGAGGAAGTTCTTAATTGTCATATACTCTAGTTTATCATTTTCCCTCTCTGATTATGCTTTTGGTGTCTTCATAAAGTAATCTTTGCTCCTTTAAGGTCATGTAGATAGTCTCTTGGATTTTGTTTTAAATTAATTATGGCTTTGCATTATACTTTGAGATAGAAAATCCATTTCAGATGAATTATAGAATATGGTGTGAGGGAGGGGTCAGGTATTATTTTTTCCATATGGCCATCAACGAACCAATTTATTGAAAAGACCATTCTTTACTCAGGACAATGTGATGTTACCTTTATCACGAATCAGGTGAATGTGTATGTATGAGCTTGTTTCTGGATTTTCTGTTCTGATCCGTTGGCCTCTTTTGTATGTCTTTGTGCCAGTGCCTACTGTTAATGATTAAGCTTTGCAGTGAGTTTTAATATTGGGTAGTAGAAGTCATTCAGCTTTGGTTTTCTTCTTTGAGGTTGTGTGAAAGCTGAATTTCTTCAAATCTGTTGCTTTATCCTGTCCTTTGACACCTATGCTATGTGACATTCTCCTGGGTCCTAGGAGTCACATGGGCTCTGTTTCTGCTCCCAGGAGTTTTATGGTCATATTTGAGACTCACAAAAGACCCCTGTGTTATTGGGGGCAGGGTGGGGGCAGGGTAATCAGGATCTGCATGCTTGGAGCCATTAGAAGTTGATAAATGCACATAGGCCTGACTCGACACCTACATGAGACCATGCAGCCTGTTCTGATGGCTGAGATGATGGAAAGGAAAAGCATGTACTCTGATGAATCATGTTCTTGGTTATCTTAGACAGGAAGAGGATTTTTTTTCTTCGTTTTCTGGGCATGTTGAGTCTAGATTTTTGGATCTTATTAAGCTAGTGCTCATGAGATCCATGTGGATTGACTGGCTCCTCAGAGTTTGAACGCCAGTGTATGTGGTAGAAGAACCAGAGCAGGGCTTGGACTTATCAGCTCAGTGCTTTCAAATGCCGTGTTGATTCACATGTCTTGTTGGAAATGGCTTCTGACCCATTCAGAAGTGAACTGTGCATTTACCTGTGAATTTTTTCTCTCGTGCTTGTCTAAATAATCCAGCATGCCGAGAGGCATTCCAGAATGAGAAGCATGCTAAATCACAGAAGCTGGAGAAGAGGGCCCGGGACCATTTTTGTAAAGACCAGGGAGGGCCATTGCTGATGCAACACACTTAGAATTCTGAATCAGCCAAGGGGGCCGCATCTGAGCAGGTCAGCTGCTGGGCCTTGGAGTGAGTCCAGAGCCAACATATCATTAAGTTGGCTGGCAGCTAACCATGTAACACTGGGTGAGTCTCTATTGACCTTTTGTAGCTGGGGTGACATGTACCCATAGACTTGCCACCCAGGGAGCCAGCTCTCTGATAACATGGGGCCTGATGGTCCCTCTTAACATGGGGCCTGATGGTCCCTCTTGAAAGGGTGTATTTTTATACTCTCTGTGTTTGTGTAGTTCTCAGATATTTTTATAATTTTATTAAAACATTTTTAACAGGCATATAAAAATCATACATGTTTATGGGGTGCCATGTGGTGTTTCTGCACATGTCACAGTGTATATTTTTGTCATGTGTGTTGATGTCTCAAAATATAGACTGTTTGCTTTTGATTTTTAATCTGTACTCATAATCATTGAAAATGCTAAGATGTCAAGGCAACCTGACGAATCTTGCCAATAATGGTAGTAACATTATCCAGGGGTTAGTGGCTAAGGAGTTATTTTTCCCAGTGTTTTCATTTTTTTAAAAAATTTTTTACTATGCATTATGGCTGGTGAGTCTACCTGAAAATATGTTCACTCTACAAATTTGTTGGAATTAAGGAGTTAGGGGTTTTCTTGGGTTTTCTTTGGCTGTCTGTCATGGGAAGGGCCTTACAAGTTCTCCCTTTGAAATAGTGACAACCACTTACTGCTAGTTTTAGCGATTTTTTTTTTCTCTTAGAACAGGAGAGAAGCTTGTGTTTCTGGGTTTGAAAATGTGTTTCCCAAGATTAAATTGTCTACTGCCCAGGGATATCTGACCCAGGCCATCCAGCTCATGTACTCTGTGCTCATTGTCTTAATATCATGTCTTTGCTTTAGAGTGACCAGATGAGATAGACTGCCAATGCTTGGTCTGTGTTCATGTCTTTTTAAAAAAAGTAAAGACTTGTTTATTTGAATGGCAGAGTCACAGAGAGAAGTGGAGAGACAGAGATAGAGAAAGAGGTCTTCCCTTAGGGTTCACACCTCAGATGGCCACAACAGCAGAGGTTGGGCCAGGCTGAAGCCAGGAGCCTGGAACTGCATCCACATATCCCATGTGGGTGGCAGGGGCCCGGGTACTTGAGCTGTCTTATCTTCCACTGCTTTCTCAAGCATACTAGCAGGGAGCTGGGTCAGAAGTGGAGTGGAATGCTGGCATTGCAGGTGAAGGGCAACAGTGATCGTCTTGACTGGTGGGTGGTGATGGGAAAGGGAGGGCCTCCTATATCTGTTCTCACTGACTCTCAGATTCATTCAGGGGATAGCTTAGGTGACTCCCCCAAAGACTGGTAATCCAGAGTGGTCCCATCAGAGCTGCATAGCATGAAATCAATCAGAGCCTTTCTTCAGCTGTCACCTGGGCAAGTACTTAGGGCTTGATGGAGCACAGAATTAATCAAGAAATCTCAGGATGGCAATGTTCAGTCCTCTAATGGGATGTTCGGCATTGGGGGCTTGGTGAAGAGATGTTGGCTCGTTGATGGAAGCCTGTTGATACAGAATGATTTTTGAAAATGAGAAGTAGTAATTATCCACTTCTCCCTGCTGAAAGCAGAGGGAACCTACTGGCAATTGGAGTATATGACAGCAAGGCTTTTGAGCTGTAACTGGCTGCATGGCAGACGTTGCCGTGACAGTTCTGCTGTCTCCGACAGTGACATGTGTTCTGCAGTTCCATCTCTGTGGTGGTTGCCTCTAAAATTCAGGTGGCTGATCCTCACCTGTATTTCTTAGGCTACATGTTGGCAAGGTTGGTGAATATCTGAAATGGTAGGAAAATAATAGCATGCCTCACTTATATGCATATGCAGAAGCAGTTAACCACGATTAGTCTCTGACATTCCTCCCAACTGCTCAGGGAGGTGAGTCAATATCATTAATATTCATTAGGAATTAATTAGACTGGTCTTGATGATGTCATTCTTGGACTAAGCTGAGCGTGCAGCATTGCCTGCTTCCCACTGTGTAGTGAGGGTGTAGTGTGTGTCTGGTGTTCCCATGGAATGTGGCTTCTATCTGAAGAAATGACTCCTAGAATCAAAGTATATGACTTAGGGTAACTCATTTAAGTCTCTGGGTTTAGAAGGTGGGAATAATACCCAAGGGCATAGTGTAATTACTTAAGATCTCATAGGCAAAAGTTTCAGGCATTGTGCTTTGGACTTGGTTCATTGGATGAAGGTGGGATTTGGATTTGAGATACCATTTCACATTAGAAGTAAAGCACTGGGCTGGTGCTGTAGCACAGTGGGTTAAGCCACTGCCTGCAATGCCAGATCCTTTATTGGAGTGCTCATTGGAGCCCCAGCTGCTCTGCTTCTGTGTTCTGTTTAAGTTCTGTGCTAATGCGCCTGGGAAAGCAGCAGAAGATGGCCCGAGTACCCACTTAGGAGGCCTGAATGGAGTTATTGCCTGGTGCTGGTTTGGCCTTGTCCCAACTTTTGCAGCCATTGGGTAGTGAACCAATGATGGAAGGTCACTTTCTGTTTCTGCATCTCTCTATCACTCTGCCTTTCAAATTAATAAAATGAGTATTTTTTTAAAAAAAAAGTAATGTTCCGGCCAGCGCCGTGGCTTAACAGGCTAATCCTCCGCCTTGCGGCGCCGGCACACCGGGTTCTAGTCCCAGTTGGGGCACCGGATTCTATCCTGGTTGCCCCTCTTCCAGGCCAGCTCTCCGCTATGGCCTGGGAAGGCAGTGGAGGATGGCCCAAGTCCTTGGGCCCTGCACCCGCATGGGAGACCGGGAGAAGCGCCTGGCTCCTGGCTTCGGATCAGCACGATGCGCCGGCCTCAGCAGCCATTGGAGGGTGAACCAGCGGCAAAAAGGAAGACCTTTCTGTCTCTCTCTCACTATCCACTCTGCCTGTCAAAAAAAAAAAAAAAAAGTAATGTTCCTGTGGGATTGTGGCACAGTAGGTTAAGCTGTTGCTTGGAAGTCTGGCATCCTGTATCACAGTGCTTGTCCTGGTTACTCTATTTCCCACCCAGCTTCCTGCAGATGGGTCTGGGAAGGCAGCAGAGGTTTGTTCAAGTGTTTGGGCCTCTACCACCTTTGTGGAAGACCAAGATGGTATTCCTAGCTCTGGCTTCAGCCTGGCCCAGCCCCAGGTGTGTTTTTATTTCCAGAGTGGACCCCTGGGGATGGAAATTCTTTCCTCCTATTGCTCTGCATTCTTTAAAAAAAGAAGAACAGCACCTTTATCCCTGGTCTTTTTTTTGGAAGGCAAACTTTCTCCTTTGAGAAAAATTTGGACTTTGACTAAGATCAGCTGACCTTTACACCATCAAATGCTTGGTTGAGTTGTCGGCTATAAATATTCCAGCCATGTGATTCTCTCAGGTGGCAACTGCCTGTACCTACTTCTGCTTCTTCCTGAATTATTGCAGGCCTTTTTTCCCTTTGCCATTCCCTATATGTTGCCCCTCCCTCTCACCTGCTCACTTAAATTTACTCTGCTATCGTTTTTCACTTCTTTGAATTTCTTCTTTGGCTACCTCTTTGGTTCCTGGTCTCTCTCTCTCTCTCTCTCTCTCTCTCTATCTATCTATCTTTTTTTAAAGATTTATTTATTTATCTGAAAGGTAGAGTTACAGAGAGTCAGAAGCAGAGTGAGAGAGAGGTCTTCCACCCACTGATTCACTCCCCAAATAGCCACAATGGCCAGAGCTGGGCTGATCCGAAGCCAGGACATTCTTCCGGGTCTCCCTTGGGTGCAGGAGCCCAAGGACTTGGACCATCTTCCACTGCTTTCCCAAGCCATAGCAGAGGGCTGGATCAGAAATGGAGAAGCTAGGACTTGAACCAGCACCCATATGGGATGCTGGCACTGCAGGCAGTAGCTTTACCCACTGCCACAGCACTGGTCCTGGCTTCTGGTCTTTATACCCTCAAACCTCTCATAACTTACCCTACAGCTGTCACCTTGCTGCTTTAGTGGTCAAAAGGCAAGATAAAAAAGTAAAATATTGTATCTCAAAAATTATCATTCTTCTCAAGGTTTAGCTTCCCTGTTAGAGGACAAAAACTTTTTTGTCCCTTGAACAGGACTGTCCGTTGTCAGTCATCCTGGTTAATGAGTAAGAAATTGCATCAGACAGCCGACTCTTCCTTAGCCGCATGGTGCCCAGCGTAGGTCTGTCCTTTGTGTCTTTCTAATGTGGTGATTTCCTTTGAGGCTGTTACTGCTCATTAGAACCCTACCAGAATTGTGGTGAAAGATGGCAAAGTAGCTGCAACTGTTCCCTTTTCGTGGAACCTTAGGGTGGTAGCCACAGTCATGTTGTCGAGGAATGTTCACATCATCTGTTGGTTAATTCTTTTTTAAGTAAAAAATGTGTATGCCAACTACTGTATTAGCACTGAGGGTGCTGTGCTGAGTTTGTCTCTGCTGTTGAGGATCCTGGGGTTCCGTGAGGGGAGCAATGACAAGCCGACTTAGCATGCTGTGTTCTAGGTCGAGTCTGGGCAACACAACGTGGTCAGTGGTGAAAATGGCTTCCTTCAGGGTTAGTAATGGAAACTGAGGCGTTGGGTTACTCAAGTGGATGCACAGTCCTAACTCCCAATCTGCTGCCTCATATATAGTTAAGACACTCTGACTACCACAGGCCGTGGTACAGAGTGGTAGAGAGAGCCTAAATCATCTGTACTTGGTTATATCCATTGTGTGGCCTTCATCCCATTGGCTTGGTGATAAAATGTGCATTGGTCAAATATACCTATCATGTGACCTCACTATGTTCACGTTACTCTTCTTGAGGTATCATGGGTAATTACACTGTGACCCATTTATCCATTTAGGGAGTGTGGCTCTAGGGGGCAGTTTGCAGGATACTTGGATCACTGGAAACAGTTGTTTTGACAGTTTATGTTAGTGTGGCTGAGAAGAGTGTCAGAAAAATAAGAGCTTTCCAAAAGATGTCTACAATTGAAACAGAGGCAGAGGACTACATAATCCACATGTGTGCACCTCAGAATGGAATTAAAGGTAATTTTATTTTGTAGCAAAAATTCTGATGTCGGCGCAGTTCTTTTTTTTAATAGTACATAGTTCCCATGATCTTTCTGAAGTAGGTTCAACAAACACAGTTTTGTAGGTATTCTGTGGGAAGGGTTATTCCCCACTTCCCCTCCCCAAAATCTTGAACTTGTGAATATGGTCAGATTTAAGCAACTGTTATACGTGAAGGTGCTTGTCCTTGGACAATTGATTTCCCAGAGTGAACTGTTAGGGGATGCCCTTTGATTTATTATCATCCCCTTGTTGGGTGTGTTGGCATCATAGGTGCATATCATTGTCTAGAGATGATGGGCTTGGAAAGAAATGTGGATCTATTCATAGTTTTACAGATGACAGAGTACCTTTCCTTGTTCACTCACTAAATCTTTATGTTCACTCTGTGGGGTGAACCCTCCCCTTCAATGACTGCTCTGTGTTTTTTTTTTTTTTTTTTTTTTTTTTTTTTTTAAGATTTATTTATTCGAAAGGCAGAATTGCAGAGAGGCAGAGGGAGAAGGAGAGGGAGAGGTCTTCCATCCAGTGGTTCATTCCCAAAATGGCCACAATGGCTGGAGCTGGGCTGAGCTGAAGCAAGGAGCCAGAGGCTGCCTCCCAGTTTCCCACATGAGTTCAGGGGCCCAAATACTTGGGGCATCTTCTACTGTTTTCCCAGGCACATTAGCAGGGAGCTGGATCAGAAGTGGAGCAGCTGGTACTTGAGCCATCACCCATATGGGATGCCAACACTGCAGGCAGCAGCTTTACCCAGTATACCATAGTGCCAGCTCTGACTGCTCTGTATTGGGACTGAATTTCTTATCTCCATTTTATAAATGAGACCTGATTTTCTGAGAGATCACCTTAGTTTGAGTTGCATGACTCCTGGCAGAGCCAGATTTAGAACCCACATCAATTTGAGTCATTTCTTAAAAGATTTATTTATTTTATTTATTCAAAAGGGAGAGAGAGAGAAGGAAAAGGAGAGAGGGAGGGAGAAAGAACTGATTCCATCCACTGGGTTACTTCCCAAATGCCCACAATAGCCAGGGCTGGGCCTGGCTGAAGCCAGGAGGCAGGAACTCCACCCTTTGTCTCTTTATGTTGGTGGCAGATACTCAGGCACTTGGTTCATCCTCTCAGCCTCACCAGGCATGTTGGCAGGAAACTGGATCAAGCAGAACAATGAGGACTGGAGCTGGCACTCTAATATGGAATGCTGGTGATGCCCACCCCCCAGTTTGAGTGACTCCCTCCCTCCAAGGATGTCTGGGAAGGTGAAGACATCAGATATGTAGGTGCAGATACTCTGTGCATAATCCACTCAATTAGCTCTTCATGTTAGTCATGAGTAGGTGCTTATTACTGTACCTTTAGAATCAAGGTAGGTTGAGTGGTCGTTAACCAATTCCACACGTCTTTAGGAAACTCCTAAAATGTCACAGATAGTCTCAAAGCCACTAGATACAAGGTCAGTTTCCAGGATGAGGTGGATTTTGAGCTGAGCTGGAAGGAAGCTGAGGATGCAATGCCAGAATGTTTATTTCGGTATCCAGTCGGGGAGCTTTTCTCAGCCAGCCCCAGTCTTGTGATCGGAAACTCTACCCATACAGGGCCTCATCTTACAGTTGGGTTGTAAAACCAAGGCTTTTCTCACTCTGTGGATTATGTATCTTGTAGTTTCTGGGGCTGGGCCTGGCCTATATCCAGGGTGGGTAATTCCATCCTTCAGAGCTCCACTTGACCAAATTGCAGGAGTCTGGACACAGAGTTTTTCACTTTGCAGTAAATTAATAAAACCACGTGACTATTTAGGACAGTGTCTGTATGTACTAAGTGGACGGGTCAGTCCATGCTAGTTAGTGTTGGCATTTCTCAAACAACCACAGACTTGTTCCTCTTTTCTGTAGATGGGGCTGTCCACGGGACAGTGCTGCTGGCCCTCTAGGGCAGTCCCCTCATTGCTACACAGGTCAGCTAGCAGAAAGTTCTTCTTCACATGGAGTCCAGATCTTCTTGGGGCCTTCTACAGAATGCGTCTACACCCTGTCCATGGGGCATGCAGCTCTTCACAGGTGTACAGTACCTAAAGCTCGGCAATGATGATGCAAAAAGATCTTCCTGGCTTGGAGCCCTGGGCTGGGGCTAAAACAAATGGAATTTAGTAAGTCATGAAGTAAATATACTCTTGATTTTAGCTCTAAAACCAACTGCTCAAGAGACAGGATTCAGGAAGAGAACCGGGGGGCAGGAGCTTAGAGGTTTCATGGACAGGTCCACTGCTGAGTGCTGGTTATTGAGAGTTGTGGCCAAATCGGGATGTGTTTGTGAGGCGTGGGCAGAGAGATGATATTGTCTATGCTGGAAGATGACCAAGGCCTGGGGGCTGCCCCTGTGTTACCTAAGTTGGTGTCTTGGGGAGATGGGATTAGCCTAATAGAATTTTACCCTGTCAGTGTGAAGGTGGCTGAGGCAGAGAATGAGTTCCCTGTCATTGATGGTGTTCAGTCTCAGACAGTGTAATCAGCTGATGAGATGTTTTAGAGGAGACTTCATAGTGGGGGATGGGGGTTGTTGTTTAACATGTTTATTTGAAAGGAAGAGTTAGAGAGAGTGAGAGAGAGTGAGAGAGTGAGTGAGAGAGAGAGAGAGAGAGTCAATGGCCAGGGCTCATCCAGGCCAAAGGCAGGAACCTGAAACTGCGTGTGGGTGCTACTCTCCCAGCGCATTAGCAGGGAGCTGGATCAGAAGTGGAGCAGCCAAGACTTGAACCTGTGCTCATATGGGATGCCAGTGTCACAGGTGGCAGCTTAACCTACTGTGCCATAGTGCTGCTCCTTGCTGGTGTGTTTGGGTTTGGAGACACTGGGGCCATCAGTTGTATGCTAACATTCTTTCTAGACAAACAAAGGTTTTGGGTCCCTTTAGCTAGCTTTCACTGCCCTGGGTTCTCTCTGCCATACTGGTCAAGTGCTGGGCACATCTTCTGTTTATCTTAAAATGTGGCTCCCTGGAGTGAATTCATATTGCTGTGAGCTGCCCAAGGGCTCAGGGACTGGCCTTTGGCATTTTTTTTTTTTTTGGTATGCATATGTTTTGTTTTTGTTTTATATTTTGTTCAGGGAGGAGGTGGGTAAGCCACTGCTCAAAGAATTTACCCTCATTCTTCTCTAGTTGGAGCGAGAACTGACTCTAGGGCATAGTTTAGTTCAGCTGGTGTTTATAAGACTCTTAGATCTTAACCAAAAAATGTGATAGTTCGGGAATTCAAAAGGTCCCTACTGCAGGCGTTGTAGGGTTCATCTAAGGGTGAATCACAAAACTCTTTCTTGTGGCATAAATTATAGGTTAATGTTGGCAATTTCTGAAGGCCCGTATAAACATTCATGTATTGGTAAGAGGTAGTAAATATTTTGCTGACAAGTTCTTTGAGTGATGGCTCAGTGGCAGCATTTAAAGGCAGAGAACCTGAGGGTTGTTTTTTTTTTTTTTTTTTTAAATCCAGGTGCTGCCAACTATAAAAAGCTGTCAGGGTGAGAAGCCAAAAGCACCCACTAGTTATAGCATTAATTGTGTAATATCCATGGGCTGCAGAGTTTCTGCACCTGGGATTTGTTGATATACACAGGTTGGGGAGGGCAGGAGGGAGATGGGATGCATTTGGGAGAGAGGCAGTCAGATAGACCCTGGATCACGGAGGAGTCCCTGGCTCTGAGTCGGGCTACCAGCACCTGCTTCCCTCCCGAGTGCCTCTGTTGTAATATCCATGGGCTTGAGGGGGTGGGAAGGGAGGAACAGTACTCACACAAAGCCCTCCTTACTGGAGCCCCAGGCCTCCCCCTTTCCATCAGTCCTCAGGAGCAATTCTTCTCCCTGCTTTTGGAAGGCCTTTGAATGTATGATCTGATGCCTTTTCAACAAAGGAATATTGATATGTCAGTGGGTTGGACAGCAGGGAGTGCTGGATTAGATCGTTTTCACATTGGTGTTATGCCAGTTTGGCATTTGTTGGGAGAGCTTATTCCTTTATTGCCATAGGTTACATGTATAATTTAAGGGGAATACATCTTTGAGAAAGACTTCTTTGGGTTCTGTAAGTATCAGTGCTACAGAAAAAGCAATGAAAAGACCCCTTTCTGCCCCACCCCATGTGTTCAGAATGTTAGATACAGTGCAATGTGCAGGTAGAGAACATTTCTACAGGTGTGCAAGGCACCCGTGGTGGTGGTGGTGAGGGGGTTGTGGCTGCCTCCAGGTCAGAGCTGAAAGCAGCAGAGTGATCTAACTGTACAGACTGAAAGCCCTGGAGACAGATGCTCGAGGCCCCGATTGGGTGGCGTTGCTGCTGCCTCAGTGCAATGAGTAATGGTGATAACAGCATCGTCTCCCTCCTTCCTTCCTTGATCCTGCCACCGCCTTGCATCTTGGTGATTTCATATTGGATGTTTTGACATTTCAGAGCTATGATGCCAATTACCACAATGAGGCAGACATCTTTTATTTTACTTTATTTTTTTTTAAGCAACTTGTTCTGCTATGGAGATTTGATTATCACTGAGCAAAGTGCCCCTGGTGGATAGTAGGCCGTTGGTAAATGGTTTTTATATGAATCACAGCAGACTTGCAACTCTGAGCGAGCACTCTTCTTGGTTGAAAATGTCCTGTCTCCTGTGAAGATTTTCCAGCCTCTGCCTGTTGTTGCATTTCTGTCTGAGTGCTTACCAGGAGACACAGGATCTCAAAATTCCACATCTCCCTCAGGAGTTACTCTCCAGGCAAAACTGGTGATGGGAGAACTTGCAACAGAGCCAGCCAGAGTAGCACAAGGGTGCTTTAGAAAGTTTGTGGAAAAAACAGAATTAAAAGATAAGTTTATTAGAGTGCAAAGGAATTTGGAAATCCATGATTAGTTTTTTCATGATGCACGTTTTCCTCTCCTATGTTTGTGGTCACCTGTCTCACACTCCTTTGTGATTTCTCTTTTTAGGTTTATTTTCTTGAAAAGGCTCCAGGCTTCGGCTTGGAAAATACAACCGCCAAAATTGAGCCCAGCAGCTGGAGCGGCAGCGAGAGCCCTGCCGAAAACATGGAGAGGATGAGTGACTCTGCAGATAAGCCCATTGACAATGACGCAGAGGGGGTCTGGAGCCCCGACATCGAGCAGAGCTTTCAGGAGGCCCTGGCTATCTACCCGCCGTGTGGGAGGAGGAAAATCATCTTATCAGACGAAGGCAAAATGTATGGTAAGTGGCCTGCAATGATGCTGTGAAATACTCCCACCTGCCATTGTGTGCCAGCCTTCCCATGCGATGGGTTCATTGCATTGGGTCGAAGATCTCCATGGCACCAAAACAGATGCTTGGAGGAGTGCAGGTGGTTGCAGTAGCAAATGCAGACGCGAGTGGTGGGTATGTGTTCTTTGGAATGCAGGCCTAGTCTAAGAGAAGCATTGCTGCTGAATTCAGATGACTGGTGCTGCAGAGCCACGGGGTCCTGCAGCCGCCAAATCTCTGGTCCCTGGATGAACTAGAAGTATAGATGTTATATGAAGTCTAGTATTTCTGAAAGCCAGCACTTAAAAAAAAATGCACACACAATCACCAACCCTGTGCAGGCCAGGTAAGATGCACACATGGGCTCAGTCAGACCCCTGAGCGACCAGTGTGCAGTTGGACAGCCAGATGAGGCATGAACCTCCTTGCTGCCCCAGAGAGGCTCCCCTTCTACAAGGGGGTACCTCGCAATGTGTTCTGAAGGAGACTCGAGAGTGCCCGGGAAGGTGAGAGCTGTTACCCCGACGCCTGAGGATGCCGAAGGCAGCAGTGAGGGCCCCGTCCCTCGGCTGGGGTTGGCCTGCCGGCTGTGGGTGTTCCCCCTCCTCCCCTGAATGCTCCCAGGTGCAGACCTGCAGCCCTCTGCTTACCTTTTGGGTAGCAGATGGCAGGTGGTTGCTTGTCCATTCTGCTTGTCTGACTGGACACGTTGAGTTGACAGTCTGCACTGTTGCAGAGTCTAAAGAGATGCAAACAACAGAAACTCAGAAAGAACCGGCTCAGCCACCTACCTGGGGTTGTTAACTTGTCGTGAGAAGGATTTATTTCTAAATAATTTGAAATCTTTTCCATAATAGGGTATTGTACCTTTAACAGTGCGCTTCCTCCATCAGGAGCCGTAGGAGGCTGCAGCTCAAACCAGCAGACACTGCTGAGGAGAAAGCAGATGGTGGTGCAGCTGCTACCAGCTGTGCCCCCCACCCTGCCCGCTCCCTCGCCAACTGGGATGATGTAATGGAAACAAGGCAAATTGTGCTTTCTGGAGCGTTGGCGTCTCTGAACCTGTCATACACAGGGGAGAGAGGGGGCGGGGGGCCCAACCCCCTAGCATTTGTTTCATGCTCTCATAATATTCCTTGTAGCCAGAGCAGCTTCTTTGTGTCTAGAGCTGTAGACATGTGATGAACCAACTCAGCTGCCATGGCTAAGAAGTGTGTGGGTCTAGGTTTAGTCTGTCCTCAGCTCCTCTTTCTCAGCCTGCCTTTTTGCTTCCAGGGCTCTATCTTCATTCCTGAAAAGGCATCTCCTCTGTCTCTTTAATGCAGAGAACAGCACTTTAATCCTCTTTGAAGACGGTTTTATGAGGTGTTATGAAGGGTGCTTTGGGCCATGACCTTGTGCAACTCACACTGGTTTACCCAGAAATCGCTCTCATCTACAATAATGGCTTAGTTGGAATCCAGGTTGGGATTCACGACAGCACTTCACTTTTCACAAGGAACCTGGGGAAAGGCACTGCTCCTTTACAGATGGGTCTTCAATGGCTGACCATGTAATAAATTCAAAGCTAAAATCAAGTTTTGTCAACCCCAATGTTTGTTCTCTGTTGAGATTTTACTTTTAGATGGTATCCATGGTAGATTTTACCAATTCACCTGGACCTCAAATGCTAAAAATATTTTTATGTAAAATAATTGTGTAAGAGCTCCTGACCATAATTGGATGTCAGAGGCAGCAGCAGTCTAGGAAAAAGAACAGTGGGCAGTGTTGAGTTTCAGTCAGTCCGTCCACCATGAACTTGAACAGCGTGACCATGGTCTTCGTATGTTTTGTGTGTTGGTAGATGATGCCTGTGGGGCCCTTAGACTTCTCTGTCTTCCAGTGCCGCGGTTTTGTGACTTGTGCTCAGTGAGATGCGCAGTTACTGACGTATGTGCTGGCTGTGGTGTCCTTAGGGCCCAGGATGACTGGGGTTCTGAAAGCCTCCTGAGTGCACGTGTACTTGATGTATGGAATCTTTTCTCCTTAAATCAGCAAAACAATCACTGACTGAGTTGGCAGCCAGCCTGGGTTAAATGGGAGCCATCTTTTTGAGCAGGTAGCACTGGGATTAGAACTCACTGGGGGAGAACAGTCTCACAGGTTGTGGGTTTTTCAGCAGGTGGCGTATATAGCCTGTAGGACTTTGTACCCTGAGAGGCATTTGCTACACTGGCCCCAAAGCCAGTGCAGCCTCCACATCCAGAAATCGCCCTGGGGAGAAAACATCTACCCACAGTGCTTGGTCAACACCGAAGAGCTACTGCCTTGGAAGCGACATGTGGTGATGGGCAGCCTACAGAGCTAGAGACTAGACCCCTTCAGAGGAACTGCCTTAAGTGCCTGGAGGGTGCTCTGACCTGCCTGTGACTTTGAGGATGAGAGAAGGTTGATTTGGAGCTTGCACAGTGAGGCCCCAGACGCTGGGGGGATTGAGTCATGTGAGCAGTGTGGGGCCAGAGCTACCGTTCCTGGCTCCTGGCCTGTTCCCCATCTTACCGCACACGAGTCAGGACACAAACCAGACCAGGAATCAGGGTTTCTTAAGGTCTTAAGACCATCGTTTTTCTCTAAGGGTTTTGAAAATGAAAACATTGAAAACATTTTGGATTCCATGTAGTAAAATCAAAATAATTTAATGTCTTTTAGTGAAATGCCAAGTGTTTCTGACTTAAGGGGGTTATTCTGATATTTCTGAGCATTTGTGGAGTGCTTTGTGATGTTGCTGAACCTGAGCCATTGGATGAAGCAAGGTCAAGTGATTTATTTTTGTAATGAAATTTCCTTCATAGTTGGCAGTAGAGCAGATACAGTCTTATAGAGGAGGAGAATGGAAAGCCCTCTGTGCGATGGAGCTTTGGTCTTCAGGGGAGCTGAGACTTTACTGTAGTTGGCCTCCCTGTGCTTAGATCGCTTCTGCTTTGGCCACCTTTAATGTGTAGGCAATAGTTCTTGTGGGTAGTTGGGAGGGGGTGGGACCTTCTTTGACTTTATTCCTAACGAGCACACTTGTTTGAATGGGCTGGCGCTCTCTTTTTCTATGGCTGTCTTTTCATTAGCTCTGTGTCTTTTTCTGGTGGATAGTAGGAGAGGGGATGACAGGAAGACAAAAACTGGATTTTAGAAGACCAGACCATAATTTAAAACAAAACCGTGAATGTGGGACTATGTGGGTATGTTTCTTTTGCAACTGAAAACTCCAGTCTTGCAAGTGGTCAAATAACCCCCATAATTAAACCAGGCTGAGGACAGGAGCTGTAGAAGCAGAGAAGTATACCACTGAACAGTTTGGACTTGATAATTAATATCAATCTACCACTTCTGGGATTCAGACTTTGCCTTACTTCTCTCCGCCTCAGTTTCCTGAGCTACAGAGTGGGGTTAAATAGATGAAGAATTCCATGTACTAATTGTAATCTGGGGCCCTTTCTACCATGCCTGCAACACCAGCCACACAGTTAGATCTGAGGCAGTGTTTATGAACTGCAGACAAAGAAGGCCTCTGCTGTATACTGTGCTAAAGACTTTCCATGGAATTTGCATCAGATGCTCAGCAGTGCCTCGAGGTCAGTGTTGTGTTCCTGCTTCACAGATGAGGAAATTGAGCTATGAGGGGGTAAAGTGGCTCTCAAGGGCCAATATAAATGGTGTGAGAGTACAGAGTTTCAAATCCAGGTCTGTCTGACCCTGAGACCTGGACTCTTAGCACTGTGCTTTTGTTCTTCCTTGGTGGAAACCACTATACAGCAATGCAACCAATTGGTGTTGGGTGCCAGCTGTGCTGGGGATTGTCAGGGACATGGTAGTGAACCAGACAGACACAGTCCCTGCCCTCATGGAGCTGTCACAAGTTCATTTGTAGGAAATTGACCTGAGGTCAAGGCTATGTGCCAAAGCTTTCTGGGAAGTCTGGGAGCCCTTTGAAGATGGTCACCTTCCACTTAGCCTTTTGAAGCCTGTTCTTGGCCACCAGAGTCTAAGGCACTTGGCCTGATGCTGGCACGAAGACAGCATCTCAAATAACGCAGTGGGGAGGGTCCCGGATCACAAGGCTGGCCCTGCTGGTGGCCAGGAAGATATCTGGAAGGTTCTGGTGCCCTAGGAGTCTACAAGCACTCTGGCCAGTGACTTTCTGCTTTTGTGAGCAGAGGTCTTCAGGGTCCTTGCTTAGGACTGTCCCAGGGAGGGCCCCTTTTTCCTGCGCTGTCAGAGCTTACTGGTCAGCTCCAGAGAGCCCCAGAAGGTGTTTCTGGGTCAGTTCTCCCCACTTGCTGACCTGTGCCCTGCCAGCCAAGGGGATGCAGGACTTGGCCCCTTGTTGACTCACAGGAGCACGAGACACAAGGGGGAAGAAGGGAATGTTGTGCTCTTCTAGCGAGCTGGTGGCAGCACTGACCAGGGGACCTCAGGATGAGGGTGCTCACAGGCACACACGGGTGAGTGTTCGTTAAGCAGTGAGGGCAGGCAGAGGCTGAAATCTGCTCCAGAGCTGGTCAAGGAGACGCGAGGTCGCTCTTCCATGTCTCTGACATGGGGCTGGTGCGCTGTGTCTGTGAAGCCCCCAGAGACCCTGGTGTGGGGGTGACCATGGACTCCAAGCCCTGTAGGCCTTGGGAAAGGGATCCGTGGGGCCTGAGCCAAACTTATGTTTCCCCGGTTTCCATCTGAACGTTGTGTGGCATGTTTGATTTCCTGTCTGAACTGTGTGATTTGGGGTGTTATTTCAAGTCAGTTGGTTAGAAATCTGAAACCAAAAGAGCTAGACCTCTAGTGCAATCTGGAAGCTCCCTACTGCAGGGGCCGTGTGTGTCCCAGCCTGCCCTGTGCAGGCTCTGTTTGAAGTCCTGAGACACAGAAGGTGTCAGTACTGTTTGTTGACTGCACTCATGAGATGGATTATTGGTTAAAACGGAGAAAGTGGACTGATTAAGTCTGTGGGCCTGAGGGCCTCTACTGTTACAGGAACTGGGTAATAAAGGAAGAAAAGGGAAAAGAAAAGTGTTGTGCTTTATGGTCCTCTTAGATGCAGAAAGAAGAGCCTTTGATAACTGTGGTTTGTGTGGGCACATGGTAATTTAAGGAGGAAGAAGGGATTGCTGCTCAAAATAGGGCCCATAGTAAGGAAACGGTTAATTCTGGAATGCTCAGAACTGAAGAGTGGATTTTGAAATAGTTGGGTTCCTGTGAGAGTAACAGAGCCAGCATCATCAGTGTTTTGATGGGGAAACTGGGGGGAGGTGGGGAACATGCAAAGGTTTATGTGTAAGGTGCAAGCTCTTGTGTAATCCATGCAGAAAAAAAATAGCTCATTAAGGATGGCTCAAGAATTGGTCATAAAGGGAGGGAAAAGGAAAAGAATGTTATTTACACATTGTGCTTTCTCCCGTCCAAGTACTAACCAGCCCGACCCTGCTTAGCTTCCGAGGTCAGCCGAGTTCAGGGTGCTGTGGCCGTGGACGGGAGATGTGCTTTCTGACAGCGCTGCTGCGGTAGCGTGAGCAGTCAGGGCACCTGAGATGATGCCTCTTCACCGAGGTCCTGCACTGTGCTCCCACTGCGAGCGGGGACAGCAGACAGACATGAGTGAAGTAGTTGGCCTGTTTGAGCGGCTACCCTGTGTCTGGCACTCTCTCAGTGCTTTAGAATGTGATATTTTGTTTATTCCTCACGGCAGCCCAATGTAGTTATCCCCATTTTATAGCTGAGGAAGCTGAGGCCTTGGAAGGTCAGGTTACTTGCTGAATGTCACAGGGTAAATGAGTTGTGGAGCTGACATTTGCAACCAGTCTGTGAGCTGACCACAGTGTTGATGCAGGAGGAAGAATATTCTGTTCTAGAGATACACACAGTTTAGAGGTAGGGGGCACGAGGTGTGATCACTCAGGTTGTGGGAATGCACTTGTGTATATTGGAACATGAAAGGGCATGAGAGGCACAGAGACAGACCTGTGTAACTTTGAATTTGCAGGAAAGGCCAGTTAAGAGTTTAACTGACTGTTTTATACTCATAGACGCCTTTGGAAATCTGCAGAAGGTTCTGAACCCTCTCCCCAGAAAAATGCATATTTGCATGTAGTTACAGGATTGTTGGATGCAACTTTAGATGGTTTCTGGAACCCCAGTTCAAGTTTGCCTCTATGGGGAGAAAGAAAAGGGAAGAGCATCATGGCTGAAGAGAATAGCATGATAAAAGGGCCGGAGGCCTGAATGGGTGCAGCAGTGCTGGACTTGGGCCTGAGTGCCCCAGGAGGGGTGGTCCGTGAGCCTGGCGGATCTGGCAGGGGCCAGGCTGTAGAGGGCCCCCATGCCCTACCAGGTTTCTTGTTGTGGGTTTCAGGAAAGAGGATGTGACTCAACCTGTGTTTTCCAATCCAGCTCCACAGGCTCATGGCAAGTTAGATGGCTGTTGCAGAACTCCCATGGGTGAGCCTGAGGCCTACTCTAGGGTGCTCCCAGTGCCGTGGGCGGGAGGAGTTTCTGATAGGGAACCAACAGAACTTGCTGACCTGATGTGACTTGTGAAAGAGAAGGAGGGAGGGGTTTGATTTCAGGGTTCCAGTGCTGGGTGATGGGGAGGATGGTGGGCTGTTCCACCAGATGGGAATAGAGGCAGAAGCAGCAGATTTGTAGAGTAGAAGGCGATGAGGAACAGAGTTCTGTCATCTGCCTGAGGGTACCAGGTGCCCCTCCGGCTGACTCTATGGAGCTGAAAATTCATGCCTGGAGCTGGGGTGGTTGGGAGTGCAGGGGTAGTTTGAGGACTCCCACCAGAGATGTGATCCCTAAAAGCTGTGAGTTTGGATGATACAGTTCCCAGTATCTCCAGCAGAAGTGGCTTGGGCTTGAAATGGAATGGCTGTAGCCGTGGGAGAGCAAACAGATGGCCATTTTCAGAAAAAGTGAGATGGGTCAGTGGCTTCCAGCCCTGACCATCATCAACAGAAACCCTGGAGGAGCTGGGAAGAAAAAGACCAGACAAATACTGACTCAACCCCTCTGGGAGTGTGGTCCCTGGGCATCTGTGTTTTAGAAAGCTCCCTGAGTCACATGGTGATCAGCTAGATTTGAGACCCACTGGGCTGCAGTCTGAGTCTCAGAAGATAGGACCACACCTTTAGGGTTGACACAAGAAACAGATGAACAGGAAGTGACACTGGCATTGGGAGTGGCCCTTAAAAAGTTGGGGCGCGTGGTGTTCTGACCATTTGCCTGGTGATTCAATTTGTTCTCCCTCTCTACTGAGAAGGAACTTTCCCTGCACCCAGTCTTTGGAGAGGTTTGGCTGTGCATGGTTCGAGACATGGTGTCTTGAAGGGCATAACAAGTTAAGGGCACACTTGGCAGGGACAGGACAAGGGAGAGACTTGGCTGTTGGGTTAGGCAGGGAGAAGAATTTGTGAGTTGCAGCAAACAGATAAGACTTTAAAGGCAAGGGGCCATCTTTGATGTGTAATGGCAGATGGGTGGAAGGTGGAGAGGGGGGCCTAGAGATCGTCTTCTTCAGAGGAAGATCAAGTCCTTGTGGGCCGAGGTGGGGTTGTTGGCTTTTGAAAAGTAGAGCAGGCTCAGTACGACGTTACGGAGGAATGGGCCTCGGTGGACAGGGGAGAACAGACTTGCAGAGCAGTGAAGGGCCCAAGAGAAGTTGGAGAGCATTATTGACTTTTGTTTTTTTAATTGTAGTTTTTATTGAGCTAATTGTAGATTTACTTGTGGGTTTTAGAAATAATAGACAGAGACCTTTCATATACTTTGCTCATTTCCTTGGCCTCCAAGGGTTAAGTTCTTTAAACAGTAGTGTCATGTGATCACCAGATGCCAACATAGCTCACTGAACATGTTCAGACTTCCCCAGTTTGACTTGCCCGTGTGTGTGTGTGTGTGTGTATTCGTGTACAGGATCCTCCTGGTGTCAGCTCATGTGTCCACCATGGGACAGTTGCCTGGTGTTGCCCTTTTAGAATCATAATACTCTGCACCCCCAACACTCACCTTTTCCCTGATTCCTGGCAACCACTAATTTAACTTCCAGTGTTAAAATTTTGTCATTTCAAACATGTTCTATATAAATGGATCCACACTAAATAAAATGTTTTTGGATTGTATTTTTTTCCCGCATACTTCCCTGGGGATTCATCCAAGTTGCTGTGTATCAGGTTTTTTTTTCCTTTTTATTGTTGAGTAGTATTCAATAGTTTATGTGTACCATACTTCAACTCTTTATTTTTATTTATTTATTTATTTATTTATTTATTTATTTATTTATTTGACAGGCAGAGTTAGACAGTGAGAGAGACAGAGAGAAAGGTCTTCCTTTTTCCATTGGTTCACCTCCCAAGTGGCTGCTACAGCCGGCATGTTGTGGCCGGCGTGCTGCACCAATCCGGAGCCAGGAGCCAGGTGCTTCTTCCTAGTCTCCCAAGCGGTTGCAGGGCCCAAGGACCTGGGCCATCCTCCACTGCACTCCCAGGCCACAGCAGAGAGCTCGACTGGAAGAGGAGCAACTGGGACAGAATCCGGCGCCCCAACTGGGACTAGAACCTGAGGTGCCGGCGCCGCAGGTGGAGGATTAGCCTAGTGAGCCATGGTGCTGGCCTAATACTTCAACTCTTTACCCATTGGAAGGCCTCTGGGCTGATCCAGTTTTTGACCATGACAGATCTGCTTTAAACATTTGTATATAGGTTTTTATGTGAACCTAAATTTCCGTTTCTGTGTGATAAGTGGCCAGGAGTGTAATTGCCAGGTCTTAAGACCTTTACACATTTATTTATTTATTAGCTTCCTAGTTGTTTTCCAGAGTGGCTGCACCATTTAGCATCTTCACCTGCACCCTAGTTTCTTGGTTTCCTTGCTTGTTACCGTTCATTTTTGCCATCCTGGGGCAGGTGTTGTGGCACAGCAGCTAAGCTGCCAGTTGGAATGCTCATATTCCAAGTCAGAGTGTGTGAATTCAAGTCTAGGCTACTCCACATTTGACGCAGCATCCTGCTGATGTACCCTGGAGACAACAGGTGATGCCGTAGTTGGGTCCCTGCCATCCACAAGGGAGACCCAGATGGAGTTCCAGGCTCCTGCCTTCCACATGGCCTAACCCCAGCTTTTGTGGGTATTTGGGAAGTGAACCAGTAATAGAAAATCTCTCTCTGTCGCTACACTTTTCTAATAAGTTTTTAAAAATAAAACTTATTTTAGCCATTCATACAGGCATGTATCAGTATTTCATGTGATTTTGGTTTGTACTTCCCTATGACTACTGATATTAGACATCTTTTCTGATGCTTATTTGCCATTTGTGAAATGTCTTTGTAACTTGTCTCTTTTTAATTGGAGAATTATATTTATATCGAGAATTCTTTATAATAAAGAATTATAATATTTCTAAATTTCTAAATTTAGAACTTCTAAATTTAAAATTTCTAAATATTCTTTATAATAAAGAATTCTCAATATAAATACTTTATTGGTTATGTGGTTTGCAAGTATTTCTCCTTGTTTATAGTTTATCTTTTGGTCCTCTTCACTTGGGTCAAAGCAAAAGAAATTTGAGGAGAACAAAATTTATCAGAGCAAAAGTTTGAATTTTTGATGAGGTTCAGCTTGTTAGTTTTCCCCTCTGTGGATTATGTTTCTGGTGTCATGTCTAAGAACTCATTGCCTAGCCCTAGGTTCTGAAGATTTTTCTCTTATGTTTTATTCTAAAATTTTTACAGTTTTTGTTTTTACATGCTGTCCTTTTCCTCACCAGAGAGTTTTTGGGTTTTCCGTGTTTTGCCAGCTGTCGGGGCTCAGGCGCTAACAAGGGCCTGGTTCTATGAGTCTAGGTTGGGAAAGGCACAAGGGGAGGCTGGAGGGGCAGGTCAGCACGTGGGCGTGCTGTGCAAGGGCCCTGCGCAGCATAGGGCAGGAGGCTGTGGCCATGCACGGAGGAGGCAGCATCTAAGACTGGAGGTGGAGAGATTCCAAGCCCGGAGTTTCGAGGTGTGGCCCTGAATGCGGTCAACCCTGATTGTGGGCGATGGCCACTGGTGGTGCGGAAGTGCAGCATTGGGAGGCTTATCAGCAGTGGGTTGATTAATCACCTCACGCTGAGGCTAACAGTAGTAGAGTGTGAGTTTGTAAATAAGGTGCCAGAGTAACCCAGGTATAAGAGGCATTTGTTTGGGAAGGACGGGACTTGATGGATCTGAGGTTAATATAAGTGAGTGGAAGGGACCTAGAAAAAGCAGATGGCAGAATGGTGGAGTAGAAAGAACATTGGGATCAAAAGAAAATGGTCACATTCCCTGGTTTCCTCTTCTCAAACTCTCGGGCTGGTCCCAAACAATGCTTATTTGTGAGCTGTCGTTGGCCAGCCGCGGACGCTCATTGTACCTTGCCATCTGCAGCACAGTGGAGTAAGCAAATCACCCTATTTCTCCCTACCTCTCAGCAGTGTAGAATGAAAGTGCAGTTAGGCATGAGAAAGTACTTTGGACTGGATTCTAAAAATAATGCCTTGGGGAGGTCAAGCCTGTTCAGGGCCTGTTGGAAAGGTAAGAAAATAGATTTTTGAACCACCCAGCAGGGTATAAGCTTTCTAGCTTCCTTTGAGGAGTGTTTGGTTAAGGGAATGATTGAAATGAGCTCTCTTTTCTTGGGGTTTCTGCCATAGAGAGGGGAGATCCAGAGCAGACTTTTACGGGTCAGAGTCACAAATGATGGAAATGACCAATGGGAGCCTGTTGCTGGGCAGAGGCTGTTCAGGTCTGCTGCAGTGGCTCTGTGCAGCATCCCAGGGAAGAATGGAGAGGACGGACTTCTGTGTTAGCACTGCCCAAGGCTCTGACGTGGGCTCGCTGTTTCCCCAGCCGCCCACCCTGCTTCTGGAGCCTCAAGTCCTTGCTCCTCTCTGGCTGTGACTTTTTGTTTCCCCGAGAGCGTGTCTCCATTATTGTAGCTATTTATTTGTATCCATTTCATTGATAGTAAAGGCTTAAAGGGCTCCCTCCATTGCAAATTATTAACATGATGGTAATGTTCTTTTGGTATTTAAGGGGCTGTGTTAGAGAACATTCAACTCAGTAAACTTGTGTAGATAAATGTATCATGTGGGTAGGAGTGCAGGAAATACGTGAAGGAAATTAAAGTATACGAACAGTGAATGCCACAGGGAAATGGGGTTATTGGAGACTCACTGCTTTTCTCTTACAGGTTTCTGTATTAATTAGATTTTTTAAAATAGTGAACATATGTTACTTTCATAATCACAGGGAAAAGGAAAATTATATCAAGTTTCTTTTCCTCTCTGGTTCTGGATAGGGAGTACTCCTTAAAGAAAACTGGGAAAAGGCCGGAATTAGAAAGCAAGCCACATTGCCCGAGTCCACCGTGGTGTGAGGATCACACCAAAGGGCGACCGTGGGCAGGAGGGCGGGGTCTGGAAAGCAGTTCTTCCTTCCCTGTGTGGGTGGCTGGGGTGCTGAGCTTGGGGGACAGGTGGCCAGAGAGTGGCCCTGCGGGACGGACAAGCAGAACAGGGCGTTCTTATTATAGGCTTTAGGACATCGGTCCCGGAGTCCAACAGGTGCCCTGGCCACTTGGGTCTGTCAGTCAGCTGTCCCGACTAACAGGCGTGTTATTGTGACATCGTGTATCATGGTGAAGCGGCGGTGGGAGAAGAGAGGAAAACATTCCCATCCATCCTCCCCATGCGCATGGGCTCAAAGCACAAAACTGCGAACAGGATCCGCGCTGCGTGCCACAGTGGCCCTGGTTTATTCCTGGGGCTTGGGCCTCTCTTGTTTTGATGACCACTTTGCTTTCTGTACCTGTCCTTCCTTTGGGGAGGGGAGGAGTGGTTACTGTATGAAGACACTCTGGGGGCTTTGCCATGTGCTGCACATTTGCTGGTAGTGCATCCTTGTGTTTCTTCACTGTGTGTTTCATTGGCTTTGTGTTTACCTGCCGTGCGTACCCTGCCCACCTTCTCCTTCCTCCAAGGACCCCAAGTGCAGAGCAGCAGTAAAATCACAGTTGTTCTCGAAAGCCCGTATGGATATTAATCCTGTAGAGCCTCTTCCTCTTACAGTGCAGTCCCTTTTCCCTCTTAGCATCTGAGAGGTGTGACAGCCACTGTGAAACCTAGTGCAATTTACATGAAGATTTATTTTGTAAAGTGTTACAGCGTTTGTTTGTTTTTTCTTTATTGCAGGCAGTGAATCTGGTCATTAGATGAGAATTTCCATAGGACATTGTTCCTTTCACAGAAGCCCAAGGAAGCTGTGGGCTGCCTAGGAAGAAACTGCTCTGGGAAGAATGTAGTGGAGGGCACTGAAGCCTTCCAGCTTTTCCAGCTTCCCAGGCTGATGTTTAGCATATGTTAATAAGCTGAGTTTTTCCAGTCCCTTACGGAGGTCTCAGTCCCTCACCCCATGCCTGCCCTCTTCCCCATGCAGCTCTGTGACTCACTTGCTATTGTGTTGGGCTTTGACGACTGTCTCAGATGAATGGGTGTGTTGCAAGCATGGTGGCTTCGTGGTGGCTTCCATGATAGCCTAGAAGAGATTGTTGTTTACAGCAGCTTTTCTTGAGAGAGGTTTGGTGCACGTTAATGTCCTGATAAAGACATTTGTACCTATAAAGTAGTCACAGCCTGAAACACATTGGCCTGTGAATCAGGTCGTGGGGTGATGACATGCCAGATGTGAGGTATCGGATTGCGTGTTTATTCAACTGTTACTGCAGTCACTGTGCGAAGATGTGCCCTTGTATTTTCTGTCTCACGGCAACACACAACAGGCAGTGGCGATACGATCCTGATTATGAAAGATGCTATTTAGGTTACTTGGATCGTAAACCACGTGTACTAGGAAGCATTCTCTCAGTCCCCATGTGTCCTTAGACAGCAACCACAAGCAGTTGTTAGAAGGGACTTGTCTCTTGCGCTGGACACATGCATCGTAATGGGGGCCTTTTGAGTTGTGCCAGTGTTAGTGAGACCCAGCCGGGCCAGGGCAGGTGGTGTGAAGGGTGCGAAGCAATAGTGACAGCTGTTGACCTAGTGCTTACGGTGTGCGCGATACTGTTCTGAACGCACAACAGGGACCTGTTTAAGCCTCATTACAACTCTCATGAATGTCTACTGTTACCATTCTTGTATTACAGTTGAGGAGACCACGGCCCAAAGAGGTTTAGTGAATTGCCAGTGGTCACTCAGCTGGTCAGCTGCTAGAGGCAGGATATGAACCCCAGTCTCTTGGGCTCCAGAGTCTGAGCTCATAACCACTACCCTCTGCTGTCTCTGAGATCTCTGCTGGAACTCGCACCTCAGAGTCCCAGAACTGTGTTCCCAGTCCTGCCCAGGACCAGCACAGAAGAGGGTTTCAGTACAAGGTAAACCTTGGAGAGGGGGACTCGACTTCCTGGTGTCTGTGGTGCTCCACATCCTGTCTTCTAGCCTCCTGCTAGTCCTTCAAGATCTTGCAGGAAAACCCCCATCCCTTCTGACGCCTGCCTGAATCTCCACAGGCAGAGCAGGTTGCCCTCTCTCTGTGTTCCTGTAGCACATTATTTAACTGGTGCTTGTCAGACTCATTTTTTCCTTTATAACTATAGAAAGAAGAGACTCAGGTGTCACTGTGTGTGTGTCCATCTCTCCACTCCCACAGAGAGCTCGTCCAGGACAGGTATTGTGGCTGTGGCTTCCCTGAGTCTGCAGCAACCATCATAGTACCTGGCACATGTTAGTTCTACAAAAGATGTTTGGATGAGCGAAAGCCGTTGATTGTGTGGACCATCTTTATCTCTAGAAGGTTATCTTTCCCACATTCTACCCTCTTGTA
Organism: Lepus europaeus; assembly: GCF_033115175.1. Lineage (NCBI taxonomy): Eukaryota > Metazoa > Chordata > Mammalia > Lagomorpha > Leporidae > Lepus > Lepus europaeus. The sequence goes on along the minus strand of NC_084833.1, from coordinate 52,438,332 downwards.
TTTACAACATTCTTATGAAGGCAGGGGTTTTCATTTCATAGGCACAGAGTCCAGGATGCTCTTCCTTAGATGATCTTATTTGGGGGAATCTCCTGGTAAAGCAAACCTCAGGGAAGAACCAGCAGCCCCCCACCTGCATGTGGACTCTTCTCCATTTCAGCTCAGCAACCCTACGCCGGAGATGTTGTGAACAAGGGCAGTTTATTAGCAGTGGTAAAGCATACCCCCAGGATCTTCCTAGTACATACCTGCCAGTATGTATGGAAGCTTATTTAGAGTGTTTCTAAATGGGAGATTCGGTGTGTACATGGACACATGTATGCATTTGTGCACATTGCTTTTGGCATGTTGACCTTGGGTTTAGTTTTTTACTTAAAAACTTTTCATTTGTTTAATAATGTACATGATTCTGTTCATTTACTTGAGAGAGTTTGCTCACTCACTTGTATCCACCGGTTACTCTCCAAATGCCTACCAGCGGTTGAGGTGGGTGGGAGGGGAGATGAGGGTGAGACTTGGAGCTGGGAACTCAGTTCATGTCTCCTACTTGGGTGGCAGGAACTCAGCGACTTCAGCTATCACTGCTGCTCCCCAGTGTCCTCATTAGCAGAAAGCTGGAATCAGGAGCCAGAAACTGGTTTCAAACCCAGGTACCCCGGGCCAGCACTATGGCGCAGTAGGTTAACGCTCAGGCCTGAAGCGCCGGCATCCCATATGGGTGCTGGTTCGAGACCTAGCTGTTCCACTTTCTGTCTAGCTCTCTGCTGGGAAAGCAGTGAAAGATGGCCCAACTCCTTGGGCCCCATGGGAGACCGGGAAGAGGCTCTTAGCTCCTGGCTTCAGATCGGCGCAGTTCCAGCCATTGCAGCCATCTGGGGAGTGAACTATCGGATGAAAGACCTCTCCCTTTCTCTCTCTCTCTCTCTCTCTCTGTAACTCTGATTTTCAAATAAATAAATAAATCTTAAAAAAAAAAAAAAAAAAAAAAACAGGCACCCCAGTGTGGGATTTGGACATCCAAACCGATGGCTGTGTCACTAGTCCAGATGTTTGCCTGAAGGTTTTGTTGTAATTGTCTGAAAAATCACTTTTGCCACTGATTGTTCTAAGATGACATTGTTGATACAGAATGATTCACTTAAGTGGAGCAGTGAGCTAAGTGAACTCTTATTGTGGACTTGAACAAGGTGTGGAGTTATGGTTAGTTCCCAGGCTGCAAAGTCTGGTTAGCAAACTGGCCAACTTATAGAGGGTTTGTCAGCTAGCTCCTAGGAATGAGTTCATCCTGGTGGTAAAGGACATAGGATCAGGGGTGAGAGGTGCCTGGTTTCAAATTCTGACTCTGCTGCTTTATTGGCTGTGCCATCATGGGCATCTTAACATTCCTGGACCTCTGTTTCCTCATCTCAAAGGTGGGGCTAATACTGGTGCTGATCTCATAAGTGCGGTGTGAGGATTAAATAAAAATACGTTAAAAATACTTAGCATACACAGTTCCTTCTTTGGGAGCGGTATTACCCTGATAACAAAACCAGACAAAGATGTCACAAGGAAATTAAAAAACAAAACAACAACAACAACAAAAACTATAGACCAATGGTGCTTATGAAGATAGATGTAGAAGTTCTCAACAAAATACTAACAAACCAAATCCAGCAACATGTAAAAAGGATTTTGGACCATGACCAAGTGAGATTTAGCCCAGCTGTGCAAGATTGGCTTAGCATCAGAAAAATCAATTAATGTAATAAACTATCAATCGAATAAAAACAAAAACCATATTAACATCTCAATAGTTGCAGAGAAAGCATTTGATCAAAACACCCCTTTATGATACAAGTATGCATCAAAGTAGAAATAGAAGGGGGCTTCTCACTGGACACAGGTACCATCATACTTGTGAGAAACCACTGGGTGCTTTCTACCCAAGATCACGAATAAGACAAGGAGGTCTGTTTTCACTCCAGTAATATGCCGGATGTTCTCTTTGGAGCAGTTGGTGAAGAAAATGAAATAAAAAGTATCTAGATTAGAAGGACAGAAACTGTCTGTCTCTACTTGATCTAGTATATAGCCAAAAATGAAAACAAGACACAAAACGGTTAGAGTTCATAAACACTTTAAGCAAGGTTTCAACATAGAAGAGCAGGTTATCTAGAAATCTATTATATTTATATACCTGACAATGAACAGTCTGAAAATGAAGTTAAGAAAGCAGTTCTGGGGCTGGGTTAAAGTCCTGGCCTGCAGCATCAGCATCCCATAAGGGCGCCAGTTTAACTCCCAGCTGCTCCACTTCTGACACAGCTCTCTGCTGTGGCCTGGGAAAGCAGTAGAAGCTGGACCAAGTTCTTGGGACCTGCACCCGTGTGGGAGACCTGGAGGAAGCCCCTGGTTCCTGGCTCCTGGCTTTGGATTGGCACAGCTCTGGCTGTTGTGGCTGTGGAGTGAACCAGCAGATGGAGGACTTTCTCTCACTCTCTCTCTCTGCTTCTCCTTCTCTTTCTGTGTAACTCTGACTTTCAGGTAAATAAATAAATCTTTAAAAAAAAGGAACAATATACTAAGGAATAAATGTAAGAAAAGAGCAGACATTTTATCCCCAAAACTTAAAAAGAAAGTTGAAAGAAATGTATACATGTGTAAATCAATTGAAAAGCATTCTTTGTTCTTGGATTGGAAGACTTAAAATTAAGATAGCAGTAACCCCAAATTGTCTATAGATTCAATGTGATTCCTATCAAAATCCCAGCTGACTTCTTTGACAGGCTGATTCTACAATGCATATAAACATTCAGGGGACCCAGAGCAGCCAAAATAATCTGATAAAGAACAGCAAAGTTGGAGGACTCGGACTTCTGATTTCAATACTTAATACAAAGCCATCGTCTGAATCAAGACAGTGTTGTACTGGCATAAGTTAGACATGTACGTCAGTGGAATAGAGGGTTCACATTTATTCTCAATTGATTGCCAGCAAATGTACCATGATAATAGTCTTTTCAGCCATGGTTCTGAGACTGGATATCCATATGCAAAGAATCCAGTTGGACCAGTTGTCATATGACTTGCCATATTAACAAAAAAAAAAAAAAAAAAAAAAAAAAAAGCAGATGTAAATGTAAGAGCCCAAATTACACAGTTGCAGAAAAAAATACAGGAATAAATCTGTCTAATCTTGGATTAGGCAGAATCTTCTTAAATATGTTACCAAAGTATAAGTGATGAAAATAAAAATAGATAAAATGGTGCTTCATTAACATTGTAAACTTCTGTGCTTCAAAGAAAAAGAAAAGGCACCCAGAGAATAAGAGAAACAATTTTCTGATCACAAATTGGATAAACAACTTGTATCTGGAATGTATTAAAAACTTTTATCACTCTTGACTAAAAAAGGAAAATAATCCAATTAAAAAGTAGGCAAAGGATCTGAATAGACATTTCTTCAAAGAAATACACAAATAATCAAAAGCCCAAAGATGTTCTGAATCATTGGTCATCAGGGAAATATAAATTAAAGCCACAATGAGAGACACCACTTTGTATTTGCTAGGATGGTTATAATAAGGAAGATACATGGTAATGAGTATTGGCAAGGGGAAATGAGAACCCCCTCATAATGTTGCTTGTGGGAATATAAAATGGTTACAGCAACTGTGGAAAATAGCCTGGCAGCTCTTCAAAAGGTTCAACGTAGAGTTACCCCAAAACTGCAGTTTGACACCCAGGAATATAATGAGAAATCAGAGCAGATATCTATATAGAAACTTGCACATAAGTATTCATAGTGTCCTTATTCATAAGCCCAAAATGTGGAAGCAACTGGAATATCCATCAACTCATATACATGGATGAATAAAATACAGTATATCTATATAGGGAAATATTTTATTTATTTATTTATTTATTTAGCAATAAAAATTACGTACTAGTGCATGCTACAGTATGATTTACTCTCGGAAACATTTTCCCAAGATAAAGAAGATAATTACAAAAGACCATGTATTGTGTGATTCTATCTCCATGGAATTCCCAAAATAGGCCAGTCTATAGGGACAGGAGTAGATTAGTAGTTACCAGAGACTGAGAGATTTGAGAGAAAAGAGGAATGATTACTAAAGGATATGGGATAATGGGCATGTTCTGAAACTGGTTGCAAAGCTCAGTGGATATGCTACAAACCATTGAGTTATACACTTGAGTTTTATGATGTATGAATTATAGCTGAATCAAGCTGGTTTACATATGCATCTGCTTAGCATCATGCCAGGCTGGTTGAAAGTAGCCAGTAAGTTTTTTTTTTTTTTAAAGATTTATTTGTTTATTTGAAAGTCAGAGTTAACACAGAGAGAGAAGGAGAGGCAGAGAGAGAGAGAGGTCTTCCATCTACTGGTTCACTCCCCATTTGGCCGCAACGGCTGGAGCTGTACCGATTTGAAGCCAGGAGCTTCCTCCGGGTCTTCCCTTGTGGGTACAGGGGCCCAAGGATTTGGGCCATCTTCTATTGCCTTCCCAGGCCATAGCAGAAAGCTAGACTGAAGTTAAGTAGCCAGGACTCGAACTGGTGCCCATATGGGATGCCTGCACTGCAGTTGGCGGCTTTACCCGCATTGCCACAGCCTTGGCCCTGCCGATAAGTCTTGGTAATAAGTCTTCCTTCAGGTGTCCAGCTTTTTTCTAGTAGGAAACGTGGAACGAGAGGAGAATGCTGAGGAAGTAGATGAACACACCAGTTAACTCAGTTGACAGGTGACAACTATTTCTCTGGCAAAACTAGGCTGGGACCTGAATGCAGGTTTTGGAGAACTCCTAGTAAAGATTAGTGGAGTGACGTGGTGCAAGTGCCTGGCATATGGTAGACGCCCCAGAACTATACAGTAAATCTGAGTGTAGTTACCCCTACAGTGGTTGATCTTTGGATCCAGATGTTCTTTGTGAAAGAATCATCAAACCAGTCCCTGTAAGTATGACAAAGACCCAGGGTGTTAGTTCTCATGCTATGTTTTTTTCAAGGCAATGTCTGGGGAAACTCAGCTTCCCACAGTCAGCCGAAGGTTGAACTTCTGTCTTTGCAGGATGCTTTTGGGCCTTAGAATCATGGTCCCTTGAGGAGGAACAACCAGAGCCCAGTTCTTACTGTGAGAGTCAGAACCTACAGAAGCTTTGCATCAACACACTAGGTACTCTGTGCTGAGGACCAGCGGTTCCTCTCATAGAACTTGGAAAACCTGTGCCAACCAGGCTGGAAGTTTCTCTGCTAACATGCACGGATTTGTGGTCTTCCCAAGGATATACCTGTGGGAGGGAATTTCCCATTTCTGTTTTGGGAGAAACTGAGTGAGTGTCCTCTCAGAGGTGTAGACTACACACGGACACTGCACATCACATTTATGCTGAGTGAGTGAGCCTGGGTTCAAAGACCTCTCCCGTGTCTCTCTGACAGCAAAGGCAGTTTGTTCTTGGCCTAATCACTAGCCTCACCTGCCTGTCGGAGATAGGCAGTATGGAGGAGGGAGAAGGTTGAAGGCAGAGAGGTGTGAAAACCAGGGCAAGCAGGAAGAGTCACCATGTGGGACTCCGGCTCAGCCTGTGTGAGCGTCTTAGGAAGCATTGTATGTGTCACGTGCCAACCCCCCAAATGCAGGAGCAGTGGAGCCTGGACTCAGGTGCCCCTGCTGTCCTGAAGGGTGCCCAAGTGTTAAGTTTGTCTCCTGGCAGTGTGTTGATTGGGGCGAGGAGGCTTTTCTGGTCGGTTCCAGGAGGTGCTGACTATTCTGGCATGCTCCACTCTGTGGCCTCCTGGGCTGTGTTAACAGAGCCCCTTCTTTTTGGACTGGTCTGCTGTGGAGGTGTGGTGTTATCTTTCTTTTTTTTTTTTTTTTTTTATTAAACTTTTATTTAATGAATATAAATTTCCAAAGTATAGCTTATGGGTTACAATGGTTTCCCCCCTCCCATAACTTCCCTCCCGCCCGCAACCCTCCCCCCTCCCGCTCCCTCTCCCCTTCCATTCATGTAAAGATTCATTTTCAATTCTCTTTGTATACAGAAGATCAGTCTTTCCAGCTTCTCTGAGTGCCCTTGGCTTCTGCCACACTGTTCACTGTCGCCCCAGTAGCTGAGGGGCACAGCCTTGCAGGGCTGTGAACAAAGGCGACAGACTGCCCGCAGCTCCCGGCCCTGTCAGCCATGTCGGAGTGTGGAGAGCTTGGCGAGTCATCAGCTCCAGCTTGCTCTCCTGTGTGGAGAAAACCCAGAGACACAGGCGTGACCTGTCAGGAGGAGCAGGGCCTGCCCTGTCCGTGCGGCTGATCAAAGCCTGACTCCAGTCATTTGGCTCCCTAATGTGGGGATGTTTCTGAGCCAGGGCCTGGGACGTGTAGGCCTGCATGTGCTCTGTGGGGGCTGGGGTGGGAGGAGGCGAGCACTCTTGCAGCTGCTCTCTCAGAATTCAGAACTGGCGGGATCTGGAGAGATCAGCGCAGCCTCCTCACTTTTCAGATTGGAAGCTGCTGCCCAGAGTTGCCCTTTGCCTGGTTCCAGTTCCGGGGGCGAGCTGGCCCGGCTTGGTCACAGCTGCTCCTCTGCGGCTGTTCCCTCCCATTGCACTGGTCCTGCGCTCCGGGGCATGGAGGTCGTTCTGAGTGTGGTTATGCCTTGCAGGACCATATAGTTGCAAAATCCAAACTCAGACACTTGGGAGAACAGACAGAGCAATGTTAATAATGACACCAGGAAAGCGGAATTAAACTAGGGACTGCAACACATGGTCTTGCTACCTCCACCCGTAGCCTCCAGGTCCTGTGACTTGCATGATGTCTTAGGGGACTTACAGGGATGTAAGGACTTGCCTGGTCCCATGAGCTTTGGTCAGTGGAGCAGAGAGTGTAGGGGTCTCCCTTGTTGGAAGACCTGGGAGAGGGAAGCCTAGGAGGATCTGTGGGGCATGTACCTCTCACAGTGCCTGACTGTGCAGGACCTCCATTCAGGAGCTTTCATCTGCAGTGGAGGTGTGACTGTGTCATCATTGCTTTTGTCTGTCCTAAGCATCCACCCAGCCTTCTCTTGGCCTGCTGGTACCGGAGGCATCATGAAGAGATGCATATTCCCCTGAGAACCTGTGGCCTTCCAAAGAGCTCAGAACCCCACTTGGGCTGTTTCTCCAGTGTGTGTGGTTTCTGCATTCACAGCGGGAAGTGGGAGAGGACCTGAGCTTTGCAGAGACCAGGCCAAGTGGGGTTCTAGGCAGGGGTCTAGGGACTCCTTTCTGTGAGTGGAGCAGGTGGAGACCAGGGCCCTGCCTGGTAACTTTCTCAGCCCGCACCTACCTGCATTTTTATCCAGAGCTAACTGAATCCAGATCACCAGGGTTCCTCCGAGATCAAGATCTGAGGAGGTCACTGGGCCTTCTGTCGCCCCTGTGTGACCTATTCCTGGAGTTAGGAGTGGAGTTGCCAGATTTGGTGAAAAAAATATGGAATGTCCAGTTAACCTTGAATTGCAGATAAAGAATAATTTTTTAGTTCAGTAGTTCCTTCAATCTGCAAAGTGTGCACTTGTAAAGTTCCAAGTAGATGCCTGAAGCTGCAGAAAGTACTGAACCCTATACATTGCTTTTTTCTGTATGTACATATCTATAATAAAGTTTAATTGATACATTAGGCACAGTAGGAGATTAACAACAGTACTTAAAATAGAGCAATTTGGGAACAGGCATTTAACTTAGCGGTTAAGATGCCCGTGTCTCACATTGGAGTGCCTAGGATTGATTCCTGGTTCTGGCTGCTACTCCATCTTCTTACTAGTACATGTCCTGGGGGACGGCAGAGGTGGCTCAGATAATTGGGTTCCTGCATCTGACATGTTAAGTTCCTGGCTCCTAGCTCCAGTCCTATCCATTGTGAGCATCTGGAGAATGAACCAGTGGCTGGGAAATAACAAAAAGATTAAAAATAAACACTAGAGAAAATCATAACAACAATTTACTATAGCAGATGTTATGTGGTGTGGTCTCTGTCCTCTGAAAATATCTTGGGTATTATAGTCACCCTTCTTGTGATGAGGTGAGATGATCCAGTGCCTACATAATGAGGTGAAGTGACGTGAAGAACATTGGCTTTGGGATGCGGTATTAGGCTGCCCCGTGAGAGTTACTTGAACCCAAGCACCGGGATACAGTGAGTGTCAGTCTAAATGATTGAGACGGCTGCTTAGTGACTAACAAGTGGGTGGTGTATACAGCATGGATACACTGGAGAAAGGGATGATTGGTGTCCTGAGCAGGACAGAGTGGGATGGCATCATTCTTCACCACCCTACTCAGCACAGTGTGCAGTTTAAAACCTAGGGATTGTTTGAGTTTTCCATGTAATATGCTTGTATTGTGATAACTGGAACTGCAGAAAGCTAATCAGCCGATAAGGGAGGGCTACTCTCTGAGCATATCCCAAACATTAATTGTATTTTTTATGGCAGCCCTAGTTAATAAGGATTGACCAGGTTTTACTTACTTCTAGAGCATGGCATAACAATTCACAGTACTACTTTTTTTTTTTTTAAGATTTTTTATTATTTTAAAGGGAGAATTACAAAGAGAGAGAGAGAGAGAGGAGAGAGAGAGAGAAAGAGGATAAAAAGGTCTTCCATCCACTGGTTCACTCCCCAGATAGCTGCAGTGGCTGGAGCTGAGCCAATCTGAAGCCAGGAGCCAGGAGTTTCTTCTGGGTCTCCCATGCGGGTACAGGAGCCCAAGGACTTGGGCCATCCTCTGCTGCTTTCCCAGGCCATAGCAGAGAGCTAGATCATAAGTAGAGCAGCCAGGACTCGAACCAGCACCCATATGGGACGCCAGCACCGCAGGCAGCGGCTTTACTCACTACATCACAGCGCTGGCCCCCACAGTACAACTTGTATTCAGCTGGTATTTGTTGATACAGGATGTGTCGGATGCTGCTGAACACACTGGGTATATTGTAGTGAACAGAAGAGAGTTCCTGAATCATGGAGCTTACATGCTAGTGCAGGTGCTGGATGATAAGGAAGATAAAATGTATAGATGGTGAAAGTGGTAAAGAGGAAAAGAAAACAGGGGAAGTGGTTAGATAGAGGGAGTAGCAGGAGGTTCACACCTGCAGGAGGTGAGGGATTAGGCACATTCTAGGCAGAGGGCACCACAAACATCAATTCCTTGGTTGTGTGTGGGTGTGTGGTTGTGGGTGTGTGCCCGCATGTGAATGGCTGAGGGCTGGTGTTGGCTGGAGCATGGTCATCAAGGGGAGTAAAGGAGTGGAGGGCCTGCAGCGAGGTCAGAGTGTGGCTCTGTCCACTGGCTCACTTCTCGAATGCTCCACAGCAGCCACAGCTAGATAAGGCAAAACCTAGGAGCCAAGAACTCAATCCAGGTCTCTGACATGAGTGGCAGGAACACTTACTTAAGCCATCCTCACTGCCTCTCAGGAGTTGCGTTAGCAGGAAGCTATAAGCAGGAGCCAGAGCTGAGTATGGAAGGCAGGGCCTGGGATGACAACAAGTGTCTTAACTGGTATCTTAACTGCTAAGCTAAATGCCTACCTCTGATTAGTTTTTAAAGAGGCCCCGGCTGGCTGCTGGGTGGAGAAAGACTGAAAACAACCCTGAATCCTGCCCCCCACCCCCATGCTGTCCTTGGTAGGACAATTGCATACAATTGCAGGGGCGATGGGATTTGAGATGTGCATGTCACTGGAAATAAAGGGACACTGCCACTGGACACAGCAGCGCCTTGCAGGACCTTTGGCTTCTTCCCTTACTGCTTTCTTGCTCAGGGAAGTGATCCAGCAGGGGAGGGGTAGGGGCTTGTTGGCGTTATCTCCATTTTGGCCAACCGCTATGTGATGTGCCTAGGTCAAATGACAACTCCTTTGTTTCCTAGTGAGCTTTTGAGGCTGTCACATATCTGGAATTTCAGCCTTCTGAAATGATAGTTGAGTAAAAATACATCTTTTTGTCAGTGGTGGTGGTGGTGTTGAAGGAAGATGAATTAATATCCGTTTCAGCTTTTCAAGAGCAGATGAGCTTGGAAACCTGGGCTGCTTTGTTATCTTTGAGAGGGAAGGAGAGGACATCTCTGTAGTAAAGAGCTTTCTCTGCTCTGGCAGTCTGACTGAAAAAGTGCAACAGAAAAGCTCGTGTGTTTCACATGTACAGTTAAAGACGAAAGCAACTGAGGAATGTGTGCATTGCGTTTTCTAAAATACGGGGGATCTTCATGAAGTGCATTGAAAATGTGTGCTGTGAAAATGTATGTAATTCAGACTTTTTCCTATCAAAATGAACCTCTTTTAATTCCATTTTGCATAAACTTACAAAAAAGATTTATTTAACCATTTACTTTTTTATTTGAAAGGCAGAGAGAGAGAGAGAGAGAGATGTTCCATCTGCTGCTTCACTCCCCAAATGGCTATTAACAGCCAGAGCTGGGCCGTGCCATAACCAGAAGCCAGGAATTCCATCCAGATTTCCCACATGGGTGGCAGGGGCCCAAGTACTTGGGCCATCATCCACCGCTTTACCAGGTGCATTAACAGGTAGCTGGATCGGAAGCTGAGCAGCTGGGACTTGAACTGGTGCTGTGACACTGAATATCTTTGTTGCAAGCAGTGTCTTCACCCTCTGTGCCACATTGCCAGCCCCTTCATGAACTTTATGAAGCACCCTAGTAATTTTATTTTTGTATAGAAATACTGAGAATACAATAGCTTGGCTTTTAAGTAAATAAAAGTAAATAATTTTTAAATCTCAACCAATTTTGATGATGAAAATTGCAATTTAACAGGAGTGGCAAATATTTTCCAAGTATCTTTGAGATAGCTAGAGATAGTAATTTAGGAAGTAATAGTGAAATGGTTACCTTTTTGATATAGCCACAGAATTTACCTGAGAAGATGCAGAAATGAAACACTTAAATACAATGTGTGGTGTGCACATTCCAGGTGTGAAAACAAACTGTTTTACCAAAGTTCTGAAGACTATCTGAAGCAGATTTTTTGAAGCACCACATCATACCCTGAACACTGAGAACACAGACTGCAGGGGTGATGCATGACATAAAGCAATGTGTGCTGACAGACATGTCCATTATGTCATTTAAAAAGGAGGGCGTTTTAACCGAAATCTATCCTAGACTTTATTCAGATTTTAGTCTTTTTTCTAAAGTAGAGATGAAAACTGAATTCAAACCGATGACAGTGAGTCAGCCCTCCTCCACAGTGAGTTGAGATGGTTGTCATCTCAGGTTGGAATTTCAAGGTAGAAGTACGGTCACTGCAGGGTGAGAGGCATCTGGCACCAGCGCCTCTAGCTGAACTACTTGGTTTCTCTAAGCTTTCTTTCTGCTCTGTAAAATGTGGATAATAAAACCTACCCTGAGGGTGGGTTGTGCTGGTTGATGAGGTTGCTCATATCCACCCGTTAGACTGCACCTGGCACACATCAGCTCCCAGGTCATGATGGCTAGTACCGTTCCAGTGGGCATACTTTTATTATTTCCTAACCAAGACTCTATCACTGTATTAGCTAATGCTTTCTGAGGGCACCCAAATTTGTTTTAGGGGTACACCCCGTACCTTTTGAATGCCTTGAGAGATAGGGAGTAAAAAGGAGAGCATTTGGCTCAGAGTGAGCAGCAGGTGGAACCCCGAGCCCTGTGCCTGTGCCTGTGTACCCGCTTCTCCCTCCAGGAGGCTGGTAATTAGCATCAACAGACACAAGCTGAGAGTCTCCTGGGCCGCTCAGATATGTGTGGAGAAGAGCACATGGCATGTGCAAGCCCTGTTGGATTGACTATGCGGGCTCAGCTGGGCTGGTGGAGGCATTGCCTGGAGTTGGGCCTGCCTGGGTCTCAGCTGGTGCACAGACACTGCCCTGCAGCCTGGGCCCTGCCCAACAGGCTCAGCCGAGCAGACACACCCAGTGGGGGGCTGCAGCCTCCAGCTGCTTTGCAGCCTCTGTCAGGCCAGGGCTGCCTGAGCTGCTTCTCTGCTATTTAAATCTGTCACTGCCTGGTGACAGCTTCCCGCCTAAGCAGAGGCAGTGTGCGTGCTACAGGTTTCAGCTCATTACCTTCACGGGCTCTGGTCCCTGGGCTCTCTGGGAGGGGACAGACTGATAGTGCAGTGCTGCTCCTGACCCCTCATTGGTGGCTGCTGTGTCTGGTCCAACGTGGGGGCCCTGCTGCCCAGAGTGCCTGCTACCTACTTATCAGGGGACCTTTCTCCAGAGTAAGATCAGAGGGTTTTCTCCCAGCTGGAGGAGACTGTGATACTTGGATTTGCTCATCAAGATATGGAGCCTGCCCCTCAAATTCAGTGACCTTGGACACCTTACTCTGTATCTCCTCTGTTAATAAGTGGTCCACTTTTTGAAGGCTGTTAACTGGGTCTTTGTCTCCATATCCTTAGCTCCTGGTAGGTACTTAGGAAACAGAGGAAGCCAGTGCCCTCATCCCTCAGTTGTGTTGGGGAGAGAGAATTTGTGTGATTCTGTGAAACTTTATAAGGCAAAGGGGATAAGGAGAAAGGATCCTTGCATTTCCCCAAGTTCTGTTCCTTCCGTATCCTCAATATTAATCTCAGACAGTCAGGAGTTTAAAAGAAGATCATTTGTAGATTTTCATTTATTGATTCAAACTTTTACTGACTTTTTCAATTTATTTAAGTAGACATCTCTCCAAAGAGGTTATATGCGTGGTCCAAACCAGCATAAATGGCTACTCCGCATCATTAGTGATTAGGGATATGCAGATTAAAGCCACTTCATACCCTGTAAGATGACTACAGTAAAAAGAGACAGACAAGGGGCAGGTGTTGTGGTTCAGCTTATGATGCCCACATCCCGTATTGGAGTGCCAGTTCAAGTCCCAGCTCCCCCTGCTAGCACTTCTGGGAAGGTAGCAGAATGTGGCCCAAGTACTTGGGTCCCTGCTGCTCACGTGGGAGACAAGGATAGAGTTCCAGGCTCCTATCTTTAACCTGACCCAGCCCCTGCACCAGCGAGTGGAAGCGTGTGCTCTTGCTGTGTGTCACTCACTCCCTCTTTCTATATTATTCTGCCTTACAAATAAATCTTTGAAAAAAAGACAATAACAAATGCTGGTGAGGGTATGTTTATGTGTGTGTGTGGGTGGGGCAATTGGTACCCAAGGAACCCTCAGGTGTGCTGGTGGGAAGGTGAAATGGCATAATGTCTTTGGAGAACAGTCTGGCAAAATCTTAGATGCTATACACAGAGCAAGTCCATTTCTAGTTGTCTGCCTAGGGTGCAGCCCATGAGAACAATGCTGCTGTGGATCTGGGCATGCAGCGTTGTTCTTACAGGCCACGCCCGAGTGCCCTGGTCTGTGCTAGGCACTGGGTGATAGGACACCCCGTAGAGCAAGTTTTCCAGCTCCTCTGCTGTTGTTTCTGTCACACAGAATACATACCCAGGAAGTGTGAAGCTTTTGGCTTCCCTCGCATATAACTAGAGAATGGCCCGAGTTCAGCGTATGTTCAAGAACACAAATTCAGGGAGTCTTAGGGGCTTCTTTACTCACTGACAGCTGTCTGGAGTCTCCCAGAGTTTGGTCTTCAGCATTCCTTGTAATCAGCCTGGGAGGACTCCTTATTATGCTGTGAGTTGCTCTCTATACTTCAGGCTTTTTTTTTTTTTTTTTTTTTTGACAGGCAGAGTGGAGAGAGAGAGAGAGAGAAAGGTCTTCCTTTGCCGTTGGTTCACCCTCCAATGGCCACTGCGGCCGGCTCATCGTGCTGATCCGAAGCCAGGAGCCAGGTGCTTCTCCTGGTCTCCCATACGGGTGCAGGGCCCAAGGACTTGGGCCATCCTCCACTGCCTTCCCGGGCCATAGCAGAGAGCTGGCCTGGAAGAGGGGCAACCGGGATAGAATCCGGCGCCCCAACCGGGACTAGAACCCGGTGTGCCGGCGCCGCAAGGCGGAGGATTAGCCTGCCTGTTAAGCCACGGTGCTGGCCTACTTCAGGCTTTTGTAGATGTGTTCCCAGTGGCTGGAAGATTCCCGAAGCCTTGAGTTATCTCTAGAAAGCACTGATAAGAGCCTTGTCAGTTTGGGGGTGGGCAGGGCCTCCTTACAGAGATTTCTTAAGACTAAGCTACCTGATCAGCAGTCTTTCCTGGCTGCAGCCTGTGGTGGTGGTGGCCGGGGGCTGTGGCAGGTGTAGGGGTGCAGCTCTTTGATGTGTCTGCAATGCCTAAGGCAGTGAGTATTAGCCTCAAGGGCAGGGTCTCCTGCGTAAGATGGGAGTCAGTTTAAGCAAGGTCCTTAACAGAGTATTGTCTTGTTTTTGAGATATAAGTTCTTTTTGTCAGAAAATTGTAAGAGAGCAGAAGAATATGCTTCCTTTATAAGAGAGAGAAGAAAACTAGATGACTGTAGGGAGGCAGAACAGGCACAGGGGAAGGAGTACTGTTTATTTGTAAAAGAAGTTAAGCCAAAACTTCTGAATGAACCACAGCATATAATGGCTGACCCCAAGAGACCTAGGACTAGCAAGAATGCCAAAGCAGAATGTGAAACCTAGAGATGGATGGGCACTTAGAGGGCCAGGGGCCCTGGGCATGTGCCTCAGGCACTCCTTCAGGTGCCTGGGGTGCCTGGAGATCACCTCCTTGATTAGAAAGTTGTCTGGTGAGTGCAGAAATGGGCCAAAAGTGAGTGTTTGGGAGAAGATCTCTATCAGGCTGTGTTTGCTAGGTAAGTCCTGCCTCTCCCTGCCCAGGGGCGTTTCTGCCTGCAGCCACCAGTCATTGAGCCCTGAGATAATGGAGACTGGGAGGACCTCAGGGAAGAGTGAGAAATCTGGGCCTGAAAACTTGCTGCTGTCTGTCAGTTGGACTTGTTCAGTGTAAGCCTGGTTTGGTTCCTGTTGGTGCAGTGCTCGCTGACACTTCAGCACGGACTTGTCGGAAGGGCTCTTCCGCTCTGCCCTGTAAGAAGTCGAGCTTTCAGAATGTTGAGTCTGCGTCTGCACAGGCTGCCTTTTGTCTGGCCAGTTCTTTTCAGCCTTAAAATAGCGAGGTTACTGCGAGGGTTAACTGAGATGCATGCCTAAGCATCCAATACAGTGCCAGTAAATGTTCCATAAATATTAGTTCCATCCCGGCAGCTCCAGTTTCAACCCAGCTCCCTGCAGATGGCCTGAGAAAAACAGTGGAAGATGGTCCAAGTTTGGGAAACCTGGATGAAGCTTCTGGCTCCTGGCTGCGGTCTGGCTCAGACCTGGCTGTTGCAACCATCTGGGGGAATGAACCAACAGATGAATGATCTATCTCTCTGTAACTCTTTCAAATAAGTAAATAAATCTTTTTTTTTTTTAAGTTGCATCATCTTGCATATAAATGCTGCTCTTACAGTGATAATTGTAATTGGAAAGTATCTGGATTTAAAGCACACATTTATTGTTTTTCTGATGAGAGCATTAGAAAAATTGAAAAGCAGAAAATATAAATAAAATTCCCCATCAGTTGAAATTAATCAACTTAATTTTTTTTAAGAAATCTTATTTTTCTATACCCGTGCATCTTTTTTATGCAGTTGAACATTGGGATCATAATCTAGATTTTTGTACATCATTGAAAATCTGTGGTTGTCAATTCCTGGAACAAGGACAGTCTATTCAATAAATGGTGCTGGGAAAACTGGATTTCCACGTGCAGAAGCATGAAGCAAGACCCCTATCTTACACCTTACACAAAAATCCACTCAACATGGATTAAAGACCTAAATCTATGACCTGACACCATCAAATTATTAGAGAATATTGGAGAAACCCTGCAAGATATTGGCACCGGCAAAGACTTCCTGGAAAAGACCCTGGAGGTGCAGGCAGTCAAAGCCAAAATTAACTATTGGGATTGCATCAAATTGAGAAGTTTCTGTACTGCAAAAGAAACAGTCAGGAGAGTGAAGAGGCAACCGACAGAATGGGAAAAAATATTTGCAAACTATGCTACAGATAAAGGATTAATAACCAGAATCTACAAAGAGATTAAGAAACTCCACAACAACAAAACAAACAACCCACTTAAGAGATGGGCGGAAGACCTCAATAGACATTTTTCGAAAGAGGAAATCCAAATGGCCAACAGGCACATGAAAAAATGTTTAAGATCACTTATAATCAGGGAAATGCAAATCAAAACCACAATGAGGTTTCACCTCACCCTGGTGAGAATGGCTCACATTCAGAAATCCACCAACAACAGATGCTGGCGAGGATGTGGGGAAAAAGGAACACTAACCCGCTGTTGGTGGGAATGCAAACTGGTTAAGCCACTATGGAAGTCAGTCTGGAGATTCCTCAGAAACCTGAATATAACCCTACCATTCAACCCAGCCATCCCACTCCTTGGAATTTACCCAAAGGAAATTAATTTGGCAAACAAAAAAGCCATCTGCACATTAATGTTTATTGCTGCTCAATTCACAATAGCTAAGACCTGGAATCAGTCTAAATGCCCATCAACAGTAGACTGGATAAAGAAATTATGGGACATGTACTCTATAGAATACTATACAGCAGTAAAAAACAGTGAAACCCAGTCATTTGCAACAAGATGGAGGAATCTGGAAAACATCATGCTGAGTGAATTAAGCCAGTCCCAAAGGGACAAATATCATATGTTCTCCCTGATCGGTGACAACTAACCGAGCACCAAAAAGGAAATGGACACTATGAGAAACGGTGACTTGATCAGCCCTTGCCCTGATTGTTAATGAACAACTTAATACGTTATCCTTCTTAGTATTTTTGTTGTTTGTTCTATTTAACACTATTGGTTGAATTCTGTAATTAATACACAGTTATCCTTAAGTGTTGCAACTTAGCTAAAAAGTGATCCCTGTTAATATAAGAGTGGGAATAAGAGAGGGAGGAGATGTACAATTTGAAACATGCGCAAGCTGACTTGCACCAAATGGTAGAGTTAGAAACATACCAGTGGATTCCAATTCAATCCCATCAAGGTTGCATGTACCAGTGCCATTTCACTAGTCCATTTGATCAATTTCTGTTCACAATTGATCATAATGATAGGACTAAGAATCAAAGGGATCACATAAACAAGACTAGTGTCTGAAAATACTAACCGATAGAACAAAAAAGGGAGAGAATGATCCAACATGGGAAGTGGGATACACAGCAGACTCATAGAATGGCGGATGTCCTAAACAAGCAGTCTGGCCTCAGAATCAGCCCTTAAGGCATTCGGATCTGGCTAAAAGCCCATGAGAGTATTTCAGGCATGGAAAGCCAAGATACTCTGTGAAAAAAAAAATGACCTAAATGAAAGGTCTCTGTGAGTGAGATCCCAGTGGAAAGAACAGGTCATCAAAGAAGGAGGTACCTTTCTCTGAAGGGAGGAGAGAACTTCCACTTTGACTATGACCTTGTCTAAATAAGATCGGAGTTGGTGAACTCAAAAGGCTTCCATAGCCTTGGCAACTCATGACAAGAGCCTAGGGTGATTACTGATGCCATAAACAAGAGTGTTAATTTGTTAAGTCAACAACAGGAGTCACTGTGTACTTACATCTCATGTAGGATCTCTATCCTTAATGTGCTGTACATTGTGATTTAATGCTATAACTAGTACTCCAACAGTATTTTTCACTTTGTGTTTCTATGTGGGTGCAAACTGTTGAAATCTTTACTTAATATATACTAAACTGATCTTCTGTATATAAAGAGAATTGAAAATGAATCTCAATGTGAATGGAAGGGGAGAGGGAGCGGGAAAGGGGAGGATTGCCGGTGGGAGGGAAGTTATGGGGGGGGCATTGTAATCTATAAGCTGTACTTTGGAAATTTATATTCATTAAATAAAAGTTAAAAAATCTGTGGTTGTTTTAAAAATTGCCAAAAAGTATGTATTTGTGTACTCTGTCCAACCTGTTGCCTATTTTTGAGCCAAATAAGTTTTCTATTTTACAAGTTAGTGTAGTGAATGCTCTTGAGTGACATGCCTGATTATTCAAGAATTGGAAAAGCACAGTTAAAGGGTAGGTTATTTTCTTTAAGTGCTCTGGTCACTGCCAAATTACCAGTATCCAGTCTACTAAAAAGTAATGAGAAAGTAGTGAGAATGCTTGTTTTCCCCAATGTGGTCAGTGCTGAGTATTTAAGTTTTCAAGTGTCTTTGCTGTTCTGATAGATAGAAAATGTCTTGCTGTTGATTTCATTTACATTTCTGATTATAGGTGTGTATGTTAACTACATTTGTATTTGTATTTCCGTCTTGTGTTCTATGTTTAGGGTTTTGCTCCATTTCCCCTTTATTGCATGTCTTACTCGTTTGTAAGACTTTGACCTTTTTCATATATGTTGTGGAGACATCCAGTTTGGCATTTCACTCCTTTTTCGTCTTTTTAAGGAAAACATTTTAGATGCCAGCTGATGTGGTGAGGTAAGGACTTGGGGAAAGGGCGTGTGGCGTACAGGAGAGCGTCCCGGGTGGCGTCTGTCGTGAAGCTGAGTGCTGGGGCTCTGAACTCACTCCCTCATTACAGTTCCACTTAGCGGCTCAGAAGCCTTTGCTCCCTCAGAGAGGCGTGGGTGCTGCATTTCCTAGAAAATGTATGTGACGTGCATGGTTCTGAGCAAGGCTAGAGAGCGCAGTGGGATCCCTGGTGTAAAATGACCTTGACTTTTGTCTATCCCATACCCAAATTTGCTTGCTTTGGCCAGATCTGATGGGGACTAGTGTGGGGGAGCGGGAGGGGAGCAGGACTTGGACACCTTCCATCTTCTCCTTGTCAACGCTGTGACCTTGCATACTTGTTTCTAGGTTTGCTGTGATCCACGTGGCATGTCCTGAGCACCAATGAATGCTGATGAGTTTTTCTCTGCACATCGATCCTAAGTTTCCCCAGGTCTTGTCTGTACCTTATTCATGTCAGTATGCTCATGCACATAGTCTTTCCTTTGCATTTATCCAGTGACTTAATGAATGGGGCCTAGTGCAGCGGCTTAAACAAGAGCAGTGCGTCCTGAAGAGTGACAGTAGATATGTAAGTTACCCACACCCACACACAGACACCTGTCTATCAAGCTAAAGGGTTTGCTTCACAGGATTGATGGTTTGGCATATCCTGCAGGATTTAGGCTTGGGATCCTCTGTTTGGGACTTGTGACAGGCCTTGTCTGGGTTGGGGCCAGGACTAAAATGATGGTGCTGATTATTCCTCTCCTGGAGGGCCTGTGAGCCTTGACATTTGGTTCTGCCACTTAGAGGCCTGTGGCCAGCCTTTCAGAACCTACAGGGCCAGAGTGGATCCCAGGGGCCTAGCTAGGCTTGAAATTGTTCTTACTCCTGATGGAGCAGAGCCGCTCCTGCAGCCCAGTGGGAGCACCCAGCAGTGAGTGTACACATAATGGACCTGCAGCCTGTGAGCACCCCCTGAGAGGCCAGGTGCCTGGACACATCTCCAAGCAGTTACTTTTCCCCTTTGGTACCTGTGACAAGGAAAGGAAATGCATTCTTCCTGCCCAGCGGGGCTGGCATCTTCACCTGCAGCCTGACTAGTCTCGTAGCTGCCCAGCAAGGGAGATGTTAGGCCTTGTTGTATTGTCTTTTTAGGGTTGCCATAACAAATGAGCATTAACTGGGTGCCTTCGAACAGCAGACATCTGTGGTCTCTGTCCTCAAATGCAGATCTGCAGGCCCAGCCACGGCCCTGTTGAATCAGGACTTGCATTAAGAAGACCCACAGGTGGTTTGGACACCCACTGAAGTCAATGAGGTGTGTGACTCAGGGACATGCACTTGACCCTGATTGCACATTAGGTTTGCTTGAGAAGTTTTTTTTTTTTTTTTTTTTTTTTAAATAAAAACAGCAGCCATACCCCAAGATGGTCGACTCTGAGCCCTGGTGAGGCAGTGGCATTTGTATCGTGTTACAGCCGCCCAGGCCATGTAGGTGCACACTGTGAGTGGAGAGCCACCTGGGGCTGGAAGTGCTCCGTTCTGGAGGGAGTGTCCAGACTCTGCAGGCCCAAGGTTGGGAATTCCATCTGCACAGGCTCTTGTTATTTCCACAGGAGCGCAGGGCTGGGGGTGGGTATCTGTTTCAGGGAAGGCAGAATGTGAGAACGAAGAGGCCCTCACTGTCTGTCTTCTGCCTTCACCTCAAGCAGCTTGTTCATCCAGCCTGGGAGCTTTCAGGGGACAGGAAGGGTGAGGTGGAGGTCGCACAGAGCAAGCACTGGGGTTTGTTGGATTCAGCTGAAGAGTGAAACCCATAGAAAGCCAGGGCGGTGGTTCTCCCTGGAATATACCATTCTTGGAGAAGCCCTTGTCTTACTTCAGGGTGTAAGGAAAAGTTGCAGGAGAGAGGACTGCAGGAGCTTTCTTGTTCCATCAGGGAGCATGGAGGCATTGTTGGAAGGTTGAGAATAAAGTGTGAGCCTTAGGTGTAATTGTTGCTGTGGTTTTGCTTTGGTGGGGCAGGAACTGGAGGGTGATGCTGTAGCTCCTAAGCCTTCCCCAAAACAGACTTGAAGCAGCAAGGTGACCATATTCAGACCAGCTTGCCCTGCCTTTCCTCAAACTCTGTCCCTTCAGCCTTCTTTTGTTAGCTCCTCTTTCCTCTTGGTAAAATCATAGTGAGCGGAGGGAGCCCATTTCAGTCTGCGGTCTTGATTTAGCCTGTGTTCCGTCGTCCTGGACTTCTGGTCTTTAAAAACAATTATTTGAGGGAGAGAGCACAGGCTCCGGACTGCAGGTCGACTCCCCCAGATACACATGACAGCTCAGCTGAAGGCGGGAGGTGAAGCGAGAAGCCAGGGATTCCATCCAGGTTTCCCACTTGGGTGGCAGGGACCCGGTTACTTGAGCCGTCACTTCTGCCTCCTGGCCTCTGAATTAGCAGGAAGCTGGAGTCAGAAGCCAGAGCTGGGATTCGGACCCACATACTTCAGTATGGGATGTGCGTATCTTAAATGCACACTCGATCTGCTGGATTTTTATGTGGCGTTTTGTACTTCTGGTGTGCCACTTGCCCTCATCTCGAAAGTCTCTTCTCCTTTGAAGTTCCTGATCCAGCCCTTGTATCTGGGTTGCTTTCTCTACCATTTCTCACTGACCTCATGAACAGTGGTCATCTTTAAGGTTTTTTTCTCTTTCCAGGAATTCCCTCCACCCTGCCTGTTATATCCTGAGCTTAGGAAGGACTACTACCACTTCTCTTCCAGATGGATGTACCAGATCAGCCAAACACTCCATACATTTAAGATTTATGTATTTATTTGAAAGGCAGAGTTACAGAGAGGCAGAGAGAGAGAGAGAGAGGGAGAAGTCTTCCATCTGCTGGTTCACTCCCCAAATGGCTGCAACGGCCGAAGCTGAGCTGATCCAAAGCCAGGAGCCTGGAGGTTCTTCCATGTCTCCCACACAGGTGCAGGGGCCTGAGGACTTGGGCCATCTTCCAGTGCTCTCCCAGGTATAGCAGAGAGCTAATGGGAAATGGAGCAGCTGGGATCTGAACCAGTGCCCATATGGGACACTAGCACTGCAGGTGGTAGCTCTACCCGCCACACCACAGCGCTGGCCCCTCTGGCTTCCTTTTTTGAGTGGCACTGTATTTCATCTACCATTTCTCAAAGCCCCTTTTCTAGGTTTCAGCCTGTTATACTGACTCTTCTGTTTCCCTTTGGGGCATCTTTGTTGTTTGTTTCTTTTCTTAATATTCCCATCATCTAAATCCTGATCATCTGATAGCTGAAGGCATGCTTATCCTTGCAGTGAGAATTAAAATTACTCTGTTCATTCTGGAGTCCTTGGCATAAAAAGTAAACTCTCCCAGGGCTGGTGCTGTGGCGTAGTGGGTTAAAGCCCCAGCCTGCAGCGCTAGCATCCCATATGGGCACCAGTTCGAGTACTGGCTGCTCCTCTTCCGATCCAGCTCTCTGCTATGTCCTGGGAAAGCAGTAGAAGATGGCCCAACTTCGCCTCTGCACCCACGTGGGAGACCTGGAAGAAGCTCCTGGCTCCTGGCTTCAGACCAGCTCAGCTCTGTCAGGTCTGGCCGTTGCGGTCATTTGGGGAGTGAACCACCAGACGGAAGACCTCTCTCTGACTCTACCTCTCTCTGTAACTCCGTCTTTAGAAGAAATAAAATAATTCTGTAAAAAAAAAAAAAAAAAAAAAAAAAAAAAAAAAAAAAGTAAACTCTCCCTTCATTTGCACTTTTAAAAAAAATTATGTTTATTAATTTATTTGAAAGAGTTATATATAGAGAAGGGGAGAGAAAGAGAAAGATATTGTATCCACTGGTTCACTCCCCAGATGGCCACAAAGGCCCAGGCTGGGCCAGACCAAAACCAGGAGCCAGGAGCTTCATCCACTGGGTCTCCCACATGAGGGTCAGGGGCCCAAGCACTTCTGCTGCCTTTGCCAGACCGTTAGCAGGGAGCTGGATCGGAAATGGAACAACCAGGACGGGAACCAGCACCCATATGGCTACACCACAATGCCAGCCCCTACATTTGCATTTTCTTTTTTTTTTAACTTTTATTTAATGAATATAAATTTCCAAAGTACAGCTTATGGATTACAATGCCCCCCCCCCCCCGAACTTCCTTCCCACCAGCTCCCTCTCCCCTTTCCCTCTTCCTCTCCCCTTCCATTCACATCAAGATTC
Source organism: Lepus europaeus (assembly GCF_033115175.1). Lineage (NCBI taxonomy): Eukaryota > Metazoa > Chordata > Mammalia > Lagomorpha > Leporidae > Lepus > Lepus europaeus. The sequence goes on along the minus strand of NC_084833.1, from coordinate 52,415,642 downwards.
ATTTTCAATTCTCTTTATATACAGAAGATCAGTTCAGTATATATTAAGCAAAGATTTCAACATTTTGCCCCCACATAGCAACACAAAGTGAAAAATACTGTTGGAGTACTAGTTATAGCATTAAATAACAGTGTACAGCACATTAAAGACAGAGATCCTATATGATATTTTAAAAAAATTAATTAATTTTATATGCAATTTCCAATTTAACACCAGGTTGTTTTTTTTTTTTTTTTTTCATTTTCAATTATCTTTATATACAGAAGATCAATTCGGTATATACTAAGTAAAGATTTCATCAGTTTGCACCCACACAGAAACACAAAGTGTAGAAATACTGTTTTAGTACTAGTTATAGCATCACTTCACATTAGACAACACATTAATGACAGATCCCACATGAGATGTAAGTACACAGTGACTCCTGTTGTTGACTTAACAATTTGACACTCTTGTTTATGGCGTCAGTAATCTCCCTAGGCTCTAGTCATGAGTTGCCAAGGCTATGGAAGCCTTTAGGGTTCGCTGACTTTGATCTTATTCTGATAGGGTCATAGTCAAAGTGGAAGTTCTCTCCTCCCTTCAGAGAAAGGTACCTCCTTCTTTGATGGCCCCATTCTTTCCACTGGGATCTCACTCACAGAGATCTTTCATTTAGGTCGTCTTCTTTTTTTTTTTTTTTTCCCATGGTGTCTTGGCTTTCCATGCCTACAATACTCTTATGGGCTCTTCAGCTAGATCCGAATGCCTTAAGGGCTGATTCTGAGGCCAGAGTGCTATTTAGGACATCTGCCATTCTATGAGTCTGCTGTGTATCCCGCTTCCCATGTTGGATCGTTCTCTCCCTTTTTGATTCTATCAGTTAGTTACATTTGCATTTTCATCTTCTTCTGTGCTGGTAGCCTAGTCTTTCCTCACACTTGCCTTCTGTACCTACACTATGTGACTGGCCTATGAGGGACAGGCACATAGCCTGGCAATTAAAGCGTCAGCTAAGATGCCCATGTCCCATATCTAAGTCTCAGTGTCCTGCTATAGTAGACCCTGGGAGGCAGCAGGTGAAGGCTCAAGTGATTGAGTTCCTTCTTCCCACATGGAGGCCTGGAATAGTGCATGGCTCCCAACTTCTGCCCCAATTGGTCTCAGCTGTGATGGACATTTAGGGAGTGAACAAGCGGATGGGGGAGTGCTTTTTCTCTCAAATAAATAAACAAACAATAGTGTAAAAACGCCTATGAGAGTTTGCTGACTGCTGATGGGTGAATAGCCACGTCTTCCTGCCGACCCATGCTTTCTTGTTTTTGGAGACTCCTGGTTCCAGTTCCACCTCCAACAGGTCTTGTCTCTCTCTCTCTCTGACTCAGAGAGTACTCCTCTTTTCTAACACCTTTTCATTAAGTCACTTACTCTTTTTTTTTTTTTTTTTTGACAGGCAGAGTCAGACAGTGAGAGAGAGAGAAAGGTCTTCCTTTCTGTTGGTTCACCCCCCAAATGGCCGCTGCAGCTGGCGCGCTGTGCCGATCCGAAGCCAGGAGCCAGGTGTTTCCTCCTGGTCTCCCATGCGGGTGCAGGGCCCAAGCATTTGGGCCATCCTCCACTGCCTTCCTGGGCCACAGCAGAGAGCTGGACTGGAAGAGGAGCAACTGGGACAGAACTGGCACCCCAACTGGGACTAGAACCCGGAGTGTCGGTGCCGCAGGCAGAGGATTAGCCAAGTGAGCCACGGCGCCGGCCAAGTCACTTACTCTTTTGCTACATTTATTTCTGATGTGTAGTGTGCCAGTGTCCTGTTTCCCCAGCTAGATTGAAATCTCCCACCAGACTCCAGTTGGTGTTAAACTGTCTTTTTCCAGGTCTGGGATTTGGTTTCTGTCCCCTCACGTCCCACCACAAGCTTCTGCTCTATACATAGTGGGATGAATACAGGGAATGAACACAAGGAATCATGGTGGGTATATTTACTCAAATATGTGAGCCAAGAATGCGTTGTGATGTGTGTGCCAAAAATAAAGTTCTGGTCTGAGATTGCCAATGGAAAAAAACACCTTGTATTTACAGTTGAGTTTGGCACCAAGTCAGCCCTTGTCTCTCTTCTTTGGTACAAATGCTGTAAAAACCTGAATGCTGTGTTTCCATTAAAGGAACATGAGTTCTGTGGAGGTGATGATTAATGCTGGATGTGTCAAGGCAGTGCCGTCCCATGTAGGAGAGAAGCAATGCCCATCTAGGATCAGTCCATGTATTCATTTGCCTTTGGTTTCCTCCTTCCCCCCAGCATCCTGCTTGCTGGTACCCAGTAGAAATGGAAAGACTGGTGTGCTTGGTGATGCATGAGCTGACCTGCTGGGCTTCCTGCTGCATGGACTTGATCGGGAAGTTCACTGTGAAGTCTGATTGCAAAGATGTGATAGAAACCTGAGACTATGTGTGTAACTTCTGTTGACTCCCTGCTTCCTGTCAGATTAAGGAATGTGCTAGTGCTTTACAAATACTACTCATTTAAATTGCACATCAAGTCTGAGAAGTAAGTACTCTCCTCTCATTCTCCCCATTCCACAGATGGAGAATCTGAGCATAAAAGAATCTTAGCAACTACTTTTTTGTAATTTTTTTGCCTCTAATATTTACTCAAATAACAAAATATCTGTTGTTCCCAATCATCTCTAGTTCTGTGGCTTCTGTAGCCATAGATCATTCTGATTCCTTGTAATGGCCCTGGCTATGCTCTAAGATTTGCAACGTGTGTGTGTGTGTGTGTTGTGCATTTTAACACCTATTCTAAGAAAATATCCTATAGTGCTTTACAGTTTATAATTGCCTTTTCAGATGTTATCTCCCTTAGTCCAGTAACCCTGGTAGGAAGTATTATTGCTTATTTCTGTTTAACAATAAGTAAGTGGCTTAGGGAGGTTAGGAGACTGAACTCATTTGGCCCGGCACTGTGGTGCAGCGGGTTAACGCCCTGGCCTGAAGCGCTGGCATCCCATATGGGTGCCAGTTCTAGTCCCGGCTGCTCCTCTTCCTGTCCAGCTCTCTGCTATGGCCTGGGAAAGCAGTAGAAGATGGCCCAAGTCCTTGGGCCCCTGCACCTGCGTGGGAGACCCGGAAGAAGCTCCTGGCTCCTGGCTTCGGATCGGCGCAGCTCTGGCCATTGCAGTCATCTAGGGAGTGAACCATCGGATGGAAGACCTCTCTCTGCCTCTCCTCTCTCTGTAACTTTCAAATAAATAAAAATAAATCTTTAAAAAAAAGAGAGACCAAACTCATGTCCTGCTTTTTTTTGAAGTTTTTTTATTTTATTTTATTTTTTATTTTTTTTAAAGACAGAGTTACAGAGAGGCAGAGAGAGATCTTCCATCTGTTGGCTCACTCTCCAAATGGCCACAACGGCTAGAGCTGGACCAATCTGAAAAATTCCCACATGGGTGTAGGGGCCTGAGCACTTGGGCCATCTTCTACTGCTTTCCCAGGCCCTGACAGAGAGCTGGATCAGAAGTGGAGTAGCCAAGTCCTGAACCGGTGTCCCTATGGGATGCTGGCCCTGCAAATGGCGGTTTTACCTGCTACACCAAAGCAGCGGCCCCCTTGTGTCCTTCTTGTGATTAATACTTTGGAATGTGAACCAAAGTCCTAGAGCCTCAGTTTGTTTCTCTTGATGTTCTTTGCTGTCCTAGCTTGGATCAAAATGATAGTTACTGAATCTCTGTCCTAGGCTTATATGATAGAAGAGAGGATTATCAGATGCCACAAGGAATTTTTTTCCCTACTTTTCTTTGATCACAAAAGTTATGAAAAAGTCAAAGTTTTGTAAGGTTGTCTTGGTATTTTTGGACTCAGTAAAGTCCTGGAAGAAAAGTGCATAATGGTGATAATTAAATATAGTTTCTATAGTGGTATGTCCTTGCTTCTGCCTGCATGGGCTTACAGAGTGGGTGAGAGAAGGTTTGAAGGAGGAGTGAAAGCTGGAGAGCCCAACTGTGGCATCAGTAAACTCTCTCTGGAGATGATTCCCTGCTGTCCTGTAAGCGCTGAGTAACTCCTCTGGGAGCTATCTGCAGCCACCCCGTGCAGGGGAATGGGGGCAGAGCTCTGGGGTCCAGTCTGACTGTACCCCTTAGTTTTGGTGTCTTGGGTAAATCACAGAAAGCTCCTAGACCTCAGCTTTATACGGTGTGGCGAGCTTTTATCAAGCAGCAGTGTGTTGGGCACCATGGTCAGTGCTCCAGATAGAAAGACAAATTAGATAAGGTTTCAGCTCTTGGGTCCTGCCCCATAGACAGACCGACAGGAATCACAGTGAGAGTTCCCGTTATGCTAGAGATAGGCCCAGAGGGCCAGTAAGTGATGGAAAGCAAGAGGCCAAGCTGTAGAGCTGGATGTCTTTCAGGGGATCTTCTTTGATTTCCTCTTCTCTTCCCCCTCCTTTGTTTTTTCTAGCAGTAGGTTCCCCTGGGCCCCCATGCTTAGCATATAGAAGGGGACAGAAAGGAAAAAGGCCCTTGGGCAAAGTGGTTTTGTCCTCTGAGGTGTGCCTCAGTGGGGGAATACTGTGGTGAGGCATATCTTCCTTCTCCCGTCTCTGCCCTCTAGTGCCTGCACAAGGCTAATCTCAGAGATTCCTAAGTGTCCTGTGTGTTTCTTCATCCTGCTCTGGCCCAGGAACCCCTGTGAATGGCGTAGGTTACATTTTTGTTTTCTTAACATCAGCCCTGTGCCTGGCATAGAATTCCTATATGGATAAATTCAGCTTACTGGCTTGATAAATGGGTGGGTGGATGAATGGATGGCTGATGGACAAATGGACAGATGAGTGGGTGGAGGGAGGGAGAGAGAAAGGGGTAGGTAGGTGGAAGGATGCATGAATGGATGGATGGATGAATGGATTAGTGGATGGGTAGATGATGTGAAGGCGGGGTAGGTGAATGGAGGGAGGGAGGGATGGGTAGGGGAATGGAGGGAGGGAGGAAGGGAGGCAGAAAGGATGGATGGGTGGGTTGATGCACAGACTGATGGTCAGATGTATGTATGAGTGGATGGAGGGGAGAGGGTGGGAAAGATGGGTGGATGGTTGGATGGAAAGATGGACAGATGGATGAATGGATGAGTGGAGGGGAGGATGTATGAGTGGATGGATAAAGGGAGGGAGGGATGGGCATGTGGATGGAGGAGGGGAGGGATTTGAGGAGTGAACCAGTGGATGGAAGACCTCTCTCTGTGTGTGTGTCTACCTCTTTATGTAACTCCGTCTGTCAAATAAATAAAATAAATCTTTAAAAAATATTAATATTATTTAAAAAAATGTAAATCATCAGAGGCTTTAATTAATAGCTACCATCTCCTGAGTACATACTATGAGCTAGGGAGTGGAGTGAGCGCTTCACTGGGTTACCTGAGTAACTCTGAAACTGTGAGGTCTCAGTACTCAGAGGTGTCAGTCCCCTTACTCTGTGTATGTGAGAGCCACAGCTCAAAGGCGCTGCTGGTCTTGTGTAGCAGGTGCAATGCCAACTTAGAGCTGTGGATTGAGCCTGGGCATGCCTGGGCCATGCTCTAGGGTGGATTGCACTGATGTTGGGAGACCATGAGGCTTTCCTGGACAGGGAGGGGTGTGCGCACCATCACCACGATGTCAAGCTGAGAATCATATTGTCATATTTCAATCAGGATCATACTCTACTTAATCTAGACCCTGCCGCCAGTAACGAAGGTGATTGCTCACAGGCTGTATTCGGCGGTAGTGATTCTTAGGAGTACAAGAAATTGTGTGGTTTTGTCTGGGGGAAGCAGAACTTCCCGCACAAAAGCCTGGTTGGGTTTGACCTTTACTTCACGTAGTTACGGTTGATATAACCTGAAATCAGGCTGCAGACTGGCGTGGGCTCTCTGGAGTTGCTGTGGAGTAAGATGGAGTTCTCCCAAGACTCCTGGGTCACCAGAGCTAATGATGCTGAGTCCTGTTCACATTTCACGCTTGTGTTTGAGCATCTGCTTTGGGAATAGAGATCTTCGGCTTTCACTGGGCCCGGCTCAGAGGTCAGCCCTTCAGAACAGAGTGGCTCAGTCTTGGGCACCACTAAGACTCCAAGAAGGAGTCCACGTTTGAACCAGCCAGGTCGCCTTGGGGTGGGGCTGGAGGGAGCACACCAGGAACAAGTCGGATTGCAGCTGAGTTCATTATCGTGCACTAAATGTCTGTGATGTGTGAGGCTTAGAGATACGGGATTTTGTGGTTTTGCCTTTGAGAAATACCCAGTCACTGAGGAAGAAGAGCATGAAAGAAGGGAAGATTGAGCCCTTTATTCTCCTTGTACTTACGGGTTTAATTTTGTTTTCTTCAGTGAAGTGCATCAAGTAACATGTATGTGTCTTCCCGGACCACTCGCCCAGGAGAAGAGACCGTCTAGGGGGTACCTGCCAGTGGGCAGGTGGGAGGTTGGTTCTGGGCCTCTGCATTCTGCTGTGCTGCTTGCTTTCCTGAGAGGGGCTGGTGACCAGGTGCTGTGAATCCAGGTCAAGATGAAGAAAATGCACTTTTGTCCTTTCTCCAGGCATGCAGCAGAGCCAGCCGAGTCTCAGGTATTCCAGCTATGAGCGATGTGCCGATTGCGCAAGGCTTGAGCATTGCTCACTCCGGAGACACAGAGGCCTGCCTGCCCCGAGCCCTTTGTTCTCCTGGTTGAAAGCAGTTAATTAGCAACCGTCTCCATAGCAACCACCTCCTAGTCCAAAAACATTGTCTAGTTTTTCAGTTTAGCTTATCACACTGTTTACCTGAAGGGCTTTTCACTGCTCAGAGTCTCATTTGAGTTGGCGGCGTGCCTGTTGAGGAAGTGAATTGTCAAGACAGAAAAGCACCCTGGTAGCCAGGAGCCGGCCACAGCCTCCCTGCCAGGCCCGGGCCCTGCCTTCTGGGGAAACAGAAGTTGCGCGTGCCCAACGTTTTCACCTCCATTGTTTTTGCCCGCCATTGTCTCCCTGGGGCCCTGGATGATGGGGCTTTCTCCTCTCCTTTCCCCTGGCTTTCAGAGCCCTGCAGTATTCCCTGTTTGTGGTGCATCTCCATTGTCAGTGGGTCTTGGGTGAAGGGCCATGAGTCCCTAGTGGATTAGTCAGAGCAGCTCTGGCTTTAGTCCTGCCAAAGAAGGGGCTCCTGGCTTGACCTGTGGCTCGGGCTTTTTTCAGTTGAGCAGGTGCGAGAGAGAGAAAGGTGACTTCAGGGGAATTCTGGCCTTCCCGAAGCCACACAGCAAAGATAATAATTTTCATGGCTTTTGTTGCTTGCTGACTGTGTGGCCACAGAACTGGAACTCCTGAGAGCTGTGAAGACGGGAGGCGGGAAAAAGCACAGATGACCACGATGCTGCTGCCTGCCTGCCGATCATGTTGCCGTCTTTTATGTTCGTGGGTTTCTTGCGGACTGGGGCCTGCTGTACCCCGACAGCAGCCCTGCACACCAGGTTCTGTCTCTACGATCTGTGTTTTAAAGGTGAGAAGCTGATGCAAAGGAGTCCTTACCTGCTTGAGGTTGTGGAATTCCAGTCCAGGGCCACCAAAGTGGAGCAGCATCATGGATGGGGTGTTAGGGTTTAGGTGGTGTGTTTTCACAGCTTACAAGCTTCTGGGAGACTTTTGCCATGAGACGACTTAGCATTTTTATGTGCATAATCACTTCCCTGAATTAGATCTAGAACGAAGCCCAGCTATATGGTGAGCCTTTCTTGGACTTCTTGCTGATAAAATAGTAGAATTTAATTTTGAAGCACGTGTACCAAGAGCTTATGTGAGCATACCTAAATCAATGCCATTTTCTTCAAAATACTAGCTTGGAAACGTGATGCCTTATGATGTTTCTGTTCTTCAGATCTTTATGAGAATGCTTTGAGGGAGAATGTGCTGTCTAAGCTTGTGGCACACACCTCAGAGTGCAAGCCAGCAGGCCCTCCTGAGCCGCAACTCCTGCAGTGTGGGCAGGGAAGTGTGCTTCTTCCTTAGGATGGTCCCTTAGACCTAGCACAGGTTCATTAAGAACAGGTTGTACCAGACTGGCCTCCTTTTTTTTTTTTTAAAAGTTCCTAGCAGAAAATAGTATATGTGGCATATAAGTAAGGCATTTGATAGAATTTTTTATTATATCTACTTTGTCACAAATAGAGACCTATTTTATGGACTAAATGCAAGGACAGTGATCTGGCCTGCACCTGGTTTCATACCCAAGAGTGATGAAATGTGAGATCCTTTTACCTGATGGTTACCACGCTATCTTCTGCCTTTGGGACATTTGGGTCTTGTTCTAGAAGGCATTTATGAAGCCCAAGAAGGGTGAGCATTCAAGGACACTTGAAAAAGTGTACAGAAAAAAATGAAATGAAAAGAAATTTATTTGGGCTTAAAAGTTTTTGAAACATACTTTCTTCTCTTGGATTTCCCATGAACTGTTTGAAGACTCCTTGTCTGCATGGGTTTCAACATTTTTGCATTGAAAGAAATGCATCCTTTAATTCCATTTTCCGTGAACTTTTTGAAGCTTCAGCATACTTGGTGTGGACCTGCCCATGTTGAAAGAGTAGATTCATCTAAGAAAGGCTGTTGCAGAGGGGTTGGGGCAGCCAGAAGCCCCAGGATAGGGCAGTAAACATGTGACTCAGCAGTGATAGTGATGTTTGTTGACTGTGAGATCTCAGAGAGTTCATGTCCTTGGCTTCTGCAGAAGTGAGTGTCATCTTGGGCTTTGTGGACAGAGGAGAGGAGAAGACTCACCATATTAGGACACACTCAGAGTCAAGTACCTTGTCTTCCCCATCGCTTCCTCCTTGTGATGTGTGCCAGGAACCTTTCTGTGTGTTGAGGATATAAGATGGCCCAAAAGAAAAACCATGGAAGAGAATGTAGACACTTCATCAGAGGAGAACAACTGGATAATAAAGAGTGGGAGAAACTTTGCGTCACATAAAATCATTGAAGGTGGTTTGGGGGTGTTTGGCCCAGCTTTGAAACGACTTGGCAAAGATGTTAAGAGTTACTTTAAAATATTTGTGAGATGCTCCTGGGTCAACAAGTAGCAGCTTCGTCCTGTAGGCTGTAGGTAGGATGGAAGCATCTTAGAGGATAGTCAGATTTGGGCTCAGTGTTTAAAAGGCTACTTTCTAATATTTCTACAAGAGTGGCTCGACTTGGGCTTTGGGACACAGGAGGAGTTGAGGAAGAGCAGTCAGACGACCATTCTGTGGGGTGCCGTGAAGCACAAGTGCTGTAATGAATTTCCTTCACAATGTCCAGTCAAGAGAGTGCTGCACTCTGTGTGGGAAGACAGTTGTCAGAAATGACATCACAGTTAACATGCCTGCTTCATACTGTTTTATTTCTCTGTCCTGAGGACTGGATGAGATCATTTTAGGGACATTAGAGCATTTGTTACTGTATTCCATGGAGTGGGCAGTTTTTACTGCAGGAAATCCTTTTCTTCAGAATCACAGCCCAGGTTCAGTTCTCTGTAGTTATTGTCATAATTACGTATTCTGGTGTCTCATTCCTTTTTCAACTTAGAAGTAAAGATTATCTTGGATATTTCTTAGCCTTTGTCAAAGCTGAGTTATGAAATAATCGTAATGTAGAGATACTGAAGTCGGGCATCTTAGATTGACCCATACTGAGTTTGTTCTTTTTATTTGCAAGATGCTTGATCCCAAAATTGGTACAAATCACCTTGAGTGACAGACGTGATGATAATCTTTTTACTTTGGCAGTTAGGCATCATTGTTTTAAGACCGCGCATGTAGTTTTAGAAATTGAGACGGTGTCTACAGAGTCATGTGTCGTGTAATTAGATAAAAACTAGCACACAGAAACTTGTTGAAGCATTGATCGATAACACCGTGCCCCTTGTGAAGAATTGATCTATTTAAATCAAGTTAGTTTTACAGCTCCATTTGTTGCTTCTCTGTAGGTTGATGAGGCGGCTGTATGAAGTTTCTTTTGTTTTCTTTCACTAGGAGTTTTTGCTGAGTGTTTTTTAATGCCTGAATTGACAGGACAATTTATAAGTTTTGAGAGTTGGTGTGAGCTTCTCATTAGTGCACTTAGCATGGCAGCACTTCCCTGTTTGAATGTGGCCAGACCTGCCCTGATATTTACAGAGCCTGAGGCTCCTATATTTATGTTGAAATATTTAAAAGTTATAATCAATTTAATAAACTGTTACATAAAGTTTTCTAACCTCCTGCTTTGACAGATAATACCATCACGATGACTTGGAACGCAGGTTCAGATTTAGGGACTCACCCCTTTGTCTTCTCAGCCCTGGTTGCATCTCCCTTCCTTCCTCCCTCCCTCCCTTCCTTCTTTTTTTTTTTTTTTTTTTTTTTTTTTTTTTAAGATTCATTTACTTGACATGTAGAGTTAAAGACAGAGAGCAGGAAAGACAGAGAGAGGTCTTCCATCCACCAAATGGCCACAGCAGCCAGAGCTGGGCTGATCCAAAGCTAAGAGCCAGGAGCTTCTTCACATCTCCCACATGGGTGCAGGGGCTAAAGCACTTGAGCCATCCTTCCACTGCTTTCCGAGGCCATCAGCAGAGAACTGGATCCGAAGTGGAGCAGCTGGGACTTGAACCTGTGCCTATATAGGATGCTGGCACTGCAGGTAGAGGCTTAACTTACTGTACCACAGTGCCAGCCCCCCGGCTGTGTGTTGCAGCATGCACCTGGGCACTGTGGACTGCAGAAGCAAATACCCTCCTCCATGCCCTGCTCCTCTGTGTGAGTGCCCATGGCATTGACAAGCTGGGTGTTTGGGAACACACTCAGGGAAGTGGCCTGCCAAGGGGTTCTTTAGTCCCTGATCTAACACGTGACAGGATCTTGACCCTGGGAGACTCTTCATCTTGAAAGAAGGAGTGTGGCTGGAGGACTGAGCAGGGCCCTCTAAAGTCTAGAGGCCAAGTCTGAGGACTCTACTGCTGTGGGTTCAACATAACCAACTTTTGAGTTTGGAACCCAGTATTTTCAGTTTAGTGGTTGTGTTAACCCGTGAGACTTCAGCCATTTAACCTTAAATGGTGTAAACGTCATCATGATCTGAGAGTTGAGTGGAAGTCGTGGTCATCATCATATCAGGTTTGAGTTCTTTCATGAAGTCCCTACAGCTATGAAATTGCCTAGGAGAATTGCAGGTTGTGTTAAGCAATCAAAGAATTGGTCATTTGGCTTCCGTAAGCAAAATCCTGAAGCTCTTTGGGGGAAAAGAAATACAAAATGTAACTGATAAGAAATGAGCTGAAAAAGAGTCAAAAGTAATCCAACTTTCTGGGGAAACAGATTGCACTGCAGGTTGTTTCTGAAAGTGATGTGAAAATACTGAACATAAGAGCATGAACAGAAATGTTATGCTAGTTTTCAAAATAAAATTTCCAAATGAGAAAGTTCTCCATGTTTGCAAAGGTATTTGGAAGCAGTAATGTTTTTTGTGCATAGTTGAGTTAATCAGAGTAAGATGAATTTTCTCTCAAGAGCTTTTCAAGTAAAGTGCACTGGTCAACCTCTAGTGTTTTCTTTGCCTCAGACTGTAGTTCTGTTGCTGTCAGCTTAAAGTACGATCTTTTTGGAAACTAATTCTTCATAGGTTAAAGTGTCTTCATGTGCAGCACACGGTAGGAGGCAGCATTTATGATTTAGTGCGAGTGGATGGTTTCTGAAATCAAAGGCTTGCTTCTTCCTCCTGGCCTTGCCACTTCCTAGCTACCTGTGTGACCTTGTGCAGGTTACCTAGCCTGTTAAGAAGTGCTCAGTTTCTCCTCTGTAAAATGCGCTGAATAATAATAATAATAATAATAATGATGATGATGCCAGTGTTACAGGGTGAATATAAGTTTTGAGAAGTATGGGAGAAGGGCTTAGCATATGATAAATGTTCAGTAAGTTGACACTGTTGGTCATCATCAGCTCACCTGAGAAAGAAAGGCTGGCAGGTTTTTACAAAGGTCACACTTTGTGGTAGAAGAACCTCTCCAGGAGGGCCTGTGTAAACTCCACAGGGCTGCAAGGAAAATTCCACTGTGGATGATCGGCCTTCTGGACTTACCTGTTACAGTGAAGCAGGTAAAGCCTCGAAGTGCAGCTCTGAGGGCTGCGCCAGGTCCTGTGGTTGCTGTCCTGGGTGGCAGGTTGTAGCCCTCGTCCATCTGCAGAAGGTCCTGTGTATCCCAAGTCCCTGATGGGATTTACTGCTTATCCACGAAGTGGTTTTGAGGGAAAATCTGGGTGTTTCTTTTTTCTAAATGAACAGTACACAGCCTCAAAAAATAGGAGAAGAGCATGAGAAGGAAAATTATTTCTGTTTCTAAATGCACTAGTCATCGCATTTCCCAGCTAACTTGTGACTGTCATTATTTTTAGTGATTTATGCATAAATAGTCTCCCTCAGGAATAATCAATCAACTCTACTGGCCTTACGTGTAGATGGGGGAAATTCCAGATCATAGCAGCTTCATCAAATAGTGCCTGTGGAGTAGGCAGCAGACTTTACTGGGTGCCATTCCCGTGTCAGCTCTACCCTGGCACCTTCTCCGTTTGGGGCCTGAATGACTCCCCACCCCTGCCCCCATGCAAGAGTCTGACCTTTTCTGCTAAGTAGAGGTACCTCCCTGCTCCCTCCCCCTCCTCCAGCCTCTGTTTTACATTTTGTAAGAAGAGAGGCAGTGATATCCAGGGTGCCAGGGGGCTCTGAGAATGAGGTGAGAGGTACTTAGCATGGGACTGCCCAGAGCTGCGGTCTCCCCAGCCTATGGTGGTGGAGAGGCAGACAGTTTCCCTCGTCTCAGTGAGACAGCAGGGAAAAATCAGTAAGTGTGGTTCCCAGAATTCCTGGATAGGCACGATTTCAGCACTTCTGCTCTAACTCATCCCCATGAAGGTACTTTAAAGTTGTCAGCTGTTTTCTTTCTCATTCTTAGTGTTGAAAAAAATAACTCCTGAGTTTCCATATACTTGTCTGTCAAATGAGGAGACCGGTTCCCCCTCACCGTAGGGTGACTGTATAAGGAGGCAGTGATGCAGGTGAGGGTCTGTGTAATTCTCACACATGCAGTCACGGTAGCTGGAAGGGGCTGAAGGGACTTGAAATCCTGCTTCGACCTGGAAATTTCGATGCTGAGCACATGTTAAGGAAGGGAACGAAGCCCATCCCAAAGTACAAAGCAAACATGTCCTTCCTGACATGGCATAGCACCGGCGCTCTTCCTTAGTAAGTGTGATCATTAAGCCCTTTCCTGTGCGGTAGTCATAAACAAGTCTGCAGGGCCTGAGGTCACAGAGGGGCAAGCTTCAAAGGGAAGGCTGTGAGCCCTCAGCGATGGGTCCTCGGACACCCAGCCCCACAGATCCACGCAGGTCTCTGGGCATCCTGTTCTTCGTGCTGGTGAACTCTGCATTCCCTTTCCACAGTGGTGCAGCCTGAGATTGCACTTTGTGTGGAGGCACACTGGATCTAAGGTACAGGCTCCTTGCTCTCCCCGCTGACAGCCAGTGCTGTTTGACTTGGTGCTGGCCCCTATTTCTGAACTGGGCATTGTATGTAGTAGGCATTCAACAAGTGCCGACTGGAGGACTGTCACTGATGTCACGGGTGTCCTTGTGTGCACATCCCCAGCTCCCTAAACACTATATTTCTTGGGGCAGTCAGTTGGCCCAGTGGTTAAGCCGCTGCTTAGGATGGGTTTGATGCTCACCTCTGACTCCTGATTCCAGCTTCCTGCTAATGCAGACCTTGGGAGGCAGTGATGATGGCTGAAGTGATAGGGTTCCTGCTACCCATGTGAAAGACCTGGATTGAGTCCCCAGTTCCGGTCCTTGCATCTCCACCTACCTGGCCATTGCAGGCATTTTGGGCTTGGACCAGCATATGGGAACTCTTGTCTCTGTCCTTCTGTCTCTCCTTCATATGAATAAATAATAAGAAAAGAATTTTCAGCCCCTCTTACCCTACACAATATAGCTCTTCTTTGTAGCACCACTTAAGCTTAAGGAGGGGCTGCCAACTTCCAGCTTCCATGGCTTCACCACAGGAGGCTGGCTGGACAGCCATTCAGGTCCCTGAAGACTTCTGTAGTGCGAGAGGTTGATGCGAGCCTTCAGCAGAAGTCAGGCTTTGCCCTGTATGCCTAGAGCCTGTGCCCGGCAGGTGCACCCTGGTGTTGGGATTGCTCCTGAGGCTTGATGCCTTAATAGTGAGTAAAGTGAGGGCTTTCTGAGGACTGCAGGGGCTTGGGAACTTAGGTACAACGTATGAATGCTGGAGCATTTTCTCCATGGATTCTACACCTGGCAGCGCAGCTGTGCTGGATTCACAGGCTTCTTCTCTTTTTCCCTAGCTTAGGGGTGTGTTGTTAGAGCCCTGCTCCCTGCCCACCAGAGAGCTCAGAGCTTTGGGGTTGGCCTCTGACCGTGGCACCTTTGCCTCCCTCTCAGTCTTCCCAGTGTCTTTAGAGCCTCAGAGTTTCCGGTGACCTGAAGGTTCTGAGCTTCCTGAGGCCAGGGCTATGCTGCACACCCAACTCTCAGAGGGTCCCCGTCAGAGGGCTGGTACCAAGTGCTAGGCCCTTCATGCCGGTGGTGACCACAGGAGATGGTAATGTAGGGGGCATGGGGGCTTCCCTGTCCTCATGGGGAGGGCTTTGGTTACAGAAGTCTCGGTTCTCTTCCCGGTCCTGAGAGGAGCTCCTTAGGACTGCGAGTATTCCCGATCTGGAACTGCCAGCAGTTGGTCCCACTTCCCCAGGCACCTTGGCATTTAGTGATCGTGGCTGGAGGTGACTGCCGTGCTGTGGAGGACGTTTGCAAGGAGCCTCACCCAGAGCACACAGACCTGCCTGCCTGCCTGCCCGCCCCTTGTCTGTTACATGGTTCTGGCAGAATGGACCTCACCTGCAGCTCCATGGTTGGCCCAAGATTGGCACAAGCCAGATAGTTGTGTCTGCTTTGATTGGTGAAGACTGCCTCCTGCCTGGTCAGAGCCAGTGAGCCACAGGTGCTTTCATGGGAATTCTGGAAAAGTAAAGCTTTCTCCTTTGCAGAAGTTTTTAGAAGAGAATCTTCCAACATTGTGGGGCTGTGAAGTCTGTAGCTATGGAAGGAGTTTCCTTTCCTAGGGAAGCTACTGATGTGTGGGGCTGGTCTCTGACTGGAGCCAATAACTACGCTAGTTGGAGGCAGATATGACGGTGCTGTCCAAGCTGCTAGGATAAGACTTCTTAGTTATGTGAGCCCGAGTCCCCTCAGCCCCCACCCCCTTGCTTAGGAGCCAGCTTTACTGTTGTTTCTTGGAACATGGTAACCAGATGTGAAGACCCTTCCTGTAGTGAATTGTTGAGGGCTTTCCCTGCAAGGTCTTTCCTGAGTCCCTTCTCAAGGCTGAGTATCAGCACCTGTGGGACCAGGCCTCATCCCTTGACCCAGAGTGTGACTCCTACCTCGTGTCCGCAGGGCTCACCAGGCCAGAGTCAGCACCTGGGATGGGGTGGAGGCCTGAGGCAGGGCCCAGAAGCAGGACCTAGAAAGGAGCAGTGAATTGGAATGGATCTATGGGTGTTCTCAGAGCAGTGGCCCTGCCTACGGTGGGTCCCAGGACAGATAGATGTATGCTCCTAGGCTTTGTGTGTGTGTGTGTGTGTGTGTGGTCCAAGTTCTGTCTTGTCTGGGAGAGGCTGGGGTATAGTTGGAGGTATAACTTCTCCTAAATTGGGTCAGCAACCAGCAAGAGGTAGTCTCTGCCTATTTTGCTTTGTGATGCTCTTGCCACTGTGGTGCGAAGAGCCCCCAAAGCCCCTCTCCTGTCACATCCTGTGATTGGATAGATGATCTCACACAGAGCAGTTCTGCAGCAATCAGAGCTCAGCTCAGGGTCAGAGCCATGCTCAGAAGCGCTGTCTTTATGATGCACATGGGCTTTTGATCTTGTGGCTTTTGGTTTGTGGTTGTGGACTGAGAAAATTGCTTCCTGGGTTTATAAGGACAGTAGGGTAAATGACCCTCCTGCCACCACTTATTCAGTGATGGTTTCCTGGGGTAGGTGCTTGGGGATGGAGGTGAGTGAAAGCAGAGTTTTGGTGGTTAATTGGAAGAGTACATCATAGCACATGTGGCTGATCCCTGCCTGGTATTGTCATTATTAGAATCCTAGAAAGGTGACAGTTAAAAGAGCACTTACCGGTCTTCTGGTCACCAGGGAGATGGGAGTGGCCGGCATGTCTCTCTCCATCCTGTAGGATCTTTCAGCCTTCTGTGGATGCCAGATCTGTAATAAATATCAGGGATAGTGGAGGGACACACACACACCAACATGGGCTTTTAAGAAATGATTTTCTTAAGTAATTCTTAAATAATTCAGAATTAATACTGGTATTCAGTCGTTGTCTTAATCTAGTGTCTACTATGAAACTTAGAGAATTTTTCAAGAGAAAGCTTAACCCAGAAACTGCTGGCAGCTCCCAGGTTTTCTGGAGCTTCTATGTAAGAATGAATCCACTGACTTCAGCATCCACGCACTTGCTGTCTTTGGGGAAATGGTGGCTGAGCCAGAGAATCTCCTTGGCTGGGCTTCAGAATAAGCCATCCTTCTATCCAGTGAGTTTTTTTTTTTTTTAATATATAGGTTTATTTATTTCAAAAGCAGAATTAAAGACACACACACGGAGATCTTCCATCTACTGGTTTACTCCCCAAATGGCCTCAACAGCCAGAGCTTGTTCAGTCTTAAGCCAGGAGCCAGAGCTTCTTCCACTTCTCCAGCATGGGTACAGGGTCCCAAGCACTTGGACCATCTTCTAGTGCTTTTCCAGGCCATTAGCAGAGAGCTGGATTGGAAGAAGAGCAGCCAGGATTCCAACCAGTGCCCATATGGGATGCTGGCACCACTTACCCACTGCACTGCAGCGTCAGCCTCAACCCAGTGAGTTTTTAAATGTAGTAGGAAGATGACCTTTCTAAAGGTGCCTAGCCAGGACAGGAAGAAGGGGCTAATGTGTAGGAGCCTGGTATACTGGAGGGGGTCTGTGGCTAGTGACCACGATGTTCTTCACCAACACTCAGAGCACAAAATCTTTCTACACAGGGCGAGCACTTATGGGCAGAGTAGCTGGAGTCCCAGTGCTCCTGGTGAAGCTCAATCGGTGGTTGTGCTGGACAGACATGGTGCGGGGAGAGCAGGCAGACCTCACTGCTGGAGTGCCTTGAGGGAGGGGAGCATTCTGGGGAGCATGCTTGCAGTGCTGAGAAGCATGACAGAGTTGCAGAGGGAGCTGGAGCAAGGCGGGACCAGCTCCTTCCCCTGGGGGTGCTCGGGAGTTAGGTGGAGGATGCCACAGAATCCTGCTGGGTGTTTCTTTGCCCTATGAAACTAGGGAAATGCGGTCTTTGAATAACCATTGAGAGAGTGGTCTCTCAGAGGGCTTTAGGGGAGTCAGATCAGGTAGGGGTGCAGGAGAAGGGTGCACTGGAGCTCACCATCTGCCCTTCCCATAGCCCATGTGGACTGTTCGGGGAAAGAATATTTCCCATAGTGTGTGTGTGTGTGTGTGTGTTTCATTTTGTATAGCAGCATGTTTAATCAGCAGTGTGATAGTACAATTCAGAACGTTCTAGGAATGAAGCATGAGGAGCCCAGAGGCCTGTCTGCAAGAGCTGTGTGATGTTGTGTAAATCACTGAACAACTCTGTACCTCAGCGTGTGCCTTTGTGCAAGGCTGGGTGAGATGGAATCCATGGGCACACTTGGCTTGTGGTTGCTACTGTCTGTGTCAGCTTTTGGGGACCAGGGTTGGGGAAGACAGCATGTTGAGTTACAGGTTCACCTGGGATCTCCAGATTGTTTTGTATTTAATTGTACATCATGTCTTTTTTTTTTTTTTTAATTAATTTGTTTATTTGAAGGGCAGAAAGTAAGAAACAGCGCGAGCTTGACTTGCTATATGCTGGTTCACTTCCCAAATGCCCACAGTGACTGGGACTCACGAGCCAGGAATCCAGTTTGAGTCTCCCATGTGGGTGGCAGAGGTTCAACTGTTTGAGCCAATGCCACTGCCTCCCAGGGTCTGCATTAGCAGGAAGCTTGGATTAAGGGGCCAAAGGTGGGTATTAAACTCAGACAGTCTGACGTGCAACACAGGCATCGTAACAGCTAGGCCAAATGCCTGCCACCTGAGTCATTTCTGAAGGTGGAGGAAAGGGGGGTGGGGCCCAGCCTGGAGCTGATTGCTTTGGACACAGGTTGGAAGGTACTGACCACAAGGCTCAGGCCGTGAACAAGTGCGACAAGGAGGGTACTTCTTTCCCCGTTGGCACTGTATCCAGGCTCTCAACAGTCTGACAGGAACAAGCAAGCTGTTGTGGGAGCCTGTTCTCATTCTCTACCTTTTGCTTGCTGCGTACCACCCTTGCTGGTCACCAGGGCTGCCGTGTGGGAGGCGTGTAGAGTGGCCCCTCAGACAGTGGATGGCATTGTTTGTGCTCTGGGGAAGGAGGGGGTCTGGCAGAGGCTGGGGGCCATGCTACGTTCAGATTAGAATAGAGGCCTTGGGGGCTGGGGTGCCCCAGGAGTGCGTGTGAGCTGCCATCTTCCATGCACGGTATCCTGGGCCATCGGCTGTGGAGGAGTGCTGCTCCCACTGTGGCTCTTGAAAACGGTTTGTTTCTTTTGAATCAGATGTGTCCCTAGCCAGTGGGAGCCTTTAGAAACCATGGAAGTGTGTGAGTGGCCTTTGACCAGCGCCGAAGATGGTAAGTGGGACCCTGGATCCTGGAAACCCCTGCTGGCTTGTCTAGTGAAGTTCATAGAAGAAGACCTCTGTACCTGGGCCAGGAGGGTACCTGTGGCCTCAGGGAGACTTAAGGGCTTGTCCTTGTTGAGGATGCCAGGCTTCTGCTTCGGTCTCATGGAAGGGAAGACCAGACGAGGAGTGATTTTGAGGTCTAACAGGAGAAGCACCTCGCAGGCCTGGGGAATCTTTGCACTCTGCTCTAATCCTCTTTCAGCAAGAAGGGGTAGGAAGCATGTCACACAGTGAGTGACAGAGCCCGCAATGCTGGCCTCAAGTCCATATTGTGTCACAGCAGTATCAGTGTGTGCATGTGTCCCCCCACCAGTGAGTGCTCCCTGCACGTGGGCACGGCACATGTTTTTTTTCTTTTTTCTTTTCGTTCCTCTCGGGAACAGGCACCTAGTGCAGGCTGGGCCCCGTAATGGTTGCTGAGTAAGTGCTTAATGGAGATGGCGCTGCTGATAAGCCACCGTCAAAAGGGAGAGAGCAGGCGAGCCAGCCAACATCCAAGCTGGGCTTTGTTTGTGTATAGGGCTGGGCTTGGCTTTGCAGGCCCCAGCGCCATGTCCTCGAATTGCAGAGAGGGTGCATTGTGTTAGTCTGGGTCTCAAGAGACAGAGTCTGTAGATGTACATGTAGGTACCCGACGGGGCGTGTGTCAGCGGGCTTGGCTAGCACAGCCACGGCAGCCAACAAGTCCCGAGACAGGTGGTTTGCAGCCTGGAGAGCCCAGGTGGCATGCATGGCTTGGGGCAGGTCCCAGGGCCTCGGAACTACAGGTGCTGAGGGCCTAACTCTCGGTCTCATGCTGAAAGCCCGAGAGTCTAGGGGCTGCTGGTGTGAGTCCTGGCTTCCGAGGGCCTGTAGTTCTGTGGTTCCATGTCCAAGGCAGGAGACGTGTGAATGAGTCCCAGCGCTCAGAGCTGGACACCAGTTCACCTTCGTATTCAGTCTCTCCAGGGCTGCATCCCATTGGTGGTGCTGCCACATGAAGGCCGGGTCTTCCCTCCTAACTCGCTCAGTCACGTGCTAGTCTTGTTTGGAAACATCCTCGCACACACAGCCCAGACGGTGCTTTTCTGTCTTCTTGGTATTCTTTCATCCCCTAGGGTGGACCCCTGAAATTGACCACAGAGGGTGAGTTCAAAATGGAAGCTGTTTTTCTCCCCTGTTGGTTAGAAGACAGGCCTGCCTGCCTGCCTTCCCTCCCTCCTTGCCTGAATAGCAAAGCCATCCCCTTTTGGTGGTGGAGACCCTCAAAGAAGAGAGCCCCCTCCCACCCCTGGAATCACAGCACTCTCCTTGCCTCAGTGATTTCCATTTAGTGTTCTTCAAAATACCATGGTGGTAAGACATGTAAAATCATTCCGAAAATATTGATATTAAGCAGAGGATTCTAGAGATGAAGAGGTCCACGAAATGTACAAAATGTAAAATGCACTTGGGTGGCCCATGTGTGTTTTGCCTTCCTCTGTAATTAAGACTGGACATGGACATGATGTCCTGCCCTGTAACAAGTGTTCCAGGTGAAACACTCGGCTAACAATGACCAAGTAATTAGTAGTTTCAGCAATTGGGTGGTAATTGAGCTAAGTTATCATCCAGGCAGAGGCATAGGGACAGTTTTAAAGGGGGTCTGTATGTGTTTGTATCTGCTAATGTATGTTACTTATATAGAAAGGACATAGATGAGGCCAAAGGGCAAAGAAGGAAAGTTCTGATGTAGTTTTAGCACAAGGCACTTAAAAGAGCAGGTGTTGGCAACACCAATGTGGATAAACTTTTCTCTTACCTTTTTAAAAATGAGTGAATTCTTGTTTTTCAATGGCTCTGGGGAAAGAAGGAACGTCGCAAGTTAAGGTCACAAGTGTGACATAAACGTAATCCTTGCAAATCACTTGTTGCAGGACTCCAGGTTTTGATTTGCCCCTGACTGAAGGCTTCTGTTTCTCAGAGGATGGAGAGCTCTTCGGAACCCAGGCAGGACGTCGGTTGAGGCTGAGCAGCCTAGGGACTACCTGTCTTCTCCCTGATGGGCAGCCGCTGACGCACTGGTGCCAGTGTCTTGTGAGCCATGCCCCTTTGCACCATGCTGCCCTTGGGTGGTGCTTTAAGTCAGCCCAGCCCCACTGCACCCATGTCCACCTTTTGACTACATGGCTGTCAGACTGCCCACCTTGCCGCCACCCTCTCTCATTACGGTGCGTGTGAGACCACATTCTCCCTAGGCTGTCTGGGAACCCCCGAGGGGTTTTGGAAAAACACCATGGTCCGGTTTTCAGGACACTTGAGCCAAGATTGTTGGGCATTTTCCCTGAAGCCCCTTTTGTTCTGCTCATTTATTTTCCAGGGGATTTTAGGTTTCGTTTGATGATTTATCTCGCTCAAAACTGGTATCCAGCGCTGAGTGCTGGGACTCATACATGTGACTCCTGCCTTGGACTCGGAACCACAGAGCTGCGGGGCCTCAGAAGCCGGGACTCACACCAGCAGCCCCAGACCCTCAAGACCGAGAGTTAGGCCCTGGGACCTACCCTGAGCCATGCATGCCACCTGGGCTCTCGAGGCTGCAGACCACCAGTCTCGGGACTTGTTGGCTGCCGCACTGTGCAAGCCAAGCCCATGGATACACGCCCCGTTGGGTACCTACAGGCACATCTACGAATTCTGTCTCTCGCGACTCAGACTAACACAACGCGCCCTCTCTGCAATTCGAGGACATGGCGTTAGAGCCCTATACACAAACGAAGCCCAGCTTTGATGTCACCCGTTTCAGTGTTGTTGTAGTGGCTACCAAGCCCTGTGTGATTGACAGCGCTTGGTTTATTGGGGGCATTTCCATGTTAGTGCTGTGGGCTGGTACAAGAAAGAGGAGGAATTGAATTCCTGCACTCAGTGCCAGCTGCAAGATGCCACAGTGAGAGGGAGAATTTGCACCCTGAGGCCAATTGTTGATTGGGGAAAGTGATGTCAAGATGAGTGTGACCGGGCTTTTGCTCTTGAAATGCCCAGTGTAGTGGTGGAGACAGAGTGGGACCCACATCACTGCAGTATTTTAATAAGAAAGTGGAGAACCTGGAGCTGCTATGCTCCCTTCTCTTCTTCAAGATGTTCCCTCTGGCCGTCAGGACAGCCTCCCCAGCGGCCCACGAGCTTGGAAGGATGTTGGTTCCCACATCTGGTGCACACTTCCCCCCACACCTGGGCGACGTTTATGCGCCCTGCATGGTTTGAGAGAAGCACCCATCGTGTTCACCAGTGGCCCCTCAGCCATGCCTCAGGCCGAGTGCTCTGTGGGTCCACACCACTCCGGACACTCTGGTCCTTTTCAGGCCTTGCCCTGTTTTAACTGCATTGTATTCTCCGCCATACTGACACTCACACTCTCTCACCCCTCAAAACCAGACATTATAGTCAGCTGTTAACGTTTTTGGAATAAAAACACAGCAGAGCAGGGATGCTTGAAATCATTTTTCCGTTGTCTAGAAATTAGCAAATTTTACTTGTGGCGAGGATGGGGTACCTTCGTACTGTGATCAGATCCATCTAGCCAGAAGGGGGCTAGATTGCTGGCCCTGAGATTTTCCTGTGCTTGTTTATGGAGAGAGGCTGGCATGGTTGTGGGCTTGCTGCACCTTGCCGTCGTCATCTGCTGGATGTAAGCGTCTTCCCTCTGAACCCACATCTGTCCCATGCTGCGTTCTGTGCCTGTGGATGCCGGGCCTCTTCAGAACAGTCGCCTTCACCATACATATGCCTCCCAGAAATGAGTTCTTGGTGCCCCCAAAATGAATTATGAAAAGCTTTTCATAGTAATATAATTGATACACTGTTGGCCACACTTATAAAAAAATCAATGTAACGCATCCATATTTCATGAGTGCCCACGTTGCCAGCTCCTTGTGATGGGACCAAGCTATGAAGAATGAGGATTGTTTGACTGCAGCCTCTTGCACATGGACACAGTGCCAAGAAAGAGAGTTCGGGGTTGACTTGAAAGTTTCAAGTGCAGCAGGGCCATTGAGAAACAATCCTCTGACTCATGTCAGATTGTTATAATTATTTAATGCCCACAATGCCTCCTTGTCCCCACGGATTTATACTGGAGAGGTTTCTTCCCCACACATTGTGGTTGTTCGCTGCGAAGAAAGTGGCATTTGTTTATAATGACACGGGGTGTATCTGTATGGCAAAGAAAACACTGCAGATCCTGTCTTACGAAGGAGGCAGGAATTTGGCCGACGACCTATAGGAAATGGGGAGACGTGCTGTCATTGCTTGTCATAGATGGGGGCCGTTGCATCCAATAACCATTAAACACCTTTTGCTTACAACCTCTGTCCCAAAGCCTCGTTAGGGTGAATTTGACTGCTCCCTTGCCGTCTGTGTGTTGCACAGCTGGTGTGCCGGGGCACAGGCCTGCTGACACCTCACCTGCCCGCTAGAACTCTTTTTCTCTGGGTTCCGTGCCCTGCCCCTGTTCCAGGTGGCTTCACCAAGCAGCGTTGTCTCTGGAGCCACTGTGAATGTTTTCCTACAGAACACTTGCGTGTTTGCACAGCTCTCATGTAGTTGAATCTGATTGTACTCTTTGAGAGAAAACTGGAATTTTTCAGAGACAAAAAACAAGATGGAGGAAGGAAGGCATTGGGGCCTCTCTGGGGGATGTGTCTGGTGTGTCTGGTGTGGAGATCAGCAGCCATGCTAATGACCAAGGGCAGGGGTCCTGGCCCCTGCGGAGGTGAAGGCCCTGCCAGTGGGAGGGAGTCGGCAAGTCCAGCGCCTCAGAACTACCCCTCTGTCTGTGCCTTCCTGGGGCACCCTCCCCCTGTTCCCTGACACACAGCTCTCATAATTGTCTTCGCTGTCAAATGAGGCTCAATATCAATGAGTTTCGCAAGCTTAGAGGGCAACAGGGAGACATTGAACCAGAGTTGTGTGAAATTGTCCTGAGGCGCTCACAGGCTGGGGTGTGCAGATGCAATTCATAATTGCACCGGAAATACTTGCAACCTTTGTCATCTTTGGTGGTGGAAATGAGAAAATCTATGTGAGACAGCTTAGTGCTGACTTGGGACCCATACTCAGGGACTGGATCCTCTTGGGTTTTGCAGAACTACAAATAGAAAGCAGACACAGAACATGGGCCATAGACAGTGTATTTTTGAACCTTAAATTGGGACTCATGGAATGTTCAAGGGTTTTTGTTCTTGTTACTCTCTGGTTCTGCAAGAAGTCTCGAAGTCTGTAACAACTTGGAAGCTTTGATAGTTTTGGAGGCCAGAGGACCTGTGCTTCGGAATTGGAGTTGTCCTGGAAAATCTGGAACGTGTGCTGACTGAAATTCACATAGTGGGATACTGAGAGGGATGCAAATGATGAGCCTATTAAGAGAAAAGTTTGCATTTAATCATCTTCCTCTTGTACTAGTGACTGGGTGGTGCCATTGTCACCATTTACTCTGGTGCTTGTACAGAGGTGATTTCTTTTCAATTAAAAAAAAAAGTTTTGGGGCCATTGTTGTGGCACAGTGGGTTAGGCTGCTGTCTACGATGCTGGCATCCTGTATCAGAGTGCCAGTTTGAGTCTTGGCTGCTCTGCTTCCCACCTGGCTCCCTGATAATGTACCTGGGAAAGCAGAAGATGGCCCAAGTCCTTGGAATGGAGTTCCTGGCTCCTGGCTTCGACCTGGCCATTGCAGCTGTTTGGGGAGGGAACCAGAATATTAGAGATTCTCTCTTTCTCTCTCTTTTCACTCTGCATTCCAAATGAATTTTAAAAATCTAGAAAATAAAATTAAATAAACAATTTTATAAAACTAGTATTTATTCTGTAATTCTTTAATAGTACATTTATGTCATAGACACTTCCATGGATATGTGTTGTATTTTCCATTTCAAAAAACTTTATAAAGCAGTCTTATAAAGCAGTTTATGGTCTATAGGCCCCATTTTAACCCATTTGAAATGATGGGGTAAAAACATATGCATGGCTTCCTGATGTTCCTGTGGTGGAGACTCTGCAGGCTTCTGTTTTCTTACCCTGCGAGCCCTTGGGGGCGGGGCAGCTTCTTTCTTCCTGGAATTAGGGAGCTGGTGGAGCAGCAGGTCAGGGAGGGTGCCGCACACTGTGCTGTGGCGCGTGCACACACGGGGCAGAGGTCTGAGGTGGGAAAGTATGTGTGGGGCCTGTGATGCCACCGGACTTGAATTGGAGGATGCTCAAGGCTCTTGTCTTGTGGTGATTTTCTTCAGCCCAGAGGACACTGCTGCTCTGGGGGAGTGGGAAGTGGCTTCATCCCACAGCATCATCATAGCTGTGCAGCCCAAGAGCTGTAGGCGCCTGCCCTTGCCTTGTCTACCCAGGGGATGTCGGCAGATTGGGTCTCCAACAGTACTTTGTTCCCTGAGAAGAAAGGCCCAGTTGTTTTTCCTTTCTTCTTCTCCCACCCCCAAAGCGTCCTCCTTCTCACCCAAACCATGATCTCAGACCTTAGGAGTTAACAAATCAGACTTGTCACAGAGATTGTTTGAGATCAGTTGTCTACAGTGGTGATGAAATCAAAACACCCTAGAAGACAACTTTAGAGTAGGAACTTGCCAGGGTCGTTAGACTTGCTTAGGTTGAAAGAGGAAATACGATTATGTGAAAAAAGCAGAATACAAAGTAGTGCCTATTCCACAATCCTGCCTACTCTGTCAGGGGATAAGGACTATAAGGGAACTCAGACCAATGGAAATCCTGGGTTTATTTGATCTGTGTCGGACTGTGAGAGCCGTATTCCCAAATTGAAAACACTCTGTGATTTTGTTGTACCATTGAACTTAATCTGAAATGGACAGAAATCAATCTGGACCTCAAGCTGGCACCCCAGGAAGGTAATCTATCTATACCCCATCTGCCCTAACTTCAGGGGGCCGCTAACTGAGAAAGCGCTTTAAGGAAGCGAAGCGTTTACAGCCTGCTGGGGTCCCTATACCACTCTGCATTCTTGTTTAGTCTTTGCATTGGTCTGTCTGCTGGCCTGTTTGCCCTCAACAGGGCAGGTGGATCCCCCTGCTGTCCAAGTCTTCAGGAGACAGAGCACCTGCTCTCCCATTTACCGTTCCTCTGTTGCTGTCCAAGACCCATTTCTTGTTAGGGCCCCTTGTTTCCAGGGCTGCAGCGTGACAAGCCGTTCAGTAGAAATGTCTGAGATGCTGCTTTCTCTGTTAATTTGCTAGGGAGACAGACAGAGAGCTCCCATCTACTAATAACCATGGAGGCTGGCCCTGGGCTGGAGCTCAGAGCCACGAGCTCAATCCAGGTCTTCCATGTGGGTGGCAGGAACCCAATGTCTGAGTTATCACTGCTGCCTCCCAGAATGGGTATTAGTAGGAAGCTGGAGGCAGGAGCTGTAGCTGGGAATCAAACCTCTGCACCCATGGAGGTGTGGCTCTCTTACCCAGAGGGCTAAATGCCTGCTTGAGATACTACTGTGGAAGCATAGGATTCTTCCAGGTCGCTGATTTGCACCTCCCCCTTTTTTAAAAAAAGATTTATTTATTTGGAGGGCAGACTTACAGAGAGACAGAGGCAGAGAGAGGTCTTGCATCTGCTAATTCACTCCCCAGATGGCGCAACCATCAGAGATGGTCTGATCTGAAGCCAGGAGCTTCTTCCAGGCTCCCACAGGGGTGCAGGAGCCCAAGGACTTGGGCCATCTTCCACTGCTTTTCCAGGCCATAGCAGAGAGCTGGATCAGAAGCAGAGCAGCCAGGACTCAAACTGGTACTCATATGGGATGCCAGCACTGCAGGTGGCAGCTTTACCTGCTATGCCACAGCCCAGCCCCTGATTTGCCCTTCTTTATATGGAAATGAGGAGTGTAGATTTTTTTGCATTTCAGCCCAGTTCCACCAATTTTTTTTTTTTTGCCTGGAACCCTAGTCTAGTTACCAAACCCTTCAGAGCCTTAATCTTTAAGGGGAAAAAAAATGCTTACTTGGTAGGAGTCAGGTGTCATTATGTAACATGTCTTGCTGCTGCTTGGCAGCCTACATTCCATATCTAAGAACCATTTTGAGTGTTTTAGTTCCAACCTTTCCACTACTGTGCCTGGGGAGCAGCAAATGATGGCTGAAATACTTGAGTTCCTGCGGCCCACACGGGAGGCCCAGATGGAGTTCCTGGCTCCTGGCTTTGGCCTGGCCTGTTGGGCTGTTTGGCCTGACTGTTGTAGTCATTTGGTTAAGCGAACCAGCAGATGGATGATTTCTCTCTCTCTCTCTCTGTCTCTCTCTCTCTCCCCTACACCTTTAAAATGAATTAAAAAGTAAATCTTAAAAAATGCTTATACATGTGAAAGTGTTTAGAATTTGTGAAAGCTGTATCCCTCCACCCCCAAAAGAGTATTTTTTATTAATAGTTGCATTATTTTTTGGACCCAGAGGAGAGTTAGCCTCTGTCAGAGTTCAGTTTCTCAGTCTTTCCATCTGTACAGTGGGCCGATCACTGAGGCCTTCATTGTGAGTTCCCTCAACAATGAGAAGCCTCGTCTACACGGCCCTGGGTTAGAATATCTTCGGGATGGATATTGAGTGCTGCCTCTGACCTCATAAGAATCTAAGGCATATGGGTAGGACTGGGGCACCTGCAGTCATCGCCTCCTGTAGCGCGTGGCCCGTGGCTGAGCTTGCAGGCTGCTTCCGATTTCATTCATGACCTGTCTCTGTGGGTTGTGTTTGGCCGTGTGGACTGGGATCTAGTTCTGAGTGAGTGATCGGTCACCCAGTGTCCTTGTTAGCTTTCTGTGTTTGTCAAGGTTGCGTCACTGCTCATGAAGTTAGTAAACAGCGTGGGAATCCTAGCACATGAGCAGGGGACCACTGACAGTGTCAGTGTAGTCCAGGCCGTGGTAGCTCACACAGCAGGAGAGCCCTGTTTGATGTGGGAGCAGCGGGAACCCCGTGCCAGGGAGGCCTCTGAGGGCCAGCAGCCGTTGCCTTCAAACCTGCCAACGTGGGTGGTGTGGTGTCGACCGAGTCAGTCATCTCTTTGCACCAGGTTTTTCATGCAGTAGCTTAATTACA
This sequence comes from Lepus europaeus, assembly GCF_033115175.1. Classification (NCBI taxonomy): domain Eukaryota; kingdom Metazoa; phylum Chordata; class Mammalia; order Lagomorpha; family Leporidae; genus Lepus; species Lepus europaeus. Next base: position 52,387,766 of record NC_084833.1, on the reverse strand, counting down.
AAATAGGAGGATTAAAGCGGAGAAGCTGAATTTTTAGCAATTAGTTCCATGAGAGGAAAAGTATTTTTGGATTTACTAGTTTTTTCCTACATGTGTAATGAGGAAACTTTATGTAATTTCATTATCTTAACAATATTGTATAATTCTTACTTTACATAGATGAACTTGTTTTAATTCTAACACATACCCAACAATGTGTGTACTTTTTTTTTTTTTTTAAGATTTATTTGTTTATTTGAAAGAGTTACAGAGAGAGGCGCAGGCAGAGAGAGAGAGAGAGAGGTCTTCCATCTGCTGGTTCACTTCCCAACTGGCTATAATGGCTGGAGCTGCACTGATCTGAAGCCAGGAGCCAGGGGCTTCTTCCATGTCTCCCATGCGGGTGCAGGGGCCCGTGGACTTGGGCCAACTTCTCCTGCTTTCTCAGGCCATATCAAAGAGCTGGATGGGAAGTGGAGCAGCCAGGACTTTAAATCGGTGCCCACATGGGATGCAGTGCCGGCTGCAGTGCCGGCGTTACCCACTACACCACAGTGCCAGCTTCCAACGTGGATACTCTTACAATCCCGTTTAATAGCCTGGGGGAAACTGAGGGTAGAAGTTAAAACTAGTAAATAGAAGAGCTGGGATTTGAACCAGGGAATCCTGCTTCAGGGTCATTCATCTTCACCACTTGATGGCTTCTCACTCGGCCACATGCAAATCTGATGTGTCCTGTGGGGAAGCTGAGCCCTCAGCTGGGCATCAGGATGCAGAGTTCCAGAGGCAAGAGACTCGTCCCGTGCCCGGGGGAAACCGTGGTGGTGACTGACATCTGAGCAAGCCTGAGCTTACACGTGGAGCCTCACAGACAGCCTGTCTCCCTACGTTGTGGGTACCTTGTACTCGCAGCACTTGAGGGACTGTGCCTTTGTGTCCTGGGGATACCGCTGACCAAGTTCACATGGCTCTGTTCACCTCCATGCAGACCTGTGCTTTTCTGTGCAGCATGTTCCCTGGTGTTTTACCCACCCACCAACACACACTCATACACACACACACACGCACTGATACACACACTCACACTTATGCACTCTCACACACTCACATACACACTCTGACTCATACACTCTTACACACAACATATACTCACACTCATCACACTCATACACATTCAGTCATACACACATTTTCTCACACTCAGGTACACATGTTCACACTCACACATTCACACAGTCACACATTAATACACTCAAACTCATACACACACTCACACACATTCTCATACAGACTCACAAATCATACACATTCACTCATACACACAACACATGCACTCATGCATACACACTCATACACATACTCACACTCATACACACATTTTCTGATTCATATACACATATACACACTCTCCTACATTCAGTCACACTCATACACATTTTCACATACAGACTCACAAAGCATACACACTCATATACGCACAACACTCACACTCATGCACACTCACACTCATACACATACTCTCATACACTCACACGCATACACACTCATACATTAACGCACACTCACACACTTACACACACTCATACACTCTCAAACACCCCATTCTTGCTGATTATCACAAATTCCGAGGAACCCTCAACTATAGGCTCTTCTTCTGGAGGATCATGGGTTTTATTTTTTGACTCCATGCTGGCAGGGCCAACCTAGAAGTTCAAAGATTGTAGGAATGGGTTAAAAATGGCTTCACAGAAAATGTTCAACTGAGTTTTCATGTCTTTTTTTCCTAAGAAATATTTATTTATTTGAAAGTCACAGGTACAAAGAAGAAGAGAGAGAGAGAGAGAGATCTTCCATCTGCTGGTTCACAGTAGTCACAGTAGTCAGGGCTGGGCCAGGCTGAAGCCAGGAGCCAGGAGCTTCTTCCAGGTCTCCCATGTGGGTACAGGGGCCCAAGCACCTGTGCCATCTTCTGCTGCCTTCCCAGGTGCCTTAGCATGGAGCTGAATCACAGTGGAGCATTGGGGACTCAAAGCGGCACCCATATGGGAGGCCAGTGCTGCAGTGGCAGCTTTACCTGCTGTGCCACAGTGCTGGCCTCTTCTCGTGTCTTTTTAAACAACTGCCCAATTTGTGTGGAACCTGTGGCCAGACACTCATTGGCTGAACATCACTAAGATTCTTCCCCTTTGTTTACTTTCTTTCTAACTATTACTCTAGAGAACCAGTGGGTCATATTTCTCACATACTGGTCCTCTGTCAGTTGCAGTGTAGACCGGCTCTCTCAACAGGACAGATGTAATCACTGAAGTAATTGTTTTGGGGGCATGGCTGTGAACAAAGTGCAAATTCCAATGCCAGATGAAGGCTCTGCGGGTGATAGGGTATTGTGTTGCTCTGCCAGGGGCTGCAGCCTCCCATCTTCAGCTCTGTGGAGGAATCTTAATTCTGAGGAGGAAAAAGAAGGCGTGGGCCTGGAGAGGCATAGTGCTTTGTCCAGGCCCTGGGGTGCAGGTGGGCTCATGCCCATTCCCTCGACTCCTCCGAGCAAAACAGGGCAGAGCAGAGCAGGGCAGGAGCGCGAAAGCTGCCGCAGCCGTACCACCTGCCCAGATGGTGTGCAGCGGAGCTCTGTGACAGGAACTTCACTTTCCGAAGCATCCTCACTCCGATATCAGTGTGGTTGCACAGACAAAATTAGCATCCACATTAGTAATTCCCAACCCGGAGAACCATGCAATTATCTCATGATTTTATTTAATGACTGTGCTTTTTCAAAGCTTATTGGGGTAATCTTCAGAGTATGTCCTGATTACATGTTGTACGGACTACTTAACAAGTGAACTAAAAAAGCAATTCAGAACCTAGCTCCAGTTTAATTTGTAGTTTTTACATTTCAAGACAACATTCTTACTAGGTAATTGTCCAGTATTTTTAAAGAAAATATGTCAGTGTTCAGGTGCTTTGCAGATTCTGGTCCCCCAGCATACCTCATCTGCACTAGTAACAGTGAAGTAGAGAGAGCCGCTGTCTTGTTCCCCCTCGCCTTGCTAATCAGGCCATCTCTGAGCTCTCAGGAAATGTTTAATGATGAGTAAGACTGCGTCCTGCTTTTATATGACACCTCAGGGTCTTTTCTCGAGGCCAGCCCAAGTAGCCAGCGCTTGCTGGTTATGTGATCCTGGGCAGCTGGCTTGACTTCTGAGCTCTGATTTCCTTGCCTATAAAACGTTTCCACTTTCCAGGCGAGGGCTTGGTGAGATCATTCCATGAGAAGTGCCTGGTCCCTGGAATGCATTGTAAGTCATTCAGAGGCTGCTGCACAGGTCAGGGGGAGGGTGCTGGGCCTCTTTCCCTTTCCATCCAGAGAAGCTTCATCTGATTGGGCCGTGCAGGAGGAAAGGGAGAGCATACACTTCTTTGAAGTTGATGATTAAGTTCTTCTGGACCATTGTGCTGAGGCAAGCTCTATGGATGGGGGAAAGAGCAAGGCTGGAACAGGCTCTCATGCTCCCTGGCAGACACTTGAGTGGTGCTGAGGATCTATCCAGTGTCAGGTTTTCTTGCCCAAAGTACCAGGAGCAGCTGAGGGTGCATTTCCTTGGCACAGGGTTATGGCTGCAAGAGAGAAGAGGGGTGCAGAGGGCGTTAGAGCCGAGGCTGGGAACTAAGGAGCTGCGTCCCTAAAGCACAGGGTATTTGTTAGTGCAGGAGGAAGCACAGGGCTCACAGGGAGCATCTGTGTGTCGCTAGTGTTCCCCTTCAGCAGACAGAGATCCACCGACCTCACTTCCAACAGAAGGGCTGGATTCTAGTTCTTGGGAGACTTAGTGACTGGACCCATTGCCTTCTCTGAGACGCTGGAACATGACAACTTCTGTGAAGTTAGGGAAATGAGCTGTCGTTCTGCCACATTTCCAACTTCTTCATTAAAAAATAGATTTATTTCAAAGGGAGATTTGGATTGGAAATGGAAAGGCCAGGATGTAAATCAGCACTTGTGTGGGATGCTGGCGTTGCCGGTGGCAGCGTAACCCAGTGTGCCACACAGAGCACAAGTTCTTCATTTCTTGTTCCCCTCTTTGGCTACATTTTAAATTCCTTGGGGTCAGTGTTGAGGTGTAGCAGGTAGGGCTGTCACCTGCAATACCCCACCTCTTACGGGCGCCAGTTCATGTCTTGGTTGCTTCCCGCTGATGGCCTGGGAAAAGCAGGGAAGGATGGCCCAAGTGCTTGGGTCTCTGTCACCCAGATGGGAGACCCAGGTGAAGCTCCTGGCCGAGACCGCTGTGGAGTGAGCCAGCAGATGGAAGATCTCTCTCTGTCTCTCCCTTTCTCTGTGACTCTTTCAAATAAAAAAAATCTTTTAAAAAATTCTTTGAGATTTTAAAAAAAAAATTATTTTCACTGAAATCCTGTTTGTGATGTCTAGTTCGCCTATGCATCCGTTCATCCTTCCCTTTTAGGTATATTGTGCTGTTCGGTAGAATACATGAAATAAAACTAACTAGATATACATGGTGGGCGCTGGGTTCTACTCATGGTGGTATCCAGCCATTGCCAGCAGACTTGTCTAGTTGTGTTAACAGTAGGCATTCCAGCAGGTACTGTGATTCCGTGTAGAAGCTGCATCTAGCATTCAGTGTGTGCATGGGGAGGGTGGGTGGGCGGTTTGGCAGTCAGATCCTGAACACCCAGCTGTGCCTCTTGCTGGGCATGAAAACTTTCACCTTTCCAAGAAAATAAAACAAGGTCTTTAGACGTTCGTAGAACCAACATTGGATGCTGCTTGCTTGTTTCCTTCTGGGAACCCAGTTTTTACAAAGAAGTCTGGCTGCTTTGTTAAGATAAGAGATTGTTGTGTGAAAATTGCCCAGTAAGGGTTCCCACTGGAAGCCCCTTGTCTTCCACAACCCTGCCAGTTCACTCCCAGCTGGCTCATGTGGCGATGGGGCATAGAGTTTGGGCAAGACTGCCTGAGTTCCCTTCCACCATCCCTCCCAGTGCTGGACTGTGGGTGAGTGGAGGAGCCGGAGACTGTCCGGGGCACTGGCAGTGAGGGCAGCTTGTTTGCCCTCCCTTATGTCACAGGCAGTTATTCCATGAGAAGCTGCTGCCTTTTCCTCCTTTGGGATAGTAGTAATTTTGCATTTTATCTCTTACATGACATTTTTTTAAGAACATGTTGATTTTTTTAAAAGGCGTTTATAAGTATGTTTTTCATTTGTGTATGATCATGTGTCATCAGTGTAAGAAAATAGTTATCCAACTCTGTGTTGTAGAGCCTTCAGGAAGGAGAATATCTTGGGTAGACAGATTCTTCGTGCAAATTATGAATACAGCTTCCTCTTTAGATCTGGGACCAGGAAGGGAAGGAAATTCCATTCACAACTCTCTTCACCTCTGTTTATATAATATGGCAAGCTCAGAAATTAAACACATTCAGATTGTAAAGGAAGAAATGAAACTGTCTTTATTTGTAAATGAATTATTCTTGTATCAGAAAATTGTGAGGAACATACTACAAACACAGACCTACTAAGTTCAGCAAGCTTATGAAATACAAGATCAGTATATAAAAATCAGTTTACTTGTATATATAAGCAGCAGTCTGAAAGTGACACTAAGAAAACAAGAATGCTATTCATTACAGCTTCAAGTAATAAAATTCTTATGAATAAATTTAACAAAATAAGTTTAAGACTTGTACACTGAAAACTAAAATATCACTGAAAAAGATCTAAATGAGTGGAGAGAGATCCTATGTTCATGGATTGGAAGACTCAGTATTGCTAATTTTCCCCAGATTAGTTAATGAATTCAGGGCAATCCTTATAACAACCCTTTGTGCATTTTAAATTGTTTCTAAGATTTATGCAAAAATGCAGAGGTGCAGAGGGCCCTGAATAAACAAAACCATTGGGAAAAAAGAAAAGAAAAAAACTGGAGGATGTAAACATGCTTCCAAAGATTCAGTAATGAAGACAGCATGTTACCCAAGCAAGGATGGATAAGAGTGGAGGCTTACATTAATCCTACAGAATTGAGAGCCTTGAAATGAATCATTACGAAAATGTGACTGAATTCTCTGCAAAGGTGCCAAAGCAGTTCATCTCTCTCTCTTTCGTTCTTTTTTACTCCCTCCCTCCCTCCCTCCCTCTCTCTCTCTTTCAATTTATTTGTCTATTTGAGAGGCATAGTTGCAGACAGAGGGAGAAACACAGAGAAAGGTCTTCCATCTGCTGGTTCACTCCCTAAATGGCTGCAATAGCTGGAGCTGGGCTAATCTGAAGCCAGGAGCTTCCTCCAGTTCTCCCATGTGGGTGCAAGGGCCCAAGCACTTAGGCCATCTTCCACTGTTTTTGCAGGTCATTAGCAGTGAGCTGGATAAGAAGTGGAACAGCCAGAACTCGAACCAGCACCCTTATGGGATGTTGGTGCAGCAGGCTGAAACTTTACCCACTATGCCACAGTACTGGTCCCAAAGCAGTTGATGTCAGTACTCTTTTCAACAGATCATCCAGGACAGTTGGATATCCACATGCAAAAATATTAAACGTTGATCTCACACCATGCACAGAAACTATTTTTAAAATGATTCCTAAGCCTAAATATAAAAGCTAAGGCTAAATCTTCTAGAAGAAAACATATGTAAAAATCTTCATGGTGGATGGATGTGGGCATTTGGCATATTGGTTGTTGCTGCTTGAGGCACCCACATCACCTGTTGGCATGCTGGGCTCAGAGTCCTGGCTCCTCTACTTCTTTTTTTAAAAAAAAATATTTATTTTTTTATTTGAAAGAGTTACACAGAGAGAGAAGGAGAGGCAGAGAGAGAGAGGTCTTCCATCCACGGGTTCACTCCTCAATTGGCCACAACAGCCAGAGCTGTGTCGACCCAAAGCCAGGAGCTTATTCCAGGTCTCCCACATGGGTACAGGGGCCCAAGGACTTGGGCCATATCCTACTGCTTTCCTAGGCCATAGCAGAAAACTGGATTGGAAGTTGAGAAGCCAGGACTTGAACTGGCGCCCATAAGGGATGCCGACACTGCAGGTGGCGACACCCCCCCCCCCCCAAGATTTTATTTATTTATTTGAGAGGTAGAGTTACAGAGAGAGAGAGATATCTTCCATCCATTGGTTCACTCCACAAATGGCCTCACTGGCTGGATCTGAGCCGATCAGAAGCCTCTTCTGGGCCTCCCATGCGGGTGCAGGGGCCCCAGCATTTGGGCCATCTTCTACTGCTTTCCCAGGCCATAGCGGAGAGCTGGATTGGAAGAGGAACAGCTGGTACTAGAACCAGCGCCCATATGGGATGCCAGTGCCACAGGTGGAGGATTAACCTACTGTGCCATGGCGCTGGCCCTGGCTCCTCTACTTCTGACCCAGCTTCCTGCCAATGCACGCCTTGGGACCCAGCAGATGCTGACTCAAGTACTGGGTCCTTGCCACTGTTTTGAGAAACTGGATGGAGTTCTAGATTCCTGGCTTTGGCCTGGCATCATCCTGGATGTTATAGGCATCTGGGGGAGTGAGCCAGTGAAAGGACATCTGTATTTCTGTCTCTCTCCCTTTCAAATAAAGTAAAAATCAATCAATCAATAAATTTTAAAAAATTCTTTGTGACCTTAGGTTCGGAAGAGTTCTTAGATATGAACCTGCAAGCATAGATTGCCAAATTACTTTCTGGAAGGTTGGCCAACACTGAAGATTCTTTTGAAAAATGTTTGCTCGTGAAAATTGAACACAGACATTTAACTATATTGTTCCTGGTAAGGTTGAAAGTTTTTTAAATTTATTAACCACTCATACTTAGGAAAATTTCTGGGCTCCTCTCGATCTTTGCGACGTCTCTCAACCCACCAGACCTTTCCAGACAAAATATTTCTTTGAAGAACAACATAAAAGTTGTGGAACTGAGACCTTGGGTTAGCCCTTTCCCTGTCAGCTGTGGGCTTAAAGGACCTTTGGAGCAGGGGATCCATAGTGTTTTTCTCCTGCAAAGAAAATAGTGTGAGTATGTAGTGTTCAGGAAATGAACGGCAGAGTGGAAGTGAATATATACCAGAGTGACATCCTAGAGCATGATAGCAATTAGCGCGGGATTTGAAGTCAGCCTGCTTGGTTCTGATCCTGGTTCACCTTTTGCCAAAGGTGCAGACCTTGGCCCAGTGAGTTGACCTCCACAAGTCCTTCACTCCATCTGCAAAATAGACATAGGAAATTAGAATTGCTTTGAGCACTCAAATGAAAAAAAAAAGTTAAAGGTTTAGCATTTGACTGTCATATAGAAACCCCATCATTAATTGATATTGTTTCAGTTTGGATTTTGTGCCCTGGGAGGTTGGAGTTCTTGAACTAGATTCTCCTGGTCATTGCAGCAGCATCTCCAATTTAAAATTTTGTTCAATTGAAAGGTGGAGAGCAAGTTCTTTTTGTGACGTGATTTCCTTTGGGGCTGCTCTCCTAATCCCCATGGTTTGAATTCATAGAGTAACTAAAGGACAAAAGGGAATTCCTCTCAACTCTCTGTCTCCAAGAATACCTCTGGGTGCTGGTGAGATGCCACTCATCAGTTCTGTTGTTATTGTTTTCAGGGCTGTAAGCCTTCTGGATAGAACCCAGTGGATTTTCTGAGTGCAAAAGAATTAAGTGAGGTGAGGGAAGAGCTCTGAGACTTTGTTTAGTCCTGAGCCTAGGTATCCTGACTGTGCAGCCTGTAAATTCTTCACAGTCAGAGGCTGCACCTTTTACTTCTGTCTGCAGCCCCGGGGCACCTTTCTGGATGCTAAGCAAATAATAAGCATTCATGAGATTCTGGGACTATGCCCAGCATTTTCCAAGTTTCCAAATAGATGAAGTTAGAGAATCATATTCATGTCAAATGAAGTTCATGTGCATAATCTCATCTCACTATTTCAGCAACCCTGGGAATGGGGTGGGTGTGTGGGTGTGAGATGAGAACATTTATTATGTCTATTTTACAAATAGAAAAGCGAAGGCCCAGATAAGTTAATGGCTTAAAGAGGGAGCAGAGAGACTTGAACTTGGACCTGCTGATTCCGGGTCCATGATAATTCTCTTTCTCTGTGCTGCACATTGTCCCACACCTCCACTGCAATGGACTTTACCCTTTTTGGATTTGCAAGAACTTTTTTGACATTGATGTTGGACCAAAGGTTTTTACCTGCTGCCCCCTTCCCCAAAGCTCCCTTGATGAACTTGCTGCTGTTCTGTGGCCGGACAGCTCAGATCTGTGCTTTAGTTGCTACCCCCGCCCCTGTTGGCCGGAGTTGTTCCTTCCCTAGCCAGTGAAAAAGTAAATGAAAGAAAATGACATTTCCTGATCTTGGAAAGTAGCAGTTGGTGAAACTTTAGAAGTTGCTGCGAGGGAGAAATGGTCCCATTGGAGCAAATTGTTGGCTTGTGTCACTGAAGAATGTGTTTGCTTGCATCATGATTCTCCATAAAGATCTTTGAAAGCCCCAGCTTGACTCCTGAGGGGCAGGGTGCTGCCTTGCTGCTGCTGCAGGATGGAGCTCTCTTCCTGGCAGACACTTGATTCACAAGGACGCTAATTATTCGTTCTTCCTCCCTGCAGCCCGCTCAAACAATTGCCCTGCTTGTCTGGGGTGCAGCGTGGCGTCGGACAGTCAGGCCTTTTCTGTAACTGACGGCGCTGTGTTGTTCATATTGTTCTTTATGTACTCATTTTATAGCTTATGCAGCAGACATTTGAGTCAATTGGCTTCTTGTCCTGCAAACTGGGCACTGCTGTTCTAGATCCCAGAGAGAAGGGTGTGGCAGAGGGCAGCCTGGCTGACCGCTCTCCTTTCTTTTTCAGCCCTGTGGGTTGGTTTCAAGTTACAGCATTTTTATTGGCTCTTTGCTGAACCTTGGTTTCAAAAGCTGATGTTTGTGAGTTGAATTTCTTAAAGGTATAGCGGTTCTTTTCACAGAATTGAATTCAAGTAACCCGCATAGCCTACCACAGTGTGTGGGTTTGTTTTTGTTTTTTTTTTTGTTTTTTTTTTTTTTTTTGATCCAGAGATCCCCCTCCTCCCTCCCCCAACAGTCATACTAACCAGAAATCCAGGAGAATGGTTTCTCAACTCTCTGAACTGGTGTCACCATGGATGTTCCTATTTAGAGTGCTTATTCTTGATTTTTTTTTTTTCTGAGTTACCATCCCACTCTTATTTTCACTCTTCTGCCCTGATTTTTTTCTCCATCCTGTACTTTCTGGAACCTATCTCAAGCCCGTTGGCGAATAAGATAGCATAAAATAGATTAGTTCAATTCTGTTATGAATATCCATAAATACTTCTGTTGATCAAAATGTTTTTGGAGTCTACATAGATTCATCGTATTCAGGCATCTGACAACTTTTCCTTTTTTTTCTCTTAATTGTTAGGTTTTAACAGATTCAGTGTGGGTTGTAGATACAATAGATACAATACAGAGCATAACAATCAATATTCTCTCCCCCTCCCTCCCACCCTCTTTCCTCCTCCCTCCCTCCCTTCCTCCTCTCTCTCTCTCTCTCTCTCTTTCTTTCTTTCTTTTTCCTTCGTTTTTAGTTTTTGAGATAAATTTTTGAGATTACACTGCAGTTAAAAGGCTTAACAGTTCACTGAGCAAGAAGTTTAACAAGTGAAAAAAGCAAAAAGACCCTAGTTTAGTGGGAATATAGATGACGGCTATAAGCTTTTAAATATTGAAAAGAAAATGTCCTGCTTCCTCTTGCCTCTCCTCTTCTTTGATGTGAGGCTCTTTGTCCTTTGAGCTTTCAGGGTGTTATTGTTGATTCATGTAGTGATGGTGGAAATCTACGCACCTGTTGGAGTGCCCACAGACTGAAATGCAGTAGGCAGGGGTTTCATCCATTGTGTTTGAGCCGGTAGACCCTCAAATTCTGCATGGCAGACACTCGTGTTTGCCATTCGATCCTCAGGTCCTTTCTTTCATGGTTCCTAGTCCAAGGCACCTGCTCAGAAAATACATAAGAAAAGGGTTAGCCCACTGCTGTGAGCATCCCTCAAGCTTCACCCTAACAGAGAACATGCGCTCATGGCTCTGGCCCTGCTGTGTAGCTGTAGAAACCCAAGGACCAAGTAAGAAGTAAAATCAGAACCAAAGGAAAGGTCTTGAATTGATTCCTTGCTTTTGCTGACCTTGAACCTTGACTGATTGTGCTCATCCTCACCTTCTGCCTATTCATGAATCTGCTGAGCTCCACTTTGAGCACAGAGGTAGAGATGCATCATGATGTGTGCTTCTACTAGCCCTAGTAGTGTCCATTTGCAGAGATTAGGTTCTGTGCCCCACGTGTTTGTAATATAATAACCACGAAAGTGACAAGAGTGAAGAGTATATTGAGCACTTGCCATGTCCTGAGGACTGTGCTTGGCACCTGACTCCTTTTAAAAAAATTATTTTATTTATTTGAAAGGCAGAGTTACAGGGTGAGAGCAGACAGAGAGGCTGTGTAGCCAGGGCTGGGCAAGGCAGAAGCCAGGAGCTTCATCCAGATCTCCCACATGAGTGCAGAGACCAGGGACATAGGCCATCTTCTGGTGCTTTTCCAGGTTCATTAGCAGGGGACTGGATCAGAAGTGGAGCAGCCAGGACTTGAACCAGCACCCCTATGGGATGCTGGTGTCGCAGAAGGTAGCTTAACTCGCTACATCACAGCCCTGGACTGGCTTACGTCATTCAGGCGACAGGAACACGTGTCTACTGGCATCAGGATGCTCTTGTGGCCATCTTCATTTCTTTGTAACACCCAGCACAGGGCGTTTCAGGACTGGTTAGAGGACAGGTTAAGCAGAATGAAGGTTTGCATCTGTCCATGTAAGAGGTCAGGGACATCTGTAATGAGATCATTTAGTGAAGCTAGGCTTCCAGGGTGGAGAGGTTAGGGAGGCTGGGCACAGGGACGTGGAAGCCAGGGAGCCTTCAGAGAAGGAGCCTGTGGATGTGGAAAAAACCCCTGTGCATTGGGAGGCAGAGGAACTTGGAGAGGGATGTGGTGGTTGAGGATGACAGCGGCCAAATTAACCAAGAACATCTTGGGGATGGACCAGGCCCTCACCCTTCTGGGGGTGGGGTTGGAGCACAGCCTGGCCTGCAGAGATCCACAAAGGCTGGTGATGGGAGCACCCAGTGGACAATGTGGGGGTGGACAAGGGACCCTCAAGTGAGAAGACACTGGTGTATTTGAGGGAAGCTGATTCTCTTGCATTTCCTTGCAAATTCTAAGATACTGGTTCCTCTAGGTGATTCTTGAGTATTTCTTTAGTAAAAAGAAATAATTGGGTCCGGCATTGTGTTGTAGCAGATTAAGCTGCTGCTGCATCACTAGCATCCCATATAGGCACCAGTTCGAGTCCCAGCTGCTCCACTTCTGATCCAGCTCCCTACTAGTGCACCTGGGAAAGCAGCAGAAGGTGACCCAAGTGCTTGGGCCCCTGCACCCCTGTGGGTGGGAGACCCAGTTGAAGCTCCTGGCTCCTGACTTCAGAATGTCTCAACTTGTGGTCGTTGCGACCATTTGGGGAATGAGCCAGTGGATGGAAGACTTTCTCTTCTGCCTCTGCCTCTCCCTCTCTCTAACTCAGCCTTTCAAATAAATAAATAAATCTTCAAAAAATAATTAAAAAGAAATATCCACTGTGAATTCCCAGACACGGCTTCTTCCCTGTTATTATTCTAAATACTAAGCTTCCTGATGAACTGAGCACTCTTCACCTTGCTCTTTCTTGACTTACATATATGGGAAGTGGGGTGGTCCCTGTTGCTGCCTTCCCTGTTGCTGCCCTCCAGGGGTCATGCCCCAGCAGGACTCTTGGACCCCAAGGAGGATTCAACCCAAACCTGGCAGCCCCCTTAGTTTGTGTAAGACGTGGCCTCTCTTGCAAGCTGCTGAAAGGAAGGCTCCATCCATTCTGCAAATGGTGGGATCCCAGCTCTAGAGCCACATCTCCGCTGGAAAAGTGCTGCCCCTGCCCCCAGCGCAGCCCAGCCCCGGTTGTTCTTGGGTACATGGCTGCTTCTGAGGGTTTAATAAAGCCTAGGATATGTTCATTCTTTAAAATTAATCTGTTGGCCTATGTATAGTACACATAGATATGTATACACATTAACTGTGTATATGTTAACTTATAATGGTATTATACATATACACACATATGTCAGTTAGAGTTCGTGCCCAATTTGAAAGGTAAAAAAGCAAGGGTGGCATTGTGGCACAGCAGGTTAAGATTAAGCTGCCTGCATCTCCTATTGGAGTGCCAGTTCAAGTCCCAGCACCTTTCCTTTTAATCCAGCTTCTTGTTAATGGATCCTGGGAGACAACAGGTGATGGCCTGAATCTTGGCTCCCTGTGACCCATGTGGGAGACCTGGATGGAGGTTCAGGCCCCTTGGCTTCAGCCTAGCCCAGAACTGGCCTTGTGGACACTTGGAGAAGTTGACCAGCTAATGGAAGACCTGTCTCTCTCTCACTCTGCCTTTCAACAGGATAAAAATAAACATTAAAAAACAAAAAGAAAGGGAAAAGCATGCAGAAGTGGGGAGAATGAATGAGACACCCCTCCCACCCCACCTACTTACCTTCTCCATCCTGGCTTTGGCTGATCCCCAGGGCAGGCCTCTCCACCTCCTCCCTCTCATCTGCCCCAGGGCCAGTGCTAGTGGTGGGAAGCTGGTGACCCCAGTTTTCCCTGACTCTGGTTCCTGCCATGCAGTTCCGCAGATGCAGCCCCCGTGGCAGACGGGGCTCTCTGACTAGAATTCCCCTGCTGCTTCCTTCTTGGCTTCATCCAGTCACTCTGTGGTTCCTCCTCCAGGAAGCCTGCAGTTGTCTGCTTCTCTTCTTCCTACCACACCCCAGTCCTGGGACCCATCTCAAATATCACTTCTTTCATGCATTTTCCCTGTGGAGCTCACCCTTCCCTGCTCCTTCTGTCAGCCAAGGGCTTTCTCCTGTCCCTGAATTCCCCCAGTGCTCTGAGCTGATCTTAGATCTGCTTTGTTTACCATTAATTTGGTACCTGTTTCCCTCAAGCTCCTTAAGGGCCGATGCACTGCCTCATTATATTTATGTCTCAAAAATCTTGCTGTTTATAGTCAGGGAAACCTTGTATGAGTTAGTTAGTTAGTTAGTTTGTTTGTTTTTTAAATAGGTTGCAGAGACTTTTTTTAAGTAAAAGGAAAATACATTATAGTCTCCATTTGCCTATGAATACTTATGTTGACTATTTTGCTTTTGAAATATGCCACTTTATTTTAAATAGGATGTCAAATGCAAAATTCTGCATTTCTAATTGATAAGCTAGACAGGAGCTTGACTGCTTCCAAAGGTGTAAAAGGGAGGAAACCTGCACTCAACTTTTATCACAATGGGAAAACTGATCTTAGAGCAGGTTGGGCCAGTGGCAGATCCCAGACTCACACCACATGTCTCCAGTTTCTTCCAGTGAACCACTTCGGTGAGTATTTCGTATGTGCAAAAGTGCATCATGTTGCAAGTTTTTTTGTTTACAATTCCAAGCTCTGCTGATGTGTGCTGATCTTTCTGGTTTGGAGCCATGTGAAGGACTGTCTATTCCCAAACTCACAGCAAGCAAACCAGCAAAAAATGAGGTGAAACATTGTCATATGAGACAGTTGTTTAATCTAGATGTTCAGTGAGGATCATAAATACTGTTAAGAAGACTAAAAGTTGGGGAAATGAAAGTTTTGGTGAATTTTCTTCAAATCAGACTCTTTCTTAGCAAAACAAGAAAAAAAAAAATAGCCATGTTCCCAAGGCTCTGTTTAATCTGTGTGTTCTTGGTAAGACCTTATTTTCCCTCTCTTTCCATTGAGTTTAAGGCTTCCTTCTGCTTCTTGCACTAATCATTAATAACTATACTGTTGTCACAGCTCAAAACTTTCCTATTGACACTTCAATCATTTTTTAAAGATCTTGAATGTTCAACCTTTATAAAGCTAACCTTTTGCACTCTATTAAAATTTAAGAACCGCTTGATTCTCAGCGAATGCCCCAGCTACTGGATCATGAAAGCATTACCTTGTGCCAAGGGCATGATGCAGTACACTCATTCCTTTTTAACAAATAATAAGAAGTTTGACTTTTCATTTACACATCCTGCCAATTGCTAACAAGTTTCCATCTCGTTCAAACACCAGATTGATCCTAAGAAATTGAAAATATTGATTTAACCCTCTGTCTGATTTGTACTGCAGGCACCTGCTAGTGCAGTCTTAGCACATTACAATTGCTTGGCTGTAATTCCTCAGGGGACCACTAATAACTACCACATCTGTCTTTTCATCTTCCGAAATTATGCTAGCAGTTGTCCAAGTCAATTGTGATTCATTTGATACTGCTCTCCTTCAAGACATATTGCAACCAAATAGACTTGCTCACCAGTAATATATCTGATGACATAGTTAGTTCTCGTTAATTGACAGAATGATTCAGGCGTTTATGGATGGCATTAATTGGTCCCTTGTGTCCATGCAATAATTGACCAGACAGAGGAGGCAGCATTAGCTTTCACCCAGTCAGGGGAGTTTGGAGATGAGGTAAATGGAGCAAGGATGACAAAATGTCTATATTCTTAATCAAGACTTTATCAATGAATTGAAAGAAGGGAGGATCTGAGGAGAATTTGGACCATCGTAATTACGCCTTTTGCATTCCAGCCTGCAGAGGTGTGCTGAGACGCAGGCCTGCGCTCCCTCTGGCCTTGAGCTGCAGTGTGTAATACAGGCTCCGACTTCAGCCTGACTCTGTCCTTGCAGAGCAGGAGAGTGCTGTGCCCGAAGCCAGGCGATGAACAGGGGGAACTGTTAGCACCTCATCCTGACGGTCGTCCTTGGTGACTCGGCAAACCCCACATTTTCAGTCCTCGCGTGCCCAGTCATGAAGTCTGGAAATGAGGGATTTGTCTTGCCTCTGGAAGAGAGAACCAGCTGCTTGAGCAAGTTGTCTGATCTTCCCCAAGCTTAGGTTTGCTCTTGTGACCATGCATGGAGAGTTTTTCACGTGCACAAGCATGCACAGCCTGCCCTTGCTGTTCGTTCCCCGCCCGCTGACTCGCAGACTTACTCAGCATTTTCAAGTCGTAATGCTGTTTCGCACCTCGTGTGCTCTTTCTCCCATTCGCCACTTCAGTAATTCCCACTCATTCTTCAGAACCCCTTAGGTGCTGTCTGGATTTCTCAAGCCAAATTAGCTGCCCCCTTCCTTGCGTTTTACACATTTGGTTGCCTTTTTCCCCAACTAGACTTTGAACTTGCCTTGGCCAAGGGCAGTGTCTGTGTGCTCCACACGTGTAATTATCTAAGGACTTAATAGATGTTTATTGAATTGAGTTGCAGTGGTTAGATCTTGAGGAATGCGAATTTAAAGTTAGAATCCAAGGAAGATGACTTGGGTCAAATGCATTCAGGTCAAGTGATACACGTTACAACCCATGTGAATAAGCGGCCCAGAGGATGATTACAATTTGCCGTAAAACAAACCATTCGAGGTGTGAGGGTAAGTGATTCAGTTCCCATTTGGAGGGGGGCGGTGAAGTATGGGTTGTGCAGAGCAGATTTCCTAGCAGTTGATTTACTTAGGCTGTTCATCCTTTTTTAGTCATGTGTCGTGCCTGCTGGACAGTGCCTGTAACACATCCACAGAAGCCTTGGACTTGGGAACACCTAACATCACATACTTTTAAGGGCAGTGCAATCTGACGGACCTGGGCTGAAATCCCAGTCCTCCTGTGTGTTAGATATGGGCTCTGAGTGAGCTCTGCAACTGGCCCACGGCTCAGGATCCTCATTTGTGAAATGAGAATATTAAAAGGCTTAGACTTTTCTGATGCTGAAGAGAGATGTATGGCAATTATATTGCATTGTGCCGGGTGGTATACAGTAGGCACTCAAAAAGTGATAGTTGTTCCCATTTAAAGGCAGGTTCTGAGTCTTCCTTCCAAGGATTCAAAAAGGTAGAAAGTAAATACAGTTGTGTAAATAGAGAAAATGCTTTGAAGTATGGTGGTTTTTCCCCAACTTCTAGTTGCACGAGGCAGCTGTTGCCTCTAAGTTTACGTTTCATGCAGACGTTTGTGTCGCAATTCCTGCAAGTTGCCAGGAAGGCAGGAAAGCAGTGTCCCAGAATCAGTGGTGACGATATGCATTAGAGAAAGCAGCAGATCTGCCATTGTGATAGACACAATTTTATTGTCATTGGTTTGGGATGGATTACTGATGAAGCCCATAGTTCAGTGCCCAGTGTGAGTCTAGAATGTATACTTGACAGAGTCTATTTAGGCTTGGAGGAGAGTAAGTTCGTTTGGCCTAGAATAATGTACTGCTTTTCTGGAACCAATGGAATGAAAAGTGGAGGAGGAGGACTTCTCTTGAGGGAATCCGAATGTCGTAGTGCTGCTAATTGGAGTGTGAACATGCTTTGAAAGTAATCTTTTGGGGGACACGGATTGAGTAGGGGGAGCCGTCAGTCAGAAGGCACAGTTTCACACAAGCAGGAGGAACAAGTTCTAAGACCTTTTAATTAGCATGTGACTATTGTTAACTTTAATGTGTTATGTATTTTAGAATCACTAAAATGAATTTTGAGTGTTCTTGCCACAAAGAGATAATGCCAGGTGACAGATGTGTTAATTAGCCTGATGTAATCAGTCATTAGTGTACACTTGTATCATAACCTGAATCAGACCCCACATACTTACACAAGTATTTGTCAATTAAAAACAAGAAATTTTTAAAAAGATTTTATTTATTTATTTGAGAGGTAGAGTTACAGACAATGAGAGGTAGAGACAGAGAGAAAGGTCTTTCATCTGTTGGTTCACTCCCCAATGGCTGTAACAGCCAGAGCTGTGCCTATCTGAAGCTAGGAGCAAGGTGCTTCCTCCCAGTTCCCCTTGCAGGTGCAGGGGCCCAAGGACTTGGGCCATCTTCTACTGCCTTCCCAAGCCACAGCAGAGAGCTGGATTGGAAGAGGAGCAGCTGGGGCTAGAACTGGCGCCCATATGGGATGCCGGCGCCACAGGCACCGGCCTGCTGTGCCACAGCACCGGCCCCAAGAAATTGTTTTAAAAAGAAAGCGAACTTAACTTAAAATGTTGTGGTTCCTGTAACCGTGAATAAAGGGATCAGTGTGTGTCATGTGGACAGGTTCGTTCAGTTGCTTCCTCCTTAGCTCAAACTGAAGGGACAGGAGTTTACCTTGGAGCAGAGGGAGGGTTTAGACTATTATGGAGCTTAACAGACTATAGAAGTAGGACATTGGGGATCTGGAGAATGAGTAATAGAGTTTGAGGATCCGGTGCTGTGGTGCAGTAGGATACTCCTCTTACTGCAGTGCCGGCATCCCATATGGGCGCTGGTTCTAGTCCTGCCTGCTCCTCTTCCAGTCCAGCTTTCTGCTATGGCCTGGGAAAGCAATAAAAGATGGTGCAAGTCCTTGGGCCACCTGCATTCCCATGGGAACCCGGAGGAAGCTCATGACTCCTGGCTTCGGATTGGCAAAGCTCTGACCATTTTGGGTATATGGGAAGTGAATGGAAGACCTCTTTTTCTGTCTCTGTCTCTCTCTCTCTCTCTCTCTCTCTGTGTGTGTCTGTAACTCTACCTCTCAAATAAATAAATAAATATTTAGAAAATAAGATTAGTAGAATTTGAGAAAGAGACAAAACCAGGAGAAAGAAGATGGCAGAAGATCACTGCCTGTCATTAGACTCGGGAGCAGGTAGATGAGCCCCCCGCCCCCGCCCCCCCCCTCGGTGCTCCAGAGCACACACAGGTAGCCCCTGCTGGCAGCCTTGCTCTCAAAAGTGGGATAGAATTTTATGGACTGGTGTTGCATTAGGAGTTCACCAAGATCTCGTGGCCTGAATGGAAATCTAACTGCTTCTTGTGTTTCAGGGAAAATGTGTGCCACCTTTTCTAACTTTTTTTTTTTTTTTTCAGTTTTATGGGATGTATTAACAAGTACAAATTGTCTATGTGAATGTATAATGTGTGCAACCTGATGTTTTGATACATATATACATTGTAGAACGATGCTAGCAGTTGAGCTAGTTCACAGGTCCATCACCTCTGGCAACAGATCTAGCCTCTTGGCGATTTCAAGTGTACAGTACAGCATTGATAACTGTACTCTCCACACTGCGCATGAGAGCTACACCGCATGTTCAGCTTGATGCCTGCCTTTGGTTTCTGACTTAAAGCCATGGGAACCAAGCCTTTCTTACACTGGATACTCCCTCTGCTAGTTTCTCTGCCTTAAAGGTCATTTCCATCAACTCTTCCCACCTCACGAGCATAGTACGGTACAGATGGAGAGTAATGATACATTTGCCATAAAATACAGTGGATCTTTTTTTGGCAAGGCTCTCCTTTGAAAAGTGTCATTTTATGAAATGCACAATTTCTTTAAATACTACCAACTCAGCCTTAATGTGTGCTTTTTTTATGTTCAGCAACTAAGCATAAGTTAATTAATGCTGCACCTCCCATATTTCTCAAGCCAGGCACACTCACATATACCCTAGTTAACCCTGGTGCCTATAGGCAGGCAGCTTAATTAACTTACTCTCCATCCATAATTATCTTGAAATTAGCTATGTATAATGTCCCAGAGTTAGCACTGCAAGCATATTTTAAAATCTGTTTAGAGTAAGAGGAACCTCCATGATTGTTACCGCTCCCTCTCCATGGTTGTTACGGCTCCCTCCTTCCTCCCCTGGCCTGCTAAATGGCTAATGTGAACAGGGGCCCCGCCCCTTCTGTTTTTGGGCTGTGTATCAACACTGTGTTTTTTCCTGGGCCTCTGTGCCACACACTGAGCTCTGAGTTGTGGCCAGGGCATGTTCCCTTGCTGCCTTCAGTGAGGAGTTAGAATCTCTGCAGACTGAAAGCATGCCGTATTAGCCTGGTAGGGCTGTCACAGCAGCATGCTGAGGACTGGGTAGCTTCAACAACAGAAGTTTATTTTCTCCGAACAGCCTTTAACTTCAAGGTGCCGGCAGAGTGTTTTCTCCTGAAGCCTCTCCTCCGTGTTCAGATGGCTGCCTTCTCGCCGTGTCCTCACCTGGCCTTTCTCTGTGTGTGATCATCCCTGTGTGTCTTCCTCTTTTCATAAGGACACCAGTCATGTTGGATTTGGGCCATCCTGTGACCTCGTTTAACCTTAATTATGCCTTTAGAGGCCCTGTTTGCAGTGAGGAGTAGAACTTCCACGTACGAATTCAGACCGTAACACAGGTTAATGGTCCTCAGTGTGGGTGTGAGGTGACCCCCGGGACTCTGCTGCCCTGCTCCCACCCATATCGGGGCAGTTGCTGGAGGAGGAGGAATCGGGCTTGGTCAAAGAGGGAGAGGACCACAAAGAAGGCAGGTGGCGGCGCGTGGTTTACTGTGACTGAGGTCTTGATTTGATTGAATGTACATATGACTTGTGCTCTTGAACCGTGTCAGCTCTGTGGGACCTGTGTGCCTGCTCCCTGAGTTTGTCAGAGATGTTTAGTGTGAAAATGAGATGCAGTCACCTTTTTCCTGTGGAGAGTCAAGTTAGGAAATGGGAGTGGCTGCCTTCTGATAGAACACACCTGTCTGACACCTGTACTGCTCCTGTTGGGTTTCTTGTCTGCCCTTTTATGAATCACCTCCAGGCAGAGAGTTGAACAGGGAAGCACAGCAGAGAGGTAGATTTGCCCAAATGGAAAGATGGAGGATAAAGAAAGGGGGAAAAAATCCATGTGTCTCCTACCTGGAGACAGTCACTGTTAGCATTTTGGTACTTTTGCTCATGTAACTTTTTCTTTCACATTGTTATGATCATCCTATATGTGTGTTTCAACTTGATTCCTTAAGATTCCTTAAGCCTTTCCTATGAAATACATTTTTAAATGCTTCTTTAGTGCTCTTAGAGGGATTTTCATATGCTTCTGTCTTTTTTTTTTTTTTTTTTTTTTGGTTTTATGAACATCTTGTAACAACTTTTACCCGAGATTCCGGGTTGCATCTCTGAATTACATTAGGTATAAAAATGGTTTTTGAAACGTTTCATGCTTATGATCAAATTAGTATTGAAAAGGGCTGTGTCAGAGCCCCAGCAGCGAGGTGTGCCCTTGGGGCCGGAGAGGAAGATATGGTGTAGTGGGTATTTCCTGGTTTTATGCTACATAGCCTGACCACTTGTAAGGATGAAACTGCTCTTTTTTTTTTTAAAGATTTATTTATTTGAAAGCCAGAGTTACATAGAGAGAAGGAGAGACTGAGTCCTTCTATCTGCTGGTTCACTCCCCAAATGGACCAAACCAGGCTAAAGGCAGGAGCCAGGAGCTTTAATGGGTCTTCCATGTGGGTGCAGGGGCCCAAGCGCTTGGGCTGTCCTTCGCTGCTTTCCTGGGTACATCATCAAGGAACTGGATCAAAAGTAAAACAGCCAGTACTTGAACTGGCTCCCATATGGGATGCCGGCACTACAGGCTGGGACTTTACTCACTACACCACAGCTCCAGCCCCAAAACTGTTCTTCAGCAGATCACCTATGAATTAATTCTGGCGTCCTTTGACCAGGCTGTCTGCAGGTGTGGTGGTGCTGTGAGGAAAATGGAAAATTGCATTGGAACAATAATTTCAGATAAATTCTGGTAATGATGAATGTCAGGGAGTGTAGCCCTGTGTCTGTCTGACCAAAGGAATAATTGCCTTGAGGTCACATTGACAAACGTGAGAAATTACATATGATGATGAGATACTGAGTTTACTTACTCCTGATTCGGGGTTCAACTAGTATATATTTGTTGTATGCCAGCTGGTTTCATAAAAATGGGCCTTATTGATCCTTGTGATGGTTCTAGAAGGGAGTCTTGGATACTTTTTTCTTGTATGAAAACTGAGGTTTAGACAAATTCCAGCTGTGATTCAAACTAGATATCTGTGACACCAGGCTAGAGCCCTGTTTCTAAACCCTGGAACCTGCCTTTTCTGTAAGGGTCCATATTTCTATACGAGGATCTGATCCAGTCGCTGAGATGTTGTGCACAGCGTCTTATCAGCTGCTGAGGGAGACATACAGAGACACACAGAATGTCCAGTAGTGAGAGGGGCCCTGGAGCTGGAGAGAGGCCTCCATACCTTATTTAAGGCTGGAGTTATGGCCAGGCGCCCAGCGTGGGTCGGCCTGGCTTTAGGGGTCCTGGGAAGCTGTGTGCCAGATCCCCCTGGTAGGGGATTCTTTACCAGTACAGCAGGGACTCAGTGTCAGGATCGCTCACCTTTTGTATGTGAGGACACACTGCTGGTTGTGCAAAATCAGTCTCTTTTACCTCATCATCATTCTTACCTCTGTTCTATTATGCCAGTTAAGTGAAAATTTCTTCAGAGAAATTTTTGAATCCATGTGATTTTGAAAACAGAACTGGCATGTCATGACATAAAACAGATCCCTAGGAGTCCTGAGGCAGAAATTGTGGGCTCTGTGTCAATATGGCACTTCCTTTTGGGACATTTTGAGTGCATTCAGGAGGAATGTGTGTAGGACAGTATGCCTCTGTGTAGACCACTAGGCAGTCCTCGTTGCCCCTGGGTGGTGGTGAACGTGGGCCATGCTACAGGGCCTCCAGCAGTGCCCAGGGCCACTGATGTTTTACAGGAGAAAACTTGCCTTTGCTTCTTGGTTGTGTAATTGGGATCAGAATAGACTCTGGGACATACTTCCAAATTTATCTGGATTAGCTTTCTCTGTCCAATTAAGAGTTTTGGATTTAAATACTGTTGGAAGCAAAGTTAAGGATATATTTTATGCATGTACTAAATGTTAATGATGAGACATACTTTAAAGATAACTTTTGAACATTTTAAGGAAAAAGTCCACATAAAATGAACGTTTGTTGTAGATGGGTTCTAACATGAGTGCCCCCCTGGACTCAGGAGACCTCTGTTCTCCCTAGATGGAAATTCTCGGGTGCTCTGGCCTTACACAGCTCTTCTGGCTCTTCTTTGCTCTAATTTTCTCATCTGCAGAGTTGAAATTGTTAGCTGAAATTATCCCTGACGTGTCTTCTAAAGCCAAACATTTCTGCGTCTTTAATATGTGTGTCTCTCACAGAGGTCCTCCAAGTGCAGGCAATACAGTGAACACATATTTGCATTGTGCGCTTGTTGCTTCCAGGGTGATCATATTTTGTAATTAGGAGGCCTGGACTGACGAGCAACCACACACATGGCATAAAAGGGTTTCTCAACAGAAAATCTGTGTGGCTCAAACTGGGGAAATGGGCTTGTAGATTTCTTCTGACAAAAAACATGTCATCACACAAGAGCTCATGAAAGAGCTCTGAGCATTACTTTTCATAGAGTTGGGAAAAGTCCTAAATAATGTTGTTTTTCAAAATAATGTTTTCATTCCAACTTGCTTAATAAATTTTTTAAGATCTTAAGATTGAGGGGAAAAAAAAATGTACTGTCTGCACTCTGTGGATATTTCTGGTCCATTCCTTCAGTCAGCAATTAATGATCAAGTCCTGCATGCCAGGCAGTATCCTGGGGGCTGGAAATAAAGAAATGATAGGGAAAAAATTCCACACTGTATCTATGTTGAAGACTGGGAGACAAGTTAGCCATGGCAACAAATGGTGATAGGGCATGTTGGACGTGGGGGCAGAGGAAAGTAGGGGGAGTGCTTAGGAATCACCTTCCACGTCATGGAAGGCTTTGTTTCAACTGGTTAATGGAAAGTGAGTGGAAGTTTGCAGGAAGCAGTGAGCTGGCATTGTAGGTAAGGCAGACTGCACGGCAGAAAGCCAGGGCATGGAACAGAGGCGGAGAAGATAGTTGGACTTGTCTGAAGAAAGATCACTCTGAATGTAATGTAGCCCGCAGGTAGGGTTGGGGGGCGAGGAGATATGAAAGATGGGGAAAGAAACGGTGATGGCAAAGGCAGCAAGGGTAGGTAGAAGGTGGTTGAGTCTGAGATGGACGGTTGTATAGTTGAATGATTTCATAAGCACGGGGAGTCAGAAGAGGAGGGCTTCCGCGGTGGTGAGATTTCTGACTTGTGGGAGTTGGTTGGCTCCCCAGTGAGGCACACACATGTAAGAGAGGGATTTTTGGAAGTTCGGTGTGGTATTGTTTTCTGACTTGGATATCTCTACTCTTTGGAAATAGTGAAAAGAACTAAGAATTTGTTGTGCTGGTAAATATTTTGCAGCTCTGTGTGTGCACGCATGCACATGCAAGGGTGCTCCAAAAATTCATGGAATATGGAGATGGGCAATAATCTGTATATTCATGAACTTTTAAAGATCCTTATACACACATGTTGAATGAAATTTTAGTAATGCAAACTACTCCCATTGTAGTATACCATTTGCAAATAATAACATATCTAATGCTTTCTTTAAAAATTATTCATTTATTTGAGAGAAAGTAAGAGTGTTCCCATCTGCAGGTTCACCCCCTAAGTGCCCTTAGTGACCAAGGATGGGCAAAGGCCAGGAGCTATGAATTCAGTCCAGGTCTTGTGTGTGGCAGGAGCCCAATTACTTGACACGTCACCACTGCCCCCTGCATTAGCAGGAAGCTGGAGTCAGGAGCCAGAGATGAATATCAAACCCATGTATTCAACACCAGGCCAAACACCCACCCTGTAGTGCTTTTTATTGTAAATCCCGTATAGCAGATGAATTTGTAGAAAATATTTTAAATCATTCTACTACCTTCAAATTCTCGTGAATGTACTTTGCAAGTGGATGTGGTCACCCTCCACCTCCAGCCTTTACATAGGCTTGGGAGAGGGGGCCTTGTGGACTCACTTCCCTTCCTTAGCTGAATCTCTGCTATGTCACACGTCCATCACTGACCATATCCCACTCACTGCCTGCTCATGGGTGTTACTTCCATCCATTCCTGTCCATTCTCAGCCACTGACTAGGGCCTGGGCATCTGAGATCAGCTGAGACAGGTAAATCCTAAGCCTTGGTCCTGGGGCCCCTGCTTAAGAACACCTGTGTAAGAACAGGCTCCACCTTCATGCAAACCGAGGGCAGCACATATAACTACAGCTTGTTTTACATGTGAGGGTGTTCATTGCCGCGTGTAGGAGAATCTCATGTGTCCATAATATGTCCTCAGCGCGTCACCCTGTCCAACTGTTTGCCAACATTTTAAACTGTTGGTTTCTTGAGCTGTGTCTTTGAAAACCTCCATCTGAGCTGGCGCTGTGGTATAGTGGGTTAGGCCACCAACTGCAGTGCAGGTATCCCGTATGGGTGCCGATTTGAGACCCGGCTGCTCCACTTCTAATCCAACTTTTTGCTATGGCCTGGGAAAGCAGTGGAAGATGGCCTAAGTCCTTGAGCCCCCGAACCTTTGTGGGAGACCCGGTGGAAACTCTCAGCTCCTGGCTTCAGATTGGCGCATCTCCGGCTGTTGCAGCCAATTTGGGGAGTAAACAAGCGGAGGAAGACCTCTCTCTCTCTCTATCTCTGCATCTCCTTCTCTCTCTGTGTAACTCTGACTTTCCAATAAATAAATAAATCTTAAAAAAAGAAAAAAACCTCCATCTGCTCCTTCCTTTCATGACTCAAGTGCACAGCCCGCCCTGCTGGTTCCTCTTCCTCTCTCTCCTCCCCAGCCCTCTCTGCCTTCCAGTGATTGGTGATTCGTTCCTAGGTTGTCAGCAGCGTGCTTCCCCCCACCGCCATCCCACTGCCGGCTGAGTGGCTTCACGTGGACAACCTGTGTTCCCTCAAATTCATGTACCCAATATGACACTTGCTTGAGTCTCCTGCTCTCCTTGGATTCTCTGTTTCCAAGATGTTACTGCCGTTTTGGAGTTAAGAGTATCAGCCGCCATTGAAAGTTCCTTCTTTCCATCTATGCCAGATATGTCAAGGAGACCTGGAAGTTTTGCCTCTGTATTCAGCCCTTCGGTGACTTGCTCCCAGGTTGCTGCCCAGATTCCAGCTTCCATCACCTCTCTTGCCGGAGCTGTGTTCTGTTTTCCTCGTCTCTCCAGTCACCGCCTGCCAATTAGTCCAGCCTTCGCCCTCTAGCTGGCTTCATCCTTCCAGTGTTCACAGGATGTCTAGGCATTTCCCTTTCTTGACAGCACTTCCTGCTATTTGCAGGGTGCAGTGCAAGCCTTGGACACCACTGGTTCACTGGAGCAAGCATTGCTCAGCTCCTCTGCTGCTGGCTCCCTTAGAACATGCATTCTGCTTAGATAACCCATGAGTAGCAGGAGCGCTAGGATAATCTAACTTGGTTCATAAACCAAGCTAAATAAACACTCCCAACTACTCACACTCAACGGTCTATAATTAAATTACAGAGGGCAGATAAGATTCATATACTGGGGAGGATTGTGCAAAACCATCTTGCCCATATAACTTAATTTTGTATCAGTTATTGAAACCAACAATATATAAAAGTGGGGTAATTTACAAACATTTAGGACCTTATACATGGGAAGTGCTACTTTCTAGTAGAGGCAATGAAATCTTGCAATAATAATTTTTACAAATTCCTATGGAAAATGTTGCAAAAATATAGACCAGTTGAGATCCTCCAAATTTGACTTATAAAACTAAAATTCTGGATTGAAGAAAGTATGGGAAAAGAAATTCTAAAATCTAAACTTATTGAACTAACTGAAATAAAATAGCTAATAACCTTCTGTTCGCTAAGACATAGTTTTTAGTTTTTATTTTATTTATTTTTAAATTTTAATTAACATTTTAAAAGATTCCATACAATTTCTTGATGAAATTTTGAGAACATAATGCAATAGCTGACCATTGACTGGCCCCTGGTACCGAGGTCTGGGGTTCAGCTGTGTGCTCATCACGTGATTTGGATGTGCTGAATGCATTGATAGGTGTGCTCAGTGCTCTGCAGATCGCTGAAGCCTGTGGGGAACCCATTCACATCAGAAACTTCTCCCGGAAAACAGGCTTCATTTTAGCAGCTTCTGTGTAACTGGGGGCTCCCTCACGTGGGGTGGAATGGAATGGGATGTGCAGTGGCTTCCAGCATTCTGGCAGAGTTTTGATGGCTGCCCTCTTGGAATTAGCATTGCAGCTTTTACAGGGAGAGTCCTGTTGGAAATTTACCCTCTGTGACCTTCAGCTGGGTTTCCCCCAGGCAAGACCTGTCTGAAATGGAATACCATCTTCTCAAGTTATCAGTTGTAGTTGTCAGGAATTTGTTACTGCCTGCTGGAGCCTTTGGCATGAAAACATGCTAAACACAGTGCATGTGTGAGAGTGTCATGCGGGAAGTTATGCTGTTATGTGGAAGGAATTAAAACTAGATTGGTGAGAGGAAGAAAAGGAACCATCAAAAAGGAAAAGCTTGAATGGTGTGTAGCCTCTGTGGCCCTGCCTTTTTCTCTGCCTGCCTGGCTGCACACCATGAGGCAGAGAGATTTTCAGCTCCATGGGTACGTTGGGCTGCTTTTCCCCCTCCTTCAGTCCTCTTAGCTGCCTCCCCCCAAGCCATCCACCCCTTTAGCTGGTGCTCAGCAGCCAGGTGCTCTTGAGGTGGTGGGATGGATGCTGAGTGGGAAGTGTTTGCTTTCTCTGCTTAGGCTGCTTGGGGTTGGTTTAGAATTGTCTTGGACTTCCCAAGAGTCCCTGCAGGCTGCTGTCAGCTCCCCCTCGTTCAGCTACTTGTTTTTATTGGAGAGTATCCCCTCTTTCTTCAGTTTGCACCCTCAAAACTCAGCACTTGCAGTGTTCTGAGGGAACTGGGAGCTTTCTGCTGTTATCTGCATGTGTTTGGAAGGGATACAAAAGCAGCTAGAGCTCATACGGATATCCTATTTTCAGAGAGCACTAGAGCTTTGGTGGGGGTAGGTGGTGTGGAACTGAGACTCAAGAAGGTTAAAGTCCATGGCTGTTAATGACAGAGTTCAAATCTGTGCTTTCCTGCACTTCTCTGTTAATATGGGGGAGGCTAGGAATGGTCTCTTTAAGTCTGGTGACTTGCTGGTGTATACACGTCAAGGTTACTTGTGTTAAAGAAATGTACTCAGCTTTCCTCGGGTGGGAAATTCTGGTAATCAGAGAGATCCTAATGCCAAATCATTTCTACAGAGCAAAGAAAAAGTCATGTTAATCATGGGAGCCTATTAGAGTGACATATAGCTTGTCATAACACATTATAATATTACAGCAAGTATATTTAACTCACTGAACATTCTCCGGGGGCTCTTAACTCCTTTCAAAATTGTTCTCCGAACCTCTGCAGTCAGGTTGAGCTGCAAAGCTTTGTGACACTGCCAGGCTGGTTTTGACCCAGCCAGCAATATGAGAATCCCCTTTGAAAGCCCCTGCACTGCTTCCCAGGCCTTAAAAGTGTGTTTGGATTTGTCAGCACCTGCAAATAGGAAGTTGAGATTTGAGGAGCAACCTTGGGAGGTTATACACTAAGCTTGCTGGAGAGTTAGTCTCCGTTGCCACGGAAACCACACTGCTGCCACGTTTATTAATGGAGGCTTGGTGAAGTTCCGGAGTTCCTCTCACCCGGCTCTGCAGATCATTCTAGAGAAATGCAGATTGACTTTAAGACATCACCCTGTCCTTCCTCAGGCGTTCCCTCCTGGGTCTTCATGAGCTCTGAAACACTGCTGGTGTGCAGTTTCAGAACCACTGATTTTTATCTGGCAGGCACGTCTGAAGGCCGTTTCCTTTCTTTCATGCTTAAATCGTGTTTATGCCTGTCTGCCTTGTCCAGTAAGTGAGGTTTTTTTTAAATTATGCTGCCTTTAAGAATTATATGGACTTAAAATGAAGGAAGAAGGGAAGTAAAAATGAACCAAGCAGATTCATTGGCAACCTTCTGATATCAGCTTTACGGGAGTTATAATTTTCCAGGCCTTTCTTAACTTTCAAAATGTTAAGCTTTGCTTTTTATGTAAAGTGAATGCTTTGGTTTTTTTTCCCACTCCACTAAGACACTAAGAAAATGCTCCTGACGAATGCTCATAAAATAAGTCTATTTTCACTAAACTAACTCTCCCTTGCCAGGCAGATTAACAACATTGGAAGTTGATTCCAGAAAAAAAAAAAAATTCTTTTTCCTACCTAATTGTTTATCTGGGAGGATGCAAATGGTGGTTTTAAGTCTTTTAAGTCATCCATCATGCCTGGCAGCCTGCATTGTCTCCTCTCTGGGTTTGAGCCAAGTCAGAGCCTTTCTTTTAGTCTTTGAGGGAGGTGCATAGATCTGCCTCTGCCAGCACTGTGTTCTCTGGGGGTCCCAGCCCTGTTCTGATGAAGCGAATGTAGACAGATCCGTGGATCCCCTCAGACTGGGGAAGAGCAAGAGTCCTCATTGTCTTAGTTCCCATTAACGAAGGAAGTAGCTCTGTGTTCAAAGAAGAAACGATGGGACGTGTTCCCTCAGTTCTTGAAGTGTCCATGAATTACAGTTAGCTTTTAAATGCATTTTTGTGGATGTAATAAAATACTGTTTATAGTTAGCTACAAAGTAAGTAATTACAACTCAGCAAATGAAATTCAATATAGCTTTGTCGTGGCTTTTTGAATTTTAATTAAACTAGTCTTAGAGTAAATTATAAATGCTGCTGCTTTTGTTGTGACAAGTGACATTGACAAAATATTAATCTAATGGGTTGTTATTCACAGAAGCTTAAATGTCTTCTCTAGTCTGCAGGCTTTGAATGTTTGTTTTGTTTTGTATTAGTTTGCAGTTTATGCTTTAAAAAAGAATAAAGTTTTAAAACCACATGAAATAAGAACTCCATGTATGGAATATTCCGTCATTGATATCCTGCCAGCCACAATTGCGTGCGTCTCATTTATGGCACTGAGAACACTTTTTTTCCCCCCCAAAAAAAACAGATGTCTCTGTGGTCACTTTTTTTGGTATCATTAAAACTGGAGCTGGGATAAATAACCAGCTATTGACTACAAAGCCTAATATTAAAGGAGTAATCCAGCCCATGTTCCTATTAGATCATTTCCTTTTTATTTTATTTTATAAATTACCTTGTGGCTTAAAAATGACATTTTGTTGGTTGTGAATTCCTTTTATAGCTGATTTGTCCAAGTTATTGTCAGATTCTTTTAACTTGAGCTTATATAATTTTCTATAAAGAATATAAATTAAATATTCAAAAGCTAATTTTTCTTTGTCAGTTTCTTGCTTCTCCTCATCAGGACTTAAGCTTTCCTTTGTTTGAATATTGTGAAAGTTTGAAATAACCATGATTGATTGAAATACAAGGTTTTTACATGAGCCCTGAAAGTTTTTAAGAAGGCAAATTTTAATCCTCATCACAGTCTTAACATTTTATCTCCTTTTACTCTCGAGAACTGACTCAGAGGCCAAAGATTAAGAGCAAAATTGATTTAACACCATTGTTTTTTCCTCCAACATGTTAGAAATTCCTCTTTGAAAACAGTCAGTTTCTCACTTTTGTGCGTTTCTGGGGATGATGGTAAAGCCAGGGTGTTCCGCCAGTCTCCACACACAGTGTTGCCTGTACTTTTTAGTCCACCGTAAGCTCATGGTGGGGCTCAGTCGGTTATACTCCTACAGATAGACAGTGGAGAAGTCTCTCAAACAGGCCCGCTGCGGTGCGTTTGCCGACTTCAGAGTGCCAGATCAACCCCAATATTTTTTCAGGGATGCTAAACCTCTTGTAACTGCTAAATTGGATTTGTCACTGAATGGAGTATCAGCTGCTGTTGGACAAGGCCATAAAAGCCAGCCGGCTGGTTCTTTGTAGGCAGGGCTTACCCAACGATTGATATGTTTTAGCACTTTGGGGATTATTGTGATTAAGAGGAAACCATTCTGAATGAGAGAGAAGGGGGTAAGGACACACAGCCCACAGCTGGTGAGCAGCATGTGTCTGTTCCGAGGAAGTCACCGTTTCGGCGCACCCCCGGTTCCTGTCCTGATTGACGGGTATGAAATCTTTATGTGAGGAAGCACTGTCCTTATTTCCTCCAGTTGCAACTCTCTCTGCAGGGTAAGAGGCATTTGGAATGTTGCAGACTTGAGAATTCCAAGTGCTTTTCAAGCATGCGTGTGCACACACACACACACTGCCAGGACTGACTGTGTTAGTCTGCGCACGCGAGTTAATTGAGTTAGCATGGAGGGATTTCAGTAAGAACAACAGAGTGTCTTCTTTCATTTCCCAGACCTGAAGCGCTGTGACATGCATGAAAAAACACACCTCGGTGCTGCTGGTGCCCTTGTCTGCTTATAAGTGTGTGCAGATGAAAAGAGAAACAGCACAGCCAGTAGATTGAAAAATGCAGACACCTGACTAGGATGTCCCTGGGGGAATTGCACTGGCTTTTCCCAACAGGTTTGTTTTCAAGAACCACCTGCTCCCCTGAGCAGTGGGCTTCAGCACAGGTCTGCGGCAGGCCAAGGCGGGCCTGTCTAAGAGGCAGCTTGTCCAGTCGATTGAAGTTTGAAGCTCTCCAGTGCTCGCAAATGCACGCAGGAGTTGCTCGCCTCTGTGGCTGCTCACAGGGCCGGTGCCCTGTGTGTGTGCAGAGCCTGCTCAGCACACCGCACAGGAAGGGGGCTGGCTTGCCAGGT
This sequence comes from Lepus europaeus, assembly GCF_033115175.1. NCBI lineage: Eukaryota > Metazoa > Chordata > Mammalia > Lagomorpha > Leporidae > Lepus > Lepus europaeus. The sequence continues at coordinate 52,356,163 of NC_084833.1, read as the reverse complement.
CCTGCAGAGGCCCTTCGAAGCCTGTGAAAAGCAGGAATCATCCGGCAGCCGAGCGTGCTTACAGCTGGCCCCTTGCTCGCTTTGATCTGTGAATCAGGCCGCGCCATGAATGCCCCTTATTGTCATGTTATGTGTACACAGTGTGTGAATTATTGAAAATAGGGAGGCCTGAGCCTCATCTGGTAGAGATTACAGTGCAGGCATGCTGGGCGCAGGTCTGTAATTGAAAATCCCCAGATGCTGTTTACTTGGCCTTTGTCACATGACCTGCCGCAGGAAGATTGTCTGAACAAAATGTTGCCTGCATGGAGAGTGGAGCCTGCCCTCCCCCGCCCCCGAGAGCCACCACAGGCGCAGTCTGTACACAGCTTAAACACCTGCCCAAAGGATTTTTAAAGGCTTAAAATAGATTCACTCATAGCATTTAAATAGAGGGCATCTTGCTTGTTGGTTTAAACTGCTTAAGCGGTTGTTGACTTGTGGAACCTTCTATCCACACAAGGGTTTGCTGGATCATTTCACTCTGAGATATCTTTACAAAGCAACCATCAGAGCTAGAGGCTCGTAAGGATAAGTAGTTTAGGATCTGACGCTTTTTTTTTTTAAATCAGACTTGTGTGTAGTGAATGAGCTTGCATCTGTCTTTTGGATTGCTTCTGTCTTTTGAGAATACTATGGCTACCAAGAATATGGCCCCAAGTTGGCTCACTCACCTGCCTTTTATCCAGTTCATCCTTACCTGCTGTTCTGCCCATGAAAAGTTGAGGTGTTGCCTGGGTGGGGGTGTCCCTCAGTTAAATGCTGAGTGCTGTGCTCTCTGGAGTGAATTGAGGCTGGGCTAAATCTGAAATTGCTGACGATCACGAGTTGCAAACAGGAAAATTGAATGAATTTTGAGTGAGAGAAGACTAAGTTTTCCTGGTTCATTCCACTAAAGCAGTCCCTCACCCTCCTTCGCTGCCACCCCATCTCTGCCGTGCTGGTAGGTGCCTCTTGTGTTTTTTGGAGTTTAGGAAGAGCACAGGGCAGTGGATAGTTGAGCGTTCCACAAGCACTCAGTTAGACCCCGAGTTCCTCGAAGGCAGGAGCCTGGTTTTACTCCTTCGATCCCTGGTGCCTGCCAGCACAGAGCCTTCTCTGTTCTTCCCGTGCCTCGCTCTCTTCCTGCCTCTTCCAAGAAGACATTCAGTCACCACCTCCTGTGTGCCATGATGTCACCCCTTCAATTGTTTTTTTGTTTTTCCCCTTTCAGGAAGGGGCTAGCAGCAGCACTATAGTTAAGTGGCGGGTTCTTAAGACAGTGCTGGAAGTTGAAAGGGCAGGGAGCTGTGGGGTAGGCTGTGGGCCCTGCCTTGGGGAAAGCTCAACATTTGTCAAGGAAACTGAGCAAAGAAAAAAAAATCCCGGCAGAGTGCAGCGCAGCAAGCACTGTGCTAGAGGATGCATGCAAGGAACTCTAGAGGTGGAGCCGGCTCACTGCTAGGGGTTGAGGGTGTGCTAGCCATAGGTCTGAGCAATTCACAAGGGATATTTGGATGTGGGCCTGGTGGTGGGAGCAGAGAAGGCCAAGGGCAGGTCATTTCACAGCAGGGGAATAGCCCCAGCATGACATGAAGAGCAAGGATGTTTGAGGAACTGTGAGAAGCGCTTATGGACAGTGGCAGAAAAACCACGAAGGGGTGTGTGTCCCTAACGTTTCAGTTCTTTATAGAGAGAATGTGTCTGTGTGTCAACTGGGGTAATCAGAATATAAAGGCCAGGTCTCCCAAATCCCAAACTCAACCCAAACAGGTGGCATGTTTGGTATGCTTGATTCTCTCTGAAGGAGGGGACCCGTTCCGGAAGCCCTGCTTTCTCCTTCATGCCTGGCTTGTGCTGTGTTGCTTTGGCTTCTCCTGGGTTTGAGACCTGGTGGATGTGGCTAGGGCTGCTGGTTGGCAGTGCGATTCCCTGTTTGCCTGATGCTCATCACTTCCATGCCTCTTCTCGACTAAGCCCCTGAAGGGCAGAGGATGCATGTTACTCTTGTGTGTATCCCTAGAACCTTAGCCCAGGTCTTTGGCATGAGAAATACCTCATGGGGGCGGGCAGGGAGTATGCCTGGGGTGGATAATGAAGTCCTTGGCATAGAGGAGACTGTCCTGAATTGTAGGTGAGCCAGAGCTTTTACAGAGGGACGCATACATTCTGATCCATTGCAAAAGTGTGTATTCTGCCTCCTTTGAAGGTTTTGTTCTCACTAAGCACTCGGTAATAATCTTATGAGAAGGCAGCTCATTGTAGAGTAGTTGGTCTGACTTTAAGGAAGGCAAAACTGGGTTCAAATCCCATCTCTCCCACTCATTAACTTAGGAACTTGAGCAAGTTTCTGAAGTTTTGTGACCCCCAGTTTCAGCATTTTTAGACTGGGAATGTTTGTGTGATGGTTCTGTCTTTGCTTAGCGACGCAGTTTCGTGCCTTGCACTGATGCATGGTAGCAGCTGTCCCGCGGGCTACAGTGGAGTCATCCGTGCCTCACATCAACTCTGCCTCCCACACAAGATTAATTTCACTTCGTTTCACCCCCAAATTCCAATCATCATGATTGTAGTTTCCATATTATTGTTAAGAGAATTACTAAGTGTCTAGACATTTAGATTTTTCTTCAGCATGTTTTTGAGCAGCAGGTAGTCCCTTGTGAGTGTCATTTTGATTTAATGCTTATACAACACACCTTGTGCAGCTATTGTAGTTGCTACAGAAGTTGACATTTGATTCTGCTGGTGATAGTTGCGTTTTTACACTAAGAAATAAATTCTGGAAATCCAGTGAGGGACATGCTGTTTAATGCACTGCCACCAGCCTGTTCATAGAGATAATTTTACAATCTGTCGAAAATTATAAGAATTTTGGCCACAGTTGGCCCCTGGCAGCAACCTAATTCCTGCTATTTTGTTCAATGAAGACTCTCTTTCAAATTAAAAGATTGTTGTAGCAAGCAAGTAGCTTGCATGGTGCCCTCTTAATGTTAGGGTATCACCATGAAGTGCTGCTTTAACCTGGAAACAGTTTTGAAGGCCATATCATTTTGAAAACTGAGGGTGATGCAATGATTTCAAGAACATTTTCAGTGTCACATGGGAAAGATACTAAATTTCAATAACATTGAAAGTAGAAGCATTGTTGATTTACACTAGAACTTACCTTAGGACCTTATATATCAGATCAAGCAATGAAAACATAAACATCACATAGTAGTGAGGGGACCTTTATAAAGCACCCCATAGTGTCAGAGCTTGCACATTTGTTGTTACTGGTGCGTGCAGAAACCTCTGGGATAAGCACTATTACCCCATTAAAACATAGGGGAGGAGACAGAGGCCCAGAGAAGTTAAGCGAGCTATCCATGTTCACTCAGCTGGAAAAGTCCACTGTCCCCAGCAAGATCTAGGTCATCCTACGTCAAAAAATCAGAATTCAGCAGCATTGCCACCATGAAATGTTCTCTGTTACAGACCAACGGATTTTAGCACTTGAGATGTGTAGATTTCACACTTCTCTAAGGCCAAGCAATTAATAAATAAACAGGTTGTTCTTAACAAAGTTTTTCATTAACAGGACTTCCCTGGGTTAATGGTGAGATTAACTTTTTTGGTTTTTGGACCAGGTCCCTTTAAGGTGGTATGTGGAGGGGTGGGGGCAGGAGTGGGCATGGAAAAGGGAAGAGCATGCGTTGGTCACACTTGTGCCCAGGTGAGCCACCAGCACAAGGATCCGGAAAAGGGTGCCAAAGCCCTCTAGCTCTCAGGGCCTTACAGATTGCAGGTGATAGTGGCTGTGCCGTCCAGTTGTCATTATCAGTCGGTTCTTCTGATGGTACAAAATAGAGAAGCTCGTGCATTTGTTTATTACAAGCATTAATTGTGCACCGACTTAATAGGTGCCAGCTCTGGGGACAGAAAGAGCCTGCTGGTTCTTTCCACAGAGCAGTCACTCTCCCAAAGAGGAGACGGGTAATCTGGTAGATAACTAACAGTTCTACAGCAAAAGCTCAGCAGCAGCCTGCACTGCTGGGGTGAGTGCTGACTGCCACAGCACGGGAGACAACTCTGCTTCGTTTTGGCCATCTTTTCCACAATGGGCAGTGTCTCTGTTATCTCCTATTATCCTCTTAATCGCAGTGCTCCTGTTTCTACCATGTATAATTAACTTATTCCAGAGGTTTGTGCAGGAACGAATGATTGCTGTATCTCAAGCCATCTCACAGGAGCAACACAAGTCTACTCTCCTTCTTCAAGCAGTCCTATCCCGAGTATAGATCCTTGCTCAGATCCTTGCCCCACGTCTACACCCCATGTCAGCAGGAAGTAGCCAGAAAAACTGGCACCCCATCTCCTTATCTCTACTGAGAGTCAGGATTTATGGAACAAGAACATAAACCTCAGCCATTCTAGCTCATTGCCCAAAAGATAGATAAAATTGGAATTTATCCCTTGTTCCTGAATCCCAATTCATTCTCACACCTTGCTGTTCCCACCTCACCCCCAAAACTTGGAAAACATAGGGAGAAGTTCACCTCTGCCTATTGTCCCCCACTCTCACCCCAGCCCACCTAAGATACCAAAAAGCCCAACCCCTAGAGTCTGGGCCCTCTGCCATGTGTTTGGTCTGTGCGCATGCTGGTAGTTGGTCAACATCTGTGAGTTTATTTTCTTTGAACAAATTTGGTCTGGCTGCGAGTTCGTATTCTGTCTCCTCTCTGTTCTGCGCCTGTTTTATTACATTTGGTGCCCCGTGTGAGGAAAAGAGTGCAGATTGGTGCCTTCTCACACAGGGCACCAAATGTAAGCAAAAGGGCGCAGAACAGAGGAGACAGAATACGAACTCGCAGCCAGACCAAATTTATTCAAAGAAAATAAACTCGCAGAGGTAAACAACTTCCAGTGTGTGTACAGACCAAACACATGGCAGAGGCCCAGACCCCAGCAGGCTGGGCCTTTTTATATTTCAGGTGAGCTTCCCCCATACAGGTTCTTCAAGTTTGGCCCACCTGCTTCCAAACCTGGGGAAGAAGAAAGCACGGGTGGGGAGGAGAACAACAGGGTGTGAGAGTGAACTGGTCTCTTGCAAGAAGGCAGGGGTAACAAGAACCTAAGAGGGCCGAGGCTGATGTCCTTGTTCCATCAAGTGGTACCCAGAGATTTCCCAGAGGAAGTCTCCATTTGAGGCTCTTAGGGATGAATAGGAGTTGACGGGCAAAGGAGAAGGGAGAGAGGATTCCAGGCTAGATGGTTACTCAGAGCCAGAGGGGTGTGGAAGAGCATGGTGAGACGTTGGGGAAGCCCTGTGTCCTGGAACAGAGGAGCTCTGTGCAGAAGGGGTGAAGGAGTTTGTGTTTTTCTCCTCTGGCGTGGGGACCTACCGCCAGAGGACCGCAGATCAGGTAGAGTGTGAAAGAAAAGCCGAATGAGCGACAGGGACTGTCAGGACTGCATACTCTTGAGAGAGCTTATGGGTAGGGGTCTCCCTATGTCACAGCTGGGGGCAGCAAGTTCAAGTTCCATTAAATCCCATAGACATCTTGACCACATGGGACATGAAGACACTGAAGCTGTGGGGGTACCTTGAAGAAGCTTACAGTGTGTTACACAAGGTGTCCTGGTAGAGTCAGGTTGTGGGCAGCACCCAGGCACATGAGGAAGAGAAGAAGTTCCAGGACCAGCACAGAATGCGACTCTCTCGTTACTTTCCCAGAGTCAAATTGTTGTTCTGTTCATGTACTGAGTGACTCACTTTTTTTTTTTTTAAGATTCATTCTACTTATTTATTTAAAAGAGTTAGAGAGAGAGAGAGAGAGAGAGAGAGAGAGAGAGGTCTTCCATCCACTGGTTCACTTCCCAGCTGGCTGCAACAGCCAGAGCTGAGCCAATCTAAAGCTAGGAACTTCTGGGTCTCCCACACGGATGCTAGGGCCCAAGAAGTTGGGCCATCTTCCATTGCTTTCCCAGGCCATAGCAGAGAGCTGGATCAGAAAAGGAGCAGCCGGGACTCGAACCGGTGCCCATATGGGATGCCACCACTGCAGGCAGTGGCTCTACTCACTATGCCACAGCACCAGCCCCAAGTGATTTGCTTTTAACTCACAGGGTCTGCTTTCACTTTGCTTAAGCTCTAGTGGTGTCTCCCAGGCATTAGTCTGTACTCCTCTCCCTGGCTTGCTGCTCTCCACTTGACCCACGCTTTGTGCATGGTTCAGGCACATTTCAGGTGGGGTTTTGTGCAAGTCATCACCTGAGCTGAACCTGGAAGGATTTTGACTGATGGTTTTACAGGGCGTTGCAACAGGGAACCTCAGATGTTCTTTTTCATGAGCATGGTTTCAGCAAACTGGAAGCCAGTAAGATGGATTTAGGTGGTGGTGGTGGTGGTGTGGCATGTCATGAGAAACAAGCAGGGCCAGATGGTGGGACAACACTGAATGTCACTCTAAAGCATCTTCCAGAATGTTGGCAGTAGAGCGCCGTGAAGGTGCTGGAGCTGCAGAGTGCCTAACGCATTATGTGTGTTTTCACTGGCTGGGTACAGAATGGTGCTGAAGCATGACTAACCCAGAGCCATGTGTTCTTCACACTGTATTAGGTAGGAAGAGGACTGGCTAGAGAGAGGCATAGCTAAAGTATTAAGGGTACTGAAACCATTTATCAGATAACTGAAAGGGTGACCATATGGTATATCTTTATTGCCTCATTGAGAACAAGCCACTAGAAAAACGGTATTCGTGTTTACTTGTCTTTTAGAAATACAGCAAAAAGAAATTCTGTCCTACGTAAAGGTGTTGTGTTCAGTGTATAGCCCTGGACATTTTAACTTTCTTTTTAACCCTTGTAATTCAGTGCAAATGTGTAGTTTGTAAGCTGTCCTGTCAGAACACAGGACACAGGCTGCCACTTGATAACGTTATCAGCTGCCGTTGACTGATAGAGACTCTGGGAGGAGATGGCTGTCCAGTCACTGCCAGGCAGGGATGTCAGATAGGAATTCTGGCTAACCAGTGGTGAACACAGCCTTCCTCTGCATTTTCTTTCATAAGGCTGTTCTTTGAAACCCCTGAGTGAAGACAGACACAGGTATTCTCAGGGAATTGCTACTGGTTGCCCCCCAAAGGCCACCAGACCCTTTGGTAAACCTTTAGATTGAGAACATGCAGTACCAGCCCCAGAATGGACTTCCTGGCTCTTTCTGGTGATTTTCCATGTTGGTGCTGGGTTTTGGTCAATGATTTATATTGGGAATCAACTGAGACACTGGTATCTAGACTTCCTTGTTGGCAGCACTCTGGGACAGGTTCAGATGTTTTTCACTAACCCTCCCTTCCCGCTAACCTTAGCTTCATGTTCCCTTCCCTGGCTCTCTGTCCCTTCACTCCATCGGTATATCCTGAGGACCTGCTGAATTCTTGCCACCCATGTTTCTGTGCCGGGCAAAGCCCAATCTATGCTCTGTGCCCCCTTGGGACCTCCCGTCTGGTAGTAGTGGCAGGCCAGCACTCCTCATGTAATTAGTGAGTTACATGGGACATGGTAGCTCTGTGCCAGGAAGTAGAGACATGGGGTACTGTAAGAGAACAGTGACAGGGCCATCTGACCCTGTTCTCATTGGTCAGAGTTCTCCAAACAGATGTAAGCTGCTGGAAGGCAGAGCTGGCATCTCTGTGCCCCCCCAGTTCTGGCAGGTTGCTTGAACTCGGTCAGTGCACAGTTGGATCTGACTAGTGATAAGTGGCCAGCTCTAGTGGACCCCCGTTCTTGCCGCTTATTGCTGAGGAAGGTTGCTTTGGCAGAAGGACAGGAGAAATGACTAAATATTAACTCCTCACGGGTTAGTTCATAAAGATTCTTTCCTGCCTCCTCCAGCTATGTCCATGGATAGTTTCCAGGTCTTTGGGTAGATGGAGTCACTGAACATGGCTGTCCTTGGGAACTTTCCTAAGCTGGGGACTTATGGTGCCTACAGTTTTCTCTGCACATTTGCTTGTTGGCTGTTGACTTTCATGCCTAACAGACTTTGAAAATTTTTTGAAAATTTATTTTCATTTCGTTTGAAAAGCAGAGAGATCATCCATCTGTTGGTTCACACACACACACACACACACACACCCCGCCATTGCCTACCACCAATGGGGTTTGCCCAGGCCGAAGTCAGGAGCCCAAGAACTCCGACTAGATCTCTCATGCAGGTAGCAGAGACCACTTGAGCCATCACCTGCCATCTACCCTGGTGAACATTAGCAAGAAGCTTGAGTTGGATGTGAGGTGGGTTTTCTGCTAAGGGATGCACATGTCCCTTGCGGTATCTTAACTGCTGCACTAAACCTCCCCTCCGCCCCCACCCCTGTTTAAAAAAAACATATCCTAACATAGTTTTTCCTTTAGCTGAACTCCAGCTGATAAAAATGAGCCCTTGGGTTCCAGGTTGTTTGCATACACCGTCTTGCAGCAGTGTCTCCTGAGAAAGTCCTCCATAAGCTGCCCTCAGTGTGCTCTGTGATGCTTCTACTATTGGAGGACAGAGCCATGCAGGTCCCTGCATCCTGGGATCCGTGCCCCATGGCTTCGTCACTGTCTGGAAGGTCTCTGCTTCTCCCACTGGGTCATCTTTCTCTTCTCACTTCCATGTAGGTGATCCAGTATCAAAGTGGATTGTAAGAATGAAGGAGCCCATGGCCGGCGCTGTAGCTCACTAGGCTAATCCTCTGCCTGTGGTGCCAGCACCCCGGGTTCTAGTCTCGGTTAGGGCGCCAGATTCTGTCCCGGTTGTTCCTCTTCCAGTCCAGCTCTCTGCTGTGGTCCGGGAGTGCAGTGGAGGATGGCCCAAGTGCTTTGGGCCCTGCACCTGCATAGGAGACCGGGAGGAAGCACCTGGCTCCTGGCTCCTGGTTTCAGATCGGTGCAGCGCACCGGCCACAGCGCATCGGCCGTAGTGGCCATTTTGGGGGGGTGAACTAACGGGAAGGAAGACTTTTTTCTCTGTCTCTCTCTCACTGTCTAACTCTGCCTGTCAAAACAAAACAAAACAGAACAAAAGAGTGAAGGAGCCCTGTTCCGCATGGGGCAGGACTCAGTCTGCAAGCAGTGGCAGGGAAGAGGTGCAGGTCATTGTCGAGGGGCTGTGGGCATTTAGGGAAAGGGGAGGAACCTTCCAGCTTGAAACTGGGGGACAACATTTGAAAGGTGGACTGAACCCAGACAGGCAGAGATGGACTAAGAATGTTACGTATCTTGAGGGTGATTGTCCTTACCAGTACAGATCTTGGAAAGCTTAAGATGTCAAGCGGGGCCCTTCCAGCAGTCTAATAGTAGTGTTGGGGTGTACTAGGGTTTGTGGGGTTGATGGAGGGGTTTCCACCCCTTTATTTCTTGCAGCTGTGGTCTAGCAATCAAGAGAAGTTTGTTTTCTTTCTGATAGGAAAGGTGGTGGTGGTGGGAATCCTGACTTACCGCTCCCAGAAGAGGGAGGCCCAACAGAAGCTTCTCGGAGCTCAGGGGCTAGAGCTCCTCCCCAGGCCTGCAAGGCTCCAATTTGCCTCAAGACTGGCTGCAGCCCGGGAAGAGGAGTGTTGCATTTGTTGCTTCTGTCTTTGTGGCTCCCTGACTCCGTACAATTACAAAGTAGCTCTTTACACTGTTAGAGCTGAGTGTCTCTGGGCTACAATTTCTAGCCACAGACCCTGCATTTGCCGTGCCTCAAACATGACCACCGTGAGCCACATCCCATTACACACGCAGCCCACAACAACGTTAACCAGTCTTCTGTCTGGGTGAGAGGAGCCCAGTGCGAACTCTGTGCCTTCCTGCCGGGATCTCTCTCGGTATTGCCCCCGTCGCAGGAAATTTCCTGGCAATCCAAGATGCAAGAGAAGTGGATAGCGGGCTCACTTTCCACTGTTATTTGGAGAAAGGAAAAATAAAATGAAGGTGAGATTGCAGTGCCTGGTGAGGTTCACAGTATAAAGTGGCGGGTCAGGCTGTGTTTGTCTTGGCTGCTGGTGGGAGAGGTGAAGGCAGCTGCAGCTGGCACCTCACACCTGCAGGCTGTGCTGGGCACACCCAAGGGAAGTTCATGCCCCAGAGAAGCTGTAGGATGAGGACACTTAGCGGTGAAGTGTGACAGGGCCACTCAGCTCTAGGAGCTGTGAGGATACAGGAGAAGATGCGTGCATGCCGGTCACCTGAGACAGCTGGGTTCGGGAAGAAGCGGAGTAGCAGAGTAGCAGCGGAGGCGGCTTGAGGGGCAGCAGGTACTTTTTCCCCAGGAGTCCAGTTTCCTGGTTTCCTGTGTAAACAAATACTGCTCCCTCTGTCTGAAGTGGCCTTTAGCCTACCGTCTCCGGTAGCGACTAATCAAGGCCAGTGCTGCAGACAGCCGGAAGAATGCACCAGCAGTGAAGCTGAGAGAACCAAGCAGAGCTGGATTTAACAAAATTCACTTGGGGGCCGGGCGGGGCGGGGATTGTGGGCCAGCAGGTGAGGTAGAAGCTGCCAGCTGCTGCTGCGGGGTTAGGATCTGAGAGATACATACCTGAGGCAGATGGCTGCTGCCTGGGGACTTTTCCATCACTAGTGATTTCCTTATTGCTTGGGATTTTTACTTAGGGGGCTTCCTTATTGCCAGGGGCCCACCCACGTGATCTCCACATCCACTCCCTCCATTCTGACTGTTGAAATCAGTGCCTGCACAATGAAGTATTTAGGGAGAAGTTTTATCGTGCCTGCAGTTTTTTTGTTTTTTTTTGTTTTTTTTTTTTTAAAGCAACAACAACAACAAAATAAGATGATAGGTGGAAAAGAAGTTAATAGAGCAACTGAATGCAGACTGGGCATTCCTAATCCAAACATCTAAAAATCTGAAATGGTCTTAAGTACACAGGACACCACAGGTGGAAAATTCCACACACAACCTCATGGTGCTGGTTGTAGTAAAAAATGCAGATGAACTAAAAATATTATGTAAAAATCATTTTAGGTTTTATCCGTAAGGCATATATGGAACATAAATGAATTTCACGTTTGGATGTAGGCTCATCCCAGGGTCTCATTATGTGTGAGTATATGCAAATGTTCAAAAAAAAAAAAAAAAAAAGAACCTGAGATCTGAGACATTTCTGCCCCAAGCATTTTTGGATAAGGGATGAGAGATACGCAGTCTGAGAAGAATCTTGGTAGAGGGGTATACATTGTTCACTGTAAAATCCTTTCTGTAGGAGACTTTTCTGTCTGAAATGTTTCATAGTAGAACATGGGAGAAGATATAATCTTGTCATTGAGGGCCTGGCAGGAGTACCAGTAGTTTGGAGAAGGCTTTGTGGGTTTCTTGAAGTGTTTGTGTGCCCTTAGCTCTGGGTGCAGCTGGAGCCTCTTTTGTGGCAGCAGTTGATGTGTCGAGCTGATTTGCTGTCCCTGAAGTTGGAGAGTGAGCTCCTTGTAGACAGGCATGCTGTCTTTCTGCATCTTTGACACAGTGGACAGGCGTGATCTGGGCACAGTGGACATGAGGTAAGTTTTAGAAGGGTAGCAATTAATTATAAGGTTAACCTTGTTGATTGTTATTTTTGTAATATAAGGTTTCTTGGATCAGGCAGTATGTGTGTGTGTGTTAGTGTGTGTGTGTTAGTGTGTGTGTGTGTTAGAAGAATTAGAGGGGAAAAAATGGCTAGCGTTTCTAATACCCTACGTATGTGTTGATCCTGACTATGCTGTGCCAACAGGAGACATACTCCCAGTTACATCAGTGATGGTTGGTTTTGCTGAGCTTCTGGTCCTTGACTAGGGAATCCTGCAGCTCAGTTTCGTGATTCCTATCCAGGGCTGTGTACTGCATTGGGAGGGCATCTATCAGGATAGGATCTTATCTGTAGGATCAGACATCTATCAGGGCCGACGCCAAGAGTGCAGCCACAAACAACCTAATTGATATCTCCAACATATATGTGAGAATATTTCAAAAAGGATGTGACAGAATTGAAAGATAAGTTGATTTTGGCATAAAATAATTTTGTAATGCATGCAGAGTTTTTTCATAATATTCATTTTCCATAAACTTCTTGAAGACACCATATATAATACAATGCAAGTGGACAAAAATGTTCCAGAATCATTTGGAATAGCATTTGTGTTCCCTGATAATTAATTATATTTTTTTCTGGGAATATTTAGATTTAAGCATTTAAAATTTCAGTAGAATCAAAGCCACAGTGTTAACATATTTTTATTTAACAATCTATGATATTTGATATTGAAATAGTTATTTTAAATAATGTGGCCTATATTACAGGTTAGCCTGTATTTCCAAATTAAAGTGAACAGCAAACTAGTTGATTTAGAGTTGATTTTCAGGATTATAGCAACGTTACAAGGCTTATAAGCAATATTAGAGCACTTAAGAAAATGCTAGTTTTCTAAGAATTATTTGGGGAAGGCTTTTAAGTTAAAACAAATAATTCTATATTTAAAAGAATTCAGTAGTTACTGTTCATGATGTGAAACATGGAATGAAAAGAGCACAGGCTTTTGAGAGGCAGTCCTGTTGCTGTAGCATTGGGGACAGCTTTCAAAGGATTGGCGAGTGCAGTGCAGCACTGAGCACAAGGCACTCAGCACCTGTTGTAGAAGTAGCAATTTTTACAAGTACTTGAGCCAAAACAGGAGCTGGCATTGTTAGCTCCAGAGGTGGCATGTCCTTGGACTACAGGCTGTACAGTCAAATGTGGCTGTTCTGGATATTGATGTTGTTCATTAAACCAAATGCCCTAAGAAATTGCAAATCAGTTATATAGATGATGTGTCATGCCCATCAAGTTATCCAGTCCGACTTCACAGAAAATAGTAAATCTGGAAGCAAGAGAGAGTTTTGCCATGTGGACAAGGTTCAGATGAAATTGCGTGTGCTGCACAGCCTGGGATTGACTTCATCCTGACCTCTCAGACAGCCCTGAGCAGGGTGCACAGGGAGGCCCCGAGCTGGAGGATGCTTGGCTGCTCTGTAGACGATGTCATTTAGGTCTGGCTTCTGGTAACGAGGCACTCCTGCGGGGGCTCTGCTGTCAGTGAGCCTTTGAGACAAATTGCAAAGTCTGCACAAGCATCTGAGAGATGGACAAGTAGACCCAATGACACTACAGGGAATATTGGTAGTTCTCAGAAGTTTGAAAGAGAATGCTTAGAGAAGCAATCCTCAGAACTGAATTTAAAGGTCCTTTTCTTGTGCCCCTCAAGGGTACCATGTGCAGTCACAGACTCGGGATCCTTGGAGGCCCTGGCAGGCTGGAATGTAGGCTGCATTCAGCTGGATGAAATGAAATAGAAATAGATGTCAGGTGCTGTGTGTGGGTCTCAGGATCCCGGCTCTGCATGAAAAGACTAGGATGGAGGGTAGGAGTTTACCTGAGGAGTAGCCTGTAAGGAACAAGACTGACGAATTCAGGTTCACGTAAGTTGACTTTTATTGTGGTCCTTAATCAAGCCTAATGCAACATTAGGCTGCGTTAACAGGGCCAGAGATATCCCACTGTCATAGAATTGTTGCTGCACTTCTGGATTCTAAGCACTAACAGGAGACTAGACAAAGGAGGATCATGGTATGGTCTGGGAGTGCTCTGAAGCTTGTCACAGGAAGCAGGAATAGGGGTAGTTTTGCTGTCTACAGCACAGGAGGACTCAAAAGCTGGCATCAGTATCTACAAGGCAGCCATCCGTAGTAGGAAGTAGCTTGTTGGGTTAAGAGGAACAAGAAGAATTTGGGGGTGAAAGTAAGAGAGCGCTACATAGGAGCTTTTGATCCTTAAGAATGTTTTAAGAGAGATTGTACTGCTTCCTCAGTTCTGGAACCTCTGGCTTAGGCTTCTGCAGAGTTGGACTTTTCAGGGGTGGGAATGGATGACCCAGGGGCACTTTTTAACCCCCAGATCCCAGGATCCCTTTGCCTTCTGGAGGTAACTTCATCCACCGGGTCCCTACCAGGGGCAGGTGGCAGTAGCATTCTAGGCAATGATAAGATTTGCCCAGGCTGGGACATGTGGTCACTCTCTTGGAACCTGGGGCTAGTTTATTTCCTTATTGATGCTTTCTCTTTGCCCAGCAGGGGATGTAGGTGCTAGGGAGAGTTTGAGAACAAGATAAAGATGTTGGGAAATGAGGCGATAAGCACAGATTGTTCAGCTCACCCTCCAGTTGGGGCATATCCTAGGAGGAGGAGAGCAAGGAAACCAGACTTGGTTGGATGGTTTGAAAAGGCTTCCCTGAGGAAGTGACTTGGAAGCATCGCCTTGAAGACGCAAGTGAGGTCTAGCTTGCCAGTCTCAGGGTGACCAGGCACGTGAACGAATGCCTTAGTAGACTTTGGATTTGTTCTTGACCAAAAGGAGGCCTTCTTAGGATGCAGCTGATGTGAAGCCAGCCAGAGGCAGTGTTAGGAAGCAGTGGTTCCCATTTACTCTATCATGGAGCATGGAGAAACCATTTTCAGGTCCTGGTGTCACAGTTCTCAATGTGACACACTCAGAGGGTACATGTCTTGTCTGAGTGGGTTTTTATTTCAGTGTGGTGTCTTAGTAATGCATTTTCCTGCTTAGATTCCAGGGGTGCATTGTCCTATTATATTTTATTTCTTTGAAAGCAGATGTCTGTTTGAGACTTCTCAGTCTCCCGCTAGGGCAGGGATAGGAAGTTTGTCTAAACTTTTGGACTGCTGCTTTCCCTAAATTGTTATACAGCTTAGAGGGTATTGAGCCATAGGCTCTATGGTTTAGCCACTTTAAGGGGTAATCTGCGTTCATACTATTAGCTATAGTGACTTTAACTGGAGAAGGGGAGGAAAATGAATACAAAAAAATAAAAGACTAGAACCGAATTGGGTTTGTTTAGTCTCAGACTAATCCTTCTTTGCATTTGTTTCCTATACCAGTGACCTGTGACCACCTCAGTGCAAGCATGCAAACAAACAAAAAGGCACATTTTCCCCCCAATCCTCAATCCCAGGTCTAAGTTCAGAATTAAATGCCTTTCATCTTAATTTTCCATAGTAAATTATTTTTGTAAACAGTTTACTGGGTTTTTTTTAAGCATTAATAAATTCCTAGCTGTGATTCAGAAAGTCTTGATTTTTCTTCCCAGCTTTCAAGAGCCTCTTAAAAAAAAAAAAAAAACAAACCCACTTTATTGTAAATTCTTCTTTCTTTCAGGTAGGAATGAATTGATAGCCAGATACATCAAACTCAGGACAGGGAAGACGAGGACCAGAAAACAGGTACAGTAACCCCACCTGGAAACTGTGCATGTCAGCGAATGGCCCAAGGAGGCATTTTGGCTGCAGTGGCTGGCTATGCTTTGGCTCCTAGGAGCCCCCAGATGAGTTCCCTGAAAGGACGTCAGAGTTGGAGGTGTTTTAAATTGGCTCAGTTTTCACTGTTCATCATTTCAGTGACCCTCAATTATGTGGTCTCTTGAATTCTTCTGATACTCATGGGAAAGTCTGACTGCTGGGGACAGTGTAGGAACTGTTCCTGTACTGTATTTCAGAGCTTATGTTACTTTCCCAAAATGTGCATCTGCAGACATCGCCAAAACTGCAGGTGCAGATACATTTGCAAGCCATGAAATTTTGAGATTTTGTGTGTCATAAAATCTTGGAATGATTGATTATATGTTAGTCATCATGGCAATGAAAAAGGCACGCGAGCGGCCTTGAGTATCGGCCGGACTGTCACACTTTATGATGTGCGTCCAGGGAACTGTTGCTTCTTAAGCGATGGCTTTTTGTCAGTAGCTGCTGTGACTGCAAAGAAGTTGCAAGGTGACTGCCTCTGTGCCCAGCACATTCTGTGGTTCTGCTCCGCCCCTTGCCAGGGCTCTGCCTCCCCCACCCCTGTTCTTTCCCGTGTAAAAGCAGCCCAAGTTGCTAATGTGACCCAGTTCCGAACTGGGATGGATGCAGAATTATTAGTAAGTGCTTAACTAAAAACAGAAAAAGAAAACAAACCACAACACCTCTTGGGCGAATTGTAACAGAAAAGAAGTTCTTTGCACCTGTGCCAAACAATATGGCACAGACTTTAAGAACTGTAATCAAACCAAAAGGCACGTAAACCGTGAGCTCCCCAAGAACCAGCTGCAGAGTTCGGTTCTCTTCCCAGCCAGGAGCTGGTTTCGGGAGCTTTGGTATGGAGAGCCTTTTCCCCAGGCATGTTCCCTGAGTGTGGAGCCGGTTGCTGAGTCAGCACAGAGGGACATGGCCTCCTGCCAGCGGGCTGCAGAGCAGGGCATTGTCTGGGGGAGAGGCTCCCCACAGCAGTGGACCTCTTGGAGTCCAGAGAATCACTTAGCGGTGGAAACCAGCAGCAGCAGGAGCCAGATGGAGGGGTGAAGAGGACCTTGAAGTTCTTGCTTCTCCGTACTTCAAATACACAAAAGAGAACTGGGGGGAAAATGATTGAATAATGGAACCTCCGAGACAAAGTTAAAGATGAGAGTATCTCCTGTTATCTTAAGCCCGTTTCTAGAGAGTTTGGAGTGAGGTAGTCGGCACACAGTCTGCGTCGCTGAGCTTGAAAATGGAAGGAGTGGGACAGATCTGGTCCCCCCTGCAAACCTGGACCGGAAGCCAGTCTCGGAGCTCTGGCCATTTGCGCTGTGACCCCTTCACTAGGGACCTCCTAAATTTAACCAGGTCTCACTGAAAGAGATGCAGATTGGTTTGCCAGTGTGGAATCGTTGCTTTTCAGAAGCCAGGCTTGGCCACTTTTCCACACCCCCGCATCCTGGGGATGTTTTTAGGCAGCAGTTGGTGATACCTCTCCAATGTGAATTTGTTGTTCAGCAAATCCATGTGGTTTTCAACCCAGATTTTTAACAGGATGGCTGGCTGGCTGTATTCACACATTTCGCTTTGTAATAATATGCAAATCCACTTGGCGCCCAGTCAATACCCAAAAGAGTAGAAGGATTAAAGATATTTATAAGGGGCAAAAAAAAAAAAAAAAAAAAAGCTCTGCTAACTGGGTCTTTCCATTTCTCTCTCAGATCTAATTTACATGTCAGTATTATTTTAACATTTGCTACAGAATCCAGAGCTCTTAATGAGATCAGAATACAGCCCGCAGCTCAGCTTTTTGATTCTACAGAATGTGTTAATTTATGGAGAAGTCTCCTCTAAATTGAGAAAAAGGGATTTTCCCTCCTGATACTGAGAAGCTGTAAATATTTTCTTTTACCTCTACCCCCACCTTATTAATCTTATAAAGAACACAGCCCTCCTCTCCCCTTCTCACCACTCCCAGGATGCGTTTTCCCCACTGCCCGTGATTTCTCCCTGGTGGGAAAAGTTAGGACCCAAACTTCCTTCCTGAATCGAGTCACTGCAGTGATGACCCAGTCTGCAAAGCTTAGAGCAGCGCTGGGGGCTTGGTGTCTGGCTGGGACTGTGTATTCCTAACGGCAGAGCTTTTGTTGAGATGCAAATAACCCCCCCTCCCCACCCCAAACCCTCCCCAGGAATAGAGATTTTATATTTGATTT
Organism: Lepus europaeus; assembly: GCF_033115175.1. Lineage (NCBI taxonomy): Eukaryota > Metazoa > Chordata > Mammalia > Lagomorpha > Leporidae > Lepus > Lepus europaeus. The sequence continues at coordinate 52,338,616 of NC_084833.1, read as the reverse complement.
CCTTTTTTTGTTTTGTTTTGTTTTGTTCTGTTTCCCCTCATAAACCCGAACAATGTAGGTGTCTAGTCATATACAGGTCTTAGCAAGAAAGAAAGTTCGAGAAATTCAAGCCGCCATTAAGGTACGTCTGGCTTGCCCAGTTGCAGGGGGCTTTTCATCTCCATGGTTACAGGCTTTTCCTTTGTTTTCCTCCCTTCCCCTACCCTGCAGGTGTCTAGTCACATTCAGGTTCTTGCCCGAAGGAAATCTCGTGATTTTCATTCCAAGCTAAAGGTATGCGCTTTCCTGCTTTTTGGCTTGTGGTTGCCATGCACCTCACTTCCTGTTTTCCATGGTGACTGGTGAATGCCTGGTGCTGGGATCCTGGTAACCTAGTTTCCTCGCATGTGAGAGCTGTTTACATTTCTTTGTGTCTAATCTCTCTGTTTCTGTACTAGCCTCACATTAAACTCAGTGTGTGTGCCTGTGTGTGTGTGAGCGTGTGTGTGTTTCTAATAACAACGCAAATGCAGCAGGGAGCTGGTCTTGATAACTTTTCAGCACAGAAACATGATTTTTTTCTTTTTAACATTCGAATGTCCACCAACCAGCCCTGGGGCTCAGAAAGCTTTACAATTAAAAGATAAATATATAAAAATTCAGAGACACAAAGTTGATGTAGGAATTATAAAAAATGAATCATGTTCAAAGTAATCATGACATTACTTTCAAAAATATTTAGAAATTATTTTAATTAGTGCTTTTGATGTATCTTCAAGAACACTTTGAAAAAATATGCATCTTTTTCATGTATGTCTCTTCCAACACAGGATTTTTGGCCAGATTTCTTCCACATTGCTTAATACTGCTTATTAAGTGAATGGCTCTTTTATTAAAAGAAAGATTCAAGGCGTGGCCTTTAAAAAATGAAAAAGATGGATCTTAGAGATGGAAGGATCTTGATCAAATCCATATTTGCAATTCTGCTTATACTTGAATTTACTTCAGATTTTTTTTTTTACAGGAGCCTCCATTTTCCACTCTCTTAAAGCATATTTCTTAGTGAAAATGAAGGCATTGATCATTTAAAAAAATACCAGTTCTGCCTACTTTTTCTCTTTTTAAAACTGGCAGTAAAACATACATGACTTTGGTTTTCCTGTAATGCCCTGTTTGAGAAACGCTAAGCGACTATATAGTTTAGTGGAGGAACCTTAGTTTATAATAAAAATGAATTTGTAGACCACATTATCGCCTTTCCCATGTGCCTTTGTTTTGTTCTGTCCATACATTAATTAAATTGGAGTTTTTGTTCTAAACCAACATCAGTGTCATCTCACTGCGCTGGAGAACACTGGGACCCTTCCCAGAGTCCTTGAGCTTTTTTGATGCAAACAAGGCAGGCTGTGGAATAGGACCAGTGACTAGGAAGGAGCACGTGGTGTGCCCTCTGCAGTGGGTAGCATGCTGGCTCGCTGGCTCGCACGTCTGGCTGATGGTGGCTGGCTTGTAGCTGCGCTGGCTGAGCAGTGGAAGACTAAGATCACTTCATAGATGCTGCTTTTTAACCACAGGTGCAGTACTCTTCTATGTGGATGTAACTACCCCAGTGTTTGCTCAAGTTCTGACTCTGTTTCTAGTTTCTCTGAGCTAATGAATTAATGTGTACAAAGAAGTTTATAGATACCAATTTTGTGTTTCCATCTGTGATGTTATCAATTACTCCATTTCCGCACTGTGTGGTTCCTCTCGATTCACCTGGGCACATAGGCCTAGGCTGAAAACCCTGTAAGTGATGAGTGAAGCTGTTCAGAAGGGACCTTGTTGGGTCTTTTTCTCACTTGATGATTTTAAGATGTCTTCCCACTGGAACACTTTGCCATTGCTTTGAAGTATATATGTATATACATGTGTGCAAACACAGAGCTGTGTTTGTGTTTGTTCTTTAAAAAAAGTCAAAAAAGAAGACTTTCCCCCCACTTTCTGCATTGGCCTACCCTCATATGGACCAGGCGTGAGGAGAAGGTGGATGCAGAGGCATTTGGGTAGCAACTGGCTGTCCTGTTTAAGCTCCAAGAACCACCTCCGTGTTCCCGTCGCTCCTCGCCTTTGCCCCTTCCGCAGTGTTCTTGGAGAAACGGAGTCCTTTGTTTACCATCAGCTGACACCAGTTGAGTGCTGCGGGCACGGCACTCATGGTAGTGGGTAGGAACCGCCAGCCCCCTTTTCACAGAGCCGGTGCTCTAAATGGGGAAGTGTTAGCAGAGCCTCAGCAGAACGTGCCGGGAATCCCAGGGACACACTTCCTGGAGGCGGTCCTGAGCTCGCGAAGTGCAGGGCAGAGTAATTGGAATGCACAGCTTCTCACACAGCTTCTCACACGTTCTTTCCTTGAAACTCATTATGAAGTGAGTTACATTATTCTGGTTTTGAGCAACACCATGGAGGAAGCTGGGGCTCACAGAGTGTACAATTGACCGGACAGAAGTCGCCAGGCCTGGGAAAGGACGAAGCCAGGACTGCACACAGATCTTTCTGAGCCCTCAACTGCTGCCTTTCAGACAGGATTTCGTGTAGGAGTTAGGGACAGTATTTTTGAGCAGAAGGCTGCTTAGTCACATGCTGTGCAAGACATGTCCCTAACCTGTGGCCTGTCGTGTTCCTTAGAGTTGGGCACACAGCCCTTGCTGCCAACCTTTCACCTAGCTTCCACATGTACCACTGAGTGCTTGGGCACAATGTGGAATTCATTTGGGATTGACATAGCGGGTGACATGGGCCTGGCTGCAGAGCTGCTCTGTCAGCTCTCGGAGGGCACCAGGACAGTCACGGAGAATGAGGCTGGCTGCCCCTGCTTGCCGGAGATGCTGCACCCTGAGGACACAGTCCTCAAGCTTCCCAATCAGCCACTCCCAGGCTGCAGGCTCAGGTCTGTTGCCTTGCAGGAGGAGAGGTGCCTGTCACTGCCCCCTCCACGTGCTCTTGCTCAGACCTGGAGTCCAGTGAATGGCACAGTGGGGAGAAGGCAGGGCTGAGCGTGCTCACTGAGCTGCTTGTGGGGTCAGCTGATAGCCACAACCTTCTTGGCCTCCCATAGTAACTACTGAGATCAACTCACTCCAGAAAGTTGAAGTCATCTTAAAAGGCAACAGCGATAGCTCCTGGGTGGGTGGTGGAGGTGGCAGGAAATAGCCAGGCTTACCCGAAAAGATGGAGCAGTGGCTGTGGATGGAGAATTCTGGGTATTTGCTGGCTCTGCCTCTGTGACACGGGTCACCGGTTCTGCACAGACTCTGAAGAGGAGGGCATGCACCAAGGACTCTGTGCCCCTCCTGTGAAGGCTGATGCCGGCCTTGCAACTCCTGCCTTCGTGGAGTTTGACAAAGTGCCCACACTGGGCTGCTGCCAGGCGTGGCCTCCTTGGGAGCTCTGTTGCTTCTACATCCCTCCTCACTTCCTGGGGGAAGGCGTGGACGAAGTTCTTAAGCTAGTGATTTTCCAGCCTTTTTTTTTTTTTTAAGCAGCAAAATTCTTATTTCAGATTGAAATCTTACCCAAACCTTCAGTATTTAATACTTTTCTTGTTGAAGCTTACTGTCTTGCATCCTTCGCATCGGCCTACTTGGTACTCAGTGGATAAAACTGGAAAAACCATGCTGCTGTTAGGTGGAAGGAGAAGGAGGCTGCTGTTAGGTGGAAGGAGAAGGTCCAGAACACACTGGGCCCCTCTCAGACTGTCCTTCCCAGCCTTTGTGAGACAGCTTGTGGGTCCCACTTGAAGCTCCTGTTTTCAGTTCCATAGCCTGCTGTACTGTGTCCCTGTGGGGATGGCAGGCCCAGGGAGACTGTGCTTCTTCCCATGCCCTCATCACAGGTGCATCATTCTGACAGCAAAATCTTAGAAAATCTGGTAGAATAAATTCCACTGCTGATGGCAGTGCTTCTGTCTCTACAGGCCAGAGAACCCCAGAATGTGTGGACCTTAATCATTTTAATACAGAAAGCATTATTCTAGTCAAAAATGTAAGGTTTCCTCATGGATTTAAACTTTAAAAGCTCAGAAAGTGTCTACTGTCCCTTCATTCAGTCCAGTGACATTTCGTTGGGAGCCCAGTGTGTTCTGGACCTTCTGTTGATGCTAGACCCATGCTCCAAGGGTTGAATAAAGCGGATTCCTTGCTGAGGAAACTCAACTTTTCTGATATTTTTCCTGTAGATCATCCACAGCTAGGGGGCGCTGCAGTAGAAATTAAGCAGGGGCAGGGTAGTGCACAGGTAGCCCAGGGACAGGAATAATTAATTTTGAGAGCGGGAAATTGAGGAAAGCTTCCTGGAGGAAGTACCTTAGAACTGAGCATACCAGGGGTAGGTATTTTTCTGCCAAGGGCCATTGGAATATTTATAATATCATTTGCGGGTCTTACAAAATTATCAACTTAATAATTAGCCTGCTGTAGATTTATTGAATTTCGAGTCCTGCCTGCGGTTGCCTTGGCAGGGCCAGACCAAATGATTCTTTAGGCCTTGTGTGGCCTGTGGCCAGAGGTTCCCCGCCCCTCTTAAGAGGAAGGCAGGGTGTTTTGGTAGAGGTGGGAGGTGTTTGGGGAGCCCTAAGTGACACAGATAGCTGGAGGTGTGCACTGGAGGTGACTCGGGCCTACTGGGGAGTCCCTGGACATCCCACAGATGAAGGGGGCTGTTCTGTGGGCCTGGCCGAGGGCATGGGGGTCACTCACATTCATACGTGACAAAGATCTCCAGTTTTTGAACAGTGTTTAGTAAAAGAGAGGACAGTCTCTGTTGCTCTGCCTTTCAAATAAACAAATAAATCTTGAAAGAAAGAGGGAGGGAAGGAAGGATGGAGGGAGTGGTGGAAGGAAGGGAGGGAGGAAAGAAAGGGGCCAGGCTGTGGGCAGGGAGACCCGTCCCTATGCTGTCGTAAGCATGAGTCAGAGGGCCGAACCCTGGCCCGGGAGCCAGCCCTCCACTGCAGGGCTGCTCTCCGAGACACTCGGCAGTCCTCACTGTCCTGCTGCAGCCCACTCTGACCGCACTGTGCTCTTTCTTCCCCACTGTTTTTAAAAAGTAAATTACATTTACAAGTTCTGTCCTTATTAAGTCTGAAAAATGTATACCAGAGCTTTTCAGAAGATTTTTCAATAGCAGCATTTAAAATCATTTAGCATTTAGAAGTTAGCTTATTAAAGCTTGGGATCTTTTAAAGTAATAATGATTAACGAAGAGTATGCATCCAAATTAACTATAAAGTTTTTATTGTTGCTAAGTTGTAAATACATAAAAGTTAGTACAGAGGATGACATTAAACATGCATGTTTATACTATCCAGAAATGATCATTGTTATTAAGACATACTTTCTTTCAAGTTCTTTAAAACATTGAACGGCAAAACATTATTTGATACTTTGCCTCATTTTCTGTACCCATCCTCCTTCCCCAAGCAGAGTCAATCCCCTCTCCCTCCCCACCCACACAGTGTCTTTTTTTGCCACTTGTTTCTCTGAGAAAATGAAATCCCATATAAGCTCTTTGTTCTCCTTTTTCCCTACCCTAAAATTATAGATATTTACTCTTTGTCTTCCATGAATTTGTGCTATAGCCGTTGGCACCAATGTGAAACATTCCCTCTGCCTGACCTTGGGTAGAGACCATGACCATAATGGAGAGGTGCAACAGGCAGGAAGATGTAGGAGATGGCTGAAGTAGCGGTAGAGGGATGTGAGGCAACAGAGAATCAGGAGCAGAGAAACTGAGGAGGCTGTAGATGGCAGGTACAATTCAAGAGACTGGTGAGATGGCTGAGGAAGTAAAGGCATTTGTGGCCAGATCACCAGATTTTCAGAAATCAAACATAGACAGGGTTTTATTTTGCCTTCTTGGCTAAAGTATATAAGATCGAGGCAAGAGTACTAATTGCTCATCTATCAGAGAGCTTAGTGTTGAGGGGAGCACTCTGTATGTGATCCCTACCCAGACCAAAATCCTTTTGACCCACTGCTGTTGGATGGCAGGTGGATTTTAACTGACCCACAGTTTTGTAGCTGGGTCTGCTTCTGGTTCTTTTATTTTTTTTGACAGGTAGAGTTATAGACAGTGAGAGAGAGAGAGAGAGAGAGACGGAGAGAAAGGTCTTCCTTCCATTGGTTTACTCCCCAAATGGCTGCCACTGCTGGCATTGCGCCAATCTGAAGCCAGGAGCCAGGCACTTCCTCCTGGTCTCCCATGTGGGTGCAGGGCCCAAGCACTTGGGCCATCCTCCCCTGCCTTCCTGGGCCACAGCAGAGAGCTGGACTGGAAGAAGAGCAACTGGCACTAGAACCCTGTGCCCATATGGGATGCTGGCGCTGCAGGCGGAGGATTAACCAAGTGAGCCACGGTGCTGGCCCCTGCTTCTGGTTCTAAAGTACGTGAATCTGCAGTTGCAGGGTGTAGGTGACACAGAGGACTGCGATATGCATGTACAGATTCTAGAGATGACAAGCTGAGAGCTCTCTTGGGCTTGTGTCTATGGCAGGGTCCCCAGCACCAGTTTCATGTACTGTCTTCTATCTCCCCTTTCTCGTAGTTTAGCCTCTTGCAAGTGTCTCTGCTTGAATAACGAGTGGAAGCAGCCTGGTCTTAAGGACTGTCTTGCAACTTAGAAATGATTTCACTCACCATTAACTCATCAAAAAGTCATTAACTATTTTTTAAGCTCCAGGGATTTACTTTCCCAGCATGCAGGAAGAATGCAGACAAATTCCCCACTTAATACTTAATGAAGCAGAGATTTTTGTAGAATTTCCTGCTCTGAGCCTCCTTCTCCATATGTTCAGTTATCCTGAGACGTTGTACAGACCCTGCCCTGAAGCTTCCTGTTCCCACTAACATCCCACCACCACCACACAGTGGTCCATCCTCAACTTCATGAGAAGATGGGCCAGACCAGTTCTGGTTCGTGTCTGAGTATGTTTGGGTGAGTTCAGGACTTGGAGCTCTTTAAGGAAGTGAGGAAATCCCCACTCCACCCTGCGCCTGGCAGGCGTGCACCTTAGGCAGCAGACACGCTCATGTTGAGCTGTGCATATCTGTTGCAGGGAAGCCTGCACTCGCGGACAGTGCGTCGCCCTAGGGAGCAGAGAAAGACCAGAGCCTCTCTGATTATGTCTGGTCACCGTTGACTGATTTCCCAGCTCCATGGGCTCCCCAGGACTGTTTTCTTCATTCTTGCCCCATGGCCTTTGTGATTTGATTTCTGAATGGCCATTCTGTCCAGTCCGCCGTTACTTCCAAAAGAGCTGAAATTGTTGATTTAATTCTCAATCCTGTTTGTGTCACCGGTGTCCACAGGGAAGAAGACATACATGGCTTCCCTTCCCTCTGGGGTGCTCCCTGCGGTCCCTGCACCACTCTGCTTCCTCCAGAGTTGGCTCTCAGGAGCACACAGGCAGAGGGAGCGCAGACAACCGCTTCCTGTGTCTGGGTCAGCACCAAGACACTTGGATTTGGGAGGTGATACACAGCCTTGCTGGCATTTCCCAGTCTTGGCAAAGTTCTTTTGCAGTCACAACATGGATCCTTTCTCCTCAAGGATGTTTTCAGTGCCTTGCTTTTGATTTAATTGAATTGAAACTAAGATTGAAGACAGTTCATGTCCCTGGCTTGGGTGGGATGGAATCACCAGCAGTGTGGTGATGTAGAACTTACAGCATGTGTCAGAGCATTGAATACATTTACCTTCCATGTGCACTGAGCCAGAGCTGCCTTTTCTTTTTAAGAGCAGCAGCAGTTGCCTCCTGCGTGTTTAGCCCTTCATGGAGAGATACTGTCGTTAATCGGCCTCCGGTGTAGATAATGCCCTGGAATCATCTCCATCCCAGAGATTAGGTAGTGAAGACCTGGACTCCTAACCATTTTACGTGAGCAGGATGAACCTGGGTAATTGGTTGGTCATATGGGCCCCATAGACCCCCAAGTTCATCAAATGTGGCAAGGCTGCAGGCACTGTGCCACGTGATTGAAGCAGTCATGAATGTGGGTGCTATTATCCCCGCCTTATGAAAGAGGAGGCAGAGGCTTGTGCTGGCTCTGTGACGTGCCAAGGGTCACAAGTCTGAATTTAATCCTAGGGCTGTCTGGTGCCAAAGCCTAAGCTCTTTGCACCCAGACTGCTGGACAAGATGAGGGTGCATTTTCCTGACCTGAGATGCTTTGTGTCATCCCCCTCCACTGAGCCCCTGCCCTGTCCTGTGGGGGTGGAGGAAACACAGAAGCTTCCCAGGAGCTGGTTGCCGGCATGGGATCCTGTGGCCTCTCAGGAGTTCTGCCTTCTACCCCCTTGCTGTGTGCTCTTGGAGAAAAGTACCTTCTCCCAAACACCCGGTCTGGCCCGGTGCTGTGCTGAACCCCAGGCCTGCTGGGGGAGTCGTAGGCACCACTGCCACTCTCTGCATCTCTAGGCCTTTAAGGATGCTAAGCCCACATTAGAAGGGAAGGAAACGCCATTGACAATTACCAAATACTAAATATAGCTCAGTACATTTAGAAATGAACAATGGAAAAAGCCTTGAAATTTTTTTCTTTGATGTGAATGAAGGCTTTGGCATTTGGAAATACAATAAGATGAATTAATTGCTACTCATTAAGCGGCAAATCAGGAGAAGTATGAATGTGCCTTCTCTCCTCCACATTAGCTGTGGCCTGACTGAAATAGCCCCCTTTTGTGTTTACTCCTGCCTTCTCTAATAATAAGCAAATTAGAGATCATGGCTAGAAGAAATTCAAGTGCCTTCCATCCTTTGCAGAACCATCGTATAGTTTTGTGATGTTTATCTGCCCAAGGGCTATGTCTAATAATTGCAGAGGTCATGTGAATCCACATAGTGCAAGATTAGAAACAACATCTGTGAAATTACTTCTTAGGAAAGTATTCTGCATTTGGCCTTTCTCTGAAAAAGTGATTTTGCAAACAAATTGCTGCCTTTCCTCCCTTGTACTATATTTTTTTAATGCTAGGAAAAGTTTATGTGGAGGAAAACATTTAATAACTAGTCTTTTTTAAATACCATGGTCTTTTATAAAGATTTATTTTTATTTATTTGAAAGGTAGAGTTAGAGAAGGAGAGGTAAGAGAGATCTTTCAACCGCTGGTTTACTCCCCAGATGGCCACAAGGGCTGGGGCTGTACCAGGCTGATATCAGGAGCCCCAAGATTCTTCTGGGTCTCCCATAGAGGTGCAGGGGCCCAAGAACTTGGCCCATCTTCTGCTCATTTCCCAGGCACGGTAGCAGGGAGCTGGATCAGAAATGGAGGAACTGGGCCTTGAACTGGCGCCCATATAGGATGCTAGCTTTTTACGTGGTGGCTTAGCCCATTACACCACAACACTGCTCTCCATGGTCTTTTTCTTAACCTATTTTTTCTGATGTATTGGTGAACTTCTGTATGAGTAAGTTATATCTGTAATTTCTTTCTGAAATGGCCTGTGAATCAACTGTTTAGAATATGTTGATTTAGTATACTTCAGCTGTAATATATTGCCTATGCAAGCATGTGACCTTTCCCTGTTACCTTTAAAATTTGCTTATGGTTAATGCCTTAGAGTATATGAGCAGATTGATTTTGCAGAATAACCAAAGCTGGGGAAGCAGAGGGGAGAGAGGGAGACAAGCCTCCCCTGATATCCAGGGAGGGATCCGTGAGGTGTCCCGGAGTTTTAAGGGCACACCCTTCCAGCCCCATGCTTTTGGGTTACTGCCTGTCATGAGTGTTACATGTCGGTACTTCCCAAGCATTGTGTCTGCTTCAGCCATAAGAAGGGGGCAGTTAGCAGACCAGAGAGCTGTGGCCGCTGCCTGGCTCTGCTTCAGGAAATACGAAAGTCTGTTGACTTAGTAATAGCAGCAATGTAAAAGGCCTCTGATTGGCAAGGTTGTACCTGACACAGCCTGGAGTGTATGTGGTGGAGCTATGAGGCCACTGGAAGTATGTTGTGCCAGAAATCGGAGAGTGGAGAAAGTGGGCCAGTAGCTGATGAGACGTGCACCCGAGATCCCAGCACCTTGTCGTTTTCATCCGCTGGGCATTTGGGCTGTCTCTTAGCACCCATCCCTGCAGGCAGAGAGATGTACCAATTGTGTTTTCCACATTGCAGGCCTTGGGCTTGAGTTAGGGTTCCATTAGAAAAGGGGGACTGACCAACCTTACCTTCTTTCCTTGCTTCTTGTTTATTTACTTATTTGAAAGGCAGAGAGAGAGAGAGAGAGAGAGAGAGAATCTTCTGTCCTCTGGTTCACTCCCCAAGTAGCCACAACAGCCAGTGCTGAGCCAGGCCAAAGCTAGGAACCAGTAACTCCATCCATGTCTCCATGTGGGTGGCAGGGGCCCAAGTCATTGGGCCATCATTTGCTGTCTCCCAAGTACATTAACAGGAAGCAGGGCTGGAAGCAGAGTAGCCAGGACTCAAACTGCATTCTGAGATGCAGTGCAGGTACCAGTGGCAGCTTAACTCACTGCACCACAGTGCCCCTCCAAGGCTTGCATTTTCTTCCCATACTCTGCAAGCACTCAGCTTTCTGTGGTCTCACTCTTGGAAAAAACGAGAGACTTAAACTCAATAAGAAAAAATCAGTGTGAGCCTCTCCAGGCTTCTTTCTAGGACACATTTTTTCTTCTCATGCTTGTGGGTTCACACACACTCCCTGGGAGCATTTCCTGTAACCTAAGATACTGTAGAGTATAACTCAATATTAGTAACAGGTTTTCCAGATAAAACAATGCACTTTTTAAAAATTTCATCCACATCTTAGAAATGTTGGTGTGAAAACAGAATAAATTTGGTGCGACAGTGTGGAATATGTTTTTAAATGTGCTTAAGCTTAACTTATTTGGATCAATCTGCTTCCTCCCCCTTAGCATGGGGGGTGTGGTGAGGATAGAATGGAATATTTCAAAGTCTGGGATATTAGACCAGAGTGATGCAGAGAAGCAATTTACTATAGTTAAATTTTTTTTCCAAAGACAGGCATATATATGTCTGGGCCAAAAATGACAATTTTCAGAGAGATCCATCCATTGAAATCTCTTAGCTAGGAATCCTTCTGAATTCCCATCTCAGGATAAGTAGGTCTGCAGCCATGCTGTCTGTTCTGATTTTGAGATATCACTGGTGGTGCTTGTTATCTACCTCCGGGGTTACTTTCAATTTTAAACAAAAAAATGTAATCCTTGTAATTTTCCCATGTATGTCATGGATGATGGGGCAGTGTTATAAAATTGAATGAGTAGTCGGAGTAGCTCCACTACAGAAGGTCAGAAATCACTGGGATAGGCATTTTCTTCCATTTGCAGAAAATTGCCTATTCTCAAATAGGTAGGTCAAGTGCAGGAAGAACCACTACTTGAGGTAAAATTTCCTTTCCACACGTGGCTTTTTGCCTGTTAGGACAGGCAGCCAAGAGCTGCACAATTTGAACATCCTGCTGTCTTCTCACTAGTAGTGTTTTTGGCTATATGCATGTAGTAAGATGCATTTGTTTATAGTGGAACTCCCTCTCATGGCCACAAATACTTGGACAGCCAGAATGGCCATAGAGAGCAAAGTGCCATTCTTTAGTAGCAAAAAGAAAATCAGACTGTGAGAAATGAGCTGCCCAAGGTAAAACAGCCCATAGTGTCCGGCACGGCCAGATCTTCTGAACACCTTAGCAGCAGGTGCACCATTCCTGTCCCAGAGCACGTTGCTAAGGTTATGGTTTGCTCTACTGCCTTGGGACACTTGTATTCATTTAGGCTCCTGGTGGAATGCTGAGTAAGTTAGAGACTCAGACCTCAGGTTAACGGTTCTGAAGCCATGTGGCGTAAACAGCAGAGAGAGCCACTGTGCTCCCCCACATTGCCTGACAGCCTTGTTGTAAACAGCTGGGAGAACTCTTTGCCATACGCCCAGCAAAAGGGTATGTTTCCAGCAGCTCCTAACCTAACAGAGTGAGTTGTTGGGATGTTCAGGGCACTTACTTGCACCTGGAGCAGGTGCACAGAAGGAGCTGGGCATGCCGAGTGGCCCCTTCTCAGGTCTATGGGAGTCTCCCTGGCATTTCTTTGGAATCCATAGAGCCAATCCCCTACGCTCTTCTGCAGTTACTCTTCAGAATTCCTATCAGCCAGGAGGACACGAAGTCTGGGCTATTGTTTTCTAGGATCCCTTAGCTTTGTGGGGACCCCAGACAAGTTGTAAGGCTTGTTCTGTGCTGAGAAAGGTGCCTCTGGTCCTTCTTAAGCCATTACCTGTTTCAGAAATCACCTGGAGAACACTTGGAACCCTCTCCTTTTGGGTTAAGTGGCTTGGGGGCTGGTCCCAAGAGAACCGAGCGAGTGATGCAAGTGATGTTGGGGTCTTCTTGACAGTGACAGAGTAGGTGTGACTGAGCCATGTTTTCTGTCCACTGCTGATCCTCAGAGGAACGGATGGAACAGGTGGCCGGTGAAGCCCTGAGACGTTGAGATCTGTGTGCGTCCGGCTCAGATCAGCTTCAGGGCATGTGCACGCACACATGCAGATTGTTGAAAAATCCATCTGCTTTGAGGTTTCCTTTTTTTATTTATTTTTTCTTCCTGGCACATCTTCAGTATCTGAAATATTTCAGATCATAAAAATTAACCTGAGGAAGGTAGCTTTCGGGTTAGAGTGTTTCACAGATTGGCAAATGGAGCCTCAGCCGGACACGTGCTGTGTGTGAGGATGTGAGGAAGGAGCAGAGGCATCGCTCCGAGCGCCACGCAGGCCGTTCCTCTGGGGACCAGTCGTCCCATCAGCTTCCATGGCCCTCCTGGGCCAGTCGGCTACAGCTCATGCCATTGCAGAAGCTCACAGTCCAATTGTGCATCCCCAAAAGCTATCACTTGAGGACCCTTAGTTTTTCATTTGCAGGCCAGAAAAATGTATAAAAAGAAAAAAAAAACTTATGCTAGTGTTAGGGTTTTTTTTTTTTTTTTTCTCAAGGGTTAATGCAAGCTTTTTGAAAATTACTATAATATTTCTCACAATTATGGGGCAGAGTGTTTGTACTTGGGAGGGTGTAATAGATCTTTTTTTAGAACCCTAGTAGTTGTTTTGTAGGCTTTTATTATCTCTTAAACTCTTACTGGCCTTGCCGTTGGCCCCTCTGTATTGTCCCCGTGTGTGTTTACTCATCACCCGGGGCTCGCTCTGTAAACATGGAAGCAGTCTCAGCTAAGCCTGACTCCCTTTGCCCATGCCCGCCATCTGAACTCCGCAAGGCAGCTGGCAAGGGGCCCATTTAAGTTAGTGTCACTGTTTTGTTCCTGCGCTATTGGCCTATGGGCCTGGAACACAGCAGCCTTTGCATGTGAACCAGGCAGGAAGCAGGGGCCAGTCCATTTCTCCTGTCCTGGGAAAGACACAGAGCCAGCTCTCAGGAGTTTGGGGTCCTTGGTGGTGATTCTGTTCTTGGTGTCCTTCCTGCTAAACGCCTCGGTAGACCGCTCTCGGGATCATACATGCCTCCTGAAAAAGAAGGAAGCCCCTTAGCCCTGCTCATTGTGTCATCCCCAAGTAGTCTGTGTTTGTACACATATGTATTTTTTAACTGAAGAAGCAAAATACCCCTGCCCCTGTACACAACCCTTTTAACAAATTGTTTATTATTGTATCCAGGTAACAAGCATGGTAAGTATTTTTACCAAACTGAGTACTCTGTATTTTAGCTGTGCTTGGCAGAATTTTTTGGCTAGCTGTGTGCTACCAGCCTTGGCTTTTCTAGAAAAGACCCACTTGGGGGACACACGACTCCCTTACCTGTGGCGTCCCTGAGAAGCCGCGGGGCGGCTGGCGTTCCTGAGGAAGCATGTGCCCCTCAGCATGCTGCTTGGCCCCGTGCCCTGCCCGCCCGTCCCTCACCCCTACCCGCCCTCCCCCGCCCCCCCGCTGCTGCTGAGCTGCCCCACCAGGTGTGTGCCAGGGCTGCCAGGCCTCGCATGAACCCAGCAGCTCCTGGAGCTGCGGCCCTGGGACAGGTAGGATGCCTGTGCTCTGTGGACGGGCCTGCCCTCCTCCCATCTGTGTGCACAGAAGCAGGCCTCCCCACCCCACCTCCCCAAATGGAATGTGTTAAGTAATTGGAAAAATTTCCTTCTGGAAGCTGAAAAAATAAATACGTTGTCCACTCTTCTGAGGCTTCCTATTCTGTTGGAAAATGGATTAAGTTTTTTTTTTTAAGCCTTGCCGCTGGGTATTCTCAGTAACCACTCAGAGTTACGGTGGCTGGCTGTGTCGTAGCCTTCTGGCTGTGTTTATTTATCTGTGCATGTTGGCTTTCCCGGCCCCTTTTGTGGCTCTGTATTTTAGTCCATGTGCTCGTGGCTGTGCCTATGTAACCTGCCTGGTAGCCTTGCCTTCTGTATTGAGCCCGTGTGTCACTGTCACCTTCAAGGATCAGACCGCGAAGGATAAAGCCCTGCAGCACATGGCGGCTATGTCGTCTGCCCAGATCGTCTCGGCCACCGCCATCCACAACAAGCTGGGGCTGCCCGGGATTCCACGCCCGACCTTCCCAGGGGCGCCGGGGGTAAGTCAAGCGCTGGGTCCGGCAGTGATGGGGGTGGCACAGGCCGGCTCGAAGCCCCTCCACCTGGTGCTTGTTACTCATTGGGTCAGGTGCAGGTGCAGGTGCAGGCAGACCCCACGCTGTGCTGAACTGACGCTGGGTGCAAAATGGTGAAAGAAAGAAGGGAGGGAAGGCAGGGAGCTAGAGAGAAGCTGAAGGGAGGAGCAAGGAAGACAAGGAGAAAGGAGGGACAGGGGAGGCTCCTTAGTCCCCAAGGACCTGGAATTCAGTGTCACTCATCTGGTGGCCATGCAGGTTGTGAGCCGCCTCTTCTGCCCCCATTGTCTTCATCCTGGCCCTGGGTCTCTGTCCTTTTATCTTCAGGGCCACTTTATATCTTTCTGGCAACTAGCTGCTCACGCTGCAAGGTCTTGTGTTTTCGTTCTGATACCTACCAAGGGCTGAGAAGCTTTATGATATAATCTTATTTGATCCTCACAGCAATCTTCAAATGCCTTTTACTGTTATTGGCATTTTACAGAGAAGAAAGCTGAGGGCTGTCAGTAAGACAGCAAGAGTCTGTGTAACTTGATCATAGCCCAATGCACTCTGCTTTGGGGTTCGACGCCAGGGCTGTGGGACCCCACAGGCTGCCTTTCCTCTTTCCGCACGCACGCTGCCTGTCAGCCTCAGGGAGCATCAGGTGCCAGAGGCCTCAGGAAACTCGCAGACGGTGGCTGTGTTGCTTCTGGGAGCTCCTGGCCCCCTTGTTCCGAGCTTTGTCCTCTGCCAGGTGGGGTCTTTGGTGCTGTTAGCCAGAGAGCACTGCAGAGTGGAGGTGGGGATGGAGGTGGTGGGCAGGTAGGTGCTTGGATCTTGGGTCCAGCAGTCGGTGGGAATGTCTGGGAGCCCCTGCGTGCCCCCAGGTCTCTGGAGGTGCAGTGAGAACACTGACGCGGGGCTGCCTGCCCTCCTGCAGGAGGACTTTCAGAAAGAAGAGCCCAGGGCAGTGCTGGATTTCTGAGCAGGCTGGGCTGTGAACTCTGCACAGTGCTGACCACATAGTACTTGGGAAGAAGGTTCTGCAGCTGGCGGGTGATCAGGACGTGCCTTCCTTGTCATAGGCTGCTGTGTGTAGACACCCCGAATTGTGCTTCCAAGTGAGCTCAGAATCCTGAAGCCTCTGTGTTTTGCCTTCCAGTTCTGGCCGGGAATGATACAAACAGGGCAGCCAGGATCCTCGCAAGAGTAAGTCTGAGAAGGGGCTGGCACCAACCACAGCTCCCTGCCCGGGACACATATCTCCCAGGGCCACACTGTCTCGGGGCCCTGGGCTCCCTAAAGTCATCCCTTCCTTGCCATCTACTGAGGCCAGTGGCCTCTTGGGTCTGAAAGAGGCAGAAGCACCTCTCTCCCACCCTAAGGATGAGCGATTGTCCAGCAAGAAACCAGAAGTGGAACCCTGTACCCTCGTGACTTTGGGGGCCAGAGCCTGGAGCCAGAGAGAGTACTGGAGGCCATCCTACAGCCCAGTTCATTCTGGCTTTCCTGGGATGGGGGTTGGGGGTGGGGCTAGCCTTGGGGCAAGAGAAGCAACATCAGTAAACCAGAAGATGAATACAATTTGGGGATAACAGAGAGGAGATCCTACTTACGTGTTCTCAAAAGAACTTGAACTACTTGGCTTAGGGAAGGAGAGCCCAAAGCATGTCCCAGACCTTGCGTGGGAATGGTGGTCCCTGACCTCAGTCTTTGCAGGGATGAGAAGAGAGGTTCAGAGGCAGATGTCACAGCTCATGGACTCGGGCTGACATCTGTTCAGCTTGTCCTGCTGAACTGGCACGAGGCTCATGCATGCATGGGCCCTAGCACCCTCCCGCAGCTGGAGAGAATGAGTGCCTCTGTCTTGGCATAGCTCGGCCTGGGATGTGCTACCCGCTGTGGCCAGGGACCCGTCCGGGGGCAGGGGTGCTGAGAAGCCGAGCACAGGCAGTCCCAGTTTCTGACCCTATCACCTCTCTGTCCCTAGCGTCAAGCCCTTCGTGCAGCAGGCCTACCCCATCCAGCCAGCAGTCACGGCGCCCATTCCAGGTGAGTGTCCCTGGATGGCCCCTTGCAGCTGACAGCCAGGCCTGCTCATCTCAGTCACAGACATCATCTCCCCTCACTGCCAAAGCATGGGTGCCCCCCCACCTCAAGGAAAAGGTTAGCCTGAAGCTCAGGAGTCACAGGGGTGTCCCCTGCTAGGTGCTGGCTCCCCTCAGTCATCTCCCAAGACTGTCAACGGGACAGGAAGTCTGATCACTTTCACTTAGGACACTGGGTCATCCTTGCTCAGGGGAGTTGCTGGGACCCGTTCCTCCTCGGAATGTGGCCAGATTGGGCAGACTGGGTCCTGAGGGTGGACGGGGTTCAGGGCACGCTTTCTTAGATGAGTGCATTTCCTTTCCTAGTACCTTTCTTTAAAGGAGAGTTTCCATGGAAGCCCCCTAAAGCAGGAAACACGAATCCGGCTGGCCCACCTGTCGCCCACCCCCACCTACACACACTCAAGTTGAAATGCTGAAAGCGTGGTATAAAGATCGTTCCTCTCCGTTGCTGATGCCCCAAGCTGAACAAGCATTCACACACTACCCTTGGCTCCAGGACCACGGAGCATTCTGAGAGAGGGTTCCTTAGTGCTGGTGCCCAGGCTTAAGGAAGGGGATGGACACACACACAGGAAGTGCAGTGACCCATCGTGGTCTCACAGGAAGCCCGGAAGCATCCCCCCTTCTGACCATTTGCTTACCCTGGGCCTGGTCCCCAGCTGGCCCTTTTGTCCCGGATTAGCTGTCTTGTGTCAGCCCTCAACCTTGCTTGAAGGAGCTGTGTGCATTGGGCTGGCCCCTGTCTCTGATGTCCTCATCCAGAATCCTGCCCTTGGCTAGTGGAGTCCTCTGCAGGCGCTGGTGGAGAGGAAGCTGTTTGCCTCTCCTGCCGGGTCATCTGTTTTGCAGAGGACTGAGCAGGAGCGAATGGCCAGGTTTTGATGGTGATGGTTGTTCTTCCAGGGTTTGAGCCTGCATCAGCCCCAGCCCCCTCAGTCCCTGCCTGGCAAGGCCGCTCCATCGGCACAACCAAGCTTCGCCTGGTAGAATTCTCAGCTTTCCTCGAACAGCAGCGAGACCCAGACTCGGTGAGTGTCCTCAGAGATGCCTCTTGAATCCAGGGCTTGCTTCCTGTCCCTGTTCCCTCTCCTCTCCCCCTTCTTGCTCCTCTTTGGTCCTTTTTCTCTGCCCTCAGGCCTGACCAATGTCCTGGGTGAAAGAAGACCTGGGAAAGGAAAGCCGAGCAACCTTTGGCTCCCGTGTACCTTTGTTGGTGACTGTGCTGAGCTTTGGAGCTGGGGGTTTCTCTGCTCTGGACCGCAAGCTGCAGGGAATACTTGTGCTACAGCGAGGGCCCTTGGCTGGTGCTTGTGCTTAGTAAGCCCAACAACAGGCAACGTTTACTGAGCCTTGCCACAGGGCTGGTCTTGTGCAAAGGTATTTAGATAGTCGATCACATCTTGTCCTCATGAGAACCCTATGGGGTAGGTGCTCTTGCACAAATGAGGAAGCAGACATGTCCACCCCTTCCTCATAGTCACGCAGTCAGTATCTAGTGGATTAGAGATCAGGCTCGAGTCTTTAATACTACAACTGGCCTGAGCACTCAGCCATTATTCTATACTGCTTTTCTGGGTCTGTGCTTTGTCAAGATAGCAAGTTGTTACCTTCTTCAGGAGAAAAACAAAGTGGCACTTCAACAGCTTGCCGTATCGTGCAGTGCATTATAATGTCATAAATTCCAGTAACGTTGGCATTCGGACTCTGTTTGTCATTTTCTTCTCTTCTGTCTCCCCCGCCCCATCTTGTACCCAGCAGCCCATTGTTTCTCTGCCAGACCCTGTCCTTCCCTGTACATATGTGATCCTCCCTTCTTCCCCAGCCAGCAGGCCCCATACCCTTTCCTCACACCCACTCCTTGGCTGTGAGTGTGAATGTTACGTCTGTGTGTGGGTGAGCTTGAGGCAGATACTGAAGGAATCCTGCATTGGTCCTTGGGATCCTCACCAGCTCCTTCCACATGCTCCATCTCCCTTGCCCCCCATCTCCGAGGTTCCCAGATCCTGGGCTCACTGGCTGTGTGCAGCCTGCCTTGCTGCCCATCTGGTATCAGGAACATGTTCACAGTTTGCTGCAAACCTGCCGGGGTTCAGGGCAGTCGGAAGTGACCGCCCACGGGAGCCTGTGAGCTTTTGCTTGTTGTGAAGACTCCTTGAGTACACAGAGGAAGCACCTGGGCAGAGGGGCTTCAGCAGCCATCGCCCGAGTGGAGCAGGGGCACCTTCCGAGTGGTCCACGGGGGTCTCATGTCTGGTGAGCTCTGGGAGCTGGTAGAAAAAGAGCTGCTTCAGAATCAGGAAGGAAACAAGATGTAAAGTAGATCCTTGGGCCATCAGGGTAGGTGCAGGAGCATGAAGCTGTTGACACTAGGAAGGAAAGAGGGCCGAGTGGATCCTCTAGCGTGGCGAGTGGTTAAGACCTCTCATTTGGGGGCATTCAGAGAGAAACAGGATTTATGCCTGCTGTTTTTTTCTGAGAAGTTTGCATGTTTTTTGGCTGCAGCCTGGGCTTTGGCCAGGATAAGGTGTCTGTGTTTCCAGGACACCTGACTGTTTACAAAGTGCTTTATCACTGTTTCTGTGCCCAGAGAGCCCCACAAGAGGTTCTGTTTTCTCCATTTCACAGATGACGAAACTGAGGCCCAGACATTCGGTAGCTTACTTGGAATATGTAGCCACTAGGCAGAGGAACCAGAGGCTTAAATCTTCTATTTTGGTTTCCTCTTTTCATTGCTGTAAATCACTGGCTCCCCCTTTCAAGATCTGCTGGATTGGCTCTTCAGTCTGAATGTGTCCAGTGTGAGCAAATCTCTCTCTTCCTCTGCCTGTGCTCCAAGATAATGGAAAGCAAAAGCCCCAAGATGACTTTAGTTGTCCTGGCTGTAAGATTATAGAATTTTTTTTTTTTTTAATCACAACAGCAAAAAAACTGTTTGGTTAAAAAAAGACAGTGGTACCCCCTCATGATAACTGTGCTCTCCAGTTGTGAGCCTGTGAGGGCTCAGAATACTCTTTCTATCTTTGTGGGGCTCTTAGTGTTTGTTGGGCTCAGCATTTGGAAACCCTGGTAGGGTCTGTTCACTACATTCTGTTAGGTCTGGCTGTGCACCTTCACATGCAATGGTCTGGACAGAAGAGGGGCTCCCTGCAGTCCAACAGCCACAGTCCCTGCATTGTGGGGTTTAAGTGGGAGACGGATAGGAAATAAATACTCCCTACAAGTTCCTTGTGGGTGAGGAAGACTAGGGTGAGCAAGGGCACAGGGCAGGGGCTGCCTTGAGGAGGTGCCCCTTCACCTGAGGAGTGGAATGTCAGCCTGGGAAAGAACCAGGCAGAACGTTCCAGAGATGATGAGCCTGGAGTCTATAAGGCAGTAGATGACACTGGTGAATGTTTTGGTAAAGTCAGGGCCTGCCCAGTCCTGGCATCTGAATGGTTCAACTGGATTTGGCCTTTGATCTTTTTTTTTTTTTTTTTTTTTTTTTTTTTGACAGGCAGAGTGGACAGTGAGAGAGAGACAGAGAGAAAGGTCTTCCTTTACTGTTGGTTCACCCTTCAATGGCTGGCGTGCTGTGGCCGGCGCACCGCGCTGATCTGAAGCCAGGAGCCAGGTGCTTCTCCTGGTCTCCCATGCGGGTGCAGGGCCCAAGGACCTGGGCCATCCTCCACTGCACTCCCGTGGCCTTTGATCTTTAAAGAAATCAGATCAGACCCAACACATGACTTCAAAGGCCCTGGTGGCAATCAACCGCCTTGGGTCCTTTGGGAAAATAATTATATTCCAGGGGCTTTGAGTTGGGGGCTGGGAGAAATTGAACTTCATTCCACGAGGACCTTTTGAGCCCCTCCTTTGGCTGCCCCAGGTAAAGGTGATAGCAACTCAGCAGCAGAGGCAACAAAGTCCCTGCCCTCGTGGAGCCCACCTGGTGGTGGAGGTGCCAGACAAGCGCAGTCTGCCAGGGATTTCAAACGCTTGTGCAGAGTCACAGCCTCCCTCGCAACTGAGTTACTCGCTCTTAGAGTAAAATGTGAATTCTAGCTGGTAATAATACCCTCTATCACATAGGTGGTTATTTTTGGCTTGTTTGATGCTATTAAATGCCGTCTATCTGATACTCCCGGCCACTGTATCACTGTTATGAAATTATCTTGCTATGACCTCAGTCTCAATTGCTGATGCTGCTTCTCGTATGCCAATGCTATGAGCACTCATTTTGCAATTAAACACAAATGAATTGAGCATGTACAGATGAATACAAAGCAGATTGTGAATAGGGTATGTAGTTGGTTTTAGTGCAAATGTGAGGACCTGAAGGATGGTTCTTGTGCTAGAGGAAAAAAAAAATGGTGGTTGACTAATTGGAAAGGGGAAGAACTAACAAAATTATTTAAGGCATTTGACAGTGTCTCAAGGACCAGCCTCTCAAATTATGTAATGGGTGCTTTACTGGGCAAACACAAGCTGTTCTTGCCACCAGTGTAATGGTACTTCAGGACTAAGGTTATGCTGAAAAATGTGTAGAATGTGGATGGTTTCTTTGGCTTTGACTTTTTGTGAATACTTAGACTTTAATTTTACTGTACAGATATTTTTGTTGAATGGTGGGAAAACTAAAGTCATGTAAAATAGGGCTAGAGTTAGGATTAGGGCTACGGCTAGGGTTAGTTCTAATAAATTTGGATGTACCATACTTAAAATTCAAAATCCACCATTGAACATATTAATTTGATAAGGAATGCAACAAAGTGGCTAATAGCAAAAGGGCCCTAGACAAATTCAGCTTTTAGATTTTCCAAGTCTTTACTAGGTGCAGACGTGTACAGATAGCTCCCCCTACTCTGTAGTGGCTCATTGCAATGATGGGCTTCTAAGACACATTTAGAACAGATCTTATAGGTAGGCAGTGCTAACCAAGATAAACAAATTCAGTAGCCAGGTGCAGTGATAACTGGTTTTCATTCGTGATTTCTTTCATCTTTAAAACAGCTCTCTGAAGTAGGTGGGTATCTTCCCCTCTACAGGTGAGGTTCGGAGAGATTGCTGTCTAGACAGTGGCAGGTGCCAGCTCTGAGGCCCTGGCTACTGGTACCATGTCCCGTGAGGACATACCTGGGTGGCAGTACAGCCAAGAGCCTCAGTCTAGGGCTGCCTCCTTTAGTACTAGCATTTCTTTTTAAATTAATTTTATCTTCATTGGAAAGCAGACACATACATACTAAGAGAGAGACCTTCTACTGGGTCACTCCCCAAATGCATGCAACAGTTGGTGCTGGGCCAGCCCAAATCCAGGAGCCAGGAATGCCATCCAGGTCTCCCACATGGGTGTTAGGAACTCAACCACTTAAGCTATATCACCTGCTGCTTCCGAAGGTGCCCCCTTAACAGGAAGTTAGAACTGGGAGCACAGCTGGAAACTCCAAACCAGGCACTCTGACAGAGATACAGCCATCCCAAGCAGGGTCTTTGGTTTTGTTTTAAGATTTATTTATTTATTTGATGGTCAGAGTTACGGAGACAGTGGAAGAGACAGGGAGAGAGGTCTTCCATCTGCTGGTATGCTTCCCAGATGGCCACACTGACCAGGGCTTGGCCAGGCTAAAGCCAGGTCTCCCACAAGGGTGCAGGAATCCAGGGACTTGAACCATCTTCTACTGTGATCCCAAACATGTTAGCAAGGAGCTGAATCAGAAGTGGAGAAGCTGGGACCCACACCCATATGGACCCACACCCAGCACACCTATGGGATGCCGCTGCTGCAGGCTGCGGCTTAACCCACTGTGCTACAGTGCCAGCCAGTCTCCTCCATCTCCCCCAAAAACAGAGGGTCTTAAGTACTGTGCCAAACCCCTACCCCAGACCAGCACTTTCTGGAAATAAACATTTTGACTTACCATCTATGACATCATTGCCATCACTAAAGGATTCTTCACAATTGTGAAGTGGTGATGGCCAACACTTAGCTTTTCTGTGTGCCAACCGTATGCATTACCTAACATAGTCCTTATGGAGTAGTTTGCTGGTATTAGTCAGCCAGCTAACCTTGGAAATGAGATCTATGTCGGCTGACTCCACGTCCTGAGATTGTGACCAAAAGGCTGTATGCTCCATTTGTAATCGATGAGTAGCTTGTTTTTGTAGCCCAAGGGCTGTAAAGAGCTAATGGAAGAATAATCAGGTGGATGGGCGCCCCCTGCTGGCTGTGCCTCATGGGTACACAGGGGAAGTTGGTGGTTGTTTATGTTGGTGGAGGACCAGCAAGTCCGTCCCTCTGTTACCTTTGGCTCTACTGGAAGCTAAGAGAAAAACAGCAGAAGATGAAAAAGGAAGGAAGAGTCTAAAAAACAAAGACTACTTTAGAAGTGGTTAGTAACGCTTGGAAGTAGACTTTCTACCTAATTTCAGCGTTGCCTATCGAAGGACTTCACGTGCTAAGTACGAGATCCTGCACCCACGGTGGGCCATTTAAAAGGGCCTTGCCTGGAATCAGGGCCCTGCTTCTGAATGTAGAGTTCTGCAGTTTCTGCTTTATACACTGGAAAGTCTAGCCCTGGGAGTGTAGGCTCACTCCTATCTGGGCCTGGGGAGTGGTCTTACTGATGAAGCCCAGAGCAGCCCACCCCCTCCTCCTGGGTGTGGGGAGGGCATAGCAGGTCCCTGCAGCCCCCACAGCGCAGCCACATCCTGTTACACAGCTGGCAAGCCGCTGACTATGCACACTCCTTGGGCTCCAGTTGCACATTTAATGTCCAAATGCTGGCACGGGCAGGAGCCCTGAGCAGGAGGCGTGCATGAAGGGCTTGCTTAGGCAGGAGTTACACACTGCAGAAGGGAATACTAGGGGCGAGGAGATTGTTCCCTATAGAGTTTGAAGAACCCACAGAAGAAAAGTTCCATGGTGTGGTACAGGAAAGGCAGCTCGGCTCAGTGTCAGAAACCCATTCGACTGTTGCACTCCTTGGCATGTTGGTGGTGTGAGTGCCCCAGCACACAGCAAGACAAGCTCCGGGTGCCAGGCCCTTTGACACAGGTACTGTGACTGTGCCCCATCTGTACGTCAAGCCCTGGTGCCTGAGAAATGTTAGGTAACAGATCAAGAACCTCTGCCAGGATCTGTGGCCGTGCCAAGGTTTGACTCACCCTGTACCCTTCACACTGGACTTCTGAAGAAATAAAGACATTATTCAGAAGGGAAAACAGCCACTTCCAACATGTGAGCCCCGAGCGAGGCCCTTCACATTGGGTAGAGAGCCGGCCTGAGCTGTGTCGTGGTTCCTTTTCCAGCCCCTGGCTCTGTGATGCCTCTCAGGCTGGGGAAAGGAGGGAAGAGAAGCCAGGAGCGCTCGCAGCTGTGTTTCCCAGCAAGCCCTGGTGATGTCATCGTCTGCTGGAGCAAGGGGACTGGCCTCTGAATTCTCACCGCTGAGTGAGATTTGCAGCAAATAAATGACTTCCTAGCTCTGCCTCTTTCCAGTCTGTAAAGTGGGTGTAGCAGGATCACTCGCCTGTGTTACTGTGGTAGTTACATTCAGTGCTGTCCTTAGACGAACTGAGCACTCCACGACATTTTAAAAAGATTCGTTTGTTTTTTTGAAAGGCAGAGTGAGAGAGAGAGATTCCCATCAGCTGATTTCAACCCTCCTCAAAAGGCCACAACAGCCAGGTCTGGGCCAGGCCGTAGCCAGGAGCTAGGAACTCCATCCCGGTCTCCCACATGTGTGGAAGGGACCCAAGCACTGCTGCTTTCCCAGGCACATCAGCAGAGGGCTGGATAGGAAGGGCAGCAGCTAGGACTTGAACTGGCACCCCATATGGGGTGCTAGCCCTGAAAGCCACGGTTCCACTCCTGAGTAATGCAGGAAGTTGAATTAGAGACCTGGACAGGACAGGCTTAGAATGTGTCAGTGGGTGGTTTGGACCTTGTTGAAATTCTAGAGGGAGCCAGCATCTTTTCAAATTTGTTTTTTGTGTAGATAGTGAATTTGCAGGTCAGAAGTCCACAGGCATAAACCAAAGGGAGGGGAGATGTTTCCTCTTTCTCATTCCTATGCTGCCCCTAAGTAGGTAAGCATTGCTGTTACATTCTTCTGACTCTAGAGATTGGCATGCACGTGCAGTCTGAGTGTGTGTTCTGTGTTTCGGAAGAGGCTGTGATGCCAGGGCTGCGGCAGGTCTGAGGACGGGCCCAAGGCAGGGGAGCAGAGTTGCTGAGCCAGGTGATGGGTGATGGCAGACACACCCGGGCAGGAGTTGGGCTGGGCCTGGGGTGATGGGGAATGGTACTAGAGAGAAATGTGCGGATAAAATTAAATGGCTCTGGGGATTAATTAGCTGTGAGTGGAAGAGTATGGGTGGAAATGACTGAGCTTTTGAGACTGGCAAAGCTGATGTAATTCAAAGAGGCTTGATACAGAGGAGGAAGCAGGATTGCTGAGAACCGCTTCGGCGAGCCTGCCGCTCCTCCCGCTAGATAGAAGTGTGGAAATTGGCGTTGGACACAGAGGGGCTTGGGCAGTTTAAGAAATCAGCCCAGAATTTAGCTAGCAGAGGGTGGGTTTGGCTATTAGAACATTTTCTGTATGAGTCCAATGGCTCATGGAATTTAGGGGAAGGTAACCACAATAATCGTCCTTCAGGGCCTCGCCATGCATCCTCTGAGGGTGGGTGAGAGACTGCTGTCTCCCCCACTGCCCGGGGAGTGCAGAAGGCAGGGGCTGTTGCCACCTCTCAAATGGACACTTGGAGAAGGAGGGAAGTCAGGACGCCCGATTTGGACTCCACGGGCGGCAGATTTCCTGGAAGGTGGTCCCCACTTGGGTGAGGGCAGCACCTGACTGAGGAGGCAAGAAGTTCTCGTATTTATTTCCTGGGGCCTCCTGGACGCAGGGGTGAGAGCCAGCAATCCCGTTGCCTAAGGGAATTGCCTTCTCCCTTCTTGGGGGTGGCCAGGCCTCTGGTTGAGGCTGCACAAAAGTTCCACAGATGCGCCCTGCAGGTGGTGCACATGAAACAGTATTCCTTTCCATAAAACCATTGGTTAAAAGTAGGCCCAAGGATGATTAGTTTTCATACCTTCATGGCTGCTTCCAAAGGCCTGAATTCACAGATCAAAATGCCTGTGTCAGACCACAGGTCCTGACTGTGGCTTGCTAAACAGAACCTGAGCATCCCTGAGGAAGTGACTCGGGCGAGGTCTGTGGAAGAGAATGGGGAGGATGGTTGTGTCAGCCAGGAATGACGTCTCTAGTCCTTACTGCTTTGAGGGTCCTGGCCTGAGTCCTGAGCAGGCTGGAGAGGGGCACCGGGTATCCCTGGGGACACTTCGGAACCCATGGTGGCTACTGAGGCAAAGACCGCCTGGGCAGACGTGGTTCAGACTGGTCCCCTGACTCAGGCTTGCTGAGGATGTCATGTTAGCCAGCAGAGCAGCCTCCGTGCAGCTCACTGTGGCCTGCACAGAGCCTGCACCACGGCCCCTGCCGATGAGCGGGCCAGCTGTCGTCCCTGTGGGATAAGCAGCTGGCCCCAGGCCACACAGCTCAAAAATGGCCGAGTTCTAACCTGTATGTCCTTAACGTGCTTAGAACAAATGGTCAGGAAGTACAGGTGGCCCTCTCGGTTCCTGGAGGAAGGCTGCGGTTAGTTGTGTCCAGCTTGGGAGTGTCTCCCAGGCATTCCTCATCTCTCTGACCAAGCATTGTCTTGCAGTCCGAAGCAGGAGGTGAGGTGTCTTCCGGGGGCGGGGGGGGGTGTGTGTGTGTTCAGTGCAGTGTGGTCCCCTGCACCCCTGCAAGGTTGCTGAGTTGTGCCGAGGGCTTGGCCCCGCACACACACCCCTGCAGCAGCAGCCTGTGCGCTGGATGCTTCTGAGCTGCTCGGGGTGGGGGGTGGGGTTGTCGCCCTCCCTCTTGCTCACCACCTGGGGCTGAGGCCATTGAGAGCACATGGAAACCTGGGTTAACAGATACTTCCCAGAGGCCCAGCCAGGCTCCATCTGCTGCCCATGGCAGGTCTGCACCCCACATGCCTGCCTTCCCACTGGCTGCCCCTCCGCTCAGCCTCAGTGCGAGTCTGTGAGGGAGACTCAGCCCCATTGGGGAGATGCTGGTGACCGTGGGAGGCAGGGTCCGTGCATCCTGTTCCTCCTTTCCAATCATGCCTCCTCCTGGGAGGAGCACAGGGCCAGGGCTGCAGCGGCACATGGAGGCCAGGTAGCTAGAGCGAGGCTGGTGCCCTGAAAAGCATCCTGTTCCTCCTTTCCAATCATGCCTCCTCCTGGGAGGAGCACAGGGCCAGGGCTGCAGCGGTGCATGGAGGCCAGGTAGCTAGAGCGAGGCTGGTGCCCTGAAAAGCTATCGAGGACTGGACTCACTGCAGATTCCCTCTCCCAGAGGCCAGGCCCCCTTCCCTGCCCGCTGCCAGGGATGGGGCCCTGAATATGGAGATCACCTTCTAGACCTGGCTTCACAGCCATTTCCTGTCCCTGCTGGGCCCAGGGACCTTCACCGGCTGCCCTGAGGGTAGCTGGACACAGTCTGGGCAGGAACGTGACAGGAAGCAAATGCAGGTGATTTGTCCTTGTCCTGTTGCAACTTGTACATTAGAATCCCTTGACGTGAGTTATTTGTCTTGGTTTCTTTAAATTCCTAAATGGATTATAATTTTTCACTTGGTATTACTTGACAGCAGTCATTTTTCAGGGCTTTTTTTTTTTTTTAACTACGTTCTTCAGATACTTGAAATTTTTAGAAGGAGGTTAGGGCAAGAGTGCCACCTTCGGGTCAGATGGTGCAGTGCAGGGGCGGGTCCATGGAGGACTGGACAAAATCTTTCTCTGGCACATCACAGGTCCCTAGCATAGGATGTCCAGGCGTGTGAATTCAGAGAAGAGGACCCCGGCGCCCACCTGGGGAGGTTATGCTGTTGTCTGGCCCACAGTGATAGGCAACCTCCAAGCCTCCCCCAGCCCCC
Source organism: Lepus europaeus (assembly GCF_033115175.1). Classification (NCBI taxonomy): domain Eukaryota; kingdom Metazoa; phylum Chordata; class Mammalia; order Lagomorpha; family Leporidae; genus Lepus; species Lepus europaeus. The sequence goes on along the minus strand of NC_084833.1, from coordinate 52,310,957 downwards.
GTCCATGGATGAGATTGGAGGACAGGTTTTGAGCTTCAGAGCCGGGGTTCAGGGTCGGGGGTCTGGGTAGAGTGCGGGGAAGGTGGAGGCCACGTCCCACAAGCCTCTGCCCCGGTCACCCTCCACTCCAGAAATCGCCCTTTCATGTCTGCAGTCTTCCTCCCTCATGTAAGTGTCAGTATTTCCGTTTCATTGTGTCAGAGGAACAGCACTGATTCAGAGTCTCTTGTTCCAAGCACAGAGGGGAAACCGCAGTGATAGCGGATTGCACGGTTAGATGCGCTGTGCCTTATCTCACTTAATCTTCCTGGCACTCACTCCTGTGAAGTAGGTGCTGGCATCTCCCTGGTGTCACTGCTGTGGAGACTGCCACGGAGAGGGCTGAAGGCACCTGACCAGGATGTCTCAGCCAAGAAGAGGCCTCAGCACCAAGCCTCAGGAAAGGTCCCGGCTGCGTGCACCTCACTCCCTTCTGCAGCCTCCCTAAGCCGAGAGCCACAAAGGGGAGCCAGGGACTAGTGGCATAGTGTGGCAGGAGGGAAGTGGGCTGCTGAGTCTGTAGGAGCGTGTTCACCAGCGGCAGCTGCGATGCCTGGTAACAGGAGAGGCTACAGCAATAGAAGGAGCAGACGAGCGATCCCCCACGGCACAGCCGAAGCCTGTGTGCCATGATTGCATCCGGTGCTGCCGGGCTGCCGGGCCTTCTGCATCCAGGGAGCTTGGGTGGGGGCGGCAGCTTCACCCCATGAGTGGAGGGCTCTGCTGCTGTCCAGCTGTCCCATTTGAATTGTAGGAAAGCCGTGCAGCCTGACCCCCGGCCCTGTAGGATCCAGGGAACTTGTGACCCGTGTAGGAGAAATATCCTGAAGGCCTGTTTGGTTTCCTTTTCGAGTTCTTTCTCCGTGGAGTTTGAGGATAGTTTTTGTGGGGCTGTGGTTTTACTTAATGAAACCATCCCTGTGCCGCGTGTGCAGACCACATAGAGCCCGGTGAGCGAGAGGGAAAGCCACAGTCTGCTGCACCTCAGGGCCAGCTGCCTGCAGCCCCTTCAGGCACTTCTTTGTGTCCCTAAATAGCATGCTTTGCCTGTGTATCTCCCAGCGCCAATTTTAGACATCACCTATTGGCTTCTTCCTGCGGACAACTAGGATTTAGCTCTCTAAATTTAGCACGCACCCTCCCCCTTCACTCTTCCAGCTCCCTTAGTGGGGTTGTGTCTTCATTTTTGGCTTAATTAACATCTGGTATTTGTATTATAAACCTGTGGAAATTTTGAACACAACAAGTGTGATATTAAGCCTCTTTTTTAAAAAAGATTTTTATTTTTGTTTGAAAGGCAGAGTTACAGAGAAAGAGGGACAGAGAAAGAGGTCTTCTGTCTGCTGGTTCACTCCCCAAATGGCTGCAATGGCCAGGGCTGGGCCAGGTCAAAGCCAGGAATGTGGATCTCCATCTGGGTCTGCCATGCAGGTAGCAGAGACTCAAACACTGCGGCCATCATGTGCTGCCTTCCAGGAGCATTAGAGGGGGCTAGATCAAAAGTAGAGCAGCCAGGACTAGAACCAGAGTTCACATGGGATGCCAGTGTTGGCAATGGCTTCACCCCACTGCACCCAAATGCTGGCCCTGTAGTTGCAGCTATTGTGGCAATAAGCTGGCTGTATATAGTCATGCTGTAGATTCTCTGAAGATGAGCACTCTGTTTTGCTGGCTCATGGATTTCGTGGACCTCCTGTAGTGCCTGACATTTCCTCAATAATAGGTGTGCTTATTTGCTCTTCTAAAACCATATGCAGAGTGAGCACCTTTTCTGTGGCTGCCCTAGGTGCGTTGATGACCAGCTGTGCCTCTGCTGAGTGCTGAGGGGACTTTGGGTACTTGAGCGAGTCACCGTTAACCTCTGCTTTCGATCTGGAGATCTCATGTTGGCGCAGGCTTGTGACACATGGACACTCTGGCTGTGTCCACCATTCTCGGGCCCCAGCAGCTGTTTTCTGCCCTTAGGTAGACTTGCCCTTGTTAGTTTTGCTTGTGTGTGCTCCCTTAATTCTGGAGAAGGCCCCACTGCTGGAGAGAAAGTGGGATTTCTTTGGGAAGTCAGGAGACAAGTCACCCTAGCCTTCTTACCTTATAAGGAGACCTGGCAGGATGGGACATAGTCGGAGCCTCACCAAATGGCTTTTGGAGTTTTAGTTTCATTAAACTTGACCCCAGACATAACGGATTTCTTCATTTTGGCCTTCTGGATTTGGGCACATAGGAACTCCTGACCTGCCCAGGTTGTTAAGGGGAGAGGGAGTCCTGTTTGTTTCAGAGCGTGGTCTCCAGGACACCTTCTTGGGTCCTTTGTATTCTTAGAAACCAAGTCACCTCTTGGCAGGACGGAGGCCACTCAGATGCCGGCGGTCGGGGTTTGCTTTCAGGTCGCCAGCCCTGGAGGGGCGGTGCCCAATTTCCTCTGGCGAAGACACTCTGCCCCTTTTCTGCTCACTGCAGCCGCTCGGGCCCAGAGGTACCTTCCTCAAAATAGAAACGTTTGAGGACTCTGGGTCGGTTTTCTCTCAGCTTGTGTTTCCTTCTCTGCAGAGTGATTTAATGAAGTCCACCCCACAGAGTGGTCACGAGGCAAGGATCACCTGAGACCATGCGTTTGGAAAGCACCTTGCTGGCTGTGCTCAGGGCGCAGGGGAGCGGCCTGCCACATCCCTGCCATGGGGATTTGGACAATCACACAGCTCCACAACTTGCTCCCAGGCCTCGGCTTATCTGTGTTTATTTTTTCTTTGCTAGGCAGGAGGGGCAGCTAAAGCAGGAAGTTTCTTTTGCTTCTACCCTAGGATCTAGTTAATCTCACGTGAGAATAACCCCAACAATAGCGATCTTAGCAGCTACCATTTACTGAACACTTCTTATCTGCCAGGCCCTCTGCCAAGCTCCTTCTCTCCATGCTATTTCCTTTAGTCTCCGGAACAGTTCTGTAATACAGGAGTTTCATCCCCGTTGAACATAGGAGAACACTGAGGCTTCAGGTTCGTGTCTGGCTCCAGAGTCTCGTGACTCGCCATCAATGCCTTTGCTCTGCCGGTGTCCCGTGGGGAAGTGTGGCACTGTTTACTGTAACCTTCCTGACCCATTGACAGGTAGAGGTTAGAGCCACGGTCCCTGAGTTCCAGCAGTGCCAGGCTGGGGCGTTTCAGTGTCACAGCTTCCTGACTCCCCCCCAGCCCCTGCCTGGCCATGGCACACCTGGTGAGGCAGCAAGGGGAGTGAGCTCGACTGGGAGTGTGGCGTCGGTTCCCCTGGGGCTGCGGGGCTGCTGCGCTCCATTGCTTCCCTGGAGCTCACTGCCTCTGGGAGGCAGGACTGGTGAAAACCACACCTCCCAGAGCGGAGCCAGGCTCCGGAGCCGGGTGCAGGCAGAGGTTACTAAGCAAGGTGGGATGGAAGGACAGACAGACGCCCTGGCTTCTGGGTGGTGAAGGAGTGACTCCTCTCACCCTTAGCCCCTGAGGGGTGTTCCCCGTACCCTCCTTCTCACCTTTGATGGCTTGTACACCAGCGTCTGCGCCCCTAGCCCCGCCGTCTGATTTCTCTCCATCCATTCCTGAGACTGGAAGCTCCTTAGCAGTTGCACATCACATGCATTTCTGGGGGCTTTTGTTTGTATATTATTGAAAAGAAGATGCAGCCAAAGATATTGACCCTCCCCACTCCCCTCTCCCCCCATGCCTTACCTCCACAACACAATGGCTTTTTTCTTTTTTTAAACTTGCATTCCTTCCGGTACACACTGAGTTTCCTACAGTGGTTCACAGATTCTCAGTGGGATCCGAAGTCCACCAGGCAAGTAGTCCATGAGCTGGGGCCAAGCAGGTACTTAAGAGGCTCTGGTTTGTCATTTCCCTTCATACCTGTTGGCATTTTTGAAACCTCAATAGAGATGTCACTCTGATGTGGAGCAGTGGCAGGCTTGGCCCGCTTCCAGAAGATGCCAGCCCCCTCTGGCTCTGCAGCACTGGCATCAGGTGGGGGTCTGACCTCCTGTCTTGCGGTGTCCTGGCCAGTGACCCACAGCATGGGGAGTAGATCATGGGACGGACGAGGGGACTTCAAATATGCCTGGAAAAATGGCGTGAAAAAATAAATTTTTTGTTGCAAAATTCTTTTTGAAATCCATGTGTCATTTTTTCAAAATATGCATTTTCTGTGAATTCTTTGGAGGCCCCTCATATTTATAACATTTTGTGACCATCTGAGTTTGGAAAATTATGGGTTATACCAAGTAAAAACATATTTTTTGTGGCAGTGCTTTTAACATGTTAATATTTACCATGACTCTTAGAAGGAAGATTTTATTTAAAAAACAAAAACAGGGATTGGCATTGTGGGGTAGCAGATAAAACCGCTGCCTGCAGTGCCAGCCTCCCATATGGACACCAGTTTGTGTCATAGCTACTCTACTTCCAATCTGGCTCCCTGCTTATGTGCCTGGGAAAAGAAGTGGAGGGTGGCCCAAGTGTTTGGGCCCCTGCCACCCACATGGGAGACCCAAATGAAGCTCCTGGCTCCTGGCTTCAACCTGGCCCAGCCCTGGCCATTGTAGCTATATGGGGAGTGAACCAGTGGATGAAAAATCTCTCCCTCTCTCTCTCTAACTGTGACTTTCAAATAATAATAATAAAAAAAAGCTAGCTTGTGCTGAGTGCTTACTCTTTGATGGGTCTCTGATAACTCTTGATATGCGGTTTGGAATTTATTTGAATTTAAAACGTGTAACAGTCCCATGAGAGAGCTACATCACTCCCAGTTTAGCACTCAGGGAGGCCCAGGCCCACGGTCATAGGCCATGTGCAGTGGGCGCAAAGTTCTGTGCTCAAGCAGGCTGAGGCCAGACCCCATATTCTAAACCAGTCATCACTTCAGAGGTCAGCCGTGAGCATGCCTTCTGGTAGTGGGCACTGCCCCTCGGATTAGCATTCACAAGAGCACGGCAGTTGGCAAATGGCTGACTTAAACTTGGAAAGTGAGTAGGGGCTGCTGGGTGCTCCAGGGGGACGTGGTTCCTCTTGCACCCCAGCTACCCTTGTCTCTGTCGCATTCCGTCGGCAGGAGAAGCAGGCTTGGAGGGGGTGGAGTCTAGGATCCAGACCGCTGCCTCTCAGACTTGCCTGCACGTTGGCTTTCCCCCAAGGAGCTGCAAACGTGACTGACGCCAGAGATGGCAGTTCCGTCCAGGTGGGGCCCAGGCTCTGGTGATTGTAAGTGCTCTCTGGCACTTCTGATAAAGCCAGGCTTGGAACCTTCAGACACGTTCCTTTCGGGTTCAATTATCACGGCTCACAGCAAAGCAAGGGAAGGCAGGCAGGCTGTTGTTGTGAGTCACACAGCGGCCTCACAGGGTTCGGGCTTTTCTGTTGCCTTTTTCATGAATGAGTGCATGTTCTTTCTCATCAGCCACGACTGGCCTTGTAGATCCTCTCTCTGATCTGTTGCTGACTATGCACTGTCAGCCTGGCATTGACCGGCCCCGGCCACAGGTTCAGCCTGGTTACCGAGGGGCCTGCTGACAAAGGCGCTGTCGGAAGGAGGAACGGCTACCACTTCGCCCAGGCCACGGCATCCGTGCTGTTGCTAGGGGAGCTGGAGCAAGAAGTGCATTCTGGGTGATAATGTTTGCTAACTGCACACATTTCTTATTGGGCTTTTGCTATCAATAATTGGCTCGGGAGAGTGTGGCTTCATTTTTAGTTGATTCAGGTGAAACTAGATAACAGAATTATCACTTGGTTTCCCATTTAGGAGATATAAGCTGTTGTTTTTTTCTGTCTGCAAAAATCCCTCTTTAAAAGGCATATGGGAAAATATTTACCCTTGTCCCTAAAAGACAATGGCTGTTTTAACCCCAATCTGTGGTGGCCTTTTTTTTTTCTTAAACATATTTGTCTTTTCAAAGGCACAGTCCCTAGGCTGCTCAAGGCGGAATTCGAGGATTTCAAGACGACTGCTCTTTGTTCCAGTGAAGACGGAAGAGCCTCAGGTTGATCGGGGTTTGTAATGGGAATGTTTCTGTTGGTTTCTTACAGTACAACAAACACCTCTTCGTGCACATTGGGCATGCCAACCATTCTTACAGTGACCCGTTGCTCGAATCAGTGGACATTCGTCAGATATATGACAAATTTCCTGAAAAGAAAGGTGGCTTAAAGGAGCTCTTTGGAAAGGGCCCTCAAAATGCCTTCTTCCTCGTAAAGTTCTGGGTGAGTAAGACACGGCTGTGATTTCCGGCACTGTTCTCTGAACGCAGCTCATTCGTGAGCGCCGTGTGGGGGCCCACTGGCTGCCAGCCCCGTGCCTCCATGCGGCATGTGCAGGCGGATGGAGCGTCCCTGCCGGAGGGCCAGGGGACTGGCGATCTCTCTGGGCTTCGGGGCTGGCTCACATAGACTCGCGTGGAGAACATGGGGCGCTCTCCCCTCTTCCCGTTTGTTTTCTGCTTCAGCGAAGCAGAGCGGCCGCTCCGTTCCACAGGGCCTAGAGCAGAGGTGCAGATGAAGTTGGATGCCGTACAGTTTTGTAAGCCTCATCCACTGCATATCCCATGCGTGCTTGGACGAGGGCTCCGGCAAATCCTCCAGGGCAGGGCTCTCAGAGGAGCTTCCCTGTTCTTTCCCACAGGTCCAGCTCGGCCAGGCGCTGCCGATGGCTCCAAACAGGCTGCAGTGGAACCTGTGTGTCAGGGAGGGAGTTACGGGGCCAGTGGAGACCAGACAGCCCACTAGCCCTGAGGATTTACAATTCCTCAATTTTTAAGAAGCAAAAAAGAGAATTGTTTTGAATGTGCAAGCCCCTGACGTGACCTGGTTGCAGGGCATGAGCCTCCTGGGTTCTGCCAGGCCCCCGCTGCCCCATCTGGCCATCCGTTGCCCTGCCTTAGCTATGGCTCCATGCACAGTTTTCCACTTAGGCCCCTCTCCCGCAGGTCTGGCTCCTCCTCTTCCTGTGACACAGTGGCTCCCGTGCTGTGGCTCCTTACTCATTTAAGCAGAACATTGATTTTTCTTTTACTCCCATTGCATTTTGCAGTTAATCAGCGTCCATGCTGTGCCATAATTATTTGGATGTGTGTCCCGCTCCCCTCTGGACTCTGTCCCCAGGGGATCTTATTCATTTGGTAGCTTCCATTTATTGAGTGCCTGCTGTGTGCTGGGAGCTGCCTTGAATGTCTTTCATCTGTTTCTGCTGGTCCTTGCAGTTTTCAGTGGCAATTGCCTCCCATCCAACTAGGAGAACAGACTCAGATTAGAAAGCCCAGGCGATGCTGCCTGTGGGTTGGGGACCTGGGGCTGGAGATCAGATCCATTCTGATTTGAATGCCTCCGCTCCATTTCCTGGCTGCTCAGTGCCCTGAGGACCTGGCCACAGGGTCGGCAACCTAAGCCCCACTGGATCTCTAACACCAAGAGAGTGCCCTCCACAAAAAAAGGCCAGCAACTGTGGGTACAAATGGTTGAGTTAAAGAAAAATTCATGCTTTAAATTCTCTAGGGGGGGATTTGCAAAGTAAATTTAGTTTAATTTCTTTTACCCTGCCATGGTAGCTCGATTTTATTTTCTCTGCCTTCTTATTGAAATTTGGATAGTGGAAGTAGCCTTCTACTTGAGTCAGTGTTTGTGGGGTCAGTACTGCATCTGAGCCTAGCCTTAGAAAGCAGCCCACAGTTGCTTTCCTGTTCTGAGTTGGTGGTTTGAATGGTAGTTGGGGGTTTGCTTACTCTATGAAAACACCACAGTTTTCAGAATGTGCCTGGGGATTCCTCAGAATCCTTTTAAAAAAAAAAAGAGTCATTTATTTATTTGAAAGGCAAAGTTACAGAGATGGAGGCAGAGAGAGAGGGTCTTCCATCTGCTGGTTCATTCCCAAATGGCTGCAACAGCTGGAGCTGGGCTGATCTAAGTTCGGGAGCAAGGAGCTTTATCCGGATCTCCCACATGGGTGCAGGGGTCCAAGGACTTGGACCATCTTCTACTGCTGTCCCAGGCCATAGCAGAGAGCTGGATTGGAAGTGGAGCAGCCAGGACTCAAATGGGAACCCATATGGGATGCCAGCACTGCAGTCGGTGGCTTTACCCACTATGCCACAGCACCAGCTCCATCAGGATTCCTTTAATGTGTTGATACAGTCAAAGCTGTTTCCATTAGAATCCTGAGCTAGAGTTTCCCGTTGTGCTCTGTTGGCACTTACACTGGTGGCACAAAAGCTAGGCGGTAGAACTGCTGACACCTAAGGAGTCAAGGCAGTGCCCTGCTGCTGACATACAGGCAGATAAAATATGGAAAGAACCTGTCAAGCCAACAGCATCCTTTAGGAATTCTGTCACTTCCTGCTCCCAGTGAGCCTGTCACATCGAGGGAAACACCTGGTGGCATTTGGTGCTGGCGATAAAACCCGACCTTAGAAATGGAAATGCAGATTTTGGGAAATCTGCATCCACCTCAGTGAACTTACCGCTTGCCAGTGCCTAAAATCTTTTCTGATGTGACCACGGAGATGCTAGCAGAGAGGGTTTGCTGTGCGCTTCACAGACCTGTGGGTCTTCCAGCATCAGAGTGTGAAAAATGTACTGTGTGGCCTCCGAATCTGCGCTGCAGTTACCTTGACGAAACTAGTCCCAGTTGTCCAGTGTCCAGAGAAAGTGACCACAGCCTGCTGAAGGGCTCATTGCAGAATGCAAGCAGCACTGCCCATCTCACTGTTTGTTAAAAAAATAGATATAGTAATGTTGAATTTTGACCAGAGATGTATATTAACGTGAGCTGCTTATTTTAAAAAAGTGAAATACCAAATATTTTTAAATGGTTTTGGTTTAAATTTCCAATACATGAAATTAAGGTAGATATAACCTGTAGTGAATGAAAGCTCTTGAGATCCTCAGACCTTTTAAAGCATTTACAGGGGTTCTGAAATCAAAGCATTTGAGAGTTGCTGTCATAAAGGAGATAAAAAGTGGCCGTTTGTCTAACTTAATTAAAAAATAATTAAAAATTATTGAATATGATTAAATCATTTTCAGTACTTTTCAATTAAATAGTAGTGGCTTTAATGATAATAAGATTTCTTATAATTAGCATTTGTTTGAATATAAAATGGTATAGAAAGTGCTTAGAAAGTTTTTTTAGTTTTTGTCTCCAAAATCACCCCTGTTTTACTCAGCAGATGATTTTAATAAATGCTTTCAGTGAAGGGACCCGCAGGCAGAAATCCCTGAATAATGAGGTCTAGATTGTAAATGTTTAGAATGTGGTGGCTAGTGTGAGATTCGCAAAGCTAGAAACAATTACTGAGATCAGATACTTGTTTATCAAATTAAGATTTGCAGAATTAAAATTGGGCACTTTATATGATTATGTAGAAAACATTAGTCCAGTATAATTATTGGGAGTACTTAACCTTTATAAAGAAATTCAGTCATAACTATGTTAAAAGAGGGAAGGCAATTTAAATTAGGTTTGCAATTTGAAATCTCGTTGGTTTCATTTAATGACTGTAGGAGCTGGCATTGTGGCTTATCAGGTTAAGCTGCTGCCTGCGATGCCAACATCCCATATGGATGCCGGTTCCAGTCCCAGCTGTTCCACTTCCAACCCAGCTTCCTAACATACCTGCAAAAGCAGTGGAAGATGGCCCAACTCCTATCAGGAGGTGCCTCCAGAGGGTATTTCTTAAGTAGGTTCTTCCCCTCTTCAGTTGGTTTTTTTTTTTTTTTAAGATTTATTTTATTTATTTGAAAGGCAGAGTGACAGAGAGAAGGGGAAAGACAGAGAGAAAGATCTTCCACCTGCAGGTTCACATCAAATGGCCTCAATAGCCAAGGTTGTGTCAGGCCGAAGTCAGTTGCCCAGAACTCCATCTGAGTCTCCCACATGGATAGCAGGGACCCAAGTACTTGGGCCCTCATTCCCCAGAACAGGGAGCTGGATTAGCATCCAGGACTTGAACCAGCCCTCTGATGTGGGATGCCCCTGCAACCACAGTGCCGGCTCTCTAGGTAGATTTAATACTCCTGTTGAAGTACCTTTTCTATTGGCGATCTGCTCAGCACTTGTTTTTGTATGGACTTGGTAAATTACAACAGAGACCCTATACCTAGTGCTTCTTCCCTTTTCTCCACACTTCAGTTTTCAGTCAGGCTGTCTCATAATTTACTTGATTAGGATGTCTGCCACTTCCAGCCTGGCCTTGGAGGTTGCTGTGGAAGAAGTACTGAGCGCTACCCATAGTACCTGCAATTTTACCCCCTCTGCAGGCCCCTCGGCTTTGTCAGTTTGTGGGGTTGGCCATGAGCCAAGTAGCAGTGTCCCCACTGGTTTCCAGGTGAATGGCTCTGACTGGTGGTCTAGGCCCCAGTGTGGAGATGAGCGGCAGGGCCCAGGATGCCAGTGCAGGTGCTTCCCCACATCATCCTTTTACAGTCTCTTGCACCCAAAAGCCCTTGAAAAAGGCTGTGTGTCTGTGAGCTGTTTTTAAAAAGAACCTTATCAAGGGATGCATTCTATCATGTGCATCAGAATGGTTGCAACTGGACGACATCGTGTTGAGTGAAATAAGTTGGACACAGAAAGACAAATACTGCATGTTTCCATTATCTGTGGGCATTAAAATTTTAAAAGATCAAAAAACAAAAAAAAAGAGAAATGCCTGTGTGTATCTGTTTTCCTGCCAACATAGTATTTGACCAAAGTTGGTTTTAAATCTTTGTCAAATTGTAAGAATGATATACTACTCTAGTTTTAATGAGCTGTGACTATTTTAAAATTTACAATATATAAGTGAAATAGACATCTTTTCATTTGATTAGTTTATAGGACTTGCCTATACTCCTCCTGAACTCCTCTTTTCACTTCTTGTTTTGAACTCTTAAATGTGTATTTATTTTTTTATTTGAAAGGCAGAGATAGACACTGAAAGAGATCTGAGAGACAACTACTTTTTTTTTTAATTTATTTGACAGGTAGAGTTATAGACAGTGAGAGAGAGAGAGACAGAGAAAGGTCTTCCTTCTGTTGGTGCACTCCCCAAATGGCCGATACAGCCGGCACTGCGCCAATCCGAAGCCAGGAGCTTCCTCCTGGTCTCCCATGTGGCTGCAGGGGCCCAAGCACCTGGGCCATCCTCCACTGCCCTTCCGGGCCACAGCAGAGAGCTGGACTAGAAGAGGAGCAGCCAGGACTAGAACCTGGCGCCCATATGGGATGCCGGCATTGCAGGCGGAGGATTAACCAAGTGAGCCACGGCGCTGGCCCCTGTTGAACTCTGTTAAATGTAATGAGACACTCATCCACCCGATCTCATTTTCATGTAGCTTTCATGAAAGTCTGAGACTACGTCTTCATCATACCAAGATTCCTCTGAAGAGGTACTGGCCACAATGCTGAAGAGCAGCCCATTGAAAGCAGTTTCTTTAGACCGGGCTTTCCCATCTGACCCTCCCAAGCACTGTTAGACACACGGAACTCTGAGGCTGTAAGGCAGGGGTGCCATCTGCACTTGTTAACTGCTTACATCCCAATTGTACTGGCTGGAGGAAAGGTCACTGGGTGGAAATGAACTCTGCTGCAAGCCACTGAAGCCTACCCACCTTCCAGCTCTGGGACTTCTCTGGCCACACCCAAGACCACTGCCTCCTTTATCTTAAGTTCACTGTGCCGTCACTGGCACCTGCACAACTAACTCAGTCCATTCATTCTGACGAGCAATTCCATTCCTAGGCAGCTACCCAAGAAAAATGACACCGTATGTCCATGCAGGGGCCTTGGCCATCCTCCCTTCTCAGGGTTTACACAGCCCCTGCTCACTGTTTCATAAGGGGAAAAAGGATGGTTGTTTTACAGCTGAGGAGTATTCAGTTGTAATTATACATAAGCCGTATTTTCTCTATCCATTCATCTGGTGCTGGACACCTTGGTTGATTCCTTACTTTGGCTAGTGTGAACAGTGCTGCTGTAAACTTGGTGGAGCAGGTATCTCTTTGTTACAATGTGTTCATGTCGTTCCGGTATCATAACTTACTTTCTTAACCTGTTTTTTTTAAAGGAAGAGAATTCCAGGTTACTTTGCTAGTAACAGTTGTGAAAAGATCTAAAACAGAAAGGGGAGCAAGTGATCTGGAAAGAGGGCCGTCTTTAGAAGATGCTTTCACTGTGTTAAAAGTGAAATCGTGTTTGTTTCACAGAATGACAGCCACTGTAAGTAAAAGAGCTGAGCTGTATTCAAGGAGAAACCGAGTGTACATGTGAAGCGGCAGAGTGGCCCCCCGTCCTTTCCCCTTTTGGGGTTTCACTCAGCCTCTTCGCGGTTGGATAGGACATGATGTGGATTGGAATTGTAGATTTGAGTCTGTCATCTGGAACCTGCTGCCCTTGCTGCTGCCTATTTGTGGGAGTCTATTTATGATTCCATAGCAGTGTGGAATCATTTGTTCCCCTTGTTTTCTACCGCTATCAGTAAGAAAGGACCTTTCAGCTGGGAAAGTTGTCCATTTCTCCCCACTTCTGTCTCTTCTCAAAATGTGCGAAGTTCTGAAGTTAACAGTGCAAATGATGGCCTGATAGAAGTAGAAGAACGATTAGCAAGAAATCGCACCATGTTCAGTGTGCCTGGGGGGCCAATACACGTTTAAATTTACTCAAGTAAACTGTGGTTTTATATGGTTACCTTCATCTCGTGAAAAATCATTGCTTGATAGGCAGGCCCTGCTGTTTCATGTACAGGAATAAAGGGGTCAGTACATACATTTGCACAGCCTTCCATTTGGCATGGAATTTCGTAAGAAAAATATCTGGAGCTGATACTCCCGTCCTGGCTGCTCCCTAGGATTGCTCTCTTCCTGTTTCCCCAGCTCTGGGTAGCCTTCCCAAAGGGAGCAGGGATTCCGTCGGTAGCCTTGATATATCCAGCAGTGCAATGCATGAAATGGCATCTCGAGTTTGTAGTTTTTAGTTTGTTGGCTGGAAAGTTCTTTGCTTCGAGTCAGTAAACAGTGGGAAGGAAACTGCTATACTCATTCACACAGTTAGTTCCAGTTAACACCTGACAGCTTGTTGAGGAGTCATTCCCAAAGAACTTGCAGGAGGAGGGAGAGGAGACCTCAGAACACACACCTGCTTCGTGTAGCCATCTCATCCCTCGAGTCTCTCGCTCGACACTCCTGGACCTCAACTCTGCTCCTGGAGAAATGGGAGACAGACAGGAGTCAGGGCCCTGGCTGGCAGACACAGAGCTGTTGGATGGCAGCACGGGACAGTAGGACTTGTGGTGGAGGTGTGTGCAAATGCTGCCTGGGGGCAGGGGGCAGCTTAGAACCCTTTTTGGAGCCGGCGCCGTGGCTCAACAGGCTAATCCTCCGCCTTGCGGCGCCGGCACACCGGGTTCTAGTCCCGGTTGCCCCTCTTCCAGGCCAGCTCTCTGCTGTGGCCAGGGAGTGCAGTGGAGGATGGCCCAAGTACTTGGGCCCTGCACCCCATGGGAGACCAGGAGAAGCACTGGCTCCTGCCATCGGAATAGCGCGGTGCGCCGGCCGCAGCGCGCTACCGCAGCGGCCATTGGAGGGTGAACCAACGGCAAAGGAAGACCTTTCTCTCTGTCTCTCTCTCTCTCACTGTCCACTCTGCCTGTCAAAAAAAAAAAAAAAAAAAAAAGAACCCTTTTTGCTTGAGGATATTCTGCAAAACCTATTCACAGCATTTGAACAGAATCTTGTTTTCATGTTTATTTATTCATTTTTACTTATTTGAAAGACAGAACAACAGAGATAGAGATCTCCCATCCACCAAATACCTGCAACAACCATGACTGAACCAGGCTGAATCCAGGAGCCAAAAACTCCATCTGGGTCTCACAAGGGTGGCAGGGGCCCAAGTACGTGAGCCACTGTCTGCCACTTCCCAGGCACTCCTGTACGGGATGTGTGCACCTCAAGCCGTGTGCCACAACACTCAGCATTTAAGCTGTATCTTGAAAGAATTTGGTCAGCAGAAGGGGAGTGGGGAGGAGTTTTCAGGGGATAAAGATACCTGTGCAGAGAACCGGGAGATGGCTGGGGCCCCCATGGCCACCAGGGCTTACAGAACTCAGAGCATGATGTGAGACGAGGGCAGACACATTGGTCAAAGGTGCACTGGCTCTCAAAGACCACACTTGAGTCCCCGGAAAGCATAAACCATGGTTGGAACGAACTCAGATTCCACAGGACGTGACAGTCTGGAAGATGGGCACTAAACCTCACTCTGCTTTCCCCTGATTCCTTAACCCCTGATCCACCCTTGAACTCTAAGCCTTCAGGGTATCCAGGCAGAACCTCTTAAGTTGGGAGTTGTCTGGACCTTGTGAGAGAACACATACGTGGACTGCCGTGGCTAAAATCTGTTCAGTCCCGGGTCCTTTGAGCGGTTTCTAACAAAGCTCCTGCCTGGGCCTCATGTGCATAGGGCTCTGCACCCTGCACCCTGCCTGAGCCACTGTCCTGCGAGAGCCGGTACAGGGAAGGTGCCCACTCCTCCAGCCCTTGCTCTGTGGGTGGAAGCGCTGTTTGCTTCGCTCAGTGCCTCCTGTGAGGACAGAACTACAGTGGTGCTGTCAGGGTGGCTGCTTACTTCTAGACCCAACTTTGCAAGGCATAGGTGGGCTGTCACGCACAGGGATCTTCCTTGGCTGTGTGGGACATCCACTTTCTCTGGGCCAGGTGGAGATCCAAGGTACATGCTGCTTACCACTCATCCCATTCCCATTCTTAGTTTATTCTTTATGTGTAGAAAGTAATACACATTTGGTATAAATAGTTCAAGCAGTTGGAAAGAATACAGAGGAAGAAGTGAGAGCGCACTCTGGTGCACTTACCCATCAGCCAGATCAGAAGACTTGGCACTGCAGATCTTCTGGACTTCACTCCTCTCTGGACTTTGTATGGATCAATGAGCATTGCACATGGACAGATACACTGTTTGTTTTTACTCAGAAGGCTCTTGCTCCAGGTACTTTAGATAGTCCATTCAGAAAATGGAATTAGAGGTTAAGTTTACTTAGATCCAAAACATTTTGAAATGCATGCATAGTTTTTCAATAGTGCTCATTTTCTTTGAACTTTTGAAGACCCCCTCCTGTACTGAAAAAGTATTGGTTATTAGCCTTTAATGCAAATTTAACTGGGTAGCCTGTAGCTTATCTGCATATAATTGTTACCTAACTGCATGTAAATGGTTGGTTTGGGGTAGTTGTTCAGTGAAAGACTGCTGGTGCACAGAAGATGCCAGATTGCAAGACCACCCTGGCAGGGTGGTCTCCGGCCAGTGTTACACACCTGATGAACAGGAACCCCTCTGGGGCGGCTCAGCTGGGAAGAAGTAGCCTGTGCAGCTGCTTTGTAGCTCGGGCTGTGACCTTAACTCTTTCATCTCAGCCACCGTGTGAAGTCGCCAGTGGCAGTACCTGAATTTGTGTGGGTGATATTAATTGAATTTTTCTTTCTAATGAATGCTGGTATTTGTAGGAATTTGCAATGCAAACAGACAGCCTTTCAAGCAGTGCTTATTGTAATTAGAGCAAGCTTTTAAGATTCTTTGAAGTACTCAATGTTTATGAAATTCAAATAGGGGTGCCAATCTGCACAATAAGGGGGCCTTTGGTGGTGTTTTTAAAAATTGTCTATTTTGTAGATGTAAATATATGCCATAATTAGTGGGAAGTAACTTGAAGAGCAGGCGGCTGGGGTTTTTCCTATTATTCTTATTTAAAACAGCTGTGGCTACAGAGGTACAGCTGCTGTCCGGTTGTGCCGTGGTGGAGGCACAATGGCCCCAAATGAAGACGCTCCAAGACCGGCATTCCCAAGTGCTGCTTCTTCAGTCTGCTCTGCTGGGCAGTGTCACAGGCTCCTCAAAGCTCCTGTCAGCATCCCCAACCCCAGGACTCTGAGCTCCAGTCGACCCCAGCTCTCTGAGCTCCATTCAGCCCCAGCACTCTGAGCTCCAGTCGGGGCTGGCTTCAGGGGTCAGGGCCAGGATGCAGATGTATGCAAATGAGACACACACAGAGAGTTTGGGAACAGCCAGTCTTCTCCAGACCCCCCAGGTCGGTGCTGCCTTTTGGGGCCCTTCTGCCTGAGGGCTCCCTGCCCAGTGCAGAGCAATTGTCCTTTGGCGCCTGCGGGAGCAGCTGCAAGGCCCGTGAGGCTTGCCCTGCCTGGGCGAGCCTTACCATGTGGCAGGCCTGGACTGCCGCCCACAGCAGGGCCCAGCTCCCGGTGCCGCCTGCCAAGGAGCCAGATGCTGCCATTGGAAAAAATTGCTTCACAATTTGAAATCTTGGTCCTTTGATCATTGCTCAGAGAGGACGGAGAGGAGAGGTTCAAAGTGGTGGTTTGAAAACGCCAGCGTCTCTTCACATCCATCAGGCCCATTATACTGTCTCTTGTCAGGGACAGCCCCCTTGATGTGCTTGTTTTTGCAACCAAGTAATTCCCGCCAGCCCTACCAGCTCTCTGAGTGGGAGGGAGAGATGCTAGGAAGGGAGTGGCCTCAGCCTGCTCCTGACCCCTGACCCATGCCCCTGCCCTTAGGGGTTGTCCACTCCTGCTTTTTCCCCAGTGACACTTGTGACAGAGGAGCTGTCACCAGCCAGACAGTGGCAGTGGCCACTGCTGTTGCTGCTGCTGCAGGGGTGGCCTTCACCTCCTGGCCCTTCTGCCCCTGCAGCCAGGTTTCCAGGGGCCTGACGTGTTGTAGATTTTGCAGGGACCATTGCTGTCTCTCTGCCCTGGCCCAGTTCTCCCTTCAGTGGGATCTGGAGCCTGCACACCTGGGCAAGGCCTCATTTTTCTTTCTAATGAAATGGGAAGCATGATTCTTCAAGGACTGTTGCATTTTTCGCGTTTACCCCAAAGTGGCAAAAGCATGAGATTCAGCACAACAGTGGGGCATGTCCAGGAGCACATGGGCTTACTGAATGAGCGGGAAGAGCAGAAACCCGTCTGCACTGTCGCCTGCCCCTTCCAAGGTTCGGCTGTGGGATCTGAGTTCTGAGTGTCAGTAGGAGAAGCCTGATTTAGGGAAGAACTTGCAAGTGTTTTGTAATGGATTTTTCTGTTTCTTTGCTTTCTGTCACAGCCTGTGACCTTACCTTGTCTTTCAGTACCTGCCCACAGCTATACCTTTAAATGGCAGATACACATTTGTTAATGATTGCCTGTTTTATTTCCAGACAGAAATCTGTAACATCTCTAGTCAACTATTGGGGAAAAGAGGGTGAATTGTACTTGTTTGAGCCATCGTCCCCAGCATGTAAGGTTTGCCCTAACCTCATGGGTCAGCAGTCCCACTTTTTCTGTTTGAGAAGAACTGATGACATTGCACCTGCACCACACACCTGGTATAGGTGGATCGGAGCTGAGATCAGCTGTGACAGCTCTGTCTTTGGTCCTGTCCTGGTCGGCATTTCACAAGAACAAGCTGACAAGGGCGACTGTGGGTGCATCACCTGCTGCCGTCTTGTAGCACATGACAGTGGACAGATAAATTTCATGTATGTAGCCTCCTCACGTCAGCATGGTGGCCTTTGGAAACAGGTCGTCTTCTCTGTGGTTAAAGAGGAGAAACACAGGCTGGCGTGGCTCAATAGGCTAATCCTCTGCCTGCGGCTCCGGCACTCCAGGTTCTAGTCCCAGTTGGGGCGCCAGATTCTGTCCCGGTTGCCCCTCTTCCAGGCCAGCTCTCTGCTGTGGCCCAGGAGGGCAGTGGAGGATGGCCCAAGTCCTTGGGCCCTGCACCCGCATGGGAGACCAGGAGACCTGGCTCCTGGCTTCAGATCAGCGTGGTGTGCCAGCTGCAGCACGCCGGCCATTTGAGGAGTGAACCAATGGCAAAGGAAGACCTTTCTCTCTGTCTCTCTCTCTCTCTCACTGTCCACTCTGCCTGTCCCAAAAAAAAAAAAAAAAGAGGATCACAAGCCCCAGGGAAGTGGCTCCGAGTCCCTTGCTGCTGTTGCCCGTGCTGTCAGTCAGAGGTCTGAGATGAGGTGATGACAGGTAACAGGCAGTGTGCGCAGGTGTCCACCCACAACCGAGGACCGGTCTGGAACCAGGGCAACGCTTGGTACAAGTAAACGTGGAGCTTGAATCTGGGAAGCGAACAGAAGCTGGGGAGCCTTGTGGGAGAGAGGGGAGAAGAGCGGGATGAAGGGGCGATGAAAGGAGAGTGGTGGAAGGAGGAGGGCGCTGATTTCAGCCCAACAGCTGCAGTAGGCAGCGTCTTGGCTCCCAAAGATGCATCCAAGGTCTCTGTGAATGTGCATCGCACAGCAAAGGGGCATTAAAGTTACTGATCCACAGGTAGAGTGAGTATGTTGGGTTATGTGACAGAGCCCAGTGTAGTCACAAGTTTCCTTCGAGTGAAGAGGAAGGCCAGAGGGGACTCAGTGGTGTTGCTGGCCATGGAAATGGAGGAGGGGGCTTAAGACAGGGAGTGTGGGTGCTGCCCAGATCCCTCCCCAGAGCCTGCATGAGGGAATGGAGTCCTGGCCACACCTTGCTCTTACCCTGGTGAGAACATGGTTGGATTGCTGCCTATAGAAATGGAAGATAATAAATTTGTGTGATTTTAAGCTGTAAATGAGTGGGCATATGGCCTAGTCTAGGTTAAGATGTGGGTTAGAATGCCTGTATCCCATACCCCAGTACCTAGGTTGGATTCACAGCTTTACTCCCAATTCCAGCATCCTGGTAGTGCAGACCCTGGGAGGCAACTGTGGTGGCTCAAGAAGTAAGATTCCTGCTACCTATTACCCTCGAGGCTTCAGCCTGGCCCAGCCCTGCCTCTCCACACATTTGGACAATGAACCAGCAGATGGAGCTCCTATGTATCTATATCTTTGTGTCTCAAATAAAACAGTAAAAAAGTTACAGCAGCAATAGAAGACCAATAAACAGGAGATAGAGCTCTCTAACAGTTAGACTACCCAGCAAGATTTTCTGAAAATACTTCGCATTTGGCAGGGCAGGGTGGTGTGCCATGGAAAGAACAGACGTCTGGGCAAGCAGGACAAAGAGCTGGCCTACTGAACTCAGCCTATACTTAGGGCAGACGAAACTTCGTAGAAGGGCCTGTCTCCCTGGACTCGCCATTTGTCTTCCCTAGGCAGCGTTTTCAGTCCTTTCTTTGTTTTAAACACATCAGAACCTGGCCTGTGACCAGCCCTTTTTTGGTGGCTAGCTTGTGCCCAGAGGATAGGTTAAGGTTTGAATTTGGAATTTACTAGGAAGATATATTTGCTAGGTTTTAGCCATTTCTTCGATTTTTATATTTATGTTCTTTTAGAAAATATATTCTTTGGTCAAATAAAAACTGAGTGGGCTGACGACATGGTTTGAATCTCTGATGGCAGCATGGTTTTCTCCATGTATCATCTTGGCTTCAGAAGTGCATCCTGGGTCTTCAGCTGAGTGGGCAGTGTGCCAGGGGTGGTAAGGAACTCAGCCAGAATCTCAGCTTCATTACAGAGTCTGCCTCCTTTGTCAATTTAAGGCCACTTTCTTCTTTGATACTACCTTTGCCCTGTGGCAGGCAGTTCGGTGAGCAAATTTCTTTCTGGAAGATCCGTGATACCATCAAGCTGACAGATTATCTCCCACATCAATGCCTCCTCCTGGGACATTCCTAAAGTGTAGCTGTGTGGTGGTTGGATGGCTCCATTTTTCTTTTCCCATATTCAGGCAGAATTGCAAAGCAGGTGTAATAGGAGATTGGTTGTTTACAGTTAGTTGGGAAGCCTTTTAAAAACCTAACCTAGGGACCGGCATTGTGGCGTAGAAGGTAAAGCCACCACCTTCAGTGCCAGCATCCCAGTGGGTGCCAGTTCGAGTCCTGGCTGCTCCACTTCTGATCCAGCTCTCTGCTATAGCCTGGGAATGCAATAGAAGATGACCCAAGTCCTTGGGACCCTGCACCCATGTGGGAGACCCCAAAGAAGCTCCTGGCTTCGGATTGGCACAGCTCTGGCCGTTGTGGTCAATTGGGGAGTGAACCAGTGGATGGAAGAACTCTCCCTCTCTCTCTGCTTCTCTTTCTCTGTGTAACTCTGACATTCAAATAAATAAATAAATCTTAAAATCAAATACCTAACCTAGGGGCCAGTGCTGTGACATAGTAGGTTAAGCCGCCACCTGCAGTGCCAACATCCCATATGGGCGCTGGTTCGAGTTCTGGCTGTTCCACTTCCAATCCAGCTCTCTGCCATGGCCTGGGAAAGCAGTGGAAGATGGACCAAGTCCTTGGGCCCCTGCACCCACATGGTAGACCCAGAAGAGGCTCCTGGCTCCTGGCTCCTGACTTCGGATCGGCCCAGCTCTGGCCGTTGTGGCCATTTGGGGAGTGAACCAGTGGATGGAAGACCTCTCTCTCTCTCTCTCTGTCTCTGCCTCTTCCTCTCTGTAACTCTGCCTTTCAAATAAATTTAAAAATTAATTAATTAATTTAAAAAACCCTAGCCTGTTAAATTTACCCTGAATTAAACTCAAAGTTTACCCAAACTGTTAAAGTGTATCCAAGAAAGTTCATCAGTGATAGAATGGATGTGCCAGGGCATTTTTCATTCAGTGGAATACTCTGGCATGAGATAAAGGAGCTACACACAGCAGCAGGAATAAATGTCACACATGAAATGCAGAACAAGCAGAAGTATACACAAAGGAGTGAACAGAGTCCACTTCTGTAAAGTTAAAAAATAAGGCCAGAGATCGCTAACATACAGGGTCGTGGTTACCCTGGGACAGCCTGTCACATCACCGCAGAAGCCCACTCAGGTGGAAATGTGACAGTTGTCAAAATTTTCAGCAGTTTTTCTAACATCAAATCATATTGGGTATCATTCTAAATTTTAACATTTCAAGTAGCTATTTTATAATAATAGATCATTTTGTATATTTTGAACACACTGAAGTTGACTTTTTTTTTTTTTTTTTTTGACAGAGTTAGTGAGAGAAAGAGACAGAGAAAGCTCTTCCTTCCGTTGGTTCACTCCCCAAATGGCTGCCATGGCCGGCGCTGTGCCCATCTGAAGCCAGGAGTCAGGTGCTTCCTCCTAGTCTCCCATGCAGGTGCAGGGCCCAAGCACTTGGGCCATCCTCCACTGCCCTCCTGGGCCACAGCAGAGAGCTGGCCTGGAAGAGGAACAACCGGGATTAGAACCCGGTGCCGCAGGTGGAGGATTAACCAAGTGAGGCACGGCCCCAGCCCCTGAATTTGACCTTTTAAAAAACAACCAGACTCCACATATTCTCCCAGTGATCTTCCCTTGTCTATTTCCCTGTTTCTTCCTGCTCTCCACTCCTTACACCAAAAATGCCAAACCACTGGTGACTGTTTACCGATCTTTCAAAATAACATCATGGCATCAAAACCAACTAGTTTTTAAATAACAATATTAAATTCCATGATGAACTCACTGTTGTTTCATAGTTCATGAATATGCTTTTTCAAAGCTGTGAGTTTTTTTTTAAAAAAATTTATTTACTTATTTGAAAGTCAAGTTACAGAGAGAGAGGTCTTCCATCCACTGGTTCAGTCCCCAAATAGCTGCAATGGCCAGAGCTGGGCCAATCCAAATCTAGGAGCCAGGAACTTCTTCCAGGTCTCCCACGCGGGTATAGGGGCACTTGGGCCATCCTCTACTGCTTTCCCAGACCATAGCAGAGAGCTGGATTGGAAGTAGAGCAGCCAGGACTCAAGCTGGTACTCTTATGGGATGTTGGCACTGTAGGCAGCAGCTTTACTGGCTACGCCACAATGTGGGCCCTCAACAAATTGCTTTTTTTTAAAAAGATTTATTTATTTATTTGAGAGTTAAACAGAGAGGAGACAGAGAGAGAGAGAGAGGGAGGGAGAGGTCTTCCATCCGATTTTTCACTCCCCAACTGACCACAACGGCCAGGGCTGCACCGATCCGAAGCCAGGAGCTTTTCCCAGGTCCCCCCTGCGGGTGCAGGGGCCCAAGGACCTGGACCATCTTCCACTGCTTTCCCAGGCAATAACAGAGAGCTGGATCGGAAGTGGAGCAGCCAGATCTTGAACCGGTGCCCATACGGGATGCCGGTTCTTCAGGCCAAGGCATTAACCTTCTGCGCCACAGCGCCGGCCTCAACGAATTGCTTTTTAAATTGAAGGACAGAAATTTCTAATGGCCCATTCCTACTTAGCGTCAACTTGTCGGGGAGCATAGGCATACTGTCAGTATAGCATGGGTTAAGTCACAGCACACTTGTGCAGTGGAGCACTGTGTAGCCACTGAAAACTGTGGCTGCTCATCTTCTAAAGTGACTCTTCTAATACAGATCCCATGGCATTTGCTGTGTGAGATGTATGATTATATATGTATTTTTTTAAAGCAAGATTTAGAGATTTGTACTAGTTGTGCAAAAAAAAAAAAAAAATGGGGGGACTTACATGTCTGGATTTCTTTGTGCTAAATCTCTAAAAGGACACTGGAGAAACAGGCAGCACTGGTTTCCCCTGGGGAGATTGGCAAGCTCAAGGACAGAAACAAAACTGCACACTGTTTGCAGTTTGGGTCCCCCCCACTTTCTTGCCACATGCATGTTTGTACTTATAAAAACGGCTGAAACTTTTTGGCACCACCTACATCCCAATTGTAAGAGCATAAATCCCGCCAAGAAGAGCCTCGCTGGTCAGCCTCCTGCTGCAGACCACCCACCCACTCTGCAGAACCACGTGCTCCAAGACGCAAGCCGCAGGGGCAGCTCCAGAAAGCCCACTGTTGTGCAGGCTAGGAGACAGCTGCCCTGCAGAAGGCATGATGGCGACCCCAGTGCTGAGGGCTGCTGTGTGCCTGCGATGTGTGTGGAGGCCGGAATTCCTGGCGAACTGGGGCCCTTTCAGTCCTGCGCATCTCAGTTAGGGAGAGGGGCGCATCATTTCCCACTGAGCTGCTCTTTATGGAGCCAGAAGTTAAATCTTTGAATGTGAGAGGAATGCATGCCTGAGTATTTGTATTTATTTGTGATTTATGGCCCATATAATTCCAGAAACAAATTCTGAGAAAGCTTACTATATTGCAGATTGGAAATCAGTAAAAGAAGCTGTATATTGGTTAGAAACTTTTACAAGCACTTGGGGCAAGTTAATTACTGGTTGAGCACTGAATTTAGCTTTGAATTTCTTGGTACATGAGGTGAAAATGGGGAATATAGAGTAAATAATTTTCTTTCTTTGGAGGCAAAAAATAGCACATTTTATCTAAGGAGATGGACATTTTCCTGATAATCAATTCAAGAAGGAAATTTGAATGCAGGACCCTGTTAAAAACAGGATGACCGAGGGCTTCTCTGTGAGTAGTGCCAGTCAGGGTGTTAAAATTAGTTGGTCCAGTGTGCCAAATCACACAAAATATAAAGTCCCATGTGAGTGTCAGAGCCCACTGACCTCGGCCTCAGTGGCTACCCCAGTATTCCACACTGTCCTCTCGGGGGGGGCGACAGTCTCGTCCTCCTAACACTGGCTTTGGTCTTGCTCTTCCTGAGTTTCCTGCGAGCTGTGGTTGGGGCTGCCTTTTGGGAAAGCAGACCCGGCCATGCCCTGTCAGGGCTCACACCTCTCTGCTCACAACTCCCGGGTCCCTTTGGTCTCATGATTAGACTTCCAAATCCTCCCACCTCCTGCTTCTGCCAAGCTGTCTCCATTACTGTCTGGGTCTTTGCCTTTTCTGAGTCCCTCGTTCTGGCTGTGCACCCTCTGAGCACCTTCGCCTCTCTCTGACAGGATGCTCCTCCCGCTCAGGGCTTCCTCACCCTCGGGAGCCCCTGCCCGCCGCTGCCTATTCTCTGTCTCCCTGGCCCTTATCTCCTTGGAGCAGCCTTTCTGTGTCTGTCTCAGACTGCTTTGTGCTGTTGTCTGTAGCAGAATGCCATAGAGTGATTGATCAAGGATACAGAGTTGTATCTGGCATCTCTGGAGGCTGTGAAGTCCAAGATTGTGGTGCTGACATCTGGATAGGCCTCGCTGCATCCAAGCATGGTGGCAGGTGGGAGGGCGAGTGGGAGCAGCCGCACTCCCGAAAGTCCTTTAAACAGCGGCATTAGGCCCGACCTGAGGGTGGCACCCTAAAGCCCTCCCACACTGTTGCCTTGGGGGCCTAGGTTTCCAACACAGGACCCTAACAGTGATCTAAACGTGCAGCAGCCTCCCTCCCTAGGGAATGTGGATTCTGCTATAGCATTGCTCTCCAAAGTGCAGCTCTAATCTCATCACTTGCTGGCACCAAAGCTTTCAGGAGCTCCCTGGTTCCTACAGGATACAACCCATACCCCAATATTTATCCCTCCAACCACCTGGGCCCAAGCTACACTTCCAAACTCACTCTTGTTTCTCTGTTTCACTCTGTTCTTGTGGGTTCCTGTGCCATGGCTAGAATGAAACATTCAAGGCTCCTGGCCACCCTGTTCGCTCAGCCCTTCTCTGCTTATGCCAGTCCTGACCATGCCTTTCCTAAGATCTCTGGCTGAAAGTGGTGTCTGAGTTCTTGTCTGAACTTGGAGTGCCTTTGACGTGGTACTCATCTTCTCCCTGAATGATAGTTATTTTATGTACTTGTCTCCCATATTAGTTTGTAGCTAAGTCCTATGTAGTGTCTGGCATGAGCCTTACCGAGTGGGTAGGTAATTAAGATGTGTTAAATGAGTGGCAGTTTGTGCCAGTTATTTTGCATCTTTGTAGACCAGGCTTTGATCAGACTCATCTCTTTTCCAGTGCTGGTAATTTCTAGGAAACTTTGAGTTTTTATGTATGTTGCACATGGCTCCATCATCTGCAGGGTCTCCTATTCTTACAGACATCTCTCAGGATGTGTGACTGTGAATCCAGGTCATATCCTGCCTTGTGCACATATTTCACAGGTGTTTGCCAGGACAGAGCGTTGTTATGGTACTGAGCAGTTGCATGCCATGTGACATTTCCAAGGAAGACTGAGAAAATTGGCACCTTCTTCCCAGAACTGACGGCCTTGACCTTGTTTCTGGAACAGCAGCTGCTCACTAACCTGCACCTCCCCTGGGGGTCTGCCCTGGGCGATGCTGCCACTCCCCACTCCTGTGACCACACGGTAACTCCGCCTCACTTCTTTCCAACAGGCTGATTTGAACTGCAACATTCAAGATGATGCTGGGGCTTTTTATGGTGTCACCAGTCAGTATGAGAGCTCTGAAAACATGACAGTCACCTGTTCCACCAAAGTTTGCTCCTTTGGAAAGCAAGTAGTAGAAAAAGTAGAGGTAAGTCGTCCTCTGTGTTCCAGAAACCTCGATCCAGGGCAGCCCAGGGCCTCATCACCTTCATGGGTGCCGAGAGTTGTCCTTTTGAATGGTTCCTCGTTCCTGCCCCTACCTCTCTCTCCCCCTGCTTTGCCCTGTTACTTCTAAAAACAATATGGAAGCACCTGTAAGAAGGAACTGGGAAGTCCAGGCCCACCCTCTGTGTGTCTGAAGTCCTCCTGCCTCAGCTTCTGGGGTGCCCTTGGAGGGAGCCCTGCCTGCCACTGCCACCTCCCAGGCCTTGTGGACAGCAGTCAGGGTGCCATCCAGCCAATGGACACCAGCCTGCCCCAGTCCTGACACCTTGCGTTCAACTGTTGCTTTTACCATTTATTTTAATAGTGTTAAATAACAGGCAATCTTCAGAAAGTTCATGGGGAAAAGGTGTATTATAAAGCCCACTATGCATAAATTTCAATTTTTTTTTTGCCTCCAAATAAACTGGTCTTCTAATTCCGTTTTCCTGCACACTTTCTAAGTGCTCACATTCTGTTCCTAGATTCTGATTCTTCTCCTTCTCCGTTTGTGTCCACACGGCCCAAACCCTGTTGAGTTCCCTGTAGTCATTTCCTAGTGTATTCTACTCTCTGCCCAGGCAAGAGGATCCCTTCGTCCTTATACCTGCTCTAAGCTGGTGGTCAGCACTTATTGTTAGAGATATTGAGATTATTTTTAAAATGTGAAGTAAAACAAAACCTTTTTTTCTCAATCTAATTGTATTTGCATTAGATTCAGATATTATTTTGGGAAAATTGATATATTACTAAAATTAAATCTTTCCAATTATGAATTTATTTGCATTCCATCTCATTCTCTATATTTTAATCAGATTCTATAGTTTTCATTATATAGATTTGTCTGCTTGTATATATTTCTTAATACTGTATAATTTGTTATAATTTCTCGTTTCTAGATTTTAAGTGCTAGAACACAGAAGAGCTCTTCGGTTTTGCAGTTTATCTGTATTGAAGATTGGCATTACAGATCTAGCTTTAATACATTTGCCTTGAAAGTTCTCTTAGTTAACACTAATGATTTTTTTCATTAGATTCTTGGGTTTTCCATGTATACCATCTTAATGGCAGCAAATAAAAACAATTTTTTTAAAATATTTATTTATTTATTTGATAGAGTTATGGAGAGGGGAGAGATTTTCCATCCACTGGTTCACTCCCAAATGACCACAACGACTAGGGCTAGACCAAGCCAAAGCCACCAAGAGCTTCGTCCAGGTCTCCCAGTGGGTACAGGGGGCCAAGCACTTGGGCCATCTTCTGCTGCTTTCTCAGGTGCATTAGCAGGGAACTGGATTAGAATTGGAGCAGCTGGGACTCAAACCTGCACCCACATGGATGCTGACGTTGTACACCACTAGGCTGGCCCAGAAAATGTCTTATTGTACCTACTCTATTCCAATGTTTAGCCACTTTTGAAAATTATCTTCTCACTTTTTATTTGCTAAAGCAGTCATATAAACAAGTAATCACACAGGTAGGCATTTGGTGCAATGGTTACGGTGTCACTGGGACACTTAGATTGCATATTAAAGTGTCTGGGCTTGAGTCCATGCTCTACTTCTGAGTCCAGCTTCCTGCCAGTGCAGACTCTGAGAGGCAGCAGCTGATAGCTCAAGTCAGTGGGCCCCTGCCACCCGCATGGCAGACCTGGATTGAGTTCTTGGCTTCTGGCTTTGGCCTGGCTCAGCCCCAGCCATTGCAGTCATTTAGGGAATGAATTGATGTATGGGAACTCTCTGCCTATCACTGTCTCTCTGCCTTTCAAATAAATAAAGCAAAGAAGTAGTTGATGGTAGAATCTCCATATTGGGGGATCAACTTAGTATCCAGTTAGGCTGCCACTTGCATCCCATATTGGAGTGCCAATTTGAGTCCTGTCCAACTACCAATCCAGCTTCCTACCAGTGCACTTGGGAAGGCAGTGGAAGATGGCTCAAGTACTTGGGCCTCTGCCACCCATGTGGGAAACCAGGATAGAGTTCTTGGCTCTTGGTTTCAGGCTGGCCCAACACTGGCTCTTGCAATAACTGTAATTTTTTGAAATGCCACCTCAGCAACTCTTGCTTATGACTTTTCTGGAGTTTGTTGACATACATTGAAGTTATACTTCCCTGTGTGGGAACCATTACTGTAGGAAGTTCTACTTTGGATACGTTGCTGAGTCCTATTTGCTAATATTTTACATAGAGTTTTGTACTTCTCATAAGTGATATTAGTCCATACTTTGTTATAACCTCTTCATCAATTTCAGTGTTGAATGTTCATTCGTTTCAGAAAAAGAATTGGCATGCTTATCTTTTTCTGTCATCTAATGTAGTTCCAGATAATATTGGAAATAACCATTCTTGAAAGGTTGCATACAACTTACCTCTGAGATTATTTTGTCTTTATGCCGTTTAGAAATGTTTGTTTTGTTTATGTATTTATTTTTTGTAGAAAAAAAGGTGGAATTGCAAAGAGAGAGATCTTCCATCTGCTTGTTCAATCCCAAATGACCACAACAGCCAGGCCCGGTCCAAGCAGAAGCCACGAACCTAGAATTCCATCTGGGTCTTCCACATGGGGGCAGGATCTTAAGTACTTGAGCCATCACTTACTACCTCCCGGGATGTGCATTAGCAGGAAGTGAGATGGGGAGCAGAGGATCCAGGACTCAGATCAGGCAACTCTGACACAGGATGCATCCAAGCAGCCGCTTAACGCAGTACACCATAGCACCACTCCTCAGTTTTTCAGGATGTGTATTTAGTTCAGTGGGTTTTCAGCTTTAATGGAGGACTGTGAGGACTGCCTCAGTAAGTTCCCTTCCAGCATAACTTCACTGTGTTCCATAGGTTTGATATATCTCCCTTTTCCTTGCTATGGAGGTAACTCCTTTCTGATTCCTTTTTGACCCAAAGTCATTTAGAAATGATTTGTCTTTTTGTTTTTAAGATTTATTTATTTATTTTGCAAGTCAGAGTTACAGAGAATGAGGGAGAGACAGAGCCAGTGGTATCTTCCATCCTCTAGTTCACTCCCCAGATACCACAGTGGCTGGCACTGGGCTGAGCTGAAGCCAGGAGCTTCTTTGGGGTCTCCCATGAGGGTGGCAGGGGCGCAAACACTTGAGCTGTCCTCCACTGCTTTCCCAGGCACATTAGCAGGGAGCTGGATTGGAAGTGGAGCAGCTGGGACACAAACTGGCGCCCATATTGGGTTGACAGCATTACCAAACACAACACCAGCCCAGAAGTGATTTCTTATTTCTCAGAAATTCCATGAGATCTGCAGGCTGCATATGTACCAGTATTGTCTCTATTTGTTGGTATTTAAAACACAAACAACTAGCACTTAGCTCACGGCCAGTCTGCAGTAACCCATTCTGTTTAATGTAGAGAAGCTAGTTCCACTAGTTGGTGGCCTGTGAAGCCTTTCACAATGCAGAGGGATTTTCTTTGGCTCTGTGAAGGATTGTAAATTGCTCTCATGGCCTCCAGGTAGAGAAACAGTAAGCAGGTACAATTTTTTTGTACTTTGCTAAAAGGATCTATTAACTGTTCTTTAAAGTCGTCATCTTTCCAACTCTTTCTTTTTTCTTTATAATTTTCAGAAAAAAAATAATGGATTCTTTGCATGGCAGTAAACATGGAGATAGGGTTTTTTAAAAATTAGGTGCATTGCATAAATAGTATAGCATAAGGCAGATGATTCAAGTTGTAAATTGAAGTGCTTGTGCAGGCAGTCATAGCTGTTTCATGTTTGTGTTAAGTCAAAAGTCTAAAATCGCTCAATCCTTTTTTCCTTGCAGACGGAGTATGCAAGGTTTGAAAATGGCCGATTTGTATACCGAATAAACCGTTCCCCGATGTGTGAATACATGATCAACTTCATCCACAAGCTCAAACACTTACCAGAGAAATATATGATGAATAGCGTTTTGGAAAACTTCACAATTTTATTGGTAACGGTTTCGTCTCTTTCCTGTTTTGGCAGCCTCTGCCGTGAGACATGCTGGCGAGAGTGTGGAGGGCGGGTCGGGGAGGCAGCAGTGCCCTGGCCAAGGGAACAGACCAGCCCCTGGGCCTGAGTGGGCGGTCCACGGGCGAATTCACAGCATTTGCAGGGCATATTTGGGCTGGACGGGGACGTCTGTCTATAGAGCAGCCTGTAGTCCTATGTCTCTATCACGCTAATTCAGTTGCATAGCAATACCTGATGGCTCCAGTTCTCAACTGCATGCCTTAA
The DNA here is from genome assembly GCF_033115175.1 of Lepus europaeus. Classification (NCBI taxonomy): domain Eukaryota; kingdom Metazoa; phylum Chordata; class Mammalia; order Lagomorpha; family Leporidae; genus Lepus; species Lepus europaeus. The sequence continues at coordinate 52,281,349 of NC_084833.1, read as the reverse complement.
AGAGAAATGCAGAACTTGTAAGAACTCCTGATGCCTGGGCTGGGTCCTTAATCATTGCAACCAGCGTCTCTGAGCGTAGGACCAGGCACGTGTGTTTCTGTTTGTAAGTTCCCCGGGTAATTGCAGCATTAGCCATTGGTCTCAGCATCAACACTGCTCGCAGCCATCAGTGAGGCGAAGGCTGAGTCAGAGGGCTTGCACCTCAAACCCACCTTCCTTCAAGAAAGACTTGCAAGGCCAAGGCCTTCTAAGAAGTAACCACATGAACACAGGAAACTATGAATTCTCAGTACCTGGAGAAATATAAGTCAGGATAGGATGCAGTGACCAGGAAGGGGGAGAGAGTCCTCTTCACAGGCAGAAAAATCTCATCAAAAGTTAACGGGCAGCCGAACGGAAAGAACAAATGACAGCATGGTAGGTTCATGAGCAAACTCACCGGGTCCGTAGACAGTGCTGGGTGTGTGTTTGTTTCTTTCTCCAATAGTTCCTGGAAGCTTCATTTGGAAAGGTTATTAGGAAAGTATTGTCTTCGAAGTATGTTTATAAAATATGCAGTAATGGGTTTCATACACTCATTTTAAAAAAATTACTCGATTAAACTGGAAGGAGTATGCCAGTACAAACTTAGTGGGCACCATTTGCTAACAGGGGCAGCGAGGCTGTATTGTGGTCAGTTACTCAGTCCTCCAGAGGCCCACATTGTCATTCTTTGTCACCTGGGTTAAGAACTAGAATACTTAGAGCAGGAATTCTTTCTTTTTAGGTTGGCTGACTTTTATGTATTTGAAAGGCAAAGAGAGAGAGAGAGAGAGAGCTTTCATCTGCTGGTTCACTTCCCAGGCATTGAGGGCTGGGCCAGGCCAAAGCAAGGACCCAGGAAGGCACAGGAACTTGAGCCATCACCTGATGCCTCCCAAGGTGCACACGAATAGAAAGCTTGAATCAGGAGCAGAGCCAATAATTGAACTCAGGCATTCTTCTAAGGGATGAGGGTGTTACAAGTAGCATCTCTTTTTTTAAGCTCAGGAATTTTTTTTCTATTTTTTTAAAAGATTTATTTTATTTCTTTGAAAGAGTTACAGAGCTAGAAAAGAGTTAGAGAGAGGTTTTCCATCCACTGCTTCACTTCCCAGATGGCTGTAATGGCCAGAGTTGAGCCAATCTGAAGTCAGAAGCTTCTGGGTCTCCCTCTCCCACATGGGTGCAGAGACCCAACAACTTGGGCTATCCTCTGCTGCTTTCCCAGGCGCATTAGCAGGGAGCTAGATCAGAAATGGAGCAGCCAGGACTGGAACCGGTGCCCATATAGGATGCAGGCTGGGGCTTTAACCTGCTGTGCCACAGCTCTGGTCCTGCCAAGTGGCATCTTAACTACAAGGCCAAATGCCCACCTGGAGATGGTGGTTGTCAGTGGTGTGCTAATTTGAATAAAAAAGGAAGGGCTCTTTCTCAACCCCTACTGCAAGCCCTGATTTATAGCTTGGGCTTGCTTCCATGGTGCAAATATGCTCTCCAGATGGATAATCCCCTAATTTTTAAAAAAGATTATTTATTTATTTATTTGGAAGTCAGAGTTACACAGAGAGAGGAGAGGCAGAGAGAGAGAGAGAGATTTTCCATCTGCTGTTTCACTCCCCAATTGGCTGCAATGGTCAGAGCTGTGCCAATCCTAAGCCAGGAGCCAGGAGCTTCATCTGGGTCTCCCACGTGGGTGCAAGGGCCCAAGGATTTGGGCCATCTTCCACTGCCTTCCTAGGCCACAGCAGAGGTCGGAAGTAGATCAGAAGTGGAGCAGCCATGACTTGAACTGGCGCACATATAGGATGCCAGCACTGCAGGTGGCGGCCTTACCCACTAAGCCACAGCGCCGGCCCCAAATTCCCTAATATTTAACTGTAACTCACATGAGCCAGTAGGTGCCAGTGTCTGTATACCCCTGTAAAACAAATAAGTAAATAAAAGTTAAGAACTCTGTGCGTATTAGATTCATCAGGAAACTTTTTTTTAAAGATTTATTTATCTTTACTTGAAAGAGTTACACAGAGAGAGGAGAGGCAGAGAGAGAGAGAGGTCTTCCATCCGCTGGTTCACTCCCCAATTGGCTGCAACGGCCGGAGCTGCACCAGTCTGAAGCCAGGAGCCAGGACCTTCCTCTGGGTCTTCCATGTGGGTGCAGGGGCCCAAGGACTTGGGCCATCTTCTACTGCTATCCCAGGCCATAGCAGAGAGCTGGATCGGAAGTGGAGCAGCCAAGATCCAAACTGGCGCCCATGTGGGATGTTGGCACTACAAGTGCAGCCTTACCCACTATGCCACAGTGCCAGCCCTGATCCAGGAAACTTTTAAAACACCTAATGCCTGTGCTCTGAAAAATAAAATCAGAATCTCTGGTAGTGGGGCCAGCATTGTATTTCTTGTCTATCTGTAAAGCTCCCCAGATCACTGTGGTCTGCGGATGGGATTTTGAGACCCACTGCCTAGGTGGGGGTCTGGTCAGTGAGCTTCAGGGAGTCTGAGAGCCCGCATGTGAACAACATACAGCTGGCACACAGTTTTGCATGTAATTCTCAGATGTGCCAATGCCCCTCTAAAATTTAGAAACCAACAGTCTAGGGGAAATTGGGCATACACACTCTTTAATAATTCTTCTCTAACCATCTTCAGGTAAAAATCGAGAAGTCCAAGGACTGTGGTGCTGGCAGGTAGCCGGTGCATGTCTAACTGGTGTTCCCTGTTGCCATTTAAGAACAGCTGTACTCCCTGAGCATTCTGATGAGCAGAGGGACTGTACACGTCTCAGGAATTAGCCACAACTCTTTGGGGTGGATGGCTACCCTCGCTCCCTCTCTGGGAAAGGATCTCAGCTGTCTCTTACAAACCAGGCCTGAGTCTTGTTTCTGCATATTACAGATGTCTTTAGTCCATAAAACTCCACCTCGCAGAGTACAAGACACATAAATGCAGCCTAGAAAACCGTTACCCACGAAGCCCATGGAATACCCTCAAGTAACACGTGACTTCAGCCAGTATAACCGCCAGAGAAACCATCCAGTTAGACTAATTTCCAAGTCTGTCATTAATCACTGTTATTGAATTTCTGCTCAGAATAATATTGTAACTTTAGATAAACTGAAATGAAGCCAGCACTCACAGTTTATGAAAATAAAACCATCTAGTTGATGAGTAGGAGAAGTTGGGCTTTCTAACTCTGTCCTCGGGTAGGAAGGTATAGGTGCATGGCCAGGGTGGAAGGGTGGAGGTGTGTCACTCAGTACACCGGATGCAGAATCTGTGTCCGCAACAGCGTTTCCACACCATGCTGGCTGCTGGACTGGATGTTCTTGGTTTGATCTGATTCGTTCAGGGGTTGAGCTGACTGCAGATGTGGGGCCCTGGTGATGGCAACTGACCAGAACTGAGAAGACAGCAGCTAAGCCATGGGCCCCATGTTTCAGTCATGTTCCAGCATAAGAAAGATTTTTTTCTTTCTCCCTTTGGATCATACTCATGAAGCTGAAACTAGATAGGATCTTTTATAGAAAGCTTGCAAAAGAGTAGGATAGGCTGTAGAGGATCCAGGCACTTAGCTAGACAGACCCTTTGTAAACGTAGTGTTAGAAAAATTTTCCCTGCAAAACTAGGAGGTTAGTTTTGTTCTCATGGATAAGAATGTGTAGCTTACCCCAGGTCACACAGCCAGTGACAGACCTGAGTTAAGACTTGAGTTGAAAGAAGACACTTTCTGGGGTCAAGAAGTAGAAGGCTTGGGTTAAAGACACAGGCGTAGTTTGGGACCTCTGCACAAGTCATGTGAAGTCTGCAGCCGTCAGTTCCCCCATGCATGTAAAAGCACAGGACTCAAGTCTGTCCACCTCAGAGGTTGTCACTGGGAAGGCTTCAACTCCGTCAGCTTAACCATGCAAAGGCTGTACTGGCTGCCGGGCTGCAGTGCAGATAAGACCCAGTACCTGCCCCGTGGTAACTCATGGCCCAGTGGAGTGGAAAAGACAGGCGGGTGAGCAGTTGGCGATACGAGGTGGTGATGGCTGCACAGTACCTGTGAAACAGGCACCAAGGAGGTACGGGGGAGCCAGGAGCTTCTCAGGGCTGTGAGAAGGTGGTATTTGCATTGCCTTAGTGGGTAAGCAGATTGTTTCTGAGGTTTACTCCAAGGGGGATGTCATGGTGACCTGGACAGGTGGGGCAGCCCTCCTAGAGTCTGCTGAGGGAGGCAGGCATATGTGAGGTTGTCACTAAATGGACAGAGATTAACACTGGCTGATGTCTCGGGAGAGGGTCAAATAGGAGGGCTCACCCTACTCCTAGGTCAGGGAAGGGGTCTTGAGAAAGAAACAGTAGAGAAATCTGCCAGGTGGAAAGGCACCCTCAGCTTCCTCTCTGTCAAATCAGAGTAAAATTGGCGCTCATAGGGTTATTGTCATTATTACATGAGACAATCTAGGTAAAGCATTTAATAGTAAGCAGATACATGGTAAGCACTCAATAGATATTGACTCTTACTATGTGAATTATTATTCAGTCTTCAGATACTTCTGAAATGACTGTAGTGTGCCATCCAGGTAGCTATTACTGGGAAACATGGTCCCTGTTCTTCAGGAACTTGTAGTCCATTAGATGAGATGGGCACTAAAAACAAAACTCAGTGCAGTGAGAAATGCCATGAGACTCTTGTTGGCCAGGAATGGTGGATGATGTATGCATGAGGGAGGCTCACTGTTTGAAGCATCCAGCAAAATCAGGCCAGTGACAAAGTGGACCGGGCTCTCCCATTTAGTGTTTGCAAATACTCTCCCAGCTGAGCAAAGCTAAGTCGTGGGAGCATTTGAAGTAGGGATGTTTGGTGCAGTGATTTGCTTTTTGAAAGTTCCTCTGAGAATGCATGGGAAATTGACACCAGAGAGGGGAGAGGAAGGAGGCAGGGTCCAAGTGGGGAGGAGCTACAGTGAGGTGGGCCAGAGAGCTCACGGTTGGAACGAAAGCCGGGGATGGCTGTGGATGTGAGGAAGGAAGAGAGGAGTTCAAGGTGTAGGACTCAAGAGAGGAAACAGACGAATATTTCAGAATATTGTTTGGAAGATGAAGCCCGGATCCCTGGAAAGAATAACCATCTGATGCGCTTCTGCCTTCCCAGTGGACTTTTACATGGCAAATACTTTCATGGGTTCAGACACTGCTGACTGATGCAGCAGTGAGCAAGGCACGCATGGAACTTAAGTCTGCCACAGGCCACTGTGAAACAAAATTGAGAAAAAGTTGAAGGATAAGATAGGAAAAAAGAATACGCTTTCATTGTTCTCACCACAAATAATTAATTGATGAATGTGTTCAGCAGACTGATGTGTCTGCAATGTGTCTGTATATCCTCTGCCACCCCCATCAGTGTATTCAGTTAAAAATAGAACACTGCAATGGACAGGAAACAGTTGCCTAGGGTAAATGACTTTACTATGGGACAGGATAGAAAATTGTCTCTGTTGTAAAGAAAGTGGTCCAAGGAAAACCAAACACATGAACCACACTGATTCTTGTGGTCTCCTTGGGCTCAGATGATGTCCATAGGCCCTTCTTGCACACGGTTGCCAAGTTTACATGGGATTCGAGACAGGCTGGTGGGAATGCAGAGTGAGGCAGGACAGAGCTCTGCTGATTCGCTGGTTGGACTCCCGGCGGTTGCTCTCCCATCCGATCCCCATGGTGGTGGCACAGATGGAGCATGCGTGTTCTCTCTGGTGTGGCATTCTATCAGTGAACCTTTCTTCTTTCTTTAAACAGGTGGTAACAAACAGGGACACACAAGAAACTCTCCTCTGCATGGCCTGTGTGTTTGAAGTTTCAAATAGTGAACATGGAGCACAACATCATATTTACAGGCTCGTAAAGGACTGAGCGTGGTTATTTATATATATGGATATCTGTATATACACACACACACATCTGTGCACACACACACTCTCTCTCCACTCTTGGACGACTGACTGCAAACCTCACCACACAGGGAGGTGCCCTGGCCCCGAGGTCACCCCGACTTTTCTAACTCCTGTTTGAGTGAAGTCATTTTTCCGTGTGTTGATACTATCATTGTAGCTGTGAAGTTCTGGTACAGTTGTAAAAAGAGAAATCGAGTTGTTTCTATGTGTCCTTCAGATCTGCAGCCCACAATTCCTCGGGAAAGGGGAACCTTAACCCATGTCTCTCTCTGCAGAGACCCTGTTTCTGATTGTGGTAGAAAATATTGAGACAGAGCATTGGCCATGGGACATTTCCAGCCTTTATACAAGTGTATTTTGTTCTCTTTTTTCCAACATAAAATTCTTCTCTTAAGATACAAGTAAAATTAATCTTTAAATATAAATGTAAATTAGTACACAAAACTAAGAACCTTTAGACTTATCTTTGTAACTAATTACGGTGGAAGTTATGAAAGAATGTAATTCACTAAATTATTTTTTAAATGAAACCTTTCTTTCTTTTTGAAACCAAATGTTAAACTATAGCCTTAAGAAATGTTTGGTAGAAATATCCTAATAAGACAAATTTGTACTTTTTTTTCTCAAGGTGAAAACTAATCTCTTAATCCATTAAACTCTTGAACAGGTATTACAGAGGAAGAGAGCTTCACCCCTTATCCTTAACATATATAGTATATTTAAAAATATAAAATTGTATTGTACTAATGTGATGATTGATAATTTAATGAAAAAGAAAAGATGGCTCTTTTGCAATAAGTAGATAAATACTGAAAAATCTAAACTTACAATGTTTATATAGTCGTATGTGTGCAGTTATATTTTATATGGACAACCAAATTTTTTATGAAGAGTAAATATTTGAACCACTGAAATTTAGTAACAAAATTTAAAAATTGGCCTGAATACTGCACTGCAAAGGACAGAGAAACCTGTGGCTGGGAGAACATTTATCAGCCAAACAAGTAAAAGGCTCATCAGTTTTAGCATCTCTCTGCTCCCCAGAAAACTGCAGGCGCCCCAGCCCGCTGGTGGAGACATTCATTCTTTCTGGTGGCCCAGCGTGCAGATCAGCCTGCTGTAACTGCAGCTGTATGTGCACAGGTGTATAGAGGTCAAAACACTCACTCTTACCTATTCAGTCCTCAGTTTGCTAGGTGCTGATCTGTGTGTGTATCTCAGTCTGTGTCTGCAGACTTAGCTGGATTCTCTGTAAGGAATTCTGTGTCCTTGACACATCTCAGTAAGTCACAGTAGTGCCCATCTGACTTAGGTTTGAGAGGCCCCGCTGTCTATCTCTGACCTTTTCAAGTATGCTCATCCAGGAAGTTCTCAACGGGACTTTCCACTGCAGATATTCCAAAGCATTGCCCAGGCAGAGGTGGTTTGATGCAGCCACTTATCTTGGGTTCTTTCTGAAAGTGCTTCATGTGGAGAGGGACCGGGGGAACTCTGCTCATCCCCCAACTTCCCAGAGGAAAACGATATGTTTATAACCACAAGGACTATGTTAACACAGCAGGACATGAAGTAAAGTGATAAGTTGTAAGACATGTCCAGATGTTTCCCACCAAGCTAGCAACAAAAACTTAGTTCTGCTGCATCCAAGTAGCACACATACCCCCTTCCTTCTCCCACCATCTGCTTGGGCGTTGCTTGTACATTGTCCAGCATCTCTTGGTCAGGAGCATGAGAGTGTGGCTGGCTTGCAGCAAAAAGAAAACCACCTGACTAAGCCTGAGCTCCCCCAGTCACTGGGGAGATGGGAGGAGAACGTGCAGAACCCTCCCTTTCTGGAGTACACATCCCTCTGTGCGACTCTTAGCCCCGTAAAGGGACTGCCTTTGTTCATCTGGTCTTCAGTGTGAGCTGCTAGGCTTCCTTTCAGTCTCCACACTTTTATTGACTTCTCTTGGACACCCTTTTCAGGGTTATTTCCTTTGCTCCACTCTTCTAGGACCCAGGTTAGGTGAATGGGTACAGAGGATGTCCTATGACTAAAAGCCTGGCCATCCCAGAGCTTCAAGGGGAGAGAGAACTGCTTCCTGTCCCCACCCATGAATAGACTCTTCTGGGCTACTCGGAGGCTCCTGAGATTTCCTTTTCAAAGCACAAAAGGACTGCTACCCAGGAAGACCAGTGAGGGGACACGGACACCCTGATCTGCTGACCTCACAGGATCAGGCCGGGTCCTGCTACCTCACTGCTCACATCTTCCTCTTAAACATCTGACAGATTTTTACAAGTTTGCTTCTGACGTTCTGCAGTGTTCTCCAGGAGAGAGATTTTACCTGTCCTAACCACTGGTCCAGTTTCCCCAAAGTCTTGGGCTCTTGGGCTCTTTCCCAAATTAGACCCTGGGTTGGCATCTGTGTCATGGCGCCTCTCTGAGTCTCCCTTCGGTCCTTCTTCCTATATGGCGGTCTCCTCCCCGTCTCTTAGAAGCTTGCTTAGCCATAAGGAAGCCTTCCCGGGGCCCTGTCCTCACTGCTCTCCTCCCGGGGCTCTCTTTCCCAGTGATCTCGCGATGCCTGGCTGGTGTCAGGACCACCTTGTGCTTCTCTGCAGAGTGTGGAGGCTGATGGCCCACAGGGACAAGCTAAAGGCCAGGGCTCTGGCACATTGCTACTTCTCCATCACAGCAAGAGACCTAAAAGGAAAGCAGGGCTTCTGCAGAATGTGTCCCAGAGTTCCAGAATATCCTCACTACCCGAGAGCAGGCTCTGTCAATGTTGAAACCATTGCCACTGTGGACCAGGTGATGCTTCGTTGTGTGGGGAACTGCTGGCACCCTCAGCCGCCACACAGCAGCCCCTCTTCTGCCGGCTGTCACAACCAAAAACATCTCTAGCTGCTGCCAAATGCCTCCCCACTCCGTGGTCCAGATCTGCCGCCCCTTATCTTAGAGGTCTCTCTGACAGTAGCTTTTCCTTCCATCTCACTTTGAAAAAGCTTCTCTTCTGGGAGCCTTGTTCAGGTCATCAAGAGGCAGATAAATATTAATCACGTGACGTTGTGTCCATGTTTCGTGCTGTTTCAGTCCTGGTGTTTTGCAGTCTCCCTGTTGCTTTGAGTATTCTTTCTCTCATCTCTAGGGAAGTTGAGAATGGCTGGTCCCCAGCCCTATCGCTGACTCACACCTATACATTTCTAATTTGATCCTCATGCCTTAGCTTATTGGAGTTGAAAAACAATTCCAGCACTTGTCATCATTTCTCACGAGCTCACGGGTCTCATGATCAAACCTTGAATTATCTTAGTGCATTTCTCACAGGCTGCTTGGACATGCTGCCTTATTCTTCGTGCTGTTTGTATAATATATTGGAACCTCTGACACTTTTTACCCCTGTAGAGCTGAGAAGGGAGGGATCAGTTCCAGAGGAGGACTTAAAGAATTACTCCTTCTTCTCCTGAAAGAGAGCACAGTCTCCTGTTCTTCGTTTTGTGGAGAAAGTCGAGTTCCAGAGTAGACAGGCTTGCCCACGGTGCCCTGGCTGGGGAGTGGCAGGACGAGGGTGAGCGCTTTCCTGGGGCTCTGGCCAGCTTCATCCCAGGCCTGTCCTGCTGCAGGCCGTTCTTCAGTGCTGTGTGCTTACAGGAGCCCTGGGAGTGTGTGTTCGGAAGAGGGGGAAGTTCCGAATGCCCGTGTGTTCAGGCGTGTCCTGTTGCGCCACGGCTCTCTGAGGCCTCCACAGCGGCTAGGAAAGCTGGTGAGCCTTTTCACTTCGGCCCGGGGACAGTGTTATCCGCCACAGGTGCTGAGTCGAATTCCTCTTTGCTAGTCAGTCCCAGCAGCACATCCTGCACCAGCCAAAAACAGCCCCGGTCCCCAGCACTTGGGGCTAAAGTCCCCCGGTGACTTCTCAACCCAAGTTGTCATTAGGTTTTACTACTGTGGTGGCTTTAGCAGTTGTTTTTGTACAACCATAAATTATTTAAACCGTGTGTGACCGTCAGTTTTACAACAGGTACCTATGATTTGTCTAATTTTGTGTATGCTCTGGTACACTACACCTGTCCTAGCAAAGGGCAGAGCGAATTCTGTTTGTTGGTCTTCACACCTGTGACTTCAAGAGGACATGTCTGCATTGCTGATTTCTTCATGTTGATGTTTCTGTGGCAAAGCCCTGCACAGGTCGTTTCTGAAAAGCCTTAAATCTCCGAGATGTTGCGTGTAGGGTCTACAGTGCAAAAGGCTGCCTCGGGACTGTGAGCCCTTTTGTAAGCTGGAAGCGTTTCTCTTACTACTGTTAACCTTTTCTAGAAAGTTTTCAATTCAGAGCTGCCAAAGCGTTCCAGTAAGCAGTGCCTTAGTAATACCTTTGTCGTGCCGCCAGCCTTTTCTTGCACCTGTTCTCGGTGTTCATGTCCTAATTGGCTAATATTTGAAACAGAAAAGCAAAAATGATCTCCACCTTTGATTTTCAAGCCCATTTTTTCTCCTGTTCCATAGGAAACTGACGACTGGATCTAAAACCTAAATAACACAGGTCAGTTCCTTGCCCGCCCTCTCAAATGTATATACCAAAACAAAAGGTTGCAACTTTAGTTTACTATGAAAAGCAAATTGTACTTTTATTGTTGCCTTTTAAATCCATGACCAAATACTTAGCTATTTGTGAATCTTCTGCACTCAGCATGAAAGTGCCTTTGGTTTGAGATTCCAGCTTAGAAAAGTGCTGCCATCCTCACAATAATTTGTAGAGAGACCAAAAATATTTTGAGATCACCATAATGCCTTTGGTTTACTGGGATGAGTAACCAGCTACAGGCCTCTGTTCACAAGCACGTCATGGCCGCCTCCTGCTGTGAGTCTGTCTACCATGGGCACGCCCACCACCACCGTCACCACCACCACTCATCCATAGTGTACTGCAGCAGGAGCGACCCGGAAGCTGTTCTGTCTGTGCGCCGCTGGCCGGCCATGTCACTTCCGCTCGTCTCTCAGCCCTGCATCCCAGCGAGGGACCTTCCGCACAAAGCAGAGTCTGGGCCGGTGGACTGATGCCGCAGCTTTCACCTGCCGTGTCCGTGTTCAGAGACTTTGTTTTCCATTCAAATGACAGTGCGCACTTATCTGGTTTACACAGTGACACCATTTTGAAAGTTGGAAGCCTCAAACCGAGATGAGCGTGCAGAACAAAAAGGCGTTAGGGTCATTACAATTGAAGTGTTCTTCTTAAGGGCAAACACGTTGCCTCTGAATGTTGGGAATGAGTGTGCTTCGAGAACCTTCCAAAGAGCACCTTTCACAAGTAGGCATTTTCCAAGAATGTTCTGGCCCTCAAAGGGGCAACTCTTTATAGAGTCTGTCTTGGAAAACTCAACAGCAGAGTGAAAAAGACAAGAAGGCTGAAAGACCAGCCCCTCCCCCCTAAAAAAGCCAAGGACAACAAGATTTTTCTGTGCTTATATATTTAAAAAAAACAGCATCCGACATCTTTGAAAATAAGCCTCTAAGTTTTTAATATGTAAGTTTTGTCTATTCTGCCCGGTGTCTCTAAGAATAACCTCACTGGGCTCTGAAATTTCAAGAGTGATTTCTGTCCACTCCAAGTTGTGAGTATTTATAGAAATTTTCTGGGGAAAAAAAAAACACCCAAAAACATACCATTTGAAAAAAGAAAATTACTCCACACACGTTGTAGTTAGCTGCTTGAATTCTCAGCTCCTTCCTGTCAGTTCTACACAACTTGGAAGAAATTAGTGAAGATACTTCTTTCCTGCTTCTCTTTTCAGCTGCCATGTACCTTGCTAGACTGTAGTGTTCTCTCGTAAGCTCATTGCTCACCGTGCTAGGAATGAAGACTTTTTTTTTGTCTCGAGTTTATTGCATTGCAAAGGAGGGTTTACTGAGGTCATGCATCGTGAAATAAGATGAAATATTTGTATTTATTGTCCTGCTTCCCAAGCTTGTTTTACTCTGTGGATTCACATTGGGTCACTCGTATGCCGCACTGTATCGTTTTAGAATTTGAAATGGTGTTTTTGTTCCCGCTCGTCCATCGTTAAATGTGATCAGATTCCGCCTTTCTCCAGCTGACTCTTGTCTGCCTTCCATTACAAGATTATTTGTCCTGTCCCTTCTCTGAGAGAGGCTGACAGAATTGAGTGTAAATCAATTGGAAACCATTCTGATTTTTTTTATTAGTCATTTTCTGTGATTAATTTCACTGTGTAAATTAGATATTATCTGCACTTCTTTAAAAAAAAAAAAAAAACTACGTCTCCCTGTTACCTCCTTGAAAGATTTTCTTCTGTAGGCTCTTTTTCAGTAGGCTCATGACTGCAGACAAGGGGTAAAAAAGGAAAATAAAAACAGTACGTGCCTAAAAAATGACAAAAAAAGTTTTTTGTAACATTTAAAAAAAGAAAAACCTGAATAGCCTTTACTTCTTCAATACGCTTCAATTTTATGTGACATGGTTTTGGCCACATGTGTTTGTTCACATTCTAAATGACTTTGTGGGATTCTCACAGTCTGCGTCTCCGTGTCCCGTGTGTAGACAATGGGCTTGTGACGTAAGCGTGTCATCTGGTCAGTGGCTCCTTTGATATTGTACTGCTGCTGGGGCTGGGCTTGGGGGCCTGCCTTTGGCTCACTGGGCTCCTCTTGGGTAGATTGGAGAGATGGGGGGTGGGGGTGGGCAAATTCTCACACACGTTTTCGTAATCTACTTGCAGAAACTTTGAAAAGGCATTTGGTTAAACCTCTTGGCAGTACAGTATTTTGTGTTTGTTAACGTTTGTGTTTAGGTACTGGTACCTTTTTGTTTAAAAATGTTCTCAGTGTTGGCTTTAAAGTGAATTTATCTTTAGTATGATAGTTATATGAAAATTATAGGGTTTGTGTGCAGAGAATTTTTTTATAAAGTGCTTTGTAAAAAAAAAATGTATTCTAGCTTTCGCGGTACATATGTGTGATAACTTTAATATCCATGACAGTTAAGTGCAATTATTTCATCACTCTAAAAATGCTATTTTTGTGTCAGTTCCTGCAGGTGTTTTCATGTCTTTGCAAAGTGACACATTTTGATGCCTTCTTGATAAAAGTGGTAGACATTTTGTAGCTTTCTAGAAACTTTGTATTCATACGGTATCAATGAAAAATAAAGAAAATGAAAGTGTGGGTCACCTTTCTTATCTGTGAAAAGTGTATGTTGTTGAGAATGAAATGTGCGTCTGTTGTGGGTGATCGTGTGAAGAACAGAGTACAGGAGGTGGAAGCCTGGATCGCTTTGACGGAGTCCACTGTTGGAATTTTAGGTGCTGTGTCTCGCAGGGTTTCACTAAACACACACACCGATCAGTCAGTTCCCCTTGCCTGTTTGTCACTCAAGTCCCTCACTTAAATGGACAGGAATTTTCCAGAGCAACTTGTCTGTGGATCCCTGAGAGGCCACGTTGCAGGTACTGCGGCTGGACCCTGGAAGAAGCAGGACACCAGCCCCATGGCACTGAGCACTTGTTGCTCACCCAGCTTGCTGGGCACCTGCCAGGAACCCAGGATGGAGGGGAGGGTGAGGGTCCAGCAGGATCCCTGCCTGCGTGGGGCTTTCACGCTCAGCAGGCAGATTTCACGTGGAGTTGTGACCTTCCTGGGGCTCATGATTGGAGCACGTAGAAAACAGTGGCACACCGGGTTCTAGTCCCGGTCGGGGCACCGATCCTGTCCCGGTTGCCCCTCTTCCAGGCCAGCTCTCTGCTGTGGCCAGGGAGTGCAGTGGAGGATGGCCCAAGTCCTTGGGCCCTGCACCCCATGGGAGACCAGGATAAGCACCTGGCTCCTGCCATTAGATCCGCGCGGTGCGCCGGCCGCAGCGCGCTACCGCGGCGGCCATTGGAGGGTGAACCAACGGCAAAAGGAAGACCTTTCTCTCTGTCTCTCTCTCACTATCCACTCTGCCTGTCAAAAATAAAAAAATTTAAAAAAAATTAAAAAAAAAAAAACAGTGGATTCACTAAATGTTGACCATTGGAGCATGTTATTTTGGTGAAAAACGTTTAAATCCATGCAGCTTTTTGGTAATAGGCATTTTCTATTAAGGTCTTGCTCATGAAATATGTTGACACAATGTATATACATTGTATCCTTTAATTCTCACTATGGTCTCAGTGACATTATTACCCCGAAACAGGTTCAGGCAGCATAGCTCATCCAAAGTCAGGGCTAGGAAGTGATGGAGCCTTCAGTAAGTTTGTCCTGTCTCCAGCCTACACTGTTGGTGCTTGCATTTTGGTTTTCTGCACCATGAAAATAGTTGAAGGCATGGGAGAATTCTGGCTTAAGGGGAGAAGAGCTTTTTTTAAAAGATTTATTTGAATGGAAAAGTGGGAGAGAGAGGGATCTTCCATCCACTGGTTCACTCCTCAGATGGCCTCAATAACTAGGGCTGGGCCAGGCCAGAGCAAGGAGCTTCATGTAGGCCTCCCACATGGGTTTAGAGGCCCAAGGACTCCATGTCTTTCCCAGGCCATTAGCAGGGAGCTGGACCAGAAGTGGAGCAGCTGGGACTGGAACCCGGTGCTCATTTGTCCCCCACCCCCTCACCTATACCACAAAGCCAACCCTGAAAAGAACTTCCTTAACACTGAACATCTCTGACAATGAGATCAGAGGCACCCTGAAATGCTTGGGTGTGTGAACCACACCTGGAGGGTCTTGCTTCTCCGTGTTCTTTAACATCTGGAGTCAAGCCTGCCTGGAATCTCAGGAAGTGTGGGTGGGAAAGTGTGAACAGAGAAGATCACACCGGCTGCCCTAAAAGCCTTCAGCAAGCCCTGTTAGGGATGCTGTTGTCCGGAGAGTGGCAGAGAGCAGTGGGGAGGTGTAAGGAGTGTTTTGTGGAGTCCTGCTGCCGCCAGGCACTTTGGGTGTCCCACTTTCCCAGTAGGGAAGTTGCAGCCCGGAGGGCTGGAGGCAGGAAAGCCACCTCCCTGACAGTTCTGGCTCTGCCCCTCCCTACGTGACACCTTTTCTCCTCTAAAGTCACTTCTGCCTGACGCTCCAGCCATCATGAGTTCCGCAGAGAGTGGCTGTGTGACGACATGGAATAGAGATTGGGCTTGTGGTGAGGTCAGGGAATGAACGTAGGGATCCCCTGTCCCAGTCAGTTTTCTCGGCTTAGTGCTTCAGGGCACCAGTGAGCACAGCAGCTGCTGGAGAATGTGTATGCAGCTCTTACCATCTGATAAACCAGTGTTGGGTAAGCCCGGGAAGCCTCAGAGTTGATAAAACTGCCTTCAAAGATACCCTTGATCGGTTTAACATAGCTTCTGGCAAACATCTAAGTTGTCAGAACCAGCAAATAGTCCACTGACAACCTGACTGCACCTCCAGCAAATATTCTCCTGTTTGCTTTGGCTTCCAAGAAGCTCGGACTTAACATCTGTGCTTTGTGCTGTTGATAAGGAACCAACTAAAACATAAAGGTACAAGAAGATTAAAAATAAAGAATGAAAAGTATATACCAGCAAAACACTAGCCAAAAGGGAACTGATAGAGCTTTGTGTATCATGGCACAAGGCAAAAATTTACCAAAGTAAACAAGGATTGCTTCAAAATGGTACAAGTTTTAGTTAACCCAGAAGAGTGAAGATGCTAAACTTTTATACTCCTAATAACTTTAAATTCTGTAAAGCAAAACTTGACACACTCACAGCCAAAGTGGGAGTTTTAAAAATAAAACTCATTAAAGCCGATCAAAAAAGTAGATTGGTGAGGTTTTGAGCAACATATTCAAACCTCCTTATTTTTAAAATACAAGGTGATGACCCCAACAATTAGAGACTATACCTTGTTTTCCAGTACACGTAGGATTTTTATGAAAACTGACCATGCCAAAGACCAAGGGTTTGGAAGCGATTACCCGTGTACCCCATCTAGCCCACTGCCTGCCTATGTTCATACAGTTCTATTGGAATAGAGCCATGCTTGTTCTGTGACTGCTTTCACAGTAGATTGGCAGTGTTAACTGTAATGGAGACCCTGTAACTCACAAAAGCTACAATGCAATCTGTTCCTATACAGAAAATAACTTGTCAGCCCCCCATCTGAAAGCCAACAAGCAAGATCTTATATCCAGTGGTCTTGAGAAGATAGCCATTTTTCGTCAGTGTATAGATACTCCAACAATGGCTGTAGGTCCCTTTGATGTCCTCGAGTGGGATTGTAGTACCCTCAAGAGCCCAGGTTTCCCCTTTGGTCAGTAAGTGGCCTGTGGGGTTGACAACAGGCTTAGATCTGGAAAGAATGGTTAAGGAATGGTGATTTTCCATTGCAACAGGTGACATCTCCCTTGATCTTGATATTTTATGATTAAGATGGCCAAGCATCATGGGTAGTGGCTGCCCATCTACCTTGTCCCTAGCTTGCTTTTCAGCCATCTCCACAGACGTGAGGCTGTGCTCCCTGGTTGTCATTCTTTGTTAGGGGTAATTATTGCTTTGCTTCTGAAGCTAAGTGTTGCCGCCCTTGCAGAATCAACTCCATTTACACAAGGGGGACCAATTTAGTATCAGTGTCTCCTACCATCAACCCTGGCTTGCAAGCCACCTCCGAGGGGTATAGCATTGGTGCCCACTCATTAGTGTACTCAAGTGAAGAGAGTCCTGGCCTTCCAAGGCAGTAGTCATGTGGAGGGTATTCTGGTCCTCAGTCATGAGCGCATGCCTGGAGCACTGCCGTCTGGGTCTGAGCCTTAGCTCACCCAGTACTCTGCTGAGGCAGTTCCTGCACCGCCACGGCCTCCCTGGCTCCGGGCTGTCCTTTCCTCCATGCTCCAAAGAGCTGTCCGGCAGCACATTAGGATCAGCTCCAGTTTCTGCCTGGATGCTACGTCCTGATCGTAGAAGAGCATCCTGCACATTGATAACGCCCTAATCTAACCCAGTTGTGTTCTCCCAGCTCCTGCTGGCGAGAGTACGAGACTGACCATATCCACATCACTTCGCTGCTAAAGCAAGGGCCTGACTTCCCCAGCTGGAGCAGGCTGAAGCTTTACCCTTAGTTTGGAAGCCGTGAGGGGAGGTGGGCAGGTGGCGGGGAGGCAAGCACTTCAGTCGAGGCCTTGACCTGGTCTCCAGGCGGGGAGGCTGCTGCCTACCATCAAGAGGAGTGGTCTTCCTCGAGCCCAGAGGGGCCAGAGTTCTCAGCGCTTTCACATGGATGTCCTCTCCCATTTCAGCGTCCCACTCCTAATCGATTAGTGCCTGACTTTAACACAGGACACTTGTGACGGCCGTCACTCCAGCTTTGCTCCTAATTTCTGGCTTGATGTTTAGCACAATCTTGCCTCTCGCTGCATGAGCTGAGGTTGTCTTCAGATGCTGCCCTGGAAGCCCTCCTGAGCCCCGCCGTGATGTCATCTCTTCTTGCACCAATTGAACTTAGTATCCCCCGTCTAGTCCTTAATTTTTTTTTTTTTTTTGACAGAGTGGACAGTGAGAGAGAGACAGAGAGAAAGGTCTTCCTTTGCCATTGGTTCACCCTCCAATGGCCACCACTGATCCGAAGGCAGGAGCCAGGTCTCCCATGGGGTGCAGGGCCCAAGGACTTGGGCCATCCTCCACTACACTCCTGGGCCACAGCAGAGAGCTGGCCTGGAAGAGGGGCAACCGGGACTAGAACCCGGTGTGCCGGCACTGCAGGCGGAGGATTAGCCTATTGAGCCGCGGCGCTGGCCTTAATCTTTATCATTACTCCCACCCCCACTTCTCATGCTAGGGATTGCCTAAGTCAGCACATGCCCTTCCTGTGGTCCCAATGCCAGTGTCCCACTGGTGGGCGCTCGGTCATTGTGGTGCTTCAACAAGCCAGGTGGACAAGCTGTCTTAAGTTCCTCCAGAAACAAACCCTGAAAAGGGACCCAGCTGTAAACAATTTGAGCGCATTAATAGAAATAAGAATATTATTTCATGTGATAAAATGTTACATTTTCCACAAAGATGAAGTAATTGTATATTGGTGTTAATAAAATTTCCTCAAAGGATATGAGCAGGGCTGGCACTATGGCCTGGTGGGCTAAGCTGCCACTCGCATACTGGTATCTCACATTGGAGCGCCAGTTCAAGTCCTGGCTGCTCTGCTTCTGATCCAGCTCCCTGTTAATGTGCCTGGGAAAGCAGCAGAAGATGGCCCAAGTCCTTGGACTCCTGCCACTACATGGGAGACAAGGATGGGGTTCTTGGCTCCTGCCTTTGTCCTGGTCTAGCCCTGGCTGTCACAGACATTTGGGAAGTGAACCAGTGGATGGAAGCTAGCACTCTCACTCTCTCTCTCTCTCTCTCTCTCTCTCTCTCTCTCAAATAAATAAATAAATAAATAAATCTTTTTTTAAAAGTTGTGAAGCAAAAATGAGAGAATGACCAAAGTGCAGAATCATTCATCTCTCAGTAATTGATGAAACAAGCAATTACAAGGAAGTATGTAGAAAATTTGAGGTTTTCATTTGTGTGTGTATGTGTACATCATATCCCCAAATTGTCAAGTTCACATTTTAATCACAAGTGGAACAATATGAAAACCACATGCCTGCAGAGTAAGCAAGTGTTTTGTGTTTCAGTATATTTCAAAAGCATTATGACAATAGATGGAATGCTGTGACCACAATGCAACTAATGTAGCAACCAGTATTAAAAGGATCATTAGAAAAAGCTCCAAATATTCCAGAATTATTGAACACATTGCTAACTAATCCACAAGAAAGGAAATCATGAAAATGAAGAAATATTTAAAACTGTGTGTTAAAGAAATACCACCCATTAAAATGTGAGGTGCAGCTAAAGCAGTGTTTTGAGGGCATGCAGGTGCTTGTGCCCAGAAACACGCCGATGAGGAAGAAAATGAACCAAGCATCCAACTCTTCAAATTGGAGAAACAAAATAAGCAAAAAAGGGGAAACTAATAAAGAACAAACTAGTGAATTAGAAAAGAAACACATCAGAGATGGACCAAAAGTTGGCTCTTTGAAAATACTAATAAGATCTGTAAAACATTGGCAAGAATGAAAGATGAAGGGGAGTTGGGGAAGAGAAAATGCAAATACTGCTATGAATGAACATGGGGTATCACTGTAGGTCATGTAGATATGTGAGTCCACTATGTAGCAAAAGCAAACTGATGAAATGGTGAGTTCATAGGAAACTATCTTAACTAGAATCGTCTCCCAAAGAAACTTAGATGGTCTGCTAGATGTATCCAGCTTTAAAGGAAGGAAATCCTGCAATCTTACAAAAAATAATCCAGTACCTAGAACAAAAGAAACAATTCTGCTCTTAGCTTAGGTCTTTGAGAAGGCAGAACCTGAGGCAAGGAATACAATGCTAATGCTTCGTTTGGAAGATGCAGGTTTAGGGCAGTATGGGAGAGAGAAAAATGGACATAAAGGAAAGGAAACCCAATGAAATAGAACACATTATTCACTGCCACTTCACAGGTAGTCAAAGGAGACTTACCAGGGTTGCTGCTTGGCCTGTGGACTTTACCGGTGAGATTCCAGGGAGAAACCATCTTGGAGTAGTTAGTGGGAGAAATGTTTTTTTAAGATTTTATTTATTGATTTGAGAGATACAGTTACAGAGAGAGAGAGAGGGAGAGACATAGAGAAAAGTCTTCAATCTTCTGGTTCACTCCCCAAATCCCAAATGGCAGCACTGGCTGAAGCTGGGCTGATCTGAAGCCAGGAGCCGGGAGCTTCTTCCAGGTCTCCCACGCGGTGCAGGCTGAGCACTTGGGCCATCCTCTACTGCTTTCCCAGGCCATAGCAGAGAGCTGGATCAGAAGTGGAGCAGCCAGGACTCGAACTGGTGCCCATATGGGATGCTGGCACTACAGATGAAAGTTTAGGCTACTATGCCACAGCGCCGGCCCCTGTTCTTCCTCTCTGAAGAGGTCCAGCTCCACCACCAATTCCAGCTTCTTATGAAGTTATTATTCAAAGACTTCCCCATTTATCACATATTTGTTTTTATTATTAAAATTTTCAAAGACTTACTTTATTTATTTGAAAGACGGAATTACAGAGAGGGATAGAGACAGAGAGAGAAAGATCTTCCATTCACTGGTTAATTCCCCAAATGGCCACAACAACCTGAGCTGATCCTATCCGAAGCTAGGAGCCAGGAGCTTCTTCCGGGTCTCCCACATGGGTGGCAGGGGCCCAAGCACTTGGGCCATCCTCTGCTGCTTTCCCAGGCACATCAGCAGGGAGCTGAATTGGAAGCGAAACAGCTGAGACTTGAACCAGCACCCATATGGGATGCTGGTGCTGCAGGCTGGGGCTTTAACCTGCTACTGCCTATTATTAAGTTTCAACAGTTTTATATATAAAATCTGGATGGATATCCATTCTCAGATAGATAGTTTGCCAAGATTTTCTCTTAGTCTGTGTCTTGTCTTCTCATTTTCTTAACTGGCATTTGAAGAGCAAGTGTTTCATCCTGATAAACTCTGTAAGTATGATTTGTGTTTTCTGTGTCCTGTTTAAGAAATAATTGTTCAGTCCACATCATAAAGATATTCTCCTATGTTTTCTTCTGGGAATTTTATAGTTTTAGTTCTTACATTTAGGTCTATAATTTACTTAAATTTTGGTTTATGGTATGAAATAAAGATATGCATAGGTGTATGTCACCATTTGTTGAAAACTCTTTCCAATTAAATTGTCATGTCCCCTTTGTTGAAAACCAATTGATGTAAGTGTAGGTATGTTTTTTCAACTTTCTGTTCCTTTCCATTGACCTATATGTCTATTCTCACTGCTGTGGTTATTGTGCACTGATGGTAAGTCTTGAACTTAGGTAGTTCAAGTCTTTCAATCTTAGTCCCTCAGTCAAGACTTTTAGGAAGGGATAAGTACAAAATTCAACAGACGAAGTGAAAGTGACTACGCCTGCTTCTAATCCCAGGAAGAAAGAATTCGGCCTTTCACCAGCATTTGTGATGTAAGCAATAGCTTTTCTATCATGAGAGTTACAGGAGCTGCCTTGCAATCTTTGGCTGATAATTCTACATTGGGTCACCTTGAAGTTGGTCTTCCGAAGTTGATTGTCTTCTCACTTGAGAATGGATCCTACTTTTCTAGAGCTTCATATGTCGGGTAAATTTGGATTGTACACATTCCCAGTGGTAGGTTGTGTAACTTCTACATTGTTATTTTCCCCTACTACGTGGTCCTCTTGTGCTAGCAGACATGTTCCTTGATTGAACCATAACTGCAAACTCGCTGTCTCGGGTGGCAGCACCAATCTCTTTCGCTGGGCTGCTTCGTGTCTGCTCTGCACACGAGTGGGTCAGGAATCAGCCAGAGACAGTGCTGATGGGACTCGGGAATCCTCTCAGGCTCGTTCCCTTCCAGGACTCCCTCTTCTCCCTCTGGCAGCCATAGTTGCCCCGTATGTCACCTCCTATTGCCATGGGCCCAAAAGACGACTGTTTCCCACCAGCACCAGCATGACCTGCGCCCAGGCCAGCAACAGCAAGCTTGCTATGATGACTCTCCTTCAGCAGGGATGTCTACCGGAGTCTGCTGGTTCTCTCCACTCTCCAGTTCTATCAGATAGCTGCCTTTCACATTACGTCATCCAGTAAAATCGCATCCAGGCATTACTATAAGCAGCACTCTGACTGCAGTGTGTTAAGGGCAAATACGAAGATGCTTCCTTTCTCGCAGTATTAGATGCTGGCTTTTTGGGCTTCTATATATTTTTGTAAGTTTTGAGCTCTTGCATGAGCATCCCAATTCTGTTGTGAAATCAGTATGACATCTAGTGGCTTGGCAAAGATTTGGACTGGTTTTTATGAGTCCATCTGGATTTGAGATTTCCTAGGTGCGGAGGTGGCGATGGTGCTGGGCATTATGTGTTAATGCAGTAGTGCTGTCTTATCTGTGTGGGGTATGTTCCAAGAGTCCACTGGATGCCTGGAACCACAGACAGTGCTGAACACTGTACACACTCTGTTTTGGGCTATAGGCGCTGCAGCATTGCTCTGTAGTGCCACAGTCAGTCCACCCTTCCATATTTTATGTCTAGTGCCTCCTGGTGCTTTAGGGTCACTACTGAGTAACATAAGGGTGACTTGAGCCCAAGTGCTGGAATACCAGAATGGTCCGCCTGATGGCTGAGATGTCTACCTGACGACTAATGGGTGGATAGCATATACAGCACAGGAACACTGGACAAATGGATGATTCATGTCCTGGACAGACGATGCAGATTTCATAACACCACTCAGAATCCCATGCAATTTAAACTCACGAATTGTTTATTTCTGGAATTTTCCATTTAATAGTTTCAGACACTGATTAACAAAAGTAAAAACCACAGATAAAGGGGACTACTGCAGTTTTTAAGAAATAGTTATTAGAGGTGCCAGCGCTTTGGTGCAATGGGTTAAAGCCCTGGCTTGCATCCCATATGGGCGCTGGTTCAAGTCCCGGCTGCTCCTCTTCCAATCCAGCTCTCTGCTGTGGCCTGGGAAAGCAGTGGAAGATGACCCAAGTGCTTGGGCCCTTGCACACATGTGGGAAGACCTGGAGGAAGCTTCTGGCTCCTGGCTTCAGATCAACTCAGTTCTGGCCATTGTGGCCATTTGGGGAATGAACCAGTGGATAGAAGACCTCTCTATGTCTCTACCTCTCTCTGTAACTCTTTCGAATAAATAAATCTTTTTTTTTTTTTTAAAGTCATTAGAAAGCAACTAACAGATACACGAAGACCTTGACTTCAGTCTGCTCTTTAGTAGGTAGGAAAGGAAAAGGGAGACAATAGGAAGAAAGGAGAAAAGAAGGGAAAGAAAAGGAAGGAGCGGCATGGAGTGGAAAGAAGAGGGCAGGGTAGAGGAGAAATGAGGCAAAGAGAGGAGAGAAGGGAGGAGGAAGGAGAATCGGCAGGATGTGGGCAAAGGGCGGTCCAGGAAGCGGAAGCAAGACTAAGGGTCCACAACTGGAATAACTGACAGTTCCGGAAACCGGGAGCAGGAAATGTGGTTCCTAGGCGCTCCGGGCCTGGGAAGGGCCTGTCCCGGCATGGAGCAGAGTTTACACTTTATCTAGTGGCCAGTGGCGGCCACTTGCCTTCGAGACCAGGGAGGGAGTGTGCTGGTGCTGCGCCAGCTGTGCTCACCGCCACTCCCAGCCTTTCCCTGCATGGTCCTCTCCAGGCCCCCGGCGCTGCCTGTCCACTAAGTGTGGCCAATGACAGAAGGTTCAGGGTGGGAAGAAGGCAGAAGCCAAGGCATTGGCCCCCAAGCCCAAGCACAGATGGCCTCTCCCGCAGCTGCCCGGCCCCTGCCAGAGGCACCCTCAGGGGTTGCAGCCCCAGTTCCAGGGCCCCCGCCTGTCACTCCCAACCCCGCTCTGTGGGTGTCTTTTGAGAAAAGACAGGCTTTGCTCAACTGCCCACCGGCAAGGAGGCAGGAGAAGGTGACTCGAAGCTGCCTCCTTAGCGGGCGGGGTGCGGGGAAGCTTTATGGACGAGGGAAGAGAAGGCCCCTATGTGGAAAGGCCCAGCACGGCAAAGCGATGGGTGAGGCGCGGCGTGGGCCCGCACGGTCACGTGCCCTTCGACTTCCGTGTCTAAGGAACGTCTCACTCCGGAAACGGCTCCGGGGTCCTCAAGTTCCGGTGTGGCTCCGGCGTCTTTGGTTCCGCCAGGTGGGCTGTCCTTTTGCGCATGTCTACGTCTAGTTTGCTAGTCTACGTTCCCTCTGCGCACGGGAGATGCATGTGCCCTAAAAGGCGGGAACCTGAAAACTAAGAGGTATGAGGGGGCCACTGCTACAGCGTGAGGCCGGGACCCGCCCCGGGGAGAAGGCGGGAGGCAGAGCAAGAGGTCCCGTGGCTCACAGGGTGGGGGCCCCGTGAGGGCCGCCTCACCCCGCGCTCCTGCCTCCCCGCTGCTGTCCCTGGGCCCCTCCAGCACCGGGAAAGCTCGGCCCTGCCCCATCCTCTCCAGGTCTGGCCCCGGGTCGCCCCTGTGTGATACAGGGGGCGGCGTCTTCCCCGAGTGCTGGCTCCTGGCTCTCCTCCTGCCCTCTGCGCGCGGGTGACCGCAGCGGGCCCACCGTCTCTTAGGGTGGAGCGCGCCTGGTGGGATTTGGGAGTGAACTGAACACCGTTTAGTCCCAGGCAAGCTCTGTCCGCCCATGTAACCTGTTCTGTTAAATAGAAGCGATGCTTTAATCCCTGCCAGCATCCCATAGGGGCGCCAGTTCGAGTCCCGGTTGCTCCACTTCCGATCTAGCTCTCTGCTGTGTCTTGGGATAGCAGTAGAAGATGGCCCAAGTCCTTGGGCCCCTGCACCTGCGTGGGAGACCCGGAAGAAGCTCCTGGCTCCTGGCTTCGGATCGGCGCAAGCTCTGGTCGTTGTCATTTGTGGAGTGAACCAGCAGATGGAAGATCTCTCTCTCTCTCTAACTCTGTCTTTCAAATAAATAAAATAAATCTTGAAACCCATTTGTTAAAAAAAAAAAAAATCCCCATTCTGTGTAATGGGAATTCTCCTTCTAACTCCAACCATTACGTAGAGAACGGATTGGATTTGTAATCCAACTGCCTATAGCCAAGAAGAACCTCACTGGTACTAGTCTGGCTTTTTGGAGGAAGCCGAGCGTTCCTCTCCGTCCTCAGACAATGTGGACATGTTCTGCTAAGTTTAAATTCCTTCAGGGAATTCAGATATCCATCCAGAGGTTTAAGGAGGAAAGGCAGCTTCGGGATTTGGCTGGGACTCGCGGCCCTGCCCTCAAAGCTGCCCCTAGTTTAACTTCATATTCTGCTTGCTGTCTTGAAATAACTTCTTTTTAAAAATCGTATTTATTCACTTTGATCTTTTTGAGAAGCAGAGAGAGCCCTGGAATTCAATCTCGGTCTTTCACTTGGGCAGCAGGCATCCAAGTAGAGCCCTCATCTGCTGCCTTCCAAGGTGCACGTTAGCAAAGCTTTGAACCAGGTACTCAGATACAGAACACGGGCATTGCAAGCAGCCCCCTAACCGCTGTGCCGAATGCTCACCTCGTCTTGAAATTCTTAATGCATTTTTAAAAAAGATTTTATTTATTTTATTTGAAAGGCAGAGTTACAGAGAGGCAGAGAGAGAGAGAGAGAGGTCTTTCATCTGCTGGTTCACTCCTCAATTGGCTGCAATGGCCAGAGCTGCGCCCATCTGAAGCCAGGAGCCAGCAGCTTCTTCTTGGTCTCCCATGCAGGTACAGAGGCCCAAGGACTTGGGCCATCTTCCACCACTTCCCCAGGCCATAGCAGAGAGCTGGACTGGAAGTGGAGCAGCTGGGACTAGAACCAGCATCCATATGGGATGCCGACACTGCAGGCGGAGGAATAACCCATGGCACCACGGCGTCGGCCCCTCTTAATGCATTTTTAAAGAAGGTGCTCTGCATTCCGGACCCCTCGGTGACATAGCTGGTCCTGCTACATCTCCCCCCCCCCCCCGCCCCCGGGTGCCCCTTTCGGAAGAGATTGGCGGGGTCTCCATGGTTGGACAAGCCCTGGGCACCACAGCCCCCCCCCCCCCCCCAAGGATTCTTTATGGCTCGCAGCGCTGTCAAAGCATCCCAGGCAGTTCTCCACATGGCCAGCAGAGGGCAGCAAACTGCCACGTGAGGGCGTCTTACCCAGGAGGACTGAGCTGGTGGGAAGCGCACTTTTCTGAATGTTTATATAGGGGGAAGGCCGACAGTGGGGGTGGAGGATATTCTGGGTTCTTTGTCTTTAATGTTGAGAACCGGAAACCCTGCGCTCCTGAGCGCACCTCTGACGAAGTGGACTGGAGCAGCTCCTTTGATCTTGACCATGCAAGCCGGCAGCCAGGATGAGAACAGCCAGACCTGCTAGGAAGGGTCTCCCACGGTGTCTGCACGGGGTCGTCCACAGACCGCTCTCATCCTCAGAGTGCTCAGCAGTTTCTGTATTTTCATCTGCATTTTCCTGACGAGGAACTGGCCTCAAGACAACTCCGCAGGCTGGCCTGCCTGTGTTGGAGTGCCTGGGCTCTGAATCTCAGCCCTGCCTCCGACTCCTGCGTCCTGCTGATGCACACCCAGGTGATGGCTCAAGCACTTGGGTTCCTGCTGCCCGTGTGGGAGACCTGGATGGAGACCCCAGCTTCTGGTTTTGGCTTGGCTGAACCCTATCTGTGCTGACGTCTGGGGAGGAAATCAGAAGATGGAAGATTCTCTCTCTCTCATATATACATATGTATAAATATACACACACACACACACACACACATATATATATATATATATCTTTGTGTGTGCTGCCTTTCAAATAAAAATAAGTAAATTTTCAAAATAGTATTATTTAAAAAAAAAAAAAAAGATGGAACTTTTCCAAGGTCACACAACTCTGATGTGAAACAATATGAATTTGAGTCTGGGTATACCGTGTTTTATTTTTTAAATATTTATTTATTTATTTGAAAAACAGAGTTACAGAGAGGCAGAGAGAGGTCTTCCATCCGTTGGTTCATTCTCCAAATGGTCGCAACTGCCAGAGCTGGGCCAATCCGAAGGCAGGAGTGTCTTCCAGGTCTTCCACGCAGGTGCAGGGGCCCAAGGATTTGGGCCATCTTCTACTGCTTTCTCAGGCCATAGCGGAGAGCTGGATCAGAAGTGGAGCAGCCGGGACTAGAACTGGTGCCCTTATGGGATGCTGGCACTGCAGGCAGTGGCTTTACCCACTATGCCACAGCACTGGCCCCATGGTACACCTTGTTTTAAAAAGGCAATGTTTTGGGGGCTGGTGCCGTGGCTCACTTGGTTAATCCTCCGCCTTGAGGCACCAACATCCCATACAGGCGCCAGGTTCTAGTCCCAGCTGCTCCTCTTCCAGTCCAGCTCTCTGCTGTGGCCCGGGAGGGCAGCGGAGGATGGCCCAAGTGCTTAGGACCTGCACCCGCGTGGGAGACCAGGAGGAGGCACCTGGCTCCTGGCTTCAGATCGGCGCAGCGCTGGCCATGGCGGCCATTTCGGGGGGTGAACCAATGGAAGGAAGACCTTTCTCCCTGTTTCTCTCTCTCACTTCTAACTCTACCTGTCAGATTAAAAAAAAAAAAAGCAATGTTTTCACAAGTCTGGTTTGCCTCTTTGAAATAAAAAAGGGAAAGTACCATTTTGGCTTACTTTTGCTTTGCTGGGTGGAATTCTTGGTTGAAACAAACCCTGTGGCTCTGTCCCAGCCCCATCCACCAAATGCTGTGATCTGGGATTACCAAGGAAAAGACTTCTTCTCCTTTTTGTTGTTAGGCTGACCCGGCAGCCCCTTCTGCATACTCCTGTGCTCTGTTGATCTACGGGGAAGCCCAGCATTGATTGGAGCCCAATGAGAGCTGACTTTGGTGAGTGCCTCCCTGTCTTCCTGGTCAGTGTGTGGCCATTCTGTTATGAGGATTAAGTGTAGAGGTACTTAGAGGACTTCGTTGTGGCCTATGGCAACCCCTTACCAAAATAAAACAGGTGTTTGCTAGTCAGTGGAAGTGTTGCCGTCCAGGGATGACAAAGTCAAGGGCACAGCAGCAGGAACAGGAAAGACTGCTGAGTGAGGGGAGCAGATGAGCTGTCAGAGGCAGTGCAGGCCTCACAGCTGGGCATCCACTGTTTTTTTTTTTTTTTTAAAGATCTATTTATTTATTTGAAAGAGTTATACAGAGAGAAAAGGAGAGGCAGAGAGAGAGAGAGAGGTCTTCCATTCGCTGGCTCACTCCCTAAATGGCTGCACCAGCCAGAGCTGGGCCCATCTGAAGACAGGGTCCAGGAGCTTCTTCTGGGTCTCCCTCGCAGGTGCAGGGGCCCAAGAACCTGGGCCATCTTCTACTAATTTCCCAGGCCACAGCAGAGAGCTGGATCAGAAGTGGAGCAGCCAGGACTCGAACTGGCGCCTACATGGGATGCCAGCACCACAGGCAGTGGCTTTACCCACTAGGCCACAGTGCTGGCCCCAGGCATCCACTATTAAACAGAGCCAACACTATGCTAGCTGCCTCATTTGAGAAGTAAGACTCCTTAGCCTGTGTTTATTTTGCTCTGTCGTAGTAGCTGGGGAATGAGAGGCCCTGTGATTAAGGGTGGTGGTGGTACAGGGAGGAGGACCGTGGAGTGACTAAGGCTCAGGGCCCTGGAGTCAGCCAGCCTGCGTGCACACCCTCATTCTGTTACCGACAAGCCATGGTCTTTGGGAAATTTGCGCCAGTATCTGGGCTTAGTGTCTCTGTGTACACTGGCGGCAACGGTACAGTGTTGTGAACAATGAGTAGGCTGCCAGATGATGCCAGGCGTTGATGGGACTCGCACACTGGAAGCCGTGCTGTTGCTTTCCCGCGCCGTGTTCAGGCTGGTGTTTGGAGAGCGAGTGCCCTGCTCTGGGAGGAGAGCTTGCTTCATCTGCTTTGCTACCTCCTCCCGTGAATGGGTCAGGAGGATGTGGCCCGGGTGCAGCATGGACTATGGTTCCGCCGTGAAAATGGAGGAAGTCCTGCAGGTACTGTGGCAGCTTGGGACTGGAGGTCACTGTCACCTGGGCACAGAGACACAGAGGCCGTGTGTTCCTGAGAGAGACGGGACAACGGTTTTCTCTCTCTTTCTAAGATTTATTTATTTGAAAGGCAGAGTTATAGAGGCAGGGAGAGAGAGAGAGGTCTTCCATCTGCTGGTTCATCCCTAAATGGCTGCAATGGCTGGAGCCGTGCTGATCTGAAGCCAGGAGCCAGGAGCTTCTTTCGAGTCTCCCACATGGGTGCAGGGGCCCAAGGATTTGGGCCATCTTCTGCTTTCCCAGGCCATAGCAGAGAGCTGGATCGGAAGTGGAGCAGCCGGGGCTCGAACTAGGGCCCACATGGGATGCCGGTGCTGCAGACAGCAGCTTTACCTGCTGTACCACAGTGCTGACTCTAAGACTGATTCTTGATGCAGGCTAGGTAGACAGGAACCCATCCCCCAGCATCTGGAGATGGGTCTCAGAGGCCCTGAGAGAAGTCAAGCTACCAGCTCCCATGATTGGAGACTTTCCCCCAGCTAACCAATCCAAATAGTCACTTCTCAATGCCTTATTTCCATTTCTCCCAACCAATCGGGGAGAGTTCCTCATTTACCAATGTATAAAACCCCCAAGCCAGTCTTCAGCAATCGCCTCCTTCAGGAATCCCTCCTTTTTGAAGACTCCTCATATGCATAGATTTCAAAAAAAAAATCTTTTTTTGCCCCACAATAAATCTCCTTTAATTGCCCAAACCGTTTGAAGTAGCTTTGTGTGTTGTTTTTCAGGTGCGCTTCAAAGATCGTCCGTGCTTTGCAGGCGGGTATGCTGGGGAAGGGGCTGCTCAGTCAGAGCCATCAAAGCTGCCACCTCCTCGAAACCCGAGAGGCTGCCTCCAGTCCATTTGGGAATGAGGCTCTGCAGGAAACCCAGTGGTCCAGTGCGACCTCCCTTAAAATAGTGTCCCTAACATGTAGGTCAGTGTCAGCCGATTCCAGGGGAGGACTTTGCAAGGCGATTTGTGCAGAGGCAGCCAACTTGCAGGCTCACAGGAGCTCAGGCATTGACGGCCAGATCTGGAGGGAAATACGCAAAGTCCCAGCCTCCTCACTGCACCCACTGGCAGCTGTCACCTCTGTGCCCTGTGGGTGGGTGGCCTGGAGGCTGCAGGGCTGAGGAGGCCACCTCAGGGTGGGAAGGGGGATTCACGGGGGCCTGAATTCCCCCTGAGGAGGACCTGCTGTTCTTCGTGCCAGAAAGGGAGAACTTGAGAACTTCGCCCTGCACTCTTATCTTCCTGCCCTTTCTCCCTCGGCCTCTTTTCTCTCCGCCTCCCCACTCTCTCTTTGAAGCTCCAGGGGACTCCGGAGGCCTCCCCTTTGTCCCCTCTCCTCCTCAGCTCTCTGCCGGTGGCCCAGGAACCACCCTCAAGTGGACCCTCGAGGCTCCTTTCTTCTGCCTCTTGCCTTGGTTGTTGTACCCCGGCCCCACACTTCTAATTTAATGCTGCTTTCTTCCTTGAATAAATATTTTATACATTCCTGTACCACGAGTACTCTTTCCAAGTGGGACCTGTCCAGGAAGAGACAAGCCAGGGGGTCCTTGGAGTTGGCCAGCATGGACCAAGTCCCTCCTCTTACTTGAGGAGCCTTGACACCCCTGGCGCCCTGTTGCCTTCTTCTTGATGCCCTGCAGAGAGTCACTGGCTGTACCTCTTGCCCATCGCCCTGGGGGCCTGTGTGCTTTCTTAAACCGCACAGGAGAACGAACACTGATCAGGTACTTAACTCTGTTGGACTCTTCCTGTGTTCAGCCTCACTGGTGGGTGTTGTTATCCCAGCTTCCGAAGGTGTAGGATTCTAGCAAGTAGTCAACAAAGCCAAACCAGTGATTAAAACAGGGGGAGGTGCATCTCCCCCACTTTGGGCTCAGCACGCTTGAGATGGGAGCATGCGTGGTGAGCGGGTGTAGGTCCCGGCTGAGCTGGGCCTGACATCTCTGCGCCGACAGCCCCCCACTGAGGCCTGGGCTGTGGCCCTGCACACCCCACCCTCTGAGCATCCTTCCAACCTGAAGGGTGATCCAGACAGTAATTTACAGCTGACTCCCCTAACAAGGGCTCTGGCAAGTCCCGGCGGGTGTCTGCTGGCTGGGGGTGCAGGCTCGGGGGACGCCCTTGTTGGCTGGCACAGGAACTGAACACCTGCAGGCCCCAGAAGGGTCCCCAGCCCACCCTCCGCCATCTCACGTGGATCCCTCCTTCCTGCTCAGGCGCAGCAGGGAGGGGCTGAGACATAAAATTCCAGGGACTGAAAATTCCTCCCTCAAGGACAGCCCCCTCCCCTCCAATTTCCAGTGAGGCAGAAATTTTAACTCTTCGGGGCAAATTTGCAAAGCTGAGTAACTACCTACCTATTACCCGCTTAAGTCCTGTTATTTGTTAACAGCATCTGAATGAGTAACTTGCTGCCATTGCTTTGAAACTGTATCTTTTACTAGGGAGCAGGAGTGATCAGACATGAGAGGTCGCTGCGCGAGCCTTCAGCGATGCCAGAGGCTGTGGGGAGCTGGCCTTCCCAGGCTTTGGGAGGTGACTGAAGCGAGCGCGGCGGGGCTGCCGGGGGCAGGTTTGGGGTTCACCTCTCTTGAGCGCTGTGTGCTGCTCAGGGACCTGCTCTCCGGCTGCCAGCTTCCAAGGCAGGGAAGCGTTTCTTGCTGCCGCTGGATTTTCCGGGCTGTTAGAGAAACAGCCCAGAGTAAACCGGGGTGCCGGCTGAACCGAAGTGGAAAGCAGCCCCAGGCTTCCCCCTGCCTGCCCCCTCCCTCAGGCCGCCTTCCCACAGCCATGCCCAACACTGCCCAAGGCTGAGTGTGGCTGTAGAAACCCTGGACGAAACAGTGGCTTTTGCTGGCGCCCCCGGGATGGGCACTTCTGAGCGCTCTGCGGGCCCTGCGCCTCAGGTGAGGACTGCAAAGCTGTCCATAGTGGAGGATGTTCCCTGCGGTGAGAGGACGCTGCCAGGGACTGGGGGAGGCCTGCGCGCCTGGGGCTCTGAGCTCAGCGCGGAGCAGGAGGTGATGGGGCGTGGACTTGCACTGCTCCAGATGGGCTGCCAGGAAATCCGCCGGGGCGGGGGGGGGGGGGCGACTTTTACAACTGCTCATTAGGACCCCTTCCCGGCCCCCAGCTCCGTACTCAGTAATCGGGATCTCTGGAGGCAGACCCAAGCATCGTTTTCCCAGCTTGTCAGGTGGTTCGAGGTGCAGGCAGGGTGGAGAGCTGACGGTGCCCAGTGGTGACGATGATTTGGAGGCTCTGGGGCCCAGCAGGGAGCAGGCGGAGCTTTATTAGCTGAGTGGAGAAGGCTCCGATCCTCCTTCCTTCCCTGTGGAAATGAGGGCCTTTGGGGGCAGAATCACTTCCACTTCCTCTTTTCAAAAGGACTCTGCAACTTAACCAGCTTACCTTTCTAATACTTAAAAATAAAATTTTTTTTGAACTGTTTGTACAACTTTTAAAAAACTTTTTAAAAGTTTAAAACCCAATAGAAAACTTTCACAGGTAATAGATACAACCCAAGCAGACTCTTTATCCCATTGCACTGGTTGTTGTTGTTTTTAATAAAGTTTATTTATTTATTTGACAGGTAGAGTTAGACAGTGAGAGAGAAAGAGACAGAGAGTCTTCCTTCCATTGGTTCACTCCCCGAATGGCCGCCATGGCCGGCGAGCTGCGCCGATCCGAAGCCAGGAGCCAGGTGCTTCCCCCTGGTCTCCCATGCGGGTGCAGGGGCCCAAGCACTTGGGCCATCCTCCACTGCACTCCCGGGCCACAGCAGAGAGCTGGCCTGGAAGAGGGGCAACCGGGACAGAATCCGGTGCCTGTACTGTATGGGATGCTGGCGCTGCAGGTGGAGGATTAACCGAGTGAGCTATGGTGCCGGGCCCCCATTGCACTGGTTGTTACACTCTGCCTTATTTGTTCTTTCTCGTATATACTTACATATATACTATGTATATACACACACATACACCTATACATCCCTATATACGTGTGCGTTTATATGTATACATAGGCAAACTCACTGCATGTATGTATAAATCTTTTTTGAAGATTTATTTATTTGAAAGGCAGAATGACAGGGAGAGGGAGAGAGTGAGAGACCTTCCATTTGGTAATTCAGTCCCCAAATGCCCAAAAGAGCTGGGACTGGGCCAGTCCAAAACCAGGAACCAGGAACTCCATCTGGGTCTTCCACATGAGTGGCAGGACACAAACAATCGGGCCACCAACTGCTGTCTCCCAGAGTGATTAGCAGACCGCTGAATCAGAATTGGAGCAGCTGGGACTTGAACTGGTGCTGCAGTATGGGATGCACAAGTAGTAGCTTAACCCATCGTGCCACAATGCCCAACCCTACCATATGTATTTTTTTCCTGAACCATCTGAGGGTGAGCTCTATACATCATGCTTCTCGATGCATGTATGCCCCTTCCTCTTTACTACATCAAATATGTATTTCCTAAGAGCAGGAATGTTTATCTTATACAAGCATACTACAGTTATAAAACCCAGAAATCCAGCATCAATGCAATTACTATGAAATGTCAACTACAGTCCACATTCTGATATTGCCAGTTGTTTCAGTACATCTTTTGTAGTTTTTTTTTCCCCAATATAGGGACTAATCCAGCATAATACATTGACTTGTGTTTACAGCTTACACTGTCTGAACCATGTGCACAGCTTAGCAAGCCCCGATCTAAATGCAGAAGGGGCTGGGGGAGGTAGCGGAGCACTTGCGTGCCTGGTGAGTTCGGATCAACCTTTGCAACTCTGATCCTTTCTGTCCAAGCAGGAGCAGACCTGAACTCATGGCTATAGGGGCCCCTTGGAGGGTCCCGGGGGAGGACACCCCACAGCCTGTTCCAGAGAGGGTGGATGTCTCCATATTCCGCTGAAGCAGCAGCTCCTCTTACCTAGAGCGCTCCTGATGTGTAACAAGAAGCCACTGGCTGGAAGGGCAGGGAGGGAGGGAAGAAAAGACTCGTGAGGAAGAAAGGGGTACTTGAAGTTGAAAAGCGGGACGGCCAACAGAGACCAAAGGTCTTCAGACGCCCGTGAAATGTGCTCCACTTCAGCCCAAGCTATCATTATGACTACAAAGCTATTTACCCATTTCAACGTTACGATTTAATACCGTGAATCAAGCATTTTATGACTTGAAGTCACTTCAAAAATACTCCTTGGCTTCTCCATGTCGCTGAAGAAGGGTCCAGAATTCTTTTCTGTTGAGTAGATCAAGGTGGCAAGTCGTAGTCTCCATCAAAAGGAAATGTTCCGAGAGCTTTGAGGGGGAGGGCCGGGCTTCTGGCCTGAGAGACAGGAATTTGGGCGCAGTGCCCAGGTCTTTTCTCACCCTGTGCGTGACCCTTCGAAGTCACATAAACCTTGCTGGAACCTCAGTTTCTCTCCCTGAAACAACCACCGCTTGCCTCCCCAGGCAGGCTGGGTGATGAGTAATGGCACGATGTGAGCAAGGATTCTTTGAGGCCTCTGGATGAAAGACACCCTGTAAACCCTGCTAAAGATTTACTGTCTTATTAAAGGAATAGCTGCCTATAGTACTCCACTAATAAATGTTGGCAAAGTAAACATCCCATTCATCCTGGCAAGGGCAGGCTCTTTGTCTATTGCCGGTGCAGTGAGAGAGGCTGTGTTCCAAGGCCATAAACATTTGTCTTATCATCGCTCAGAAACATTTTGTGGATGCATCAAAAAGCTTGTGGAAAATGGAATTAACAGATACAGAATATTTTAGTGCAAAGTTGAAATAAGCATTTCCCTTGAACTTTTGAACACCCCTCATATGCATGGATTTCAGCATTTTTTGCACCATAATGAACTTTTAGTTCCAATGCCTGTGAACTTGCTGAAGGACCCACATATCTGTACCGTCACCTGCAGGTGTAACTGACAAGCTCGGCCACCCAAACCTGTGCGACTGCTAATGAAGGAAACAGGTAGCACAGCTTTGTGCCTTGACTTGGGTCTGAGAAGAGAAACATGGATTGCTGGCAGAAAAGTTAAAGCCAGAACTCTGGTAAAACAAGGAAGGCTGTGAGAAGAATCTAGAGCATTGTGGAGCACTGGCTCTGCAGAGTTTCCTGACACATGACACGGGAAGGGGCCCGTGAGCTGCAGGAAGTCTAGAGTGATTTCAGAACTGCTGTTAATTCCTAGTGTTCACGGTTCTCATCCACTGAGTCCATCTAACAGAAGCTTAGCACACTCGTGTCCACCTGTGTCACCTGGGCATGGTAGGTGATTTCTCTGGTTATGTGGACAGAATAAAGGAATATGAGCCCAAGAGTCTATTGACTCTGCACAAACTCTGCAATCTTTTTTTTTTTTAAAGATTTATTTTTAAAATTTATTTGAAAGGGCTGGCGCTCTGGTGTAGAGGGTGAAGCCACCGCCCACAGTGCTGATATCCCATATGGGCGCCGGTTCAAGTCTCAGCAACTCCTCTTCAGATCCAACTCTCTGCTAATGGCCTGGCAAAGCAGCAGCAGATGGCCAAGTCCTAGGACCCCTGCACCTGCGTGGGAGACCCCAACAAACCTCCTGGCTCCTGGCTTTGGATAGGCCCAGCTCCAGCTGTTGCAGCCATTTGGGGAGTGAACTGGCAGATGGAAGGCCTCTCTCTGTCTCTCTCTCTCTGCCTCTGCCTCTCTCGCTCTCTGTAACTCTCTGCCTTTCCAATAAATAAATAAATATTTTTATTTATATATTTATTTATTTGACAGGCAGAGTGGACAGTGAGAGAGAGACAGAGAGAAAGGTCTTCCTTTGCCGTTGGTTCACCCTCCAATGGCCGCCGCGGCCGGCGCTGATCCGAAGCCAGGAGCCAGGTGCTTCTTCCTGGTCTCCCATGGGGCGCAGGGCCCAAGCACTTGGTCCATCCTCCACTGCACTCCTGGGGCACAGCAGAGAGCTGGACTGGAAGAGGGGCAACGGGGACA
The DNA here is from genome assembly GCF_033115175.1 of Lepus europaeus. Classification (NCBI taxonomy): domain Eukaryota; kingdom Metazoa; phylum Chordata; class Mammalia; order Lagomorpha; family Leporidae; genus Lepus; species Lepus europaeus. Next base: position 52,245,843 of record NC_084833.1, on the reverse strand, counting down.
GAATCCGGCGCCCCGACCGGGACTAGAACCCGGTATGCAGTGCTGCAGGCGGAGGATTAGCCTGTTGAGCCGTGGCGCTTGCCAATCTTTAAAAAATTTGAAAGGCAGAGAATTGCACAGAGAGAGAGAGAGAGAGAGAGAGAAAAGAGGAAGAGACATAGGAGAGATCTTCCATCTGCTGGTTCACTCCCCAGACGTCCACCATGGCCAGGGCTGGGCCAGGCTGAAGCCAGGAGCCAGGAGCTTCTTCCAAGTGTCCCCCTGCACTTCTTTTGAGTTGGGAGCTGATTCTCTCAGGGACCCCAGGTACAAGAGTGAGTGTACAGAGGAGTCAGAACGTCTGCAGAAGCGTCTTCACCTGCCATGGCCACTGCCTTCACTCCACTGGATTCCACACCTGGATTCCTCCAACTTCACTCACACACAGCGGGGCAAGACTGGTTTGTTTTTTTTCTGCTAGTGGACTGTCTCTGTTTCCCCGTCAATTTCAACGTGGAGAGGGAAGCTTTCCCACGAGTGACCTTTGGGAACAAAGGCAGAGCTGGAGTGAGCATCACGGCCACAGCGAGGCAGTCACAAGCAGAACATGAGCTTGCAGTCACCTCTGCGGGCAGCAGCCAGGCTACATCCTGGAGACGGTCGTCAAAGGGACCTGAGAAGGCAACAGACCGGATTCAATGCTGAGGACGGTGTGAAGAGGTGGGAGCGCGCTGTGCTGGGGAGGCAGGCGCGGACCGCGGATCCCTCTCAGGGACAGCCTCCCCCTGCAGCTGCCGCAGTGCCCTCCCCGTCCCCCGAGGGCCGCTCTCCCAGAGGAGCACCCTGCCTGCATTCGCGTGGCCTGCAGAAACTGGAGAAGTGACGGCCCTCCGGATGCGGACGCCGCAGTCTGACCCGGAGCTCTCCTTGCTGGCTGAGCTGCTTTGCTCTTGTCCTGGTCTCCACAGCCCCCAGAGACTGTCACCTGGGGGAAGAAAAAGTCTGTTATACTCACAGACTCACGGTGAGAGGAGCTGGCACTTCTCCCAGTGCACAGAAGAAACAAAGACACTGTTTTTAAGGGATTTTAAATGATAAATTCTTTTAACCTTCTACTTTAGATCTTGCCCTATATCTTGAGACTACAAGCGGCAACAAATCAGTGTTCCTCATGCCAGGACTCTCTCTCTCTCTCTCTCTCTCTCTCACACACACTCTTCTGTTTTGAACCCAGTGTTTCCGCCAAACCTCTTCCCTGTATTGTGCCATACTCTGGGTCCCCACCATCGCTGCCCGGGTTCACACTCTCAGCTCCCTCCCGCTAGTGCAGTAAGCCTGCTCGTAAGCCTCCAGCTCTGTGGCCTGCTGTCCTTCTGAACATTAGTTATCCCAGGGGCTGGGAGCTGGCCTAGTCATTAAGACACCCGTGTCTCATCTCAGAGCGTCTGGTTTCAGTGTCTGGCGCTGGCTCCCGACTCCACTTCCTGTCCACGCAGGCAGCAGTGATGGGTCATTGGGTCGCTGCCATCCACACGGGAGGACTGGATTGAGTTCCTTGTTCCTGGCTCCAGCCTGCCCTAAGCCATGGTGTTTATGGCATTTGCGTAATGAACTAGAGGAGGGAAGTGCTGTTTATCTCTGCCTCTCAAATAAATAAAAATAATTAAAAATGTAGAGCTCTAGCCTCGTCAGTCACTGTCTTGGCCCATTCTCATTGGCAAGGGCTCCCCATCACCTCCAGTATAGCACGCCACCATCTGAATGTGACATCAACTCCCGGTACCCAGGCTCCTGCAGCCCGTCCACTCACTTCTGTCTCCTGCCAAAGCATGCTGTCGAAAGGATCTCAGTGCCGGACGTCAGCCTCCGGCTGTTGCGCAGGCTGAGACATTTGCTCTTCTTTCCAGGTGAACTCCTGTTCATCCTTCAAGACCCAGATTAGACACTTGGCAACATTTAGAAACTCCTTTCGTATCTATTTCTGCATAAGGAATCGCCTGAAAACTTAGTGACTTAAAGTTAAAAAAAAAAAAAAATTATCAGCTCCTGGCTCCTGTAGGTCAGGAATTTGGGAGTGGTTTGGCCGGGTGGTGCCGGCATCCTGTGAGGCTGCAGGCAGAATGCAGGAGGGACTGCAAACATCTGAAAGCTTGAGGCTGGGGGATCCACTTCCAAGCTCACCCGTGTGGCTCAGCAGACCTCAGTTCCTTGCCTGCTGTTGGCTCCACCAGTTATTTGCTGTAACCTAAAGTAAGTCAAGGGGAAACTCTCCAGGCCGTGATTTCCACATCTGTGAGATCTGCCTGAGGGGACCTTAAGGCAGGGGTATCGGATCTAAAAAGATGATTACAGAAAGCACCTGGTGTGTAGGACACAGTGATGAATGTCAGCTGTTGTGGCCGTGATCTCGGTGCACAGCCTCCTCCGGCCAGTGGTCCTGAGGGTGCTCCCATGGAGCGCTCCGTGTTCTTGCCTGGCCTCTGCCTGGGCGCTTGCGCTCAGAGATGGATGTGTTTGCACCGTCGCATCTAGGGCCTCCTCACCTGCCCTCTTCCCGAACTGCTGGACCCTGAACAACCTCAGGCTCCTCTGACAATAGTAAGCGGCCACTCCGTTTTCCCACACCCCAGAGATGTGAATGAGATCCCATTTGCACCCTTCCATGGCAATCCCACGCTTAGCTTGTCTGTTAACTCCGTCGTAGGTGTGGCCATATGACTCAGGCCGCAGGGCCTTGCCCCTCCTGGAATTTGTTCTTTTGTCAGTTTTAGTCATTTGTCAGCCCTGAGTGGTTACTCCTCGCCGGAGCCCAGGCTTGGTGCCGGAGAGGCCGAGATCAACAAAGACAGGGATGTAGCCCTCTAGAGCCTCGGGGTTATTTCACATACTCACTCTCTTCTTTTCTTTGGATACATGCTTTTTCCCTTCCTGGCTTCAGTTGCAGTTTGATTAGTACCTGCCACCAGTTCCTGGGCACTAACTGTGTCAAACTCTGACCTGGTTACCCCGGCATTCCTGCTAGGCAGGTATTACCATGCTCTTTCTAACCATGGAAACAGAGGCCTCCTTCAGACAGAGTTCTCTCACTCCACAGCTTGAGCTGTTTCCAAAATGACAAGGGGCCGGTCTGAAGATTTTTTTGATGTTGAATTTATTCCAAGAATGGGATAACCTTCTTGCAGACTGGCGTAGCCCTCCGGCCCTGGTCCTGAGAGTGCGTCACATGCACCTGCAGGTGTGCGTCCAGGGGAGCAGCCGAGCCACTTCAGGTCTTTGTTTCCACAACAGCTCCGCAGAGCCATTTGCTCCTGGCTGCAGGGGACGTCCCACTGACAGAAGGGAGCATGCTAGCCGGGGGCCTGCCTGGGCCTTCCAGTTACAGGAAAGTCCTTCCAGATTTCTTGGCCTGAATTCTATGTCTCGCTACGTGTGGGTTGCCACCCCCATCCCAGGCCCATTGTCTGCTTTTCTTTGCCCTGCGCTGGCCTGGGAGTCTGATGCCACTGGAAAGCACCACCTCTCTATTTGCTCTTTGCTTCCCTTTGGTTTCTGCTGAAGGGAGGCACTGGTTAGAGACCAGGGGGCAGCAGGAGAAGGAGACTGGCGCATTTCTTCCCCCACTCCTCCCTGCTTCCGTGCTGGGCTCTCGGCAGTAGCTGTGTTTGTAGCTCCTGCCGGGACAGGTGGGAGGGAGGTAGTTCCTCTGAGACTCCGGCTGTCCCTTAACCCAAAAACGCTCTTTCTTCCCCTTGCCCTTTCAGGCCCTGGAGTGCCAGTGCCTTCCAGCTGATGCAGATTCCGCCTCGTACTTGGCTATGTCTCAACTCCATGAGCTTACAAAATACATTATTGCCTGTCAAGGTGTTCTCACCATTACTTGTGACCAAGAGCAGCACGTTTCACAGCAAACGAAGTGTGGCAGTGGGGCTCCCCCATATCCATGGGATCCATCACTTTTTTAATAAGAAGCAGCGGGCCAGGCAGAATGGTGGAACAAACAGCCCACTAAATACCGACCTATTCACAGCATCAGCGTAGGGTTCTATTTTACAGGATGCCATACATCTTTAGGCTCAGTAACCAGTATTATGTGGCTGTCTTTCCAATAGGCAAAATGCACAGTTTCGAAGGGAGGAGGCAGGAGTGAGCACTCTCATTCACCTAATAACTTACAGAGCTTTGTTCTGAGACCCGAGGGAGGACTGCTGCCAGCAGCAGGCACAACAGGTTCTGTTCAAACTGAGCCGTTAAAGCTTCTCCAGCCGCTAAGCTAAAAACCAAAGAAAGAATTGCTCCACCTGCTGCAGTGGTAGGCTCTGATTTTCACGGAGAATTTGGAAAGCTGACATACACTCAGAGGCATGGAAGACTCTCTGGGACCTGGGATTCTTGGACGCAGGTCTTGGTCCTTCCATGTGCAATAGGAAGACTTAACAAAAAAGGTTAGACCCTTTGGATATGAGAACTGGGCTCCTTCCACCAGGTAAAGCACCCACCAGCCAGCATTTTGGCTGAGGGAGCAGGAGATAAACATGGTGTAAGAGGTGGGGGAAGGAAGTCCCAAATACCAGTTCTGTTTGGCCATCAGTTAGAGAATCAAGGATTGTTTTTTTTAACTTCTATTTAATAAATATAAATTTCCAAAGTACAGCTTTTGGATTACAATAGCTTTTTCCCCCCCATAACTTCCCTTCCACATGCAACCCTCCCATCTCCTGCTCCTTCTCCCATTCCCTTCACATCAAGATTCATTTTCAATTATCTTTATATACAGAAGATCAATTTAGTATATATTAAGTAAAAATTTCAACAGTTTGCACCCACACAGAAACACAAAGTGTAAAGTACTGTTTGAATACTAGTTATAGCATTAATTCACATTGTACAACACATTAAGGACAGAGATCCCACATGGGGAGTAAGTGCACAGTGACTCCTGTTGTTGACTTAACAATTGACACTCTTGCTTATGGCATCAGTAACCACCCTAGGCTCTTGTCATGAGTTGCCAAGACTATGGAAGCCTTTTGAGTTCACCAACTCCAATCTTATTTAGACAAGGTCATAGTCAAAGTGGAAGTTCTCTCCTCCCTGCAGAGAAAGGTACCTCCTTCTTTGATGGCCTGTTCTTTCCACTGAGATCTCACCTGCAGAGATCTTTCATTTAGGGTGGTTGGTTGTTGTTGTTGTTGTTGTTTTTTTTTTTTGTTTTGTTTTTGTTTTTTTTTTGTTTTTGCCAGAATGTCTTGGCTTTCCATGCCTAAAATACTCTCATGGGCTCTTCGGCCAGATACAAAGGCCTTAAGGGCTGATTCTGAGGCCAGAGTGCTATTTAGGACATCTGCCAGAGAATCAAGGATTGTAAAAACTACATGCAATTTCATCCCTATAGGTTATGCATACAAGTAAAATGACACAAATATTTATTTATTCCTTTTCCTATAATTTACAGTTTATACAAGGATGCTTCAGAAAGCTCTTGAAAAATAGAATTAAGAGGGAAGTTTATTTTAGTGCAAAAAATGTTAAAACTTGGGGATGGCGCTGTGGTGGAGTAGGTTAATCCTCTACCTGTAGTGCCGGCATCCCATATGGATGCCAGTTCTAGTCTTGGCTGCTCCTCTTCCAATCCAGCTCTCTGCTATGGCCTGGGAAAAGAGTAGAAGATGGCCCAAGTGCTTGGGCTACTGCACCCATGTGGGAGACCAGGAGGAAGCTCCTGGCTCCTGGCTTCAGATCGGTGCAGCTCTGGCCATTGTGGCCATTTGGGGAGTGAACCAAGGGAAGGAAGACCTTTCTCTCTGTCTTTTCCTCTCACTGCCTGTAACTCTACTTCTCAATTAAATAAATAAAATCTTTTAAAAAATGTTAAAACTCATAGATAATTTTTTCTTAATACATATTTTCTGTAAACTTTTTCAAGCCCCCTCATATGTGTGACTTTCAAAAAGAATTATACCCAAGTAAACTAATCTTTTAGTTCCATTTTCCATAACCATTTTGAAGTACCCTAGTGGACTGGCACTGGCTAATGGCACCCTCTTCTCACAGACCTGCGTGCCAGCCCTCAGGTCCTCTTCTCTCAGCTCTGGAGCTCTTTGGACCAGCTGAACGACAGTGCATCTTCCCCAGAGGTCTGGTTGCAGCTCTGTAGGGTTCCTCCTCCACACGAAAGAGCCCAGGGGCTTCCATAGGTTTCCCCAGATGAAATTGCAGTAGTTGCTTCTATAGTTACTGAGTGTTTCTGTTGTGAGGTGTCTGGGTCCAAGTTCTTGCCTGTGATGCAAGAAAAGAAGTCATGGGTGTGATGTTGATACAGATCAGCAGGGAAGTAAAACTTATTTACATGCAGTGTGAAAGTACACACTGAACAGAGTATGGACATGCCCAAGAAACAACCATACTCAAGGCCCACTCCATCCCTTAATATGAGCTTGAGGCTTAGTGGGTACTGTCTGGGATGGGGCTTCACTGAATATTCCAAGGAGTTTGGTTCAGGGCTTGAGTACTGCCCATTTCCCTGCTGCTTTCTGGAAACCTCGGAAGTGTCATGGTGTCAGGTGCATCGTGGGAGTGGGAGAGTCAGCTATGGTATTTTTATAATGAGCTAAAGGTGAAGGGAAGAGGGTGTGACTGGCACCCAAGTAGGTTACTGTTAGCTGGTGCTGGTTCTAAGCAGTGAAACCATGGAAGCTGCCGTTTGCTGAGTTATGGGATAGTGTGCGGGTTTGAGCAGTGCAGGCGGGGCTGTAGCACCAGGCAAGGCTGCAGGGAGGGGTCAGGTCCTCCTTGTTAGCCACCTCCCTGCCTACTTCAGATGTGTATTAGTGATCTTTTGTTGTATATTAAAGGGCACCTGAACTTGACAGCTTCAAACAAGACATTGTTAGTATCTCCGTTCCTGTGGTTCATAAATCTGGACACAGTTTATAACAGGACTTCACTCCAGGACAGGGTCACTCGAGGGCTCAGGCAGCAGTCACCTCAAAGATGTTTTTTTTTTTTTTTTAAATATATGAAGATCAGTTTATTTACTCGGAAAGCAGAGCAACAAAGAGAGATAGGGAGGGACGAAGAGAGATTTTTCCATCTACTGGTTTATTCCCCAAATGGTTGCAACAGCCAGGGCTGGGCCAGGCCAAAGCCAGAAGCCAGGAGCCAGCAGTTCCATCCAGTTCTCCCACGTGGATGGCAGGGGACAAGTATGTGGGGTATCTCCCGCTGCCTTCCAGGCACATTAGCAGAGAGGTGGGTGGGAAGCAGGTAGCTGGGACTTGGAACCGGCACTCCAGGGTGGGATGCTGGTGTCACGGGTGGTGGCTTCACCTGCTGCTCCACAATGCCAGGCTCCACCTCAAGGCTTGATCTGGGGAGGTCACATTTCTGAGCTGACTCACATAGCTGGCAGAATTCAGTTCCTGCCAGGCTCTTGACCAGAAGTCCCTCTCAGTTCCTTCCATGTGAGTCTCTTCCTAAGGCAGCTTATAACATGGAATCAGCTGTCATCATAGCAAGGAAATAAGAGAGGAAAGAGAATGAGCAACATGGAGCCAGAGTTCTTTGTAGTCTCAGTGTAGAAGCCACAGCCCATCGCTTTTGCCCTGTTCTGTTTGACAGACAAGGGATTACACATGGGTGTGAATGCCAGGAGGCAGGAGGTTTTTTTTTTTGTTTTTTTTTTTTTTTTTTGGGGGGGGGCACATTTATTTAAATTAAAGAGAGTTAAACTTTTTATTTTATTTTTTAGAGAGAGAGAGATCCTATTTACTGGTGTGCTCTCCAGATCTGGGGCTGGGCCTGGGCTGAAGCTGTGAGCTGGGAACTCCATCCATGTCTCTCAAGCGGATGACAGGAACCCAACCACTTGAGCCGTTGTCATTGCCTGTCAGGGTGTGTATTAGCGGGAAGGTGGATTCAGGAGTTGGAGCTGAGTATCAAGCCCAGGTACTCTGGTGTGGAAGATGGGCGCATTAACCACCAGGCCAAACACCCGTCCCTGGGGCCGTGGCAGAGGCTCTCCACCACGTGATGGTAACGTGATGTTCTCTTTTGGCTTTGCAAGATTCCTATGAGCCGATTAATCAGTTCACTGGTGTGACTTCTGCTTTTGTTATTTGTTTTGTTTTAACTTGATTCTGATACAGTAGTCTCTTGGTTCTTCCTATTCTTGCTGCTTTTATCTTGCTTTGGAAATATTCCTTTCATTGGATATATAAACTTTGAGTCAATTGAGATGAATTATTTTAGCTGCTGGGACCCAGACCGATGAAGGAATGGATAGCCTGGATGGGTTGGTGCTGGTCTGGGGGTTTGGTGCATCTTGCATTGATACACGGCTCTTAGAATCAAAAGACTAGCATGCTGTCTAGGTTTGTCACTCTCTGGTCCTATGACCTTGACCAGTTCACTTTACCATTTTAAACTCCAAATGGGGAAAATAAGCCCTTAACTTTCTGGGCTATAGTGAAGATTAAATGAAAATGTAAGTGCCTGGAAGTAGCAAATAGTAAGCTCTCAAGCACTGGTTGCTCTTATGTTTGCAAATGTATCCTGAGGTTCAGTAAAACACACTAAAAATGTCAACTTCACAGCAGGAGAGGAGACTTTATTTATTTATTTATTATTTTTATTTGACAGAGTTATAGACAGAGAGAGAGAGAGACAGAGAGCAAGGTCTTCTTTCCATTGGTTCACCCCCCAAATGGCTGCTTTGGCTGGAACTGCGCCAATCCGAAGCCAGGAGCCTCCTCCCAGTCTTCCATGCGGGTTCAGGGGCCCAAGCACTTGGGCCATCCTCCACTGCCTTCCAGGGCCACAGCAGAGAGCTGGACTGGAAGAGGAGCAACCGGGACTAGAACCTGGCACCCATATGGGATGTCGGCACTGCAGGTGGAGGATTAACCAAGTGAGCCACGGCGCCGGCCCCAAGACTTTCAACCTTAGTGACACATTAGGTGATCTTTTAAAAAATATTGATCCCTGGGCCTAATTTTGGGCCAAATTAAATCCAGCACTGTGGGAAATGAGTGCAGGTATTGGTAGATTTGAAAAGCTGCAGAGTAATTCTAGGTTGGAGCCAGGGCTGTGAATCAGAACTCCAGAACCAAGCAAGCACACTCACTTTGCTGAGGCCTCGTGTCTGTGTCTACTTTAAAGTCTTCAAATCCATCGCCAGCCATTCTCGGGGATGCCCCTCACATACTGTGCTCAGATTACCCCCAGTCTGCTCCAATGGGAGAGTGTCACCTGCTAGCGTACCCCACCCCACCCCACGTCAACCTCACTGGCCATCCCTTGGACACATGCCCTTGGTCTTCAGGTGAAGCCCAATGTTTCTATGCTGGCTTCCTCCAACCCCAAATGCCCCCACATTGAACCCTAAATCTGTCTCTTTGCCTTCTACAGTCAAAGATTCCTCCCCAGGCCACTGAATTTGGCCTATGTTCATCAGATGAGGAGGTGAAGCAAATATGTGCAGACCTTATGAACCTATAACTTGCCCTAATTTCCACTGCCTGGCTTAGCTATTCATTCATTAAGTACCAGGCCACTTCAAAAAGTTCATGGAAAATGGAAATAAAGGATGATTTTATTTTGGTGCAAAAATGTTAAAATCCATGCATCATTTGTTATAACACACACTTTTCATAAACCTTTGGAAGACTTCCCGAATGTTTGAATTTCAAAAGGTTTTTCACACCAAAATAAACTTATCCTTTAATTCCATTTTTCCATGGACTCTTGGAAGTGTTATTTATGGTATGGCTTTTGTGACCAGAGTTGATTTCTTCATTTCTGAATATCTTGAATGGCCCCATGTGAGACCTACCATCTTTGCAGCTCTCAGACACATCCCCATGCAGCTTCCAGTGTTGTCTCACATCCACCTACAGATTATGCCTGATGGACAAGCCTGCAAAGCGGCAGCTCTCTGCACCTGCAAACCTGCTGCCCCCTTCCCTTTCCCAGTATCTCTGTCTCTTCAGAGAGAGAAAGTGACTGTTGCTCACTGCTTGTGTATGTAGCACACTGTCTGCCGTGACAGAGAGACCCTGAGTCAGCCTATTTATGGTTCCTCCTAAATGAGTCCCTGCAGAGGGCGTTTTTCACGAATATAAGCGTGTTAACATGGGTCTGAAAAAGGCGGAAGGCATGCTGCCCTAGTGCATTCCATTCAGAAGTGCCCTGGTCATTCAGTGCATGAATTTCTCACCTGCTCTCGCTCATGATTCACTTCTCAGTAGACGAAGATCAGTCACCTGACTTCCAGCCTTCTCAGACACAAACTGAAAGTGCCAGCTCAACTTTAAGTGATGAATCTGCACAATAGATTCCAGCTTACACACTTTATAGCTAGACTCTGTTACACCTGTGTATCGTCCTTGGACATTGCCAGAGGCGGCCGTGTCATAGGCTTGGAGAGATGTGAAATACGTGGTTTGTGTGCTGTCACTCTCTTGGGCAAGCAAGGTAGACATCCCTACTGTCTTTCCCTCTGGATGAGGCCTTGACTTTCTCAACACTAGATCCAGTGGTCATTACCATTAGAAGCCTGTGCAAAAGGGGCAAAATCTATTGCCCACCACAATCAGTGGGAGAAATGTCATTGGAACTGTACACACTGACATTTGGAACTCAACCTTATAACTGTTCAACTTTAAGTTTTCTTATTTATAGAATGGGGTATTACTGCGTCCTTCCCATGGTGTGGTTGTGAGAATTGCTGAGTTAATACATGTGAAGCACCTAGTACTTCTTTGTCTCTGTCTGTTTTCTGTTACTACAACAAAAGATCTGATATCTGGTAGTTTAGAAGTTTGTCTGGCTCATGATTCTGGGTTGGGAAGTTCCTGAGCATGGTGTCAGCATCCGAGGATGGTCTTCTTGCCGCCTTGTCTGTGGCAGAGAGCATCATACTGCGAGACAGATGCCAGCTCTCCTTATAGAGCCCTGAGGCGGGCCCGGGGGCCCCACCCTCATGACCTCATCTAATCCGAATTCTCCCCAAGGGCCCCACCTCCAAATACCTATAACATGTACTTGGGGATTCAGTTTCTAACTCATGAGCTTGGGGATGCATTCAAAACACAGCACCCTTCCAGGACAATAAATATGGGCTCCTCCTTCTTTTCTCTCCCTGTGAGACATTTCCTTGAAGATTTAATGAAGATTTTCTTGCATCAGTTTAGGGAGAGAGTATATATGGATAGAAATGGAAGCATTTTCAGAGTTTACAGAGGAAGAGCCACAGCACCTGGAAATTCTAGCTGTAGAGGGAGGCCCCAAAGAGAAGAAGACAGGACAGTGAGGTGGGCTCTTGAAAGATAAGAGATAGTAATGAGGGATCATTATGAAGAAATCAAAGTGTAAGACAAGCTAGAAGAAAATAGCAAAGCAGTGCACATAGCCAAGCCTGCGATGCTGGTACACTGGCTGTAAATAAGCACAATTCTCAAATGAGTTCCCCACCTGTTCTCCAGCCATTTGATCCTTTCTTCTTTCTGGTGTATCAGGAGGCCTGCAATGCAGAGAGTGCCTATGAAGCAATGAGATGGATTCCAAAGTGAAGCATGGGAAAAGCCAGCTTCAGTATTTCAGAGGCATGTCTGATTAGTGGTTACTCATATGGAGAATCAATGTTTTACTCATGGCTGCCAAACCCATCCCAAACATGGTCTGCATGGCTAGGCCAGTGGGAAGAAGAGGGCCTGGGAGCAGAAGGCTTTTACTTAACTGTGGAGCACCCATGACCTCCCAGTTTTCTCATCTGTGAAATGAAGGGGGCGTTTGAGGGGGCTCAGTGGTGTGTCAGAATGTTTTTGGTTCTACATGATGGAAATACTGGCTCATAATGGCTTAAATAATTACTGGCCCATGTAACTGAAAGGCCCCAAAAATGTGAAAAGCTTCTGGAGTTGCTCAGACAACTTGACCAGGAACCAATATTGCCATCACCATTTGTTGGCTCAGCTTCCTCAATGTTGCATCTTCCAGGCAGACTTCAGCTGATCCTTGAGGTTGCAAACAGCTTCCAGCTGTTCCCTGGAACTGAGACTGAGGGAATGGCCTCAGGTGTAGAATGAAGCAATAATCCTTGTGCCAATGTTGTTAGTGTTAAGTTCTGAGATTTGCTTGAACCACACCCCCTTAGGTCACATGCCTGTTCCTGAACCAATCACTGTTCCCAGGGGTTGGAATGTGACGATTGGTCGGGCCTAGGTCATGTGATGCTAGGTCCAGTCTCATTGCTGAAGGCAGATTCAGCTTCCTCCTGATGCAGGGATTCCCATCTGGAATAAGGACAGTTGGGAACTAGGAAAGTGCAGAATCAAACAGCACATTTTCAGTGTCAGTGATTTCAGCCTCGTTCAGGAGTAAGCAGAATCCCAATAGAGTAATTATAATATATACAAATATAGCTCACTAGCTGATATGGAAATGGACTTGGGCCCTGTCTCCTGTCACCCCTAAAACACCTGCTGAGAAACCCAGTGCTCCAGGGCGCAGGGATGAAGAACATCTCTTTGGGTGCCTCCAGCGCAATTCTTCACTGATATTTGAGAAGCAAGCATTTTCTTTTTTTAATTTTTTTTATTTGACAGGTAGAGTTATAGACAGTGAGAGAGAGAGAGAGAGAGAGAAAGGTCTTCCTTTCCGTTGGTTCACTCCCCAAATGGCTGCTACAGCCGTCGCTGTGCCGATCTGAAGCCAGGAGTCAGGTGCTTCCTCCTGGTCTCCCATGCAGGTGCAGGAGCCCAAGCACTTGGGCCATTCTCCACTGCCCTCCCGGGCCACATCAGAGAGCTGGACTGGAAGAGGGGCAACCGGGACTAGAACCCAGCGCCCATATGGGATGCTGGCGCTGCAGGCGGAGAATTAGCCAAGTGAGCCATGGCGCCGGCCCTGTAAGCATCTTCTTGGACAGGATATGTTCCTATCTTCAGCACTTTTTTTTTTTTGACAGGCAGAGTGGACAGTGAGAGAGACAGAGAGAAAGGTCTTCCTTTGCCATTGGTTCACCCTCCAATGGCCGCCGCGGTAGGCGCGCTGCGGCCGGCGCACCACGCTGATCCGATGGCAGGAGCCAGGTGCTTCTCCTGGTCTCCCATGGGGTGCTTATCCTGGTCTCCCACTGCACTCCCTGGCCACAGCAGAGAGCTGGCCTGGAAGGGGGGCAACCGGGCCGACTGGGACTAGAACCCGGTGTGCCGGCGCCGCAAGATGGAGGATTAGCCTAGTGAGCCGCGGCGCCGGCCCCTGTCTTCAGCATTTTAGCAGGCCTTGCACTGTGTATTCTGTGGACAGCTTTGTGACTAGCTACGATGTTAATTTTATTAAGAATATGATTCTCCCAGCTGTCTGCTAATGGCCTGGGAGGGCAGTGGAAGATGGCACAAATGCTTGAGCCCCTGCATCCACAGGGGAGACCCAGAAGAAGCTCCAGGCTCCTGGCTTCATATTGGCCCAGCTCCAGCTGTTGCTGCCATTTGGGGACTGAACTAGTGAATGGAAGACCTTTCTCTCTGTCTCTCCCTCTCTCTGTAACTCTGCCTCTCAAATAAATAAATATTTAAAAAAATATAATGCTCTCTAAGGATTTATTTATTTGAAAAGCAGAGTGACAGGGCAGACAGACAGACAGACAAACACACACACACATGGGGTGGGGGGAAAGAGTGTGTTTTCATCCATTGGTTCACTCCCAGATGGCTGCAACAGGTTGGTATGGGCCAGGCAGAAGCCAGGATCCAGGAGCCAATACAGTATTGTCTTTTTGTGGCTGGCTTATTTCACTTATAATGTTGGCAAGGTTCATCTGTGCTATAGAATGTGTCAGAATTTCCTTGCTTTTTAAGGCTGAATAATGGGATGGGCATTGTGGTATAGTGGGTTAAGGTGCCACTTAGGATGCCCTCATCCCATAGCTGAGTCCGGGCTGTTCTGCTCCTGATCTGGTTTCCTGCTGATGCATCTTGGGAGGCAGCAGGTGACGGCTCCAGTGTTTGGGGCCCTGCCATCCACCTGGGAGACCTAGATGGAGTTCCAAGCTCTTATCTTCGGCCTGGCCCAGCCCTGGCTATTGAGGGCATTTGGGAGAGAAAACCAGTGGATGGAAGAGCTCTGCCCCCCACCCCCTCTCTTTCTGTATCTTTGTGTCTATCTTTCAAGTAGATGAAACTAAATAAACATATTGAAAAGGCTGAGGCCGGCGCAATGGCTCACTAGGTTAATCCTCCGCCTGTGGCGCCGGCACCCTGGGTTCTAGTCCTGGTTGGGGCGCCGGATTCTGTCTCAGTTGCTCCTCTTCCAGTCTAGCTCTCTGCTGTGGCCCAGGAGTGCAGTGGAGGATGGCCCAAGTGCTTGGGCCCTGCACCCGCATGGGAGACCAGGAAGAAGCACCAGGCTCCTGGCTTCGGATCAGCGCAGTGCGCTGGCTGCAACACACCGGCCATAGCAGCCACTTGGGGGGTGAGCCAATGGAAAAAGGAAGACCTTTCTCTCTTTCTCTCTCTGTCTGTCCAAAAAAAAAAATGCTGAATAACCATTCATTATACGTGTATTCGATTATCCATTTGTATATGCAGACACTTGCATTGTACCTCCCTTTGGATAGCGTGGATAATGTGACTAAGAACATGGGCATACAAATATCTCTTTGAAATCCTGCTCTCAATTCCTGTGGGCGTATGCGCACTCAGTAGAACTGCTGAGTCATAAGGTGAAGTCCCTTAGCGGTAAGCTTTAGTTTGTAACATTCCTAAATGTGTACTCTGCAGTAGCAGATACAGACCAATAATTCAGTGATTTCATTGGATAGCTGGACAGTAGCTATAAAGGAGCAAGTCACTGGGCAAAACTTTTGTAAGATCAAGTGGCCTCTTTCCTATTCATGGAGACTTAAGCTCATAAGGGTTCGATTGTGTTCTGGGCTTGCATTTGTGTAGGTCTCACAGTCCCACTGTCAAGTGTAAGGGCCCCATAGTCTAGCCCAGGTTTAACTCAGAGCACGGGCCCAAGGAAACAACGCCGTGCTTCAGGACTGAAACAAAAGAGAGCTTCTTCAGCAGACACGGGGGACTGCTGTGCTCCCCAGACACCACCTCTTTCTGCGTGTCTGGCTCCCAGCCTTCCTGTTCTAGCTGACGGACAGAACCACAGCAGAGGACGTGTCTCCAATTCTTCCTCAGTGGAGGAATTAAAAACAACTCCTTGTGTACATGTGTACAGGATTTCGTCGCTGGAAAGTTATTTTTCTCAAAGATGCCATTGAGACAAATTTGATTTCTTCTCAACACTGTTTCTGAAAGGGTTTACACCTGCCATTAAAACGATCATGCTTTCCAGTCAAGAAGCATAGCACTAAAACTCCTAACTCAATCAACTTCCCGGAAAAACGCCAGCTAGCATTTGGCACATAAAATGGCAGTTAGCTCGAGGACATGCCTCGTACTGTGGGCTGAAGGGCAAGCAGCTGACACACAGTTTGTGCTGGAGCCCTCGGAGAGGAGGTGTTTGTATGTCTCTACAATGAGGAAAGGCCACACTTTGGGTCAGGGCCATTGTACCCTGCAAAAGCTGGGGAATGTTTCAGATGTGGCAATGAAGGCTCTGTCTCGTTCACACACTCATTAACAGTATCACCTTTCATTAATTGGATCGCAGCAGATAATGAAAATTAATCAAACAAAACCCCTTTTGACATAGTCTTCCAGGGTGATGTCATAGACATTGAGTAGGCGATGCTTTTTGCTCTGGAGCCATCTCTCTCACTGTAGTGCTGTACGTTCCCAGGATGACTTGTGAATCAGGAGTTAGGTGGGCTTTGTGGGAACAAAGACTAAGAATGCTAAGTGTCCTGCAGAGTGTCTTTCAGATGACTGCAGACACTGCTACCTTAGACTTTCTTATTTAGGCATTTCCATGTTATCACCCTGTAGCCTAGGCGTCCACCCACAATACAAGATTGCAATGGGATAGTGAATGAGCAGCTCTCCCCTACTCTGCCCTGTCTCTCTCCCTCTTCCCAGGGGCATCTCTTTCTCACCTGTCACATGTTGCCATTATTGTCTCCTGTAGATATGTGATATATATGTGATTGCTACCCTTGGGGAAAAGGTGGCTAAAGGAGCGTTTGTGAAAAGTGTATGCCCATTTTGTTTGAAAGGCACACACACACATACAGAGTGGAGGGGGGAGAAAAAGGGGGAGAGAGAGAGAGATCTCTGTCCACTGGCAGCAATAGCTGAGGTTGGACCAGCCTGGTATTCAATCCGGGTCTCCCAAGTGAGTAGCAGGGACTCAAGTACTTGGGCCACCAACCAGTGTATGCACTAGCAGACAGCTGGAACATGAAGCAGAGCTGGGACTCAATCCCAAGGCACTCCAGTATAGCATGTGGGCACTTTGACCACTGTACCTAATATTCCCCCCACCCCAAAAAGCTTTCCATTTTTTAACTTGAGAGGCAGAGAGATGAGACAGAAAGACAAAGAAAGCTCCCATCATCTGGTTCACTCCCAGACACTGCAATGGCTGGAGCTGGAACAGGGTTGAAGCTGGGAGACAGGAACTCAATTCAGTCTCCCATATCTCTCTCTCTTTCTCTCTTTTTTTTTTCCATTTATTAAACTTTTATTTAATGAATATAAATTTCCAAAGTACAGCTTATGGGTTACAATGGCTCCCCCCCTCCCATAACTTCCCTCCCACCCGCAACCCTCCCCTTTCCCGCTCCCTCTCCCCTTCCATTCACATCAAGATTCATTTTCAATTCTCTTTATATACAGAAGATCAGTTTAGTATATATTAGGTAAAGATTTCAACAGTTTGCCCCCATATAGCAACACAAAGTGAAAAAAAATACTGTTGGAGTACTAGTTATATATCTTTTTTTAAATATTTCTTTTATGTATTTGAAATTCAGAGTTACAGAGAGACAGAGGCAGAAGCAGAGGCAGAGAGAGAGAGAGAGAGAGAGAGAGAGAGAGAGAGGTCTTCCATCCACTGGTTCACTCCCCAGTTGGCTGCAATGGCTGGAACTGTGCTGATCTGAAACCAGGAGCCAGGGGCTTCTTCCTGGTCTCCCATGTAGGTGCAGGAGCCCAAGCACTTGAGCCATCTTCCACTGCTTTCCCAGGCCATAGCAAAGAGCTGGATCGGAAGTGGAGCAACAAGGACTTGAACCGGCGCTCATATGGGATGTTGGCACTGCAGGCATTGGCTTTACTCACTACGCCACACCCACTACGCCATAGCACTGGCCCCCTCTCATGTCTCTTAAGCCATGACTACTACCTTCCAGCAGGAAACTGGAAGCAGGAGCCAGAGCTGGGATTGAACTCAGGTACTCTGATATAGAATGTGGGCACATTAGTTGGTAGGCTAATGCCCACCTCAGTAGGACAGTTCTTATCTCTGGCTCTTTTCTCCAAGTTCCTTTAGGGTCAACCTTTATTGTACATAAAAATCTGCTTTAAATGCAGATCTCTAAGCCTACCCTCAGGAATTCTGATTTCCTAGGTCAAAGATGGAGTCCAGGAATCTGCATTTTCATAAGCACTACAGGTGATTCTGCACGGGTGACTTTTGGCTTTCCATGAAGAAGCCACATCCCTGAGGAAGGCAGCCCAGAGCTCAGTCTGGGGACTCCTTAAACAAGAGTGGCAGTTCCCAGATCTTCACCAACGCAGCTGAGAGCCAACTTCCATGAACATGCTTTGCTCGAAAATTTTCTAGGGTTAATCATTATAAGGAGCTGGTTCAGGCATTACAATTCAGCCACACTTTTGCATGGCTCAGTGTAATTAAGGACGGAAGTTCCTGTTTGGAGTATTGCACAGCTGCCATGGACCATGACTGACTGAGTGGAAAGGTCGGCTTCCAGACAAAACACCGACTTTGTGAGCTGGGAAACTGGCCAATCCCTTCCCCTTGGCCTCAGTTTTCTGGTGGATAAGGCAGCCATGTCTTACCTCTCATAGGTGTTAGGAAGATTAAATGACTAAAAACCACGAGGTCAAATGACAAGCCCTCTTGGAGACCCAGTGTGAGGACTTAGCCAAGGGTTCTGCTACCACTGTGAGCATAGTGCTGTCTCTAGAAAGCCCGCCCAGAAGACAAGGTGCCAGTCCAGTGTAAAGCACACACCTTCTGCCAGTGGCACACTTGATCTTCACAACTTCAGGACTGAGTGGTCCCAACCCAAATCCTTGAACTTCTTTTTTGAAGATTTATTCACCTATAAGATATCTATAAGATAGATAGATAAATAGATAGATGAGAGAGAGAGAGAGAGATTCTTCCATCTGCTGGTTCACTTCTCAAGGGGCTGCAATGGCCAGGGCTGAGCCAGGTGAAGCCAGGGGCCAGGAGCTTCTTCTTGAAGGGACCCAAGCACTTGGGCCATCTTCTGCTGCTTTTTATTTTATTTAATTGGCAGGGCGCTGGATTAGAAGTGGAGCAACCAGGGCATGAACTGGTGCCCATATAGGATGCTGATGTCACAGGTGGTGGCTTAACCCACTGTGCCACAGCATCAGACTCCAGCCCTTTAACTTTTAAAAGTTATAATAATAATTGAATAATTCAGTAATACATGAGTAAATTCATGTAAAATCATTTCAAAATGAAACTAAATGCCCCTTTTGTCAAACTTATGCAATGTCTATATTCTTTCAGGAGAGATTTGCTGCTTTAGGTCAGGTGCCTATTTGTAAGACCTTTCTCTGTGCATACACATAAAAATATCTGAACCCCTGGGAAACATACAGAGTGCATATGGGTTCTGTTTACATTTTTTAAAATATAAATGGGAGGATGGCATTGTGGCACCACAGGTTAAGCTACCACATTCCATGTCACAAGTGCTGGTTTGAGTTCCAGCTGCTCTGCTTCAGATACAACTTCCTGCTAATGTTCCTGGGAAGGCAGGAGGTGATGGTCCTTGTGCCTGAGCCCACCCACGAGGGAGACTCAGATGGAGTTCTGGGCTCCTGGTTTCAACCTGGTCTAGCCCTGGCTGTTACGGCTATTTGATGAGTGGACCAGTGGATGGAAGATCCTTCTCTCTCTCTCTTTCTCTCTCCCTCTCTCTCTCTCCTTCCCTCCCTCCCTCCCTCTCTGTCACTCTTTCAAATAAATAAATAAATAAATGTTTAAAAAGATATAAATGAGATTCTATTGTTCATGAAACCTTAAAAAATTCATGGAGAATATGTATTATGAAAAAATTATACATGGATTTCAAACTTTTTGCACCAAAATGAATTTTTTAAAAAATTTATTTGACAGAGTTGCAGACAGTGAGAGAGAGAGACAGAAAGAAAGGTCTTCCTTCCATTGGTTCACTCCCCAAATGGCCACTACAGCTGGCGCTGCACTGATCCGAAGCCAGGAGCCAGGTGCTTCTTCCTGGTCTCCCATGCGGGTGCAGGGCCCAAGCACTTGGGCCATCCTCCACTGCCCTCCCGGGCCACAGCAGAGAGCTGGCCTGGAAGAGGAGCAACCGGGACTAGAACCCGGTGCCCATATGGGATGCCTGCGCCGCAGGTGGAGGATTAACCAAGTGAGCCACGGTGCCGGTCCCCAAAATGAATTTCTTTTAATTTCATCTTTCTATGAACTTTCTGAAGTATCCTCATATACATCATCTTGAAACTTGCATTTTACACTGAACAATTCACCTTGGAAGTTTGTGATTGCCTGTATTTATTGCTGGATTTAGTTGTCGCTGAACCTGACAAGTTAGGGTATCCTGCAGGCTGTTCAGCCTTTCCTTTATTGCTCAGGATTTCTAGGGTTTGCATTGTTTTGCTAAGACAGAACAGTGGCCCCTGCACATGCCTCCTCGTGCACAGGTGTGTTTCTCTGAAGCGGATACCAATACCGTGATGTTGCGATGTTGCTTCGCAGTATGCAAAGGATGTGTGTTTTTACTTTTTATCAATTTTACAAAATTATCACAAAGTAGACACATTGATACATCAGGGGGGTTTGAGAGGATATTTCCCTTCACCTTGGCTAGCACTGCTATATAGTAATGATTTAAAAGTGTTGATAATCTACTCATTCACTTAAATTTGCATTTTCCTGGTTACTGCTGCAGTTGGACATTATTTCCTGTTTGTGGGCCATACGTGCTTCTTCCTCTGTAAAATCCTGTAATCTGTTCTTTATTCATTTTCTACAATGTAGCATAATTTTTTTCTTACTGAAATTTGGGAGTTTAAAAAATATTTACTTATTTTCATCTACTTGAAAGGTGGAATGATGGGGGCGGGGAGGAGGAGGAGGAGGAGAAGGAGGTGAGAGAGAGAGAGATCATCCATCAGCTGGTTCATCCCCAAATGACTACAACAGGCAGGACTGGGCTGGGCCAGGCTGAAGCCAGGAATCAGGAACTCCAGCCAGGTCTCAGATGGGTGGCAGGGGCCCAAGCACTTGAGCCATCACTGCTGCCTCTCAGGATATGCATTAACAGGAAGCTGACTGGGAAGTGGAGTAGCTGGGATCCCAAGTGTTGGCTTAACCTGCTGCACCACAATGCCCACATCCTTGGAGTTTCTTATTTGTTCAGAATCCCAATCATTTGTAATTTGTTTTCTCCTGAGTTATTACTTGATTTTTAAACATGATTTATGTTTGTTTCAAGTACAAGTGTCAAATGAAAATGATTTAACCCAATATATCCAAAATTAGTATCATTTTAACATGTAATCAATATTATATATCCCTAAGATAGTCTACATGTTTGTATTGAGGCTTTGACATATAGTGTATATTTTATCTTCAGACTACATTCTGATTCAGAAGCCACATTTCTGATTCTTTTTTTTTTTAATTGATTGATTTGAAAGCCAGAGCCACAGAGAGAGGAGAGGCAGAGAGAGAGAGAGAGAGAGAGAGAGAGAGAGAGAGAGAATCTTCCAGCTGCTAGCTCACTTCCCAAAAGGCCACAACAGCCAGGGCAAGGACAGACTGCAGACAGAAACCAGGAGCTTCATTTGGGTCTCTCATATGGATGTAGGGGCCCAAGCACTTGAGCCATGCTCTGCTGCTTTCCCAGGTGCATTAGCAAGGAGCTGGATTGGAAGTGGAGCAGCTGGGATTTGAATGGGTGCCCATATGGGATGTGGGCATTGCCCATAGTGGCTTAATCTGCTTTACCACAGCATCAGTGCCCACATTGCAAATTCATAATAACCACACATTCCTCATGGCTACTGTGTTGGATAGTGTAGCTCCAAGGCTCAAGAGAGAAAAAGTCTATGATGTGCTAAAAGAAACTTTGTCAATTTGTATTCAGTTTATGTTGAAGCAATCAGGGTCTGAGTTTCAAAATATTTCTTTTATTTGCTTGAAAGGCAGAGTGACAAACAGGGAGAGAAGATCTTCTATCCACTAGTTCATTCCCCGAATGCCTGCAACAGCTGAGGCTGAGCCAGGCCAACACCAGGAGCCCAGAACTCCACCCAGGTCTCCCATATGGGTGTCGGGGACCCAAGTACTTGAGCTGCCTCCCAGAAGCACCCTAGCAGAAGCTGAATCTGAAGCAGAGGTGGACTCCATCCCAGGCACTTTTGATATGGGATGCAGATGAACCAGTGGTCTAACCTGCTGCACCACAACATTTGCTCTAAAATGAAGATACTAGGAATAACATGGTGACTTATCCTTCATTACTGTTATCAAGCAGCCTGGTAGTATTGCTCTACTTTTACAAGACCGGCAGTACAGTTTTGTCAGGATGGCTGTGACATCACTTGGCAATAGGAAGTTTTCAGCTTCATTGCCCTCTTAATGAACCACTGTGCTTACTGCTATGTTGTTACACAGCACATGACTGCATATACTTCAGTTCCTGGCTTGTAGCTCCTGGCACCTTTTAATTTCCGAAGTGCCTTCAAACAGTAAGAGTATTTTTGGTTACAGTATTTGGCCTTTCCTCCTTGGTTCCAAAGGCAGCTGTAAAACAACTTCAGAGTGATACAGGTGAAACACAGTCTTTTGTTATTTACCACAAGTTCTTTCAAACACACCGGAGTTTGCCTTAAAAAGACTGGATCACCACAGGATGGGGGCTGATGCCAGGTGCTCTGAGGGGCTTTTAGCCTCCAGCCCCACCTTTCAGGGAGAGGCGAGAGGCTGAAGGTTAAGTTGACCACTGATGGCCGATGGCTTAATCGTTCACATGTAGGTAATAAGGCTTCTATAAAAAGGCCACAAAGGACTGGATTTGGAGAGCTTCTGGAGAGCTGAGCACACGGAGAGGACATGGAAACTCAGTGCCCCTGCCCCTGGACCTTGCCTTACCCAACTCTTCATCCAGTGTTCAGTGGTATTCTTCATAATAAGCCAGTAAATGTAAGTGTTTCCCTGAGTTCGGGCAGCTGCTGTAGGAAATGAATAGAACACAAGAAGGGGTTGGTCAGAAGCATAAGCAAAACCAGCTGGGGTTATGATTGGCATACGGGAGGTGGGGAGCGATCTTGGAGACGGAGCCCCTAGCCTTCAAAGGATGGGATGTGATGCGCTCTCTCCAGGGAGACAGAGTCAGAATTGAGCTGGGTTCGACTGTGGCCAGCACATGTCTGCCGCAGAGATGCCTGTCTGTTTGCTATGTGTGGGAACTCCCTCCCACTCTCCCAGACATGCACACTCGCTCATGGAAGTCGGCTGCAGTGTTCGCCCAGTGAGAGCGCAGGAGAAGTCAACTTTTTTTCCTATATCCTCTGGGTTGATACTCAGATTAGGCAAGGTAACCCCGCAGTTCACCATCTGAAGCACTGCTACATGACCATGTGCATACTCACCTCGACATTTGAATTCATGTAATTCCTCCCACCAAGGATGCCTTCAACGCTGCCTCTTCACTTATTGAAGCCCTGGCTTCCTCAGCCTTCCCATTCTATCCTTTAATTAGAGCAGCCGAAATCTTGTGTGTCCCATTCCTGCAGCAGGATTCCACACATCTGTCTGGGTCTAGAAAGTTACCCTGAGTGTGGCCCAAGATCTTAAATGTGATTTGATTTTGTGTTCCTTAGCACAGAAGAGATGGAGAGCTACCTCGTGTCAGGTACTGCGGGCACGAGGACTAAATCATAGACAAGACAGAGTTGCTGCTTTCTCTTGAAGCGTTCTTAGTCTTATGGGGGATAAACAGACATTAAACAATGCATCACAACACTGCAGCTTCTGTACTAACAGAGGCAGAAGAGCCAGGAGCCAATTCTGCTTGGAAGAGGAAAGAAAGGCCTCCCAGAGCAAGTGATCTTTGAGCTAAGCTTCTAAAGTTTGAGTAGGAGTCCTCTCATGGACTGAGAGAGATCCTGATTGGGAGTGGGGGATCATGTACAAAAAATGTGGATGCATCAAGCTGCAGGAGCTGTTCCAGACAGTGAGGTGTTGACTTGCTAAAATGTAGGATTCATCCATCAGCCCCTTTGTTGGACAGGTAACGAATGAACTTAAAATGTGCCAGGCAATTTTACTAAATGCAGGTTTGAGCAAAGCAGGCAATTTTGCTAAGTGCAGATTTGAAAGTGAGCAAAGCAGATATGATGTCTCTCCTTATGGAGATTCACATCCATTAGGGATGGCACCTGATTACAGAGCTCCAACAGCCCTGTGTAAGAGGGGAAGGTGGAAGGGCCAGCCCAGCGTGTGAGGGAGGGCTGGGACAGTGGACTGTGAAGCCCAGCCCCACACACAGCTCCTAGGATGCAGATGCTGGATACCATCAGGCCCCGGTCTCCGAGCTTCCTTCCCATAGCTCTAAGTGCCCTTGCCCTGCCTTTTTAAAATTATTATTATTTATAACAAATCAACCACTTACTAAAATTAACTCATTGAATTGAGGGAGTGGTACAGCCGGCCCTACAAGGTTCTAATCATCAGACTCAGGAGGTCATTTGCTTCCCCAATAGAGAATACCTGAGATAGTTGATTTTCTCTCAGGGGTTTCTTTTTGGGGGAATTCAGATTCCAGGGCAGAATGTAACTACCACCTGTGTGTAGTCCCCAGACTGAAGCCCGCTTGGTCACCATCAAAATTCCCTACAGAACACAGAATTGCCAAGCAACCTGAACCTGGACACGTGCTGAACACACACTTCTTATCCCAACCTCAACCCATAAGAGCTTTCACCCCTAAGCCTTTGGGCCAGGCTCCTTGCTCTGCACTCTGCAATAAATACTTCCTTTCTTCCACCACTCCAAAGGCAGTGGATTGGCTTTCTGTGCATCAGGCAAACAGACCCAGTTTGAGGGGCTCTATTGCAACTATTCCAACTCATTTTGGGGATTGTTCTATGTAGCTGGGCCAGCTTGTAAGAAACCTCTGTTACTGTGCTGGGAGAAGGAATCCCCATTCAGTCTGTCACCAAGTCCTGCCCCTGCCATCTCCTTGACAGCTCTTAATTCTGTTCAGTCCTCTCTCCACCATTCTTCTCAGTGCAGGCCACCACCTCTTCCTGAGCAAATCTGACAGTTTTCTAAAAGGCCTCCGTGCTTATCCCCTCTTCCCCTCCATGTCCTCCCCCATGCAAACAGAGTGAACTTCGAAAAATGAAAATCTGATCACATTATTCCCTGCGGAGGCAGCATTCTGCGCTGGCCCCAGGGTCTCCAGTTCCCTTTAGTGTTGTGCTACACTACAGAGCAAAAAGCATTTGGCAGATGTGTTGAAGTTACTGCTAATCACTTGATAGAGAAATGATGCAGGCATCTTAGCTAAGCAAGTCCTTTATAAGCAGAGCATTTTCTCCAGCAGGTACTGGGGGTGGATGTCAGAGGTTAGAAGCAAAAGAGGTCTGGGTGGATTTCACCTGCCTTTGCTGGCTCTACAGTGAGCACAGAGGGTTTTCCCTGGCCCGGAGAGAGGTCTCTAGGAGCAGAAATGGAAAACATGGGTATTGTTTTGAGCCACTAAGTTTGTGGAAATTGATTACACAGAGGTAAAAAGCCAGGGGGTGAGTGTTTGGCTTTGCACTTAAGGTGTTAGCTGGGCAGATGTTGTGGCACAGCGGGGTGAGCCACCACCTGTGATGCCAGCATCCCATATGAGTGTTCCAGTCCCGGCTGTTCCACCTCAGATGGTTGACGGGCCTGGGAAAACAGTGGAAGATGGTCCAAGTGCTTGGGCTCCTGCACCCACATGGGGAGAATTAGATGGAGTTCCAGGCTCCTGGCTTTGTCCTGGCCCAGCAGTCATTTTGGGAAGTGAACCACCAGGTAGAAGATCTCTCTGCAATTCTGCCTAATAAATAAATCTTAAAAGCAGAAGCTACCATATCCCATGTTGAAGTGCCTGGGTTAGACTTCCAGCTCCCTAGCTCCTGATTCCAGCTTCCCACCAGTGGAGAGACCCTGGAAGGCAGTGGTGATGATAGACTCCTGGGGAGGTGGACGGGGCCGGGGGGGGGGGGTGTCGCACTATCTGGAGATGAGAAAATTCCAGCTTCTGTGAGCAATGTTGGTGTCGTGTGTGAGTCCTTGTAGTCAAGGTTTTTCTCGTGCTATTGTAGCCCCTCTAGGTAATGAGAATTCTGTTCGCTTTGGGAGAGAGTTTCATGTGTTTTTTGTGGAGTCTCGATTGGAACTGTCATCCATTTAACCAATGAAAACAATCCCTTTCCCAGATCAATCATGTGAATGCCCCCTTTCACAGCCTATAAAACCCTAGACTATCGGGCTTGCAGTTGGCTCCCGTCTTTAGGGACCCCTCTAAGTGCTGCTGCGAGTTCCCCCCCTTGACTTTTTGCTTTTTTTAGGGGTCCCTCTTAGTACTGTTGAGATTTTTTTTCTTCACTTTTGTTTTTTTAAATAAACCTCTTCTGCTTTACACACCCCTCCTTGTCCCTGCGCTTCATTTTTCATGAGTGTGAGACATGAATCCAGCAGGGGGAAAAAACGTGGGAACTGCAGACTCCTGCAACAGTGATGGCTCAAGCAGCTTGGCCCCTGCTACCTGCATAGGAGACCAGGATTTGTGAGGGGTCAGGTAAGGTCCCTGCAAGAGTGAGGAAGCGGGGCGCCGGATTCTGTCCTGGTTGCCCCTCTTCCAGGCCAGCTTTCTGCTGTGGCCCAAGTCCTTGGGCCCTGCACCCGCATGGGAGACCAGGAGAAGCACCTGGCTCCTGGCTCCTGGCCGGCCGCAGCGTGGCGGCCATTGAAGGGTGAACCAACAGCAAAGGAAGACCTTTCCCTCTCTCTCTCTCTCACTGTCCACTCTGCCTGTCAAAAAAAAAAAAAAAAAGTGAGGAAGCAAGCGCCCGCCTTGGCAGCTGCTCACTTGAGGCTCCCCATCCTGACTGCTGCAACAGCAGGCTCCCTGGCAGCAGTAGAACTTGGGCTTTGCTCACTTCTGTTTCTTCAGCATGGGACAAGAACCAACATTGTTCTTGCCCCATGACAGATTGAGTTCCTGGGCTCCTGGGTTTGAGCTGGCTGTTAGGGGCATTTGGGAACCAGCAGATGGGAGCATGCATATACTCTCTGACTCTCTCTCTCTCTCTGCTTTGAAAGAAAGACCTCTCAGGTTTCTAATTGTTTAATAAAACTGCTTTGGTGAATGTGCCAGTATCCAGGAATGTTCCCCAGGGCCGCCTCCTCTCCCTTATCACCCGGGCATTTTCACACAGTCAAGTAGCCAAGTATTTCCATTATCACTGCTTTGCTGATGAGAAAACTGAGGCTCAGAGAGACAAAATGCTTGTCTTAAGGTCATGGCTAGTAAGTAGTGAACTGAGATTTTTCCCAGTCTGACCTCTGAATCTGCACTCTAGTTTCTCAATGTCCTTGGGACAAATCCAAATAAATAAGCATGGATTTAAAGGGTTTTCTTGGTCTGGTTCTTGTTCAACCACCCAACCTTATTTTTCGACACTCCTCTCACTGAAACTCCTTGCAGCCTCAGTCCGTGCCATGCTGTCTCAGTCCCTTGACTTTGCACGTGGGTTCCTACGGCTTGAAATACTCTCTCCCACCCCCTACTCTCCATCTGTTTTCCCTTTAGTTGACTCAAATGGTCTTTGGGTCTTGTTTAAGGTGCTACTTCCAGTGGGAAGCCTGCCCTGACCCCAAGGTGGGGCTGGATGTTGCTGCAGCATTCAGGAAGTGCTCTGGTGCCACCTGCTCTCCCTTATGAGTGGGGAGGCACTGGCTTGGGCATATTTATTCAGCTGTTCACCCCCCCCCCAACGTCTTCACCCCCGATGGTGAGCTCCTTGTACACCAGCACTGGTGATCTGTTCATTACCACATCCTTAGCACACATCTAGAGCACAGTGGGAGGTCCTCTTACCCTATACTTGTATTTACTGAGACAGTCTACAGAAGTGCTTTAGCCAAGAAGCTATGGGGAGGGGGCAGCCTATTGCCTGGCCAGCATCCCATATGGGCACTGGTTCAAGTACCTACTGCTCCACTTCCAATCCAGCTTCCTGCTATTGTGCCTGGGAAAGCAGCTGAACATGGCCCAGGTGCTTGGGCCCCTGCACCGACATGAGAGACCCAGCATGGCCCAGCCTTGGCTGTTGTGGCCATTTGAGGAGTGAACCAGTGGAGGAAGATCACTCTTCTGCCTCTCCCTTTCTGTAACTCTGCCTTTTAAGTAAATAAATCTTTTAAAAAGGAAAAAAGAAGCAGCTGTGGGGAACCACCGATGTGTTGAAGCATGGCGGTGAGCTTATCAGACCTGTGCTAGCAAGGGCAAGCTCAGGGCAAGCCATGCACACAAGGGACCACCCTCACCAGCAGCGGAGAATGCAAATTCACTTGCTTTGGAACGTGGTCTCCTGACCACGTCCGGATACTAGGAAATCCCAGACACTGTCACGGTGATGACCTCGGTTTCCCCCGTAAAAAAGCTCTTGTCTTGGGGCTGGACCCCGACAGCAAACTCCACAGGGAATCCAGATTCCTGACAAATGGAATGTGGAGCCCGCAGCTGGAGTTCTGCGGGCCCCTCCAGCCTAGACCTTTCCATACCTACACTTACCCGCTTGCTCTTAAATATGCCGATTGCTTCCTGTGGAGGAAGACTGGGAGACCTGCGGCTGGAGGCAGTGCGCACAGCTCCTGGCTGGCCACGCGAAGCGATTAGAACGCTCGTGCCTAGTGCACTCCCCAGACGGCGTTCTTGAGGGTGAAGGACCGCGTCGCGGGGCGCCGGGAAAGATCATCCAGATGGCTCTGGATGCGTAGAGAGGAGCAAGTGGGCCGAGGGAGCCGCAGAGCTGAGCCCTGCCGAGGTGCGGGCTATGGGCCTCGCAGCCGAGGGGCCCCGAGGCCTCCCTCGCTCCGGCTAGGGAAAAGAGAATCGGACGCTTGTAGGGGAAGGGGCCAAGACTCTGGATGACCGCGACGCGCACTACCAGGCTGAAAGGGGCGGGTCTGGGCGCTGCGCCTCCCGCGCTCGGGGCCGCAGCTCTGGGCGCTGGGGGCGGGAGGAGGTGGAGCCACTTGGGGAGGAGCAAAACCCGGAGGCCCCGGGCACCTTGGGCAGAGCCAGAGCGGCAGGAGCCCGAGTGCGGGCGCCCTGCCTTGGGGAGCGCCCGCCGTCTGGGCTGAGCGCAGCCTCAGCCGCTGCAGCCAGTGCCGGCGCCTGCCTTCGGTGCGCCGCTCGGGGGGAAGACCGGGGCCGCCGGAGGCGCGAGCCACCGGCTTGTCGCCAACCCGGGAGCTGCCGCGCTACTCCTGGCGCCCCAGCAGGACCCGGCCGGACCTGCCAGCTGCGTCCGGCTTGCACCATGGATCCTTCGGAGAAGAAGATATCTGTGTGGATATGCCAGGAGGAGAAGCTGGTGTCCGGCCTCTCCCGCCGCACCACTTGCTCGGACGTGGTGCGGGTGCTGTTGGAGGACGGCTGCCGGCGGCGACGGAGGCAGCGGCGGAGCCAGCGGCGCGGGACGGCCAGCACCCCGCCAGGCGCGGGGGAGCTGCCAGAACCCCCGGACGAGGACGACGAAGACGACGACGAGGCGCTGCCGCAGGGCATGCTGTGCGGGCCCCCGCAGAGCTACTGCATCGTGGAGAAGTGGCGCGGCTTTGAGCGCATCCTGCCCAACAAGACGCGCATCTTGCGCCTCTGGGCCGCCTGGGGCGACGAGCAAGAAAACGTGCGCTTCGTGCTGGTGCGCAGCGACGCGTCGCTGCCCAATGCCGGGCCCCGCAGCGCCGAGGCGCGCGTCGTGCTCAGTCGGGAGCGACCCTGCTCGGCCCGGGGAGCCCCGGCGCGGCCCAGCCTCGCCATGACCCAGGAGAAGCAGCGGCGGGTGGTGCGCAAGGCCTTCCGCAAACTGGCCAAGCTCAACCGGCGGCGCCAACAGCAGCCGCTGTCGTCCTGTTCTTCCACTTCGTCGTCCACCGCCTCGTCCTGCTCGTCGTCACCGCGGGCCTACGAGAGCGCGTCGGTGGAGCGCATGGAGACGCTGGTGCACCTGGTGCTCTCCCAGGACCACACTATCCGCCAGCAGGTGCAGAGGCTGCGGGAGCTGGATCGCCAGATCGACCGCTACGAGGCCAAGGTGCACCTGGACCGCATGCGTCGGCACGGGGTCAACTACGTGCAGGACACCTACTTGGTGGGGGCCGGCATCGAGCTGGAAGGGGCCACCCCGGGAGGGGAACCCGAGGAGGTGGCGGCGGCGGCGCAGGAGGCTGCGGCGGGGGCGGCGGCCCTGGATGGCGAGGCGCAGACGGCGGCGCTCGAGGAGCTGGCCCGGCGTTGCGACGACCTGCTGCAGCTGCAGGAGCAGCGGGCCCAGCAGGAGGAGTTGCTGGAGCGCCTCTCCGCCGAGATCCAGGAGGAGCTGAACCAGCGGTGGATGCAGCGGCGCCAGGAGGAGCTGGCGGCGCGGGAGGAGCCCCCGGAGGCCCCCAGCGGCCCGGACGGCGAGCTGCTGCTCGAGCAGGAGCGGGTGAGGACGCAGCTCAGCACCAGCCTGTACATCGGGCTACGGCTCAATACGGACCTGGAGACCGTCAAATCGGACTTGGATTACAGCCAGCAGCAGTGGGACAGCAAGGAGCGCGAGCTCCAGGGCCTTCTCCAGACTTTGCACACCTTGGAGCTGGCGGTGGCGCCGTGCGGGGCTCCCGGCTCCTGCGCACCCGCGCGGGAACCCCCCCAGCCTCAGGCCTGCGCCGAGGTGTGGGTGGACCAGGCCCGCGGGATGGCCAAGAGTTGTCCAGGCAACGACGAGGACTCGGACACCGGGCTGAGCTCGATGCACAGCCAGGACTCGGACTCGGTGCCGGTGTGCGAATCCCTCGTGTGAGGCGGACGGGCAGGGACGCTGCTCCCTTCCTTGCAGCGTGCACCAGCCCGGCCGGTTCAGGGACTGAAACCCAGCTGGGGTGAGCCAGGAGTTCCGCTGGCTGCCCCGGTCCTACTGGGCGGGGGAGGGCTGGGGACGCCTGCCTGGCAGGGGCGCTTCTCTGGCGCCCGGGGTGAGTGTGGGGGTGGGGGGCGTGAGGACGAGGAGTCTGGATCTCCAATCCAAGCTCTTGGTAGGGAAGGAAGGGGTGGGAGGTGGAGGTGAGAACCTCCTGTACTGGAAACCCAGCGCCACGGGGAAATTGACGTGGTCCGAGCCCATTTTCACAAAAGCAGAAAAAGTATTAGAGAGATTTCATCACTTTTCTGTACGGGAAGCACCGATGGCCGCTAGAACTTTAGTTTGTGGCTTGAGGTGCTCTTACACGAAACACTTGGATGAGAAGGAAATTCCCTGCATGTTAATTGTGACTGTAAACGTGTTAAAACTAGCCGGAGAGGACGCACCGGTGTTGGTCTCAGCCTTACTTACATCTTTGTTGCAATCCATGGGCACCCAGATCTTGGCTGTTTACATTTCTGCACATTCGGGGATTACCCATCTACTAACTCATTTGCCTTTTATTTTCTTTCAAAAGCTAAGCCGTATGGCAGTGGAAGCCTTCCTCCACCTTAGTAAATACGATATATGTTAGAGCGGGACCCTTTCCCCCAAATAACCTTTTATTAATACAAAAGCCAAATCCAACCCTTTTGAGAGATACAATCCTGGCAAACATAATCCCTGGTTAAAGTTTAATCGGGGACCTTTGGGGTCCCTCCCTACGAAGGTGTATGCCCCTTTAATTCTGATTTAATCACTATTTTGGGAAAAAAAATTGCAGAGTTCACGTTATGCACAACTCCATTTGCTGTTTTGTAAGCACTGTAGTGTAAACTAAGAGTGGAAAGCAAAGCTTTTTGTCAGTGTTCAGCTTTTAAACTGAACTGTACGATTAAAACCAACCACGACCTCAACAGCTTCTTAGCCAAACACAAACCTCACTTCTCTGTCT
Source organism: Lepus europaeus (assembly GCF_033115175.1). Taxonomy (NCBI): domain Eukaryota; kingdom Metazoa; phylum Chordata; class Mammalia; order Lagomorpha; family Leporidae; genus Lepus; species Lepus europaeus. The sequence goes on along the minus strand of NC_084833.1, from coordinate 52,214,532 downwards.
GTAGTCAGAGACTGATCTCTTGTTTAACCTTGAGATAATGTAAATATCAGGGCTGGCTAGATAAGGTGTGAAAATAAAATAGAACAGTTTCACAGTACACCTTGGGAGAACCAGGAGATTGACAACAGCGTGTAACCATGGATAAAAGCATATAAAAGTGAGCTAAGGCCTCGAATCACTCATCTGGCACAGATCTGTGCACGAGCCAGGAGACACAAGGGGACACTTTCTCCGTAGCTGGTCTTAGCTGGTAGGAACTCAGTGTTAATTGTTCCAAGGATTTCAATGAAAACTTATCAGATGTAGCTAGTTGTTGGCCCCACGGAAGGAGCCTGCTGGCCCATTTCCCTCTGGAGCTCAGGACTTGTGTGCGTGTGGGATCTAATCTCTCCGGAGGAGGAATTAACAATGAGGTGTGTGTGGTGCCGGCTGGAGCAGGAGCCTGGTGTCACCTGTGGCTCCGGTTTCAGCCCGGCACAGGAAGATCGCTTCAGAGGTCTCGTTGTATAGAGAAGTTTCTTCCCTTGCAGACTTTCTCTGCTTGTTGCTGGGAGCCTTGCCCTGCTGACCTTCTCCGGCCCCCACCAGCCCCGCCAGCGCCGCTGCCCTGGTGTCACAACACCTGGAAAAGTGTTCCGACTGCCAACTAAAATGGGAATGAAAAGGCTGTTCTCTTAATTGATGCTTTCCAAAAACATTACCTGGCATAATTACAGTTTTTTAGTTTTGTCTGGGGCAGAAAATATCGATGTATTTGGTTTTGAGTGTGATGAAAGTGAGACAGGGACCAAAAGAAAGCTCCTGGCCCGGGACAGTCATTTGATCCCAGAAACACACAGCCCAATGAGAGCTTTCATTTTTGAGGCAGAGGAAAAATCCCCATTAGCGTGTGACAAATGCTGCTCATCTGAATGGTTTATGCTGGCGATGAGCTGACCTGGTGGTTTTTAAATTATTGTGCTTTCTCCCCCCACCCTGCGGGGTGGGCAGGAGAGGCTGTTGGATGTTTATTAGCTTAAAGAAGAACACAGAAGTTGGCAGAACAGGACTGCCTGGCAGAAAGGGACTGTGTTTCTCTTCACTGTTATGATTTTAAACTTTGATGGGCTGCTGACGTCAGCAAATAGGCCTGAAGTCTGTAAAGCAAATAAACCACATCACAGGGAGAAGGCCTGTGGGAGTTTCTGGTGTGCTGTTTCTAGAACCTTCCCTGTGCCGACAGACCAGCTGAAGGTGCTTCTCCAGTCAGCTCTCGGGCAGCCAGGCCGGCCGTCCCACCAACAAAGGGCACCCAATCTGGCCATTTTTCCATTCATCCAAATCAATTATCCTCCCAGAAGGCACTCTGTGTGGGTAGGAGGAGGGTGAGTGGGGGACTGGAAGGAGCGGGGGAGGGGGAGAGAGAGAGAGACAATAGTTCTTTTTGCTAAGAACTTTTGCGAGCCTGGGAAAAGTGCAGTGCAGGTATAAAAAGCACCAAGACAGGGTCTGTGCATACGCGGTACTTAATAAGTGCTAAATATTTCGGATTTCCACTCACATTTGTATTCCTGTGGCCTTTAGAATGAATGCATAGCAGTAAATGCACCAGCATGGGGGTCCAGTGCCCCTGGGAAAAGTAACCCTGGTTCTCCAAACCTAGCAGAAATCCTGGAGGGAACCAGCAGGCGCTCGGAGAAGAGTAGAAAGTCGGCGCCTCACCAGCCAAGCCCATCCTTTCTTTGGCATTGAGACAACTTATTGTCTCTTTTACCTGACTTACTCTACTCTGGGCCATCTTCCAAACCAAGAAAATTCCATATGACGTCTCCATGTTCATTTACTTCCTTGTAAAATGTTTACTATTGTCATTATTATTTGCTGACTAGAAACGTTATATACTACTATCCCTAGGATCAACCTAAAGGTAACATGGATAAAAAGGAAGAAAAGTCACTCAAGTCTCTGTGAGCAAAAACCCATCACTACCATGTTTTGCTGTGTTTCCTTCCAGACCTTTTGAATTGTGAAGATTTTATATTTTGCTTATGATGTAAAAATATAGCCTTTTTGATAATGTTGCATATATGGTTTTATACTCAGGTTTGGGCAGACTACTTGTAAAAAATCCATTGAGCTGGTGGATGTAGCATAGTTTATGTAACCACTCAGGTTTATCAGGTCATTGCTATATTTTTTGACTACTATAAAATAACACGATAAGTTTCTCTGGGCATGTCTCTGTTTCCCTAATTAGACTCCCTACTCCTGCTGTATAATAGGTTCCCAGGAAAAGAATTCCCAGGTAAAAGATACAAATATTTAGGGGTTTGGTACTTACTGCCAAACTGCTTTTCAAAAGATTTGTTCTAATTACAGTCAGTCATGCACGAGAATGCCAGTTTCACCACAGCTTGGCTTTCATTGGATATTATATTTTGTTAAGAAAATAATTAATCAAAATTAGTTAATTCTTTGTGGCCTCAGGAAGCCAGGGCTGGTGGTCACTGACTTACAATATGTTTCCAGCAGCAGGGACAGCTGATCAGAGGTGTGACGAGGATGGGGGTATTCTGTCTTTCCATGGTTTTTCTTCCTGACCCTGTGTAGTAGGAATCTTGTTCCTATCAGAATTGGCCAATGATAGGCAAGTACGAGGGGTAAAATCTCCACATGTGTAGGACTAAGGAGCTGAACAGGACAGCCAGATCCATGAAAAGAACACGCTCGTTATCCTTTTCATCTTGAGTCCAGAATAGGTTATTCTTGGAAGGTAATGCTGTAAAACGTATTTGATCTTGTACTTCTCCCAACCCACCCCTATCAAAAATTAATTCAAAATAAAATAAACACATAAACCCAGTCCTTTATTAACAGCTTCGATTTTTCAGAAGTTTCTATATATTTGAGCTTGTTCCTAGATTCCTGAGAAGGGAAGATTGGATCATGACCATCTAAAATTTCCAGTGCGAAATGTTTGTGAAATTTGTTTTTTTAACCAGAAAGGAAGGAGGGTGAGGAAGAGCCAGCTTCTGTTCACTGTTTTCCAAGTGCCTTGTGCTGAGTGTTTTCACAAGCCTTTGCTTTACACTCAAAGCAAAGGAACTTAGTGACCTCCAGTTTTTACAAAGAAACCAAGATGCAGGATTCCAACCCAAGCCTCATCCAAAACCTATGCCCTTGTTGCCACACACACCAGATGCATTAAACACTCATTGCTCACCACACCAGGGAAACAAGGGGTCCTCACAGGCCCCAGAGTGTTGGCATTGGAGAGGCTCAGAGATGTTCAAAGTCTTGGCCAGGTGTTTTCACCACAGAGATTGTCCCCTAGATCACAGAGCCAGTAAATATCTATGAGATGAGGATTTAGCAAAAGACAGAGGAGAATAAACTCCTGTGTAATGTTTGGCGGCTATCTGTGAGAAGGGAGGACTTGGCTAAAGGAAAAAAATTCTGGCAAAAAATTGAATACCCATCTATCAGCGTGGAGTTTTGGCTCCGTGCTCCCAGGGCTGTGGTGGTGGTGTGAACACAGGGCGTGGGGAAGCAGTCAGTCAGTGACATCAGTGCTATGCGTGCTCACATCCCACATCCAGAAGATGTGTTGGCGCTGTCCACAGCACTTTTATGTGAACCTTTTTTCTGGTAAGCCCCTGGGTGCCTAAGGGTCAGGCAAGAGTTGACGGAGGCAGGGCTGGGCTTTCTGGGGAGTTCAGCGTGTGCACTTGGTTCCAGGAGTCTTTGCTACACTAACCCATGCACATGTGGAGACCTAGCATGGGTTGCTCTGGAGATTGGTGTCCTAGCTTCTGCCTTTGCATCTGTTCCCATGCAAATCTTTCCTGCTTCACACACATCTAGGATGTTCCATAGCTCTCAGGATAGCACTCGTAATCTCACTGAGTTTCTTCCTTCAAGTCATATACCACCCTCCATTTGTGCAAGGACCCTCTTCCATGTTATTTTACTCCATGTTCTCCTTCCTCCAGTAACCCATGCCAATTTCCCTGCTTGCTGGTGCCATAGGCATCTATTCAGTGTATTGAGTCTATGAATCTGTATCCTACATATTCAAGGCTGCTCTTTTGCACACTCCAGGGGGCACCATTCATGTCATGTTCCAGAATCATGCCCCAGAGGGCAAGATTCACATAGAGAACCATGTGAGCAGTAACTCTGAGATCAAGCCATATGCAGTCACAGTCCACATACTTGTGTATCATCTGTCCATCTGTATCATCTGTCATTATCATCATCATCATCATCATCATTATCTCCTTGAAAAGAAGTTTGAAACTGTGTGCTTGTGTTTAATAAGCACAAATGGGGGATTTTTTTAAATGGCTCTTACTGGTATAGAAAGCTTATTCTACTTCTTTCATTTTTAACAGAACATTGTGTGAGCAGTCCACATGGAAAAATGCAAATTCCATTCATTATTTTCTGACCTGCGTGGTCTTCTATCACCTTACACATTTTCTTAATAAAGCCATCTAGATTATCACCAATTCCTTGCTATCCCGAATAATGTTGCAATGAAGATGGATGAAAAGTAGTGATTTGATTTACGTGAGAATTTGTCTGAGGTTTCAAACCCCAAAGTGTGAGTGCTGATTTGCTAGACTGCTCTCCCAAATGGCTGCACCAGGATAAGTCTTAATAGGAGTCAGGATTCCTATTTTCCCCAGAGTTTGATCAGCACTTGGTATTATCCACCTTTCTTCTATTTGCAAATCTACTTCAATTTGCATGTCTTTAAATTATAGTAAAACTGAGCCACATACACTTGTTAGCTTTCAGATCTGCCTCCCTGGAAGGTCTGCAGACAGCCTTTTTGTGTGGGAGCATTACATTCATGTTAACCTTTGAGCAAGCATAAACATCTTCTAATCTACCATCATCTCCAACTGCATCCATGACACCTATGACACCCACTGTTGAAAATGTCTTTAATGTACTCAAATTTAGCAGCTAACTCCCCTAAGATTTGTGACTTAGGGTTTTCATTTAAGAAACAGTCACAAGGGGCAGAAGTTTGGTTCAGCTGTTGAGACACTATTGGAGACGCCCACCTCCAGTATTAAAGTCCTTGGGTTTGGGTCCCAGCTCCACTTCTGATCTAACTTCCTTCTGATGTGCACCCTAGGGGAAGCAGGTTATGGCTCAAATACTTGGGTCCTTGCTATCCATTTGGGAGACCCAGAGTGAGTTCCAGGCTCCTGACTTCTGCCTGGCTTAGCCCCTGCTGTTGTGGGTATTTGGAGGGTGACCCTGTAGATGGAAGATTTCTCTGTTTCTCTCCTTCTGTCTCTATGCCTTTCAAAACTAATTAGTTAATTAAAAAAGGGAAAGTCTTTAAAAAAAGAACTGAAGTCACAAAAATATACTTCTATATTCAGATTTTCTTTGGCTGATCTCATGCTGTCTCTATCTCTGATTCTCTTTCTTTGGTTCTTTTTTCCTCCATCTCCCCTTCCTTCCTTCTTCATTGATTAAGTGGAATATTTTTATAGACAGAATCTTCCTTTCAACACATGTTACCTACAGGATAGTTTAAATCCTGATCATCCTGAATATAGGATAAAATCAAATTTCTACCTTTTATTTTTACTCATTAGTGTTCAAAATAATGAAATTGTTCCCTAAGATTCTCCAAAGTACTGATGGGTTTTTCTTGTTTGTTTGTCCTCTTGTGGAATGTTTTGAAATTTTAAATTTAAAATATTGAATGTTTCAAACACATTCTTATGGACTCTCATATTGTCCTGTTTTAGCTAGTAGGAGCCTTTTCAGGTTGGCTCCTAATCCTTTTCACACATTTTTCATTGTGTTTGATAGCTTCCTTCACTCTCTAGTAGGTCAATATGTTCCAGGCTCATATTGTATACCTTCTGTTTCAGTCCTGAAACCAGCCATCACTGCAAGAAGCCCTGACTCCTTTTGTGGGAAATGATACTTAGAAGCCACAGTTTGGATGCTAAAGGTGCTCATTGCAACTGGGTTAGTGATTGATTTTAGGACTTTTATAAGTGGAAAGGTACAGGAAATATATTGTTTTTGTTTTTAATTTTTTTAATTGTGAAACATAAATAGCACAAAACGTAGTGTTTTAACAATTTTAAGTGTATGATTCAGTGCCATCAAGTACTTTACATTGTTGTATAACCATCATGGTTATCCATTTCCGAAACTTCATCATCCCAAACAGAAACTGATCCATCAACAGTAACTCCCCATTCTCTGCTCCTTCCTGCTCCTGGGAACTTACATTATCTTCACTCAGAAAAGTCTATTCAAGTTCTTTGACCATTTACAATTGTTTTTTTAAAAAAGATTTATTTATTTATCTGAAAGTCAGAGTTACACAGAGAGAGGAGAAGAAGAAGGAGAGAGAGAGAGAGAGAGAGAGAGAGAGAGAGAGAGAGAGAGAATGAGAGAGAGAGAGAGAGATGGTTCACTCCCCAGTTGGCTGCAACAGCCGGAGCTGCGCTGATCCGAAGTCAGGAGCCAGGAGCTTATTCCGGGTCTCCCACATGGGTGCAGGGGCCCAAGGACTTGGGCCATCCTCTGCTGCTTTCCCAGGCCATAGCAAAGAGCTGGATTGGAAGTAGAGCAGCTGGGACTTGAACCGGCGCCCATATGGGATGCCAGCACTTCAGGCCAGGGCATTAACCTGCTGCGCCACAGTGCTGGCCTCTGGTTTATTTTTTAAGGGTTGCTGTTGATTTGTAGGAGCTCTTTACACAAGTATATTCTGTGTATCAATTCCTTATCACACTTATAATTTGCAAGTATTTTTCCCCATTCCATTGGTTGCTACTGTTGATAGTTCTTTGACGCCCAGGACCTTTCAAAATTTTGTTGAAGTCCAACTTATCTATTTTTCCTTTCATTAACGATACTCATTTGGTATCACATCAAATTCAGTGTCATGAAATTTTCTGCCCATGTTTTGTTCAAAAAGTTTTATAGTTTAGGTCTTTGATCCATTTTAAGCTAATTTTTCTAAATGATACAAGGTAAGGTTCCAACTTTACTCTTCTAAATGTGGATATCCAGTTTTCCCAGCACCATTTGTTGAAAGGTTGTCATTCCTCCTGTTGAATGATACACTTGTCAAAAATTAACTGACCATATATGAAAAGTTTTATTTCTGAGCTCTGTATTCTATTATTTTTGTCAATATGTCTGGTTTTGGGCCAGTACCTACTAGTTTGATTGCTTTGTCTTTGCGGTATGTTTTGATACCAAGGAAGCATGAATTTTTCAATTTTATTTTTCATTTTGCTACTCAGTATTGTTTGATATGGGAGTTTTATAGAGCAAACAATGAATTTATAGATACCTTTAAGCAATATTGTCATTTTAACAATATTAAGTCTTTCAAACCATGACCGTTGGGTGCTTTTCCATTTGTTTAGATCTTCTTTCATTTCTTTTAATAATTTTTCATAGTTTTTAGATGTCCAGTGTTTTGGCTGCCTGTTAAATTTATTATAAAATTTTTTATTCTTTCTGATGCTATGGTAGATGTAATTGCTTTTTAAATTTCATTTTTGTGTTATTCATTGTTAGGTATATAAATGCAGCTGATTTTTACAAGTTACTTTGGTATCCTGAACTTTCCTGAATTTATTAGTTCCAACAGTTTTGTTGTATATGGAATCCTTAGGACTTTCTATGATATGATCATATCATTTGCAAACAGAGGTAATTTTAATTCTTCCTTTCCAATTTGGATTCCTTTTATTTCATTTGCTTGCCCAGTTTCTGTGGCTGACACTTTCAATGATATATTGAATAGAAGTGGTGAAAGTGGGCCTCCTTGTCTTGAAACTGATCTTATAGGATAAGATGGTGTTTCACCACTGAGTATGATCTTAGCTGTGGCTTTTTCCTGTGTAGCAGAACTTTCCTTCCCTTTCTCATCAGTGAGTATAGTTTTTTAATCAAGAAAAGAGTGTTGAACTTTGTCAGATGTTTTTTCTGCATCAATCAAAATGATCACATGCATTTTTTCCTGTATGCTATTCACGTGCGTTGTTGTGTTGATTGATTTTCATATGTTAAACTACCCTTCTATCCCGGAATAAATTCTACTTGATCATGCTATATAATCCTTTTAATATTCTGATAAATCCTATTTGCTGGTGTTTTCATGAGGATTTTTACATACATTCATAAAAGACATTGGCCCAGTAGTTTCTTATTCTTTTAGAATCTTTGGCAGGTTTTGGCGCCAAGATAACGTTGATATAGAGTGAGTTAAGAATTTTTTTTTCCTCTTTAAGTTTTTGAAAGTTTGAGAGGCATTGGTGTTAAATTCTACCAAACATTTATAGGAAGAATTATCAGTGAAGCCACTTAATCCGGAACTTTTCTTAAAGGGAAAGTTTTAGATTAGTGATTCAGTTTTCTTATGAGAAAGTTACAAATAGTCTGTTTAGATTTTCTATTGTTTCACGATTCAGTTTGGGTAGATTATGTATTTCTAGGCTTTTGTCTATTTTATATGAATAATTCAATATCTTTATTTATATTTGAAAGACATAGTTACACACAGGGAGAGAGAGAGAGAGAGAGATCGATCTTCCATACACTGGTTTATGCCACAAACGGCTGCAACATCTAGAGCTGGGCCAGGAGCCAAAAGTCAGAAGCTTCTTCTGGGTCTCCCACATGGGTGCAGGGTCCAAGGACTTGGGCCATCTCTTGCTGTTTTCCCAGACTCATTAGCAGGGAGCTGGATCGGAAGTGGAACAGCCAGGACTTGAACCAGCAGCCATATAGGATGCTGGTGTTGCAGGCTGTGGCTTTACACACTAAGCCACAATGCCGGCCCTGGAATCTTTTTCTATACTTTCACTTAAATGTATTTGTGTCTTTAGAGCTAAACTAAAGTTGCTATGTTCTTTATTTGTTCTGACATCATTTTCATATTTTCTTTATTTTTTGGATATTGTTTTCTTTTCTTCTTTGGACATATCTAAAATAGCTGATTTAGCGTTTCTCCGGTAGTTTCTCTGTCTAAACTTCCTCATGGATCATTTCTACTGGCCACATATTTTTCCTGTATATAGCCCATACATTTATTTTCTTGCAAGTCTCGTAATTTTTGGTTGAAAACTGGACATTTAAAACAAAGTAATGTAGCAACTCTGAAAATTCATTTCTCTTCTCCCTAACATCTGTTGTTTGTCTTTTTAAAATTCTTTTTGTCATTTCAGTTTGCTTGTTTGTTGAATGGCCTTCCCAAACTGACTCTGTTAGGTCTGTATTCTTTGTCATGTGAACCCTGAGTCTCTGTTCTGGTTGCTGAGTGGTCATGGATGAGGGGATAGAGATCTCCTTAAATGCCTGGAATCAATCAATCTCCCGACCTTCGCCAAGGAGCCATGTGTGTGAGTCTGGGTGTCTGAGCAGTGGCTCAGTGACTCAGTTTGTAACTCTACTTCAGCCTTTATGTTCTACTTGCTACTTGCGCGGCACCTAAAGGTCATTCAGAGGTAAGAACTCAGGGCCTTTGCAGGTCTTTCCTGGCCATGTATGCACTCCTTTGCGGAACCTTCCAGATTCCTAGAAACAAGTTAGAGCTTTTCAAAGCCCCCTGTGGATGTCTGGCTTACCAGCTTTTCCTTTGAACTGGTTTTTTGTCAGCTTCTTGTTCTGCCCAACTGGTATCCACACTTTAAAGCAGTTGTGCGCTAATTGCCTGTAATTGTTTTTGACAAATGCTCCCAAGGCAAAAGCTGTCAGCACTGTGTCTCATCTAAGTCAGGTCAAATGAATCCCAGAGAACTTCAGGACAGGTCAAATGATAGAAATTCTCAGAGGGGCCAGAGCCATGGCTCACTTGGTTAATCCTCCACCTTGCTGTGCCGGCATCCCATATGGGCGCCAGGTTCTAGTCCCGGTTGCTCCTCTTCCAGTCCAGCTCTTTGATGTGGTCCGGGAGGGCAGTGGAGGATGGCCCAAGTGCTTGGGCCCTTGCACCCGCATGGGAGACCAGGAAGAAGCACCTGCTCCTGGCTTCGGATTGGCGCAGTGCCGGCTGTGGCAGCCATTTAGGGAGTGAACCAACAGAAGGAAGACCTTTCTCTCTGTCTCTCTCATTGTCTATAACTCTACCTGTCAAATAAAAAAAAAAAAAAAAAAAAAGAAATTCTCAGAGACTGAATGATGTTTTAACCAGCTCCAAACCTGTTTTCTGCTCTCCATTTGCTCTTTCATTGTGGTTGTGGGACTACTGGTCTTCAAGACTGCTGTGGAGCTTGGGGTATGGGTGGGAATGGGACTTAGTTAAAATACCAGAAGGATTGGGCAAACATTTGATACAGTAGTCAAGCTGCTGCTTGGGAGGACTATGCCCCATGTTGAATGCTGGCTTTGAGTTCCAGCCCCAGTGTCCATTCTAGCATTCCTGCAAATATACACCCTGGAAGGTAGCAGAGGACAGCTCAAGGACTCTAATTCCTGCCATCTGGTGACACACCCAGATTGAGTTCCTGACTCCTGGAAGAACAAAATTAAATCTTGAGAACTGGATTGAGTTAATCCTTGGCCCTTAGCTTTGGCGGTGCCCAGCCCTGGCTGTTGAAGGCATTTGGGGAGTGAACCAACAGACAAGAGATTTCTCTCTCTCTCTTTCTTTCAAATAAATGAGTTTTTAAAAACACCAGAAAGCATACTGTAATTACTGAGATTCTGTTATTGTTTTTCTTAATAACTATTCTTTAGATTCTTATGAGACTGATTATTGACAAGAATTCTTGGAAAAGTTGGTTTTGGCAATTTTGCTTATATTCTTGTTGTTTTTATCAACAAGTGGATTTTTGGAGGTCTTTACTCTGTGCCCTTCTCACTGGTGTCATGTCAAGATTTCTTTTCTCTTTTTTCCCTCTTTTATTGAATTAGTAGAGTTTTCCCTGGTATACTTGAAAATTATAAATTTATTTTTCTGATTCTCCAAACTTACAAAGAACCATACTTATTTGTATTTTTTCTGACCAATACGTAAACTTATCAAATCTGTATTTGTCCCCAAGCAAGACAAGAACCATCATTCTCATTCTCTGGTCTTTCTCATTTTTCATTTTGGTATCATCTATAATTTCAAGTCTAGAAAATCTTATTTAGCTAATAATAGCCTTTCTAAGTAGATTTTATTGGTATTGTGTTAAATGTATACTTTATCTTGAGCAGAATTGATACCTTTATGATGCTGAGTCATTTTTTCCCCAAGAATAAGATAATAATACAGTACCAAAAAAATCACTCCAAAATTCAGCATGTCTTAAAGTAGTAATCATTATTCTCACTTAGGCATCTGTGCCAGTCATCTGGTGGTTAGTTGATTCAGACAAGGTTCATCTGAACTGGACTGCAGTCTGTGGGGTGAGACTAGGCCTGAAGCACGGGTCCTTCATTCTGCCTGGACCAGGGACATAGCATGTTCCCCAAGCCCCCGGAGTTGTTGCAGAGGGCCATGCGAGTCTCTTCTTCCCACGTTCACGTCTGTGGACTTCAGCTTGCTCCATCCAGGCTGGCACCTATCACATGCCTTCTATATACCAGGTTTGGAGTTAGGCCTCCAAAAGCAAGGATAAATAAAACAGGTAAAATTGTAGCTCGTTAACACACTAGGATTTACTGGGACTTTTCAAATTAAAAAATTTTAAAAATGGGGTAATTTAAGTAGCTTATTTAAGTGTTAAAATTCAGAGCCTTCTAGGAAGGCTCGCTGAGGTGCCACCTCATTTAGAAACAGTGTCACTTAACATTTTAAACAGCATCTGAAATTTCATGTAGTCTGCTTTCTCTTTAAATCCTTGTCCCGTGGATGGAACTTTGGTAGAATTCTGACGAGTCAGTTACAGAAATAAGGTTAAGTGATTTCTTCAATATTCCAGTGCTATCCACATCCTCAAATCTTACACCTAAACCCCAGCAATGCCTGTGCTGGTCTCTGTCCTTGTTTGTCTGTTGCTGAATTTAAGAGGCAGAGAGAGAGGGAGAGCGTCCATCCACCAAATACGTGCTCCAGCTCCGGCTGGACCAGGCTGAAGCCAGGAGGCTGGGACCAATCTGGAACTCCCGGGTGGATCCCAGGGACTCACCTACCTGAGCCATCACCACTGGGTTCCAAGGTCTGCGTTAGCAGGAACCTGGAGTCAGAAGTCAGAGTTGGGCCTTAAGTGTTCTAATATGGGACATGGCCATCTTTACTGGCATCATCATTGCTAAGGCAAACATTCACCCAGGCCTTTGAGATTTTTAAATGGATTAAATCTAGTGGATTAATAATTTTTGGACAACAGTTTGACTTTTAGAAATCTACAGAATATTTGTTCATGTGGGCAAGGATGTGAGTTTATGATATTCCTTGCAGCACTGTTTGTAATATGAAAAATTGGAAACCATCGCAGTAGGAAAGTGGTTATATAAACTATGTTAAAATCACACTATTTTACATGTAGTGCTGTTAGAATACTGTAGATCCTCACTGCTGAAATAAACAGATATCTATGCTAAACTGTTAGGTAAAAAAGCATGTAAGTGGAAATAGTATAAATTCTACTTATTTTTGTGACTCTAAAAGTTACATGTTTATTAGCTCTGACAACTAAACAGCTATGGAATGATGACTACCCAGTAATAATGAATACCCCTGCCATCTATATTATGGTATCTAAATATAATTTTTCATCAAAAGAGTAAGACTCCCTTAAAGTTGTGGCTGATTACAAATCCAGGGCTGGAAACAGGTATGATGGAGTTACTACATTTTATATATAGAAAGCAAGGAAAGTATTATAAACTGTGATTATGCCAAAGTACTCGGGGGTAGCCCAATGAGCTCCTGTGGCTTGGGATGGGAAAATTTGAGTTTCAGTGAGGATAAGCATTGCTGTGGATCATCACAAATGTAAACATTGGGGTAGGTGTTTGGCCTTGTACTTGAGATGCCAGTTGAGACACCTGCATTGTACATTAGATTGGTGGGTTTGATTCCAAGTTGTGGTTCCCAATTCCAGCTTCCTGCCAATGGAGAGAGACCCTAGGAGGCAGCAGGTGATGGTTCAGGTGATTGGATCCCTGCCACCTATGTAGGAGACCTGGATTGAGTTCCTGTCTCCTGGCTGTGACTCCAGCCTAGTTCCAGTTATTGCAGGCATTAGCAGAGTGAGCCAGCAGAAGGGAGCTGTGTCTTTCTCTCTGTCTCAAATAAAATAATAAAACAAATCCAGAGGCCCACAATGATTCTACAAAAAAAGAAATCAACTCATTAATCACCTTTGGAGGATATCAGATTGTTTTCCTAGAAATTAGTAACAAAGAAAACATTTATTCAGCCTTTCCTGTACATGTTGTGTTTCTAAGTCATCAAATAGTTGTTGAAGGAAATTCTTTATAAAAGAATTTAGGCCAACAAATGAGGAAGGCATGACTGGATTGGAAAAGTGTCCTTGTACATTCCTTAATGAATTAATGTATCTAGTGCTCATTGCTGGATGCTGAAATAAGCAGATGTTGGGGAGCTTTGTGGTGGACAGGTTGGCTGACAACCTGGATTGTCCAATCATGTGGACTTCCTGGTATGATGTGATAGGAAGCACCCAGCCCTACCTACCAAATGTTCCACCCCAAATAGCTGAATCTGAGTCTAATCAGGGGTCTCTGCTCTTGAGGAGGTTGCAGGGGAGCAGCAGTCCCGAGGAAAGTGTGGAATGGTGTTCCGAGTTTGGAATCAGCCAAATCCACCTTGTGGGAAGGAAAGCCCATAGGATACAAATCTGCTTTGTCTAACAGATCACCTCAAAGAAGGAAGGGAGATGTAACTGTTGTAACCATTATAGATTAAAAGAGACTTAAAAGACATATCAACAGTTAGGACTTATATAATTCAGACAAACCAAAGGTTAAAACACACATTTCAGGAGCTGGTTCACAGTGTGGCAGGTTGAGCTGCTGCTGGGAACGCCTAGATTGTGAATCACAGTGCCAGTTCAACTCCCAGGTACTCCGCTTCCAGTCTAGTTTCCCGCTAATGCACCTGGGAAGGCAATGGATGATGGCCCAAGTCCTAGAGCCCCTGATACCCACATGAGCTACCCAAATGGACTTCCTGCCTCCTGGCTTTGGCCTGGCTCAGCACTGGCTGCTGCAGGCATTTGGGGAATGAACCAACAGGTGCAGGACCTCTCCCCCTCCCCCCCCGCCTCTTTCTCTTCTTTCTCTGTCACTTTGACTTTCAAATAAATAAATGATTTATCTTAAAACACACACACTCATTTTAAGGACAATCAGAGGAAATAGAGAACAGTCTTATAAGAGGTCAGCTTTGGATCTGCAAGAGGTCAAATGGTCATGTTTGGAAAAGATTTTACCTGTTAGAAATACACAGTGGCTGGCGCCGCGGCTCAATAGGCTAATCCTCCACCTTGCGGCCGCCGGCACACTGGGTTCTAGTCCCAGTAGGGGCGCTGGATTCTGTCCCAGTTGCCCCTCTTCCAGGCCAACTCTCTGCTGTGGCCAGGGAGTGCAGTGGAGGATGGCCCAAGTGCTTGGGCCCTGCACCCCATGGGAGACCAGGAGAAGCACCTGGCTCCTGGCTTCGGATCAGCGCGGTGCGCTGGCCGCAGTGCGCCGGCCACGGCGGCCATTGGAGGGTGAACCAATGGCAAACGGAAGACCTTTCTCTCTGTCTCTCTCTCTCACTGTCCACTCTGCCTGTCAAAAGAAAAAAAAAAAAAGAAATACACAGTAACGTACCATTGTGTGGTAATATGATGGCTGCAGTTTACTAGGATATCCCAGAAAAAAAAAAAAAATCGGGAGCGGGAGGGAGAGAGAAATCAGACAGAACTGGGAAACAGGGTGTTTGGTGAGTCCGGGTGACATGTACATGAGGACTTGTTGCACTGTTCTCTGCAGTTATGTGTCAGTTTGGATTCCCAGAATAAAGAGAGAAAAACAGTAGAAGAAAAAAAAGAAAAATTAACTCATAGAACAATGTGTGTGGTGTGGTCTTATTTTTTTTCTGTTCAACAAACAGAACAGAGCAAAACATCATTGTACTATTATCTGCTGTTGTCTTTGAGAAGAGGGACTGGGGAGTGATTCAGAAACTTCTGTTTTATATTTTCCAAACTTCTGTTGCATTTGAAGTTTTTATTTAGTGCATATAACTTAAGTAACTGAAAAAAAAAGGAGAGAATAAGTGTCGTAAGGACTGAGTAAAATACCAGGGTTCCTTTGGCGGCGGGTTGAATAGGGCTGCTGGAAACAGGAAGTAGGGTTGTGGCAGTTAAGGGTGCACTTGCAGTCCCCGGCATCGGTCCCAGCAGGACCCTGCACCATCTGCCACGCGGCGAACAGAGCTCAGCCGTGGGCCACACCGTCTGGGCAAGGCAGGTGCTCCTGTCACTGTGTGGCAGCAAAGCGGGTTTGCAGGAGCTGGACTCCACCACGAGGTGCCTGGAGGAATGTATTTAATTTGCTCACCTGCATTAAAATACAAATGATGATCTTTTTGAAATAATCTTTCAATGCCTGAGTGCAATAGTTGGGAAGGTGTTACCAGGTATGCATTTACCAACCCTTCCTTTATTCCACACCAGCAAGTTTCCTGAGTAGGCCCAGGGCCACAGGGCACGGGGTGGGATACTTCCCCATCAGGGGCTCTAAGTCACTGGCTGTGGAGATTTTGCAGGGAGTCTGCAAATCCCTAGCCAAGCCAGGTGCTGGCTGTGGGCATAGTAACTCTTCTGCTTTCTCATGCTGCTGGCTTGTAAATTTCTGTAGATGGCGTTGTGCTGAGTGGAAATCCTACTGAAGGTGGAGGAGTTCAGGAATTCTTACTTCAACTGCCATTACAGTGGAGGCCGCTAAACTTTTTGATATTTGAGGGCATCCTCGGGTTAGAGAGTAGGGACTGCTGTTCTCCAGCTGATCGACAGGGTTGAAAGTTAACACGCCAAGCCTCGATCCACTATGACACCCATGGGGACTTCTGAAGCCGGTATGGCTCCCTTCCGCTTGCTCCCTGGGCACTGTATATACAACCCTACCAGGGTTTTCATAACACTCACACATGATGACTGTGTTATTTGTTAGTCACTCACCATAGGAAAGGGGTGTAGGATTGGGAGAGTTGAAGACAGGGATTCATTTATTCAACAAACTCATGAATCCACTGGCTGAGGAAGAAGAGGCAAAGAAATGAACAAGACAGACCCCAGGGACTCACAAAGCTCACTGAGTAAGCAGCCCGGCGTGAAGAACAGACAAGCAAATAGTCATTCACAAGAAAGCACGGGTAATTCTGTGGCTGCCCTGGGAAAACGAGCTCAGCAGCTAACCTAGGTTGCAGAGGCCAGAGACACTGGAATAGAGGATGGATACGTCGTTGGTGCTTTCATTCGTACAAACACAGAGGGTATTCAGTTTCCTAAGACATGGTTCTTCAGAGTCCAGTGAGAATGAGAGTGAGAGGTAAAAAACAAAGGCAAGGCATCCAGTATCAGAAGGCCGACAGTGTCAAAGAGAGATGCAGGGACCTGAGCTAGGGGACAGGGAAAAGCAGACAGATCTGAGACACTGAGGGTCTTCCTCATTCACACGTGGAGTTCATCATTGAGATAACCTAAAATGACTCCCAGGATTTCAGTGTGGGCCAATGGAAGGCTATGAGTGGGTGTTTTCCTTGGGTGGTGTGGAATACATCTTGGCAGTTGGTGGGATTGGGAATTGGTGAGCTCATTTTGGAATACAATGGATTCAAGTGTCCTGGGTGTTATATGTTAAGTGGATGAGGGAAGCCATGGATAGGTATTCAGCTGCTTAAACGAGATTACAGAGTGCAAAGATGAGAGGGGTTGGTGCTGTGGGTAGTGGGTAAAGCTGCCACCTGCAGTGCCTGCATCCCATAAGGGCACAGGTTCAAGTCCTGACTGCTCTACTTCCAATCCAGCTCTCTGCTATGGCCTGGGAAAGTAGTAGAAGATGGCCCAAGTCCTTGGGCCCCTGCACCCATGTGGGAGACTGGGAGGAAGCTCCTAGCTTCTGGCTTTGGATCAGCACAGTTCTGGCCATTGCAGCCATTTGGGGGGTGGATAGAAGACCTTAGTGGATAGAAGACACTAAGAAGAAACAGAGAAATGGGAAAAGGGGGAAAGGTAGCACCATGATCACTACATTTGCAGGCAGTGAGTTTCAACACTAAGTTGGCCACCTGTACTCATCAGGTTGGGCAATTTGCTAACATCACCTTGTAGAGAGAAATGTTGGTGGGGACTTGCTTGGGAGAGTGAGTGGGAAGTGGAAAGGTGGAGATAGCAAGTCCAGAGGATTCACTGAGAAGTGTGATGTGCTGGGGAAGAGAGAGGACTGTAGGCATGGAGGAAGGACCATGGAAGAAGAGAAGGTGGGGGAGGGTGGAGCCAGGCAAGGCTGGAATAGCAAGCAGGGGCCAGAACATGCAGAACCTGGAAGGCTTGGCTTCCCCTGCAGCTCCCCAGTAGTCACTGCAGAACATGGAGCAGGGGAATGGTGTGATTAGATCCTCTGGCTGCTCAGTCCATGGCAAAGGAAAGGCGGAACTAGGCCTGGCGCTTCCCAAGGTGGACAAGGCCCGGGCTGTGGCTCCTGGAGTGGATGACTGAAGAGACGAAGGTCCTTGAAGCTGACAGGCCGTGGGAGGATATGGAAGTCTCCCACGGTGAGGTCAGAAACTGGGATGGAGAGAGGACAAGGTCTGGGGACGGAGACCAGAGGGAGATCAGTGGATGGGAGCCGGTTATGAGTGTGGGGGGGTTTGCATTGCAGCAGGGACTGAAGAGGAGAGAGGCAAAGGTCACAGGAACTCTGAGCGCATTCCTCCCCTGGCCACAGCGTTAGTCAAATGCTCCCTTTGACACCCCGGAGAAGGTCCAGGCGTCAGCCCTGTCTGGCACCTCGCAGTTGCCCTCTCCCTAGCTCACTGAGCCCCTTGCACTTCTGAGCATGCTGTGCTGTCCTCAGCTCTCTCCCTCTCATCTGCACTCTCTGTCCCTTCCTCCCACCCTCGCCACATCCCAAGTCTACCTTTTGATGACCTTCTCCAAGGGCTACTTTCCTACAGACCCTTTCTGGCACGCGTCAGGCTCTGAGCAAGGAACACAGTCATCTGGTCCTGCCTCCGTGCTGCCCCTCCAAGCCTTCCAGGGGTTGCCAGCAGTAGAGGCTGGCTCAGTGTCAGAGCTCCCAGGCTTGGCTTAATCATCCCCAAACCTGAGAACCGGGCTCCAGTGGAATTCTACCAACAGGAAGGGCTGGGCGGCTTTCTTCTCATTTCCTTACCTTAACCCTAACCTCAGCCACGTCTGCAGCTAAAAACAACAAAGGCCACTGCATGTGTGAGATCCATCAGGCTGTGGAGCAGAGTTCCTGATTCATCAGGATGTTATGATCGGCTTTTATTGCAGGATGTGTCCCACGTTTTGACTTCTGGGGACCTGTGCACCCAGCCTTGTTTTCGTCTGGCTACCAGAGATTTATAGCTAAGCGTGAGTAGAACTGAAAGAGCTGAGAGCATCCATCTCTTTGGGGGACGTGCCTCTCAGGGTAGAGATGACACACGGGACAGCATACACACACGATGAGAGGCACACACATCTTGAGATGAGTGCTGCGCCAGGTTAGCAGTCAGGCACTGGAGGATGTAGGTGGACTTGGCCCCAGCCCCCTGGAGACTTCAGAGCTGCCACTGAACCAGAGCAGTACCCGTTCTCTCTCCTCTTGGTCTTGCCACCAATGTTCATCTTCAGCTGCCGGGAAAAGCCTTTGTCTCCCTGGGAAGCCTTCCCTGGGTCCCAGCAGATGTGGCAAGTTAGTATCCAGTGTCATTTCTCCTCCTTCTTTCTGAGTAAACGATGGTTATGGTATATATTCTGGTAGCGTCGTCCATAGCCGATGGATTGTATTTCCCAGTCTCCTGGCATTTAAGGGATGGCCATTGCAGTGTAAGAAGTTGCGTGACGTTTCTGGCAAAGTGCCTTAGAAGGAGATGACTCACCTGAGATGAGTCCCCTAGTGACCCCCACTCATTTCCTTCATTTTCATTTCTGAACCCCATATATGATGGCTAGAGCTCCTGTAGCCACCTTAAACCATGAGACAATCTTGATGATGTAAGATACATTAAGGAGAGCAAAGAAGGAGGGAGTCCAATGAGCTTGAAACTACTCCTGAAGTCCTGGATGCCCACCTCTAGATTTCTTCATTGTCAGAAAAACAAATAATCCTTAGATTAAGCCACCTTATTTGTCCTGCCTAGCCTGTGTAATTGAACCTAGTCTTAACCAGTGCAACTCCCAGATTGCTTTATCCCACTTAACCTGATGGATTATTTTTCCATAGTACCTCTCACTAGCTGGTATTTCTACCGATTTGTGTCCCTCATCAGAATACAGGCTCCATGAAGAGTGAATTCTCGTGCCCAGACTGGTGCCTGGCGTAGGATTCTAGGGTTACACTGAGAAGCCATAGCAAGTGTGGCCGCCGCACACACCCAGCCTGTTTCCTCTGTACACTTTCCACATACTCCTTCTCACATTTGGGACCACACGGTTCGCACCCCCTTCCTCACCGGACACGACCCCTCCCCTTGGTGGGGGATACACTCATATCTGCCCTGCCCCGTGCTGTGTCACTAGCAGCCAGCTTAATGCCAGCACATCCGGGATCAGCCAAAATGCAAGTGGAGATTTATTATTTGCTGGATCCTGGTGGTCCGACAGGGGTGGTCTCTGTGAGGGAAGCAGTTCAAGGTGTGTGTGGGGGGTGATGACTGGACTGTGTCTCCCGAGCACTTGGAGGAAGTGGAGAGGATCTTTTGGGAGGGTCTTGGATGGGAAAGTGGCCAAGTTGCTGGATAGAGATGAAGTTGGAAGGATGGTAGACCCTCGGTGAGCTCTTTCCCTGAGAGCACTCCCCATCGTGCCTGACGGCGCTAAAAGCATGAATTTCCTAATGTAGTTGGATCTGTTGTTGAAAGTGTTACAGACTGGCTGTGTGTGTGTGTGTGTGTGTTGGGGGGCCTGCGTCGGCCCTGGAACAGCCTGCGTGAACACAGGAGAGGGAACAGAAGCAGGGCGGAGCAGTCAAGGGAAACACCAAAGCTGTTTGGGCAACTTCTGACCATCTCTGAGTGTGAAAGGAAAGATTTCGGACACGCCGACACAATTCCTGCCATTACCTGCACACTACAGTCCGCGGAAGCCCCACTCCCCGGTAGCTCGGAATATGACCTTGTTTAGAACTCTGCTTGCTAGGGTGGGCCCGAGGGTGTCTTCAGACAAAGGAGGAATTGGGACCCAGAGGCGGGCAAGGAGGAAGGTGGAATGGAGACGCAGGGATGGCGACAGCCCGTGAGTGTGGCGATGGCTCTCCCCGCAGAGCTGCAGCACCTGTGGCCAGCTCACAGCAAGCCAGAGGAGGTGAGAGCGATCCTGCCCTGGCGCTGGTGGACGTGACCGGCTGACACCCGCATCTCAGCCTTGCAGCTCCTGAACGAGGAGACGGGGGCGTTCTGTGGTTAGAAGCCTCCCCATCTGTGGTGCTGTCTTCAGCCGTGAGGTAGGCAGGCCCTGCCGCCACCTGCTTACAAAGCTTCCTTCGGGGCCAGTGCCGGGGCTCAATAGGCTAATCCTCCACCTGCGGCGCTGGCACACGGGGTTCTAGTCCCGGTTGGGGCGCCAGATTCTGTCCCGGTTGCCCCTCTTCCAGGCCAGCTCCCTGCTCTGACCCGGGAGTGCAGTGGAGGATGGCCCAAGTCCTTGGGCCCTGCACCCGCATGGGAGACCAGGAGAGGCACCTGGCTCCTGGCTTCGGATCAGTGTGGTGCGCCGGCCGCGGTGGCCATTGGAGGGTGAACCAACGGCAAAAAGGAAGACCTTTCTCTCTGTCTCTCTCTCACTATCCATTCTGCCTGTCAAAAACAAACAAACAAACAAACAACAACAAAAAAACCACACAAAAAAAACAAAGCTTCCTTCGGTTGAGCTGAATTAAGGAGTTTCCTTTCTGGTGAGGCAATAGGTCAGAGACCGTGCATGAAGGAAAGAGGCTTGGTTCTGCCTGGGGACATCAGGGTGGGCTTCAGAGAGGGGGTGACGTGGGGGAGAGGCTGACTGAATGAGTAGATAGGCGCACATGGAACAGGCAAGGACGCAAAGACGGGCTGTCAGGCGGAGGGAGCAGACCAGGCAAAGACCAGAGAGGAAATAGGTCATGGGTGTGTTCCGTGTTCTGAGCATGACGGATGATTTTATATGGCTGAGTGTGCTTCAGGGGAATGGTACAAAAACAAAAAAACAAAACACTGCAGGGGACAGCAGGCCCAGGTTACGCAAGGCCTGTATTTCTAGCTAAAGAGTTTGGATGTTGTCCTCCAGAAATTACAGAGTACCGGGAAGGTGTTGCGCCTCGGAATTGTATTCCATCACCTGCGTTCCAGAACTCAACGGCAGCAGAGTGGAGGATGGGCTCAAAGCCTGGACTACAGTCAGGAGACCCGCTGTGCAATAGCCAGGGCAGTAGCAACAGCTTAACATTGGAATAGCATTTTACCTTCTAGATCAATCGATCTCCCTTCCTTCCTTCCTTCCTTCCTAAGATTTATTTTGTTTATTTGAAAGATAGAGTTACAGGAGTTACAGAGAGAGGTAGAGACAGAGAGAGAGAAAGAGAGAGAGAGGTCTTCCATCCTCTGGTTCACTCCTCTAATGACCACAATGGCCAAATCTGGGCTGAACTGAAGCCAGGAGCCAGGAGTTTCTTCCAGGTCTCCCACATGGATGCAGGGGCCCAAGGACTTGGGCTATCTTCTACTGCTTTCCCAGGCCATAGCAGAGAGCTGGATCAGAAGTGGAGCAGCCAGGACTCAAACCAGTGCCCATGTAGGATGCCGGCACTGCAGGCGGCAGCTTTAACCCACTGTGCCACAGCACCAGCCCCAACATACTTTCTGATAGTTCTGTGGGTGCTTCCTAAAGCCTGAGAAATATTTGGTAATAGCAGTTACCCAGGTTTTAGAGTTAGGGGAATCTAAAGAAACAAGTCTATACAGATGCATAGCTTTCGTGAGGAGAGACAAAATCTGCAGTCATCAAATGCCTAGCTTCTGGCACGGACCTTCCGGATTTGGATGGGAAATTCCATTTCCTAACTGGGGACCTCTGGGCTCAGCCTGGTGGGTTGTGCGTGTGTGTGTGTGTGTGTGTTTGAGGTTAATTTATTTGAAAGAGTTACAGAGAGGAACACACACACACACACACATATACAGAGTCCATCTGCTGATTCACTCCCCAAATGGCCACAGTGGCCAGGCCTGGGCTGATCTGAAGCCAGGAGCCAGGAGATTCTTCCAGGTCTCCCACATGAGTGTAAGGGCACAAGCACTTGGGCCATCATCCACTGATTTCCCAGGTGCATTAAGAGGGAGCTGGATTAGAAGTAGAACTGCTGGATCTTGAACTGGCGCCCATGTGGGATACTGGCATTGCAGGAGGCTATTTTATCTGCTACACCACAGCACTGGCCCCATGGCCTCAGCCTCTTGATTGATAAAATGAAGATAAAGAAAATAAAGTCTCATTGAGCTGTTACAAGGATTAGGGGAGTAGGTAAAGGGATCAGAAAAGTGCCTGTCACATCCCATGTGCTTATGCCTGCTGTTATTAAGGAGAGTTTGAGAGGATATTTACCAAGAGCTACAGGACACAAGTGAGGGTGGCAGTCCCCCTTGGAAGGTTTGGAGAGGGACAGGAAGGGGGCCCCAAGAGGTGCACAGCAGTCTGGTGCAGGGCAAAGAGGGGGAAAGGCGTTCCCAGCAAGGGAACAGACTGTGCACAGGCCTGAAGCATAGAATGCAGACTGGTGCAGGTGAAGAGCTGGAAGCATGGGGTATGCCTGGAAGACAATGGAGGGGGCAGCAGAGCATGGAGCCTACGCTTGAGAGACCGGGGCCACTGCGGAAGATCTGGAGCTGACAGAAGGCGTAGATCATCAGGTCTGTCCGACAAAAGACTGCTGTGGTGGCCATGAGTCGGGGCAAGAAGCCACATGCACAAGGACATTGGGCTGAGACCAAGAGCAGCGCAGACTTCGTACACGTGCAGGGCCAGATACAGATGTGAGGGACGTTTCTGATTGGAACACTCAGAGCTTGATGCCTGGACCTGGGGTGAGGATGCTTGAGTCACGGAGTCAAAGGCGACAGACAGGATTGGCGCAGAGAATTGAAGGAGAGTCTGGATGGAAGGGGGGTTTGAACACGCTGGCTGGGAGGTGCTTCCCCGGCATCCACCCCAGTGCAGGTCTGCAGAAGGCCATTGCAAAGATGTGCTTGGAGTTAGGAAAGCAAAATGGGAGCGTGGTGCCAACCATGGTGCCATCGGCACCTGACTAGCAGCTGAAGCTGCAGAGCTGGGAGAGCTTGCCTCAGAAGCATGTGTAACAAGAGGAGAGAGGACCGAGCCACCCACGGTTTCTTCATTGAGCTCATTCACCAACAGCCACATCCAGGATAAGCATATAGAACCCAGCCCATATTTTCTTGACATTCAGTATACGAAGAAAATGACCTAGAGATGTAATAGTTTTAAGTTTTGGACTTGAGATGTCTAGAAACAAAGGTGCCTGCTCCCTGATATTAGAGGAAGCAGCCATAAATGATCATTCTAATATCTTAACGACTCAATACACTTAATAACCCTTGGCATCTAGAGAGCACCTTTCTCCCTTCCTCCAGAGAAGAGAGTCTCTGCCCAGGCACCATAATCTTCATAGACAGCTTGGGGGGCTGCAAGCAGTAGAGGGGTGATATGAACTTGTGACACACAGAAGAAATGGGCTTCCAAGAAGACCGGGAAATCCCCTTTGAGAGCACAGCAGAGAGTGTTCGGCCAGATGACCTGCATTCCCGCCTGTCCTCTGTGGCCAGCTGTCCGACCCACCTCCTTGTCTAGTCTGGAAACACCATCACATGCCAGGACCTCAAGTTCAAATCTCGTTTCAAACAGCCTGGGCATATAGCTTGCATCCATCCCAGAGAAGGCTTGATGGCAGGCAACAAGGCATGCCCCGGTGCAGAAAGTGTA
Source organism: Lepus europaeus (assembly GCF_033115175.1). Lineage (NCBI taxonomy): Eukaryota > Metazoa > Chordata > Mammalia > Lagomorpha > Leporidae > Lepus > Lepus europaeus. The sequence goes on along the minus strand of NC_084833.1, from coordinate 52,190,410 downwards.
GAATTTTGAATCGGACAAAAATGGGTCCAGAGGCCATGGTTGCTACTCACCAGCTGTGTGATGCCTGGCTATTTAGTTTATATCTGTGGGCCTCAGTTTCCCCAACTTTAAAACAAAGATAATCATACCTCAGAGTACATTCATTTATTTCAATGGTTTGTTTATTGAATTTTATTTATTTGAAAGGCAAAGAGACAGAGGGATTTTCCATCTGCTGGTTCACTCCCCAAATGCCCATAACAGCCAGGCCTGGCCCAGGCCAAAGCCTGGAACTCTATCCAGGTCTCTCACATGGGTGATAGGGCCCCAAGTACTTGAACCATGAATTACTGCCTCCCAGGTGTGTTAACGTGAAGCTGAGCAGGGAGCAGAAGAGGGACTCAATCTTAGGCACTCTAACATGGAATGTGGGGGTCCCAAGTCCTGGCTTAATCTGCTGTCCCACAATGCCTTTCCCTCAATAAATGTTGGTTGAGCATTTACTAAATTCCAGGCCTTCTTCTATTCTCTCAGGATTAATCAAGACCCAAAGCAAAGATCCCTGCCCTTGGGCTCTTACTGTTTGGTGAAAGGGAAGGGAAGTAGAGCAGCATCATGGACCGAATCGCGTGCTGTGTGTGCAGGCCATGCTGGAGCCCAGGAAAGGAGAGAGGGGTACACCTGCCACTCAGCGCACTGCCTGGGCAGCACACAGTGGGCACTCCTGCAGTCGGGGCTGCTGCTGCCACAGGTGAGGAAAGAGTGCAGAGCCTAGGGCGGAATAACAGGGTGGACGTCTTTATGGAAATGTGTCTATCTCTTAAACTTCAATTAGGAGTAAGCAGAAAAGTTGCCAGGGAGGAGAAAGGGAGATTACAAAGTGAAAAAAAAAAAAGGGCCTGAAATGCTTTTAGGCGATGTGTAATCACTCACATCTATTCTAATGACCACCAATTAAGCTGTCTCTTGCAGGCTTCCAGAGAAAACCACTTGTCCAAACAGGTACACTATGAATTGTATATTCTAATACTTTCTGCATTAAATTGAGTTTCAGTTTTTTAAAACCACAATTCAGGAGCAGTTTAGAAAGCCTAGCCCATTTTATTCTAATAGGCATCCTCTACAAGTGACCGTCCTCCATAGTGACCCTCTATGGATGGGTGTTTAGCCTAGCTCTTAAGATGCTCACATCCTATATTAGAGTGATGGGGTTCTATGCCTAACTCTGGCTGCTGACTCCAGCTTCCTGCTAATGCAGACCCCTGAAGGCATTGGTGATGGCTCAAGAAATGGGGTTCCTGCCACCCACATCGGAGACCTGGATTGCACTCCTGGCTCCCAGCCTTGACCTTTGCCTGCTCCCAGTTATTGTGAGCATTTGGGGAGTGCACTAGAAGCTAGCAGTGCTCTCTGTCTCTCTGTCTCCTAAATAAATCAGACTTACAACACTCATCTTTCTAGCTGTGTTCTCACTAAAATGTAGACAGTATGTCAGTGACTTTTTTAAAATTTATTTGACAGATAGAGTTAGACAGTGAGAGAGACAGAGAGAAAGGTCTTCCTTCCATTGGTTCACCCCCCAAATGGCCGCAACAGTGGGAGCTACGCCAATCCGAAGCCAGGAGCCAGGTGCTTCCTCCTGATCTCCCATGCAGATGCAGGGACCCAAGCACTTGGGCCATCCTCCATTGCCCTCCTGGGCCACAGCAGAGAGCTCGACTGGAAGAGGAGCAACCGGGACTAGAACCCAGCGCCCATACAGGATGCCGGCGCTGCAGGTGGAGGATTAGCCAAGTGAGCCATGGTTCCAGTCCCATGTCAATGACTTTTGTTGCTGCATTTCATTCATTATGCCATCTTTAGCTGGCATGAAGGGATCGTGATCAGAGATTTGGATCATTCATTTATTAGTTTGGCTAACAAATATTTACCGAGTTAATAATAAACACAAAAATGAAAAGTTCTTTAACATAAACCTGTCGACGTGTCAAACATTTCTATCCATTTCTCATACTGTCAAACATTTCTTGTCCATTTAGAGGTAGATTGAACTTTTAGATAAGGAAATCAGGCTTAGAGAGATTGAACAACTTTACATGGTCCAATCGTTACTAAAAGGTGAAATCAGGATTTGAACCCAGGTCTCATGCTAAACAGAGAAAGGTACAGCTCTGGCCTTGGAGGACCTCTTTATGCATTGGGAGGAGACATACAAGTGAACAAGTAATTCTTATAAGACAGTATAGCCAGTGCTAAGCCAGGCATAATAGACAGGCTCTGGAAACTCAGAAAATGAAAACTGCCTACTCAGATCGATTGCATTGGGGACATTTTTCCAAAAGTGGTGTTTAAGGTGGGTGTTGATGGATGAGTAGGAGCTTTTACAATGCCAAGGACAGGTCATGAATGAGAGAGCATATTGGACAAGTTTTTTTCTGGCTGTAAAGCCCATCCATCTTACATTTAGTCAGATGTTTGGTGAGTGTTCTCTTGTATGCTCAGATCTTTTGGGAAGACAAAAAGGAAAAGAAACTGGGTTGAGTTAGTATCAAAAACAGCACAGAGAAGTCAAGTCTTATAAATGCAACTTTTCCTTGTGGATGTTTTGCTCCAAGGATTTTAAAGTGAGTCATTTGTCTGTACCATATCTAGGGAGACAGAGCAGCTGTGACAGGTGGCATGCATAGTGCACTGGGGACTTGTCTGGGCACCCTAGGTACCGTTCAACATCTGCACCAACTCTGCAGCTCCTCAGCAGGGGCTTGGTGACCTCTCTGGACATGCAATGCTAGCAACCCTGAAGGCTGAAAACAGGGTTGGGTGGGCATCGTGGTGCAGATGTTAAGCCGCTGCTCGAGATGCCTACATCCCATACAGGAATGCCTCGGTTCAAGTCCCAGCTATTCCATGTTTCTGGTTTTGCCTCCTGCTAGTGTGCACCCTGGGAGACAGCAGATGATGGCTCAAGTACTTGTGTCTCTGCCGCCATATGGGAAACCCAGACTGGATTACTGGCTCTTGGCTTTGGCCTGGTCCAATCCTGGTTGTTGTGGGCATTTGGAGAGTGAACCAGTAGATGGAGGATCTCTCTCTTTCCTTTCTGTCTCTCTCTGTCTCTGTCTCTGTTTTTCTCTCTCTCTCTTGTGTTGCTCTACCTTTCAAACAAATAAAAATAAACATAAAAATGTTAAAATAATAAATATCTGCAAAGCAGAGAAGTACAGAATATGGGACAATATTCATAAGCCTGTCACCTGGTTTTCATAGAAGTTAATACTGTGACATATTAGTTTTGGATTTAAAGAAAAAGTAGTTTAGATATTTGCAAACCCCTTCAGTTATCCCTCTTCTTCTTTTCCTTCATCCATTCTACCTTCTCCATTCAAATGTCTGTGGTCGGCATGCATAGTTTCCGGGCAGGTTTTGTATCTTTTTAAAACTATGTGTGCTTCTGTAAACAATGTGTAACACATTGTTCATTTTAAAATTCCCATACATTGCTTCATACAGTTACGTAGCATTTTGCAGTCCACTCTTCTCACTCGACATTCTATTTATTATGCTTATCCTTCTTTAAAAAGAGTACATCCTCTATGGATGGACACCTTAATTCCATTTTTAATCTCCATTATTCCAAACTGAATGGAGCCTGGTTTACTGGATACTACCTCAGGGACATAAGCCTGAAACCACCCTTCACCCAGGCATCATCTACGAACACAGGCCTGAAAACCACTACGTGTGTGCTTCCTGAACCCAACACTGGCGGGTCAGTCTCAGACACTAAGCTATGACACCTGCGGCAGCCGCATGCCAAGCAGGGGTTATGCAATGGTGCATCCTGGTAGAATGCCCTGGAAGCTGCTTTGTCATCACATCAGCTCAGAGCAGGAACAAAGCTGTTGAATGAGAGGCACAGAGGAGGGCCTGGGCTGGGCGTTGATGGAGCTGCTTGCTAGCGTTGCCCCACTCCTAATCTGTATGCTCTTGTATGCTTTCCTTAATTGCTCCACTCTGGAGCAGACCAGCCAGTTCTTACATCAAACACTCACTCTACACCCACGAGACATTTCTCCTCCACCTCCTCCTCCTCTTTTTTTTCTTTTTCTTTTTAATGTACACCCAGCACCTCCCAGCTTAAAAAAAAAAAAAAACACACTCTGAATGCTTTCAGTCTCAAACAAAGGTTTATAGATTTGTTGGCAGGAAATCTAGAGTGGAATTTGCCATTAAATTGTAGTAAAGCAACTCTTCAAACAACATGTACTGAACAATCAAACACTTTTAAATGTCAGCCCCCAACAAAAGCGTGCATTGTCCCTGGAGAACCCCCAGTGGCACTAAGCTGCTTAGAGTGGGAAGAGTTTACAAAGACCTAACCTGCTTCAGTTCACAGGCTGTGTGCTGCACAGAACTTTCCACAAGCCATCAAAAGTAAGGCTTCGCGATAGCACATCTCATTCCAATGAGCTCCTGCATGGATGCGTTTTTCCTCCTCTTGGGGAAAAGTGACAGCACTTTTTGTTTTAATTGAAAAAGAAGTTTGTTGTATGACAATGTCAAGTAGAAGGTACAGTCTTGCTCCAGCTCTCATGTCTCTTCACTTCTGGGCTATAACCCTTAGTATTCATTGAGCACTTGCTATGTGCCAGGGACTGGTGTTTCCATGAAGAAGCCTTACAAAAACCCTCTGTCTCTAGCTCTACTTTCTTGGTAAGGGGAATGGACTGTAGCAAAGTGAATGAACATGTTGTGGCTGTAGGGCCTACAACAGACGCAAGAAATAGTCAAGCCCGAGGGAGCTGGACATGGTGGCTCACGTCTCAAAGTTACTGTATAGATTGGGTGAAATCTGAAAAGGCATCCAAGTTTCAGTGCGATTCCAAAGAGGACTCCCTGATAATGAGCAGCCTCCAGGAGCCAATGTTGTACACACGCTCTCCTGTTTGAATCTCTCACACATTTATGACAGCCAGGTGTTACCTCCCCTAGTTTATGGAAAAAGAGACAGTCTCTTAGGGCTTAGTTGCCAGAGGACAGACAGTAAGCGGATTGGGAGCCAGGTACAGTAGACAGAGCAGGATCATCCTGCCTACAGGAAGGAAGTGAGCACCTGCATGACCCTCAGTGATGCTGGGCCATGTGTGTCTCCTCCCACTTCTCTTTCTTAAGAACTAGGACTTTGGCCAGCACCGTAGCTCACTAGGCTAATCCTCTGCCTGCGGTGCCAGCACCCTGGGTTCTAGTCCTGGTTGGGGTGCCGGATTCTGTCCCGGTTGCTCCTCTTCCAGTCCAGCTCTCTGTTGTGGCCTGGGAAGGCAGTGGAGGATGGCCCAAGTGCTTGGGCCCTGCATCCGCATGGGAGACCAGGAGGAAGCACCTGGCTCCTGGCTTCAGATTGGCGCAGCGCTGGCCATAGCAGCCATTTGGGGGGTGAATCAGTGGAAAGAAGACCTTTCTCTCTGTCTCTCTCTCTCTCATGGTCTAACTCTGCCTGTCAATAAAAAAAAAAAAAAAGAACTAGGACTTCATCCTTTTTCTTTAAAAAATTTATTTTCATTTTATTTTATTATGTTTTAAAGATTTATTTGAAAGGCAGAGTTACGGGGTGGGGAGGGTGAAAAAGAGAGAGGTCTTCCATCCACTGGTTTACTCTGCAAATGGCCACAATGGCTGGAGGTGGGCCAGAGAGAAACCAAGAGCCAGGAGTTTCTTCCAGGTCTCCCACACAGATGCAGGGTCCAGGAGCTTGGGTCACCTTCCACTGCTTTCCTAGGCATGTAGCAGGGAGCTGCCAGGACATGAACAGGTGCCTGTATAAGATGCCGGCATTGCAGGCAGCAGCTTTACCTATTATGTCACTGTGCTGGCTCCTCACTTTATTTTAAAGAGAGAGAGAGAGAGAGAGAGAGAGAGAGAGATCTTCCACCTGCTGGTTTACTTCCCAAATGTCCACAACAGCCAGGTTGAAGCCAGGAGCCCGGAACTCCATCTGGGTCTCCCATGTGAGTGGTAGGGGCCCAAAGCACTTACGCCACCACCTGCTGCTTTCCCAGGGTGTCATTGGCAGAAAGCTGGCTGGGGAGTGGAGGAGCTGGGACTCACACCAAGCACTCCCATAGAGAACAGGAGTGTCCTCCGTGCCACGTGCCTGCCACTGCTCTCTCTAATGCAAAGGACATGTACAAGCTTCAGTGGGAGAATGACTCAGACTACATGTTCGCTCATATAAGGAAAATTTTGGTTAACGACCCAAATGTCAAAGCTTGCAATGATGTCAGAATGTCTTATTATCAAAGGCAACAAAAGAGGGAAGACCTGGTGTGATTCTGAGGACTTGTCCACCCCACTGGATTTTTTGTTTGTTTTAAGATTTATTTATTTATTTGAAAAGCAGAGACAGAGAGAGAGGTCTTCCATCTGCTGATTCGCTTCTCAAATGGCGCCAACAGTCGGCGCTAGGCTGAAGCCAGGAGCCAGGAGCTTCTGCTGGGTCTCCCACACAGGTGCAGGGGCCTAAGCACTTGAGCCATCCTCTACTGCTTTCCCAGGCCACAGCAGAGAGCTGGATTGGAAGAAGAGCAGCCGGGACTAGAACCGGTGCCCATATGGGATGCCGGCGCTTCAGGCCAAGGCTTTACTCGCTGCACCACATTTCCGACCCGTCCACCCCACTGTTAGTAGCTGGGTCCAGCACCTGACATCCAGGTGTGCACACTTGAGTAACAGATGTCAGGGCGACGAGGACACCCGCAAGACAACTACCGGCCCCCCTGAACCCCACTCTCCTTGCCCTGGGGATTTTTCATTTCCCTGCCTCTGAATAGCCTTCAGCATTTTCTCACAGTTCCCCAACTTACAAGTCCACAGGCCTCCCAGTGAATTCTCTGGTGCGTGAGCCAAAGTTATGTAAGGTTAAGAAAACTGAAGGAGAGGTGTGAAACTAGGTGACTGGGGGTGACGCAACTGGTGTGCGAGCCGCCGGCCCTCCCCGGGGTGGGGGTGGGGGGTTGGGCGCCAGCGCAGATTCAGAGGGAGGGAGGAGGCAGCAAAATCCTGACCTTGGTTGTCCTCTGGCTCCAGGGCAGTTGTCAGGGGAACTGTGGCCTGACGGACCCACCCTGGGGGGGGAGGCCTGCTCCCCCCTCCCCCCCAGCACAGGGCCGAGGTGAACTCAGGGAGGAGGTCCCACGGCGGTGTGGGTGGGGCCGGCGCCCAGGAGCAGGCGCAGCCACCTCTGTCAACAGGCAGAGCGGATGTGTCATTTGTTGCTCCAGTCTCCAGGGCTGGCACAGACTGGGGGAATGGGGAGGGCGGGCGGGAGGAGGAAAGCGTTTGCCCCAGCTCCAGAGCTGCCTAGGAAACGTTGCTGGAAATGCAAACCCACAGAGTCTCTGCACCCAGCAGTGCCCTCATCCCCCCTTGGAAGGCGTATGCGTCTGTAATAAAAATACTCAGCGAGGGGAGCAAGTCCCAAGGGGCCACCCTACTGGGCAAAAGAGGTCTCGGCTGCGCCTAATTCTAGGAAACTTCGAGAAGGGTGCCTGGTGCCAGGTGACTCAGCCAAAGCTCTTTGAAGAAAATATAGAGCCTCAGAATACAACACTGCTAGTGCCACACATGCGCGAAGGTGTTGGCGTGAGAGGCAAACTGTACCCACATTTTCCTTTATCCCTCCGCGCCCCAAAGTAGCTGAATACAAAATGCTGCTGAATTCCAGCAGAGAAGTGTGATTGAGGGCATTGAGCATCGCCCAAGAGCCCGCGCACAGGAACTGAGCCGATCCAAGTCTAACATTCTAGCCCTGTCAAACTTCAGTCTTGGTTGCCACGTGACTGCATGATGTTGGGACACGGACATCCTCGAGCTTTCATGTGCTGGATCTTGCACTCTTTGGGAGGTGAGGGTTTCTATTTCTTGAAGTCTAACATAGAAAGTAAAAAAAATTAATACAATTGCCCTTTAATTTATGAAGTCCAGCTTCTTAGGATTCAAAGAGGACTCAGCCTCAACACTTTGTGGCTATTGTTTGAGGCACTCCCAATTCCCTGGGGAAAACAGGGAGGCTCAGGTGGCCCTTCCTCGAGTCCTGGAAGACTCCAGGCTCCAGCAAGCCTGAGGCTGTCTTGGGAGACGGTGTGAGTGTGTCCTGGCCCCTGGTGTTGCTCTATGAGGGTTACAGGGCTGGGAACCTGCAGAGGTGGAAGCTGTGCAAAGGGCAAGGCCGCCCTGCGTCACACTTTGTCCCCAGCATCCCAGAGGGCTCTCTCCAGGGCAGGAGCGCATTTGTTATTTGTCTCTGTATATCCTCATGACAATGGACTGCTGAGGGCACAGTCAGGACTCTGGAGATGGTTCTCAAGTTGAATTAAAGTACTCTTTAAAAAAATACCTATTTATTTGAAAGGCAGAGCATCAGCGTATGGCAGGTGGGGTGGAGGTGGAGGGAGATCTTCCATCCACTGGTTTACTCACCAAATGAGTGCAACACCCATAGCTGGACCAGGCTGAAGCCAGGATCCTGGAACACCATCTGTGTCTTCTACATGTGTGGCAGAGACCCAGGTACTTAGGCTATCCTCTGGTGCCTTCCCGGCACATGTGCAGGGAGCTGGATTGGAACTGGAGTCGCCAGGATGAGAACCAGCACTGCAAGATGGGATGCAGGCATTCCAAGTGGCATCTTAATCTGTGGCACCAAATTTCTGGCCCCAAGAATACTTTAAATTTGATTTTCAGTAACTCACTGACAGGTTTCTGTACCCTCAAAAGGGACAGCAACCTGACCCTGGGATCCATTTCGTGGGACATGGTCGCTGCTGCCTCCAATGCGTTCCCCATGTGATGTACATAGCAGCACTCAGAAGCATCAGTACAAAAAAAACTAAAGCTGATCACAGGTGTAAAGCCAACTTCTAGTTTATGGCAATCCAGGGGGAGAAAGAATAAGTCAGATTTCACAACAAGGAAGCAAATAGCCTAACCCAGAATTGAGTCTTCCTACAATGGACACCAAAGCATAGTCATTAAAAAACAGGAGAGGGGCTTGGGAAAGAGAAGCTACACAGGCACAAAGATGAAAGGGACACAGCCAAAAATAATGCAAAGATCTGGAACTGTGACTTGAACGGGCCAGTTAGGAGAGGGAGAATGAGAAAGAGAAAGAGAAGAAAGAAAGGGAGAGATGGAGGGAGACAAGGGAAAAATAATACAAAGACATTTAAATACGAATTTGTTATTAGGTGGTCCAAGAGACTGTTGTCCAGCTTGGTAGGTATAAAATGGTCCCATTCTTGGGTTAATAAAAGCTAATTTAAAAAAAAAAGATGCAAGCTGCTGTGGGGGAGTGGGAAATCAAGGAATTGCATTAAAAAATAGATGACTTCCATGTGGTAGAATCTCGCTGACTGTTGGGTACTAGAGTTCAGTATACCAGTGTCTCTGTACAACTATACTGCTATGGTTGTACGTTTAAAAGTTTTCATTCTTAAATCTCTAAGAAAGAAACAGGGACAGAACATCTAAAATAAAAAATTCTAGTTTCTCCCTTGATCTTTCCATTCTTTCTGGCTGCCGTTAAATTGGGGAATCTCGGCACCCAAATGCCAGTGCCATGATGCCAAATGGAATGGTGAATTTCACTTGCCTGGAGTGGTAGCTTACTGGGCTCCAAGGCTTCTCTTTGCTCTCTTACCATAGATATTTTCAAAGGGGCCTGAAAATAATGAAGACTTTAAAGATCCTCATCGTGGAGCTACCCATGGTCAGGTCTGGGCAGGGAGGGGCAGGGAGAGGAAGACAGCTGTGAGTGGGGAGCAGAGAGGGGGTGAGCAGCACACCGAGCTGACCCGGGCCCCTCTGAGCAATGTCTGGGAACCTGGCTCGTAAACCAACCTCAGAGAGGAGAGACAATAAGATAAAAGACGAAAACAAAACCAGGTAGCTGTGAGATAGTGGAAAGGCACTGGTGTTGGGATGGACGGTGGGGTTGGATCCCACCTTGACCATCAGCAGCTGGGTGACTTAACCTTTTTCTCTGTTTCATTTCCTTCACCTGTCAAGCAGAGACAACAGTACCCTGCTCCATGGCAGCTGTATGCGTGGAAACCCCTAGCACAGAACTGGATCCTTGGAGCTACTCAGTGAAGAGGAGTTAGAATTTAGAAAACAAATATTTATTTTCCAAGCTTCTACCTTGTGCCAGGCATTGGATCTTTTCTTTCAGCTGTAGTTTCCTGAGCAGCTTTTAATTGAAGATGTGTTTACAAACCCACTGTGCCATCCCAGAACTCACCCTAATCGGCACTTAAGCTCACCGTGTCTTGATTCTGGTCTTGTTGCAGCATGCCGACAGACAGAAGAACCACCGGCCATGCTTCTTGAAGAGCTGGTGCCGAACAGATCACAGCAGCAGATCTCCCCAACAGCTCAGGGAAACACCAGCCTCCCCCTCTCGGTGAGCCGAAACCTGCATGCCTTCTCTCTCTTCCAAAAAAGTAGCAGATATATCATAAATGCTCTTAAACTGGTCCACACCAATCAGGAGGTAAACTCAATCCCTGACTTCTCCCCTCTCCCTGATTATTCCATGATTCCTAGTGTGCATTTTGGAACTCATTCAGAGTAAATCCCCTACATTTGTTGACCTCTAGCCTTGATGCCAGGAAAGCTTAGTGATGAGGAAAGAGCCCAGAGCTGTAAAATAGATGAGAACTTCCCAATCTGGAGAACACAGATCTCATGGAGTTGAATATTCTGGGGGGCGGTGGAGGGTGCTCCTTATGTTCCTGTCCTCTTCTCCCACCCATGCCATCTATCAATAGAGAGCCATGTAGATGGGGTCTTTAACCGTGGTAAAAGTGAGGCTGGAGCACTGGTAGATGCTTTGTTGGACCCCCCAAAATCTCCTTTTCAGAATCATCACTCCTCCAGCTGTGGGGAGTACTTATGGAGATCACCCTCAGCTGATGGCCCTCTTTGGGATTTTCAGGTGAAGAAAACTGTCTCAGCCAGGGTCACACCTTCCTCAGGCATTCTGTAGCCAGGGCTTTATCCAAATTGGGGGTGTACCGGCCTAGCCAGCCCAGTCTAACTTGGGACACGGCTATGGGCTGCTGAGGTCTTTGTTGGGGCTGCGAGGTCCTTCAGCCTCTCCTTCTGCCCAGCTTGCTTTTGTCTGCTTTCCGTGGGCATCGATCCTAAGGGCACTCCCTTATGAATTCCATACATGCTCATCTCTGAATTTGTCTCCCAAGGGACTGAACCTGAGATGTGTCCAGACAGGGCCATTGTCCTGGAGGAAGGTATATTTGGCTGAGCCTTGGAAACTATCGGTGAGATAGGCAAACAGGGTACGTGGAATTCATTCAAAGGATCAAGATGAGTGAAGGCCCAGAGAACTTAAAGATTCAGTTCCAGTATCTTGTGCAAACCTCCCCTGAGCCATCCAAGACTTGGCACAGGGCCTGATAAAGTCCTCGTTAAATGAGTTAATTATGATGTGTGCACATTTTGTGCCTATTTCCGATTGTGGGTTCTGTTTGTTTATTATTATTTTTTTACAACAAAAGCCCAGGAACAAGCTATATCTTGCAGGAATAATAATAGCTATGGTGGGAGAGTGAATTATCCCACTCCACAAACATTTTGTTGGTATCTTTTTTTCGCACTGCTAAATATGGTTGCCTTTATTTTCTCTTTCCTTGCCCAGTCCTATCTACATATGAAATAAAACTACACGATAAGATTAACAGCCCTTTAAAATCCGCAATAAGTTATAAGAAGCATAAAAACATTAAGACTGGTTAAATTATTTAAATCATCCAAAGTGCAAACTGATATAGGTAAGGTCTTCCAGAAGGCTCTGGAGGGTGAAGGAAGGCCAGAGGGGAACTGTGGGGTTTGAAAGACAGAGGGAACACATGTCATCAAAGTGTAGGCTAGAAATTTCACTTGGAAGAAAAGAGTGTTTCTGAAACGTTCACAAGAACAACAGTAGCACCTGCACAATGGGATTGTGAGGATGGAGAGAGCCCGCCTATGGGGACGTGGAGGCAAACCTGTACATGAAAAGGAGGCGAGGGTTGAATCTGGCTGCGTAACTGTGCTAACGTGTCTCCTGTAGCTATCCGATGGGTTGGAACTGGTAAAAGGTCATGATACTAAGAGAAAACAAAAACAGCATTGACCTTTTTTCTACCAAGCCCAGACCTCATTGATTTTGTGCACTTGGAGGAGGAGGGTGGGAGGGGCTTTATCGATACTGAATCCTGCCCCAACAGAGAGGATTTGGGCTGTGGTGGGTGAGTGGGTTTCTTTGGCATATTTTGGGTTGGTTATTTTGAGGAACTGCAGACCTCTGCAGGGACAGGAATGGCTCTGAGAAGCTGTGGTTTTTTGGTTTTTGTAAAAATCTCTCTGCACTAGTAAACAGCGGAAGAGCAAGCAGGGGTTTTGCTCTGTGATTTCCCACTCTCTGCCTAGGAAAGGTTCTTCTTACCCCAGGAGGAAGAGATTGGGGGTCCGACAGCTGGCCGGAGAGTCTGTCATGGGTGCCTGTCACCTGGGTAATGTCATCTGCATCCTCAGACAACCCTTGCTGGAGCCTGGACCCTCGTCTCTTCATTAAACTCTGCGTCAGTATTGACGGCCTGGCCCTTGTTTGAGTCTCCTGCTTTGTGTGTGACTCCCATGTTTCTGCATGCCAATGTGGTTATATTTTTCCTATTATTCTGTCTACTGCCAGTTTATTTCATAGGCTAAAATGATCAAAAGTTTGGAAGGAAAAAAGAAAATTTAAAACTCCTCTATGCTATCATTTATTGAGCTCTTACTATGTGCCAAGCACTTACTTATAATCTTATTTATATACTGACTTATACTTACAGTCTTATTTATATACTGACTTATATTATACTTACAGTCTTATTTATATACTTACTTACATACTTACTTATTTCTCACAATGATCCAATGCGGCAGATGCTGTTGTTCCTCTAATTTTGTAGATAGGAGAACCAAGGCTTAGCCAAGTTAAGAGAGTCACAGAGCCCGGAAGCACAGCTGAGCATTGCTGGCGCACGTGCAGGGCTTGTGGCCCCTCTGCAGAGGGTTACCGGCTCCTGGCCCCACACTGCACCTGCCGAAGGCTGAAGGCTGCACGAGGCTGGGAGAGCCTGGGAGAGCTGAGCCCAGCATCTGCTTTTCAGTTCTGGGCAGTGGCAGGAAGGTGAAAGCCTCGGCTCTGCTGAGCCGGCTGTGGGTGCAAAGCTGCAGACAGTCACCTCTGCTCAGATGCAGGGAAACCTGACGGGCGAGTTTTTCTTGCCTTTGGAAAAGAAATTGCCAGCTTAAGAGCAATGCCTGGAGATCACACAGACAGGTTTTTTTTTTTGTTTTTTTTTTTTTTTCTTTCTTTCTTTCAGGAAGCTGTGTTTTATGGAAGGGTATGGGACTGGAGAGGTGGCAGGGAAGGCCCCTCAGAAGAAAAAGGTTTGTGTGTAAATTTTCTTTGAGGTTGGATTTTGTGCACCTGAGAGACACCATGCTTTCTGGTTCTCTTGCTCATCCATTCAGTCATCCGTTCAATATATGTCTATGAGGCAGCTCTTATATGCCAGGCACAGCTCAAGGCGCTGGGGACACAGCAGTGAACAAGACATTCTAGCTTCCAGCTCTTTTTAGGACTCATATGCTAGTCAGAGAAGTCCTGCCAGGGCCCAGCTATCTGTGACATTGTCACAGTGGCCCCGTGGCTTGCTCACAGGATCGTGACGAGAGTTCAGCACGGTCATGGTCAAGGACCAGCAGGGCGAGGCAGAGTCAGCTTCCACCCCCATCACAACCTCCTCATGTTGGGAAGACTGGATTCCAAACAGTTCACCTAACGTAGATGGTTAATGCTGAAGCCATCGCCCTGGCCTTGTCAGGGAGAGGTCCCTGTCGGGCCAGTCCTCATGCCCCTGACCCCAACCCACTCCTGGCAAGAGTAGTGAGATGGGCCCAGATTTTCCTGCCATGTGCATCGGAAACAACTTCGTGGCCTTGTTCTGTAACACAGTCAGCAACCTGGACACCTGCCGGGCTGCTGCCTGTCATGGGCTGGGGTCTCCACACCCTGCTCCATGAAGCTGGAGCACTTAGCTGTCCAAATCAAGGACTTCCTCTGGCTCAGGCAAGCCTGCTGGCCTCGGGACTCCCCTTCTGTAAGGCAAGAACCTGCCATGGGAAAAGCAGCTGTGGTATAGACAGTGGCACTGCGTCGCAAGAAGCGGCTCTCATGCCCGCCTTGCCGCCTACGGGTGAGTGATGGGTCAAGTCACTGAGCCTCTCTGAATCACTCTTTTCTGTGAAGCTGGTATCGTCCTGCGGTCCCTAATTCCCAAGGGGCTTGTGAAGACTAAATGAGACAAGGAAGGCTTAGGCCTGTGGCAAACATTTAGTAAACAGTGGTTAGCTAACAGGTGTTCAATGCATGTGAAATGATCTCATTTCAAAGTAGTAACCATTTTTGCTTGGCAGTGAGGGAACCGAAAGACATGCAAAGCACCATCCCCATCCTCAAGAACTTTCCAGAGATTTGTGTTGTAATCTCACAGAGTTTTTAAATGACAGTACTGAGTGCTCAGAGCTGCCACCAATAACGTGTGGCAAAGTGTGCAAGTGTAGGATAGGATTTCATCCACGCATGTGAAGGGGATTATGGAGCAAAGCTGGAAGACGGCTGAGCGAGCAAGTGGGCCATCTCAGCGGTGGTGCTTGGGCGGTGCTCAGGGAAGAGAACTTGTGAACAGGGAGGAGGGAAGAGGAGCTCGCCACCTGGAGGCTGGCCTCTTCCCACCCACAGTTAAAGCCGGCTCTGCAGCCTGGCCACTCAGCACCGAAAGCTGATCTTCTCTGCCCCTTGGCAGGAGGTACTTGGCCTAGTGGATTCCCGCTGGAGGAGGACCACAGCTCCCACATCCAGTTTGTGTGGTTAGAGACAGGAACAGGGATGGCCAAAGCCATGGAACACAAAGACGGTGCAAGTCGGAGAACCAGGAGCTCACCATCATTGTTTCAGCACAGACACAGTGGAGGGAGGGGCACCTTATGGAGCAGCCAGGGTTGTGGTGGATCAAGACCCAGCATAGCGGGCAGGATGAACTGCAAAGGAAACTAGGGGGCAATCTACAACAAAATAGAGCAGAGACCACCGGAGTCATTTTGGCTTGTCCTGGTGCCGAGGGACAAGCTGGGACCACCAGACACCTGTGGCTACTTTAATTGTATGCTGTTTTTTTCCTACTACAACCAGATTTTTTTTTTTTTAAAAAAGAGTTTTTTATTTATTTGAAAGGCAGAGTTATAGAGAGGCAGATTTGGGGGAGGGGGAGTCTTCCATTGCTGCTTCACTCCCCAAATGGCTGCAATGGCTGGAGCAGGGCCAATCCACAGCCAGGAGCCTGGAGCTTCTTCCAGGTCTCCCATGCAGGTGTAGGGGCCCAAGGACTTGGGCCATCTTCCATAGCTTTCCCAGGCCATAGCAGAGGGCTAGATCGGAAGTGGAGCAGCTGGGACTGGAACTGGCACCCACATGGGATGCCTGCAGCACAGGCAGAAGCTTTACCTTTTGCCTGGGAGGAGTTGTGGGTGGGCAGGCTTTCACCTCCATGAAAGTCTCCTGGTGCCCACCATGGCGGGTCAGACTAAAGGCTGAGCGTGGGCCCCTCCGTCCGAGGTAGAGAACAGCCAGGTGCTGGAGGAACTCGCCATCCTGGCTCACCCCAGGAATTCCTCCTATATTTTCTACGATTGTGGAGGCTGCAATCAGCCCTGTTTGTGGGGGCTTTAGCAATTTGATCCAACAGACTCTGCAGCAACTGACTGCTGGTTTTTTAAAAAACATTGCTGAGATTTTTGACAGGTGATCTCATGGTCACCTTATTCCTCTATATCAGGCAAAATATTGACTTCACACTATAAATCTGGACGTGCAGAGAAAACATACCTTTTTTTTTTCCCTACATCTAGTATAACTTTCTTCTCATGTCCATAACTGGTTAGCAAAGAAAAATTTTTTTGATGATTACTGATTACCTTAATTCTTTTTTTGAAAACTTTTATTTAATAAATATAAATTTCAAAAGTACAACTTCTGGATTATAGCAGCCCCCCCACCACCATAACCTCTTTCCTACCTGCAAACCATCCCATCTCCAACTCCCTTTCCCATCCCATTCTTAATTAAGATTCATTTTTAATTGTCTTTATATATAGAAGATCAGCTTAGTATATACTAAGTAAAGATTTCAACAGATTGCACCCACACAGACACAAAAAGTATAAAGTACTGTTTGAAGACTAGTTTTATCATTAATTTGCATAGTACAACACATTAAGGTCAGAAATCCTACAGGGGGAGTAAGTGCACAGTGACTCCCATTGTTGATTTAACAATTGACACTCTTATTTATGACGTCAGTAATCACCCAAGGCTCTTGTCATGAGCTGACAAGGCCATGGAAGCCTCTTGAGTTCATAAACTCCAACCTTATTTAGACAAAGCCATAATCAAAGTGGAAGTTCTCTCCTCCCTTCAGAGAAAAGTACCTCCTTCTTTAGCAAAGAAAATTTTAAGTGTTCAATGAAAACTTAACTCAGTATTAAACACAATAGCAAAGTACATTTAGATTAGCCTCTCTTGGTTAAAATTGTCTGTCCAGTTTCTTGGGTAATATTCTTCTTCCTGTTTCACTCCCAAAGGTGTGTCTCGTCGTGTGTGAGGGGTGATACGCTCTAAGCAATCCTATAGGCAGGGGAAGGTTTGAGGTCTTTGCTTCTGCTCCTTCTGCTTCCTTTGGTTTCTGCTGAGTGTTACTCATGGCCTGGCCCAGCAGCTGGCCCAGGGCCTGGGAGTGCCCTGGGCTAACTCATCCTGCTTGGGGCTCCCTCTGGCATCAGGCTCTCCTCTGGTATAGATAGATTCCCATTCTACTTTGGCTTGGGTGCTGAGATCCTTCCTCACTCTCACCATGATGCAAATTCCCCTGGACTCTTGGGTTTTCCTGAAATCTACTCATAAGTCACAGGAACCAAAGGTGACTCAGTAAAGGTGAACCGTAGGGCCTGCCTCTGCCTACCGTGCTGCAGCCTCCGAGGTGAGTAGCCATCTGCCAGCATGGCCTCCTGCTCCCAGCGGGTTGCAGCACAGAGCCTCTGGGCTTCCTTGTTCTCCTGGAGTTATCTACCATGTCTTCCCTCCTTGGCCTGCCCAACCCACAGCTTTGGTCTCCTACCTCTATCTGTCGCCCACTGCTCCCTGGACTAGAGCGTGGAGGGCTTGTCTTTGACTTCGGTTCATTTCCTTCTTCTAGCACAAGGTGCACCTGGCTCCCATAAGGGAAAGGTGCCATCCCTGTACCTGAAGAGGTCTCAGAGTCGGGGCCTCCATGCTTGGACCCTCGTAGCTAAAGAGGGAGACAAAAGTATTTGGAAAACCAGTTCTCAAGACAGTGGACCTGTGTGCAAAGCCAGTGTCCTGCTGCCTAATTGGTGACTGGCAGTGTGAAATATGGCCTTAGAAAGCCTCTTTATGTTCCCTCTGTCACAAAATCTCACCTTCCTCAGGCGTTCTGTGATAAGGTCAGGCACTTGGGAAGCTCCAAAAGGCTAGCACTTTTAAACAATGCAGACATTAATTACTCCTGTCAGACCTGCTTCTCTGGACTTTTCCTCCCAGTGGCACGCTGCAGTGTTGCGTGCGTGGTGAGCCACCGTCTGGAGCTTTAGGCAGCCGGGATAAATCTTAGCCCCAGTCAAAGACGGCCTGACAGTGGCTGTAGCTAATGGCAGAGGGAGATGGAGGCCCTGGCTGGAACAACAGGGCCAGCTGAACAGACAGCTGAAAGGAGAGGAGAGGACGCCGCAGGAAGCAAGGCATATAAATGGCTGAGACGGGGCTCATCAAATAACTCCCCACTCCTCTACTCCAGACCTAACACTGACCAGCCATCAGCCTGCATCTGATGGGAGTACAGCATTTTGATAAGATCTTAACTAGATCTTCTCTGCCTCCCTAACCTCCCCTCACCGCAGCCTTCTCTAAATGGTCACTTTGTGTACTTGGACTCTTTCTACTGCTGTATCTTCTAGGGTATCGCTCGGATGAATGGGATACCCTTTCTTCTTTCGGTGGAGTGGGGAAGGCATTGAATGTTGCCCCTCATTATGCATAAGCTCACTGGCCTGGTTCTAGGGAGGAGCCTGGTTTCCGGATCACAGGAAGGTTCACAAGCCAAGAGAGTAATTTAGTCCTGGCCCACCCTCAGTGCTGGGTGGCAGACTTGCAGCTGGCTCCCGGGAGGAAGTTATCTGCTGGGAATATATTGTGTTTCATGGGACTATCTTAGGGGTCAAGCTCAAAAACTATTAGCTGAGACTCACTCTCTGAGCCTTCCCCATTCCCGCAGCAGATTGTTGTCTTGCCTAGGTCTGGAGAGCACCTGTATCTCCTGGAAATAGGGACACCCACACGGAAGGGGAAATCCAACAGCTCGGTAGAAGTTTCTGGAAACTTCTCATGTAATACTGTTTTCTGAGCACCTGGTCTGTGCCAGGCCCCTACTCAGCGTTGGAAGTTCAGTGTTGTCTGGAGAAACATCACCACTGCCCTCCAGGGCTTGTAGGATAGTGGAAAAGGTGGCCGTGGTCAAAAAGTTTACTCAAAAAATTATATATATATAATTGGTGATGAGCACCAAGAAAGTACAGGTGCATTGAGTGGGCCCAGCTGACCTAGCTTGAGGGGTGAGCAGTATAGAACCGTCTAGCAGGGGTGGGGAGTGTCCGGCCTATGGGCCATATAAGGCCTGCTAAATCATTTGGTCCTGCCCTGCCAAGACCACTGCAGGCAGGACTCGAAACTCAATAAATCTACAGCAGGCTCATTTTCAGGTTTTTAATTTTGTGCGTTCTGCAAATGATGTTATCTAGGATGCCCTGGGCAGAATAAAGGTTTCCCATCGCTGCTCCGGGGAATGCATTTTAAACTGGGGCTAAGAAGATGCAGCACTTGGGTAAGAGGGGGAAGGCATGGGGAGCCGGGGACTGGACATGTAACAGCCTGAAGCAGGATGAGGATGTCTCGCTTCAGGTGCTAAACGAATGCCAGTGTTGTTGGGTTGAATGATGTCCCTCCCCAGAAAAGCTGTGCTGAATCCTGACCTCTGGGACCTCAGAATGTGACCTTATTTGGAGATAGGGTCATTGCAGATCTAATTAGTAGGATGGGTGCCTAACCCAACACGAAGGAGGCTCCATGAAGACAGAGACACAGGGAGAGTAGGGTGATACATTTGACACTGATGAGTGCCAAAAGTCACTGGCGAACCACTGGAAGCTAGGAAGAAACAAGCAGGAGTGTGGGCCTGTTCCCATCCCCCTCCCCCCCAGGTGTGAGAGGAAGCATGGGCCGATGGATGCTTTGATTGCTGACTTGTAGCCTCCAGGACAGTGAGACAATCCATGTCTGTTGTTCTACTTGGTTATAGCAACTAGGAAGCCGACGGGGCTGTGGAGAGGGAGGACGGACTAGCAGGTGAGAGGGGAATGGCAGGAAGGGCCGGGTTGTCCATGCTCACGACTTTGGTCCCTAACCTTGAAGCAATGATGCAGTATTGGGGAGTTTGAAGCAGGACAGTGAGGTCGGTGGGAAGATCACCGCGGCTGATATAGGAGGGAAGAGAGGGGGAGGGGAGAGACATGGAAGGGGTCAGGTTCTCTTGGAGCAGACCCCAGACAGAGCCGCGGCTGACCGAGCCTCAGCCACCCTGGGGAGCCCTGCAGCGCAGCTGGTCCACCAAGGATCCCAAAATTGTGCCTTGACTGGCGAAAATGACCAGGCTTTTATCATCCCACAGGTTCCTGGGGTGAACCTGGCCCAAGGCGTGGAGGATGCCTGCAGCTGGTGAGGCAGTGAGGGAGATGTCTCCACTCTCCTTCGCTGGGAAGCAAATCTTTCCTCAAAGGGGATTCTGGGCAGCAACTATCCTGTACTATCTGCCACAGTGGCTCTAGGAAGCCCAGGCAACAAAGGGTCCAGGGAAGAGACAATGGTGGCTCGAACCAGCGGATAGCAGTGGAGACAGGGACAAGTGGGTTCGTTCAGGAATGGGGTAGGAGTTGTGATGCGAGGGAACTGGGTGCAGTCAGAGCAGAGGCACTGAAAGACCAGGAGGCGTCAAGAGTGGCTCTCACGTTTCCGCTTTGCCTGATCGGATGGAGGCTGCATTCTCTGAGTTCAAGCCCTCCAGAAAGAACAAAGATGAGAAAAATAGAAGAGTTTGCTTTTGAACGTGGATTATTGTTGAATAGACCAGACATACTGGAGAGGAAAAGCCCTGAGAGAAAACACACGTGCACGCCCACACACACACCATTTGCTTCCCCCAAGAGCTCTGTGTGCTTACATCTCAGTCTTGGAAACACCACGTATCATTGTAGTTTTATGGGGTTTGCCATTTTGCCTCCTTTGGCTGCAACTTCAATCAACCTCCCTACGTGATAAACACATGAGAAAGCCGGGGTGCAGGACGATGGAAGGGAAGCCAGAGCATCTGGGCTTGAGAACAGGCCCACACACCGCACAGGAAATGATGGAGCAACACTCGAGCCGGCCGCACCACCCTCTGATAACCATCATCTCTAACAAGGCATTGCAGCAAGCCCAGAGGTGACCGCGGGAAGTCTGGGGCGGGGAGCAGTGAGATGGAAGAGACTGAAGGGTAATTTAAAATCAGGACACCGTTTTCACTAGGAAACAACTTTGCTGCACAGAACCGGCCAGCAAGTCTCAGCAGATCTCTGGATCCCATGTCAACTCATCAGCTGAGTTTGGGCGCTTATAATTCTGCTTCATTCTGCCACTCGCTGGATGGCCTCGCAGCACCGTGTTAGTTCGCCACGGATATCTTCACTTTCCTTTGACTCGGGTGAGTCTGATCTTTGAAGTAGGTGCTGAAGAAGAAGCTGTGGCCATATTGCTTGTTGGCATGGGCTCTGTGATGGTCACAGAGTGGAAGACTCCCTTCATGCCAGCCACGTCCGTGCACTTGTGAGGAATATGAGCTGAGACCGTGATGAAGGCTGCACTGCAGTGGGGCAAGGTGCTAGAATATTCCCTGTATGAACGGCCCCACACAAATCACTGCACCACGTTTAAACACAAGACGATGTGAAGACGTAGAAAATGAGTCACTGAGACAATAAGTGGCCTCCCCAAGGGCACACGGCAGGAGGGAGCGGAGATTTGAACCCTGGTGTGTCTTTCCGTAAAGCCCAATCATCTATCCATCCATGCATCCAATCAGCGAATACTTTTGAGTCCTTACAAAGTGCCAAGAACTGTGCTAGGCCATGCTCTTTTGACGATCTCAGACCCCTTGGAAAGAAAAGTGAAAATGCAGCTCTGCATACTCAGAGGATTGCAACAATGAGAGCAAGACTGAGTGCGTTATGTGTGTCTTACAGGGCTTAGCCACGCCTCCTGCTCTACTCTCCTTCTGTTCATACTTCACGTTTTCGAGATTCCTCTCAAACTCCCTTCCTCTGTTCCTCTGGCTCCAGGTGGCCTCTCTCTCTACTAACCCCCTGCGCCGTGTGACTCACACCTTATCCGATCTCGCTGAGTGCTGATGGCCAGCACTGGCTGGCTGCTCTCTGGTATATATGTTAGTGTATATACTGTCTTGCCCTGTGCTGATTATCTATCTATCTATCTATCTATCTATCTATCTATCTATATATCAATGGATCTATCTTGGTATTCAAGCCATCTGTATACGTAAATATATACACACAGTCAGGTAGCCTTAATGATCTCCTTAAAGGCTCCATCTGCAAATGCCATCACCAGGGTTCAAGCCTCAGTGTAGGAATTTGTGAGGGAGAGGACACCATTCAGTCCATAAGTCCACGGAAGAGACGGGGTTTGAACAGAGGTCCATGCGACAGTGGAGTCTCTGTCCCTGCTGCTCTACCTCGCTGCTCCTGTTCTCCAGGGAGGATGTCCTGCCCACCTGGGTTAGGATTCCTGGGAACAATTCCCGAGGCTCTTAGCTTGCTGATTTTCTATCTCGGACCCAGTTCAAGCCTATCCTTTTCAGATATCATGCCCACCGCCCTTCTATGAGTCCATTCACTGCTCATTTTTAAAATTAGTTATTTATTTGAAAGACAGAGAGCCAAGGCAGGGTTGGGGCAGGTGGCAAAGATTCCATCCTCTCATTCACTCCCTAAATAGCTGCAACAGCCAGGTCTGGGCCATGCTGAAGCCTGATCTAGGAACTGCATACTGGTCTCCTACATGAGTAGCAAGGGCCCAAACACTTAGGCCACCCTCTGCTGCCTTCCCAGGCCCATTAGGAGGAAACTGGATTGCAAACAGAGCAGCTGAGACTTGAACCGGCATTCTGATATAGGATGCCTGGCATGGTAAGTGGTGGCTTAATCCATGGTGCCACAATGCTGGCCTCTTTCATTGTTCATTTTTTATTTCAAAAAAGGCCCTACTGGGGCTGGCGCTGTGGTGCAGTAGGTTAGAGCCCTGGCCTTCGGCCTCCCATGTGGGCGCTGGTTCAGGTCCTGGCTGCTCCACTTCTGATCCAGCTCTCTGTTGTAGCCTGGGAAAGCAGTAGAAGATGGCCAAAGTCCTTGGGCCCCTGTGCCTGTGTAGGAGACCCAGAGGAGGCTCCTGGCTCCTGGCTTCAGATTGGCTTAGCTCCGGCCATTATGGCCGATTGGGAAGTGAACCAGCGGATGGAAGACTTCTCTTTCTCTTTGGCTCTACCTCTCTCTGTAACTCTGTATTTCAAATTAAAAAAAAAAAAAAGAAAAAAAAATCCAGCCCTACTGTATTCAACAGAACAGGTGTTGGGAATATCAAGGGGAGCAACACACAACTCTAGCCTCTAACAGTTTTACCTTCTAGTGGGGCGGTCTATAAAATAGCAAATAATTCCCAAATCAATATAATAGACACAATCATGAAGCTCTGTCCGGGCAGTCTTGGGAGTGGGTATGTCCCAAAGTGAAATTAGGGCGACCGAAGTGGCACAGGTGAGCGTACCCATCACTAGAGGTAACTCAAGCCACTCCTACACATGGAAGATCTTGGACTGCATTGGGCTGTGACACCTGAGCTGGGCAAGCTTGGCGCCCTTTGCAAACTGGATGCTCAGCACTGTGCTGGGCTCTTCAGTGTGGGCGAGGCCCACCACAGAGGCTGAAGACTTGAGTGAGACTTCAGAAAGGGGGGTGTTACTGATGTTACCCTGTCACCCTGTCACCTGTCATGTGAGCTGTGACACTTTCAAAAGACCTGGAAGAACACAGCCTGGGAAATGGAGGGAGAAGGAGAGAGAAGAGGGAGAGAGAGGAGAGGAGAGAGAAGGTGGGGACAGGAGAGTGTGGAGAGAGAGAAAGGAGAGAGGAGAGGGGAGAGAGGGAAGAGAGGGGGAAGGGGAGAGAGCAAGAGAAAGGAGAGACAGAAAGGGGGTGAAGAGAGAGGAGAGAGGAGAGAGAGAGAGAGAAAGAGAGAGAGAGAGATGGCTGTGCCCCCGCTCACAGCATCAGGAACTGGTGAAGCTGGGATTTTGCCAGAGGGCCGTCTTCCCTGCAAGTCTCATGCCCACGCGTGTTCCCGCAGCTCTGCAGATGCCCATCAGCAAAACCTCACTGCAGCCTCGAGGGGCCCAGGGAACACTGCAGTCCCGGGCGCACCACCTTGGACGGTTTGAAGATTACATCAGTGGCAGTATCTTCCAGGCTGCTGCTCTAATTCTCTGAAGATAAGCATCACAGGTTTATGAGTCCGTTTGTCAGCCCGTCTTTTGAAATCTCCCAATTTAGAGATGAACGCACCGAGGTGTGTGCTCTTTCCAGGCTCCGCCTTACCCGTCTCCTGGCCTGCAGGCTACAGGCAGAGGAGCACATCAGTGTTTTCAGCAGTTATGTTGACAGAGGGTGAGGCTTCCTGGAGTGCCGTGACAGCCATGGCCCCTTTTAGTGCTGCGGGTTGCCGTGGGTCCACAGCCACCTGGTGCACCTTTTTAAAATCCCCCAGACTTCCAAAAGAATCAAGAGCTACTTATTTGTTGAAAATGTTTTAGTGAAATATTTTTTATTTATCTGAAAGGCAGAGACATTTAGCTTAGTGGTAACCTTAGTGTTGAAACACCCATGTTTCCTATGTAGTGCCTGGGTTCGGTACCTGGCTCCCCTCCTGACTCCAGTTTCCTGCTAATACAAACCCTGGGAAGCACTGGTGATAGAGCAAGTAATTGGGCTCCTCCTATCTGCTGGGGGACCTGGATTCAGTTCCTGGCTGATGGTTTGTTCCCAATTGTTGTGGGCATTTAGAGAATGATCTCTCTCTCTCTCTCTCTCTCTCTCTCTCTGTGTGTGTGTGTGTGTGTATTTGTGTGTGTCTGCTTCTCAAATAAAAGAAATTAGAGCAAGAAGAAAATTAAAACCCAAAGTAAGTGAAAGAAAAGATAATGAAGATTAGAGTGGAAATCAGTAAAACAGACAAGAGAAACCCAAAAGCTGATTCTTTGAGAAGAACAATAAAGTTAATAAAACTCTAACCTAATAAGTAGAATATCTTTACTCTCTTCAGTGCATAGCCTATGCATTGAGACAAGAAAAAGAAATAAAAGACAACCAGAAAGGAAGGGAAGAAGTAAAACTCTATTCCAAGATGGCACACTTGTTCATATAGAAACTCTAAAGGAATCTACCCAAAAACCCTAATATATCTAATAAATGAATTGAACAAATTGCCAGATACAAGACTAGCATTTAAAAAATTTTATTTCTATATGCTTGAGACAAATGACTCAAAATGGACATTTAAAAAGTGTACTATTTATTATTCATCACAAATATGAAGTACTTGAGGATACATCTGGCAAAAGATGTGTAAGACCTGTGAAATATGCTCCTGAGAGAAATTAAAGAATCCTTAAATGGAAAGGAATAACTTGCTCATGGTCCAGAATACCAAAAATCCCAGCAGGCTTTTTTTTGGGTAGGTTAGGTTGGGGGTAAAAATTAACATGCTGATTCTAGAATTCATATGGAAATGCAAAGGGTTTAGAATAGCCAAAGCAATTTGAAGAAAGAACAAAGTTAGAATACCAATACTTAGTGATTTTAGGATGTTATATAGGTACTGTAACTGAAACAGTATAGGGTTGGCACAAAGACAGATAAATGGAACAGAACAGGGAATACCTAGACACACACGTACATACAACTAATTTCTGTCAAAAGTGCAAGGACTATCTGCTACAGCTGAATCATACTTTTCAAAGGGGTACTTTTGGCCTATACTTTGATCTATACTGCAAAAAGCTGCTTAAACTGAATAATCAATTATATAACTTAAAATTCTGAGTCTTCTTAGGAGAAAACCTTTGTAATCTTTTGTTAAATTCGACTTGATCAAAATTAAAGACTTCTACTCTTTGAAAAACATTAAGAGAATTAAAAGACAAGCCACACATTGGAAGAAAATATTTGCAAAAAGTAAAAAAAAAAAAAAAACCCTCTTTGACTTGTCTACAACATCCCACACTCAATAATAAGAAAATGAAAACCTCATTTCTATTAAAAAAATTAAAACAGATACTTCACCAAAAACATATGTAGATGACAAGTGCATGAAAATAAGTCAACATGTTGGGAAAATCCAAATTAAAATTTCAGTGAGACAACACTGCAAACCTATTAAAAATGGCTAAACACACACATGCACAAAGGAACAAAAAACTAATCTTACAAAATGTTGTCAAGAGTGTAGAGAAACTGGGATTCTCATACATTTTTGGTGGTAATGTAAAATGGCACACTTTGAAACACAATTTGGTAGTTTCTTAGGAAGCAGATTTTTCACTACCATGTCTTTATCCATGAGAAACAAAGTCTTAAGTCCATATAAAGTCTTCTACACCAATGTTTATAGCAACTGTTTTTGTAATATTCCTAAACAGGGAATATCAATGGTACATCAACAGGTGGAACAGATAAGCAAACTGTGGTGTAACCATACAATGGAATACTACTTGTCAGTGAAAAAAGAATAAATCCTCAACGTGGATGAAGCTCAAAATGATTATGATTAGTGAAAGGAGCCAGATAAAAGATGAGTACATACTCTTTTATTCCTCTTATATAAAATTATAGAAAATGGGACCGGCTCTGTGGCATAGCTGGTAAAAGCCATCTCCTCCAATGCTGGCACCCCATATGGGCGCAGGTTCGAGTCCTGGCTGCTCCACTTCTGATCCAGCTCTCTGCTGTGGCCTGAGAAAGCAGTTGAAGATGGCTCAAGTGCTTGGGTCCCTGCACCCACATGGGAGACCTGGAAGAAGCTCCTGGCTCCTGGCTTTGGATTGGTGCAGCTTCGGCCATTGCAGCCAACTGGGGAGTGAACCAGTGGATAGAAGACCTTTCTTTTTCTTTGTCTCTCCTTCTCTCTCTGTGTAACTCTTTAAAATAAATAAATTTTAAAAATCTTTTTTAAAAACTATAGAAAATACGAGGCCGGCATTGTGGCTTACTTGGTTAATCCTCCACCTGCGGCGCCGGCATCCCGTATGGGCGCTGGGTTCTGGTCCCAGTTGCTCCCCTTCCAGTCCAGCTCTCTGCTGTGGCCCAGGAGGGCAGTGGAGGATGGCCCAATTCCTTGGGCCCCTATACCTGCATGGGAGACCAGGAAGAAGCACCTGGCTCCTGGCTTCAGATTGGTGCAGCGCTGGCCATGGCGGCCATTTGGGGAGTAAACCAATGGAAGGAAGACCTTTCTCTGTCTCTCTCTCTCACTGTCTGTAACTCTACCTGTCAAATAAAAAAAAAAAAACTATAGAAAATACAAACTATTGAACAGATATGGAAAACTTACCAGTGGTTGCTTGGGGATGCAGGAGAGAAATAGGGAATGGTATGCAAAAAAAGGATTATAATAGGGCAAGTGGGGAAAAAAAAAAAAACAAACTTGTGGCTAATGTAGTGTCTGCTTTCATTGTCTTGACTGTGCTGTTTCACAGGTGCATGGTCATGTCAAAAGCTGTGCAGTTTATTGTCTGCTAATTATACTTCATAAAGCTGCTGCAGAGCAATGGGGAGAAGGAAGTCCTAGTAACGATTTCAATCGTTCTTCTCCAAAGCATTTGCAGTCCAGCTGCCCAACACACGAGAAGGTGGTTGGTGGGAAGGAAGGAGGAAAGAAGACATTTGCTTTACCCATGTGCTTTCAATTCAGGTTTGGGCAGAGGGACAATGGATAGATGAGGCTTTACACACACAGAGGACTCTGTAATTATCTAAGCTGTCACTTGTAAAGTGCCAAAGCAACAATTTATTTTTACATTGAAATTAAGATTTATTCTCCTATGGAATTATGAAATTTCTGCTATTGCCTGATCAACAATTGTCTGATTGTTCTAGCTTGACTTTGAAATGAGGCATTGTTCTTTCGCTAAGTGGCTGTGGACTTGGCTTTTCATCCATTTATTTAGGCAATTTCTTGGCCATCTACTGTGTGGATCTACTATGTGGAGTCCTGGGCATCAGGGTCATGAAGGTGAGAATGAACCAGAGCACCTACCTCCTTAGAGCTTGTAGTGTCAAGGCTCCAAGTCTCTTGAGAGATTAACAAGTAACAACTCATCTGGGACCCTGGAAGGAGGAGGTTCGATGTGATCTGTGTTTTCAGGCTGCAGATCACAGCCCTGTAGTAGGCTGTGAAATCAGTATGGTAGCTTGAGACCAACACTTAGTGCTCAAATAAATGGGGTAGAATATACCAGAGCGCATCTCATCCACTAAGGAGAAGCGAGATCTATTTCAAGTGTGTATGTGTCTACTAAATCGTGTTGCAAAAAAAATTTCTTATTGTAGGTTATAGACAAGAGAGTTTGAGCCACACTGGCTAAATTTATTCTTAGGCCCCTCATGCCTATGCCTTGAGGACATCAGAACAAATCTCACAGGTCTCATTCATACCAGTCACCACAAGAGACCCAGAATCCCAGGTCATTCCCAAGACTCTCCTCTCCACGTGGCTCCAGTGTCACCTTCCAGGCGAGACGTCCCTAACCAAAAGCTCCAACCGCAGTCCACCTTCTACACCTCCCAGCCACCTCTGCCTGTTATAGACGACTCCATACTCTTTCCACTGACTTTGTCGTCTTGCACCTTTGTCCACTGTCAGCTCCACGAGGCGGGGGAGGCCTTTGCTCTGTTACCGGCAGTCACCGTGCGTCTAGCACAGCGCATTCTATTCGCAGAGTGAGAGATGCACACTGCGTCAGCATTTCAGGGCTGAGGACCGCGTCTGTGCTCTCCTTGTGCAAAGCTGGAAGCCCTACTTTGGGAATGTAACCTGGCCCTCAGTCAGGAGGGCGTCTCTGAATTGCTCAAGAGTTGTCGTCGGGGAAAACGTTTTCCAAAATCTCCGCCACATGTGCCAGCCTCTTCTGAGCGCGTCACCCGCTCTGCCTCCCCTCGCCCGCCCTGGCACGGTCTTCTGAAAGACTCGAGTCGCCAGATTGTCCCCTTGGCAAAGATGTTCTGCAGAGCTGCCCCACCTTCAGTCCCTCCCATCTCAGTAAACGGCACCCAGCTGCGCCCAGCAGCTCTGGCGAACACTGGGGATTATCCATGCTCGCCTCGCTCCACACCCAGTCCATCTCCAAGACCTGGCTCTTCTTTCTTCCCAGTACAATTTTCTTATTGTTTCTGAGAAGCAGAGTGCTCCCATTCACAGGTTCACTCCCCAAATGCCTGCAACAGCTGGGGCTGGGATAGGGCTGAAGCTGTGGCCCGAGAACTCAATCCAGGTCTTACTTGAGTCCTGTGGGTGGCAGGAACCCAACTACCTGAGCAGTCATTGTGGGGCTGGAGACTCCCGGGAAGCTGGAATCAGGAGCCTGAGCTGGGACATGAGCCCTGGCAATCCAGCATGGGCCGTGGGGATCTTAACCAGCATCCTAACATCTGTGCCAAATGCTGACTCCTCCCGCAGTGCATCCTGAACCTGAATGCTTCCCACCCTGCTTCAGGCCAACACAGTCACCATGCAGTCCCCCTGCTTCTGCTCTTGACCTCCAGGAACTGTTCTCCAAGGAGCAGAGGGCTTTCATCTGTTTACTTCTCATGCTTTCAAAGAGTATTTTAGTGATGGAAGACACTGATGAAATGAAATATTAGATGGGGCCAGAATTGCACCACAGTGTGCTGATTGGAGTCCTAGATTCTCCAGTTCCAAGCCAGCTCCTCCCTAATGGGCCTGGGAAAGCCACAGATGATGGCCCAGTTGGGCCCCTGCCACCCTCGTGGGAGACCTTGATGGAATTCTAGGCTTCTGGCTTTGGCCTGGCCCAGCCCTGGCTGTTGTAACCATTTGGGGAGTGAACCAGTAGATGGAAGGTCTCTCTCACTCTTTGTATCTCCCTCTCTCTCTATTGTCTTTCAAATAGATAGATAGATCTCAAAATAATAATAATAATAATAATAATAATAATGAAAAGGGCCAGTACAAAATGAAATAAACAGTGCTCTCTAGATGTGAAAGATCTACAGAAGAAAAAAGGCCAGAAGAAAACACATGAGTATTTTACAAGTAGTTATTATTGAGTGGAGCATTCAGAATGATTTGAATTTTCTCCTTTAAACTATTCAATATTTTACAAAAACTCTACAAGGAGTATGAAAAATTAGTAAAAACTAAAATTGAAAAAGTTCATACAAATATCGAGAGACCAAGGATACAGCATGAATGAGATTTTTTTTTTTTTTAGTTTAAAAATTTCAATCTTTTTAACTTAAAAAAATGAAACTGCAGTTAGACTCACCTGGCTTTTACTGCTCACCTCTTGCTTTCCCCACGTTATTTCTGTAAGGAAGGTTTTACAGTCAGGCACTGCATAATGACACATCAGTGATGGACTGCATACGAGACGGGGGTCCCAGACGTATTTTTTTTTTGACAGGCAGAGTGGACAGTGAGAGAGAGAGACAGCGAGAAAGGTCTTCCTTTTTGCCGTTGGTTCACCCTCCAATGACTGCTGTGGCCGGCGCCCTGCGGCCGGCGCACCGCGCTGATCCGATGGCAGGAGCCAGGTGCTTCTCCTGGTCTCCCATGGGGTGCAGGGCCCAAGGACTTGGGCCATCCTCCACTGCACTCCCGGGCCACAGCAGAGAGCTGGCCTGGAAGAGGGGCAACCGGGACAGAATCCAATGCCCCAACCAGGACTAGAACCCGGTGTGCCGGCGCCACAGGCAGAGGATTAGCCTATTGAGCCATGGAGCCGGCCACCCAGATGTTTTTAATAGAGCTGAAGATTTCTTATTGAGTAGGAAGTACTGCAGCGGCATAACACCATAGTGCAATGCACTGCTGTTGTAATGCTGGTGCAAACATACCAACCACACTGCCAGTTGGATAAAAATGTAGCAATACAAGTAAGCACCGTCCCTATGTGGGCACTTCAAAAAGTTCATGGAAAATGGAATTAAAGGATGAGTTGATTTTGATGAAAAACTTTTTGCAATTCCTGCCTAGTTTTTTCATAATGTGCATTTTCCAGGAACTTTTGGAAGACCCCGCATGATACGTAATGATCATTAAAAAACAACTGTGGTGGATGCACTGAGTGTACTGTACATTTGTCATTATTTTAGGTACGCTGCTTCTGCTTATGGAAAGCAGGACTCTGTGCTACTAGACAGCAGCCTCTCATCTCAGATGCATCAGGAGGCCACATGGACTTGTGGGCTTATCCCATGGAGGTTTGTGGACGTACACTGTGAGGTTTGCACAGACAGGAAATGACTTAACCATGCATTTCTCAGATCGCGTGTCCGCTGTTCAGTGGCAATGGCTGTATTCTGGTTTTAGAGATGAGAAAATGCATTCAGAGAGGTTAAATGGTTCGTCCAATCACTCAAGAGATGAGCTGGACACTCCAGCCCCGGTCTCCAGACAATCCTGCCCAGCCTCTTTCTACGACTACACCGCCGTCCCCTGGCCCCGCAAAGGCTGGTGTGCGGGTGGACACCCCTGGAGACCCACTGGGGTGCTGAGCTTAGATGTGGAGAGCAGATTGCTAGCTCAGTGAAGGCATGAAGATGGACACCTGGTATGAATCAACTTGCTGGAGCCTCATTTCACAGACACATGCAAGCGTGACGTTTATTAGCAGCGTGGATCGAATTGTCACTGATTACAGCAGCAGCAACTGAAACCTTGACTCTTGTGCTTCCTCTCCCGATGAAATCGAAAGCCCAAGCCCTGGGAATGGAGGAGTCTGGAGAGAGGGCGGTGAGCTGGGAGATGGCTGACCCACGAAGGGCTCGCTGTCTGTCCCCAAGGCTGGGATAGGAGCCGAGAAGGACAGGGAGAAGGCTCGTCGATTTCCTTTGGTGCTCCCAAGAGATCTGTCTTTGCCAAACCCAACCCACTTCCCGTGCCACTTAGAACACCCCCAGGCCTGACCTTGCCTGCTCCACACTGCCTTCCTTTCCTTCTCTCACTCCCCCCACCCAGTATCACCCACTTCGCTGCTCCTGGAGCTCGCACCTAGCTATGCAGACGGAAGCATGCCCATTTATTTTGCCATCTGAGACTCAGTGTCTGTCTCTGGTAAGAGACAGTGCCGGATGCCTAGACTGGTAAAGCCCACCGGTGCATCTTTAGGCGGTGCCCTTGTCAGGGTGGTGTTGTGGCTGATTTGGCCGAGGGTCTGCGGAAGGCCAAGTTACTTACCCCATGCAGGGAGCGAGGCACCTGCTGTCTACCTGCTCCTCCCTGGAAGTTCAGCTTCCCCAGGAACACTTGGCTGCCAGCACCTCTCTGCCTTCCACCCTCTTCTCCACAAACACTGACGTCATGAGCAGCTCCACTCCTCATGCTGCCTCTGCCCCCCCGCCCCACCTGTCCTGAGGTCCTGTTAGGTCCCACGGCACAGGTGCTCCTGTGCTGCCAAAGCCACCTTACAGACAGAAAGGAGGCTTTTTTCTTTTTTTTTTTTTTTTTAAAAAAAAGACTATTTATTTTAAAGGCAGAGTTCCAGAGAGGGACAGACACACACAGAGAGAGCTCTTCCATCAGCAGGTTCACTCCCCAAATGGCCACAATATCCTGGGCTGGGCCAGGCTGAAACCAGGAGCCAGGCTGAAACCAGGGGCCATCTTCTGCTGCTTTCTCAGGATAATTAGCAGGGCTCTGGATCAGGGGTGAAGCAGCTGGGAAACGAACAGGCACCCATGTGGGATGCTGGCCTCGCAGGTGGCAGCTTAGCCCTTTGCGCTGCAATGTCAGCTGCCACGTTTTTACTTTCTGGCTACTGAGGAATGATGTTTTTGTTACTCTGAAAACAAAGGGCTCATTCTGGAGAGAGGTCCAGACCCTGTGATCATTCATCCGTTCATCATTCATCTGCACAAATAATTCTTGTGTATCTACTTTGTGTCAGGCTTTGGGATAAGCATGCAGTTGTGAGCAAAGCAATGGAGTTTGCAGTCTATTGAAAAAGACATAGTGAAATAGTCACACAAATATATAATTAGAAAATATGAAGGGAAAGCATAGGGAGCCAGGAAAATGTATTCAGGTTTACTTGATTTAATGAGGTTGAGGTGTGGACATGGGGGAAGGTTTCCTGGAGGAACTGATGGGTGAGGGAGGAGATAAAGGAGGTGTGGGAGCTGTCAGGGTAAAGGCCTGGGGATGGGGAGCACTGCAGAGGGAGCAGCATGTGCAAAGACCCTGATGCCATGTCTAACTTCTTTTTTTTTTTTTTAAGACTTGTTATTTATTTGAAAGAGTTACACAGAGAGAGAAGGAGAGGCAGAGAGATAGGGAGAGGTCTTCCATCCACTGGTTTACTCCCCAGATAGTTGCAATGCCGGAGCTGTGCCAATCCGAAGCCAGGAGCCAGGAGCCTCTTCTGGGTCTCCCACATGGGTGCAGGGGCCCAAGGACTTGGGCCATCTTCTACTGCTTTCTCAGGCCATAGCAGAGAGCTGGATCAGAAGTGGAGCAGCTGGGACTAGAACCAGCGCCCATATGGGATGCCGGCATTGCAGGCAGGGCTTTATCTACTATGCCACAGCAATGGCGCTCATGTCTAACTTCTTGAAGAGCTCCATCATCCACCATTCTAGGTGGAAAGGAGGGCAAAGAGAGTGAGAAAAGGTGGCCCAGGAATCCTGTCCCAACTTGCTTGACCCCCAAAAGGGAGTACAGGATCAGTAACAGGCTCGCTTCACCCCTCCACGTCCCAGCCTCCTATTATCTTCACCCACCCTTACAGCCAGCCCTCCCTGCAAGTATGAGGCTGCTTCAAACAGGTTGTGGAAAATGGAACCAACCAATTTTTGAAAGCCATACATATGAGGAGTCTTCAGGAACTTTATGGAAAGTTCTGAAAACAAGGTATGAAAAAAAATCTGTGAGGATTTCAATTTTGTCTTGCACAAAAGTGTATGCTTATCTTTGAGTTCAACTTTTCCATGAATTTTTTGAAGTCCCCTTGTATTTTATGCTAGACGTGATGAAGGCAGTAAGGCTGTCACGTGGCCCATCTCAACCCCATCTGGTCCGGCATGCAAACGCCACATGTTCCACATTTGTTTTCGGAGCAGGGAGCTTTCTATTAGGCTTATTTAATTTTGTCTGACTTGTTTAAGATTTATAGTGATGACTCAGTGTTTTTTTTCTCCTAATTTGGAAGTAAAGCCATATATTTGATATCAACATTTGTTTAAATAATGGACACATTTCAAAAGCCAGAGCCCATTTAAGAAGTAAGCATTACATATGTTGTCAAAAGCACAAATTATGTAAGAAAATATAGATAAATTGACTTCATGCAACATTAAAGCTCCTGTGCAATACCAAACAATATCAATACGAAAGTAAAAAGACAACTCAAAAAATGGGAGAAAATGTTTGTACATCATATATATACCTGATAAAGAACTTGTATTCCAAATACATGGGGAACTTTTACAACTCATGTTAATAGAAACGACTCTGTTTAAAAATGGGCAGAAGATTTGAGCTTTTTTTTTTTCCAAAGAAGGTATACAAATGTCCAATGAGCACAAAAAAAAAGATATTCAGTATCATTAGTCATTAGAAAGATGCAAATGAAAACCACTTCACACACCACTAAGGCAACTATCATCAAAAAAAGACAACAGCGAGTATTGGCAAAGCACATGGAAAACTGGAACCTCCGTGCTCTGCCAAGGGTGCATGGTGCGGCTGCACTGACGTGGGATCCACATAGCTGTCACGGGGCTCACCAAACCCATGCCCCGTATCTACTCAAGAGGAGCAAAAGTGTATATCCATTCAGAAACTTACATACACGAGTTCACGGGCAGCATCTTTCACAGTGGCCCAAGAGAGGGAATATCCCAATGGCTGTCAGCTGATGACTGCATAAGTAAAATGTGTTCATCTATACTATGGAAACTTAGTCAGCAAGGCAAAGATATGAAGGAATGATACATGCTGCAGCATGGGGAACCTTGAAAACATGCCGAGAGCCAGACACAAAAGACCACATCACGTTTGCATGTATGTGAAATATCCCCCAACAGGCACATCTAGAGAGACTAAAAGATTGTGGTTGCTTGTGGTGGGGAGAGAGGGTTGATGGGAAAGAATAGGAAGTGACTGTTAATGGTTTGGGGTTTGTTTTAAGGGAGATGAAGGTGTTCTAAAATTAGATTTAATGATGGCTATACAACCCTGTGTGTATTCCACACTCAATCACTCCATCTCAGCCAAAATGCCAAGAAGTGATTACCCACATGCATTCTAAAACACTGAAATTGCATAGGCTATGAATTATATCAGACTAGTTGGTAATCTTGTTAGCTTGCTGTGTAAATTATACCCAGATCCCTGGCACAATCTTCAGGTCAGGCACAGAAAACATCCTGCCTGGAAAAGTGCCCAGTGGTAATAATAGCTTCATCATTATGAGTGATAACTAAGATCAATATGATCTTTCTTCATGGTTAACCAAGCACTTTCCTGTCATTTGGGTAAATCCTTCCACTCTCTTGAATCACAAGAGGGAGGTGTCATGACACACATCTCACATCTCAGGGACTGGAGGTTCAGCGAGTTTAGGGCCGAGTGAGAACACTGGATTATACATGCCGGAGCTGGGAGTAGAGCTTGGTGCACCTGCCTCCCAACCTCAAGTCTCTCCACCAACCCTGAGAGGGCAGGGACTCCTGTTCTGTCTTGCGTGCAATGACATCCCCATGGCCTGGCCAGGTGAATGAGCAGTAAATGGCCACCTTTGAACTCTGCAGCCAACAACTGCAAAGCAAAGCTCCAGCTGCACCTAGAAAACGAGGCCAGGCAGGGCAGCTGGAGAGGAGGTGCACCCTGGAGGGCAGCATCGTGGGTGCTCACCAGCGGCCCAGTCCCCCAGCAGGTAAAGCGAGCAAACTGGGATTCTGTATCTCAGAACAGAAGGCTTCTCACTCCTAGAGGCCTTGTGCACTGTTTTCAGCCAGTCTATGCCCTACTGCGATTTTCCTCGGGGACACCCAGATTACCTCAATCCCTTTTCCAGATTCCTGCAATCCTGAATTCTTTGTAGGACTGTGTATCCCCGAGAGAAGCTGCATCTTCCAAGGCTGGAGCCTTGCCACAACCAGTCTGTGCTGAACCAGGCACTGTTGAGAGGATGCCAGGGGATTCCTCAAGGAAGATGCGACCCCATGCAGCCACAGGTGTGTCTACTGATGGGCTGTGGGTGGGCCAGGGAGGGCCCGCTGGTTGGCTGGGGGCAGCTTTGTCTTTCGACTTGATTTGTCAAGGTGGCTGATGGTTGAGTTTGGTTGGTTGTGTTCCACTAGCCAGTAGAAGCAGCAAAGATACTTTGTTTTCTGTTCTCCATGGCCCAGAGATTGTGGAACCAGATGCCCTTGTGGAAAGAGCCTTGGGTCAGGAATCCACAGACCTACACATAAAACTCATTTGTGCCATTTGCCCTGTTGCTCTCTCAAGGACCAAGTTCCTCACCTGACTAATGGGACTTTCCCAGGGCTGTAGTGAGAGAAACACCCCTACCAAGCCCCCAGCCGGGACAGGGCGGAGCTTGGCTGTGGACCCATGATGCTCCACTCTACTTTTTTCCACCTGTTGCAGAATGCGTTCCTGTGTGGGAAGGAGGCGTGTGGACTGCATGCAGAAATGCGCTCTGGGTACCTGCCAGCGCCTCTCACCAGGGCTGGAGGCATTTATGTGTCCCCTTAGTCAGGGTGGAGGGTGCACCTTGTGCCTTTAGAGTGTTTGTGACTTGGAAGTGCTCCCTCTCCACAGCCTGGGCCAGGGGAGATGCTGGATTTGGCTCTGGGAGTACTGGAGCTGCCACTTACACACCTTCTGCCCTAGCACATCCTTGGCCTGGCTCCCTTGTTTTCACAACTGTTGTTCTGTTCGGGACACACTGAGAAGGAATGGCAGACCGTGACCCTGCTTCCCCAGAGAGGCTGGTCTGGATTGTTTACACCTAAAACACACTTTGTTCCTTTGGCAATTCCATTCTGAAGGCCACATGGCACGGAATCGCTGACTTTCCTGTTCTGGACAGTTAATCAAGGGATGGTGGATCCTGCCCATGCAGGATGGTAGGGACTAGAATTCAGGATCCAGACTTCAGAGTCAGGTGGACCCCTCATTAGTTTGGGGCTCCCTGGATAGTTTTGTGTGACCTGTAGTCACGCAACTGAATCTCTGTATTTGTAGAGTGAATCTCTGACATTGTAGAGTGAGGGCAATGGGACTGGAAGGTGTCCAGTGCATAGCAAATCTTCCCAGGCAGACGGATCGATTAATTCACAAGCTTTTATTGGGATTCCACTCCTGGGCGAGGTTCCCCAGTCCCAACAGAGCGGGGGCCCGGGAAGTCGCGCATCAGAGGTTGGGAGGGCTCCTTTTATAGATACAGGGCGTGGGGGTTAAAGGTTGAGGCAGGTCTGATCCTCATTGGTTGACCTTTAAGCACCCGAGGGGACCTTGACAAGGACTTTTCATCCCCGGAAGTGCGGGTAGGGACTCTCCATCCCCTGAAGTGTAGGCCTTCTCTCCTTGAGGATCCCAAAGCTACCATCCTGACCTTTTGATGATAGGTAAAGGGGCAATGATGAGTTTCTCTGGCTACTTCCTGCTGATTTGGGACGTCGTCTACAGGGGCCCACTGGGGGTATCTTGGGGCTCCACAGGGACAGGCATGTATGGATGGAGAAGCATCTGGTTGACCGCTACTCTGGAGGCTTCCTGGATTCGATCTTTTATGAGCCTAAGAGCACAAGGAGCAATCATTACAACTGTCCCTACAGTTATTATGGGCCCCAGGGTTGGGAGTACCCAAGGGAGAAAAGAGGAAAATAGATTCCATCCTTGTTGTCCCTGGAACTCCTGTTGTTGTTTGGCAATGTGTTCCTTAAGTTGTTGTGCCATGTTTCTGACCACTCCAGATTTGTCAGTAAAAAAGCAGCGCTGTTCCCCCAGAAATACGCATGTTCTTCCTTTTTCTGCTAGTAAGAGGTCTACTGCCCTGCTGTTTTGAAGGGCTGCATCAGCCAGGGAGTCAATCTGGTCTTGCAGTGTCATAATGGAGGCTGCAACATTTTGTAGCTCCGTATTTAAGGTGTTCGCCAGTTGCTGTATCTGGGTAGTACCGTATGCCAGGCTAGCTACTCCTGTCCCCACTCCCGTAAGAACACCTAGTGCCGCCAGAAAGGGAAGGATAATTATGTCCCTTTGAGCATGGGCGTTTTGCAGCAACGGTATCGGGAGAGACTGGTTTTGGGGCACCATGGAGACCTCTGGGAGGACAATTACAGGAATACAGATGTCAGTTGCATTAGGTGGTAGACAGCGGATTAGGGAGCTCCCACACTGGAGGAAGTGACCTCCAGTTAAGCAATCTCCTGGCTTTGTAGGGGTCATGGAATTACAGAGTGTGGAGTTGAAAAAAGGGTTGGGGGATAGTGGGTCAGGAGATAATGATTAAGTTAGATTGAAGCACTGGTGTAGGTTTTTTGGGTGGGGAAGATTAGTAAGTAAGGGAAAAGTTGTCTCATTTGTGGGCCCAGGAGTAGAATTTGTCGGGACTTTGTTAATTGTAAAGGAAGGTAACAGAGTGGAACAAATGCAACAACCATCAGCCAGAGAGTTATCAGAAAAGCTGAGGAGCTGGTAGACAGAAGAGATATATGAAAGCCAGTCAGGGCGTGAGAGGCGAGGTGTGTTGAGTCTCTGTGGGAGAGGTGGCAAGGGTCGCCACTGAGTGGTTATTTGTGACAAGTTTTCTCCCAGGTCCTTGAGCACCTCGTTAACCCTAGCAACCTGTCGTCGATTAAAGTCCTGGTGCCCTCCCCATCACTATAGCCCCAGTGATTGGTCGGTGTCATACAGACCTTTGAACCAGGGGATTTGCCAAAGCAGTCACGGCAGACAGTTACCTGGATTACTGGTAATCCGGTGAAGGAACATCGGAATTGTGGTGATGTTCTCTCATCTCGTACCGCGAAGTGGGAGGTTTTGGGGAGAACATGTGGTAGCAGCGTATATGGATTAGGCACCACCAGGTTGATAAGGATAACTGTGGCATTGACCAGGCAGAGGTCTTGGACTAATCTATACTCACGCGACGGTTTTCTTACTGGGAGTATGGGCGTGTTACAAGGGGAGTTAGTGGGTATTAAGAGATTTTGTTGTAGGAGCCTGCCAATGATGGGTTTAAGGCCGTGTCTGTGAGTTTCAGAGATGGGGAATTGGGGTTGGTTAGGGTACAGAGTGCCCTCCCAGAGTTTAATAAGGGCTGGCTGGTGGTGGGTTGCCACCACTGGTGTTGACAAATCCCATACCCGAGGGTTGACCTTCGTGGGAGAGATCGGCCACTGGGGGTTTGATGAATCAGGGGAGGGGGTGGGAGAGATTAGAGAAGCGATCAGAGGGAGTAGGAGAGCAGCTGAAGGTTGTTGCAGTAGAATCTAAAGACTGGAGCCCAGTTGGAACAGGATGTCCTGTCCCAGTAGGGGGACCAGGCAGGAAGGGATTACCAGGAAGGAGTGGGAGAATGGGTGGTCTTTCAATTGACAAGGCAAGTCTGGTGTGCACCTAGGGGGGGAGGGAGACCCATCGATCCCCATTACAGAAATTGAAGAGGGCAGGAGTGGACGCGCAGAGGCCGGCAGGACAGAATCCATATCCACCAGGAATTCTGTGGATTTACCCACTACGTGGAGTGTTACCTTGGGCTCGGCAAGAGTGAAAGGGGTCCTCAAGTCGGGGCTCTGTCAGTCTTTGGCCATCCCCAGCAGTTGTAGCATGGAGTCCTCTTGGGGAGTCAGGCTTCCGCGTAGAGGCGCAGGAGTCAGGCCTCCCCTGGGGCAGTCACTTTTCCAGTGGCCTTGTTGGACACATGTGGGGCATGGCTGGGTGGGTGTGCGAGGGTTGGGGCATGCTTGAGCCCAGTGTCCCTCTCATCCACACTTGAAGCATGCCCAGGGGGGCTGGTTGCTCTTGACCACTCTTCCCTCCACCGGCCCTAGGGCTGCCATCAGGGCCCGAGTCTGGAGGGTAACCTTTTTCTGCATCCTGGCCTGTCGTGCCTGCTCAGCTGCCTCTTCCCGAGTGTTTAGACCTTGAAAGCTATCTTTGCAAGGTCACTAATGGGGGTCTCTGGACCATCCTCCACCCTTTTTAGTTTTTCTCTGATATCGGGGGCAGGCTGGGAAATGAAATGAGAGGCCAGAATTGCCGCCCTGATGGGGAATGAGGATCAGGTTTGGTAAACTTAGTTAGGGCCTCAGTGAGCCTGTTTGAAAAAGAGCCAGGTTTTCTCCCGGGTCCTGGGTGACCTCTCGAAGTGTATCAAAATTGACCACCTTGTGGGAGACAGTATGCATGCTGGCCAGTAAGTATCTTATCATATTGGCCATGTTTTGTCTTCCCACCTGTCCTTCCTGGTAGCCCCATCCTGGCTCCGCCTCTGGCACCGCCTGGGCTCCTGGTGGGAGAGTGGGATCAGTTAATCGGGCCTTGTCAGCCTCATCTTGGGCAGCCTTTCGGAACTGTACCAGTTCCTCAGAAGTGAGAGAGGAAAGGATAATATCAAGGTCTTTTCAGGTGAGGTCATATGTTAGAGAAAGGTATCTAAACTCTTTTGTGAATCTAGTTGAATTTTCTGAAAAGGACCCTAGTCTTTCCTTGATCTGTGCTAGGTCTTGTAGCACAAACGGAACATGGACACGCACAATACCCTCAGCCGTAGCCACTTCTCAAAGTGGGAGGAGGTGTTGGGGCTTCTGGTCATGTGACCGCATGTGTGTGCTTACAGGCAACAACGATGTCACCTGGGTGCTGGTCATAGGTAATGGGGAAAGGGGGTCATCTCAGGTTATGGTGAAAGTGGGGTTAGATGAAGGACCAATTTCAGGGGGCAGAACAGAACATGGCAGGGTGGCAGGGGGCAGAACAGAACATGGCGGCAGAGGGAGGGGCAGAACATGGCGGTGGGGTGGAAGAATGTGCATATTGGGGTGGGAGGTTCCTGGCTAGCTGTGGGGTCCCCAGGAACTCAGGAGGATCCGAAAAGGTGGAGGGTGGAGAGTTTGGCAGTAACACAGAAGAGGTGTCCTTAGGAGGTGAGGCCGTGGTCCTGGCCAGCAAGACCTGGGCCATGGAACAGGAGGAGAGGAGAATAGGGCGGGAGTGGAGGTCCCAGAAAGCCTGGACATACGAGACCTCTGACCATTTTCTCTCCCTGCAGCAGAAATTCTCAAGGTCGGTGAGGACATTGTGATCACAGGTTCCCTCAGGGGGCCACTTAGATCCGTTGTCAAGTACATAATTAGGCCATGCCTGGGTGGAGTAGAAGATTAGGCGTCCTGGGCCAGTCCCAGTTGCTTCAAGTTCTTTAGGAGGCAGGCCAGGGGGCATTTTGAGTCCCACCGTTGGAATTGGCCAGATCCCATGGTCTCCCCGGCAGCCTGGGATCTACTGGAATTCGGGCAAGGCGTCCCCTGTCCTGGACTTCAGTAGACGGGTAAGAGGTCAGTCCTCTACTGGGCCAAGCCAGCGACGGGATGTCTCCACAGTCACTGGGTGGCTAATCAGTGGAGAACAGAGCCCATGTGCGCACGATTTGGAGGTCTCTGGATGGTGAAGCTAGCCAGAGATTGCAGAGACTGGGCCAACCCACAGGAGGGAGGGAGAGCAGGGGAGGAGTTACTTACAGTTGGTCGAGTGTGGTCTGTAGTCAGCCTGGGCCACCAGACAGATTCAAGGAGCGAGGGGGCCTCGAACCGAGAAAGGGGAGGCGCACACTCTCAGCTCCTGGGTTTCAGCACCATCTGGAAGGTGTTCAGCGCATAACAAATCTTCCCCGGCAGACTAATCAGTTAATTCACAAGCTTTTATTGGGATTCCGCTCCTGGGCGAGGTTCCCCAGTCCCAACAGAGCAGGGGCTCAGGAAGTTGCACGTCAGAGGTTGGGAGGGCTCCTTTTATAGATACAGGGCGTGGGGGTTAAAGGTTGAGGCAGGTGATCCTCACTGGTTGGCCTTTAGGCACCTGTGGGGACCTTGACAAGGACTTTTCATTCCCGGAAGTGTGGGTAGGGACTCTCCATCCCCGGAAGTGTAGGCCTTCTCTCCTTGAGGATCCCAAAACTACCAGGGAACTCCCCTTCCTAGGTCTGAGAGAATTCCACCAGCTACTCTGATGCTTTGCAGGCCCCAAAGCTGGAGGCTCCTTTTTCCTCTCTCATTCTGATTCCTTTAGCCCCTTCACCTCAATGTTTTATTGAAGCATTATTGTCAATTAAAAAATTGTGTAAATTTGGGGTTGGTATTGTGGCACAGTGGGTTAAGGGACGTCGGCATCCTGAGTCCCAAATGCTCTGCTTTTTTTTGTTTTGTTTTCAAAAAATCCTACCTTTTAATAAACAAATGCTATTTTAAGCTAGTCTTATAACATGCTAAATTTAGTGGTTAAAACAAATCTTAATAAAACCACTGTTCTTTAAACATTCTGCAGTTTTACATTAACTATGTCGTGTAAAATATGTGCTGCATGTGATACCAAAAAGTGATTTAATTGCCACTGATTTTGAAGTAATTTTTAAAAATTAAAAGCAAGAAAAAAAAAAACCCAGCCTGTTCCCCAAGTCGATTGACTCATGAAGCAAATATAGTAGGAAATACTTCAAGAGAAGACGTAAGAAAAGGAATGACGTTGTATGTTGCTCTTGCTATCAAGAGGAAGGGCAGCGGGCTGTTCTGGGGAAATGTGTGCACAATTATCTCAATGCAACCTGAAACACACCTTCCTAGCCACCCTAAAATGCATGCATTTTACGTGAGTGAAAGTTTTTAACTAAGGTGAACAAAAAATTCAGGGATCTTCCTCCTTCACAATTAAAAGTGAGGAAAATGGGGAAATGAAAAACCAAACTCATTCTACATGAATTTTTCCAGACGGAGTACTGACTGTTGTCTCAATTAGTAATATACTTTTTGGTATTTGGCATACTCTGACTTACAGCATAATTTTAAAGGACAAAAAAATTATTTATAAGTGATTGGGATAAATGATTCATTAATATAATA
Organism: Lepus europaeus; assembly: GCF_033115175.1. Classification (NCBI taxonomy): domain Eukaryota; kingdom Metazoa; phylum Chordata; class Mammalia; order Lagomorpha; family Leporidae; genus Lepus; species Lepus europaeus. The sequence continues at coordinate 52,147,735 of NC_084833.1, read as the reverse complement.
GAAACAGCATGTAACCATTTAAAATGTAGTAATCTAGACATACTAATAGAACAAATGCCAGAGATAAAATGGAAGAATCATCTATATGAACGGTATGATCACATTTGTCTTTTTTTCACTTTTATTTAATGAATATAAATTTCCAAAGTACAGCTTATGGATTACAATGGCTCCCCTCCCCCCATAACTTCCCTCCCACCTGCAACCCTCCCATCTCCCGCTCCCTCTCCCATTCCATTCACATCAAGATGCATTTTCAATTCTCTTTATATACAGGAGATCAATTTAGTATATATTAAGTAAAGATTTCAACAGTTTGCACCCACACAGAAACATAAAGTGTAAAATGCTGTTTGAGTACTAGTTATAGCATTAATTCACATTGAACAACACGTTAAGGACAGAGATCCTACATGAGGAGTAAGTGCACAGTGACTCCTGTTGTTGACTTAACAAATTGACACTCTTGTTTATGGTGTCATAAGAGAAATATACATAAAATGACTATATATGCACAGAAATTATCTTGATGATACTAAAGAATTTTTAAAAATTTTTTTTTTATTTTTACTTGGCAGGTAGGGTTATAGACAGTGAGAGAGAGACAGAAAGGTCTTCCTTCCATTGGTTCACTCCCCTAATGGCTGCTACGGCCTACACTATACCGATCTGAAGCCAGGAGCCGGGTGCTTCCTCCCAGTCTCCCATGTGGGTACAGGGACCCAAACACTTTGGCCACCCTCCACTGCCTTCCCGGGCCACAGCAGAGAGATGGACTGGAAGAGGAGCAACCAGGACTAGAACCTGGGGTGCTGGTGCCGCAGGTGGAGGATTAGCCAAGTGAGCCACGGTGCCGGCTGATACTGAAGAAATTTAACAGTTGCTGCTCCCGGAGAATGAAATGGGGGTCAAGGTCACATCCAGGGGACACTTTTCATCTCCATCTTTCTCCACAGTTTCAATCTTATACAGAAGCATATCTTGAGAAACTTTTAACAATAATAAGAAAAAAAAGTCCACATACTTTAAAACTGGCTGTTAACCTTATATGGCAAAGAAAGATGCTGGCTAAATTTGTGCACATGTTAATAACACGTTTTACAAATTACTTCTTGACCTACTGAAAATCCACCGAGGCTGTTTCTGCTGTGATCTTCGATATATATAAAAGCCTTGACACAGTAAGCCGATTTTGATTCAAACACATTTGGCTACTTACCCTGCAACCCCCATAAACAATGAGAATTTTAGAGGTGGACTTCTTGCTGGTAGTCACACAAACCATGCCTTCAACCCACCCTCTGCCTAAAGCACAAACATGCAAGATACTTACAACTGGTTTGAATGACTAAGAGAGAACTTAAGTCACCCTTGTTAAAACTGCACTTAAGCGCTGGGACAAGCCGGAATATTTATCTTCCACTCATCTCAGGCTCCATTATCACCAAGCAAAAAATTCAAATTGGTGACTTATACAGTGATCTGACGAAAAAAATTCACCTCCTGGATTGGATGGAAGTATGAAGAAATAATGCCACATTTATCTAAATGATCAAATGAATTTGCTAGAAATGATCACTATACTTTTTTTCCAGTTCACAAAAAGTCTCACTTAGGCCACCCACAGTTCCAGAATATCCTTTCCCCAGGCAGGCACCTGTGAGGCTGTCCCACATTAACTTTTCCTGCAATATCCTGGGACAAAACATCAAGTAACAAGTGTCATATCTCCATGTCTGTTAGGACACAGTTGGGATAAAGTAATCTTTTAAAAATAAGACAGGCTTTTCCTTCACTTTGAAGGGCACACCAACAATTTTCCAAAATGAATCTGTTCTCTACAGCCCCCCAAAATTAAAATATTTAAGAGTACAATAAACTCATATTATTCCTTGAACTTAAAAAAACAACTATTTCAAGGCACATTTAACTTACTATCAAGAGTTCAATACAAAAAGCCCAAGAACAATGAAGGAACACTTCCCCCCATTACCACCAATGACAATGCGCCTTTCACATGTGCCTATCGAATGGAATGGGGTTTCATGATGTTCGCTGCTGGAACAAGTAACACAGTGAGTCTCATCTCAGCCAATATCCTTATACAATCTAGTTATGAATCGAATGTTTATAATGCTTCAAGCAATTTAGACCTGAAGTTTGATACCAGACCTTCTTGTTTATACAGTCCTTAGTAAGCTTATCTACAGTTTTTGCAACCACTCCAAGAACAAATCATTGATTAAAACCAAATTGAGGGGCCAGGGCTGTGCTGGCATCCCATATGAGCACTGGTTAGAGTACCCGCGTGGGAGACCCGGAAGAAGTTCGTGGCTCCTGGCTTTGGATTGGCACAGCTCCGGCTGATGCGGCCATCTGAGGAGTGAACCAGCGGATGGAAGACCTTTCTCTCTCTGCCTCTCCTCTCTCTGTGTAACTCTGACTTTCAAATAAATAAATCTTTTTTTTTTTTATTAAACTTTTATTTAATGAATATAAATTTCCAAAGTATAGCTTGTGGGTTACAATGGCTTCCCCCCTCCCATAACTTCCCTCCCGCCCGCAACCCTCCCCCCTCCCGCTCCCTTTCCCCTTCCATTCATGTAAAGATTCATTTTCAATTCTCTTTGTATACAGAGGATCAATTTAGTATATATTAGGTAAAGGTTTCAACATTTTGCCCATATAGCAACATCGAGTGAAAAAACTACCATTGGATTACTAATTATAGCATTAAATAGCAATGTACAGCACATTAAAGACAGAGATCCTACATAATTTTTTTTTTCAAAATAATTAATTTTCTATGCCATTTCCATTTTAACACCAGGTTGTTTTTTTTTTTTTTCATTTCCAATTCTCTTTATATACAGAAGATCACTTCAGTATATAATTAGCAAAGACCTCATCAGTCTGCGCCCACACAGAAACGCAAAGTATAAAAATAGTGTTTCAGTACCAGTCATAGCATCACTTGGCTTTAGACGACACATTAGGGACAGATCCCGCATGGGGTGTAAGTACACAGTGACTCCTGTTGCTGACTTAACAATTTGACACTCCTGTTCATGGCGTCAGTAATCTCCCTAGGCTCTAGTCATGAGTTGCCAGGGCTATGGAAGCCTTTAGAGTTCGCTGACTTTGGTCTTATTCCGATAGGGTCATAGTCAAAGTGGAGGTTCTCTCCTCCCTTCGGAGAAGGGCATCTCCTTCTTTGATGGCCCCGTTCTTTCCACTGGGATCTCACTCACAGAGATCATTCATTTAGGTCTTTTTTTTTTTTTTCCCATGATATCTTGGCTTTCCATGCCTGCTATACTCTCATGGGCTCTTCAGCCAGATCTGAATGCCTTGAGGGCTGATTCTGAGGCCGGAGTGTTGTTTAGGACATCTGCCATCCTATGAGTCTGCTGTGTATCCCACTTCCCATGTTGGATCTTTCTCTCCCTTTTTGTTTCTATCAGTTAGTATTAGCAGATACTTGTCTTGTTTGTGTGATCTCTTTGACTCTTAGACCTATCAGAGCTATCAATTGTGAGCTGAAATTGATCACTTGGACTAGTGCGATGGCATTGGTACATGCCATCTTGATGGAATTGTGTTGGAATCCCCTGCACATTTCTAACTCCACCATTTGCGGCCAGTCCGATTGAGCATGTTCCAAATTGTTCATCTCCTCCCTCTCTTTTTCCACTCTTAGATTTAACAGGGATCACTTTTCAGTTAAAATTTAAACACCTGAGAATAATTGTGTGTTAATTACTGAGTTCAACCAATAGTACTAGAACAACAACAACAACAACAAATACTAAAAAGGATAAAGTATTACATTGTACATCTAAAGTCAGGACAGGAGCTGATCAGTTCATTGTTGCTTATAGTGTCCATTTCACTTAACAGGTTTCCTCTTTGGCGCTCAGTTGTCATCGATCAGGGAAAACAAATGATATTTTTCTCTTTGGGACTGGCTTAATTCACTCAGCATGATGTTTTCCAGATTGCTCCATCTTGTTGCAAATGACTGGGTTTCGTTGTTTCTTACTGCTGTATAGTATTCTATGGAGTACATGTCCCATAATTTCTTTATCCAGTCTACTGTTGATGGGCATTTGGGTTGGTTCCAGGTCTTAGCTATTGTGAATTGAGCTGCAATAAACATTAATGTGCAGATGGCTTTTTTATTTGTCAAATTAAATTCCTTTGGGTAAATTCCAAGGAGTGGGATGGCTGGGTTGTATGGTAGGGTTATGTTCAGGTTTCTGAGGAATCTCCAGACAGACTTCCATAGTGGCTTAACCAGTTTGCATTCCCACCAACAGTGGGTTAGTGTCCCTTTTTCCCCACATCCTCTCCAGCATCTGTTGTTGGTAGATTTCTGAATGTGAGCTATTCTCACCGGGGTGAGATGGAACCTCATTGTGGTTTTGATTTGCATTTCTCTGATTGCTAGTGATCTTGAACATTTTTTCATGTGTCTGTTGGCCATTTGGGTTTCCTCTTTCGAAAAATGTCTATTGAGGTCCTTGGCCCATTTCTTAAGTGGGTTGTTTGTTTTGTTGTTGTGGATTTTCTTGATTTCTTTGTAGATTCTGGTTATCAATCCTTTATCTGTAGTATAGTTTGCGAATATTTTTTCCCATTCTGTTGGTTGCCTCTTCACTTTCCTGACTGTTTCTTTTGAAGTACAGAAACTTCTCAATTTGATGCAATCCCAAATGTTAATTTTGGTTTTGACTGCCTGTGCTGTTGGAGTATTTTCCAGGAAGTCTTTGCCTGTGCCTATATCTTGCAGGGTTTCTCCAATGCTCTCTAATAATTTGATGGTTTCGGGTCGTAGATTTAAGTCTTTAATCCATGTTGAGTGAATTTTTGTGTAAGGTGATAGGTATGGGTCTTGCTTCAAGCTTCTGCATGTGGAAATCCAATTTTTCCAGCACCATTTATTGAATAGACTGTCCTTATTCCAGGGATTAGATTTGGATCTTTGGTCAAATATAAGTTGGCTGTAGGTGTTTGGATTGATTTCTGGTGTTTCTATTCTGTTCCATTGGTCTATCCATCTGTTTCTGTACCAGTACCATGCTGTTTTGATAACAACTGCCCTGTAGTATGTCCTAAAATCAGGTATTGTGATTCCTCCGGCTTTGTTTTTGTTGTACAGGATTGCTTTGGCTATTCGAGGTCTTCTGTGTCTCCATATGAATTTCAGCATCATTTTTTCTATATCTGAGAAGAAGGTCTTCGGGATCTTGATGGGTATTGCATTGAATGTATAAATTGCTTTTGGGAGGATAGACATTTTGATGATATTGATTCTTCCAATCCATGAGCATGGAAGATTTCTCCATTTTTTGGTATCCTCTTCTATTTCTTTCTTTAAGGTTTTGTAGTTTTCATCGTAGAGATCTTTAACGTCTTTGGTTAAGTTTATTCCAAGGTATTTGATTGTTTTTGTAGCTATTGTGAATGGGATTGATTTTAGAAGTTCTTCCTCAGCCGTGGCATTGCCTGTGTATACAAAGGCTGTTGATTTTTGTGGATTGATTTTATATCCTGCTACTTTGCCAAACTCTTCGATGAGTTCCAGCAGTCTCTTAGTAGAGTTCTTTGGGTCCCCTAAATAAAGAATCATATCATCTGCAAAGAGGGATAGTTTGAGTTCTTCCTTCCCGATTTGTATCCCTTTAATTTCTTTTTCTTGCCTAATAGCTCTGGCCAAAACTTCCAGAACTATATTGAATAGCAGTGGTGAGAGAGGGCATCCCTGTCTGGTACCAGATTTCAGTGGAAATGCTTCCAACTTTTCCCCATTCAATAGGATGTTGGCCGTGGGTTTTTCATATATTGCTTTGATTGTATTAAGGAATGTTCCTTCCATACCCAGTTTGCTTAGAGTTTTCATCATGAAAGGGTGTTGTATTTTATCAAATGCTTTCTCTGCGTCTATTGAGAGAATCATATGGTTTTTCTTCTGCAGTCTGTTAATGTAGTGTATTACGTTGATTGTTTTGCGAATGTTGAACCATCCCTGCATACCAGGGATAAATCCCACTTGGTCTGGGTGGATGATCTTTCTGATGTGTTGTTGCATTCTATTGGCCAGAATTTTATTTAGGATTTTTGCATCTATGTTCATCAGGGATATTGGTCTGTAATTCTCTTTCAATGTTGCGTCTCTTTCTGGCTTAGGAATTAAGGTGATGGTGGCTTCATAGAAGGAATTTGGGAGGATTCCCTCTTTTTCGATTGCTCTGAATAGTTTGAGAAGAATTGGAGTTAGTTCTTCTCTAAATGTCTGGTAGAACTCAGCAGTGAATCCATCTGGTCCTGGGCTTTTCTTTGTTGGGAGGGCCTTTATTACTGTTTCAATTTCTGTGTCAGTTATTGGTCTGTTTAGGTTTTCTATGTCTTCCTGGCTCAATTTAGGGAGGTTGTATGTGTCCAAGAATCTGTCCATTTCTGATAGATTTCCCTGTTTGCTGGCATACAAGTCCTTGTAGTAATTTCTGATGATTCTTTTTATTTCTGTGGCGTCTGTTGTTACGTTTCCCATTTCATCTCTGATCCTATTGATTTGGGTCTTTTCTCTTCTTTTTTTAGTTAGTTGGGCCAATGGGGTGTCAATTTTGTTTATTTTTTCAAAAAACCAGCTCCTCGTTTGGCTGATTTTTTGTAATGTTTTTTTGGATTCAATCCTGTTGATTTCTTCTCTGATTTTAATTATTTCTCTTCTCCTACTGGGTTTGGGTTTGGTTTGCTGCAGATTTTCTAGATCCTTGAGATGACTTGAAAGCTCATCTATTTGGTGCCTTTCCAATTTCTTGATGTAGGCACCTATTGATATAAACTTTCCTCTTAACACTGCTTTTGTTGTATCCCATAGGTTTTGGTATGTTGTGCTGTTATCCTCATTTACTTCCAGAAAATTTTTGATTTCTCTTTTAATTTCTTCTATGACCCGTTGTTCATTCAGGAGCATATTGTTCAATCTCCATGTGTTTACACGTGCTCTAGGGATTCCTGAGTTGCCAATTTCCAATTTCATTCCTTTGTGGTCTGAGAAGCTGCATGGTATGATTCTAATTCTTTTGAATTTGCTGAGACTTGCTTTATGGCCTAGTATGTGGTCAATCCTAGAGAGGGTTCCATGTACTGCTGAGAAGAATGTAAAGTCCTTAGATGTAGGATGAAATGTTCTGTAGATGTCTGTTAGATCCATTTGGGCTATAGTGTCATTTAAATCTACTGTCTCCTTGTTGATCTTCTGTCCTGTTGATCTGTCTATCTCTGAGAGTGGAGTATTGAAGTCCCCCAGTACTATTGTATTGGGGTCTAAGTCTCCCTTTAAGTCCCTTAACAAGTCTTTTAAATAAGCTGGTGCCCTGTAATTAGGTGCATATACGTTGATAATCGTTATATCTTCTTGTTGAATGGATCCCTTAATCATTATATAGTGCCCCTCTTTGTCTCTCCTAACAGTTTTTGTAGTAAAGTTTATGTTGTCCGATATTAAGATGGCTACGCCCGCTCTCTTTTCATTTCTGTTGGCGTGGTATATCTTTTTCCAGCCTTTCACTCTCAGCTTGTATGGATCATTGTTGGATAGATGGGTTTCTTGTAAGCAGCAAAAGGATGGGTTTTGTTCCTTAATCCAATCAGCCAATCGGTGTCTTTTAACTGGACAATTCAAGCCATTAACATTCAATGTGACTATTGAGAAGGAGTAACTTTGCCCTGCCATTTGCCAAAGATATTTTCTAATATCTGGTTTGAGATTCCTGTGATCTTTTGCTCTGAGGTTTCCTTCCTTTACCTTCTTTCATATTGGTGACTGTGTTTCTGTGTTTCTGTATGTAACACGTCTTTAAGCATCTTTTGCAGGGCTGGACGAGTGGCGACAAATTCTTTCAATTTCTGTTTGCTGTGAAAGGTCTTAATTTCACCTTCATTCACAAATGAGAGCTTTGCAGGATATAATATTCTGGGCTGGCAGTTTTTCTCTCTTAGTACCTGGGCTATATCTCGCCATTCTCTCCTGGCTTGTAGGGTTTCTGATGAGAAATCAGCTGTAAGTCTAATTGGAGATCCTCTGAGAGTAATCTGTCGTTTCTCTCTTGCACATTTTAGGATCTTTTCTTTGTGTTTCACTGTGGTGAGTTTGATTATGACGTGTCGTGGTGAGGATCTCTTTTGATCATGTTTATTAGGGGTTCTCTGAGCTTCCTGTACTAGGATGTCTCTGTCCTTCTCCAAACCTGGGAAATTTTCTGCTAGTATCTCACTAAAAAGGCCTTCTAATCCTTTCTCCCTTTCCATGCCTTCAGGAACTCCTAGAACCCGAATGTTGGGTTTTTTAATAGTATCCTGTAGATTCCTGACAGTATTTTTTAGATTTCTGATTTCTTCTTCTTTTCTTTGATTTGACTGTTTCCTTTCCTGTTCTCTGTCTTCTAATTCCGATATTCTCTCCTCTGCTTCATCCATTCTGTTTTTAAGGCTCTCTAATGTGTTTGCCATTTGATCTATTGAGTTCTTCATTTCATTGAGGTTTTTTTTCACTATCGCAATTTCCTGTTCCACTAGTTGTTTCATTTCATTTTGATTCCTCCTTAATATTTCATTTTCACGGGAGAGATTTTCTATCTTGTCCATTAAGGATTTCTGTAGTTCAAGAATTTGTTTTTGAGAACTTCTTAATGTTCTTGTGAATTTTTTGAAATCTGCTTCTTGCATTTGCTCTATCTCTTCATCTTCATAATCTTGCATTGGCATGTCTTGTTCACTTGGGGGCGTCATAGTGCCTTCCTTGTTCTTGGTAGCTCCGCTTCTATGTTTCTTGCTTGGCATGTTAGAGATAATTTGTGGTGTTTTTGTTTTTGTTTTTTTTCTCTCGTTATACTATGCCTCTAAGTGAGCTGTCTGTTTTGTTGGAGCCTTAGGGGCTGTGATGGGTGTGGTCGGAGGGCTATGCTTGTTTCTTGAGGTTTAAGGCTGTGTAAAGAGCGACTCTCCCAAATTATTTGCTCCTTGCTGGGACGCTCTCTCTCTCTCTCTCTTTTTTTTTTTTTTTTTTGTTTTGACTTAGTTGGGAGTGGGGTTGAGGGTAGTTGAAATCTAGCCTCTGTGAGTATTCGTTTGATCTACCCCTGGGACCATACACAGCGTTTATGCAGCCCTCAATGTGTTCTCCAGTTTCGCTAAAGATACTGAGTTTGGCTGAGCTTTACATATGTAAAATCGCGGTGCTCTTTGTTTTGCTTGGTGAGTGAAGGAAGAGGCCTCTGTTCCCCCTCCCCCCAATGTCTCGGACTTCTCAGGTCTTTTGTCTTTCTTACCCTCCTCCGTTCCCGCTTGGCAAGTTAGAGATAATTTGTGGTGTTTTTGTTTTTGTTTTTGTTTTTGTTTTTTCTCTCGTTATACTATGCCTTTAAGTGAGCTGTCTGTTTTGTTGGAGCCTTAGGGGCTGTGATGGGTATGGCCAGAGAGCTATGCTTGTTTCTTGAGGTTTAAGGCTGTGTAAAGAGCGACTCTCCCAGATTATTTGCTCCTTGCTGGGACGCTCTCTCTCTCTCTCTCTTTTTTTTTTTTTTTTTTTTTTTTGACTCAGTTGGGAGTGGAGTTGAGGGTAGTTGAAATCTAGCCTCTGTGAGTATTCGTTTGATCTACCCCTGGGACCACACAAAGAGTTTATGCAGCCCTCAATGTGTTCTCCAGTTTCGCTAAAGATACTGAGTTTGGCTGAGCTTTACATATGTAAAATCGCGGTGCTCTTTGTTTTGCTTGGTGAGTGAAGGGAGAGGCCTCTGTTCCCCCTCCCCCCAATGTCTCGGACTTCTCAGGTCTTTGTCTTACCGTCCTCCGTTCCCGCGCTGGCGAGATTCTGTGGCTCTGCCTCCTCTCCCGCCGCTGCCGCTCGGCTTGTCTCGGTTGGTTTTCCACGCGGTGGGTTCCCTGTAAGTCCTCTGTGTTTCCTCCACAAGATCCGGAAGCAATTCCTCTGCAGTTTTTTTCTTGAGTTTTTTCCTGATGCTACAGTAATTCCGCTTTTATGAAAGTTTATTTTCCCAAACTAAGGCACACGTCCTCACTATCCGCCATCTTGGCTCCGCCCCCTCAAATAAATAAATCTTTAAAAAAAAAAATAACACCACATTGATTTAAGCCTCCATCAAGAAACATAGAGCCCCCGGGGCCAGCGCTATGGCGCAGTGGTTTAAAGCCCTGGCCTGAAGCGCCAGCATCCCTTATGGACACCGGTTCTAGTCTCGGCTGCTCCTCTTCCCATCCAGCTCTCTACTATGGCCTGGGAATGCAGTAGAAGATGGCCCAAGTCCTAGGGTTCCTGCACCTGCGTGAGAGACCCAGACAAAGCTCCTGGCTTCGGATCAGGCACAGCTCTGGCCGTTGCAGCCATCTGGGGAATGAACCAGCGGATGGAAGACCTCTCTCTGTCTCTACCTCTCTCTGTAGCTCTTTCAAATAAATAAAACAAATTAAAAAAAAAAAAATAGAGCCCCAAGCTAAATAGTTAAATTTATGCACAACTTGTACTGACATCTATTACTTGATTTTCTCATGACTATTCAAAGTTGGTTCTTCACAAAAAAAAAAACAAAAAAAAACCTTTTAAAGGCAAAATTCACCTCAGTTGAGTTTTGACCCAGAAGTTCAACAACAATCATGACGTCCACAGACTTATTGGCAAAACTGATATACAGCCTCTCTAAGTTGCTGTGCTCAAGGTTAGGAATGATGAATAGTAGGGCCGACGCCGTGGCTCACTTGGTTAATCCTTCGCCTGCGGTGCCGGCATCCCATATGGGCGCCGGATTCTGCCCTGGTTGCCCCTCTTCCAGTCCAGCTCTCTGTTGTGGCCCGGGAGTGCAGTGGAGGATAGCCCAAGTGTTTGGGCCCCTGCACCCACTTGGGAGACCAGGAAGAATCACCTGGCTCCTGGCTTTGGATCGGCACAGCGCCGGCCATGTTGGCCATTTGAGGGGTGAACTAACGGAAAAGGAAGACCTTTCTCTCTGTCTCTCTCTCTCACTGTTTCACTCTATCTGTCAAATAAAAAAAAAAAGAGAGTAATGAGTAGTCCGTTTTTACATTTTACTGGAATTTTACATGCTCAATTCATGATGCAAGGCTCTAGGTTTTCATCCCTCCAAACGGCCTGCAGACACAGTGTGCCTCAGACTTAAGACTTCTGTTTCTCCCTCTATTTTCTTCAAACATTCCTCAAGAGTCTGCATGTTTTAGAAGGGGAATTTTTCGGAGGTGGCTGCTTCTTTGGAATAGTCCAACGGCATCAGGCCTCTGGGGCAAGAGGAAGGGGAAGAGAGCAAAGCCGACGCACAGGCTCATCTGGTACGTTTTACATTTAGCCATTGCAAGCTGGACGGTGTAAGAATGTGGCTTTTTTTTTTTTCTTTCTTTCTTTCTTTTTTTTTTTTGGCTCAAAAAGTTTGAGTCTTGGTGAGGAAACAAGTATTTGGCTTTCCCACCACAGCTTTCTCATAGTGGGGCAGTCAGGGAAGTCTTGACTGGGGAGTATGATTTGTTTACCCGTCAGGAATAACCTTGCAGGCACTCCCGTTCATTTTTGGCTTCTTCCACTTTGTCTTTTGTCTGTTCCAGTTCACCTTTCATTTTTAGGAAAAGCAAGTTGATCGCTGGGTTTACCATTGTTGAGCTCAGTTGGGCAACACTTGGCTGCTGGTGCGTCTTGAGGTACTGGATTTGAGTAGTGCATGCTCGCATTTCTTGTTCCTTGGTTGCTAGTCGCATTTCAAGGATGTTTTCTCCCCGTGCAGACTCCTGCTGTTGTTGTTTTAGTTTTTCTCCAGACTCCCTTAAGCCAGTTACATCATTTGAGTTAAGATCTGTATTCTTGGCCTCCAAAGCTTGGACATAAGCTTCGTACTGTTTCTATCTTAGAATTAATTCATCTCATGCCATAACTTTGAAGTCTGTTTCACTTAGTCAGATCTTTCCGGGAAAGGGTTCTTCACTGGTCATCTTGAACCCTCTCCAGGCCTAGACTGCACGGGCAATGCCAGTGGCACAGACCGAGGCCTTGTCACCACCCAGGCCGCCATGCTCCTTTATTTGCTGGTCTCTCTACCTCAAAAAACTGCAAGTGCTCTGCTTCTGACCCACCTTCCTGCTGATGTGTCTATGAAGGCAGTGGAGCATGGCCCAAGTGCTTGGGCCCCTGCCACCCACATGGGAGACCCAGATAGAGTTCCAGGCTCCTGATTTCTGCCTGGCCCGGCCCCAACTATTCTGGCCATTTGAGGAGGGTACTAGTAGATGCAAGATGCTCTCTGTCTGTCTCTCTGTGTCACTCCATTTTTCAAATAAATCTTTCTTTAAAAAATGTGTAAATCTAAGGAGTACATATGTACATACCGTAAGATGATTGGGACAATGGAGCTAATGACCGTGTTTCTCATCTCACTTCATTACTGTGTGCGTGGTGAGAACACGGAAGATCTACTCTCCTAAATTTCCAGTGACAGTGCAGTGGCATTAGCTGTAGTCACCGCGTTGTACATAAGGTCTCCAGGAATTACTCCTCCTGTGTAACTGAAGCTTTGGAGCCTTTAATCAACACTGTTCCCTCTCTCCTACCCTGTCCCTAGCCCGTGGCTGCCACCAGTCCACGACTATGAGATTGGCATCTTTAGATTGCACGTGTCAGTGAGATTTGGTGGCAAGTGTCTTTCTGCACCTGGCTTATTTCACTTAATATAATGTCCTCCTCCTAGCCCATCCGTGTTGCTGCAAATGCTGGTGTCTTCTCTTTTAAGGCTGAATAATATTCCACTGTGGGTGCAGATATGCTCGTGTGTCCATCTGTTGATGGACACGTATGTTTTCTTATCTCTCCACCTGTTGATGGACACTTAGGTGCAGTCTACATCTTGGCTGTTAATGGACACGGACATGCAGCTGTCTCTTTGGGATTCTCAGAACATTTCCTTTGGCTGTACATCAGAAGTGGGATTGCTGGGTTATTGTGAGTGGCGGTTTTAGTTTTTTGAATGATCTCTGTATCACTTCCCATAATGGCTTTGCTAATTCACATTCTCTCCAACACTGTACAAGGGCTCCTATTCCCCACGCCGTGTCCACCCTTGTTGCCTCCAGTCTCTGGTGACAGCCATCCCAGCCGGTGAGCAGTGAGGGAGCGTGCTGGTTCCAGTTCGCCTTTCCCTGATGATGAGCGGTGTTCAGCACTTTTCATACCCCTGTTGGCCATGTGTGTCTTCCCTTACGAAGTGCCTTTTCAGGTCCTTTCCCTATTTTACAATCACATTTTTTCTGGAGTTCTGCTGTTAGATTTCTTACCTATTTTGCAGAGTAATCCCTTGTCAGATGTGGGCTTTACAAACATCGTCTGAGCGGCAAGGCCAGCCTCGCCCGCAGGGCAGGGGCCCCTGCGCCATCCCATCCTCAGCTCCCCGACCCCAGCCCCTCCCTCCTCTTCTCTTTCCCTCACCAGGCCCTGACTCTCCCTCCCCCACGCCTGGTTATAGTGCTGGGAGTGACCCCGATGCCACACGGCTGAGTCACCTGGAGATGCCATGGCCACATCAAAGGACACGGGAGCGAGGCCCAGAGGCACGTTCCATCCCTCCCTCACGTCATCCCCTTGCCAGCACGAGCACGCCTGTCTTGCCTGGTGATGTCACTGGTCCGGGTGCAGGTGAGGCCACAGACAGTGGCTCCCCCCAGGGCTCCAAGGCCGGGGAGAAAGGAGAATGCCTGCCTGGTCTCCCTTCGGCAGGAGATGATTATGGGACAAGAGAGAGGGGAGCGAGGCCTGGCGTGAGGTGCAGAGAGCTCTGTCCTCGGGCCTCTGGCTTTCTAGAAGCCACAGGTCCCCTTCTGCCTCCTGAGCAAAAATGAACATGGATCAACGATGTCACCTGTCGCCAACATAGCAGCTGTTCGATAAGATCTTCGTAGAACACTTCTTTATGCCACACTGCTGTAAGCAGCCCGCACGAACTTGTCTGATCCAATCCTCGCAACAACTCCTTGAAGAAGAGCACTACTGTCATTCCCACTTTACAGGCAAGAAAATCGAGGCACAGGGAGATTAAGTTACTCACCCAGAATAACACAGCTGGTGGGGAATAACGTTGAGATCTGGCTCACTGAGTCTGTGCTCTGAACCTCCATGCTATTCTGCCCCCTTGCCAGAACCAGGCCTGCCACCCCACCAGTGGCAGTGTCGTCCTCCTGAGCACCTGCAGTTACTGGCACATGGGAAATGTCTGCGCCATCGCCAGTCCCAGACGCACCTGCTCGGCCTCATCACTCAGTATTTCTTCACGGTGAGTCCTTGTGCTGTTTCTCAGTGAGGTGTCCATTCTGTGGGTGGACAAACTGAGGCAGAGAGGTTGCTGCAAAGCGATGATGCACCCACAGCGTTGCTAGGACTTGCAGCCGAGCCTGTCTCCCCCCAGGACTCATGATTCTTCCACCTTTCTAGGACAGAGATCTGGGCGGAGGGCAAGGTGAGGCATTGTGTCCATCTCCTCCCGGGTGTGAGCATCTGATGCGCCACCGAGGTACAGGGCAGACAAGGCTGGCCTGAAGCCTTAGAGAGCATGGCTTGGGGGGTCCTCTGCGGGGGGCGATGGTTGCACGAGCAAGAGAAGAGACAATGACAGCGTGCAAAGGAACCGTCAGGTGCAGAAATGTCGTTCATGGGAAAATGTCGTTCAGTTGGCAGGGCAGCGAGGACAGAGAAAGGGACAGCAGAGCTGGGGAGCCCAGCTGACAATCCCACCTCTGTGGCGCTCTGTCCCTCCCAGGGAGTCCTCCACTCCTCTGGCCTCTCATACTGAGCCCACCCGCCCAGGGATCCAGGGAGGCAGCAGCCTGATGGTGGTCATCCCTGCTGCCAGGTTCCAGGCAGAACAACGCCGAGAGGCAAGAGCTGTGTCCCAAGCTAGGGTGGGCGTCTGAGCACGGGAGTGGGGAGGGGCCCTGTGGTCTAATCTGGGACTGATCAAAGGGCAAGTCCTGGGGAAGTGGCCGTAATCGGGTCCCTAGAAGCCTTGCAGGGTCAGTGGGAGCAGGATCCAGAGGGCTGGTGGAGAGGGGTGGAGGTGGGGTGAGGAGGTGGGAGAAGTCAGACTGGTGCCATCTTAGAGAACCTGTTGAGTGTGGAGAAGCAGAACAGGAGGCCTGGGAGGGGGCTGCGCCCTCAGCCTGCCCCTCTCCCCCTGCTTCTGCTCTGTCTGTCCCCAGGAGACTCGCCCCAATGCCTCTCCCCTTGGTTTCTGTTTCCCTCCTCAATTTCCCTTCATTCACGTCCTGTGTTCCCAGGGCCCTGCTGCTGTCCTTCTTCTTTTCCTGGCCTCCCCTTCCCCTCTCCCTACAGCTGTCCACATCTGGAAGTCTAAGATATATTCTCCTTGTTGTTCACTCACAAGGCAGGAGAGCCCAAGTGACCTTGCTCTCTCTCATAAAGAAACCCTTTTTTCTCTTCAAAAGGGAAGTGCCTTTCACCTGTCATGCTGGAGGGGTTTTCTGGGCAAAGTTGGGGCTCTCAAGAGCACAAGACAGACAGACAGGCTCCTGATGTCTGTGTGAAGGTGCTGGGAGAGACCGAGAGAAGGGGACCCTCACTTGTAGGCTCTGCCCTGTGATGACATCACCCAGCATTCCCCGCAAGGTGCTAAAAAATAATTGCCCTCGGTGAAGACATACAAATAAATCGTGCTGCTTGGTAGAGAAGATTCCAGTGTGTTGGCAAAATGTGCAGGCCGGGCGTCCCTCTGGCTACAGAGCTCCGAGGGCAGCTGTGTTCGGAGCCACCCAGTGTAGACGGGGACAGGGGTGACACTCCCGCCCTGGTCCCAGCCTCACCCCACACTCCGGCTCCAGCCTCACGTTTGGAGCAGAAGCCAGAGTCAGCCTAGAGTCCGAGCAAGGCGTGGGCCTCTGACAGCACCTGCTTGGTGGGGAGTGGCTCAGGTGGAAGTGCGTCAGCCTCCCCTCGATCCCTCTACTCCTGGCTGCAGCAGCCCGGTCCAGGCAGCCCCTGCGGGTCTGCATGGGAGTGGCTTTGCTGCGGGGACAGGCGCTTCCTCTCTTGCAGGACCTGCCAGGGTCCTGCAGAGCCTCATGCACCCATGGGGTGAGGTGACGCCTCCTCTCGGCCCTGGCACCACCACACGGGGCCTCTTCTGAAGCCCTTGAGTCACTCTGGCTGATTCGCCTTCTTGACACAGCCAACAGAGAAGCTTCCTATTATCCAATAAGAGACTCAGAAGGAAGCCTGAGTTTCGCTTTGGACCCAGTTCCTAGCACCAGGCTCTTTCATCCGGGAATCATCTTTGCTGACTTTCTTCTCAAAGCCCTGAGACAATGGTTGGCACGCTGGGGTGGACCCACGGATGGTGGCGTAGTGGCTGCGTGCGAGGACCACGCACAGGGCTGGAGCGGGGAGGCGGTCACTCCTGCCAGCTGGCCGCCAAGCTGGGAGCCTCAGGTGGAACTGTAACAGGAGGAGCAGCAGAGCAGAGAGGGGACAGGTGAAAGAATAGGAAAGGAAGGAGGAGGAAGAGGAACGGGGGGTTGGGGAGGGGACTTCTGCTCAGGCACAGCTTTCCGCTGAGACGTGAGATCGAGACTTGGCACCTGCCTGGGAAGGCTGCTCTGTCCTGGCTTGGAGTGTGTTGGTCCTGTCAATCTGTCCATGGTATGTCAATTTCTTGCTCAGGAAACTTTCTTGGCTTGGGTTCCCCTAGCAAAGGAGCAAGCAAAATGGGCTCTTTAGTCGCCACTCCCCTCGGTTGTTGGTTAAGAGCTGCTCCCGGGGAAAGGGAAGGTGCTGATTGTTAGCAGCTGGTTAGCAGGCACGGGGCCAGGTGCCGCCAATGGGAGAGGCTGACAGGCATGGAGATGGAAGGGGTAGAGGGGTTACAGGGTGAACATCAACAGCCTTTGCCAAAGTGACTTGGGCACGGAGTCCCCTGTCCATCAGGAGGAAGCAAGACCACAGAGCAATTGGACTCACAGATTCAACCATTTTGTGTTTTATTTAGAGCTAAGAGATGGCTACAGTCTTCAGGAGCCCCGTATAACAGAGATACTGGTGAGAAAACGGAAGAAAATAAAGCCCTAAAAATATGATCAAATTAGAAGCAAATGAGGAGGACAAGACAGAAAGAAAAGCAAAAGTTCTGTGACCTGTGGAAAAGTGAGCATGCAATATTTGATCAACAAAACTCCCGCAGGGCAGGCGGCGGGGGAAGGGAGTGTCACACAGGTGCTGCAGCTGAGGGGGTTTGGGAAGGTGAAATGAGAAACAGCCTTGCCGTGGCTGATTTCCAAGGAGCTGGCGAGCAGAGCGGAGGCAGCATTCAGCCCGGGACGTTGCTCCTTTTCTTTTTCTGGCTAAACCCAAGAAGGTGCATATGCATTCATCATAGAGGGCTACAGCCCTGCCATAGCTATGGCGAGACAGCAATGACGGATAGAAACTGCTAGAACAATGGCATCCCAAAACCTATGTGGTTGAGAAGTCTGGCAGCGGCGTCTGGGATCAGTGCGGTACTCAGGAGGATACTGACAGCAATGGCTGTCCCAGACACGTGTCCCAGCCGTGGCAAGCCTGCGTGTCACCCAAGGAGGCGGTCTGGCTGGGTGTTACCACCAGCCTATCCTTGCTGAGGCGTTGGATTTGAGAGTGAAATGGTGCGCAACGGAGCTCGTCCTGTCGACCCACTGTTTCAGCAAAGAAGCCCTGAAGTCGAGGACCGGGGTGGTGAGGATTCACATACTGAGAAGAGATGTTACATGTACCCATGCAGGGCTTCCCAAGGTTGAGCAAAAATAAGGCCAGCGATTCCTGAGCCACCTGGGTCTAGGTGCAGAATAAGACATTAGTAGGGGGCTCTTAAGGCGAGTCACTAAGGAGAGTTGTGAGCTCAGCAGGGAGCGAGCTTTATGCCTGAGATGGGACATAAAACCCAGCAGGGCTGGACTCTCACGGTCCTGAGGAGGCACAGAAATCCTGGCTCCCTCTGAGGACAGCGGTGGGGAGAAAGTGCTCTTTGTTGCTGGAGTTGGACACAAAGACCCAGCCTTACCCTCTATTGAATTTGGAAGGCAAGAAGTGGCTGAGGTCACTCACTAAGACAGGGTCAAGAGACTGAGACACAGATTTTGTGTGAAAGGAATGCATGGTTTCCCTTTGGAATATACACTGGGGAAGATGACTGGACCCGAAGCAGGGACTTAGGACTCTGCCACAGAGGGTCACCTGCCAGGGTAGAGGTGACCAGAAAAGGCTGCAGGAGGTATTGCCAGGGGAGGCTGCTGAGAGGGTTGCAAGATGTTGACCAGCAGGTTCATCCCCATGAGGAGAACACACAGAGAAGCCAGACCTGGGACACCTGCAGCTCCTGGAGGTTGTCAACTCCCAACAGAAAAGCAGGGGAGACTGAAGGCGCACTCTCTCCGTGCCCAGCCCTCGAGGAGTCAACAGCAGGAAGCAGGAGAGACCTGCAGAAAGAACAGAGCAGCCCCCTCCTCCCCATGGCCCATCTAATGGCCGCAGCTCAGACCTAGGAAGCAAAGTAGATGGGAGATGCTTTGAATGGGGAGTAAGTTGGACTGTTTTAGTTTGATATCAGACGCACAAACGTGCCAGGATGCCATGGGGCAGCGGGCGGCAGTGTGGTTGAAGGCAGTGATAAGAGAAAAACTAAGCTGTTTCCTGTTTGTGCAGCCATTGAATGGAGCCTATTCAATAAGCCAGTTTACAAAGTTGGAATCAGATCTGCACCACAGGTATGCATATCACTGGTGGCATATGTGCGTGTGTGTGTGTGGAGGTGTACACGTGTTTTTAAATGCCACACATGGTTCATCTGGAGTGTGGGTTTATTTCATAGCAACAAGTAGTTTCACTGTCTTTATAGTCCTGAGTAAAGAATCCCTCTAGATAACATTAAGGGTGAGGCCCTCATCCAGGTGAACGCAATACATATTGCAGCCTCTACTGGGAGTTCAAGTTGGAAGAGCAGGTGCAGCTGTCTTGAATGAACTGGCAGTAGCTGTGTTGGGAAGTTATGTGTTTCTGCTGTCTGCAGGAGGAAAAACAAAGGAACTTGGCTCCTACTTAGGAACAAAAACCCCAACTTCTGCTCTAACATCTTCATTAGTGGACTCAAAGAACTTTGACTCTGCAAGAATCCAGGTAAACTTGCCCCACACCCAACACCTGCCTTGTCTAGTCTCCCTAGCCACTCCCATTTTGTCCCTGTGGAAATTTCCTTCCTGTCTGTCTGAAGCAGTGGTTCTGGGCCTTAGCTGCATGTTAGAGTCATCTGGGAAACTGTTTTTTAAATTGGAATTTAAAAAATATCCCAATGTGAAGGTCTTACCTCTGTTTCTGGAAATGGGTCATGGGCATATTGTTTTTTAGAAGCTCCTCTTGTGATCCTTAAATTTTATTTTTTATTTACTTGAAAGGCAGAGAGAGAAAGGGATACAGAGACAGAGATCATTCTTCCATCTTCTCATTTACTCTCCAAATGCCCACAACAGCCAGGCCTAGGCCTAGTCGAAGCCAGGAGTCCAAAACGCAATCCAGGTCTCCAACATGGGTGAAAGGGACCCAGGTACTTGGGCCATCACTTACTGTGTCCCAGGGTGTGCAGTAGTAGAAGGTTAGAATTGGGAGCAGAGCACGGACTCAAACCCAGGAATTCTGTATGGGATACAGGGGTCCCAAGTGGCATCTTGACCACTACACAAAATACCTGCCCCTGGAGATTCTTATGTATAGCTAAGGCCTAAGAAATTGAGTATAATGTCAAGCAGAGGCAACTGAGTCCATTTACAGGAGAAGGGGAGGCAAAGGTCCATGGAGCCTGGCTCCAGGTCACACTTCGGGGCCTGGCCCGGACAAGTGCACAAATACATACATTTGTTCATCAGGTGCTTATGGAGTGTGCACCATGTGCCTTGTATTGTGGACATAGTATGAAAAAAACATAAAATTCTCCCCGGTGGAACTTACATTCTGGTAGAAAGGGCATTCCGGATGGGGAAATACAGGTGGCACCTGAGGCAAGCCTGCTCCTGGCTCCCAGGTGAGTGATGTGTGGGGATCTCACATGAGAGCATTGAAGGCTGCCTGTTTTGTAAAGCACGCTCACCACTGATGATGTCCCCACAGGTGGCTGCTGACCACCTGTGCCACAAGGCTCTGTGTGCTGGGAGAGTCTGCGATGGGGCATTCAACCATGATCTGTTCCCTTCAAGCTTTCACACACAAAGGTTTACTGAACTAACTTGGCGTGGAGAAGAGGTATGGGGCTGAGAGTAACAGCTCCAAGAGCTGGGATGACCCCAGAGTTGTGGGCTGATAAAGGGCCTGGGGATGGTGGTGTTGATTCATGTTTTCACGTCAGTAGTCTGAAGCAGAACCTGCCCTTGAACTCAAGTCTTGCGGTTATTCATCCAGGCGGGATCTTCTGTTGCCTCCAATCATGGCAGTCATTAGAAAAACGCCCAGATTAATGCTGTAGAAGTTGACCTTGAGAACTGAGGATGACGATTCTGGAAGTTTGCTGGGTGTCTCCTTGCCCCAGGCTTGTCAGCTTGGCACATCCCTTCTGCTTGTTCTCCTCGGGGCAGGTGCAGGGCTGGCAGAGGCCTGGATCCCAGGCGGTGTTGACCCCTGGGCCAGGGCTAATTGTCCTCCCCAGTGCCTCTATCTGTAAGGGCCAGAAGTATGCTTATGTTAGGAAGTCTAGTTACGGTCTCATGATGAAAGCCGAGGGAGTGCAGAGCAGAGCACGGGGGTGGCATGGGCATCTTCCCAGCCCAGCCTCACCCACGAGCCTAGAGGGAGTGACATAGTCCCTGGCTTTGGAGTGCTGGCTATGTCCACTTTGCCCTAGCACAGGAGAGCATTTCAGTTTGTCCTCTGCTGAGTGTCCCCTTTTCTCGTGTCTGGGCCTGCCCTCCTACCTCCATCCTTTTCCCTACCTTCTCTTCCAAGGGTTGTGGTTACACCTACGGCCTTCAGGCTGGAGTCCTGGGCAGCATCTGCCCTTTAGGTCACCAACAGGTGGCTGGCTCTCCAGGCTGCTTGCCCAGTACCTGGAGGTACAAGCTCTGTCCTACCCACCTCAGAGTTCTTCTGACTCTCCCTTGGGCTCCTAGTGCTGGTTGGGGATGTGAGAACTGTGTGAAGAAGGAGGTACCATTACAGTTTTCAAGGCCACAATGAAGGGTGAATATGAGACCAAGTACCCCCCAAAGCCCAAATATCCTTTTATCCTGTTGGTCTAAAGTCTTTGGCTGCTTTTTGTTGATGGCTTACTCGGTGCCAGGCATTGAGCTGGTTTACATGTATGACTTCATTTAATCCTCTCAATAGGCCTTTGAGATAGTTTTTTTTTTTATAGATTTAGATTTATTTATTTGAAAGTCAGAGTTACACAGAGAGAGGAATGGCAGAGAGAGAGGTCTTCCATCCGTTGGTTCACTCCCCAGTTGGCCACAGCTGCTGAAGCTGCACTGATCGGAAGCTAGGAGCTTCTTCCAGGTCTTCCACGTGGATATAGAGGCCCAAAGACTTGGGCCATTTTCTACTTCTTTCCCAGGCTATAGCAGACAGCTGGATTGGAAGTGGAGCAGCTGGGTCTCTGACTGGCACCCATATGGGATGCCGGCGCTTCAGGCCAGGGCGTTAACCTGCTGTGCCACAGCGCCGGCCCAGATATAGTCCTTATTTTCCCATTCTACACTTGAAAAAATAGGGCATAGACATTTTCAGTAACTGCCAAGGTACTAGTAAGCACTGGGCTGTACAGCCCATCCTCTGCATTGAGTGGGCCCAGGGTTGGAGACACTACCCTGACGCAAAGACTCAGGAATCCAAGCTCAAGTGGCTCAGTTAGCGCCAAGGATAACAGAGATGGAATCTGGTGGCAGGCGATTACCAAATTTATTCTAGGCGGTGGAGAGAAACAGGTCTAACCCTATACCCACGTCATTGGCATGCAAGTAGGCAAATGGGTAGAGGGATGGGAAAGAGACTTTCATCTCAAAAGGGAGAATTCAGAATCTAGGCCAGGAATTGGGGCCTTGGCCACTGGCTGAGATGCAGAGCAGGGCCTGTGGCTTAGGGAGGATCTGTGGCCCACATAGAATGAAGGAGAGAGAATTAAGCCAGGGCTCAGTTTGTGTAGTGGGATGACACTGGGAGAGTGTCACGTGTTGTGTCATAGCATATGGAGGATGCATGGGAGCTCGGAACTATTCCAGCCCAGCAGATCCTGGGTCTCAGTGGCATAAAGGGAGACCTGGAGCAGGGAGTGCAAGGAGGCTCCACCACATGGGGCTGGACAGGGTTAGCAACCACATCCTCAGTGCCTTGGGCTGGGGCCCTGGTAAATAGCCTGCTGCTTTGGAGATGAGCTTGAGTTCTGAGGCAGCATGGAAATGCACGTCCTGAGACGTTGGGAAGGGCAAAGTGTAGGCAAAGAGGAGGCTTGTGCCTGCCAAGACCCCGGAGGAAAGTTCCTCTAAAAGCTCTCCCATTCTTCCCTAACCGATGGAGCTGCTGGTGTCCTCTGTGATAGAACTGAAAGCTAGATGGCAAACGGCTTCCACACCAGCTGGGCATCTTCTCGGGCACAGAAATGTCTATGATTTTTTAAATTCTTGTTGCTTTATTGACCGAGACTCCCATATTTCATGGTAGGGAATGGTTGGTAACCCGAGTGAGATCGACGTTAAGCAAAATAATAGCTAAAAGACATGGAGCAGTTACTATACGTCGAGCATAATGAAACCCCCTGAGCTAGGAACTGTTATTGTTATTATGAATGAGGAAACTGAAGCTCAGAAAGTTAATGATGAGATCAACACCATACATGTCATGAGGTATAATTCCAAAAATTTTAATTCAGGTATACGTCCATACTCGCATCACAGTGTAGTTGCCAGCATTCTGCAGGCCAGAGTCTCATACGTAGTCGATCATGGAGATTGTACATTGAATGAAAAGATCAACAAATAGATGGGCAAATCTACTCTCTCAAAGAGTGTTATCTGGTCTCTGAGGTCCTGGGTAGGTCCAGGGAGCAATGCAGTTAAAATGAAAATGGAGTGTTGGGTTCCCTATTCACATCAGAATCCACTGGAGGATGTCCCAAAACGAGGTCAAAGGCCATGTGCCTATCAACTATAAATGAAATGAGGAACCCCAGGCACTCTAAACTTGTCATGTTTTGTTTTTTTTTTTTTCAGTATGCTTTTTAAAAAGATGAATTTATTTGAAAGGCAGAGTGACAGAGGGAGAGAGAGGGAGGCTCTTCCATTTGCTGGTTCACGCCCCAAACGACCTCAACCGCTGGGGCTGGGCTAAGTTGAAAGCAGAAGCCAGGAACTCTAGCTGGGTCTCCCAAGTGGGTGGCAGGGACTCAAGCATCTGTGTCATCATCTGCAGCTTCCCAGGCGCACTGGCAGGGGGCTGGGTCAGAAGCAGAGTAACTGGGACTTGAACTGGCACCTCAATATGGGATGCAGGTGTCCCAGGCGGTGGCTTAGCCCACTGCCCCACAGTGACAGTCCCTCCTTCCTGCTGTTGACTCAGATTAGTTGGAAAGTTCTCACTTCAGAAACTTAGTCCAGCTGAAGGAGTGTATGAATGTCACTTGTGCTCAACACTGCTCTGTAATGCTGCCCCTTGCCAGCTCTCTGCTGCATTTGGATCCCCGTCTTCTCTCTGGACTGTGTCTTACAGGACACATCATGACAGTGCGGAGAGGGTTTTACTCTTTAATTAGAAAGGCTCACTTCCTCTTTGGCGGTGGAGCTGAACACGGCTTCCCCCAGCATCTTAGTTGCTTGCTCTAATGGAACACCTGATGCTGAGGTATGTATAAAGAGAAGAGGTTGGCTTGGCCCATAATTCTAGTGGCTGGCGGGTCCAAACAGCATGGCACTGGCTGTGTCATGACACGGTGGAGAAGTGGAAAGTGAACCAGTTGCATGCAGAAGGAGCCAAGGCATTGGGTAGCCTTGCTTGGCCACAAGCTGCTTTCTGGAGAACTAATGTGTGGGGCACCCCTCCACCCCCTGCCATGACCTAATTCCCTTCCTCCTGGCCTCTTAAAGCTTCCACCACCTCAGTACTGCACACTGGGGACCCCGCTTCCAGAACATGAACTTAGGGGACAAACCATACCATGCCCTGGCGCCCAGTTCTACAGAACACAGCCCCTGACACTTCTGGTGCAGGTGCCAGCCAGCTCCTCAATCCCTGGAGCTAACCATTCAGTGTCTCTTCTTCCCCAGCTCTCCACCCAGGCCTGTGTGGGTCATACCTGCCTTGCTCAGTGTGCTGCCTTGGTTGTGTTCTCTACATTCTTTGGCATGCGGGCTGGACTTACTCCCTGGCCTTCCTCTCCCTGGCATCAAGGGCCCAGAACCCTTCAAGCTCTGAGCAGGATGGTAAATGTCAGAGAAAACCCAAAGACACTCCAAGGGTCCCAGGGCCAGATCTTTCAGGATCCGTTTCCTTCCTTTTTTATTCTTCTGTGTTGATTGGAGACTCTCAATTTCCCTTCCCATGATTCCTCATAATTTACAAAATACCCAGATTATTTGTTCAGAAACATAACCTCTTTCCTGCCTTCTTCTCTCCCACCTCCCTTTCCTCCTCTTTCTGGCCTTCTGATCACCCCCATGAGAGTCTCGTGTCTGGGCTGGCTGACAGGGAGGGAGCATACAAATGCCCAGGGCAGGCAACTGTGGGAGTGAAAGCTCCCACGAGGAGCTAAAGAATTTGCAAGCCCAAGGTTTTTGTTTTATCTCACAACTAATCATCCTAGAATCTGATTAGATGACTTGCTAATCCCATTCCAATCCAATCTGCACGGTTAATTACAGACTAGGCTATTCAGGTCAGAACACAAACAGATAATCAAGGTGTTGGGGCCATTGCTCTGAGACCTGTTTCTGTTCCGAACAATCCCACGGTTAGTTCCATCGGGTTCTGGCGAGCTGCAGACTCCCTGTGCAGTCTTGCACCCGTGGTGGAGGATGTTGGCCCTTCCTCTTCCTGTGTCCGTTTCTTGCACGGAGAAGTCAGCGGCATTTGATGGGATCCAAAGTGCTTAAGAAAAGGACTTAATACATGCTAGATTCTGGGGCTCTCTAACTCAGCAAGCCTTAATGTTAGCGAAAATGCCTCTGTGGTGGGATAGCTGGGACTCTGACCTGGTGGGATATGATTCAAGGACGTACAGTTGGGGAAAGGATGCCTGGACTCAAAGCTTCTATGGCTTCAATGGCCTGATTTTGTCTCCGCACTGACAAGACTCCCAGCTGCTTGCTGCTCAGCCTGGTTCCTTGCCTTGAGCCACTCTTGAAGGCCCCTTGGCTGCTATACTTGCTCTTGTTCCTTCATTCTCTTTCTCTCCCCCCGCCCCCTCCTGATCCTTCCTCACACCATCAGAACCATACCCCTGGCTTCTCTCTTCACAGTCTGTGAAGTAGACTGAGAAAAAAAAAAAGAAGACATTCTCTTTTCCTCTTACCTCCCCTCATCACCCACCCTCATTTCTAAAACAATAGCAGGAAAATGCAACGGGCACAGGTGCCCAGAGGGAGAGCCCAGGATATTTGCAGACGGCTTGTGTCCTCCTACATCCCCTCTCCTGTGGCTCAGTTCACCCTGCCTTCCAGAACCTCCAGGAGACCCTTGCAGACAGGGCCTTCCCTCCTGCCCTTTCCCTGTGTTTCAGAGGCACTTGGCAAGCGTACCCATGGTCACAACGATAGCTTAACGTGCTGTGAGTTATGCTCGGAAGAGGGCAGCCGAATGTGGAGGCCTGTGCTATATCCTGCCACCAGCTCTGCCCAAGTCTAGGATATTCTTCCATGAGGGCAGGCCGTGGCTTTTGATTTAACTTCAGCAAAAGTGGAAGAAGCACACATGATGTGCTGGCCTTGGGCTGGGCTGCATGTGATGCCCGTGGCATCCCTGTGCTGGACCGTTCTGTCCTGGGATTTTTGACCCAGGTGTGCAGTGGTGGGAGGAGGTTTGTCAGGCCAGAAAGAGCCACCCTGCAATTTTCCTAGCCTATCAGTTTTACTTAAACAGCATTTTATGAGGTCCTCCTGAGTGCATGACGGGGGAAGAAGGTGGGCAGGGGAGGTGGGGAGCCCAGCAGGGGTAAAGGAGGCTTCCAGGTCCCACGCTGGGGCTCTGAGCTCACTCCTAGCACCTGGGCTGCTGGTCCCCACAACCAACCCCAGGTGGCTGGAAGCATTAGGATCCTGCTCAGAAAAGCTTCCCAGCTGCTCCGTGCAGTTCATAGATATTAGGTCCCGCTAGACAGAAGGCGCTCTGTTCTCTCGGTGACATGTCCACACCTGTGGGAGGGTTTCTTGGAAAGTGTGTGTTTTCCCTGCGGGGCCTCTTGGGTTCCCGCTGTCTCCCAAAGTGTGCAGTCCGGGTTCCTGCCAACCTCCCCAGATCATCATAGGGCCCTGGGGTCTCACTGCTGGGGAGAAGCCCCCTTAATGGAGAACAAGGAGGAGGTGGCAGTGGTGGGCCTGTGTGGGCTGGCTTCTCCTGGCTTCCAACAGCTGTTTAAATCCCTCCCCACCCCTCCTTCTCCTCTTCCCCACTCTCCCTTCTGCCCTCCTGCTCTGTCTCCTCCTTGGCAAGGACCTGGAACAAGAGCACAAAGGGAGATCCCCCACCCCGTTGTCTAAATATGTAAAAGGCATGCAGCAGGCTGGCACACAGTGTCTAAATGTGCTTTAGCCTCTGACTTAGACAAACACCTTCATGATGACCTGCAAGGTCAGGCCTGAATGCAGACTCCTCTGACTCTGATTTCCACGCCAGGACAGGCAGTGCGGGCAGTGCTGGCCTCTGTTTCCCCCACTGCAACTGGAGCCCTTCTCTTGACACTCCTGACTCCGTCCTGCATACTAAGAGGTGTCCTGCACATACACCCTGGCCTCTGCCTTCTAGCTTCTGTCCCTGAGGCTGGGGCGGGGAGGGGTGTGCACACCCTCAGTGTATGTCCCTCTCCAGAGCATGGACCCTGGCAATCTGGGAACCCAGAGTATGCTCCGGGTGGGCACATTCCTTTAGCCCTGCAGATTTAGCAAGGCTGGGGGGAGGCAGGCACAGCTGAGAAGGGTGGAAGCAAGGCCCAAAGCAGGGGACCCTTCTGCCTCTGTCCCGGGGTGCTGCTGTTTAAGAATGAAACCTTTCTAGCACTTTCCACCATGCTGCTTCTCATATGCTTTTAAAAAACGTGTACTTAAAGTTTCTTTAAAAGTCATTTTACTCAGTTTCAAATTTACAGAAAAGATGCAAAAAAGAGTTCAATGAACCCAAACTTACTTTCTTTATAAATATGAAAATACCTGCATATACCCAATGTAACTTGTGCTGGACCATTTAAGAATAAGGTGAAGATATTGTGACTACTTAGCTCCAAAGCCTTCAAGGTAGACTTTGTACGCCAAGGACACTCTTAACTACAAACACAGTGATCAAGACTGGGCACTCTAATAGTAAAAGAACATGACTACCTATGATAGAACCCATATGCAGATTCTACCAGTTGTCCCAGTATTGTTCTTCATGAAACTTAAAATGCATGCTGTTAATTGTTCTGTGCCTTTAAGCCCCTTTAAGCTACAATTTCATCTTTGTTTTCCTTCTATGATGCTAATATATTTGTAGAGAACAGGTGCGATCTTGTAAAATACACATTTGGTCTCCATCTGATTTCCTGACATAAAACCTCCTAAATGATGATGTCTTTTTGTACGTTAATGAGTTGACTAGTGCCTGACAGCCCCTAGGTGGCTTCCGGGATAGGGACTGGTCACCTCCCAGACCGAGGCAAGATGAGAGGATGGGGACTTTGAGCCCCAGCACCCAACCTCCAGGGAGAGTACTGGGCTGGGAGTTGCGTTGGCCAGTGATTCAGTCAACCACACCTATGTAACGAAGCTTCCGCAGGATTCGGAGAGCTTCTAGAGAGCAGGCTACATGGAGGTTCCTGGGGGGTGGCTCCCGCGGAGGCTGGGGGAGCACCTCGTCCCTTCTCGGGTGCCCCAGCCTATTCATCGCTCCTGTTCCTCTGGAACATCCCTCATAGTGAATGGTAAACAAGTGTTTCCCTGAGCACTGTCAGCCACTGGAGCACCTGAACCCAAGAAGGGAGTCCTGGAAACCTGATTTATTATTTATTCCAGGCAGAAGTACAAGTAAAAGCACATGGTGTGACACCTGAAGGCGGTGGGGGTGGGGAGTGGACTGTCTTGGAGCTCTCAACCTGTGGGATGTGACCTGATCCCCAGACAGATAGTATCAGAGCTGTGTTGAACTAGAGGCCATCAGCTGACGCCCACTGCAGCATTGCTGGCTTGCTGGTGACTGGGGAAAAGCTCCCAGGGATCTGGTATCAGAGGTGATCTGTGTTGTGACTATGGTAGGTAGGAGAAACTGAGTTTCTCCATAAGAGAACAGGCTGGTGTTTTTCCGAATGTCCCTCAATTGGGCTTTGTCTGATGTTTATTCCTGATTAGGTTCAGGTCATGCGCTCTGGGCAGGAACACTTCCTGAGTAATGTTTATGTTCTTGGTGAATCTCATCAGGGGGCCCATGATGTGAGTTAGTCCCATTATCCATCTGCACACTGATTTGCATGTGACGTTAAACCATAAAGACATCCTGTCATGTAAAATCGTTGGAAAATATGCCTTTCAGGGTGGGAATTCCGCCTAGTGCTTGAGAGGCTGGTTAAGATTCCTGTGTCCCATATCAGGCTACTGGGTTCAATTCCTGTCTTAGCTTCCTTCCAGTGCAACGTGGGAGGGAGCAGGTGATGGCTCAAGTAATCGGGTTCCTGCCACCCATGTGGGAGAAAGGGATTGAGTTCCCAGTTCCTGGCTGACTGCTGTCCAGCCCCAACCATTGAAGGTATTTGTTGAGTGAACCAGTGCCTAGGAGTTCTGTCTCTCTGCCTCTCAAGTTAAAAAAAATTAGTTTTTCCCCACCTTGTCATTTTTTTCAAGAGCAATAGTGTCTAATAGCTACCTAGTGCAAGCCACATTATTTTAAAATTTCTAATCAAATTTATTTTAATAATAAATTGTATTTAACCCGTATAGCTAAAACATTACCATTTGAACATAAAATCAATATAAAAAATTGTTAATGGGATATCTTACATTCTTCTTTTTGTTCTAAGTCTTCAAAAATGAAGTGAATATTTTATACTTAAAGCACAACTCAGTTCAGACTGTCCATATGGCAAGTGCTCAAGAGCTGTGTGTGGTCCGTGCTTACTGCACTGGGCAGCATAAATTTAAAACATGCTTTTTAGTGTCCTGTAGATATACTATAATTTACCCTATAGATAAATATATAGAGATATACAATTTATTTGTCCTATAGAGCTATTAATCTCCTATTGATAGATGTTACAATTTTGTTAAAGATTTTTATCTATTTATTTGAGAGGTAGATTAACAGAGGAAGAGACAAAGATCTTCCACCTGCTGGTTCACTCCTCAAATGGCTGCAACTGGAGCTGGGCCCATCTTGAAGCCAGGAGCTTCTTCTGGGTCTCCTATGTGGGTGCAGGGCTCCATGCACTTGGGCCATCTTCTATTGCTTTCCCAGGCCATAGCAGAGAGCTGGATGGGAAGAAGAGCAGCTGAGACATGAACTGGCACCCATATGAGATGCTAGTGCCATAGGCTCACTATGCCACAGCGCTGGCCCCAACAATTATTTTAACAATTGTGCCATTATAAATAATGCAGTAACATTCTTAAATCTTTCTGTATACCTTTAATTATTTCGTTTGTAGACACTCCTTGGGATAGAATTGATTTATCAGGGTTATCAGTTATAGCAATTTTAAATAATGATACCAAATATCTTTCTAAAGGTTGTACAGGTTTCTATTTGTTTCTATTTGCATCATATATGGGTTATACTTGAACAAGCTTGACATCCCAGATTCATGGAAACACTTAAACCCAGTCTTATGTTATTGGTTGACAGGTTAAGGGTTGAGCCTTGATCTAATTTTGGATCTGAGGTGGGTCTGCTGGGAGGTCGTTAGGTCAGTGGGGACTTGTACTCAAGGTAGTTCTCATGGGAGGGTTGGTTTCATAAGCCAAGTGTGCTTCCTGTGTCTGTCTCTGCTTCCTGGCTTACTGTGGGGTCATTCCTCCTCTCTGCTATGGTCTGTCTGCAACATGTGCCAGACAAATGGGGCCACCCAGTCCTGAACCATGAACCTCCAAAGTATAAGCCGACATCAACTTTTTCTTCCCAACAAGTTCCTCTGAGTTATTTTAGTTAAGGTAATGAAAAGCTGACTTGCACAGTAATATTCTCAGACTTATATCAACGTGGGATGTCATTAAAAAAGACCCACACTTGTCCCCCGGAACTCCCAGGCTTCTATTGTTTCAGTGTCAACAGCCAACTAAAGACATCCTGAGCCAATTTTCTTCTGCCGGTTCCTCTAGATCCACTCCCTGCCTTCTCCCTGCTCTGTGCTCAGGAAACTAGCCTGTATGGACCATGTCAATGACCTTTGTTGCCCCCAACTTTCTGTTGGTTGATGGCAACGGAAAGCACTGGTGTGGATGGGAGGATGGGGAAGAGTGAGCGCAGGAGATGCATTTCCCTGGACCCTTCTGAGTTGCTGTGGGTTGCTGCTTTTCTCCCAAAGAGACCATAACCCCTGTGACAGCCCTCCCCTACCACTGCCTTCTATGGCTTCTTGTAATGGTCCCTACTCTTGCTCTGGCTGCCCTGGGGAAACTAATGGCTTCCAGCATTTGCTAGCTCCAAGATGCTGCCTTGTCCCTCACGGGTTTCTCTAAATCTTTCTCACACCTTCACAAATGACCTGTTTATCAAATTTTCCTTGAATATTCAGTCCCAGTTTGTCCTCGGTTTCCTATGAAGACCCTGAATGATACAACAGACATTCAAGAACCTGACATGAAACAGAAAGGCCAAGATTTACCGGTGAACTTACTTCAAAGGAAACACTTTCTTTAGAAAACAGAAGTCAACTTATTTTGAAAAGAAAATTCTAATTAGTTCCTTAGAAAAACTGAGGATATTATATTCATGAAATAATTATTTTAAGAGTGACATTACAAAAAGAACAACCAAAGAGAAAGAAATATTTGGAAACTGAAAAAAATTGACAAAACAACAAAAAGATTTTAAAGGTTATATTAAAAATCTCAAAATCTCTTAAAACATAAGTAATGTTAAAATTATAGCAAATATGAATGAAAAAAAAAGAGACATAGAGAATTGTTTCAGATGGTCCAGTGTCCCAGAAAGCAAGTAGAATTATTATTGTCATCATACTAACTTGTTAGCATTTCTTTTATAAGTAATTCATTTGTATTATTCCAGTTATTTAGCATGGCATGACAACCACCACAAAATTAAAGTATTAAAACAACAACAATAGCAATAACAATAATAATAATAATAATAGTTTTACTCTTCTCTTTCATGTTCTTGGGGACTGACCAGACTCAGCTGAATGGTTCTTGGCCTCTTGTATGTGGTTCCAGCCATATGATGACTTAAGCTGGAAGGATGTCTCTCACATGCCACCATGTGGCTTGGGCTTCTCACCATGGTGGCTGAATTTCCATACTAAGCATCCTTAGATCAGTCAGAAGGCATATTCCACCTGAGAATTTTAATTTAGAATTTGTATGATGTTACGTCCACTGCATTGTAAAGATTCATGACAAGGCCATGTGTAATAAGTTCATTCTTCCATCGGGAGGAATTTAAACATCATATTACAGCACATGTGAGACACAAGATCTAGTTCCTGCCATTTTGGAATTGCCATATTCCATATAGATTTTCATTTTACAATTTTTTTCCGTTGTACACAATAAAACATTTACCCAGGCTTACATAACGCATACATCTCAAGTTGCTCCAAACAAGAGTTTTAATATATAGATAAGTTTTCTATACTCACAGGATATAAATTAGAGACATTCTTCCAATAGGTTAGCAGCTGTTCAAAACATGAGAAAAGCAGCTGTTTGAAATTGCAACATGTTTTCACAAT
The DNA here is from genome assembly GCF_033115175.1 of Lepus europaeus. Lineage (NCBI taxonomy): Eukaryota > Metazoa > Chordata > Mammalia > Lagomorpha > Leporidae > Lepus > Lepus europaeus. The sequence goes on along the minus strand of NC_084833.1, from coordinate 52,115,570 downwards.
ACTTCAAAAAGTTTATGGAAAATAGCATTAAAGATAAGCTTATTTTCATGCAAAATACTTTTGACGTACATGTATTTTTTTAATTATATGCATTTCAATGACATTTTGGAAGAGCTTTGGTGTTCCTCTTTCTCTCACTCATTCCAATGCAGCCTTAGTTTTTTGGCTGTTCTGAAATTCTAACCTGGTCACCATCTCATGGTCTCTGTTTTTACTAGTTCTTTTATCCCTTAGATCTTTGCATAATGTTTTTTTTAGCTCAAGTTATTATAATAAGTTAGACTGGGAGCATTATCATAAATTTATGACTCACAGTTCTAGAGGCTGGTATTCCAAGATCAGGTGCCATCAGGGTTTGGATCTGACGGGGAGGGGGCTCTTTTTCTGGTTTACCGTTGGCTGCCTTTTTACTGTGTTCTCACACAAAAGAGAAATAATGAGAGTTAAGTCCCCTGTTTTGTTTTCTTGTAAGGACACTAATCACACCAAGAAGGCTTCATGCTAATGACCTCATTTAAGCCAAATTATCTTCTAAAGTTCCCATCTCCAAATAGCATCACGATGGGGGTTAGGACTTCAACATAGGATTTCTGAGGAGCACACAATTCAGTCCATAGCACATACATATTTTTAAAAATTGCTTGTTTATGTATTTATTTGAAAGGCAGGGTTACTCAGAGAGAGGGTGAGAGATCTTTCATCTGGTGGTTCCCCAAGTGGCCTCAATGGCCACGGCTGGACCAAGCTGAAGCCAGGAGCTTGGAATCCCATCTGAGTCTCCCACTTGGTTGGCAGGGGCTTAAGCACTTGGGCCATATTCTGCTGCCTTTTCTGGTGCATTCACAGAGAGCTGGATGGGAAGTGGAGCAGCCGGGACTCAAAGCAGTGCTCTTGTGAGATGCCGGTGTTTAGGCAGCGGCTTAGCCCACTACACCACAGTAGCCTCCCCAATAGAGAAATCGTATTTGTACAGTTTCCACAGTAGAAGAAAGATGTGAGATTGTCTGATTTAAAATTTGAAGATTCTATGTACTCTGAACAAGACAAAAACCAAAACCGTACACCAAGGACATTATAAAAACTTCTGAAGAACTGAAACAGTCAAAAGACAAAGGGATGGAAATCAGACCAGCATAAGGCTTCTCGTCAGCAGCCATGATGCTAGAAGAGAATGGACTTGGCGTTTGTTGGAAAGCTCTTCATTATTGTGCAGTCCCACCCCATTCCCACAGTCCGAGAAAGTCAATGGCAAAGCATAATAAACCTTACCTCACCTCCACTCTCCATAGTGGTTCCTCTTCTGGAGGCACCATCTTGATGAGAGTCACCACTTTGTATTGGGTTCCCCAAATCAGAGTCACCCAGATCACCTTTAATATCCAAAGCAGCACTGATTCCCATAGCTTCTACCTTTGAAAACTCTGAGCAGTTGTCCTTCAATCCTCAGCTTTTGTCCTCTGGATTACTGCAAGGAAGTAGTCCTACCCTCCAGTCTCTGTCCCACCAGGCTATGATGCTAGGGTTTGAAGAAGATTTGGCTCCCAAACTCATGCAGGCATTCACACCCCAAAGTTAATGGCACAAGACTGTGGACACTTATTCCAATTACAGTGTCTAGAGGGGTGGGCCTGGTGGGAGTTCCTTAGGTCACTGATGGACATGCCTTAAAGATGATAGTTCTTATAAGAGGGTCTGCTACAAAAGCAGCTGAGTTGGGTCCTGCCTCTCTCTGCTCCCTAGCTGGCTGTGTGATCCTCTGCCCAAGCTCCATGCTCTGCCATTGTTACCCTCAACAGAAATCCAACCAATAGGATCACCCAATCTTGGACCTGAACCTCCAAAACTGTGAGCTAGATATATCTTTTCTCTTTATGAAGTTTGTTCAGGTATTTCATTGTAGTGATGACAAGCTAATACACACAGTCTAGCCTGCAACCAGAGTGACCACTCTTAAATTCAAATATTACCGTGTTGCTCCCCTGCTTACAACTTCTCATGGTTCTCTTCGGTTTTAAGGTGAGGAGGTGAGGTCTGGAGTCTTCCATTTAGCTCACAAGACTCTCCACCATCTGGGTTAGCCCAGAGCCTTCTGCCTCTTCTACTTCTCCTTGTTGGGGCTCTGTGTAGTTTCCTGGACACATTATACAGTTTCATTCCTTGGAGCATCTACACAGCTGCTTTCTCTTCCCAGCAAACTCTTTCTCCTCTTTCAACAAATCAGCTACTCCTTGGTCTTCATGACTCAGCTAGAGTAGCATCTTTTCTATGACCCTTTCTTTGCTTTATTTTACTTGGACCCCAGAGCCCCTTTGCCTGCAAGAGAATTGGGCCAAAATGCAAAACCTTTCTCAGTGTCAAGTACATGTGAAGAGTGCAGGGAGCATAGAACTTCCACAGTTTCTCTTAACTTAGTTTGGTTGGTGACCCAGAACGGCAAGATAGATGACTACCTCAGTGTGGCGCTATTGCAAAATTATTTGGTTCTATTGGAATACAGACGTGGATCCCTGTAGTCAGAAAAGATATGACAGGGAAAATTACATTTGAATTGGTTTTGAAGGAGGCTTTGGTAAATTTGAATTAGGAGGAGACTGGAGAGGTTGGCAAGAGTCAAATGGCAGGAGAGTTGAATTCTGTGCTGTAGTGGATCGTGCTCATTGTCCGGTGTTCCAACACCATTTGTCCTTTCATGCCCATGTTTCTCTCTCAGATCAGCAACACTGAGCCAGACGTGGACTCGGGCTCATCTTCACACAAGTGCTCCAGCAGTGACCACTGGCTGACCCCAGTTCCTTCAGTAGATGAAGCTCACCAGCGTCCCTTATCAGATTTGCATTTGCAAATGGATCCTTGTGGCATTCATATGAAAGGTGGATTCCCTGTGGGCCATAGGTATATGGCTGGCCTCAGCTTAATATATTATCTACCCAGAGGCTACTGGGAGTTGTACAAAACCTCGGAAAGCACAATCCCCCAGATCCTGTAGTTCTTTTTCTGCCACCACCACACACTCCCTCCGATACAGTGGGAGGCATTTCCCTCTGGTGTTACTTGCTTGGCCGCGTTCCCTGCCCCTCTCTTTGCAGGCTGAGGGCAAGGAACAGAGGTTACTTCGTGCAGCCTTCTCATCTTACTTCTTTCCTCACATGGAACCCAAGAAGGGACCCAGGAAATCTGAGGAGATTTTTTGCTGTCCTAATGAGCAGAAATGATGAAAATAATGAGGTTAGGAGATTAAACCATTGCCTTGCAGCTGTCAGGGCTGGTGCCCAGCAAAGCCTGGAAGCTGGACAAAAATGTATTTGTTCCGGTAAATTCTTTTCTAACTTAGGTTTTTTTTTTTTTTCTTTCTCAACACCTGTCATTCTCTTCGTAGTAGGATACATGCATTTTAACAGCATTCTCTTTAGGGTAGGAGTTGTTACTTAAAGGTTATTGGTTGCCCACGCAAGGTTGGATTATTTTTTTCTTACCTATAAGTATCTATCCTTTCCTTCATTCTGCCTTAAATTGGAAGTCTGCGAACTTTTTCTGTAAAGGACCAGAGAACAATTGTTTTCAGCCTGTGGCCATAAGATCTCTGCCACATCTATTTGATTCTGTTTTAGCAAATGCTATGGTAAATAAGTGGGTATAGTTGTGTGCTAATTAAAACTTTATTTACAAAAGCAAATCAGTGCCCATCCAAGTCAGTTGCTCACCCTTTGTCAACCCCTGTATTAGGATGCTCCATGAAGCACGTACCCCTATAGAAATTCTCACCTTCCCTGATCACTTCACACCTAGGGGTAAGTTGTGGCTACTGAGACGTCCACAGAATATGGGTTGGATTTCTAGAAAAACTTCTGATTTCCTAACAAGGGAGTTGCCGCTTCATCTTCACTTTCCTTTTTTGTCTCCTTTACTATGGGCTTGATGCCTGGAGGCCAGCAGATATCTTGTGATAATGAGGTGACAAGGATGAAGAGGAAAGTCTGCATCTAAGGGCAGTAGAGCAGAGAGAGAGAGAGAGAGAGAGAGAGAGAGAGAGAGAGAGACCGACCGACCCTGTTAGCATTGTAGAACTCAGCCCTGGGCGCTCTAGTCAAGCACTTCTTGTTACAGGAAAAACAGGTGCCTATTTGTTTATGCCACTGTCGGTCAGCTTATCAATTATCAAAGCACACTACTAATGCATATGCATGCATAAATAAAAGTAATACATATAATCTGTAAAAATTTTAGAAAATAAAGAAAAATTGAAAGTAGTGGAGGAAGTCATACAGTCTCACCACCCTGAAACATAGACTGTCACAGAATGAGAAGGACATCTTCAGTTGCTCTCTAACCCAGCTTCCCTGGACCACTGCATGGCAACTGTAATTACAGTTCTACACACAAAGCACCAGAGGATGAGTTTGACTTCTTCACATCATCTCCTTGCAAGAAACCTGGATGTTGCAAGCCCGGGTGTTATGATTTCAATATGATTTGCTCTCTACTCATGCAGACTTGTAAACCCGAAAGTCCAAAGTTAATTATTAATCTACTAAAAGGGTAGAAACATAATCTAATTTTGATATTTAGGAGGTGGATCTAGTGGGAGCGTCATAGGCCATTGGTGGCCATGCCCTAGGAAGGTAGTTCTCATGAGAGACTATTATAAAAGCCTGAGTGGGGCCTGTCTGTTTCCTAGCTCGCCTTGTGACCCTTCCTCTCCGTGAGCTCTGCCATTGCCATCAGCTGTGTTCACAGAGGCCAAACAGTGGGCCTGCCAGATCTTGGATTTTCACCTCCAAAACTGTGAGTTACGTAATCCTTTTTCCTTTATAAAGTTTGCTGCCTCAGCTATTTTGTTATAGTGATAAAAAGATAATACACCAGGATTTTATAGCACTAGAGGGACTGCATTTGTGAAATTTTAGAGCAATTGAGTACTTCCTGAGATTACTGGATGTGGCTTGTTTTGCTTCCCAATTTAAAGATAAGTAAATATTTATTTACTTACTTTGGAGGGGCAGGGAGAGAGGAAGAGAATGTACTCCCAAACACTGGTTCATTCCCCAAATGCCTGCAACAGCTGGACTGGCTCTGAGTGGAAGAAAGGATCAAAAGACTTAGTCCAGCTCTCCCAGGTGAATGTCAGAAACCCAAATACTTGAGTTATCACTGCTATTCCCCAGATCTGCTTTGGGAGGAAGCTGGAATCAAGAGATGAAGCTGGGAACTGAATCCAGTACTCTGATGTAGGATGTGGGCATCGTAACTGTTAGGCTAAATGCTTGCTCCACCTCTTAGCTCTTGGCCCATGTGGCCCTTACCATAAGTCTTCTCTGATAACAAAAACTTTCAGATCCCAAACTACCTCAAGATCAATCTGCAACCCTAACACACACACACACACGTGTGTGTGCATAGATGCACAACTTTGCTATGGGAAAAGTTGCTTCTAGATGCAGAAAAAGACAGAGTAGGATCCTGGAAACTGAAACACAAATAGAAGGGAACTGAGCATATAAGAGGTGATGTGATAAATAAGAGCAGAAAGGACAGAGTGGTCTCTAAATGATGTTGGGACTGTTGGGTTTTCTAAGTAGAAAAAAGCATTAAGTTAGATTCCTACTTTTCCCTTTAACCAAAGAAATATCTAGAAGGATTAAAGTCCCAAATGTAAAACACAGGCCTTTAAACCTATGAAAAGAAAATATTTGATAATCTCTTAATGTCCTTGGGGTAGGAAAGAATTTCTTGACAAGATGTATTATCAGGAAAGAGTGATAAATATGGCTATATGAAAATGAAAAACTTTGACACATCAAAAGACATCATATTTAAGACATGAAAAGATAAGTCAAAAGATTAGAGAAAGAAACCTTTGTACATGTATGAGGCTACTTAAAAAAAAAAGCCATGAGAAAATGAGATTAAAAGTATGCATTTATTTTGATGTAAAAATTTTTATAGTAAGTAGAAAATGTGTATCATGAAAAACTATTCATGGATTTTAAGTTTTACCCCAAAATAAATGCATACTTTTATTTTTTATAATTTTTATTTGCTTTCATTTTATTTGAAAGGCAGAGAGATCTTCTATCTATCAGTTTACTTCCCAAACGCACCAATAGCCAAGAGCCTGGAACTCCATGAAGGTCTCCCATGTGGGCAGCAGGGACTTAAGTACTTCCATAATCTGCTGTCTCCTGGTGCATAACCAGGAAGCTGGACCAGAAGCAGAGGAGCTAGGACTTGAACCAGGCATTCTGATATGAGACTTCACTGCTCGACCAAATGCCCATCCCCAGGCTCATCCTATTACTTCTACTTTTCCATAGATAAACAGGAAAAGACATAAATAATACACACAAAAAGAGAAAAACAGAATAGAGCATTAACTATAAAAGATGCTCACACTCACTTGTCAATCATGGTAATGCCAATGTAAGTATCAAGTTTTGGCCCATTTTTGTGGGAAAGACTTTTAGAAACAAAGGAAGTGGTGTGGGACAACAGGAGGTCTGTTGGTGGAAGTATGCATTGGTGGCCATTTTGGAGAATGAGTCTGTTAGGAATCCTTGATTGAATAGGTGCACTTCAAAGGTAAAAACAGAGGTAAACTTTCATTCTTCCCCATGGCTCCTATTGAACCAAGTCAGCTAAATACTTCATTCTGTGCCCACACTAGCTTCAAACATTATGAAATACCAATGATGAACTTGATGCTGTGGACTGAATTGTGCTCCACCACCCCCACCAAATTAAGCTGGAGCCCTAATTTCCAGTGGGACTATATGTAGAGAGAGAGTCTTCAGGAGGTGCCTCTGGGTGGATATTTATGTCTCCCTCAAAGACTCATGTTGAAACCTAATCCCCAATATGATGATATTTGGAGGTAAGGCCTTTGGGAGGTGGCACCCTCATGAGTGGGATTAGCGTCTTCATAAATGAGTCCCAGAGAGTCTTTTTGCCCCTTCTGCCGTGTGAGGACACAAAGAGACGAAAGTTATTTATGACCACAGAAGTGGCCCTCGCTGAATACCCAACATACCAGCATCTTGGATTTGCAGCTCCAGATCCAGGAGACATAAATTTCCATTGTTCCATGTTGTGACTTTTTCATCCCAAGTTAAACCTATTACACCTGCTAACATGTATGGCCTACTATGAAGAAAACCATGACTGTTTTTTGAGAGAAAATAGAACCATGTGACCTACGTGATTGGAGGGTTTGGTGTGGTGAAGAAGGAGTAATGGGTGTTGAGAGGAACCCCATTCAAAATGACAAAGGATGACCTTTTACCCTGACAAGCAGATTTGGTAATTTCTCCGAAGAAACTATGTGACAGTAACACATCTATTTTGGAAAATAAAAACAATGGATATGGATGGACTGTCTTCCCACATAGCAAAACACAACAGAGTTAGAGACTTTGGTGCATAAAAAGATAGATTGACCAAGAAGAGAGTCCAGGGAGTCACATGTGTATATGCTGATGTGTACATGTGCATGTGTGTGCATGTATATCAAAGGTGGCATTTCATTAAAATAATTAGGTCTTGAGTTGGGCATTTGGCCTGGTAGTGGAGTGCCACTTAGGATGCCTACATCCCACACTGCAGCACCTGGATGCCAGTCCCAGCTCTGGACTGGACTCCCAGTTCCTGGGAGGTGGCTGGTGATGGCTCAAGTACTTGCGTCCCTGCCACCCACATAGGAGACATGGATTCAGTTCCCAGCTCCTGGTTTCAATCAGGCCCAGCCCTAGGGAGTGAATCAGCAGATGGGAGATCTCTGTCTAACTCTCTGCCTTTCAAATAAATAAAATTGATAAATTTAAGAAAATAATTAGATCTTTCTCAAATAAAATTAGATCTTTACCTAGAACCATACATAAATATATTTCAGGTAAATAGACATTGAAAATTTCACAGGGTGCTTGTGGTAATCATGGATTTGCTCTATAGGATTACTAAAAGGCAATCAGGGTAAACATATTTCTTCGGGGAGAAACTAAGTAAAGACACAAGAAGTGTGTAGGAGCTTTGGGAAAAGATTTTCTTGTTTCTAAGAAAATTATCAAGGAAAATACAGTCCTTTTTGTTCCTCTGGTGTTTCTATGAAGTTTGCATATTAAGTCTGTGTTTGCTGCTGGATGATGAGAGACTAAAAAGACAAATACCAAAATGTTAACAGTCTTTCCTGCTATTTAATTCTATACTGCTTGAACTTTTTCATAATGGAAATATTTTCATTAACTAACTGTGTCAACTTTCAAAGAAGTTTTTAAAAAAGTTTTTTAAAAGGTTCTAATGGCCCAATTTAACCCTTATTACCCTAAGTACTTGGTTGTTTTCTTTTTGTTTACGTTTCTCTGGCATATCCTTCCCCTATCCTTTGATTTTGAACTTTCAGTGTGATTTTAAGTCCTCTTTGGTAAGCAGTCACTGGCTTGTTTGTTGTTTTTACTCCAGGGAAAAATCTTTGCCTGTTATTAAAGGGGGTTAAAAAGTGTTGACATTTGTTGACGTAAGTGTTTTAAACCTCATGTTACTTCTCTCATCTTCCTTTATGCCTAAGGTTTTCTTTGTTGTTTTTGCTATCAGGATAGTATTTTGTGTGCATTTATCTTCTACAGTGATTTGGAAACTATGCCTCCTGCTTTAAATTCTATGGTGACTAAATTATGAATGAATCATATTTTGGTTTTAGCACTTTTTATTTAAGAGTTATTTATTTATTTCCATCTTAATTGAAAGTTGGGGAGACAAAGAGATACAGACAGAGAAAGGTCTTCCATGAGATGGTTCACTTCCCAAATGCCCACATTAGCCAGAGTTGAGCCAAACTGAAGCCAGGAGGTGGGAATTCAACAAAGGCCTCCCAGGTGAGTGGTAGGGACCCAGCCAGGTGAGTCATCACCCATTGACTCTCAGGGTGGACACAAGCAGGAAGCTGGAATCTGAACAGGAGCTGGGACTCAACCCCAACCCTTCAAGGAGTCATATTGAGTGGTGTCGTTGTGCCAAATGTTCACCCCTGATGTGATTCTAAAACTCAGATGAATCAGGCAGGATTAAATCAGGAAAACAACTGTCTAGTTGTTCCAGGAATGAAAGGGTGACTACAGGAGCTAGGGGCTGGCACAAACATTGGGAGGGCAGAGATGTGACAGCCAGCAGATCCACCATCAAGATCTGAGCCCATGCTCTGAAGCAAGTGATCATGGAGACTCAGGGGAAGCACTGTGAAACTAACAGCCGTTGACTTTCTAGGCAGCAAAAACTGTCTCCAGAGAGTGATGATGTCTCTTTCCAAACCTCTCCCCTGGGCTAAAGGGAATCCAGGACCGTACGGGGAAGGTGACTCAGGGTGACAGTGAGTTGATGGTAGGTAGCAGAAGAGTTGACTTGTTGTTTTATTACAAATAGACATTAACTTTGTGCTTCTTTATATGGAATGAGAAATCAAATGTTCTTCCTTTCTCAGCTACCATGATTTCCAGTAATTTTACCTAAACAGCTTGAGATATACTCTTCCATTTTAGCGTATTTTTAATAATTGAGGCCAGCATTGTGATGCTATGGGTTAAGTGGCTGCCAGTGATGCCAGCATCCCATATGAGCACCAATTTGAGCCCTGGCTGCTCCACTTCTAATCCAGCTCCCTGCTAATGTGACTGGGGAAGCTGCCAAGGATGACTGACGTGCTTGGGCCCCTGCCATTCATGTGGGAGACCCCGATGGAATTCCAGGCTCCTAGCTTTGGCCTGGCCCAGCCCTGTCCATTTTGTCCATTTGGGGTGTGAACCAGCAGATGGAAGATCTCTTTCCCTGTCTCCTACTCTCTCTCTGTAACTTTCAAATAAATAAAATTAAATTTAAAAAGACAAGTCCCTATAAGCTCATCTATAATAAATGTGTGCATATGTGTGACTGGATTCTGTACAGTAGCTCTGCCTTATCCATTACTTCATTTTCTGTGGTTTTAGTTACCTGCTGTTATGGTTTAGATATCAGTTTGGGTATTGAATGTCCCCTAAAGGCCCACGTTGAAGGCTTGGTCCCCAAAGTCTTATGTTAGTGGTACTAAGAGGATGGAAACTTAATCCAAATATAGCATTTAGAGGTGGGGCCTTTGAGAAGTGAATGGATTGGGTCATTAGGGTAGAGCCCAAATTCTGGTGGTTTATAAGAGATGACATCAACATAGACAGAAGTACACCTTGCTTCTTATCATGCGATACTTTGTGTCGCCTTGGGAATCTGCCAGCAAGAATGTTATCACCAGGTATCAGGACAGTGGGGCTGTCTTGTACTGTGACCCTCCGAAAGAAACCTCTTTTCTGTAAATAGTCTGTGTCAGTTGCTTTGTTATGATGACAAAAAGCTGACTGATAGACCTACAGTCAGCTCTGGTCCAAAAATGTCAAATGGAAAATTCCAGAAATGAACAATACGTAGGTTTTAAATTGTGCACCGTTCTGAACAGCATGGTAGTATTTGTGCCATCCTGCCCAAGATGTGAATCATCCTTTTGTCCAGCATATCCCATGCTTTATATGCTATTCACCTGCTAGCCACTTAGTAGCTGTCTCAGTACAGGTCAACTGGGTGGTACTACAGTACTATGGTCAAGTAAACCTCATGTTACCTAATAATGGCTCCAAAACACAGAAAGCAGTGGTGCAGGCAACTCAGACATGCCAAAGATAAGTCATCCAGTGCTCACTTTACGTGAAACGGTAAAAGTGTATTATGACATTTTGAGAGAGACCATATTCATGATATTTATCACAGTATTTTGTAATAATTGTTCCATTGTGTTTAAAGTTGTTGCTGTTACTCTCTTCTGTGCCCAATTTATAAATTAAGCTTTCCCATAGGTATGTATGTGTAGGGAAAAAACATGATATATTATAGGTCTCATAGTATCCATGGGTTCAGACATCCACTTGGAAAATATCCCTTATGAGTGAGGGGGACCACTTTGTATTTCCAGTTCTTTGCTCCTACTGTCTTAACATCTCACTTTGGACTCAATTCATGGTGCCCTGGTAAACATTTTGAAGGAAATTTCAGGAGGGATAAGTGAGGTGTACATTTTTTTAGTGCTTGCATTTCTAAAAATGTCCTTCTAAGATTAAGTCACATAAATTCCTAATTCTGAATTTATAGGTCATGGCCTCATCTCTGTAGCTCTCTGTAGACATTTCTTAACACTTTTTATCACTCATTATTGCCAAAGAAAGGTCTAAGGAATGCCAATTTTTTTTGTTTTTGTCTTGTCTGTAGCCGCTTTCATTTTTTAAAATTAGATAATCCTTTATGTTGAAATTTATATTTAATTGCCAGAATTTGTTCAACAGTTGATTATTTGGGATAAAACAGGTTGAATATATACTCAGATTGCTTTTGTTTGTAAGGTTAAGCATATTTTCATTTATTATTGCCTCAGTAGTATCAATAAAACTAGATCCTTGTCTCTATTTTCCATGTTAGCTGTTTATTATCTCTAATTTATATATCTTTACTCCTTTGTTTTCTAGTATAATTTCTCCAGTTTGCCCTTTCATTACTGTTATATTTTCATATATTTATTATTTTCTACATTCCAAATGAATGCCCATGTGTACTGTATTTTAATTCCATGAAATCATTTCTAACTTAGCTTGTTGTATGTACAAGAAGCATTGTTCCTATTTGATCAGATAATTTCAGCTTATGAAAAAAAGCAAATAGTTCCTAAAAACATTTTTATTTCATATGAAAAATATAGATATTTTAGAGGAGAAAAATCTATATTTAACTCCAGAATATTAACACATTTTTCTCCTTCTCTTGAGTCAAAGTTTATTTTATTGTCATAGACTTGGGTTAATTCTTCTCTCTTTGGACCATCTTTTACTGTGAGCTATATTCAGGCAAGGACTGGAGGCAGAAATGCAATCTCCCCAGTTGCAGGCTGGAAAGAGAGAGGATAGTAGGTTTTCTGTTGAAGGAATGAGCAGGTGCCATTCAAGAACACTACTGGCATTTGTATTTTTGCCCTACCTTGAAGATTCTTGGACACTGTTAAAGATGGGTGCTTAGGGCAAAGGCTCACAGTGAAGTAATTATCCATTAACTCAAATGGTGGTTTCTGTCCTGGAGTAGAAATTAAAATATCTTGAGTGATTAGAGCTAGAAAGCCAAGCTACTCCGCAGGGAGGCATTGCCAGAATGGAGACTGGTCTCCATTACGGGCCGAATGTCAGTTCTGCCCCATTGTTCCAGAAACTGCTTCATTTTCTTCAGAATCTGCAGAATGCTGTCTTACTCATGTGCAGCCAAGACAGACTGGAGCAGTGTAGTGTCTGAATTCTTGGGTCAAATGTGAAAAAGATGGGATTACCCTGGAAGGGACATATGACCATTTGTTCATGCTCCTAGACATACGAAAAAAAGACGAGCAGGATTACAAACAAAAAAGGAATCATTTCCAGGCAGGGACTGAGCCAAGAAAGGTCCTCCCCTTTACCCAGAGCACCCTTCAGCCTTGGCATCCTGTCCCTTGAATCAGTCATTGTCTAGCTCTAACGCAAACACTGGCTCCATTGTGATTCTGCAGGGTCGCAGCCCCACACACACTGCTTTCTCCCCGCCTGGGGCTTCTTTGAGCTTATCCAGTGGAGCTGTGACTCAGGCAGCCAGCCAGAAGGGCCTCTATCCAGGGTGGTGCCTGGGGATTTGTGCTGATTTATTGCACAAGAGCTGCCAGGTGAATCCCTTTGCCATCCCATGGGAAATGTCAAGTCAGGGGCAAAGTGTGGGTGCTCCCTGTTTGAATTCAGAGGCTTGGGTCGGGACGGATGGTGACAGCAGCTTTGTCTTATTTCTGCTACCTCTGAGGATGCTTGAACCTCAGACTCCCTGAGAAGTTCTAGACAAATTCTAGATTCTGCACATACAAAGGAGTTCTCATCAAGGCCAGGGGATGGGGCAGTCAGAAACAATAAATGAAAATCATAGGTATAGTACAATACTTCTCAAACTCGTGCATTAGACTTATCTCTACAGCTTATAAATATGCAGAGTTTTGAGCTGCACTCGCTAGGATTCTGATCAGGTCTGGAATGGGGACTAGGAATCTGAGTTTTTTATGAGCACTTCAAGTTAAGTCTAATTCAAGAAGATTACATAATAAATCCCACCAGTGAAACACCGATTTCTGGGGGGTATTGGCACAGTCAGCCTTTAGAGCCACATGGTCTGATAAGAATCTGGGCCAAGAAAGGGTTCTTCAGTGAGAAACTGGAGCAGCGAGTGCCATCATTCTTTTGCACTGACTAAGCATTACCTTGTGCCTGGCCGGACTTCCTCAGCAGCCAGGGTTCCCAAGGGCTTCAGTCATATGTCTCGCTGCTAGGTTAGGTGGTGAGAGGTCAAGGACAGTAGCAAGTGAAGAGAGGATGCCTTCCATCTGTCAGGGCCAGACTGATGAGCTCAGCTGGGAAGTCCCAGTGACAGAAAGGGAGTGTCCGGATACCAGTTAGCATCTGTTTGGCCGCACTCCCTCTAAAGGAAAGTACCCCACCTACAACCCTTGATTTTCAGGTGGCCTCGTTACAGACCGTGAGAAGGTCCTTCCCCAGGCACAGCTGAGGGACCAAGATAGGGCTGGGCTGAGACAGCCACTTCTCCAGTGATGCAGGGCACGAACTAGCGTGCAGAGATGAACCAGGTCAATTAGCTCTCCCTTGTTGGGAATATGAATTGGGAAACATGGAGAACCCAAGCCAGTGATCAATAGGTCATGGTCTATCAAAGGTCATGTCAGAGTCAGAGAGCTGGGGAAGCCATGGTTACTTTGTGTAAGGAGAGGATGCTGGTCCCTGGGGAGACTTTGGAGCAGAAACACAAAAACTGACACTTTAAGAAATGAGAAAATAGGCCGGCGCCATGGCTCAACAGGCTAATCCTCCACCTTGCAGCACCGGCACACTGGGTTCTAGTCCCGGTTGGGGCGCCGTATTCTGTCCCGGTTGCCCCTCTTCCAGGCCAGCTCTCTGCTGTGGCCAGGGAGTGCAGTGGAAGATGGCCCAAGTCCTTGGGCCCTGCACCCCATGGGAGACCAGGAGAAGCACCTGGCTCCTGGCTTTGGATCAGCATGAAGCGCTGGCCGCAGCGGCCATTGGAGGGTGAACCAACGGCAAAAAGGAAGACCTTTCTCTCTGTCTCTCTCACTATTCACTCTGCCTGTCAAAAAAAAAAAAAAAAAAGAAATATGGTTAAGAGCAGATTGAAAATTTCTTCTAGGTCAAGGAACATGCAGTCCCTACTTGAGCAAATTTAAGAGATCCTCTATTCCTAATAATGAGATACCCATAAACGATAAAGTAGGACCAACGTTTAATGAGCTCTTATTGTGGGCAAAGTACTTAGTACTTTATGGGTTATTTCTAACTAAAATTCACAATGACACTAAAAGTTATGCATTACAGTGCCTACCCATTCTAGTTGATTATCTTCACTTTAGAGTTAAGGAAAATTAATGGACTGTCTATCCATGACCTGTCCACTGTGGTTGCTACCAGTCACATGTGGCTAGTCTGAATTGGGATGTGCTGTGTTAAAAAACAAAAACACACACATAATATCTCATTAATAATTTTTAGTTGCTAACATGCTGAAATGATACATGTTGGATTCAATAATGCTATAGTTTGAACATGAGTTGGCTCCTCTTCTCGTATAGGACTTTAAACCCCAGGGTCACGTATTGGTGGTACTGAGAGGGTAGAGACTTGATCCGATTATGGTATGTAAGATGTGTGCCTAGGGGAAGGTCCTTAGGTCTCAAGGGCATGCCATTGGCGGGTAGTTCTCATCCAAGAGTTGGTTGTACAAGCCTGGGTTGGATCTCTCTATCTCCTGCTCTCTGTGTGGTTCCCATGTCTGCACATGCTTTGTCATTGCCTTCCTACAGCATCATGAGATGTTTAAATCATTGAGGCCAGTCAGTCTTGGACTGTGAATCTCTAAAACTGTGAGCCAAAATGAACCTCTTTCCTTCATAACTAGCTTATCTTAGGCATTTTTATAGTGATAAAAAGCTAATACAAATATAAATTGGATAAAATAAAATTTAATTAACATTAAATTTACCTTTCTTTTTACTGATTGAATATAGCTATCAGAAAATTTAAAATTATATACTTGACTCATATTTGCAATTTACATTGTTTCTTTCAGATAGTGTTGGTCTGATCTCTTGGTTTCTCTCTCTCTCTCTCTCTCACTCTCACTCACACACACACACACACACACACATACACACACACACATGACATGAAAGGAAGAAAAGTATAAGCTTCTCTTGATGAGACCATTCTCACCACTAGTCCTTATGCTGGAAAACAAATTCAACAGACACTGACCAAAAACAGGTGGTAGTATACAAATATGGCTGCTCTAATTCTTCCCCTCCCTTTAGAAGCATGCCCCCTGTTCCCACCACAAGTCCCTTTTCCTGAATCTGGACTGGCCTTGTAACCTGAGGTGGTCCATCGAGTATGATGGAAGGATTGCCGTGCCAGTTTTGGGTGCAGCCTGTAGGGAGCCAAGGCCACTTCCACTTTTGTTCTTGAATATCAATAATCGGGCTGTCAGGCATTTTGGCTAGGTTCCTGAATGGGGAGAGAGAGACTCAGACAGACAGACATGTGGAGGAGCATCTGAGTGCTAGACATGAGTGAGGCTGCCTTAAACCGTCCAGCACAGCCAAATTAGGCAGCAGTGCAGCCTAACGAGTGACCCCCGCAGGTGCCAGGTGGAGCAGACAAACTGCTCAGGCGAACAGCGTCCAAGAGGCAGAACAATGGGAAATAATAAATGACTGTCCTTTCAGGCCACTCAGTTTCGGGATGCTGTTATACAGCATGAGAGAATTAAGGTGTGCCTTCTGCATGCTGATCTCTGTGACAGCTGCTGGGAGTGACGACACAAAGGCCACTTCCTGCCCTCCATGGCCTAGACTCTCCAGAACAGATCGCACACATGTATAAAAACGGCTTTAGCATGGGCTGTTGGAGGCCAGGGCAGATATTTTAAGTTCAGGCTGCAATGAGGAGACTTACCCAGGACTTCATGTTGTCGAGAACCCGGGGACGTTCTGAGGCACAGGCCTGCCGGGTCAGTTGTCTCTGTTGGTTGACCGGCAGTCCAGTGGTTTAGACAGGGCCTTGTCGGTGGCTGCCTCTGCTACTGGATGCCTGAAGGCCCCTTTCTTCCCCCACCCAATCCTCATGAGGACAGGGGCAGCCATTCCAGCAGTCTACTCAAAGCCCTTCTTAAAGACACAGTCATGGGTAGCTGCTCCTCCCAACAGCAAGACCAGGCCGAGAGAAAACACGTTGCAAACATGGGGAAATAGCACAGATACTGAACTCTTACCAAGTTTTTTCTCTACCTGGCAGACTTCCAGGTATCTTCCAAAAGGTAGTACACAAGAGCCTGGGGCCGAGTGGGGAGCGGGTAAACCTCCACTTTTATTTCCAAGGGTGGACCCCCCCCTTCCCTCTTCCTTTCTGACTGTATCCAGGATCCTCCAGCTGTCCCAGTTACCCAGCTCCAGGGTGCCATCCTGGCTCCACAAAAGGTCGCTCTTTGTCTCAGTTCAGCCATTCACCTCTCCGAAGCCCTCTTTCCTGGGTGACACCCACTTCATTAGGCATTGGCCCCACGCAGGTCCAGAGTCCTGCATTTACATTTCCCCATAATAGTGAAAGGCTTGCAAACTGCTGAAATACAAAGGCTAAACAGTGAGTAATTCAGCCAGAAAGCCTTCCCTTAAAGTGTTGAACTTGGAGCATTTCTGAGAGCTAAACCCTCAGCACTGGCACTGTGGACTACCACTGAAAGTGGAGGCAGAGCAAGAAGACTGAGGGAGACTCGCCCTCCACTAGTGCAGACCCTGGCTGCTTCTCAGGGCTCTGTCAGTAGCCCGAGGAGGAAGTTTTAGTGGTCAAAACCAAACCCACAAATCCAAGTCACTCTTTAGGTTCTGAATACAGTCAGTGTTATCAGACAAAAATCATATGTGGGCAGAATTATCCTTCGGCAGCATTTCATGCCTGCAAATAGTAAAGACCTCGTGTGTTTACAAGGCTGGACAGTAATTTTGTGCCTTTATAGTTTCCTGTATAATAAACTACTAAAGGTGTGTGTTTCCCTGAGTTCTGTGAGCCACTCTAGCAAATGAACCAACCCCAGGAAGGGTTTACGGGAACCATGACTTAGACCTACTTGCTTGGAAGCACAGGTGCTTGCAAATGGCATCTGATGATGGGGCAATGTTGGGGTACCGAGTCCTCAACCTGTGGGCTGTGGCTGCAGGCGGAGAGAGCCAGATGGAATGGGATTGGGAGGTACCCAGCAGGTGCCTGCTGCAGAATTGCTTGCTTGCTGGGTAGAAAGGGTAAAAACCCACACACACTTGGTCTCAGAAGTCTGCAGTGTTGATTGTTGACTGAGAGTGTTGGAGAAACCACGTTTGATTCTGTCGTGTATTCACCAAATCCTTAACCCAACTCCCTCATTAGGATGATAGAGGAGAGAGAAGACCATGTCTTAAAAGAGTTTCGCTGGCTTGTCCAGACCCTAACGTAACAGAGATGCACACTAAAGTCCCCCAGACCCTAACGTCAGTAGCAGAGATGCACGTTAAAGGCCCTGGCTCTGACCTCCCTTTCCAGTCTCTCACAGCAGAGCACTGCCTCCCTTGAGAAGCCCTCGGGACGCAGTGCAGCTGGTGAGAGGACAGAGGTCCCTGTGCGTTGTCCAGCCACACTTCCTGTGTGCCTTCTCCAGACATGGTGTAATGTCAGTGGTGGCTGCCATGACACACACCCTCTGTCCCCATCTGTGCTGTCATGTACCTTAGGAGAGGGCTCTTCCCAAGAGCAGACCAGAAGCCAAGAGGAGCAGGGAGCCCCATTCTTCTGAGCCTGGCCAGCACCGACTGCTTCCTCTCCTGGCTTGATTTTAGGATTTCCCATTCTCCTCCCCGTTGTATTTCCTGCTTCAAGTACCCTTTTCCCTAGGTCGACTCAGATGCTCTCTGATTCGCTCAAAACTAAGAATGCAGGGCAAAATGCAAACTGGCCTCATCATTTTGGCCTATTGTTCACATCACTGAGACACTAGACAGTAATTACCTAATCCTGCACCTCACCCATTCTGCCCCTATCCCACGACCCTGGAAGGCATTGCTTGTTTGATTTGCATTGTTCAAAGGTTCTCTTAATCAAGTTCAAATTCACACCTCCTTGATGGAAAAGGCAGATTCAGGTAGCATTGTGTCTCGTGCATTGACTACTTTGTACAAAAGACCAGAGGCACACATCTTGTTGCATTGCCCACAGCTTGCCCCTTCCTCCTCTTATAAGCTAGTTCTCTTCTCCACTGTACATCCTTCAGTCAAACTGATCTTTTGATTGTTCCCTGAACTTGCCCGTTGTTTTTCCACCTCAAAACCTTTGGCCCTCTCCTGCCCCCATGGGAGCCACAGCCAAACCAGGTTTATTCAGAAGTCCAGCCAGGGAGGACTGGACAAGGCAGGGGGGCTGTATTAGTAGGGTAGAGAAATGGGGGCCTGCTGGCTGTTACGCAGGTGAGAGCTCAACAAGGATCTAAGGTTTTTTGTCCTTGCTCCATCACCTACTTCTTTCCACCTAGCCAAAGCAGATTCATTTCTCTCCATTTCAACACCAAATGCAGGTCAGCCCAGGCCAGCACTTTCACAGGCTTTATCTCATCCTGCAAGGCCCAGCAGAAATGTCTTATCTGTGAAGCTTTCTGGGGCTACCCCAACTGGAAGTGACCACTTCCTCCTTTCTCTTACACTTATTGTCTGAACTACTCATTTGGCACTTAATACTTCCTAGTACTTTATAATTAATCTCTCACTTGCTCATTCATTTATTTAACAAGTATTTGCTGAGTGATTGTTATTTTCCAAACACTGTAGTAGATACTGGAGATACGGTGATGAAGAAGACATCTTGGTTAACCCCCAAAAGCTCCGTCCAGTGGTGCAACCTGACACAGGAGGTGCTAATCATAACAGTAGGATAGGTGCATATCCCTTCACAGGGGTCTCTGTGATGAATGAGTAGAAGATGGCTCCAAAAATATGGAGAGAGTGTATTTTGGGGAGGGACAAGAAGAACAGAGGTCCAAAGCCAAGTGTTGCCGGAGCAGAGAGTGTAGTTAAAGCACTGATTTCACAAGAAATTATTGGAAGGCATTGGATAACAGTTTAGCATTGTGTCTTCTTCCTTCTGTCCCATTGAGGGTCTTCAGCAAGGGGTTTGGCACTGGACAGTGAAGGCTACCCAATACCCAGTTCTTGGATTTTGTTTCAAGAAAGAATTCAGGAGCAAATTGGAGGATGGTGAAGAGCAAGCAACCAGCATTTTATTGAGAAAGGGAAGGTACATACCCACAGAAAGAGTGGGGCATATTATGATGGGAGTGGCTCCATCTCTGAACTGTGTTTTGCATTTTATGGGTCGATAAATGAAAGGGGAGGTACATTCTAACAAACAGGAGATACATTCTGATAAGGGGGAGAAATAGAGAAATAGTCTTGGCTTTTCTGGGAAGTGGGTGGAGATTTGTGGGAATCTAGCTGCTGCCCCTTTTTGCTCCTTATGTAACCTGATGTTTCCTTTCATGGAGGCTCCTAGGTGTGTCCTTTAGCTTGTCGAAGAATTACAATGAGCCTATAATGAACTATAGGGCAATCTAGGTCAACTTTGACCCCCAGGTGGGAGCCTGGCGGGGGAGTCTGTTTATCTTCAGAGCAAGGAGAACTGAAACCTATATCCTGTAGGTCATGGGAGAATAGGAACGCCCCCGACCCCCAATTTGCTCCACTGCTCCCTCTACCTCCCTGTCTTAGGTTGAATCCAGATTTTTGGTTCAAGATCACAAGTCAAAGGATGGATGAAACCAGGGAGAGATCTGGAGCAGGAAATTGTAAGGAGGATGTGGCATAACCCAAGTCAAGAGATGTGAGGGTGGTGATAGCTGCCATTGGGAGAACAGAATATGCCTTCCCCGAACACAGGGACTGTTGACCCGACGATGCACAAAACCTCTCTGCCCTCTGCTGTCTGCCTACAAGCAGAACACAAACGTGTAAAGGGATCCTCCCCCTCTCCCTCCCAGGAAGGACAGAAGTTCACCACTGCAGTCTCATTGGCTGGGGACAGCATCAGAGAACCTACATAACGTGCCTTGCTCACTGACTCTTTTCTACCATTAGCTTCCCGTGTTTTTACCACCCCATAGTTTCTCTGTCTCTGAAAGTCTGAAACTGCTTTCCTGTGTCTTGTCACTTCTCGGAGCAGCCATTTTGAATTGTCTTTCCTGGAGATCTCTCTCGTGCGGTGGGCACTGCGTGTCTGCTGTGGTTTGGATGTGGTTTCTGAAACTCATCTTGGAATTCACTTGCCATTGTAGTGGTGTTGGGAAATGGGACCTCTGGGAAGTGATGAGTTCCTTAACAGTGCTTAATGCCTTCCTCGTGGGAGGGCATTGATAATTGAGACTGGGTTAGCTGTCATGAGAGCAGGATGATATAAAACTCACCCAGCTCCTTGTCTCTCTCCCTCTCCCTCTCCTTCTCTTTACTTCTTTCCTTTCTTCCTTTATTTTTTAAACATTTATTTCTTTATTTGAAAGCCAGAATTAAAGGGAGAGGAAGGTGGGGGGGGGGGAGAGAAAGAGAGAAAGAGAAAGGGAAAGAGAAAGAGAGAGAGAGAGAATCTTCTACCTATCTGTTCATTTTCTAGATAGCTGCAATGGCCAGGGTTGGGTCAAAACGAAGCTTCTTCCAGGTCTCCCATGTGGGTGGCAAGGGCCCAAGCACTTGGGCCATCTGCTGATTTTCCCAAGCCATTAACAGGGAGCTGGATAGGAAGTGGAGCAGCCAGGACTCAAACTGTTGCCCATATTGAATGCTGGCATCCCAGGTGATGACGTTATCCACAATGCCACAATGATGGCCCCTCTCTTTTCTTTTAATAAGGAATTTTTTCATCTTATTTTTAAGATTTTTAAAAATTTAGTCAAAAGGCAGAGTGACACAGAGAGGGAGAGACAGAGAAAGAGATCTTCCATTCATTGGTTCACTCCACAGATGGCCTCAGTGCTAGGGCTGGTCCAGGCCAAAACCAGGAGTCCTAAGCTCCATCTGGTTACCCACATGGGTGGCAGGCCCAAGCACTTGGGCCATCCTCTGATGCTTTACCAGGCACATTAGCTGGGAGGTGGATTGGAAGTGGAGCACCAGGACTCCAACTGGTGGTCTGATATCAGTTACAGATGTCACAAGTGGCAGCTTAACCCACTGTACCACAATGCCAGGCCGTTAATTATTTTTTTTTCTTTATATGAAAGGCAGAGTGACAGAGAGAGAATGAGAGATGGAGATGGAAAAAGAGACCTTATGTCTGCTGGTTCATCTCCCAAAGGCCTCCAACAGCCAGAGCTAGGCCATGCTGAAGTCAGGGACCAGGAATTCCATATAGGTCTTCCACACGGCTGGCAAGAACTCAAGAACTTGAGCCATCATTTGCTGCTTCCCAGGTGTATCAGCAGAGGGCTGTACTGGAAGCCAAGCAGCTAGAATTTGAACTGGCTCTCTGATATGGGGTGCAGGCGTCCCAAGCACTGGCTCAACCCGCTATGCCACTACATCCACCCCTTGTCCCTCCTCCTTCTGCACATACCTGCCTGCCTTTTTGCTTTTCTGTCACATTATATGTAGTACAGAGCCATGATTTTGGACTCCCAGCCTCTAGAACCAACTGTGGACTGAATAAACATCTTATAAATTTCCGTGATAGCAACCATCAATGACCTAAGACATCACATTAATAAGCAATACTTGTTTTTCTATTATTGCTGCCCTTTATATATGGGTCTACCCCAACTATGAACTTGTGAGAGTTGAGGAGAAATTGTATTTCCTCTCTACATGCCTAGGATTGAATAGGCTGGGGTAAGAATCATCCCATAGTCAGTGTTTACAACTGAAGGCCAAGGCAAAGCAAGCAACCTTGTGAGGGAGACTGAACAGGCACCATCACAGGACAGGAAAGATGGCCGCTAATGCTGTCTAGAAACTGTGGGACACACCAGGGACTGGCCATTCTTATAGCCCGCATGTGTATGCCTATGCGTCAGATCTCTGCTTCTGGACTAAAGGCTCCTTGAGGGAAGGGATCTTGCAAAAGTTAAGGGGAGGTGCCAGCGCCGTGGCTCAGTGGGTTAATCCTCCACCTGCAGTGCTGGCATCCAATATGGGCGCCGGTTCTAGTCCTGGCTGCTCTTCTTCCTATCCAGCTCTCTGTTGTGGCCTGGGAAAGCAGTAGAAGCTGGCCCAAGTCTTTGGGCCCCTGCACCCACATGGGAGACCTGGAAGAAGCACCTGGCTCCTGGCTTCGGATCAGCACAGCTCCGGCTGTTGTGGCCATTTGGAGAGTGAACCAAGAGAAGGAAGACCTTTCTGTCTCTCCCTCTCACTGTAACTCTACCTCTCAAATAAATAAATAAAGTCTTAAAAAAAAATTTAAGGGGAGTCAGCTCTTGGGGGAAGAGCCTATGCTTCTGTTCCCACATCAGGGGAATGGTTGCATCCCATGGAGCCATGTTCTGTGGCCGGCAAGCCAGGAGTTTCTACAGCAGGGACAGGGCAGGGAAAAAAACATCAAGATTTGTTCCCAGCAGGCCATGGGGGTGAGGCCCAGAGCACAGAATTGGAGCCAGGTTAGGCTGCATTCACATCTCTGTTCTGCCATCAGCCAGTTGTGTGATCTTGAACAAATACCTAAGATTCTCAATTTTGTCTACTTTATCTATAATATGAGGATCACATCACCCAATTCATTGCATTATTTTCAATGAAAAATGTGAAACAGCCTATAGAAATCTCAAGGCTTGTACCTAATGCATTGTGAACGTAGATGTTATGGCAATGTGTCTCTTCTCATCTGTTCCCCTTGCTGTCCTGGGAGGTCCCTGAGTACAGTAGAGTCTGTGTTTTTTTTTTTTTTTTTAAGGTTTATTTATTTGAGAGGCAGAGTTATAGAAAGAGAGGGAGAGGCAAAGAGATATTCTATTTGCTGGTTCATTCCCCAAATGGCCACAACAACTAAGGATGAGTCAGTCTGAAGCTGGAAGCCTGGAACTCCATCCAGGTCTCCCACGTGGATAGCAGAGTCCCGAGCACTTGGGACATCTTCTGCTGCTTTCCCGGGCACGTTAGCAGGGAGCTGCATTGGAAGTGGAGCAGCCAGGACTCGAACCAGTGCCCACATGAGATGCTGGTGTTGCAGGCAGCCGCTTACCTGCTGAGCCACAATGCCAGCCCTAGAGATTATGTCTTACTTGGAGGCTATCCTCATTTTCTACCATGGTGCCCGGTGCACAGGAGATGTTCAGTCAACCATGAACGGATTTATATTATCACTCACAACCTTACTTCAGAACCCAGCAAAGTCTTTAACTTCAAATTATGTAACCCTAGGAGAGCAAAACCAGGCTACAAATTGGTTTAAGACGTGGTTCCTGCCCTCAGGGGACAGGAAGTCCTGATACAAGGCAGAAATGTAGGTTCTTGGGAGCACTGTCCCTAATGCTCTCTCTTCCTCTCCTTAACCCTTGTCTTCCCTTCGACACTGTGGTTCAAGGCCATCTTGCTTACTCACGTGGCTGAAAGCCACATTTGGCGGCTTCTGAAGTGTGTTTCTCCAGCCCTGACCCCTGATCAATGCTTATCTGACATCTGCACCTGTGAAATGGTACCTTGGACATTTCTTCCTACACCTGCTGTCCTTCTGGCAGGGCTCCTCTCATGGGTGGCATCGTAAGTCGCCCAGGTGATCAAGCCATTCACTGGGGAATAATTTTTTTTAAAGATTATTTATTTTAGAGGCACAGAGACAGAGCTTCTATTCATCATTTCATCCCCTAAATGCTTACAATGACTGAAGTTGAGCCAGGGCCACAGCCAGGAGCCGGGAACTCAATGCAGCTCTCCCACATGGGTGGCAGAAACCCAACTCCTTGGGCCCTCACCTGCTGCCTCCCAGGGTCTGCATTAGTGGAAAGCTGGCTGGAGTGAAGAACTGAACACAGTATTCCAACGTGGGATGTGGCATCTTACCTGGGGTCTTAGCCATTCAGCCGAACACACTCTCCTGGGAATGACTTTTAACATCTACTTCTCCCTCACTTTCTGCAGCCAAAAAACTTCCAGCTCTCCACAACAGATGGATTTCTCCTCTTCCCCCCATTTTCATGGCCACCATTCCCGTGGGACCCTGCAGTCCTTCCTCTGTAGCCCTCTTTTTACTCTGATTTCTGCTTTTAAAAAGCAGCCAGAGACATATTTAAAATTCTGTATTAAACCACACTACTTATTTATTTAAAAGCCTTTAATGGTTTATATTACATTTATGTAAAAAACTCAAAATGCCTACGGTGACCTCATGGCCCACTGTCATTGGACCTCCAGCTATGCTCCCATGGCCTCTGACACTTGCTCTATCTTCACAGCTCCAGCCACAAGACAAGTCCCATGGAGCCATCAACTCCCACCCGTAATAAGGTTCACCCCTCAGACAGACATTTTTTCCTGGTCTTCTTTTAGCACACGCATCACAGTTCTTTATCCCTCATTCCTATAGAGCACTTGACACTGTTTGCTAATGTAGGCTTATTGTTGGGACTGTTTGTTCAGTGCTTACCCCCCACCCCATCCAATAGGGGCACACCCAACTCTGATGTCCACCCTGGCATGACTGGAGCACAGCACAGAACACAGTAGGCCTCCAGAACACAGTAGGCCTCCACTGGATTGCTGTAGTAAAGGCTGTGAGATCAGTGGAGGAGAGATGAGCTCTGGATGGTGCTGAAGGAAATAAAGCATTTGATGGAAGACTTGAAAAGTGAGTGGGGTAGGACAGACAGAGGGGAGTGGCAATGAGGGTGTGGGTGGAGGGAGGGGCTTTCCAGGGTGATGGACAACCTGGTTGGAGAAGTGCAGGTGGTGTCTTAGCAATGATGACTAACCAGGATGTCTGGGCCATAGGGCTGGGGAGGGAGAGAAGGACGAGAAAGGGCGTGACGAGAGCTGGCCTCAGGACCTAACCTCCAGGAGGCGGGGATGGTGGCCAAGAGGCTTTCCCTGAACAGGGTGGCCCTTCTCTCCCTGGAGTGCAGGAACCTCAGAAATGTCACCAAAAATATGTTTCCTTCCAGTAGCTCTTACCCACCAGTCGGGAGGTGACAGGGCCCCTCCCCTTTCCACCTTTGCTGTTTCCTACCCCACCCCAGGCCCAGGCACCTGGATGGTAGACTCGAGTCAATTCTCATTTGCAGTGGAAATAGAATGTTGCATCTACTGTCATGTTGATTGTTTTCATGTAATTCCACATTATGAAACAGGAATTTGGAAAATTTTTAGGGAAAAACGTAGGACAGAATTCCAGCAGTTCTTCCATGGACATTCAACTCACATTCGACTCTGGTGTGAACCTCCTGACTCATTCAGGCTGATGAAAAATTCTTCCAGGGAGCAGGCCTGTAGCCTAGTGGTTAAGACATTATGTCCCACGTTGGGGTTCCTGGATTCAATTCCCGGTTCTGGCTCCTAACTCCAGGTTCCTGCCAATGCAGACCCTAGGAGGCAGTAGTTATGGCTCAAGTAAGTAGGTTCCTGCCTCCCACATGGGAGACGGATTGATTTCCCTGCTCCCAGTTTGGGCCTGACCTAGACCTGGGCATGGTAAGCATTTGGGGAGTAATCGGTGAATGAGAGCTCTGTCTCTGACTCTCAAATAAAAATAAAATTCTTTCAGCTACACACGATTTTCTAAGCTTGCGACACACTATTGAAAACGTACGCATCAGCTCCCCCGTTCAACAGGTGACAATGTTAGAAGGATATTTATTAAGTACCTGCCATCCACGCTGTTAAATGCTTTCCTGTCTTACTTCATTAGTCCTCACACTCACCCCATCAGGGAAACACTAACACTCATCTTTGAGATAAGGAATCAGAAGATCAGAGGGATTAAGTAACTCGCCCAAGGTCACACAGCTTGTAGGTGGTGAGGCTTGCGTTTGAATTGAGATCTGTCTGGCACAAAGCCTGTGCTCCCAGCTATAACACTACATGGCTTTTCCAATGGCAAGGCATGTTGACTGGCTTTTCGGGAACCCTCCAGATGACTTAAAAAAAACCACTTTGCTTTAAAAGAATTACAGATTCATAGGAAATCGTAAAAAAAGAAAGAAAAAAAGCCGTACCCAGTGTCAGCAATGGAACCACATCAGCAAACCATCGTACGTGTATCACAGCTAGGATAGTGGCTTCAGTACAACCCAGGGCTTATTCGGATTTCAGCACTTTCGGCATCAGAGTTACTTTAATAAAGTGGTCAGAGTGGGAACCAATCTTCTGAACAGCCCTTTGGATCCCCTGAGCACTTTAACGCTAATTGAAACAGCAGCTTAGAAGAAGGGATGAAGCCACAGATGCAGAGGGAACCATTTTTGTTCTGGCCCCAAGGAAATGCTGTCTTCCCAAGGGAACTCATTGAATCCATGCTCCTTTAAAACAGAATGGAAAGGTCTCTGGGAAATGAAATCTCTACCCACAGTGACCTGGTGAGACTGCCTGCACAGGTTGTTTGGAAGCTTCTAGAACCCCTTGGGGCCACCGAAGGCCTGCCTCAGCCAAAATGCCTCCCTGCGCCCATTGTCTGTCTCCTAGCAGCTGAGGATAAGTGATAAGCGTGGGAGATAAAGCAGGGTCTGCATCTGAATCACTCTTGCCCATCAGGAGCTCTGGGGCTGTGAACCTGCCCGAATTGCTGGCAGACAACCAGGCCATTTTGATCTGGAAAAACTTCCCCCGGGACAGCCCACACCTGACAGAGGGAACAATGGCGGGAAATGAAGGCCCAAGCTTGGTGTTAGGGCCCTGCCACCCACACTCCTCTGCACTGTTATTCCTGGCCAACACAGACAGACGCTGTGGGAAGAGGTGCAAATGAGGCTTGGAAATAAAAAGGAAGTGGAATGATGACAGGGGAGCGATAGGAGATTGTTTTCCCAGCTTTGGAGATTTCATTCTAGAAGATTCTGAGACTAGCCTGCCTGTGTGTATGATGGTTGCCGTGATAGTAACTATGACAGCTCCTTGACCACCAGGGAAAATGTTGAAGGCACTTGAGGGTTCATTTCCTCACCTAAGTGTTTCACTTCTGGGTTTTAGAGCCCCTGGAACAGATGAGAAATCAGACCTCCCAGGTAGGGAGGCCCATGTCCATCACTCTTTGGGGTGGCTGCGGGGGGTGGTGCTGCGGGCCCTGCCCCTCTATCGGGTAATCTGGTTACTCATCTTTAACCCTGTGACAGTAGGAAATCTGGTTAGACTGGCACGATTTGTTACCAATGAACACATACTGTTTTCTAGAAACGAATGATTGTTTTGCTAAACGCTCAGAAGCCCTTCGTTATGGTTGTCCTCCCCTGAGATTCATGTGTTGCTGTCATAAACCCCAGTGCCTTATTTGGAAATAAGGTCATTGCAGATGAAAGTCATTAAGATGAGGTCAGACTGGAGTAGGGTGGGCCCCTAATCCAATATAACTGGTGTCCTTATGAAAAGGGGAAAGTAACACGGAGATATGTACACGGGGAAGGGGCAGAGAGCAGGGTGGTGTTTCACAAGCCAGCACCAAGGAGTGCAGCAAAACACCAGAATCTAAAGGGGATGCACAGAACAAATTCCCCCCAGAGCCCCAGCAGAACCAGCTGACACCCTAAGCTCAGACTGCCCACTGTAACACCATGAGACAATGCATTTCTGTTGGTTAAGGCACCAGTTTGGGGTACTTTGTCACGGCAGCCCAGGAGACTCATGCTCTCTCGAAGATTTTGTTTCCGAATCTTTCTAGAATTTGGTTTCAGGGTCACTGGTCCATGCACTGTGAAATCCACTCATCCACTTTTAATATTGGAGTGAATTGTATCGCATTTATTATCCCAATACTTCATTCTTACAAGCAAAACTCGAAATGTATAAAGTGCTTGAAAGTAATTGCACTCAAATTAGCACATCTCCTCTTTCTAGAAACAAAAGAAAAAACGAAATAGAAGTAAAACCTAGCTGTACCCAACATTTCCAACTGATTCTTAGTCCAAATGGACGAGGAAACCGATGGTGACAAAATGCCATTGTGCTCTGTGCAGACATGTCACACCTGCATGGGCATGAATGGCTCCTGTCCCTCAGATGTCAGATGCAAGAAGAGAGTCACACTCGAAATTCTGAAGACAACTGCTGCAGGCAGAAAGGTGACTGAGAAAATGAAAACATGCTGTATAGATAGGATTCCACAGTCCTGTTGGAGAGAGAACCTTTTCCACACATCTGGCACGAGGTGCTCTCCAGCTGAAATGGGTTGCCAGGACCTGAAGTGCGTGGTCTCCCTGGTTATGGGATCCCGACACTTCTAGTCCAGCTTCAAATGCTACTTGCTGCAGGGTGCTGTTCACCCTTAGGACACAGTTCAGAAACCCCAATACTTCCTTACTGGAAGTTCTCTTGAGGACTTCTCTCGGAGCTTAGGCTAGGGTTATGGAAGTTGACTGCAAGGGGCAGCAGGAGGGAGGGAGGAGGCAGGAAGTGGGGAGGGAGTGGGAGCTGCCCCAAGAGCCCACATGCCGGATGCTCACCCAGGCAGAGAACAGGGCTGCATAAATGCTGCCACAGTGATGGGCTATGGATTTACTTACTGGGCCAGCAGGATCCAACCTTGGGGACCTCCAGGACCCCGTTTCTGTCTCATTTTCCTCCCTGCAGTCACCTGAGCTGTCCCCCAGCCCTCTCTTCTCCTGCCCGGCCCTGGCCCTCATCCAGGGAGAGGTAGCTCACTTCTCCACAGAACTGGGCATCCCAAGAAGAGGTTTTGGTACTGCAGGCGTTTCAGAATGTTGCCTTGACAAGACACACCTTTCGCTTGCTGATGGGACTGCCTTCCCAGCTCAGCTTGGATGGCTTCCTTTGCTCGCAGAGTCTGTCTGCTTCAGCTGGCTTACAAGAAGACCCAGGCAGAGGTGAGAAGGGAAGAAAGCTTTGTGTCTCCAGCAGACACGACAGCCCTCACCCAGCTGCACCCCATGAAGCAGGGAAGAGCCGCGCTGTGGGCTGGGGTGGACACACGCTCTGGGCCCTAGCAGCTGCAGCGGCGCCTTCCTGGCAGGGGACATAAAGAGTTAAGGAAATGCACTTGGACTGGCCCTGCAGCTTGAAACCCAAGCTCCCAAGGTCTCTTTCAGAACCCGGAGCCAGGGAAGTGTCTGTTGTCAACAAACAGCACCAGTGGACCAATGGCAAGCTGGAGGGTGGCTCTGAGAGGGGCCCCTGGGTGTCACCAGGCAACAGGCACAAAGGAGGGCTGGATCCACTGCCCAGCAGATGATCGCACCACCCCACGGCCCTCCCCCGCTCCCACAGCAGTGTCCCAGCGCAGCCAGGTGGCAGAAGCTCCCCTACCCCGATACCCCAAGATCAAATTACCCCCAGTTCCAGGCTATGGAGGGTCACAGGAGGTGATATAGACAAGGTTTTATTTGGAAACTTCGTTACCATCCAGTGTATCGGGAAGCTGGGCTGATGGCGAAGATGAAGATTCGCTGAGATGTGGCCGCAGATACAACCCCACTCCTACGCCTTTCCTCTGTTCATGTTCTTACAAGTCAGCAGACGGGCACAACCCTAGGATCCCTCACCCCTGACCTCCTGGCTTTCCCTGGGGCGTATGAGTGGGAGGCTTTGGACAGATTTACTAAGTTAGACTCCAGGAGAATGCAGAGTGAAACCTTCAGGATGCTTGTTTCTCATTCCTGCAGAGAACACTCCCTTCGTGTCTCAGAGCCAGAGCAGGGTGAGCAATCGCCCATGCAAAGCCGTCTTATCTCAAACTAATGACGAGCTGAAGAAACCTTTTCATCTCATCTGGCAGTTATTCTTTGAACATTTACAGCAGGGACTGGGGTGTGGCCAGGTGCTCGGGTTGCAAAAATGAATTGGTCTGGCCTATCCCAAAGAGTCACTGAAATCCACCCTTTTTTTAAAAAAAAAAAAGCCACCATAAATGCTGAAGGCTCTCAAATCCCAGCCCATCCATACCTAAACTCTGCGCTGCTATATCGGCTATGGTTTGAATACAGTTTGTGTTCCCTTATCTCATTCAAGAGTTGAACCCCCAAAGTCTGATGTGAATAAAATTGAGAAGATGGAAACACTCTGATCATGGTGTTTAGAGGGGAGGCTTTGGGAAGTAAGTGCTCAGGATCAGGTAAAGTCATTAAGATGGAGCCCTTGAGGTTGAATCCTGGTGACTTTGTAAGGGGAGGGAGAGAGACCAGATAGGCACACATACCTGTTCCCTGTGCCTTGCTGTGTGGTGCCCTCAGGGCTCTGCCAACAAGAAATCTATCACTAGATGTGGACCCTGGAACCCTTAGAAGTATGAGTTAAGCCTCTTTTCTTCATAAGTGGGTTGCTTTGAATATTTTGTTATAGTAACAGAAAGCTAATACAATATTAAATAGTTTTGTAGACATCTCAAGAGCTTTCCACAGTCCCTCCACCCTCAAACTTAGCCTGCCCCCAAAATCAAGGTGTCCTCTCTTCAACCAAACCAGTTTTATTGCTTGAGCTACTTGTCTTGGTGGGCTGAATCGAAAGCTAGATGAGAGGCCTCCAACAGATCCTTCCCTGGCACCTTCAGAAGGGGCACGGCCCTGCTGGCACCTTGAGTTGAGTGGCCTTCAGAGCTATGCTGCAGTGAGTCCCTGCTGACCTGAACCACCTGTTTGTAGCACTGTTACGGCAGTCCCAGGAAACAAATATCCTCCCACTGACCGCTGTCCAAGAAAGGAGCTTGGGAGCCTCCCCTGAGTCCTCCCAGTCACCACGCAGCCATATCCAAGAAACCGACCACCAAACGCATCCTTTCTACCTGCAAGACACCTCGACCAGTAACCTGCTTGTCTTCATTGTCCTGTACTGCCTTGGGAAGCCACCTTCACGGAGCAACAGGATCCTCAACTGCCACGGAGAAGCCCAATCTAGGGAAAAAATATGCCGTGGGTAAAGGAAGAAGGCATCTTTGGGCATGGTGGGAATCTGGTGTGCCCAGAGCATGGTGTGTGGAAATTTAGCTGGAGTGAGCTGGGATTAGACTATGAATCCCCCAAGGATTAAACATAATTTATTCTTTCATATAAACTTCTGCTAATTTCCTTCAACTCTGAGACAGCAAAATGCAAGTCAGTGAAGGGGGAACATGTGATTTGGGAGGTCCACTTTGTCTTTACACTTTGCAGACATAAAGAATCATTTATTTCCCCTGCATAAAATCATTGCCTGAACATGAAGGCAAGGATTAAACCACTCATTTGCCTTCTCTTCTCCAAAGAAAACAAATTTGATTCTTCAGCTACTTTCTTATCAAATCCAGTCTGTCTGTCTGTCTGTCTGTCTGTCTCTCTCTTTCTCACCCTCTCACCTTAATTTCCTGAGGTCATTTTGATTTCATTCTCTTTTCTCCTGTGTTCCAATTGCATGGGCCAGAATTGAAACATAAAACCAAGTTGTTCCTAAAATTGTTGGAGTTTCTGGGCAGAGCAAGAAGAGCAGTCCCATCATACAGCAATATCTGCCATGGTCCAGGACAGTTCAAGACCAACCTTGGGGCAGAAGTTGCCGCATTGGTTGGAGGCAGGAAAGATCATCTGTCAGAAGGCTCATTAATCTTGCAGTACAACAGCTGATCTCAAAAGCCCCTAGAGGAAGCAGGCCAGGAGCCTCTGGAGGACTGCCCATTCACGTGGTATAAAGGCTGAGGTGGGTACACAGGGTCTGGGAGGCCTGTCACCCTGCACCACCATGATCAGAACATGGATGGGCAAGAGCCCAAGCACAAGCACCCGCACACAGCTGAAGCCTGGTGGCTGGCAGAACAGCTCAAAACCACCAGCTAGTTCTTGTGGTCCAGGGGTGACAGTCATCCTAATCAGCAAGTTAGTGCTACTCTGACAGCTCAATCTCATGCAAAAGAAATATAGGAGCCAGTAGGTGACCAGACTGCCAGGCCAGTCTCCTGGAAAGGGGAAAGGGTACATCTGGTCTACCCCATCCAATGGGTAGGCAGCAGGTCAGAGAATATCCCGAAGAGGAGAAGCAAGGGCAAGCCCAAAGAAGATCCCATCTGTAATCAGAGTGCCCCACCAGTGTAGTTCTGCCCACCCTGCCTGGTCCTAAATACCAAAGGAACACTCCAAAGTGTGCATGTAGGGGTGGGAGAGAATGGGGTTTGGTTCTTCCATAGTGGACTGTAACTTGGGAGCTAACACATAGCATAGGACTAAAATGGAGAGCCTATGGAGCAGAATTTTTTGAGCAAACCAGAGTCGGGGAGCAATTAACTCTGGGCCAGGAAGAACAAATTGGAGATTAAGATTATGTGTCCATTTCCAGCCCTCGGCAGTGAGCTGAGGGAGGGACCAGGCCTTCATGCCTGGAACAATGCCTGTCATCGTGTGTGCGCTGACAGATGGATACAAAGAAAGATGAATGAATGAGTGGCCTTGACTTTGCCTGTTGAGATTGGCCCAGAATTTGGGACACGCTTGAGTCTGGTTAGAGTCATCAGCAGAGCAGGCTGCAATAGAGAAAGAATAGAGAAAGCAGGAGGAGGGGGAGGGAGAGGTGGAGCTGAGATGGAATGGCCCCTTCTCCCACAGCCCAGAAGCATTTCCTCGTGGCTTCTGGAGGCTCCCTCTGTGGCTGTGACTCCAAGTGGCCCTCCCGCCACCACGCTAACCTTCAGCATCCTATCAGTGACACAGAGATCTCCAGGTTTCCCACAGAACCCTGTTGCTGTCACAGCAAGCCACTTGTGAATGGTGAAACAATGCAGTGAGTTACTCCAGTTTTGAAAAATGTTTCCCAAATGGGTCCTCCAGCCGCAAGTGCACATTCACGTCCCATGTTGAACCACCCCTGGCATCTATCAATTGCTGTCTGCAGCCATTCAGACACCCGAGGTTCAAATGATTAACAGCTCCCTGGAATGCTTACCTTTGCAGAATACCGCACGCTCATTTGAGCATAAAACGGCTCCCAATAGGAATATCAAAATTGCCTTTGAATACTGGATAATTTATGGGTATGTTCATACCCTTCACTAAGCTCTAGGTGACAGCTTGATAGGCAATTAACAAAGCAAAACAGTACCTGGCCTCTGATGAGTAGAAGGTCGGTTGAACAGGCCTGTCCCCCAGATGGTGACTCTCAGCTGGGAGTGGTCTTGTGCCAGGGAGTGTCACAGGACAGGAAGTCCAGCACAGCTGCTACCTGCTGTGTTGGGAAAACCAGATTTAAAGCCCAGAGCTGAGGTCAGGCTAGGGGGAATGAGACCCCAGAGCTGGTGGTGGAGGCCGGGGGAGGAGATTGGCTAACTCCTCCCTCTAGGAAGGCAGCTTCTCCTGGTTAGAGAATTACACAATTCCTGCTTATGCTGTGCCCTCTATGCCCACCCAGTGCAGTGGTGCTTGTAGGTGGAGCACAGGATAAACTGGCCATGGTGTATTTTCCTATGGCAGGATTTTGGCCAATGTAACAAAATCCCACACAGAATTTGAGTGCTGGGTAATTCTTGCTATGACCCTCCAGGATTCTGCCCACATGCTGAAACTTCTCTGTGTCTCGCCCCTCACCCAAAGATAGGATTGCATTGAAATAATACTAACAGCTAGCATTAATCATGCTGCTAATAACTGTCAGAAATTATAGTAAGTTGAAACTATACCAAGAAACGACACCAAATATTTTCATAATTATAAGAGTGTGTATCTAGTTCTTTTGGGGGCAACTTACACATGCTATTACTCATTTAATTTTTTAAAAGATTATTTATTTGAGAGAGTTAGAGGCAGAGAATAAGACAGGGAGAGAGAGAGAGAAGGGGGGGAGGGGTCTTTTATCCACTGGTTCACTCCCCAAATGGCTGCAGCAGCTGGAGCTTGGCTGTTCTGAAGCCAGGAGCCAGGAGCTTCTAGGTCTCCCATGCCAGTGCAGGGGCCCAAACACTTGGGCCATCTTCCACTACCTCCTCAGGCCAAAGCAGCTGGATCAGAAGTGGAGCAGCCAGGACTCGAACCAGCACCCATATGGGATGCTGACATTGCAGGCGGCGGCTTTACCCACTATGCCACAGCACCCGCCCCCCCTCATTTAATCTTAACAAGCCTGCAAACTAAAGTACCATCAGTATTCCCATTTTTCAGATAAAGAAGCTGAGTTGCTGAGAAGTTAATGAGTGCCTAGGCCAAATAGCTAATAAGTAGAATCGGGATTTGAACCCCAGCAGTAGGACATGTTTCTAGGACCCTTATATACCATTCTACATTTCCAGAAAATGTCTCTACATATCATAGACAACTCTTTCACTTTTACATGTGTTGCATCATCTGTTCCAGACCTTGGCTATTCCTTCATGTCTATCTTGAACCATCCCTCGCCCTTAACCTCTGCATTCTAGCAGTATTGGCTTTGTGGTTCCTTAAACTTGACATACCTCCTCTCACCACAAGACCTTTTGTAGACTCTGTGAGATAGGGCCTCAGTTGCACTCTTTTGCATACCCAGTGTGCCAGCACCCTTGGTGAAAAATACTTCTTTCCTCCAATACGTTATCTTGGTACTCTTATTTCGGGATTCTAATTCTAGTCCATGGGTCTACATGCCTACCTTTATGCTAATACTGCATTTTCTCGATTGCTGTAGTTTTGTGGCATTTTGAAATTGAGAATACTGCTTCCTCCTACTTTATTCCTCTTTTTCAAGATTGCTTTGTTTATTTTGTGTCCTTGAATTTTCATGTGAGTTTTAGGATCAGCTCGTGAACTTCTAAAAGTAAGTCAGCTGGGATGTTGGTAGAGATTGCATTGAATCTGTAGGTCAGTTTGGGGAGTAATGGCATCCTAACATTGAGTCTTCCAAACCATGGGCGTGAGATGTCTTGACATTTATTTGGGTCTTCCTTAATCTTTTTCAGCAATCTTTTTTGTTTTCCAGGTATGAGTTTTATACTTCTCTTGTTAAACTTCTTCCTGAGTATTTCAATGCTGTTAGAGGTGAAATTCTTCTCTTAATTTCATATCAGATAATTTATTACAAATATGTAGGAATACAGTTAATTTTTGTACATTGATCTGATATCCTTCAGCCTTGCTGAACTTACCTATTAATTCTGATAGAATTTTTGTGAATTCCATCAGGTTTTCTGTATATAAGAGTATGTCTTCTGCAAATAGAGGTGTTTTATTCATATCCTTCCAATCTGGATATATTTTATTTCATTTCCTTGGCTAATATCTAAACAATGATGCAAGCATAGTTCTTGACCTTGTTCTTTGTCATAGTGGGGAAATATTCAGTCTTTTGCTATTCAGTATATTATTTATTGTAAGTTCTTCATAGGCACCCTTTGTGAGATGAGAAAGTTTCCTTCCTGGGTACCAGGTGCTGCAGCTCTCAAGGAGCTCTGATCCCACATGGAGCAATGCAGACTGTGTGGGAGTCGAAGGGTGTCCCACACGGCAAGCCCGCCCCACACAGCCGAGAGCTTCTCCTCCCACATTCTCCCTCGTCTTCCCCTGCAGTGCCCTCCTTGGGCCATGCTGCAAGGGCGGATTTTCTTTTCTTCTCCAAAGGGTGAGTGCCCTGCTCTGTTGGCCTACCCCCCCCCATCTCTCTTTCTCCCTTCCTCCCTCCCCCTCTTCTCTCCCCATCTCCCCCCAACTCTCTCACACACCCATGAGTATTGCTAACTATAAAAATTTTTTCTTTTTTTATTTGACAGAGTTAGACAGTGAGAGAGAGAGAGAGACAGAGAGGAAGGTCTTCCTTCCGTTGGTTCACCCCCCAAATGGCCGCTATGGCGGGCATGCTACACTGATCCGAAGCCAGGAGCCAGGTGCCCCCTCCTGGTCTCCCATGCGGGTGCAGGGCCCAAGCACGTGGGCCATCCTCCACTGCCTTCCCGGGCCACAGCAGAGAGCTGGACTGGAAGAGGAGCAACCGGGACTAGAACTGGCGCCCATGTGGGATGCCGGCGCTGCAGGCAGAGGTTTAACAAAGTGAGCCACGGCGCCAGCCCCAACTATAAAATTGTAAGAGGTAAACAGGCCCTAAGGGTACAAAACCAAAGTACCTTATTATCTTTCCAGTCAGTCCTACTCTCCAGAAAGGACTGCCCTGAACTGTGAGTTCTGACAGTTGTCAGCACAACCTCAGTTGCAACATGTAGATCTGTATTCGTGCTTTTGCCATTCTACACACTGTCACTGCGGCAGTGTGAAATATGGTGCAGTTAGCATACTTATTCCATCTCCCGTTGCCTTTTCTCATTCCCTTTTCCCCTTTTTAAAAAAATATTTATGTATTTATTTGAGTGGCAGAGTTACAGAGAGAGGGAGAGACAGCCGGTTCACACTCCAAATGGCCACAATAGCCAGAGCTACACCAATCCTAAGCCAGGAGCCAGGAGCTTCTTCCAGGTTTCCCACATGGGTGCAGGGGCCCAAGCACTTGGCCCATCTTCCACTGCTTTCCCAGGCCACAGAAGAGAGCTGGATCTGAAGTAGAGGAGCTGGGACTTGAACTGGCACCCATATGGAATGCTGGCACTGCAGGCAGCAGCTTTATTTGCTATACCACAGCACTGGCCCCTCTTTTCTTCTTGATTTTCCTAAATGGTAGCCTTAATTTGAGTTCTTCTGATGGTTACCACTAAATAATGTCCTGAAACCATATCTGGCCCCATCAAATTCATGATCATTTAAACACTTACTTTCTGTTAAACCCATCGTTGCTGCTGTTGAGTTCTCTCTCCCACATCCTTCCTACTTTGGTCAGCTCACCATATTGTAACGTCAAGAAACCTGTGACATCTGTAGTGCTGTAGTACCACTGTAATGAAGTCTGCTTGGTCTGTGGGCTGATTTTTAAAATAGGAAATCAATGACTAGACATCACCTATTATGACTCTGTAACTGTTGTTGGCTAAAGAACTAAATGGTGTGGCCAGGTCATAGAGCAGGAAGTGGAAAGTTCTGTTACTAACCTGTGAACCCATCTGATCTGAGACCTTTTTCAGTCGTGCGATTTGATCACCTTTCAAAGTCACCCTAATTGGTCCATTAAAGTTTTCCTCTTCCTCTTGGGTCGGTGTCGGCAACAGGCCGTGTGGCAGGAAGTCATCTTTTCCTCCAGATTCTTGGATGTAGTGACACAGGGTCAAACCCCTCTCTCTTTTCCCACCACCTCCCTCTCTCTCCCACTCTCATTTGTTTTCCCGCTTTTTTAGTTATTCAGGTATTTCAAGGAGCCAGGTTTTAGGTTTAGTTAAAGCTTTCAAATAAACCTTATATCTAATTAACTTAGTTTTAGTAGCTCTGAAGTCGTAGTGGGCTCATGCTTCGTTGATTTTACCCTTTCTTTTTACAGCGCTCCTCTTTCTGG
The DNA here is from genome assembly GCF_033115175.1 of Lepus europaeus. Classification (NCBI taxonomy): domain Eukaryota; kingdom Metazoa; phylum Chordata; class Mammalia; order Lagomorpha; family Leporidae; genus Lepus; species Lepus europaeus. The sequence continues at coordinate 52,077,937 of NC_084833.1, read as the reverse complement.
TTGCCTTTAGTTTATTTTGTTGTCATAGCGTGAATCCCTTAAGACAAGAACTTACTTCCTTGACTTTGCCGTCTGTCTTCTCTAACAATGAGGGCCTGGTGGGTAGCCATCAATTTTCCCGTGAAGACAGGCTTTGCCAGGTCATCTGTTTTCGGTTTTGTGTTTCCTCACTTTATTATTTTTAGTAATAAAAATTTCCATTTTGATTTCCTCATTGAGCCCAAGACTAAGTGCATATTTTTTCTTAAAAAGAGTTAAATTTTGTTCTCATTTTAGCAAGTTAGTTTGAATGTTATTAGGATCATAAATTTTGCCTATAAAATTGCTCCCTTAAAAAATCTCTGGATAAAGCTTCTTTGCGGCCTGACAAGCGCCTGTAGTCTGTTAAGTACAATGAAATTCACCTCAGTGGATCAGGAGGGAAACCCGCCTTCCCCGCTCCCGATTAGGCTTCCTTGCCAGTGGGCGACAATTGTCGGACTCGCTGGGTGAACCAAATGAACAGGGTTTATGCTCAGCTTAGGGCCGTGAAGTCAGTTGGTGGCAGCTCCATCTTTGTTCCTTCTCAGCCAGGGGCCTTTGAGCTGTCACTGACTGCTCTTTTTCCGTTTTCATTCCAATCAGGGCATCCCACGGGTCCGCCCACCTCCACTGCCCCTGCCCCTGCCCCTGCCCCTGCCAGGCCTCGTTGTCTCTCACCCGCACATCAGGAGGCTCTCACATCTCCCTGTGGGCCGCTCTCACCCCTTACATCTGATTTCTAACCCAGCAGCAACAAGGTCCTGTTGCTCCTGTGCTCAGTACCCTCCAGTAGTTCCCCGGCCTCTTGGTGGAAAAGCCCCTCACCGGCGTGGCTGGCGTCCTCGTGATGGGCTGGAAGAGCTGGGGAGCCTCGGGAGGGGGAGGCAGCGTGCCCAGCCGCAGCTGAGGGCCTGGACCGCCACATCCCTTTGAGGGCTCTCAGAAACAACCGAGGGACCCCTGGAAGGGAGCTCTTTTTCCAGCAGTCCGTCTGGAGCTAATGCCCTGGCTATTTAGGAACTGAAACAAAGCGTGATTTTCTTTTGTGGCTCCAGGCCTGAAAGGTGGGAATCACGTCTGTTGGAGCTTTGCAAACTTGTCTTGGCCACAAGGATCTCTAGCAATGAGAGATTTGCTGTCCGAGTTTCGAGGCGAGCCCTTCTTTGCTTGTTTGTGGTTTCTTGGACAGAGGAAAATGGCAAAATGACACTTTCCTTTTGGCCAGAAGCATTTCTGCTTGTGCTCAGTGTGATGCCATCCGAGGAATGCAAATGTGTGGGTCTCATTCTGGCCCAGAGCTTTGTAAGCTGGCCAGCAGGGAGGGCTTTGTGCAGCTGACCGCCTGAAATGAGGCAAGGCTTTCTCTCCCTCTCAGCTGAGTTGGAGGGTGGCCACTCCACATCCGCTGGGAGGGACGTCACCCAGTACTGGACTCCCCAGGATGAACACAGGAGCCCTTCTTCTGGGTTACTGCACCACAGGCCTATGCCACTTGCACTGCTACATTGGCTGCAAGAAAAAGGAAGAATTTCCCATGGAAACTCAGGCATGACAGCTCTGCCAGGGGTCCAGAGCCTTGCTGGCCAGGAGCATGGGCCCTTCTGTGTCGGGAACAGAGATCCATGTTGATTTTTACCTAAGGAATCTCGCACCGGTGTGTGTGTTGTGTTTGGGTGGGTGTGGGTGTGTGGCGGTGCCACTCCCAGGACCTATATAGCTGCTCCTCTGTTTTCACACCTGAAAATGCTTTGGAAAGGAACTTCTCTACAGTGTGTCTCGGGCTGCTTCCTCTTCCCGTTTCCCTGCACAAACACAGGATTGCTTCTGCGAATAAAGCAAAACGCATCTCAGCGTGTGGAGCTCAACAGGCCCAGGGACCTCAGCCGGTCCCAGCCCAGGAGGCAAGGAAACCATACCCAGACGGCACCCAGACACTTCATGGCACTGCCGGACTGAGACGGCTTGTTGTGAGTCTTGCACACGGCCCTCTCCCCCATGCACAATCCAGCATCTCTCATACGAGTTCTCGCAGGGGCTTTGTGAGTGACCTCTCCTTTGAAATCGGTTCATGCTGAGCTCGAGCTGATTTCGAGGTGTCTAGACCATCAGGTGACACGTGCACGCGCTTCGTGCCCATCTCAGTGCTCAAAGTCTTCTCGTATCATCCCCCGCTCACTTAGCCTGAGACCAGGTCCCCCACGGCAGTGGACACAGCCCTACGTGACCTGGCACCTCCTCTCCCTGCAGCCTCATCTTGTCCCGCTCTCTCCTCACTCTCTGAACCCTAACTCCGCTTGTCTGTGTCATGCTCCTCTCTGGAACGAGATCTTCCCCCACACTGCAACCCCCACCCAGGGCCCACCTTCCCCGTCACCATACACCTATCCTGCACCAGCCCCTTGCAGGAAAGCGTAGGCCTGCCCCCAGCATGGTGCATGCAGCCTTCCTAGCACTTGCTGCGATTTTAAATGAGCATCTAATTATCTTCTTTTTTAAATTTTTTTAAAAAATTATTCATTTAAAAGACAGTTACAGAGAGAGGTAGAGCCAGAGAGAGAGGTCTTCCATTCTGTTGATTCACTCCCCAAATGACTGTAACAGCCAGAGCTGAGCTGATCCGAAGCCAAGAGCCAGGAGCTTCTTCTGGGTCTCCCACAGGAGTGCAGGGATCCAAGGACTTGGGCCATCTTCCACTGCTTTCTCAGGCCATAGCAGAGAGCTGGGTCAGAAGAGGAGCAGCCGGTACTAGAACTGGCACCCATATGGGGTGCTGGTGCTGCAGGCCGGGGCTTTAACCCACTGCACCACAGTGCTGGGCCCCTAATTATCTTCTAATGTCCTGCTTACCCTGGTGTGGCTGGCGTCTCTTGTTTTTCCCACCAGCTGTATTTTGAATACCTAGCACAGTGCCTGGCCCAAGGCAGGTCCTTCATATTTGTTGCACAGATTTGAGTGAAAATGAATGGGAAAATGAATGCCTGAATGAATGGCAAAATGGGATTCCTAGGTCACGACGTGTGTCCCTGCCATTGTCTCAACACCCCCCTCTAACCACTGGCCTCCTGTCTGTAGGGCTGAGGGCTGACCCTCCTGTGTCGTCTTCCCTGGGTGAGGACCACTCACTGCGCAGTCACTCTTGCCTTTGTCAGCTGCCTGAAAAACTTCTGCAGAAACCAACACGTTCCCCTGGCTCTCTTCTTTAGAAACGTCTCATGTCAGCTCCAGATAAGGGCTGCTTTTCTCCTGCCCCTAACACCTCTCTGTCCTTCCAGCCCAGTCCTTGCAGGCTGAGAATACCCTTCTTTGCTCCTCTGATCAAGGCTCAGGATGATGGCCTTGCTCCAGGAGGCAGGGGGGCCGGAAGGGTAAGCCATTATGTCACGCAGGTGAGCAAGCACCTGTGAACTGGAAAATTAAGGTGCGGGTTAATGAGACCAATCCTAGGCCACCATCCTTATGCTGTGCTTAAAAAATTATGTGCCAGATGGGAAAACATGGAAATAAGAACCAAAGGCACAAGAGACCCAGTCTCTTAAGTTCTAGCAGTTTCCTTGGCTGCTGTTAGGCCTTAAGACATTATATTTGCAGATAGAGCACAACTGCTGTGAGTCCAAGTCAGGCAGCACTTACTCAGGACCTGCCCTGTTTGGACACTGTGCAAGGCCCTGGGGACACAGGGCTGCAAGGGCACAGGCCTATCCCAGTGCAGAAGAAGAGAGGGCGCCAAGACAGAGGTATGCCGTGCAAGTGCTGTGGTAGAGAGGGGGCTCCCTGCTGTAGGGACATGGGGAGGGCACAGAGAGTGCTGGCTGGTAGAGGGGCCAGGGTGCAGAGATAGCCCAGAAAACAGCAGAATGGTGGTTTCTGAGCTGGCTCCTAAGAAAAAGGAGAGTTTCATCAGATAAGAAAGGAGCGAGTAACCCAGACTGAGTAGAGTGTGAGCAAAGCGCAGAAGCTGGAAAGGAGAAAGTGGTCCTGAGCAAAATGAGTGTCTGGTACCCCCGAAGCCTTGACTGTATGATTTCTTGTCCACACTGGGATGCTCTCGAGAGCAAAGTAACACACAGCAATGACAGCAGGAAGACAGGCGTAACCCAAAACTGCGCAGGCAAATTAGACTTCTACGATGCTCTCGCGAGAGAGGAGGAAAGCAAGCCATGGCTGGACCCAGACCGGGACACAGATGGGACAGGGATGTGAAGTCCTAAAACCTACTAGCATGCCAGAATTAGATCCTGGAGGCATTGCAGAGTCATCAAAGGGTTTTAAGCAGGGCAGTTTCGTGCCCGTGCCCATGATGGAGAAGATCCTTGGCGTAGCGTGTGCAGGAAGGGAACCAGCCTGTAAGCATCACAGGCGCAGGAGCCACGTCCTCCTGTTGGTCACTGTACCCATGGTGTTCTCCGTGGGTAGCAGGCTGTGTGGACTTAGAGAAGGAGCAGAAGAAACCATGCGAGTTCCGAGCCTGCCCTGCCCTCTGTCGTGAACATGGCTCTGCCTTCCCGACCTGTTCTGGTCAGGATCCCTTTGCCTCTTCTCTGCTGGGGTTTCCTCTACCACAAGTCACTGTCCACATGCCAGCATCCTGCCCGTGTCCCGCCCGCAGAGCACAAGTACCCCAGGGGCAGAGATATTTTCCGATTGACTTCCTGCTGTTTCCCTGGTGCCTGCTGTGAGGAAGACCCTAGGTACACATTTGCTGAAGGGAAAAGGGGCCGGCAGATTTGTTGGTTCTCTGGCTGCTGGTGGGGTATGTGTGTGCGGACGGGGGTCTGGACAGGGCAGGGCGGCAGAAGAGACAGCAAGGAAAACCTGGAACCGCACCTGTGAGTGCAGCCCTTTCCCCTGGGACCACCTTGCACGGAGCCTTGTCACCTTCATGCTCCGTCTGCGCCTCCCTGCACCTGGGTCCTACAGTAGTCGGTGTCTAAGGAGTCCCTCAGCCTCCTGGCCGAGCGTAAATCATTAACATCCCCTGTGACCCCTGCCTGCCTGCCTGCCTCGCCGAGGTCGCCATCACTTCCTGCACTGCCACACTCACCAGGTGCTCTGAACTTACCTGTGAATGTTTGATGAACATTGGCCACTCTAGCCAGGGAGAGAAACCCACTTTTACCAAGTTCATTTCCGGACAGTTTTTCTTTTTCAGCCTAAGGTTTTGGTGCCTCATCTCTGCCTCTCGAAGGCTCTTTCCACTCTGGACTGCTCGAGGACCCTTCCTCTGAGCCCCTCCCTGCAGAGGCCGCCTCCTCTCTGGCGCTCTCGTTTCTGCTATGTGACTTGTCCGTCAGTGGCCCACCCCCACTCCCAACTAGACTGGGCAGGGGTCTTGCTCTTCTTCCTCAGGATGCTCCAGCCCCCAGCCCTCCATCCCCTGCCCCAACATGACTCAGAGTATGAAGGCCTCCAATCTGCCCACGCCTCCCTCTGGGCCAAGTGTCAGCTCTAAGCCATTGCTGCGGTTACTTCTGGGAAAGCTGCGGGTTACCCTTCGTGTCAACAAAACCCCTGGTGACCTGCCTGGGCCTGCCTGGACGCGCTAGTCACAGTGCTGTGGCAACAGAGCGGGCTTCAGTGTCACAACCACATTCCACAGAGGAGTGGGCCTGGAGTGCGGCGATTGCAGCCCAAGGCCCCAGGTGCCGCTGTCTGGAAGGGGTGGCCACAGGAGACTGGGAACACAGGGGGACACCAGTGAGCAGAGCTGCTGGAGAGGATGCAGGGTTCAGGGTGGAACTTCGGGGTGGCTCAGTGTCCAACAAGAGGCAAGAAGCAAGGAGATGAATGCAGACTGATGGAACACACAAGAACATGTTTAGGAGGAAGGCCTGTTGGGAGATGTGATTGACAGCCAGAGGCTGAGAACGTGCAGTGAAGGGAGACTCATGAGAAAGAAGAGGTTCTTCTGGGCCTACGCCCAGCTTCTAGGGTCCCCTAACACTCACTCCATCATGGGGAAGCCATGCTCTCCTGTTTCTGTTGCAGACCTGTGCTTCTCTGGAGGTGCCAGATATGTTCCTGGGTTCACCCTTCTATTAGGATTGATTCTGGGACTTGGAGTTCATGGTCTCTTTATTCATTCCCAAACTCCATCGAGTCCATTGACAGCTTCGAGATGGAGTAGTGAGCAAAACCTCAGAAGCTCCAGGGAGTCACAGCTCCCTGTGCCAAGGGCTGTCACAGGCTGTCAGCTCCTCTGAAGAAGGGTCCTGGGTGCAGGCTGCCTGAGCAGAAACATTCCAAAGAGGGGATGCAGGAGGATGACCGGGAGTCCTGGGATGCACAGGGATCCAGTGGGGCATCGCCATGTGACACAGGCACCTAACCCAACCTTACAGGTGGAGGAAGACTTCCTGAAGAGGTCGCACCACACCCTGGAGGTGGATGGGACTTACCCAGCCAAGGACAGGTGCAAAGATTCAAGGCTTTGGGTGGGGCCTCACTGAGCCCTGTGACCCCGTGTTGAAAGGGGCACCTCCCTCCCCAGAGCAGCTACTTTTCCCAGGCAGAAGGCATCTTGTAATCAGAATAACAACATCAGGATCGCTAACATCTTTCCTTACAAAGCCTAACATCATCTACTTTCCTTTGGGGGAAAAAAAAATAATTGAGAGGGGCAGTGTTGTTAAGAATGATCTCTGCTCTGCATCTTGGAGGGAAGTAGCAGGTTGTGCTAACTCCATAATAAGTGGCCCAGAGCCTCGGGCTGAAGCCGGCTGCTGCCCTGGAGCCCAAGGGGAGAGAATGCATTAGAGGAAGAGCCAGCCTTCTGCCAGCCTCTCCCATTGAATTGTGTTCCGGGAAGAGAGGAGAAGTTCATGGCTAGGGAAAGAAAGGCACTGCCTCAGAATTTGTGTTGGAAACATGAAAGCAAAATGAGCTGGGGCAGGGGGGATATTTCTCTTGCCTTCCTTCAACACCCCTTCCAATCTTAATAGAGATCTGCATTTGCTGTGGCCTTTCATTCAGGAACATGTACACTCTGACTGTAGCACAGGATGGTTCTGCCTCTGACACAGGCATGGCACATTCCTGTTTCTAGCTCAAACAGGGGTGCTTGAAAATCTTTTCATTCATTTTATTTATTTGAAAGGCAGAGATTTCTCATCCACCGGTTCCCTCCCCAAATGCCTACAACATCAAGGGTTGAGTCAGCCCAAAGACAGGAGCCGGGAACTCAATCCTCATCGATCGCCTGGGTGGCAGGGACCCAAGCATCTGAGCCATCCTCTGCTGACTCTCAGGGTGGGCACTGGTGGGAAGCTGGAATTGGGAGCAGAGCCAGGACTCGAACCCAGGCAGTCTGATATGGGGTGCAGGGGTCCCAAGCATCCTATTATAAAATAAAGGGACACTTTATTTTTTTTTTTTTACCTGTAGAATGTCAGAACATCAGTGACACTAAAGAGCACGAAATTGGACCAGTGTGTTCTACAGATGGGGGGAACTGAGGCACAGAAGAAGGAAGTGATCTGTGAGGGACAGTGGAGACAGAGCTAGATTGTGGGGTTTGCTCGTGTCCTTTCCCCTCCATGACTCCTGGTGGGCAGGCCCTTCCCGAGTCCCACGTATGGACGAATGAGCTGTGTGGAAGTGGGCAGTCTACACAGCTTTGATTCTGGGCCCAGTGTCCACAGCCCTGCCCCCTAGAGTTGCTCTTCCACAGGCTGGCCGAAGCCCTTGCCCTCGGGGTCACAGTGGCGAGTCTCCTGGTCTGTTGGGTAGAAGGTCCGGGACTTAAGTTTAAATTTTCTTTTAAGAAATGTGGTGATGAAGTAGAAAGACTCCAGGGTCATGGAGCCCAGAGTCCTGTCCTTGGAACTTCTTGTGTGGCACGGGCAAGCCCCATCTCATCCATGGACTAAAGTGGTACCACCTGGAGACTGGAGTACTGGGCCAAAGGAATTCCTGAGGAATTTCTTGCTTTGATCTTCAAGGTTGACCTTGACTGTGGTTGCTGCGGGCTCCTCCTTGCAAGCTGAACTTGTCTATTTCACTCTTTGCTTGCCATTCCTGTGATGCCCGCGTCCCAGTCTTGTTCCATCCTGACTCGGAGAGGCTCAAGGCCTGAAATCTGAATGGAGGCTGCAGACGGCTGAGCAGTGGGCGGCCCCGTTTCCCCCAGCTCAGAGAGGGCAACGACCCTCCCAAAGAGACGATGACCAGGCAAGTCAGAGAATCTGGCCCAGCATTCAAACCTGCCCATTGGCACCTCTGACTCAAAAAGTCTACACTTGGGTGTCACCCGGGAAGTCACAGACACGCTGAGGGTCTCACCCCATGAAAGCCTTCAAGCCGAGCTGATGTTGAGAGGCGCTGGCTCATTCTGAACCAGCCTTCCCGGTCCACAGCCCGCGATATTCCCTTTACCCCTCTGCCACTCACCAAGATTCTGCTGAAAACCTTATGCATATTTTATGATCAGATGAAGCTGTCTGTGGTGCCACGTGCCTCCTTCACAAGTGTTTTTTTCTGCCTTTTGGGTCAGGCAGCTTGCTCTCCTTCTCAGGAATGTATGCTTAAGAGATAAGAGCACCTGTCAGTTAGTCTTCCGTGAGCAGACAGGTGGAAAAGTAGGGCCTCCCTCTGCTATACAGAGGTAGTTTTCTGTCCTTTCTATATTATTTTTTAAAAAGAATATACACAAACACACATATAAACAAAATTATATATATATATATATGTATTTATTATAAGGAATTGGGTTGCACAGTGATGGGGGACCTGGGAGAGTGGGTGCTGTAGTTTTAGCCCAAAAGCTGGCAGGCTTAAAGACCAGAAAGAGCTGATGCTTCAGTGGAAATGCAGGGGAAAATGCCAGTGTTACGGTCGGAAGGCAGTCAGGCAGGAGGAATTCTCTCTGCTTAGGGGAAGGGTCAGCCTATTGGCTGTGTGCAAGTGTTTAAATAGCTGACTAAGCCCCACTCACTTTAGGATGGGCCATCTGCTTTACTCATTCTACCAATTAGATTGCTCATGTCATCTAAAAACACCCTCCCAGAAACATACAACTTGACTAAATATCTGGGCACTCAGTGGCATAGCCAACGTTGGCTAATAAAATTAGCCTTCACACCAACTGAAGAAATTGAAGCAATTTGTAATCCAGGGAAGTGGGATTGTTTTTGGATGCGTGGGTCTTTCTTGAGGTCACCTAAATTTTATACATAGAAGTTAGAAAAAAAAGTTTTTATTACATAATGGTTGGACAATGCCATTCCTTGAAACATTTTGCTAATGGAGGCTTAATCATATGATTATTCTCATTTTCTTTATTTTTCTATCTCTGTTTGAACTTGTAATGAGAAGCCAATTGCTCTGTGAGATGAGTTATAGATATACAAGTTCTATCTGATACTAATCCGAGAATGAGCCTTCCTTGAATTTTTCAAATAATCATGTACAGTTCCTTTAATCAAGAAAACCACATCAAATGATTAATATTTCTCTGTGATTCCAAGTTACTTCCCCCAAAAAAGAGAAGAAAAACACTTGGTTGTGAGAATGTTGAACCAAGCTGTGATCATACTAAGGAAAATTATCATGTAAAAACCATTTCAAAGAGATAAATAAGACATACGCCTTCCTTTGGCCCCCATAGAAAGGAGGGAGGGGAGTTCTATAAAATAGATATCAGCTTAAGGGGAGTTGCAGGTGGCTTTCGCATGGATACGGTAACTCAGCAGTGGGGACGGGATTGTGCTGGCACGTCCTGCACATGACCGGGCAGTGCCATGATCTTCCCAGATGAATAACAGTAGGAAGGAAACAGGCATCGAATGCCATATTATCAAAAGAGGGGTCAGACTCCCACATGAGCATCCTTAGGTTCCGCCCACTCATGAGACAGGAGAAGAGAATTCAAGCACATGCATAGCAAGGAGAAATCAACCCATCTTACTTCCTAAAGGATTAGCTGTGATCCCCCCACCCCCGGCCCGGGTAAGGCCTGTGTTCACTTACAGAAAGAGGAGCTCTGCCTATACCTAGCTGTAAGGGTATTAAATTGACAGGATCAATGACGAGGCTGGAGAGACAAGCCCCAGCCTGACTGTGCAGAAATAAACCCCAAAGCCACACTGAGATCACCGTCTGAAGGTGCCTGTGGCTTCTACACCGTGAGGCACCCATTGCTGCTTAAGTGGGAGACGGCATTTGTGCCTGCTGGCTCTAGAACTTCACACTCCTGCCACATCCTGCACCAGCAGATTGGATTGCTTTCTACCCATCTCTCTCCCAAAGGAATTAGGTTCCCAATCAGTACCCTACAAAGTTGGGGGTACCTAACTCACACCCAGAACTCAAGTCTGGAAGTGCAGTGCTATGCAGAAGAGCACCCAGGGTTGAGACCTTTGGCACATCTACTACACAGAGCAGGCCCCCGTGGTGTCAGACAAAGCACAGGTTCAGAGGCACACACTCCACCTCGATTAGCATCAATACCTTACTCTGTAAAAATGGACGTAAGATCAACCTTATGGAATTAAATGAAAGTGCATATTCAATGTGTTTCTGTAATAACAGCAGTAAGTCCTGTAAGTGTTAGGTTCCTTTTAAACTTGAAGAGCCAGACGTCCAACACAGGATCAATGTGGATCAATCAAATAGATTTCTTTTAGGGAAATTTGCTTCATGGGTATTTTGAGACTCAACTATTAAGTTGAGCCAACACTGAATTCTTCAAGTATGTAAAAATGCAAAACTCCGCTGGGCCACGCATTCGGCTGAGTCACGTTTCCTCTCTGCGTCCCAGGCTCCCACTTACAGGAGGCCGAGGGCTCCAAAAGGGCTTCTGAAAGGGAAGGGGCGAGGTCTGGGCAAGTCAGTGTTCCCATCTCTTCGCCAGGAAGACTAACCCCTTTCTTACTGGCAGTGAAAGGGTTACACATGTTTGCGTGGATAAAAGGGCTCTGCTTTCTCCTCCTCTGCCCCCAGCCAGCTGCAGGGAAGTTTCTAGACTCCGTTCCTCCCTCTAGAAAAGTGCTTTGAGAGAGGTGCTGCTCAGCCTCCTGATGAGCTGGCACTGGGGGCAACGCATGAGGATGATTGATGCTTTTTCATTTATCACAAGCTGCTTTGGCTCCTCTGCCTTTTCTGTTTACACCCCTGTAGCAATTATGATTTGCGCCACTCCCCTGGCACAGACCACAGATGGTATTGTTCAGTGAGCAAGTGTTTGATGTATGTGAATCCTGCCCTAACCTATGACGTAGGGCAATCAGGTCTCCAAATTTGAAAATGGAGGTTCCTAACACTTTCTTCATAGAGCTGTTGTGAAGATCAAAGATAAAGTACGAAGGGGCTGTCATTGTGGTGGTGCAGCAGCTTATGCTGTCGCTTGAAACACCAGCATCCTGTATTAATTCCCAGCTGCTCCACTGCTGATCCACTTTCTTGCTGATGCTCCTGAGAAGGCACTGGAAGATGATCCAAGTACTTGGGCCCTGCCACCCGTGTCAGAAACCAGGATGGAGTTTCTGGCTCCTAGTTTCAGCCTGGTGCAGCCCCTGCTGTTGCAGCCTCTTGGGGGAGTGAACCAGCAGATGAAATCTCTCTCTCCCCACTTCCCCATTTCTCCATCTTCTGCACATCTCTCTGTCACTCTACCTTTCAAATAAAAATTTTTAAGGCAATATGTGAAAAGTACCAACTAGTGCACCAGGTATAAAACTGTTCTAACAGAAATTTCACTGCCCATGAATTCAACCCTATCCAGAGCACACAGTCTATTAGAAATCTCTGCTCCACTGCCACCAAGTGTGAAATGGGTTTTGTGACAGGTCCGGCCTGGAGTGCCTCTGTTGAGCAGTTGGCTTCTCTGTGTCCCTCCCACAAGTTGCAGAACTCCCCTACTTTGTGCCTTTGTGTCTAGCCAGCTTGGATAGGTTTTTGCCTTCATAGCTATTATATGGCTCCTGATCTAAACTCAGTGGCACTTGATGATATTCCAGTGGTCCTTGAGTTATGTTCCTTGGAGATAAACAGAGGAGTCTGCACGTGTCACCTGCTTTGGATCTTGTGATATGGATGGTTGGTTTTCTCCTCCTGGAGGTCAGTCACTACTTTGCCATTTTCTTAGTTCATCTAGCTCTAGCTTCTTTCCCTTGCTCACAGATCAACCTATCTCTGAAGCCCTGGCGGTGCCTAGCAGTTCAGCTCCTCCAAGTTTAAACAGTGATCCCGAGTTTAGACAGGATTGTGCTTCATCCAGGTTTTCTTTTAAAGTTTATTTATTTATTTTTAGTCATTTGAAAGACAGAGAGGCACTGCCATTTCTACTCTTTGGTCCTAAGCAATTAATCAGCAATCAACAAAACTCATGAGACATTTGTTGAGTACCTACTATGTTCCAGGAAATGAACAACTGCTGGTTTAGTCTCTATCTCTGCCAGCTTTACATCATCTCTAGAATTGATGAGCCCATCTTCAACCTTTGAGAAAGGTATTAACTAAACTTGCAGAGCACAGGGCCAAGGAAACTTGAAACATGTCATTGAATCATTTTCACCCTTGGAGATATTTTTCACCATGTGTTTGAAGCATTTTGACTGTGTCCAGATCCTTTCTCTCCACCTGGCTCAAAACATTTTGTAAAAATCAAGATGTTATTTACAATGCCACTTATGTATTTTTTTTTTCTAATCCACACATCTGATATCTTGCCCCCAAAGCAAGATTTCCTCTCTTAGGTTCTTAGTTAAACCATGCTGCCTCCTAGTGACCACTGCATTTTCTGGATGTTCTAAAATGACAACATTGTCATCATCAGGAAATTCTGCTCCACTATCATCCATAATAAAGGAAAATCAGCAGTAACAGAGGCCCTAGAAATCTGCCTCCGCACTGTGGAAAGTTTTCCTGCTGAGAAGAAAGGATTTGTTGAGTAGTCCTCATAAAATTGTTCTCTAAATACAGGCTGAGCATTCCTAATCCAAAACTTTTTCATCTGAAATGTCCAAAATCGGAAGCTTTTTAAGCACCAACATGACACCAACAAGCGGAAAATTCTGCACCGTGAAATTTTGTTTCATGCTCCAAATTCTTGAAAATGTTGTATAAAATTACCTTCAAGCTAGAAGTGCCATGTACATGTGACTGCATCCATGAATTTTGTGTTTAGACTTGGGTCCCGCCCCCAAGATACCTCCTTATGTATGAGCAAATTTTCAGCGTCTGAAATCCAACACACTTCTGGTCCCAAGCATTTTGGATAAGGGCAACCCAGCCTGCACTGATTCTGAGAGGTCTATCCAGGAGGGCAGTCCTGGTCTTTACCAAAAGAATGACCTAGTGCAACATTTAAGACTCCCCCTTGATTCTATGTCTGCTTTGAGCCAGGCCCTGTGCTGAGTAATTTTAACTACTTTGAGGAAGCATGGAGTCAAATCCTGGCTCCCCTGGTTGGGGCAATGACCTTATGTCTCTTTTCCTCAATTTCTATGCAAAAATGGAAATATTGACTCTACCCTTACAGACTTGCTAAAAGTTAAGCGCCTAGATGAGGGGCCTGCATATAATAAGAGTTTGCTTCCCCCCCCCCTTTTAATTGTTCTAAGTTCTTACCCTAAACTTGATTCTTCCCAGAGAAATATTTTTTTTCTTTTTTTGTTTTTTTTGACAGGCAGAGTGGATAGTGAGAGAGAGAGACAGAGAGAAAGGTCTTCCTTTTTGCCGTTGGTTCACCCTCCAATGGCCGCTGCGGCCGGTGCATCTCGCTGATCCAAAGCCAGGAGCCAGGTGCTTCTCCTGGTCTCCCATGCAGGTGCAGGGCCAAGCACTTGGGCCATCCTCCACTGCCTTCCCGGGCCATAGCAGAGAGCTGACCTGGAAGAGGGGCAACCGGGATAGAATCTGGCGCCCCAACCAGGACTAGAACCCGGTGTGCCGGCGCCGCAAGGCAGAGGATTAGCCTGTTAAGCCATGGCACCGGCCCCCAGAGAAATATTTTATGTAAGAAAAATCAATTAATCATTTCAATAAATGCCTGAATGGCATAGTGTCATTCAAAATATGAGATAAGAACCAAAAAGTAGAAATAAGCAGGTGGTGAATGGAAAAATGCGGTAATTGTCTCTTCTTCATGCAAGGCACTTAGCAGCTTGCAAAAGACTTTGCATATGTTACTTCATTCACAGTAAACCCTGTGAGGTGGGTAAGGAAGTGGTTCTTCTTTTCCTCATTTTTCACATGACGAACCCAAGTCAGGCTCTTAGGAGACTTGCCCCGTGTTTGGGTGGAACTGTGACTTCAGCGTGCAAGTTGAGCCCTGCAACAGACTGGGGTTTCAACCTCTGAGTAACTGGTCTGATTATCAGAGTCCACCAAGGATCTCTGCCAGAACCAGTGCTTCTATATAGCTCCACAGACTTAGAATGCACTGTGAATGTTGAAGCTCTCATGTCTTCAAATGAAACTAAGGATAATTTTTAGTTTGTGGAATGGAAATTCAATGGGTACGAGTTATAAGGTGATTATCTAATACTGTGTGATGGGGTCATAATAATACAACTAACACAATATCAAAGAGAATAAATTTACTTAAACTAGAATAGTAGATTTAATACTATTTATTTGTACAAAACTCTTTGGCTCAGGAATCAGGAGATCTGGGGATCTTCAAAATATATGTGGAAAATGGAATTAAAGGTAAGTTAGTTTTTGGTTGCAATTAAAAAAAATTCATGTGCAGATTTCACATAATATTTTCCATGAATTTTTTGGTGATCCCTCATCTATGTGAACTTGGGCAAGTTACCTAGCTCCTTTTAGTTTCCTTGTTCATAAGTTGGTAATACACAGGGTTTGTTGTTTTAAACAAAAATTATATGTAAAGACTACTGCCTGGTGCCTAAAACATTGCAGGTACTCCATAATTAATCATGCTTTTCTGCTACCCAACTTTCCTCCATCTTTGTGGCACTCAGTTTCATCATTTATGAAATCAGAATATGGGCTACATCAGTGGCTTTCAAAGTATATGTCTTAGATGAGTTATACCAGAAATATCTGGGAACTTGTTAGGAAGGTCTTGGGCCCCACCCTGAACCTACTGAATGAGAAAGTCTGGACGAGGCCCAGCAATCTGTGTTTTAACAAGCTGTGATAGCCTACCTCCAAGATGGTCGCCAATGATGCCTACACTACTCGTGTAGTCTTGTCCCATCTCGTCCCAGGATTTGTCTGTGTGGTGACTTAAATACATCAGAAGTTATGGATCTCTCTTCCAAGATGAGATTACAGAATACACTGTGGACTGGTCACTCTCTTGGTCTCTGGCTTAGATCACTGGTTTTGGGAAGGAGAATCCAGTCTCTACAATGTTCAGGCAGCTTTACAGAGACTCATATGGTGAGGAACAGGCTTCACCTCCAGTTGTATGAGCGAGTCCTTTGGGAAGTGGCTCATGAAGTGCCAGTCAAGCCTCCAGATGACTGCTGTCCCTGAGCCAGAAGCACTGCCAAGCCACTTCTGGATTCTTGACACACAGAAACCCTGTGAGATAGCAATTAGAAATCATTTTAAGCTTCTCAATGTTGGGGTAGTTGGCTACCCAGCGGTGGATACCTATTGAGCAAGCCCTCAGGGTGATTCTGATGCACACTGAAGTTGAGTCCCACTGTGAGAGATCATTTCTAAGCCTCCTGCAGCTCTAAAAATTTTAGAATTTTGTGGTCAACATTGGAAATTAAAAATCAAGCAAGAAATGGTACCTATCCTTGCACGAAACAAAAGGGCCCTTGGATCACCAGTTATAGACTTAGCCCTCAAAATGCAAGGATAACTTGACAGAGCTGGAAAAATTCTAGAGAAGGAAAACTGAAAGAAGTTACAGCTGAGCCCCTGTGTGCCTGTGGATTCTCAGGCAAACAGTACTCTTGTGGTTGGGAAAACACAGCGCTGATTCTGCTGAAGTGCAAAGAATCACAAGGACTTAGTTAGGACTGTGTGTTTATTACCCACGTTCAGGGAAAGCAGAATTAATGGCAGCAATGTAGCAGAAGGAACGCAGATTCCAGTATCAGACCGGGTTCTGACCCATACAAGCCACTCACTTGTGGAAAATTCAATAATTTCTCTGAGATGCAGCTTCTTCATCCAGAGAAATGGATACAGGAATACAGCCAGTCTTTAACGGGAGGGCTCCCCATCCATGGCTTCAACCACTTGTGGACTGAAAATATTCAGAAAAACAATTGCATCTGCGCTGAACATGCCTTAGATTTTTCCCCCTGTCAGTATTCCCAAGCAATACACTAACACAACTTTTACATAGCATTTACATTGTGTTAGATATTATAAATAAATGGTCAGTGCCGTGGCTCACTAGGCTAATCCTCCGCCTGCAGCGCCAGCACCCAGGTTCTAGTCCCGGTTGGGGCACCGGATTCTATCCCGGTTGCTCCTCTTCCAGTCCAGCTCTCTGCTGTGGCCCAGGAAGCCAGTTGAGGATGGCCCAAGTGCTTGGCCTGGCACCTGCGTGGGATACCAGGAGAAGCACCTGGCTCCTGGCTTCAGATCAGTGCATCGCACCGGCTGTAGTGGCTATTTTGGCAGTGAACCAATGGAAGGAAGACTTTCCTCTCTGTCTCTTTCTCTCTCACTGTCTAACTCTGCCTGTCAAAAAAAAAAAAAAGATAAATAATCTAGAGAGGACTTAAAGCGTACAGGGGGTATACATAGGCTGAATGCAAATGTGCCATTTTATATGAGAGACTTGAGCATCCGCAGATTTTGTTCTCTGCAGGGGTCCTGGAACCAGTCCCCACAGACAAAGGGACGTCTGTATTTGCTTATACCCCTATGATGAGAATTCACATTGATTTCTTAGAGAGCCTGCCTCCAAGCAGCTGTAAGTGTCATGGGAAATGAACGCAAGAAAAGGTGGCCTTTTTCTGAGTGCCACTCCCTGCATTGTTATCTCTGCTTTCTTATTGTTAGACTTGTAAGCCTACACGTAGAGTCAACCTGGGTTTAAATGATTCTGTAAGTTTACGAAAGACTCTGAGGCAAACGACATGTGTTTGAATCATAGCATATATTTTAGTGGTTGCCATCACAGAGGCTAAGCATCCTAGTTCTGATACCCACCAGAGTACTCATGGGGGCAGGTGATGGGGTGGGGGTGGGGGTGGTATCGGCGAGGCAAGGTCATATCAAAAACAAAGGATGGACTTGCTACTCCAGGCCTGCGTGTGCCCAGCTGGTGTTTCTGGGTGGCCACGTTTCTCTCCTTCCAAAACTGGGGTTGGAACTGGAGAGTAACTCTTCCAATAACCTCCGCTCGATGGCGCTATAGTTCCAGAACACAAATTCCTTGTCATATGTTACAGATACGCCAAAAACAAAACAAAATTCTGTCCACAGTTGCAACAATCCCCTTCCTGCAGAAGCTGTTAAAGACTTAAGGGAGCAGTCACTCCAGACAGCAGACAATCCGTCCCACTTCCATTTGCTCCGCGCCTCCCAGCTGTCCCCAGGACATGCCTTAGCTGTCTCTGCCACAGCGCTATTGTTTGGGAAAATATTTTCATCTGGTTACACGACTGTTGAAACTTGCCTGTGAGGGGATGAGCCATTTGCAGCAGTGCCACGGCCGAGGGAATTAGTCGCTATTAAAGTTGTGTTCAAACCAAGGCGTTGCCAAGGTGCCGACATCTGGGGAAGCTGCCTAGAGGGCTTTGGCTCCCTAACAAAGACTTGAACATGGCAGGATCTCAGTGGGGTTTCTAACTCGTGGACACCCAGGCAGTTTGCAGCCAGAAGTCACCTGCAGAGCACTCCAAAGCCCTGAGAGAGTGAAAGCTCACTGAAAAAAAAAAAAAAAAAGGCTTTTTTAAAAGCTTTTCAGTGACAAGAGCCACGTGTGCCACACTGTGGGCAGGGAGAGTAGGGACTGTTGGAACTGGGGACAAAGGCGAGAAGGAAGAAAGGGGAAGAAAAGCATGCCACTGACCCATTTTCCACTTTCTCCATCGCACGCAGCCATCCATCAAGCCATCACACTTGGCCACACAGCAATTACTGCACACACGGACGTGTTCCTGCCTGTAGCCGAAAGTCATAAACGCTGCAAAGCCAGCCGAGTGTGAATGGTGGAGTGACGTGGTGCCACATCCCAGCAGAAGACATGCCCACACTTTTCCTTTTTGTCAAGTCTGGATTGGCCTCACACAGGGGACTGGAGGCGTGAATAACGCCGGCAGCCAGGGACCTGAAGCCTCCACTCGGTCACAGTCGGGGATGCATCAGGACGCTGGGCCCCAGCAGCAGGCTGATGAGGAAGTTCATCTGCACCCTCTATGCCCCAGCCTCGTCTCTACCAACGGGATGGGGAGAATACGGGGGAGCTTGAGGTTGACAAGAAGCTCCATAGACTTGTCTCTAGATAAGTGGTTTCACAATTTTCTTTCATTGTCACTTGAAAGAATTTTGAAAATATACTCATTTGCACTCTTTTTGGGTTGACATCTAAAATGTTTGATCATTACATAGCCACAAATCATGGTGTTAGTGGCACATTGTCAACTCTAATTTTAAGAATGAACAGAAGTACTATTATTCCAGATGTACCCAGCGGAATGTCGATATCACACACTTTAATTCCCACCATTATTTAAAAACATATATAGATCGACTTCAGCTGTCTGATGTTGCACACTGTTCTTTTCTCTTCTTAAACTTTAACTTCTGTTCCATACATGCATTGTTTTTTGCCCTAAAATAGCATTTTAATCTACAGTGGTTTTTTTTTTTTAATACTTTCCAATACTTTTTCTGCAATAAAACTAAGAATATAAATGAAAGGTTGTCCAATCATCTTTAGGGAAAAAAAGGAGTCCGGATAAGTGTCCAGGAAAATATAAAACACTCCTTACCTCTTATGTTGTATTTAAATTTTTTTTTAATTTAATTTATTTGAGAAGCAGACAAAGACAGACTGTGAGAGGTCTTGCCCATGGAGGCATTCCACGAATCTTTGTGGGTCGCAGGCACCCAGCTACGTGAGCCATTCCCACTGCCTCCCACGTAAGCCTTGGAGAAAGGCCAGAGACAGGTCTCGAACCTGGTCACTCTGTTGTGGGACATAGGTGTCTTAATTGGCGTTTTAACATTTAACTGCCAAATGGTCACCCCAGGGAGATTTTTTAAATGGTCAGTATAAGAATACTTCAAGAAATTCTTGGAAAATTTAATTAGAGATAAGTTTACTTGGGTGCATCTCTGTGTAATTTTTTCATAATATGCATTTTCCATGAACATTTTGAAGATGCCTGGCTATAAGTATTCTGTCCAGAGCAGGAGATTTTTGGACTTTTTTTTAACCCTTTCTGGGCCTTGTACAACAGGCGTAGTCACAGAGGAGCCTCGTGCGCTCAAGGGCACAGCACAAACTCTCCTTTCTCATCATAACTGGAGACGGGCTGGGTGTCTCCCGAGCAGCACTCTTCCAAAAACATGGCTCAGGAACCCAGAAGACATCCAGGCCTTGCCTTTCCCAAACCCTTTCCTGGCAGCCCTGTGAACAGGGAGAAAGAGCACAGGGAGGGAACAGCCGGTGTTAACTGCCCCAGACCAGAATGATCTACCACCCCTCTCTTTCCTATTCCCCAAAACACTGATTCAAGCATCCATCTGATGCAATAGAAAGTTAAGTCTTGGGCAGACATCTGACTGAGTGGTTAAGCTGCCATAAGAGTACCAGGATTCCATTCCTGGCTCCAGCTCCTGATTCCTGCTCCTGCTATTATGGATCCTGGGAGGTGGTGGTGGCTCAAGTACTGGGAGACCTGAATTGAGTTACTCACACCTAGCTTCATCCTCCACCCCCTCTAGCCATTGTGGCCATTTGGAGAGTGAATCAGTGGATGGGACACACACACACACACACACACAGAGATATCCTCCCTGCCCCAATACACAATCAAATAAACTTTTTAAAAAGTTCAATGTTTGGAGCTTCCCTTTCCCAGCTTTTTCTGAAAAGCTGCCAAGAAACACTCACATGTCCAAAATGCATCAAGGTACTCAGTTGTGTACTCAACTTGCTGCCTTACCCCAACCATTGCCCCACTCTCTGGAGTGGGTGCTGTGTCTCTCCAGGATGTACTGATTCACCACATGGGGCCTAACCTGTGCCTGTCCCATGGGTGGACATTACCAGCATTGTGAGGCTCGGGCCTCAAACTATCACCATGCTCAGCCCCTTTCATCCGGCTGCCCCACTTTGCTCTGAGCTCATGACTAGGCTCTTCTCTCTGCATGGGCATCCCTGCCACTCAGCACTTTGCGAGCACAGAATTCCCTCTTCTCCAGTCTTCCCTAGGCATCAATGAATTTAGGAATCAACCACTGGGTCCATGTAAGTGGGAGCTATGTCAAAATAAATGAGTGAGCAGAGTCAGGATCAAGTGAGGGGAGATTATAGGAGTTGAGAGGAACTGGACCAGAGGTGACAAACATGGGACAACCACACTGCCAACAGTGCCCTCGCTCATAGCAGAGCTCATCAGTCTGGGCCTGAAACCTCTCAACACAGACTCCATCAGTGAGTAATTGAAGCCCATGTGTCGTCTTTGTGTGAAACTCTAGATTCAGCTCTTGAGGGCATAGCACATGAGAAGCACCTAGTAAATACGATCTAGCAAAACTGAACCAAAGCCACATCCACCTAAGGAGTGAACCTAGTGACCAGGATGTGTCCAAAATGAGGCACCTGAAGGTCAAAGACTTCCATGGTAGTCGAGGCAGGTGCAGTGCCCAAAGCCAGGAAGTCAAGCTTGAAGCTCAGAGAATGTCTGAGGCCACGCGGACAGCTGCAACAGCACCTTGCTGGCCTCCCCACCACCGATCTGGACTCTTCCCATCCCCCCAGTGATGTCTTCTCCACGTGGAAGCCCTCGCTCTCTGCCTTGTTTAAACCCTTTGCGGATTTCCTGCTGCATCAGGGAGAAAGACAAGATGCTTCCTGTGCCTTCCAAGGCTGCCAGGCTGAGTCCCTGCTTTGTTTTCCAGTCTTCACCCCACGCATCCCTCCCTGAGCAGCGAGGGGACTTTTACAGGTGCTATCTCCTCTGATTGTCACCACCCAACCGTGAACCAGGCCTGTTAGTTCAATTTTATAGGTGAGGAATTCTCACCCGATCCTTGAGGAGATTATGTGAATCAGCCAAAGTTCCAGGCCTGCCAAGTTTCTCAAGTGGAATTTGAATCCCTTCCTGTCAGTTCTGAAGCCTGCACTCAGGAGGAGATGCGGTGCTTGTAATTAAGTCAGCTTTGTGTGGTAGGCACTTTTCACTTACCAAAATGAAAAAACAGAACTGGATGTGGTCTGTTGGAACTCGTACACTTGAGTGCATGTGCAGCACACACACAGGAGAGAGAGAGAGGGAGGGAGAGGGAGAGAGAGAGAGAGAGAGAGAGAAGATCAAGAGAGACATAGACACGGGCAGACACAGAGATCTAGTTTGATTCACATTCAGCCCATTGTATTGGCAAAAAGTAAATAGAACTTTCTAGTGTGTATAGCTAGAGCCAAATTCCCAGAGAGGAGAATGGCCGAAAGTAATGGTTTCCTTTATTTTTTTTTCTTCCTTCCTTTTTTCTTCGTGTGTGTGTGTGTGTGTGTGTTTATCGTTCTTCAGATCTTTATTCCTGAAGAAGAGGAATTCCAGGAATGTCCCCTCTTGCACACCATGAGGATTTTCTTCCCTCCTCCCCGTGTCTCCACTCCCAACCTTCCATAAGTCTGGTTCTGGATGGGATTTTGCTCCAGCTGCACAGGGAGTTGTCAGACTGGACCCACATTCGGAAGGCGAATGTCCCTAGAGCTGAAAGGGGCCTTTCACAGGGCATGTCCTAGTGTCCTAGCTGGAGTCTCCTTGACCTTGACCGGCAAGAGCATCCACACAGGTGCAGTGACTTCTCCCTGGCACGCCATTCGGCGCAGCTGCACAGACGAAAGAAACCAAGCCTCAGAGGATGTAGTGTCATCGTGCTGGACAGAAGCCCACGCTGACCACATGAAGAGCAATGCTGCTGTCTGTCCAGCAGCCTACGGCGGCTCTGCAGGCTAGGACCTGACGCGACAGCAAGAGGCTGCATGTTGAGTGGAAGCGATGCAGAAAGGGTGTGGAGCCCGCCACCTTAGCACTCACCACCATGCTGGCGAGCTCCAAAGGTAAACAGCACGCCTCTTCCCAGAAGGGGTTCAGGGCTGTTGCAACACCTCCCAGCCAGTGATCTCAGGTAAAAGATCCTTCCTCCAGAGCAAGCATCTTTGCTTTTTGTAAACTCCGGGGTGGCTAACACAGAACCTTTACCCAGCTGAGCCGGGCTGTCCCTTCAGGTGGCTTTTCCTGCTGTTCCTTGTGGAGGCTGACTTGGAAAGGTCTGGCTGAAAGGGAAGCGCTTCAGTTACTACCGTGGACAGCAGTCTGTCCCTGAGAGTCTTTCTCGAAGATCAGTAAAAGCAAGGAGTGGCCAGGGCAGAGGAAATGTGCAGAGACTCCAGGGCTCTGGATCTCAGAGCTGAGGGGTTACACAGGTGTTTGGCCCCACCGTGGCTTACCATGCCCTGGGGCTGACAAAACACCAGCTGTGAGAGCTGCAAAGGAGGCCAGAGGGTGTCGCGGGCATGGGCTTGAGTCTTCAGAAGCTTCTCTCTATGGAGATGTCATTCCAAGGATACAGAGCTGAGCCTTGCGTGGTGAGCACGTTCTACAGACAGAGTGCACAGTCTGGTGACCACAGCTAATAAGATAACACTGCGAGCTGGAAAATCACTAGGAGTAGATTTGCAATGTTCTCACCACACCGAAACTGCTGGTTGCATGAGCTGACAGATATGTCAATCAGCTTGAACTAATCCCCTCACAGCGTATACCTACAGCAAATCACCAAGCTGCACACCATCAATATGTACAATCGGTGTTTGTCAGTGATGCCCTAATGAAGCTGGGGTGGGGGAGAAAGAAATGTATCTGATTTTAGAGGAAAAAAAGGAAGCTGCCATGACTCCTGGGAGGAATGGATGATGTGACCGTCCACTGTCACTCTCTAAAGCAGAGGTGCAGCCCGGCTGTTCAATTCTGGTCATGTGCCTGAGGATTCAACTCCATCTGAGTCCATCCTGGGTCTGCAGGAACTCGGGGCTATGAAAAGACCTAGTTAACAAGGGCTAAACCCACTTAATTTAGGAAATATGTGGGGTTACCAGTCACATGAACATATTAAGCCTCAGATCTCAGGAGGACAAAAATCCATGAAAAAGGCCTTGCACAAACTCAAGGTCACTATTCATATTGAGGTTCTAGAAGGCACCACAGTGTCACTGTTGTCCCATCGTTCCCACTTTCCATGCAGGCAAGAAAAACACTTGATTTGTAAAGGGAAGGATTGGGACCCAGCAAATGATTGAATGACAATGAATAAAGTAAGACTAGACAGGTGTACAGTTGTACCCCTTGTCCCCTTGCTATCCGGCCCCACAGGAGCCCCCCTGGGACCCTGGGACCCTGGGACCCTGGGACCAGGCCTTCCCTACAGGAAGCATTCCACAAACATCAAACTGGACTGAGGGCTTTGCTGGGCCTTTGTAAGTTTTCCAGATACCTGTGACCCTCCAAAGGCTGTGACTCAGCCACCGGGACAGAGAAAGTGTGCGAAGGTCTTCAGAAGAAGTGGGAGCCTTTGGCAGGAAGCCCATGCTAGCAGGCGAAAGGCTCCATGCTGCCACCACTGGCTGGCTTCTCTCCTCCCTGGGGAGAATACAGCTCACTCTGCACTGGCCTCTGCATGAGCAGAGAAAAAGCTCCCAAGTAGCTAACCGGAGATCACCCTGTCAGAGCTGGGCTGAAGGATCTCAACTGTGTGGACAGAGGCGTCGATTAAGAAGGATGCGCCAGTAAATGCAACCTCAAGAAAGTCTTCCCAGGTCTACAAACATAGCAGCAATCCCAACGACAACCGCTGGTGTCGGCACTCAGAGTTCTCTTACACCTATGTTTCTACTTTATCCTTTTGTGTCCATTTTACAAATGGCTCCATCCTAAATATGGCTCCATCCAACATCATCCTACAACTGATTATTGCATTTTTTCATGCTCAGACTTGTGTGTTGAGAAAAAAAGAACCAAGAAAAGACAATACCATTGCCTTTTGGGCCACGTCCTGGGCCTGAACAAGGGGTTCTAGTGCTGCTGTCAAGAGGTTGAGGTAGAATCGGTGAAGCTGTATAGATGCTTTGGTGAAAGAATTCTAGATTTTGGAGGAAGAATAATGGCATGTCCATAGATCCAGCAAATCCACTCCTGGGAATCTGTCCCACAGGAAGAAAAAAAGATCAGTATCTTAGAACTGATAGAAAAGGATCTTGAAAGTGGCATTGCTCCTAGTGGCAAAAGTCCTTAGATAAGATGATTGCTCATCCCAAGATGAGAGGATTCCTGGAATTTGCTTCAGAATATTCCAAAAGGGTGGAGACACTGAAGCATAGGGCTGGGGTAGAGGAATAAAAGTAGACTGTGAATTGATAATCATGGAAGCTAGGTGATGAGACATAGGGGTCCATTATTCTGGTCTTTCTACTATTTAAGTATGCTTGAAAATTCCCACCACAATAAAACATTTTAAACAATGCATGCCTATTCTAAGGAAATGGCTGAATAATGGTATTTCTACTCCTTAGAGTATCATACAGGTATTAAAATTATCAATTCAAGCTATCCCAGGCTCTATAGCTTGATTTGGAAGAATTTTTGCAAAATATTTTAAGAAAGGCAGATACACACAAAGCACAGATTCCACTTTCGTAAAAGAAACAATGTCCAAGAAGTCCACACTGTGTGTGTGTGTGTGTGTGAATATAACAAAGTGTGGATGAGACTCCAGGAGGGTAAATACCAGGTTGTCGAGGACTGTGTGGACATGGTATTCCTCAGGTGATGTGCATAGAGAAAAAGGGAAGAAAGAGATGGGAGAGCCAAGTGAAAAACCAAAGAGCCACCTCACTGCACCAAGCATGTTCTACCGTTGACAGCACATTGTGCGGTTTCTTTGCCTCTCTCACTGGCTCCTCTGGCTTTTTCTGGTTCTCAGAAGCCCAGATTTCCTAGCCGTCTCTCACTCTTTGCCTGGGATTTGTGGCTGGAATTCCAGCAGTCACCTTAAAAAAAGTTTTCATTTTTCAATGTCACAGATTTTTGCTGTGTGCCTCTAACATGCTAGGGTTGGGCTGCTCATGCCTGAAATGTGTATCACTGTGAACCTGTGGACAACAAGGGGTTCCCTTCCCCTTGCTTAACAACAAGCTTCCCACCGCTGCCTAACACAATAACAGCCCATAGTAGTCATTTGCCTGTCTGGTGCTTAGTAACTTAGTAACTATCCCACAATAGTTGTCTTTGCTAAAAATCTGCTGAGCTGTGTTTTCACACTCCCTGATAAAGCAGGACGGAACCAGCTGCAACCAAAGTTGAGACTGGAGTTTGTACAGAGCAAGTCAGACTACCAGAGTTACCTTACAGTTCATTGTAACTCAGATGCCACACCTCTGATGACATCTCAGCAGCCGTCTGAACACGCGACACACATACAAGCATGATTTGTCAACACGCATGCTCAAGGAATCTTCCACACCCCTTCCCTGTGCACTTAGTGTGTTTTGCCACTTAGTTTCATTACATTATGCCCCATTTACCCTGCCTCTGTAACTTCCCAGACTCCTTTCTGAATGGGCAGTTGGGTTTCTCTCTCTCTCACACACACACACACACACACATCTTCTCATGGGCCTTGTAACAACACTTTCTCAGAAGACAGCAGCACCTGGTGTTTGTTTTTCTTACATCATGTGAGTGGGGCAGGCTCCTGCTTGGCAACAGGCCTCCCTAGGTCAGTCTCGGATAAGATAATTGGGGGTAGGCAAGGAAAGCTCTGCATGTTTAAGAAAACCCAGAAGAGGTGAATGTGGCCAAAGGCTAGTGGGAGGAGTGATGCCTGATGAGGGTGAAGAGGTAGACAGGGACCAGATCGTGAGAGCCTGTAGGCCACATACGGAGTCAGTATTTTATTAGAAGTGTAGTATCATCCTTTGGAAAGTCTTAAGCCTTGACTTAAAGTTTAATCAATAGAATTCAATAGGAAATGTGGGAGAATGCCTAATGGCAGGAGCATTCAATTCCACGGTGAAAGATTTTACAGTTTATGACTAGGCTAGAAATAGAGATTGGACATATGGAAATTGGTGCGGATGGAAGTTGGCGTGCAGTCTTTTGCTTGTATGGTACCCATCAATCTGTTACCACAGGCAGCTGCAGTCATTAGCAAAATGATATTTACTATTATCAATACCAATGAGCAAATTGAAGGTGGAGTTCACAGGGAAAGATGCTGGGTGCTGTGAGTAGTAAGCTTCCCAGCTGAGTGTGTGGTCCGTCTCTTTCTGAAAGCCTACCCCTTACCCCTCACTGCTTTTTTTTGGACTGGAGGCTTTCTGTACTGAGAAATTCTCAGGTCTTGGAAGAGGGAGGGGCGGTCTTTGGGGAAAAACAGAAGAATGGCCTGGCATTGCTGCAGGACTAGAAATTTCATTTACACTTCCTTGGCAATGTTAAGTCAAGGTAGGGGGTGCACTTCTGTTTCCTGGAGCTCCAGGAACAGCATCAGCTGCTCCTTTGCTGTCCCTTCAGGCCATCAGCCGAGCTCCTTGCCGGGTTCTGGTTGGGAAATTAGATTTCTGCTTGTTCTTGGGAACTCATCATTTGGCTACAGCAGTCTCCTCTTGGGATTTCAGAAAATACAATCTTCTGAATATAGTTGGTTCCATAAAATGATAGAGACCAAATCATGGATACAAAAGAAATGAAGATTCTGTTACATAAACTTCTGAAGTTATTGTTTTGTTCATATGTTTTTCAAAAAACAATTGAAATTTATTTTGTCTCTCTCTCTCTCACTATCCACTCTGCCTGTCAAAAAAAAATTTATTTTGACTTTGTAACTAAACTAAATTTCTCTTTACATTAAACTAGAAACCACTGCTTGAAAAAAGACAAAACTTTGCTATCAAATGGAAATGCAAAGAATAGTTCATAGTTATGATTCTGGTGGTGGTGATTAGCAAGCAGGAAAAGCAAATTCTTTGAAGAGGTGTTATTATTATCCCCATTTTACATACGTGGAAACTAAAGTGACTTTCCTTAGGTCAAATTGGCTAGTTAAATGGTGGCACGAAGATGCTAATTTCAGCTTATCAGACTGCAGAACCCAAATGCTTAATTATTTGTAATAAATTGCTTATTACAATGTTACATAAAGAAACAAAAAGCAGGGGCAGGTCCTGTGGCATAGCAGGTAAACCTACCTCCTGCGGTCCCCACATCTCATGGGGGTTCATGTCCCAGCTGCTCCACTTATGATCCAGCTCCCTGCTAATGGTCTGAGAAGATGGTCCAAGTATTTGGACCCCTGCCTCCCACGTGGGAGACATGGAAGAAGCTCCTGGCTCCTGGCTTCTGCCTGGCTCAGCCCTAGCCATAACGGCCATTAGGGTGTGAACCAGCAGATAGAAGATCATTTCTCTCTTCCTCTCTCTCTCTTCCTTTCTCTCTCTCTCTCTCTCTTTTTTTTTTAAGATTTATTTTATTTATTTGAAAGAGAGAGAGGTAGAGACAGAGAGGTCTTCCATCTGCTGGTTCACTCCCCAAGTGGCCACAATGGCTGGAGCTGTGCCAATCTGAAGCCAGGAGCCAGGAGCTTCTTCCAGGTCTCCCATGTTGGTGCAGGGGCCCAAGGACTTGGGCCATCATCCACTGCTTTCCCAGGCCATAAGAGAGAGCTGGATCAGAAGTGGAGCAGCTAGGATTAGAACCAGTGTCCATATGGAATGCAGGCACTTTACGCCAGGTCTTTTTTTTTT
Source organism: Lepus europaeus (assembly GCF_033115175.1). Lineage (NCBI taxonomy): Eukaryota > Metazoa > Chordata > Mammalia > Lagomorpha > Leporidae > Lepus > Lepus europaeus. Next base: position 52,050,000 of record NC_084833.1, on the reverse strand, counting down.
TTTTTAATTTTTTTTTTTTTGACAGGCAGAGTGGACAGTGAGAGAGAGAGACAGAGAGAAAGGTCTTCCTTTGCCGTTGGTTCACCTTCCAATGGCCACCGCGGCCAGCACACTGCGGCCGGCGCACCGCGCTGATCTGAAGCCAGGAGCCAGGTGCTTCTCCTGGTCTCCCATGGGGTGCAGGGCCCAAGCACTTGGGCCATCCTCCACTGCACTCCCGGGCCATAGCAGAGAGCTGGCCTGGAAGAGGGGCAACTGGGACAGAATCCGGCACCCCGACCGGGACTAGAACCCGGTGTGCCAGTGCCACTAGGCGGAGGATTAGCCTGTTGAGCCATGGCACCAGCCTAGGCCAGGTCTTTAACCCACTGTGCCACAATGCCGGCCCCTCTCCCTTCCTCTTTGACTTTTAGAAAAGAAAAGAAAAAAAAAAAAAAAAAAAAAAAGGAAAGGAAACCAGGATGCAAACCTACATAGATGATACAGTTGAAAAAGTATACACAGGAAAACAATCAGAAAGAAATATGCCCCAGATTGTCTGTAGGTCATGAGACTGTGTGTGATTTTTGTATTTTTCATATTTCTGAAACTTTAGATTGCAAGCATGTACTCCTTGAATAGCCAGAATGGGATAGCAACAGGCCAGGATTGGCAGACCTGTCAGTAGACCTCTCAGAATGAGGACACTACTTTAGATTCTCCAACCAGTACAGAATACTCTGGAGTTTCACCTATGCTCCATTTTATTTCTAATAATGCATCCTTTTATTAGAGTTTTCATAACAGCCTGGCTCATATATGAGCTCTTACTGAATTTATATCCATAGCAGCCTAGGCCTTTTCCACATGGACTGCCTAAAAAAAAAAATAAAAACAACTCAGGATCTCCCAATCTCTTCCTGTTCAGACAATGTTCTAATACGCTGAATTTTTACTTTTGCTGGGTATAATCTTATTAGTTATGGTACAGGATCCAAATCAATCAGATTTAGATAATTTTTGAACATTGATTCTTGCCTCTTAGGTGGAGCAGCTGGGTCTCAGACCAGCATCTATATGGAATGCTGACACTGCAGGTGGCAGCTTTATCCGCTATGCCACAGCACCAGCTCCCCCATCCCCATTTTATAAATGAGAAAACTGAGAACCGAAGGATTGAGTGAGTTGTCCAGAGTGACACTGTTCACCATGAGGCTGGCAGTAGAACTGGGTCTTTTCCTTGTCTTAGGTTCATTCCATTTCTCTCACACTGAAGCAAAATTGTGAAGCACTCTGGCTTCAGAGTTGGAACAGGCTCAGCTCCATCATGCATTAGCTGTATGCCCACACCCCTAGATGAGTCCCTTAAGGATCTGTGCCTCACTTTCCTCTTCTGTAGAATGGGAATGATAGTAGTTCCCATCTTGTGGAATTTTGTTGAATCATATGACTTAACACATAAATTGTACTTGAAATGATGAACAGCACAGCTCAGCATTAGCTGACATTAGATATTGCCCTTACACCAAATAAGTAATGTGGTAGAAATTTTAACAATCCCATAATAATAGCTCAAATATATGATAGATCTTTTATCACTCTCTCAACTATCACCAAACATCAATTAATAATCTTGCATTGCTCTAAGGTAACTGGGTAGAAATATTCTAGAGATCTATTTGAGAGGAAGGAGAATTAGCAGGCTTGGCCAGGAGCCCAAAGTGTCTCAAAGACAGAATTTGGACTGAATAAGAAAATTTTAAAATAAAACTCATTTCAAACCCTCGCACACTGCCCACATAGGGAGCTGTGGTGTCCATTCACGGTTTGGATCTTTTAATTCCCTCCCTTCTCTCCTGCTAGTGACCATATGTCATGACAAGCAGCCAGCTGGGTGAAGCTTAGACCATAATCAGTTCCCTCCCATAACAATGCCCCATTTTTTTTTACCCATCCAACAGTCATGGATTAATTATGAGCCCTGTCTCTCCAACAGGTGGTACCTGTGGTCACATGAACCTATCAGATCCACCTCCAAAATCAGACATTCAGGCCAGAATGTCTGGTATAAACGTTCATTAGTGGGGAGTGCAAAGGGGGGGGCAGGTGTGGTTTTCAACTTACCAGACTGCTCTTTGACTTGACATGTCAGAGTATGAGGCTGTTCCTAGAGTTGATGAGGCCCATAGTGGACTGTCAATATAAATTAGATTCCACTAAGTCCCCAGGTCACATCTAGCTGTTTCCAAGTGGTACACCAACATCAGGGTTTGGTTTGTTTTTTTTAAGATCGTTCCAATTTCAAGCATTGATCCATACACAAACTATCAAAACCTTTGAATTGTGCTTTTCAGCCTGTCTCTTGTACCCTGAAATGGCGTAAAAATCCTTTTTCGAGTTACATTTTCTGATTTGAGATCCAGAAAATAAAGTCGCCACAGTGTAAGGCCCAAAGTCTAGCAATGGCTGAGAAGGAAAGCACCATTTTTCAGCCATGACAATGCCAATAAGGCCCCTGAGGAGGCCACACCTCAGGGAAAATCTCACGCACGCTGGCTGAGTCATGAGTGCTACTGAATGCTGTCTTCATGGGGAGATGCTTTCTTTGAAAGGTGAACAAACTACAGTTATCCAGGCTTGGGCACTTGGCAGAGGTCCTCTTGAAAGTGAATTAAGTGAGCCTGCCACATTGAAAGAAACAAACGCCTGTTTTTTTGGGGTGGGAGTGGGGGTGGGAGGTCAATATCAGCATTTGAGCTGTCAAACGAGAATGTGAATTTTATACAACTTGTGTCCGCAGCTGCATGAGTGGTACCAATGTGAGAGATGAGCACTACCTGGGAATCTGAATGAGGTCCCCAAGGGGAGAGAAAGGAAGAGGGTTGAGCAACACCTTCCTAGAGAGTGGAGAGAAAGGAGGCATAGAGCAAGGGATACTCAAGATGAGCAATCAGAGATGTGGGGAAGAACCAAGGGAGGGTCATGGAAGGCAACAGAGGGAAGCAATCAGTGACACCAGCAGGGCAGGGAGAGGGAGCAGCCTCTTTGTGCATGGAGGACTCGGCCGTCAGAACTGTGCAGCGGGAGGGTGAGGCTGGCCAGACAGGACAACCCCGAGCAAGCCTGAGAGAAAGCAGCACGTGTCAGATACAGTTTCCGTGAGATGCTGGGGCTTCTGGCTGCGAAGTGGCTGGGGCTGGTGACCTGGGGAAGGCGCAGAATCCAAGGAGAGTTCTGCTTGCTTGTTAGTCTTTCTTGGCCATAGCTTAGGCATACCCACCTCTGCTTAGCCTGCCACATCTCAAATGCATTGTGAAGTGCAAGGTTAGGACATCCATATGTGGAATCTAACATGGACCCGCTGCTGAGAGGCTCTTCCAGCAAGAAGTCTTATGGAAATGAGAACCACCCTCCCCAAAGCCTTGATCTCTCGAAAGCTCAACTGCACTCCCTCATGAGGACCCCAAGGGTGCTTCTCACACCCTCTGCACTGAAGGGCCAGGAGTGTTTATGATGCTTTTGATAAAATGCACCAAAAGTGAGTTAAGCAGAAAAAGAAACTTAATAATGTATGTGATACAAGTCCAATTTTTAAGATTAGATTCCACAGTTACATTTTAATCAATATAATCAGAACCAGCATGACATAGGAAATAAGAAAAATTGCATAAACCTTACAGTTGATGAAATGGTGCATAAATGCGATTTATAAAAAAATCATTATATTCTTGTAACTTTTGTTCTATAATTGCAACTGTTGAAGTATGAGTAAAATTGTAACAAATTCTTATACTCACACTTAGAATGAACAATATAACCATATAAATATCTGAATTTTTTTTAAAAAATTATTTATTTGGAAGACAGAGTTATTGAGAGGAGGAGACACACACACACACACACATCTTCCATCCACTGGTTCATTCCCCAAATATCCTAGGAGATAGGCCAACCTGAAGTCAGGACCGGGAGCTTGTTCCTTGTGTGTGCAGGGGTCCCAGGACTTGAGCCATCTTCGTTTGCTTTCCCAGGCCATAGCAGAGAGCTGGCTTGCAAGTGGAGCAGTGAGGACTCAGCACGCATATGAATGCTGGTATTGCAGGTGGTGACTTAGCCCACTGTGCCACACCACTAGCCCCATCATATCTAAAATTTTCAATGTGAAAAAAAGGCCTGCTTATTCCTTATTAGCTTATTTAATCGAGATTAGGTTGATAACACACAACCGAGAAAGAACAATTTATACCTAAGCTCTGTATTTTGTTTTCCTGACACTCATAGTATAGACCCTCCCAGGTATCTGCAGACAGAAAAAAAAAGCAGTTGCAGGAAGGATGCATATATTTTACCTTTTCTACAAAATAAGTCAGATGATTCTGTGTTTTTAAAATTCATCTTCAATCCTCCAATTGCTGCCAGCAGAACAACGTAACCTGTAGACTTGTGGTTAAACTTCATTGATTTCTCGATAAAAAGAAACAGATTCTAAATTTAGGAATTGCCTTCACACAGGTCTTCACTTGGTGGAAATAAAATTTTAAAATATACTTTCAAATGTGGTAAGTGCTCAGTGATAGCATTTCACAGACACGCAGAAACAAGATCATTGCTTCGTGATAAGTGATGTCACACTGGGGAACATGTCCCAGCAATCCACGGGAACTCAGTCCTTCCAGGCTTCCAACTCTTTTGTGCCTTCAGCTCTTATCTGTCATGGAAAACAATGTGCTGATTCCCTCTTCACAGGGGAGTCTTGTGATCACCCAAATTACCAAACTTTCAGACAAATAAACAAGTCTGGGTGATCAAAATGGCTGCTTGTCTTGCAGAAAAATGAAGTTTATTCCAGAATTCAAATATTCTTCCTAAAGTTTTTCTTCTCAAAAATTACCTCTACCTGCAGCAACAATCATTTATAATCAGCTTCCATATTATCACGTAATAGAGGGATAATTTAACATATTGACCCTTACCAAAGTCGTAATTTTCACTCTAACTAAACATGATGTTTAGTTCAGCTGCTTTCTTTTTGTTACTGAAAAGTTTGCCAGTGAAGAAAGCAATGCATTGATTTGCATTCTGGTACAAGCTCCGTGATCTGACTGTGCCATAATACTGCAAGGAACATCTTTCTACCCAAAATACAAAATCTAGATCACATGTGTTTGTGATGGACTACGTCAGAAGTTATGAAGTTCAGGGTGAGCTGGGTTTCTGGAAAACTGACAAAAAAATAAAATTATTTCTTCATATCACCATCTTGCCCATTATGTCAACAGCATAAATACTAAGAAGAATGTGCCTTGTTAGGAATATCTGTGCATCTGTCAAATTTCAGCAAAATATAAGTTTGTGGAAAATGGAATTATAAATTGATTTTCTAGAAAAAATATTTTGAAATTATGCATATTGGGGGGTCTTCAAAACATTCATTAGAAACATGTATTACGAAAATACTATGCATAGATTTCAAATTTCTTGCACCCAAATCAACTTACCTCAGTGCCATTTTCCATGAACTTCTTAAAGTAGCCTTGCTCACTTTATAAGCCTTTAGCGTTCTATGAATTGGTTTTTCTTATTGTAAGAGCTATGCCATCTTTTTATTTTTTAAAATTGAGTTGAGAAGCAGAGAGACAGGGGAAGAGAGAGAGAGACAGCCAGCGCTTCTATCCCATGGTTCATTCCCCAGATGCCTGCAATGGGCAAAGCTGGACTGGGATTGGACCTGGGAGCTGGAAAATAATGCAGGTGTCTCGTGGGGGATGGAATGAACCCAGTTACTTGATCCATTACACTGCCTTCCTCTATTGAGAGCTGGAATGGAATTCCTACAATGGAATCCAGGACATGGGAGTCTTCCATGGTTGGCTGAACACCCTGTGGTTTCATTAAAAATTTACATTTATTTATTTGAGAGGGGGAGGGGAGGACGAGAGAGAGATCTCATCCACTTGTCTCCCAGGTCTCCAACATGGGTGGCAGGTACCCAACCCTTGCACCATCACTGCTGCCTTCCATGGTCTGAACTGGCAGGAAGCTGGAGTGAGGAGCAGAGCTGGGCATCACACCCTAGCACACTGATGGGGTCAGAGATCTCCCCGCTGGCATTGTGACCACTGCACCAAGTACGCGCCACTCCTATGGTGTCTGTATCTGGGTTTTTTGTTGTTGGTTTTTTTTTTTTTTTTTGGCTTTGTAAAAAAATGTTTATTTATGTATTTAAAATGCGAAAGGAGAGAGGAGAGAAAGAAAGAACGAGAGAAAGAAAAGAAAAGAAAAGAAAAGAAAAGAAAAAGAAAGAAAGAAAGAAAGAAAGAGAAGGGAGGGAGGGAGGGAGGGAGGGAGGGAGGGAGGGAGGGAGGGAGGAAGAATATTTATCTGCTAGTTCACTCCCCCAATGCCCGTAACAGCTGGGTCTGAGCCAAGCTGAAGCCAGGAGCCAGGAACTCAATCCAGGTCTCTGATGGAGATAGCAGGGGGACAACTACCTGGGTCATCTTCCACTGCTTTCCCAGGAGCATTAGCAAGGAGCTGGATCAGAGCAGGAGCAGCTGGGACTGGGGCTGGCACTCATTTGGGATGCTGGAGTCACAGGCTTAACCCACTGTGCTACACTGCTAGCCCCTAGGGTACCATTTTAAAGTGGCACCTGAACCGTGTTCTATGCCCCAGATCCACATATTTGTGATCCAGCACCTTTGGTGGCATCCCCTAGTAATGTCTCAGTGATCATGTATGGTCTTGTAAACCCAGCTACTGAATGCTGCTTTATAAGAAGCCTGTAAAGAACTAATGACTGGGGCCAGCACTGTGGTGTAGCAGGTAAAGCCGCCGCCTGCAGTGCCAACATCCCATATGGCTGCCGGTTTGAGTCCCAGCTGCTCCACTTCTTTTTTTTTTTAACTTTTATTTAATAAATATAAATTTCCAAAGTACAGCCTTTGGATTACAGTGGCGTTTTCCCCCTCATAACTTCCCTCCCACCTGCAACCCTCCCATCTCCTGCTCCCTCTCCCATCCCATTCACATAAAGATTTATTTTCAATTATATTTCAGAATATCAATTTAGTATATATTAAGTAAAGATTTCAACAGTTTGTACCCACACAGAAACACAAAGTGTAAAGTACTGTTTGAGTACTAGTTATAGCATTAATTCACATTGAACAACACATTAAGGACAGAGATCCTACATGAGGAGTAAGTGCACAGTGACTCCTGTTGTTGATTTAACAATTGACACTCTTGTTTATGGCGACAGTAATCACCCGAGGCTCTTGTCATGAGCTGCCAAGGCTATGGAAGCCTTTTGAGCTCGCCAACTCCGACCTTATTTAGACAAGGTCATAGTCAAAGTGGAAGTTCTCTCCTCCCTGCAGAGAAAGGTACCTCCTTCTTTGATGACCTATTCTTTCCGCTGGGATCTCACTCACAGAGATGTTTCATTTAGGGTTTTTTGTTTGTGTGTTTGTTTTTTGCCAGAGTGTCTTGGCTTTCCATGCCTGAAATACTCTCATGGGCTTTTTAGCCAGATCCGAATGCCTTAAGGGCTGCTTCTGAGGCCAGAGTGCTGTTTAGGACATCTGCCATTCTATGAGTCTGCTGTGTATCCCACTTCCCATGTTGGATCATTCTCTCCTTTTTAATTCTATCAGTTAGTATTAGCAGACACTAGTCTTGTTTATGTGATCCCTTTGACTCTTAATCCTATCATTATAATCAATTATGAACTGAAACTGATCATGTTGACTAGTGAGATGGCCTTGGTACATGCCACCTTGATGGGATTGAATTGGAATCCCCTGGCACATTTCTAACTCTACCGTTTGGGGCAAGTCCGATTGAGCATGTCCCCAATTGTACATCTCCTCCCTCTCTTTTTCCCACTCTTATATTTAACAGGGATCACTTCTGATCCAACTCTGCTATGGCCTGGGAAGGCAGTAGGATATGGCTCAACTCCTTGGGGCCCTGCACCAAAGTGGGAGACTAGGAAGAAACCTCTGGCTCCTGGCTCCTGGCTCCTGGCTTCAGATTGGCACAGCTCCACCATTGCAGCCATTTGGGGAGTGAACCAGCAGATGGAATCAATCAATCAATCAATCTCTCTCTCTCTCTCTGCTTCTATATAACTCTGCCTTTCAAATAAATAAACCTTAAAAAAGAAAAACTAGTGATTATATCGAACATCTGCTTCTATCATATTTTCATCAAGAAATTTTATTCCAACATTTTTTAAAAATAATTCTTGCTTGGTTTTTAAGTGTACACTCCACTTAACTTTTGACAGGTGTCTTTCTTGACTAGATAGAACACTTCTACAGATGACAACACCGTGTTTAAGCATGTCACTATCAGTGAAAGCCGCAAACCTGTGCTCCATGTATGAGGTGTCGCATTTCCAGGGACAGCACATGTGAATGCTTGGGGGCTTGCTTTTCAGAAGCGCTTCCATTGTTATTGTTTAGTTTACTACTTGTAGTTTCAGAAAAGTTGCATCTTTTCTCACAGTGGAACCTCTTTGGCCATCTGTGAATTAAAGTTAATAATAAGTATCACAATTTTACTTCCTGAGGGCTGGCTTTGTGGCATAGAGGGCAAAGCCGCTGCCTGCAATGCAGGCATCCCATATGGGTGCCAGTTTGAGTCCCTGGTGCTCCACTTATAATCTAGCTTCTTCCTAATGGCCTGGGAAAAACAGAGGAAGATGGCCCAAGTGCTTGGGCCCCTACCACCCTAGTGGGAGACCCAGATAAGGCTTCTGGCTCCTGGCTTCAGCTGTGGCCCAGCCCTGGCCATTGTGGCCATCTGGGCGGAATGAACCAGCAGATGGAAGAGATCTCTCTCTCTCTCTCTCTCTTTCATACAAATAAATGTATATTTTTTAAAAATCTTCCTTAATTTAACTGAATATGTGAAAGTTAAAACAAGCTTGGTAAAAAAAAATTAAATGGTTATTAAAATGTTCATTTTTACAAACTTAGGTTTTCTCAGATTTTTATAAACGTTTGAGTTGCAGCTGGTAGATATGAACAGATGGCGTGTTATCACGTAGTCCTGCTGCGTTTGTCACATGCTTGCCCACACGCCCTGCCCCACCAGAGGCTTCACACTGTGCACTGGGGTTATACAGCAAGGTCAACTTGTTACAAAAGTACCTCACTACTTCCTCTTTATTTTTTGCATTTAGCTTATTCCAAGCACAAAACAGCTTGTTAACCCACAGGTGTAGCACTGGTTTAGCATCAAAACTTTATTAAGATCTTTAATTGTCTTTCTTCCCAAAGCACAATTCTCTCATCTTCTTTTTTTTTTTAACTTTTATTTAATGAATATAAATTTCCAATGTACAGCTTATGGATTACAATGGCTTCCCCCTCCCATAACTTCCCTCCCACCCGCAACCCTCCCCTCTCCCACTCCATCTCCCCTTCCGTTCACATCAAGATTCATTTTCAATTCTCTTTATATACAGAAGATCAATTTAGTGTACATTAAGTAAAGATTTCAACAGTTTGCACCCACATGGAAACACAAAGTGAAACATACTGTTTGAGTACTAGTTATAGCGTTAAGTCACAATGAACAGCACATTAAGGACAGAGATCCCATATGAGGAGCAAGTGCACAGTGACTCTTGTTGTTGACCCAACAAATTGACACTCTAGTTTATGGCGCCAGTAACCACCCTAGGCTCTCGTCATGAGTTGCCAAGGCTATGGAAGCCTTCCAAGTTTGCCAACTCTGATCATATTTAGAAAAGGTCATAAAAGACAGGGTGAGGATAGTAACCAATGATCCTAAGAGTGGCATTAACCAGGTCAAAACAATTATACAGCATTAAGTGGGGAAGAGGACCATCAGTACACACAGGTTGGGAGTAGAGCCATTGGTGGTAGAGTAGAGGTTATGGTTACAAAGGAATGAGGCCCAAGTGCACTAGACAGGGTCTAGAACAAAGGACAGAGTCATTATTAGAGGAGCTAAGAAAGGTGCTGTCTAAGCTACAATTAAGTTTTCTGATTGAGAGGCAAATAGAACCTGACAGAAGGGGCTTGATAATAATCTGTGGGCTTTAGGCCTTGTAAGTTGAGAGGCCTAGACCTATCTATCTCTTCACATGGGGTACATCCTAAGGGAGGTGTGAACCTCCTAGGGGAAGGCACTCTGTTGACTTTTATTACTTGGCTGGCCTGGGAGGAGAGCTGGCCAGGTAAAGGCAGGGGGCATCTCTAACAAGAAATTTACAGTTCTGCCTGCAATGTTGCTGACCCTACTTGGCCATCCCCTCAGCTGCAGTGGTCACTTTGGAAGCTGGGCTGAGTGAAAGGCTTTTCAGCTTAGAGCCAATAAGATCTGTGGCTCTGACCTGGGCATCCTTCGATTCCAGGGCAGGTCCATTTCCAGTGATCCAACTCTTGGCAGAGCTGCCAGGGCTCTTCACAAGTTGACTTCTGCTGAAGCCCAGGCTTACCACATTGAAAGCCACTGCAGTAGACTGGCCTGTTGGGTCTCCTTGAGGGCAGATCACTGTACAGATCAGCCACTAATAGGCCTGCCACCCATTGCTTCTGATGCCTAGCTTTCTTTTCCTCCTGGTTTTTGTTAAAGCAGACCAGAGGATGCAAGTCAAGGGAGTGCCCGTGTCCCATCTCTAATCTTCGGTGGCCTGAACTAAAAGTCTATAGTCACAGGCATGTTCTGTAGTACTTTTTCTAAGGTAGACAATGCCCATGAGGAAAATTATTTTCTCACTTAAAAACTTTCTTTCCCTTTGGTCTGAAAGGGAGGTATTTTCTACTTACCGTTTACTTCGATGATGGCGAAGTAAATCTAGCTATGGAATTATAATTTAAGCTCTTATTTTGGCTATGCTATTACAGAAAAATGTTAGCCATCTCTTTTATAAGGTCTAAAGATTAAATTATGCGTCCTACAGATTCCTTCATAATAGAATTAGTTTCCTACCTTGAAGAGAATAGAGAAATGAAAGAACAAGTTGGGCTTAGAATAGAGAAATGAGGGAGCAAGTCCTAGATTGCTTCTCTTATCTTCTTTAATTTGTCCAGTACTGGTTCCTCTGAGCAAATCCAGCCACCATCATCTTAGTCAAAGTAAACCATTCTTCTCACCTTCAGTCATTCATAATCTTATTCTCCCAGTTTAGCAAAGCAAAACTGCCTTCCTCTGTACCTGCCATCAATTAGAGAAGGGGAAGAGAGAATTGGGGGCAGGAGGTGATTGATCACACGGTTGTTAATGATAATACAAATACTAACGATTTTGTGTTTCTGCCCTTGTAACAGCACTATTTATTCTAAAGTAAAATTGAAAACTATCTGAGGAAGCATGAGAAATTAGATAAATGGCAATATACCTTGATCAAACAGTATTCAGCTATTAAATAAATGAAAAGTGCCTAGTAAAGCTATAATGATTGTTCTTGGGTAGTGATCTTTCTGCTTTGCTTTTATATTAAATTTCTTAAAAAGCAAACTTTTTAAAAACTTCAAAAAGTTCATGAAAAATGAAATTAAAATATCAGTTTATTTTGGTGCAAAAATATTTGAAATTCATACATGATTTTTTCATAATATATATTTCTCATTAACTTTTGAAAGATCACTCAGGTATTTCTTTTTTAAAAAGGATTATTATTTGAAAGGCAAAGTTACAGAGAGGAGAGGAAGAGGAAGAGAGAGAGAGGGAAAGAGAGAGAGAGATCTTCCATCCGCTGACTCACCCCTCAAATGGTCACAATGGCTGGAGCCAGGCCAGGCTGAAGCCAGGAGCAGGAGCTTCTTCTGGGTCTCCCACATGGGTGCAGGGGCCCAAGCCATTTTCCCCTGCTTTCCCAGGTGCATTAGCAGGGAGCTGGTTTGGAAGTGGAGAAGCTGGGACTTGAACAAACGCCCATATGGGATGCCTGTGTGGCAGGCAATGGCTTCACCTGCTATGCCACAGTGCCAGCTGGTCACATATTTCTTTATATTTAAAGCTATGTTTTAAAATATAAAATCATTTAAAACAACATAATTCAATAAGCGCTTTTTGAGTGCTGGCCATGTTCTATATGCTATGTTAGGAAAATCACACTCTGATAAACTGTGTCGTTTATGTTTTGCAAAGGATGATAGAAATTATTTCCAAAAAGCCCAGTAGTAGAATTTTAACAAAGATATCCTAAGGACTCAAACAGATAAATGAGCCATAGATATGGTTAGATCATTTACAAAAGACGGACTGAAAATGTGAATGTCCGTGGGGGTGGGCAGTGGGAGGGAATCTTCAACTCTAGTAACCAAAGAAGTGCCAAGAAAACAGCTAGATGTGCCACATTTTCAGTTCTAAATTGTTGGAAATGTTAAGCAGAATGTGTATCACTGGCCGGGGGGGGGGGGGGGGGGGGGTTGGAATGCTGGTTCTCCCCCAAACAGTGAGTGGCAGCAGAAAGAGGAGCAAATGTTAGCATTTCAGAACCTCTCTGGATTTCCACCAACGTTTACACAATGCCCATTCGTTCTTTCAGGCTGGAGTGGAACTCACACCCAGCCCCAGTCTCAACCGCCAAGGTGTAACCTGATCCCAGGTCAGCTGCACGCTGACTTCCTGCGCTCCACAGTCACACACTTCGTTGTTTTGATAGGATGCAACTTGAAATGTCATCAGGAAAATTAGCCGTCTTTCATTTCCTCTGGTTATCCTCGAATCTAAGGTACAAAGGTGGGCAGAGAAACCTGTGGGAAGCACTTCCCTGTGCCCTGGGGTGAGGCACACACACACACACACACTGATGACAACACCAGAGGCCACTGCCCATCCCTCCCCCGGAATTCTTGCCTAGCAGGAAAGCCCCGGTTTCTGAGACGGAATGAAAAGTAGTGAGAGAGGCATCTTTCAGCCAGAGCATTAGAGAAAGTCTTTTCTGAAATTCCTGCTTCCTTCTTGGAAGCCAATTTGAAACTGGTATTTCAGAAGCAACTTTGTGAAGTGTGCCCTCTGCTGTACTTCAGAGCAAATACAGCCAAGATCTCCACACTGGGACAGAATCCGGCGCCCTAACCGGGACTAGAACCCGGTGTGCTGGCGCCGCAGGAGGAGGATTAGCCTATTAAGCCGCAGCGCCGGCCTTATATACATATATATTTAAAGATCTATTTATTTTATTTGAAATCAGAGTTACACAGAGAGAGAAGGAGAGGCAGACAGAGAGAGGTCTTCCATCCGATGGGTCACTCCCCAGTTGGCCACAATGGCCGGAGCTGAGCAGATCCAAAGCCAGGAGCCGGGAGCTTCCTTCAGGTCTCCCACATGGGTGCAGGGGCCCAAGGCCTTGGACCATCTTCTACTGCTTTCCCAGGCCATAGCAGAGAGCTGGATAGGATGTGGAGCAGCCGGGTCTTGAACCGGTGCCCGTATGGGATGCCGGCACTGCAGGCCAGGGCATTAACCCGCTGCACCACAGTGCCAGCCCCAGGCATGTTTTTATTGTAGAAAATTATTAGTGTGGAAAACCACACAGTCACCCATTCAGACACAAAACTTGTCACAACACACATCAAAAACAAGATGAGCATTCAAATATTAGCCCAAAGAAGGCTTCAGACTTCACCTACACCCTTCGGAGTGGTAGAAAGTTCTTCCTGGCCAAACGGGTGTCCAGGCCACGGTGTCTCAGGCAGCACAGCACTGGGCCATTTCTGAGCACTGTCTGATTCAGTGGCCTCTGGGATTCCTGTGGGAATTCTGCAGTGCATACAGGAAAGCAATCTTACCTCCAGGCAGTGTGCTCCCAGCAGCCCCCAGCTGGTCACAGGAGCACCAGAGAAGTGCAGCCGAACAATTTCCAGGGTCATTGTGTGCACAAAGAGGCCAACAGCTTGACTGGCGTGCCCATGCTCCTGGAAACCAGAGAGTTCCCTAAATGATTCCCTTCCAGCCACTCTGGGCTGCCAGAGAGAGCAGAGAGACGGCAGGGAGGGGTCTGGGGGGAGGGCAACAGCAGTGTTCATGAACTTCAGGGAGATCAAGGACCCTGCTGTGCATCGTGTGGATGGCAGGGGCAGGGTTACACGTGTCTTGTCTTCACCTCCTGGATGCAGACGTTGTCTGCCCTTGGTGCTTGGTTACTGTGCATCTGAACCACAGCACCCCAGAAACAACGTTAGGGCCTGGCCAATCTGCAGAATGATTTTATCACTAAATGTCATTCTTCATGTCGTGTATCAGAACAGCATACTGTTGGGACAGAAGTGTAGAAAAAATATTTCCAGAGAAGAGCCACTCAGGATTCCGGCTCTAGACCCCAGGGGCACACAGTCCTTGTGATGGATCTGGGAGGTACAGGCGAGAGGATTGAGGACAAGCACTGAGCAGCAGTGGGCGGGGGCCTTCTGAGAGCAGTGGCCCAGGGGGACAAATTCTGTGTCCAGGGCTAGCATCGCTTCCCTCCCTTTTGTTTCTTCCTCTGAGTATTTATTTACTTGAAAGGCAGAATGACAGAGTGGGAGAGAGAGAGAGCTTGATCTTCCATCCACTAGTTCACCCCCCAAATGCCAGCAACAGCCACAGCTTGGCTAGGCCCAAACCAGGAGGTGGGTACTCCATCCAGGTCTCCAACGTAGGTGGCAGGGACCCCTGTACTTGAACCATCATCACTGCCTCCCAGCGTGAACATCAGCAAGAAAGCTTGATGGGAAGCAGAGGAGCTGGGACTTGAACCAGCACTCCCAGTCGGGTGTCCCAGCTGGCGGCTTAACCCTTTGTGCCACAACACCCACCTTGCTTCCACTGGTTTTAAATCTGATCCAATGTCCAGACCCAGCGAAACCAGGTAAGCAAGGGGACTATGGGTTTCAGGGTCCCAGCAAAGGATAGCTGTTACACTCTATCTAACAGGTTAAATAAGGAGAGTTTAGGGAAGGTTTTACTTGTAAGGGCTGAAGGAAGCCGCAGGCACGGTGACATACTCCGGGGTAGCCAGAGCAGAGAGTCATTACCATCCCAGGCCTGTAGGGACAGAGGTCGGGAGAGAGGACCAGGCCCCCAAGGGAAGCACTGAGCACAAGGACCTGGAGTGGAGCTGTGGCCCCAGCTGAAGGACACAGCCAGTCTGTTGTTCGGCATAAGACGGTTCTGGAAAATGAACAGCTCAGCTTCACTCTTCCTGCCCTCTGACTTCTTGCCTGTGTCTTCCATTGGCCAAACCCAGTGAGAAGCTAGAAGGTCAAAGAGTCATTTGATGCAACCAGCCCATGAAGCCAGGCTGGAAGAGAACAGGGCAGGGTGAAGCTGGGTGTGAAGTTGAACTTCAGGACAGGTGAAAATTTAGGGTGGCTGGCGCCGCGGCTCAATAAGCTAATCCTCCACCTGCGGCGCCGGCACACCGGGTTCTAGTCCCAGTCAGGGCGCCGGATTCTGTCCTGGTTGCTCCTCTTCCAGTCCAGCTCTCTGCTGTGGCTAGGGAGTGCAGTGGAGGATGGCCCAAGTGCTTGGGCCCTGCACCCGCATGGGAGACCAGGAGAAGCACCTGGCTCCTGCCTTCGGATCTGCACGGTGCGCCAGCCACAGCGGCCATTGGAGAGTGAACCAATGGTAAAGGAAGACCTTTCTCTCTGTCTCTCTCTTTCTCACTGTCCACTCTGCCTGTCCAAAAAAAAAAAAAAAAGAAGAAGAAGAAGAAAGAAAAAAAGAAAATTTAGGGTATAGCGGCTTTTCCCAATCTGTACTAACATGTGGAATGGCGCAGTCCATCGGCTAAAGATTCAGGGTTTATCCTTAAAGGGGTGGATATCCAAATGCTAGCCCTACCACTCTCTGACTTTGTAACTTCAACTCAGTTAAGTCTGCTGGGACTGGCATTGTGGTGTTGTGAGTTAAGCCGCTGCCTGCAACACCAGCACCCTGTTATGGGTGCCAGTTTGAGTCCTGGCTGCTCTACTTCTGATCCAACTTCCTACTAATGTGCCTGGGAAAGCAGTGGAAGATGGCCCAAGTCCTTGGGCCCCTGCATCCATGTGGGAGACCCAGAAGGAATTCCAGACTCCTGGCTTTGGCCAGCCCAGCCCTGGCTGTTGCAGTCATTTGAGTAGTGAACCAGCAGTTGGAAGCGCGTTCTCTCTCTCTCTCCCTCCCTCCCTCCCTCCCTCCCTCCCTCCCTCTCTCTCTCTCTCTCTCTCTCTCTCTCTCCCTCCCTTCTGTAACTTTCTCTTTCAAATAAATAAATAGCTCTTTCTAAAAATTAAGTCTCCATTTCCTCATCTGTATAATGGAGATGTGGTTCCTCACTGTTTATTTGCACCCAAGTGTGTGTGTTGGGTTTTTCTTTTTTAAGCTATAATCACTTGACTTGTTGAAAAATCCATCCTCTTTTTGTTTTGTTTCCATTTTTATTCATTTGAGAGACAGAGACAGAGAAAGTGCCCATGTGCTGGCTCATTTTCCAACAGAAGAAAAGTAGAAAAATGAAATAATCTTGTATTTTTAAAGAAATTGGGTCAATAATTTAAAATCTCATAAACAAAACTCCAGGCAAATCTGGCTTCATGTTTACAAAAGAAATGATACCAATCCCTCTCCAAAATTCTCAGATAACAGAGGCAGAGGAAATATTTTCCAACTTCTTTTATGAGATTCGTATAAACTTGATAGTAACATCTGACCAGAAAAGTACCAGATGGAAAAATTACATGTCAATATATTCACAAACACAAATGCAAAATTCTTAAAGCAAGATAATACATCAAGATTCAATTGTATTTATCAGATTTTTTAACACTTGAAATCAATAAAACTCACCCAACTAACAGTAAGAGAGTGTTAGGAAGCAAATTTCATAAAATCAACATCAATTTTTAGCAAACTAAGAATAGCAAGTTTCTTAATCTAAAAAGGGGTAGTTATAAAACAGCATTTAGAGGGGCCAGCACTGTGGTATGGTGGGTAAATCCACTGCCTGCAGTGTCGGCATCCCATAAGGGTGCCAGTTTGAATCCCAGCTGTTCCACTTCCGATCCAGCTCTCTGCTATGACTTGGTAAAGCAGTAGAAGATGGCCCAAGTCTTTGGGCCCCTGCACCCATGTGGGAGACCCAGAAGAAGCTCCCTGACTCCTGGCTTCAGATGGGCCCAGCCCTGGCAGTTGTGGCCATTTGGGGGGTGAACCAGCAGATGGAAGACCCCCCCCACCTCTGCTTCTCTGTAACTCTTCCTTTCAAATAAATAAATAAATATTTAAAATAAACAAAAAACCCCAATACAGCATATAGGGGGCTGGCACAGTGGGTTAAAGCTCTGGCCTGCAGCGCTGACATCCCGTATGAGTGCCAGCTTGTGTCGTGGTTACTCCACTTCTGATCTAGATTCCTGCTAATGCCCTGGGAAAGCAGCAGAGGATGGTTCAAGTGCTTGGACTCTTGTACCCACCTGGGAGACCTGGAAGAAGCTCCTTGCTCCTGGCTTCTGCCTGGTCCAGCACCAGTGGTTGAGGCCATTTGGGGAGTGAACCAGTGGATGGAAGACCTCTCTCTCTCTCTCTCTCTCTCTCTCTCTCTCTTTCTGTCTCTACTTCTCTCTGTAACTCTGCCTTCCAAATATATAAATAAGATTTATTTTATTTATTTGAAAGGCAGAGTTACAGAGAGGCACCCATATGGGTGCAGAGGCCCAAGCACTTGTGCCATCTTCTACTGCTATCCCAAGCCATAGCAGAGAGCTGGATCAGAAGTGGAGCAGCCAGGACTGGAACCAGCACCCACATGGGTTACCAGCACTGCAGGCAGCAGTGCTACCCTCTATACCACAGTGCTGGCCCCCAAATAAATCTTTTTTAAAAAAATAACATATAAGAAGCATCACACGAGTAAATGTTTAAGTGTTTTCCCATGAAATTTAGAATAAGTCAGGCATGCAACATCTATTCAAAAACACACTGGAAGATGAGCCAGTGTAATAGGCAAGAAGAAAATAAATAAAAAGTATAAGAGTGGGAAAGGAAGAAACGAGAAACACATCATCATTATGTGATTGCATTAGAATCTTCCCACAGGCAAACTATTAGAGCTCATGAGTTAATCTGGCAACGTTTCTGGTACAAGATCAATACAGCAATCATGGTTCAGTGCTGAAAACAGAAGCCACTAGGTGTATTCTGAGTACAAAATGTTTAATCCCTATTTAGGGGCTGGCACACTCTAGAAAGAGCTGGAGTAGCAAAAGTGCTGACGGTAGCTACTCTCATAGCTCCCAAGAGCTGCAACCAGAGATCAGAGAGGTGGCATGAAAGGCTGCAGCCCAAGGTGGCTCTGAGACTACTGAAAGGTGCCGAACTGAATCTCTGAGAACTTCACACCTACTGCTGGAGTCTGCATTTGTGAGATGAGTTGCCAAGAAATTTCCAAAAGCTACTGTGAGCTGTGTGCCCATGTAGCTGGTTGCAGGTGCCTGTACAACAATGCCTTTGCCTTCATTTTCAGCTTCCAAAGCTTCTGCAAATCCTCTTTGGCATTAGGAACTACACAGGCGAGGGGAAGTGCAAGGTGGACTGATGCCAAGTTATCAACAAGCAAGCACAGTCAACGTAAGAAAAAAAAAAAGCGCAGCTCTGGTTTCCCATCTGAGCATCAAGTAGAAAGTTAAATCTCAAAGGTGATTATAATGATTTAAAAAAAAAATCTAAGCAGTCAGAAATAAACTTAATGAAAGTTGTGCATATTTCTGAGCATAAAGCTAAAAACCAGGACTGAAATTTAAAAAGTCCAACTAAATCAAGGAATAAATCATGCTTATATGTAGGCATATGAATAAACTAGCAGAGGAATCACCACCCAAGTCGCAAAATCACTCAAAAAGTGACAGGTTGGTGTTTTATCAATGCTTTATTATTGTGGCAAATTACCATCGCCAGGTTGGGGGTGTTTGTGATCTGGCAACGTATAACGGAGACAGAATCCCTACAATATAAGAGCAAAATGGGCAACAAATGTGAATGAGCACTTGACAAGAGTGTCCAAATGGCAAACAAGCACACAAGAAAAAAATTAACTTCATTAATCATCAAAGGATGCATAATAAAACCTCAATATAGTGCAAGCAAACATCTTCAGAATTATTAAGAATGGCAGGGTACCAAGTGCTGGAAATGATACAGAGCAACTGTGCATCCGACTCTAGACGGGTGCAACCACTGCTGCAGCTATTTTGCAAGATCTGTTGTAGCTGAACATAGAAAAGCCCTGCCGTGGTTTATACACAGTGTGTCCCCCAAGGATTCATGTGGAGGAAGCTTGGTTCTGAGACTGACCATGCTGGGAGATGGTGGGACCTGCAAGAAGTAGGGTTCGGGAGAAGGTAAGTAGGTCACAGGAGTGCTGCCCTGAGAACTGATATTGACCTTGTTGTCTGAGTACTCATGAGAGTGAGTTGTTAGAAAGAGCAAGGCCGGCCCCACCCCACTACGGGACTGCTTCCGTTGTGACATGGCCATCAGACCCTCACTGGAGCCAGCAGAGGCCGGTGCCATGCTCTTGGACGCCCAAACTGTGAGCCCCATAAGCCTCTTTTCTTTATAAAGTACTCACAGATATTTGTTATAACAATGGACAATGAACTAATGTAACCACTCCATCCTAGCAATTACACTCTTACCTACATGCCCAACAGAACAGGGACATTTATTAACAAAACATGGTGGACAAGACCCCCAGGAACTGTGTGACACAGCAGCTATGGCTTGAGATCACCAGAACCAGACAGGCACATTGCATGTGCAATGCCTTGCATGCAAGACGTCTACCAACTACAGAGCCCCTCTCTTCCCCACTGCTGCGTGCCTCCTGTTCTCAGACTCAAGTGACTGAATTTTGAGAAAGGCAGGCAAAGGCTGCTCGTGCACACCAGTCTGTTTTTCTTCTCCTCCTGGGCATTCATGGAAACTCTACCTCCCAGCCTTCCTTGCATTTAAGTGAGGCCCTGCACCTGTGTGGACTGGGTGGAGGAACAGAAAAGGAGTGATATAGACCACTTGAAAGGCTTGACCCAGAAAAAAACTCCCTCTTTCCCCCATCTGCCTGGAGAGGACGTCACTGAGCCAGAGCTGGAAGCATCAGTGTAGATGACACAGTCTGAATGGTCCCTCACCTGCCCAGGAGTTCAGGCCATGTGGGTTCATCTGGTGTGTGGACATCCCCCCACAAACAGGGGGGTGACCATCTGCTCCTGATGAATTCAGAGATCGGTTGCCTCCATCCCTTCCTGATTTCAGTCTCCCTCGCTCATCTCCCAGCCCACAGCTCTTCACACTTCTGTCTGTGACCCAAAGGTTCAAGCACTAAGCCAGTCCGACTACAGGAAGCTCAGGATCTCTCTCTCTCTCTCTCTTTTTTTTTTCTTTCTATTCCATTCAAGTAGCAAATTAAGCATAAAATCGAAGGTGGTCATGGTGCCGGCGCTGTGGCACAACGGGTTAAAGCCTTGGCCTGAAGCTCCAGCATCCCATATGGGCGCCAGTTCTAGTCCCGGCTGCTCCTCTTCCAATCCAGCTCTCTGTTATGGCCTGGGATAGCAGAAGAAGATGGCCCAAGTCCTTGGGCCCCTGCACCCACGTGAGAAACCTGGAAGAAGCTCCTGGCTCCTGGCTTTGGGTTTGTGCAGCTCCGGCCACTGCAGCCATCTAGGGAGTGAACAAGTAGATGGAAGACCTCTTTCTCTCCCTGTCTCTACCTCTCTCTCTGTAACTCTGACTTTCAAATAAATAAAATAAATCTTTAAAAAAAAATCAAAGGGGTCAGGTGAGACAAGAGTGGAAATCCACTCCCAAAGTGTCAGTTGGACGTCCAGGGCTAGAAATTCCACACGTCAGGCTGTGTCCCAGGGAGATTTATTAAGAGAGGAAAGGAGAGGTTCGTTGAAGTGTTAAGCATGTTAGCAAAATAATTAGAACCTGCCTACATTTTCAGCCGTGGGGAAAAAAGTTTAGTAAATTATGATCCATTCACTCAACTAAATATTCTAAAGTAATTAAATATGACAATTAGAAAGTATATATGGCAAGCTGGAAAATTTGTTAATGTACTGCTAACTGCAAGAAGCAAAATATAAAAATGTGTTCACAATTCGCTATGTAAAATTGCACATGCATGTGGATAACACAAGTATATATACGACAAAAAGTCCCATTCAAATAGCCTGATTGGTCAGCAAGCTTCAAATAATAGGTGTGTGCTTTATCTTTCATGTTGATAACTATTAATGTATTTATAATGTTCTTTATGCATTAAATTGAGCTCTTTCCTGAAATGGGGCTACTTATGGGTTAGACAAGGTGATTACACAATCACAATGGGACATTAGTTTCCCAGTAGGAAGAGAAGTGTGGGGATTCGGGTGTTTCAGACTGATAGAAAGCACAGGGATTTATCTTTAGGCAGTGACGTCTACTACTCTGCCTCTTTCTATTTCCTAGAAATCAAAGGCAATTTTGAGTATTAGGGGCAGAGAAAGACTTACGGATCATTAATTGCCTGGATTATTTCAGTGAACATTCAATAGTGCAGGAGACAGGGTTTTAAGTTCTCAGCTTGATCAGTAAGACTTTTCAAGGCCAGGCATTTTCTACCAGTCAGGAAAGGAGATAGACATGCCTATATAATATATGTAATATGCCATATATTATATGTATTACATTTTTAGAACTTATTTACTTCATTTAATTTAAAGGCAGAGAGACCTGCTATCTGCTGGTTCACTTCCCCCAAAGGCCCGTCGCAGCCTTGCTGGGCCAGGCTGAAACCAGTAGCCAGGAGCGCAATCTGGGTCCCTGACATGGGCAGCAGGAAGCCAAGTACTTGAACATCACCTGCTACTTTCTGGGGTGCTCCTTAGCCAGAAACTCAAGCAGGAGCAGAGCCAGGAGTTGAAGCCATGTGGGTTCATCTGGTGTGTGGACATCCCACTAGTGGCTTAACTACTGTGCCGAACAGCGCCCTGTCTGAATCAGCCCCACCCATGCCCTGCTTCTTGGTATTTTGAGCAGGGAGGCATTTAATCAGGGGAGTTTGATGCTTACTAAACCATTGAAAGGGGCTGATGGGGCAAAAGTGAGGGGAAGCTGTGGCTGGCTCCCGGCCTCTCTTCTAGGGCATGCAGTCATCACAGCCAGAGGAATCTGGCCATGACCACAGCGGGCTGCAGCTCTGGGGCAGGAGAAACACAGCCCGGCTCTCTGCGACACCTCCCATGCGCTAGGACCACATCACCCCTAGGGGAACAACACAGTGGTTCCCACCTCTTTTCCACATTCCAACTCTTGTGCGGTTACCTCTGCTGAGCCCTGGCAAGGGATTCTGGAGTGTGTGGTACTCAGGCTTCCAGGCCTCATAATACAGGGGGAGTAGACAAGCTAGGGGATGGCACTGAGCCGCCAATAGGAAGTGCAGCACAACTGTCCTGGTAGTAGGAAGAGCCCATCTCCTTCTCTAGCCAACAAGTAGTTCAAGGTTAGCTTTCTTGATACTCAGCACATTGAAATGAAAGCCCTTTGCTTAGATCCAGGTCTCGGGCTCTGTGGTCTATCTCTCCCATTAATGCAAGGGTGATCCTATGGTTAGGACTTCCAGAGGCTCCGGGGTCTTCTCGTGCAAAGGCAAAAGCAGGTGTTCTCTGGACCAGTCCTGGCTCGCTGGTCATGGTGGGTCTCTTTCATCATCACAGGACTTGAATGGAAAATCAGTGTCTTATCCATAGTCTCTCAGACAGCAGAGGTGCCGGCCAGGGTGATGCCACTCCTGGCTTGACCCAAGACAACTTGCTACTTGCTAAGTCGCCCCTTTTTGAAATCAGAGATAGGCAGGGGACCATGTCAGACTCGTCGGTACGTAGTCCTGGCTGTGCTCACAGAAGACCACAGCCCCACGTCACCAGGTTATCTTTCATCCCTTCTTAGAAAAAAACCAACATTGTATTGATAAAAAAAAAATGCCTTTATCATAGTTGATATTCTGGAAAGTTTGCTTTGTACCAAATACACTGCTAAGTACTTCACTTGTGTTTTACTTCATCCGTTTTGGAAACAAGGTGGGCCGTACTGTTTGACATGTTGGAGCGATCTGAGTCACTTGCTAAAGATCTTGCAGCTCTTAGTGGCAGAGCCACTTTGGAATCTCATTGATCTTTGTCTAGTTTGTTTATCTGGACTTTTGGTTCTTTTCACTTCCCCAGATTTGCCTCACAGAGGACATTGCAATGCAAAATACAGTGGGAGCTGACTGTTCACCAGCACCGCTCAGTAATGCGTTCCTGAAAACAGGATACCAATGCGCATCACTAGTAGTAAGATGCACAAGAATGCTTCCAAAAGTTATGGAAAATGGAATGAAAAGACAAGCTTATGTTGGTGCAAAGATTGTTTAAAATCCATGTCTTCAAAGGGTCAGCAAGAAGTTCATGAAAATGCATATTAGTAAAAACCTGTGCATGAATTTTTTTGCCCCAAAGTAAACTTATCTTCTAATTCTATTTTCCATGAACTTTTGGAAGCACCTTCATATTGTGTTTGTTGGGAGAAGAGTGGTTCTTAAGATCACTTTGTCCCCTTCTGCATTGGGAGCTCTGAGAAGTACATCTTGGCCTTGCTCCTGCCAGTGTTACCTGCAAGGAGGACAGTGATAAAGCATCACGCCCAGAAGCCCAGCCAGACTGGACAGAGCTGGTGTGGGATTCCTCTGGGAGCAGGACTTGCCTCATGGAGTTTGACCAGCATAGCCCTCGATGTTCTTGTTCTAAAGCCTCCCAATTGCCCCCTCAGTCTTCACTGGGCGGGTGCCTGTGGTGGGGAGAGCTCCTGTGCTCCCCTATCTTGCACAGTTCCAGCAGGTAACACTCATATCCAAGTCTGTGTGACCGGTGTTGCCATGAGCTATGCAGTTGGTAGCTTGGCCCTATCAGGGTGAAAGTGTTCAGAGACCACATGTAGAGGACCAGCCAGGCAGCACCTGCCCAGCTCAGATCTCTGGGACACATTATAGTGGAAGACTCCATAATGCTTCCTGCTATGGCACTTGCAGAGCTGACAGTAGTCTGTGGAGTAACAGCTCACTGAATCAATGTTCCAGGAGCAGCAATGGAAGGCAACTTGGCTTTCTCCCACTACTCAGAGGTGGGAAGACACTCAGGCACTGCGGGGACCCCATAAAACTGCACTGTGGGATTATCTGTGTCTTTACCTCCTAAAAAAACAACGAGGCCTTTCCTAGATCCAAAATCTAGTTGTTGAGCCATGGCCCCAGGATACAGCTTTGGCAAGGCAGGCAACTGCTGACTGCCCTGGGGACCAAACCAGGATGAGGTTGTAGGCCTGCTTGCTCCAAAGCCAGAGCTGGTGGGCCTGTGGGCCCAGTGGAGTCCAGAGGCAGTGGAACACCTTTGCAGGGAAAGCAGAAGGTAAGGGCCCAGGTCCCTGAGTGACAGAGGAAGTCAGGGGATGCAGCACAGGGGAAGACGGCAGGGGATGAGGGGCAGGGTGGGGAGCAGAGGTAGGGCAGCCCTGTGGGATGCTGTGAGCCCTGCGGGCATGGGAGGTGGCCCAGAGGCTCCAGGAGGTGTGAGTTCTGTGTCACCAGGCCAGGCTTGGTGGCCGGCAAGGCTGCAGGTGCAGTCTCATTGCCCAGCCCTGCCTGCGTGCAGCCCACGCCCTCTCTGGGGGCTCCTTGCTCTCTCCTGTTTCTCCGCTGTCCCCTGCCTACGTGCCTTGGCCCCTTGGCCGCCTGCCGATCGCCCTCCTCTCTTCAGCCCTGTGATGTGTGCTGGCTCTCCTCCTCCCCTGGGGACCCCAGCCCTCCGAGGCCCTTCCTGCTCTGTGTCCCCACAGCACCATCCACAGACCTTGTTGCGGCAGCTGTCGCCCTGCTGTAATGATTTTCAATGCCTCTTCCTCCTACTAATCTGTGAGCTCCCTGGGGGCAAGGGCCGTGTTCTATTCATCTTTTTACCCGTGCATGGGGCCTGACATATGAGAGGTGTTCAAAAAGTCAAGTGAATGAATTAAAAAAAAAAAAAGCCATTTCCTCCTCGGATCCAGCTGTAGAGACAATTGCAGTCATTTGAATTGTGCAATTTGCACCGTGTTGCCTTTGGGAAAGCGATTTCACTTTTCCTCCTACTACAGATGACTCATTCCTGGGGCCGACAGCACATTTCTGAATTCACTCCACCAAACCCTTTGAAAATCTGTTTTTGAGCGTTCCTGTCTTAAGACAAAAACATGATGAGCTTCGCAATCCCTCAGCCTCGTGTTGAGTGATAGGAGGCAAGGTGTTCGGGAACTGCTTTGTTTACCGCAGGCATCCAAAGAGTGGGTGGGCGCGTAACGAAAATACAGCAGTCGCACTGGCCATGTGGGCTGATGGCGGAGTAAGTGGTGGTTAGAGTGGGCCATATCATTCAATACGCTCAGTGCCCTGGGCGCAGACAATAGTCTCCACAAAAGAGGAAAGGAAGCAGTCACCATGGACAAATGGCTGGTCACTGGCAGAGTCAGGATTTGAACCCAGGTCCGTCTGATGCCAGACTGCTGCCCGCGATTCAACACTGATGCCTGTGTCTCTTCTAGACCCACTCAAGAAGGCACACACTAAAGTGGGCTGCCGATTTTTGACAAGGCAGCGTGCAGGCAGCGACCTCGCACACTGCACCCCTGCCATGCATTCCTGGGCTTACAGATCTCAAGGGCGCAAAGGAGAAGGTGAACATCTGCCCCACAGGAAATCACACAGTAACCAGCTGGCTTCTGCCAGCTGTCCCTGGGCACCACGAGGACGGCCCTGGGGGCCTTATCTCCTGGCCGCCCCCACATAAGGGACATAAAAGCCTTTTCTGCTGGGAGCAAAGATTCTAGCTCACTGCTTAATTACAACTTACTGCTCCTTGTCCCAGCAGCACCATGGCAACAAGTAGCATTGGCACAGGAATCAAAAGGGAGAAGTGTTGCCTAGCAACAGAGTCATAGAAATCTTTAGGGCTCCGGAGGCCCGAGTTCTAGTTGTGGTCCTGGCTACCTGAGGCATCGTGGGTGAGACCAAGCCCTCCTCCGGGCCTCTACTTCATTTGTCGGCTGTGACTTGGGGGCAATAACTGGAGACTGGGAAAGTCGTTGCAAAGGCTAGGTGAAAAGCAACTCATTCCACACATGGGAGGTTATGGTCAGGATCAGTATTTGGGGATGAGGGGCAGCTTTTGCACCTGGATTAAGCCAGAAAGGGGAAAATGAAAGGCCAGCAGGTGACTGGCTTGAGCCCCCCATGGAGGGGTATAGATTAAGGAAACCTTGTTGGAGGCTCAGGAAGCAACAGCAAAATGTCAATGTGGGTGTCCTTTGACTCAGCAGATTCGTCTCTGGGTTCATTCATTCATGGAACCCATCTTATAGAAATAATGGTGCATGTTCCTAAAGATACACACCCAAGGGGAAAAATTGGAAACTGCTTAAAGAGGGGCTAGGGCAGATCAGAGCATGCGAAATAGAATACGATGCAGTAGAGAGAAGGAGTAGGGAGCTGGAGCTGGAGGTGCCGTGGGCTAAGCGGCTGTGTGGAATGCCTGCAACCCTTATCACCGTGCCCGGGATCGAGTGGCACCTCTGCCTCTGCTTCCTGTCCGGCTTCTTGCTGAAGCATCTGGGACGCAGCAGAGGGTGGCTCAAGTACTGAAGCCCTGCCAGCCTTGTGAGAGCCCTGGATGGAGTTCCTGGCCCCCGGCTGCCGCCTGGTCCAACCCCAGCTGTTGCATGTATTTGGGGAGTGAACTGGCTGATGGGAGATCTCTGTCACTCTGCATTTCAAAGAAATGAATGTTTCAAAAGAGGCAGAAAGACTGAGTGAGCTCCATCAGGGAGAGCTTTCTCAAATACCAGGGTCTTCAAAAAGTTCATGGAAATATCTGTTATAAAAAAAAAACTACACATGGATTTCAAAATGTTTTGTGCCCAAATAAACTTACCGTGTCATTCCGTTTTCCATGAACATTTTGAAGCACCCTGGTATAATGTCTAGGGGAATAAGAGCAGGCCACAGACCCACAGACATTCACTCATGAGCACACATAAAAATCATCTGGAAAACCTGAGGGCCTGGAAGGATCTACAGCAAAAACACTGGAAATGGTTACCAAGTTGCCTCTTGCCACAGCTATACACCTGTTCGGCCCCTGGTTTTTGCACACACCCCATTCTGTTGGCCTAAAATGCAATCCTGTTTTCCACCTGCTGAGCTCCCGCCCATCTGCTGAGGCTCGGAAACATATCACCTCCTCCCTGAAGCCGTCCTGGTTCTTACCAGTGGACCTCACATTTCCATCATGTTTGGGCCGCCTCTGGCATAGCATTGCCATTTTAATCATGTTTAGAGATCTGACCTTCCTCTTCCCTGGTACAATCACATCTCATTCGTCTTTGTTATTCCAGGCCATACCTGGATTGACAGTGCTTTGAATTGAAACGTGAGGTTAAAACCGTGGCAGAAATAAGAGCTGGTAGAAGCTCTGATCCTGTTTTCCCAAATCCAGGCTCCCAAGCCATTACATTCATGTCCATCCATTGCTCAGAAAGCGTGCTATAAGGAGGGACGGAGAAGAAAGTCTGCAAGTTTACAGAGGGAACCAGCTGGGTGAACTAGCTCCAAACAAAATCCCAAGAGGCACAGATGTCAGCAAGCCATTCACAATCTGGGCAGCAGGTGGCGCCAGTGACCTAAATTTATTAGGACATCCACAGCGGAAGGAAGCCACAGAGCACGGATTTGGAGAAAGTGGGCAGATAGGAGCATCACCCTGAGCCACTCCCCTTTGCCTGCCCTATTGCAACACAAGACCAGAAGGCTTTCAATATTATTGTGGGGGGGGGGGGGTGCAGGTTCTTGTGGCACCACAGATGAAGCCACTGCCTGAGGTGTCAGCATCCCAAATTTGAGTTCAGGTTCCAGTCCCAGCTGTTCCACTTCTGATCCAGCTCTCTACTAATGCTCCTGGGAAAGCAGTGGAAAATATCCAAGTACATGGGCCACCACTACCCACATGGGAGACCCAGATGGAGTTCAAGCTCCTGACTTCAGCCTGGCCCACCCCAGGCACTGTAGCTTTTGGGGAGTGAACCAGCAGATGGAAGACCTCATTCTCTCTCTGTCTCTCCCTCTCTCTCTGTCACTCTGACTTTTAAATAAATAAAATCAATTATATATATATATATATATATATATATATACACACATACATATGGAGATTTTTACAAAATACATACATTGCTGTGGTCATAACCACTATGAGAAATGAATAAAGCTATACAAGATACAAAGAGTGTGGAAGGCTGACATTTTTTAATTGAGTGCTCACGTGCTGTTTTAAGTGCTAGAGATCCAATGTTGATCCAAATTGGACAAGAGGCCCATGGAACTCTCCTGTCAGTGGGAGAGACAGCTACTACTCAAATGGTGACACACGTAATTGTCTGCTGCTGTTCATGCGATGAAGAAATGCAGGCAGCCCCAGGACCGTGGTGGTGGGACTTCATGACTTTTCGGCTTCACGATGGCTCTAAGGCGATACTCATTCAGTAAAGGCTGTAGTTGGATTCTGGCTCTGCTCAGTCTCTTCCTGAGCACAGTGATGTACGTGGTACAATATTCTCAAGGGATGCTGGGCGGTGGCAGCGAACACAGCTCCCAGGCCATGCATGGTGTTGCTAAGCCAGGATGTTGGGAGGTCAGAGGGTTCTGTGCCAGGTTTATCAGGCCATAGCCTCACTGGAAGTCAGGGAGTGTCTGTGGCATGAATGGTGTCTTGGAAGTTTATAAAAAAGGGAGTGTTCCTGGGCCGGCGCTCTGGTGCAGCAAATTAAGGTCCTGGCCTGAAGCGCCAGCATCCCATATGTGCGCCAGTTCTAGTCCCGGGTGCTCCTCTTCCGATCCAGCTCTCTGCTGTGGCCCGGGAAGGCAGTGGAGGATGGCCCAAGTCCTTGGGCCCTGCACCTGCATGGGAAACCAGGAGAAGCACCTGGCTCCTGGCTTTGGATCAGCGCAGCTCTGGCCATTGCGGCCATTGCAGGGAGTGAACCAGCGGATGGAAGACCTCTCTCTCTGTCTCTACCTCTCTCTGTAACTCTGTCTTTCAAATAAATAAATTAAATCTTTAAAAAAAGAAAAATAATAAAAAGGAGAGTTTGGCCCTTTTAGGGAAGTCAAGAAAGATTTCACTGACAAAATGATGCTTATAACGATTTGCGAATCGAAAGTAGAAGATAACTAAGCCACACCTAGGTGTGGCAGATACTCCAGGTTGAAGAAATTTCTGTCAAAGGCCCTGGGGCATGAGGGGAACAGAGCGAGTATGGGGAAGAGAAAGAAAGCTAGAGAAGAGAGGATGAGATGAGGGGAAAGAGAAGAGACCTATAGGAGCTTTAAGCGGTTTGCCATTGCCCTAAAAGAAATGAAAAACTCCTCTGGGTTTTAAGCAGACAGTAAGAGATGATTATTTCACAAAGATAACTGCCGGTGCCCCCAAGGAAACGGGCCTGGAGCACTGCACGATGACCAGACACGAGCAGTGAGACTGTGCGTTTGCTTGGGAGCCTGCTGAGTCTGAGCTGCCTTTGAGACGTTCCAAATGCAAATGTCAAGTCCAGAGTTGGATCCAGGGGCCTGGAACTCAGAGAAGAGGCTGGGTCTGGAAATAGGAATTCCCTAGATCCTCTGTGGAGAACAAAACAGGGCATGAGGCTATGGCCACCTGGGAAGAGATTATTACAATAGAGGAGAGGGGCAGCACTCGATGGCAAGAAACAGGACACGCTCGCAATGGTGCAGGAGACTCAGGGAGCAGAGTGGGAGCAGATTTCATCTGGAAAGCCAAGGGGAGAATGCTGGGAGGAGCAAGTGGCGAACACCATCCGTCTGCTGAGAGGGCGGAACAACATCGCTGGGATGAGATGCCTTGGAGCTCACGGTGGCCTCAGCTGGAGCTGTTTTTATGGCTCCTGGGACCCGCATCCTGCCTAGAATGACTGAGGGGAGGCCGAAGTACAGACAGCGCCACTGGAGAGCTCCACAGGGGAGGGAAAGAAGGAAATGGATGTGTCGACCAAGTTGAAAGCAGGGATGACGCTGTAAAGGTAGACAGTGCTCAAGTCGTCAGTGGGCGCCGGTGGCAATGATGGGAGGCAGACAGGCAGCTGAGCAGCGGGATTCTCAGAGGGCACAGGAGCTATGTGGAAGCGGCCTCTGGGAACCGGGATGACAGAGACAACACCTCCCAGCCCTGAGGCTGCAGGTGCTGGAGACAGAACAACCGGACTGGCGAGGGCTGTGCCGGGGCCTGGTGTGTCCCCAGGGTACGCCAGTCTTCCACACCACAAAGAAGCCAGAGGTGGCATTTGGAGAAGGAGTCGAAGATCTAGGGTGGTTGGTGGCTGTGGGACAAGCAATCCTGGAGGGCTCAGCTGTGACTGTTCCAAACACCACTGGGGAAGATAGACACTCGTTGAGCAGGGGGCACATGAGAGCCCACAGGGGGCTACAGCAAGTTCACAGCTTCTCACCAGAGGGGAGGCATGGCCTGGCTTTTGGGGGAGGCTGTCTTCTCCTGAAGAGTAGGCAGGAAGCCCCGTCCAGGTAGAAGGAAAAGCACCAGCCAGGGCTAGAGGTGTGAAAAGTCCTCCCACTCCCCAGCTCGCTCTGCAGCGGCTCAGACCAGGGCCCCAGAGCGAAACTTCCCCGATGGTGCTGGCCAAGAAGGAAAGGAGGGGAAGGGGGAGGAGGGGAAAAGGAGAGGAAAAGTGGGGAGGGGAAGGGAGGGGAGAGGAGAGGAGAGGTGGGGAGGGGAGGGGAGAGGAGAGGTGGGGAGGGGAGGGGAGAGGTGAGGTGGGGAGGGGAGGGGAGAGGAGAGGTGGGGAGGGGAGAGGAGAGGTGGGGAGGGGAGGGGAGAGGTGAGGTGGGGAGAAGAGAGGTGAGGTGGGGAGGGGAGGGGAGGGGAGAGGTGAGGTGGGGAGGGGAGGGGAGAGGAGAGGTGGGAGGGGAGGGGAGAGGTGAGGTGGGGAGGGGAGGGGAGAGGTGAGGAGGGGAGAGAAGAGGTGGGGAGGGGGAGGGGAGAGGTGAGGTGGGGAGAAGAGAGGTGAGGTGGGGAGGGGAGGGGAGAGGTGAGGTGGGGAGGGGAGGGGAGAGGAGAGGTGGGGAGGGGAGAGGTGAGGTGGGGAGGGGAGGGGAGAGGTGAGGTGGGGAGGGGAGGGGAGAGGTGAGGAGGGGAGAGAAGAGGTGGGGAGGGGAGGGGAGGAGAGGAGAAGAGACATTCCCCAGAGGTCTGGGAACCATGAAAGATTTTTTTAACAATTTTTAAAAGATTTAATTTATTTATTTGAGAGGTAGAGTTACAGACAAAGGGAGGGAGAGACAGAGAGAGAGGTCTTCCATCCACTGGTTCACTCCCCAGATGGCCACAATGGCCATGGCTGGGCCAGACTGAAGCTAGGGGCCAGGAGCTTCTTTCCAGTCTCCCATGTGGGTGCAGGGGCCCAAGCACTTGGGTCATCTTCCACTGCCCTCCCAGGCCATAGCAGAGAGCTGGATCGGAAGAGGAGCAGCTGGGACTCGAACTGGTACCCAAATGGGATGCTGGCACTGCAGGAGGAGGCTTAGCCCACTATGCCACAGCACCAGTCCCTCGTGGAATGTTTTAAGCAGAAGATGATGCTATATGAATACACCTATTTTGTTTTTGGAAAATTCCAGAAGGAAGAATATGGGGAAAATAGCACAGAGCAGACAAACTGGGACCAGGGTAGCAGAGTACGTGAGGGGGCCAGGGCAGCGAGGGTGGGCAGGACTGACTGGGTGAGTGAACCAGTGGCTGAACCCAATGGATTGAAAGGGAAGGTTATGACCTGTTAGGCTGGTGGGTAGCTGGGTCAAGTGGGCGCCCCTGCCAGCAGTTTGTAACTGTGTCATTGCATGCCCAGATGTCACTCCACAGCTGAGAACAGGCTCATGGAGATAAAAGGAGGGTTCCTGAAAGTGAAAGGCTTTGGGAGAAATTTTTTTTATTTTTATTTTCTTAAGAAAATAAAAACAATAAGAGAAATAGAGCTCCTGCCATCAATCTGCTGACTTAGAGAACTAGCAGGGGCCCGGAGTCGTGTGGATTCCTGTCTGGATCTATGATTTACTCACCGGCTTTCTGCCCTTGAGCAAGTTAAATAACTTGTCTGACTCAGTTTCGTGATTGAGAAAATGGGATAACGATTCCTATCTTGGAGGTCCATGGTGAAGAGTCACTGGGATAAAACTTGGGAATGCCTCTTACAGTGCTGTGCCTTGGGAAAATCTCAGTGTGTATTCATCCCACCGCCCGCCCTGCCTCCCGCCTCCCCTGTGTTCTCCTGAGAGTTAACTCACAGCCCCTACAGCCATCGGCCAAGAGCTGAGAAACAAAGAGTTTGGGGGGAGAAGCCAGTGGGTGAACTTGCAGGCAGAATCTCCGGAGTGTTTCAGAGAAATCCTGTGTGTGCTGGCCAGGCCCCTTCGGAAGCCAGGCACGCCTCCCCTGGCAGGGCAGGACTGCTGTGGCTGTGACAAGGGGACTTCCTTACCAGGTCCTGGAATCTGGTCACCGGGAGCCGCCTGCACCCTGACGACAGGGCAGCGGGCAGCAGAGGGGGCAGGGCAGGACAGCTCTGGGTGTGGGGAGGCTGCAGGGCTCCGTGGCCCAGCTGGATCGAGTGACAGCCCACGGCTGACTCACTGCCCAAGAGGCTGGCAGCTTGCAGCAGACCGGTCGGCGGCCCAAGGGTGAGCTCATTAACCACAGGGATCCTTAAGCAATGCCGTGGCACCAAGGCCGGTTCTGTCTGGGGGCCTCTCTGTCCGGTCTCAGATCCAGGTCCGGGACTGGACCGTGTCGTCCACAGAAAGACCACTGGCTCCAGGGAGAGGGGTCCAAGGGCCACTTGGCGCGGTACCCCTGGGCGGTCCCAACATCCTGTCATGTAACTGCCTTAAAGGCCCCTCACAAATAGCTCATGACGGGGAACGTCATTTTTGTGCCTTGGTGAGAAGTTCACATGCCTGCATTCATGAAGCAGAGCTCGGTTCTTGGTCAGATGCCTTGAGCCTGTTTCAAGTTCGGAAAAATATGGCTCCCATTAATACGCTAGGCGGGGTCGCTCCCAGCTGTGGGAGAGAACTTCACGAGGGGTGGGCTCGGTTAATCTAAGGAAAGGAGCAGCTACTGCAGGGTGGAGAATCCCTGCCTCTTCCTAAGGCAACAGAGAAGCAGAGAGCGTGCACGGGAGCACACACACACACGTGCACACGCATACACACACACACATACACACACTCTCCAGGCGTCTACAGAACCGAAAAGGATCCCCTGAATAGAGGGAGCATTTGAGTTTTCGTTCATCTTAGTGAGCACCTGGGGTTAAAGAATAATAGAGGAGAGGCCGCCACCTGCGATGCCAGCGTCGCGTATCAGAGTGCTGGTCTGAGTCCTGGCTGCTCTGCTTCCCATCCAGCTCTCTGCTAATGCTCCTGGGAAGGCGGGGGAAGATGGCCCACGTGACTGGGACCCTGCACCCACATGAGAGGTGGTGATGGAGTTCCTGGCTCCTGACATAGCCTGGCCCAGACCTGGCTGCTGCAGGCATTTGGAGAGTGAACCAGCAGATGAAAGACTCTCTCTCTCTCTCTCTCTCTTTCTCTTTCTCTCTTTCTCTCTTTCTCTCTTTCTCTCTTTCTCTCTCTCTACCCCTGTTACTCTGCCTTTCAATTAAATAGATCTTAGAAGAATAGAGAAGAGTAATGATCTCCCCTAAGGACAACCAAACACCCAGAAATGCTTTGAAAGAAGGGATACCTCGGTGTGGGTGATTTTAAAGGAACCAGCACTCACTACAGTTTGCTTTTCCAGGAATGTGTGTGGGTCTGGGGTGAGTAAAGCCCCTGTCACTGCATATGTGAGCTCTGGGAAGCCTTCTAGCTCCCCCAGGCAGTCCCCTCGGGCTGAAGTTCCACAGTAGGGAGGTTTCCTTTGTGGCAAAGGTTTTACTCCGAGTCCTCTTTCCATGTGTTTCCCTGATGCGCTAACTGCATTTAAGAGTACAATAGCCTCGTGTTTTCTTTTTCTATATTTCCTCTGTTCCTCCTTTCTCTCCTTTTCCACCCTCTCCTCCCTCCATCTTCTGCTCCATTCATTTACTCTTCCCTAGATATCTAATGAGCATAGACCATGTGCTGGAAGGGAGCACAGAACAGGATGGAAGCTTCTGAGGCCATGGGTGAAGGGCCTTTGCTTTCTTCCTCCTTGGTCCAGGCATGCCCTGAGGTTCAGTTTCCTCACTGGCAAGAGGGGACAATCCTAAGATCTACGCCCTAAGGTTGTTGAGGGATCTTGCAACCCATTGCATGCAAAACATTTTTCCCAGTCTCTGGTTTTCCCCAGATGCTCTCACTGTTACTAAAACAGGGTGACTAGGAGGGCAGAGTGTGGGCTCTTGCTCGGGCTCCAATCCTGGCCCCAGCCTACCAGCAGCATGACTGTGAGCAAGTAATTTCTCTGTGCCTTACTGATCTGTAAGGTGGGGTTAATAATAGATATCTACCTTGAGGGTTAGTGAGAGGCTCTGATGAGATACTCATAAGGAACATAAGCACCCCATAACACTAACTGTTGTTATTGCTTTTACTGTTATTAGTGGTGGTGCCAGAAATGTGAGCGTGAGAAGTGAGAGTGATACTCGGGTAGGGAACCCAGGTGGTCGAACTTGTCCTTGTGGTCGAATCAGTGGGAAAGCTCGTGGGTAAGGCTGACCTTGTGGAGAGGATTCGGAAAGCCGCATAGGGCGGTCCCCAAACAGGAAGCTGCTAAGAGGTCAGCCGAGGACACAGGGGAGCCACCTCCTCTATGTTCCTCATCTTCCCAGAGTCACCCCGAGCATTAGCTCTCCTCTGAACATCTCTGGCCAGTTTTCACAGTGGCTGATGGTCTGGTCCACCCTCTGTCAATCCATCTGCCCTACAGTCAGACAACCCCTCCGTCATCCCTCGGGCTGACCTCCTTGCTTTGGCCTCACAGTTTCCACTCTCTAGGACCCTCCCTCTCATGTCCACCCAGGTGCAGATCCTATTTGACCTTTAAAGCCCATCAAAACTCTACCTGCTCTTTGAAAACCAAACTCCACATCCCAGGCCCCTCTGTGTCTCCTTTGCACCTCTTGGGACCCCACAGTGTACACAGGACCCCACCCCCTCAGCGTGTGACATTGCAGCCAGGTTTGCCATTTTCCTCCTGTAACTGGCTCTCCATCACAGGACCCTGGTTTCTGACACTTTGTCCTGATTCCTACTTTTCATTCCAGCCAGCCCCCGAGTCCTGCCCATTCCTGTTCCATGGAGGCACACCCCATAGCTCCCCGGTGCATTCCCACTCGCCCTCCCAGACCCCTGCACCAGCCCTTGGACTGGGTGCCTGACTCCTGTCTCCTCCTCCCAGCCGTCTCCCACCTCCTGGTGCCTCCATGGAGATGAATCAGGATCCAGAGGGGTGGGCGTTGCGGGGTGGGGGGAGGTGTGGAATGTACTTATCACCATCTATGAGGGGTCTTCCAAAAATTCATAGGAAATTCATATTATGAAAAGAATTGTGCATGGATTTCAAAAAAATTTCACACCAAAATAAACTTAGCTTTCAATTCCATTCCCCACCCCCCCCCCTGGACTTTTGCAAATACCCTTGTACTCTGGGGGACCTTTCACAATTTGGATCCCATGTGTGAATTACCCATTCATAAAAAATGAAAGGCTTTTTTTTTTTTTAATGAAAAACTGAAAGAAAACCTCAATTGCTTTTCTAATTTGCCCCATATGAGCTGGTGACTCTGGGGTCCAGCACCTGCTGGCTGCGCTTCCTTGTGGTGGACAGGGTAAGGTTCTTGCATATCCCAAGCAGGTCTGTGTGCCCTTCCTGGACAGTAGCCGCGTGGAGGCCTTGAGAGAAGAGAGCTGGCAAGCACAGCAAGTCTTCTGTTTGAACTCTGCCTTTGATGCAAAATCTTGCTTGCCTGGCTCTTAAGTTTTTGAGAAATAGGAAGACAGTTCCTTGTCCCTTCCCAGATAAGGCAAAAGAATTGTGTGCCCCCCGTGTGGACTCATGATTTCAGCTCCCCACCCCAGGAAGTGCTGTCTGATGTGGGGTCCAGGGCAGGGGCACGAAGCAGCATGGGCAATACTGGGTGGTTGCTGGCATTGCTTCTGCTAGGAAGTAAAGGGGTGGGGGTGGTGAGAGCCTTTGACCCTTCTGCTCCTTGGTATTCACAATTCCCCGTTCTCCGTGATCAAGAGAGCACTAAGAGAATGGCGCCCACGGCAGTGGTGCGGATCTTAGCACAGCTGACAAGAAATCACGTAATTGCAGGCCTTAATAAACCCTGCGCAATATTAAGCACAAAGCGATTAAACAGCAGTGTATCTCATTACCACTGCTGAGCGTGAGATGCTTAAACGGCGTCCCACAGACAGCGCCCTGGTGCTGGCATGTGAGGTAAGGGACCCCTTTCTGCTCCCACACAAGGTCCAGCACTTCCCAGACCCAATTTTCTTACCTGCAGCCCCAACAAGGCCCCAGGGCCCCACAGGAGCACAGGAGCGATGCACGCTTCCCCCCTACTGTGAGCCATGACGGTGCACGACCTGCTAAGTAGCAGCTGCAGAAACAGGTCAGAGGAGGGATGGAGCTTTGGGGGAAGCCCCAAATCCAGATGAGAAGAATCAGAGCTGCAGCCAGCAAGGAAATTGGGCCTCTAGCAGCTGCCACCCCCTCAGCCCCCGGATCTTTGGCAGCTGCCTCTTTATCGCCTCTCTTCTCCCCGAGTTGCATCTGATGTTTGACCGTCCAGTTCGAGGGTGCAGACCGCAGCCAGTTACAAACCTTTATTCCTGCATGGAGGAAATCTGACACACACTTTTATGAGTCATTTGAAAGGGCGCTTTGGCTTCTAAATAAGGCTTTCTTTTCCCATTGTGGAATGCTTAAAATAATTTTTTTTAAAGAAATATGTTGAAAGGGAGAGACAAAGAGATCTTCCATCCACTGATTCATTCCCCTACATGGCTGCAATGGCCAGGCAGGAGCCAGACCAAAGCCAGAAGCTAGGAACTCCATTTGGGTCTCCTGCACAGGTGGCAGGGACCAAAGGAAATGAGCCAACTCCTACTGCCTTCCCAGGCACATTAGCAGGGAGCTGGATGAGCGTTGGGGCAGCCAGGACTCAAATCAGCACTCTTATATGGGATGCTGGCATCACCAGTGGTGGCTTAATTTGCTGCACTACAATGCCAGCTGGGTAGTTTTTTTTTTTTTTTCCGCAAGGCAAAGTGGCATCTCGTATGGGCATGACTTGAAGCGAGTGGAGAGAGGTGGCTTCCATCTTGAACCCTCTGGAGGCCTAGAAGGCAGGAGTAGGGGGACTTCAAGGCTTCTACCCACATCTTCGTTCCTGTGGCAAAAAAATGTCAAATTAGTGTTTGTTTTCTTTCATAATCAAGGGCTTCACATTTTCAAGCAAAGTGCCTTCTACCCAGAGGAATGTTATAATCCAATTCAAGGGGATTTCAGCTCATGAAAGAGGATTAGGAGCCATCGGGTAGATGACAAGTGGCAGCATATTTCCTATCAAGAGCCTCTTAAGATTTTTCTCCCTGCCTGGGAGTTTTGCTCTCTTTACTGTAAGAAGCTCAAAAGAGACACATTAACGACTCCGGCAGCTTTCTCTCCCAAGCGTTCCTGC
Source organism: Lepus europaeus (assembly GCF_033115175.1). Taxonomy (NCBI): domain Eukaryota; kingdom Metazoa; phylum Chordata; class Mammalia; order Lagomorpha; family Leporidae; genus Lepus; species Lepus europaeus. The sequence goes on along the minus strand of NC_084833.1, from coordinate 52,012,206 downwards.
CACCTTGTCTCGCTATTTGCTGTACATAAAAAAAAATAAGAAAAAGTTCACATTGCCTTTTCATATTTTGAGGCAAACAAAAAATGTCTAGAAAATGAAAACCAAATAAAGACCAAAATTACAGTGGCCTCTTAAACTCCTGGGCACCACAAGTCAAAAGAGGAAGATGTGCATTTAATCCATGCTGTGTCTCCACAGGGCCAGCTGTCTCACCCCAGGAAAGGATAAAGCCCAGAACATTCTTTCTCCCCAAACTGCAGCTGCGTTCTAAGCTGGCTTCTCAGGCAGGAAGCATCAAACGAGGTGTAGACAGATACCAGCAGCAGAACCCAGGCAGCCAGAGCCCAGCTCCCTGGCAGCTGCCCACCAGAGCCCACTCCCCTAGGGCCGGGGCTGCCATGCCAGTCTTCCGAGAGATGTGCAACCTGGGAGGAAGGGTGAGCAGACATTTCTTCTCCAGCCTCCCACCTGACTCACAGGACCGACGAGGGCTCGTTGTTTTCCTCTTGGCTGAGCATGTAGGCATTCAGATGAGCGTGTAGGCATTGCTTTAAAAAGCGGCTGGTGAATGAGGGGCCTGGATTTGCAGCTAGCTAATCGCCTCAGTGTGGCTCTACCACTTTCTAAGTCGTGGGCACTGCTCCAGACCTGGCTCCTTCACCTGCAGAAGGGCAAATAGACGATGCCAACTCTGTTATTTCTAACTCCTCTGTTGAAAGATGGAGACTTCCTCCTGGATTTCTTCAACTTCTAAGTAAGACTCCTGTGCAGTTCTCAAGGAGAAAGGCCATTGTTTAGACAACATCCTCTTGGCAACTTCTAGAAAGGCACTTGTTTGGTGCGATCGGTTTGTCCTCATGAGCAGGTTCACGTTCTGCCTGCTGACAGCCTGGGCGGGCAATCATTCCACACGCACATGTGTGTAGTGGTCCTGAGCCCTCCCTGTGGCAATCCCTGCCTGCTCCGCAGGGGAGCTCTGAGCCTGCTGGCAAGGCTCCCTGAGCTCACGCCATTGAGGATGAGACGTTGGCTCCCTCTGAGCGCCTGAGCTGCAGCCACGACCCCAGAATGTTCCCCCTGTTGTGCAGAAATCCTGAAACAAGCCATTCTCTCCACTCGAGGTGGAAAATGTCTCAGCGTTACCAGCAGAGTGATTGTATTTTTATTCACGTGTTTTTTCCCTCCCTGTGTATTTCCACCAACGCATTTTGAAAGGAATATTTTTTAAAGCTGCATTTCTGCTATAATTCCCTTGCGTCGTTTTTCCTTCCCCCCTCTCCCGGTCTTTTTGTTGATTGGTTTGGTTAATACTCCATTGCAATCACAGTCCCCGTTGCTGATGAGGGTGTCAATGGGATGTGGGTCCTCGTTGCCAGGACAATTAAAGAGCACAGAATGAGCTTCGCCCATTCACATCCGGGAACCTTCCCTGAGCAGCGGCTGCATCCAGGTTACTCTGCTGGGGAAGCCAAGAGGACTGTGCCATAGCTACTCCCAAAGAGCTCCAGGGTCAGAGCAGGGGCCATGATCCCACGTTCATGGATGGGGCGCAGAGGCTGGGGGCCTTTCTGAAATCATAGACAAAATTTTGTATGTGTGAATTTCTCAGGGAGAAAGGCATCCAGAATTGAGGGCAAGTGGGGCCAGGGAGCAGAAAGGGTTAAGAACCACTGGTCTAGAAGGAGACACTGATGGGACAGAATGCTAAGATATAGTTTCTGGCAGACACCTTTGATCGACTGACTTCATCTTTTTCTCCACATCGGATCTGTCAGGAAACCCTGTTGGCTGCCCCTGCAAAATGCGTTACAAATCCACCCCCTCCTCACCATCCCACTGCCTCCCCAACCCCGCCATCACTCCTGCCAGGAGCATCCTTCCACCCTTGCTTCTGCGGTCTATTCTCCACCCACAGAAGCCGGCCTGTGCGCCCAGAGGAGGAAGCAGATTATTTCCCTCCTCTGCTCACAATGCGCTCAAAGTGTATCAGAGGCTCCCCTGCTCATGCAGAATAATCTGCCCAGAGCCAATCATGTTCCAGCAGGACCGGGCGTGCTGTCCCCGCCTCCGCTCTTTCTTGACCTGGTCTCCGACACATTCCCTCTCTCTCATTGCTCTCAGGTAGAGTCCACTGCCACTCCTGCTACATCCCTCAGACATGCCCCGGGGTGTTCCCACACCATTGCTTCTGCCCGAGGCCCTCTTCCTTCAAAGGTGTATTAGCTTATCTGTCCCCTATTATCGTTCAGATCTCTGCTCCAACGTCACTGGACCAAAAGTCTTCCATGACTACCTTATCTGAAACAGCTCTCCACTTTCTCTCAGCCCTTCTTTCTTTTCCCTCTGACATGAGGTTGTGAATGTGTCTATTTGCATACTGCAGCACACACACAGACACAGGGGAAGGAAGCTCCTTGGGAGCAAGGGCTTGTTTGGTGCGTGACTTTAGAGCAGGGCTCCATGTACAGTAACTGCTCAGTAGATGTTTGGTGAATGAATATGGGAGTGAACCACGCAGTCGTGCAGATGCCGCAGGGTGAGGGACCGTAGCTTTAGCCTCAAAATGCACCAGCAGCTCAAGGAAGAAGAAGCCACCAGCCCTGAAGAGCAGAAGCTGACCGTGCGGGGAGAGCTGGCAAAGGAGGCATTGCCATATGAGCATAGTAATGGATGAGGCCGTGGGGCGGGGCTGTTGGAGAAGAATGTACCGAGCAGGGCAAAGCAAAGGCTAAGTAACTGGGGCATATGGAAATGCATGGCCCATTGGGAGCTGCAAGTAGCATGTTGTTCCTGGAATACTTATATAAGGAGGAAGTCAGAGAGTGACAGGGAATGACATGGAGAGGTAGACAGGGACCAGATGTAATTGGCTTCCTGTGGCTTGCTGGAGACTCTAGACTTTATTCTGTAAGTGATGGGGAACCAATGAAAGATTTTTTTCAGCAGTGTAGCGCGTAAAAGTTGCTTTGTGGCTGTGGGCAAGATGGATTTGATGGGAGAGAGCCCAGGTGCCCTGTGAAATAGCTCAGGCTGCACAAAGACAAAAACTCAGCAAGAAGCCACAGAGACTGATCGTGAGTGAGAATGAGAGGGAAGAGAATCCAGGTGTCTATGGCTCAGCAAACAAACACATGATCCCAGTGCCCTGGCCCCTTCCCTGTGCCCACTGCAGGAATCACTTCCCAGTGCACACCTCTCATGGAGACCTGACACAGCCTCAGGATCCTCCTCAACACAGTGTCCCAGGCAGCCGTTACAAACTAAGCGGTGTTGACAGCCAAGTGTGAATCTTGCTTGTCATTCCTGATAGGTTCCTTGCTTGGGTGCTGCTATCATGAACTGAAATGGAGTAGAAAAAGGAAAAAGCTTTGGTAGGGAAGTTCGATTTGGCCACGTGAGGTACAGTGAATGTGGGGATGCAGATGGAGACATTCAGCCTGGAGGAGAGCAGGAGAGAGCTCAGCCCAGCAGTGCCCTCCACACCCCAGATCCTGGGCCCCACGTCCTCCTCCCTTGGCTCCGCCCCCACCCTCCCAGCTGAGACCTGAGAGCATGGGCTGAGCAGCCTTCACGCCCCCACCTCAGGCCCACAAGGCCATTCCTGCTCCTGTGCCTTTCCTTCCTGCTCTGCTCCATCCTAGGTCCCTGACCCCTTCCTGATCTGCAGTCCTCTCTCGCTTCAGCCTTCCTCATCTATGGGACGTTCTTCCTGTCTTCTCGACTCCTGTAGCTTGCTCTGGTAAGCACCTGTTTGCCCTCCATCTATAGCTTAGATGCTGCTTCCCCCAGGAAGCCTTCCCTTCTGCCCTCCATGATACTCTTGGTGCCTGCATCACAGCCCAGCTCCATCCCATACAGTTGCCTGGTGTTTGTGGAAATGTAGCTCTCATACCCATTGTTCCCGCCTCCACCTTCCTGGGCTAGCAGCAAGCCCTCCTTGAGTGTCACCCACGCATGCCCCTTGAGGAGTCTCTCCATCAGCCTGCTTCCCCACCAGGCACCCTTCTGTCCCTCATGTCCTGGCCTGCATTGAGGTGGAAGGAAGTGTGCATCGGGAATGAGGAACTCAGGAGTCCCAAACATCTGATTCACCAAGTGTGGAGGGGGTGACACTCACATCCACTGTCCCTAAGGGAACAAGAATGTGCTGGTGGCTGTCAGGACTTCCAGATCATCTCCATATGTGGGGTTGGCCCCTCACTCACTCATAGAGAAAACTCATGGTCCAAACTCAGGATCAGAGTTTGTGTCCTGCTTGGTTTCTTGGGAGAGACTTGTATCTCACGGCTGACTTCCCAGAGCTCAGAGGAAGGCATCTTCCATCTTATTCTTCGCAGGTAAGCCCCTAAAGGGACCTCTTAGGAGAATAGACAACCAAGAAGCACAGTTTCTGGAAACTGTAGAGAACATTCTACACTAGTTTATGCAGAGAGCATTTTTCCAAGAAGGGCTTATTGGGAAGAAAGATCCTGGGGACTTGGGGATGCCAGCGCCTACTGCATTTGGGCCCTTGTTAGGTTTTTGAAGAAAGTAGCAGCAGAGAAGGATGCTGCTCTTGGCTGGGGAGAGTATTTGGAGAAGAGTGGGGAGGGGGGGAGTAGGCAGGTATATAGAGACAATGACACGCGTGCAAGGCAAGAAGTGAAGCAAGTGGAGATTTAAGAGTCCCTGAGCTTAATGACACTACTGACACTCTGATAGTCTCCCCTTGTCTGCCTACCTCGGGTCACACATTGGTTCACAGGCACTACCTGACAACTACAGTGTGCAGCACACCACACTGGGAGCCAACCAAGAGGTAGCAGGAACTGTGCTTGGAGATGCTAATGTCCAGTAGGACACAGTGCCCACTGGTTAGGGCTCTGGTTAAAGAACTCAGATGTTGCAATTTGACAATGGCTCAAATAATGGCACTGCTATGTGACTTGAGCCAGTTAGTAGCCCCAGGTACTAATTTTAAAATGGAAACAATAATCCATAAAAATCTTACAGTGAAGAATAAAAAACATGATAGCACACGGTAGGCCTCCCATAAATGGTTGCCTTTAAAAATATTTATTTATTGGAGAGGCAGCGAGGGGGAGGGAGAGAGAAGAAAAAAGATAGCGAGATCTCTCATCTGTTGGTTCATTCCCCAAATGCCCACAATAGCCAAGGCTGGAGCCAAAGTCAGGAGCCAGGAACTCAATCCACATTTCCCACATGTGTGGCAGGGACTCAAGTACTTGAGCCATCACCACTGTCCCCCAGGGTCTGCACTAGCAGGAAGCTGGAGTCAGGGGCCAGAGCTTGGACTTAAACCCTTGCATTTTATCCAGTGTTTTAACCATGGGGCCAAATATCTGCTTATTTTTATTGTTTATTAATTTATTCACTCTCTCAGTAAGTATTTATTAAGGATTCCATTCATTACTGTTATTCAAGTCCACATTCTGTTTGCCCTCCAAACACACCACTCACCCTCTCATTGTTTGTCTCCAGTTTTTCAACTTCTCAGTGAAGACAGGAAGAGACAGAAGAACATTCACCAATGCAGAACAGCATTTACTGACTTGTCTAAATAGGCATTCTACCTGCCAAATAGTTTTATTTTTTCCCAAAAGGATAAAATCCATCTCTCATTAACTCAGTGGGCAGGATGCCTTCTTCCTCCACCAACAGCTGATGCTGCTGGCAACACTTCTGTGCAAGCTCCTGGCAGGCGACCACCAAGGCAGTCATGGAGGTGGTGGGCGCAGCCCTGACACGCACCGCCAGGCGGGCCTGGCAGCACCACCTGCTTGGAGCCCTCTGCTACTGGCAGCCCAGTCAAAACCACATATGCAATCAAAGCTCAAGTCTGTCCCATTGTCACCCACGGCCCAGGGAGCCACCTACCGATCTGACCTCAGAGAGAGGCTCCTCAGGTGCCAGCATAGCACGTGCTTCAGGTATGTGCATACACACGCAGATACACACGTGCTCTCTCATGCACACAGTCAGGGCCAGGACGGTTGTTTCCAAGCAATGCATCCTGCGATGAGCTAAGCACAGATCTTGCCTAAAACATAAGCAAGCTACAAGTGACATTCTTGGCAAAATTGGAGTATTTGGATAGAGGGAGAGTAGCAGATGATATGAAATAAATTAAGGTTAACTTTCTTAGGTGTGAGAGGGGCTTTGTTGAGAGATGGAGTGGTTCAGGGTACAGCATCATGATTTCAGAAATTAACTTTGAATAATGTAGCAAGATGATAGAGAGAAAGACAAAAAGACTGACCAACAGATAATGCCAGTATGGCGAAATGGTCACAGCCGTCACACCCTAGCCAAGGGTTTATGAGCCTATTCTTTCAACTCTTCTTTATGTTTGAAAATTTTTATAATAAGGCCAGTGCTGTAGTGTAGTTCGAGCACCTGCAACACTGGCATCCCCTATGAGTTCGAGCACCAGCTGTTCCACTTCTGATCCAGCTCCCTGCTAATGCCCCTGGGAAAAGCAGCAGAAGATGGCCGTAGTGTGTGGGCCCCTGTCTCGCACATAGGAGACCCAGATGGAGTTCCAGGCTTCTGGTTTCAATCTGGCCCAGCCCTGGCTGTTACGGCCTTTTGGGGAGTGAACCAGCAGATAGCAGATCCTTTTATAGCTCCCTCTCCCTCTCCCTCTCCCTCTCCCTCTCCCTCTCCCTCTCCTCTCTGTCTCCCTGTCTAATTCTGCCTTTCAATGCAATAAAATACATCTTTAAAAAGAGAGAATACTTTCATGATAAGAAACAGATAAAAAGCATTACAAAGGAAGAATTAGCCATGAAAATACTAAAAAGCTGAAGTTTTCATAACAGCCTTAATTCACCGGAGATGTACGTAGCTTCTTGGCATGAGTAAGAACAGTGTGGAGAGACATCCCGCAGAGGGAAGACTCCGAAGGCAGCAGCAGAGTGGAAGAGCCACACGTGCCAGCATGGTGGACATCTCCAAAAAATGCATCCGTTCAGCTCCTCCTCTCACAGAGCCACTCTAGCCCTAAACGGCACGATCAATGCAGCAGATGCTCTCGAACTCCAGGCTGTAGCTTAAAAAAAAAAAAAAAAAGATTTATTCAATTACTTGAAAGTCAGATTTACACACAGAGAGAGAAGGAGAGGCAGAGAGAGAGAGAGAGAGAGGTCTTCCATCCACTGGTTCACTCCCTGCAATGGCCGGAGCTGTGCCGATCCAAAGCTAGGAGCCAGGAGCTTCTTCCAGGTCTCCCACATGGCTGCAGGGGCCCAAGCACTTGGGACACCTTCTACTGTTTTCTCAGGCCATAGCAGAAAGCTGGATCGGAAGTGGAGCAGCCGGGACTTGAACCAGCGCCTATATGGAATGCTGGCACTGCAGGTGTCGACTTTACCCACTATGCCACAGCACTGACCCCACCAGTTTGTATTTTAAAGGAAATGTAACTCAGAACGAAGTGGGTCCTCTGAGGCCCAACTTGGTATGTGAGTGACTGAGCCAGGGCCACACCCAGGTCTTCCAGTCTGAAACCTTGTGTTTTTTTCCTCTGCACTGTGTCTTCCCTCTGGGTTCTCCCGGGAGCAGACCGTGAGACAGGAGTGCAAGAGAAATGGGTGTATTTGGCAGGTTCAGGGACCTGCCTGGAGCAATAGGAAAGACAGAGCCAAGACAGACAGCCTGGCCACCTGGGCAACTGGAACTTAGACCCATGGAAAACAATCTCCCATCTAAGGGGAGAGGGAGCTGGAATACTTATGCCCCAATTAGCAAGGTTCATTGTTCTAAAGCCTGCTTCCAGGAATGTCCCTTCCCCAGTACTTCTAGTTTGTAGCAGCTCTGAAATAAGTCCTGACACAGACAAAGACACATAGGTAGAAGGCTGACCAATGCACCTGGTTGAGTAAGTTTCAGGGGCCGTGTGGAGCACACTGACAATATTGGCTGTTCCAGGCTTGGAGGGGTGTGGGTCACCCTGCTCACAGGCTGTATAAGGCCTGAAAAATCATTTGGTCTGGCCCTGTCAAGGCAGCTGCAGGCAGGACTCAAACTTCAATAAATCTATATCAGGCTAACTTTTAAGTTGATAATTTTGTATGGTCTGCAAACAATACTGTAAATATCCAAATGGCCCTTGGCAGAAGAAAGGTTCTCCACCCCTTCTAGGGGAACCCAGTCCTGGTTGCTTGCCTTCCTGGTCTTACTAACCCAGATGAGAAGTGGCACTCACCCCAGACTGCAACACCATGCTGGGAGATACAGCCTCTGTTCAGGGTGAGGTAACACCGAGAGGCACACACACACCCACTCACGCTGGACCACGTCTGTGAATGACGGCCTAGGAGCGGCTGGGGCAGATCCTGACCCCAGGGGCGTAGACATGCACACACACACATGCACACACACATATATGGGCTGCTTTTGAAGCTACTTCAAGCCACACCAGGCTGAGAATAAGCCAACCAGAGGAGAAAGTTCAGCAGCTGTTTCCGGGAGCACAAAAGCACATGAATGGGGCTCATCATACATTCAGACATCACATCAGGCCCCTCAGTACGCTCACTCGGAATTCGAAGCTGATCCAGAGCCGACTAACTGCCTGCAAGGAATATGGGACCCAGTGGCCCCATCCGGCATCCCTTTCCATCTCATTATTCACACTGCCTGCAGGGCTCTGAACACTTATACGCAGCCCATTGAAAAAAAGCTCACAAATGGGAAAATACTGGGCAACTAGGATTATTTAAAATCTGTTTCTAACATTGTACAGCCATGGTGGCTCCTGTCGCAGAACTGCACATGTTTCACCCACAATTCTGCAACCCCCCAGTAAATCAGGCTTCCATTGTTTTCCCACAGCTCCTTCCGAGGGGCAGGAATCTCTCTGGAACTGAACGGGAAAGGCAGTGCGTGGCAGAGTGGAACAGAGCAAGGCAGGTCGTGGGTCTGTTCTGGGGGCTCAGATGCCCTGGAGAGGGGCCGTTCAGAGTAGCAAGTGCTGGCAAAGGAAACTCAGGAAATGGCCTTCGTCAGTGGGCTGTGTTTGCAATTGTGCAGGCCAGACCAACCCTATGATAAAACCAGGCTGTCTTCACCACAACCATTAGATACACAGCTTCTCTAACTGCTCTGCTCCGTTCTGTGTTTGCCAAGCAACCTGAGGACTGGCAGGGGATCTGCCTGCACAGAGACAACGTGCCACTACCCTGAGCGTGAGGATTTCCAGTCTCTCTTTCACGGTGTCTCCAGAGAAACCTAGAACGTCATCTGTTTTCTTGCCAGGATCACAGAGAATGCGTTATGTGCCCAGCTTTGTTGTAAGACTAGCTACCTAAACCCACTCATCTTCACCCTCCTGACCACCCAGAAGTAGATCTTAGGCTTCCCCCCACTGGGAGGATGCCCACACATCTGATCCCGAATCTGATCCCAAGTCACCTGTCTTTGGAGTCCTATTCTTTACCACCAAGTCCCACTGTTTCTCCCATTAGGCCTTTTCTTTTCTTCTTAATGGCAATATCTGCATGATATATAATGCATTACCCTAGCCCTCTTTTACTGAACCATTCAGGGGCATAGAGCTTATTTACATTGTTTTGCAATCATCTCTAACATCCACCTCCAGAACTTCACCGTCATCCACACTGATACTCAGAAGCTATTAAACAAAAATCTCCTCCCCCACCCACTTGAGAACCACTGTCTTACTCTCAGCCTCTGTGAACTTGCCTATTCTTAGAACTTCATATCAGTGGAATCATCCAGGATTTGTCCTTATATGTCTGGCCTATTTCACTTAGCATCATGTTTTCAACAGTCATCGATGTTGTAGAATGTATCAGAATTTTGTTCCTTTTTCAAGGCTGAATAGTATTCCACTGTGTGACTACATCACTCTGCACACTGTTCATCCATCACTAGTCCCATGGCACCAAATCCTATCTTTCCCCTGTAATGTCTTTGGTCTCCAGGACATCCTTCCTCCTGCTCCTATCTTTTCCCAAATATCTACTGACCCTAACACCCAACTGACTTCCTTTTCTTATCAGGCTTAATTATTGTCACAAAGAAAGGAGGGTGTGATTACATTAGGTTTTTAGAAGTGACTGTCTTCACAGTGATTGGTGTGTTTGAGGGTGTTCCTGGAGAATCAATGGGTTGTTGACAATGGCAGTAGTCAGGCAAGCTAGCTGCCCATTAGTACTTTATTGTTGAACAAATTATAATAAACAACACAACCAAATAGCATAAAACTATGAAAAGTCATGTTAAAATGTGTGCTTATTGGCTTGAAATGAGAGCATTAAATTGGCAGGAGGAAACAAATTTCAGAGCATTTAATGTAACCATGATTTGGTAAAGGGAATTGTATTCATACATACATGTGTCTTCACACACACACACACACACACACACACGAAATAGCAACAACCAAAAAATAACAAAAATCTGTAAGGATAGAAACCAAAATGGTTTCTTTAGGAAAGTGGGAGTAAGGATGATTTTTTTCCCCTTAAACCTATTTTCTAATTAACATATGTTACTGATGTCATCTTTTTAAAAAAATGTTTTTTATTGGGTGCTTGGAGTTGGCACTGCCTTGGGGAGAAGGAGCATGTGAGGGTACATTTCAAGCAATGTGGTAGGAGGGTGGGGGACAGTAGAAGAGGGGGCAGGAGCGTGGCAGGGTCCCTCCAGTCCACAAGCACCGATGCTCTCCTGCACCTGCACCCGCTCCTCAACCTGGCCTCCCCGCAGGATGCACTGATGGAAAAAAGGGCCCCCACCGATGTGCCCCCCAGCAAGCGGCTATAAAAAGCAAAGTGATTTAGGATTCCATGAATCTCTACCTACTCTAACATATGCTGAACATTTCTTTTGTTAAAAATGCTTTTTAAATGAGCTGGTGCCCATATGCCCCAGAACCTAAAATGTGGCTAGGTAGGCTGGCACAAGTCATGTTTCTATAATTCACTTCCGTGGGTTTCTAATGAGCTCAGTTAACTACAGCGGGAGATTCCCAGTCCAGACGTGATGCAGACCAGAGAATGCAAACCCTCATCTTCCTGACCACCCTCCACCCCCAGAGAAGCAAAAGAGGAATGATGCAAGGCTTATCAGTTTACAAAGCACTTTTCAAAATCATAGCTTTGGGTTTCTGTGGGGAGTGTGTGTGTGTGTGTGTATGTGCATGTACACTGGTTTAGGAGACATTGCACATAGTATTAAGAGCATGGGCCCAGAGTTGGACAGAGCTGGGTTTGAATTCCAGCCCTGAGACTCACTGGCTGGATGATCCTGGACAAGTCACTGAATCTGTTTTGTCCTGTTTCCCCATCTGTAAAATGGAAATGGCAATCATAAAGCCCATCGCCGAGGGTCACTGTGAGCACTGAATAAGAGAGAGTGTGAAACGCACCTCGCATGGTCCTTGCCTGGCGCCCAGTAGGAGCTCAATCCGCATCATTACTGTTCCTGCTCTAGCTACTGACTCGTCACCAACAAGTGCACCGTGGTGAGATGAGTGCCGTGGCCATGGCAGAGGAAGGCCAGGGTCTTACAGGAAGCCATGTTGGAGGCACTCCCCATAGAAGTGGGGGAGTCAGGAAACATTTCTAGAAAACAGTGATGTCAAGCTGGGATCTGCAGAACTGGCATGAAAAATCAGGGGAGAGGGAAGGATCACGGGGAGGACCAAGAGGAACGGTCATAGAAGGGCAGATGTTCAAGAACTGCATGTTCCTGAATTTCCATTCATTTACATCCTCGCAACAACCTCCTGGAATAGACATTATTACAGACTCAGCAAGCTCAGTTCATTTGCTCACTCCGCACAGCTAATCCGTGATGGCACCATGTTGCCTCAGGAGGAAGAGTCCTGGCTACAGCATCTCTCATGCTAAGAACATCCCTGTGGCTTCCTGTAGGTGGTGGCCCTGGCTCAGTGGTCTTCAATTAACAAGCACAGGCTTACCCAAGGACATGAAGATGATTACAATATGGCCACTGCCTCAGACTGCCCATAGCCTGGCATAGAATATTTTTTTTAAGATTTTATGTATTTATTTGAGAGGCAGAGTTACAGACAGAAAAATCTTCCATCTGCTGGTTCACTCCCCAAATGGCCACAATGGCTGGAGTTGGGCCGATCTGAGGCCAGGAGCCAGGAGCTTCTTCTGGGTCTCCCATGCAGGTGCAGGGGTCCAAGCACTTGGGCCATCTTCCACTGCTTTCCCAGGCCACAGCACAGAGCTGGATAAGAAGAGGAACCAGTGCCCGTAAGGGAAGCCAGCACCACAGGCGGAGGCTTAGTCTACTCTGCCACAGCACTGGCCCCAGTAGAATAATTTTTGGTAAGCACATTGCTAGACATTATTATTCTAGGATTATTCGAGGATTTCAAGTCTTCATGGACTTGAAGTTTAAACCTACTCGAGGGAGAAGGAAGATATTGGTGCTGGAGAGTGTGTCAGAAGGGGCAGTCTATGTAGAAAGAAGAAGACAAAGGTGTACAGCTGGTGATGACTACAGTGTTATGACTGGAAATGGGGAGAGGATGCGCAGGGAAACAAGAGGCTAGAATTAAGCCAGGCTAAGGTGGCGGACTTCCTTCTGGAGCCAAGAAGCAGTGATGAGGGACTGCTTTGTCCTGCGTGTTAGGAAGGCTAGGAGACAGAGAAGGCTTGACTGGGCTGGTGGCATGGCGCAGCAGGTCAAGCCACTGCTTGTGACGCTGTAATCTCATATTGAAATGCCAGTTCAAGCCTCTGCTGCTCCACTTCCCACCGGCTCTCTGCTAATGCACCTGGGAAGGCAGCAGAAGATGGCCTGAGTGCTTGGCCATTCACATGCCTTGGCTCCTGCCTTCAGCCTGGCCCAGTACTAGCAACTGTGGCCATATGGGGAGTGAACCAGCAGATGGAAGATATCTCTCTCTCTCTCTCTCTCTCATTTTGCCTTTCCAAGGAATAAAATAACTCTTTAAAAAATAAAAAGAGATCTTGAGTTAATGAATGGAATGGGGCAGGCAGGCAGAAAGAATCTTCCTGAGGTGCCATGGTTAGGAAATGGGATTGGGTGAGGAAGTGAGAGAGGAAGAGCCACGGGAATGCCAAGCCTGGACTTTCTCACCCCAGTAGCATGTTCCTGGGGTAGATGCCCAACAGGCTTTTGGTCATCTTGCTCCGGGTGCCAGGCAAAAGGGGCCAGACCCAGAGTCAGCAGGTAAGCAGGAAAATGGGCACATCAGCCTCCTGCACCTGCCTGATTCTCTGTGCCTGGCCCTGTCATCTCAGCCCCTTCTCACTCAACTCTGTGTTTCTGTGGAACAGGGAGCAGGTGGAAAGTGATCCACAGTTCCTGTTTTCTGCCCCCATGTATTCCGCGACACATGGCAACAGTCCAATGATGCTTCTTACTGATTTGATTGGTTGGTTGGTTGGTGGATGGAAGAACTAGCAAACAGTAATCTCGTACATTTTCGAGGTTTCATAATATGAACCCGCTAATATTCCTGCTAAGTTTCCCTTGTCATCACTATAGTGGCAGAACAACAATCACACATTATGCATATTTTCCCAGGCCACCACCACCCAATAAATCATGAGGTGTTAATGATTTGCCCAAGACCATAAAGAGATTCAATGGATGAATGTGAGATAAAAGTTCTGGTGCACCACACCTTGTCCTACATCCGGGTTAATGAGCTGCACTCCACACTAGTACCTGGGAACACGAGAGTTCTTTGCTCCTCCCCCAGGCTGCTATCTCCAGATATGAGATTCCCACTGGAAAAACAACCCTCATTAACAATGGGCATCTCTTTCCTGAGAAACTTTATGTAAACATCCTTGGAACAGAAACTCACCTTCTACACTTTTGCTCACTTCTTAGTGGATCTCTCCTTCTAATGTTCTTTAACAAGAACCCAGAGGAGTTTGAAAACTCTCATTTATTGACTAATTCTAACTATAGTTAATCAATTCAATTCTGGAAATCATAATGTTTGGAACCAGAGAGAAGTATCTCCTGCCACCTTTTGGAGTGTGTATGTCATCTTTTGGCACCAGATACAGAGCAGAGCTTCTTAAACTTTAATGTGCTGGGGATCTCATTAAAAAGTAGATTCCTGGGGCAGGCGTGTGGCACAGCAGTTGAGTCACTGCTTGGGACACCCACGTCCCATATTGAAGTGCCTGGTTTCAGTCCTGGCTCCACTCTTCATTCCAGCTTCCTGTTAATGTACACCCTGGGAGACAGCAGATGGTGGCTCAAGTAACTGAGTCCCTGCCACCCATATGGGAGACAGGGATGGAGTTCTAGGCTCCTAGCCTTGGTTTGGCCCAATCCCAGCTGTTGTGGGCATTTGGGGAATGAACCAGAGGATGGAAGTTTCTATTTCTATCTGTCTCTGTCTTTCAAGTGAGGAAATTCTTTAAAAAGTTTGAAAAATGGTTTTATAAAAGCAGATTCTGATTCAGAAGATCTGAGGTGGCCCCTAAGATTCTACATTTTTTTTAATTATTTTTTACAGGCAGAGTGGACAGTGAGAGAGAGAGAAAGAGAGACAGAGAGAAAGGTCTTCCTTTTTGCCGTTGGTTCACCCTCCAATGGCCGCTGCGGCCGGCACATCTCGCTGATCCAAAGCCAGGAGCCAGGTGCCTCTCCTGGTCTCCCATGCGGGTGCAGGGCCCAAGGACTTGGGCTATCCTCCACTGCCTTCCCGGGCCACAGCAGAGAGCTGGCCTGGAAGAGGGGGCAACCAGGACAGAATCCGGCACCCCAACCGGGACTAGAACCCGGTGTGCCGGCGCCGCAAGGTGGAGGATTAGCCTGTTAAGCCACGGCACCGGCCAGATTCTACGTTTCAAACAGGCTCCCAGGTAATGCCAGTGCTGCTGGCCCATGGCCCATATTTTGATTGCAAGGATGTAGAAGACACAGAGAAAATCATGAATGAATCCTACATTGTTAGAGCCTTCTGGGGAGCCACTGAGGTAGCTTGAAGTGGAAGAAAAGGACCAGAGCTTCACTGTTGCACAGGTTCAGCTTCGAATCTCAGTCTCAACAACTCACTAGCTTCTTTGGGCCTCATCTTCAGTTTCTGGAATTAAACTAGACAATGCACACAAGAAGCATAACATAGAATATCATGACACATAGAATTTTCTCAATTGATGGTAGCTAGCAACACTGCTTTTGAAAATAGTAACAGGAAGATGGTTTTATTTTTCCATTGATTCCACTGTGCATTTCTGAGGAAAGGAGTATTTGTGATCTAGTCCACGTACTATCACTTGTTAAGTGCTGTAGGGATCTCAGAACCCTCACTTTCTTCTCCATCTTTATGTACATGCCCTATCCATAGCTTGTTTCTTTTTCTTTTTTCTTTCTTTTTTTTTTTTTTTTTTTGCCAGGCAGAGTTAGACGGTGAGAGAGAGACAGAGAGATGGTTATAGACAGTGAGAGAGAGAGACAGAGAGAAAGGTCTTCCTTCCGTTGGTTCACCACCAAAATGGCCGCTATGGCCAGCATGCTGTGCCGATCCAAAGCCAGGAGCCAGGTGCTTCCTCCTGGTCTCCCATGCGGGTACAGGGCCCAAGCACTTGGGCCATCCTCTGCTGCCCTCCCGGGCCACAGCAGAGAGCTGGACTGGAAGAGGAGCAACCGGGACTAGTACCCGGCGCCCCAAGTGGGACTAGAACCCAGGGTGCCAGCGCCACAGGCGGAGGATTAGCCAAGTGAGCCATGGCGCTGGCCCAATAGCCCCATTTCAAAATATTTCAACTTGCTCTAAAGCAGCAGTGTTTGCTGTCAAAACTCTGAGCCCTAAAAGAAAGCAACTTAAGCATTTCAAGAGAAGGAATAGAATCCTGGCAAGAATTGTCACAGGTTAATTAACCACCATTCTTTTCACATCTTCCCCAAACATGCACCCTGGAGATGGCCCACAGCGGTACAGTCTAGGGAGGGGAAGAAACTATACTCACAGCCACACTTGCATTCTGCCTCCCTCCCCCACCTCCAACCCATCCGGTGGAGAGGAACTTTTCACCAACTCCCAGAATCAGCCTGTGGTATTCATCGGCTAGACTGGGAACTCCTTGAAGGCAGAAAATGTTGTTCATTTTCTAGATTGCTGGAGCCTAGCGTAATGCCTCATAAGCACCCAGCAAACAGTTTTTGAACAAATGCCCTCATGTTATCCTGCAGAGGCAGCTGTTATAAAATGGCAGGAACATCACACATGAAATCAGAGTGGTTTTTGTCCCAACCCCACCACGCTCAGCTAGTGTGATTGTGTGTGTGTGTGTGTGTGTGAACCTTGGTTTCCCCCACTGTACTCTGAGGATGCTGCGTACCCATCCTGCAGTTACGTATCATACATAAAGTGCCTGACACATGGCACATGATGTGTTGCTGCAAGCTGAAGATTCAGCCTTCCCCTGTACCATTTGATATTACCATACTTCTAAATCACACAAACATTTAAAAATAGATGAAATGCAAAGCTCTTTTGGAATGTCTCCAAGTTAGAAAAATAGCCTTTGTTCACTGGATATTTAAATTATGCTTATATATGTGTAGAGACCTAAGAGCGTATATGAATCTGACACTGACAAATGTGGTGCGTGTGGAAATGCCAACCACTCTGTTATAAATCTGCTCTGGGGGAGGAGAGCCAGTTGCCTGGAGATTTTCATCCACTTGAAAATGTTACCATTCACCCAGGGAAAGCCGGCGAACAGCAATGGGACAGTTGGATCCAAATGCTCTGACATTTCATCGCTGACAGACACCACCAATGAATGAATTTAGAAGCTGCATTGCTTCATACGGTGCTGAATTAAGAACATGGCAAAGTATAAAGAAAAAGAGAGAAGATTATTGAAACCTAGGCTTCTGCTCTACTTCTTTTGTCACAGAGTCTTCCAGAATGAAGATTAAGTATGGAAATGTCAGGGGCTTTAGTCACAGAGAACCCAAGGGCCCATTTCACAATAATAGCTTTGTAGGTGCCAAGCTATGGAGTAAGTACTCTACTTGATAAATGTTATTGAACCCCCCACAGAATCCCTATGAGAAATGCAACCCCTACTTCACAGATAAACAAACTGAGTTGCAGGAGGTGAGGTGACTTGCCTGGGTCAGAGCCAGGGAGTGGCAGACCAAGGGTTGCAATCAGTGCAGGTGCAAGCTGAGGGCATCACTAGAAGGTCAAGTTGGAGGCTGAGCAGAAGATGGAAGGGGTACTGGCCAGGCAGAGGAGGATATCTGCTACTTAGTAACTCCATGATTTTGGGCATGGTACTTGATCTTCCTCATCTGAAACTGGAGAGATGGAATAGTCATAAAAATAGTGGCAACTGATTCGTGTATTATGTGTCCAGCACTCACTGTTCAAAAATGTTATACATAGTATCACTTAAACTTCTCATAACGCTTATAATGGAGGTAGTATTATTAGTCCCATTTTCAATAGGCAGAAACTCAGGCTGCAGCACAGGGCCCAGCACAGAGTAAGTGCTCAGTAAAAGAGGGCAATTGCCAGTGTGCAGTGTCGCCTTCTCATTCTCTCTGTGCCAGGTCTCCTCTGTCAGGACCATAGCTCACACCTTCCTGAGCAGTCCAGCGCTTCCCTGAGCACCCACCCCTCCTTCCCTTCCTTCCACCAGTCCCTGTCTCACGGCAGAACCTCCCTGGCTGGCTTCTAACAAAAATACAAATATAAAATCTCACCAATACCCCCTGTAGTAGTGGTGGTCCAAGGCCCCCACCCCAGCTTCCCATTTTATTTTCCTATGAGGTACCAGAAGTTAATTCCTTAGCATAACGTCAACTCCAGAAAAAAAAGACTTAACCAATTGATGAGGGAAATCTACATTCTGAATGTACAGAAAGACAGTAAGGCTTGATGGGGGGGCCCCAAAAGCCCGCAAACACAATTTCCTGGATGGCTACTCCCAATAGGAACGTTTCCTGCGAGGTGACAATGTGCCAGACACAAAACTCGGTTTCACTTTCTTACACTTCACAGCCAATCCTGACTCAGCCCCAGTTATTGTCCCTACTTCACAGATGTGGAAACGGAGACAGAGCATATGTGACTTGCTCATCAAGCGGCAGAAGCTGCCCAAGGCGTCAAAATAACTCAGCACTCCGACTGGAGCCTGGCTGCCCCCCCCCTCCACCACCCACCTCAGTGCTCCAACAACCCCAATTCAAGCAAGATATCTGCGCTCCAAGACTGGTTTGTTTTTTTTTTTTTTTTTTTTTTTTTTTTTGCCACTCTGGACTGTTGTTTCTCACCTGTCAAATAAAAGGTTACCTTTAACCACTTGTGAGCATTGCTTCTCCTTAGAGAAATCGATTCCTGACGGGGGTAGGAAAGTCCAAGATGGCAGCCGAGGCAGAGGCTCCGGCGACCCCAACCCCACAGAGACACCAGTGTGAACAGCTGCAGGCACGCACCCAGTCACCTTCGCCAGAGCCACGGGAGCCAGGGGAGAGACCTCAGTGCCTGTCTTGGTCTAATCACAGGAAAAGTCTCTCTGAGGAAACCAACAAGGGAAGAGTCGCCCTCGTCATCCCTCCCCCAGCTCCCAGGAGCCCCGTGTGGAGCGGCTGAATCCCAGAGCCAGACCTGCTAGGAAAAATTCAGTGCATCCGAACTCCCCTGTCCTGGACCCCAGGCCCGTCTCTGTGGCATGACTATTTGGGCCTCTGCCACCCCTCCCCCCGAGTGGAGAGGCTGGGAGAAGGAGCTAAGCAGGGCCTCAGAGCTCAGAGCCCGGCCTCCTGCCCCGGGCTCTGGCCCCTGGTGAAGCCCAGAGGCCTCTTAACCCCTGGCGGTGCTCACAGAATGAGCCTCCCGGAGCTGCGCGCTGGGGGTCACATCCAATTTGGTGTGGTTCACTGCCGGCCTCTTGTGGACTCAGAGGACACCCCGAGACCATTTCCTGTTCCTATGGGAACCAGGAGCAACCAGCCTGGGCCAGTCTGGGTGGCCAGAGCCTTGGTTGGAAGGTAGATATTGACCTACAGGGGTGAGAAGGGCAGAAAGAACAAAAACGGGAAATTCTTGTGGTTTGAATGAGGGAAGAAACGTAGAAGCAGACCAGTATTTGTACCTCAGAAGTCGGGCCCATGTTCCACAACCTTGTTAAGTGGGTCCCAGCCCAGACCCCAGGGGCAGCGTAGAGGAATCTTGCCTTCCCTGTTCCAAGGGGACCTCCAGGTCCCATAATGTGTGTTAGGAATTTCATGAATTCCACACCCAGAAAGCCCTGTGCCCACCAATATCCCAGAAGAGAGGGAGGAGGAGAAACGGTGGGCCATACCCACATCTATAAAAACTCCACTGTGAAACAGACTGGGCTCTCGGTTCGTTCCTGAGATGCCTGCCTGGCCTGCCAGGTGTATTCTCTTCATTAAACTTTGCTAGCATGCTTCCCGCTACTCTGTCGCACATCTGAAATTCTTTTCCTGAGCCAAACAAGAACTTCTGATCAGTAACAAGATGGCTGCCTTTACCACTCTCATCCAACTTAGGACAGACAGCAACAGGGCCATGGGTCTGTGTCTTGGAACTCAGTGTTGGGTTGGTGAAGCTCAACACTGGGCAGATCTTAATGGTTTCCATCCCAAGGTGAGTTCCTGTGGATGGTGTGTCTGGTCTTGCCCCAGTACAGGTGGAGACCTGTGCCCTTGGGAGCCAGACTTGTTTTGGTGTGTATCACCACCAGACTCTCACAGGCCTAGTATGCACCCCCAAGATTTCACAGGGTCTGGTGCCTGTAAGACCCAGATGTGACCCACCTAAGGCCAACCCAAATAGCTGAAGGGCTGCCTCTGTCATTACTCCAGTGGCCTTGAGCAGACAGCAAGGAATCACAGGACTATCTGGGGACTCAGTGCCAGAATGATAAAACCTAGCATTGAGCAGATGCCTCATTGTCCCTCTCTCCAGGCTAGCACCTAGAGATAGAGTATCTGGAGCCGCTTCAGTGCCCAGCAGAGTTTTGTGGTCCCGGTTGATACCCCAGCCAACACCATCACTATCTGATAGGTTTGGCATAGGACACTGAGCCCACCTCGGCAGCCAAGGGATCCTATGGTGAGCTTTGGTCCTACCCCCAGGTTACTGTGATCTGGAGGCGGAGCGCTCTGGATGTGACCTAGTATTGTGACATTTGTGGTCACAGGACAAGGAGTCTGCTCCTTACACAGGCCCAGGAAGAGGCCTGTCGGGATGGACGTCTTAATTGTTTCTCAGTTCACGTTGAACAACACATCAACTGCATATTTGGAAGAGATTTGAGTTTGGAGGTATTCTAAGACTGAATCCATGAAAACATCAACAGCAGACCCTGGCAAGCCACAAGTTAGTGTTGAAAGAGCAGAATTGTCCATAGGTTCAGAGAAATTAAACAGACTGCTTAGAACTTCTAGAAGGGCAGCCACAGATGAAGCCAGATTACTAAAACGAATCCTTCAATGATGATGTACATCAACTAGCATCAGGAACTGCCAGGGAACCATGACCTCACAGAAAGAGCAAAATAAGGTGCCAGAAACCAGCCTTCTACGAACTGAACTTCTGAGTATTCAGATGAAGATTTCAAAACAGATGTTTTAAGGAAACTCAGTGAAATTCAAGAGAACACAGAGATTTGATAGAGATGGAATAATTAAAAAAATAAAGCAGAACTTATTCAACTGAAAACTACAGTGCTTGAAATTAAAAATGTGGCAGGAGGTATAAATAGGAGAACAGATCAAATAGGAAGAAAGAGTCAGCTCAAAACAGCATATTTGAAAATACACAGTTGGAGGAGAGCAAAGAGTCAAGAGGATGAAGAAAACTTAAAGGAAATATGGTACAGCATTGAGTGAAAGAATGCTTAAAGTCAGTGGGATCCAAGAGGGACTCGAGAATGCCAAAGGAGTAGAAAGCATATTCAAAGAGAGGACAGAAGCTCTCTGCTGTGGCCTGGGAGTGCAGTGGAGGATGGCCCAAGTGCTTGGGCCCTGCACCCGCATGGGAGACCAGGAGGAAGCACCTG
Source organism: Lepus europaeus (assembly GCF_033115175.1). Taxonomy (NCBI): domain Eukaryota; kingdom Metazoa; phylum Chordata; class Mammalia; order Lagomorpha; family Leporidae; genus Lepus; species Lepus europaeus. Next base: position 51,991,165 of record NC_084833.1, on the reverse strand, counting down.
GCTCCTGGCTTCAGATTGGTGTATTTGGGTGGTGAACCAACGGAAGGAAGACCTTTCTCTCTATCACTGTCTAACTCTGTCAAAAAAAGAAAAAAGAAAAAAAAAAAAGAGATAAGGACAGAAAAGTTCCAAAACCTAGAGAAACGCACAACTGAGATTACAGGAAGGTCAGAGGTCACCATTCAGCGTCAACCCAACCAGGTCTACTGGAAGATCTATTATCGTCAAGCTCTCTGAGGTTAAAGATAAAGAGAGGGCTCTTGAAGGCACAAGAGGAAAAAGCAAATAACAGTTATCCAGGTCCCAAATCACCTAGCTGCAGACTTCTAAGCTGAAACCTTACAGGTCAGGAGGTAATGGGGTGAAACTTTCGCAGTACTAAAGGGAAAAAAATGCCACCAAGAATACACACAGCAAAGCTATCTTTCAGATATGAGGGAGAGATAAAGACACTCCTAGGCAAACAATGCCTAAGAGGATTTGTCACCACCAGACCTGTGTTACAAGAAATGCTGAAGCCAGTTCTTCAAACTGAAAGAAGCGCTACCAAGTAAGAAGAAAATGTCAGAAGGTAGAAAACTCACTGGTAAGAGTAACTATACAGATCCAGAGCGCTCTAATATTATAAACGTGGTGTGTAAAACATTTATTACTGTGAGGACTAAAGAATTTTAATCATGATATCCAAATGTTAAGAGATGTGCAATATTGAAAGAGGCAAGATGTAACATCAGAAATTCAAAATGTGAAGAGCAATGGAGTGCAAATGCAGAGTTCTTTATCAGGATTTCTTCTTTGCTTTTGTTTGTCTCTTTCCCTATCTTTATAGTCAGAATTACATTTTTTAAAAATCATTTCAAGATAGCTTATTATAGCCAAAAAGTTTTGTTGGATAGCAGGAACCTTTAATAGACTTACTGAGAATAATAACAAGGAATCAAAGTACACCACTAGATAAAATCACTTATCCACAAATGAAGATTCTAAGAGAGGAAGAAAGAAAAGAACTAGAGTAAATATACAAAGTAAAAACACAAAACAAATATCAAAATGGCAGTAGTTGGCGCCAGCGCTGTGGCGCAGTGGGTTAAAGCCCTGGCCTAAAGCACCGGCATCCCATATGGGCACTGGTTCTAGTCCCGGCTGCTCCTCTTCCGATCCAGCTCTCTGCTATGGCCTGGGATAGCAGTAGAAGATGGCCCAAGTCCTTGGGCCCCTGCACCCATGTGGGAGACCTGGGAGAAGCTCCTGGCTCCTGGCTTCGGATCGGCACAGCTCCGGCCGTTGCGGCCATCTGGGGAGTGAACCAATGGATGGAAGACCTCTCTCTCTCTCTCTGTCTCCCTCTCTCTCTCTCTCTCTCTCTCTCTCTCTCTGCCACTCCTCTCTCTGTGTAACTTTGACTTTCAAATAAATAAAATAAATAAATCTTAAAAAATGGCAATACTAAGGCATTATCTATCAATAATTAGCTTAGATGTCAACTGACTAAGTTCTCCAATTAAAAGACATAGAGTGACCAAATGGATTTTAGAAAAGAACCCAACCAAATGCTTAGTGGTGCACTTCACCACAAAGGACACATGTAGACTGAAAGTGAAAGGATGTAATAAAATATTCCATGTAAACGGAACTCAACAGAAAGCAGGAATAGCCATATTTCTATCAGATGAAGTAGATTTTAAGATCATGATATAATGTTAACAGCATTCAATCCAGCAAGAAGAAATAACATAAATATATATGTACCCAATATTGAACCACCTAAACATAAAGCAAAAATTAATAGACCTTAAAGGGGAGATAGACTCTAATACTATAATAGTAGGGGACTCTATCACTCCATTTCAGAAATGGACAGTCATCTAGACAGAAAATCAACATAGACTCACTGTCCACTCTGCCTGTCAAAAAAAAAATCAACATAGAAATATCAGTGCTCAATTGAACCTTGCTTCACTTAGACCTGACAGATATCTACAGAATTTTTCATCCAACAGCTGCAGAATACACATTCTTCTCAATAGCACATGGAACATTTCCCCAAAGACATCATAAAGGAGATAACAAAGCAAGTCTCCACAAGTTAAAAACAGGATATCAAGGATGGACAACCTCCTCCCTCTCCCTCTCCCTCTCCCTCTCCCCCTCCCTCTCCCTCTCCCTCTCCCTCTCCCTCCCCCTCTCCCTCTCCCTCCTCCCTCCACCCACCTCCCATTCCCACTCCCTCTCCCTCTCCTCCCATTCCCTCTCCCTCTCCCTTTCCCTCCTCCCACTCCCTCTCCCTCCTCCCTCCTCCCTCTCCCTCTCCCCCCTCCCTCCTCCCTCCTCTCTCCTCCCATTCCCTCTCCCTCTCCCTCTCCCTCCTCCCTCCTCCCTCTCCCTTTCCCTCCTCCCTCTCCCTCTCCCTCCTCCCTCCACCCACCTCCCATTCCCTCTCCCTCTCCCACTCCCTCTCCCTCCTCCCTCCACCCACCTCCCATTCCCTCTCCCTCTCCCACTCCCTCTCCCTCCTCCCTCCACCCACCTCCCATTCCCTCTCCCTCTCCCACTCCCTCTCTCTCTCCCTCTCCCTCTCCCTCTCCCTCTCCCTCTCTTTCTCTCCCTATCTCAGTAATTCTTTCAAACAAATAAAATAAATATTAAAAAAAATTGTTGAGGGAGTGAGCATTTGGCCTAGTATCTAAGACAGTTGGGGGGGCGGGCAGTGCTATGGCACAGTAGGTTAAGCTTCCACTTGCAACGCTGGCATCCTGTATCAGCGTGCAGGTTCCATCCTGGCTGCTTCACTGTAGTCCAGCTCCCTGCTAATGCGTCTGGAAAAGCAATGGAAGCTGGCCCAACTTCTTGAGCCCCAGCTACTCACTTGGGAGACGTGGGTGAACTTGCTGGCTCCTGACTTCATTCTGGCCCAGACCTGACTGTGCCGTTATTTTATTTGGAGGATGAATGAGTGGAGAGAAGTGCTCTCTCTTTCTCTCTGTCTCTCTCCTTCTCCCACAACTCCCTGTCACGCTGCATTTTAAATCAATCAATCTTTTCTTATAAAAGATGTTATTTGAAACACTTGCATCCCCTATTAGAGTACCTGGGCTTGAGTCGCAGCTCTGCTCTCAATTCTAATTTTCTACTATGTGCACCCTGGGAGGCAGCAAGTAATGGCTCAAGTGCTTGAGTCCCTGCCACCCATTTGAGAGACCCCAGTTTAGTTCCAGGGTTCTGGCTTAGGCCCGGACCAGCCCCAACTGTTGTAGGTATTTGGGGTGTGAACCACCAGATGGGAGCTTTCTGTTTCTCAAATAAGTTTTCAAAAAATAAAAAATTTTAAGACATGCCAAATGCCTATTTAAATGAATAGAAAATTTTGCAAAGAAACCAACCTTCATCATGCTATGCCAAGTGTGTTAATTTTTGCACATTTTCTTTCAATCCTGGCCAGCATGTAGGCACATTTAAAATATCTATTAACCTAATTTTTGTACCCATGGATTCTTTTTTCATTTATTATGGCATGAATATATTATATCTTTTAAATGGCTTTTACTATTGCTATTAATTTCTTTATACTATTCTAAAGACTGATATAGTTTTCTAAACCAGAGACTGACATACCATTATTTTACAAAGCATTCTCTGCATCATTGGGTGTTGTAGTACATCTCCCATCTTCTGCTGTTCTAGATCTAGGCTAACCAGTGTGGTAGCCACCAGCCACATGTGGCCATTGAGCATTGGAGAGGTATCTTGTCTGGACTGAGAAGTAACATAAGTGTGAGATATGCACGAGGGGCCGGCGTTGTGATGCAGCAGGTTAGGCTACGGCCTGCGGTGCCAGCACGCCATCTGGGTGCAGGTTGGAGTCCTGGCTGTTCCACTTCCAATCCAGCCCCCTGGATTTTCCCCTTTCTGGGAAAGCAGAAAAGGTGATCCAAGTCCCTGGGCCCCTGCATCAATGTGGGAGATGTGGAAGAAGCTCCTAGCTCCTGGCATCAGTCTGGCACAGCCCTGGCCATTGTGTCCTTTTGAGGAGGTGAACCAGCAGATAGATGATCTCTCTCTGTCTTTCCTTCTCTCTCTCTGCAACTCTACCTTTCAAATAAATAAATCTTTTTTTTTTTTTTGACAGGCAGAGTGGACAGTGAGAGAGAGAGATAGAGAGAAAGGTCTTCCTTTGCCGTTGGTTCACTCTCCAATGGCCGCCGCGGTAGGCGCGCTGCGCTGATCCGATGGCAGGAGCCAGGTGCTTCTCCTGGTCTCCCATGGAGTGCAGGGCCCAAGTACTTGGGCCATCCTCCACTGCACTCCCTGGCCACAGCAGAGAGCTGGCCTGGAAGAGGGGCAACCGGGACAGGATCGGTGCCCCAACCGGGACTAGAACCCGGTGTGCCGGCGCCGCAAGGTGGAGGATTAGCCTATTGAGCCGCGGTGCCGGCAAATAAATAAATCTTTAAAAAACATGATATGCACCAGATTTTTAAGTATAAGAAAAGTAATGCAAATATACTTACTGATTCTTCTTGCTGAAATTATAATATTTCGATATATTGGGTTAGACACATTTTTAAAATTAATTTCACGTGTTTCTTTTTTTCTTTTAAAATATGGCTTCTAGAAAATTGAAAATGACATTTGTGGTTTGCATTAACGTTTTTGATGGGGAGTGCTGGTCTAGCTGAGACCTCAGCTCACAGCTGCTCACGTGTGGATTTCTGCTTCTGTTGAATTATTTCCGCAGCAGCTCGGGGAGGGAGCTCACCAGAACAAAAAGCCTATTCTTATGACTCTTGCTCCCTCGCACGATATTGCTTTTCCAGAGAGTTGTGCCAGCTTATAAATACCGAAGCACTAGGTCTCTCAAGAACTTTCTTAGCACTAGATTTTGATTTCTAAGTATTTTTAGTTTTGCTAGCTTCTTTGGTGTGGCATGGATATAAGAGCTGGACTGTCTGGATTAAATCTCAGCCATACTCTAATTAATTATAGGAGTAGAACAAGTTACTAAACTGCTATTGACTTCACTTTCTCACCTGCAAAATGGAAATAGCACTATCTCCTAAGGTGATTTTAGGACTTAAATAGCTAAGTACTTAGTAAATATTAAGAACTATAAAGCTATTATTATGATGAAAAAGATTGTTTGAAACTATAATTCTTTTATTACTGTTCAGGAAGAATGTTTTCCTGAATAAGGGTTTAATGTTGATCTATATAAATTGTTTCCTCATGTCCTCTGGTCATTGATCTGTTATGATTTTATGTTTTTTTCTTTTTAATGTTTGAATTGCTTCTTCATATATCATGTAGTTGAATACTTAATCATCTTTAGTAAAATATTTGCTCAGTTTCTTGTATATCTTTTTTAAAAGATTTATTTATTTATTTGAAAGGCATAGTCCAGAGAGAGAGAGAATCTTCCAACACTGGTTCACTCTCCAAATGGCTGCAATGACTGGGGCTGGGCCAGGCCAATGCCAGGAGCCTGGAACTCCACCAGAGTCTTCCATGTGGGTAGCAGGGACCTAAATTCTTGGGCCATCTTCCATTGCCTTCCCAGGTGCATTAGTACGGAGCTGGATCAAAAGTGGAGCAACTGGGACTCCAACCAGTGCTCATATGGGATGCCGGCATTATAGACAGCTATGTAACCCATTCTGCTGCAACACCAGCCCCCCACATATTCCATAATTTTTATAGATTTTAAAATATCCTGGGGTCGGCACTGTGGCATAGTGGGTAAGGCCACTGCTGCAGTGCCGGCATCCCATTTGGGTGCCGGTTTAAGACCCAGCTGCTCCACTTCCGATCCAGCTCTCTGCTATGGCCTGGGAAAGCAGTAGAAGATGGCCCAACTCCTTAGGCCCCTGCACCCACGTGGGAGACCCGGAAGAAGCTCCTGGCTCTTGGCTTTGGATCAGGGCATCTTTGGCTGATGTGGCCATCTGGGGAGTGAACCAATGGATGGAAGACCTCTCTCTCTCTCTCTCTCTTTTCTCTCTCTCTCTCTCTCTCTGCCTCTCCTCTCTGTGTAACTCTGACTTTCAAGTAAATAAATAAATCAATCTTAAAAAGAAATCCTTCCTTCAGGGAGCAGGCATTGAGCTAATGGTTCAGACACCCATGTCCCACATTGGAGTGCCTGGATTCAAGGCCCAGCTCTGGTTCTGGTCCCAGCTCCTGACTGCACCTTCCTATTAATGTACACATTGGAAGGTAGCAATGATGGCTCAAGTGATTGGGCTCCTGCTACCCATATGGAAGACCATGATTGCATTCCATTCTCCCTGTTTTGGCTGTGGCCCACTCCTGTATGTTGCCAGCATTTAGGGAGTAAACCAGTGGATAGGAGATCTCTATTTATCCCTCCCCACCCCTGCCTTTCAAATAAACAAAAAAGGAAAAAGGAAACATTCTTCTCTTACTTCTAAGCTATGAAGCTTATCCTACACCGAGCGATATATATTGTACTCTATTTCTGTTAGCTCTTCTATGATTTGAGATTGGCTAAGTTATTTAGCTGAATTTGGATGTTGCTAAGCCTTTAGACTTTGATATGGCAGAGGATAAAACAGAAGCTCTCCCATTTTGGATGCATGGAGATCTTGGTAACAGTCCCGGGGATGTTATGGTGACTCCAGTTGACACAGAAGTGTCCTATGAAAACAAAATTTGCCACCTACAGTTGAATGGTTCTGACCTTATCCTTTCCGCATGGCAGAGCACCTGCAGATGGGACCAGGTAGCTCTGGGTTCCAATCCTTTCACTGCTACTTACTAGCTGTGTGATTGGAGGCGATCACTTAACCATCTGGACTCTTCAGTTTGTTCTACTCAAACTAAATGCATATGAAAATGCTTAGCACAGAGCAGCCAAATATCAAACTTAACTTTTAAATTCTTTATTTTAGTACAATATTCAGGATTATCTCATTTTCTTAGTGAGTCAGGAAAGGCAGTGGTTCTATATTAAACTTTTCCTTGTTAACCACATTTGGCTAGAGGGACCAGAAATTCACTAGCCCATAAAAGAGGACTAGCATATGTCTGCTATCTGTTCAGGACGACAGAGGGAAAAGCTTTCACCCTGTTCCACTCCTTATACACGTGTAGCTTTCACATGTAGTTAGCTGCTCCTTAAAGCAAATCTATAAAGTAGACAGGGCAATTTGTTCTTTCCTTCTCTTGAAGCAAGCTGGAGCCTAGAAAGCTGTAATGACTTGCCCAGTGTCATGCAACATATTTTCAGACAAAACAAAGCAGACCTATTGTACCATGTGCTTTCTAATTGCAAATTGCTCCCTCTGGATGTGCAGTTAGTTGAACTGGACAATCTCTGGTTCCTGCCAAAACAATTAATGCAGTTGTTCAGATCTTGGGCTCAGGAGTCCAAAGAGACATGACTGGGTTCTAATCCAGTTCCACTACTTAAAAGATGTACAATATCGCACCCAGCAATTTACCTCTCCCCACTTGATTTTCCTCATCTGTTGTATAAAGCCAACAGTTTTACTGAACATATTAGGTCTCAAGGAGAGTGAAAAGAAGGTATAAATACAGCACATAGCACAGCACCTGGCAGGTAGTAAGTGCTCAAAGGTAGTCAGCTAAAAATGGAAAAGCAGAACAATGTCTAGAAACAGTTCATTTATGGAGTTCTGAGCTCAGGTTTTTGAATTAGGCATCCAAGTGCTTGATCCACTTAGTAGTTCATACAGCATAGAGTGCTGTATCTTTTTGGTTCTCTTTAACATTTCAGGTGCACAGTCATCCATGTCAACTCTGTAGGCAGGTGCCAGGTTTCTTACTTGTTCAGCTGGAATCAATATAATTGATTGTAACCTGAGCTGATGATCACTTCTGAGGGATGTAAAGTGTCCAGTGGTGGATAACTTCTCTAGTGCCTGCACCCCAGGCAGGCAACCGCAAGACACTAGAATCTGACTCAGCTGTGCACTTCCCCTATATATTTACCATTGGCAACATACTCCATGTGCTCTCACCTCCTCAGGCATACCTGAAGTGCCTTTCTCATAAACCCTTTCACTGGGCTGTAATTATCTGTAACCCAGATGTGGCTGGCCTCCCGGGAGTGTCACCAACTATCTTGGACCCAGACTTCACATTCCCAACTCCAGCAGCAAAGAGAGATGTTTCCCAGAGACCCTCATGAGAAGTCCGAAGGGGAGGGTTGAATCACACAGCACAGAGAAAAATTGATCAAAAACTCTTCTTTCAAAACTCAGTTCCCTTGCCAAAGGCCTTTCCCAAGGAATAGCAATTCTGTCTCCTCTCTTTCCTCTCCCTTAGACCACCCATTCCTTTTTGGTGTTCCCAATAGTTTGGTGGTGGCCACTGCCTCAAATATCCCACAAAAACGTGAGAGGTAGCTGGTCCCAGTCCCCTTCAAAAGCATTTCAACCACCACACCTTTTCTCCCTCAAAGTCCCATTCTTGAACTTCTCATCAGAGTCTACCCAATAACTCTAAAGCCCTCAAATTATGCAAATAGTATTTCCTCCACCAGGATGCTCTTGATCGGCTTGTCACTTCAAGCTGCCCTGGCTGTGAGCTGTTCAGTCACAGCTCATGTTTATCCCAGGCTCACTGTGCCGGGTGGATTCTATCACTAGTTCTCCTGACAAACCTTGATCCTTACTGGACATTGTGACCTGGGATTTGCAGAGGAAAACCTGAGGCACAGTAAAGTTAAGTAGCTTGTCCATGGTTACACAATAAGTACCTGGCCCAAGATTTATTTTTTTTAAAATCATTGCATGTGCAATGTATATTTTTTAAGATTTATTTATTTATTTGAAAGTCAGAGTTACACAGAGAGAGGAGAGGCAGAGAGAGAAAGGTCTTCCATTCTGCTGGTTCACTCCCCAATTGGCCACAACGGCCGGAGCTGCACAGATCTGAAGCCAGGAGCCAGGTGCTTCTTCCCAGTCTCCCATGTGGGTTCAGGGGCCCAAGGACTTGGGCCATCTTCCACTGCTTGCCAGGCCATAACAGAGAGCTGGATCAGAAGTGGAGCAGCAGGGCCAGCGCCGTGGCTCACTTGGTTAATCCTTCTCCTGCAACTCCGACATCCCATATGGGCACTGGGTTCTAGTCCCGGTTGCTCCTCTTTCAGTCCATATCTCTGCTGTGGCCTGAGAAGGCAGTGGAGGATGACCCAAGTGCTTGGGCCCTGCACCCGCATGGGAGACCAGGAGGGGGCACCTGGCTCCTGGCTTCGGATTGGCGCAGTGCGCTGGCTGTGGCAGCCGTTTGGGGGGTGAACCAACAAAAGGAAGGCCTTTCTCTCTTTCTGTCTCTCTCACTGTCTAACTCTATCTGTCAAATAAATAAATAAATAAAGAAGTGGAGCAGCAGTGTGGGTGCTGTGGCGTAGCAGGTAAAGCCACCACCTGCAGTGCCGGCATCCCATATGGGCACTGGTTTGAGTTCCGACTGCTCCACTTCTGATCCAACTCTCTGCTATGGCCTGGGAAAGCAGTACAAGATGGCCCAAGTCTTTGGGCCCCTGCCCCTGCTTGGGAGACCCAGAAGAAGCTCCTGTCTCCTGGCTTCGGATCAGTGCAGCTCCGTCTGTTGCAGCCAATTGGGGAGTGAATCAACAGATGGAAGACCTCTCTCTCTCTCTCTCTCTCTCTCTCTCTCTCTCTCTGCCTCTCCTCCTCTCTCTGTGTAACTCTGACTTTCAAATAAATAAATAAATTTAAAAAAAAAAGTGGAGCAACCAGGATTTGAACTGGCGCCCATATGGGATGCCGCCACTGCGGGCGGTGGCTTTACCTGCTATGCTACAGCACTGAGCCCCTGTCCCAAGGTTTGATCCCAGGCAGGTTGACTCCAAAGCCCACACTTTTAAGTAATAAAAGAGCAAAGTCTGGATGGTTCTTGGGACCAAATCCCCAGCCTCTTGCACAAAGCAGACCCTCACCATAAAGGGAGTTTGACTGCTTGCTGGCTTTGCTTGGTTCACTTTTCTTTCAGCAATTTCAGAACATTCATTCTCCTTCATTTCATTTCATCATTCAATTTAACCACACACACACACACACACACGGAGTTATGTATCGTGTGCCAGCACTGTGCATGGCAGTGGAGAAACAGACATGTAAAGCAGTGTCCTTGACCTTGTATGTGAAGGTCACAGCAGGTGAGAAAGACATCAGCCAATAAAGTGCCACATGCGAGACATTAGAATACAGAGCTGAGCAGTGGGCATCGGAGAGCAAGTCAAGGGAATGGTGCCTAGAAGTGATCACTGGATTTTGAAGGAAAGGGTTAGAAAAGAAAATAACTCTAAGCTATTAAATCACAGTGTGGTTTTCAAATTCTGTCTTGCTAAATAATAAAACTTGAGAGAAATAAATGGCGCTCAAGAAGGGTCACTTGGGCATGGTTTTGGTGACAGCAAATTGCCTAGGGAGATTGGGAGTCAGGGAAGGACCTGGGCAAAGAGAGGCTGAGGTAGAGCTCTCCCTGGGTAGAGAGCTCCAAGAATACCATAGAGGAGGGATGGGAAGGGGTTGGTGGTATAGTGGCTTTATTAGTCATCATTGCAACAAAATACTTGAAGCAACTGACTTTATAAAAAGCAAGTTTTAGGCCGGCACCGTGGCTTAACAGGCTAATCCTCCGCCTTGCGGCGCTGGCACACCGGGTTCTAGTTCCGGTCGGGGCACTGATCCTGTCCCAGTTGCCCCTCTTCCAGGCCAGCTCTCTGCTGTAGCCAGGGAGTGCAGTGGAGGATGGCCCAAGTTCTTGGGCCCTGCACCCCATGGGAGACCAGGAGAAGCACCTGGCTCCTGCCATCAGATCAGCACGTTGCGCCGGCCGTAGCACGCCTACCGCGGCAGCCATTAGAGGGTAAACCAATGGCAAAAAGGAAGACCTTTCTCTCTGTCTCCCTCTACTGTCCACTCTGCCTGTCAAAAAAATAAATAAATAAATAAATAAAATAAAATTAAAAAAAGCAAGTTTATTTTGGCTCCTGACTTTCGAGGTCCACAGTTCGAAACTAGGCTGAACCGGGCAGGCCCCGTTGGTTTGGCCTCTGGTGATTTGTTCTTGCTGGCAGAGTCCATAATTGCTGTAGAGCATCGCATGACAAGAGGCCACGTACGTGTCCAGGTCTATGTAGTCTCTTATGAAGCCACCAAGATTTAATCACAGGGATCCATCCTAACTACCCAACCCAGCCCAATCTCAAAACCCCACCTCCAAACACCGTAATGGCATCCCCATCCTCTTACATTGTTTATATAGGACCTTGGGGGACCAAACCTGTAACATATGCATCTTAAGGAGATATTCAACTAATACCCAAACCAAAGCAGTGGTCAACCCATTAGGAGTTCTTAGAATGATCCATACGAGGAAACGAATGGTCTGGATTTGGAGGATATTGAGTGATTAAAGGTATCTTAATGAGGTGTGGAAGTTTAGACATCACTGATCTCACTGTTTTTGTTTTTCTTTTGGTGATAGCATTGTTTAACTGCCTGTTTTGGGGGGATTTATTTTATTTGAAAGGCAGAGAGAGAGAGATCGAGAGAGAAACTTCCATCCTCAGATTCACTCCCCAGATGGCTGGCTGCAAGAGCCAGCGCTGAGCCAGGCTGAAGCCAGGACCCTGGAACCCCACCTGGGTCTCCCACATAGGTGGCAGGGGCCCAAGTACTTGGGCCATCCTCCACTGCTTTCTCAGGTGCATTAGCAGGGAGATAGGTTGGAAGTGGAGCAGTGGGATTCGAACCTGTGTCCATACGGGATGCCTACATTGCAGGCAGCAGCTTAACCCACTGCACCACAGTGCCAGGCCCTGCTTGACCTACTTGATGTATAGCCATGTGCTCCATAATATTTTAGTCCATTATGGGCTGCATATACAATGGTGGTCTCATAAGACTAGTTACATTAGAGATGTCTTTTGTGTAAGTACAAGCTATGATGTTTGCACAGCAAGGAAATGCTGAACAATGCATTTCTTAGGACATATTGCCATCATTGAGAGATGACTGACTGTAGTTTTTCTTGGTTAATTCTCTAAATTCCAAGATGGCCTTCCCTGATTAATCAAATAGAGGAACCCACTTTACCCTCTGAGTATATTTCCTAAACTCCAGCTGAGATAAGAAACCAGAATTGATTTCTTTGACCAGCTATCAGGTATTTGTTTTCCTTTATTTTTTTCTGAAATTTTTCTCAGAAAGATAAGAATTCATGGTCTCTGGTCCCAGATTCAAAATACTATGCTAGAAATTTTGGAAAATGGAGGTTGATAAAGTGTAGCGTAGTTCAGGAATTTCTGGCAGGACTGTCTTCCCTGTCCCACTGATTATCTTTCCCAAAGACAAACAATGGGTCTGACTGGCCATCGGGAAGCCCTAGCTCTCTGTAAGCACTGGAAGGACTGTTGCTTGTTCAGTTCTGATCGTAGAGAACCACACAGATGGGAAGGTGGGCAATTCTGCCCTCATCACCCACCCAATCCACACAATAAATGCTGGAGGAGTGAACAACTGAAGAAATAAAATGGAGAACAAAAGCAGGATAGTAGGGCCAGTGCTATGGCGCAGCAGGCAAAGCTACAGCCTGCAGTGCCGGCATTCCTTATGGGCACCAGTTCAAGTCCTAGCTGGTCTGCTTCTAATCCAGCTTCCTGCTCATGCACTTGGAAAAGCAGCAGAACATGACGCAAGTCCCTGGGCCCCTGCCTCCCATGTGGGAGGTTCAGAAGAAGCTCCTGGCTCCTGGCCTTGGCCAGGCTCAGCCCTGGTCATTGCAGTCATTTAGGGAGTGAACCAGTAGATGGAAGATCTTTTCTCCCTGTCTCTCCTTCTCACTTTCTGTAACTCTGCCTTTCAAATAAATAAATAATTTTTTTGAAAGAGCAGGATAGCTTGTACATGGCCAAAGAAATTTAAACTTGCTTGGGCGAGATGGGTCTCTCCACACTGGAGAAACTGAACTAGCCAAACCAGCTCAGTGTCCAGTCTTCTTTTAAAAAATAATATTTATTTGAAAGAGACAGAGAGACAGACAGACACACAGAGAGATATCTCATCCCCTGGTTCAAGCCAAGGCCAGGAGCCTGGAATTCAACCTGGGCCTCCCATGTAGGTAACATGGGCCAAAGGATGCTAATGCTGACTCCAAGGAAGCTGGAATCAAAAGTGGAGCTGGGACTAAAACCCAGGCATTCTGGTACATGATATGTGTATCCCATCTGGTGTCTTAAGAGCTATGCCAAGGGCCCACCCCTGTCCAGTCTTCTCCAGACACTGGGACCACAGGATCAGCCCCAGGATCTCATCCTGGAAATGAGGATGTAAACCCCTGACACTGAAGCTGTTAAAACTCCACATTTACAGTTTGAGACTAGCAAAGCAACCTGCTCTCAAGAGCCTGCCCTCTGCCTCCAGTCTCCACTGAGAACAATCCCCCGGACTTAATATTCTAAGACAGAAATCAGATTGAAACTGCCCGGCTGGAAGCACACCCCCGTCAACCCAGCCCCCGCCCCATCCTGCAGTGGGGAATGAGCGCTCCCTGAGAGCTTGCAGTGTGCCGTGATCATGTCGGGAGCTTATCCTCCTCCTTGTTTCATCCCAGCACCATCACCCCTTGAGGTGAGCCTTACGCTCTGTCTCATTGCCACGGCCACAGTCATTCTTCCTCAGTCACGTAGTCAGCAAGAACCTCAGACAAACCAGGGCTGACTCACTGTACATCTCCAGGGGGTTCCTCCTGGTAGTGCGGTGTTAGAATTCCTGGTTACCATCACGCCACACTGTCCAGAGCCTTATTTGAGGCTGCAGAGCCTTAGTGAGCTGACGGCAGCCCATGCTTACCTCCGCATCACCCTCGCTACGTGCTCCCGTTCACCTGGGCTCTCGCACAAAGCAGTCACAATGCTGCATTCTCCCAGGGGTCTGGTAGTGCTGTTGTTCTCTCCTGTCTATGTGCCTTTCTCCTTTCTCTACCTAGCACTCCTAGTCGTCCATCAAGACCCGGCTCAGATATCCTCTCCCTGGGAAGGTTTCTCTGATCATGTTCCACCAAGTAGGCAGTTAGTGACTCCCTGCCCAGGGCTGCTACTGTTCTTTGTATCGACCTCTGTTACATGAAGTCCAAGAGGCTCCCAGTTCTTTTCCTGTCTGACATGTCTTTGACCATGAGTCATGTGTAAGAACCCATTACAGGGGCCAGCATTGTGGTGTAGTGGGTTAAACCACTGCCAGCAACACTGGCACCCCATATGAGCACTGGTTCAAGTCCTGGGTGCTCCTCTTCCAATCTGGCTCCCTAGTAATGTGCCTGAAAAAGTAGCAGAAGATGGTCCAAGTGCTTGGCTCCCTGCCACCTACATGGGAGACCGGAATGGCATTCCAGGTTCCTGGCTTCAGCCTGGCCCAACCCTGGCTGTTGCAGCCATTTGAGGAGTGACCCAGCAGATGGGAGATCTGTCTGTCCTTCCCTCTCTGTACCTCTGACTTTCAAATCAATCAATCTTTTTTTTTTTTAATCCCTTGCAGGTAGAGTCTTTGTGCAGCCAGCCCTCCAGCCCCTGTGATTGCCAGGCAGATGCCACCCCTCTGAGGTGCCATGCTCATGTAGCGTTCCCTACAGTGAAATCAGGCACTTGTTTTAAAGTGAGATCTTTCCTGGGTGGTATTAACCATCAGTTCTATTGGCAGCACAATGGGTGAGTTCGTGGTGACCTTTGGTGTTTCATGAGGTGCTGCATTCACTCATTTTTATGACTAAGTGGAATCCTGGAAATATCTGGGCTGTGGGAGCTCAGCGTTAGATTAGTCTCCCCTGCCCCTGCTCCCCCACTCCCAGTCTATGAAGAGTTGGTAGACATTGCAGACCATAGGACGAACGAATCAAAGTGGTGACACCTTACCCAGGAAGCTGGAGCCCGGGATTATGGGACAGCTAGCTGAAGGATTGTGATCCACACACAAGCCCTGCATCATTGGTTTTCCTGCTGACCTTGTTCTTTTGGCTAGAATACCATGTCGCTGCTGTATACCTGATGGTGCTGGTCATGAAGAAAATCACCACGCTTATCAAGGTAATAATAAATAGTTATCATTGGTTGCTTACCAGGTTCCAAGAAGTATTCATTTGCTTTGTCCTGCTGTCCTCACCACAGCTTGAACATGCAGTGGCTTTGTAGCTACAAAGAAGTGCTGGATAGGGCCAACACTGTGATGTAGCAGGTAAAGCTGCTGCCTGTAGGGCTGGCATCCCATGTGGGCACCGAGTTCGAGTCTCGGCTGCTCCACTTCTGATCCAACTCCCTGCTAATGTGCCTGGGAGAGCAGCGGAAAATGGTGTAGATACTTGTACTCCTGTACTCATGTTGAAGACCTGGATGAAGCTCCTGGCTGCTGGCTTCGTACTGGCTCAGCCCTGGCCATTGCGGCCATTTGGGAAGTGAACCAGAGAATTCTCTCTCTCTCCCCCTCTCCCCCTCTCCCCCTCTCCCCCTCTCCCCCTCTCCCCCTCTCCCCCTCTCCCCCTCTCCCCCTCTCCCCCTCTCCCCCTCTCTCCCTCTCTCCCTCTCTCCCTCTCTCCCTCTCTCCCTCTCTCCCTCTCTCCCTCTCCTTCTCTCTTTCTCTGTAACTCTGCCTTTCAAATAAATAAATCAGAAAAAAAGAGGCTCTGGGGTCAGACAGATGTACGTTTAAATCCTAGCTCTCCACTCCTCAGCTCTGTGGCAGTGGACGAGTCCCTCGACCTCTCTAAGCCACATGACCTTCATGCATATAAAAGGAAGATCATGAACATGCACCTCCCTGAGTGTGACAACACAAGAACCAAGTAAATCTTCATCACCTTTCTGTCATCACTGTGCCGCGCAGCATGAAGAAACTGGCTCAGAGAGGTAAAGTGGCATGCCCGTGGCTGCACAGCTGGAATTTGTCCTCTGGCCTGTCTCTTGACCACACCTGTCTTTCTGATGCAGCATAGCAGCATTCTACAGTGGCCAAGAGTACAGCTTCCCAGGGGCTGGCGCTGTAGCTTAGTGAGTAAAGCCACTACCTGCAGTGCCAGCATCCCATAGAAGCGCCGGTTTGAATCCCAGCTGCTCCACTTCCCATCCAGCTCTCTGCTGTGGCCTGAGAAAGCAGTAGAAGATGGCCCAAGTCCTTGGGCCCCTGCATCCATGTGGGAGACCTGGAAGAAGCTCCTGGCTCCTGGCTTTGGATCGATGCAGCTCCAGCCATAGTGACCAATTGGGGAATGAACCAGCCGACGGCAGACTTCTCTGTCTCTGTCTCTGTCTCTGTCTCTCTCTCTCTGTCTCTCTCTCTCTCTCTGCCTCTCCTCTCTTTGTGGAACTCTTTCAGATAAATAAATAAATCTTTTAAAAAAAAAAAATAGTACAGCTTCCTGGGCTCAAATCTTGGCTCTGCACTCACTCAGCTTGGTGATCCTGGGCAAGTTACATACCTACTTCTCTGTCTTGGTAACTCTGTTTGAAAAATGGTTTTGAGGTTTGTTGTGACAATTAAATGTGTTGGAATGTGAGGGTCCTTCACAACATTTATGGAAAGTGGAATTAAAAGTTAAGTTTATTTTGGTGCAAAATGTTCAAATCTGTTCATAATTTCATCATAGGCATTTTCCATAACTTTTTGAAGTGTTCATGTATAAACAGTTCTGAGAATAGTTCCTGAAATGCAGCAGGTGCCTTATAAGTGTTTGTACTCAAAATGACCCTTGAGACAGGTGTTTGGCCTAGTGGGTAAGCCACTGGTTTGGACACCGGTATCTCAAATCGGAGTGCGTAGGTCTGAATCCTGATTCTTGTTCTCCATTCCAGCTTCCTGCTAACACATACATTGGAAGGCAGCAATAATGGCTCAAGCAGTTGGGTCTCTACCACAGATATGGGAGACCTGGATTGAGTTCTAGGCTCCTGGCTTCAGTCTGGCCCAACCCTGGCCATTATGGGCATCTGGGAGAGTAAACCAATGAATAGGAGTACCCTCACTCTTTCCCTCTCTCTCCTTCCCCTTCTCTGTCTCTGCAAATACATAAAATTAAAGCAAAAACAAAACAACGTTGTTCATTTCGAACACTGGGTCTGGTTGGATTCCTATCACAATCATGAGGGTGGATGATGGTAGGACCAGTTGCTCTGGATTAGTCAGTTCTTCCTGCTTTTCGGAGAGAGTTCTCTGGTCCCTAACTTTTCTCTGGGATAAATATTCCCAGTTTTTATCAACTTCCCTCATAGTCACCGTTTTAAAAACTGTTCCCTCTTCTAACCATGTGCTGGGTGTTCCATCCTACAGAGAGGGCTTGAGCTACATATTCTTTGCTGTGGGGTTTGATTGGATGTCCTGTACATTGTAAGATGTTTCCCGAATCCCTCAGTTCTACCCACTAGGTGTCAGTCCTACTGCCTCCCAGTTATGACAACCAAAATTGTCTCCAGACATTGCCAAATGTCCCCTGAGGATCAAAACTATCCCTAGCTATGAATCACTATGTCCCAATACAGAAAAAATTATTGGGACATAGTCTGGGAGCTGTATTTGCAATACTGACATCTTTTTAGGCAGCTGGAGATCCCTTTAGCTCCTATAACACTTAAACAGCTCCATTCTCTCATTGAGCTCGCTGAATGCTGATACCTCTGTGTCTTTATCACATGAACTGCTGCCTGTGCACATACATTTTTGGCTATAAGTAAACCCTCTGTGAAACCTCAGTGAGCTAGAGACTGCTCATTGGCCTAGCCCATGGATGATCACCAGGGGACTTCTCTCTATATGCCGCCTTCTCTCAGGCTCACAAGTGAGCTCCATCTTCCATTCCTCCATTCCCACCTCTCTGTTATGGCCTGCCTCAAATGCCACAAACTTTAGGAAGTTCTCTCTGATCCTCCATCATAAATTTTTGGCCCTCAGCCATTTCCACTGTGCTTTGCATCCTGTGAACTGTTTCTCCTAAAAGATTGTTAGATCTTTGGAGGCAAGATATTACTAGGAGAATCCTGCAGTCCTTTTCATCTGCCTCATGCAGACTGTCTCAACAAATGTGCTCTCAGTGGAGCTGTATCCTGACCCTGCTCACAAATCTATCATTCTCTTATTTTGTCTAGAACATCAACACTCAGCAATCCTCCCTGGCAGTCAAGGGTTTCCACACACTCTCCTCTTACCCAACCAACAGCCCCCAACATACAGCCTCTAGTTGGGTCAGCTCACTGTTTCCATCTAGAAACAGATCTGCCTTCCAGCTCACAAACAGCTATCTTCCCAGCCTGGAACACAACACCATCTTCAAAGCCTAGTCATCTTCTCAGGTATAGCTTAGCTCACATTCGGCTCTTTCAGATCCGTTTTGGAATGAGATAGGAGATTTAAACACACACACACACACATACATCTTATTTTCACAGCAAAGTATTTTCTGTGTTCACAAAGGAAAAATAGTGGAGTGATTGGTGAGCCAGTGAGGTAGGCATGAGTTCAAATTCCACCTCTATAGATTTTATAGCACTGTGACTTCAAGGAAATGCTTTCATTTTACTACCTCCATTTCAACTGTAGATGAGAATCACATATATTCCCCTAGCATAGGGTAGTTGGAAAGAGGGAGACGATTCATGTCAAATGCCCCACCTAGAGCCGGAAATGTGACTTAGACTCCAAAAATATCAGCTCTTGTTAATCTTCCCCCACCAAGCTACCTCCTACTTATCTCCCTTTGGAATTCCTGCAGCAATAGGCTATGTGCCACATAATATATCCCTCCATCACCTACTGTCTTAAATTATTAACTTTCATGGATTTGGGACTTGGTTCTGTCTCTCCAAATAGACTTAAAGCCCTCTGATGCCAAGAATTCATTCATTCAATAAATACCTGTTATGTCCTCACTATGAGCATTGGGCTAGGCATTGTCTTTGGAAAGGATAAGATATATCAAGCGTGGATCCTGACCTCCAGGAATTCACAGTGATGTGCAGAAGATAAGATGGGTACACTAAAGAACTGTAACTTGGGTAAAGAATAATTAATGTCATTGGAAAACTATAAGAATCCAAAGGCAAGAAGAATCTCTTTGCCTGGGGTGATCATGAAAGACTCAGCCAATCTGGGCCTTACAGAGATGGGAGATGGCAAGAAAAGACTTTGTGGGAATATGGAACAGCTTGGGCAAAAGCATGAATCTCCCATGGGAAACTGTAGTTCATTGTGACTTTAGCTTGGGGTGTGCAAAAGATAGCAGTGGGAGAAAAGGTTGAAAGGGAGAAGGGACCTTAAATACAAAGCTAAAGAAGTCATACTTAGCTCTTCAGGGCAGGGGTAATGAAGGCTTGAGAAGGAAACACCTTGCTCACATTTGAGCAACTGGGGGCAGGCATTTGTCACAACAGTTAAGACACCACCTGGCGTACTTGTATCCTATATTGGAGTGCCTGGGTTGAGTTCAGGCTCCACTTCAGATTCCAGCTTCCTGCTAATGTGTACCCTAGAGGCAGCAAGTGATGGCTCAAGTCCTTGGGTCCCCACTACCCACTTGAGAAAGCTGGATTGAGTTCCAACCTCCTGGTTTTGGCCTGCTCCAGCTCTGGTTATTGAGGGCTTTTAGGGAATGAACCCATGGATGAAAGATCTCTGTCTCTTCTGTCTGCTTTTCAAGCAAAATGAAAATAAATACAATTTTAGAAATCTTCATCTACAGAAGACAAATGCAGAGTGCAAGGAGATCATTTATGAGACCACAGTGATAGCTGAGGCCTGAAATGGAAGGGCTTAGCTTAGGGCGGCAGCTGTGAGGATGGGCAGGGGCACAGATGTGGGCAGCAGTGGATGAATATGGAGATAACGTGGATTGCTGTGTGGTCCTCACTTTGTCCCTGGGGTCTGTCTTCCACATAGCTACCAGTTGGACTTTTTAGAACTGGACAGCACATCATGTCACCTCTCCAATGAAAACCCTTCAATGACTTCTCATCACTCTTTGAACCCTTTGCCACACCTTCCAGTGCTGTCTATAAGTGCTGTTTCCTTGGCCTTGTGTCTTTCCGCACAACCTGCCATTCAGGGCCTTGCAGCTGCTGTCCCTCCAGCACACGCCCACTCTGCACCTTTGCATTGCAAAGGCATGGCACACTGTCTCCCCAAACATTCTCACAGCTTGATTACACTGTCATTCTGCTCTCTACTCAAATGCACCTCCTCGAAGAGATCTTCCTCGAGGAAAATAAGCAGCATGCCCACTGTACCACTTTCTATCTGCTTCATTTCTATTTGTGGTATGTATCACCTATTAGCTGGCATGATAACATACATTGACGCATCTACTGTTCATCATCTCTACCAGAGTGCCAGTTCCATCAGCTTTGGTCCCTGCTGTGCCCTCACAGGGAGAATGAATCCATGAAGGGGAGGCAAGGGGACACCAGCATTTCCAATCTGGATGTGTGGGATGCCAACAAAGCTGCCATGGACCAAGATGAAGAACTTCAAAAAGAAAGATGATGTCATTTCCAACACTGATGTTCACTGGCTCAGTTGCACACCCCACAGGAGGATCCCACTGAGTACTTGGGAAAAGGATTGGAATTTCAGGAGACTGTTAGGATTCAGGAGCCAACTGTTGAGAGATGATTACTCAGCCAACATCCTGGATGGCCCAAAGAGCAGAGGACCAAAGACTCTGCTCTGAGATGCATCCAGAGTGAGGGCACAGGCAGGAGAAAAAGAGGTTTTCAAAGTTGCTCATTGTTCTTGGGAGTAAATCTTGACCATCCCCACATCTAAGACTCCACACGCTCTAGAACTTTGTCCCTGGCTCTGATCTTCTCGACTTCCCTTACCTCTTATTCTTGGCCTTATTTCAGGTACTTGAATTTGCCAAGCTCCTTCTCACCTTAGAGCCTTCATAGGCTTCACAGGTTTCCATTTTCCTGGAAGCCACCTCTCCATACTGTGCCACTCCGCCCCCAGCTAACACTTATTTGTCTTGCTGCTCACAGTTTAAATATCACTTCCTCACACTGCCCTTATTTGACTTCCCTTCCCCCAGTCTTCTTCCTGGTTATATGCTTTTATTACACTCTGTAAAAATGAAAACACACACACTCACACACACAGAGCAGGTGGCTGACACAGGGAATGCGTATGCCTATTTGATGTCTGTCCAATTAGACCATAAGCTTAATGAGCCAGTGGTGATGCCTTATGCTGTTCACCACTGTATCCCCACACCTAACTCAGTTGTGGTATATAGTGGATGCGCAATAAAACTTGCTGAAGGAATGAACCGAAGCAGTAGCAAGAGAAGCAGGAGAACAGAGCACAGTGACATGAAGTCAAGATGGCTTTATTTAAGCAGAAACTGGGCATTGGTGTTGCTCTGTACTACAGCTGAGCATGGTAGGGTAAAAACCAAGTAGCCTCAGGAACTCAATTTAAGTATGATAATGAGGGATGGAGAATAGATGGGGAAGGATAAGAGTGGGTGAGAAGAAACAGAATCAGCTAGTGTGGATTGTTCTTTCAAAAGATCTGGCAGGAAGATTTAAGAAAAGGGGAGGATGGAGGCTGAAACTGTTAGCAGAGTCACAGAAAGGAATTGGTGGGGTGAAGGAGCATTGCATGTCTGTAAGTCCAGAAAAAGTATTTTGTCAAAGGGAAAGACAAGATATTCATAAACAGGCAGGAGACAACCTAGTGGCTTTGTCCCCGGAGAGAAAGGGAGTGGGACTGGGACTTAAGTAGAAGAGTCTGGAGTGGGAAAAGTGAGAAGAGAGCTGGAGGGATCCCTGGAAGGATCAGGGAGAGGAAAGATATTTCACAGTGAACTCTCAGGATTTGAGGCAGGGCATTGGCAGGGTCAGGCAATAGGAAGGTTGGAGCTCTTAAGCGAGACAGTGGAAGCTGGGGATCTGAAGGCTTGGAGCCTGGTGACAAAATTCTTGAGGAAGGAGGAGGACCCAGCTGGAGATCAGGAATTTCTGGCATGGAGAGACTAGGGTGGAGTGGACTCCAGACAAGAAGGGAATGTTGCAGCACAAGGGCAGAAGGATGGTCTGTGAACCAGAGAGGGGGGCAGAGGCTACGGCCCCTCCAGGAAGAATGGGAACATTAAGGTGGAGTCTGAGTGTAGAGAACCCTGGGAAGGGGCAATGTCTTGATAGGGCAGTGACCGCCTTGAGAAAGTGGCAGTGATGCTGGGGAGGACCCTGACCATCCACCAGAGTTTGTTCCCCAAAAAAGGCAGCAGGAGAAGGCATTTGTCCTGGTAGTTGAGGTTAAGGGGAGAGCATTGCAGTGCAGTGGGGATGCCCACATCCCATGTAGGAGTGCTGGTTTGGATCCTGCCTACCTTGCTTCTGATCCAACTCCCTGCTAATAAGCCTGGGAAGCAGTGGCTCAAGTACTTGAGTTCCATCCACCCATGTGGGAGACCCAAACTGCCTTCAGCCTGGCTCAGCCCTAGTCGTTGTGATCATTTGGGGCACGAACCAGCAGATAGAATCACTCAGTCTCTCTCCTCTCCTCTCCTCTCCTCTCCTCTCCTCTCCTCTCCTCTCCTCTCCTCTCCTCTCCTCTCCTCTCTCTCTGTCTCAAATAAATAAATCTTTTTTTTTTTTTTTAAAAAGATACCATTTAAGATGTCCACACCCCACATCAGAGTCCCTGGGTTTGAGTACCAGCTCCACTCCTTACTCCAGCTTTCTACTACTGACGCATACCTGAAAGGCAGCAGTGATGGCTCAGGTGATTGGGTCTCTACTACCCACATGGGAGACCTGGATGGAATTTCTGTCTCCCAGCTTCAGCCTAGCCCAGTCCTGACCATTGTAGGCATTAGGAGAGTGAACCAGAGAGTGGGATCTCAGATTAGATAGATAGATAGATAGATAGATAGATAGATAGATAGATAGAGATTTTTTAGAAGGAAAACCAGCTGCTCTGTGAGACTTAGAAGGTTAGGACTGAATTCATAGAAGAGCAAGAGGGCAGAGGAGGAGATGGAAGCAGCAGTATCAGCTTGTGTACAGGTTGTAGAATTAAATTCCAGAAGTGATTGATGCAGACCTATGTCCAATAACAGGAATAGAGATGCAGCACAGTCACTTCCTTGAGGAGTACGATTTCCAGAAGATTTATAGCTCAGTGAGTAAAGTGTGATCAGCTGGCTTGGGCTCAAACCACAACTTTGCCACTTGAAGTAGACAAGTTACTTAAGCTCTCCACATCTCAGTTTTTCTCATCATAAAACAGGGATAATAATAGGCCCTACCTCATGCACTTGTAATGAAAATGAAATGGTATAATATGTGAAGAGAACTTAGCCCCATGTCTAGAACACAGTTCTCATGAATGGTATTTGTTTCTATTAATTAGAAGAAGCATTGAAATGTGGTGTGACCAGAGTACATTTATTATCAGAAGCAATCAGGAGAATGCTTTTATGATTTTAGGGTGAGGAAGTCTTTCAAAGCAAAACATAAAATGCAGAAGCCAGAAGCAAATGGTGTTCATATTTCCTGATACCAACATAGGAAGGTTCATAGAATATGCATGACAAGACTCTGACAAGATAAAAATCTAGAAAAACGGGTTTAACCTCCATAACAGATGAAGGTTTACAAAATTAAATTTTTAAATTTTTTAAAAGATGTATATATTTATTTGAGAGAGAGAGAGAGAGTTGGATCACTCCCCAAATGGACACAAGGACCAGAGCTAGGCTGATCAGAAGCCAGGAGCCAGGAGCTTCTTCCAGGTCTCCCACATGGGTACAGAGGCCCAAGCACTTGGGCTATCTTCTACTACTTTCCCAAGCCACTAGCAGGGAGCTAGGTTGGAGGCAGAGCAGCCAGGACTCGAACTGGCACCCATATGGGATGCTGGCACTGCAGATGGAGGCTTGACCTACTATGCCACAGTGCTGGCCCCCAAGCATACACTTTCAAAGCTATTACAGTAGTCAAATGCATAGAGACATAAAGTATAATGGTGGGGCCGGCGCCACGGCTCACTAAGCTAATCCTCTGCCTTCGGCACCAGCACCCCGGATTCTAGTCCCAGTTGGGGGCGCCAGTTCTGTCCCGGTTGCTCCTCTTCCAGTCCAGCCTCTTCTGTGGCCTGGGAAGGCAGTGGAGGATGGCCCAAGTGCTTGGGCCCTGCACCGGCATGGGAGACCAGGAAGAAGCACCTGGCTCCAGGCTTCAGATCGGCGCAGTGTGCCCACCGTAGCAGCCATTTGAGGGGTGAACCAATGGAAGGAAGACCTTTCTCTCTATCTCTCTCTCTCACTGTCTAACTCTGCCTGTCAAAAAAAAAAAAAAAAAGTATAATGGTGGTCACCAGGGGCCGAGGAAGCAGGGAATGGGCGTTGTGGTCTAATGGGTGCAGACTTGCAGTTTTGCAAGATGAAAAGTGTTCTGGAGTTGGATGGTGGTGATGGTGGCACAACCATGGGCCTATATTGAATGCCCCTGAACTGTACACTTAAAACAATGAAATTTTATTGAATGTCTGTTTAATCACAGTTTTTCCAAATGACAAATGAGAAAAACACTCCCATCAAAAAAATGAGCAATCGATAAAACAAAATTTTACAAATGAAAGACACCAAGGATGATTAAATATGAGAATTTACCCTAATGCTACAGTAAAAAATGAAAACATTTTTGACTCATTGGATAAACACAGGTTAAATACAGCAGTAACAACTGATCGTAGCTGTGGAGCTTCTGTCACTCTTAAGCACTATGGGTGGGAGTATAAATGTGCTTGGTTTATTTAGAAGAGAGAAAGGTGGATCTATCAGATTACAAAATGGGATGCCTTTTGATCCAACAACTCCACTTTTAGGAATGTGTCCCAGAGAAATGGCTACTCAAATGTGTAAGGGGATTTTTTTCCTAGCATTGCTATTTCTTTAAAATAGAAGGTATTCAAATATCCATCAACGAAATGATTTTTCAAAGTTTTTTTTTTTTTTATTGGAAAGGCAGAGCAACAGGAAGAGACAGAGAGAGAGAGACAAACAGAAAGAGATCTTCCACCTGCTGGTTCACACCACAGATGCCTGCAACAGCTGTGCATTAGCAAAAAGCTGGATTGGGAGTAGAACTCAAGCTAGGCACCCCGATTTGGGATGCAGGTGCCTGGGCACTTGGCGTATAATTGTTTGGTTACTTGGGACATCTGCAGTCTACATCTCACTGCTGGGTTCACGTCCTGACTTTACTTCCATTTCAATTTCCTGCTAATGTGCAACCCAGGAGTCAGCAGGTGATGGCTCAAGTACTTGAGTCCCTACTACCTGATGGCAGATACAGCTCAAGTTCCTGGTTCCTGGCTTCTGCATGGCCCAGCACTGGCTGTTGTGCGCATTTTGTAAGTGAACCAGCACATGGAAGATCTCTGTCTTTCTCTCTGTGTTGCTCTACCTTTCATATAAAATTAAAATAAATAAGTAGGGGCCAGCGCCATGGCTCACTTGATTAATCCTCCACCTGTGGTGCCGGCATCTCATATGGGCACCGGGTTCTAGTCCTGGTTGCTCCTCTTCCAGTCCAGCTCTCTACTGTGGCCCGGGAAGGCAGTGGAGCATGGTCCAAGTGCTTGGGTCCTGCACCCGCATGGGAGACCAGGAGGAAGCACCTGGCTCCTGGCTTCAGATCGGCACAGCACACTGGCCATAGAGGCCATTTGGGGGGGTGAACCAGCGGAAGGAAGACCTTTCTCTCTGTCTCTCTCACTGTCTAACTCTGCCTGTCAAATAAAAAATAAATAAATAAATAAGTAAAAATTTTTAAAAAGATTTATTTTACTTGAGCAGCAGAATTACAGAGAGGTAGAGGCAGAGAGAGAGAGCAAGCAAGATCTTCTCTCCATGGGTTCACTCCCCAGCTGGAGCTGGACCAATCTGAAGCCAGGGGTCAGGAGTTTCTTCTGGGTCTCCCACATGGGTGCAGGGGCCCAAGGACTTGGGTCATCTTCCACTGCTTTCCCAGGTGCATTAGCAGGGAGCTGGATCAGAAGTGGAGCAGCCAGGACTTGAACCACTGCCCAGATGGGATGCTGGCACTGCAAGCAACAACTTAACCCACTATACCACAGTGCTGGCCCCAATAATTAAAAATTTAAATGGTGGTATGAGTATACAATGGACCAATAATCAGATATTGAAAATTTAAAGTTGTTCTTTATTGTGACATAAAAAAAAATCAGAGATAGTAATTGGAAAAGAAGTTGCTAAACAATATCCTGTGGCCTGGTTTGTGCATCTGTTTGCTTTGTTTTCATTTTCTGGAAGTACACAAAGCCCCCTTCTTTATTTGAGAGATAGACTTCTTGTGTATTTGAAATTCAGAGAAAAGCCCTCAGTGTTACCACCATCCACTTGGCACCATGAGAGCTGAAGGGGAATTTCACTTTTTACTTTATATACCTCTGGATGTTTTCTCATGGCTTTCTAGAGCCGCTTGCTAATTTTTGTCGTAAAAGAAACATGGGAGAATGTGGAAGAAAACTATGGCATTTTAGAAGCCCAGGAACTACCAGCCTGGGGAAGGGTGCATGATGATAACTTAAAGGCTGTTTCTGAGGTCAGAATGCTACTTAAAGCAATTGTCATTCTATGGGTCTGCTGTGTGAACTACTTCCCATGTTGGAACATTCTCTCCTTTATAATTCCTTCTATTATTATTACCAGACACTTGATCCTATTTATATGATCACTTTAACACTTAATCCTATCTGTGTGTTCACTTCAAATTACTTTCAGACTGATGGGAGAGGCATTCAAAAACCAAAATTAAAATATCAAATAGGGGCCATCTCTGTGGCACAGTAGGTTAATCCTCCACCTGTGGTGCCAGCATCCCATATGGGTTCTGGTTCTAGTTCCAGCTGCCTATTCCAATCCAGCTCTCTGCTGTGGCCTGGGAAAGCAGTAGAACATGGCCCAAGTGCTTGGGCCCCTGCACCCACATGGGAGACCTGGAAGAAGCACCTGTCTCCTGGCTTCAGATAGGTGCAGCTCCGACCGTTGTGGCCATCTGGGGAGTGAACCAACAGAAGAAAGACCTTTCTCTATGTCTCTCCCTCTCACTGTAACTCTACCTCTCAAATAAATAAATAAAATCTTCTAAAAAATTAAATAATTGGCAAAGACTTTGCAAAAAATACTGACTGTGGGAACGGAGAACATGGGGAGATTTGTCTAGCCAGGCACCTCTAAGGCAGCTTGTTTAAGCTGGTACCTGCAGGGTGGCAAGACATTTCTTAATGAAAGGGTTGGGATGAAGGGCAGAGGCATGCTAAGCAGAGAGAACAGCATGTACAAACACTGGGGAGAGAAAAGCCCTGTTTGAGAATGGAAGGAAGGTCAGTGTAACCAGTTTCAAAAATGGCATGGTGCATTTGCCTTCTCTGGTATCCTTTATGGCAGCTACCCTGCTGAGGACCCAGTGTGCCCTCCTGCAAACACATGTTAACTAAAAGGCTCCTGCACTACCTGCATTTGAAACAGTTACCTGCTATATCTCCTATCCTATGTCTCATTCATGTATCTGTAGGAATTTGTGTGTGTGCATGTGTGTGTGTGCATGTGGTGTCAGAGAGAAAGAGAGAGACTTGGGGTACAACATAGGTATGCTTTTATCTGTTCCTATTTTTAAAAATTCAACATGAAAATCAGTGCACCTTGAAATCATTATCATTTTGGAATTGGATGTGGTTAAGTCTTGTGGCACAAGCTGAATGTTGCTGGAAATCAACTTGAAATGCAGAAAGCTGCGAGGAGGGAAAGTACCAAGACTGATAAGTTGCACCGTGGCTTCTTTTAAATGCTTGGCCATTTTCTGAATATGAAGGAGTGCAGCAGGTGATGTGTAAACCCTCCAATGCACTGTCTACAATGCACTGTAGACTTTTCAAGAGGCAACAGAGGAGTAGACATAGTACCCATCCCTGGGGAGCTCACAGGCCACTGGGGAAGCCCAATAATATGGACTGATCCCATACAAGGTAAGACTGCCAGAGGAGAGGCAGCCATAGGTGTGCTGGAAGTCCAGATCAGAGAGCCAAAGCCTCAGCCAGGGAAGGGAAGCGGAGCTCCTGCAGAAAGAGGTGAGAGTGGGGGGCTGGGCCAGAGGCAGTCATCAAGGGTAGAAGAAACAGCATAAAAGGGGCTGGCACTGTGGCGTAGCGGGTAAAGCCACCGCCTGCAGTGCCAGCATTCCGTATGGGCACTGGTTCAAGTCTTGATCTGATCCAGCTCTCTGCTATGGCCTGGGAAAGCAGTAGAAGATGGCCCAAGTCCCTGGGCCCCTGCACCTGGAGGAAGCTCCTGGCTCCTGGCTTCGGAATGGCACAGCTCTGGCTGTTGCTGCCAATTGGGGAGTGAACCAGCAGATAAAAGACCTCTCTCTCTCTCTCTCTGCCTCTCCTCTCTCTGTGTAACTCTGATTTCAAATAAATAAATTTAAAAAAAAAAGAAAGAAAGAAACAGCATAAAGAAGGAGGCAGCATTAAGAGGCAGAACTGAAAGTACACAAGGTTTGTAGGAGCTACTTAGAGAGGCAGAGATTGGCTGCTGATGAAACTGAAAGTTAGGCCAAGAATCAAGGACTGAAGGACCTCAGATCGCCTTCAAACTTTGGCACTTCTGTAGGTGTGTGTGGTGCCTGGGCGGAAGGGGTTCCCTCGAAGCACGTTAGGAGGAGTGAGAGGATCAGAGCTGTGTTTAGAGAGATCCTTCTGCTGCTGTGTGGATGACGGGCAGGGCCAGGTCTGAGAACAAGCAAATGAGAGAGGTCCTTGTTTAGGGATGGCCTGTTCCTCCCCTCCCCTCCCTCTCCCCAGGCTGGCCTCTGCACACCGATGGGTTTGAGGAATGATGGAGTGAGGCATAGTCAGTCTTAACTCCTGGGCCACGGCAGGTCGGACCCCTGGCCTCCCACCTGTTGTTTTCTCTGGGGATGACAGAGATGGGGCTTTGGGCAGTGTCTTCATGGAGCCCCATGTGCACCCCTGGACCCCTACCCAAGGGACACCTGTGGGCCCTTACTTATCAGGCTCAGCCAGAGTCACTATGAGGCTGCAGACTCCTTCCTCCAGGGCACCAAGAGGAGGCTTTTCTGTTCACCTGCCCAGGAGAGGATGAACCTGATGCTGGCCTGTTTCCTAGGCTGAGCTTTCTCGATTACTCTGCATTTCTATTTGGGAAAGCCTCTGTCATTTAGGAGTTCTTTTCTGGCTGCAGATCAACAGCAGCAAACACGGACCCTGGGAACAGGCCCAGAGTCCCAAAGTGATTAATATCCCGTGTGGCAAGATGTCACAATGCACGCATAGCCGAAGCTTTTAGAGCCCCAGGCCGTGTGGTGCTCCTGAGTCATGGAGGTGGGGGGGGGGGTGCAGATGCTATAGTTCCACAGAGGAAGTCTGTGCAATCGAATAAAGGCTCTGAAAATAACCCCCACCTGGACGTTGACTTTCAAAACATGCTTCAAGTTTGGTTTCCCATGAATCCTTCCACAAAGCCCTGCCCATGCCAGACGTACCTTTCCCTCCCGCTGGACCCAATCCCTGCCCAGCCCTGCCTTCCTGACTGTCACATATCAGTGGCTTTGTTTATCTTCTCGTCAGCCTGTTTTGGAAACACTCTCCTAGACTCCTGCCTGACTCAGAGGTTAAGGAGCATGAGTAATTCTTCTGGAACTCACTTGGAACAGGAGGGAACCCTTCCCATTGGATTTCCGGTCCTAAAAAAAGACAAGACAGTTCACACAGGATGCTAATTAGTTTTCCTATTCAACAGTGAGGGTGGCCGAGCCCTGCTTGGAAAAGTGCCTTTTGTGCTGTAGGGTTTAGAAATTGGAACACTCCAGCTTTCGTTCGGAATTGTAAAATAACACCGGAATATTGTCTTCTGGTGATGAGCTTTGCTGCTGAACCTGTAGTTTTTGTTACAGAGGAAAACCAAACGATTTCTCCTTCCGAGACCTGGCAATCAGGAGGGACTGACAACTCCTGCTGGGCTGGCGGTGGTGAAGGTAACCTCTCCTTGGCCTCTTCCTGCTGTTTTTGGCTGTCCTTTAGGCGCTGGTGTGAACTCCGTAAAGCTTTTGCCCCGGTGGGTGTGGCTCCCTTTGTAGCTGGAACAGTTGGGCGGTCTCTTCCTGCAGCTGCGTTGGTGAGAAAGTGGCTTCAGAGCCCTTTGTTTCTAAGGCAGCTTGGGGAGGACCAGCCCCTCCGCAGGACCTGGGTGTCTGAGAGCTGGTCGGCATGGCCACAGGAGCACCGGGGGCAGGAGTGTGGGCAGCTCTAACTTGCTGCTTCACACGCCTTCCCACAGTTTGAATTTTCCACAATGAGTATGGTAAGGAGACAGAAAGAAAAAAAAAATCATCGCTTCTCGGCCTTTTGGCTAAGATCAAGTGTGAAAAAAAAATCAAAACCCTAAGTGTTTATTTGGAAATAGTTTCATCAGTCTTAGCAGCTGTGTGGTTTGGGGCAAGGTCATGAACCTCTCTGACTCTCTGTGAAGCAAAGATAATAACTCATCCAAACATATAACCTAGGTAAGCACTCATGTTCAGTGCATATAGTCAGTCACATTCCCACAAGCTACTCTTGCTGTGCCATTGCTGTTAACCATCCCCAATTCCCAAAATCCCCTCCCTGAACCACAGCTGCTGAGCAGGCAGAATGTGACTGGAAGGAAGAATTTCAGTCCTGACTCGCTGGACACTCTATGAGGGAGACATGGGAGGATAAAGGTAACGCCACGTCCTCTCCAGTCTTCTCTAGGAACCAGCTGAAAGACCTCTTTCCACTCCACACATCTTCCTCTAAGTGTAAATCGGGGTAGGCAGCTCCCTACTTGAGTCCCTGTGAAGTCTTCCAAAGCCTGTTGGGTGAAGCCAGTCTGATGGTCTCCCCCTTCCCACTTCTATCCTGCTCCCTCCACTCACTTGCCAGCCCATTAAGCTCTGGTCTCCCAAAGGGCCTGGTGCAGGAAGCCCACCCTCACCCAACTTCCCTACACCCACTGCTTATTGTAGATCTCAGCTTAAATAGCACCCTCTTCAGGATGGACATTTGGTGTAGCAGTTAAAACATCACTTGGGATGCCTGCATCCCATACCCAGGGTGGCTGGGTTCAAGTCCTGGCTCTGGCTCTTGACCCCGGCATTTTGCCAGTGCAGACCTTCGGAGGTAGCAGTGATGGCTCAAGCACTTAGGTCTCTGCCAGTCCTGTAGAGACCTGGATTGAGTTTCTGGATGTTGGCCCAACCCTGGATGTTGCAGGCACCTGTGGAGTGAACCAGCAGATGGAAGATTCTGCTTGCTCCCTCTCTCTCTCTCTCTCTCTCTCTCTCTCTCTTTCAGATAAAGTAAGAGCACACAAATATGGGTTGGCATTGTGGCACAGTGGGTTAGGCTGATCTCCTGCAATACTAGTATCCCATGTGAGACTGGTTCAAGTCCTGGCTATTCCATGTCCCATTCAGCTCCCTGGTAAGGCAGCAGGGGATGGCCCAAATGCTTGGGCCCCTGCACACACGTAGGTAGGAGACCAAGATGGCTTTCCAGTTTCCTGGCTTCAGCCTGGCCCAGCCCTGGCCATTGCTGCCATTTTGGGAACGAAGCAGCGAATAGAAGCGCTCTCTCTCTCTTCCCCTTTCTAACTCAGTCTTTCATATAAGTAGATATTTGGGGAAAATATATATATATACACAAATAAATAAAAGGCCCCTTTGGGGCCGGCGCCGTGGCTCACTTGGTTAATCCTCCACCTGTGGCGCCGGCATCCCATATGGGCACCAGGTTCTAGTCCCAGTAGCTCCTCCAGTCTGGCTCTCTGTTGTGGCCTGGCCCGGGAGGGCAATGGAGGATGGCCCAAGTGCTAGGGCCCCTGCACCTGCATGGGAGACCGGGAGGAGGCACCTGGCTCCTGGCTTCAGATCGGCGCAGACTGGCCATGGTGGCCATTTGGGAAGTGAACCATTGGAAGGAAGACCTTTCTCTCTGTCTCTCTGTCTATAACTCTGTCAAATAAAAAATTAAAAAAAAAAAAGCCCCCTCCTGGCCATCCCCTTCCTTAGTGTTTACACAGCCCCAAGTAATTTCTTCAAGCACCAACATATGCTACATCTCGTTTATTTGCTTGCTTGTGACTATCCTCTCTTACTAGGCTGTAGGCTCCAGGAAAGCAAAGTGTGTACCTGGGCTGGCATGCAGTAAGTGTGTAATAAATAGCCCTAGGCAGTGGGGAGAAGCAGATCTGGGGAAAGAGAAAGAGAAGGAGAAAGGGAAAAGGAGGGAAGGGAGAAAGGAGGGAGGATGAGGAGATAGAGCAGGGGAGAGGTGAAGTACCAAGATGGGTAGGTTAAAAAGCCTATAGACTAGTAGCAGGTGATGCCAATGACAGAGAGAGCTTGGGATGGAAAATAAGGTTAGAGAGCAAACCCATGGCTTTGTTCAAACCTGTTGCATGGAAAGTGTGGCAGGAAATCCAGGTGAGAAATATCCAACAGACAGAGAGGGAGGGAGGGAGGGATAGAGAGAGGGAGGATGAGACTGAGCTACAACTCAGGGCCAGGCTAGGGCTGAAGAAGCCTGTTGCAAAGTCTTGACAATGGTGTTTGACTTTCCAGAATGAAAGAGATCTTTAAAGGGTGAGAAAGGAGGGAAAGAGTAACCATGAGGCGCGAAGTCTCTGGGCTGTAGGAGAGAATGTGATTATGAAACATAAACCTAAGGAGTTCAGGAAGGCGACATCAGGAGGGAAGCCTGCAGTGTCATGTCACTCAACACGGGAAACCTCTGCCGGCTGGGACAGAGATGGCGTGGCAGATCGGGGTCTCTGCTCAGGGTCAGTGAATGAGCTGGTGTGTTCAGGCAGGAGAGGACAAGGTGGGGTGGGGTCCCAAAGAAAAGGCTGATGGGGATACATGATGACAGGTCACTGATGCCACTTGGCTGTGTCCTGCCAACTAAAAGTCAGGAACACACTTGCATGGTGGCTGGTGATGAGAACAGGCAAAACTGTGGTTAATGGTGCTTTTCTGCACAGGCTTCCTGCCGCCATGTGCCCCTTCCTGGCTGCCACTGGTGTCCCGCTGAGGTCCCAGGAGAGGAGCAAAGAGAGAGGGCTGTGGAGACAGAGGCCTGGGTTTGTG
Source organism: Lepus europaeus (assembly GCF_033115175.1). NCBI lineage: Eukaryota > Metazoa > Chordata > Mammalia > Lagomorpha > Leporidae > Lepus > Lepus europaeus. The sequence continues at coordinate 51,957,963 of NC_084833.1, read as the reverse complement.
TTCCCCAGCTCTGTGGGCCTCTGCAAGCACATCCTCTCTGGGTCACAGGTTTTTTCTCTTTCAGGTGAGGATGTTATACAAATGCCTCGGAAAGCCCTCGAGCCTGTGGGCTCCCACTCTCATCAGATGCTTAGTGGAACAACGTGAGCTCTTCCAGGAGTGTTGGCATTTAAAGCTTTCTATACGCTCCTGAAATTCATTTTTTTAATTGTCTGCCCATTCTTTATATTAATATTTATATGAACGCCTACGATGTGCCTGTGATGGTTTGAATATGATTCGGCTCCTGAAAGCATGCAGGACTTTAAACCCAAAAGTCATAAATTAGTGTTCTAATCGCACAGAGATGTAACCCAATTATAGTTTTAGGAGGTGGGGTCCAGTGGGAGGTCCTTAGGTGGCTGGGGGCGTGGCTCAGAGAGGAGGGTCATAAAAGCCTGAACCAGTCTCCCTCCTTCCCGTGAGCCTTCTGGGCACCCATGCGCCATTCCCTTCTGCCACCCTCATCAGATGCAAAACCAATGGGTGCAGCCTGATCTTGGACATGAAGCCCCAAAACTGTGAGCTAAATCAGGCTTTTCTCTTTACACAGTTGTCTCAGGTCCTTTGCTGTCATAATGAAAAGCTGGCTGAGATGGTGTCCGGTGCTGAGCTGGGTACCGGGAGTGCAAGGGTGAGTGGAACATCAGCGCACCACTTCAAAGCTGGTTCGGGCAATTTGCTTTACTGTTCTAAGGGACACGCAGGAGGGTACAGTAGGGGTCCTCCAGCCTAAGGGTCACTGGGGGAGCTCATTTAAAACAGATTGCTGGGGGCTGGCACTGTGGCACAGCAGGTTAATGCCTTGGCCTGCAGCGCCAGCATCCCACATGGGCGCCGGTTCAAGACTCAGCTGCTCCACTTCCCATCCAGCACTCTGCTATGGCCTGGGAAAGCAGTAGAAGATGGCCCAAGTCCTTGGGCCCCTGCACCCGCATGGGAGACCCAGAAGTTGTTCCTAGATTTGGATTGGTGAAGCTCCGGCCATTGCGGCCATTTGGGGAGTGAACCAGCAGATGGAAGACTTTCTCTCTCTGTCTGCCTTTCCTCTCTCTGTGTAACTCTGACTTTCAAATAAATAAATCTTAAAAAAAAAAAAATTGCTGGGCCCTACTCACAGGGGTTTGGTGTTCAGGCCCAGTAAATCTGGCATAGATTCTAGAAATTTGCATTTCTAACAAGTTCCCAGGTATTGCTGCTGCTGCAGCTGCAGGAGGTTCAAGGACCACACTTTGCAAACCGATGCAAGAGAGTGTTAGGAGGAGGGATAGTGAGAAGCCATTACCTATTGTCTTTCTAATAGCTTGTTTTCCTTGATAAGGATACACTGGGCTTATTCTCCTTAAAGGAGGAATCTGAAGGCAAAGTTACGTCAGCTGCTAGATCCTGGGTCCAGTCACCTTCAGCCTTGCCCTTGTCCTTCAAGCCCCTATTCGAATCAAAGCCACCTCCTGCTGGTGTTCCTTACTTCCCTAGACAGCTTTTGGCCAGTCCCCACTCTCGGATGCTAACTATTTCACTGGACTGTAAGTTTGTTTATTGACCCCCGGTTCCCACTGGACGGGGAAGGCTTTATGGGTGGAACTGTGTCGTCTCTCCCAGGATCTCCTTCAGGGCTTCCGTGCTTACTGACTGCCAGTGATTGCGTAAATGGGTATTTAACAATCATTAAAGTGGTACAGGGAAAAGCTGTCAAAATTGATACTGCATACAGATCTTGAAAATTGGTAGCAAGTACTTTCTTGTCTGTGAAAGTTGAGTTCAGTTCTTTGCTGAATCATTGGTCATGCAGTCTTGGCTAAATTACTCATTCTGAGTTTTATTTCATCATTGGTAAGATAAGGACAGTGATTGTGTGTGTGTATGGATTAAATGAACTAATATATAATTGTCTAGCAGAGAACTTAAACCAATATTTAATAAAATTTCAATAGTTCATAAAGAGTTGAAATATGAAAATGGATTGGACTAAGTCACATTGTCCATGAAAGTTATTTATAAAACTTGCCTAATATTTATGTCTAATTTCTAAGCATAAAAATACTATTTTGCATATCACTAAATGGATGACAAATGAACGTTGGCAGTTATTTTTCCAGCATTAAACTGTGATGTCCTCTAGACAAGGAGACTGAAGATGAAAGAAAAGCCATTTGAATTGGTGTTTAGGGTATCATTAGTGACTTTAAAAAATCCTTATTCAGAAAAACAGGTCGTAGAGAAGGATCAGAATTTCAGAGTGAGTAACAAGAGGAAAGAAACATGGGTAACATTTTTTGAGAAGAGTAGCAACAAATAAGAGATAATAGCAACTCTTTGTTGAACAATGTAACTGTGGAAAATAAATATTTTCACTGATGTAACATATGCCAGAGTTGAAATGTTGTTTTTTGTTTTGTTTTTTGTTTTTAAGATTATTTATTTGAAAGTGACAGCTACACAGAGAAGAGGCAGAGAGAGAGAGAGGTCCTCCATCCAATAGTTCACTCCCCAATTGGCCACAAAGGCTGGAGCTGCACCAATCTAAAGCCAGGAGCCTCCTCTGGGTCGCCCACAAGGGTGCAGGGGTCCAAGGACTCCATCAACCACTGCCCTCCCAGGCCACAGCAGAGAGCCAGATTGGAAGTGGAGCAGCCAAGTTTGAAACTGGTGCCCACGTGGGATGCCAGCCCCTTGAAATGCTGTTAATGCAAAGTAGCAGGCATTCTTAAATCTGAAGTTCCACCATTTTTTCTCTGCCATCTGTGAAGTTGAAATACACATATAATTCAGTCATTGCTTCATTGCAAAGGTGATTCCTTCAATGGATTCCCATGTGTATTCTTTTAAAGTGCAGTTAAAATATTTATTTTAAAACTGAAGCTGTTTTAAAAGGTAGATCTTAAAAATGGGCAATCTATCTCCCCCTACACACCAGGAGAGAAACATTGTTTATAAATCAGATTTTTTAAAAATATATATATTTGAAAGGCAGAGTTAGAAGGAGAGAGGTCTTTGATCTGCTGGTTCACTCCTCAAATGGCCACGACAACCAGGGTTGGGCCATGCCAGGCTGAAGCCAGGAGTTTCACCGGGGTCTCCCACATGGGTGCAGGGGCCCAAGGACTTGGGTCATCCTCTACTACTTTCCCAGGCACATTAGCAGAGAGTTGGATCAGAAGTGGAGCAGCCAGGACCTGAACAGGTGCCCATACAGGATGTTGGCACCACAGCCAGCAGCTTAACTCTCTATGCCACAATGCCAGCCCCCAATAAATCAGATTCTAATGACCTGGGCAGGACAGAGCAAGTAGGACTCTGATTGCTGAGTTGGTCTTAAAAACAGGAATACACAGGAAATGAGATGGCAGCAAATTTCCAAGCACAGCAAAAATCCTCATTAATGCTGAACGTGGAAGTCATACTTCAGCTTAAAATCTGCTGAAATAGAGATAAAGACCCAACACGAGATCCTTTGGCTCTTCATCTGTACAAAACAACATGAGTGATGTGTTATTCTAGGGGGCTCGATGATAATCAGGCTTGACTGCTTGTTTTTCAAGGAGCTTTTATCTTCACATCCATTCTCGAGGCGAGCTCATCTAGCGCGCCGTCCCCTGCGTGTTCAGCCGTGCATCCAGGGCTCTCCTGCAAACAGAAACTTGGAGAGGGAAGCTTTTCAGATTTATAATAAAAGCTGCATTGCAGTTAATGGCCTCCTCCTGCCTGCTTTGAGGAGCGAATGTGCAGTTTTCAAGCATGGTTAGTAACTAGGCAAGAAAAAAATTAGAGCATGATTTCTGTGTTTCTGCTTTTCTATTTTTTAACTTTAGAGAAAATGTATTTTTCAAATTGAACTCACCAGATAGACCCCTTCCCTCTTTGCAGAGTAAGAAACAGAATGGAATGCTTGTCTACCTTTTCAGCAGACCATGGTGCCTTCCATTTTAGAACTGGATCTTATTTTCTAATCTTGACTGATCTGTCACTTTCAAATGTAGTGAATTGCAAACAATCATTTATAAGGTGATGCTTTGGAAGTTTGAAAACATTTTCTAATGGAGGAGAAAGCTCTTTTCAATGACTGCATTTCCACACTCACACAAATCCAGTTAACTCATGATGTGCCTAAAAAGACAGTGGGACTAGAAAGTATTGGTTTTTTATTCCTACCGATAAAAGGTACTATTTGCACTATTTCAAGGATGAAAAGTGCACCGACATTGGAGTCAGAGACACCTGAAACCTGAGTTGAACCCTAGGTCAGCTGCTCGCCAGCTTTGTGATGCTGAAAAAGCAGCTCTCCCACACCGAGCCTCCATGGCCTCATCCATAAAGTGGGGATGAAGCCCAGACCTCAGGAGTGATGCTGTGGAGACAGGGCAAGGCTTGAGAGCAGTCTGGAGCCCAATGCCTATGCCTGGGTGCTGACTCTGTCATTTATTTGCAGAGTTATTTAACCTCCACACATCAGTGTCCTCAGCTGGTAAAATGAGGGCATAATAGAAACTTGCCTGTAGAGCTGATTGTGTTGGGTTGAGCTGATACATATAAGTGTTTACAATAATACTTGGCATTTGGTAAGCACCATAAAAGTGTTAATTATTATTAGGCATGCTTCCTGTCTCTTGTTAAATGGCAATAATGAACTATCCTAAATCATAAGAGATACAGATACAAGACTTGGCTAGGAAGTTGACTTGGTTCATGGCAATTTACCACTATATATGGAAAATCAGCTTCATCCCCTAGGTTTTGTAAATGAATACATGGGGAAAGAAGGAAGGACTGTATCTAGCCAAAAGCACACTTTTAGATGCACCATTCACTTGGTTTAGAAGGCACATCAAGTGTTCTCTATTCTTCACCAGAAGGAAAACAAGCAACAAGTCTCTGCAGCCAGACATAGAAAGTATTGTTTTGAAGAAATGGAAGGAGATCTCAGACATGCTTGGGCAAGATTGTCATTCCACTGCCTCTTCATTACAATTACCATACTAAAAATAGTTACATTAGACTTCATTCATTCATCGTTGTTCAATAGCCCCATTGGTGGAATATGAAAATATTTGATGCCTTGCAAATGAAGACAGCTGGATGCTTAAAACCCAGCTTGAAGTATTCCACAGAGTCTTAGTGTATTCTCTTCCCCTGTACAATGAAATTGTTGTTTGTCAGCCATAGCTTTAACTCCTAGGATTAGGCAGGGGTGGAGAGGAAATTTTATTTTAATAGGGAGGCTGCCAACTATTTCAGCTTCACCTAGTTGGAAAGGTTAACCCCTGAGCATCACAATGAGCCGGGAGGTGTGGCCAGCCTTCCAAGATGACAGCGCAGCTTTCTGTGTCAGAGGGGTAAGTTGAGGGGTGAATGAAGTGGGGCTTCCATGACAAGAACTAGGTCACCTCCTAATTTCTAAACCTGTTCCTGGGAAGCAGGAAGTTGCTAAGGCCATGGCTTTAGGGGGAAAAATATATATTTTCCTTGTTTTCAGCCCAGACAGGGGCCTTTTGGTTGAGGCAACAAGCTGATGTGGGTTGTTAGGTTGAGTTGTTGTAGCATGAGGTTGCTGTAGCAGGAGGTCTTCCCCACCAAGAGGAGCTTGCAAGCTGGAGAATATGAGCAAAAGAGAAGCCAGGCTAAGCACCAGTGAACCTTATTTTGGATCCTGTCTCAGAATTGGAAAGTCACGTTGCAGCTCCTGGTATTACTCAATTAGTATATTGTGATAAAAAGGGAATCCAAAGTATAAACACAAATCACCTTGGAAATTTCCAGGGATCCAAGCACAGCCAGGGCAAGTCATCTTAAAGGCTGTCCAATTCTGAGGTGGATAACTGGTGACTTTAAGAAGAGAAAACCAGAATAACATAAAACGTTGCCAGAAAACACACCAAGTGTTCTGCGATTCTTGGCTCTCTGGATTTGCTTTTAAAATAATTATTACTATAAACAACTTTGCAGAAGGTTTATCCCATAGCCTGTCAACAAAATGTAGTTATTGAGATATCTAAACACTTACAACCCTATTCATATGTGTACATCTGATTTACAAACTTTGTGATGATGAAAGTCTTGTCAAGTCACATCGTTTTTACTTTATGTCTGTGGTCAAACTTGATATTTAATAGTTTAAAGGATGACATCAACATTTATCTGGTTGATATAACTTATTTTTTCAAAGGAGAATCAACTGCATATTGTTGGACTCCCTGACTGATAACAAAGAAAACAAAACACAACAGTAACACTATCATGTATGAAATTTTTTTCTCTTTTTATACCTAGCAAGATATTTTATCTGAACATGTTAACTCACAATTAGACAATAAAATAAGAGTTTTGACAAATGGCATCTCAAAATTGGCTAACAAATGATGGAAATACTGCAGCTAATTAAAGGAAGAAAGTGAAAAAAGTTATTTCATTTTCTTATACTCTTGCTATAGAATATGGTGGGTTTCGCTCAAAGCTGAAATCACTCTTCAGAAAGCCAAAATGACCCAATTGTGCTAGAATTTCTTGAATTCATCCACTGTTTAGTTCTTATTGCACACCTGCTCTATGCTAGGACAGAGTAGTATGAGAGCTATAATAGCAGCAAAAAAAAAAAAATCCCTTCTATTGCAGACCTTATTGAAGGCAGCACCTACTAAATAAATATATACATAATGAAGAATCAGGTAGTAATATTGTAAAGAAACTTCAAGAAGGGCGACTGGGTAGAGGATAAAATAGGGAGGTTGCTGTTTGAGAAAGGGGCTTTGGGGAGTTTTCTCTGATGAGGGAGCAATGGGAGTGCTTGATGCTGTGTGTGTGTCGGAGAAGGCTGCCTTGTGCGTGTCCATGTAAAAAGTACAGCTCACTTTCATCTCGTTCTTTGATTCATTCGTTCAATCGATGTCTTTGTGAAGGTACTACTACTCCATGGATGGCTGTGGGAGATAAAAGATACAGGTATGCTACCTTTCTCGCAGAGTTGATGAGCAGGCAAGAAAATACGGGTGCCTATGCTCTGAGAGAGGAAGTTGAAGGTGCTGTTTTGGCAGATTTTTATAGCTGGGAGGTCAGGGAGCACTTCCCTGAAGTAGTGACCTTTAAGCAGTGAGGCAGGTTAATGTGGATAAAAGCAAGGGAGCAAGGCAGAGGGGCAGTAAGCAACCTTTATTTTCCAGGTGACTTACTTTCAACTTTGCCACCCATCCAGTCTAGCAAAGGCTAAGAAGTAGCATCACTTGATTATATTTCCTTGGCTCTCTCTGGCAGCTGCACAAATGCAGGATTTAGGCAGTAGATAAATAAAGGCAAAGGCACAGCTCAAGGGTTCAAAATAATATCACCACCCAAACTGACTATTCATCCTTGAGATTTGGATATCTTTATTTGCAGTAAGTTTTATTGTCAGTCTTTTTGATGGCAGCATTGCCCCTTGAAATACAATACAAGATTGTATTGGTCATAAATTTTCCAAAGATCATTTATCAAACTATTGTCATTTTGGGATATGTTTAACTCAGTTACATATAAATTTTTCTGGGTCTTTAAAATATTGTTTGTGGCAAAGACAGAAGCAGCAGCAGGAGAATAAAATATCAAATTTTTACAAGAAAAAAATGTAAATTTTATTTGCTGTCTTTATTGACTAATTCCTTGAAATCCAGTATGATAATGATATAGAGGGTGGGAAAGCAGAGAGCCAGTCCCTTTTTAGCTTGTGCCCCACAGAGGACCCTGCGATTTAAAAATCCCAAAGAATATTCTGTTCAAACTATAATAAAGAAAAATTAGAAACAATGTGGAAGTTCCCAGCCAGAGGGAGTTGCATAATGGCATATGGTTCCTCCATAAAGTGGAATCTGCTGCAAACACTAGACATTATGTTGCAGAAGGAGGCTTAATGACATGGGACAGTGTTCACAATAGATTAATTTTTAAAAAACAAGATGCCAAACAAAATTTCAGTGTGGTAAAAAGCAGGTCAAAACAATATAATTACAAAGAAAACTCAACATGGAAAATACATCAATATTTTGACAGGGGTTATAACTATTTAATGGAATTATAGATTTTTATTCATGTTTGTGTTTTCTATTTTTCTTGGGTCACAAATGTGTATTGATCTTGTAATCTCAGGAAAAAAGTAATGGATTTTCTTTTTTTAATTACAAAGAGAAGAGGTTTCAGTAGGAATCATTCTTAGAACGGACACTCCTCTGTGTACCATGGGAGTTTTTCTGAGGTAGGTTTTGAATTGATAGCTCTTGTGTGAGTGAAGTAGAGCACCAAGGGTGCACTGCATAGGCTCCAAACAGGCTTTATTGTTTGAAATAGCACAAGGAGAGAGTTGGGGAGAGAAAGAACGAGAACCAACAAATTCGGGCAACTTGATGAGTAGTAACTGTAAGCAGCGATTCTGTGAAAGGCAGGCTTAAATGATGCCCCAAGAAGCAACCTTACATCTCCCCACCCACATTACTGCCCTTCTAACTGGAATGTATACAGTGCAGACTTAATAGATATTGTATGATGGGATATGATTGGCCCTATATATTGTTTGTGAGGGATGTTAATCTTTGCTTTTATAGCTTCTGGATTTTGTGTTAGTCTTCAAATTCATAAATTTGCTCTGTTTTTCTAATATTTTTATAATTTTCATTATTCTTTATTTTTAAAGGTTTATTATTTGAAAGGCAGAGTTACAGAAAGAGATGGGGTAGAGAGATGGAGGGAGAGAGATGGGGGGCAGGGAGAGGAAGAGAAAGGGAGAGAGATGAAAGTCTTCTAGTCACTGGTTCACTCCCCAAATGACCACAATGGCTGGGGCTGGGCCAGGCCAAAGCCAAGAGCCCAGAGCTGATTCCAGGTCTCCCATATGGTTGTAGGAGCTCAAATACTTGGGCTGTCCTCTGCTGCTTTCCCAGGCACATTAGCAGGGAGCTGGATTGGAAGTTGAGCAGCTGGGTCTCGAACCAGTGCCCATATGGGATGCTGGCATCGAAGGCTGATGCTTAACCCGCTATGCCATGACATCGGCCGTTCATTACTTTTTCTCAAACGGTAAGTTCTTGTGGGTCATATTTTAGCATGATGATAGGGTAGGGAGCCAGTTCTATGCATTGTCGGGTGGCTAGTATGTTGTTTGAATAGCATTTTTAAAGATGTATATTATTTATCTAAAAGGCAGACTGACAGATCTTCCATCTGCTGATTCACTCCCCAAAATGGCCATAACAGCCAGGGGTTGGCCAGGCTAAAGTCAAGGGTCAGGAATGGACTCTATCCAGGTTTCCCATGTGGGTGGCAAGAACTCGAGTTTTTGGGCCATAATCTGCTGTGCTTCCCAGCCACGTTAGCAAGAACCTCAATTGGAAGTGGAGTAGCCAGGACTCACACTGGCACTCTGACAAGGGATATGGGTATCCTAGTACTGGCTCAACCCACCACAACACTCCAACAGCATTTATTGAAAACTCCATCTTCCTCCCCAATAATTTAAAATTCAATTTACTTGATGTTCAGTTGTACTTTGGATCTGTTTCTGGATCCAATGCCATTTCATCAATCTACTGGTCTATTTCTATATCAACACTAGGCTATTTAAGTTATCACAGTTTTATAGTTTGTTTTGATGATGTATTAGGTCAAATTCTCCCAATCCATCCTCTTTCAGCTTTGTCAAAAGCATAGTGTAATTCTTTGAGCTGTTGCATTTCTTAAATGGCTTGACTTAACAGTGTACTAACTAGAATAGATTCTTCCTTTCTTATATTATCCCCAGAATGTTAGTGCTGCTCATTTTAGAGAAGCAGGGTAAAAACAATGCCAGTTTTTTTTTTCTCTTAGCACAGTGTCTATCTGTTCTTCGGGGCTTCTGTTGAGAAGTGATGTGGTCTTAGCTCCTTCAAGCCAGATGGAAAAGCCCCCTTTACGAGGTGTACACCAAGATCTTTGGAATCTTGGCCACATTTGCAAGCAAGCTCTAAGTATAAGGCCTAACTACACAGTCCTGGACACATTCCAAATGAGGTATTACTGCTCTCCAGTTATGAGCCGCCTTGGCCATCCCATTCAAGAAAGAACCAAGAGGAGCCAGGGTTGTGATGCAGCAGTCCCACGTAGCTCCCTGCTAACGCACCTGGGAAGGCAGCAGAAGACAGCCAAGTACTTGGACCTCTGCCACCAACAGGGGAGACCGACGTGGAGTTCCTGACTCCTGGCTTGCTGTTGTGGCCATTAGGAAGTGAACCAGCAGATGGAGGATGAATCTGTCACTCTGCCTTTCAGATAAATAAATCTTTTTTAAAAGGAACCGAGGGACGTCTTTCAAAACAGCTGAAAGAGCTATAGTCACTGGCTAACCCATCAATGCCTGACTTTTAAAAATTCCTATTTCTGTATGATCAGGTGTTGGCCTTGGTTCAAAAAATGAAGCCATTCATCCACACACATACATAAGCTCCTCTCATCTGTGACTGTCTTTCCAGTTTCCCCTTAGATGACAAATGTCTTCAAAAGGTCATGGCTCCATGGCACTGTGTTGGCTTCACTCATTTCTGTGTCTGACTTCCCCAGTGTCCTGTGGCAGATCTTCTGACCTCAGAGCCAGTTTTAGCAAATGGATTTCTTATCGTTACATCTCTTTGTTTCTCTAACCTTTCCTCAAGTATAAGTTTCTGTTCCCTTGCCTCTAATCCCATCTGTTGAGACTTTGTTCTGCAGCTTTGCAAACCTGACCTTTTTCTTTCTTGTTTCTCCTTTCATCATTTTGCATTTTCTCCTGTTGTGGTTCTTCATTCCATTCGGTGGGCACCCTTGACCTGGGCTCCCACTGTCTGAGCCTATTGGAAGACAGCCGTGGAGGATCATGTGCAGTGGGCAGGGGGTGATGAGCCACACAGAGTCCTAAAGCAGACAGGCAGAGAGAAGCTGAAGCCAGAAGCCACATGATCCTCTAAGTGAATGGAGCCGGTGCCACCGTAGCTCAACAGGCTAATCCTCCGCCTGCGGCGCTGGCACACCGGGTTCCTTTCCCGGTCGGGGCGCTAGATTCTGTCTCGGTTGCCCCTCTTCCAGGCCAGCTCTCTGCTATGGCCCAGGAGTGCAGTGGAGGATGGCCCAAGTGCTTGGGCCCTGCACCCACATGGGAAACCAGGAGAAGCTCCTGGCTTTGGATCAGTGCGGTGCGCCGGCCATAGCGCACTGGCCCAAGCAGCCATTGGAGGGTGAACCAATGGCAAAGGAAGACCTTTCTCTCTGTCTCTCTCTCTCATTGTCCACTCTGCCTGTCAAAAATAAATAAATAAAAAAGAAGTGAATGGGGCCGGCGCTGTGGCTTAACAGGCTAATCCTCTGCCTTGCGGCGCTGGCACCCCGGGTTCTAGTCCCGGTTGGGGCGCCGGATTCTATCCCGGTTGCCCCTCTTCCAGGCCAGCTCTCTGCTATGGCCTGGGAAGGCAGTGGAGGATGGCCCAAGTGCTTGGGCCCTGCACCCGCATGGGAGACCAGGAGAAGCACCTGGCTCCTGGCTTTGGATCAGCGAGATGTGCCGGCCGTAGCGGCCATTGGAGGGTGAACCAAGGAAGGAAGGAACCAAGGAAGGAAGACCTTCCTTTCTTTCTCTCTCTCACTATCCACTCTGCCTGTCAAAAAAAAAAAAAAAAAAAAGGTGAATGGGAGCTGTTTGCATGACCGAGGGCACCCTGGTTCTGTCCTTCATAAGGCCTTGCTATATTGCTGCTTGTAGTAAGTCTCCCCCTTCTGACTTAAACAGGGTAAAGAGGCTTCTGTGTCTTGTGCTCCCTAAGTACGTGATGGCCTAAACCCTGAACACGGTCCTGGCAATCTCCCTTTCTCTACATAAGACCCCAATTGATGGGGAAATTTGTTTTATTTATTTATTTTTTTTGAAGATTTTCATTATTTATTTGATAGAGTGACAGAGGGAGTGGGAGACAGATCTTCCATCTGTTGGCTCCCTCTCAATTATGGCAAGCACGTGGGCTTGGCCAGGCAGAAGCAGGAGCCAAGAACTCTGTCAAGGTCCACCATGTGAGTGGTAGGAGCCCAAGTACTCAACTCCTCTTCTGATGCTTTTCCAGGTGCATGATCAGAGGTGGAACAGCAAGGACTCAAGCCAGCCCTGTGATGGGGGATGCCAGCATCATAAGCAACAGCTTAGCAGTTGTACCACAACACAGGCCCCAGAAAAATTCATTTTTAATTGTAAGTATCACTTATAAATTGATTCTTGAATTGCTACTGTATCCCAAAAATATCAAGTTACTTTGTTTTGCCACAGGAATTATGAACAGACAATATAGCCAAGTGGTGAGCACTGTGCTCCTGGGGTCTCAGGATCTCTCTGTGCTTGAGTTTTCGCATCTGTAAAATAGGAATAATAGAGGTACCAACTTAGTAGATAGGTTGTGAGAACTAAATGTGGTAATACATACAAAATTCTTAGAACAGCACTTGAAACACTGTAGTACTGTTATTTATAGCAACACATTCCCATGTGGTTTTCCATAAAAACATTAACATGTCCACCTCAAGATTCCCCAACATCTACTCGCCCAAAGAGAACTCTCTTGCATAAGTTGTGCTGTCATTGGTTTCTCCACTCAATCCAACAAACTCTGGATTTGGTCTTGGGTCTGTTTGACTTCAGAGCCTGTACTTATTCCTTTAGATCAGCAGTTTGCAAGTTTATCTGCATCTCAGATCCCAAAAACCTTGACTCAGAATATTCCAGATTGGGACTTAGGCTTCTATATTGTAAACACTCCCCAGGTAATTCTAATGGACCTGGGTATTGCATCAGAGGCCTTTGTGAAATATATTAGTTTATCCTCACTAACTTCGTCTGTACAACTGGGAACAATAAATGCCTATTTGATGGGATTGGTAGCAGTGATACCTAATATATACTGATTTTTTATTGTATGCCAGGTGATGTGCAAAGAACTCTCCATCTGTTACCTCATTACGCTCGCACATCAGTCCTTTGAAATACGTATTAGATTACCCCCATTTTACAGAAGAGGAAACTGAGGTAAAAAGAGATGAGGCAGTTTGATAAGTCAGCCAGCAGCAATGGTGGAGAGGGTAGCTATCAGTTGCTAGACTTAGTGAGGGTTATATTAAATATATTTAAAGTAGCTGATATACAGTAGAGATTGCAAGAAAGTTCTCTTTTCCCTTCCTTTTATTCCTATGATTCTATTCATGCCATTTATTCATTTAGGTTGAGAGCAATACTTTGGCCTTAGCAATGCCTATATAATTGAAAGCAGTATTCTGGAAGGTAGAAAATAGGAAGGTAGGTACCAGTGGTAGATGGGGGTGTTTGGGATCACCTAATGGGAGGGTACAGTTAGACATGAAGAACGAGTTCATGTGAGAGAGACAGGTGTTTAACCACGGAGGGTAGGAAAAGGCAGGGTGATAACTGTTCAGCGAGGAAAACCCAGGTATAAGAACATAAGCACATGACCTCAGAAGAACAGATCTCTGGTACCACCTCCCTGGCACGGTCATCAGATTCTTGCTTGGCCACTTATTGTGGTGAGAACCTCAATGTACCGGGGCAGGGGATGCTCTGGTTGCTAGAAAATTCTTCATATGGATCATACTAGAGTGTCTACCCACAGAGCCCCCTCCTATCCCTTAGGGCCCCAAAGAACAAGTCTAGTTTCTCTTCTCCTGGACAGCTCTTCAAATCATGACCATAGTTGCCTTGTATCCCCTGGGCAAAAGCTTTGCTTCCTCTTACCTTCCTTCGGGTGACGTGGTTGGGAGTTTCTCTACATCCTGGTCCCTCTCCTGGTGCATGTAGTAATTTCTCTTTGCCAAGTCTTAATTGCAGACATGGGTACTGGCCCAGCACTGAGCAACACAATAATAGCACTTGTCTTGCTTTATATACTAGACTTCTATTGATGCAGCCCAAAACAGCATTCGTTTATTTTGCCAGCCACAATTCACTAGGGTCTCACAGAGAGTTGTTACTCACCTAAGTCTTTCATTCTTACCCACAGCTGCTAAGATCCCCTGGCTTGCCCGGGTGCAGCTGGTTTTCCAGAATGGGACCCCACATTTATCCCATGACTTCAACAGAGAATCTGTGCAGTGCTGTCTCTCCCCCTCCTGGCTTTGTGTTATCTGCAGATAGGATGCAAGTCCTCCAGGTTTTCATTTAAGACGTTGCTCAAAGTCCTAAAGTCTGGACCTGGGTGAGAACCTTCTGTCATCTTACTTACTGGTAGCTCATGGTGTGGAGGTTTTTAAATACAGAGATAAACATCTGGTTTGAGTTATAGCTCTGCCACTTACTGTGTGACCTTGAGCCATCTAGTTAAACTCTGAGTTTGTTTCCTCATCTGTGAAATGAGGTAATAAGAGCTTCCTCTTGGGGTAGTTGTGAGGATTAAGGTAGAAAGTGCCAGGAAAGCACTGAGCATAGTGCCAGGCACATAGTAGGTGCTGCCAAAATATTGATTCCCTCTACCATTCTTTTGAGTCAACCTGAACACATTTATCAGCATCTTTAGGTTATGGTTACTTAACTAGTTAATTAGCCCAATTAATTATACTAGCATGCAGCCCATGCTCTTTATCTTGTCCACAATATCTCGTCAAGCACTTTGCTAAAGTTCCCTTTTTGAGTGACCTCAGGAAACGTGGCAGAGACAAAATAAATAGCAATACATTCCATCTGTGCATAAGATTAGGAAAAAACGGTAAGCTACCCATGAAGTTGGTTGACCATGGAAACAGCCTATATTCGGTTCACAAGGAGTTAGCGGGCAAACGCCCTGTGCCTAGCATTGAGCTGGGAATGCAAAAACAGATTCGCAATGATAAAAATGCAGCTAGACTTCCAGGGTCGGTGGGAGCTGGGCCACAGAATTGGGTGAAGTGACTTCATTCCACTTGTATATGCATCCACACATTTTCGGTCCCCTTGCTAAGTAATCGCCCTACCCGCCCCATTAGGGATTAAAGGGGGAGCAGGACATGGATAACAAAGCAGACTGTCCTGGTATCCAGAAGTTTGACATCTAGAGAGGTTAGGCGTTCTTTGTGCTAAAAGCCCTCTGCTATGTGGCGTGAGATGCGAAAGTAAGTCTGCGCTCTCAGCACCCAACCAGCCCTTTAGTATTGCATTTGTATTTTCTGTAACTTTCGTCCCGCCTAGCTCACTGGACAGCCTTTTGCAGTAGCTGGGGCTGCGTCTGGCACACAGCTGGTGGTCCCAAGCCGGCTCCTGCTCCGGCAAGGAAATGCAAGGACTTCGCTCCACGCCGGAGAATGACAGCCCCAGGGGGACGCCTGGAGGTCAGCTCCAAGGAAAAGAAAGTGAGAACGCTCGCAGCCCTGGGGGTGGAAGAGCCTTCGGGGACATGCCGAATGTCCTTTCCCTCGCTTGGGCTTTGGCAAACCAGGGGTTTTTAGGGAGGGTCTGGCAGTCTGCGTTCCTAAAATCAGTTTCCTAGATGGAGTTGGAGGGCGGGGAGCGAGGAGATGCTGCCCTGAGTCAGGCTGTCCCAGTGAAGAGGCGGCTGGAGGAGGGGCGAGCGCCGGGACCAGCCTGGGGCGAGAGGAGAGGGACCTCCCGAGCGAGCGAGCGAGCAGCCGGCCGCGGGCAGCTCGGTGTCCGGACCCGCAGTGGTCACGGCCAGTGGGAGACCTGAGGGGAGAGACAGAGGGCAGGGGCTCGGAAACCCGGAGAGACGCGCGGATTGGCCCTGTCCTCGGGGCGTGCGCTCCTCTGCGCCGCTTGATTGGTGGCGCGAAAGGAGCAGGTAAGTCGCACCCTCGCCGCCCCGCTATTGGTCAGCGGCCTCTCCAGCAGCCACACGACTGGCCGGCGGGCTGCCGAGTCGCGCGCCGATTGGCCAGCGGCGGCCCCTGAGCCCGGGCTCCCTTCGCGCGCTCCGATTGGCTGGCGGGAAGAGGCAGGTATCCGGGCTCCGCGGCTCCTCCATTGGTGGGCGGGGAAGGGGGGTTGGGCACAGCGATTGGTGGGCGGGGGGCCGGGCCTGGGCCGGCGGGGAGCGGATTGGTCGGAAAGTAGGTTAGTGGTGCGACATTTAGGGAAGGCAGAAAGTAGGTCAGGGACGGAGGTGCCTGTTTACCCGCGCCGGACTCGCCGCCGCCGCCGCCGCTGCCGCCGCAGGATCTGAGTGCGGGCGCCAGCGCTCCCGCGGGCCACGGTGAGTGTCGGCCGCTGCGGCTAGCGACGCGGCCCCGGGCGGCCATCGGGCCGTTAGCATGGGGGCAGGCGCGGCGCCCCCGCCACCGCCCGGGGCGCAGCCCGGCCTCGGGGAACCCTGCCCGACGTGCCCGCTGCCGGCCTTAAAGGGCCCGTGCCCTCTCCCTGCCCCCACCCGGGCCTCGGGGAGGCTGCGCCCCTTAAAGGCGCCGCGCTCCTCCGCCCCCAGCCTCCTCTTGGGCCGGAGCTGCGGGCCGAGGCGGGTAGGGGTGCGGGAGGTGCCCTTAAAGGAAAGAGCGAAGTGTCGGCTGCGGGTCGCGGGTCGCGGGAGTCCCCACCTTGGACATCGCTACCTGGCGGGGGGGAGGGGGCAGCCAGCTGCCCCTTAAAGGGACTGCTCTGCCCTTTGGGAGCGGTGAGCAGGCTGATGACAAGTCCCAGGATGGGTCCTCGGGGGTTCCCTGAGGGGACCATCCTTGGTAGCTGCCCCCAAGGGCATTGGACGAAGGATGCCGCCTCTACCCTTCCTCCTCCTCTCCACTTCCCTTTCGGGTGCCTGGGAGGTTGGGTGGGGGCGGGGAGGGCGTCTCCACGGGACTCGGGGAGTCCGAGCCCGCCCACCCCTTCAGCCGTGTCCCTAGGGCCATCCGCGGCCGGTGCTGCACCCGGGAATCCCCGGCCCAGCCTGGAGCTGACCGCAGCCGGTGAACTTTCCTCGGGCCTGTGCGGTCTGTGTCCTGGGTGGCCCGGGGAGGATCTCCCGCGGGTGCGCGAGCAGGTGTCGGACAGAGTGAGGGTGAGCTTGGTGCCCAGGCGTGGGCCTGCGGAAGGCCCGGGAGCCCCGGAGCCCGGCGGAGGGGAGTGCGCAGCGAGCGGGCTCGGGCTCCGGCTTTGACAGGTGTCGGGGAAGCGAAAGGTGCCCGCTCGCGCCCGTCGGGGTTGGCCTCCCAGACAACTCGGGTTTGCTCTGAGGATGAAGTTCCAGGGAGAGATGAATGTGATCTGGGGGGACGTGTGGTCCCCGGGGTCGCGCGGCTGGCGAGCGCCGGCGAGGGAGGGCCGCGTGGGGTCTGTCACGGAGTTGGTGCGGGCCGGCCGCGTCGCCCCTCCGCTCCCTTGCCTGGTTCCCGGTCGCCTGGTGTGGTCGTTTGGCGCTTGCCGGTCGGTCTCTCCTGCCTTCTTACATTGCTGCGACTCAGCGAGGAATCATTAGCCAAGTTTTGTCATAATGCTTCTAGAAATCAGATTCGATATTTATGAAGAAGCGTTTCTTGCCAGTAACCCCGTTTCCAGGATCTTCGTTTTTCAAAAATCCGAACGAGCTTGCCTGTTAGGTGCGTCTCCTGTCCCACAGGCTTGTGTGTCATTTGTCCTGCGGATATCTGCTGCCGTTTCCCTCCCCACCTTTAATCTATTTTTATGTGGCAACTATTATTTTAATTCTTCTGGTCCCATTGATACCAGGATCTGTCAATTTGGGTTGGTGGAGTTTTTAATTAATGTGCCCGTTGAATCATGAGTTTAAAATAATCACCGCTGCTCCTGAACAGTTTTGAATAATCTCGTGCTCCCTGTGCTGCAAGCAAGAGTTTAAAAAAATTACTGCTGTTAAATTTGATTATGGTGTCAATGAAATTCGAAAATATTTTTTTAAAAAATACAAAATTTGATGTTTTCATTTGTACTTTAATCCTGAGTTCACTTTATCAATTCTTTAAAAACGGTTTGTTGAACGCATTTAGAAGGCTTGGAAATTTCCTGGATGGGGTTTTAAATTGTCAGCATTATCTCAAGCTGGGGCTCTCGAGGTGTTTTGGTTTTTATTGTGAGGTAGCCACAGAATAGTCATATTGATTTAAAAGGATAGTTAAATTTGTATGTTATTCTCCCTCCCACCAACCCCTAAAGTTTAAAAGGGGAGAGAGAAGAGCAGGGGTAGTTGGAAGACCACTGACTTGGGATTTTGGAGGTAGACATCCTGGTTCTAGCCCAGGCTTGGATGTTCATGGCTGTGCTACCTAGGACAAGTGCCTAAACCTTTCTGGGTTCTGTTTGCCTCTATTGGAAAGTCAGACAGTTGAACCAGGTGAGCCCACATGTTCCTTCTGCTCAAAAGGTGTTAGTCACTAAGTGTTTAATCCATTGGAATTCAGGTTGGTATTTACCTCCCGGAACCTCCAGAATATGAGCCAAAGCCCTATTTTCACAGGAAAGTTAAGCAGATCAACAGATGGCGTTTTGCAGGATCCATTTCAGATGATTTATAAAATGCTGGCTACCCTAGTATCTCTGCTATTTGCAAACGACATGTGCATGCCTCGGGGCTGGACAGGAAAGTGGCCGTGCTTTCAGATCGATCCCTCCGTACCAGCGCTCTCCCTGGACTTGGTTTACTAGGAGATGGACAAGCCCTGTAGAAAGACATGGTTACCTTAATAAAACACAGGAATGTGTAAACATGAAATACTGAATATTTGTTTGCCATCCGTCTGTGAGCTTTCTTTCATTTGTGATTCCTTTATTGACTCTCACTATGGTAGGAGAAAGCATTTCAGAAACCGTTCCTGCCCCTTGCAGTGTTCTAGTTACAGAAAACGATTTGGGTTGGCATCGTGCTAGCTAACGTAGGCACTGGCAGGGAAGTAGAACTTCCTCTCGAGAGCTGAGGTGCAGCACGGGGCACGGAGACGCAGGCACAGCATCCTGCTCCGCAGCCCTGTCTCTCCCCACCGTGACTCGGACTTGCCCAAGACACTCTCCCTGACTTTCTCCTCCTCTCACCTGCTCTGACCTGAGCTCCTTCAGCCTCTCTTCCTTCCCACAGCAGTGTCCCTTGCTTTCCCTATTGTCCTCTCCTGTCTTCCGGGTTCAGAGAACGCAAGTGGATCTCCCCCGCCCCGGCCATTCCCTCTTCTTGGGCTCTCATTGTGGGCAAGAGCTGGGACTCTGGTGCTAAAAGGGTCTGGGACTTGGGTTCAGGCTGTGTGGCCTTGGACAAGTGCTTGACTTCTCTGTGCTGTAATGACGGCATCTGCCTCATGGAGTCCTGGTGTGGATTAAGGTGATGGTGCTTGTAGAATGCCTGCCACACAGGAAGCCCGTCCTCACAGCCGGCTGCCACCCTCCCTCCCTCCTCTGCCAGGGTCCTTTCTCAGAACATCCTGTGTGCTCCTTGTCCCTAGCCTTCCCTACCACCCTCTCCATTTAGGAGAGGAAGACTCAGCCCTGCTGTGGGCCTGCTGTGCGCGGGGCAGTCTACATGTGTATGCGCCGGGTACCCCCAAGTCTGTGTGTGTGTGTGTCTCTGCCCTCCTGCCAGCCTCTCGCAGAGCTGTGAGCATGTGCCTCCTCCACACTCATCTTCTTTCCCCTTGTCCTCCAGCTTCTCTGTCTACCACCCTTCATGTTTTCTCCAAAGCCTTTCCAGTCTTAAGCCTCAGGGTCCCATTCAATGCTTGTCCTCGGCCCCTTTGCAGTGTTTGCCTCGCCTGTCTTTCCTCCTTCAAGTCCATCCTCCTCCAGCCTCTAGGTCATGCTGCTTCCTAGATTGTCCTGCAGCCCTTGGAGGGAGATGTGTGTGCGAGCCCTGGCTTGTTCACACTGGTCTCTTGACTGGGGGGAGGGGAGTCTGGGCCATCCCCCCGGTTTTAGCTGCTAGCAGGTCAGGTCCATCATAGATGGTAATGGCAGCTGGTAGCCGGCATTTGTGTTCTTGGGGTTTCAGGTTTGCAGGCTCCTTGCAAGCTCTCTCCTGTTGAACCCTTCTGTCACCCTGGAGCCTATAACCCTTCACTGCCACCCCCTCTCCCCTGCCCTGACACACACACACACACACACACACAGTGCTCTATGATGTAGAGTGCAGACTTCACATCCTAACTGTTCTTTATGTGGCCTCAGAGCCTGTGGGTGAGGTGCTTTGCTCTCGGTCTTCGTGGTCCCCTCTACAAAACTGGGATCCTAGTAGTCCCTCCCTCGCAGAGCTGTGCTATGGCTTAAATGAGGGGAAACATGGAAAAGAAACGGAGCTCTACTCGCAGCACGCAGCAGACACGGAAGGAATGCTGGTCGTGGCATTGCTGCCCCTTGTTGCCTGGCCCAGGCTCCTTGGCCCCATGTGTTCTCCACTTCAGCCTGCCCGTCTGCCAGAGCTTGCTGTGAGCCCCAGACTGAGCAGTGCAGCTGAAGGGCTCTCCCTTTGCCGCACCCTCCCAGTCCTCTCACCCCCCACCTCCCCATCATCATGTGTCCAAATCCTGTGCTTTCAAGAGCCAGCTTGGGTGCTTACTGCTTAAGGAAATACTATTTCATGTTTGCTCCTCTTCCCACGCCTGGCAGCAGTGCCCCTGGCCCTTGACCCAGTTCTGATTCTCTTAGGTTCTGCTACATTCTCTCTGGTGTTGAGTTGTCCTTAGGAATGTGTCCTGTACTCACTCAGGCTGAGCACTTTGGGATGTGGTCATCCTGGCTGTCCCCAAATGACAGGCACAGGGAGCTGTGAAGATGTGTTTGTCCAGTGTACATCTCATTCAAGGGCTGGAGGAGGAGAGAGAGGATGGGCGCTCAGGGAATGAGCATGTGGGGGAAAAGATGGATGTGTGCTGTGGGGGGTGGGTGGAGGCGGGAGAGGAGGGATGCCACGGGGCCATGAGTGGCCGTGGTGGTGGGTGGTTAGGTTTCCGTGGAAGCAGGGTTCAAGTTGGGACTTAACCTCTGAGGGAGATGAGCTTTGATAAGCTTTAGTCATCTTGGCTTCAAGGGAACGTTGAGTGCTGGCATAGAATGGATCATGGTTTTCACTTGAGTACGTGCCGTCCTTTTGAATAGTAGAAGCCCATGTGCACTCTGCCTGGGTAAAGGAGGAAACGGATGTCCTCTAACTTAATAGTCTGCCTAATACTGTCCCTGCTGGGTTTTGTGTATGCCGAGTAGAACATTTACATGTGATCCTTCCTTTAACAGCTGCTCGAAATGTGTGACCTGGGCAGACTAGTTAGCTGCTTGGGGTCTGCTTGACTTCATCTGCAAAATGGGAATCATAGTGATTATAACTGCCGCTAACATTTATGGAGCGCTTTCCACGTGCCAGAAAATATATTAGTCACCTCGGGCTTGTTAACTCAGGTCTACCCCGTGAGGTAGGTCCTCTTATGATCCTTATTTTACAAGTGAGGTGGTTCTGTCAACTGCCCAAGGTCATTGAGCTGGTATGGGGTGTGGCAAGGGTTGTGCCCCAGGGACCTCCGGAGGCTTCTCCCACACAGGGCAGTTGGTGCCTGCTGGGAGGAAGCCCTGTGTGATACCCTTCCCGTAATGGGCCCCACACCAGGCCCGGAGCCTGCTGGGCCCCCGGTGGCTGGGAACCGGTCTTACTGTCCACATAGCGCGTGTACCTCCTTTACCGCAGGACGGATGCCCTCTGCAGTGCAGCGTGAGGCCACCCCTTTGAGTGGTACCCTAGTGGCAGCTGCAGAGGCTTGTGGCTGCTTGTCACAAACTGCCCTGCTTGTCTGTCTCTCTTGCTTCCTCCTGCCTTTCTGTGGCTTGGCTTTGCCACCAGCCCTGTGTGGCTCAGGTAGGTCCTTGGGTGAGATGCACTTCCAGATCTGCTCCCACAAAGCCACCTGCAGAGCTCTCACTGTGGGGGAGACCTTGCCCAGTCTCTCCCCTTGGTCCTCCTCTCCCTGGCTCCTTACCCTCAAAGACCTGAAGTCCACCCATAGCCTCGGGGTGTGTGTGTGTGTGCGCGCACATGCACATGTGTGTATGTGTATTTTTTAATGCCAGTTGTTCTGTGAATACATGCAGATGGTGAAGGAAACATTGTTTTATGTCAAGAACCTGTTACATAAAAATGTGTTATATAATGTTCAAATATATACTGCACAGTGAAATTAGATGCCACTTCTTTTTTTCAAAGAATAAAAAGCTAATGAACACTGGCTATCCTGAATGTGTTTGCTCTGTCTCAGATTTGGAGAGTGTGAGGGTGTGGACAGATGTACTCTGCTCTCAGCTGTTGGGTTGAACTCTGCTGTATTCCTCGTAGGGGAGTTGACCTGAAGCTGCCATGGGCACTGCTTCCAGTGCGAATCCTGAATCTCCGGGATTCGGCTTCGTGGGAAGGGACCCTCCTTGAGCTCTTGCTCACTTAACTCTCTCTCCTGTCTCAGCAGTGGAAAGAAGCTCTTTGTCCCTATACCTAGACTGCCAAGGTTATCGTGTCACCAACTTTCAGCTCTGCTTTGTACTTTCAAATCTTCCCACATGATGTGGCCAGCTTTGCTTCTAACAGCCCTGTTGTTGGGGGCATGCGGTTGACACCCCTCTGTCCAGACTCCCAGGCTTTCCAAGGTTGGGCCCCACTCTCTGTTTCTAGCCCTGCTTCCCTCTTCCCCACCATGCCCTCCTCGCCAACTCCCATTCGCAGATGTAGCCTCAAGCCAGAGGTTCAGTTCTGCTGGTCGCCCTCTGCCCTCCCAGGCCACATTTTCTCTCTTGCTGTTCTGCTTTGCTTAAGCTGTTCCCTTGACCTAAGTAATTTCTCTTCCTTGTGTCTGTGTCCCTTGAATGTCACTTCTTTGTGCCATCTCCTCTGATGACATTTACCCTATTTGCTTTTTCTCCTGTGGTTTTTTTTTTTTAAGACTTATTTATTTGAAAGGCAGACTTGTAGGGGTGGGGGGAGATATCAATCTTCCATCTACTGGTTCACTCCCAAATGGCTGCAACAGCTGGAGTTAGGCTGATTTGAAGCCAGGGGCCAGGAGCTTTTTCCAGGTCTCCCACGCAGGTGCAGGGGCCCAATGACTTAGGCCATCTTCTGCTTTCCCAGGCCATTGCAGGGAGCTGGATTGGAAGAAGAGCAGCTGGGACTTGCAACTGTATGCATATGGCATGCCAGCATTGCAGGCCGCAGCTTTACCCACTATACCACAGTGCTGGTCCCTTTCTTTTGCAGTTAAAAAAAAAAAAATAAACATTCTGATTGCCAACCATTCATTCAGAAGCACTGATACTTCACAATCAGCAAATCGCCATGTGCTACCTAATTGGTATGAGGTATGGCCAACCCTCTCATTTTCTAGTCGTGCCCTGATTAATTATGTTGTCCTCACTCCCCACCCTCCAGTTCTGCTCATTGAGTGAAGTTGACTGAACGCTCACCATGTGCAGAACACCATTCTGGGCACTGAGGTTGTAGCAGAACACAAACAGAGGCTGGGGAGGAAGAAGCAGGAGATAAACCAGTCTGTTAACTCTTGATTCTGCTGGCGCTAGGAAAGAAGTCAAATAACGTAAAACTGTAGTGAAAATGAATGGTGGCAGGAGGTTGCTTTCACTGGGTAATCAGGGGTGACTTCTCTGTGGAGGTGGCATTTGAGCTCAGCTCTGGGATGATTTGAGAAAAAATAGTCCAGGAAGAAGGAACAGCAGGTGCAAAGGCCCTGAGATTGGAAATAATGTGGTGTTTTTGAGAAATGTTAGGGAGGCAAGCAAGGCTGGATTTTGAGCTCCATGTGTACAGATGTTTTCTTCCTTTTACCTTCTCTGTAACCCTGAGTTCTGTGTCAGGCCATGTAAGTACTTGCATATAGAATTAGAGCATTTGTCCTTGGTTATATATAGTATAAATAGTGGTTTACTGCAACCTGATCAAAGGCTTTTAATAAGTCCTAATACATTGTACGCATTGTTGAATATAAAATGAAGGGTTTAAAGAGTTTTCTCCTAAGTACATTCCTAGAATGTGTCACCAGCTACTGCTGCTTTAGTAGTGCTCAGTGCAGAGCTTCAGCTCTCAGAATTCTGTGTTCCATGCACAGCCTTCTTAAAAGCAGGTTTGGTGCCAGAAGTTGATTTGTAAGGCAGTCAGTGGAAGCTTGGAAAACATTTTCCTACATAAAGAAACTAAACAGTGATTTGCTTCCCAAGTGAGCCCACAAAGCCACGTGGTGGCGGCTGTACCTGAAACCATACTGTTTGGAACTAAGCCATTAGTGGCATTAATTAGGCGTCGTGTTGCTGGGTCCACTTCCTCTACACAGCGTCACAGGTCACTTGCTATTAGCATTAGGGGGACCCGGGTACCTCAGCCACTTCTATTTCTGCTGTCCATCACAAAGTTCTTTAAAGGCAGTTTTGACCTGCATGCCACTAAGATTTGGTTTCAGTTGTCATAGATGAGACAGTCGTGCAGAGATTGGGGAAAACCCTGGTGTGGAAAGGGGGAGAGTCCCTTGCTCTGGTCTTGGCCCAGGCACTGATTGACGGGGTAACTTTGAGTAAAGCTGGCTTCACTGAACTTTGATGTCCCAGGCCTTTCCTGACCATAAAGTCCTCTGTCTTCTCACCATAACAGGAAAATCTACTTCATTGTTCAAACCTGCCCTCAAATGGCCTCTCATTTGTTCTTGACAAAGTATATGGCATGCAAATAATGAGGAAGTGAAGAAGTTCCTGTGTGTAGTGCTCAACAGTTATGCTTTCAGTATGAACCCTGATTTTCATCTGCTATCTTTCTTGATGAGTTCAAAGAAATTTTGTCCTAGAACTTTAGGTCCAGATAAGAGTCTGTGTTCTTGGCCAACTTATCTTCCATATAATTATGAAAATCACTTTTTTCTTTTTAACTCTTAGGGATAAAAATGGTGACTGTGGTTTGTTTGCTTATGAAATACACTTCCAAGTGTCCTTAGGGAGTGGAATGAGTTTGCAGGAGGGAGCAGAGCTGAAAGAGTGTGGGATCAAAAACAACTTTAAATGTTAAATGCAAAGCTATTTTCAGTATCCTGCTGGAGGAAAAAAAAAATCTTTTTTTCAAGGCTTCAGAAGACAGAAGAAGTTTCTGCTCTAGACAGAAAGAAGCCGGAGGTTTTGCAGTGGGGAGAACTACCTGATCATGTAACCAGCTGCCTGTCCCTCGTGTCCCACCTCTGAGTTTTGTTTCGGGCATCCTGAGCCACATGTGCCACTTGAGAGGTGTGATATTTAAATGACGTTAGTGGCAGAGCTCAGCTGGCAGTGTCGAAATGACTTAGGTGCGGAGAGCGATGCTGCACACTTCCCAGTGGATTCTAGACAATCGATGCTTTGTTGGGAGTGACAGAGCACTGTCAGGGATGCCTGTAGCTGGTCACTCGTGAATGAGATGTCCCATTTTCCCCCACCTCTTACTTGAAGCCACAGCCAGCAGTGTGGTGCAAGAAGCTGTTGCTTTGTGGGCTTCACTTTGGAGTTAGAGGGTGCCATTCCTCCTAGCCTTCCACCATAACTGCTGAAAAGCAAGCAGGAGTGTGTTCCCTGCTGTATGCCCACCAACTAAGACAGCGCCTACACAGAGTAGTCCCCCCATCTACAAACACTTGTTTATTCATTCAGAGAGTGAATTCAGCCTTGGGGAAGCCTCAACCTTCCCTTACCTGCTAGCAGGAGAGGCCCTTGGACTTGGCCTCGTAATTTGGAGTTTAACTTAACATTTCCTTTTGACAGGTATGTTTTTCTTATTCTGTGAGTTGGCTAGATACTGCTATCTTTTATGATGATGATGAGTTAACTGGCCATGGCTCTCCCTGCCCTGCTGATGTTCATCTTTATGCTATCTTTAATTGGCTCCAAAGTACAACAAATCAATAGCTAAGCCACATCAGCTAAAAGGAAACTTATTGCATATTTATTTGGGCATAGGTACTAAATGTTTGTTTATTTAGTCAACAAATATCTGAAGGGTCACATGCCAGGCACCATGCCAGGCTCAGATGAGCAGAAATAATTGTGATCAAGAAGACCAGACCTAGAAGAACAGAAATACAAGGATGCGTTAAAAAGTTAATGGAAAGTGGAATTAAAAGTTAAAAATTATTTTGGTGCAAACAGGCTTTGAAAGCCATGCACACGCATTGCTGTTGTGCCCAAGGAGCCTGCAGCTTTCTCCATATGAAGATGATGATCCCAGGCCACATACAGTGCCAGTGAAGTGGTCTAGATGATAAGGGTTTGCTACAGGAACTGAGAGAGCAGAGAGATCCTTGTATCACAGAAGAGAGGAGGTGCTATGGAAGTGGTCAGGTTTCACTCTGACTTTAAGGATGCATAGGATTTAGATTCATAGGCAAGGAAGGGAAGGGTGCCTCCCAGGAGTGGATGGGTGAGAACAAATCATAATTAATTTTTTCTGTATTGATTTATTTACTTGATTAACCTGACATTGTGGTGTAATGGGTAAAGCTGCCTGCCACCTATGACCCCAGCATCCCATATGGGTGCCACTTGGAGATCTGGCTGCCTCCACCCAGCTCCCTGCTAATGTGCCTGGAAGGAAGCAAAGGGTGGCACAAGTACTTGGGCCCCTGAACCCACATAGGAGACCTGGAGGTGGCTCCTGGCTTCGGCCTGGCCTAGCCCCTGCTGTTGTGGCCATTTAGGGAGTGAACCAGCAGATGGAAGAGCTCTCTTTCTCTCTCTCTGTCACTGTTGCTTGCTCGCTTGCTCTTTCTCTAACTAACTCACTCTAACTCTCTAACTATAAATAATTTTATTTATTTGAAAGGGAGAGAGGGAGGGAGGGAGGGAGGGAGAGAGAGAAAGAGAGAGAGAGAGAGAGAGAGACACCTTTCATCTGCCAGTTCTCGCCCCAAATAGCAGCAATGGCCAGGACTGGTCCAGGCCAAAGCCAGGAGTCTGGAGGTCCACCTGGGTTTCCCACGTGGGTGGCAGGGGCCCAAGTCCTTGGGGCATCTTCTGCTTTCCCAGGCACATTAGCAGGAGCCAGATCAAAAGTGGAGCAGATGAGCCTAGAACTGTTACTCCAGTAAGGTATTCTGGTATTGCAGGTAGCAACTTAGCCTGCTGTGCTACTGTGTTGGCACCAACAAATCATAATTAAAAGCATGGAGGTAGGGATACCAGTTTGCCTTCAGGGACACAGCCTTGCCTGGAATGGAAAGTTCTTAAATATGGTGGGAATTTAAGTATGGGATATTATTAAAGGCCCAGGCCCAAAGCCTGTCATTTCTGATGATATTGCTTATTGCGTGCACGTGTGTGTGTGTGTGTGTGTGGAAAAATACCTGTTTTTCCTAGGAAGAACTGCAATCTAGGAGTCAGATAACCTGCATATAATGTATATATACAAGAGAGAGTGTTCTTACAATGTTCTTAGCATTTCACATGTATTATCTAATTTAATTCTTATAAAACCCCCCACAAAGGAGGTGCTATCATTGTAGTTATTATAGAAATGGAAAAATAGAGGCAGAGTGATCCTAGGGTCATGTGGCTAATGAGTGGTAGATTGAAAGCTAGGCCGTGGAGGCAGATTTGGCCTTGATTGGGGGTTTTGGGTCGTGAGCTGGGAGTGGGCAATGCTCTCGTTAGCCCATCCCTTCATTGTGCGGTTGAGGATGCTCAGCAAGGTTAAATGGCAAGTCGAGGTTTACCAAGCGAGGGAGATACAGGGAGGTAGTGGGGAGCTCCTGGAATTGCTTGATTATGATGATGATTTTAGGGGTGTGAACGCTGCTCCTAAAGAATTAATGCAGTGTTAGTGTTCCAGGTGGTTTGAAGCAAATGCAGCAGAGACGTGATAGGAAACCACTAGACAAACCGAAGCAGAGAGCGAGAGGAAGTCCAAAGTGAGAATTAATTGTCAATTATGCTAATGGGCGTGGCCACCAGTCACCTTTAGATTTCCAGAGTGCGTGGAGCATCTGCCCTGTGAGTGGTTTCAAGTGTGGGAATCTGCACTGTACTGTGACCGAGATAATAATAATGCCATTATGGAAGTGCATTTTCTAGAAAGAGCGCCTTCATTCTGGGAGTCAGAAAACCTGCATTCCAGGCTGCTCCACTAATTAATCACCATATAGTCTAAGCTAAATCATAAAATGTCTCAAACTGAGTCTGATTCTTTATCTGTGGAACAGGTGTAACGATTCTTGTCCAGCCCCTTCCAGTGCTAGTCTGATGCTTGAGTGAGATGAGGGGAGAAGAGGGTTTTTGAAGCTGCGACATTGCTGCCAGGCTTCAGGGAGCAGCAGTGCAGCTTTAATAACTAGGGCAGCCTGGCCTTTGCAGGAAGATCCTGGAAGGGCCAGAAGGAAGTTCCTCTACCTCCAGGGCACAGATAGGGATGTGGCGCTGTCCACCAGATGGGTGCTGACAGGCATCAGTTTGCTGGATACAACCATGTTTCAAAGATTATGTATTTCACCCCAGAGATGGGGAGCAGCCAAGTTCGGGCATGGGTGGGAGGGCTAAGCACAGATATCCATGTGAATCTTTTCTTCTGCATGGGCATATGGTGATGGGCAGCTGTGAACCAGAAAAACAAGTGTCAAGAGTCTAGCCAGCTGGCCAGTCTGGCGTTCTTGGATGTTTCACCTATCCCGAGGCATTAGGCAGAAAGCCAAAGGAACTTTGATTAGCCTAGGGGATTAATGGGTGAGCTAGTGTGCTGTCCAGGTTACAAAGCCTGTAGCCAAGCCGTGCGTGGAGATCTGCCAAATCTTCACTTTTGTCAGCACTACATATGCATTTATTATTATTGTTACAGTACCCAATCTTTGACTGTTGACCATATGCTAAGAACTGTGCTAAGTGCATCCTTGCCGATTTAATCCTTGCAGTGTCCTTGCATGGTGGGCAGCCTCAGCCCCACCTTGTGGCTAGGGAGCCTGGGACTCGGATCATGCACTATAAATAGAAAAGCCTTGATTCAAACCCAGTACCATCTCATTCCAGAGCCTGTATTCAAAACTGCTACGATCTTCTTCCTCCCTTTTCCTGCACCCCACATGCTTCCTTGTCTCTGGTTTTGACAGCTTAGTGTATCTTGGGAATGCACTTCTTGTTGATGGATGTGTCTCCATGGAGTGGCCTCAGCTTGCTATAGCTCTCTCTCCTTCACAGCTTGTGACTGACGTCCTTGCCAGCTGCTTTGTGGCCAGTGAGCAAATAGACGCTTGAGATGAATGCAACAGAAAGATAACTTTTAGGAACTAATGCACATGGGGGAGTTTTAAAGACAGCAAAAGAGATGGTTCTGGATCAGTTTTTCAGGGTGCCTGAGGAGCTTGTCATCTGCTCAAAGTTTGCCTGATGATGTTTGACAAAGTGTCCCCCCTGATCCTGTTAGCAATACTACTTAACGTTCCTGTGTGATTTGTGAAGAAGGTTTCATGTTTAGACTTCACCACCATATGAGACAGGTGTTAGGACATCCCCTTTTGTGGGCTGGGACATAACCTAGAAGATTAAACAACTGTCCAGGGTTCCAGTGGCAGAGCCAGGACTTAATTATTGCTTTTTCTGACTTCAACTTCTACTTTGTACCCAAGTGTCCTCTTTGCTGTCCCTATTGAAGATGTTCTTAAATGTTGGGGTTTACTGTATTCGGGAGTCCACAGGAAATCCTAGAGTCAAATACGTTATTCTCTACATTGTTACTTAATCAGGGTTCACATTATATACTATAATTGTAGAGTACCAAGCCAGCTCACATGATTGGTAGTTAGTTGAGTTTAATTAATCTGCACTTATTTTGTGTGGTACAGAATACACACATACATGGACTTCAGAAAGTTCATGGAGGCCTGCGCCGCAGATCACTAGGCTAATCCTCCACCTGCAGTACCAGCACCCCAGTTCTAGTCCCGGTTGGGGTGCTGGATTCTGTCCTGGTTGCTCCTCTTCCAGTCCAGCTCTCTACTGTGGCCTGGGAAGGCAGTGGAGGATGGCCCAAGTGCTTGGGCCCTGCATGGGAGACCAGGAGGAAGCACTTGGCTCCTGGCTTTGGATCCCCGCAGCATGCCAGCAGCAGCACATCAGCTGTAGCGGCCATTTGGGGGGGTGAACCAATTTAAGGAAGACCTTTCTTTCTTTCTTTCTTTCTTTTTTTTTTTTTGACAGGCAGAGTGGATAGTGAGAGAGAGAGAGACAGAGAGAAAGGTCTTCCTTTTTGCCGTTGGTTCACCCTCCAATGGCCGCTGCAGCTGGTGCACTGCGGCCGGTGCATCATGCTGATCTGAAGCCAGGAGCCAGGTGCTTCTCCTGGTCTCCCATGCGGGTGCAGGGCCCAAGCACTTGGGCCATCCTCCACTGCACTCCTGGGCCATAGCAGAGAGCTGGCCTGGAAGAGGGGCAACCAGGACAGAATCCGGTGCCCCAACCGGGGCTAGAACCCGGTGTGCCGGCGCTGCAAGGTGGAGAATTAGCCTGTTGAGCCACGGCGCCGGCCAGGGAGACCTTTCTACCTCTCTCTGTCACTGTCTAACTCTGCCTGTCAAAAAAAAAAAAAGTTCATGGAAAATGTGATACACAAGATAGCATGGGGTCTCTGCATATATGACCCCAACAGTTGATACCCAATGATGCCCCAGGTGGCACATCCCAACCTTGTCATGAAATCAGTAAGCCATTGTCTTTGTGCAAGAAAATAAACTTTTAATTCTGTCTTTTATAAACTTTTGAAATGAGCTTGTATCTTTTGTGTATATTATTGGTCCCACAGCCCTCCTAACTTTAGAAGACCTAAGACTTTTACAAGGTGATAAAACACGGAGTGGATATAATTTCTTTAAAAAGTTGACCATTGAGTTCTTGGCCAGGAGCACAAGGTCCTATTACAGTACTGTTTCCATGGAGACAACAGCCTTGACTCCCATCATTTCCAGTGTCCGTGCCTTTTCTAGGATTAGAGTGAACTGCTGAAAGCGAAGGACTGGTCGTGGTTGTCAGCTAAAGCTCTCTGGCCTGCTGTTTCTGTAGGAGGCTGATTTTCTCTGCTGGAGCCTTTCAGTTTTTCCCATGACCAGAACATAAATTGTCTTTGAGATCCTGGTGGTTTCAGTTTTTTTTTTTTTTAAGTTTTCCATGAAATAAAACCGAGTGGAACACTTTCTTACGTGGTTTTGAATACCCGCTTTAGAATACTTAACTGGTGCAACAGTTTTGCTAGAAGGATGTGGAACTGGTCTCGTTGAAACTTCTTGTATTGGTCAGGATTCAGGGCAGTTTGCTCTGGTAACAAGCCCTGCAGGCACAGTGGCTGCAAGAAGGTATAGGCGGCTTTCTCTCTCGTGTACCAGTCCAGAGGATGGTGGTCCAGACTGGCATCTTCAACCGTGACTTCCCCGTGATGGCTGAAGGGAGACGCTTCAGTTTATCATTTCCTAGGGGGAAAGAGTCAGGGGATGCACAGTCAGTTTAAGGGGGAAGACCTGGAAGAAGCACATTCCCTTTTACCAGTAGCCAGCACTTAGTTCTGTGGCTACATAGGAGGTTGGGAAATATCGTTAGTTGAGAAGCCACAAGTCCTGCAAAATCTGTTTTCAAGGGTGGGAGAGAGAATGACTGTTGGGGGAAGCAGTCAGTCTGTTACACGTGGTTGCAACGGGAGGAGGGTATAAGTAGGGTTTGAAGCTGGTGCCAACGTAGGTGGGAAGAGTCAAGATGAGGCAGCCACACAGAAACCAGAACATGCACAGCCATCCAGGGGTCAGGGCAGCTCATTGCCAAGGACTAAGCAGGCAGAGAGCACTCAGACGTTGTGGGGAATATGAATAACCCAAATGCCATGAAGTTGTCTGTCAGAGGAAATTCACCAGTGTTAGTGGTGCAGTAGAAAGAGCCCTGGACCAGGTGTCAGAAGGCCCAGGTTTGAGTCCAGCCCTATCACTTCATAACCTAGGGCAAAACACTCCATTTTGAATATTTGATCACCTAGAAAATGGGAGTTGCAGTGGTGGCCTTTTCTGCCTCCCAGGCTTAGTGTGCGGCTAATGGATGGGGAAATATTCTGCGAACTGCAGCTCCATGGAAACAGGCACAGTGGCTGTGCTATTCAGCCTGTGTTCCCAGCACCCAGCCCAGTGCCTGGCTCAGGCATATTGGCTGAATGAAATAGTACAAGAGGCAGAAAACAGAGTACGTGGTATCAAGGAGACTTTGATCCTGGGCAGTCTTTTCTACTGAGCAGAACGGGTCTGCTGTATGCTGGTCAAGACCTTGGGTCTACAGGTGAAACCAGGCACCCCTTGAGGACGTGGGTGGATGGCAGGGCAGCAGCTGGGGAACACAGGACATAATATGTCCTTGGTAAGGTCATTTGCTTACTGCAGTGCATGGGTGACACAATGCAGCAGTATAAGAGGTGGAGTCCATGGATGTGAACTAATGGTTTTGAAATGAGTGGGTTCACTAGCAGATTGGAAGAGAAAACCTTCTCAACATGACACACTTGATTTCTTGCTTCAAAATCGTGAGATGCAGTTTATAAGATTCTTTTGTTGATTTGGGGAAAAATGTATAAGTTCAAGGCAGTATTTATTGGATGATGTGATACATAGGTAAGAGGATACAAGAGAATCTTAATTTTTCTATCATGGGCCATTCTATTCTAGCTATAGTTTTTTATTTTTCCTCTTGGTGGTGGGAAATGAGAGTAGTAGAATAATCAGCTTTGTTGTATTTTAACTTCATGCAGAGTTTCTATTCATTTTGTTTTTTAATCTTATTCTCTAAGGGCGAGTGTCTTTTCTTGGAACTCTTGGAATATTCCACTTTCTTGGAGAACTTTCTGGGAGTGCTTTTAGATTAACTGTACTAGGAGAAAAGCAGGGATTGAAATTGCATGCCCAGTGTGCTCCCAGCTCGTTTAAATCTCCCTCCTGGAAGGAGGGGAATGCCCCCAGATATTCACAGCGGTTCTCAGTTGGCAGAATTAGAAGTGATTTTTATTCTTGGCTCCTTTTCTGTGGTTTCCTATTTTTCAACCCATGAGTGGGTATTATTTTTATAATCATAAAAGGGTAGTTAAAAGTTCTACAATGGCTGGTACCATGGCTCACTAGGCTAATCCTCCGCCTGTGGCGCTGGCACCCTGGGTTCTAGTGCCGGTCAGGGCGCCGGATTCTGTCCCAGTTGCTCCTCTTCCAGTCCAGCTCTCTGCTGTGGCCCAGGAGTGCAGTGGAGGATGGCCCAGGTGCTTGGGCCCTTCACCTTCATGGGAGACCAGGAGGAAGCACCTGGCTCCTGGCTTCGGATCGGCGCAGTGATGGCCGTAGTGGCCATTTAGGGGGTGAACCAAAGGAAGGAAGACCTCTCTCTCTGTCTCTCTCTCTCACTGTCTAACTCTGCCTGTCTAAAAAAAAAGTTAGTTCCACAAATTAATATTCTTGAGCCCAATCAAGAAGTTTAAATTTTGGCAGCCTGGCTTGGGCTGTTAACTCTCTTGTTATCTCAGTCCTATCTAGATTCTTTTCTGATGGAGGCCTTAAGAAACTTGTTATTTCATGGATGCTGTCCTGGAAACTAGCGAGCTAAGGGCTACAGTGGGCTAGGAAAGATGTCCCAAGTACTCCTTCCTGGACCTGGACTAGCCTCGATTACTGTGACTTACGGAAACGGCTTTTGTGGCTTCCATGTTCACTGTGTGAACCTTTCTTCCTTTATTCCGCACCCATAAGTACCCTGGGGCCACTGCCTCTGTTCTCCTGGGCTTGGATGACCTTACCCTTGGCTCTCTGAGGCCTTTCCGTTTCTGATGTTCTCTGTTCACGTTCATGACTCCCTGGATTTGGCTGCAGGTTCTTTGCCCACATTGTCATAGACTGGGAAGAGTACATTGTGCTCTCCTTTTCCCCCTGTGCTGCTTCCCCTTCCTGGTCCTCACTGCTCAGGCAAGTGGCCAGAGCAGTGCTTCTGGGACTGGGTGAAGAGGAGGGGCCAGGACTGCAGGGAAGGGCTGGGGGCACTGAGCTGGCAGCAGCACCTTGGAGAAGGCACTGGGCACCCGCCGCTTCTGGCAGGGCAGCTAGATATGGCTCATGAGGATGACTGCGTGGCGCTGGAAGCCACGTGCTCCCCTGTTGAGGTCCTGCAGGGAGGCAGCCTGTGTTCCAGAGGCCGGCTGGGGGTGCAGTGATGAGCAAGACAGGCTGACCTTGGTTGTTATGGACCTTTCATTCTTGGAGATATAGACAATTAACAGGCAGATCCATTAAGAAGGTGCCACAGGCTTAAGAGTGGCTCCTGGGATGATGATAAGGTGTCTTAGTGCAATGGACTAGATGGATCTACATTGAGATAGAACCCAGGTGTCTTTATTTCAAAGCCTAGTCCTCCTTCTTCTTACTGTTTTTTTTTTTTTAAATGATTTACTTAATTGAAAGCCAGAACTACAAAGAGAAAGAGAGAGAAACAAGAAAGAGACACTCCATCCATTGGTTCACTCCCCAGATGGCCACAATGGCCAGAGCGGGGCCAGGCTGAACCCAGGAGCCTCTGCCAGGTCTCCCACATGCGTGCGGGGGACTAAGCTTCTGGACCACCCTCCTCTGCCTTCCCAGGCACATTAGTAGGGAGCTGGATCAGAAATGGAGCAGCCGGAACACGAACTTTGCCCATATGGGATCTGGCATTGCAAGTGGCAGCTCAATCTGCTACACTACAACACCAGCCCCAGAGCCTAGTTGTTCCATGTCCCCTGGACTTTGTGGTGGGGAGAGATGAGATGGAGATCTCTCAGGAAGGCTGAGCTTCTCCCGTTTAGCCAGCCTGGTCCAGGTCAGGGCCTTCAGGCAGAGAACCAAAGCTGAGGGCATGAGCTAGGGGCTGGCTCTCGTGGCTGCTGTGCTCTCCATCTCTGGACAACTTCAGGTGCATCGCTGTGTTTGCTGCAGAGTGGTGAGCTTATTTGCACATGCCAGTCCAGATGTTCGCAGGCTGCCGCTTTGCCTAAAGCTGAGCTGGTATTTTCACCCCTATTCTTTCAACTTCTGATGAGATTAAGCATCTTGATGTCCCTCCAGCTAAGCTGTTGGGTTGGTACCTTCCATGAATTTTTTTTAAAGATTGATTTATTTATTCGAAGGCAGAGTTGCAGAGAAGCAGATAGAGAGAGAGGTCTTCCGTCTGCTGGTTCACTCCCCCCCGCAATGGCTAGAGCTGCGCCAATCCGAAGCCAGGAGCTGGGAGCTTCTTCCAAGTCTCCCATGCGAGTGCAGGAGCCCAAGGACTTGGGCCGTCTTCTACTGCTTTCCCAGGCCACAGCAGAGAGCTGGATCAGAAGTGGAGCAGCCAGGACTCGAACTGGCGCCCGTGTGGGATGCCAGCACTGCAGGTGGCTCCTTTACCCGTAAGCTACAGCGCCGGCTCCCCATGAATTATTTTTAACTAATTCCTCCTCACCTCTCCATCACCCAGCTCTGCCCAGCCCTTACCTGGTAGCTCAGAGTCTGTCCTTTGCATACACTGAGAATATCTTTGCCTTGTTGCCCTTTATGAAACTTTTTATTTTTTAAGCCCTTGCCCGTCAATATTCACAAGACTTTTGTGCATTGCTGTGTGCTAGGCTTCAGACCACCCAGAAAAGCATGGTGTCCGTCAAGCAAGGGATTTCCCTGGGCACCCTTGTGGGATCTTTCTTCATGTTAACCTCCTGTCTGCTCTAGGAGACTTGGCCGTTTGTCCTGTTTTTCACGTCCCCTGTTTCTGGAAACCCTCAATTCCCTGGAGATTCAGAACCTTTCTCCTGCAAACATAAATGATGAAGCTTTTCTAACCCTTCTCTTCCCATCCTCCTTTTCAGAACTTGTCTCATGCCTGTTTGATGCAGTTTGGAGGAACAAGTTCTTGCCCCCGAAAGGATCTGGGGCTCCATTTGGCTTTCAGAGCTGCCTTCCCTCCTCCCCACCCAGGGACTGGGACTTTTAATCTGAGTGCAGGTCTTTCATGCAGTGGTCATCTCCTATACCCTCCAGGACCCCCCAGGAAGACTCTGTTACTAAGTGCAGTCTCGTGGGCCACAGGAGCGTGTTGCTATTCCCATTCTTTTGGTTATGACTCTCCTCTAAAAATGTATCTGCAGGGATGGGCATCTGGCCTGGCAGTTACGATGCCGTCATTCCATGTCCGAGTCCCAGCTCTAGCTCCCACGTTCAGCTTCCCGCCAGTGAGACTCTAAAAAGCAGCAAGTGATAGCTCAAGCAATGGGTCCCTGCCATCCATGTGGGAGACCTGTATTGAGTTGCTGGCCAGGCCAACCCTGGTCGCTGTGGGCATTTGGGGAGTGAACCACTGGATGGTAGCTCTTGGTCTGCCTCTCTCTACCTCTCAAAGGTATACACACACACACACACGTACACATACTCCTTGAATGTATATATGAGGGTACTTAAAAAAGTCATGGAAGATGGAGTTAGAAGGTGAGCTTATTTTGGTGCAAAATTTTTGAAATTCATACACGGTTTTTTCATAATACACATTTCCATGAACTTTTTCAGGACCCCCATTTGTGTATGTATTTCCCCTAACTCAGTGGGCCTGGAGTTGGCATTGATTGTTTGGGAGATGTACACTTTTTGTTCCAAATAGTCCCTGAAGGGAATATCATTATGTTCTTAGAATTGTATTTACAAATCATAATGAATCTGTTAAAAGCTAATTAAATTTTTTTTGAAAATTCAAAAAAATAAAAATCCTAAAAAAAAAAAAAAAAAAAGTATTCCCTGGATCAAATGGGTAAAGTGTTTTGTTTCAGCTTTGATTTCATAGTTTTCCCCAGTTTGAGAGATGGCTTTTGGGGTTCCCTGTGCCTTAAATTCACAGACGAGATGCTCAGACCTAGGGTTTTCTGTGCTGCCCTGTGGCTCTGCTGGGCTTCAGTGGCCTGGCCACTGCCTCCTCCCTGTGCAAGTGCTGCTTGGCCTAAGGGTGCCACAGCTCCTGTTAGGAGTGTGACCTCGCTGTCATTACAGCCCGCGTGTGTCTGCAGGCCTACACCTAGGCACCCCAGCCTGCTGGGGTAAGGGACTTTATTAAGGCAACAACACTGACTTGAAAGTTGCCCCTCGGTCGTGGGAGCGGCCCTCTGCTCTCCCCTGGTGCGTGCTGACTGCCAGCACGGTGGCCAGGCCTTGGGCTGAGCCGCTCTTGGCGGTGGCCCTCTGCTCAGGGAAGAAGGAAGAAGCAGGATCCTCTCCCCTGTCGTAAGGCAGGACAAGACTGGGTAAGGCCATGGCAACGCAGGAGTGGCTACAATGGCCAGACTTGGGTCAGACTGAAACCAAGAGCCTGGAAGGAGTTCCAGGTCTCTTCCATGGGTAGCAGGGCCCAAGGACTTGGGCCATCTTCTCTTGCTTTCCCCTGCACATTATCAGGGAGAAGAATCAAAAGTGGAGCAGCCAGGACTTGAACCAGCACCCATGTGGGGCCAGCATTGCAGGCGGTGGCTTAACCACTGTGCCCCAACACTGGCCACTGACCTCAGTCTCTTGATTCTCTGTGAGAGAATGATCAGTGAATCTGCTTTGTGAGGATGAAGCAACACAGTTGAGTGTGATCATTATGGTAGCCTCCAAAGCGGTGTCCTGCTTCCAGCCTTGACCTGTTACTGAGTACTCTCTGCCCAGTGATCCTATGACTGGGGAGGGAGGGGGCTCAGATCAGGACAGGACTCGGCTTCGAACCCTCTCAACAGTAACTTCACGTCTCCCTAGGAGGAAAAGCTGAACATTCCCATGGTGTTTCTCTGACCTCATCTCCCACCCCCCGGCCACGTGTGTGGCTGATCAGGTTGGGTTCTGCGCAGCTCAGTGTGATGTGTGTGAGTGGTGCCTGTCTGACTTACACAGTACACCACTCATGCCACTGCACACGCTAGTCCTTGCTGCTCCGCTCCAGCCACAGCGGGGCCCTTGCAGTTCTTCAGATAGCTGCTTGTTGGAGCTCTTCCCACTGGCTGCCCACTCTGCTTGGCACCTTCTCCCCGGAGATGTCCCGAATGTCTGTGGGTCACCTTCTTCAGGTCTTGCTCAGATGTCACCCAGCTGAGAAATGTGCTGCCGAGCCCACCGTCCCTACGTGTCTCCTCTTCTCCTTTTCTGCTTCATTTTCCCTCTTTGCACTTTGACCGCGGGCACACTCTGCCCCTTACTTATTGTCTTTTTTCAGCAGCATGTGAGCTCTGTAAGGACGGGTACTCGTGTTTCTATTGTTCTCTGATCTGCTGTGGTGTCTAGGATGGTGCCTGGCAGTAAGGGCTCAATGAAGCGCGAGTGAACGAGTCTGGCTCAAAGCAGGTGAAGTACTAGGCACAACGCTTAGCACACCGCGAGCACCCAACCCATGTTGGCTGTCATTTTTCCTGTGGTCGTGAATCATCCTGCAGGGAGTAGCCCGGACGTGGCTTTCTCTGAGCCCTCCCCAGCCCCTTTTCAGGTTGACAACGTCCGCTGCCTTTCCGCCCGTTGCTCCTCGTTCCTCCGGGCCCTCTGTCTCTGCCTGACGTTTAAGTCCATGGGGCTCATCGCTGCGCTTCCCCTGCTCCACTCTGGATTCCTGCAGGGCGAAGACTGGCCTGTTCAGATTTGTACCTCAGGCGCCCAGCACCCACCCCACTTGGCACACAGTAGGAGCTTTAGGAAGTGTTTGGTGCGGGCAGCTGCAGAGAGCTGTTTCACCCATTAGTACCCTTCCAGGGTCTCTAGGTCCAGTCTCACTGCCTCATGTTCATGCCCCCCACCCCCAGAGGGGCCTCCAGAGAGACTTTGAGGACCACTCAAATGACAGAGCCTCTAATGGAGTGCTTAGGGCACGTCCCGGGGACAAGAGTCCGTTGGCTGACAGCATCTGGGTGGACCTGGTTGTTCCACTTAGGACAGTATGGTCCTCTGGCCACTCCAGCTTAAGGAGTCTTTCAAGGGACACGGTACGAGACTAAAGTGTTTAGAAGTAGCCAGGGGGCCAGCTCTGTGACATAGTGGGTAAAGCCGCCACCTGCAGTGCCGGCAACCCATATGGACGCTGGTTCTAGTCCTGGCTGCTCCACTTCCAATCTAGCTCTCTGCTATGGCCTGGGAAAGCAGTGGAAGATGGTCCAAGTGCTTGGGCCCCTGCACCCATGTGGGAGACCTGGAGAAAGCTCTTGGCTCGGATCAGAGCAGCTCCAGCCGTTGGGGCCAATTGGGAAGTGAACCAGTAGATGAAAGACCTCTCTCTCTTCTCTCTCTCTGCCTCTCCTTGTCTCTCTGTGCAACTCTGGCTTTCAAGTAAATAAATAAATTAAAAAAAAAAAAGTAGCCAGGAAGAAGGGCAGCAGGAGAAGATGGTTGAGCTGGCCCTTAAGTATGAGGGGGGTGCACTGCTTCTTGGGTGGTCTCAGGAGCAGGACAGCAGCCCTGCCCAGTCTGGGAAGAAGTGAGAGCCCTGTGAGGCACAGGGAAGTAGGCGGTTTGGAAGAAGAGCGAGGACTGTTAATGCCAGGGCAACGATTGTGACCTCTTCTGTCTGGCAGGGGGGGTCCACGTCGGGGACTCTGTGGGAGGAGGTAGGAATCCAGGGGACCAGGAAGGTGGAGGGGAGCTCTCATGTCCCCTTCCAGAGGAAGGACTGTCCCGGGGAACTTGCCTGGGGCTCACGCAGGCCGTGCTCTAAGAGACCAGCATGGATACACTCGGGGCAGCAGTGTGTCCAAGGGACAGAGCAGGCGGAGGCCTCAGTGTCCTGGGGGTTCAGGTGAGAGGGCGAGCAAGCTGACCTGCCTGGGGTCAGGATCAGCCTCGGAGCCACCAGTGACCACACCGTGGAGAGGAGAGCGTGGCATTGCGTGTCTGAGAGTTTTGCAGATTGTTCTCTGATTCTGCAGACCTGGGGGGTGGGGGGCAATCCCCATGCCCCTCGCCTGTGCTGGGACAGAATTCCTGGGAAGGTCTGGGCTTCATGGAGCCTCTCCAGCTCCTGTGCCACGCTCCTAAGCTGCTCCCTGCTCTGTGTCCATGTTCTCCTTTTCCTGGGGCTCCTGCACTCGCTCTTATCCTGTTCCCTGAGATTTCCTCTTAGCTTTGCGCTAACTTGCCTTGCATCTAACCTCAAACCTTGAACCTAACCTGCCCCAGCCAGACCCCCTCCCCCCAGCACAAATATGTGAGTTCCTACCATTCCCAACGTCTTCACTCGCAATGTCTGCTCAGCCTTCCTCTGGGGTCCCTGAGCTTCTCCCAGGCATCCTTCAGACAGCTGCATGATATTCTATCAAGAGAATGTCTCCAGTAAGCCATGAGCTTGTTAGGCTGCATCTAGATTGCTTCTAATTTTTGCCCTTTCAGCTGATGCTGCATTAAGCCATCGTTGTGTATAACAGAATCATTTCATTAGGTTGGCGTTTATCTAGCTAATGGCAGTGGCCCAAGATTTAATAGAGAATCAGAATTTCTTTTTTTTTTTGAGAAGAATGTCGTGAGGATATATTAAAAATGTATCTCATGTGCAGGGAAGCAGTCCTTTTTGTGTTCTTCATGAATGAAGAAGCAGGGTTACAATAATGTGAAATTAGCTGTGAGTGAAAGACCGCTTGTGTACAAGCGGTTCACAGCTCGTCTGTTCCAAAGCGTGCAGAGGAGCCAATACCGCCTCATGAGGAGCAACCTACCTGTGCAGACTGAACAGTTCTCTACCCCTGCGTCTGAGGCTTTGATTAAAACAGTAACAGAATAAACAGTGAGCCCTTCTTACGGTAGTTTTTGAAATGCCCTGAAACAAAAGTAAATAGGATTTTTGAGAAAAGAAAAAAAAAAAAAAAACATGTCTCCTCAAGCAAGAGTGAGCCTGTCGGGAGGTGCTCTTAGCCCTGCAAGCAGTTTGCAAGCTTGCTGCAAAGGTTGGGCTTCCTGTTGGCCATTCAGAAGCGGCTAGAATGAAGCTGACAGTCAGACAGTGCCAGCTTGGTCCCTGCTGGTTTGGAGCCTGTGGATCTGGCTCTGGTTGGCTGTAGGTAAGAGGGAGGCTGCCCTGACCTGCTGGTTTGTTGCTTTTATCAGTCCCTGGTTGTTACGTAGACCCTGCATAGCAGTTGCAAACAGCAACTGGTTCCCAGCCCTCCCTGCTACAGGGCTTGATGCAGTGACTTGGGTGAGACAGAGCTCAATCCACCCTTGCTTCTCAGGGGCTCCCTGCCTGGGAGTGGGAAGAGCAAAACAAGTTGAAGTCTGATGGTTTTCTAAGGGATACTAAGACAAGGGCCCTGGGAGAAGTCAGCGCTGTTAGAGAAGGGAGAAATTCTATCTCATGGAGGGGAGACAGGACCAGGGGAATCAAGAAAGGTTTTGGGAGGGGGCTGCTTTTGTCAGTGCCTGAAGGACAGGCTGAAGTGGAGGCTGGACACTCTGCAAAGGTACAGGCCCCAGGACAGGAGGCGGAGGTGCAAGGACATGAGGCTATGTTTGGAGTTTGTGCACTCGGCGTGTGGCAGTGGTCCTAGCACTTCAAGAGTGCAGCGGGCATAGTTCTCGGAGCTCACTCAGGCCACACAGCCACTCACAGGAGGGACCGTCGGGATCTGCGTTTTGCAGAGGAAGCTAAGATGTGTAGCTGTTAATGAACTGCCCAACATCACACCGCTCGAGAGCCAAGATGGGAGCACGTTGGTAT
Source organism: Lepus europaeus (assembly GCF_033115175.1). Taxonomy (NCBI): domain Eukaryota; kingdom Metazoa; phylum Chordata; class Mammalia; order Lagomorpha; family Leporidae; genus Lepus; species Lepus europaeus. The sequence goes on along the minus strand of NC_084833.1, from coordinate 51,916,307 downwards.
GGCTCCAGGATCCCTGCGTCTAATCACGAAGCTGTCCTGCCAGTGCACTGGGGAAGAGCAGACACCGGAACCCGAAAGGTGGGCAGAGACCATATGTCCTAGGCTTGGGGTGTCCGTGCTGAGGGGCGGGGCTGGGGAGTCTGGCACAGCCCGCGGGCCTCCCGTTGTGTCCTCCGTGACGGGGGGCAGGTGAGAGCTGGCACTGCTAGGTTGGCATAGCCGGCGGCTTTTCTGCAGCCTAATGAGTTCTGGAAGCTGTTTGCCGAGCTGAGGCACGAGTGTGACTTCCCCCCATCTGAATGCTGTGGCAATCGCTATTTTTCTTGGAAAATTGGGCCCCTGTGGGCTCCGTGTGGGGTTTATTTGAGTTCCATTTTTACAGCCTTATTACCTTGTCCCCATGATGCAAGAAGCCTCTCTCTCTCCTCGAGATTTGCTGTGAAAATTGTTTTGTAAAAGGCACAAAATGATCTCTCTGCTTTGGGAAGCGCCCTGCGCGGCAGCACTCCCCTGCACACACCTCTCCTAGCCCCTGCCGCGCCTTGCCGGCCCCTCTGCTCCGGCTCTGCTCCGTGGCAGTTGATTGAGAACTTTTAGGCAGCTCTTGAGTCTCGCTGCCTGGGCGTCTGCCGTGATTTCTTCCTGGGGAACCTGTGCACGCACACTTGCATTCAGCACCTCCCTGTCTGGCGGGCAGCTCTACCGAGGCGGATGCTGACACCTGCAGCCCGGTGTTGGCCTCTGACCTTGAGTCGGCCACAGGAGCGGGGAGTGCTTAGGGAGCCATGGAGCCGGAGCTGCCTCCAGGCTGAGGGACTTACGTTCCTGAACTCTGTTACTCCTCCAATGTACAGACCAAGAAAAAGGGGTCTAAAGAAATTCATTCCAGGCCACACAGCAGCAGAACTGGGCCTCGACCAGGTCTCTCTGTCCTTGATTCCACATGCTCCATTCGTTCATTCATTTATTCATTCATTCAATAGCAAATGATTTTCTGCAACATGCTAGGGACTGTTTTAGACCCAGCCTGCAAAGCAGAGGGGAAAAGGGAAAAACTGTTGCTTTCAGCTTCTATTCTAATAGTGAAACCATAATAATGACATTTGCAATGTAGGAGTGAGGAAAATAAAGCGAGGAGTTCAGCTCAGAAGTGTTGGGAGGATTTTCAGTGGGGTGGTTAAAGAATGTCTCCTTGAGAGGGGGACCACACTGTGAAGTATTACAAACCCACACTCCGAGATTCTTATGGACAGAAAAGTCCCAGAGCAGCTGCCCCTGACTAGCAGGCGGCATGAAGGAAAGAGAAAGGCAGATCTTCCTGGACACTGGGGAGGAAGCACGCTTCCCCCCACCCGTTGGCTGGGACTTGGTCACGTGCTTGCCCGCAGCAGCCCACCAGGTGGGTGATGAGATCTAAGCCGTGTGTCCACCTGGGAAGGGAAGTGGGTTCTGGTGAGCTCCGTGTAACGCGTATCACAGGGAATGAGGGCGCGAGGCGAGCTGTGTGCTTAGTTGGGGGAAGGACCTGTCACACAAGGGGGAGAGCCCAGCAGAGGCCGCCAGTGTGGCTGAAGTGGAGTGTGGTGGTGGCGAGGGCAGAGGAGTAGCGGGGCCAGGTCGTTGGTGTCATTGGGAGAACCTGGTTGCATTATGAGGGACAGAGTGGAGCCTAGAACAGTTGAGGTTTTGCTGTGGGTGGTAGGGATGGGAGAAGAGGGGAGTGAAGCTCATTCGGAGGCTTTGGCTTTTGCTTGTGACTGTTGGGCTCACTTTCTGTCCTCAAGGGTAAGAAGGGACTTTTTTTTTTTTTTTTTTTTTTTTTTTTTTCAAAAAAGATATCCGAGTGTCTTGTGGCCTCCTGCTCTGCTCTCCCCACAGCTGCTGCTCTCCCACAGTGCTTTCTTCACACACAGGCAACTCAGTCACAGCTGAGCTTGGAGACAGGGGCGGGCTCCTGCAGCGCCACCTCGCACGATGATGGACACCATCGGCAGTGCTCTTAGTCCTCCTCTGGGGTCTTTGGGCTGAGCCTTGAGACCTCCTTGGCCTGATCTGGGAGGCATCCCACGTGCCCTCTGGGTGGCTAAGAGTGCCTACAGGGGCCACTTCCGAACCCTGCAGTGTGCGGCCACTGGCCAGGGCCTGGCCGTGCTATCACAAGACCAGTGTGCTTGGGAATGGAAGCAGACATGGTTTCCTTGGTCCTGCCAAGGCGGACACTGAGATGGGGCTTTTCACAAGGCCATGATCTCACTGGGGACATAACATCCATCTCACGAAGAGGGGACATGAGCTGTGTGAACAGACACCGCGTGCCTACTAGGTACTGGGCACTTGATTTCATTCGAGGCAGAGATGGATTCATGTGGCTAAATCAAGGAGTGATTAGTATTTGTTCTCTTTAGCAGATATGAATGGCATTGTATTTTTAATTTTAGTGTCCATATGTTCATTACTAGTATGTAGGAAATGAATTGGTTTTTGTATTTTATCTTCTCCCTTTCATCCGTGCTAAACCCATTAATTAATTCTAGGAATTGTTTTGCTTATTTCTAGAGATTGCCTACATAGGCAGCCATATGATCCTCACGTAGGGATTGTGTTCCAGTCTGTCTGTGTCTTCCTCGCCCCTTGTCTTACTGTGCTGGCTGGGACTGCGGGTACTGTGCTGAATGAGGGTGCTGAGAGTTGACGTCCTTGCCTTGTGTGCAGTCGTGTGGGAAGAGCGTTCGTCTTCACCATGAAGTGTGCTATGAGCTGGAGGTTTGTTGCAGACGTCACTTGTACTCTGCTGGTATGGGTGTGGGTGGAAACAAGGCTAAAAGAGAGTGCTTATTTTTTAAAAAATTATTTTTTTATTTATTATTTGAAGGGCAGAGTTGGAGAGGGAAGAGAGAGAGAGAGAGAGAGAGAGAGAGAGAGAGAGAGAGAGATCTTCCATCCACTGGTTCACTTCCCAGATGGCTGCAACGGCTGGGGATGTGCCTGGCTGAAGCCAGGAGCCAGCAGCTTCATCCAGGTCTTCCATGTGGGTGCATGGACACAAGTACTTGGGCCATCTTCTACAGCTTTTCCAGGCACATTAGCAGGGAGCTGGAGGAAGTGGAGCAGCTGGGGCTTGAACCTGGCACCCATATGGGATGCTGGTGTCTCAGGCAGCAGTGTAACCCACTGCACCACAACACTGGCCCCTTACTTTGGAGTGCCTATTGTCTACACGTTTTCTGTCTTCCTAGAGGGAGATTCTGTTAGGGCATTTTCTGTGTATGTGGTGTTTCCAATTTGTTGGTTTCTTTAAGACTGGGATATATGAGGTGAAAAGAAAATGTAGGAAGCTCACTTTGTGTTGTTCCTTGGGTCCTGAGGTCCCTGAGTGGATCTGCCTTTTCTGCTTTGGTTTTCATATACAATGCCTGGGGGTTTGAGTGATACTTAGCAGGTTGAATAGGGAGAAGTCGAATAGGTCTACTTCATCTTCCTGGAAATGGCTTGGAGAAGTTGGTGTGTAGGTTGGGGCCAGTCTGTGAAGGGCCTTAGATATCAAGGATTTGGCTCTGCAAGTGATGGCAGGGCTCCTGGGGGCTCACTCTGACTGCGGTGTGGAGCAGTGGTTGGGGGGGGCAGTGGTAGAGAAAGCAAGATAATGAGCTCCTGGGCTGGGGCAGCAGACCTAGGGCAGAAAGGAAGCAGAGGAAGTCCCCGTAGGCAGGGAGGAAGTGCGAGACCACAGGCTGAGCTGGAGCTTTCTCCTTGGGAAGCCACCTGTGAGGTGAGGAAGGAGAGGGAAGAGTGGTAGCTGTCCTAGAGCCCTGGAAGGCTGCAGTGAGCCTGCTTCCCTTCAGGGAAGGAGCCACAGAGGAATCTGGCTGCCGTGTCTGAATCCAGGGGGCGCGCTGGGCAGAGGAAACGCTGTGGGAAGAGGCAGAGAGACAGGAAACAGCACGGCAGCTCTCTTGAGGCTTTGGCTAGTAGAGGCAGAAGTGGCTGGTCGCTGGTTCCGTAGCTGGGCAGGGTGCTGGAGGAGTTGACGAAAGATAGATCTGGAATCCAAGCTGGCTCTGCAGGTAGTCCACCGGCTCCTTGCTTTCTGTTCTTTGGGTGTTGGCGTTGGTCCTCTCTAGTGCAGACACAGGCCGCCCTCCCTGTGGAGACACAGCTGCCAACAACCTCGGGTCACTATCTGAGTGACTGGGAGCTCCTTTCTCCATGTCTGTGTGTCCGTCTGCTCTAGAAAGAGCCTCTGAGTGGCCTAGCTTGGGTGATGTGCCCATCTTCTGGACCAGTTCTTGTTGCCAGGGAGAGGGTGCTCTACTCTGGGCTGGATTATGTGCCCCCTTCTGCTGGGCAAGCACAGCCTTTTTAAGAAAAAGGCAGAGGGGCCCTAGCACTGTGGTGTAGCAGGTAAAGCTGCTGCCTGTGATGCCGGCATGCCATATGGGCACTGGTTTGCATCCTGGCTGTTCGACTTACAATCTAGCTCCCTGCTGCTGTACTTGGGAAAGCAGTGGAAGATGCCCCAGATCCTTGGGCCCTGCACCCGGGTGGAAGACCCACATAGAGTTCCAGATTCCTGGCTTCAGCTTGGCCATTGCAGCCATTCTGGGGAGTGAACCAGTGGATGGAAGATGTTTCTCTCCCCCTCCCTTCTAACTTTGCCTTTCAGATAAATCTTTTTAAAATAAGAAGATAAAGAAGGCAGAGGAAGCAAATCCAGGGAAGATTTAAAAAGACTCCCTCCCTGGGGCCAGTGATGTGCTGTGAGTTAAGCCAACACTTGTGATGCTGGCATCCTGTGCCAGAGTGTTGTTTTGAGTCCTGGCTGTTCTGCTTCGGATCCAGTGCTCTGCTGATGTCCCAGGGAAAGCAGCAGATGATGGCCCAAGTATTTGGGCCCCTGCCCCCCCATGAGCCCCAGATTGGGTCCATGCTCCTGGCTTCAGCCTTCCTCAATTCTGACTGGTATGGCCATTTGGGGAGTAAACCAGCAGATGGAAGATTGCTCTCTCTCTCTCTCTCTGCCTTATGAATAAAATCTTAAACAAAACTACCCAGCATGGAACACACTGTAGCAGGCTATATAGAGTAAATAGTATGGGAGCATAGGAACACTGTAGAATTTTGAGCAGAAGGACTTAATTTCTAAAGTTATTTATTTCTTTGAAAGAGGGGAGTGACAGACCTAACCACTCCCCAGATACCTGCAAGGGCAGAGCTGGGCCAGGCCAAAGCCAGAAGCCAAGAACTTTATCCAGCCCTCCCACGCAGGTGGCAGGAACCCAAGTACTTGGGCCATCATCTGCTGCCTCCCAGTTAACATTAGTAGGTAGCAGAATTGGAAGCAGAGCTGGGACTTGAACCCAGGGATGCACATATGGAATGCAGACCTCACAGGTGGTGGCTTACCCTTCTGCACCACACTGCCTACCCCGAAGTTAGGTTTTATTAAAGTCATTGCAGACAGTGTACAGAGTTGTGGTAGGGAGGGAGGGAGTGGAGGTGTTAGGAGGCTGCTGCCAGAGCTGCGCAGGTGGCTGCCGAGCCCTGAGCTGGGGAGAGTCCTGAAGGATTTTATTTATACTTCACCTCCAGCTCAGTGTCAGGGAAGTGGAGGAGAGGGATGGGGTCCAGAGACAGATAAGCAAGACTGGTGACCAGCTGGAGACAGGAAGAAGAGGGGCTTAAGGAAGATTCCACACCACCACCAAGGGAAAGGGTAGCTTTTCCGTGGAAGCTTGGCCTTGTCTTTGCAAACTAGAAGTGAAGCAGTAGCAGATTGTTCATACCTTCCTGCTTCTTGGGAACTGGGAGAGTCGTTGGCTTCGTGTAGTGCCCTAACTGGAAAAGGAAGCTGACTGGTTACATTTCCCTCCCTTTAAAAAGTTTCCTTTGTAGGAGACATGAGATGATAGGAAATACCATCAGGACTGCCAGTGGGGAAATAGCTGGATGAGAGAAGGGTCCTGGCCCAGAGACCCTACTGTTCCCCACAACCCAGCTGAAACTGTGGCATCATCCTCACTGGGAAGGCGTTTAGGGGATTTAAGCAAAGAAATGGCATGAACTGACGCGTGTTGGAACAGATTAGCCTTTGGGTGGAGGTGGGAGTGGCACCAAAGGTAGAAGCAGAGACCTCAGTGAGGTGGCTGTGGCAACAGCCTAGGCTGGGATGGCGGAGGTGGTGAGAAAGGGTCCTATTCTGCACCTATTTTGAGGGTGAAAGCCAGTTTTGGTGAGGGGTGGCTGTGGAGGAGGAGGGAAAGAGAGAGATGAGACCCACCGCTAATCCTTTAGCCTGGGCAACTGGAAGAATGTAGTCTTCAACTGAGATGGGTCAGGTGCTGGGGGAGGCCAGGGGTTTGTGTTGGATGTGTTGAGTTTGAGACGTGGTCCAGCTTGTCCTACTCAGAGCTCCTATGAATCTGACTTAGTGCTTGATGGTGGCAGTTGAGTATAGCAGTCAGGAGTTTAGAGGAGGGGGCTGGGCTCAGCATAGACGTGGCATTTGATTCGAGATCACAGCACATCACCAAGGGAGTGTGCAGACAAGAGAGGAGAGCAGAACTGGGCCCTGGGGCCCTGTGATCCAGGAGGCAGGGAGATAAGAAAGGACAGGAAAAGGGGAGAAGCCGCCTGCGGAAGGGTGGGAACACAGAGCCACTCCTAGTCTGGAAGCCCAGTGAAGAGAGCAGTGGAGCCAGAAGACAATAGTTGGTGATGGAAGCTATAAGATGAGAATGAAGAGGTGAACCAGTGAATCCAGCAACATGGAGGACAGGCCAAATGCATGCGTTTGCATCCAAGTTTAACCTTGCAATGAAGATACCATTCTTTCCCTGAAGGGGAATATAATGCTGGCGGGGTGGGGGGGATCATTTAAAATGGACTGAAATAAGTTTGAGCAGGATGTAAAGATAGTACCATGGGAGTTCAGCGGAAGGGGACCCTACCCTGGCTTCTGTGTGGAGGATGGACTCAGATTCCTTTGTTTCATCATTCATTCATTCAACAGTGACTTATTGGATGCCAGGAGCTTGAGGAAAAGGAGAAGGGAGGAGTTATCCTTTAATGGCTGTGGTGTTTCGGTTTTGCAGGTGAAAAGAGTTCTGTGGTGTGGTGGCAGTAAGGGTTGTGCAGTCACGTGGAGGCACTTTAATACCGCGGAGCTGTTCCCTTGAAAAGTGGTGAAGGTCATAAATTTGGTGCTATGTGGATTTTACTGCAATTTTAAAAAGTGAAGGAAACAATGTTTGGGTCCTCACCATGAACTGGGATAGAGATAATGTGGAGAGAAGCAGGGGTGGATGCCCAGCCAGAGTGCGTGTTTGGGAGCTGGCCATCAGTGCTGTCTGCCTGGTGGGGTCTGCGGAGGAAACCTGTGTGCTCAGGCTGCAGAGTCGGGCAGGGCTGGTTGATACAGGCCTGGCGTTCTGGCTACAGAGCTGGGCTTGCCCTTTTAGGTTCCTGCCCTGGGCATTGTCATCCCAGAGGTGTGTGTTTAGATTTATCTCATTAACCCTTCCTGTCAAACTATTGCCTATTAAAAGTAATGGGACTGAAGTCTGCATTTCTCTGGTGAAATCTGTGGCCAGGCAAAATTTTAGATTCCCAGGCATGTGTTAATGAATTGAATAGGTTATTTTTACAGTGATTTTACAAATGTTTGTTTTTTTCAAAGATTTTATTATTTGTTGGTTTGGAAGCAGACACACACACACACACACACAGATTTTTCCATCCGTTGGTTCACTCCCTAAATGCCTGCAGCAGCCAGGGATGGGCTGGGCTCGGCTGAAGCCAGAAGCCTGGAATTCCATCCAGCTTTCCCACTTGGGTGGCAGGGACCAAGGTACTTGGGCAATCCTCTGGTCCCTTCCGAGGATTTATTAACAGGAAGCTGGATCAGAAGCGGAGTAGCCGGGACTTGAATTAGCACTAAGATGTGGGATGCAGGCTTCACAGGCAGTAGCTTAACCCACTGTACCACGAGGCCTACTGCTGCAAGTGTTTGTTGAGGACCATCTAAATTGTGCCTTCTGTGTTCCAGGCAATGGGGGCTGGGGATGGGCTGATTTAACAGGCTTTGTCTTTCAGAAAGCTTACAGACTGGAGATCCCCATTCGTAAATAAGGAAGTGTGCTTCATGTGCCATGTGTTGCCATAAACGTGTCACCAGTTTATAAGAGCTGAGAGGGAGGGGTACCTGGCCTGCCTGAGGCATGGTGAGACTCCAAGGGAAGACTGTCCAATGGATTTAAAAGCTACTTGGGGGTTTTATGGGAAAAAAGAGCAGAGCTGGGCATCCTGGAGGATGACGAATTGAAGCCTATTGGGCATTATGAATTTAAAGAAAATGTAAATCTTCTGTTTTTCAGCTAAACTCTTATCTCATTGGCTTTTAGGTGGTGCTGGCTAGAGTGCATGCTTTTGGACTCAACTTTAACTTTTCAAATGTGGAATTCTAGGCTTTCGATGGTAAGTCTGTTTGATGCCTTTTTTACTGAATTGTGCTGCTGAAGATTGGCATTTGGAATGAGTTATCATTGACAAGTGCTCTATGGAGATGCCCAAACCTGAACTGTAGAAGACTCTATAGTAGGGGCTAAAAGCATCCCTAAGAGAAGCAAAAGCTCCCTCAAGTTTTCTGTGGCAGGTGCAGGGATGAAAGACAAAGGAAGAGAATCCACAGGGAATGGATACAGCTGGGCTCATGGAGAGGTAGAGCTTTGATGGCCTTTTGAAGGAAAAGGTAGACTGGGAAAAGTTGAGGGAGGAATGAAATAAGAGTTTTTGAGGCTTGATGACATGAGTGTAAAGTGTAAAGAAAGTAGGCTCAGTCACAGGCCCACAGGAGCCAAAGCTTCCTCCAAGGAGTCGTGGGCAAGAGCCTTGGCTGGATCTGCTGGCATCTGATGATTCTGCCCCAGGGTCTGGAAACTGTTTTGTGAAGGACCAGATGCTCAATATTTTTTGGCTTCATAGACCACGTGGTCTCTGTCACAACTACTCAACTCTGCGGGGGTAGCATGCAAACAGCCATAGATGATATATAAGTGAATGGGTGGGCTGTGAGCCAATAGAACTCACAGAAACAGGTGGCACACCGGATTTGGCCAGTAAGTTGTAGTTTACCAACTCCTTTACCAGACCCTGAAGGCTGAGCTGAGGCAGTTGCACTTATCGTGAAGGCAGTGGGAAGTCATTGATGTTATTTTGCCAAAGAAGTAAAATGGCACAGTTGATACTTTAGGAACATTGATCTGATGACTGGATAAGAGGTGTGGACCCCTGTTAGAAGGCAAGAGCAGCAATTCAATCCTGAGGTAGTGTGACTAATGGTGGTTAAAGTGGAAGCAAAGGACCATTAGAAGAGATACTACAAAGGAACACTATTTTCAGTCTTCTTAGACTTTAAAGACAGGAATCCAGAAGATGAAAGCTTCAACTTGGTGGTCCACAATGGTGCCATTGGCAGAAGTGTGGATATTGAGGGCGGGAAAGGGTAGTTGATGCACCTAGTTTTAGATACGTTCGATTTTGAGATGACAATGGTTCATTTGCAGGAAATGTCCAGTAGATACTGGACATTCAGGACTAATGCTGGACTGGGAAGGTTAAGTGTGGAGACATAGAATGGAAATTATAGAAAGAGTAGGCGAGGCCTTGGGGAATGGGTGTAACATTGGGGTGGGAGGAAGAAGGTAGAGGAGACCCAGAGACTGTGGCAGAGCAGTCCTAGGAAGAGGAGAGGAGGGAGTGGCAGAGAGTTGAGGGAAAGGGGCTGCAGGGAAGCTACTGAATTTGTGATAAGGTATTAACACTGACCTTGAGGAATGTGATGTCCCAAAAGAGGAAGGGGGGGGGGAGCCAGGTTGCATTGGGTGGGTCACATGTGAATGATAAAGAATTGAGATGTTACTGAAGCACACCACTCCGGATAAGCTATAGCTCTTTGCTGGTGACATTAAACTTTACTTTAGTTCTCAGGCAGGCAAAGCATGCTGTGACCAGTTCTCATTTCCTTCTTTGGAGCCAAGCCGTGTTTGGGAGCTGTTGTGTACATTGGGCTTGTGAGTGTGTTCTTAGGCTCCCTTGGAGGTGTGGTATCCATAACTCTGCCACAACTTGCACCACAGAATCCAGCCCGTGTTTGGGACTCTTGCCATGAGACAAGATGTGATCTGTTGGGAAAATAGTTGCGTTTGTGTAAATTGGAGGATAAAATGGAGTGGAATCAAAAATTGGAATAGAGCTTCTTACTGCAGAGTCCATACCAGCATAAGGAATTTGGGACAGTCCCTCAGGTCATCGACTGTGTATCACTTTGTGTTCTAGCATGGTGAGGGTATGTCCTTTGATTTGAGTTCTAAGTGGTTTTTGACTTGCCTTGTGTGAAAATAGAAATCTAGTAGTTAGAGCAGCAGGTGTGACTGGTTTGCAGCCGCCATGTATTGAATGCTCATCATGTACCAGTACAGTGCTCAGGGCTCCGTGTATCATTTCACTTCACCTTTGCAACTGCCGGTGACAGGAGAGTTAGTTTTTCTGTTTTTTCAGCAGTACAGAGATTACATAGTGAAGAAGTTGAGTAACTGTCCCAAGGATTTGAAGCCAGTTTGGATGATCCCTGGTTTATGCCGCTCCCTGTTTTCTCTGCCGGAGCCTGGATCTCCCTTCCTGCTCCAGGTTAAATATTCAGAGCTGTGGTGGATGTTTGCACTTGCTGGGAATCTGTGAAAAGGGTGGGAAGAGACTGAAGAACCTCAGATGCTTTCGTGGTATCCTCGGGTGAAACCTTGTTCTAGTTGGAGAAGACCACAGCCTTGGGCTGGGAAAGGCAGATCCCTAGAAGGCATGTGAGGCAGATTCCAGGCCCACTCTGTGGCACTCAGCAATGCCATTTCTGCTTACGTACCTGGTATTTCTCTCCACTCCCTTCCAACTTCGAGCTCCAGGGACAGGGGCCTATTTTGTCATTTTGATCGTCACAGTCCCAGCGTCTAGCAGAGAAGTGGGCATGTAGTATATCATGTGTTCCCCAATTACCTGTTTTTTTAAAAGATTCATTTTATTTATTTGAATGACAAAGTTTACAGAGAGAGGTAGAGACAGAGAGGTCTTCCATCTGCTGGTTCACTCCCCAGATGGCCGCAACAGCCGGAACTGAGCCTATCAGAAGCCAGGAGCTTCTTCCGGGTCTCCCATGTGGGTGCAGGGGCCCAAGGGCTTGGGCCATCTTCTACTGCTTTCCCAGGCTATAGCAGAGAGCTGGATCAGAAGAGGAGCAGCTCGAACCTGTGCCCATATGGGATGCCGGCACTGCAGGCGGAGGATTAACACAGTGCACCAGCCCCTGTAACACATTCCTAACCTTAGCCCAGCCATCACTGCTGGGTACATTTCCCAAGGCTGTGTTCTGTGTTGGGGGTGGCCTGACCACTGCCTCCCAAGAGGGAACTCAGCTCCAGTTGCCCCTTGCCCTTCTGGGTACCTTCCTTCTCCATCCTGTACCCCTCTGTGACCTGGAGGTGACCTTCCTGTGGCTCCCAGAACACCCTGCCTGTCTCTCTCGCAAAGCACTTATCAATGTAAGTGTTGATTTACTTATCTGTTATGTTCAGTAAACTGAGCTCCTTCAGGGTGGAGAGCACACACACAATCTCTGTGTTCCCAGTGCCAGCACAATACACCTGGCTCAGGAAGTGTTTGTTGAAAGAGAGAGGGTAGCAAAGTCTGTTTGTGCAGCCGAACAACAGATTTAGAACATGATCCCCTATACTGGAAATTGGAGGTTCATTGGCCGTTGCGTTTGGTGGGGGCCCCTCCTCTTCTCAGCGTCGAGTACAGGTTGTTCCGGCCTTGGGTCTGTGACTGCCTGCGGTGTTCCCAGCATATGGAGCTTCAGGAACGTCACTTCTCTGTTTTCTTTACCCCTGACTTTTTGAAGTTCCTGTTGTTGCCAATGGCATAATTGCGATTTGAAATAAAAAATAATCCATCAAGGAATTCTCAAGAATGGGGTCTGCCCGGCTTGGTCCTGGATGAATCTCAATCTCCTACATTAGCCCAGCCGCTCTCTGGCCACCTCTTGCCCTGCATGGGGCACTGAGAATGCTTTCCTTTCGGGGGTTGGGGGTGGGGGGGAACTAACCGCCACATCCCCCCCCCTCCCCGGGGTCCTCTGTGGAGGTGCCCAGGGGCATGTTTGTCTTTGGCACCTTTTGAAGACTCAGTGCTCAGCAGTAACCAACAGGAAGAAGCCCTGACTCTGACTCCGGGGCTCCCAGTCTGGAGAGCCTGACTGACTCCCCACAGGAGCTGGGGTGGTGCCCCTTGTCCATGGCAAGTGCATTTGCATGTTTTCATATAGGGCCTTCAGCTGGGCGCTGGTGCCTTCCTCACTTCTCAGTTCTGCCAGGAGCGTGGCTGTCATCTGGGGGCTCCCAGCGATCCGGGAGAGCTGTATCTGGCATAGAGGTGTCCCGTGTCAGGAGCCCCCCGGCTCTTAGGGCTGCTTTCCTTGCCTGGAAGTGCTGCTGCTGCCACCGTTGCTGGCGGGGCCATCCTGCAAGCTGTTCCCTCTGCGTGAAAGAGTTTTCCCCTTTCTGCCCAGCTCATGCTCACACAGCCTTCAGATCCTAGCCACTCCGGTGGAAGCGTTCCCTGAGGAGCAGGCTGGATCTTATCTCCATTCCCATTTCGTTGTCCAGCACCATCCGAGTGCCTGGTGGGGTAACCACTTAGTATTAGCCGCTCGCTGCATGCTGGCTGTGGTAAGCGTTATCACTGTTCCACCAAAGATGCCCGCTAGGGAACTGGGGCCCTGCCCAGCGGAGTCTGTGGCGGGGAAGGGGTTGTCCCAGGCACCCGCCTGCGGTCAGCTCATACCCCTTCTCTACTCCACGGTCCCTCTGCCACACGTCTCAGCAGCCCCATCCTCCTGCTCCTCCGTAGCTCTTGTCGCTGAGGTCCTTTTACACGGGCTGTGTGGTTACTAGTGAACCTTCCCCTGCCACACAGCCCCCTGTAAGCCCCAGGACAGTAGGAAGACCTGGGTCTCAGCCCCAGCATGGCCACCTTGCCCCTGGCAGCATGTGGGCCTGGGCAACAGACATAGGAGAGCCACTCAGGGCCCCTGCTCTTTGGAGCTCCGGGCCATGTGTGTGTGTACGTGTGCTATGGGGGGGGGGGGGGTTCAGCTCTCACCATCACCTTCCTGTGTCTGTCCCCAAGCCCGCTGTGCTAAGGAGGCACCTGTGCCTTGACAGTGTCTGTCCCTCAATGCCTTTGCCCTCCCCTCCACCTCGCAACCCACTGTGGCCCTTCTGCAAGGCAAGGGCCCCTCTGGCCTCCCCGGGCAGGGCCAGCTGTGCTCTCTGCTGTCCTGGGGACGGCACAGCCTCTGAGGATGACTGACTGTGGTGAGTCGTAGTGTCCTTGTCCTTCCTTCCACCCCCTTGAGCCAGCCCTGGCCTGTGGTCTCTCGGGCCGGGCAGTAAACACAGCATTCAGGGCCCTGGGCTGTCCAGGGAGGGTAGAGGGAAGTACGGAAGTCGCCGCCCACAGAGCAGCTGCCTTGCCGTGCAGGGGGTGCATTTGCACGTGTGCATGTGTGAGTAGGCGTGTGTGTTTCTTCCACACTGTCTACCTTCGTAACTTACCCCTCTGCCGATTCTTCTTCAGGGGTCTGGGGCGGGGCTTTGGGTAAGAGATCTGGCTCTTGGCAAAATAAGTCTCTCCCCTCCCAATTGGAAGCGCATGCCCCCCTTTCCCTGTGCCCCCTCTGTGGTACCTCAGCAGCCACTTCAAAGTGTTGGTGTGGCTCCGGGGACCCTCTTCCCAGGCCTCATGCCGATGGCAGTGACTGGCTGGCTGGCTGCGCAGGGAAGCCCTGTCCCTCAGGGCACCTCCCTGGGCCTCCAGGGCCTTCTAAGGCCACCCTGGATGAACTCCAGATGACTCACACTGTTTTTAAGTGGGAAAAAAATAAAAATTAAAAAATGGCTTTAGACCAAGTGGGGGAAGTGGATGTGGGGAAGAAGGAGGAGGAGGTTAGCCACACCCTAGGTACCTTTGCCAGCAGTACGCCGATACGGCCTTGAGGCCCACATGGCCTCCTGGAGACCTCTTCAGAGGGTGCTCAGGACGCTGGCGTTGGGCTCCACATGCTAGCTCTCCATGCCTCAGTTTCCTCACCTGTAAAATGGCATCTCAGGTTCTGGTAAAGATAAAATGGGAACCTGCTTAGCACTGTGCCTGGGGTGCAGACAATACCAAACAGTCACAAGCTTCTATCACTATTGTTGTTTCTAAAGCCTCACTGGTTACTTGTTGGCTACTATGAGAAGACTTTGCGTGGGTCGAGAGCTGTATAGGGAGCGAGAGAGTGGACTGAGCTGTGTCCATATTATTATTAGCACAGACCTACGTGCTGTGGCTTTGGGAACCATGACTGTGTGCAGCGTGCTGATGTTACGTCCATGCTCCATGCTGTTTGTTGCTGTTGTGGAGGGAGGTTTGTCAGAAAGCCTGTATTGGAATCTTTCCCAGTGGCTGTGTGACCCAAATCCTGGATGCCAAATACTTGGACAGCACCTGGCATGAAGGAACATTTCAGGGGTTGCTCCTGGACTTGAAAATGTTGCGATATTCCTTTAACAGCTGGTAGGACGTTCCTGCAGGCTCACTGACAGTGAACCCAGGCACCGCTGGGCTGCTGCTCGCACCCAGCCTGCATTTCTCTATGGTCAGCTCTCACAGTCTTGGAAAACTTTGTCGTGGTGCCTGACATGTAAGATTTGGTGACTTTTGTATCAAACTCTAGATTTTCCAACTCTAAATGAGAAACCACAGGTCTGGCAGGCCTGACCCATCTCCCTCTTGGCCACGCTGGAGGTCAGTGGTCCCAGTCCCAGGAGCTCTTTCTTGTGTGCCCCAACTCTGCCTAGCTGTTTGTTTATTTATTTTTATTTTTAAGATTTATTTTTTTGAGAGCCAGAGAGAAAGGTCTTCCATCTGCTGATTCACTCCCCAAATGGCCATAATGGCTGGAGCTGTGCTAATCTAAAGCCAGGAGCTTCCGCCAGGTCTCCCATGCAGGTGCAGGAACTCAATTGGGCCATTGTCTACTGCTTTCCCAGGCCACAGCAGAGAGCTGGATTGGAAGTGGAGCAGCTGGGACTCAAATCAGTGCCCATATAGGATGCTAACACTGCAGGCAGTGGCTTTACCCACTACGTCACAGTGCCGGCCCTGCCCAGCCTTTTTGTACCTTCCCAGGGCCTACAGGACCCCGTAGGTAATTGAGTTTGTCATCCCTGCCAAACATAGCTAACAGCCCTGGGATACTGTGGAGCAATTTAGAGTTGTTTTCAGTAGCAACTCTGACCACAAGTAGGAAGGTTATTGCGCTTGTTGTCATTCTCATGATAACTCAAATGACAATCACGGTCCTATTTTCATCCCCTTGGCATTTAGTAGGGTTACCTTCTCTCCTCCCCGTGGGGTTGCCTCGTTAGCAGTTTTTTTTTTAAAGTCTTCAGCAAGACTCATCCATCAACATAAAATGTTAGATAATGCAGGCTGTAAATTTTGATGGCCACTACTTAAGGCAGGTTGCAAACAAGTGAACTGCTTAAATTCAATAATTTATGATGCAGTAAATTTGAAAAATTAAAAGTAGACTCTTTATTCGCCTTGTCACTAAAATAGTTGTAATTTGGCAGTAATTTAGTGCAGTAGGTGTGGGTTTTGAAGAGTCCCAGGCCTGGAGACCATTCTCTTCTACAGCCTTCCCTTAGGCGAGCTGGGCTTGCTTTCAGCTAGCGAGCTTGCTCAGTGACCACATGGGGAGGGCGGGGAGGAGATGCAGTGTCCAATGGTGGCACCTGGGGGAGTCCTTGTAGACACCAAAGTTTGAAAAACTATTACTAATATGTGAACTTTTTCTGTTTCTTAGAAAGCTTTAATTTTCATTTTATTTAAAAGGCAGAGAGATGGAGAGAGATCTTCCATCCATTTCCCCCCCACCCCATACCCTCAATGGCCAGGGCTGCACCAGGCTGAAGCTAAGATCTGGGAATTCAATCTGGTCTCCCGTGCGGGTGTCAGGTGTCACCCTGCCGTCTGCTGCTGCCTCCCTGGGTGCACATTAGCAGGGGCTGGATTGGAAGCGGAACAGCTGGGGCATGAACCCAGGCATTCTGACGTGGGTCCCAAGTGGCAACCTAACTGCTGTGCCAAACACCTGCCCCGACTCTCTGAACTTTCAGAAACGGGTTTTTGCTATGGGGAACATAGTCTATACTTGTCACGAGTTCAGACATAAGCAAGAAGTCTTCTGCAATGCCTGCTTCCAGCTGTTCCCCCAAGGCAGCCACTTCTGATGGTCTGTTGCTCACACTCCTGCATGCTTGTGTCTGCTTGTGCCTACCCCCAACCCCCTGACGCTGCTCTCTGTCTTCTGTCCTGGCATACATTTTCCCAAGTCAGTGTTATACAGCTCCATCTCCTTATTTTTCACCACTGCACTCCATTGGATGGATGGAGTCTAAGTTTATGTGGTGTTGGTGGACACGCAGGTGGATTCTGATCTGTTGACATCACAGCCATTGCTGCTGTGGGCATTACTGTGAATACCGGTGAGCTTTTGCAAGAGATTTTCTGTGGTGTAGAAAGCTAGAAATGGGATTCAGGGTTTTGTCAGTTAAAGTTTGAATCAGTATTTCCAAATTGCCCTCCAAAAAGATTCTACCAATTTCTACTATTCCCAGGAACATTCTATTATGGCTCTGATAATTTGGTTTTGGCTGCAACATGTAAATGGAAAACACATTTTAAAAGCTCACATACATGCCATTAAAATGACAAGTTTGTCTTAGAAAAGCATTCAACATACATAACTCTGTATATCTAATTAAATGATGTTCGTATCTTGTCTCTGGCAATCCAGTACTTATCCTGTAAGGTGATGAAACTGTCTTCAAATATTGTGACCAATCTTTGGATGATTATCTAAGGATATCAGTTGTGCCAGGTGGTCTTTGGAAGAATAATGGCCAAATTACAGGCTCCTTTCCCAGAGGTGTACCTGGGTGGGCTTGTGAGTTCCTAGTCTGGGGTGGCATTTGAGGGACTGTACAAAGGAGAGCTGGCTTTGGACCCAGGGTACCTTGGGAGGGAGGGAGATGGCAGCAGGTGACTGCTGTGAGCTGAGACCAAGTTTTTGCCTATGACACATCATGGAAATTTCCTTTAATGAGCTGAGTGGGGGGTGGGGGTGGAGAGGAAAGGGAAGTGACATTCCCAGACTTCCTGTGGTCACTTTTGTGACCACAGCTTTCTCCTAGGAGTGCTGACATTTAGATTCATATTCTTGAACCTTGGAAAGTTCAAGTTCTTTGCACTTAAAAAGGCTCTGCCATTTCTCTACCAGGAGCCTTAACCGACCCACATGGTTGAGAACTCCTGGCCCAGGAGTTCTCCTCCCCTAGGTCTGAGTAATGGGCAGCTTGCCATCTGCCATCTGCATGTGAAGTTCTGCCCTCGGGTCCCCTGGGCCAGGGTCTGGCTTCTGCTAGTAACTTGCTCTCTGTTGGCCACAGCTCCTTGGGCACTAAGCTCACTTGGGAGACTGTGGAGGTTTGGGTCCCAGTCCTTCCAGGATGCCCTTGGCTTCGTGTGACCCCTGTTGGGCAGTCTGGCCTCATGGAAAGAGGGACTTGGAATGAGATAGATGCAGGCTCAACTGCTGACGTCATCATTTTCACTAGCCAAGTGGCCCTTTGTCTGGTGACATCACCGCTCTGAACCACAGTGTCCCCTTCTGCAGTAATTGTCTTATGGGGCATTCTGAGAAATACATGAATTAACATTTGACAGGTGCCTGTCAGATGTTCAGCATGGAATACACATTCTACAAATATGAGTCCTCTCTCATCCTCTTGCACATAGAGGGAGAAGTCTCCTCCTGGGATGCTGCAAGCTGCTGGCTACTGGCTGGGGATCCTGGGCCAGGGAAAGTCCACCACTGGAGCCGAGAGATGAGTCAGCAGCAAGGCGTGTTCCCAGGAGCTCATTATTTAGTAGGGGAGTCCAACAAGCAGAGACGTTGTAATGTGTGCAATAGTACAGTCATTAATGGACAGAGAGGAATTAACCCTCCAGGTGGGGTAGGTGGAAAGGCTCATCACACAAGTGGGGTATTGAAGACTGAATAGGAGTTTGGCAGAGAGGATTAGGACATAATTAAAGTGTGTCTCTCTCCATTGGAGATAAAGTTACAGTGCTTTTCATATACACATTTACTTGCAAAGCCTGCCAGTATATGGGTATGTTCAAATTCAGCTCCTTTCTTTTTCCTTTCTTTTCTTTCTCGCTCTGCCTCTCCCTCCCCTCACTCTGCCTTAAAATACTCAGTCACTAAAAATTTCTTACAGAATTTCCTTATCCTTTAGTAAATCCCCAGAGGATGCTATTTCGCCCTAGTAAGATTTTACAAGAGCTTTGCTGTAGCTATTTTTTCCCCCATTTCTTTTTCTACAATGTGCGTACGTTCTTTGTTCAGCAATGGACAAACTCCCAACCCTCTGAGATTGACTGCATGTCTCCCATATACCGGGCCCGTACGCATCCCACTGAGTCCCCAGAATAGCAGATCTGCTTCGGGAGATGGGCCGTGGCTTCTTTTCTGTAGATGAGGAAACTGAGGCTGGGAGAGGATAAGCCACTCCAGGCATCTTTCCCCTATCCTGTGCTGCCTGGCTGAGTCTTGGGACCCTGCGCACAGTAGGTGGACAGCAGGCGTTTGTCAGAATGCCCAAGAGAACTGTCAGGCACTGGTCAGTCCCATTCATGCCACTGGCTTTGGAACCTGCTCGGTGCTGTCACAGCTGCTCGGTTACCTTCCTGCTGTTAGGAGGTCCCCCGAGAGGCACAGCAGTGACCGTAGTTGAGAACACCATTGTCCTTGCCTCTCCTGTTGATTTTTCTAAGGTTCTTGTAAGCAGGTGGGTTGCGCTGTTAAGGTTTCGTTCCTTGCTCTGTCTCTGCTTCCTAGGGAATCTGTGAGAGAGGCAGACACAGGGCTCCAAAAGCCCCACCTGGGAGTGGGAGACCCAGGGCCTGACTTCTCTTCTGCCAGTAACGCCTCAGTCACTGTGGGCAGACCACATCCTCTCTCCAGAACCCCGTGTCCCTGGGGTAATCTGCGGCTTGAGTGGTCCTAAGGATCCTGCCTGCTGTGGGACCCCAGACCGTGGAGTGAGGCTGTCTGGAATGTGCTGGAAGGAACACAGACCTTGGTGAATCCTGGCTTCTGTATCTCCCAGCTCTGTGAGCTTGGGCGGTCCCATGACCTCTATGATGCTGTCAGTAAAGGCCTGTTTCCCAGGGGCTCGCGGCGGCAGGGTTGAGGGAAGGACATCCGCTTCCTGGCCTTGTTTCTGACTTGTGAGGGCACTGGCTTTGCACCCTGGGTGGGAGGACGTGGACGCTCTCTTGGGAGTCAGGAAGGGTCTGGGACTTTTGAGAAGTCTTGAAAGATGATTAGGGGTCTTCCCAGGTGCTGAACCCCAGAATACCTTGATCAGGTGCTGTGTTGATCACACCTTGAAACGCCCTGAAATACTCACCTCTTAGATTTCCTGAAGTTCACGTTTGCCTAGAAGCTCACGGGAAGGTGCCGTCTGTCCTGCCGAGCGTCAGGAGTGCTTCAGTGCCAGGGCCTGGGCTCTCGCCTTCCCCCCTTGCAGACGGCAGCTGCACAGTGAGTCAGTCGGCACGTGCGTCATTTCTGGTGCGCCTCTCTGCAGAGAGGAGAGCTCCGTTCATTCAGTAAACGTTCGCCGTGCCCAGGAGTCACGGGGCGAAAGGTGTAAATAGATAGAGGGCACGTGGGCTGTGCCCTCGTCAAAGGAGCGTCATAGGGTATGGTAGGAGAAGAGGGGCAGTGGCCTTCTCTTGGGGAATCAGAAAGGGCCTCTGGGAAGAAATGGCTTTTGGGGCGAGTCTCAAAAGATGGGACTTGGCCGGCGCCGTGGCTTAACAGGCTAATCCTCCGCCTTGCGGCGCCGGCACACCGGGTTCTAGTCCCGGTTGGGGCACCAGATTCTATCCCGGTTGCCCCTCTTCCAGGTCAGCTCTCTGCTATGGCCCGGGAAGGCAGTGGAGGATGGCCCAAGTTCTTGGGCCCTGCACCCCATGGGAGACCGGGAGAAGCACCTGGCTCCTGGCTTCGGCTCAGCGAGATGCGCCGGCTACAGCGGCCATTGGAGGGTGAACCAACGGCAAAAAAGGAAGACCGTTCTCTCTGTCTCTCTCTCTCACTATCCACTCTGCCTGTCTCCAAAAAAAAAGATGGGACAAGTCTGCCAGCCGCCATAGTGTCCAGGAAGGGTTTCTCAAGCAAAGGGTGCCGCAGGGTAGAGCCAGAGCCCTGGTAGGAGGTGGGGCTGAGAGGTGGAAGACTTCAGTCACCGCACCTTAGCAGTCATCCAGATACTGCCAACCCCCAGGTCCTTGTGACCTGCCAGGACCCTTGTCCTGTGCCACAACTTACATACCCACACCCACACCACAGCTGCACTCTGAGGTGTAACGGACATGCCAGATCCAGGAAACTCAACACAAGCCTTATTCCTCCCCAGTCTTTCTCATATGTGGCCTGACGACTTACCTGGTTACCCAGGCCCAAAGTCAGCACAGCATCCCCTCCCCTTCCTCACACCATGGTGACCACTCCTCCTTCAAGGTCGCCATCCACCCCCGCTCGGTCCGCTCTCCACTGATCGCCTACTTCCTTCCTCACCCCACTGATATCAGTTGTCCATGTAGTCAAGCAGAAGCATCTTCGATTTTTTAAAAGATTATTTAAGAAGCAAAGGGGGAGAGAGGGAAGCACATACACACATGCGGGGGGAGAGAGAGAGGGAGGGAGAGGGAGGTAGGGTAAAGGAAGGAGAGGGAGGGAGGGAGGTGCTGATTCATTCCCCAATGCTCCCAACATTCCCCAGCTCCCCAGCTTCCCAGCTTCCTTCTGGGGCCAGGCCAGGAGGAAGCCAAAAGCCAGGAGCTCCATTCGTATCTGCCGTGTGGGTGGCAGGGACATAAGCACTTGAGCCATCATCTGCTGCCTCCCAGAGGCATTAGCAGGGAGCTGGATTGGAAGCAGAGTAGGCAGGTCTCAAACCAGCCAATTCTGATGTGGGATTCGGGTGTCCCGAGCGTCAGCTTAACTCATTGTGATACAAAACCCAACCTACAATCTTTTTCAAAGAGAGTAAGTGCCTGTGCCAGCCTTGCTGAGCGCTCCGCAGTGGCTTTCTGGCGGCCTCGGAATAGACCCTAAACTACTTTTCATGGCCTGCCAGCGCCGCCTCTCCGATCTCATCTCTCAGCACCCTGTGCTTTTCTCCATTTCGGCCCTGCGTCATCCTTGCTATTCTCCTTTTTGCCCCAGGGCCTCAGCCTGGATTGCTCTTCCCCCGTGTCTTCACTGGACTCGCCTACGGCAATTGTGGTCTCCATCACCTGTCTAAAAGCACCATTTTCCCCCAGCCCTCCCACTCCCACAGTGACTGGCCTCTTCCCTGCTGGGTTTCCCTCCACTAGCTCTCATCACTACCCAGCTTTATGCTATGCAATTGTCTTCTTGTTTACTGTTTGTCTTCCCCTACTAGAACATAAATCCATGATGAGGGTCCTTGTCTTACTGAATTCAACACTCAGGGACCTAAAAGCATGCCTGGCAGGTGGGAAGTGGCCAGGAAATGTTTAACAGGTACATGATCCAGTGAATGAGTTCCTGCGTGCCTGCAGGCGAGCTGGAACTTTGGAGCTTTCTTCCACGGGCAGCGCAAAGCTAGTAGCCATCTTTCACGAGGTGAGTGACGTGGTCAGCAGTTTTATTTTAGAAAACCAGCTGGTGGCAGTGTGGGGGCTGAACTGTGGGAGGGAGGCAGCAGAACTACTTTAAAGGCTGTTAAAATGGTCCAGGAAATTGATGCTGAGCCTTGTGCCAGAGCTGTGGGGGTGGAGAAGAGGGGCCAGATGGCAGGACCTGGGGACCTCTGAGTATCTTTGATTTCGATTAGGATGCTTGGTGTAGTGATTCCTCTATAAGAAAAGCAGGAGGGGACGAGCTGGCCTGGGGAGAGGCTGGCAACACGCCATGCTGTTTTTTCTCACCAGGCAAACGTGAGCCCTGGGATACATGTTTTCTGCAGGGATACTGGCTCTCTGAGGAGCGACGCTGCTCCCCACAGCCTCACCCATCAGCTTTCGCTAGGGCTGTCTTCAAGTTAGTGTCATCAGTGAGGACGTGGGGCCGCTGGTCATTGCACACCGTCAGCCTCATTAAGTCCATGGTTCTTCCTTGGAGCAGTGGCTGCATTTCTTCTTATTTGACTCCAGAGCAGACTTGCTGTAACACATTCTCTGTTTTGAAAGGATGCCTGGGGGCAGGCGTTTGGCAGTTAAACTGCACCTTGGGATCAAAGTATGTGGGTTCGAGTCCTCGCTCTGCTTCCAATTGCAGCTTCCTGCTAATAGACATCCTGGCGAGGTAGCAAGTGATGGCTCAAGTACTTGGATCTCTGCCACCCAGATGGGAGACCTGAATTGAATGCCCGGCTTTGGCCTGGTCCAGTCCTGGCTGTTGGGGGGCACATGAGGAGTGAACCAGTGGATAGAAGATCTGTGTCTCTCTGCCTTTCAGATAAATAAATCAGCTGTTAAAAAAGCCTAGACTGTGCTCAGGTTCCAGGTGGGGTTTGCTGATACCCAGGAACTCAGTATCTCTTGCTACGAGCACGCACAGGAGCCCTTGCTCTCCCTCGGGTGTCAAGGGCGCACATTCCTGGCACAGGCATGTCTGTGCTGTCTGCTGCTGCCTTTTGAGAACTTTGTTTTGGACTGGAATTTTTCCTTTGTCCAGATTCTTTCCTCGCTGAGTAAACCCATCCCTCTCCATCTTGCTGAGGTGTCCCTCTGTATGCCCAAACAAGGCTATGTCATCCCACAGTCCCTGGTCGTGCTTGTGAAGTGAAGCGCTGCACCCTCTGTGTGGCCACGTGCTTACGTCCCCCCCTTCTCTCCCTCCCAGGGGTCCCGATGTGGAAATATCAGAATGAGCTCCACCAGAGCTTCCCATGTGCCGGCACTGTGCTAGGTACTCCCCATGCATTCTGTCTCATCCCAACCACCCTGTTGTCCTCTACTACAGATGAGGAAGCTGGCACTGGCAGTGTAGTAGAGTTGAGTGGTTAAGAGTACGGGCTCGCTGGCGCCGTGGCTCAACAGGCTAATCCTCCGCCTAGCAGCACCGGCACACCAGGTTCTAAGCCCGGTTGGGGCGCCGGGTTCTGTCCCGGTTGCCCCTCTTCCAGGCCAGCTCTCTGCTGTGGCCTGGGAGTGCAGTGGAGGATGGCCCAAGTGCTTGGGCCCTGCACCCCATGGGAGACCAGGAGAAGCACCTGGCTCCTGCCTTCGGATCAGTGTGGTGTGCCGGCCGCAGCGCACCGGCTGCAGCGGCCATTGGAGGGTGAACCAACGGCAAAAAGGAAGACCTTTCTCTCTGTCTCTCTCTCTCACTCACTGTCCACTCTGCCTGTCAAAAAAAAGTAGGAGCTGTGAGCAGACCAGATACGGAATTGAATCCCAGCTTTCTGTGGCTCCTGGGCATACTACTTGATATCTTTACTCTTTGCCCAGTTCTAGAAAATGGAAATGAAACTATGTAGAGAGGGTTCCTAGGGTTGCTGTGAGGTTTAAAGGAAACCTAATGTGTTATTTCATTAGTACACAAGTACTTGCTTACTGTGTGCTAGACATTGTGCTGTCAGTAAATAATGGCTCATTGCAGATCCTGTTGTCATCGCCATCAGCATCCCCATCCCAGGGCCTCACAGCTGGTGTGTAGGTGGAGCCCTGCCTGGAGCCAAAGGCTGTGTTCATTCTTCTGTGCCACATACTTGCTCCCAAGTTCATCTCGCCTCAAGACTTTCTGGTCCCTGGTTTGCTCTCCTGGTCTTCTCAGGATGTGCCATTTGTGTCTACCTGGGCAGCAGGGTCAAGCTAAGACTCAGCAGTTTCTCACTCCCTGCTGACAATGATGTCTTTTCGATCATTAAGGAGTTCCCAGTGGCTGGATTGTCTGGGCAAGCGCTGGGATGATTTCCCTGATCATCACCATCTTGATCACTGTGAAAGCCAGAAGGTCTTCCCTGATAACTGTTTGTGCCAGCAGGACTGTCTAAATAAAACAGGGAGTGACAGCAGGAAGAGCTGGTGCTCCCAAGAGTCACAGATCACTTAGTGAACCTGGGGAAGTTTATAGACTGTCTCTCCAGGAAAAACAAACACGTGACCAGTACAACAGTGTTGTTCATGAGGCATTGTCCCTGAAGCCCACCCCAGGGGTCTCAGTTGAAAATTTCAGATCCAGAAGGTGAGGCTGTGTGCTCTTTTGTCACTAGGCTCCTCTCCATCCACACCCAAGGATGTTGCCGCTGGCTGTATGTACTGCAAGGTTCTTGGGCACAACAGCCTAGTAACATTTGGAAATACCTGCTTTGTTGACACCATTAATCATTAGCAGTTGTTCCCTGTGTTTGAGAAATGTATTCATGTTACATCTAGCCTGGCCAATTTGATGAGATGCACCTGCTGACTTGTGCCTAAATTCATGCCATAGCCTGCATCTTGCAGATGGACTGGAGAAGTTTTTTAGCCTCAAATATCAGACTAATAGGAATTTTACTGTGATTTATAGGTGACACAGGGTGATAAACTCAGCTTTGGTGGGGTCTAATGTTCTATTTACGTGAGTGTACACCTCTACTTTTCAATTTAAACATTTTTGAAATGTCAAGTGTAAAAAGTATGCTTTTTCTTCCCCTCTCTTTTGGGTTTCAAGGTATGGGTTTGGGAGAAGGCAGGTTCCAAGCACCTTAACTACCCAACCTGTCTTGCTTGCAACTTGGCATCTTTCCAGTGAACCGTGGACTGAAGCCTGCTATTTCCAACAGTGACGGGAGAAATGATTTTTATTGCTGCTGATTCCACTCCCTGCCTGGCTATTGTGGGCTCATGGAAAGACAGGGATGGACTCTTCCTATAAAGGAGGCCCTGGGACCTTTCCTCCTGCTATGGCTGCAGTGGCACTACTTCTTTAGCTGGAGATGGGACTTGGCTATTGAGTATAAGAACTGAATCCATCATCTGATACAAAACTACTGGGTGATGAGCAGTTTTTCCTCTAAAATTTTTCTTCCCCCCCCCCTCCAAATTATGAAAGTAATACATAGAAAACTGGGATTAGGGCTCTCCAAATCTGGCTTTGAATTCCAGCTCCATCACTTATTAGCTATGCCCCCCTGGGGAAAATGTGCACCCTCTCCAAACCTTGATCATTGTCATGGTTCATCTCCATTTTACCTCCTCCCATGACTGTAAAGATAGAGGGAGACACGTCTATAGAACACTGTCACAGAGGCCAGGTATGCATTCGTTTCTTCAGTGAGTATTTGCTGAGTGCCTCCTAAGAGGCAGTCACTGCCCACGTTGCTCTGGAAGCAGTCTGGAATAAAGATGGAGCTTCTGCTCTCCTGATGCTCACGTTTTCAGCAGAGCAGACACAAGTGCACAAGATCATGTCAATAGTTAAGGAACTGGAGCCAGCGGCAGGGGTTGGGTGGGTGGTTTATGACCTCCCTCTCTCCCCCAACTCAGCACCCTTGTCTTGTAGGACTACTGTTTTTAAGAAATCCCGCTCCCTATGTCCCAATTCTGAGTATGAAAAATGTAACCTCATGGCACACATCAGTTCTCTCCTGGGCAGTACTTGCTCACTAATGGACTGCTCATTCGCTCACTAATGGACTCCTCATTCATAATCTGGGCCCCTGGGGGCAGGGAGCAGGTGCTCTATCCCTGGGCCCTTGAAGGCCCTGAGAGCCAGAGTGCCTGAGTGTTCCTCTTGGAGTCCCCAGCCACTGAGCCCACACCGAATGACGGGCCTCGTGTTGGGAAGCCTGGTGAGGAGTCTCCACCCAGAGCCCTTTCTGCTCCAGTGCCGCTTTGAGCACTCTGGTTTCTGAGGAACTGGAAGTCTCTCTCTCTCTCAGTGAGAGCATGGCCCGCCACAGGCTCTGGATCCCTGCTTGCAGTTCTCTGGGGTTACGTGGAGCCTGGTGGCTGGGCCAGTCCCAGCTCATGCTCTGGTGTGTGAACCGCAGAGCACTAAGCCCAACATGTGGGCCCTCTCTGGGTGGGGCGTGGACCCTCCAGTGACCATTTCAGCCGTGGCCGACAGGGACCCAGGCTGAGGCGTGAACAGAAGGGCAGGCCTTCTGCATGTGATTCACCTGTCCTAGCGATAGCTGACCTGCTTTCGCATGGCCTTAATTTGCCTGGCAGGCACCGTGGCAGATGCCGTCCGTCGTCAACGCACTTTCACTGTCTGATTTAATTCAACACGTGCCGCCATAGGATCTTAAATCCACACAGGCTGCGGGTGGCTGGTTGGGCAGGTGGTTAGTTCTTCACTCACCTCTAAATTGTAACTCTACCACAAGGAAAAGGCTTAATTTCCAGAACACGGAGCGATTATTTGAGACTAGATATGATGCCAAAGCAGCAGGCCTCGATTCCTCGCTACAGGGCAGCTTAATCAGGAAATGGCCTAGATGGCCGCCTTTCAAGTAGGTCCTTGCAGTATCTTGGCAACAGGCACAGGGTCATAATCGGAAGAATTTGGCGCTGAGTGTCTGTGGGTGTTTACAGTGCACGATAGGGCAGAGCTTCTCTTATTTATAGAATATTTTGAGCAACAAGCAGCAGAAGGCTGAAAAGCCACTAAATCCCGATTTATTTTTAACAAATTCCATTTTTCCCCTCATCCCAGAAGGAGGACTGAGTTATTAAAAAACAGTAAAAAAAATACATCATTGCAGAGCGTGCCATATCTAATTATGGGGTTGCCAGCGTCGGCCTGCAGCCACAGTTTTAAGGGCTTTGTAAATCAACCATCCATTCAATCTGTGAACTTATATGACTCCCATTCTTCATTTAGATGTAGAGCGGAGTTATTGGCAACTGAGTGCTGATCAGAGAAAGTTCTTCCCTGTCTAAATCAGGAGATGGAAGGTATAAATATAGAAGAGCGCACTTGTGTTCTCAAAGGGAGATAAAATCACTCTTCATTGTCCATTATACTTAGCTCACAAACATACATCCCATAGCACTGACTCCCCACGTTAGGGTTTTCACTCACTGCCGTGGCAGATCTGTGCCACTCAGAGGAGCCATATTGTGATATCTCACAGAGCCCCACCCCGAGTCATGAGAAGACGTGAATCCAGTGCTGCTTTTTTTTTTTTTTTTGGCCTGCCATCTCATGCTGTGGTAGAGCCGGAAGGGGCTTCCGAGACCCTGCAGTTCAGCTCCGTCTTACTACAAGTGGGAGGCAGGCCCAGGCTGGAGAGTCCTGGCAGTGGTGGGCTGTTTCCCAGATGTACCCTGCCAATGAAGTGCAGTAGATCTAATTTCTGCACTTGAGACACATGCTAAGACAGTCGAATAATCACCCCTTATGTAGCAGACCAAGTAATACATCCACGAAAGTTTAGTTGGGCAGTGGAGGTGTCGAGCAGGGTGTTTTGGAATCTGTGTGTTCGGATACCAAAGCAAGAGTAGAATCAGTTTGCTCTCTCATACACTTGGGGAAAGCTCTGCGGATGCTGTGAGGTTTTCTAATGGGAAAAGGTACAGCCCATTTGTAAAGTGTCGGAGGGAAGTCAGGGGCAGTGGCTGGTGGGTAGCAGGGAAGATGAACAAAGCAGGCAACTTTGCAGGAGCCCTGGGAATGGATTATTAAGATTTCATGGTACTGCCAGAGGGAGCAAAGGGCTGGGGCACAGGCCATGGAATGCCCTGCCCTTTACTGGGATCCCGTGTGGGTGGCCCTAGTGCTGTGTTCACACTCCTCTCGCCCCACACGGCTAGAAGTGTGACAGCGCGTCGTGGTTGGTGTCTCTCTGTGCCCCTCTGAGTCCACCTTTGTATTACATTCTGCCAGTCAGAGTGACCGCTGACTGTGATGGTCCTTCTTCTGGCCCTCTGAACCCCTCTTTGTGCAGTGTGCAGGCAGCAATGTCAATGGACTGGGACTGGAAGGTAAGGTGGAACTTAGATCTGTTTCTTGCCCTGGCCCACCTGCCAGCATGGCTCCAGCCCAATTGGGTGCAAGGTGTTGGTTCTCTTTCAAAGGTAAGGCACAGGGCCCTAGACAAAGCTTTGCAAGGGAAGACGGGCTGTGACATCACCTCATGCATACTGGAGGCCAGTGATTTCAGAGGATGTGAGTGAGGCACGAGAGGGTGACCTGGTTCTGAAGCAAGTCTATAGCAGTCCACCTGGAGGGGGCCGGTTCTCAGGGAGGAAGAAGCACTGGGATTTGTCTGCAGGCAGACAAGCAGCCGGAGAGTGGATAGCGACATGGGCCATGGGCTGCCCACTGTAGAGGAGGTTGATGATGGAAAGGGAGGAAGTAGGGGCTGTGGGCAGGTCCATGGCAGCTTGGCTCCAAAGCAGAGACCTTTGGGCCAGTGGGTACCTTAGAAAAGAGATGGGCCTTCCTCCTGCCAACGGATTCCCAGTCAGCCTGGACAGTGGCTCTCAGACAATGAGATGTGAGTACATAGGACATGCCCAAGATCCCCTCTATATACCTTTCCCCCTTGATCTTTTTTATTGCCAACTGCCTGCTTTCACATTCTCAGTAGAAAATACATGAATTCACAGTAATAGGCAATATCTTGGAAAACAGCAGATGAGCTTTAGTTTGGGAATCACATTTTTTTTTCCCTAGATATGTATTATACGTCAATACAAACCAGTAATGTTTTTTGTTGGCAAAGTCACTTGATTATTTTAGCCATTTTTGGTTTTTATAGTTTATAAAGATAGCAGCATGTCATCATAGCAGATGCTTGCTGGGGGCGCCCGCTCTGAACTGGTTTCCAGGTAGCGGCTCTCCCTCCTTGCTCTGGCTTGCTCAGTGTGGCCCAGCATCGTCTTTGTGTAGCTCAGCCCAGGAAACATCCTTCGGTGAGACCTACGTTGGGGGTAGTGCCTGGGAGGGCGGTAGGGAGCACTGGGAGCCCTTGCCCGAGACAAGGGTGCTGAGCATGGCCCCCACACCTCTTGTCCCAAGCCCAGCCCAGGGGTTTGGTCTGCTCCCTTCATTCTGTATGCCCGCAGGTAGGAATGGCATTAGTAATTGATACTGCCTTTAAATCCTCCAAAATAAGAAAGCATTGATAGCTTGCTGTCACGGCTCTGTCGTCTTCGCACTCTCTAAATTACTGTCCTGGCACCCAGTGCTTTTGGGTCACTGGTCACTGTCACGGCCACTGCCACGGCCAGCGGGTGTTCTGAGAGCACGGAGTGAAAGTCCTGAAGGTTGTGTGTGTGAAGACGGGGCCAAAGTCCGGCCCGCTTCCTTGAGGCTGATGAGGCACACCCTGGCTATCGGCACGCACTTGCTCTTTATCAGGGAGAGAGAAAGGGCCAGTGGGAGAGGGCACCAGGGTCACTTCCGCTGGCCGAGAAAGCCTGTCTGCACCCTTTGTGACAGGCAGTGTTCTGGTCCCACCGCACACCTCTGCTCCAGGCATCCTGCTCACCTGTGTGGATGTCTCCGGCTCTCTGAAAAAGCCTCTTCTCTGACTCCAGATCTGCCTCCTGGCAGTGTTTCCTCATTGACCTAGTTCTGCCTTTCGGAGCCACATGGAACAAAGGTCTGCAGGCATGGCATGATTCAACTGGAGGACTCTGCAAGCCGTTCTCCTGGGCCCAGGCCGCGCTCCCCTATCTCCCTCCCTGGGGTTAATGTTCACCATTGCCTTTAGCCATTCTTTATAGAGCACAGAAGTCAGGATCAGTATTAATTATCGGGACATTGGTTGAGTGAGTGCTTACCCTGGGCCGGGTGTGGTTCTGCACTCTGCACAGGAGTTCTCACTGACTGCGAGGTGGGTACTGTCATGATCTTTTTACCAAAGGGGCCAGAGGGCAGGTCTTGCCCAGAGCCATACCAGGAAATAGCAGAGTGGAGGTTCGGGCCCAGGCAGCGCGACTCCGGAGCCTGTGCTGTGTCACAAGCGTTTCCGCTCAGGGCTAAAAACAAGAGCCCACGGTGCAGCAGACTTGGGCTGGCCCTGCTTTACTGTGCAAGACGTCGGTTCACAGGAGCCTGAGTGGAGCCGTTTTCTGTGAAACCTTCTCAGAGTTTGTTGGGACAGAGTGCGCTCCTGTAGGGCAGAGGCCTTTGCACTGTCTCCAGCAAATGGGCTCGTGCTCATGCAGTAAGCAGTGGGCAGAGGGAGGTAACAAGCATAGGCTATTAATATTTTCTTTTCCTGAACACGATGTCTGATGCAATAGGTCTCTTGCTCAAAGTGCTTAGTCATGGTTTTATGGCCAGAAAGTAGAGAGAGAGAGAGAGAGAGGCCTATGAACTACAAAACTGGATCCCCTCTTCCAATACCTACCCCAGGCCTCAGTCCCGCAGAATAGCCCAGCTGGCATAGGGCGTACAGATGTGACGACCACTTCCCCTGCACAGCTAGGACCTGGGTGCCAAACATGCCTTTTCCTGAAACGACCCCAGGTGGCTTGGACCGGGCTCCCCCACCTCCCACCAGAGTCTGGGGAATGCTGACGGGTGACTTCATCCAGAGCCCCCACTTCCTGTGCGCAGGACGCCTGAGCTTTTCTGCCTGCAGCCACACACTGACTGGGCCAGAACACCCAAGAGGTTGGGATTGAGCCACCTTTCTCTTCGTGAGCTGCCTTTCAGGTGGAACGCAGCCCAGACACTATTTCCTTGAGAGTTAAGCTGCAAAGTGAGGGCCCTTGTCCCTGACGTGCAGGCGCGAGAAACCTAGAAGAGAAGCACCTTGTCATAGTAGGAAAAGCACTGGATAAAATTGGGTTCTGGCATCTCCAAGAATGAGGCTACAAGCAGTGGCTGAGCCTCTCCTAAATGTAGTATCTTCTCTGAAAAACATGGGGGTGATGAGAGCCCTGACCTGTAAGGTACACGGCAGGACTCTATGGGACCTGTGCAGGCCTAACAGCCCCAGCACAAGGTTTCACAGTGGGGAAATAGTGTTACCATAGTAGTTCCCTTCTGCCGCTCTCCATTCCCTTTCTAGTCCTGTCTGCCGTCGATTTTCTGGATAGCTTTGGTTGGATGTCTTAACCTCTGCCTCTTTGTGTCTGGCAGAGGGGCGAAGCATGCTATTGGTCCTGAGTGGGTATGCAGCGCCCCCTATCGGATATCTTGGAAGTGTGTGTGGGGGTGATTTGACTGTGGTGGTGACAGGGCTCTCCTAAGGGCTGAGGGTACTGGATGTGTTGCCTGGGCAACAAAGCCTTGTCCAGCATCTGTATAACGGAAGTCCACTGGGCATACTCGTGGGCACTGCTTGGTTATGATGATCTCAGCCAGACTCCATTTTACATGTGGACACAGAGGTCGCTTTTGCACATGCTGAATCCTGCAGGAACACATCTGCCGAGGATATGCGGTTTACCTCTACATCCTGGAAAGCTACATCTCATTGTGCTTTTCATATGTCTTCCCGTGTAGCTGTGCCCCAACACTTGCATGCTGATTTCTGTATTATTTAACAGACTTTATTTCCTTTCTTCTTTGTAATATTGCAATGATTCTTTTTGAAATTATAAGTGTTGGCAGGTCATAGTCCAAATTTCACTTTGAGAGCAAAGAGAGACATGTTAAAAAGACTTGTATTGCCTCTTTGAAGGTACAAGAGGAGGAGTGTGTGCATGTGGTGTGTGTGTGTGTGTGTGTGTGTGTAGGCATGTGAGCTTATAAAGGAACTGGAGAAACCCCAGGGCAGACCTGAAATGACAAGCAATGACTTGGTTCCTCCTAGAGGTGTCCTTTTACACAAGGACGGTAGGAGTCGGGCTGCCAGCTACACCGGTTGTTTGTCACAGAGGTGCTCTGAGGGTGCCCCATTCAGGAGCTACACGGCCCTGAGGAGGCGGAATGATTTTCATGATGGCCTTTTCTCACCTCTGCCTGCTCTGGGCTTCTCACCTGCCCTCCTGATCATACGCACAGATTAAAAAACACCCCCGAGTAGAGTTTTACAGAAAGGAAGGCTAGCGGGGCTCCCTGCCCTTACCAAGTTCCTTGTGGTTGCTCCCTGGGTCAGACTGGCTCTGCGAGCCAGGGACAGGTCCGAGGTCGGGCAAGGAAGAAACAGCATCGGAGGGGCTGCCCTAGCGCCGGAGTTGAGTGTATGAGGTCGGTTTCCCCTTGGCTTTCTGCTCTGAGCCCAAGCCTCTGTCCATGCATGAATTCTCCCGTTTTCCTGGAGGGGCGTGGGGCCTGACACCCGGGAGCAGCCGTTGCTAGGGGGAGTGCTGTCCAGCACGAACTGCTCTGCACCCAAGCGAGGCGCTCCCGTGGGTTGGCGCCTGCCCTAGCCAGGTGCTCAGACCGGACCACCGCAGCTGAAGGGCAAGCGCGCAGTGGGAACAGAACGGTCGGAATGCTCCTGGTGCTGGTTGTGAAATGTAGCCCTGGTGGTAACGTGTGAGCTCTCTGTTCCTAGACCCTTAACCCTCCCTGTAGTGTGGATTTCACAAGGCTTTATCTCCTGTAGCTGCTGTTGGAAGATGCCCTTGTCCTTTGGTATTCATATCTTAAAAACCAGTTGAAATCTTTTATATGATGTTGATAGAGCAAATTTGAATATTTCATAGTAAGATTTATAGTTCTGCATAGTCCAAAAGTAATACATGCTTATTAGACAAAGTTTGTGATAGAAAAACTAAAAGGTAAATAGCAGTACCCATTGTCTCAGCCTGCCAAAGATGGTTATCATTAACATTTTGGTTTATTTCCTTTCAGTTCCTTCTCTTCTCTTCTCTTCTCTTCTCTTCTCTTCTCTTCTCTCTTAAGATTTATTTATCTGAAAGGCAGAGTTACATGGGGGGGGGGGGAGAGAAGGAAGAGAATCTTCCATCACTGGTTCACTCCCCAAATGGGCACAACAGTGGGGGCTGGGCCAGGCCAAAGCCAGGATGTCTGCTGCTGCTTTCCCAGGTGCATTAGCAGGGAGCTGGATCGGAAGTGGAGCAGCCAGTGCTCCAACTGGTACCCAGTGTGATGCTGACATTGTAGGCGGCTGCTTAACCTGATATGCCACAGCTCCAGCCCCCCTTTCAGTTCTTTTTTTTTTTAATTTCATAATATAAATAATTTATGTTCATTATATAAAAATATGGAAAATTGAGAAAGTATAACAAACAGAAGTAACCTATCGCATCAGTCAGACAGTAGTCTTAATACTTGAATGAATTTTCTCGTCTTTCTCCGTATAGCTGTGTAGCGTGATTGGACATATTGAATGCATTGGTCTTTTAGCCATTTGCATAACATTTCATCTTCTATATGCCTGGAATTACTCCCTTCTGCTGAAATTTTTTTAGAAGATTTTATTTTATTTATTTGAAAGGCAGAGTAAAAGATAGGAGAGACAGAGAGATCTCCCATCCAGTGGTTCACTCTCCAAAAGGCCCCAACACCCAGGGCTGGGCCCAGTTGAAGCCAGGAGACTTCTCTGGGCCTCCCACATAGATGCAGGGGCCCAAGGACTTGGACTGTCCTCTGCTGCTTTCCCAGGTGCATCAGCAGAGAGCCAGGTCAGAAGTGGAGCAGCTGGGACTTGAACTAGTGTCCAAATGAGATGCTGGCATTGCAGGCAACAGCTTAACCCATTATGCCACAATGCCCACCCCAGTGGAACATTTAGATGTTTCTGATGATTCCTCACTAGAATGCTGTAAGAAAATCTGTGTATATTCACTGGTCTACTTATATATGCAGGTATGGGTTTGTATTTATTAAATGAATACTCTGTAACAGATGTGTCTTAAGACATAATGTTTAAATTAGACATGAAATTACATTGTCGAAGGGATAAATATTTTTAAAAGCGTTTGATACATGAGACCACATCTCTTCCCAGA
Source organism: Lepus europaeus (assembly GCF_033115175.1). Taxonomy (NCBI): domain Eukaryota; kingdom Metazoa; phylum Chordata; class Mammalia; order Lagomorpha; family Leporidae; genus Lepus; species Lepus europaeus. The sequence goes on along the minus strand of NC_084833.1, from coordinate 51,882,239 downwards.
AGCCTGTGCCAGGTTCTATTCTAATCTACAGCTCATTTACCTGCTTGTTTCTAGCCCCCAGTGATCCTGGTTCTACCCTTACAGTCGAATCTTGGTGGAAAGTGGCATCTCATTACTAATTACGTTTGGATCAGGATGAAGTAGAACATGTTCTGAGACACATATACATACATACATACATACATACACATACATATATGCATACATACACACACACATATATACCTTTCTGTTTCATCTTTTATGATTTCCTCTTCGTATTCTTTGCTTCTTTTTACTCTGAGGTATTTGCCTTTTTTTTTTTTTTAAATTAATTTCCAGGAGGTTTTGTTTGGTTTTAATTCAGGAAGGATCGAGCCCCTTCCCTGACAAAGCATTTTGGGGTTGGAGTGCTGCCTCTCCCACATGTGAGCCGAGGGATGTCAGACAGTGCACCTGACCTGAGAAGTAGTTAGTTCTTCCCTGAGAGGGAAATGAAACAACCCCGACTGGCCCCCCCGGGGGGGGGGCTTCTGCCACCACCGCTTTGGGTTGTTTTTGTTGCGATTCCTGCTGTGAATATTTTCTCGGAGGTTGAGCCAGGGCTTCTTAGAGGCATCCAGCTTGCCTGCTGTAACCAAAGCTTAGAAGAAGTGAAACTGACATCACTGCGGTGGTATTATTGTTGCCAACATCATCATCCTTCATGTAGGAGAGAGGCAAGCGGCAGAGAACAAGCCGATTGTATTTGACTTAAGAGGAGCTTGTACTTTGTAGGGGTGTCCTCAGGGTCAGGAGCCATGGAGGGCAACGTGATAGGTCTGGGGCACAGCAAGACCCTGAGACTGATGGCAGGATTAAATCATCTTCCTCCAACTGTGCTCGCCAAGGCAGGCAGGTCATCGAACAATTTTAGAGGAGTTGCCAGTCCCTCCGAGTTCATCAGAAAGGATCATCTGGTCAACCTTTCTCTGACCCATTTACCAGACTGTCCATCCCCCCTGTCCTGTGGTTACTTGGCATCCTTGTTACAGGTTTGCACCCTTGCACCGTAGGTGGAGGCAGTGGGTGGGAGGCTGCCATGCCCTCTCTCCCCTATGTGAGGGAGGGCTTTTGCTGAGTCACTGATTCAACAAAGCCCGAACTGGGCATGTTGGATCGGAGTCCCTGTGTTGCCCCTTCCTGGCCACGGGACCTTGGGTGAGTTGCCTCACTTCGCCGAATCTTGGTGTTATCTTCTCCGCAATGTTGATAACAATGCATTCCACGGAAGGTCTTCACGAGGACAGGACGAGATGTGTGGGGGCCAGCGCTGTCCCCTGGGCATGTGCTTGCTGCCCTGGACAGGCAGGTAGTTGTTCTGGAAGGGTGGGGAAGTAGGTGTCCAATAGCACTCTGGGGGCTCGCTGCTGCCCCCTGCCCAGACCCCCTCCGGGCCTCACACCTGCCCTACCCCCAATCCCCAGGGGCCTTCCTGACTGCCCACCTCCTCCTCTGCCCCTGACTTCCCTCCCAGGCACCTCCCACCACCCAGCACCCCCCAGGATTCATGGCCTTGCTGCCCGTGCCTGCCTTCCTCCCCAGCACGTAGCCCAGATGAGGACAAGGACTTTTGTCTCCCCGCACCGTGCTGGCACTGCCAGGGAGGACGCTGCCTGGCACTTGGATGTCCTCAGTCAATATTTGTGGAGGGATTAATGTGTGATCGTGGGCCAGCACATGAACAGAGTCTTCATTATTACAAAATTGCCCCGAATTGAAGTTTGGCTGCCATGCGCAGTTTGTGGTGGAAATTTACTCAAATCACCAATTCTCTCAGTGCAGGAAGTACCTAGCTAGAGAGGTGCTCAGGCTGTTGTGCTGGGTGATCCCTTTAAGGCCACAGCCTGTGCTGGGCAGCACAAAAGTGGTGCCCCTGGCAACCCCTAGCCAGGTGCTGCTGTGTCCCCGGGCCGCCCACCCAGATGCAGTGCCTCGGTGGGCGGAGCTGCCAGCCTGCTGGGCTCAGCCTGCTAAACTTGCTCTCTCCCCCCTGCGGGCTCTGGGTCCCTCACTTTCTCCACCTCATCTGAGCAGCTCCAAGATCCCCTTCTCTCTCTGGCTTCCCTTTGGTCGAGCTTTCCATAGGAGGAGCTATTGTACTTTAACAAGGCAGAGGGATTCGGGACTCTTAACATCCCTTTGCCTTTGCAATCCCTCCATGTGCCCCGTGTGGCCAGCAGCAAAAGGCTGACTGGGTTGGGGGAGGGCAGGCGCCCTCCAGAGTCTGCCCTGCTCCCCACAGGTCACTGTCCGGGGTCTGTCCTCTGTGCCTCTCTTCCTCCCCACTGTGAGCAGCTCTCTCTCTCTAAGGCTTCCGGTCAGAGTTGGCTTCTTCGCCACAGCCTTTGGCCCTTTTGTGTCCCGCGTGAGGGCATCGGCGCCAGTGACCACGGTTAACCCATGCTCGGTGCTTCCCTTCACGAAGGACAGCTGAGCAGCCCAGCAAGAGGGGTCTCTGCCCCTTCTAGAGAGGCGGGACCTTCGGCTCCGAGAGGCGGCCTGCCTCGCCCGGACACACAGACACAAAGCCACACAGCGCGAAGTGAATTGGCAGAGCTGGGACTCCACCCCAAGGGGCCTTGCACTGCCTGCCACACCCCACAACTCTCTGTCTTTGTGTGTGCTACTCCCCCGCACCAAGCCAGGCCTTGAGGATAATCCACACCTCAGCTCTGCCTCCGCTCGCTGAGAGGCTGGGAAGTCCACATGCTTGCTCGGCAGACCCCTGCCCAAGCAGCCCGGCCCGGCGGCCGGCCCCTGCCCCCCTCCTCCAGGGAGGCACGTGCTTTCCTGGCTGAGTCTCAGCTGTACAGAGCCCACCCCGCTGCCGGGCCCAGCCCCTGACTGCAAGCGAAGCACCTTTCTGACCCACTCTCCTTCATGCCAGCATCTCACCTGTGGCCACCAAACAACAGCAGCGTGTCCTTTTGTTTCCTTTACAACAAGGTGCAGATGTTTTCCAGAATTTTCTTCAACTTCGGGCAGTAAGCTTTCTAGCTGAAAGAGTGTCCTTCCCCTGAGAGCCAGGCTGTCTTTGTAGTATTTCAAAACAAGTCACAAGAAAGCGGCAGTCAGGCCGAGGTCTCTGTGAGCTGACTCCTGAGCGTGACCCACTGATCCTTCTCGGTGTCACCAGGACGGATCCCTGTGCCCTCTCTGAATGCAGGGGCGCAGCAAGGCTAGGGGTCAGCAAACAGAGCTTTGCCCTGCAAGGAGGCTTTCAGGACCGAGGGCTGCAGACGGCACACCTGCCCCTCCCCTGGATGTCGGGCCGCAGAGGAGAGCAAGGTGCAGGCCCCTGCTCAGGGACAGATGGCCCTTTGAGCCCTCTGTGTGGCTCCAAGTCCCGTGTTTGTCACCCAGGTGATGCACACAAGCCCCGGAGCCATATCATGGAGAGAGTGTGGGACTGGCGTGCGTTGAACCCTCCCTTCCTGTACAGTCACCGCTGGGCAAGTTTACTCACCCACCTGTCAGGTGGGGGGCAGCACGAGCTGTCCTTAGAGCTGCCGTGAGGGTTAATGAGAGCACCTGTGCCAGCACTTGCCGTGTGCCGGGCGCCATTCTCAGCACTTCGTAAGGCTTGTTCATCTCCACTCCAGGGCAGGCAGTGTTCTCATCCTGGTGTCAGGAGGCCGTGACACAGGCTGGGTGTTGTACCCAATGGCCCACGGCTGGGCTGGCAATGCCAGACCTACAGTCTGAACCCAGGCACTAGTGCCGGGCAGAGTCCGGCTTAGAAACCTGACACTGCCCACTGGACAGCATGCCCGTCACCACTGTATTAGCATGGTCTGGGCATTAGAAATGCTAAGTCATATCTGGTCCCTCCTCAGACGGTTTGTGGGTGCTGCCAGGGGGCTCGGAGGTTCCCGAGACTCCGAATCGCTCTGCAGTCTTTTTAATCTAGCCTCTTAGGAGCCGACTCCGTCATCTGCTTACCTGTGCCCGATGGCCTCAGCGTGATTGTTCTGGCGCCTCCACGTCCTGGTCCACCTTAAGTTTTGCAGTTGCTCAGCCATCAGCCAGAGCTGGGTTCCTCCCCACAGCCGTGCCATCCGTGGCCTGTGCATCCACTCCCACGGCCAAGAGTCCTGCCCGAACGCCCAGTGGGTGGCAGCCTGTTCTCACTGCCGTGCCTTGGGTCGAATGCACAGTTTTGGAAGACACCCTCTTGTCCTGCCTGTGCTGGGCTGGGTGCACAGCCCCGGGACATTTAGAGGAGCCTTAGGTGAGGATGCTGAATCCCTGTAGCCACCCTTGGGAGCTGTTCAGGGCTGGAATTCTGCAGACTCCTCCCCATCAATAGTATTGGGGGTCATTTACCACACAAACTTTGCAGGGTGCCCCAGATTCACATATCTTGCTACTCGTGAGACACTCTCAGCTGACTGTGCAAGCCCTGTAGCTCCAAATGCGATCTCTTTGATTTCAGGGCCCCCAAGCATCTACAGCTACCAGTGGGATTGGACACACAGGTGTCCCCTGGTCCCGAGGGCTAGCACCTTTCCAGCTGAGGTCCCACTGCAGATACTGCTCTGGTTCCCACAGAACCTTCACCCAGCTGCCCCAGGCTACCAGGCAAATGCCTGCAGCACCTCCCTTGGGCCCCGCCTCCTCCCTGATCTCTCCTTTCACCGCCGCCTCCTCCTCCTCCCCACTGGCCAATAAGCTTGCACCTCATCTGTGCCCCACAGCTGGAGAAAAATAGTCTCTCCTCAAGATGCTTGACTGCCATCTGCTGGATGGCGTAACACATGTCTCGCCAGGACACACAGGCACCTCCTGGAGTCGGGCAGTGCGATACTGCTCACGCAGTGACAAGCCTGGTCCAGACTGTTGCCACACTGCCATGTGTTTATTTCAATGCTTATCTCTCCAGCTGCGCTGAGGGCGTCTTGAACATAAGGACTGCTGAAGTCTCCCTTTATCCACGTTGGCCGGGCTTCAGCTAGGAGCTGGAAGTACTGTTTGAGTGACCCTGGTGCAAACACCTGCCACCTTAGGTTCAGGGTCTGTGGTCTCACTCAGTGATGGGTTCTCTACATCCATGTGTTCCAAAGCAAGGCAGCCCGACTCCCCCCAGAATGTCAGAGGAACCAGACAGGGGCTAGCCTCCGGCCTCTGAACAAAGCAGGGAAACTGGGCTATCTTTCCCTCGGCAAGTGTTGAGGCAGACCCAGTGTCATGGAGAACGGGCCCAGGGGCCGTCTGCAGTGTCTCTTTGGGCAGGGGAAGGGAAGCAGGACTTCCAGACCATGTGCTGTGTTGGGGGCCTGCTCCTCATAGGTTGTGGGGTTGCAAAGGTGGTGACACAGGTGCCCCTCCTGGGGAGTTGGAGGTTTTGTGGAGAACGTAGGTCACTGAGCAAACAACTGTGGGGGGTAGAAGGGGTTAAGAGCATTGATTCACTATTGTATGTATTTTCCTAGGCCATATCCCATTGTTAGGTAGCATCATCGAAAGCTGGTGTCTGAGTGACATCCTGAGCTTCACGTGTGTCTTAACTCTACCTAGCTGTCCCACTGGGGGTGGTGGAGGACAGGAGGGGAGCCAGGCTTTCACTGGGCCTCTGTGGATTTTATTATTTTTATTTGAAAATCAGAATTATGGGGAAGGATGGGGAAAGATATCGTCCAACCACTGGATAGCCAGGGCTGAGCCAGGTCAAAGCCAGGAGCTTCATCCAGGTGTCTCACGTGGGTGGCAGAGGCCCAAGCACTTGGGCCATCTTCTACCACCTTTCCCAGGTCATTAGCCTGGAGCCTGATTGGAAGTGGAGCAGCCAGAACATGAGCCAGCACCCATGTGGGATGCTGGCATTTCAGGTGGCTGCTTTACCCACTGTGCCACAATGCCAGCCCCTGGGCCTCCATTTTGAAAAGGGAAGCCCTCTGTTCTTTCACAAAGCTTGTTCTCCCTGAGGCATTCAGCACATCGCCACTCAGGCCCCATAGAGAGACTCTCCCCATAGCTACTTCTTGCTCACATCTGTCCTGAGGGACTGACCGATGTACTTCCTGGTCTTACAGTGAGGGCTGTGTATGTCCATCTTTGCCATGGCTGCCAGGAGGCTCAGAACTTGTTTGCTCAGTTCCCATAGCTTTCATGACCCAGGATTTCTTATGATTTCCCGTCATTCCTTCCTCAGGAATGCTTGTGTTTTGTTTTGCTTTGCTCTTGTCTTTGTGTTTTACTTTTGGATGTGGTATTTGAAGGCAGGATTTGTAGCAGTGTGGTAATTAGAAGCACCAGCAGTGAAGTCACACTTGGGTTTCAGTCCCCACTTGCTAACTGTGCTGTCCGTAGCAACATGTACCATTGCACTTTTTTTTAATATTTATTTATTTGAAAGCATTACAGAGAGAGGTCTTCCGCTGGTTCACTGCCCAAATGGCTGCAACAGCCGGAGCTGCGCCAATCTGAAGCCAGGAACCAGGAGCTTCTTCCAGGTCTCCCACATGGGTGCAGGGGCCCAAGCACTTGGGCCATCTTCTATTGCTTTCCCAGGCCAGAGCAGAGATCTAGATGGGAAGAGGAGCAGCAGGGACTAGAACCGGCGCCCAAATAGGATGCTGGCACTTCAGGTCAGGGCGTTAACCTGCTGTGCCACAGCGCTGGCCCCACTATTGCCCTTTCAACCCTCAGTTCCTCACCTGGAGACCTGGAGTAATGATGGTCATGCACAGATTGTTGTGGAGTTCAGCTTGTCCAGCATAACGTCGTTGTCCCCTTTCCCTCCTCCTCACCTGGCTCTAGGGGCCTAGTCTTTATTTCCTCCTTCCCACCTGTGTCAGCAGCTTCCGATGGGTCCCACAGCCCTGGTCGCTAGCCTGACCCACTGTCCCAGTGTTCTGGGCCAGGAGATTCCTAGGGCACAGGGCTTGTGAGCTCTAAAACGGGAAAGTCCTGGGCGAGCAGATGAGTGGGTTACAGCTCCGCACGGCAGTGCCTTACGGTGGGAAGGATTTCAGTCTTCCTATCGCTGCGTCCTTCTGGGGTCCCAGTCGCTGGCCCTGGGCACAGACCGAGGGCTGGGGGTTACAGGTCCTGCTGGAGAGTTGCTCTCATTCATCCGTTCATCCGTCAGGATGGGTCGCAACACGGGTGGGCCACAGGGTGGGCGCTTCACACAGGGAGGGCTGTGTAGCTTTGACCGTAAGTCCCATCTCCCGGGCTCCCCTCTCTTGTCTGGTAGCCTGTGGGTGCTAGTGCAGGGAGGAGGGGAAGGAGAGAGATGGTGGTCTGCAGTGGGATGGGTTAACTTTTGGGCATGGCAGCTTCCTGTAGGTGGTCTGCTTCCCCTAGCCGGCCGGCAGGTCTCCCCTCCCCACTTTGGGAGTCGCTAGCTCGGAAGTGGACACACCTATGACCCCCCACCTCCAGGACCACAGGCCAGGTGCTGCTGAGTTCATCCTCAACACGCACCACTTGGATGGCTGTACCGGGGCCGCACCCGAGGCCAGCCCCAGCAGGGGGACCTCTCACTGGTTCCTAAGGTTTCTTGGGTCCCCACCGCCTCAGCTCAGCTTCCTTTTGGCAGTGGTTAGCATGGAAAAGAATGGGTTTTTGTTTTGTTGTTTTATTTACTATTCTTGTATCTAAGTGCACCTTCTTGGAGTGAAAAGTTTTCCAAAAATAACATTAAGTGTCACAGCTGCCTTACCTTGTCTAAGACTTTCTGAGTTTTGCTTCACAAAAGGTATGTCCACACCTGCGTTAGCAGTTATTACTTCTGGAAGCACGGTCGCTGGGAAAAGGGATGTAGGTAAGACTCTTCATATGGAGTCTGGCACGTGGAACTTAGCAGAACCGAAATCCAAGCTCCAGGGAAGTGGGGGAAAGAGAAAGGACGTGAACTTGAAGTTGTTCATTCACTTTGCATTTGCTAAGTACCACCTGGAGTGAGGTGTGGGGTGGGACCGGGGAGGCACCCACAAGCCAGAGCCTGGACGTGCCAGCTACTGCATGAAAGCCAGGAGTGACCTCTGGGTGTGGAGGAGCTGGCACCAGGGAGGACAGGAGCATCTCACCTGGCTGCTCCAGGAGGCCATGTCAGAGGGACTTCACTATGGCTGGGTGGCTAAGGAGGGCTGCACCTGCCCAAACTGTGGGCCCAGCACAGGCCGGGTGCTGCTGCGAGCTTCGCTGTTGTGGTCTGGCCAGAGCTTTGGACAGCTGACGGACAGCTTGGGCTGGAGACTGAGCGAGGGCTGATGTTTTCTGCCAGGCAGTTTGGGATTCTGTCTGGAAGGCTCAGCATGGAGCAGTGATGCCACGGTGTGTGTGTGTCCTATCTCTGCCTCAGGGCTGGGCCTGGAGGGCACATTGGCTGGACTGAGGCAGGGGCAGGAGACCAAGGGTGGCAGCTAGACCCATGTGTCCCTCAGAGGGCAGAGAGAGTCCAGCGTGGATGCCTGGCTGTTGATTTGGGGACTGGGAGGATAGCATGTAGCCCACATAAGGAGTCCAATGTGGGCAGAATTATGTACGTTAGCCTGGGGATTTTGCATCTTTTTGCTGCTATTGCATGCATTAAGGCTGGGAACTAGCAGGTGCCCAGTCTGGGGTGAGTGCCCCAGGGAAGCTTTCTCAGTCTCACTGTCCAGCCCCTGAGGGACCTTTAGGGTGCACTACAAGGGCACGCGAGCCAAAGAGGGCGGGCATTAGCCAGCATGGTGGGAAATGCCGCTCACCTCACCGCCAGATGCCAGGGAAGCCCCGCGGGAGAGGTGAACTTGCCGTCAGAGCAGGCCTGCGTGAGGAGGCCCAGGCGATGCTTCTCTTCCTGGGAGCAGGAGGCAGCGAGGGGGCCTGTGCTGCCAGTGATGCTGGAGGCAGTGTGTGCCCGTTCACCGTGGGTTTCTCTGCCAGCTTCCTGTGTGCCGGGTGTGGTTGAGATTCACAGAGGTTTTCTCTAAGTGGCCCAGCTCCCTGCCAGCAGCTGGTGTTTGGTTCTGGCCTGCTGCTTTCTAGAGCCGGGTTCGCCGCTGTCGCTGCATGACCACCCTCCCTGGGGAGAGTTGTGGGGCAGCTTCGGGAGGCCATGCCCCTCGAGCTGTGTGACTGTGTCTGGCTCATCCCTGTCTCTGTAGCACGTAGGGAGCAACAACATGGAGTGACTTCACGATTTGAATGAGTTCATCTGCAGGAATCAAGGAGAGCATCTGCCCCAAACGGTGACTGCAGGAGAAATGAACACAGTTACCTTCCTTCCCTTAGGCCACGTCCAAGAGTCCACTTTTGGTGGCTTGGAGGGCATTGTGTGTCACAGCGTCTCCTGCACCTGCAGTGTGGCTCTCACAGGGAGCCTGGCCAGTGCTCTCGCCCACGCCTCCCCTGCTCTACGAGGTTTGGGACTTCACCTGTCCCAAGGTGACCTGTCTGGGTTTTCTTTCCCCCGGTTCCTGCTGTAGGCTTTCGGAAGAACTTGACGGGCTGACAGGAAATTACAAAACATGAAAATCGCTTCGAGGTGACCAACAAATCCAGCGGTCCCTCGGTCCTCGCACGCTGGCTCTGAAGTTTACCAACCGTGACTTCAGGTAATGAATAACCACACCCCCTCCCAACTGCAGCTCGAAGGGCGTGGCTGGTCTTCCTTCCTCTCGGATTCTCCCCAGAATCTGAAACTTACAATACTTTGCCACATGCGGTCATTTGGCTGCTCCAAAAGATGGGGTGAGGACACTGGGGACACCCCATGTCTGGCACACAGCCCAAGGGGGGGTCAGAAATGGGGCAGTAGTTGGAGGGAGATGGTGGTCAAAAATGCATGATATTTCCCACAATGGGAGTTACGTAACTCATGTCTTTCTCTGGATGGGAATGACCCTGGAGCGTGGGGAAGTTAGATGATGCAGGCCAGGGTAGGGGTTGGGAGGGCTCTGGGCTGTCATGGCTTTGAGTGGTGAGAGGGAGGGGTCCAGGCGTGGAGTGAGCACGGGGTCCTGCGGGAACAGCCGCTGGGCTGCCGGATGTGCTGCTGGCCTCTTCTCAGTGGAGTAAGAGGCAGAGGCACTGGCTGAGAGCGAGGACTGGGGAGATGCTGGAGCTCGAGGAGAGAAATTGAAGGTGGTGGTAGCAGCGTGGGAGAATCAGTGGCCGGGGAGTGAAGGGATGCTGGGGAGCACCGAGGCCTTTGTGCTGTGTTTTTCCAGCCATGTTCAGTGTGCAGGTGAACATGGGGTGGGAAACCAACGTGGTAGGAAATTAGGACATACATAGACACAGGGAAGACAGAGAAATGTCCATACTTACATGAGCACCATCAGTAATAATTTTAAATGCAGGTGAAAACAATGAGGGGTTGTGGTTTTCTTAGTTGTTTATTTGAAAGAGTTACGGGGCGGGGGGTGCAGAGGCAGAGAGAAGTCTTTTATCTGCTGGTTCACTCCTCAGATAGCCACAATGGCCAGTGCTAAGCCAGGTCCAAGCCAGGAGCTGTGAGCTTCATCCAGGGCTCCCATGTGGGCGCAGGGACCCAAGGACTTGGGCCATCTTCTACTGCTTTCCCAGGCCATAGCAGAGAGTTGGAGTGGAAGTGGAGCAGACAGGACTCGAACCGGCACCCTTATGGGATGCTTGTGCGCAGGCGGTGGCTTTAGCTTCTACGCCACAGCACTGGCCCTTCCTTTTCCTTCTTTTTTTCCCCTTCAGATAGATAAGATTTCACATTATGGATAGAAATTCTTGGAGCTGGTCTAGAGCACAGTGTTTCAGTATGTTCTGAAACACACAAGTGGGGCCAGCACTGTAGCATAGTAAGTTAAGCCTCTGCCTGCAGCACCAGCATCCCATTCGGGTGCCGGTTTGTGTCCTGACTGCTCCACTTCCAATTCAGCTCCGTTTATGGCCTGGGAAAGCAGTGGAAGATGGCCCAAGTGTTTTAGCCCTTGCACCCCTATGGGAGACCCGGGAGAAGCTCTTTGCTTTGGATCTGTCCAGCTCTGGCCGTTGCAGCCATTTGGAGTGAACCAGCAGATGGAAGACCTTTCTCTCTTTCTCTCTCCCTCTCTATCTGTAACTCTACCTCTCAGATAAAATGAATCTTAAAAAAAAAAAATGCAACATGTGTTCCCCTTTGACCAGTCAATCTTACTCTTTTTTATTTTAAGATTTATTTTATCAGGCAGGCGCCGTGGCTCAATAGGCTAATCCTCTGCCTGTGGTGCCGGCACCCCGGGTTCTAGTCCTGGTCGGGGCGCTGGATTCTGTCCCGGTTGCCCCTCTTCCAGGCCAGCTCTCTGCTGTGGCCTGGGAGTGCAGTGGAGGATGGCCCAAGTGCTTGGGCCCTGCACCCCATGGGAGACCAGGAGAAGCACCTGGCTCCTGGCTTCGGATCAGCGCAGTATGCTGGCCACAGCGCGCCAGCCGCAGCAGCCATTGGAGGGTGAACCAACGGCAAAAAGGAAGACCTTTCTGTCTGTCTCTCTCTCTCACTGTCCACTCTGCCTGTCAAAAAAAAAATTATTTTATTTATTTGAAAGGAAGAGTTACAGGAAAAGAGAAATCTTCCATTTTCTGGTTCACTCTTCAGATGATCACAATGGCTGGGGTCAGGCCAGGCAGAAGCCAGGAGCCTGGAACTCCATCCAGGTCTCCCATGTGAGTGGAGGGACCCAAGTGTTTGGGCCACCTCCCACTGCTTTCCCAGGCACATTAGCTGGGAGCTGAATCGAAAATGGAGCAGCCAGGACTCAAGAGATGCTGGCATGTCAGGTGGAGGTTTAACCCGCTCTGCCACAATGCTGACCCCTAGTTCCACTGTTGAAAAAAAGTGTGTTCTGAGAGCAAGATAAAATCTCAAGTGCCTGGAAACATATACACAGAGATCCTTGCTCAGCAGTGCTTATAAACGTGCAAATCAGTGTGCAGCTACCCTGCAGGGGCTGGTTCCCCAGTGCTCACACTCACCTTCCCATTCTGCAGATGCGGGAACGTGGGCCCAGAGAGAGGGAGTGACCGCTCCAGTCACGTCACCTGGAGCCAGGACCCCTGACTGTGGCCAGGGCCCGCCCTCCTCACCTGACTTTGGCGTTGGAGTCCCTTGTGAGGTACGTGGCCTCTTTTTGGAGCCAAGTCACTTTCAAGCTTTTAAACTAGGAATTCTCAGAATGTTTGGCAGATGTGTGGACAGTGACTTCGTTGCATTATGCAAGACTTTCCTTGGGTACGGAAGACAGCCAGTAAGAAAGACAGGGCAGACCTGACCTGGGCTCGTGACGGGCACTGGGGTCTCCTGCGTCCCAGGCGGGACTTCCACTCTAGGAAAGAAAGGCTCAGAGTGCAAAGACAATGAGTAAATCCCATCGACTGATTTCTTTGATCACAAATGTATTGATGAGAAGAAATAAAATTAGGACTATCAGAGGGCATCGGGGACACTGGGCCCCTTAGTGGGACCAGTGCAGGGTTGTCACCCCTGGAGCGTGGGTACTCGGCTTCTCGGGGCTTTTGGGTCTTCTCCAGAAAACGAACAGGGGACCCTCCATGGCCCGTGTTCACCCTTGCCTTTCCTCCACGTGCCTGCGGGCTGGGGGTTGTGCGGTGTGCTAAGCCAGTTCCGTGTGCCTCGCAAGAGCACATCGAGATAAATGCCCTCCTGGTAACGATTGCAGAGCTTCCCATGGCGGACCAGAGGATGGACATTTCTTCCACCATCAGTGACTTCATGTCCCCCGGCCCCCCGGACCTGCTGTCCAGCTCCCTCGGCTCCAGTAGTGTAGACTGCAACCGCAAGCGGAAAGGAAGCTCCACCGACTACCAGTAAGGCCCCCGGGGCTCGTCCGCCCCTCGGCAGGGACCATCCAAGGCCCAGCTTCTCCCGGACCAAGGCCTGGGATACAAGAGCTGACCCCCAGATGGCTGGGTTTGCCTTTATCTTCGCCTGGATTGTCAGTACGGGGGCGCCTCCGGCACCACGGAGTGGGTCACATCCCCTCTCGTCCCCCAACTGTTCCATGTGTCGCCTGAGAGCCAAATTGTACCTCTTATCCCTTCTTCCTTTGCTCCTTTGAGCAGGAGGGTGAAGGCTGTGGATGTAATCTCAGGGGTTTCAAGGAGACTTGGCCTGAGGCCTCCTGTGAGAAAGACAGCAAGCAGCAGGTGCTTGGTGCGTGGCTGTGGATTGAGTGCTCGGAGGCCACCTCGGAAAACAGTGTAGGGACATTGCGATCGTCCTGAAACATTATTGAAAGTAGTGTGTACCTGTTGTATTAAATAGTATTTTTGTTTCTTTTTAGACTTGATGACTTTTCTTTTGAGTAAGTAAATTTTCACACCTGCAGTCAACTCTCCTATATCTGTCCAAACGCTTAGGGCATAAGGCAGTGTAGCTTGTTCAAAGGCACGCTTTGTTTTGCTGAGGCAACTGTGTGGATCTTACCCCTGTGTCCACTGAAGAGGTTTTCCTTTGTTTACTGAGGGAAAGGTCTCCCGGGCAGCGCCCCACCCCCCAGCAGATGTCCTTTCTGCTGAAGTTCATGGGTCGGATTTGGGCAGCACAGTGGCTGGAGGTCAGATGCCCACTAGGAGTTGCTATGATTAATATGTAGGTTACCCCAGAGTATGAAGAGAGCCAATGCCCAGGGGATGGAGAGTGGGTGTGAGGACCGTGAGGGTGTTCTTCCCGGCAGAGAACAGATGGACACACCCTGAGCCAGAGGGCAGCTATCTATGCCATGCTTGTCACCACCCCAGGCCCTGTGGCTTCCCACGTGGAGCCCAGTTTGCAATCTTCTCTAATTTGAGAAGACAGAACCAGTGAAGCAACCAAGATCCATTTCCCTAGAGCTGGGATCTGCCAGGGTCACCTGGAACCGCTCCCCTAAGATGATTGGTCTGTCCTCGAGGACAGCTATCCCGTGGATCCAAAGGGGAGGGGTGGAGCTTGTTTTCCAAGGAATCCTGTCTGATTTCTTGTGAACCTAAGGGCTGGCCAAAGAAACTCTGCCCTGAGGAAAGCAAGACACCTGTGTGGGAATGGCTGTTCTAGAACGCGGCCGCGTGAGCGATGCTCTAGGAACAGTTGTTTGTGCCCATGAGGTTTCATTGTTTGAAGGACCCCATTCCCTCCTTGGCTATGAAGAAAGGAGAGAAACCCAGGTGGCAGTCAGTGGCCTCCTCATAGCAGGCCAAGAGAAGGGTCAGGGCTGAGCTGGGGGGATTTGGAAGTCCTGTCTTTGGGAATGTCGGTCAGCTTCCTGCTGAGCCACAGGGCATCAGGTAGCTTGTGTTTCTAGGGCCTGTGAAAGGGAGGCAGATCTTGCCGTGACCCTGTGTGGCCCCAGCCCCACTACTCCCCTCCATCCCGATTCCCGAAGCCTAGGATTCCTACCCAGCTGAGAGGCAGACGTTTGGTGGCAGGGCCTTTGAAACACTGCCTGGGGCTCTGTTCAGTACTTCTCTGTTAGTACTTTCATTCCCCTCCTCTCTTCACCCCTCCCCTCCAAGTAGATACCTATGCACACGTGTCTTTGATGCTTGATATGTTTTGCAAATAGAATCAGCTCCATTTATCCAGAATGCTGGAGGAATGAAATGTTGTAGATATTTGAAGAGTTTCTGTAAACACCATATATTCTCAGTTTTCAAACAGGATAAGGTAAAATTTATGTTAACACCCAAACTCTGTAGAGACTATATATAATTTTATTTCATAATCTGGAAAACCGTTCCAGGTACTACAGTAAGTTCAAGTTCATTGTTTCTGTCTGGTTTGCTATTATCCATCATTAATCAATACTAAGGTTACTTGAGCTTTCTGGCAGTTTGATTCTGGATAAATGAGAGCTTTCTGTATGATAGCGAGCTATTCTGTATGTCTTCATTGACACACAATCACGTTCTGTCTTGTTTTTCCAGAGAAAGCATGGACACAGACAAAGATGACCCTCATGGAAGGTACCACAAACTTGGTCATTTGAACTTCTATATCCCTGTAGCTGTTTTCTTGCATGGTTACAAACTATATGACATGGAGCCGGTTCCTCCCAAGTCCTTGGTTAGAGAGAGCCTGCAGGTTCAAGGCTGTCTCCCAGCATGCCCCCTCCCCAATGTGGGTAACAAGTGAGAGCCCCCGTGTGTCTGTAGAGAAAGGACAGGGGCCAGGCAGGAGGAAACAGGAGTGCATGGCGGCCATCCCCTGCCCCCTCCCCTCCTGCCAGGGGATTGCATTTTGATCATCTGCTTTCTCCCCTCCAGGTTAGAATACACTGAGCACCAAGGCAGGATCAAAAACGCGAGGTGAGTTTGGACCGCATTTCCTCTACCATCTGTCCGGGTTCCGGCTGCGGTGCGCCGAGAGCTTGGTCCCTGGCCTGTCTATATGTCCGTAGGGAACAGGGTAGCGGGGAGTGGGTCCCCACACGACGTCACCACCTGCCCTCTGCTTTCTGCCTTTTCTGTCGGAGCACATTCAGCCTATAGGGGACTTTGGAGGTGACAGGAAGTCACTCAGGGCTGAAGTCTCCCCCGAGTCTTGAGCAGACTGCTCCTCCCTGACTTGAGGGCCCCCGGAGGATGAGGTACAGGGGAGGATTCCACTTGCCGTGCTTGGCGGTCCTCTTCCCGTGGAGTCCCAGTGCCCACACACACACAGCCAGGGGCTGCACAAGTTGG
The DNA here is from genome assembly GCF_033115175.1 of Lepus europaeus. Lineage (NCBI taxonomy): Eukaryota > Metazoa > Chordata > Mammalia > Lagomorpha > Leporidae > Lepus > Lepus europaeus. The sequence goes on along the minus strand of NC_084833.1, from coordinate 51,866,597 downwards.
CTGGCCTAATATCTCTAACAGTCGGTTCCGTGGGCGTGTAGCTGCCCCTCAGTACCCCTAATAGGAAGCCCGGAGACCCGGAGGCAGTGTCTGAACGCTGAACCATGAGTGGTGGCACTAGTGCCCAGGGACCTGTCTGGCTCCGAAAGGAAGTGATGCCACCCACAGGCCACACTGCCCACTCCTCCTGGACCTCAGAGACAGCCCACCAGGGACGAGGCCCTTGCTGTGGCTGTTCTGGGAAACCTCCACCTCCCTTCTCTCTCTTTCCATTCCCATCTCCAAATCCTGTTTCACAGGGGCTGGGAGGGGAAGCAATGAGGAGAAACTAATTGAGTTTGCTCAAAAGGACAGTTTATGTAATTCTCTTCCATGATCCTAAGGATGAGCTAAGCGTAAGAAAACTGGTACAGACCTGGCAAGGGGGGCGTTCTAGGGGCTGACTGGAGTAGAAAAACCTGATTGGAAACATTGTGCAAAGTCTGAATTGGCCTTATCAGATGAATATTGAAAAGTTACAGTTCATTTATTTTTGTCTTCTTGTTGCCGCTGGGTTCTGTTTGCTGAAAAATCGCTGTCCGCATTGGTGTGTTCAGAGAGGCTCACAGTCAGATTGAAAAGCGGCGCCGGGATAAGATGAACAGTTTCATTGATGAGCTGGCTTCTCTGGTTCCCACGTGCAACGCCATGTCCAGGAAGCTGGATAAACTGACCGTGCTGAGGATGGCCGTTCAGCACATGAAGACGCTACGAGGTGAGACCCTGGGCTTGCTTCACTGTCCTTCTGTCCTTGTTCACAGATGTTACCACCCTCGTCTAGAATGTTCCTCAGTGCCTAGGTACATGTTGATTACATCGAAATCCGTAGCTGTGAGGTAGTTACTGAGCCTGCGTGGGTCTCGAGATGCAGTTTTGCAGGTCGTAAATCTCTGGAGCGTCTAAGGCATTGTGTCGTGCGTGTCCCCAGGTGTGTCTGCCATTGGGCTACATGCCTATCGGGACCCTGAGGAGGTCCCATCTTGTGTAGATGTGGGTGCCCCTGGATTCCACCTCAACGGTGGTTTAAATCAGAAACGCAGGTGCACACAGTGACACACAAAAGGCGCTTTCGGTTTTTCAGAGTAATTTGTTACGGTTCCTTTGTGGAGTGCGTCACTGATGGCTCCTGCTGCGTTTCGTTGCCAGGATGGAGCACTGATGGTGTTTTCATCTTCCTGGAATTTTCCCCAGCCAGGCTGACTCTGTGAGGGAGGCACTAGCTTCCTTCTTTTCTGAGTGTGGGGAGGGTGAGAAAACAGAGGCAGAAAAGTGGAAGTGACTTTTCCAGATCGCAAGAGAAATCTGAAATGTATCAGGCATTTCAGTGAATGCTGTTCTGGAATTTTCCATAGCTAGTCTTGGACGACTGGAGGAAATTGGAAAATGGACGCTCATTCTGACCTCTGACCTGTGTCATAAAAGAATTTGTCTTTAAACTTGCACGAGGCCAGGAGATAAAAAGCTGATTTTGTCTGACTTCTGATCATTATTCAAAACTCTAAATGCTGTATCCTGTGCTCAGAGAATGGCATTTAAAAGTTTATGTCAGCAAAGGCGATGAGTTAAATTATTAGAAACTAATTTCTATTAAAATGGAAGAGGAAAGTGGCAGATCTCAAGCTATACGCAAAAGCAGAGCTATGGATCAGGAGTAGAGGCCCTGAGTTAGTCTGTATGAAAGTCACAAACACATGGAGTTGATCGCCTGCCCACCTACTCTGAATTGTCCATTTCATCCTAGTCCTTCTCTATTCCACTCGCTATCTGCACAGGCCAGGTCTTTGGCTGCTGGCATTTTGCCAGGTATCGCTCTCCAGACGGCCAGTCCAATTTAAAACCCAAGGCTCGCCCTCTCTCAGCCCAGGGAAGCTAGTCCTGCGTTGAAGGAAGCTACGCATTTCTCTACATTGCCAGGCACCTTTAACTGGCCCGAAAAAGAGAAACCCGCAGTAAATAGCTTCTGCAGCGCATTTCCCCAGGGCCTGGCCTGCAGACTGGATGATTGCCAAGGACGTTGCCACTGGTGGCTTGGGGGACTGCCGGACAGCCTGAAGGGGCAGGGTGGGCCTCCAGGGGCCACTGCCAGTTTCTTCTAGAGCCACTTTCCTTCTTAGAGGCAGACTTTTCAAAAACATTTTCTGTTATCTCTTGGTTTTCCCTTAAATGAGGAAAGCGAGCTTAAATTTCCTGTGTCCAAAGCCAGATTAGTGCTGTCTCAGTTAAGGAAAAAGAGATGAAATTGAAACCCCACGTGGTAGGGACTGGGTCCCATCCCAGATGGCTTGAGGCGAGGAGTCGAGAGAGATGCTATGTAACCATCAAGTGTACTAACTCTTTCTTTTTCCCTCTAAGGTGCCACCAATCCATATACAGAAGCAAACTACAAACCAACTTTTCTGTCAGATGACGAATTGAAACACCTCATTCTCAGGGTATGTGGCAAATATGGGATTGTTTTACATAGCATTTACATAGCATTTATTTATTACTTACGTGTACATTTCAGAGTAAGAACCAGCATGTGGGAATCTGATGTCTGAACAGGGACCTTTTATACCTGTGTCTTCTCTTGGGTCTCCACCTTTTTTTTTTTTTAAGATGTGTTTCATTTTTTTAAAGATGTGTTTCATCTGTCACTGTTTCAGACAGCGACAGAGAGAGAGTGAGCAAGCTTCCATCTACTGATTTGCTTCCCAAATGGCCACAATGGTCAAAGCTGGGCCAGGCTAAAGGCGGGAGCCTGGACCTTCCAGGTCTGCCACATGGGTCGCAGGGGCCCAAGCACTTGGGTCATCTTCAGCTGCTTTCCCAGGTGCATTAACAGGGGTTGGAAGCAGAGTAACCAGGAGACAAACCAGTGCTCCAGTATGGGATGCTAGCGTCGCTGGCCGCCAAACCCACTGCACGACAATGCCAGCCTCGATTCTCCACATTTACCTTAACTGTCTGGACAGGCTTCGTATTCCTTCCACAGAACCTTCCTCTTCTTCTCTGACCTTGCTTAGGCAGAAGTGGAAGGTCTTTGCTACTGTGATTTTAAGTCAGAAGAGCCGGATTTTGTTTAAAGTAGGTGGGGTCAGGAACCACGCTCCTGAATCTTTGGAGACTCTGTCTTCCCCTGGCTTAACCACTGCTGTAAAAAGTTCCACCTAAGTCTGTGTGACAGTCCCATCAAAACCACAAACCTAAAGGGGAAACCAAGGAGAAGAGGTGGATGCTTTTGCCTGCTTGGCTTGGTGCTGGTGCTGCTTTGTCTAGTCTCTGCAGCAAGCTGGTGGAGGTGGCTCCCTGTACAGAAGCAGGCTTCTGTTGGCTTCCGTACAGAATTAGGTCTGCACAGGTGCCCAGGTGGGCTGCTGGGAAGAGTAAGATTCACCTGCTCTGGACTCGGAGTATGTCTCTTACACTTTGGAACAAGAAAACCAGGAGCCACCTCCACCTCCCAGAGAGCCAAGGCGGCCTTATCTCCCGCGCCCTCTAGGAGCCAGAGCAGAAGTCTGCAGAGCACTGGGGCAGGAGCCAGTCCAGCTGGATTTTTGTCACCGTCGCCCATTTTCAGCTCCCCCTGGCTCCGCCACTCCTTTGATCTGGCCTGAGTACTCTCTGCAGTGTTCTCTGGCCATCCCCTCATGCTGGGCTCGGTCAATTGGGAAAGCTTTCAGCTGTAAGGGACCGAAGACCAGATGGATAACAAGGGTTTCATTTTTGGGGGTAAAACTGGTCCTGGGCAGGTTGTGTGGAGTTACTGCAGTGATTCAGTGAGGTCAGCCTGAGCCAGGCTCTGTCTGTCATTGTCATCTTTTTTTTTTTTTTTTTGAATTATTTTATTTATCTGAAAGAGTTACAGAGAGAGGTAGAGACAGAGAGAGAGAGAGGCCTTCTATCCACTGGTTCACTCCCCAAATGACCGCAATAGCCAGAGCTGAGCTGATCTGAAGCCAGGAGCCAGGGGCTTCTTCCAGGCATCCCATGGAGATGCAGGGGCCCAAGGACTTGGGCCATCTTCTACTGCTTTCCCAGGCCATAGCAGAACGCTGGATCGGAAGAGGAGCAGCCAGGACTAGAACTGGGGCTCACATGGGATGCCAACCCTGCAGGCAGGGGCTTTAGCCCAATGTGCCACAGCACCGGCCGCTGTCCGTCTTCTTACACAGGCTAATGAAGAGCTGAATCAGAAGTGGAGCAGCTGGGACTCAACTTGGCACCCATATGGGATGCTGGCAGTGCTATGCCACAGCGCTGGCCCCGAGCTGGGTTCCTTTTTATAACGAGGTGGCTATGTCCAGGTTGGCACTGTGGTATAACAGGTATAATAGAAACCAGCCACCACCTACAATGCCGGCATCCCATACGGGCGCCAGTTCAAGTCCTGGCTGCTCCACTTCTAATCCAGCTCTCTTCTTGGTCTGGGAAAGCAATGAAGGATAGCTCAACTCCTTGGGTCCCTACACCTGGGTGAGAGAGCTGGAAGAAGCTCCTGGCTTTGCATTGGCATAGCTCTGACCATTGCAGCCTTCTAGGGAGAGTACCAGCAGATGGAAGACCTCTCTCTCTCTCTGCCTCTGCATTTCTGTAACTCTGCCTTTCAAATAAATAAGTAAATCTAAAAAAAAGATGGCTATATCAGGTCTGTGTAGTCAGACCAACTGAAAAAAAGGAGAGATGCGGGAGTCCAGGCTGCTGTCCTTCTTATCAGAGAGGGTGTGCCTCCCCTGGAGGTCTGGGTCTGGACTTGAGCTTACTGGGAGTATGTTACTTGGTCACCTCTAGCTGCTGAACAGGGTGAGAAGCAAGTATGCAGATTTTCCAGTCTCCAGAGTGGAGTTGGGGTTGGGAATTGCCCCCTCCCCCATCAGCATTTCCCAAACACACCTTCTGGAGCCACATGCATTGCTGAGTTTCCATCGAGAAGTGGCTCTCACAGCCCGGTGCAGCTCCTCAGCCGTTTGCTGGTTGGCCTCAGGACAGCTGGGGCTGAGGCTCCCTCGCCTAAGAATCCGTCCTCTCGATGCCACATTCTGGGTACCTGCAGTACTCCTCTCCCCGGCTCCGGCTCCCTTATACACGAATGCTAGGTCTTTACATCTTGTGTGGGTGGAGCTCATGGTTTTGAACCAAGATGGGATTATTATCCCTACCAAAATGGCCCAGAGACACTTGCCGAAAGGATGGGCACGCCTCTGTGCCTTTCACTCTTGTGTATTCACAGCTCAGAGAGCATTCTAGCATCCTGATGCTTGGCACTGTTCTAGGAATATGCAAATCAGTGATGACCCCTTCAGGGCGGGGCCCAGTCGTCCCAGCCAGTGACCACCGTGGGTGCTCGGTTATTCTGATACCCACGTCTGCCCTCCCTCGGGGCCTGTCCACAGACACGTCCTCCATCCCACAGCGCACGTGCTGAGGCTGAAACAATTGATGTCTGCAAGAGCTGCTATCTGGGCTGGCTCCAGGCGGTCACACAGGGTCCAGGGTGGGTGGGATTCTCTGCTGTCACCCTCAGGAAAGTCGTAATATTTTCACACAAGGGTCCCAGCATTTTCATCTTGTACTGGGCCCTGAAAATTACGTAGCCGGCCCTGATGGTCCTCCTGCTGCTTCTATGCTTCAGCAACAGCCTAAATGCCAGGGTGGCTGCAGGGACCAGCCTCCCGCTTCCCTTCACCAACGCCAGTCTAACAGCTTCCTTTACCGTACTTTATTATTATTTTTTAAAGTATTTATTGATTTGAAAGGCAGAGTCAGAGAAGGAGAGAGAGATCTTCCATCCACTGGTTCACTCTCCAAATGACCCCAACAGCTAGGACTGAGCCAGGCCAAAGCCAGGAGCCGGAATCTTCTTCCTGGTCTCCCACATGGGTGCAGGGGCCCAAGGACTTGGGCTGTCTTCTACAGGGACTCTCCTAGGCACTTTCTCAGGGAGCTGGATTGGAAGAGGAGCAGCTGGGACCCGGACTGGCACCCATATGGGATTCTGGCGCTACAGGCCAGGGCTTTGACCTGCTGAGCCACAGCACTGGTCCCTTTACTGTACTTGAAGATGTCTTTCATAAGCTGTGGTCAGGGATTGGCCACCCTTGTCGGTTTATAGCTAGATTCCCTGCTTCCCCGTGTTTCGCAAGCCTGGCAGACCCCAGCAGGGCTCTGTCACGTGTGGACGTGTTCCCCAAGAGCAACCTGCCCCTGGTCGGCCCTCACGGTATCCTCACCACCTCTGCTCCCCGCTGTTCCCTCGTGCCCGGCCCCTTCCCCCACTGGCCTACTTGCAGAGTGCAGTGGAGTCCTCCCTGCATTGACTGCATTCATGGGGCTCCGGAGCCAGCTCCCTTTCCCCTGCCCGGGTTGAAATCCACTTTGTGTCTCAGTCCAGGCCTGTCTCTGCCCAGCCACCCCCTGCACTGCAGGCTGCCGCCATCGCCTTCTTCCCAGACACCTTTCCAGCCACCTCGCCACGTCAATGAAAAGCCTCAAGCCTCTCCTCTTGTGAGATGGGAGGCAAATGAGGAAGTTATTAATACCTCCCTTCTCACAGAGTGAGGCTTCCAGCAGAGGGTGCCCGGAGAGAGGCACTCCTCCCTCACTGTCATCCCTTGCCCCCAGGCCGGCTTAGCGACCTAACTTAGGAAAGGATCCTTCTAGCTTCCTTCCGGCTGGGTGGCCTGCCAGGTGCACACAGGAGCAGCAATCTGTTCCCCTCCATCCCTCATTCCCTGGCAGAAGCAGGTGTACCAAACCTTTACCTCCTGGCACTTGCATTCATTTCCTAGTTCTCTGAATTAAACTGTACCCCAAAAGTATTTTGTGGAGAAGGGCACAGAGTTTCTCTGGATTTTTCCAAAGAACAGACTGAAGGTTAGTAAACAAAGCAAGAGATTGGCCCACTGTGTGGACCAAAGGAGGGAACAGAGGCCTAAGAGCCAGGAGCACCCTGCCTGTCACTAGGAGAGCCCCAGCAGAAGCCATGGTTGTCCCTGTCCATCTGCACAGCTGGGGGTGGGAGCCACACACACGGACGAGACAGAAGCTCTCAGGCTCCGCAGCTGTGGTGTGTGCCGGCTTCAGTCTCCACTAGACGTGCTGCTGTCTCTGTACCTGTCTCTATTGGCGCTGCACACTTTACCTGTATTTAAACTGAGGAAGGAGTAAGAAGAAGCTAAGGAGAGTAGAGGGAGCTCTTTAGAAGAGTGTTCTCAACATCTGGACTGGTTTCTTTATCAAATTACTTGTTTGAAAGGCAGAATCAGAGAGAAATTAACTGACTGATGTTCCATCTGCTGGTTCATTCCTTAGATGCCCACAGCAAGGCCAGACCAAGGCCAGGAGCCTGGAACTCCATCCCGGTGTCTCACATGGGGATCAGGGACATAAGTAATTGAGCCATCAACTGTTGCATCCCAGGCTGTGCATTACTGGGAAGCTAGATTGGAAGCAGAGGTGGACTCAAACCCAGGCGTGCCGATATGGGATGCTGGTATCCAAGCACCCCTGAACTTACCACACCGCAACAGCCTCCCCTGCAGTGCTGTTGGGCTCTCACTTGAGTGCTGCTGGTCTGACATGGGGCTGCATCACGGGTATTGTTTTAAAAAATCCCCCACACCGATGTGGCTCAAATGCACACAGGGTTGAGAACTACTGCTCTCAAAAATTTTCTCTTGATTCAGGACTGGGATGTTTGTATTCTAAGACAGGGAAAAGGAAAGTAGAAGTTGCCACTTAGATTCTTCAGTTTAAAGGCAGGTAGAAATCCGAAGTGCCAATAAAGACAGGAGCACGTCTGGTGGAGACTGAAGCGGGCACGTAGCAAATGCAGCTCCTGAGGGCTTTGCTCTCTTCCACATGTGCGTGACTCCTACCCACAGCTGTGCAGATGGGTGACCACTCAGCTCCTCACCTGCTCCATGCTGGCTTTGTTTGTTTGTTTTTTTAGAAGAGAGGTCTTCCATCTGCTGGTTTTCCCCCCAAATGGCTGCAATGGCCAGAGTTGAGCCAATCCAAAGCCAAGAGCCAGGAACTTCTTCTGTGTCTCCCACGTGGGTGCAGGGGCCTTAAGATTTGGGTCCTGCACTGCTGTCCCAGGTGCACTAGCAGAGAGCTGGGTTGGAAGTGGAGCAGCCAGGGCTCAAACCGGTACCCAAATGGGATGCCAGCGCTGTAGGCCAGGGCTTTCATCCGCTGTGCCACAGTGCCGGTCCCCCCATGCTGGCTCTTTGGACTCAGCTCCCCACTGGCTGATGTGTTCAAGATGGAGATGTTCAGGGAAGGTGGTGGCTGAGATACTGGAGAAGGGAATCCAGGCTTAGCTTCTACAGTTCTCCATAGCGTTCATTCATTACAACAATGAAACATGATTCCTTGCTGACTTCTTCGAAATGGTTTGTTTAGTTACTCTTTCCTTGTAATCATTCAGTGCTCTGTGGATGTATGTGAATATCCAGGCAGATGTCTGTTTGCCTTGGGGAGAGCCTCTTCCCATCAGGTGTTTAAGTATCTTGTGGAACTGTCGATGAATGTTCCTGTGGTTGGGATCTTTGGGAAACAAGTCCTTGATTTGCTGTCAGCGTGATGACAAGTCATATTTCCTAAAGTGTGATAACTCGATTATCCATTTCTCCTGATTAGGCAGCAGATGGATTTTTATTTGTCGTAGGATGTGACCGAGGGAAGATACTCTTTGTCTCAGAGTCTGTCTTCAAGATCCTCAACTACAGCCAGGTATGGTCCATGCTTCCACTGGTTGTGGGCAGCCTCACGACAGAGATAGCACCATTTCTCAGAATATTACAGTGTATCTCACTCATGAAATCCTTCCTCCAGGAGGATTTAACTTCTCAATAGAGAAATTAATTTAAACTTAGAATATGTTCCATGTCTTTCCCCTCCCACCATTGGAAGATAAAGCCAGGAGCTTCTTCCAGGTCCTCCTCAGGAATGCAGGGCCCCAGGCACTTGGGCTGTCTTCTATTGCTTTCCCAGGCCATAGCAGAGAGCTGGACTGGAAGTGGAGCAGCCAGGACTCGGAACTGGTGCCTAATAGTTTGTTGGCACTGCAGGCAGCACCTTTACCCGCTAGCCACAGCGCCAGTCCCGACTTTGTTACTTTCTTACTGCTGCAACATAAACATCCAACAATTATGGGAAAAGGGTGAGAAAGATAGGAAGGTAGTTGTATACCAGAGAGTAAGAAACTTGAGAATCCACCCCATACTATTGTTGTTATTTATTTTCATTTCATCTGAAGGCAGAGAAAGAGATCTTCCATGGTTCACTCCCTAAACCGCTACAATAGCTGGGGCTGGGCCAGGCTGAAGCCAGGAGCCGTAATCAGTCCAGGTCTCCCACATGAGTGGCAGGGATCCAAGTACTTGACCGTCACCTGCTACCTTTCCGAGTCCACATTAACCCAGGCACTCCAGTATGGGATGTAGGCATCTCAAGGTGCCTCTGAATAGTTTGTTTAAAAATGTATTTATTTGTAAGGCAGAGAGAGAGAGAGATTGATCTTCCATACATTGGCTCACTCCCTAAATGTCTGGAACAACCAGGGCTAGGCCAGACTGAAGCCAACAGGTCTCTCACTTATGTCTCTAACAGGGTGGCAGAAACCCAACCGTTTGGGCCTCTCTGCTGCCGCCCAGGATGCGTTAGCAGGAATCTGGATGGGAAGCGGAGTAGCCAGGACTCAGAGTAGACATACCAAGAAAGGACGCAGGCACCCCCTCACGGGCTCAGCCCACTGCACCGCAGTGCCTGCCCTAACTGCTGGGCCAATAGCCCCGCCTCCCCATCCTGCACTTGCAGTGACGTCAGCCCTGTCGAAACTCATGCTGCTCTAAAAGTGGATTACAGTTACCTAGGCCTTTTACGGCTGTTTATAAGAGCACGTAAGAGTAGCACTCATGACGGCCTCAGGAGTGAAGCTTTTCAAGTACCGTGTCCCCCAGAGTCAGTCAGTCATTGATTCCTCCACTCACTCATTCATTCACAACTAGTGTTTGCACAGGAGCTTGGTAGGCGGAAAAACTGAATCCAAGTGACATTTATATAAATAGAACTAATGTAAATGTAATGCTTTTTAACCTCAGAAAAATCAAGCAGGAAGTTTTTTTTTCATCTCTTTATTAAAATAAGGTGACAGAGGCGTATAGGATGACATAACTTGAGAACCGAGGGGCTTAATGGCAGAGCAGGAGTGAGCCCACACCCTGCATTCCTCCTGGGGGGAGTGTGTGGGCCTCAGAAATACATGAGAAAGAATATCCATGGCTCAAAGATTCTTGCCTTGGGGGTGCGTGAGCTGTTACTGTAATTGAGACTTTCCCCCTCGGTGTTCATCAGAATCACCCTCTCAACGCCTCCTTCATTGTGTTAATCTAGACAGAGGTTCGCTTGTGAAATGTTTGAAATTCTTAGGCTTAAAAATATGAAATGAAGGCGCAGACATACAGGCTGTGCACTTGTTGCATAATTTATGTTCCGCACCCGGCTAACCTGTCATTTCCAACATTCCGTCCTCACAGAACGATCTGATTGGTCAGAGTTTGTTTGACTACCTGCATCCTAAAGATATCGCCAAAGTCAAAGAGCAGCTGTCCTCCTCCGACACTGCGCCCCGGGAGCGACTCATAGATGCGAAAAGTGAGTAGAGGAGAAGGCGCCCCGCAGTGCCCTTCCAGCGCAGGGAACGCGATGTGTGGCCTCAGCCCCTCTGCCTACAGCTGCTATCAGTGGCTGAGGGCAATCATTTACATCCTCTGGGTTTGTTTTATTTATGTAGAGAAGAAAAAAAAAAAACAAACCTCAATGTCCAAATGTTTTGGGAGGAAGAAGAGCTCTTTTCACTTGATCCTTCCTGGATTTCAGTCAATTTTTTCAGACTCTAGAAATTCCCACTTGTGTGCGCCTGAGGATTCAAGGGCTCTCCCCGCTTTGATTCATTCTCCCTGAATAAATTAGCTCTATTTACCTGCGTGGCACACATGTAGCCTCAGGAGATAAAAGTAAGAATATTTCTGATATAAATGTGTTTCTTTGACCAGAGTGTTTGCTCAGTAGATTAGCTCCTGGCTTCCTCCTTACGGCAGTGGGGCCACTGTTCACGCACTCCCTGGATGAGGCTGTGGCTGCCTGCCCTCCGAGTGCCTCCCGTAGCCCAGTGTGGACGCTGGAGGCAGATTGCCTGGCTCACGTCCTGGCTCCGCCCTCCACGAGCCATGTGACCTTGAGCGAGTTGCTTAGCCTCCCCACGCCGCAGTTTCCTCAGCTGCAGAGCGGCACCTATTTGTGGGGTTCTTGTGAGGACTGAATATGCCGGTACACTAAATGAAGAACTCGGGCCAGGTCCCAGCACAGAGCTGTGTCGCCTTGGCCCAGCCTGCTCCCACGCTCTCCACGTGAGTCCCCGAGGGAACCACCACCGAGGAACACATGTGTAAAACACATCCTTGTACACATCCTTTTCATGAGGGCTCTTGCCCCTCTGCCTCCTGGAAGTAAAACGTGCCCCTGAGCCTGTGGCCCTTTGTGGTCTGGCCTGGGCGTCTTTCCAGTGGCCTCGAGAGGAGTAGATGAATGGTGTTTGGCCCTTGCCCCGGAGCTCTTACCCTATGGTCAGGGAGATGAGGAGACAGCACCTTCACAGTGGCAGGTGCAGCCATAGAAATAGATCAGACAGAGCGAGCAGGATGAGCCATCCTCGTGCGGGTGTGGGCACAGGCTTCACCCAGAGGAGAACTGGGATGGGTCTGCCGGGTAGGAAGAGAGGAGAGGAGGCGTGTAGACAGGCACAGAGGTGCTGAGCTGAGTGGACTTCTTGGTGCTGTTGCAGTAGAATGCGTGTGTTGGCTCTGGGGAGCTGGACCACGAACACCTTTTGCTCGTTGGGGATAGTAGAGGACTCTGAGCCGCAGGTGGGGCAGGCTTGGGTGGGTGTTGTGGGGGTGCTCACCGAAGTGGCAGTGTGGGAGGTAGACTGGTGGGGAGGACACACAGGAAGAGCCCCACTTCAGCCTGGTTGCTCCGAAGGTGGTCAGGGAGTACTCCCCTCCAGAAGTGATCGTAGCGCCGGGCACCGGCACTGAGGAGTAGCCTTGTGCTGCAGGGAGCCCCTGTGTGTCAGAATCCCGGGGAGCTCTCCAGTGCACTCGTGCGCCACCTGCAGGCTAGTCAGGGTGATCCGGAACAGCCCAGGCTGAGAAACTACTGCGGAATTCAAACATGAGCCACATGTGCAGTTTCACATTGTTCTGGCAGCCACATTTTTAAAAAGTTTAAAAAAAAAAATGTAAAGTGATTTGAATAATACATTTTTTCTAGCCCAGTAAATCTAAAATATTACTTTAACATGTCATAATTATAAAAAATTAGTAAGTGCATTACTTTTTTTGGTACTAACTCTTTGAAATCCTGTGTGCATTTCACCTTTAAAGCGACTCAGTTCGGATAAGTCACAGTCAAGGGCTCAGGCACTGCCCTCAGCTTAGCAGCTATATCAGCATGGATCCCAAGTGGAGCTCAGGAATGTGGATAACCCCCCAGGGGATTCTGGCCCAGGCCAGGGTGGGGACTTGGAGCCACACGCTTCCCGCTGTCTCGCCCTTCCCGCCAGTGCCAACCTTCCTTCCTCCTCTGGGAAGCACAGGCTGCCCTTGCCATGTATTGGCGTCAATCACACACCCCCCTGTGTGTTCTCCATCTTTTCTCCGTGCGCTTCCGGTTCCCCATTTCAGTCAGGAGCTCCTGGTTGTGGATACCACGCTGTATTTCTCTGCACGCCCCCCAGAACACCTAGTCCATTCATACATGATCTGATTGGCAGTGCATCTATGCGTGGTGCATCTTCTGAGGCCCGTACTGGGGAGCAATGGTGTTCTCAGGCTCCGTATAAGACATTGAGGCGTTAAGGAAAGGCTCGGCTCAAGGTCGCACCGCCCCTCCTGACGGACGACACTGCGCTCAGTTTATCACGTTTTGTGTGTTGATTTGCAGCTGGACTTCCAGTTAAGACAGATATAACCCCTGGGCCATCCCGATTATGTTCTGGAGCACGGCGTTCTTTCTTCTGTAGGATGAAGTGTAACAGGCCTTCCGTAAAGGTGGAAGACAAGGACTTCCCCTCGACCTGCTCAAAGAAAAAAGGTAACCACCTCACACTTCACAGTCCCGGACAGGTGAGGCTTGCTTTCTGCAGGGGCGCTCCCCACCAGAGCCGCAGGGCTGCACCCAGGGCCCTGCTGGCCCCCGCCCCGCACTGAGGGCGGCTGGGGCAGGGGAGGGGGCCGGGCAGCCCTGCTGTGTGGTCAGGAGGACAGGGATTTGTGGGGAGGCTTTGTGCCTTCCCCGTCTGTGCTGGTGTGGCTGGGCACGCGTCCTCTGAGTGGCTCCTCACTGCCCCCGAGTGCCCGCCAGCCCTCTGGGTCACTCTTGCTCCCCTTATGTTGCTAACTGCAGTGGTCACGTGCCTGTTCTCCCTTCTGGAAGTGTTCTCCCCAGGAGTCCCTGAAAGGGTGCCTTTCTCGTCCCCCGTCCCGCTGCTCCGGGCGCTCTTGCTGGTTCCTTGTGCCAGCTCCTCTCTGTGCTGGGGCAGCTTCCTTCCTCCATCCCTGCAGATCCGCAGGCAGTGTCACCACTCCCTCAGCTTCTAGTGCCATTGACCTGCCAGTGACAGTGTTTCCAGTCCCAGCTTCTCTTTTGAACGCCAGGTTCATCAGTTACTGCTTAGTACATCTACCTGCTTGGGTATCCCAAGGGCATCCCAAACACGATGCGTGCATGCCGAAGGGGCCGCTGAGCCTCCCCTTCCGTGTGAGTGGCATCGCCTCTCGTGCCAGAAGTCTGGGAGAGACCCTTCCCTCACCTCCTTCAGCTGCCCGGCCTGCCACAGTGACACCCTCCTGCAGAAGCCAGCTGCACTGTTTATCCACCTCCATGCTCACACCATCGCTCACGTCCAGACCACCCTCTGCTCCTACCCAGCTCTGGCGATACAGGCTCTGCATGCTTCCCACCATCCACATAGCAGCCAGAGTCTTTTATGTTTATTTATTTGAAAGGGAGTGGGGAGAGAGAGGAAAGAGCTCCATCTTCCATCTGCTGGTTCACTCCCCAAATCCCCAGTGTCCCCACATGGGTGGCAGGAACCCAAGCACTTGAACTGTCACCTGCCACCTCTCTGAGTTTGCATCGGCAGGAAGCTGGATCAGAAGTGGAGGCAGGAGCCCAGTATGCGGTGTGACTGTTCCAAGTGGCGGCTCTACCTGCTGCACCCTAACACCTGCCCTCTGAATGGTCTTTTAAAAAGCAAATCTCTTTCCTCAGTCACTCGCTTAAAACTCTTCAATATTTTCCTTTTCTCTTGAAGAAAAGTTCAGAATGCAACCCCTGTCCCCACCACTCAGTACATCTGAGCCATGCTGACTTCTCTTGATAGCTGAAGCCCCTTTGTGGGCAAGGCCCCTGGACGTGCTGTCACCTCTGATTGGAGTCTCTTGCCCTTCCCCACCTAGGTCGGCCTGTTCCCTCCCAGGATGCCTCCTGGCTCCCTGCAGCCCCCTGCAGGTTTTCTCCCTGGTACCTGCTTATGTTGGAGCTGTTAGTTTCTTGTGTGGTTATTTGTTTCAGGTCAGTCTTGCCACTAGGCTGTAAACGCCACAAGGGCATGTCTTGATTTGCTTCCCACCGTATTCCAATGCAGACTTGTACTTGGCAAAGGGCAAACACTCTGTGATCGCTTTGTTGTTGAAGCCTACAGGTGTTCCACACCTACTGTGTCCTAACTTCAAGTCTGCCTTCCCTTCTATCTAGTATGTATTGGTCTTTCCCTAGCCAGTGAGTGACATTGGTAACCACCAGACCCAGAAAGACTGGAGTCATTTTCTTGCTTTTCCTGCTGCCTAGTAATCCTGCCAAATTCCAGCCGTTCTACATCGAAAATTTCTCTTGCTTCCTTCCCCGCCTTCTCCTCATTGCCATAGTTCAGTCCTCATCATCTCTTGCTGCATTGTCGCCACTGGATTCTGAACTAGCATTCCTACTTCTGATTTCTTTTTTTAAGATTTATTTAATTATTTGAAAGTCAGTTACACACAGAGAGAAGAAGAGGCAAAGAGAGGTCTTCCATCCACTGGTTCATTCCCCAATTGGCTGCAATGGCCACAGCTGTGCTGATCTGAAGCCAGGAGCCAGGAGCTTCTTCCTGGTCTCCCATGCTGGTGCAGGGACCCAAGGACTTGGGCTGTCTTCCACTGCTTTCTCAGGCCACAGCAGAGAGCTGGATTGGAAGTGGAACAGACAGGACTCGAACCAGCTCCCATATTGGATGCCGGCACTGCAGGCAGCGGCTTTACCTGCTATACCACAGCGCCAGCCCCTCTACTTCTGATTTCTTCCTGCTCGCCCATCACCCTGCTTCTGAAACATCTGAGCCATGATTTGATTTTTCTGTATCTCCACTTAAATACCTTTGGAAGTTCTCCTTTCCTATTAGAAAAAAGATCAACTCACTTGTTAGCCCAGCGTCCTTACAATCTGCCCCAACCTGCCTTCCCGCCTCTTCTCCCCAGGAGCTTCCCCCACTTCGCCTCAGCCACACACAGTGCCCTGCTGTTCCTTGTGTAGGATGTGCCTCCGTGTCTCTGGACAGTCTCTGCCTTGACATGTTCTGGTACCTTAGCCACTGCCCACCCTTATTTATTTATTTGAGAGGCAGAGAAGGAGAGAGAGAGTGCACTCGCATTCACTGGCTCACTCCTCAAATGCCCACAATGGTTGGGGCCAGGCTGGAGCTGAACCTGAAGCCAGGAACTCGTCCAAATCTCCCACATGGGTGGCAGGGTCCCACACTGCTGCCCTCTGTGGTCTGCCTCAGCAAGAAGCTGGAGTCAGGAGCTGGGAACCGGACCCAGGGGCTCCACTGTGGGATACAGGTGTCTTAGCTGCCAGGCCGAATGCCTGCTCCCTGCTCATCTTTCTTGATTGTCTGGCTTTTCTGGAGTGCCTTCCTATTCCCGGGTAGACTTCGGTATTCCTTCCTTGGCATATATAATGCCTTTGGTATAACTGGCTCTACCAAGTGTATGGCGATGGATGATGCTTGTCTTATTTTTCTTTCTGCCTCTCTTTTTTAAGATTTATTTTTTATTTATTTGAAAGAAAGAGTGACCCAGAGAGGGAAAGAGACAGATTTTTCTATCAGCTGGTTCACTCCCCAAATGGCTGCAAATGGCCAGGGCTGGGCCATGCTGAAGCCAGGGGCCCAGAGCCTCTCCTGGGTCTCCCACATGGGTTCAGGGGCCCCTGCTGCCTTCCCGGGTGCATTAGCAAGGAGCTGGATCAGAGATGGAGTGCCAGACCTTGAACTGGTGCCCAGGTGGAATGTCGGCAGCACAGGCGAGGGATTAACTCCCTACCTACATCCCACCCCGCCATCAGCTGGCTAGGCCTCCCTGACCCAAAGCCAGCACTGACACTAACCGTGGACTTTATTTTCTAGCAGATCGAAAAAGCTTCTGCACAATCCACAGCACAGGGTATTTGAAAAGCTGGCCACCCACCAAGATGGGGCTGGATGAAGACAACGAGCCAGACAACGAGGGGTGTAACCTCAGCTGCCTCGTGGCCATCGGACGGCTGCACTCTCACGTGGTTCCACAGCCGGTGAACGGGGAAATCCGAGTGAAGTCCATGGAATACGTTTCTCGGCACGCCATAGACGGGAAGTTTGTTTTCGTAGACCAGAGGTAAGAGTCGCCTTGTTCCCTCGAGGCCAGGGTGGCAGCGGGGTTGCAGCCCAGAGCTGAGGAGTAGGGGAGGCTGAGTCCGCAGTTAGCTTGTCTAAGAAGAAAGACCAGGTGGGACGTGGTGAGGGCCTCCGCTGGGAAATGAGGCCCAGGACAGCATCGCCGTCGGCGTTTAGAGACAGGCGCGTGGGGCCAAAAGGGGAACGGCAGGGTCGCTCGCCGTCTGTATGGGCCCACGCTGTGACTGGAATCGGGGCATGCAGGACCTGGGAACAGTTATTTTCCCCTGAGTTATCTAACACGGGAGTCATTGCCATGGTAGCCTCACGTGGCCAGTTAGTTTCAGTTGAATCAATTAGAATGAAAGATCCAGTTCCTCAGGCTCACCAGTCCCACTTTTCACACGCAGCTCTGACGGCCGCACTGGTCTAGTCCAGCTGCCTCATTCAGCGGTTGAGGAGCTGAGGCCTGGCCTGGGGACCCGGCGTCTGCAGGATTCACAGCTCTTCGGCAGCAGACCTGGGACGGGAGCCCAGATGTGCCAAATGCCTGCTCCCTGCTGCCTCCCTTAAAGATAGCCAGAGGCTACAAAACGTTCTGGCTACCAGACAGCCACGAAATGCTAGAAAAGGCCGCTTCTTAACGTTCTGTGGTCCCAGCTGCTGGGGCACCAGCTGGTTTGGTTATCCTGATTCAGAAAAGAAAAGAAAGGCCAGCGCCGTGGCTTAACAGGCTAATCCTCCCCCTTGCAGTGCCGGCACACTGGGTTCTAGTCCCGGTTGGGGCACCGGATTCTATCCCGGTTGCCCCTCTTCCAGGCCAGCTCTCTGCTATGGCCCGGGAAGGCAGTGGAGGATGGCCCAAGTCCTTGGGCCCTGCACCCGCATGGGATACCAGGAGAAGCTCCTGGCTTCAGATCAGCACGATGCGCCGGCCGCAGCGGCCATTGGAGGGTGAACCAACGGCAAAAAGGAAGACCTTTCTCTCTGTCTCTCTCTCTCACTGTCCACTCTGCCTGTCAAAAAAAAAAAAAAAAAGAAAAGAAAAGAAAGATAAAGGCCAGTGAACTGGTGAATGCTATCTAACTAACACGGTTGCCCCTTTACAAACCGCTAAACTTGATCTCTTGTGAGAGCAGTCCCTTTGAAAGGCTTCTTTGCTTTTGTTTTCCTCTCTTATAGCCTTGGTTAAATTCAGATACCTGGGGAAAAAACAGAAACCAAAGAGCGGCACAGTAAGCCCTCTCCCACTGTGACGTGCGCTCACCCGCTACAGTGGGGTCGCTCACTCAGCTGCGACTACTCGGCCACGTGGCTTTGTCATCGTTAAATGTGTCCCCCTTCCCTTTCAGGGCCACGGCTATCTTGGCATATTTGCCGCAGGAACTCCTAGGCACGTCATGTTATGAATATTTTCACCAAGATGACATAGGGCATCTTGCCGAATGTCACCGGCAAGGTAAGCGGCGCGGGAGAGAAGGCCTGAAGTGGGAGGCGTCCCCTGCTTCCAGCCTGGTCCCTGTGACCTGGCAGGAGCCTGCCCCGGTGTGGGAGGCAGGCAGGGCTGAGAGGGAGGCAGGCCACGCCCAGGCACTGCTCAAGCCCCTGGCGGCTGCCCCGCCCCTGACCACGTGGCAGTGAGGGTGCATCTTGTTCAGAGTGTTTGTGCAGATCCTGTAAGCTCCGTACGGCCCAGGCCCATCTGAGTGTCTTTTCCGAAGAAGCCGGCCTGGCCTCCTGCGCCGTCTTTCTAACTAGCGTGTGGCATGTTTGCAGCCCTGAGGGAGAAGCCAGGGTCAACCCCTGCCTTGGCGGCATCTCTACCAGACCCAGTGCCTTCGCCTCAGGGGCCCCTTCTATCACACACCTGCTGGGATGTGGGCTCAGGCCCGGCGCCTACCTGGGGACCCGACACAGACTCCCAGCAGGTCTTCCTGCTCCTGCTCACCCCCGCTCCATCTTCTGTAGTGATCCCATTTGTCCTGGGCACGTCTCAGCCCTGCTGAAAACCCTGCAGCCCAGCTGCCTCTGACAGGCTTTGGAATCCAGGCCCTCTCACTGCCTCAGTTTCCCCCCATCCATGCCTGCAGGGGCGTTGCTGCAGCCACGCTGCCAGTCCCCGGGGCCCTGCCCCGCCAGGCCCTGCTATATCTGCTCACTCCCCGAGGGCAGGAGTCACATCCTGTCTCCTTCTGCGGCTCCCGTGCTTGGCCCCTGCAGGGCACTCATGGGTGTTTGCCGCCTGCGGGATTGGGGCTCAAGCAGGCGGGTGGCCTCCCTCCAGCCCGGGTCTCCATAGCTGTGGCAGGTGCTGCGCTGCCTGCAGGCCCCGTGGCTCCTGCTTCTCGCGCTGGCGTTCAGCTGAGAGCAGACCCCGGTCAGGTGTGTAGGCTGCAGGCGCTCCTTCCCTGGAGCCGTCCTCTCACAGGTTCCCAGAAACTGTGCCAGACTCACGAATGAAGTGAGACTCCGTGCTGGACCCTCGGGGCAGCCTGGAGTGCCAGCTCCTGGCTGACCAGGGAGATGGTGCCGGAGCCTGGGGCTGGGTGTCCTAGTGAACGCTCCACTGTTTCCAAGGAGACGGTATGGAGAGTTTTTTGTTTTCTTCCTGTCTTTTCAGTTTTACAGACAAGAGAAAAGATTACAACCAACTGCTATAAATTTAAAATCAAAGATGGTTCTTTCATCACACTACGAAGTCGATGGTTCAGTTTCATGAACCCCTGGACCAAGGAAGTAGAATACATTGTCTCCACCAACACGGTTGTTTTGTAAGTAGTCTTCCCCCGGACCCAGGGTCTCCTGCTCCTTAGCTGAGAAGGGGCATCCAGGCAACAGCCAGGATCAGCTCCATCCGTGCCACCTTGCTAATACCTGTGACCCCTCCAGAGGGGTTGTTGGAAGCAGACTAGCTTTGGTGCTCACCCCCTGCAGGCCCTGGCTTGGGTGGAACTGCTCCAGGAAGCAGCAACACAGCCTTCCAGAAAGAGCAATCAACCTTGGGGTTCATCAGGCCCCGCGGCGGTGCATCCTCCTGGGCTGTTGTGGAGGGAGGGGGTTGACAACCCACAAAAGGCTCCCACAGGCCTGCGCTGAGCCGGGCCTCCATCCTCCCTCAAAGCCTGCCGCCTGCCGGGTGAGCAGGTGGCGGCGGGAAGGCACCTGCGCCTCATACCTCGTCCCCACGGTGCCCGACCTCCACCTGTGCTGAGAGCCGAACTGGGGTGGGGGCGGGGCCGGTGAGCTGCACACAGCTGGCAGGTGCGGAGGGGTCCACAGCGGTGGTGGCAGTCAGCCGGCACAGCCACCGCCTCCACGACACTGTGTCCCCCAGGCAGGCAGTGAGGCCAGCGGCTGCAGTGCTGTCCGTTGTGTTATCAGACAGCAGGGCGACCTGTCAGCCACTCAGACACTTCATTTTCCGGCCTGTCCAGGTCCACAGTGGACAAGGACACCAGGCTGAGGGGACAGGTGCGCGGCTCTGAGCAGGCCTGACTCACATTTGCTTATCGATGCGATGTTCACAGAGCCAGCGTCCTGGAAGGCGGGGACCCAGCCTTCCCGCAGCTCACGGCGTCCCCGCACAGCGTGGACAGCGTGCTGCCCTCCGGAGAAGGTAACTGTACTGCCGGGGCGCCGGGGCTCGCCCAGGAGATGCTGCTTGGGGCTGCCAGGGCGCAGGCTCGCTGTCCTCGTGCGCTGTGCCCCAGGGGCGCCTTTGAGGGGGCGCTGTGCTGATGGGACACTGTCGTCTGTCTGCTGAGCCTGGAACGCTGAGAACTCTCTGTTGCGCTTCCGGAGGCTGCCTGGACCCCGGAGACCCTTGAAAGAGCAACTCCCTTGCTCTTCGTGTGCTTTGCTCCCGAGCTGCCCAGTGGCTGTGACGTGGAGTGCGGTTGGTGACTGTCGCTATGGGCAGTGTGTGCCACACCCAGCGGGCTCCTCCCTCCAGGGCTCGGGCCACTGGCCCGCGGCGTTCAGTACAGTAACAGCTGTACCTTGTTGCCTCGGCGTGCTGTAGGCTGTACTGTCTCGGTTTGTGTGAGTTCCTCTGTGATGTTTGCCCAGCAATGGAATCACTTAGCAACGCATTCTTCCGGGGGCATCCTCCTCGTTAACTCATGGATGACAGTAGTTCATTCTCCGAGCCGTGAGCTTTCTAATAACCCAGATCTCACTCAGTGCATCCTCTGGGTTAAGACCCATGCTAATCCTTTCCCCCTTGTGGATAGTCTAAAATATGCTGGTGTGGCATCCAGCGCCCTCGTGATCTGATGGGTACTGGACACTCCAGTCTGATGTCTAATGTCCTATCACCACTCCTAAACTCCTTGCGTTAGCGTCCCAAGTTCCGCCCTGTCTCGGCGCTCATGTGCATGTTGGCCGCTGCGCCTGGAATGCTTCCTGCACCTGCTCATCGCTCTGCCAAGCTCGCTCATCCTCGTCTCTAAGATTCGGCCCAGTGAACCTCTTGCAGAAAGCTGCCCCGGGCCCTGCTGCATGCTTGCCTGGTAGCCTTATCACACCGTGGCTGCAGCCATCCTTCATCTTGCCTGGCTCCCCGAGGGTAGGGACCCCCGTGCATCTCTCTCATCCTGGCGCATAGCACTGCGCCAAAGGAATCGGCTGCTTCCCGCCCTAACCGGGGCCTCTGGTCCTGGGAGGAAGCGTGACCCTTCCTGTTGGAATGCCTTTTTCTGGTGAGCTGTGGTGGTCACATCTCACGGCATAGCCCTGATGGTGAACTGGTTGTAACACGTCGTGGTATTTCTTCCTCAGCTTTCCCCTTTCCCACTCTGATTCCTTTGTTGTAGGTGGCCCAAAACGGACCCACCCCACTGTTCCCGGGATTCCAGGGGGAACCCGGGCTGGGGCAGGAAAAATAGGTCGAATGATTGCCGAGGAAATCATGGAAATCCACAGGCAAGTAACACTTCGTAGCTGCTTTCTGACAGCAGCAGCTGTCCAGCGGGCCAGTTTGGCGGGGGTGTGTTCTGCAGTGTCCGCAACGTCCGGGTTGTCACAGCTGGGTGGAAGGCTGCTGCTCACTCTCCAGGGGATAGAGCACAGGGGGCCGTTTGCTGAGCGCCCCATGGCACATGGGACCACAGCCCAGAACCCGTCGGTCCAAAGTGTCAGTAGTGAGGCTGCCTTAAATAAAGAAGCTACATGAGATAGACCGAAGCAAAAGGGGGTTCGTGGGGAGGCTTTGTGTCTGACTCGGGGCTTCCCTTGAGGACGGGACTACAGGAGTGGAGTGGGCAGTCGCTGCTTCTGATCGAGAGGCTGCCTAGGGTCAGTGGCAGAGACCGAGGAGATGAGCCAGCATGAGAGGCAGCTCTCTCAGACTTCCTTCCATTGTGAGAGCGGAGACCGAAGCTGCGCCCTGCCCCCGCCCCGCAGCTGAGTCCTGGGCCTGCCTCTCCCGGGTCCTGTTTTAGGAAGCTCATTTTGTCCTCTTGGTCTCTGTCTCCCAAGGAGTGCAGAGAACTCAGGCAAGTTCCAGGAACACTGACAGTGAGTGCTCCAAAACTGATAATTAAATCCAAGTCTTTAAAAGCAGTCAGTAGGCGGAAGCAGTTATTATAAATCCATCTGAATCTGGGGGAATGGAGAGCGTGGTAACCAGATAGTTAGAGATGCAGCCTGAAAGGAACGTAATCATAGAAAAAGGGGGCAAATGATGAATGTGCCTTGCTGTACTGCATGAATTCTCTCCAAAGCGGAGGCTAGCCTGTTTCCTGGGGGCCAGGGGCTCCTGCCCCGTATGTAGCAGTTCTGCTCCCACCTCCAGGAGGAGACACGCAGGTCGTGTGCAGTACAACAGGGCTGAGGGCCACATGAAGCCCTGTGTTTTGTGTGAGGCCATCCGAGAACAGTCTCAGAGCCCTTGATCTCAGGATCTCAATCTTTATATTAACAGGAAAAGGAGGGGAGTGTGGGGGCTGAAGCAAGCAACGCAGGGCCTTAGGCCAGGTTTGCAATGACAAAGGTGTTCCCTCGAAAAAAAGGCAGGCATAGGTTTTTTAAAAATAATTTTTAAGATGTATTTATTTGAAAGGCAGAGTGACAGAGAGAGAGGCTGGGGGTGGGGATGCGAGGGGAGAGACGGGTCTTCCACCTGCTGGTTCACTCCCGAAATGACCTCAATGTCCTGGCTTAGGCCAGGCTGAAACCAGGAGCCAGAAACTCCATCCAGGTCTCCCACGGATGTGCAGTGGCCCAAGTATGTGGGCCACTTCCGCTGCTTTCCCAGGTGCGTTGGCAGGGAGCTGGATCAGAAGCCGAGCAGCCGGGATCCGGAGCGGCCCTTCAGTGTGGGATGCTGTTTCTCAAGCAGCAGCTTACACTGCTGCGCCCGGTGCCGGCCCTGACGGCAGGCATGCTCTTGCGTAGGCTGGGAGTGGCACCTTCAGGGTCAAGAAACAGGCCATCCGAGTGGGCTCTGTCCAGGAAACAGCCACAGAGCTGTGATGGGAGATGAAGAACCCTAAGAAATGATAGTGAGCAGATGAAAATGCTAAGAGCCCCTTCATTGCAGGGTGCCGAGCGAGGGCCCAGAATGTGTTGGGCATGTGGAGGTTGCACTGGGAGAGGGCGGGCGTGACTGATAACCCAGGAATGAGCCCTCGATGATGCTGTCAGCAGAGAAATCACCGATCTAAGAGCTAAACGTTGAAAGAAGGAATGATGGAAATCCTATGCTGGGGAACCTGGGAAGCCGTGCTTGTGCAGATGTAAGGAGGTACAGACAGGAGAAACTGAGCAGCTTTTTAGGAAGCAATGAGTAGTGCACAGGTATGCAGGGAGGACACGGTATATAATTCTATGCTGGTTTTGAGGAGTTTATAGTCGAGGACAGGGAAAACCTACAAATCTAGACAGCTAGCAGTACAGGCCAAGAGCCAAAAGACCGGTGCGCAGTGGAGTGCTCCCCAGATGGCCCCAGCGCCGCGTCAGTCCATGCAGGAGCCGAGTCCGATGGTCGCGTGGCGGACCCCACGTCAGCCTGAGAGTTCATGTGGATTTACAGGCTGAGCCTGCGAGCTGCCACGCTGGCTGGGGAAGGCCTGGTCCCGTTTTCCATCAGCTGCCCTAGAAGGCTGCTATTTCACTACTGCTAATTCTACGGCTGTGACCACCAGCACTGCTACTTTGTGGGTGTGGCTGTGCCCCCCTGGCCTGTTCCCACTCCGTTTAGCTAGTGTTACTGTTCATAGGGAGGAGAGATCATTTGCTGTGGGTTCCAGCTCATCATATCAAAGATGAAGTTTGAGCTTCTAAGGTCTCCATTCATCTGAATCTGTGAGGAAATACAACTGCTACTCACTCTAAATTCAGGAGCCTGAATCTAGACTCCAACCCAAGGGCTTTGTCAGTGAAACGCCTGCTACAGGTGCCTGCAGAACGCATCCCGTGTCTGTAAATAAGCTTTCCCGAAGCATCGCTGTGCTCATGCAGGCAGAGCAGCAGTGACAGAGACCTTAGGGCCGACAGGGCCTCAAATAGGTACTACCTGGCCCTACCGAAACACCTGCCCACTCCTAATCTAGATCTTCATTCTCCCCTTACCCTTACTCCTTAACAACACACACACACTGCACCGAAATAAGGTTAGTATCACTAACTCTTCTCTCTCCGGCAGGATAAGAGGGTCATCACCTTCCAGCTGTGGCTCCAGCCCGCTGAACATCACAAGTACACCTCCCCCTGATGCCTCCTCTCCAGGAGGCAAGAAGGTAAGGCCCAGGACTCAGGCCAGGCAGCCTCGAGCCCAGACGCTCACAGGTAGGGAGCAGGGTAGAGATTTAGTCGTTACTGACACAAGTGGCTTTTGTCCTAGAAGTGAATGCATCTCCAAAGGTGGGTACAAAGTAACAGTGGTGGAGCCAGGGAGGCCTGGGCCTGCTCACATCCTCAGAGGACTGAGTCCATGTGAATGAGGAGAGGCAGAAAAGACATTCTAAGGAATTCTGCAGTCCATTGGCTGAGGGAGCAATTCTAGAGTTCCTACGAGGGTAGGATTAGAGTGCCTCACGTAGGGAAGCGTCTGACTCTCGGAGTTTTCAAGGGAGAAAATATGCCTGGTGAGGAGCTAAACACAGCAGTGGCACAGCTGTGTACTTTGGAATTCTAGCCATGTTTTCCAGCTGCAGAATACTTGGGGTCTACTGCTTGGGTTCCTCATGATGTGACAGCATTGGCCACCAGCCCTCACAAAGAGCTGGCTAGAAGTATGCACTGTAAATAAGGTTAGAAACCACTCACCTTTCACCTTTGTCAGAGAATTTGCAAGCCTAGGTCCATGTTAATTGAGAGCCATAAATCTATTTCTAGTGTCCAAGTCAATATAGGTTAGGGCAGCCCAAGGGCTAGCACCTTAGGACATCTTATCCTATTTCCGCAAACACTTGAGGGCACAGGGTAGGGGAGAATACTAGGATTTACATGGGAGGGCTCCTAGGGTACAAAGTATATATAAAGCCATGGCAGGGTATTCAAAACTGGACTCCTCCGAGGAGCAGGTTACCAGGAGCTACCGTGTTACCAGGTGAGATGAGTTTTGGGGGGAAGGGCAAGACTTCTGCTTCTACCAGGGCAGTTTTACCTCTACTTTCTGTGAATCTTCTACAGGTGTTTATAATTGAAAAGGATTTGGTTCCCCCCACAAAGTTGAAAGAACACAATCAAATTCAGACAGACCTGGGTTTGAAGCCTGGCTTTGCTAGTTATGTGGCCTTGTATAACTTCTAAGTCCCAGTCTTCTTTCTATTGGGGCTGATACTGGTTAGGGCCATCAGCATCCTTGTAGAAGTCGTTTATTACGAAACAGTGTAGTGCAAGTGCCTGGCCCTTGGTAATGATTCAGAAAACGGCACTAGATTAAGGTGGGCCTGGTATCCTACCCACTGCTTGTTGGCTGTGCTGTTATATACCCTAGGTCCTTTCTCCATGTTGGATCCATCGTCTTGTTGGGGTAGCCTGTCTCTGCATCTCAGCTTTGATTTTAAAAGGTTACTGTTGCAGTGGATGCTTAAATATCACTCTGAGAGCTTTTATGCAGTCTCATTTCTTCTCACAACTTTTGCAATTCAGGTTCCCCAGCATTTAATAAGCAGGGCCTCAAAACTACAATCCAGGTCTCAAGACAGAATTCTCATTCTTTTCACATCAACAACTGCCAACAATAAAAAAGATGTTCTCTGTATCATAAAGCCCCAAGTATTTTTGAGGCATTTGTTAATTTATTTTTTTATTTTGTATAATTTGGCAGGTCCAGAAATGAACCAGTTAGCCGGGAGTTGTTTCAGTCAGGATCAAGCTAAAAAAGAGGAGGTTCAGTTGGCCTCCGCAGGTCCTAGGACATCCAGAGGCACTAAGGCCAGTTCACCAAGGGGATGGAGAGTGTACCTCAAGACCATTTCATGGGTCTGCAAGATCAAAGCTAATTTCATAATAATGCCAAAGCATTAAATTTTTTTGGCATTGTATTGTATACATCAACAGTGCAGAAGCAATGTTGGGTAAGACTACTGGCGTATTTGCAAAAATGAGGGCAGTGGTGCCAAACTGTACTACCAGTCATTGTATTCTTCACCACAGACTCACAATAAAAATACTTTAAAAGCCAGTTTCATTTAAGAATGACATTAATAAAGCACTAAGAGTCTTGCAAGTGCTTGTTGTGCATACTAGAGTATGACAGTGGCTCAACTACCTACTGTCTGTTTATAGGATAGCATTTCTACCATGGTGAACTGTGGCTATTCAGAGTAGTTAGCAAGCATTTCTTTTTTTTTCTTTTAATGGATGCAGTAAACCTGTCCCTTAAAGGAAAACAGCTGATAACATTTGTTGCCAATGATAAAATATGAGCTTTCAAGTAAATATTGGAATTTTTAGAAAACCTGTATCTGACTTGGAGCTTGACAGCTTCTCAAAACTCAAAAGATATTTCTGATGAGATAGGTGGTACGAACACTGGCAATGTGTTGCTACTGAGTTATGTAATGTATCAACATCTGAAAGATAGATATAAATCAGTGAATGCATAACTCAGTGGTCTCTAAATGACCAATGCAAGATCTTCCAGAATCATCCAAGGATTAAAAAAAAAAGTACATCCAAAATGCCAAGCTACACCAAAACCCTTGAACAGAGTACAGAGAATTCATTATTAGGTTGCAGATTCCATACTGCAACTAATCTTTAAGAAACTTCCATGTGTCAAGTTCTCTCTATACAGACTGAATGTAGAAACAGGAGACTCTAGTTTAGTTAACCCTAAAGTTAGACTTGTAAAAATGTAAAATTTGTAACAGTCCTTTCACTAATGTTTTGTTATTGTTTAGGAAAACTTAGTTCTTTATTAAAATGCTATTCATTATCCAGTGTTAATATGTAATGAATGGGCTTATTGTGTTTCAAAAATCTCTTGGTTTTAATGTCAACTATGGTAAAAATTGACACACAACCTACATAAACTTCTGTGGGATTCTGAATACATTTTAAGAATGTAAAGGGATCCCTAGATCAAAAAGTTGAACTGTGGAGATAGAAAAGTTGTAACGCCACCTACTGGCAAGGCCTGAAATCACTGCTTCTGCAATCCAGCACCGAACTGTTTCCTTACCGCTATCCAAATACTTCTGGAAGAATGCTCTTCTGCGAGACTCAGGCAGAGAAAGGAACCTTGTGGGGTAGGGTGGGATTCTGAGACAGCATTCCTTTGAGGTGCAGCAGTGATACTCTTCAGTGGCCTTGCTTAAGAACTTAAACCAGAAATGACTGATGTTGGCACTTGCAGTATACCTGTTGCTCAAAGATTTACTTTAGGTGTTGTGTTGTTCATTTGTGACTCCAAACTGATTATTCTTCAGTAACATCTGTTGCTATGTTTAAGATGTCTTATTCCCTTACCAGAGGTACTGCCCAGCTGGCTCACTGAACTTCATGAAATATGTGAACATGATCCCAGGTGGTTGAATTCTCTAGGGGTTTATTCAGCTGTGACTTTACCTGAATCAAATGCAGAGAGTAGTCTGGAGGGAGAGATTTTCATTTTATTGTGACTATTCCTAAAAGTTCCTTGTTTAAAATCATCCAATAGGACACTGAAGCCATTTGAAGCTCCCCCAACTTCCTCTTTCCAATATACTTCATTTTCTTGGTGATACTGCACGTGATATTGATTCAAAGTTTCATTTAAGAGTGGAAAACTTCTGGGGCTGGTGGTGTGATGTAGCAGGTGAAGCTGCTGAATGCAATGCCAGACACTAGCATCCCATATTGGAGTCCCAGTTCAAGTCCTGATTTCTCTGCCTCCAGTCCAGCTTCCTGCTAATGCACCTGGGAAGGCAGCAGATGGCCCAATTGCTTGGACTCCTTTCCCCCGACATGGGAGGTCTGGGTGGAATTCTTGGCTTTGGCGAGACCCAGATTTGGCTGTTGTAGGCATTTAGGGAGTGAACCAGTGGATGGAAGATATTTCTCTCTCTCTCTCCTGTCACTTTTTATTTATTTGAAAGAGTGTGTGGTGTGAAAGAATGAATGTAAAACTTCATATTTTCCCCCTTTTCATTGTAGATTTTAAATGGAGGGACTCCAGACATTCCTTCCAGTGGCCTATTACCAGGTCAGGCTCAGGAGAACCCAGGTTATCCATATTCTGATAGTTCTTCTATTCTTGGTAAGTGGCATTATTATTCATTTCTGTTGTAATGAGCTTGCAGAAAATCTGGCATAAAGTCACCTGTCAGACTGAATTTTACAAAAGAAACTAGCTGTAGATAAAGTCAAGAACAAGGTAAAGATTTGTCCTTAATGTGTTGTCCAATGTGAAGTAATGCTATAACTAGTACTGAAACCGTATTTTACACTGTTTCTGTGTGGGTGCAAACTGATGAAATCTTAATATATACTAAATCGATCTACTGTATATAAAGATAATTGTAAATGAATCTTGATGTGAATGGAATGGGAGAGGGGAGGGGTGTGAGTGGGAGGGAAATCATGTGGGGGGGAAGCCATTGTAACCCATAAACTGTACTTTGGAAATTTATATTTACTAAATAGAAAAAAATTTTTTTTCACATTAAAAAAGGTAAAGATTTGAAATTTAAATCTGAGTAGACTTTAACGGTAGAGTTTGGTGGGGATCTAGGTTTGTTCCTAGCACTTCCTAAATCTAAACATGTTTGGTTTCTGTTGAATCACTGACCAATCTGCCTCCTCCCACAGGTGAAAATCCCCACATAGGCATAGACATGCTAGACAACGACCAAGGCTCGAGTA
Organism: Lepus europaeus; assembly: GCF_033115175.1. Classification (NCBI taxonomy): domain Eukaryota; kingdom Metazoa; phylum Chordata; class Mammalia; order Lagomorpha; family Leporidae; genus Lepus; species Lepus europaeus. The sequence continues at coordinate 51,837,529 of NC_084833.1, read as the reverse complement.
GTCCCAGTAACGATGAAGCAGCAATGGCCGTCATCATGAGCCTCTTGGAAGCAGACGCTGGGCTGGGCGGCCCTGTTGACTTTAGCGACTTGCCATGGCCGCTGTAAACACTACATGTTGCTTTGGCAACAGCTACAGTATCAAAGTGCATTACTGGTGGAGTTTTACAGTCTGTGAAGCTTACTGGATAAGGAGAGAACAGCTTTTATGTGCTGACTTCATAAAAGCCATCTCAGAGCCATTGATACAAGTCAATCTTACTATGTGTAACTACAGACAAAGTGGAACTAAGCCTGCTCCAGTGTTTCCTCATCATTGATTATTGGGCTAGCTGTGGATAGCTTGCATTAATTGTATATTTTGGATTCTGTTTGTGTTGAATTTTTTAATCATTGTGCACAGAAGCATCATTGGTAGCTTTTATATGCAAATGGTCATTTCAGATGTATGGTGTTTTTACACTACAAAAAAGTCCCCCATGTGGATATTTCTTATACTAATTGTATCATAAAGCTGTTTATTCTTCCTTGTAAGAATCCTTTACTATAAATATGGGTTAAAGTATAATGTATTAGACAGTTAAATATTTTTAATAAATGTTTCCCTTGTTCTATATATCCTGCTCCATTTCAAACGATAAGAAAAAAATCCAGTCCTGGAATACAGAGGCTTGTCAGTTCTCACAGTGGGTGTTTAAGGGTGACAATTTGTGCTAATGTCACTTGCAATGCCTTTCTGGACAACACTTCTGGGACTTCATTTCCCAGGCTACAAGTGTAGCTCTATTGTCAACTAAATTTTCAAACTGTTTGCAGATTTAATTTATGCAAGGCCAAAAATGTTACTGCTTAGAAATTCTGAATCCTGAGTTTAGAAAGTCAAGGTTAGATGTGATACACTGGCTTCTCTGATGCTACTTGCAGTCTACATTCATCAGCTTTTCATCCCTGTAACAATACCTGAGAGGCTTGTTTCGACTCATGGTTCAAGATCAGGCGGCCCCACTGGTTCAGCCATCCGGTGAGGCCAGAGGACAGCAATGGCTGAGCACATGTAGACAAAGGATTGCATGAGGAGCCAGGAAGCAGAGTGACCAAGTTGGTTTTGATAACCAGGCCTCTTCTGAGCGCATGCCAATAGACTGGATTATGCTTCTCGTCTTCTTGGTACCACTAACATAAGACCTTGGAGTCCAGAGGTTACAAAATATGGTTGTGTGGCTTCAAACATGAAGTGGCCCCTGACCCAAAGCACTGAAATATTTCTGATTCTGGCCGCAGAATATTTCAAATAGAATTTTCATGAATCACATGCTCAAGAGAGCAGCACAGCTGAAAGCTCAGCTCTAGTGTAAAAGTGCCTCATCGCACATATTCCAAGTTAGAGCTCCTTGAGCTACTATTTGCTTTCTGGTTACATTTACACCAACAAGACAGGACATCTGCTAATTGTGCAACTAAAAATCTGGTCACAGAGGTTATAAAGTTGGTCAGAAACCTTAAAACAATGGAATTTTATTGATGAAAAAACTCAAGTTTACAATCATTTAGTAAATGAAGAGCAAACACTTCATTTTCCTATCCCAAACTCTCAAAAGTATTAGTAAATAAATATCTGTGAACAGATTAAGGGTAAGGCAAACTGGATCATAAACCACCTCTGCTGTTCACTCCTTGCATGTGACTCACTGAGAGGGTGAAATGGCACTGGAGAAAAGTGAACAGGTAAGACGTGGGCACTGACTCATCCTAATCACCCAAATAAGCCCAAGATAAATACTCATTTTTTGCTCATCATGGGCAGCAAACTATACACATCTTACTGAAGGAATACTTTGATAGAAGCACTTATTTAAGTTATATTGTGCATCACAACTAGAAAATGGCTTGAACAGTTCCATTTGACCACCATTTATAAAGTGCAACTATATAATATTCTGCATTTTATCTGGGGTATAACAAATACCAATCTGAAAAGACTGAAAGTACCCCAGCTGCCAATTTTGACCACTTCTGAAAAGACCTAGATGTGTGAAAAAGGACTGTCCCCATACAAAGAACCAATTTCACAAACCTACTGGTAAACAAAACATTTATGTAACTGGAACCTCAAGATGCTAGAGTTGTACTCACTTAAGAAAACCATTCAGCTACCTTTGGTCTTTGAAAAAGCCTACATTGCAATATGCTAGACGTTATGTGCATCTTACAATGAAGAGTGGCCCTGCAGTGCAGAATGAGGAGAGTACAACGTCACTGTGAAGAGTAGCATGCTATGGTTTCATGGAACATCAGCATCACAGCATTGGATTCTGTGCCTCAGGATCGAGGTCATTGCTGCCAGACGGGGGATGCATAGGGAGAATATCCAGCTCATCCACTTGGGGAGTTGGGTGCATGACTACCAGCTGGTCTTGGGGAATGTCTGCAGCAGCTGCTGCAAGGTTAGTGATCGATTTGCTCTTCACACACTGAAAGTCTACATGCCGACTCTTTCCTTCTTCCTTCTCCCATGACATTCGGATAAAGGGTCTTTGGACATAGTTGTAAATCACTTCTGGGCGACCTCCAGGCCTTTTCTTTACTTTTTCTTTGTAGGTAGGGTAACCTGAGAAAAGAAAAGTTTTAAAAACTTAGGATCCCTCACCCAACTTAGCCTCTGAAAGCTTTTCTGCTGCAGATCCTGAACACTCACAAATGAAAACAAAGAAGGAAAACCAACATTCTATCCACTTCATCAAGAGTTCAAGAGCCAGGAACTAAAATCCTGATGTGATTCACAAAACCTGTCACCTTCTCATTTACTCAGTACACCAACCACCGAAAAACATGCTTCAAGTGGAGGTATGAAGGGGATGGGTCCCCAGTACAGTGACATATGATCTACAGAGATCCTGCACTCCAGCTGTGTATCCGTAATATCCCCAAACCATTCTCTTCCCAGAACGATCTGGCCTAAATGCCTAACCACAGTAGCTTTCTCATTTCCTTAAACCTAAGTCTCATCATCATTATATTGCTCTGAGTATTTTGTTGTTGCTGTTAAATGACAAAGTTATTCAGGTGGTTCCAGATAATTCTGTACCTGGGTCAGCAAGGTTAATATTTTAACCTGTATCACTTCAATATTACTATTCTCAACAAAAGTAGCCATCCCTGATTAATTATACATTCTCCTATTGGATTTTAATCACTGAAAAGTAGCAACTGGTAAGGACAATCTTAGTTTTGGAAACATTCCAATTAATTACCAGTAAGACAGTTTTTCCATAGATTTGCCAGTTCTCAGAAACTAATCACAAGCGCCTGCCCTCCTTTCTACAAGCTAGAATTTCTAGTTTGGACCAGGGATTGACAAACATTTTCTATAGTCAGGCAGTAAATGTTTCAAGACTTGTGAGCCACTATTGAAACTATTCAACTCTGCCCATGTAAAGTAACAAATACATAAATAAGTGAGCAAGAATACATCCCAAGAGTCAGCACTGTGACACAAGATTAAGCCACCACCTGCATCCCCTATGGGCACCAGTTTAAGTCCTGGTGCTCCACTTCCAACCCAGCTCCCTGCTAATGCACCTGGGAAAGCAGCAGAAGATGGCCCAAGTACTCAAGCCCCTGCTACCCACGTGGGAGACCTGGATGAAGCCCCTGGTTCCTGGCTTCGGCCTGATTGTAGTCATTAGGGGAATGAATTAGCTGACAGAAGATCTCTCTCCTCCCCCCACCCACTTTCCTAACTCTGCCTTCCAAATAAAATAAATATTTTTTAAAATAATATGTTCCAATAAAATTTTATTTAAAAAGGTTTTTTTTTTTTTTTTTTGATTTTGGCTTATGTGCCAACTTAGACCATTTTACTATCAGAAAAAAAAATAGGCCTCACATAGTAAGGGTTCAATTAATGATAAATGCAAAAGGATGTATGTAGGTATTACTGACAGTAGTATATTTAGCCCTGTATGGAGTGTGGGGGATGCATAAGACTAAAAAATCTTGTGAAGATCTATATACCATCTGCATTTAGGGCAGCACCAGCGATTAGAAAGGTCTCCATCTCTATTCTCTTGTCCTTGATTACTCCTGGACAATTAGAAAGTCTTTAAAATTCCCATTTCATTCATTGTATTTACTTCCCAATTTTTCCTCCACACAGAATCACCATCCTAGACAAATGTGATCATGTGTATCCTAGCAGAAAACTACCACTGGCTTCCCCATACTTCAAGAGAAGTTCTGTACTCCTTAAATAGCATATGAAGTTTTTTAAAAACCTATTTTCAATCTACTTAACCTCATCTGTCCTGCTACACTCCCTCTAACCCTAGAACTCTCAAATATACTGGCCATGTTAATCTTTCACTTTCTCTAAATATGCCTAGGTGCGTTCAGACATACTGCTGCCTTGCTTCCTCTCACACCTTTCACTCCTACAGCTCCAACCTCTTTTCTCCTCCCTTAATGTTTTATATTAAGGCTCCCCCCAGAGTAAATAATTTGCTCCTCATGTTCCATAGCATTTCCACTATGCCATTAAATTGTAACAATACCTATGTCATTAAACTGTAATTCTTTACATGTCTGTCTCACCTTAACAGAGGGTTCCTACACGGCAAAGGCAGGTGTTTCCCTGGAACCCAGCACAGTGCCTGATAATATTGCAGGCACCAAATACCTGAGCAAATTGTAAACTATCAGGACATAGCAGTTTCAAATGATACCCACTTCCTGCATAGCCACCTGATTTGGAAAACAAAAATCAACTTTGTGCCTGGCTTGCAGATTCACCCATCTATTTACTCAGCAAGCAATGATTTAGCAGCTCCTGCATCAAAGATGTATACACCAAGGTGCTGCCTTAAAGGCTTTTATAATCTACTGGATAAAATTTGTCCATCAAAAGAACATCCCAAATAGCCAATTACACACCTAAGAGAAAATGTGAAGACAGAGGCGTAGGTATAAGAATTCAGAAAAAGAATGAAATTTTAAAGGGCTAAACTTAAACTTACAGCTCTGTTCAAAGTCTTAGGCAAAGAACTTTCTACTGAACTCAAGACAAGGCTCCGAATGTTAGGAATAAGGCCATATTAGCAAACCCCTGCAGTCCTAAACTGCCTTTGAAACTCTAAGTTAGAATGTTTTTTTAAGATTTTATTTATTTATTTGAAAGGTAGAGTTACAGACAGTGAGAGGGAGTGACAGAAAGGTCTTCTGTCCACTGGTTCACTCCTCCAAATGGCAGCAATGGCTGGAGCTGTGCCAATCCGAAGCCAGGAGCCAGGAGCTTCTTCCAGTCTCCCACACCGGTGCAGGGGCCCAAGGACTTGAGCCACCTTCTACTGCTTTCCCAGGCCATAGCAGAGAGCTGGATTGGAAGAGGTGCAGCTGGGACTAGACTAGAACCGGTGCCCATATGGGATGCTGGCGCCGCAGGCATAAGATTAACCTACTGCGCCACAGCGCTGGCCCCAGAAACTAAGTTAGAATTTTTTAATTAAAGGCTTAATTCAACTCATCTCTAATGATTAAGTGTGTAAAGGCCACATCCTTCATTATAAGATTAAGCAGTTCCTTTGTGGGATATTATTTTAACACCATAAGAATGTTCAACTTCCCATTAAATATTACCTAACAATTTTTAAATACTAGTTGAAAAATCTTTCCTGAGTCAGTAGTTTCATTAGCGAATTGCAAAATCATTATTTTCTAATTCTGTCCTTCTTTTTACATTCATAAGCTAGTATCCTTCAGTAAAGTTGAGTTTTTCCCTTTATCAAATGAGGCCATTTGGTTATTCAAAACTATTTTTATTTGTAGGGGCCGGCGCTGTGGTGTAGCCTGCAGTGCTGGCATCCCATATGGGTGCCGGTTCGAGTCCCGGCTGCTCCACTTACGATCCAGCTCTCTGCTATGGCCTGGGAAAACATTAGAAGATGGCCCAAGTCCTTGGGCCCCTGTACCCACAAGGGAGACCCAGAAGAAGCTCTGGGCTCCTGGTTTCAGATCAGTGCAGCTCTGGCCCTTGCAGCCAAATGGGGAGTAAACCAGCAGATGGAATACCTCTCTCTCTCTCTGCCTCTCCTTCTCGCTCTGTGTAACTCTGACTTTCAAATAAATAGAAATAATTTTTTAAAAGATTTATTTGTTAAGAGGAAGAAACCTGTTGAAGTTTCAGTGGGAACCAATAGCAGAACCAGGACTTGAATCATGTCTCCAATTTTTGAGTCTCAATAGTTTTGAAATATTAACTGAATATGCCTTAAAAGACACAATATGCAAACTTACCTGCCTGTCTACTAGAAGCTTAGGTAAATTGGTCTTGACTGTGGCAGGGCAATAACCAGACTTGTCTACTGTTCCTTCAATAACTGCTTCTAGATTCTGAACCATTCTTTTCTTTTCCTAGCTAATATGTAGACACTGAGCCACAGTTTTCCATCAAATCTAATCTTTTCCTTTTGAAAATTGTAAAACAGAATCCTAAATCCTGGTAGAAGCTAATCTGTTATTGATAATTTAATCAACAGAGAAGACTTAAATTAAGCTTCTAAATATAACTTATAGTTTCTAGTAATTAAAGAAGAGAGGAGAAAACTGAAGGACATCACCAAGAAGTAGGATACATCCAGAAGCAGGGCCCTCTACAGGAGAACTGGCCCAGACTCTGCAACACTGATGGTCACAAATCAGAGACTATTCTAGATTAGGCAATCTGATAAAACAAGCATTGAGTTGTAAGGTATGGTCCTGGACCGGATCCTGGTTTAGAGACCAGCCATTAAAGACACTTTTGGGGCTGGCATTGTATGGTACATGGGGTTAAGCTACTGCATGTGATGCTGGCCTCCCATATGGGCACTGGTTTGAGTTCCAGCTGCACTACTTCCCACCCAGCTCCCTGCTCATGTGCCTGGGGAAGCAGTGAAAGATGGCCCAAGTCATTGGGCCTCTGCCACCCATGTGGAAGACCTGGATGAAGCTTCTGCCTTTGGCGTGGCCTAGCCCTGGCCATTGTGGCCATTTGGGGAGTGAACCAGTGGATGGAGGCTCTATCTCTCTAACTAAATAAATCTTAATTTAAAAAGACATTTGGGGGAACCACTGGGAAGTTTTAATGAAGATTAATATTAAGAAATTTTCCTTAATTCTGCTGGGTGAAATGATTTTTAAAGTAAGACAAATAGGTCCTTATGATTATATGAAAATTCATTTAATTGTTTAGCTCAATGCTTAAAGTAGTGCTAGTATCCCTTATGACAGAGAAAGAAGTCCTTTAGTAGGTAACTTATAGATAGCTTTTAGATAAACCTATTCACTATTTGAGAACCCTTCTATGCCAGTTACTAGGCCACATGTTAGGTATGTAATATGTTACCTGACTTCTCTCAAGTTTATTTTGGGGAGCAGTGTCATTGAAATTCCAAGAAACTTTCGAAGGATGAGTAATAGTATCTATCTATCGAACACTCAAAATTAAGGTTGGAAGGAGGCGATTTCTAATATATCTCATTTGATTTTCACGGCTATCCTCTAGAATATACAGAATATTCTTCAGACTATCCACGTAAAGAAACTGCTGCTCAGAAAGAGTGAAAGATTTATCTTAAGACACCTGGCCATTACATTCTCTACCAATCTGCAGCACCCTCTATCTTCTGAATCTACTTTACTGCTCCTATCAACGTTCATGTATCTCATCAAATTGCATCACTTGCCATACCAGTCTTATTTGTGCTTTCTGTACCTCAAATATACTAAGCTCATTCCTATCCCAACACCTCTGTAGGGCTTGTTTTCTTTGTCTAGCATCACCCTTGTCATCAGACCTCAGCTCAAATGTTTCTTCCTCAGAGAGGCCCTCCTTGTCTTTCCAATCTAAAGTGGCTTCAATTGCCTGCTCTCTAGTTCTGAGACCAAGTAGCTAAATCACTTTGTTTGCAAAGTGATGAACCAAAACACACACAGGTGAAGCTAAGGTGTCAGCAATTCCTCCATTTTTTAAGCCCAAAGTCCCCTTCTGGCTGCAAACATCTTGTTTGTGGTCACTCTTCCCATATATTTCAATAGCCCACTACTGGGCTCTCCAGAGGTCATCCAGGTCATTAATCAACACTATTATCTTCATTATCACTCTCACAAACATTTACTGGAACTTAATATGAACCAACTACTCTTGTGTTTTCTTCATATATTGACTCATTCTATTCTCACAATAACCATATCAAAATACTTATTAATGCTACCATTTTAGATGAAGTAACTAAGGTACAGAGTTTAACTGCCTCGGCCAAGTTCATACAGTTACCAATTCATAGGATTTGAACATAAGCAATCTGGCTATAGAGCCTTTCACTTTATAATATGCCATGTTTTATATGGCAAAAAGGTATTTTGTTCTTAATAGGGGTATTTTAAAAACAAATATCCAACAAAGCATATGGAAAAATTCATTTATAACATAAAGTAGCTATCTGAAGAGTATATGCACCTAAGTAAGATGAAAGTAACTCAAACATATTAACTATTACCATATGTTAAGATACTAGATTAGTATATGCTATTAGTCCTGCCTCTACGGGAATTTCTGGAAAAGTACTTTTTAATTATATTGGGCTTCCATGATCACCATTAGGCAAAGAGCACTGCCAAATTTATGAGAATGTACACACATGCATACCCACATAAACGACATGAACTTTGTCAAAATGAATTAGGGTAAGTTGCAGCAGAAAAGACTAATTTATTTCCCTACATCACTATGAAAACTCATAGAATAAGTAATTTCTAATGATATCTGTCATCTCAGATAAATGTAGCTGATTTCTGTCATTTGTGTCTTCTGCATAAATATTCAATCACCTGTCAGATTTTTCTCAAAGTATTCAACTATATTCTGAATAGGATCCAATTGTTTAACCTTGTTTTTTCAAATGAAAATAAATAAGACAATAACAAAAATACCTTACCTTCTATTCCCAATCTAATCTTCTTAAGACCCCTCTCCTTCAACACTGATTTGGCCACATCTCTGTTTTCAATATACTTGAAAAATCTATATAATTTTGTGCTATAAATAACTGGGGAAAAAAAGACAAAAGTGTTTTCATTTTAATATTCAAGTACTTATTGAGAGCAACTTAAGTTTAAGTTGATTATCAAAGGGACCTGATAGCCCTAAAAGCCCAAATAATGGATGCAGTAATGCCAAAGGGTAACTAGCCAACATGACAGGACAATATTCAGTGCAGTTAATTTAAAAGCAAATGTCTACTGAAGTGGAAACAAGAAAAGCTTTGATAACCAATTGGGTAACCCAATCCATAGGAAGAATCTCCTTTTGAAAGATATGTCACACACACGCTTACTGCAATGGGATCTGCCCGAAGTTTCAAATAAGAAAACAACAACAAAAAAAAGAAAAACAAACAAAAAAAACAATATTACATTATTATTGAGCAGGCAAAGAAAAGGACTTCACGAAGATGCCTGTAAGGCCCACTCTGGACAGGGGGAAAAACTGCCTTTTCAAAGAATACAAAACAGATATATTTTTACAGTTGATGGATTGAGCGCTATTAATAATTCCCCCAAAGCCAAAGACCCACTCACAAACTGTTTTCCATTCAGGCGAACAGCCCCATTTAATAATGTTGTTAAAAAAAAAAAAAAAAAAAAGGCAGATTCGAGCATGTTCTGCCTAGGTTAGTCCGTTTAGAGCAAACTGGCTTTGTAAAGGACAGACATTCCACTGACAACATGTTGAGTCTTCCAAATGTGCTGGGAACTTCGGGGAGTTAGACTGATGGACCTTCCTCGCCTTCTCTCTTTCAGGTGAAGTTATCTCCCTTAAAAGGTGAACTGCAAAGGTTTTTTTGAAAAAAGAAAAACATACTCATAAACCAACCAAATATGCTGGTTTATGAGCCAATGAAAGGAAAATACATATACAAATTCTATTCATGGAGTAAATCTGTGATTACCAAATCTTTTAAGATTACTGATATTTTAAGATGAAGATTTTTTTTGACATTTCGGAAAGAATAGTGTCACAGAGTTACATTTTAGGAAAACTAGGCTGAGAAGGCTGTCTCTATCACCTCACACAAATCTTCCTTAGGTTGGACCACCCTGGCACAAAATGAAACATACACAAATTAAATATCATTTTTAAGTTCTTTTAAGCTTTTAAAAACCATACACACAAGAATACAAAATAAAAAAAGCTGAAATGTAAAGTTCAGCAATAGAAAAAAAAAAGAGCCAGATCCATTTTAATTCCTTTATCACTACAATGTCATTTCTGTATTCTACCTTTGTCTCTATTCTCTTGGAGGGAAACCTTTTAAAATTAAAGTATAAATTATAAGCTTGTTTATCCCTTTTTCATAATAAAACCACTGCCAGCAAGGAGCCTAAGGATGAGCAAACAGCAACAGAAATGCCTATTACTGAAACTATCCACAAAAGAATCACAACACTAATTTAAGTACCTCATGCAAAGGAAGTATCTCAGTATGAATTCTGAAAAATGCTACCATAACTTGTATTAATCTTTTGAAAATATTTTTTCAAAGTCAGAAAGAATACTATTTGTGGTTGGCTCTATTTTATTCAATTTTTGAATAAGACATAAAAAATGAAAAAAAATCAGACATTAAAGATTTTTGGTACTTTCTATATTACTGTATTTTTTACTTAAACTCTAATCCTTCCTAAACCAACAGACTGGAACACAGAACAGGAAGTTAGCTATTTTACTCAGTCCCTTGAGCCATTGTTTCAACTCTTCTTTTCCATCTATGAAACTGGCAAAGAATACTAATATTGGGTTTATCAAGCAAAAATGTAAGATAGATTTTCTAACAAATAAGTTAAAAGACTAATCACAAAAGTGTGGAAGTGGATTAAGAAAAATGTTAGACATTGCTGCTCAACAAATGTTTTTTTTTTTTTTTTTTTTTCCCAAAAAATATCTAAAAGAACTACAGTTCCACAAAACTTTCTGAAAGACCATTGTGTCTTTCTGGAACACATATAGTATTATGAAAGAACATCTTAGAGTTATCCCCTACTGACAGTCAACAAAGAGCAAACCACCTCTGCATGTGGAAGGGTGGGCACATTTTTTTCTGGACAGGGATAGAGAGGAAATACTTTGGGCTCTGCGAGCCATGCAACCTCTTGCAACTACTCAACTCTGCCATAATAGCAGGAAAGCAGCCATTGGCAATACATCAAATTTATAAAAACAAGAGGTAGGCTGGATATGACCCTAAAGCCATAGTTTGCCACTCCCTAGTGCATGGAGAGAGTTCAATGTATGTGTATGTGTGTGTGTGTGTGTGTTTATAAACAAACCCTATCCTTTGATTAATATGATAAAAGATGAACAATCTGATGATTCTGGAGAGAAGAAACATGCCACAATACTCACTTTGTGAATATTCTTCTCCCATCTGTGGTGGATACTCTTCATCCCAATCAACCACATCATCATCTGTAAGCACCACTATATGGCATTCTCTTTCACCACTCTGGGCACTAGCTACCATGAGAGGGAGGATCATTTCTTCCAGATAAAATTCAAATTGTCTACGAGCACCATCATTTGATAACTCATGCATTAGGGCACCTGAAATGAAACCCACAAAAATATCTCGATTTTTTTGGATGACTGATAAGCATTAGTTCAGCATCTATTTTGGGACCCTACAAACAATATAATGGTTATTCTTTAGTCACCAAAACTAAAACGAGTTCTTAAAGAATTGTAGAATATGACAGCAATAATGGCCAATTTAAAGACAACCAACACAAGCCCCCCTAATTCATACATCATGAAGTCATCTGCTCAAGGTTGCAAAACTAATTTGCAAAATCAAAATTAATACCTCAATTCCACCCAGGGTACTTTTCATTCTATGTTATCTTCCATCAGAACATGGAATTATGTCTTAAAGTATATCTTAATTTTATTTTATTTTTTTTTTTACAGGCAGAGTGGACAGTGAGAGAGAGACAGAGAGAAAGGTCTTCCTTTTGCCGTTGGTTCACCCTCCAATGGCCGCTGCGGTAGGCACGCTGCGGCCGGCGCACGGCGCTGATCTGATGGCAGGAGCCAGGTGCTTATCCTGGTCTCCCATGGGGTGCAGGGTCCAAGCACTTGGGCCATCCTCCACTGCACTCCCTGGCCACAGCAGAGAGCTGGCCTGGAAGAGGGGCAACCGGGACAGGATCGGTGCCCCGACCGGGACTAGAACCCAGTGTGCCGGCGCCACAGGCGGAGGATTAGCCTAGTGAGCCGCGGCGCCGGCCTTAAAGTATATCTTAAATATACATTTCAGATTAGCCATATAACTAAAATAGTTCCCATATTCCACTCCTACATTCTCCCTCTCAGAAAGCTATTCACAAACAGTGTTTCAGTGTAGCAAGAGAGGTGAGAGGAGAAGGATCAACAGGAATAATGCAGGCAAAAGGCCAAGCCAAATATAACATGATTAGGAATTCTATAGCAGACTTGAACATGGAAGTGAGAAAGGTGATTGATTTCTCTCTTTAAGTGAATGTCAACTTCCTAAGAACACAGCCACAAACTCACCTGAACTGACCTAATCTTATTTTCTTTTATTCTTATTTCAATAGCAATGTCCTATCTCCTACCTAAGAGTCCACCATCTTAGGTGTAACTACTACCACATCACCCTGGAAGCAGATAAAGCAATTCTGTGGGGAGTGAGGAGGGAGACAGGGGGAAGGAGACAGAGAGAGAGAGACTGTGTGTGTATGTATGTGTGTGTGTGTGTGTATAGGAATTGGCAGTGGGTTAGAGAAGGGCACTAGATTTCAAATCCACAATCTTCTAAAGGAAAGCTTTTACCTCCAACATGTTATCTCTATAATTATATATAATAAAGGATAACTAATGATTAATCTACATTATTAGCCATGTCTCTCTCTCTGCCAGCTATTCCATTATTTTTATAAAATCTCTTTATAGCCAAATTTATAGATGTTAACAGTCTTTCCCCTCCTAACTTCTGAACCAATTCCAATGTGGCTTCTACTCTCACTACTCTATACAATTGCTCACACAATGGTCTCCAAATGGCTTTTATATTGTTCTCCAAGTGGCTTTTACATTGTTAAAGGAAATAAACACCTTTGGTCCCAATCTTTTTTTCTTCAAAGACTTATTTATTGAAAGGCAGAATTACAGAAAAATGAGGGATACACACACACACACACACAGAGAGAGAGAGAGAGAGAGAGAGAGAGAGAGAGAGAGAGAGAGAGATATCCATCTGCTGGTTGAGAGAGAGAGAGAGAGAGATATCCATCTGCTGGTTCCCTCCCCCAAAGAGCTGCCATAGCCAGGGCTGAGCCAGGCCAAAGCTAGGAGTTTCTTCCAGGTCTCCTACATGGGTGGCAGGGGCCAATATCTCAGGCAGTGTCTTAACCCACTATGCCACATGGCGCACCCCTTTTAGTCCCAAGCTTACCTGACCTCTCAGTTGAATCTCTTAGACTATACTGTTCCCACTTTCTTGAAATACTCTCATCCCTAAAAATCTAATTTGTTTATTCCTGGTTTACTTTCTCTTCTCCGCTATTCTTCTCAGTCACCTTTACCAAGTCTTTTCCCTCCAGTGTTCACTAAATATTGATATTTCTCAGGATAATTTCATATTCTTTTCCTCTACCATTCTATGCTGACAATTCTCAAATTTATTTACCTTAATTCTGTCTTCTATATTTGAAATGTATTATCAGCAACTGTCTTCTGGAAATATCCACCCAGATACTTCCTCACAGAGATCTCAAACTCAGATATTCAAAATTAAACTTACTTATGCCTCTTTCTCTGCAATGTTTTCCATGTTATCATCCACTCAGGTTCTCAGAACACGGTCAAACACATAATAGACACTTAAATTTATTTGCAGAATAAATGAATAAATCCTGGCTTTCTCCTTTACGTCCTAATCCAAATCATTTCCCAAGTCCTTTTAAACATATCTTGCACTTAAGGTTTTCTTACTGTGGCAGATTACATATTTCAAAGTTGCCTGCAAACTCTCTCGTGCTATATGCTTTCTGCCTTGACATTTCCTCCTGAAAGGTAGGGCCTAATTTCCCTCCCCTTTAATGTAGGCTGGTCATACAGACTGGCCCATTACCATGAGAGCATGGCTACATCAGGAAGAAACTTACAGGTTCTGGTCTCTGGAATGCTTGCTCTCCAAATGCTCCCTCCCTAAACAGCCTCCAGGATTTGAGAAGCCCAAGTCACAATGAAAGGTCACATGTAGGTATTCTGACTGGCATTTCTGGCTGAGCCTAGCCTCCGAGTTATCCCAGCCCACATACAAGGCATGTGAGTCAAGAAGTCTTCATTTAGCCTTTAGCATCGCCCCAGCCCTTCAATTCTTCCTTGATGAGGCCTCAGACAGTGTGAAGCAGCCATAATCCACTTCTGCTGTGCCTTGTTCAAATCCCTGATTCACAGAATCAATGAGAATAAAATGGTTGTAGTTCATGGTACTAAGTTTAGAATGATTTATTATATTGCAATAGTTAACCAGACACGTTCTGTTCTGAACTCTCATCCAAACTACAACAAAAGTGTTTTAATTATATTCCCCCAACACTGCTTTTGCTTTCTGTAATCCATCTTCCCGCACAGCAATCAAATCTAATCATCTCCGCTAACTTAAACCATTCATGACTTGTACTACTCTTGAATAAAAGTCCCAAATCCTCAACATGATCCATACAGTCTATAATACAAAAAAGGTTATAAATCAGTGTGTACAATAATTTAAGGAAATATTTTCATTAAATAAGGCTTCTACATTTCTGATCTCCATGAAGTTCCCTCAACTACAATTAATGACAATCTTACACTTTCTGTTAAAGGCTTCTTCTCTCTTTCCCACCCCACATTGAAGCAACAAGCAAATGGTGAAAATTCTAGTAACCAATATATCCAGAATCTGACTTTCTCACAACTTCCATCCTGATCCAAGCCACTACCACCTCTTACCTGGAGTTTCACAATTACATCCTAAGTGACCTCTTCACTTCTACTTCAATTCTCCTTTTGGTTCATTTTTAAAAAAGATTTATTCATTTATTTGAAAGTTAGAGTTACAGAGAAGGAGAGGCAGAGAGAGAGAGAGAGTGAGAGAGAGAGATCTTCCATCTGCTGGTTCACTCCCCAAATGGCCACAATGGCCAGAGCTGTACCAATCCAAAGCCAAGAGCCAGGAGCTTCTTTCATGTGGGTGCAGGGGCCCAAGCACCTGGACCATCTTCCATCGCTTTCTCAGGTGCATTAGCAGGAAGCTGGATCAGAAGTGGAACAGCTGGGACTTGAACCGGTGCCCATATGTGATACCAACACCAAAGGTAGTAGCTTTACCCACTATGCCCCCTTGGTTCATCCTTAAACAGTCAAGAGTGATTTTTTTTTTTTTTTTAAATTTTTGACAGGCAGGGTGGACAGTGAGAGAGAGAGAGAGACAGAGAGAAAGGTCTTCCTTTGCCGATGGTTCACCCTCCAATGGCCACTGCGGCCGGTGCACTGCGGCTGGCACACCGCACTGCGGCTGGCGCACCACACTGATCCGATGGCAGGAGCCAGGTGTTTATCCTGGTCTCCCATAGGGTGCAGGGCCCAAGGACTTGGGCCATCCTCCACTGCACTCCCAGGCCATAGCAGAGAGCTGGCCTGGAAGAGGGGCAACCGGGACAGAATCCAGTGCCCTGACCGGGACTAGGATTAGCCTGTTGAGCCACGGCGCCGGCCCAAGTGATTCTTTTACACCCTAAGTCAGAATAGG
This sequence comes from Lepus europaeus, assembly GCF_033115175.1. Lineage (NCBI taxonomy): Eukaryota > Metazoa > Chordata > Mammalia > Lagomorpha > Leporidae > Lepus > Lepus europaeus. The sequence continues at coordinate 51,821,682 of NC_084833.1, read as the reverse complement.
ACTACAACAATAAGCAACTCTACACTTAATATTGTAAAAATAGTATCCCCATGAAATGGCATAAGGTGGCAGCCTTACAGATCAATTCACTTATTTGTTCAAAACTATTCAAATGACTTCTCACAGTCAAAAGCCAAAGAATAGATGAACTAGTACTTTGTTAACTTTGTTCCTGCTCATCTCATCTAGAACAGTACTTAGTGTAGAATGAAGTCATTAAATATTTGTTATGTTTCTTCCTCACCCTCTAGCCTTATTCTTCACCACTTACACTCTATCCTTCTGTTCTAGCCAGTTTCCTTCTTCAGTTCTTCATGTCATGTTCCTCCCCACAGAGAGCCTCTGCAAACACTATCTTTGCAGCTTTGTATAGTTAGCTTTCCCTTCTCGTTGCTATTCCTTCAGTTTTACTATCACTTAGATAATTATTCATCATAGTCACTTTGAAATATACTTCTCACAACATTTAATTTCTCCACTGCATCTTTCACAACTTTATTTGTTGAGTGCTTGTTTTTCCCATTGGACACCATAAACTATGGAAAATGTCTGTCTAGTTCATCTCTATAAGGAATACTTGATTAATAACAGAGAAAACTTGATTAATAACAGAGCTTGATTAATAACAGAGAAAAAAGACATGACAAGTCAAATGGTAGACCAGAAATGCATAGCTAGTACTCAGCAGTTAGCAAATACAGAGGTAGAAATCATAGTGTAAAGGTCATTTTGAAGCCACAGTGATGAAGGACAACACTGAGGTGTTCCTTAAGTGTAGAGATGCACAAAAGAGATAAAGGAAAGAGAAGGTAACAGTAGAGAACAAGATCTTTACAATTTTTTTTTAAGATTTAAAATATATATATATTTGAAAGGCAGGCAGGCAGGGAGGGAGGGAGACAGAGAGGGAGGGAGAGAGAGATCTTCTATCTGCTGTTCATTATCCAAATGCCTGCAACAGCTAGGGCTGGGTTAGACTGAAGCCAGGAACCATACCTCAAATACTGTTTTTGAGAATTATTTGTTTCTTCCAGAGTGCTCAGGACATTACAAGATAATTATCAAAATTAAATTTTGGATGCTGTGATCTGAGTAATGAAACACTTGACCAAAATCAGGATCCTTAGCAAGGAGATAAAGACTGATAATAAATGATAAAGGAACCAGTCAAGGGAGAAAGTCTAAGAGTTCATAAAAAAAATAAATTATTAAAGTTGGAAAACTGCACAGAGATTATATCAAGAGCTCAGTGCACTTCCATAATAATTTTCATGGTACTAAAATGCTTTATAATTCCACTAAATATCTGAAGTCTAACTAGGTAAACTGCACTAGTTCAGACTTTTTATTACAATAGTCATAATTCTATAAATCACTCACACATAAAACATAATACTTACTGAGATCTCTACATTTAATAGTACTATATTCAAAAGAGATACAAAGATAATCGCATGCTTCTCTCAGTTCAGGAATGGATATGCCATCAGGACAACGGATTATTCCTGTTTTATAGTAATCCTAAATGAATAAACAAATGTAAAAAATGCATAAAATATTTAAGTATAAGGTAGCCAAAACATTATTAAGGTTGAATTGGTAATACTTTCAAACATAGTGGAGCTTTGACATTTCAGAATTATGAAATTTTTAAGTTAGGTGGGATCTCTGTTTACCTAAGAACTTCTTCATTTTACCTATAAGGATAATTCAGGCCCAGAAAGATTCACTGATTTAACCAGTCACACAATTTAACAGCAGATATAAGACTAGAATACAGGTCCTTCCTATTACCTTGTGCATCTCATCTGTTACATCATACCACATTCATATATATCTTCATCTTACCAGTCATTTTCTAACCGTTTACCATAAAATTATAAATTTTTAAAGTAACTAAATTAACTGTTATTCTCCGAGTTTCTTAAATATTACCTAATGAATTTAACCTTTACAAAATTTAAGATTTTTAGTAAATAATTACATAGTTGTATCCAAGTATTAAGAGATGTCAAATAAGATGCACCAATGGATATTCTTCTAAACAAAATCATTTCTTGTTTCCGTATTACAAGCAGTCAATACTAATTATTTCCAAAATCTACTTAAAAAGTGGTTAGATTGACCCCAGAATTACAAATAAGTCACTTCACAGATGAGTTACAAAAATTGTCAACTCCAAAGAGGATCAAACATTGGTATGGGCAGCTGAAAATGTACTTCCCCCCAGAATTAAGACTTGTCTCAAGTTTCTCAAAAATTTAGAAGCACAGTAACCAGAAACACTGTTTCAAAGGTTACTGCATCAACAGAAGCAAATCAAGTTTTGGTAGTTGTCCAAGTACTAACCTGACCAAAAAAAATTTTTTTTTCAATATTTATTGATTTGAAAGCACCAGAGCTACAAAGAGGTGGGGAGGAGGGGGAGAAAGAGATTTTCCATCAGCTGGTTCACTCCCCAAATGGCTGCAATGGCTGGAACTGGGCTGATCTGAAGCCAGGAGCTTCATCTGGGTTTCCCATGTGGTTGCAGGGGCCCAACTACTTGGGCCATCTACAGCTGCTTTCTCAGGTACATTAGCAGTGAGCTGAATCAGAAGTGGAGCAGCTGAGACCAAAACCAGTGCCTATGGAGGACGCCAGCACCACAGGCGGCTGCTTTACCCACTGTGCCACAGCTCTGGCCCCAGACCAAAAATTAACTACTTTTCCCCACCTATCTTCTATCTCAGGATATGCTCCTTCTTTAATATCACCAAAACTATTTAAGGAAACTATATATCTTCAGAATGTGGCACAAGTATCACACCAGAAATCAGATCTTTATCACTAACTGCAAACTACAAGTAGGGACAATGAAATGCTACTTCAAATATTCCTTGAAACAAAGGGTTAAAAACTCAAAGTTTGAAATACAGATGACAACAAATACATTTTGGAGATGATTTTCAAATATAAATTTTCATACAGTTGGTTATAGGCAATAAAATATTAAAATTCAAATAATCACATTCATTCTCAGATAGCAAAAATGACTGACTTACCATATTTAACAGAATTAAGAAGGAAGGAGTAATATGACTCTAGAAATATTACTACTAAATATCTGAAAGAAATGAATTTTCCTATCATTTTTTCTCAAGGTCATAAAATTTGCTTATATCATTTCTTTATGTACTAAAATAAAAATGAATTAAATGGTACTAAAAGGAAAATAATATCTTACATACCTCCAAAGAGATATTTAAGTAGAACTTTGCTTCTAATTCAAGACCCTACCAAGCAGGGGTCTTACAACTAAATGAATATATGCAAAAATCACTCACCAGAATAGCTCGAAACACAGTGGAACCAATACCCTCTGCTACCTCATACTCTCCCTTCTCATTGGGACGTGTAAAGTTATGTTCTCGGCCAGATCCAAACATCCTATGATAACAAAGAATTAAGAAGTACATCAATAAAATACTTCCTTCAAAAGGGAAAAAATCAATTTCCTGCACAAAAATAAAAAGGAATTATAATTTAAGCACTAAAAGTTATGTTAAATTGAGAATTTTTATCAAATTTTTTCTGGCAAACACTATAAATGAAGGAGTATTAGAATTTCTTTTGATGGGAAGGAACAGTCGTACAGATTCCCTGAAACAATAATAAAATCTAACTCAGAAAACAAACATCTTCTTGAAATCAAAAAAAAAAAAAAATCTAGAAGGAAGAGTTATTTTTTTAAAAAATTTATTTTATTTATTTGAAAGAGTTGTAGAGAGAGGTAGAGACAGAGAGAGGTAGAGACAGAGAGAGGTCTTCCATCTGCTGGTTCATTCCCCAGATGCCCGAAACGGCCAGAGCTTTGCCAATCTGAAGCCAGGAGCCAGGAGCTTCCTCCAGGTCTCCCATGTGGGCACATGGGCCCAAAGACTTGGGCCAACTTCCACTGCTATCCCAGGGCATAGCAGAGAGCTGGATCGGAAGAGGAGCAGCCGGGTCTCGAACCAGTACCCATATAGGATGCCGGTGCTTCAGGCCAGGGCATTAACCCGCTGTGCCACACAGCGCCAGCCCCCGAAGAGTGATTTTTATACTTCAGAAAGAAGGGGAGGGGAGGAAGCTTTTATTTGTGCCTTTTCCTTAAAATTGCTATTTTTATTGCAAAGTTAATGCTCTAATGAAGCACACAGAGCAAGCTGTAAACTGAGAAAAAAAGCAAGAAGAAATAGGCAAAACAAGTTATTTCATGTTTAAAAATCATAAATATAAATGAAAGAATTCAGGCTCAAAATTCTCAGATTTTAATTCTAGAACTGAAAAATAAGCAATCAAATGCCTGAATAGACTAGTATGGAGAAGTAGAGAATCAAAAATTTAGTAGAAAGCTCTGAATTTTTATATAAGATTTATATTTCAAATCATGTTGTTGGCCCTTTAACAGTATTTAGAAAGGAGGCCTTTATGGCCCTTTGGAAAGAAATGCTGCAGGCAGTACTCGCAATAAAACTTAAAACATCATGATTAAAGAAAGTTGAACTTCAGAATTCGGTAACAGCACTATTCTCAAAGTAAATGCAAACTGGCCTAAGAATTCTGCTCAACTTTCCTAATTTAAATGTTTTCCTCTTTTGTTGAAACACAGAGACCTAGGAAGAACAAAGCTTTTTTATTTCAAAGCTTCCAAAAGAATGTCATCTGCTTTTTATAGTTCCCATGAATATTAATTTTCATTCCCAAAGATATGAGTTAGTCAACTGACATGAAAAGAAGGCTTCACTGATTAAAGAAAAAAGAAAAAGACAGTCTTTCAAGAATCAAATGTCATGCAGTTTTCTCAAATACCTGAAATTTTTACAAATGGGAAAATATTCTTTACAGATCAGTATGAATACTTAAACTAAAAATACTTAAGCTAAAATATTCTTTACAGATCAATATGAATACTTAAAAAACTAAAAATCTTAAAATATAGCCCAACAGCTGAAGCAAATTGTCAAACACCCACATTTCTTACTGTGTTTCTTTAAATTTTACATCAAAATATGAAGTATTAGCACTGTCACTCTTTTCCTAATAGCTACCAACAATAACCTCCTAAAATACTGAAAATGTATAAAAAAGCCTATTTATAGTTCAAGTACTTCTTTTCCTGGCTATAAAGCCTAGTGTCAATATTAAAACATTTAGCAACTCAAAATGTATATAGTGTTAGAATTCTCCAGCATTTATTCTGTATCTTGAAACACTAATTCTCTCTCTCTCCCTCACACACAATCACAAAATATAGAAAAATATAAATTCTCACTGTACATAAGCTTCTATTTACTTGTACCTTCACTTTATAGTAGTGTGAACAAAGATATCAATTTTTATAACTAAAAGGTATTTGATCTTAATTTTAGACATACTATCAAATTTATGTTGTCTATGATTTCCTTCATTTTACTAAGTGTACTTGTTAATGGCATTCCTTTTTTTTTTTTTTTAAATATCTACATCAAACTGGTAACTGATGCTGACTTTATAGCTAACCAACTGTTTTCTTTTTTCCTTAAATAATGCTAACACTTCTTTATTTGGTGTTTGGACTTGGAAATACAAGTGCAGGAAATGTATCACTGCTAAATTTACATGGTTAGATTCAATATTTGGTCTTAATATATAAAGATCTTTTAGTATCCTGACTTCAATAACTATTTATTACTCCTCCTGGTATTGCAAAGAATATTAGAAATAAAACCAAACTCAAGCTTTCTCGCCATATTAACTCAGACAAGTGATTTAACCTCCCAAACTCAAGTTTTTATCTGTAAAACAGAAATGCTATATTCCAACAGAGAACTACTATGAAAGTTAAATGAAAATGATGACTGTGAAAGAGCTTTACAATTAATGGTATAAAAAAGAAGAGCATAATACAAACCTGCCTAACATTGTATTTGGCTGCGCAGTAAAAATGGATGGGTCTACAACAAATCTAGTGTTATCCACTATTAGTGTTACTCGTTCTGATGTTCTTACACTCCGTGCGCCTTCTTTTGCATTTTCATATACAAAAACCATCTCTCCAGATGTCTTACAGCTACCATCTGAACTTGACTGACTACTGTTTCTGCTGCCGTTCCCAGTACTACTGATGGAACCATTGGGCGATGCCTTTTGAGGACGAGGACTGCTTGGACGAGAGGAACTGTGATCTTTTTCTCGTTCTGAAATAAAGATGTTAAAGTTACGCAAATTTTTAAAAAATATTCAATCCCTGATACATCTTTTAAATTTACAGAAGCTGTTTTAAATCACTATTTCTGTTTTGATTTCACATATTATCAGAATGCCATAAACATTAATTTATTTTCCAGTATTAAAACTCAAGACATCAAAACGTTTTTACATCTTTATTTGTAGATTTTTTTAAAAAAAAGTATAGCTGACTGAGGGACTGGGACTAAGATAAAAAATTACAGCAAATGTTATACTCCACTAAAAAAATTATAAGAAACCCAAGGGATCAAGTATTGTAAGTCCAATAAGCTTAATTCAAGTTAGTAACAGATTACTAAGAATACCAATTTAAACTTTTAATTACTGAAGTGGGTAATATTATTCTGAAAACACAAACTTTGGAGTCTTACTATGTTAATAAAGGCATTCTAAAACCTGCAATTTATCACATTCACAAAAGAAAGGTCCAAAAAAAAAAATATTTCACTAATGGCTGGCGCCACGGTTCACTAGGCTAATCCTCTGCCTGTGGTGCTGGCACACCGGGTTCTAGTCTCTGTTGGGTCGCTGGTTCTGTCCTGGTTGCTCCTCTTCCAGTCCAGCTCCCTGCTGTGGCCCGGGAGTGCAGTGGAGGATGGCCCAGGTGCTTGGGCCCTGCACCTGCATGGGAGACCAGGAGGAAACACCTGGCTCCTGGCTTTGGATCGGCACAGCACGCCGGCCGCAACGCGCAGGCTGTAGCGGCCACTTGGGGGGTGAACCAATGGAAAAGGAAGACCTTTCTCTCTCTCTCTCACTGTCTAACTCTGCCTGTCAAAAAAAAAAGAATTTTTTTTTCACTAAGGACCAGCAAAAACTATTTTGCCCACCAAATAAAGTGCTCTAACAGCTGATGATCTACTGCTTTTTCATTCTCATTTTTGTTATATAAAGCACTGCTACAAATTTTAAATGATCTATAATTATTGTCTATGTCTCTTACAGATTAAAATACAATTTTTGTTCACATATTCCAATATTCTACCAAGAGAAAATAAAGACTAAGATTTTATGCTAAGTTTCATTTAGAAGCTGGAACACCAAACTTTAAAGGTGACCTAAAAATGTACCTTCATCTCATCAGTTTCATCAGCTTTTGCCAAATTCCTCCATGACTCAGGCTACTCGGAACACTCTGTACAGCATTACTGATTATATAATTAGGTTTTGCTGTATCTCCAGAGATACTCTGACACCTCCCCCCCCCCTTTTTTTTTTTGCCTGTTTGCACAATGCTGGTAGACTTCCAAAAGCAAAATTTGCTGAAAGTAATAACATAGTTGATTATATCCTGCAATTCTACTGCCAGACACTAAACTTCACAGCTAACAAACTGTTAACTCTTATTTATACTTATTTAATATCTGGTTTATAAATACTAGTCTGTTTTCAACGATCTACTTAAATATTGACAATTTCTCTGCATTACTAATAGACACTAGTATAAATAAATTTGATTTACAATAGACTATAAGAAACCTCTTCCTAGTGTAAACTGAAGTATTTAATTTGTCCCTTCCCCAGGAGAAAATGAAAATCAGCAAGCTCACATTCCTTCAGCACCTTGTTTCAGACTAGTGCTTGATAGTCACACAATGTATTCACCTGGAGTAATAACGTTCATTTATAGTAATAAGTAGGAAGAAGGGGAAATATTTAAGTTAGCTGCTAAAAAAAAAATTTCACACCTCCTCATTCATCTTCTACTTTTATTAAATTTGAAATATTCTTAAAAACCAAAGTCAATAACTCTATAATGGTTATTCCAATTTTACTTTCTTTATAAGAGACTTTTATTAACAATTTACTACAAATTATTTTAAAATAAAATATTACAATATACACCTTTAAAGATAAAAATTAACTTGAGAAATCTACAGGCCAGTGTGAAATGCATTTTAGTTATTTCATTTATAATATTGCCCTAGACTTTAAAAAAAAGTTCACCTTTAAGTTGCATTTAATAAGATGTTTTTTCACAAGAAGAACCAAACTCAGCTGAAACAGAAACAACCAAATAGAAAGTAATTTTACTCTGAAGTATTAGGCACATTTCAGTGTCACTACTACTACTTTAAAAAGGTAAACCCACAGCTCTTAAGAACCATTGAGCAGACTAGATGATTTTACATACCAACATGGTGCTGTCGAGTTGGAGAAGTAACATTTCTAATACAAGGAGTAAGCTGAGACTCTGTTCTTTCATGTGATGAATCTCGCGATCTGTCACTTGACCTTCGTCTATCTCTCGATCGCTCATGCCCCCCACTAGCACCATGTAGACTCATTTTGGTGTGGTCCACTCCTCCTTTAGCAACACGCGAAGGGGTACTGATAAGTTAGAAAAAAATTCACAATTAAAATAGAAAGATCAGATCACAAAATCCTTTTAAAGAAAGACACGATTAACAGAAGCTATCATAACATTTTTAAGTACAAAAATCAAATGCTACTTTCCAGTTCTGAAATATAACATACCTCAAACTTGTAGGTTTCATGAATCCTGGAATAATGGGTTTGTAGAGATCACATAATAGAACTCATTTTTTAAGATGAGGAAACTAAAACCCTAAAAGGTTAACTGACATTTGAGTTATAAGTACAAGTAGCAGTTAATAGTAGATCACTCAGATATTCCAAATATTACTCAGTATTCCTTTTGATTTCTTTGATTGTGGAGGAAAAGGAGGTGGGAAGTGTATCAGCTTTTAGAACATTAAAAAACTAAAGTACAGGGCAAAGTAATTGGTCTCCCTGCTAAGTAAATTTACATGCCAACTTCAATCAATTCACTTTGAGAAGCTTTTTCAAAACACTATTAATTTTTAAACAAAAATTTTGAAAAATATTTCTCTGAAAATTTTAACTGCACTGACTGCCTAGATAAAGTCAAGGGACTTTAAAACATCTTAAAGAGTAAACTGGTCCACAAGAAGTAAAATCTCTCTCTCTCTCTCTCTCTCTCTCTCTCTCTCTCACACACACACACACACACACACAGAGAAAGTAAAATCATTGAGAATGTTAATCAAAATATTCTAAATTCATTCACAATTATTTACATGTACTATGTGTTCAACACTGCTAAATGTCAATAGGGGGAGAAGCTCCTTCACGAGCTTATGATCTAGGCATAGCAGTAATATATGAACATGTAGCAATTTTCAGGAGTTATCTCATCTTCCAAATATAAAGCTACTACATATATCCCAGTTATATAACTACTGAGTGAGTGAGAGATGCTTTAGGAACTCAGCACAAGATGACACTGCTATACATCAGAGTTAATGCTAGTCCAAAAGGCCCTGACAAATAGACAAGATTTCAATAATCAGAACATATTGCAGGTTAGAAAATTGATGGTTATAAAAATGAGAGCACCAGACACAGGCAATTCAGAAATTTACCATGTTAGCATACATAATGGCTCACAGTTTAAAGTTACTTAATTTTTTTTAAGAAACAGAAGGAACTTAATCAATTTAGAATTATAAAGGCAATCTAATTGTCCTTTAATACTAAAATTGACATTTTGAATGTTATTTAATATTTTGGAAGCTTAGGTTTCCCATCTGTAAAATGTAGATTCTATTTACCTTTGAAGGTTAACATGAGGATTAAATAAAGTGTAATAAGTAAGTTAACACGAGGATTAAATGTGAACTATAAGTAAACTGATCAGCTGCCACAATATAATCTACCCATTAAATGTCAGTTTAATTGTCACATCATATTTAGTGGAAATCCTCTATCATTTAAGCTTTTTGGTTCATTCTAGTGCCTCCTCCATAATATTATACTTCTCATCTTTACCAAAATCATACTAGTTAATATTTCTTTCTTTTTTTTTTTTTTTTTTTTTTGAGAAACAAGGAGAGATCTCCCATCTCCTGGTTTGCTCCCCAAATGCCCACAACAACCAGGACTGTGCCAGGACTAAGTTAGGAGTCAGGAATTTAACTCTGTTCTCCCATGTGGGTAGCGGGAACCAAATATTTGAGCCAACACCTGCTATCTCCCCAAAGTGTACATTAGCAAGAAGCTGGAATATTGAGACTGGAACTGGGATTTAAATTCAGACACTACAATATGGGATGCAGGTATCTCAAGCAGTGCTTTAACTGCTATGCTAAAGATGCACCCCTAAAATTTAATTTTCTTAGTGACTTAGAAAGTTTTAAATCCTTCAACGTCTCAGGGTCATCTCCTTTGCTGGTTTACTAGCTATAAGCCTTTTCATCATTTTAGTAGTTTTTTTCATTATGAAAACCAATCATCACCTTGCTATAACATGGAATACAAGAACTTTGTATTCATGCCAAAAGTCACTTCTAGAAAAATTTAAGGAAAAAAAAAAAAAAAGCTACGAGCCTTTAACAGTCATTTGTCTCTGATAAACATCCAGAGAAAAAAATTCCACTCCCATCTACTTTCTGGCAAAAAAAAAAAAAAAAAAAAAAAAATTCACATGATGATTGTATCTTTGAAAGATAATCTTTCTTCAAATAGAAGAAGTCAAAAGATCCTAATGCATTTATGTTTAAAAACCTCAGAGTAGGAACACTGGAATTACTGGTTCATTTTCTAAAGTAGGAAAAAGAAAAAGAACCCATATTAATAGAACAAGGATCATACACAGGAAAAAAAAATAACCTAAAATTATTCTGGTTGCTAAATTTTAAACATTTTCAACTATAAGTATATTTTCTAAAAGTTTGTCTGCTAATTTAATGAATAAGGAATAAACACAGCTACAACTAAGGCAAATGGAGAGTAAATGCTCAGTTTGAGCAAGGGCCAAGTAGACTGATTAATTAAAAAAGCATTTCTACTAGACACCTCAGTAGCTTAGACACTGCTAAGTATTCTGATGAAATATTGGCTTCATTTCTAAACTGCTTATACTTTAAATGAATGCAAAAAGTGTCATAATACACTTCTACTTACTTTCTTTTCACTCCCAAATAGCTATGTACCTGGAACCTGATCTCAAAATCAGATGTCAGAGAGGACTAATTATGTCCTACTCTGCTTAATTAAATAATTTCAGATCAGGGAAGCACTCTAAAGATAAAAATAATTAATATGTGCAAAAGAAAATGAGGATGAGCAGGTTTAAAAGGACAGTTCTTCTTTAGGGTACATTTGAAAGGATGTGAGAGACATGAATTGAGGACAGGTAAGGAGATGAAGAGTAAATCAACCCCAATACCTGCTTCCAGCCGTGACAGAATAAGGACTGTATTTTACGTACTTTCCTGAAATAATTAAAAAAAAAATAGAATATGAAACAACAGTTTTTCAAGACACAATATAGCATTAAATGAAGAAGAGTAATCCCTCAAAGATGAAAAGCAAATGACATTAAGTCCAGCTGACTGTTCAACTTGAGAGAATTTCCACAGTAAGCACAAAAACAGGAAACTCAGGAAAACCCAGTAGACTCTTAAGTTAAAGATTCAGAGCTGAGATACTGGAATAGGTGGCCAGAGTTCTCAGAACAGGACCAGAGAGGAGAAGTAGCACAGAGAGAGAACATTTGAGAGATAAGCAGAGTCTTCCTTGAGTATTCAACTAAATATCAGAAGTAAATACATACAAGGAAACTACAAGAGGGTAGAGAAAGAAACCACTCAAAGGATTTGAGGAAACAATGTCCAGCACACACACAGAACCAGTAATAGGGTCTCTTTCCATAAACCACAGTGAAAAACCTTGTAATGTATATGTAGGACATGGAAGAGAGAACCAGGCAGGTCCCGATTCCAAAATAATAAATAATTAGACCCAGAGTCAACACTACTTTAGTCACACCTAACCAATTTTAACTTGACCTGAAAGCATCAAATTGTTTCTGAATAACTGAATAAAAAACAAAGCTCAAGAATATTTGTAGGAATAAAACATATCAACTCTGACAAGGTAAAACTCATAATGTATGACATTCAATCAAAAATAACCAAGCACAGGAAAGTCATCTTGGTGAAATGGGTTAAAAGGTACCCCTTGGGAAATCTGTATTCCATAACAGAGTACTTGGGTTCAAGTCCTGACTCTCCTTCCAATCCATGTTAATGTGCCTAGGAGGCAGTGGATGATGGCCCAAGTTAGGGTAAGAGAGATGGGGGGACCTAGATGTAGTTCCTGGTCCCTGGCTTTGTTGGGACCCAGCCCTAGCTGTTGTGAGCATGTGGGGAGTAAACCAATGGATGGAAGACCTTTCTCTCTGCTGCTACTTTCTCTCAGTCACTCTTTCAAATAAATAAATAAAACTTAAAAATGACCAAGTACTATGTAAAGAAGCAAGAACACGTAATTGATAAGGGGAAAAAAATCAATTGAAATCAAGCCAGAACTGACACATATGCTAGAATTAGAAACAAAGGCATTTGGCTGGTGCTGTGGCATAGCGGGTAAAGCTGCTGCCTGCAGTGCCAGCATCCCATATGGGCGCTGGTTCAAGACTAGGCTGCTCCACTTCCCATCCAGCTCTCTGCTATGGTCTGGGAAAGCAGTGGAAGATGGCCCAAGTCCTTGGGCCCCTGCATGGAAAGACCTAGAGGAAGCTCCTGGCTCCTGGCTTCAGATCAGTGCAGCTCCGGCTGTTGTGGCCAATTGGGGAGTGAACAAGTGGATGGAAGACCTCCCCACCCCACCTCTCCTTCTCTCTCTGTCTCTCCTTCTCTAACTCTTTCAAATAAATAAATCTTTATAAAAAAAAAAAGGCATTAGAAAAGTCGTCATAACCGTATTCCTCCAAAAAATTACACAGAGAAATAGAAGACAAAGACATGGATTAAATTTCCAGAAATAAAAATGAGACAAAAGGGGCCAGTGCTGTGGCTTAGTGGCTAAAGCTGACACCTGAGGTGCCAGCAACCCAAATGGGCACCGGTTCAAGACCCGGCTACTCCACTTCCGATCCACCTCTCTGTTGTAGCCTGGGAAGGCAGTGGAATATGGCCCAGGTCCTTGGGCCCCTGAACCTGCATGGGAAGACCTGGAGGAAGCTCCTGGCTCCAGATTAGTGCAGCTCTAGCTATTGTGGACCATTGGAGAGTGAACCAGCAGATGGAAGACACCTCCTTCTCTCTCTCTCTCTGCCTCTCCTCCTCTCTATGTGTAACTCTTTCAAATGAATACATCTTAAAAAAAAAAAAAAAACCACTGCGTGGAATTAATGGGAGATTACATGTTACAGATTGATGAATTTGATAACAAGTATTTATTAAATTATCTAAAATGAAATAGAGAAAATAGCTATTAAATAGCAGTATACTGTGGGTCAACTTTAATTGGCCCAATACAGGTATAAATAGAGTCCTTACAGGAAGAGAAATAGGAAGCAAAAAGAAATGTGTTCCTAAGATCAAACTCACAGATGGGATATGCACAAATTCCATAACTAAAACAAAATTTGCCAATAAGTTTGTTAGTCAGAAAAGACATCTTTCAAAAAAGAGAAATACAGACATTTTGACAAAAAAAATTTACCATGAGCAGATCTGTACTACAAAAAGGAAGTCCTTTGAGCAGAAAATATACTGCCAAATGAAAATATGCATCTACACAAAGGAATGAAGAACCTTGGAAATAGTAACTGCATGGACAAATATGATACTTTTCTCACTGTTTAAATCTCTTCAAAATATTAATAATTATACCATTATAATGTGAGGTTTATAACATACACGTATGACTACACAGCTAAGATTTTTATTTATTTGAAAGTCAGAATTACACAGAGAAAGAAGGAGAGGCAGAGAGAGAGGTCTTCCATTTGCTGGTTCACTCCCCAATTGGCTGCAATGGCCAGAACTACGCCAATCTGAAGCCAAGAGCCAGGAGCTTCCTCTGGGTCTTCCACATGGGTGCAGGAGCCCAAGGACTTGGGCCATCCTCTACTGTTTCCCAGGCTTTGCAGAGAGCTGGATTGGAAGTGGAGCAGCCAGGACTTGAACCCGAGCCCAAATGGGATGCCGGCACTGTAGGCGGTGGCTTTACCTGCTAAGCCACAGCGCTGGCCCCATACTGTAAAGTTTTTATACAAGAAAAGAAATGGTGTAACATCATTTGAAGGGAAACTGTGCTAAGTTAAAATACATACCATAAATGCTAAAGCAATTACTAACAGAAGGGATCTTCAAAACTTTCACAAATAATGCATACTATGAAAATAAGACATATGGATTTCACAATTTCTTGAATCAAAATAAACTTATCTTTAATCCCATTTTCCATGAACTTTTTGAAGTTCCTCTTTTTAAAGACATAAGGAATTATAGCTAATATGCCAACAAAGGAGATAAAATGAAATCATTTTAAACAATACATTTAACCCAAAAGAGAACAAAGATAAAAAAGGAAGAGGGAGAAATAGAGAAGAAAAATTCATAGGACAAATAGAAAATACAAAGCAACATAACAGACTCAAAACATAAATATAAATGGTCTAAATCACTTAAATGTAAATGATCTAAGCCATAAAAGGGGATTATCATCAAATTGGACATAAAAACTAAACCCAACTATTTGTTGCCATCTACATATGTTAAATATAAAGGTATTACGAGGTTTAATATAACAGGAGGAGGAAACATACAGCAGGCTAAATTAGTCCAAAGAAAGCAAAAGTATAGGGAGACCAGGAGGAAGTACCCGGCTCCTGGCTTCAGATAGGCGCAGCGCACCGGCCGTAAGCGGCCATTTGGGGCTGAACCAACAGAAGGAAGACCTTTCTCTTTGTGTCTCTCACTGTCTAACTCTGCCTGTCCAATAATAATAATAATAATAATAATAATAGAGCTCAGAGCAAAGAATGTTATCAAAGTATTTCATAAGGATAAAGGGGCTAATTTATTAAGAGTATACAACAATCCGAGCTTTTTCTGCCTCAGAGCTTCAAAATATATGGAAAAAAACTGGTAAAATTACAAGAACTAGACAACTCCACAATTATAGTCAGAGATTTCAAAAAAACATCATAATGTTTAACAGAAAATCAATTAGTAAGACTTGAATGACCCAATCAACTGACTTGACCTAACTGACATTCAACAGAACACTTCACCTAACAAAGGCAGAAAATTTATTCAATCATATTCTGGGCAATAAAGCAAGTTTTAATAAACTTGAAAATTTTAATCATACAAAGCATTTATTCTGACCGCAATGTAATTAAATTAGAATTCAACAACAGAGCTATCTGGAAAATTCCCAAGTATTTGGAAATTAATAATTTTATCCAAATAAGTCATGGGCAAAGAAGAAATTAAATAGGAAATCAGTACATTTTGAACTGAGAGAAACTAAAAACAAAAAAATTTCCCATCAACATTAAAATTTGTGGCATGGCATGACATTATACCAGCACACCTAGCAAGTAAATTGTAACATTAAATTTCTACATTCATTTAAAAAAAAAAAAAAGTCTAAGGAAATGACCTCACTTTGCACCTGAAGAAAATAAAGAACAAGTTAAACCAAAAAGCAGTGTAAGAAAATAACCAAGATCAAAGTAGAAATCAACATAATTAGAAAAAACAAACAGGGAAAAAACAATGAAAACAAACCTGGTCCTTTAGAAATGAACTGATAAATTTCTAACCAGAATGGTTCAAAAATAGAAGATATGGATTACTAACATCAGAAATAACAGCGTTAATATCTTCAAAACCACAGATATTAAAATAGCAAAATATTGTAAGCAACTTTATGCAAACAAATTTCACAAGTTAAGAAGAACTGAACAAATTCAAATCTACCAAAGCCCACTCAAGAAGAAAGGTAAGCTAAAGAGCTGGGTATTTATCAAAGAAAATGAATTTGTAATAAAAACATCCTCTACAAGAAAATTTCACGTGGCTTCACTAAAGAATTCCTCTAAGGCTTTAAGACAGAATAATGCCAGCCCTAGCTTCCTGCTAATGGGCCTGGGAAAGCAGTAAAATATCCCATGCCACCCACACGGGAACTAGGTGAAGCTCCTGCTTTGGCCTGGCCTAGCCTTGACCATTGCGCCATCTGGGGGGTGAACCAGCAGATGGAAAATCTCTTTCAGGACCAGTGCTGTGATGTAGCAGTAAGCCGTAGCCTCCAACGCAGGCATCCCATATGGGTGGTGGTGGTTGTCTCGGCTGCTCCACATTTGATCCAGGTATAGCTGGTAAAGCAGCTGCCTGGAATGCCAGCATCCCATATGGGCAGCCAGTCAGTGTCCTGGCTTCTCTATTTCCCATCCAGCTCCTGCTAATGGCCTGGGAAAAGCAGTGGTGGATTACCCAAGCGTATGGGCCCCTGTTACACACATGGAAGACCCAGATGAAGTTCCTAGCTTTGGCTTGGCTTAGTCCTGGCCATTGCTGTCATCTAGGGAATGAACCAATGGATGGGAGCTTGCTTGCTCTCGCTCTTTCTGCCTTTCAAACAAATAAATAAATTAAAAAAAACAAAACAAGGGGCCAGCACTGTGGCATAGTGGGTAAAGCCACTGCCTGCAGTGCTGGCGTCCCATATGGGCGCCTGTTCGAGTCCCAGTTGCTCCACTTCCGATCCAGATCTCTGCTTAGCCTGGGAAGGCAGCTGAAGATGGCCCAAGTCCTTGAGCCCCTGTACCCAAGTTGGAGATCTGGAAGAAGCTTCTGGCTCCTGGCTTCGGATCAACACAGTTCCGGCTGTTGCGGCCAATTGGGGAGTGAACCAGTGGATGGAAGACCTGTCTCTCTCTCTCTTTCTCTGCCTCTTCTCTGTGTAACTCTTTCAAATAAATTTAAAAAAAAAAACAACTTGTTTTCTCTCTGTAACTTTCAAATAAATTTTAAAAAAACTAAAGATATCCACTCTTATCACTTCTTTTCAATCATGTACTTATGATTCCAGCTAGTGTAATATAGCAAAAAAAAAAAAAAAAAAGACATTGAAAGAATTCAGACGGGTAAAGAAATAAAACCATCTTTATTTGTAGATAACATGATTATATATTCACTCTAGTACAAAAAAGTGATTTGAACTACTGACTTACTAAGTTAGTTTACCATGGGTGCAGAATACAAGATCATTATTTTAAAGTCAACTAGAAGAGCCCATGAGAGTATAGCAGGCATGGAAAGCCAAGATATCATGGAAAAAAAAAAAAAAAGACCTAAATGAATGATCTCTGTGAGTGAGATCCCAGTGGAAAGAATGGGGCCATCAAAGAAGGAGGTACCCTTCTCCGAAGGGAGGAGAGAACTTCCACTTTGACTATAACCCTATCGGAATAAGATCAAAGTCAGCGAACTCTAAAGGCTTCCATAGCCCTGGCAACTCATGACTAGAGCCTAGGGAGATTACTGACGCCATGAACAGGAGTGTCAAATTGTTAAATCAGCAACAGAAGTCACTGTGTACTTACACCCCATGTGGGATCTGTCCCTAATGTGTCGTCTAAAGCGAAGTGATGCTATAACTAGTACTGAAACAGTATTTTTATACTTTGCGTTTCTGTGTGGGCACAAACTGATGAGGTCTTTACTAATTACATACTGAAGTGATCTTCTGTATATAAAGAGAATTGGAAATGAAAAAAAACAACCTGGTGTTAAAATGGAAATGGCGGCCGGCGCCGTGGCTCAACAGGCTAATCCTCCGCCTTGCGGCGCCGGCACACCGGGTCTAATCCCGGTCGGGGCACCGATCCTGTCCCGGTTGCCCCTCTTCCAGGCCAGCTCTCTGCTGTGGCCAGGGAGTGCAGTGGAGGATGGCCCAAGTGCTTGGGCTCTGCACCCCATGGGAGACCAGGATAAGCACCTGGCTCCTGCCAACGGAACAGCGCGGTGCGCCGGCCGCAGCGCGCTACCGCGGCGGCCATTGGAGGGTGAACCAACGGCAAAAGGAAGACCTTTCTCTCTGTCTCTCTCTCACTGTCCACTCTGCCTGTCAAAAAAAAAAAAAAATGGAAATGGCATAGAAAATTAATTAATTTGAAAAAAAATTATGTAGGATCTCTGTCTTTAATGTGCTGTACATTGCTATTTAATGCTATAATTAGTAATCCAATGTAGTTTTTTCACTTTATGTTGCTATATGGGCAAAATGTTGAAATCTTTACCTAATATATACTAAACTGATCTTCTGTATACAAAGAGAATTGAAAATTAATCTTTACATGAATGGAAGGGGAAAGGGAGCGGGAAAGGGGAGGGTTGCGGGCGGGAGGGAAGTTATGGGAGGGGGGAAGCCATTGTAACCCATAAGCTATACTTTGGAAATTTATATTCATTAAATAAAAGTTTAATAAAAAAAAAAAAAAAAGAAAGAAATAATCTGGGCCGGCGCCGTGGCTCAATAGGCTAATCCTCTGCCTGTGGCGCGGCACACCGGGTTCTAGGCCCGGTCGGGGCGCTGGATTCTGTCCCGGTTGCCCCTCTTCAAGGCCAGCTCTCTGCTGTGGCCTGGGAAGGCAGTGGAGGATGGCCCAAGTGCTTGGGCCCTGCACCCCATGGGAGACCAGGAGAAGCACCTGGCTCCTGCCATCGGATCAGCGCGGTGCGCCGGCCGCAGCGCACCGGTCGTGGCAGCCATTGGAGGGTGAACCAACGGCAAAAGGAAGACCTTTCTCTCTGTCTCTCTCTCACTGTCCACTCTGCCTGCCAAAAATAAATAAATAAATAAATAAATAAATCTGAATTTGAAGACTTAAAAACAATACCATTTACAATAATATTGAAAAACTCGAATATTCTGACACATCAGAAGACTCAAAAGTGTTAGGATGTCAATTCTCCCGAAGTTGATGTATAGATCCAACAAAATCACAATCAAAAATTAAGCCAGCTTCCTTTTCAAAAGTGACAAACTAAATCTAAAATTAATATGCAAATGTAAAGGGCTTTAAAGTGCCTACATAACTTTAAGGGGGAAAAATGGGGTTAGAAGACTAACACATCTGATTTTGAGACTGATAATGAAGCTGCAGTAATGAATGCAGCATGCAAGTAGATTAGTGGGCCAGAATAGAAACTCTAGCAAAAGATCTATACACCTATACATGTACAGAAAACTCATTTTGAACCAGAGTTCAGAAACAATTCAAGAATAGTTTTTCCATGAAACAGTCCTATAATAAATGCATATACAATGGTTAATTCATTTCCAGCACCTCTTAAAACACAAAAATCCTCTGATCAACAGCTCACATCATATATAAAAGTTAACTCAAAATGGATCACAGACATCTAAAATCTAAAACCATAAAACTTCTAGAAATAGAAAAGTACAGTTTCAAAAGGAATAAACTAATAATTGAATTTCATCAAAATTAAAAAAGTTTTGGGGAGGTGCCGGCGCCGTGCCTCACTTAGTTAATCCTCCACCTGCAGCGCTGGCATCCCATATGGGCGCCGGGTTCTAGTCCCGGTTGCTCCTTTTCCAGTCCAGCTCTCTGCTGTGGCCCAGGAGGACAGTGGAGGATGGCCCAAGTGCTTGGGCCCCTGCACCCACATGGGAGACCAGGAAGAAGCACCTGGCTCCTGGCTTCAGATTGGCTGCAGCGCCGGCCGTGGTGGCCATTTGGGGAGTGAACCAATGGAAGGAAAACCTTTCTCTCTGTCTCTCTCTCTCTCTCTCTCTCTCCGTCTATAACTCTACCTGTCAAATAAATTAAAAAAAAAAAAATTTGCACTTCAAAAACACTTTTTAGAGGCCGGCGCTGTGGCTCACTTGGCTAATCCTCCGCCTGCGGCACCAGCATCCCATATTAGCGCCGGGTTCTAGTCCTGGTTGCTCCTCTTCCAGTCCAGCTCTCTGCTGTGGCCTGGGAGGGCAGTGGAGGATGGCCCAGGTGCTTGGGCCCCTGTACCCGCATGGGAGACCAGGAAGAAGCACTTGGCTCCTGGCTTCGGATCAGCGGCAGCGCCGGCCGTAGCAGCCATTTGGGGAGTGAACCAATGGAAGGAAGACCTTTCTCTTTGTCTCTCTCTCTCACTGTCTGTATCTCTACCTGTCAAAAAAAAAATATAAATAAATAAAATAAATAAATAAATAAAAACCCACTTTTTAAGGGGCAGCTATTGTAGTACAGAGAGTTAAGCTGTCACTTGGGATGCCAAGTCACATATCAGAGTGCCAGGGTCTGAGTCCTGCCTCAGCTTCTGAACCAGCTTCCCATTAATATACACCCTGGGTGACAGACAACAGCTCAAGTACTTGTGTTCCTGACACACATGTGGGAGACTCAAGAGGGAGTTTCTAGTTCCTGGCTTCAGACTGGCCCAAACTTGGCTGGTGTGGATATGTAAGAAATAAGCCAGTGAAGATTTCTTTCAAATAAATAAAAATAAACATTAAAAAAATAATAAAAATAAACATTAAAAAATAGTGCTCGGAGAATGAGCAAACTCAGAGAAAAAATCTGAAATCATGTATAATAAAGGATTTGTATGTAAATTATATCAAGAATTCTCAAAATAATGGGCAAAATGTTCACAGATGGAAAAGATAAATACACATAATGATGTTGAATATTAGTCATTAAGGAAATACAAATTAAAAACCATGTTATACCATTATGCATCTATTTGGATGGCTAATTAAAGACGTTGACCATATCAAGTACTGATGAGTGTGTGTATAAGATGGGACTATCATACCCTTTTGGCAAGAATAGAAAATGGCAAAACTACTTTGAAAATTGTTTTGGAAAAATTTCTTTCTTAAGTTAACCATATGCTAGCCATATAATCCAGCCATTCCATTCTGCATTTACTCACAAGAAATGAAAACATGTCTATTAAAAAGACTTGTACAAAAACATTCTTAGCAGCTTTGTTTGTAAAAGCTCAAAACTAAAAACTTAAATGCCCATGAACAAGTGAATGGATAAACAATTTGCAATATCCATATAACAGACCACTATTCACCAATAAAAAAGATGAACTATTGATACAAGTCTGAACATGAGTCAACCTCAAAGCACTATGCTGAATGAAAGAAGCCAGACTCTTCAAAAAATTAAATAAAATTTTAGAAAACATAGACTAAAGTGTAGTGTCGGGGAAAAAAAAAAAAAAAAAAAAACCTTGTGGGTTGCACTGGCATAAGCTATAGGGATTGGAAGGGAAGGGTTAAGGAGGGCCCCAAGGAAACTTTTTGGTGTGATATCCATGCTTATAATCCTGATTGTGGTAAGGTGTCAGGAGCATACACAGATACAAACAGTACACCAGAAGTAGCCTTTTGGTCAAAACACAAACTGCTTGAGGCAAGCCTAGCATCCCTAATCTGAAAATATGAAATTCAAAACACTCCAAAGTCTAAATGTTTCTAAGCAGAAGTGGAAAATTCTGTAACTGACCTCACACGACCACTGCAATCAAAACACAGGTACATAAAAAATGTTATATAAAATTATCTTCAGGTTATATAAAATTATCTTCAGGTGTATAAAGTATACAAGAAACAAATGAATTTTATATTTAGGCTTGGATTCCACCCACAAGGTACTTCATTATATATATATATATATATATATATGTACTATATATATATGTATATATATATATATATACATATACTATACTATATATATATATATACTATATATATATATACTATATATATATGTAAATAGTCTCCCAAATTTGAAAAAAAAAAAATCCAAACTGAAACATTTCTGTATTTGAGATAAAAGCTACTCAACCTATATTATTGTTCATGGCAGCTTCCACACTACAGTGGCAAAGTACAGTATTAGAAACAGTGTAGCCCACATAACCAAAAATATTTGCTAACCAACCCTGTAAAGAAAACATTCATTGGCCCCTATATTTTCAATGGCTGATGACGTAAGAAATGCTGTCAAACTTTTAAAACTATTTTCAACAGCTTTACTAAAAACTTCTCTCATCATTTCCTTCTTTTGTTCAATTAGCCTTCTATAAACTTTCTGCTCTTCCACTTTAATACATAGTCAGTGTACCAAGATACAAAGGCCAATTACAGAAAAGGGAAGTTCTCAACCATTGTAGGGCTGCTCTCAGAAATATGTTCAAATTTCAACTGAAGTCACTTAAGATCTAGATACTAGCAGTCCTGACAGATAAGTATCCTTAATGACCAAACTAACATTTTACTACAAGGTAAAAGTTTTTCAGATGAGAGAAACTGATTTTATGTGGAAACAAAAAAAAGCTATATTTTTACTTTTTTAAAATTTTCTTTGAGAGGCAGAGAGACAGAGATCTCCCATTCATTGGTTCATTTTCCAAATGCCCAGGAAGCAATCAAGCTCTCTTACATGGGTGGCAGGAATGAAGTACTTCAGCTATCACTGCTGCCCCTTAGGGTCTGCCTTGGCAGGAAGCTGAGGTCAGGAACCTAAACCAAAAATCAAACCCAGGTACTCCAATTGTGGGATGTGGGCTTATTAACTGCTGAGGTAAATGCCCACTTCCCTACTTGCAGAGGTTTCTTTTAAAATGTTTATGATCTTGTTTTTTATTTTTTTTAAAGGAAGATGTTAAACAAGCACTTCTTTAAACTGAGGAGACTCTGAATAGATGTTTCTAATAAATTAGCTGAACTATATGCCATGTACTGTTCTAACCCTGGTGACTATAACTGAAGAAATCTCTGCCCTGAAAATTAAAACAGTCTAGTAAAGAGTGACATAGTATATAAACATATTTGATGTCATATGGTGATAAATGCTATGAGGAAAAATAAAGCCGAGTAAGTAGAGCATCACCACTTTGAGTGCTCAAGGTAGAACTCTGAGGGGGGATGTCTGAGCAAAGACCTAAAGAAAGTTAAGAAATGGAGCTATGAAATGAAGCTCTCTAAGACCCTGTGGCATGAGTTATCTTTCAATAGCTTTGTTCTACCTTTGGAAAACTCCTAAGGCAGGTTTTCCTTAACATTTAAGTCTTAAATCTTTTTACTTAACCCTAGTTTAAGGTTTTAAACCAGAAAATTATTTGTTGTAGGGAGGCTGTTATGTGCACCATAAGATATCTTAGTACCAATCCTGGCCCCCAAATATTTACACTCATTAGGTCCCCAGTTGTAATCACCCTGGGCTGAGTACAACTTCCCTAGTTCTACCTGGTAGGATCAGATAAAAGCAGCAACAATGCTAAATTTGAACATTTACTATATGCCAGACACAATAATATTGAGTACTTTAATTCTCAAAACCATCCACATTTCACAGCTGAGAATATGGACGTTTAGAAGCTGAACAACTTGCCTGAAATCATATAGTTAATTCAGTAGTGTGTCTGAGGTTAAAGGGTTTAACTTCACAGTTCACATTCCTAACCTCAAACAAGTCTGAATCAAATCAAGTCCAATTCCTTTGCCAAAGGATGATTCTTCAAATATGTAATGATATCTCTCATTGCAAGATTCCTTAATATCCATCCAGTGCCACATCAAGATCTTTCTTAAGTTCTTAGTTCTGTAAGCTTACAAGGCATCCAACTTCTTCGCATCCTTCCCCGTGAATATACACACAACTAATAAACAGCACCTCAGTGTGTAGCAGAGCAGTTCTATCTTCTTTTCCATTAACTGAAATGCAAATGGTTTTTGGGGAGGGGCTGCTCTGAGGAAGATGATGACAGCCTAATTGTACTACTGTTTTAAGTCACATTACTGATAAAAACCACCTTTAGGTCTTTTTCAAATGTGGTATCCTAAAGCCATGCAACTTTAAGGTAAACTGCTGTTTTTCAGGCCTTACAAAGACTCTGAAAAAGTTCATCTGAATTATTCTAACAATCTAGACTTAAGACATGATTTTGGATCATTCAGTATATATATTTACTATCCTTTCATTAGCCTCATAGAAAAATTTGGCAATTTATTTTTTCCAGATGAGCAAGAAGACAAAGCCAAGAATAAAGCCACTTCCCAAGATCAACCTGCCTTTGAATAGGGTCATTCAAAATCAAAACTATATTAATCAACATAATCACCTCTTAGCTTACTAGTTCCCTCACTTTAATGTTCAAGTATATCAAAAAGGGCCTTACTGAAAGCCAAACTCAAGTCCAGATTTACCAACCTATCAGTCTATTAACTGAATCAGTGAAAAGTCAAAATTGGTCTGACAAAATGGTTTTAACAAACCCATTCAAGATCATTCTTCATCCTTTTTGTTCAAGTTAGTCATAAATAATTATTTTTATTCATATCCTAAAATCTTATATCTCTTTTGAAATCAGGAGTAGAATCTCCCATTTTTAACAGCTATTCTTTTCTCACAAAATCTTCAAAGAAAACGATTATTACCAATAATTTTAAGATGCTGCAAACAATTCTTTTTATAACTATGTTTCAAATGACCCCCATGGCAATTCATTTAATGAAACACATTCATTACTTCCATACCTAAACAGATTTTTATGTCCTTCTTAGAAATGTTTGAGTTGTTATTTTTATTGTTGGTGGTGGTGGTAGTTTGTTCTTCCACTTTGATAAACAAGTTTCAAAATAAGAACTAAAATTCTTTTTCTACTACCCTCATTGTCATACATCATTACTATACTTTTCTTGGTTACCTTCTTACCAAATGTTGGGTTGTCTTAGCTTTTTTTTAAAGATTCAACTTGTGTGAGCCTTAGTTTTCCTAGTGTTTTTAAAAAGATTTATTTTTTAGACCTTATTATGGCAATCCTATCTACTTTTATTTTAAAAGTAGTAAGCATATTTTTTAAGAGTTCATTTTGTAATCACACTATCATGTGATTACATGTTTCCTTACATCCTTTAGATAGGCTTCCTTTCTGGAGAAATTTATGCTATCAAATCATGTTGACCTTTTTCTCTGATCAAGTATCAGAAAAACTCAGGTTGGTGAAATAAATTACAATATATATATACCCACAAAATATAATTCTTAACATTATGCTATAGGAGACTATTAAATGACAGAGGATGTTCATAATTTTTAAAAGAAAATAGATTATATAACAGTACATACAGTAATATCTGGAAATTTTTAATTGTACATGTCTTGATTTTATTTGTATGTACACATAGAAAAAAAATGCTACTGCCAAAATATTTAAAGTATTCTTCCTTCAATAGGATAATTTTTCTATATGCTGTCCTATATTTAATATTTATGCAATGAATATGCATTTTTACAAGAAAACAAGCATTATTATATTAAAACAGCAGAATCAGAGGAAAGTATTCTACAAAGTATGAGATAAAAATGTCTACCTAGAGTTTCTGCTTTACCACTATTACTATCAGAAGCTTAGAAAAACATTTATAGACCCCCAACCACAAAAAAGTCAATATAAGATACCACTAATCTAGCTATATAAGTAAGTCATGACACTGATCAGGAGAGCCATTCAAACTATTAGAAATTAAATGGGGCAAATCACAGGAGTTTTTTATATTGCATGGAAACAATGTTACGAACTACTAAAACAATCTAAAGATGTGTATATACCAAAAGTCCCTACAAAATGAAGGATGGGTAAGGTAGGGGGTAGTAGAGAAGGAGAAAAAATCAGTTAAAATGTTTGGAATTATGCTACAATTTCCTAATAAAGTAAGCAATGTCACCTGTTAAGAGTTAACATCTCACAGAAAGAACAATTATCTTTATACAGAAAATTTATCTAGTTGAAAATCAGTTGCACTAATTCAAAAAGTTATCTTTTATCTGTTTTATTAGCAGTATCTAAATCTATTTGAAATCTGTGTTCTGTAAACCTAGAATGAAAAACCATTTTAATCAATTAGAACTCTATCATTCAAATACATTTAGTCCTGTAAAATACTACTCTCTAAGTGGTTGAACCAATCCTTAATTCATTCAAAGGTAAAAATATATTCAACTCCTTCTTTAGGAAATTATTTTTTCATTTCTCTACCTTAAATTTTATTTTCAAGCATATCAAAAATATTATTTCACAATTAGTCTTTCCTTAAATTTATATATTCACTAAAACAATCCTAAACATACCTCCTCAAATTACATGAAATAAAAAATAAAGCATTAAACCCATGAAAACATACTCCATTTATTTTAATTAACTCACCATTAAACTGACAATTATGATATTTTATATCTAGAAATGTAAATGACCATAATGAAACAAGAGCCATACATAGCTTTCAATCTATTTCTATATGTACATAATTATAACCCAGAGATATCATGTAATAAATGAATACACACCTTCCTTTAGTACATGCCAAGGTAGACACACAAAAACAAGAAAAAAATTTTGCAATCAGAGTATAAAGGGACTCTGCTCTTTCAAATAATGCAGCACTGAAAGCCAGGTCAGGATCCTTGGGCATTACTAGGAAACTTTAAAACATCTGATATTTCCATTATCTTCAAGATTCCTCTGAACAAACAGAAAATTTCCCAGGCTCCCCTACCTCACCTGTCCAGACTTCTTTTAGCTTTCCTCCCTCTACTGTGTAATAATGCTGTTGCGGTTACTTAGGCTTTAAATGTTCAGAGACACAACCCCCTCTATATATTAATTCAGTTCATTTTCTCACAGACACTGACTCAGCCCTGGGTTGTGCAGCACTGACGTTTCTAACCAAACAGGATCCTGTGAGCTGCGATCAACCCCTTTCTCCATCTCTGAGCAGTGATTGGGTATTGTAACTGATGGACAGGTTGAAGACAAGGCAGGGGATGAGGGCTTAGAGATATGTAGATATGCTGCCAATGCCATCTGTAAAGCTAATTCTAGCTCTGCCAGCTTGCCAGGTTTTGGAGAACTAGGATGCAGATAACTTTCTTTTCTCCTTTCAATGTCTGTGTATCCATTCCGTGCAATAAAGCTTCTCTTTAAAACCAAAGTATTATTTGTAATTTAAGAATTCACTCAAGAACTATTCTTTCAAGCAACCAAACTTTTCCATTTCTAAACTGCTGTGACTATTTAATGACTTAAAAGGGAAACTGGGAAGCTCACGCTTCATGCAGTCTCAGAAGAAATGAGCATGCGTACTTCCACGTGGCAATGAAACCTTGCGGCAAAGTCTGATATTGAATGTATGATGCGTTTATCTTTAGTAACCTGAGCAGACTGCATATCTGAGTTTTATACAGTTGTATTCTACCCAATTCAAATATCAAAGAGCTTTTAAAATACTGTCTACCTAGACTCTTCAATGTTACACAGAAAAGGTACTCTTTTTTAAACAGCAAAATCTTTTCTAATTCATAATTTAAAGAAAAGTTGTCACATCTTAGGCCAAGTATACTTCAACTGAAATGATCTGTAACATCACAGCAAGACACCAAATCCTTCATTATAGTATTAACTATAACTACTCACACTAAGGTCACTAATTTTAAACTATTTTTGTATACGCCTGCAGAGAGATCATGGGCACCCTGAAGTCCACCATCCCAGATCAGTTTCTGTCCATTTTTATATCACAGAATATTACACTTAAAAGTCTACATTAAATTGAAAAAAAAAAAAACCTTAAAACCATACCTTAAAATTGTATTAATACAATAGAAATCATAAGGCAATGTCCAAACTTTCAATTGTCAATAGTAAGCACAAAAGACAGTAACTATTATTGTTACTTTTACAATTCAAAAGCTTATTTTTGTCACAGCCACCAAAAAATAGGGGAAAAAAATCAAAACTAAAGCCTGAAAAAATACCAAGCTATTCCAAAATACAACAAGACAAAACACAACTTGAAACAAGACTTCCATATTATTTATGAAAACTGAATCAATAAAGAAAAGTATATTTGTTTATATATTGTAAATTTAAATCTCCAATTTCTTTTGAGGTGGCTATCTGCCCAGTTTAAAAACTACATTTCTGGGCTGGCATTACAGCATAGCAGGTTAAGTTGTCCCCCACAATGCCAGCATCCCATATAAGTGCCAGTTTGAGTTCTGGCTGTTCCACTTCTCATTCCGCTCCCTGCTAATGCACCTGAGAAGGCTGCAGAATATGGTCCTAGTATGTAACGAATGGATGGAGTTTCAGCTCCTGGCTTCGACCTGGCCCAGCCCTGAACTTTGCGGCCATTTGGGGAGTGAACCAGCAGATGGAAAATCTTGGGTCTGTCTCTCCCTTTGTCACTCTGCCTTTCAATTAAATAAATCTTAAAAACAAAAAAACTCCTACATTTCTTAGTCTTCCTGACCTAGGGATGGCCATATGACATGGTTCTAGCTAATGATTTATTAGCAGATACCTGCTGGGAATTACTGAGAAATTTAATTTCCTTTTATAAATGAAAACCTTTCTCATTGTCTCTTTCTCCTTTCTCCTTCCTTCTTGTCTAAAGGGTCAACATGATGGCTGGAACTATAGTATCCTCCTTGTGATTATGAGGGAAAAGTCAAGAAAATAATTTTTCACCCCAACATCCTTAAGCCACTAAAGATTCAGCAGTCACTGCCTACCTCTGAACTTCCCACATACAAGAAAAGTAAATTCCTAACTTAAACCAGTGTTTACTCTGGATTACTTTTACTCAAGCATCCTGAAATAAAATACAGAATATTCACAAAGTAGGTAAGGCATACATGAAACAAAATTCAGCTGAAAGTAACAGGGATTCACTATACCTTTTTTTTTTTTTCAAATTATTTAAAATTTGAAAGGAAAAGAGAAATTTGTTTATAAATCTCAGCTCTGGCATTTACAATATGGATGGCCTTGGGTAAGTATATTAACCTTCATTTTTTTCATCTGACACATGGGGACAGTAATACTATCCAGAGCTCTATCTCCAGATCCAGCCAAGGTAATCTACTAAAGGTCCCTGTCAGTAGTGGCCTTCATCTATCCAAATACTCTCATCGTCCAAAGATAAGCTCAAATCTCATTTTCACCTACTCAAGATGATAATGATTTCTTCACTCACTCTTATTTTACAACCCAATACCATACTTCAAGTGCTCTGTAGTCCTTTAACTGTTCCACACATATATGGATAATAAAGTATTCCACATGTACTTTTGACTCTCTCATAAACTGAGGTTCTCAATAGTACTTGCTGTTATTTTTAAAATCTCTCAAGCAATTAATTTACTATCAACCTCAAAACATACTATCTTTAAAAAGTCAAAATGTTGGCCGGCGCCACAGCTCACTAGGCTAATCCTCCGCCTGTGGCGCTGGCACACCGGGTTCTAGTCCCAGTCCGGGCGTCGGATTCTGTCCCGGTTGCCCCTCTTCCAGGCCAGCTCTCTGCTATGGCCCGGGAAGGCAGTGGAGGATGGCCCAAGTGCTTGGGTCCTGCACCCGCATGGGAGACCAGGAGAAGCACCTGGCTCCTGGCTTCGGATCAGAACGATGCGCCGGCCGCAGCGTGCCTGCCGCGGCAGCCATTGGAGGGTGAACCAAGGGCAAAGGAAGACCTTTCTCTCTGTCTCTCTCTCTCTCACTGTCCACTCTGACAAAAAAAAAAAAAAAAAAAAAGTCAAAATGTATTCTTTAAAATATCCTAACTTGTACGTTTCTAAGTACATACGGAAAAGAGGTTTCTAAAAGTAAGCTGTTCTTCCTTGGGCAGAGTTTCCATGAATGAAGATTAAATAAACTCATTCAAAGTACTTCTTGATCTTTATTAAAAAAATCAATTTATTGATATTTGTTTTCTTATTTCACTTTAGGGTTTTTCATTCAAAGAATCCTAAATACTAACACAAGAGACTTAAAAACAAGTCAATAACATTATAGTTATCAAGAACAGCTATGATACTTGTTACTGAAATGAAACAGCAATGAAAAGAATACTGTTGTTTTTATATTTTTCCACTGTAAGCACGTAGCTTTTTATAAAGCAAACAACGACTTATTTTTACCCTAGTCACCTCTTGAATACCAATGCAGTAGTGTACCTCATCATAACACTATAAAAAATTAGGAAACATATTTCATCTGAAAAAACATATACAGTAGATATAAATACAATTTCATATAATATGATAAAACCAATAACTCTTTCATCTCAAAAGATAAGAAAATTATCCATGAAATAGAGAAGAACTACAGCCCCACTTGCAGGACACTGAAACACACACACATACCCCTTAATATTAACATTATATATCATCACATTAAAGGTCTATTAAAAAGTTGAATAGTCTTGTCAGGAGACTTAAAATTACTCCAGTCATTCAAATTTTCTAACTATACTAGGAAAGTACATGAACTATTTCTTTAATATTACAAAAAGGATTTCAATATCATGGCATTTTTTTAAGGAAGGTGGTATTTCTTATCAATGATCAGGAGAATTTATATTCAAGTAAGTTATATGTTCAATAATATCCCCTAAGTAATATTCATAAAGCAAATTCCTATATGAAAACATGCTTACGTACCTGTAATGTGAGGTTTATGGGCTGTCAATTAATATCTTAGAATATCAGATCACAAAGTGCTGTTCTAAATAAGGTTATCACTCATTAAGTCACCGAGCACAAAATGAAAGCTTAAAAAACGTCACAGATGGACTGAAACTTTTTAAAAGAAATTCATTGCATGCATCACACTTTACATGAACCAGTTGTCATTCCAGATACATTAATTTCCCCATGAGGATCAAGATGAGAACACAAAATCACCTAGTTAAAAACGTATGGCGGCAAATACTGACAAAAACCCACAATTTATCATATATAATCTACATACACAACATATATACAGCATGAAAAGACTTCCTTTTAGAAGAGTTTTAAAGAACTAACCTGTCTTTGCTATAGTTTCCAATAAATCAATTATAGAACTTATTTAGAAGTAGAAACAAATATTCAAATAAATTAATTTAAAAAAAGAAATGTTTCTCTAAAAGTTATTTAAGGATAAATACAAACATTCATAATATTTTGTAAATCAGTCCCTGTCCTCTCACAGGATTTGCCATAATCAAATGCAGTTTTAGCAGAGCTTTGATATGTGAAATACATATTTTCTACCTACCTTGAATGTTTATAAAGTTTACGAGGTCTACTATGCAATTTCCGATCCCAATTCTCTGGATCACTGGAGTTACTGTCATAGGGATGAGGCCGTCCTGCCATCCCACTTCAAGTTTCCTCAAACTACTGCTCTGAAAGCACACTTGTAGCACCCATAACCTACATAAAAGAGTAGTGTTGACCTTTAAATCTATTCCATGCAGAATAAAAGTCATAGAATGTAATACACTTGATTTATTGTGACATATTTTGAAGTGATGAAAAGATTTTAAAATATTAAATGCATAAAATGCCACAAATCAGGTGAAAATAAATGCTAGAAACCTTTTCTAGATACTTTCCATTTGATTTACTATTAAATTTGCTACCTTGGGTAATACTTTAATACTGTGATATTTGTATTTTAGTAAATATATTTAACTGTCACCTAGGTACTTATTTCCAAACATAAAGGTAGGCCTAAAATGGTAAAAAAAAAAAAAAAAAAATTCCATAGTATGATTCTTTTAGATAAAATTTTACAAAGAACACGTTTTTTAATTACTAAAAGTCAAGATACTTAATAAAGCATCTAGTAAGACCAAATAACAATGGTATTATTTATTTAATCCAGTTAAAGACAAATATAAATGTATATAAACATTCTGATGTTTGTTTATGATGCAACTACCACGGAAATGTTGTCAATGTGATTCATACACTAAATGTATCCTCATGTGAGGCTTGTGACTATTTCTACTATAGACTTATGAAATTATTTTTAAAATCCTCACTTGAACAATAGTTTCACAGGATACCTAAGCTTAGCACTTTCAAAGTATATTCACTACCCAATTTAATCTTCGCAATCACCTTGGAAGATAAGTTTGTAATCCCCATATATAAAGCATAAAGTAGCCTCACAATTTTAGTAACTTTGTCAAAGGTCACAATGCTGGTAAATGGTAGAATTATAAAGAGCAATGAGAATTTTCTATACATGGGCCAGTGTTGTGGAATGGTGGATTAAGTGGTTGCCTGTGAAGTGAGCATCCCATCTGAGTGCCAGTTCCAATCCTGGCTGCTCCAGTACTGATCCAGCTCTCTGCTGATGTACCTGGTGGGGTAATGGGCCTACCTGTCTGGTAGTGTTTTAACCCCTGTCACTGGCAACTGTTTGGGGCCATTTGGAGAGTGAACCAGCAGAAGGAAAAATCTCTCCTTCTCTAACTCTGCCTTTCAAATGAACAAGTCTTTAAAAAAAAAAAAAAAAGTAGTATTCACTGTATAAAAAAAAGTCTTCATCTTGAAAAATGCTCAGGTTACAGTATTTGAAAACAGATCAGATTTGATAAAGACTGTAAACATCAAAAGAGAAACCAAGTGAAGCCAAACAATTTGAAGTTATATAAGTTGAAACATAACCCAGGTTTCCTCCAACCCACTCCTCTTTACTTTTTTATGCTTTTTGGAGCTGTATTAGTGGAAGGAAGTGAGAGGCAGTTGAACACAAAAGTCAAAGGGAAATCCTAGTGTTGGGAAATATGATACCTTCCTCAGTTTTATATGGTGTTCCAGTACAATCTCACAAAGAATGACAAAAATAAACTCATTAAAATTTTTAATCTGTATCCAAATCAATAGAAGCAGCACTTCCATTTTAGATAAATAGTTTTGCTGTTTTACAAATTTTCCTCAGTACCTTCTTTCCAAACACAACTGAAAATCTTGGGGCCTGTACTCTGGAGAATCAGGTTAAGCCACTGCCTGCAGTGTCGGCATCCCATAAGGGCACCAATTCATGTCCTGGGTTGCTCCATTTCCAATCCAGTTCCCTGCTAATGTGTCCGGGAAAGCAGCTGAAGATGGTTTAAGTCCTTGGGCACCTGCCACCCACATTGGAGACCTGGAGAAGCACCAGGCTCCTCCCTGGCCGAGCCTTGGCTGTTGCAAGCATTTAGAGTGAATCAGGGGATACAAGATCTCTGTCTATCCTTCTGTCTCCATAATCTACTTTTCAAATAACTAAATCTTAAAAAAAAAAAAAAAACTTATTTCATACATTAAAATATTCATAGATCAATGAGTGAAAAAAAGTAGAAAAAAGAAAATAGGACTAGTACAATGGCTGATTCAAATATCTAAGTAGATGATACATAGTTTATTTTCTGAATACTCTTGGAAAAGGAAATCTATTAAAAATCACTGAATTATCAAAAATAAATCAGGTATTAAGAAGTAACAAAAACTATGAAATTATTTTGAACACAGAAATACTTCAATCTTATCTGGGATTTTAAATATAAAAATAAAAATAAAATGTCTTTACTACAAAGGAAACTTAAAAATTTATATTATGGCTAGTTACCTATACTGAAGAGGCAGAAGAGAAGGGGAGAGAGAAAAAAAAAATCAGTGGAATGGGTGTCTGGCACCCACTAAAAGAAAATTTAGATTCAGCAGTTAAGAAAGTGATTGGAATGTCTACATCTCATATGGAGTTCCAAATGGAATATCACACTGGGATCAAACACCAGCTCTGTTCTCCATTTCAGTTTTCCAGTACTGTGCTTCCTGGGAGGTAGCAGTTGATGGCTCAAGTACTTGGGTTCCTGACCAAAGCATGTGGGAGACTGAGACTGAGTTTTTGCCTCCTGGCTTCAGCCTGGCCCAGCCCTGGCTGTAGTGAGCATTTTGGGAGTGAATCAGCGAATAGAAGACCTCCCTCTGTCTCTTTGCCTTAAAAACAAATAAACTTTTGGGCCGGTGCTGTGCCGTAGTATGTTAAGCCTCCACTTGTGGTGTCAGTATCCCATACGGGCACCAGTTCTAGTTCTGGCTGCTCACTTCCAATACAGCTCTCTGCTATGGCCTGGGAAAGCAGTGGAAGATTGTCCAGGTCCTTAGGCCCTGGCACCAGTGTGGGAGACCCGGAAGAAGCTCCTGGCTCCTGCAGAGCTCCAACTGCTACAGCCAATAGGGGAGTGAACCAATGGATGGAAGACCTCTCTCTCTCTCTGTCTCTCCTTCTCTCTCTCTCTGTAGCTCTTTCAGAAAAATAAATAAATATTTAAAAGAAGAAGAAATCAGAGATACAAAGGAAAAAGTTGACAGATACAGTCACCAAGAGACAAACAAAAGGTATAAAGAAGAATAGGGAAGGGACCTTGCGGCACAGCAGGTTAAACACCACCTATAATGCTGACATCATCAGCACATAAGTTTGAGTCTCAGCTGCTCTGTGTCCAATCCAGCTCCCTGCTAACGCTCCTGGGAAAGCAGTGTAAAATGACCCAAGGCTTGGGCCCCTGCACCCACATAGGAGACCTGGAAGAAGCTCCCAACTACTTGCTTTGGCATGGACCAACCCCGGTCATTGCAATCATTTGGGTAGTGAAACAGCAGATGGAAGATTTCTTTCTCTCTGTCACTCTGTCTCCTGAATAAATGAATTAAAAAAAAAAAATTGTAGGGCAAAGTAAACAGGAAAAAGAAAGACGTAAAGACACAGCATTGTTCTATTAGAGACAACATTTTCTCCTAATTCTGCAGGTCTTTTAGTAAGCAATTTCAGGGATTAACATTTCTTCGAGGCAATTTATCTTTTCCTTACCCTTAACCATCAGAGATACTCCTCTGAACAGGATAGCCACAGATGTCCACTGATGGAAAGATGTTTCTAGAACATGGAAGGTGATGTCCCAAAAAGTAAAACCACAAGAAACAAAGAAAATTCAGATTCAGATTTCCCACCACCATTACAGTGATAGCACTCATCTAGAAGTAGGAAAATACCAATGTTTTCCTAATCCTGTTGAAATTAATAAGCATGTATGTCAAGAAGGCCACAAGAAAGAATGTTCACATGAAGGCTATCAAAAATTCAATTAAAAATCATATTCGGGCCGGCACTGTGGCTTACCAGGCTAATCCTCCGCCTTGCGGCGCCGGCACACCGGGTTCTAGTCCCGGTTGGGGCGCCGGCTTCTATCCCAGTTGCCCCTCTTCAGGCCAGCTCTCTGCTGTGGCCCGGGAGTGCAGTGGAGGATGGCCCAAGTCCTTGGGTCCTGCACCCGCATGGGAGACCAGGAGAAGCACCTGGCTCCTGGCTTCAGATCAGCGAGATGCGCCAGCCGCAGCGGCCGTTGGAGGGTGAACCAACGGCAATTCCTTTCTCTCTGTCTCTCTCTCTCTCACTATCCACTCTGCCTGTTAAAAAAAAAAAAAAAAAAGAAAAAGAAAAGAAAAAATCATATTCACAGGGCCAGCAGTGTGGTGTAGCAGAGAAAAGCCGCCCGCCTGCAGTGCCAGCATCCCATATGAGCGCAGATTTGAGTCCAGGCTGCTCCCTGCTAACGTGCCTGGGAAAGTAGAAAATGGTCCAAGTGCTTGGGACCCTGAACTCACATGAGAGACCCAAAAGGAGCTCCTGGCTCTGGATCGGCCCACCTCTGGCCATCAGGGCCATTTGGGGAGCAAACCAGTGGATGGAAGACCTCCCTGTCTTTCAAATAAATAAATATTTTTAAAAAAATATGTTCACATTTCATGTCTATAACATTATCTGAGAAATTTCTCCCTGACAATAGTCATAGGAATACAAGCATTAATTCAAGTTGGGATCTTTGGGAAAAGTAAGCCTATGTTTGCCTCTACATGCTAGAATATTTTTAAATTTTATTACTAAACTATAATGTAACTATAAATGGCTAAAAGGTACGGGATATACATCATATGCCATTTTGTACTCAATAGTAACAGAAAAACTAATAATCTCTTTAATTTTAACCACCTTCTGTACCACACTCAAAGACATTATATTTGTATGGCTTCATTTATTCATTCAAGCACTTACTGAGTACCTATTACAATATGCCAACCAATTTGCAAGATACTAAAACAAGTCAGACATTATTCCTCAAAAACTTCATCCTAGAATTGTTTTGAGCCTAAATATCTTAATCTTTATTCCAGGTTCCTGTTCCCACAGAGTTAAGGATTCAAAGCAGATGCATAAATACAGTACACAAGTGATAGCACGATTTATTTAAATGAGAGTAAAACTACATTCACAAATGAGTGTGGGCCACCCCACATGGGAAAATACCTGTCACGAGTGGGCTAGAGAGTTGCCTATCAGGAGAGAGTGAGGAGCTGAGAGAAGGATGCATATGCATGGTCCAGAAGCCCCGAGTCAAAGCCAACCCCTTCCACATTATGTCTCTTTTGAGATAGGGGGCAGTGTCCTAACTGAACATACAAACAGGATGCAGCTCCATTGGGAGTTTAATTTCCATGTGGTCATCATGACCTCTCCTCCTTCCTGGTCCTAGATGAGACCCAGCTGCACATTGGGAAAGTGGGCATACCAGATGACAGGTAAGGGGATACAGTTACAATGCGGGTCTGGCAGAAACTGTGAGAAAATGTTCCCTCTCAATTTATCCCTATCTAACCTTCCTCCCTGATTACCCCCATACCAGTATGGTTCCATATGCCACTTCCTCCTTTATCTTTCTCCTTCCTGTAGCACCTCTATTCAACTTCTTGTGCTGTAACTCTACCCTTTATTCCCACTAAATCTCGGTTTTTTAGGATTCTACCTTCCTTCTAGACTCTGTTTGCTGGGTCCAGGAAGACAGCAGACAAAAAAAGAAATCAGGGCCAGACCCTTAAGAACATTAGGATCTACATAGTACATGAGAAATGTCCAAAAGGTTGATGGAAAAATGCACATTATGGGTAAAAATGAGGCAAAAAATGTAATCTTTTCATTCCAGTTTCCACAAACTTTTTGAAATACCTTCATACAATCTGTAGCTATTATCACTATCTGAATTCTTCAATAGGTACCCCAAATTCTGTCTTTAAAGATTTATTTATTTATTTGAAAGTCAGAGTTACAGAGAGAGGAGAGGCAGAGAGAGAGAGAGAAGTAAAGAGAGAGAGAGAGAGAGAGAGAGGTCTTCCATCTGATGGCTCACTCCCCAATTGGCCACAACGGCCAGAGTTGCACCTATCCGAAGCCAGGAGCCAGGAGCTTCTTCCAAGTCTCCCACACAGGTGCCGGGGCCCAAGGACTTAAGCCATCTTCTGCTGATATCACAGGCCATAGCAGAGAGCTGGATCAGAAGTGGAGCAGCCGGGTCTTGAACCAACGCCCATATGGGGTGCCAGTGCTTCAGGCCACGGCGTTAACCTGCTGTGCCACAGCGCCAGCCCCAGTACCCCAAATTCTCATTAGATTGGTCTCCTCCATCAACTAGTGTCATTACTATTCACAAAGTCAAAAAATTTTGATGTCACTCTTAACTTCTCATTTCTCCACATCAGGTCTACTTCAAAATTTTCTTCTTACTTTTCTCCCTTTCCATTTATATGGCTAATACCTTCATTTAAAACCTCATCACATAAGCCTATTGGCTGACATCCTTATCACCATTAAATTCTGTATTTCCTCTGTTGTAACCAGAATTATCTCTCTAAAAGCTTATAATGGTTCACCATTTCCTATAGCTAATCTTAACTTAAAAAGTTCCTTCAAAATCTGACACTTGAGGGGCCAGCACTGTGGCACAGTAGGTAAAGCCTGCAGTGCCAGCATACCATCTGAGTGCTGGTTCGAGTCCCAGCTATCCTCTTTCAATCCGGCTCTCTGGTAAGGCCTGTTAAAGCAGAACATGGTCCAAGCACTTGGGCCCCTGTGCCCATGTGGGAGACCCACAAGATCCTGGCTTCGATCAGCCTAGCTCTGGCCATTGTAGTCATTTCCATGAACCAGCAGATGAAGATCTCTTTCTGCCTCTGCCTCTGCCTTTCTGTAACTCTTTCAAATAAATAAAAAGAAATCTTAAAAAAAATTCCGATACTTGAATCACCAATATCTATTATATATTAAGCAAAAATAAAATGTATTGTTGTTTGGATCTTATTTCAAAAAGAAAAAAATTTCAAAACTTTCAAAGTGATTATAATCATTATATTTTCTGCTTTTCTGGGTGGTACAGTTTTCTAAAAATAGAGGCTCATCAAATGATCCTCAAGTTTCTAGTCCTTCAGAATTCTTCCCTCTAGGTCCCTCAGAAGACCTCCTGTACAATTAGAATTAACTGCGTGAAGGCAGAGGCATTTTTTCCTCTGACTTCCAGTTTCAAATGATTCATTTTCTCTATGTGGTTGTCTCCCCCTTTTCCACATGGGGATGATTACCTTATGACATTTAGCTGGCTCAAGGGGTCTTCTTGGTTACCTCCAAGTTAGCCTCTACTACCCACATTTCTGGATATCTGGCTTTCTAACCAGCCAAAGGCAACTTTTGGCTCCTAGCCCTCTGCCCTTTTCACCATTCCTCTTTTGCCTACCAAGTCTTTCTACCCAATAACCACAACCACTATCCTTGAATTTACTTTGTTTGCAAGGTTTGAGAGAGATTTCACAACACTATTAGAAAAACTCTATCTGATGACAGTATTTAGATTGAGATCTCAATATGATGGTCAAAGACACAAGACGGCTGAGCCTTAAAAGGGACATCTGTTGAAAATAAAGAATCACAGTATCTGATCCTATAGACCTAGTTTGGTACACAGGAAAGAATATGGGCTTTGGATGAGATAGGCATAATGGGTTAATTTTAGTTCCAAGATTTCTCATATATGAAACAGGATAACAATACCGAGTTGTTTAAAGCTTTATATAGGAGGAAGGAGAAAAACTCTTTAGCACACTGATTGATAGTAAGAAAAAATTGTCTCCTTACATCATGTTTTTAAAAAAGCCTTCCATGGATCATTGCCATTAGTTAATGCTATCTGGAAACAGTGTCTCAGGCAGCACGTATTTATTATGTCACTGTAGTTTTGAAGATTCTGTTATAACTATTCCTCTGTCCCCTTTTTAGATAGTAATGCCCAAGAGAAGGAGAAATAATTAAATCACCCTTTTCTCAGTTGATTTTTGCCAGTCTTCCAAACATGTCCCTAACTAACAGGATCAATTATCCCTGCCTCTGTAGAGATGATTTCTGGATTATTTGGAATTTAGAGTTTATTTCTAAGAGCCCAGTAAGTATTTTTTGATGATTTACCATTAAGCATAACATAAATTCATAAGTTAATTGACAAGGAACTGAACAGTTGTTTTTAGGAAAGTTAAAAACTGGAGGAGCTTGAGAAAGCAGATACTACTATTCAAATAATCATGTGCACAAAGAATCAATAGAAGCAATTTTTTAAAAGGAAAACAAGGATAAAAAGGGACCTCCTGTAAATGCAGCCTGGTAAAGTGATCATGCAAGCTTCCTACAAAAATTTATCTCTGTTTAAGTATTTTATCTCTTAAAAACTTAAAGTACTGGAAAGTGTCCAAAAGCAAATAGTTCAAGAGTTTACTCCTGAAAAACTACAAATGGAGAACAGGATGAGTTCAATTTAAAGTTGACGTGTTGAATGTATTCCCCATTCCTCACAAATATGGTGACAGAAATCAGCCAGAGACTAAAGTGGTAGAGAAAACTTACAGGCTGGAAGTGCAGATGGAAATTTAAGTCAGGCACACCAGCATGAGAGAACCACAGAAAGGTGAGACCCAGTATCTGACAAAAACTGCTCAAACCCCTTGCTTACTGCTGAATTACACATGCATGCAGGGGAGACCCTGGATGGCCTAGCAGAGGCATCTATGCTTGAAAGTAGCCTAGCACGAAATCCTTGAGTTTGATTCTTTTTCAACTGAATGTATTTCCTGACTATACACAGCTTAAGCAACACAACGTGGGAAGTCCTCACTGGTTGGGGTATCAGAGAACAGAGACCACCGCAGCTGGCAATTAAGAAGGAATTCCTAGAAATAAAGGACACACAAGATAAATTCCAAACTCTGAGTATAATCGCTGCCCAAATTCTTGGCTGACCATCAAAATACAGAGGTACAAGAGGGCCTTTCCTCTTCTCAGACCAAGCTAAAAAATAAGTATCTTGAAGAAGTTAGATCTGAACACAAATAGTAGCTGCTATACACTGCAGGGGAAACAAGTCTGCAGTTTGAGTCCAGGTGAGTCACCAGTCACTAGAACAACAACAACAAAATCCTCATAAGAACACCACAACGATCAGGTTTCAACTAAAAATTATGATACATGCAAAGAAACAAGATAGTAAAAGATAATAAAAAAATTGACTTCAAATAGTTCCAGATGTTGAATTAGCAAAGACATTAAAGCACCTATCATAAATATATTCAAACAATTAAAGAAAAATATATCAAAAGAACTGAAAAAAAAGTCTTGATTCACAGGGAATTTTAGAAGGGTAGTAAAAACTCTCAAGAAAATAAAAAAGGAAATTCAGCTCTAGTTGCCAATAATAAAATGAAAAATTTGATGGGCACAATAGCAGACAGAGAGGAAAAATGAATAAGGCTGCAGATATGGGTGGGACAGTATCTAATGATACAACATGTAAGTAATTAGAATGATTTTCTGATACATACAACAGGGATGAATCTGAAAAGCATTAGCTAAATGAGACAAGCCAGATTTAAGATGTCTAGAAGTATCATGTGGAATTTATAACTAGTTGCCTCTAAGGAAATGCTGAATTAAGAGGGAGACTTACTTTTACTGTATCCCTTCTCTCATGCTATTTGAATTCTCCACACACTGTTTTTATAATGAAGGCTCCATAATTAAGCATCTGAAAGTGACTTAGTTTTAGAAAATTTCTTTTTCTAATCTTTAATCTCACTGCTGGCTCACTTGGCTAATCCTCCACCTGCGGTGCCAGCACCCCGGGGTTCTAGTCCCGGTTGGGGCGCCGGATTCTGTCCAGGTTGCCCCTCTTCCAGGCCAGCTCTCTGCTATGGCCCGGGAGGGCAGTGGAGGATGGCCCAAGTGCTTGGGCCCTGCACCCGCATGGGAGACCAGGAGGAAGCATCTGGCTCCTGGCTTTGGATCGGCGCAGCACGCCGGCCGTAGCAGCCATTTAGGGGGTGAACCAACGGAAGGAAGACTTTTCTCTGTCTCTCTAACTCTGCCTGTAAAAATAAATAAATAAAAAATAAAACCTTACTGCTTAAAAACTTACTGCTTAAGTGTGGTCCTATACTTTTGTGGATTGATTACATATAATCAATAAGCATGCATTAACAGAACGTTTCTGCTTTAAGTCTCCCATTAGACCATAAGACTCTCTAGAACAAGAACAAAGTATGATTTATGTTTATGTCCCCACAGCCTAGTATAAATTTTAAATAATCTTTTCAAAATACTTTAAGATCAAAGAAATGAAAGACCCTTCATTTAGCAACCACTAGTGCAGAGGAAATACAAAATATTAAGATTCATAAGCAGTGTTTCAATTCTAGTTGCTTGTCTTAAAAAAAGAATATTATCACATAATTATACCCACATTTTAGCTATGGAAAAGAACACAAACCATGTGAATCTTATCTTCAAATGAGCAAAATTTACAATAATTCGGGGCTAGTACTGTGACACAGGTTAGGCCACTGCCTGCAATGCCAGAATCCCGTATGGGCACAGGTTAGAGTCCTGGCTACTCCACTTCCAATTCAGTTCCTTGCTAATGCATCTGGGAAACCAGTGGAAGATGCCCATGTTCTTAGGCCATGCAATCATATGAGAGACCTAGAAAAGTTCCTGGCTGCCAGCTTTGGCCTGGCCCAGCCCTGGCTATTGTAGCCATTTTGGGAGTAAACCAGCAGTGGAAGACCTTTCCCTCTCTCTGTGTCTCCTCTTTCTCTCTGTAACTATCATTAAAATAAATAGAGGCGGGGCCAGCGCCACGGCTCAATAGGCTAATCCTCCGGCACACCAGGTTCTAGTCCCGGTCGGGGCACTGGATTCTGTCCCGGTTGCCCCTCTTCCAGGCCAGCTCTCTGCTGTGGCCCAGGAGTGCAGTGGAGGATGGCCCAAGTGCTTGGGTCCTGCACACCACGGGAGACCAGGAGAAGCACTTGGCTCCTGCCTTCAGATCAGCGCAGTGCGCCGGCCACAGCGCGCCAGCCGCGGTGGCCATTGGAGGGTGAACCAACGGCAAAGGAAGACCTTTCTCTCTGTCTCTCTCTCTCTCACTGTCCACTCTGCCTGTCAAAAAATAAACAATAAAATAAATAAAATAAACAGAGGCGGAAATTACAATAGTTCAATTTTAATGCCAATACTTGCTCTATCAAGCAGTATTAACAAAGTAGGAATAAAGGAGAAAAAGTATAACATTCCTAGAAATATTTTTCAAGATATCAAATAAGCTCAAAATATTCTCAGATGCCAGTTTACAAAGAAGCCCTTCCAAATGTCAAGGTTTATCCTTCCTGACTTGCCACAGTTAAAAATGATACTTTCGGCCGGCGCATTGGCTTAACAGGCTAATCCTCTGCCTTGAGGCGCCGGCACACCGGGTTCTAGTCCCAGTTGGGGCACCAGATTCTATCCCGGTTGCCCCTCTTCCAGGCCAGCTCTCTGCTATGGCCCGGGAAGGCAGTGGAGGATGGCCCAAGTGCTTGAGCTTTGCACCCGCATGGGAGACCAGGAGAAGCTCCTGGCTCCTGGCTTCGGATCAGCGCTGTGCGCTGGCCGCAGCGGCCATTGGAGGGTGAACCAACGGCAAAAAGGAAGACCTTCCTCTCTGTCTCTCTCTCACTATCCACTCTGTCAAAAAAAAAAAAAAAAAAAGATACTTTCATATAGATTCCTATTCAAATTTGCTGACATAATTAAGGTGTTAATACTTAAAGAAATGTTTTCATTCAATTTTTTCCCTATTTCAAATATTCCAATGTTTGAAAATCTTTCTAAATTTTAGGGATTTACACAGTACTTACATTAGATAATTTGCTCTGCAAATAGCTAGATTCTGTTAACAGTACTAATTATTTTAATATTCTAAAATAAAGTCTT
Source organism: Lepus europaeus (assembly GCF_033115175.1). NCBI lineage: Eukaryota > Metazoa > Chordata > Mammalia > Lagomorpha > Leporidae > Lepus > Lepus europaeus. Next base: position 51,778,603 of record NC_084833.1, on the reverse strand, counting down.
ACTGTTTTATTTTCTAGACTTATGACCCTATTCTTCCTTTTCTACTACGGCCACCTTCAAAACCAGAAATACTTCAGTTGAAGCAAATCACCTTGACATATTTATTTTATACAGGCAAAGCTCCTTTGTAAGCTGATGATGTGACTAAATCAAAGGAGATTACATTTAACTACTAAGAGGCAACATCCTTTAAACAAAGTCAGACTCTTAAGCAGTATTTTTTTCTCCATGCTTTTCTTTATAAGTCATGTTATTTTCATGTAATTATTATTGCATTGCTCCATTTTGAACTATTCATGACTCCTTTTCCTTCTACTCCTTTCATATGTTTGTTTTTGTTTATCTTCTATCAACTTAATAGGCCAGGACAGGCTCTAAATATAATTCAAGTTCAAGACAGTCTACAGTTCTATCCAATAGAACTTTGTAACAGTGGAAATATTCTACATCGGCAATGTCCAAAAAGTAGCTGCTAGCTACATGTAGTTACTAAGCACCTGAAATGTAGCTACCAAATACAAATATAGAACTAAATTTTTCAATTTCCTTTTTAATTAATTTAAATTTAAAGAAGGGCCATATAAATGTTTTATTTTAAGGAATCTAAAATTTGTCCTGAGGCAAAATACTTGCTCACAAAGAAACTCTCTAGACACTTTATGTATCAATATTACAGGTAGTTTCATTTTAATAAAAATTATTTTCTTACATTAAAGATCTTTGGATTTAGGATTATTTCAATAACTAAAAGTCTGTGGTGGGGCCGGTGCTGTGGTGTAGTGGGTAAACCACCGCCAGCAGTGCCAGCATCCCATATGGGCACCAGTTTGAGTACTGGCCGTTCCATTTCTAATCCAGCTCTCTGCTATGGCCTGGGAAAGCAGAAGAGGATAGCCCAAGTCCTTGGGCCCCTGCACCCGCGTGGGAGACCTGGAAGCTCCTGGCTACTGGCTTCGGATCAGCTCAGCTCTGGCTGTTGCAGCCGTTTGGGGAGTAAACAACGGATGGAAGATCGATTGCTCTCTCTCTCTCTCTGCCTCTCTGACTCTCTCTGCTCCCTTTCTGCCCCCCGCCCTCTGGACCCCTCTCTACTCCCCCTCTGCCCCCCACCTCTGTGTAACTCTAATAAATCAATAAATCTTTATAAAGGTGTTAACTGTTAAATCAACAACAGGAGTCACTGTGCACTTACTCCCCATATAGGACCTCTGTCCTTAATGAGTTGTACTATGAAAATTAACTGTAAAACTTGTTTTCAAACAGTACTTTATACTTTTTGTGTCAATGTGGGTACAAACTGTGGAAATCTTTACTTAGTATAGAGTTGGTCTTCTGTGTATAAAGTTAATTAAAAACAAAACTTAATAAAGAATGGGATGCAAGAGGGAGTAAGAGGTGGGATGGAAGTGGGAAGGTGGGTACGGGGGGAAGAACCATTATATTCCTAAAGCTGTACCTATAAAATTTGTATTCATTAAATAAAAGCTTTCAAAAAAAAAAAAAAGAATTGATGGGACTGAGGTTACGAAGGGAGGATGTGGAGGGGTGAGAGTGTGGGTGAGAGGGCGGGAATGGTGGGAAGAATCACTATATATTCCTAAAGTCATATTTATGAAATGCACGAAGTTTATATTTCTTAAATAAAAGGTATCACTGGGAAAAAATAATAAAACAAAAAAATTTGAATGTGCATCAAAAGAAGCTAATTGAACAACTCATACATCCACACAATAGGATACTTTTTGTATACCTAATACTATAACTAAATATCTATTCTTATGAAGAAAGGTGGTTTATTTTGGCTCATGGTTTTAAAGGTTATGCTCAAGATGGAGTGAGCCCCACTGGTTCAGGCATTTGGTAAGGCTGCAGGCTGCAACACAGAGCATGTATGGAGGAACAAGCACATGACAAACGCGGAAACAGAGAGCTAGGAAGTATGTTTCTTCTATGTGACCACCCCTTATAAAGCCAGGAAGATTCAATCACAAGGGAGCTGCTGCATCAACTTAATCCAATCACATCCAAAAGGCTCCACCTTCCAACACCAGAATTGGGTATTTCCATCCTTAATTCAGTAACATAAACTTTGGAGGATCAAGCAAGCCTTTAACACATGGCCTTTAGGGGAACACTCAAACTAATATTTACACCATGGCTCTACGCATCTGTAAAACCACTAAGATTTCCGTGGACTAATAGGGATTAATATTCAAGGCACAGTGATAGGTGTTGGGGGGATGGAGGAGGCCGGAACAGGTGCAGAACAATATATAGTTTGCCACCTTTTATGACCTAAAAGGGAAGTAAAATAAACATACAAAGGCCAGTATAGTGGTGCTGTGGGTCATACTACAGCTTGTAAAGCTGGCATCCCATGCTGGAGTGCCAGCTGCTCCACTTCTGATCCAGCTGTCTGCTAACACACCTGGGAAGCTAATCGTTAAGAACAGGATGGAGTTCCTAGCTCTTAGCTTTAAGATTTGAGAAGTAGAGACAGACAGAAATGTCTTCTATCTGCTGGTTCACTCCCCAAATGACCACAATGGCAGGAGCTGAGCAGATCTGAAGCTAGGAGCGAGGAGCTTCTTTCGTGTCTCCCAACTGGGACAGGGGCCCAAGCACTTGGGCCATCTTCCATTGCTTTCCAGGCCATAAGCAGAGAACTGGATAGGCAGAGGAGCAGCCAGGACTCAAACCGGTGCCCATATGGGTTGCCAGTACTGCAGGTGGTGGATTTACCCACTATGTCACAGCACCAGCCTTAATCTGAGGTGTTTAACCTGTCAGATATGTATTTTTAATGATAATCAGTGACGGCTAAGGTTCCGGGAAAATGGTTACTCAAGTACATCGGAGTTTAAATTGATTTCAGAGAATCATTCTTGACATAGAACTCTTCTAAAAATTTATCCTAGTATTTTTATCAGAGTGTTTATATCAGAAAAGAGAAGGTCCAAATTTCTAACAGTTGGGTACTGATAAAGTAAATACAATATAGTACAGTACCACCGTGCTGAAGAATATAATAACATGGCAAACAGTTTCTACTAATTCTTAAGTGATTACAGGTAATAATAAATTCACATGTGTAAGATGTTAATTTTTCAATCTAGTCATAAGTGACCATTACTTGAATTTTCATTCAATTTCTCAAAATAAAACTTTTAAGTCATTACATACAGAATCCCAATTTTGAGTGTGTATGTATGTACACATATATATTTGTGACTGGACATAATTGTCATTGGGTCATGGAATGTGTTATTTTCTTCTTTGCCCATTGCTAAATGTCCCAAATTACATGCACTGTGCATTACCCTTAGAAAGAAATTACTCAAAAGCAACTTTTATAGAGAAATTTCAAAGTACTCGTTATAAAACAATTTTAAAGTTAACAAGTGTTCACAGACACTGTTAAATAGTATCATTCACTAGAGGAGAAAAGATGATCCAAGATCCCATGCCACTTTTCCTTTAAAATGTCAACTCAAATGAACTCATGTATGCATATTTAGAAATAATTCAGATAACATTATCAGTATAATACATATATACAAAAATGGGAAAAAATACAGTGAAAAATATAAACACAAGTTCTATTACTTTATCACACAATGGAACATTTTTTATATACCACCTTGAAAGAACATGCAGCCAATGAGAGAGGCCTCTGGAATAAACCACTCACAATGGGAGACTCATGGATATGAACTATAGTCTCTGTTTTCCTACTGTCAGCTACTTCCTACTACCTTTTATCAAAATCTTCCATGGAGATTGATCCATGCTTCAGTTCTCTTATTAGAGTATTACTGATTTTTAAAGTACTTTCAGTATTATGATTTTATAATCTTACTAATCCAATAAACATTATCTTCTAAAAAAGAAACTTAGGCCATTTGGAAAATTTAACATGAAGGAAACAAGAGTACCCAACACTTAATCATCTTACAAGAAGCTAGACTTTTGAAGAAAACTCTAAATGAGTAAGTGAAAGAGTTGAAAGGTGAAGACTATATAGCTTGCTTTCTAGATGTGTGAAAAATCAAATGTAAGCCTGTATCATATAAAAGAAAACGCCTGTAATGAAATAATTACCTTTAAAATAATTTAGCCCTTCGTATGTCTATCCAAAAGTGAGAAAAGCCTAATCATATTTGCTGAGCATTTTGCACCTGATACCTTTATCACTTATCTGAGCTTTAAATCTTTAAATTTTATTTCTAAGCTGATGCGCAATATAATCTACAAAAAGGAACCTCATGATAAATTTCTATTCAACTTCTGTAAACAATCATAGTCAAAGATCTTAAAGAGAAATAAAAATGTTTAATATCTTTATTTATAGAAGCAGATAACAGTACTCCACTAGATGATTTTTTTTCAAACACAATATTGCTGTCTTCAATCTATTCTCTTCCCTTTGTTTACTTTTCCAGCTGAATTCAAATTACACAGAACAGGTATCAGTCAATAGATGCCAACATGAAAACAAAAATGAGCTTCCCCCCCAAAAATGTAATATATATATGAGCAAATTTAACATTTTGAGATTTTATTATTGTTTATAGACATTGTCTATATTCCTGAGGAATAATGGTTTTTCTACTTACTACTTGTTGAATTCTTTATTTAGTGGTGGTTAAGCTTGTGATTATAAATTCAAACTATGTAATTTTAATAAATAAAAAATAAGGTAGCTGGGAGTGAGGGAGGGAGAGACATTAGGGTGGGAAGTACCATTATGCTCTTAAAACCATATATATGAAATACATGAAATCTGCTCTGTTTATATAAATTTTAAAATGTTTAAATGAGCTTCCCATTGTTCAATGCTTACTAGAATAAATGAAAGGACAAAAAGCTTCATAATTTCCAGCAAGAGTCATACTGGCATGTCATTTGAACTTGTTCTCTCCAAATCAGACAGATGTGAATGTAAATTAACTGACATATGCGTTCAGGAATAACTAGTAGAAAAAGAGGAGGAGGGAGGCAGTAATGCCAGAGTGCTCTCTGCTGAGTAAAAACAGAACAATGCGCTAACAACTTAAATTCATACATCAGCATTTTTATATACCTCATTTCATACTTAAATCCCTGGCTAATTCTACATACATTTATTCCTGAGGAAACAGGCTCAAAGAGGTTAAGTAACTTTAACGTCAAGAAAGTTAATAGCATGCTCTAAACTCAGATCTAAATTACTGTAAAAAAAAAAAAAAAAAAGGCATTCCAAACAGCAAAATAAGATTACAATTTAAAATGATCTTAGAAAAGTATTATTCATAATTTCTAATCAAGTAGTCACTTATTCAGTGATTTCACTGACAGACTTCTCCCCTCAGCTAAGTAGTAAAAATTAGTTTGACTAAAAATACCAATATATCATTAATTTCAACTCTAGAGATAAAAAAAATAAGTAGTTGGCCCTCCATTTCTGTAGGTTCCGCATCCATCAATTTAACCGATTCAGGAAAAAAAAAAATTGTACTTAACATCTACAGACTTTTCTTGTCACTACTCCCTACCATGGGTGGAGAATCTTTTCTGCCAAGGACCATTTGGATATTTATGACATCATTCAACATTTGTGGGCCATACAAAATTATCAACTTAAACATGAGTCTGCTACAGTTTTATTGAATCTCAAGTTCTGCCTGAGGTTGGTTGCCTTGGCAGGGCCAGACCAATGATTTTGTAGGCCTTTACAACTCGCAGGCTGGACGTTCCCCACCCCTGCAATACAGTCTAACAATTATTTAGACAGTACTTATATAGATTAGGTATTATAACTAATATACAACTTAAAAAACATAGGAGAACATATATTGGCCATATGCAAATACTACATCAAATCATATAAGGAGCCGGCGCCGCGGCTCACTAGGCTAATCCTCCGCCTTGCGGCACCGGCACACCGGGTTCTAGTCCCGGTCGGGGCACTGGATTCTGTCCCGGTTGCCCCTCTTCCAGGCCAGCTCTCTGCTGTGGCCAGGGAGTGCAGTGGAGGATGGCCCAAGTCCTTGGGCCCTGCACCCCATGGGAGACCAGGAGAAGCACCTGGCTCCTGCCATCGGATCAGCGCAGTGCACCGGCCGCAGCGCGCCTACCGCGGCGGCCATTGGAGGGTGAACCAACGGCAAAAAGGAAGACCTTTCTCTCTGTCTCTCTCTCACTGTCCACTCTGCCTGTCAAAAAAAAAAAAAAAAAATCATATAAGGGATTTGAGCATATGTTGATATTTGATTTTGGCATCTGTAGGGGTCCTGAACCAATCCTGTGCAAATACCAAGGGATGACTTTACCATATAATCAGGTACTCTACATTTTTAAATAGAGTAATCTAATCGTATAAAGGAAGGCGCTTTGTCAAGGATACCTAACATCTTCAGAATTCTATGGTGACAAATATTTGATATAAAACCTTCCCTCTATGTTTTACTATTTCCATTATAGGCTGAATATCCCTTATGTGAAATGTCTAGGACTAGAAGTATTTTAGATACTGGAGTTTTACAAATTTTGGAATATTTGCATAGACTGCCTTTTGAGCATTCCTAAAATCAAAAAATTCAAAATGTGAGATTTTTAGATTAGGGGTGCTCAACATATATTCAGTTTGTTGTATTTCCTTGGCTTTGCAACTAACATTTACCAGATTCTTAATCCTGAGAGGACATCTCTTTCATTTTTTTTCTTTAGATTTATTTTTATTTGAAAGGCAGGGTTATAGAAAGGGAGGGAGTAGGGAAATAGAGGTCTTCCATCCACTGGTTCACTCCCCAGCAACAGCTGGATCTGCACCAATTTGAAGCCAGGAGGCAGGAACTTCTTCCAGGTCTCCCATGCAGCTGCAGGGCCCAAGGACTAGGGCCATCCTCCACCACTTTCCCAGACCAGAGCAGGGAGCTGGATTCGAAGTTCAGCAGCTGGGACTCAAACCGGCGACACACATGGGATGCAGGCACCACAGGCATTGGCCTTTCCCCCTGGGCTACAGTGCCGCCCCTCTTTCATTTCTGATTAGTCACCTTCCACCCAGTAATTTAATATTCCTACCTTCTCGGCAGGTCTGTTTTAAGGATCCCAAGTAAACCAGAGCAAACCATACTAGGGAAAATCAAACACCGACTTGAACCTTAATTAATATTCTATTTGAGAGAAAAAAATCTTAATATAGGTTGAGTATTCCTTATTAAGTGTTTTAGATTCCTAATTTTTTTTTTCAGATTTTGGAATATCTGTGTGTGTATATATGAAGATATCGTGGAGATGGGATGGTCTAAACATAAAGTTCATTTATGCTTCCTAGACATCTTATATACATAGCCTGAAGATAATTTTATATGCCACTTTTATTTTTTAAAGATTTATTTATTTGAAAGACGGAATTAGAGAGAGGGGTAGAGACAGAGAGAGAGGTCTTTCATCCGCTGGTTCACTACCCAGATGGCCACAACGGCTGGAACTGTTCCGATCCGAAGCTAGGAGCCAGGAGCTTCTTCCAGGTCTCCCACGGGGGTGCAGGGGCCCAAGGCGTTGGGCCATCTTCTACTGCTTTCCCATGCCATAGCAGAGAGCTAGATCAGAAGAGGAGCAACCAGGACTAGAACTGACACCCACACGGGATGCCGGCCCTTCAGGCCAGGGCTTTAACCCGCTGCACCATAGTGCCGGCCCCTTATATGCCACTTTTAATAATTTTGTGCATGAAATAAAGATTGCATACACTCAATTATCAGACTTGTAGGCATACTGGCACTCAAGAGAGTTTTGGATTTTTGGGTTAGGGATACTCAAATTGCAGTTCTTCCATAAACAAACACCTATAACTATCTCTTCCCTCAATTTTAGTTCAAAGAAACATGATAAATAAAAATAACTAAAAACAAACAGACCCCGCCAGCGCCGCAGCTCAATAGGCTAATCCTCTGCTTTGCGGCGCCGGCACACCGCGTTCTAGTCCCGGTCAGGGCATCGGATTCTGTCCCGGTTGCCCCTCTTCCAGGCCAACTCTCTGCTGTGGCCTGGGAATGCAGTGGAGGATGGCCCAAGTGCTTGGGCCCTGCACCCACATGGGAGACCAGGAGAAGCACCTGGCTCCTGCCTTCGGATCAGCGCGGTGCACGGGCTGCAGCGCACTGGCCCCGGCGGCCATTGGAGGGTGAACCAACGGCAAAGGAAGACCTTTTTCTCTGTCTCTCTCTCTCACTGTCCACTCTGCCTGTCAAAAACAAAAAAACAGACCCCTAAAAAGTGTATTATTTTGACTGTAAATAAATCATAAGCTGTTAGAACTGTAGGTATTCCATTTTCTTTCCTCTCCTGGAAGTCCATGAACAGAGAATGTATATCGTAAGAATGAGGAATACCAAAACAATCAGAAGGTACTGAGAAAAAGTATACTCAATTCCTTCCCCTAGCTTCACCCAACCCTCCTTTGAGAAAGCATTTCAAGGGGTAGAAAGAAGGGAGAAAGCTACTTTCAAGACAGAATTTCCTACTTTAGAAGTAGAAACATGGGTAGAGGAAAATGATGGTTCATCCTTCAACAAGCACTATCTCCAAATATAAAATGTTTTAAAAATTCTCAAAAAGGAATCCTTCACAAACATAATATATAGTTCTCCTTTCACCTCTTATTCTACAGAAAGGAAATGAATGAAGAAATACTAGCCTGGATTGACCTGAGAAGACAGCTAAAATGAAGAAAAAAATCTATTCTGTAAATACCCACAGCAGACTTGATTAAAAGTATCCTATGCAGTCTTTGCATGAATTATGATAAGTTTATTAATAAAAGGTAAATACTTCACCAATTCATTATCCTTTTCAAAACCATCCTTCACCTAGCCAACTCTGACAATTACCCTTATTGAGCTCTTTCCCCTTGCCCTTTATATGCCAAAGGCCCATCTCTTACTCAGGTCTGATGTCTGATATTGCCCTTCTCCATGATCTATTTATCAGATTATGTGATTAAAGTACTTCATACTAATGAGTAAATGAATTTTTTGCCAGGTAGAGTTAGACAGTGAGAGAGAAAGGTCTTCCTTCCATTGGTTAACTCCCCTAATGGCCACTATGGCTGGCGCTGCACCAATCCAAAGCCAGGAGCCGGGTACTTCCTCCCAGTCTCCCATGCAGATGCAGGGACCCAAGCACTTGGACCATCCTCCGCTGCCCTCCCAGGCCACAGCAGAGAGCTGGACTGGAAGAGGAGCAACCGGGACTAGAACCTGGGGTGCCAGTGCCACAGGCGGAGGATTAGCCTAGCGAGCCGTGGCGCCAGCCAAGTAAATGAATTTTAATCCACAAAGTTCAATTCCACAAACATCACCGAGTTCTACTATATATAAGACACTAAGTTTAATCAATTCAAAGTATCTCTTCTTATAAGAATTAGTTAACCAGGGCCAGTGCTGTGGCATAGTATTAAGCCTCCACCTGCAGCTCTGGCATCCCATATGGGCACCAGTTCAAGTCCTGACTGTTCCTCTTCCCATCCAGCTCTCTGCTATGGCCTGGGAAAGCAGTAGAAAATGGCCCAAGTGCTTGGACCCTTGTACCAGCGTGGAGACCCGGAAGAAGCTCCTGGCTTCAGATCGGCTTAGCTTCGGCTGTTGTGGGCCATTTGGGGAGTGAACCAGCAAATGGAAAACCTCTTTTGCTCACACTCTCTCACTCTCTCTCCCTCTCTTTAACTCTACCTCTCAAATAAATAAATCTTTTAAAAAAAAAAAGGGGGGGGGCGGTGCTGTGGCACAGCAGGTTAAAGCCCTGGCCTGAAGCACCGGCATCCCATATGGGCGCCGGTTCTAGTCCCAGCTGCTCCTCTTCCAACCCAGCTCTCTGCTATGGCCTGGGAAAGCAGTAGAAGATGGTCCAAGTCTTTGGGCCCCTGTACCCACGTGGGAGACCTGGAAGAAGCTCCTGGCACCCATCTTAAAAAAAAAAGTTCCAGTGGAAAGAACTAGTTAACTTTAATCAGTGTTTTCATGGACAATATAAGGAAGAGGCACAAGAATGCCTGCCTCATTACACTTGCCCCATCCCATTCCTTTCCATCCCTTTGCTAACATTCCCCTATCTCCAACTGTCAATGAATAAAATCCAACAGATCAATTTTTTTTTTTTAAAGATTTTATTTATTTGAGAGGTAGAGATACAGATAGTGAGAGGGAGAGAAAGAGAGAAAGGTCTTCCATCCGCTGGTTCACTCCCCAGATGGCCACAATGGCCAGAACTGCGCCAATCCCAAGTCAGCAGCCAGGAGCTTCTTCCGGGTCTCCCACACGGGTGCAGGGGCCCAAGGCCTTGGGCCATCTTCTGCTGCTTTCCCAGGCCATAGCAGAGAGCTGGATGGGAAGAGTAGCAGCCGGGACTAGAACTGGGGCCCACTTGGGATGCTGGCGCCGCAGGCGGAGGATTAACCCACTGCGCCATGGTGCCGGCCCCCAGATCATTATTTTTTCCCAGTAAAGTCAAATCCAGGGAAGACAATGTGGGATGGCATAGCAAAATAACAAACTTTCAAATCCTAAAATGTTTTAAATTGGGTCTCTTGAATCCAATTTTACATATTAGCTTCAAGTACAATAAAGAGCATCTAAGCAAATTTATTTCCTGACAAGAAACCTATACATCAACTTTGGTCAAAATTCTGGTTATGGCAAGCACTGTGGTATAGTAGGCTAAGCCTCCACTTGTGGCACCAGCATCCCATTTGGGTGTAGGTTCATGTCCTGGCTGATCCACTTCTTATCCAGCTCCCTGCTTATGGCCTGGGAAAGCAGTGGAAGATGGCCCAAGTGCTTAGGCCCCTGTGCCTAAGTGGGAGGCTGGAGGAAGAGCCCAGCTCCAGCCCTTGCAGCCATCTGGGGACCTTTCTCTGTTTCTCACTTTCTGTAACTCTGCCTCTCAAATAAAATCTTAAAAAAAAAAAAAAAAAGCCGGCGCTGCGGCTCAATAGGCTAATCCTCCACCACAGCCGGCACACCGGGTTCTAGTCCCGCTGGATTCTGTCCCAGTTGCTCCTCTTCCAGTCCAGCTCTCTGCTGTGGCCCGGGAGTGCAGTGGAGGATGGCTCAAGTCCTTGGGCCCTGCACCAGCATGGGAGACCAGGAGAAGCACCTGGCTCCTGGTTTCGGATCAGCGCGGTGCACTGGCCACAGCGCACCAGCCACAGCAGGCCATTGAGGGGTGAACCAACGGAAAACAGAAGACCTTTCTCTCTGTCTCTCTCTATCCTCTCTGCCTGTCAAAAAAAAAAAAAAAAAGAACTCTGATTAAACCATAAACATTGAGGTTTATTTTCCCTTTAGCTATGCTCATGTTTTAAATGCTACTATAGTAGTCCTCACTTATGCATGGAGGATACATTCCAAGACCCACAATGGGTACTTGAAAACTCAGATAGTTTAGAACAAATACTACCCATAGTATGTTTTTTTCCTAATCATACCTAATGATGTTTAAATTATAAAGTAGGCATAGCAAGAGATTAACAATGAAATAGAGCAATTATAACATTGTAATAAAAGGTGACTGTGGTCTTTGTCATATTATTGTCTGTAGATCTTAACAACTGCTGCATACTTTTTTTTTTTCTTTGAGAAGTTTTACTTCTTCACTTAAATGAAACAATTCAAACTTCTCTTTGGCACACCCAAAATGGTCAGCATCACTACTGGCATACTTTGGGACCATTATTAAAGTAAAATATGGGTTATGGCCGGCGCCACGGCTCAATAGGCTAATCCTCCGCCTGCGGCGCCAGCACCCCGGGTTCTAGTCCCGGTCGGAGCGCCGGATTCTGTCCCGGTTGCCCCTCTTCCAGGCCAGCTCTCTGCTATGGCCCGGGAGTGCAGTGGAGGATGGCCCAGGTTCTTGGGCCCTGCACCCGCATGGGAGACCAGGAGAAGCACCTGGCTCCTGGTTTCGGATCAGCGAGGTGTGCCAGCCGCAGCGCGCCGGCCGCGGCGGCCATTGGAGGGTGAACCAATGACAAAAGGAAGACCTTTCTCTCTCTCTCTCTCTCACTGTCCACTCTGCCTGTCAAATAAATAAATAAATAAATAAGGGTTACTTGAACACAAGCACTGCCATACCCAGATAGTCTGACAACCAAGTTACTAAGTGACCAACAGGTGGGTAACACACACAGTGTGGATGTGTTGGACAGGACAAAAAGGATGACAAGGAATTTCAACATGCTACCCAGAATTACACACAGTTAAAAACTTATGAATAATTTATTTCTGGAATTTTCCATTTAATATTTTTGAACCACAGTTGAACACAGGTAACTGAAACCATGGAAAGCAACACAAGAGATAAGGGGGACCACTGTACAAAGTACCATTTCAATTTGTCCCACTGTATATAAAGGCTATTGAATCCTATCTACAAGTTCAAATACGGTTCAATTAGACTTGAAATTTTTCCCAAGTCCTCTTGAAATTCCAAACTAACTGGCAAGCTTGCTTTGAACCTATATATTTTTTCGGTTGTAACTTCATTCATTCTCACCTATAGCAGAGCTCCTAAAATGGAGAGCAGGATGCCACTACAGAGCGCTTTGGGTTTAACTGGGCCATGTGAAGTTATTTTAAGTTATTCTGACTAATTGTTGAGACTTTAAAATCAAGAAACTGCACAGAAAAATCCAGTTTTATTGTACACGCCTGAGAAGACTGGCATTCATATAGGACACTCATCAGGTAGTCCTGATTACTGGAGGTCCCGCTTTACAAAAAGCATAAACTCTTTAGTGTATTTCATTCATTTTCAGTATCTGACTACTATCCAAAGGCATGTGAGTTTGTCACTCATATCCTACCCCTTTGAAAGGTGCATATTTTCCAGAGCACTTCCATACTTCACTAAGTCACTAATGGCACGCAAAAAGCCACAAAGTAAATAGTTTGCAATTCATAGTTAATAATAAAAACTTTCTTACAAGGCTGAAAAAGAACAAAATTCGGATTTGTGGAAGGACAAAATATAATACCTGAAAAAAAAAAACCTGGCAGCTTTTGAGAGAAAGGTGCAAGCACTCAAAAACATTGTTGAGACACTTACAGCTTTCCAGAGGAACACCTGTGTTAGTCTGTGGCTCCAGAAGTTAGGTCACAAACTCCGAAATGTCACCGAAATCTATGAAACTACACCTTCAAAAATCATTCACACTTTTTTTGACAGTATCAATCCAAGTAAAACCAATATCCTGTACTTTATTCAGCTTGCTAATTAAAATAAAAAGCAGGAAGGCTCTAAAGTAGAAACTGTGAAATAAATTCACTTGCTCAGTGCACGGACCCAAAATACTGAGGAGCAAAGAGGCGGAAATCTGGGAGGCTCGGGGTGCTCCCACTGGCCCACACTAACACAAGTACTAAGTGAGGTCTCCCCTCTTGGCACCCCGAACCCTTTCGGGGCAACTGTTGAGAAAACAAAGCTCTACCACACGGGACACTGTCGTAGCATAACAACACGCCGCACATTAGGAGAGTTTCACTCTTCTCCACCCACAGGGAGACCACCCACCCACCACCTCATCCCCCATTGTGATGCGCCCTCCTCAGGATGTCGCTGGGCTGGCCCCGAGATGACAGGAAAGGGGCGGGGCACAGGATTACTCTGCCCTGGCTAGGAGGGATGAAGGGATCGCCTTCATCCCCGGGGAGAGGCCTCCGGACTCCCAACCCAAAAGCAGCAGCCCCGAAACTCAAGCCCCTGTCCCTGCCTCTCCGAACCGGGCGCCGGGGGCCGGAGCGCAGAACGCCACCCACGCTCCCCTAACCAGGGTCCCGCCGCCGGGACCACTGCTTCGGCAGCCGGGCCATCACGCCCAGATTGGCCCTCCGCCCCTTTCCTCCTTCGCCCCTGCCAAGCCCAGCCTCCCTCGCCGCCCCACCACCGTCCCCCAGCCGAGTCCAGGCACCCTCGAACCTGTAGTCCCCCTTGAGCGTCCGCTGAGGATCAAAGCAAACGCCGAGGCCAGCGACACCTCCGCTTCCTCCTCAGCCGGATCCCTCCAGAGGTAGCTGTGGAGGCGGCCGCTCAGGCGGCTGCGCCTACAAGAGCCGCCCGGGCAGGTTGCAGGCCGGCTCCTCCGCCTCTTCTCGCGAGAGTCCGCAATCCTAAGAGGCGAGGCTAGCCGCGTTCTCGCGAGAGCGGCCGCTCCCCTCCCAAGGTGGGTGGGGCGCGAGCACGGGAGCAGTTAAGGGAGCGGCCGGCTAAGGTGGGCGCTTGCCGCGGCTGGGTGACACGTGCCGCGCGACCCCCTCCTCACGGACGTCAGGGCGGAATACGCCACGAGCCCGGGGCCTGAGTGGCTGCGAGCCGTCACTCCCAAACGTTCGAATCCCACGTTTGCCCCTTCACGTCCCGTCACCGTTAGAAAAAAAGCGGCCGGCGTCCCCAGCCCAGAGTGGGAGAAACACCTGTGGGGCTGCTGGTTCGGGAGACGCGTTTCCCGCGGCGGCGCGGACCCCGAGATCCGCTCGGGGCGGGTCCGCGAGCCGGCGGGGGAGCGGCTGCCGCTGATGGGAGGCAGGTGTCGCGAGGCGCACCCCGGCGTCCGCCGCTGCCTGTATTTGAACGCTCGATTGGCGGGAAGGAGCGTGCCAGCTGGAGCTGCTGGAGCCGGCCGGCCTGTAGAACACGGAGAGCAGACGGGATGGGATAGGCCTCTTGTGGCCGGAGGACCGCCACGTGAGAGCGTTCAAGTCGCTCGGCACCCCAGAGCCCGCCGTCTTCAGTTACTGGACTATAAAGGGTGGGGGTGGGGGGACAGCGTCTCCACTCTGGAAGCTCCCAACGCGGGGAGCCAGCCCCACGGGAGAGGAGGTGGGTCGTCTCAGGAAATGTGGTGAGCGCCGCGCGGCTCGCAGCGGGCAGAAAGGGATCCACCTGTTGGCCCCACCTGGCAGGCTGAGGTGTTGAGGAAGCTTCCACCAGGAAGTTTACTTCTGAGCTGAATCCGCAGGATGAGTAAGAGCTCGCCTGTTTGGAGTCGAGTCGGAAGGGTGTTGCAAGAAGAGGAAACAAAAGAGGAAGAAAACCTGGTTTGGGTAGTTTGGTATGAAAACCGACTTTGCAGAAAGAAGGTATTTGTTGAGGGGCTGGCGCTGTGGCCTAGCAGGTAAAGCCGCCGCCTGCATTGCGCGTTTGGGTCCCGGGCTGCTCCACTTCCCATCCAGCTCCCTGCTAATGCACCTGGGAAAGCAGTGGAAGATGGCCCACGTCCTTGGGGCCCTGCAGCCACATGAAGTTCCTGGCTTTGGCCTGGCCCAACCCTGGTCGTTGTGGCCATTTGGGGGGGCGAACCAGCAGATGGAAGGTTTGTCCCTCTCTGCTTCTCCTCTGGAACTCTGGCTTTCAAATAAATGAAAATTTTAAAAAGTCATTTGCTGAAAGACCTTTAATCACTGTTTAGTTCTGAGTAGATTACCTGGGGCCGGTGCTATGGCGCAGCAGATTAACGCCCTGGCCTGAGGCGCCGGCATCCACTTCGATCCAGCTTTCTGCTCTGGGCTGGGAAAGCAATGGAGGATGGCCCAAGTCCTTGGGCCCCTGCACCCATGTGCGAGACCCAGAGGAAGCTCCTGGCTTCAGATCGTCGCAGCTCCAGCCTTTGCAGCTAATTGGGGGGTGAACCAGCGGATGGAAGACCTCTCTCTCTCTCTCTCCCCTAGCTCTGTAACTCTTTCAAATAAACAAATCTTTAAAAAAGATTACCTGTCTTCATTGTAATACCCTTAGTGCTTCCCAAACTAGTGTTTTATGCTAAGGATATGACGGCCTGGGCTTGCTGATCGTCACCGGGCAGCAGGTCGGATAGAGCTCCTCAGGGCCAGCCTGGGGAGCTCGGGGAGCTCGGGCCAAGCCAGTTGATGAGTGTCGTCGGCAAAGGAACCACACCAAAGCCGAGAGATCAGTCAACGCCCAGGGCGCACCCGGGTTCTCGACTTTGTTGGGAGGGGGAAAAGCTTTTATAGACACAGAAAGGGGGCTGTCCAGGGCACAAGGGGACTGAGCCAACCAGCTGAAAGGTAAGGCAGGACATGAGCTGGGCACGCCCTCAAGGGCCAATCACAGCCGAGGACACATACTGTTCACGAGTATGGAAGTCTCCAGTCAGGCTAGGTACCTTCCCCGGGGGGCCATCTTGGATTGTTGGAAACGCTGAGTCACTGGGATGCGGAAGTGCGGCAAACTTTGTTTCCTTTTCGATTGGAGCCCCCTGCATGGGCTCACAGTTGTTAGCTATCTTTTCCTCCTTTGAGAACATTTATATGTTAGAGACCTAAGAGAATCATAGGTTAATGTCATAGTATACTGAATTATAGCCAACACTGCTAAATTGGAAACTACCAATAATCTTTGAGGATGTCCAAGTAAGGAAATTCTAACAGGAATTTTGTGACATACATTCTCTCATGGAAAAACTGAAAATCCTCAAGCAAAAAGACAGAAACAAAAACCTCACTAATCTTGATGTATTACCAAAGGTTCTCTTGTAAACTATGCTCAACGGAGGTGATTGTATAACCAAATTAAGGTTAGTGAGATCTGTCAAACAGGAATCATTCCTTGCATCAAAAAATGTCATTTTCTAAAAAGCTCTGATATTTTACTATAGATTTTCTACCAATCTTTATTATTACTATTATTATTATTTGTTTGCAAGGCAGAGGATGAGAGAGACCTTTCATCTGCTGGTTAACTCCCCAAATAGCCAAAATACCTGGGTCTGGCAGATTCTGGGGCCAGGAGCTCCATCTGGATCTCCCACATGAGTGGCAGAGGTCCAAGTATTTGGACCGTCATCTGCTGCCTTGCCAGGCATATTAGCAAGGAGCTGGATCAGAAGCAGAGCAGCCAGTACTTGAACTGGTGCTCTGATGTGGAATGCTGACATAGCAAGTGGAGGCTTAACACGTTGCACCACAATGTCTGCCCACTACAGCAGTCGTCCTTTAGACACATATGAGGGTACTTCAGACAGTTTGTGGGAAAATGAAAAAAAAAAAAAAAAAGTTGATTTTGGTGCAAAAAAAAAAAAAGGAAATCTAGCTGTTTTCATAATTTGCATTTTCTGTGAACTTTTTGAAGACCAGTTGATTTATTTTTGTATTATATGTATTTATATATACTGTAGTTTCATTTGGCTCATGCTGCTTTCCCTACAAATAAGCTCACTACTTGATAGGACAACAAAACGAAGTCATACTTCTCATGCTGCATGTCAATCAGATGCTTTGTTGAGTATAATTC
Source organism: Lepus europaeus (assembly GCF_033115175.1). NCBI lineage: Eukaryota > Metazoa > Chordata > Mammalia > Lagomorpha > Leporidae > Lepus > Lepus europaeus. The sequence goes on along the minus strand of NC_084833.1, from coordinate 51,761,314 downwards.
ACAAGTTCTAGTTCAAGTTCTAGGAATTTTCCAGAGAACATTAGAAGACTTATCAGTAAAAGATTCCAGGTAAAATCAGGAAATTTTATCCCATGCTGGTATCAGTTCAAACCATTTTGCCCTACTTTGATGATTCTTGGAGCTCTTTTACGTTCAAGAAAAAGAAGTAACCAGAGAAAGAAATAATAATAAAGTTGCCACTGTCTTTTGCTTAAAAAGAAAACCTTTCAAATATTAATTTGGTAGTCTTGGCAACAGCTATACACACAGTAGGTAATGTCAGTGATTCAGACAATCACAAATTTGCACAATAATTTATAAATTCTATTTTATTTTTATTTATTTTTTTGACAGGCAGAGTGGACAGTGAGAGATACACAGAGAGAAAGGTCTTCCTTTGCCGTTGGTTCACCCTCCAATGGCCGCCGCGGCCGGCTCACCGCGCTGATCCAATGGCAGGAGCCAGGTGCTTCTCCTGGTCTCCCATGGGGTGCAGGGCCCAAGCACTTGGGCCATCCTCCACTGCCTTCCCAGGCCACAGCAGAGAGCTGGCCTGGAAGAGGGGCAACCGGGACAGAATCCGGTGCCCCAACCGGGACTAGAACCCGGTGTGCTGGCGCCGCAAGGCGGAGGATTAGCCTAGTGAGCCATGGCACCGGCCGATTTATAAATTCTAATGCTAAGGTTCAGACCCTTAATAAAAAATCCTTCTCCCACATCAGCACACACACCAAAGAGGTAAATACAGAAGTAATAAAAAGTTTGTATAGAAGCAATAAAAAAATTACTTTGGTCATCTATATTATAGCATGCTAAGAAAGTTGTTTCAAGGCAGAGAATAAGATAGGGTAAGATAAATGCTTGACAAACTGATGATAAGCCACAGATCCAGAATCCTATTTAATTTTTAAAGCCTGAGGTTTCTTTATACAACAAAATTTATGCAAAGCTATCTAATGGCAGGAATAGGAATATTGCACACAAAGAATTCTATCTCTTTCAGCAAGTATTGTATATTAGTCAAGACCTTATCTAAGAATATTGAGATACAGACATTACTAATAAGCTTACTGTAATGATAAAAGTGATATATAAAATTAAGTAACAGAAGACAGGTTGGGTCATAGAGATGTAAATAAGTGCCATGGGACAGTGGGAGATCAGAAAAATTGCTTCTGATTGAAGATCTTTGTGAAGATGTGAGGAAGGGGTGAAGAAAGGAAGAATGATCTGGATCTAAAAGTATAGGATTCATACATGAGGTAAAAGGAAGGGACATTCCTATGGAGAGACCAAAAAGACATAAAAATGGAAGGTAAGTATATTCTTAGGGGTACAATTAGCAATGAAAAGGAATGAATAGTAAGTAATAAAACTAAATCGAAATTGGGACACAAGGACCTGGGATGTTAGATCAAAGTGAGGGGCTGTAAACTTTTTCTGAAACTTGTTACCTTACAATAGGGTAAAATTTCAGAATTTGACAATTCTTTTTAGGCTTTCTTGGTGGAAATTAACAAGGTTATCTAAAAATTTACATGTAAATGTAAAAGACCTAGACTAACCAAAAGATTTATGAAAAAGAAAAGGGCCAGCGCCATGGCTCACTTGGCTAATCCTCCGTCTGTGGCACCAGCACCCCGGGTTCTTGTCCCAGTTGGGGTACTGGATACTAGTCCCGGTGCTCCTCTTCCAGTCCAGCTCTCTGCTGTGGCCCAGGAAGGCAGTGGAGGATGGCCCAAGTGCTTGGGTCCCTGCACCCGCATGGGAGACCGGGAGGAAGTACTCGGCTACTGGCTTCAGATTGGTGCAGCGCGCAGGCCATAGTAGCCATTAGGGGAGTGAACCAATGGAAGGAAGACTTTTTTCTCCGTCTCTCTCTCTCACTGTCTATAACTCTCTGTCTCTCTCACTGTCTAACTCTGCCTGGCCAAAAAAAAAAAAAAAAAAAAAAAAAAAAAGAAAGAAGAAAAGAAAAGGAGAATTTGTACTTCAAAATTTCAAAACTTACTAGTGAAATCAATATGATGTGGTAATGGCATGTAATTAAGCATATAGATCAGTGAAATAGAATTGAGATTCTATGGGCAGTTGGTTTTCAGCAAATGTACCAATATGGTTTAATAAGGAAAGGATGGTCTTCAAAAAATGCTGCCAGGACAATCATATGCAAAAAAGTAAAACAAAAAACTTAGATGTTGGATCCTTACCTCACATCATATACTAACAAACAAACTAAAGATTGTAGGTATAAATCAATAAAAAATAAAATTGGAGAGAATCTTTGTGACCTTAGATCAGTCAATTCCTAAACATAACACCAAAAGCATTCAATTATTCTTTATAGCATTGTCTATATTCCCACTAAACTAGGGTCTTTTTTACTTGTTAAACTGCTTATTTGGTGAAGTATTAAACCTTTTTATTGTAATGTAATTTTAAAATATGTTATCTCAAAAACTAAAAAAAAAAAAAAGAGAAGGAAAGAGTGGAAGGGAGGGAAGAGGAAGTAATCATGACATTCTTAGAACTGGATCTACAAATCACATTGACTGTTAAAACTAATTAAAAATTAAAATAAAAGTTTTAAAAATGATAAATGAATTAAAACCTCTTGAGCTTCAAAATCAGTATTAAAAGATAAGTGACACACTGACAGAAAATGTTTGCAAATTGTATAAAAACTTGTATCTAAAATATATAATGAACTCTTAGAAAAAATAACAAGAAAATTCAAAAATGGCAAAATACTTGCACAGATATTTCTATGAAAACATACAAATGGCTAATAAGCATAAGAAACATGTAACTGCAGAATGAGGTCAAACTGGCCCTGTTCTGTCAATAACAAGTAGAGTGGAACTTTCCCAGTCAAAGAAAACCATCTTGGACTGAGCTCTGGATTCAAATAATAAGATGATACAAGGCTACTGGGTTAAAGATGAAAGTTTCAAGTGTACTAGAGGATTCCCACAGCAAGACTTGGCATAAGATCCTTAAAGCCACACATTTCAGGGAAAACTGTTTCTGTCTGGTTGTAATCTAACTGAATCTAGAGAGCCTCGATCACCATAGATAGGAAACATCTGGGAATTTCAAGTACCTGAGGTGCATTTAATTGTTGACACAGATCCTAACACAGGTGATGGGCCTCTTGCAAACAGATGGGGCTGCTCTGCTGGACCAAGATCTGGTGCTAAAGCCTCCAAATCAGAACTTGCATCGTTAGTACTTCCATATACCCACTTGTCCTCCTTAACCCATAAAACCTGTCCCAAACTCCAAACTGAGGAGACAGATTTGCGCTTTGCTTCCTGTCTCCTTGCCAGTCCACGTTGCAATAAAGCCTTGCTCTTCTCTAAAGTCAGTGCCATAGTATCGGCTTTTATGGGCATTGAGCTTGATAACAAAAGCTCACCATCATTAGTCAATGTGTAGATATAAACTCAGATCACGACGTGTCATTGTACATGCACTTGAACAGCTACAATACAAAAATCAGACAATAAAACGTGTAGATGCAGAGATAGAGAAAACTGGAACCCTCATACATTGCTGGCATGATTGCTGTTATTTTGGAAAGCAGTTTGACAGCTTTTTACAATTAAATGCAAACCCCTACCATTGTAGGAGCTTGAAATATCTCACCCCAGAATATGGCCCTCTACCACAGGATTATGAGGAAGGGGCTTTCTCATAACTTTCTTTTTCTGCTTATAAACAGATCCTCAAAAAAACTTATCAAATCTCTTCCTGGAGGTTTCATCTACCGGGGAAGACTGACATCACCGAAGACAAGACTAAAGCCAGCAGCACACCCAGACACTGTGACAAACTAGAATACCTCCCAGCTCTTTTCCTAGGGTTCGTTTATCTTCCCTGAACGTCCTTTGCTCCCCCATAAGTGGCCTTCTTTCCTTCGCTTTCTTCTTTTAATATGGCATAAAAATTCTCAAATCTCATCACTCCTTTGGGTATTCACTTCTTTCCACAATACCCACATGGTTGTAAAATTTGAAATTAATTAAGTTGTATGACTTTTCTCCTGTTAACTTGTCTTTGGTCAGTTTAATTCACAAGCTTTCCAGCTGTTGGACAAAGATGGTAGAGGAAAAGTTTTTACCTACCCTATACCGTGCTATCTAGCAATTTCACTCCAATGAATCTGAGAGATGGTGAGCCTGAAAAGTGAAAGCAAGAGAATTTTACAGCCATGTATGTGGGTGCAGTTCTACCTTTATGGGGTCCAGGAAATATATGTTATTATCTAGGTAGAATTCTTACCTTATTTCTGGGAAAAGGACAGTGAATTCCAGAATTAGGGATCTACTTCTTTTCAATCATTATATCATCACTTCAATAGGTTGTCATGGCAATTGCAAACTGTCGTGATATTAGAGGGAGTGATTTTTACTATACCAAAACATAATAATGAGAGTATACGGAGAGTTCAGGAATCCTTGAGGTTAGGTTACGTGCTATCTTGAAGTTACCTGCTTTGAACCAGTTCTTTCACCTGTATCTTGTTTTTCAGCTCACTTCCTGGTGGATGGCGTTGGGGCTTGCCACATCACTATTTTAGTCCCCCTGGAGTGATTTATGGAGATTTCATCTTTTGTAATTGCTTCTTGCTGATCATGCATGTGGGCCCTGCCTATCACAGGAGGAATAAAATTCTCTCACGGCCCTCACTGAGGGTCCCAATGGCAAGCAATATCCATCCTCAGCAGGCAGTGACTGAACCCCTTGCATAACCATGATTTTTATATGAAACTGTTGAAGCCTAGGAAACACAAACTTAATAAGCAGATTAAAGAATCAAGGTGCAAATACTAAAAGAGTACAAAGAGTATTGATGCCAGTATTCTGTATGGTCTCCAGTTTGTGTCTTGGCTGCTCCACTTCCAATCTAGCTCTTTACTAGTGTGCCTAGAAAAGCAAAGGAAGAGGCCCAGGTACTTGGGCCCCTGCTGCCCACATGGGAGACGCAGATGGAGGTTCAGGCTCCTGATTTCAGCCTGGCCCAGCCCTGACTATTGTGGTCATTTGGGGAGTGAACCAATGAACAGAAGCTCTCCCCCACCGCTCTCTAACTCAATCTTTCAAATAAATAAATAAATCTTTTTTTTAAAAGGAATTCAATTGTGACGCAGTAAAATGAAAGCAAGAGTTTTATTTTAAAAAGCAGCAAAGGGCAGGTTACTCCACAGACAAAGCAGGCCTGTGTGTGGTTGCATTTCTACATTTATGGGGTCCACGAAAAGTATGTTAATATCTAAGTGAAATACTCACCCTATTTCTGGAAAAGGGGCAATGACTTTCAGGAATTATGGTCACTTCTACAGGTTGTCATGGCAACTGTAAATTATCATGATGTGAGAGGGAGTGATTCTTTGCTTGCTTATGGCATTGTAATGAGCGTATAATGAGAGTTCAGATCTCCTTGTGGTTAGGTTAGATGCCATCTTGGAGTCAGCTAATTGGAACTGGTTCTTTTGCTTGTGTCTTGTTTTTCAGCTCACTTCCTGGTTGATGGAGCTGGGACTTGTCACATACTACCTCACTATAACATGGATAAAACATTCCAAGTATGCAAAAGCACTATGCCAAGTGAAAAGAAGCCAGATGCAAAAGACTACATATTATATGCTTCCATTTATATAAAATTACCAGAAAAGGCAAATTTATATAGTCAGAAAATTGATCCATAATTGCTTGGGGCCAAGAGTGGGAGCGAAGATTGACTGCAAATAGGCTATTGGAAACTTTGCAGATAATAATCTTCTAAAGTAGGAAGGATGACAGTTGCACAACTCTTTAAGTACTAAAAAATCAGTCCTTACAATGGGTGAATTTATGTTGCAATGTATCAAGAAAACTATAAAAAAAAAAGGATACTAATTATATTGGATTATATACCTCAGTCAAGTCTTTGGGTCCCATTTTTAAAACAATCTCTGTTTTAATGCTTGAAAAAAAACTTCTGGAGATTGAAAATGTATTTGTAAAACTTCCCAATTCTAAATTTCATATGCAACATAAAAATTATGTAAGTACGTGCAAAAATTGTTGAGATAAATTAAAGATACTCCTTTTAAAAAAGGTTTATTTATTTTATTGGGATAAATTAAAGATATTCCTGTTAAAAAGATTTATTTATTTATTTATTTATTTACAGAGAGAGAGGATTAACCCCTGGGCCACAACTCTAGCCCCTAGTGATTACTGGAGACTTAATATTTACAGATATCAATTTTTTGAAAATTGACCTGTAGGGTCAATAGGAAACAAGTAGATTTTTACATGTGTGTAAGGATGTGTTGTCTGTGTGTATGTGTGTTTGAGGGGTAGGAGACTAATTAAGCAAACTGGGTCTAAAAGGGCAATATGAAAGTGGAAAGGATAAAGAATAGCCTAGGGGATGGACATCATGGCACAATGGGTTGAAGCCACGACTTGGGACACCTGTATCTCCGTCCCCAGTGCCGGCAATCTAGTCCTACCTCAGCTTCCAATCCAGCTTCCTATTAATGTGCCCCCCAGGGAGGCCACAAATGATGGTGCCCCCCCATGTCACCCATATGGGAGACCCAGATAGTGTTCCTGGCTCCTGGATATGACCTGGCCCAGTCTTGGCTGTTGCAGGCATTTTGAAAGCGGAAAAAAAAAAAAAACAAAACAAAAAAAAAACAAAAAAAACCAAACCTCTCAGTCTCTCTATCTACATTTCAAATAAATAAACATAAATAAATACACTTAAAAAGAGAATAACTCAGGTGTTAAGAGGAAGGGGCAGGGGTCCTTTTTGTTTATTTATTTGTTGCTGTTGTTAAAGAGCTCAGATTCATGTAACATTTATTTGGTAAAATGAAGGTCAAGAAAAGAAAAATGTGTGCATGTGCATATTATTCATTTATTTTGTAGTAACAGACTAATACATGAGTAAGACAGAATAAACAGAGTACAAAATAAGCTTATGTTAATAACATCAGCAAGATGGCAGGATAGGATATGCCAGGACTGTACCCTACAGATAGATCAACTTAGTAATCACACAGGGAGTCAGAAACCAATTAAGAAGCTGCAGGACCCCAGAAGAGCACAAAACCAAATATAGCCACATGGGAATGGTGACCACAGGAAACAAACTCAGAAAAGGATGGACATGTCCCATCTGCATGGACCACAGTCATGTGTGGCTTAATAGCAGGGATAAATTTTGAGAAGCATATTGTGAGGCAAATTTGTCAGAGAGAGGGTACTTTATGGAGTGACTTACACAAACCTGGGTGATATAGCCTACTACACACCTAGACTATACAGTGTAGCCCATTTCTCCTAGGCTATACCCCTATGCAGCCTATAACTATATGTAATAGCATAGAAATTATAAGTATTTGTGTATCTTAACATCAAAGAGATACAGTGAAAATACTAGACCAGAGGAATTTCTCAGCTCCATTAAATGCCTAAGGAACTACTGTCCCATATGCTAACAATGAATGAAATATTGTAACTGACAGATGACTGGATTTCAAAGATCCCTGCTTGACATTCTGTAAATAAAATTTCTGCCTTACCTGCCTCAGACATTTAGTGAAGGGAAACCACAGTGGACTGTTTATCTGTGCCCTGTCTCTTGACATCACTTAGATCCCGAGGATCCAGGCTCTATGGCCTAGGGAAAGCGAGTGGCTGATGTGGGTGGAAGTGATGATGATTCTGCTGAGCACATGCAGCTGCTCACGGAGGTACTATGGGAAAATGACTCTGGATCCAGCCACAGGCGACGACTTCTTTGTATTCTCTAACGACCTTGGGAGCAATGGGTGTGGGAACTCCCGGATGAGACCACAACAGAAGACTGAGACATTCATCTCTGCTGCTTGTGTCCCGGGGTCCTCCTGCTTCACCTCTGGCTGACACTATCGGGAGGTGATCGTCAGAGGAGCAGCTGAATGTGCTGTGAGTGTTTGGCAGGAAATCTACACGTGGCAAAGGACCTTTCCTGGTATCCTCAGAACTGGGGGTCTATGTGTGAGCCTTAGGGGGTGTATGAAGTTGCCAACATGGAAACGTGCTGTTCTCTATATGAACTCAAAGTTGCAGGATGTGGGCATTTTCCTGGATGTGGCCTGCAAGCCATTTCACTTTTGAGTACCTCTGATAGTTTGCATTTACACAACCTCACAATGTACCTACTTCAGAGCCTTTGTGTTCAGTCATTTGACCTGGGATTCCAACAGGCTGGTGAAGGTGCAACCCAACTACATCAGTGCCAAGGAAGCCACAGATGGTCCAGTTTGTCCAGTTTTGTACATGGGGACACCTGATCTCTGTCCAAAAAGAAGAGCATATTGGGTGGAATCCCATAATCATGTACTTTCCCAAACTCCTGTGACATTGACAGATGCTTATAAGGTTGAGAAGACCATCTACTTTGTACTTCATAAAGGAAGCCTTGAGAATAGATTTATAATTAATTTTAAAACTTGACTTAATTCTAAATCCTAGTCTTTGCTCAGGATTAAGGTGAAGCAGATTCAAGAGGCCTATAGTTTAGTCTTGTTGTGTCTTCTTGTGTGTTTCCCAGGGACCACCAAAGAAGTAGTTTGTGAATACTGCCTCGGGTGAATATCCACTGTCTCAACCTCTGAGAAGCTCAGGAGGAAGGTTTCCTCTATGGGAAGGAGAATCACAGGACTGCAGTCACTCAGAGGGCCACAGTGTCTAAGGTTAACTCAAGAGAGAAAGGAAAGTCAGGAAAGAGTGACTTGTGGGCCCCAACCTGAGACTGACCTCGTATGGACTGAAAGTTGATTCAAAGGGCAAAGTAAAAATAGTTTCCAGTCCTCAGTTTCAAGTTAATAGAACAAAATACCAATCTCTGATCTCTGTTTTCAGTACTTAAGATACGACTTTTTAAATTGTTCTACAAATACAAAGCTATAGAGAAATAATAAATTGTTTGATAGATGGTGCTTAAAACATTGGCTGTTCAAGAAAATAAACAAATATATAAAATCCAAACTCAACACTTTGTCATATGCAAAACTGGACTGCAGAAGAATAAATACCTAAGAGTGACTGTAGAATGGGCATTCGGCTCCGTGGTTAGTTGCTGCTTGGGATACCACCACCCCATATAGGAGTGCCTGGTTGGAGTCCCAGCTCCTCTGCTTCTGATTAGTTTCCTGCTAATGCATCCTGGGAGGCAGCAGATTATGGCTCAAGTGCTTGGATCCCTGACACCCATGTGAGAAACCTAGATTGAGTTCTGGGATCCTGGCTTCGGCTGAGAGCTGGCTGTTGTGGGCGTGTGGGAATGGACCAGTGAATAGAAGACTTCTCTCTCTCTTCCCCCCTCCTTTTTGATTAATATGAAAATAAATAAATTTTCAAGATGAATGTAAAGCAGATATCAAAGATAATATTGTTGCCTATGTTTAGTGGAAGACTTCTTCAACAACATCTTCCAAATACAGTAAAGTAAAAAACTGATGTATTTTGGTCTGTCAAAATTAAGCATAGAAATTGTTATTAAATACATGACACTCCGGAAGAAAATATTTAAACATTTAAAACCAACAAGGAATTTGTATTAGAATACTCACAAATAATACTCCAAATCAACACATCCAGAAAACCAATGAGAAAATTGCCAAAGGATATAGATGAGCAGTTCACAGAGAAGTGAAATGGCCAACATGTAGAGAGAAGTCCACTCTCACTAGTAAACACAGATAGGCAAATTAAAGCCATGAGCTGCCATTTCATGTTAGTATGACAATGCTTTTTTCACAAGTCATGAAATTCAAATCTGGAAGTGGAAATAGGGAGACAAGAATGCTCAGATCTGCTTGAACAAGTATAAACTATTCTTGTATTTCAATCTTGTGAAATTGCTTATGTCTTGGGATGCCACTCATGGTGGGTTGAAAGTCCAAAAGAATTCTCACTCAGTTCTATAAAGAGACATAGTTAAGTATACTCATTCTGGCATTTGTACCTCCTGGGAGATAGAGGCACTGTCCACACGGCCCTCTAGTGGGCATTTCTGGATTACACAGGCTGGAAAACAAAAGGACATTTCCCAGACACTTCTGCATCTAAAGAGCTAGAAGAAATCTGAGTTCAGCCAACCATATGCACTCCTGTGAGCCTGGTCAGGCAGAAGGAAGGTGACTCTATGCCTGCTCCCTTACTCCCGGCCAGCACTGCTGTGCTGGGGTTTGATTTTTGCTGTGCTAGTGTTAGCAAAGCTTCCAGGGACATGGACTGGATGGCAACAGGCCGAGTACCGGCCATCGACTCTTGCTGGGCTGAGTGTTGTTAGTAGGAGCAATGTGATTCTTGAACAGCATCAGCAAGCAGCTGGCTCCTGGCCAGGGTGGACTCAGGATAATATCCAGGCAGCTGTTGATATTAGAAGAGAGAACAGGTTCCTTGGTGGCTTTGCCAGTCTTTCCTCAAAGTTCAACCTAGAGTCTTGTCATTTTCATTGATTCCAGAAGCATTCCTTTCTCTTTAAACGAAAGTAGATTCTGTTCTGCGTTTAAACTAATCGCTAACTGCACTGGGATGCCAGAAATTTAGTAATATTCTTCTGTTGTACATTTTGAAAAGTTGACTTGCCAGTAAGAATCCATCTCAACTCTCCCCTCCATCAGGCAGATCCATGCCCCCTCTGTGTATTTCACAGTGCTTTGCATTTGTAACAATTACTTGCTTATCTCTCAGTCTTACTAATTAGAACACTAATTTTCTGAGTTTGGGTCTGGTATTTCATTCATCTTTGTAATCCCACCCTTTAGCACTGCAGCCAGGCTCGCTCTCAACTCATGGCCTTCATACTGGCCGTATCTCCTGCCTGAAAGATTCTCCTACTCCTTTATGTCTAAATAAGTCTTACTCATCTTTCTCATTCTGGTAGATCTTCTTGAGATTTATCTTACTGTTCAATATAGTAGCCACTAATCAGATGTGGCTCTCTAAATCCAAACTAAAATAAATTCAACAAAATCCAAACACATTCAACAAAATCTAAAGGTCAGACATCAGTCACACTAGCAACATCCTATGTAAATGTCGGTGTGACTACCATGTTGGACAGAACATGGAAATATATCATCCCAGAATGTTCTGTTGGACAGCATTGATCTAAATAGAATCATTTCTGTCTTTCTCCACTTAATTGTACAGCCAATGAAGACAGGAACCCTGTTTCTTCTACCATTGTGTACAGTGTACCTGACAGATAATGATGCTAAATAGATAATTTGCCAAGTGATGAATGAATGGAATTATTTTCTAATTCCCATTCCTTGAAATTTGGGATCAAGACTGAAACTATGATCCATGAGTCCATGTAGGGACAAATGCTTTTGCATTCAAGTTCCTGACCACCTTCTGCCTTTTTTTCCCAGGTATTTCTCTTCCTTTCCTGAAATGAAGAGGACAAAGCCAGCTAGTGAGTACTTGAGGATCTGGTACTTTGGTAATACTGAAAGGGTAACTTCAAAATATCAAAATACAAAACACAATATTAAACCTGAAGGCATTTTGTGCCATTCTACCTAGTCATGATCAATATAACCATATACATAACCAAACAGACATACTTTTTTAACTTATATTTAACAAATATAAATTTCCAAAGTACAACTTTTGGATTATAGTAGCTTTTCCCCCATAACCACCCTCCCACCCACAACCATCCCATCTCCCACTCCCTCTCGCATCTCATTCTTCATCAAGATTCATTTTCAATTATCTTTATATACAGAAGATCAATTTAGCATACATTAAGTAAAGATTTCAACAGTTTGCACCCACACAGATACAAAAAGCATAAAGTACTGTTCGAGTACTAGTTATACCATTAATTCACATAGTACAACACATTAAGGACAGAGATCCTACATGGGGAGTAAGTGCACAGTGACTCCTGTTGTTGATTTAACAATTGACACTCTTATTTATGACGTCAGTAATTACCTGAGGCTTTTGTCATGAGCTGCCAAGGCTATGGAAGCTTCTTGAGTCGTCAACTCTAATCTTATTTAGACAAGGCCATAGTCAAAGTGGAAATTCTCTCCTCCCTTCAGAGAAAGGTACCTCCTTCTTTGATGGCCCATTCTTTCTGCTGGGATCTCACTCACAGAGATCTTTCATTTAGGTCATTTTTTTTTTTTTTTTTGCCACAGTGTCTTGGCTTTCCACGCCTGAAATTCTCTCATGGGCTTTTTAGCCAGATCGGAATGCCTTAAGGGCTGCTTCTGAGGCCAGAGTGCTGTTTAGGACATTTGCCATTCTATGAGTCTGCTGTGTATCCTGCTTCCCATGTTGGATTGTTCTCTCCTTTTTAATTCTATCAGTTAGTATTAGCAGACACTAGCAAACAGACATACTTGTAACAACTGATAAATATTAACTTCATGTATTTAGAATAATAATCATTAAGTTCTTATTTTGCATTATAAACAGGGAGAGAGGTTAAAAGTATAATTTTATTCCTTTGTAAGTTAAGCAGTAACATTCTTTAAAAATAAACAACAGAAATAGAATACTTAAAAGAGCTCTCAAAGGAATAAAAGTGGAATCTAACTAATAATTACAATGTATTCCATGTAAAGTTGGGTAATATTAGAATCTTAGCACTTGTTAGAGGTTGGAAAAGTGAAGCAGCATGTAATATTGTTGCCCTCTGCTGTTAGAGTAGTGTTCTGATCATATCTGTCTCCCTTGCTATTCAGTTTTAGCTAATGCACCCAAAACAGCTTTGTCTGCCTATTTAAGAATTTTTTTTATGATTGTCAAGCAGGCCATTGTCTTCTTATTTTTGGAAGCCTTAGGACTCACCCTCTTTGGGGGCTAAAGATGTGTCCAGATGGTTCATTTCCTGCACATGTGAACGGCCAGCAGTCCTTTCTTTGGTGCACAGATATTCCCTCAGGTTGTAAAGACGCTGTTTTTCACTCACAGCTCTCGTTCTGGGAAAAAAAGAGACAGATGGGCCACACCATTAGCTCCTCACTTCCAAATCATAAAGCCACTGTTAACCAGCCCATTCTTATGCCCTCACCATGTAGTACTTACTGCACAGGTTTCCCTTTCAATTTTGTCAGAAAACAAATCACAAACATGATCATTACTAAACCATGCCTTTTGTAGACATGATCCTCACTAAAAGAAAATGGAAAGTACCTCAAAAAGCACAACAAAAAAACCACAACCAATCTATTTAAGAAATAGGCAAAGGACCACAACAGGTAGTTCCCAAAAGAAGAAATACAAACAGCCAACAAATATAAGAAAAAAATACTCAATAGAAGTAGCCATCCCGGAAATACAAATCAAACCACAATGAGATATCACTTCACCCCTGTCAGAATGGCTATTATCCAAAAGACAGAGATTAACAAATGCTGATGAGGAAGTGGAGAAAAGGGAACACATAGACACTGCTGGTGGGAATATCAATTAATGCAGCCACTGCGGAAAACAGTAGAGATTTCTTAACAGGATAGAAATAGACTTGCCCTATGATCCAGGAATCCCACATTTGTATTAGAGAGATACCTTCACCACTATATTTATAGCAGCGTTGTTCACAATAGCCAAAATATGGAATCAACCAAGGTATCTATCTTCATGTGAATGGCTAAAAATGTGATATATATATATATATATATATACACACACATATATTTGTATATATATAATGGAATATGATTCAACCCTAAAAAAGAATGAAATTCTTCCATTTGCATAAAAATGGAATTGGAGGACATCATGTTGAATGAAATAAATCAGAAACAGAAAAACAAATACCACATGTTCTCCTTTATATGTGGGAAATAAAATTTAAAAAGAAAAATATAAAAAAACGAAAACAAAAAATAGAAATGCTTCTGTGTATCAGTATTGTTGCAAATATAACTTTGTCAAACTTTGTTTTATATCTTTGCCAGTTAAGAATGTTATACTACTGTAGTTTTAATGATCTGTGATAATTTTAAAATTTATTATATATTGGTGAAATGGTCATGTTTCCATTTGATTATTCTTTATAACCCTTGCCTATATTCCTGCTGAACACCTGCTTACTTGTTAAACTCTATTTAGTGGAGCATTAAGCCTTTGACTGTAATGTAAATTAGAAATGTTATTTCAAAGATTAAAAAAGATGAGGAAAGAGAGTGAGCGAGCAAGAGAGAGAGATAGAGACAGAGGTGGAGGACAAAGATGGAAGGAGGGAGAAAGGGAATAGATTCTTAGAACTGTATCTATGAACTACATTGAATCTGTTCTCTTTGTGTTAATATCACATTAACATGAAAAAATAAAACATCAAATGGTAAAAAAGGGCAAAATGTTTAATATTACAAACTATACAAATATATGTATAGCCGTTTATAAACATATTGCAACCAATGAGTGACAGCAAATCATTGTTTTTGGTTTTCATGAGAGCCTTTTGGAATCTGCCTCTTTAATTTACAGATACATTAATATATATTATATATGTATATGCATAATTTGATGGAGGAATTAGGTTAGTTTACTTTCTTAGATGTCCTTTTGTGATTTCTTGTGCCAGTGTTAATATGTACATTTTAAGCCACAAGGAGAATGAAAGAGCATACTTCTAAGAATTTATTTTCATATTTTCTGTTGGTTATGCTTATACAGTCATTACCCACAAAGTGACATTTCACTCCACAATGAACCACATCAGATAGTAATTCCAAGAGATTCTAATGGGGTTGATAAATTCTATGTGCTGGTATTTAACCCGGATCTTTTCTATATCTAGGTAAACCAGTGTCAATGTGTCATAATTGCCTACAGTATTCAGTCTGGTAACTGGCTGTACATGTTTGTAGCCAATGAGCATTAGGCTGTAGAATACAGCCTAGGTGTATGCCAGGCTGTACCATCTAGGTTCATGTGAGCACACTCCACGATGTTCCTGCCTGAGGATACATTTCTCAGGAAGTGTTCCTGCTGTTCAGAAAAGCATGACTATAATTTGCTTGAAAATGACAACCTTTCTTAATTAAGTAAATTGTTACCACTATTTGTTTATTAGCAAATACTTTTATCATTAGTAAATTGATTTCTGACACTGCAATAATAACCATAAACACCACATTAATAGACCCTGATTAGAGATTTTTGCTGAATTAATGCATACTTCTTCTAGCACTAAAAGGTGTCAAAGCGTCATGTGATTAATTACTGTCTATGATTTCAAGCTTTAACTCTTAGTAAAATGCTTCTGTGCATCTTATTTCTTCAATTTACTTTATTAACAATTATGTTTTAGTATACATGTTAGCTCTTTTCTCTTTTGCTCATAAAGTTTCTTATTTCAATATAAATTAGTTTTGCGTTAACCTGCATTTCAGTAATTTCCATGGTAGCGGTTATGGTAGTGTTTTCTCTAAATGCTCAGTGTTCTGCCTCTTCACACATACAGAAAGGAGCTAGATACTCCTTATTTATTTGTTTGTTTATTTTTAAGTTAATGGTCTTTTTAATTGGAAAGAGAAAGACTAGCATTTACAACTTGGAATGGGCATAAATTGTAGTTTCTCGAACAGCAATGTTGGTGGTTGTGTTGGAGTCCACAGCCGCAGCCTACTCTGCTGGCTCCAGGCCACGCTTCAGAAGGCTTTAAAAACCCGGAGTCCAAAGATGCTCCTTTGAGAAAGGTTTCTCATTAAAAATTTGTGTGAACGGTGACAGGCCGATACCCATCGCACTCTGGTACAATGCCGACAATGCTAAACCATCATACATGGGCATGCCCCTGGGCTGTGTCACTGTCACCATGGGCCGGAACACACAGATGTCCAAGAGGAGCACTCTACTAGTGGGATTGCATCTCAACAGCTTATCCTCCAGCAATTTTACTTCACGTCATCCTGAGGTAAACCAATTTTAAATGTTTGTTTTCAGTATCCAACTATGACAATTTATCATAACATATTTTTTTAAAGATTTTATTTATTAATTTGAGAGGTAGAGTTACAGACAGTGAGTGGGAGAGACAGAGAGAAAGGTCTTCCTTCCATTGGTTCACTCCCTAATTGGCCGCAACGGCAGGAGCTGCGCCGATCCAAAGCCAGGAGCCAGGAGCTTCCTCCGGGTCTCCCATGTGCGTGCAGGGGCCCAAGGACTTGGGCCATCCTCCACTGCTTTCCCCAGGCCACCCACACAGAACTGGATTGAAGTGGAGGAGGCAGGACATGAACCAACACCTACATGAGATGCCAGTAGCCCAGGTGGCGGTTTTACCCACTATGTCACAATGCTTGCCCATGAATGCATGCAGATTGTGTGTGCGTGTGTGTGTGTATACAGAAGGTACTTTTGTCGTTCAGTTTTGTTCTATAGAAATTGAATGAATGAATGAATGAATTTTTCTTTTTCTTTCTTTTTTTTTTTTTTTTTGCAAGAGGTAAGTAAAATTTGAATTTGTTTCTTCTAAAGGGGGAAAAGGAGTTGAAAGCAGGTCTTCATTTTGCAGCCATCATCTGTATGAATTCTTCGTAGCTGATTTGTCCACCTCTGTCAATACTGACTTCTCTGGCCATTTCATCTGTTTCTTCACCTGAGTTTGTCATAATGTGACATAGTTCTGCCACGCTGATATAAATGTTCCCATCCTTGTCAAAGACTTGGAATGCTTTTAGCCATCATGGTCACTTGGTTGTTGATCATATCCTGCAATTTGGTTTCTGTTGGGCTCTGACCCAGTGACCTCATGACAGTTCCAAGTTCCTTTGTTGTGATGGTGCCATCACCATCTTCATCTAACAGGGATAAAGCATCCTTGAATTCAGCAACCTTAACATGTTCACCTACTGATCTCAGACATGTCTGCTTTGCATCCTTATTCTTAACGGGTAGATAGACTTTTCATAAGAATATAATAAAAAAGCTTGAAAATAGTTAAAATGGTTATTAAACATCCTTAAGAATCATGCACAATTTTCTGAATAGAAAATTTGAGAAGGCTGTCGTTTATGTAAAGGAAATAGATAGTCAGCAATAAAACTGAAGTTATCCAACGTCAGCCCACAGATTGAACTTTCTATTAGCCATAAAATAAATAATCTGCATAAGGATGCCCAACAGAAAAAATGGAATTTTAACTGTACTTAAAACATTTATAGGCGTGCGCCACGGCTCACTAGGCTAATCTTCCGCCTGCAGCGCTGGCACTCCGGATTCTAGTTTCAGTTGGGGCGCCGGTTATGTCCCGGTTGCTCCTCTTCCAGTCCAGCTCTCTGCTGTGGCCCGGGAGGGCAGTGGAGGATGGCCCAAGTGCTTGGGCCCTGTACCCACATGGGAGACAAGGAGGAAGCACCTGGCTCCTGGCTTTGGATTGGCGCAGCTCCTGCCGTTGCGGCAGCGTGCCGGCCTTAGCAGCCATTTGGGGAGTGAACCAACAGAAGGAAGGCCTTTCTCTCTGTCTCTCTCTCTCACTGTCTAACTCTGCCTGTTTAAAAAAAATATTGTTTTCAACACTATTATTCATTCACCACTATCCTGTTTTATTTCAGAATTTCAATAAGGAGTCTACTAAAAAATATATCAAATCGAATTATTTTTTCTGTAATTTCAGATGAATTTTAAAAAAAGTTTTCTCAATAATTTTAATACAAAATAAAGAAACAAACTTATTTTGTATTGTGGCATTTAATATTAAACATGCTTTGACACATTTCCATTAAGGTCGAGAATATGGTAACAAAGCCCAATAGCATCACTCATGCACATGCTCTCAGAGGTACTGAATATAAAAGATGTGTAATCAGAAGGAGAAAAAGGATTAAATGTCATTAATAGAGAGTAAAAGGCCTTCTGTGTAGAAATACAAAGTTAATTGAAAGACTAGCTATTGTAATTAATAAGAGAACCCAGCAGGGTTCTTGGACATAAAATAGTTAGAAAAATGACTATAGAGGGGCCGGCGCTGTGGCAGAGGGTAAAGCCGCTGCCTGCACTGCTGGCATCCCATGTGGGTGTTGGTTTGAGACCCAGCTGCTCCACTTCCGATCCAGCTTTCTGCTATGGCCTGGGAAAGCAGTAGAAGATGGCCCAAGTCTTTGGGCCCCTGCACCCATGTGGGAGACCTGGAAGATGCTCCAGGCTCCTGGCTTCAGATCAGCCCAGCTTCGGCCGTTGTGGCCATTTGGGGGAGTCAAACAGAGGGTGGAAGACCTCTCTTTCTCTCTCTGCCTCTTCCCTTGCCTCTGTAACTTTGTCTTTTAAATAAATAAATAAATAAATATTTTTAAAAAGAAAGAAAAGTGATATAGAGTACAAAAATATGTATGAGAGAAATTGACATTTTGTGATTTGATTATTGTTTATGGCCCATGTCTATATTCCTGAGGAACAATGGCTTTTCTAGTTACTGCTTGTTAATTTTTTATTTAATGGGGGCTAAGCTTGTAATTATAAAGTAAATTGAAAGTACGTCATGGTAAAAATTAACAGGAAAATAAGAAAAGAAGAGGTGGAAAAGAGGGAGGGCAGGTTGGGAAGTATCATTATGGTTTTTTTTTTTTTTTAGATTTATTTATTTATTTTTTACAGGCAGAGTGGATAGTGAGAGAAAGAGACAGAGAGGAAGGTCTTCCTTTGCCGTTGGTTCACCCTCCAATGGCCGCTGCGGCCGGCGCATCTCGCTGATCCGAAGCCAGGAGCCAGGTGCTTCTCCTGGTCTCCCTTGCGGGTGCAGGGCCCAAGCACTTGGGCCATCCTCCACTGTCTTCCCGGGCCATAGCAGAGAGCTGGCCTGGAAGAGGGGCAACCGGGATAGAGTCTGGCGCCCCAACCGGGACTAGAACCCGGTGTGCCGGCGCCGTAAGGCGGAGGATTAGCCTGTTAAGCCACGGCGCCGGCCTTATCATTATGTTTTTAAAACTGTATTTATGAAATATATAAAATTTGTTCCCTTTATATAAACACAAAAAATTTTTAAATGAAAAAGGTTCCTGGGGCCGGCACTGTGGCACAGTGGGTTGACGCCCTGGCCTCAAGTGCTGGCATCCCATATGGGCGCCGGTTCAAGACCTGGTTGCTCCACTTCCTATCCAGCTCCCTGCTATGGCCTGGGAAAGCAGTAGAAGATGGCCCAAGTCCTTGGGCCCCTGCACCTGCGTGGGAGACCCAGAAGAAGCTCCTGGTTCCTGGCTTTGGATCGGTGCAGCTCCGGCCGTTGCGGCCAATTGGGGAGTGAACCAATGGATGGAAGACCTCTCTCTCTCTCTTTCTCTCTCTCTCTCTCTCTCTCCCTCCCTCCCTCCCTCTCTCTCTTTCTCTCTCTCTCTCTCTCTCCCTCTCCCTGCCTCTCCTCTCTCTGTGTAACTCTGACTTTCAAATAAATAAATAAATCTTTAAAAAATATGCAAAAGGTTTCTCTTTACAAAATTAACTAATGAAGAAAATGTAATGAATATTCAGATATCTTTCACAATATTCACAAAAAGATACACTAATTACAACTAACAAGGGTCATTATCTTTCAGAGAAAAATTTAAGCTATTTAAAAGGCATATAAAGATATGAAAACAAATGAAGACCTAATATATTGACAGATGAATATAGCAAAGGTGACAATTCTTGCTAAAATTAACAGACAATGTTACTACAACACAATCCTAACCCAGGCCGGCGCCGTGGCTTAACAGGCTAATCCTCCACCTTGCGGCGCCGGCACACCGGGTTCTAGTCCCAGTTGGGGTGCCGGATTCTATCCCGGTTGCCCCTCTTCCAGGCCAGCTCTCTGCTGTGGCCCGAGAAGGCAGTGGAGGATGGCCCAAGTGCTTGGGCCCTGTACCAGCATGGGAGACCAGGTAAGGAGGTATATAATAAGTATACCTTATTTATACTACAGGAACAGACAAATACACCAGTAGGACAGAACAAATAGAGCTCAAACTTAAACCTACGTTAGTGACATCAGCAAGACGGCAGAATAGGAAGTGCAGGATCTGTATCCTGCAGATCCATCAGCTTTGCAACAGTATAGGAAGCAAAGTACCTCAATGAAATGTCTAGCTTTTTTCAGTGTTCATTTGTATATGTTCACCCACTTAAATACAGAGTGAGATAGATAAAGGGGGAGAGAAGGAGAAAGAGGGAGGGATGAGGGAGAGGGAGAGGGAGAGAGAGAAAGAGAGAGGGAGTTTTTCCATCCTCTGGTTCACTCCTCAAATACCTGCAAGAGCTAGGGCTGGGCCAGGCTGAAATCAGGAGCCTGAAACTCCATCTGGATCTCCCCCAAGGTGGCAGGGGGCCCAGGTCCTTGGGCCATCATCCACATCTTCCTAGGAAGCTAGATATCAAGCAGAGTAGCCAGGACCTAAACTGACATTCCAACATGGGATGTGTCTCAAGCGTCAACCTAACCTGCTGTGGCACAACTCCAGCCCTGCAAAGCACAAAATTCAGTCAAGAAGTTCAGTAGCCCAGAGGAGTACAAAACTGAGAATAGCTACGTTGAAATGGTGACCTTGGCACAAAAACTCAGTTGACATTTCATACCTGAATTTATTACAGTCATGTGTTGCTTAATGACAGTGATAGATTCTAGGAAATGTATTGTTTGAGGAATTCATTTTACCCAAACATACAACCCTAGTCCATGTGTTATAGCTTATTGCTCCTAGGCTACAAACCTATATAGCATTTTACTGTATTTCATACCACAGGTGATTATAACACGATGGTGTTAGTATATCTATACATATGGAAATATAGAGAAGTACAGTAAAAACACTAGGTAGGGGAGGTGTTCAGCCTAGTGGTTTAGAGGCTTGCATCCCACACTGGAATACCTGGATTTGCTAGCTGACTCTGGCTCCTAATTTCAGCTTCTTTCAGCTTCCTACAGATCCCTGGAAAGCAGTGGTGATGTCTCAACTAACTGGATTCCTGTCATTCACTAGGCAGACATAGATTGGTTCTTGGCTCTTGAGTTTGGATTGTTGTAGAACTTTGGGGAATGAACCAGTAGACGAATTCATTCTTTCTCTCTTTCAAATTAAAAAATTACCACAAAATTTTTTCAGATTCATTGTTCTCCATTACATAAGTCATCATCACGGATTAAGCAGTTAGAAATGGGTACATGTATTTCAGAGACTTCTGTTTGACATTCTGTAAACTCAACTTCTGCCTCATCAACCTCAGGTATTTGGAGAGGGAGAACCGGGACAGACTTCTCACCTGTTCCCTGTTTCTTGACATCGCTTGGGTCCAGAGGATCCAGATCCTTATGGCCTGGGGGAAGTGAGTGGCTGAGATCAAAGTGATGCTGACCCGGCTGGGCATTACAGTAACTGCACACTGGGGTTCCGTGGAAACCGACTCTGGCTCCTGCCATGGGCACTGGCTTCCTTGTGTTCTCTAAAGACCTGAAGAGAGTCCCATGAGGGGAACTCCCAGATGAGATACTCAGCTCTGCTGTCTCTGTCCTTGGGTCCTCCTGCTTCACTTTTGGCTGACACTATTGGCAGGTAAACACAGGAGATGAGCAAGCTGCAGGTGTTTTCAGGAAATGTGCATATGGTGAAAGACTCTTCTTGGCATCTTCAGTTCCAGCATCTAGACTGAGACAGTCATGGGGGGGGGGGGGGGGTGTGCAGGCAGCCGTTGCCATCATAGATAGGAGGACTGATCTCCTTGTGAACCCAAACTTCCAGAGGCCAGGCATCTCTCTGGATGTGATATGAGAGCCTTTTCATTTACCAACATCTCTGATGGCTTCCATGTAGACACCCTTAAAATGTGTGTGCCTTGGAGTATCTGTGCCCACTTTCGCAACTGGCAATTCCAACAGAAGTTGAAATTGGCAGTCTGTGATGATCTGAACCACACACGCTGCAGAGGGTCCAGTCTGGTCCCAGTCCTCTGCAGGACTCGTCTGATCTCTGTCCAAAAGAAAGAGCCTATGGGATGGAACCATTGAACATTCTTGCTCCTTTGAACATTACCTATTTATAAGGTTGGGATAATTATATAATTTGTTCACTAAAAAGGAAGACTTAGGATTAGAATTGCAAAAAGAGGGGCCAGCGCCGTAGCTCATTAGGTTAATCCTCCGCCTGCGGTGCCGGCATCCCATATGGGCGTTCTAGTCCCCGTTGCTCCTCTTCCAGTCCAGCTCTCTGCTGTGGCCCGGGAAGGCAGTGGAGGATGGCCCAAGTGCTTGGGCCCTGCACCCGCGTGGAAGACCAGGAGGAAGCACTTGGCTCCTGGCTTCGGATCGGCACAGCGCACCGGCCGGTGGGCGGCCATTTGGGGGGGGTGAGCCAACAGAAGGAAGACCTTTCTCTTTGTCTCTCTCTCTCTCACTGTCTAACTCTGTCAAATAAATAAATAAATAAAAGAATTGTAAAAAGAAATAATTTTAAAATCTGGCTCTAGCCCAGTCTTTGCTCAGGATGAAGTTGAAGCAGATCCAAAAAGCCTGTAGGTTATGGGATGGTTTCATCATGTTTTGTCTTTCTCAGAGGGTCCTCCAGGAATGTTGCTTCAGGATGTTTCCAAGAACTGGTTTGTGAAGAGTGTCTGGTTAGACTCATAGGCTCAACCACTGAAGAGTTAGAGGGGAAGGCTTCCCGGGTAAGGGCCACATGGCAAAGAAAATCCTGAGGCTGGAGCATTCGGAGGCTCACAGAGTCACAGGACTGAGAGATGAAGGGAAAGCCGGAGAAGAGAGGCTTTGCGGGCCCTCACCCATGGCTCACCTTGCGAGAACTGAAAGGTGACTCACAGGACAAAATAAAGCAAATTTTCAGCTTTCACCAAAAAATAACTAACTTGGAAAATATATCTATGGTTAGCGGGGAATGTAAGAAGTTTTTCAAAGCAGCTCTCCAATATATTGTTTGAATGATGGAATTTGGAACACTGTCTATATGAAACTTATTAATGAACTAAACCCAAACACAATATTTTGTCATACACAAAATTAAACTCCAGAAGAATAAATATTTGAAAGTAGATATAAAGCAGATAAAAATATACTATTGTTACCTGCAGCTGAGGAAAGATGTCTTCAGTAAGGATCTCCAAAAGATAAGCAAGTTAAGAAGGGATGTGTTTGAGTCCATCAAAATTAAGTACAGAGAAAGCAAATATGTGACCCATTGGGAAATATGTTTGAGACATTAAAATCAACCAGGTATTTGTATTAGAATATGCAGAGAACTCAGTTAAAAAGGCCAGAAAATCAAGAGAAAAACTGGCAAAGAAAACAGTTAAGCAGGTTACAAAGAAGCCCAAAGAGAGAAGTTTAATCTCAATGGTAATTAGAGATAGGAAAACTAAAACAATCAGCTGTCACTTGACATCAATATGGCAACACTTTTCCTAAAGGCACAGAAATCTAAATTGGAGGTGGCAAGAGGGAGACAGGAAGGCTTAGTTCTGCTGGAGGGAATATAAACAATACTTTTGTTCCACAGCAATCTTGAGAAACTTGTTTACAAGTTAGGATTAATTAGAATTAAGTGAGTCTACCAAAGGAATTCTCATAGGGTTCCATAAGGAGACCTATCAAGAGTGCTCTGCTATTTATGGCGCCTGGGAGCTGGCAGCACTATCCTCACTGCCCACTAGTGGGCGTTCCTGTATTGCAGAGACTGGACAGCTGGAAAGGACATTTCCCAGATACTTATTCCGCTAAGGTTCTGGAACACACTGAGGTTCAGCCAAGCATGCACCCTGCTCCTGTGCTCCCTTGCTGCTGGCCAGCACTGCAGTGGAGGGGGTGGGTTTTTGCTGTGCTAGTGTTTCAAAGGTTCCAGGGACAAGGGCTGGATGGCACCGGGCAGAGCACTGGCCGTCCGTTTTTGCTGGGCTGAGTGGCAGCAGAGGCAGAGCAGCAGCAGCAAGCAGTGAGCTCCTGAGCAGGAGGGATTCAGAATAACATCCATCCAGGTGGCTACTGACATTGGAAGACAGACTAGCTTTGAGGGTCTTTCTCTTCAAAGTTCAACCTAAAGTCTGTTTTCTTCAGCATTCTCAATGATTCTGCAATGCATCTGGAATGTCCTGAGAACTACATTCTGTTCTCTACCCTTACACTAAGCCTAATGCTTTCACCAGAATACTATAAAATTGATAATATTCTCCGATTGTACATTTTACATCTGTTCACTAGTTGCTAAAGTCCCATTTCTATTGTTTCTCCATCAGGCAGATCCACTCCCTTCTTTGTGCCTTTCATAGTATTTTGCATCTGTCTTGTAATTACTTGTTTACCTTTCTGAATTCTTCATTACACCACGAACTCCGTGAACTCAGGCCTGGTATCTTTCTCCTCTTTGGAATCCCATTTTCTAGCAGTGCACTCATGCTCCCTCCCAACTCAGGGCTGTCACACCTGCTGCACCTCCTGCCTGGAAGGCTCTCCTACTCCTTTTCACCTAGTTAAGTAAGTCTTCCTCACCTCTCTGATTCAGCGGGATCATTTTGAGATTCATCTTACTGTTCAATGTAGTAGCATTAGCATATGTGACCATTTATTTTACCTGCAATAAAATCAAAGTCATCACTCATACTACCCATATTTCAAATAACTACTCATGTGGTTAGCACATTGGACAGCACAGAATATAGGACATTTCCATCATTGAGGAAACTTCTGATCTCTTTTAAGTAGACTTGGGCTTTGTATTTTACACACCTGCAATATCTTGTACTTGTCTTACATTGCACTTAGCAAAGTGCACAATGAATTAGTGTTTATCTTCCCCACAAAAATTGTCCCTTGAAGACAGGAATCATGTTGTATGCCGAGACTCCAGTAGAGTCCATGATGAATAACAGACATGAAAAGATATCTATCAAATGACAAGTGAATAAACAAAATTATTTTCTGATAAGTATACAAATTCTATTCTTTGCCATCTGGAGTCCAAACTGGAAATATAATCAATGGATTTGTGTAGAGACAAATGCTTCTGCATTCAAGTTACAGGCCACTTTCTATATTTTAATTTCCCTTTTTTTAACAAAAGATTTATTTATTTATTACAGAGTTATAGAGAGGCAGAGGCAGAGAGAGAGACAGAGACAGAGAGACAGAAAGAGAGAGAGGTCCTCCATCCTTTGGTTCACTCCACAAATGGCTGCATTGGCTGGAGCTGAGCTGATCCAAAGCCAGGATCCAGGACCTTCTTCTGGGTCCCCCACGTGGGTGCAGGGGCCCAAGGACTTGGGTCATCTTCTACTGCTTTCCCAGGCCATGGCAGACAGCTGGATTAGATGTGGAGCAGCCAGGACAGAACCAGTTGCCCATATGGAATGCGGGCACTGCAGGTAGCAGTCTTACCCGCTACACCACAGCACTGACTCCTGTTTCCTTTTTTAAAATGAAAAGGGCAATGCTATCTATCTGCTGAAACTTGGAGACCTTCAGTAATTTGGTACTTTGGGCATAATAAAATAATATTGTGCAAAAATTACGAAACAGGTGTGTAAAACCACACTGTGTGTTGTACTGCCTAGTCATCACCAACATAAACATATGGGTGCTAGTCATGCCTAAAAGGACGTGCTCATCACAAGTGAGAACAGCTTACATTCATGGATCTAGAATCAGGATTATAAATGTTTTATTTTGCCTCACGAGGAGGGAGAAAGAGTAAAACATGTAATTTGAGGCACATGTTTTGGCTCAGCCACTTGATGTGCCCACGTCCCATAGTAGAGAACCCGGATCTGAGTTCCTTCTCTGCTTCTGAGCCAGCTTCATACTAATGTGTAGCCTGGGAGGCAGCAGGTGATGGCTTAAGTATTTGAATCTTTGCCACCTACTTGGGGAACCCAAACGAGTTCCTGGCTCCTGATTTTGGACTGGCCCAGCCCCAGCTATTG
Source organism: Lepus europaeus (assembly GCF_033115175.1). Classification (NCBI taxonomy): domain Eukaryota; kingdom Metazoa; phylum Chordata; class Mammalia; order Lagomorpha; family Leporidae; genus Lepus; species Lepus europaeus. The sequence goes on along the minus strand of NC_084833.1, from coordinate 51,735,403 downwards.
CAGACATTGGGGAGAGTGAGCCAACGGATGAAAGATCTCTGTCTCTCATTGTCTATCTTTCAAATAAAAATAAATAAATAATAAAATAATTTTAAAAGTGTAGCTTATTTCTAAGCATTGAAAAAATGATCTTTAAAAAGAATAAACAGTAGAAACAGAATAATTAAAAGAGCTCTTGGAGCAGGCATTTAGTGTAGTGGTTAAGAAACCTGTGTCCCCCATCTGAGTACATAGATTCATTACCCACCTCTGGCTTTTGACCCCAGATTCCTGCTAATGTAGACCCTGGGAGAAGCAGATGATAACTGAAGTAATTTTGTTATTGCCACCCATGTGGGAGACCTGGATTGAGTTCCTACCTCCTGGCTTTGGCTCCCAGCCCAGCCTAGCCATTTGAGGAGTAAACGAATGGATGGGGAGGAACCTTCTCTCTCTCTCTCCCTCTTCCCTTCCCCTCTCCCTCTCTCCAACTCTACCTTTCAAATAAATAAAAATAAATCTTTAAATAAACAAATAAATAGGCAAGTAAAAGCACTCCTAAATGAATGAAGATAGAATAAAGATAATCAGTTGAAATCACAGTTAATGGCTAGCAATAGATCAGATATAAAGTTTGGTAGTATTAGAAATCTTGGGAGGCTGTGCTGCAGCATAGCAGACAAAGCTCCACCTGAAGTGGGCCGGCGCCGCGGCTCAATAGGCTAATCCTCCGCCTGTGGCGCTGGCACACCGGGTTCTAGTCTCAGTCGGGGCGCCAGATTCTGTCCTGGTTGCTCCTCTTCCAGTCCAGCTCTCTGCTGTGGCCCGGGAAGGCAGTGGAGGATGGGCCAAGAGCTTGGGCCCTGCACCCGCATGGGAGACCAGGAGGAAGCACCTGGCTCTTGGCTTCGGATTGGTGCCGTGTGCCAGCCGTAGCAGCTATTTGGGGGGTGAACCAACAGAAAAGGAAGACCTTTCTCTCTGTCTAACTCTGCCTGTCAAAAAAAAAAAAAAAATTAACGCAGTGATGCTTTCCTGCTTCGTATTTCTTCACCTTACTTTAGTAACAGTAATGTTTTAGTATGCATCCTAGCCCTTGCCTTTGTTGCCCATTTTTTTCTATCAAGATAGTATAGTTTTGCCTTAATCTTTATTTTCATAACTGCAAAGGCTGTTAGTATAGAAGTGCTTTTTTCTAGAGGCTCAGTTTCCTACCTTCTAATATAAACATAAAATTGCCATATATTTTTATTTTAAAAGTATTTATGGGGTCAGTGCTATGGCATAGCAGGTAAAACATCCTGTATGGGTGCTGTTTTGAGTCCCGGCTGCTCCACTTCTGAACCAGCTCTCTGCTATGGCCTGGGATAGCAATGGAAGATGGCCCAAGTCCTTGGGCCCCTGCACCCACATGGGAGACTCAGAAGAAACTCCTGGCTTCTGACTTCAGATTGGCGCAGCTCCGGCCATTGCGGCCATCTGGGGAGTGAACCAGTGGATAGAAGACCCCCCCCCCCCCTCAATCTCACTCCTCTCTGTAACTCTGCCTTTCAAATAAAATAAATAAATCTTTGAAAAAAAATTTACATCCTATGGAAGTAGTATACAAAACATAATCTGCTACATTTCAGTTCATTGTGCAATATGAGACTGTTGATGGAGCAAAAGAATGCATGTTTTCCTTTTTTAAAGTTTGCGTTAGATACAAGCACTATAGCTGGGGGACAGCAGCACCGGTGCCTAATCATGGCTTTGTCGCGTTCACCTATTGGCCTCCGATGTCTCTGCTCTGCTTCTCTACTCTTCTCAGAGGGAGATGGCCTTATGACAATGTCATGAAGAAGAGCTGAAAAATGGCTATCAAATACCCTTATAAAATTCAGCAGTCAGTTCATTCAATGTCAGTAAACAAGGCCAAGTGTTCTATGAGCCATAAAATAATCTAAATAAGGATTCTCTATAGGAAAAATGTAATTTTAACTCTACTTAAATAAATTACATAATTTTTCATGTATGTATGAATTATTCATTCACAATGTTTTGTTTCAACATTTCAAGAGAATACTAAAGCATATAATATCATATTTAACTACTTTTCTGTAATCTTATTTATTTTTTAAAGATTTATTCTATTTGTTTGAAAGGCAAAGTCAGAGAGAAAGAGAGAGAGAGAGAGAGAGAGAGAGAGATCTCTTCCATTTGCTGATTCACTCTCCAAATGGCCACAATGGTCAGGGCTACACCAGGCCAAAGTAGAACTCCATCCAGGCCTCCAGCATGGGTGGCAGGAACCCAAGTGTGTGGCCCATCTTCCGCTGCCCTCTCAGGTGCATAAGCAGTAAGCTGCATAGGAAGCAGGGCAGCCGGGACTTGTACCGGATGTTGGCATTGCAAGTGGGTGGCTTAACCCACTGACCACAATGCCAGGCCCCTTTGCTGTAATTTTAGATAGTTTTACATGGGCAAGGTATCTTAAAACATTTTAATCACAAAACTAAATGATTTAAAAGTATTTTGGTAGCATGTATTTATTTTGTATTGTGGCATTTAATATTAAAATGCTAAACACAATTTGACAAATTCACATTTAATTTAAAGATATGATAAGGAAGCCCAATATCATCATTCACTCACATGGTACAAGAGGCACTGAATAATACTACAGGAGGGGCTGGCGCTGTGGCGCAGTAGGTTAATTCTCCACCTGCAACACCAGCATTCCATATGGGTGTCGGTTCATGTCCTGGTTGCTCCTCTTCCAATCCAGCTCTCTGCTATGGCCTGGGAAAGCAGTAGAAGATGGCCCAAGCACTTGGGCCCCTGCACCCGTGTGGGAGACCCAGAAGAAACTCCTGGCTCCTGTCTTCGGATTGGCTGTTCTGACTGTTGCACCATTTGGGGAGTGAACCAGCGGATGGAAGACCTTTCTCTCTGTCTTTCCCTCTCACTGTCTGTAACTCTACCTGTCAAATAATAACTATAATCTTTAAAAAATACTATAGGAAATGAAGGGGAAAATGCATCATCAGGGGAAAGAATGGAATAAGAAGGAATAAAAAGGTCTTTATTTGAGATAATATAATCATCTACAAAGAAAAACAAATTTAATTTTAAAAATTATTAGAATTAATAAGAGATTCCAGCAGGGTTTTTGGATATAAGATAAAATTAGAAAAATGAACAATACTCCTTTATGACAAAAATATCAAAGTATAAACTGTAACAAAACAAGCCCAAAAATATACATGATTTAACACTTATAAAGTATATGTAAGATCTTTCCAGAGAATATTTGAAGTATTTAAAAAGCATAAAAAGAGATCAGAATCAATGAAGATTCTTCCTATATTGACAAACTGGATTATACTGAAGATAACAGTTCTTCCTAAAACTAATATATAATTTTAAACAGTTCCAAGTAAAATTAACTTAGACTTTTTTTTTTTTAAGATTTTATCTATTTATTTGACAGGCAGAGTTACAGACAGTGAGAGAGAGACAGAGAGAAAGGTCTTCCTTCTGTTGGTTCACTCCCCAAATGGCCGCTATGGTCTTGGTTTTGCCAATCTGAAGCCAGGAGCCAGGAGATTCCTCCTGGTCTCCCATGCGGGTGCAGGGCCCAAGCACTTGGGCCATCCTCCACTGCCTTCCCGGGCCACAGCAGAGAGCTGGACTGGAAGAGGGGCAACCAGGACTAGAACTGGCACCCATATGGGATGCCGGCGCTGCAGACGGAGGATTAACCAAGTGGGCTACGGGCGCTGGCAACTTGGAAGTTTTTAGATGAGAACTCAACAAACACATTGTAAAAGTTTATATAGCAAAATAAAGGCCTATTGAGAAGGATATATGCATGTGCACATGCTTCCTTTATTCTGTGGAAACAGAAAAATGCATCAGCAGAACATAAAAAATAGAGCTCAAAAATAAATCTGTGTTAGTGACATCCACAGAATGGTGGAATAGGAAGTATCTGGAGTCATTCCCCCTTAGGAATATTAATTCAGCAATGACATAGAAAGCAAGATGCCTCTAGGAGAAGTTCAGAATCCAGTTAAGGAAGTGCTGCATCCCAGAGGATTACAAAACTGAGAGCAGTCACACTGAGATAGTGACCGCGGCAGAAAAGCACAGAAGGTGGCTAGGCCCCAGCTGCATGGATTATTTCAAAAGTTCTCCTTGGACAGGTGATAAACATGACTTCTGCCTCACCTGCCTCGGGCACTGGGAGAAGGGGAACCAGGACAGATTTCTCTCCTGTCCTCAGTGCTTTAGTATCTCTTGGATGGACAGGACCCAGACCCTCATGACCCCAGGGAAGTAAGTGGCTGAGATCAAAGTGATGACGACTCTGCTGAGCATGTGTAGCTGGATGCTAATGCTCTACGGCAACTGGCTCTGGGACCTGGCGGCAGGCAATGGCTTCTTTGTATTCTTCAATGACCTGGGGAGTGTCAGATGTGAGAACTCCCAGGTGGAACCACCAGAGGAGCATGAGGCATTCATCTCCTATGTTTGTGCCCTGGGATCTCCTTGCTTCCTCTCTGGCTGACATTGGGAGGTGAGAGCGGAAGGAGCAGCTGAATGGCTGTGGGTGTTTTCAGGGAGTCTGCAATGCCCTGGGTTCCCCCTGAGACTGAGTTTGCGAGGAGTGAAGGTTGATTCACAGGGCAGAGTAACGCAATTGTTCATCTCCCCTCTGACACTCCAAGTTAAACAAATTGAAAGTAAACAGAAGTTTATGTTCATAGGGACTGAAGTACTTTAAAAATATCTCCATAAAATATGAGGAAATAATAAATTGATAGATGATGTTTAGATCAACTGTCCATAGGAAAATAAATAAGTAAATAAAACAAAACACAGAAATCTATCCTACCCAGAATTGGAATTCAGGTGACTAAATGCATTAAAGTGAAGAAGATATAACTGTGTTACCCAGATTTGAGTAAAGACTTCTTCCGCAAATTTTCCCAAAGTACAAACAATAAGAGAAAAATTTTATGAGAACGCATCAAAACGAAGCATAGAAACTGTAGCCCTGGATGACGATAAGCAAATGCTGACTGAATGTGAGGGTCTTAATTAGCTCTGAGTTGGCATTTGTGAGCTTCAGGGTGAGAAATATTTAGCTCTGACTGCACTAAAAATCACTCTTACTTCTTAGGTGGGGACCTGAACTCTTTTCTGAACCTGCTTTTAATTTTCTTGAAACTGGTTACCTGTTAACTGTCCATGGATGCCTGGGTGCAGATTTTGGAGACCTTTTGCTTAAAGGTATGAAGTGTCAGCTTGGCTCCAGTCCGTGAAGGAAGAAGTCATGAGACAAAGATCCTGAAACTTGTGCTCTAACCATGGAAATGAGGGGCTCTGACTGCAGTGACATGCCACCTCTTGAAAGGTGAGGATTAGAAATATCAGCACCATTCTTAATACCAGAATACATGATGATCTCACCCCAACTTGAACTCTCTCACTGATTACCTGCTGAAAATAACAGATCTGATATTCTGTTTGTCAGTAGTCATTTAATCTGAAATCTTGTAATGTGGCTAAAAGTGCTCTTTGTTGCAGGCAGCTGGTTGGGTGCTCAAGGGATAGAAGAGGAAACATCTCTGAAATATCAATAAATTTCTACAAACCAAAAAATAAAAAAAAAAGAAATTGTAGCAAATACATGATACAATGTGACATGTAAAACCAACCAGGGAGCCAGCACCACGGCTCACTAGGCTAATGCTCTGCCTTGCGGCGCTGGCACACCGGGTTCTAGTCCCAGTTGGGGCACCGGATTCTGTCCCGGTTGCCCCTCTTCCAGGCCAGCTCTCTGCTGTGGCCTGGGAAGGCAGTGGAGGATGGCCCAAGTGCTTGGGCCCTGCACTCCATGGGAGACCAGGAGAAGCACCTGGCTCCTGCCTTCGGATCAGCATGGTGCGCTGGCCGCAGCGCACTGTCCGCGGCGGCCATTGGAGGGTGAACCAACAGCAAAGGAAGACCTTTCTCTCTGTCTCTCTCTCTACTGTCCACTCTGCCTGTCAAGAAAGAGAGAGAGAGAGAGAGAGAGAGAGAATATAGAGAGAACTCAAAACCAACAGGGCCAGAAAACTGACAGAAAGATTGAGAAGTGATAGGAATAAGCAGTCCACAGATAGAGAAGCCTGAATGGCCAACGTGTAGAGAGAAGTTCAATCTCACTAGTGATCAGAGATATACAAAACATTGAACACCATTTGATTAGAATGGCAACACTTTTTTTTAAAGATTTTTTTTATTTACTTGAAAGAGTACAGAGAGAAAGGGAGAGATAGAGAAACATCTTGCATCTGCTGGTTCACTCCCCAGATGGCCACAATGGCCAAAAGTCTAGGCCAGGCCAAATCCAGGAGCTTGGAATGTCATCCAAACCTCCCAGATGGGTCGCAGGGTCTTACTTACTTGGGCCATCCTCTGCTGATTTCCCAGGTGCTTTAGAGGGAGCTGGGTCAGAAGTGAAGCAGTCAGGACTAACTGGTGCTCATATGGGAGGCCAGGTCTCAGGCTGCAACTTAACCCACTGTGCCACACTGCTGGCCCCAACACTTTATCCAAAGACACATAAATCTCAGTTAGAGGTGGAAATAGGAATATGAGAATCCATAGCTCTGCTGGAGCAAGTATAAACTATGTTTTTCGACAAGCATCTTACGAAACTTTTTCAAGTCTTAGGTTGTCACTTGTGGACAAATGTCCCAAAGAAATTCTCAGTTCCACAAACGGATATCAAGAATATTCCTTCTGTTTTTTTTTTTTTTTTTTTTGCTACCAGGGAGATGGAGGCATTGTCTACGCCACCCTCTAGTGGGCATTCCTGGATTATACAGTCTGGAAAGCTAAAAAGGACATTTCCCAGACACACCCGCAGCTCAGGTGCTGAAGAGCTTAGTTCAGCCAATCATCTTCAGTCCTGTGAGATTAGATGGCAGAAAGGTGATTTTGCCCCTGCTCCCTTGCTGTTGGCAAGCACTGCTGGGAAGAGGTCTGATTTTGCTGTGCTAGTGTCAGCAAAGGGTCCAGTGACAAGGCTCTGATGGAATGGCAAGGGGCAGAGTACTGGAATCCGTGTTTGCTGGGTGGGTGGCAGCTGGAGTAGTGTGATTCTGGAGCAGCTGTTTCCTGTTCAGGGCAGTCTCAAGGTAGAAGGAAAGACCAAAGTACACTTGCTTTTCATTGCTTTAAAATTATTATCATCATTATTATTGTTTAAAAGCAGAGAGAGAGAGAGAGAGATCTTTCATCCACTGGTTCACCCCGCAAATGCCCACAACAGCTGGGGGTTGGGTCAAGTGGCAGCTGCTTTCTGGGAACTCAATCTGGATCTTCCACATGTGTATTAGGTATTAAAGCACCTGTACTATCACCCAGTATCACTCAGACCTTGGGTCTCTGATGTGGGATGTGAAGGCCCCAAACATCTTATTGACTGTATGAAACGCCCACCCATAAAATTATCCTTCAAGTTCATTTTCCATGAACTTTTTGAAGCCCCCTCATATTGGAAGAGAGAACAGATCCCTAGGTGGCTTGAGAACCTTTCCTCAAGTGTGACCTAGAGTCTGTTGTTTTCAGCGTTCTCAGTGCTTCTGGAATGCATCCCTCCTGCTTAAATTACATGTTGCACTTAAATTAGATGTTCGCACTTAACCCAAAGCCTGACTGATTGCACCAGGATGCCAGAAAGTTGCTGATATTCTTCTATTGTAAATTTTGCAAAGGTCACTTGCCCTTAAAGTCTCATCTCAAGCCCTCCTTCCATTAGACTGATTCTCACACACACAGCTGAACATCTCACAGGGCTTTGCCGTTGTAATTACTTGCTGACTTCCCTTTTTTTCTCATTAGAACAGGAACTCTTTGAGGCCAGGGAGATGATCTTACTCATCTTTGAAATCAGAATTGGAGCCATGTGCCCTACTAACTCATGGCCTCTGCACTTTCTGTACCCGCTGCCTGAAAATCTCTTCTGTTCCCTTCCCACTCATTAACACTAAAACCTGATTCAGGTAAGTAGTCCTGATCTATACTGTTCATTATATTACTCACTTGGCTTTTGTGGCTATTTAAATTTATATTAATTTACTTAAATAAAAATTTATTGTGGATCTTGGGAGGCAGTGGTGAGGCTCAAGTACTTGGGCACCTGTCACCCTTGTAGAAGACCTAGATGGAGTTCCTGGCCCCTGGTTTTGGCCTGGCCCAGCCCCAGCCATTCTGGAAATTTGGGGGCTGAATCAATGGAGATCTCTCTCTCTCTTTCTCTCTCTCTCTTTCTCTCTCTCTTTGCCTCTGCTTCTCTGTAACTCTGCCTTTCAAACAAATAAATAAATCTTTTTTAAAAAGGGGGGGGGGGCTGGCACCGTGGCTTAACAGGCTAATCCTCCGCCTTGCGGCGCCGGCACACCGGGTTCTAGTCCCGGTTGGGGCGCCGGATTCTATCCCGGTTGCCCCTCTTCCAGGCCAGCTCTCTGCTATGGCCCGGGAGTGCAGTGGAGGATGGCCCAAGTGCTTGGGCCCTGCACCCGCATGGGAGACCAGGAGAAGCACCTGGCTCCTGGCTTCGGATCAGCGCGATGCGCCGGCCGCAGCGGCCATTGGAGGGTGAACCATCGGCAAAAAGGAAGACCTTTCTCTGTGTCTCTCTCTCTCACTATCCACTCTGCCTGTCTAAATAAATAAATAAATAAAAAATTTTTAAAAAATGGGGGGGGGGGAATAAGTGTTTTGGCATAGTAAGTAAAGCCTCCTCCGGTAATGCTAGCATCCCATAAATGTGCCAGTTCAAGTCCCGACTTCTCCACTTCTGATCCAGCTCCCTACTTATGTGTCTGAGAAAGCAGCGGGGGAAGGTCTGAGTGTTTGGGCCCCTGCATCCATGTGGGAGACCTGGATGGAGCTCCTAACTCCTGACTTTGTCCTGCCCCAGTGCTAGTCATTGCAGTAGTCAACACTCTGTCTGGGAAGTGAACCAACGGATGAAAATCTCTTTCTCCCTGCAACTCTTTGAAAAAAAAAATAAATATATTTTAAAAAGTTTCTTTAGGCATGGGTATTTGGCATCGTAGTTGAATCTTTGCTTGGGATGCTGCCATCCTATATCAGAGTTTCTGGCTCAAGTCCTAGCTCTTCTGCTTTTGATCCAGATTTCTACTAATATGCACTCTAGTGGCAGCAGATGATAGCTCAAGTACTTGGGTATCTGCCACTCATGTGGGAGACCTGGATGGAGTTCTCGGTTCCTGGCTTTGGCCTGGCCCAGTCCTGCCTATTGTGGGCATCTGGGGAGCAAATCAGCAGATGGGAGATCTCTCCCTCTTTCTGTTTCTCTTTTTCTCTCTCTCTCTCTCCTTCTGTGTGTCTCTGCCTTTCAAATCAAATGAACATAAATTAATTTTTTTTGACAGGCAGAGTTAGACAGTGAGAGAGAGACAGAGAGAAAGGTCTTTCTTCCATTGGTTCATGCCTCAAATGACCTCTAAGGCCGGCGCGCTGCGCCAATCCAAAGCCAGGAGCCAGATGCTTCCTCCTGGTCTCCCATGCAAGTGCAGGGCCCAAGCACCTGGGCCATCCTCTACTGCCTTCCCGGGCCACAGCAGAGAGCTAGACTGGAAGAGGAGCAACCGGGACAAAACCGGCGCCCCAACCAGGACTAGAACCTGGAGTACCGGTGCCACAAATTAATTAATTTTTTAAGATAAGTAGAAGTAAGAAATCAGTCATCAGGAATACTGATTACATTTTTAAGATAAATGTATGTGGGCCTGCTGTACCGAACCAAATAGAATACAGTGGATTTATGGAGAGACAAATGCTTGTGCATTCAAATTCAAACCACTTCCTTTTCAGAAATTAAAAGGTCAATAATATCTAACTAGTGGACCTGTTACTTTGATAATATTAAAAGAATGATATCAGAATTTCAAACTGTGAGACACATATTTTGAAAAAGCATTTTGCATCGTTCTAGCTTGTCGTGATCAACTTAAACTAAAGGATGTCAGTCATAACGAAAAGACATACTTGTAACAAGTGAGAAATAATTTCATACATTTAGAATTATAGTCATTAAATTTTTATTTTGCATTGTAATAAGAGAAATTAAATATGTGATTTTATTCTTTTATAAGTTATGCAATAACATACTTTAAAAAGAATAAACAATAGAACTAGATTAATTAAAGGAGCTCTCAAATGAATAAATGCAGAATCAAAAGAAACAGTTAAAATAGCAACTGTCACGGATGGCACTGGTTACACATCAAGCTTGGTATCATTAGAAATCCTTGCACTTGGTAATCTTAACAGTGGTTGGAAAAGTTAGCAGCAAGTAGTATTGTTGCCCAGCATTGCTGCCCTGGCACTGCTAGAGCAGAGCTCCGATCACATCTGTGTCACTGGGATTTAGCTTTCACTAACACATCCACGTCAGCTTTGTCTGCTTCGCCAAGACTTTTGTGATGACTCTCAACTGGGACATTGTCTTCCTTTTTTCGAGGCTTCTGGAAACTCCCTTCTCTGAGAGCTAGAGGAATTCTGAGGCCAATAAAATTGTGCACCTCCTGCATCTTCTTCCGCAGCCATTCTACCCTCTCCATCGCTGTGAGATGTTTGCCCAGGCTGTGCATGAACTGTATTTCACTCACAGCTCTCTTCCTGGGAGAGAAAGAGAAGAGAGGGTTATCCCATGAGCACTCCACTTCCATATCATAAAGCCAGCCTTAACAATGCAGTTCCCATGCCCTCACCATGCAGAATGGGCCACAGTACTTACTGAACAGGTTTCCCATCCAATTTGGCAAGAAAACAAATTGCAAACATGACAATCATTACTTTAGCCATGTCTTGAGCAGACATCATCTTCTCTAAAAGGAAAGCAAAATGGAGACATTTTAATATGTTTTTCATATTTCAAACTATATAAGAACATATTTATAGCTTACCTTAATAACCGTACCACACACACAGCATGACCCAGGGTTGGTTTCCATGAGAGCCTTTTGGAATCAGTCTCTATTTTATGGATATGTTAGTATGAATACAAATATTTGATATAGAATTTAGATTAGGGTTGCTTTCTTATGTATATTTTTAAGATTTTTTTTTGCACATTTTAATATGTGAATTTTCAGCAATGAGAGGATGAAAGATTTTAGTTTTGAGAATTTCCTCTTACATTTTATGTTGGTTATTCCTAAATGGTTATAATTTGCTTGAAAATGGCTAATTCTCTTAATTAGGTAAATTGTCAACAATGTTTATTTACTTAGCCAATCCTTTTTTCATAGGTAAACTTCTTTTCAGGCACTACAATGATAACTTTAAATACCAAATTAATAAGCTCTGATTTAGAGTTTTTTTGAATTAACACACACTTCCCCTGGCATTGAAAAGACTGTGTCACAGCACTTAAATATCATAGAATTAAATGTTTATTATGTGGATTTCAAGCTTCAGTTCTTAATAAAATGCTTATCTGCATTTTTTTAATTTATTTTATTAGGAACTATTTTTAAAGATTTATTTATGGCTGGCGCCGCGGCTCAATAGGCTAATCCTCCGCCTTGTGGCACCGGCACACCGGGTTCTAGTCCCGGTCAGGGCGCTGGATTCTGTCCTGGTTGCCCCTCTTCCAGGCCAGCTCTCTGCTGTGGCCCGGGAGTGCAGTGGAGGATGGCCCAAGTGCTTGGGCCCTGCACCCCATGGGAGACCAGGAGAAGCACCTGGCTCCTGCCTTTGGATCAGCGCTGTGCGGCGGCCATTGGAGGGTGAACCAACGGCAAAAGGAAGACCTTTCTCTCTGTCTCTCTCTCTCACTGTCCACTCTGCCTGTAGAAAAAAAAAAAAAGATTTATTTATTTGGAAGGCAGAGTTCCAGAGATAGAAAGAGATCTTCCATCCACTGTTTCACTCCCCAAATGGGGGGTGGGCCAGACTGAAGCTGGGAGCCAGGAGGTTCACTCGGGATTCCCACATGGGTGCACTTGGGCCATCTACTGCTGCGTACCCAGGCACATTAGTAGGGAGCTAGACCAGAAGTGGAACAGCTGGGACTCATGGCACCTGTGGGGGATGTCAGTGTCGCTGGCCATGGTTAACCACTTTGCCACAACACCAGCCCTAGCAACTATGTTTTAGCAAAATTTTAGCACCTCCTTTTGCTCAATAAACTTTTTATTTCACTATAAAATAGTCATGCCTTAACCTGCATTTCAATCATTGCAAATGCTGTTACTATAGAAGTTCTTCTAAAAGCTCAGAGAACTACCTTCCAACATATACACGGAGGAGTGTGGTACTCCTACTTTGAAGAGAAACTACATCATTTAGAAATAATGTAACAAACGTAAAAGTCTGACACATTTCTGTTCACTATATAATATTACGGGGGCAGTAAAAGAACTTTTTGGTTTAGGTTAGAAACATGCCAGGTAGCTGGAGGACAGCAACCCTGGTTTCTAATCCTGGCTCTGTCATGTTCACCTACGACATCTCTCTGTTCAGCTTCCTTTTTCTTAATGTGAAGATAGGCTTCTTAGAAAAATATCACAGGGACTGGCGCTGTGGCACAGCGGGTTAACACCCTGGCCTGAAACGCCAGCATCCCATATGGGCGCTGGTTTGAGACCCAGCTGCTCCACTTCCGATCCAGCTCTCTGCTATGACCTGGGAAAGCAGTAGAAGATGGCCCAAGTCCTTGGGCCCGTGCACCCATGTAGCAGACCTGGAAGAAGCTCCCAGCTGCTGGCTTTGGATTGGCGCAGCTCTGGCAGTTGCAGCCAATTGGGGAGTGAACCAGCAGATGGAAGACCTCTCTTTCTCTGCTTCTCCTCTCTCTGTGTAACTCTGATTTTCAAATAAATAAATAAATCTTTAAAAAAGAAAAAGAATATCACAAAAAAGAGTGGAAAAGTGGTTGTTGAACATCCTTAAAATTCATGTACAATTTTCAGCACAGGAAATTAGAAAAAGTTGTTATTTGTGTAAAGGAAATAATTATTCAGTAACAAAACTGAGTTTATCCAACTTTAGTATTCAGATTAAGCCCCAACAAGCAATTAAATATACCATCGACATAAGGCTACTCTTCAGGAAAAACTGAATTTTAATTCTGCTTAATGAATTTATAAGATTATTTAAATCAGAAATGTTCAACTTACTGTCAGCCTATTTTATTTCAAAATTTTGATAGACTACTAAAATGCCAGATTTTGATTATTTTTTCCTGAAATTTCAAATGAGTGTAGAAAAAGCAAAATATCTAATCAGAAAGATGCATAATTTAAGAACATTTTAGCATTAACTTCTGTATTGTTGCATTTAATCTTCAACATAATTCAACCTCATTTAAAGATTTTACTGTGAATGAACAACATATAGAAACATATAGAAAATTGTCGATACACAATTGTTTGATCATCAAAATTCTTATGAGATGCTTTAAAAACAAGATGAAATCGCAGGGGACTCACCCAACAATGTCTTAGGACAAGGGCTTCTTTCAGGTGAGTAGCAGCGGATGCTCTGAATGTCGAGTCGATGTGACAATGCTGACGGAGTGCAGTGCAGGGCAGCCAACCGGACATTCACGACAGGTCTTCGGCTCTCTGAGAAAAGCTTTTTATTCTCCCAGATCCTGCCACTCCCAGCTCTCAGAAGGTCAAATGTAGGATCATAGCAGCACACACACCCCCACTGGGCAGGACCCACCCCTCTTAAGTTTTAGATTATTGGATATGAAAAGGAAAATAGTATCGGACCAGGAAAAGTGCTTACATGAAGATTTCTAACAAGTATTGAACTTTACTTCAGAGAAAAATCCCGACTAGGTTGATGAATCTGAATTCATACCTTTAAAAAGCCTGATTTCAAAGATTTGTGACTTATCATGTTACCTTAAAGTAAAATTCGAAAATAAGTGTATTTGTTATAATCATACTATTGGCACAGTTGTTAAGATAAGCAGTCATATGAGCTATGCTAACATTATAAACCATTCGCAACAAATTCATATCAGTCACTCTAATCATATTTTAAAAACTATGGTATTTTTCCTAAAGAAAGTGTTAAAAATAATCAGAAAATGTTCTTAGGGCATAATTCCTCTTATAAGCTCAAAAGTGAAGTTATTCTAACATTCATTTAACTGGGGCTGGCGCTTTGGTGTAGCAGGCAAAGCAGCAGCCTGCAGTGCCGGCATCCCATGTAGGCACTGGTTCGAGTCTTGGCTGCTCCACTTCCAACAGCGCTCACTACTATGTCCTGGGAAAGCACTAGAAGACGGCCCAAGTACTTGGACCCGTGCACCCACATGGGAGATCTGGAGGAAGCTCCTGGCTCCTGGCTTCGAATCGGCCCAGCTCCGGCCATTGCAGCCATTTGGGAAGTGAACCAGCAAATGGAAGACACCCCACCCCTCCCCGCTTTGCCTCTGTCTCTGTCACTCTACCTTTAAGATAAATAAATAAACCTTTAAAAATTCATTTAATTTACATTCCATTTATGCATTTTAATCTGCAATAACATTTCTGAAGCACTAACACTATATTAGACACTACATGCATTATTTACTAAGCCTTCATAGAGGTGCCTTAAAGTAGGTATTCTTATTATTCCCATTTTCACCTGAGGAAAATTAGACTTGGAAAGTGGAGAAGATGGAATTCAACAAAGGTTTTTATGACTCCAGAGCCATTTGGATCTAGTTTCCCATTAAAATATGGCCCTTCTTTGACCTCCAGTCTTCTTGGGCTTAATTTGCCTAAGCCCTTGGTAAGCTCTCTGTCCAGGGATTGGGGTTTGAATCTCGGTTTTTCCATCTGATGATTGAAGGCCTGCTCCAAAATTGAATGGCAGCCTTCTGCTGCCACTCACTTCTCCAGTTCCAACAATTGCAGCAGCCTGGTCCTCATCTATCAGAACCTCTTGAATGCCCTTGATGTCTCTGGGGCTCATTTAGAAAACTTGCTGCCTATCTAAACAGCCAGTTCCAGAGTTGGATCAGTGCCCTTAGCTCAGGTCCCGCTCAAGCCGCAAGTCACCACTTTTCCTACTACTCACTGTCAAGGTTTGACTCTACCTCAAGTAAGATTTGGTACAAGTTTAAACAGTAACTGTATGGAGTCTAGGATGAGAGCTATATATTACTCATGCTCTGGGAAATTCTCTACCCTGGATAAACCTCAGTTAGAGTGTAATCCCAGGGTCCATTTTAGAAATATTAGGGACAAGTTGGAACATACCCTGAAGTTATACATCAGTTTGGTGAAATGTTAAAAAATGTGACATATGAGGAATAGCTGAATGAAAATGGGAATTAAAAAAACTCAGGAAAAGAAAAGACTTGAAATGAGTATTCATTTGTTTAAAAACTGCATTGTCTATCTACTATATACAAGGACTGTGTTTGTCACTAAATTATTGAGAGACAAGACTTGCTCTCAACTCTAACACTTAACTTTAATGTGATGGGTGTTCTAATTAAAGATAGAAACAGGGCCCAGCGCTATGGCTCATTTGGTTAATTCTCCACCTGCGGCGCTGGCATCCCTTATGGTGCCGGGTTCTAGTCCCGGCTGCTCCTCTTCCAGTCCAGCTCTCTGCTGTGGCCCGGGAGGGCAGTGGAGGATGGCCCAAGTGCTTGGGCCCCTGCACCCGCGTGGGAGACCAGGAAGAAGCACCTGGCTCCTGGCTTCAGATCAGCGTAGCTCCAGCCATAGTGGCCATTTGGGGAGTGAACCAATGGAAGGAAGACCTTTCTCTCTGTCTCTCTTTCTTACTATCTATAACTCTACCTGTCAAATAAATTTAAAAAAAAAAAAAAGAGGCAGGAACAAAGGTTTATAAAGTACAGGGGAGGAGTGGATAATACTCCTGGATTTTTTGGAAATTGTTATACTGGGAAGCTGCAGTGTCCTCAGGGTGATTTTGAGTTTTCTGTCGGAGCAGGTGAGAAAGGACACAAGTAAAATGTGGGCTTCACATTTTGCAAAGGACACTTGACCTTCCCACAAAGAAGAGCTATTGCTGCCAAGATTCATCCCGTAGTTTATCGGAACCATCAAGGACTGCAGAGGAAATCATTTAAGAATGAGAAGGCTAGGGGCTATGTGGGCATAGGAGGCTGATGACATTGGGAGAGAGAAGAGCTGAGCACAGGCTTTTGCTTTGCAAAGCTCAGCCTTTCTTCACAGTCTGAAGTTCTCTGAAGCTAGGATCAGACAACCTAGTGTCTTCCTCACATGTGCTGTTACCTCATGGGGAGTTCCATTTGAGACCAATACTTTTTTCTTCCATTTGCTCAAAAGGAATTAAAAAATTTAAAAATTACAAAAAATTAGAATGACTTTAGGGACTCAGCACCAAAAAGCTTCTAGGGTTGGAAGACCCACTACAGCTCTCCTAATTACATGTGTGGAATACACATTGGATGGTGTCATTTTAAAAAATCTATGGAGGTATATAATTGATGTGCAGAAATGTGTGTATATTTAATGTGTACAATGTGATGAGTCTGGGCATATGCATGCACCCATGAGCACATCACCACATCCAAGGTAACAGATACTTACAACCTCCTCACATTTCTTTGGATTTTCTCCTCACCCTTTTCCAAAGAATATTCAACATGTGACCTACTCCCTTAACAAAATTGAAAGCACACAGCACAGCACTGTTGACTGTAGGTGCTATGTTGCCCAACAGCTGTCTAGGACTTAGTCTAGACAGCGTGGCTCACTCTTTCTCTTTAAGCCCCTCTGTGGGTTCTCTAGTTACTGAGCTCCGTTTTATCTGTCAGAAAAAACTTCCTGACAGCTTCCCTTTACCAAACCTGCCTGTAGTTACAGACACTGAACAAAATGTTTAAGACATTTTCAAGTATTTTTTGTAGTAATCAGCTCCTTATTTTTCTCTCTCTGTAACTTTTTATTGATGTACCCTGTGAATGTGGTTCTCTAATAGGCAGCATTTCATGAGTGATTAATCTTTTTACATTCATGGGCTAATATAAACCCTGGGATCCATTACACCTAATCCTTGAAGACAAAAGAAGCAGCCACCCTCACGCAGAAGCTATTACTTGTTGCATTTTGTCCATGCTATCCGTGCCCTTCCAGCCCTGCGTGTTTATGTGGATTTGAGACGTGTTCAGATGACCTGCACTGTTAGCACGGTGAGAAAGAGACAGGGAAGGGGTGGTGGTCAAGGAAGGGGGATGCGGCCAGGGGGAATGGTGAGTTACTGGGTACTTAGGATGAGGCAGTCTTTCCAAATACAGGAAGGAACATCTCTGTCTTGTTACAGTGTAAATCAAGGGTGTCACATGGTAATATCTTTAGATCTTTATTTGAAAAGATTTCTTGTGCAAATAGATGCCTCTATAGTTTTTTTGTGTGACTTTGAGTCTCCTTCATTTCAAAGCTCTTTGAGGAGTGATAATTTGGTGTGGCAATTAAGATGCCACTTGGAAAGCCCACATACCATATTGTAGTTCCTGGGTTTTAGTCTCATTTCCATTTCCAGTTTCAGCTTCCTGCTAATGCACACCCTGGGAGGCAGCAGGGAATGGCTCAAGTACCTGGGTACTTGAGAGACATGGAAAGAATGAGTTCCACGCTCCTGACTTCAGACTAGTCTAACCTTGGCTACTGTGGCATCTGGGGGAGTGAAACCAGTGGATGGGAGATATCTATCTATCTCTCAATCTCTCACTTCCCCCACCCCTACATTCAAATACACAAAAAATAAAATTTAAAAGTTCCTTGAAATTTAACCTACTTTCATCTCGTATGCTTTAACAAAGTGGAAGAAAGAAGTAGGCTCAGTTGACAGCCATCTCTCTCTCTCTCTTTTTTTTTTTTTGAACCATAAGGAAGATGGACAGCCAAGATGGACAGGAAGATGGATGCCAAAGCAATTTAATCAAGAAGCGAAATCTCAGATTATCATTACTTTTCCAGTGAGCTGACCAGACCACTGATGTTAGTACTCTTGTTTGATTCTAAATATTCTCTCTCATTGTATCCTAAATGAAATTATACTTTTCAAACCAAGTGTTCCAATTTGGAGTTCAGATAATATGGTCTCCTTGGTTAATGTGAATCTTCTTCTGGCTTACAGAGATATATTTCTGCTTTACTCCCCCTTTACTTTGGTAGAGTGTCATGATGCAACTTATGATACTACAAAAATAAATCAATAAAATGTCTTTCACATACCTTCTTAATGTTGAGGAGCCTAATTCTTTCCTTTGTTTAATTTTTACATTTTTATTATTTGAGAGACAGATAGACAAGTTCCCATCTGCTAGTTCATGCTCCAAATGCCCATGACAGTTAGAGGGACAAAAACTGGAAGCCAAGAACTCAATGTAGGTCTCCCACATGGGTGGCAGGGACCCGACTATTTGAGCCATCACTGCTGCCTTCCAGCGACTGCAAGAGTAGGAAGCTGGAGCCAGAAGCCAGAGCCAGGAATCAAACCCAGGCACTTGGATGTGGGAGTCAGGCATCTTAACTAGTGTCTAACTGCGAGGCCAAATGCCTGCCTCTCCTTTATGTCTTTGAAACATATGGGGAAATAGCAGGGCAGTAAGTATTGATTTCCCATTAGTGAAGTTCTAAGTCAAATCACCTGGGTACTCGGATTCCTGGATCAGGAATGCCAATACCACATCCTAAACTATGCTTTCAATTAAATACAGTAAAGATTTCCTGGGCACTTACAGTCAGGCAAGAAACAGTAGCAATTTTGCTGCTTATAACCTTCTTCCTGAATTTTATTGTCACATGATTTTTAAAAATTTATGGCCTCTTAACCTTTCAGAGTTTTAAATCCCACATCTTGAAGTAGAATATAGCTTGGAAGGAAAGGGCTTTGGATATGAGTCATCATATGTGAAAGTGCTTTGCATAGAATTAGCGGACAAAAAGTGCATGTCAGGGTTGTGCATTTTGCAGAGTGGTCCAGATGCCTCTTGGGACATCTGTATTCCATATCAGAGTGCCTGGGTTTCAGTGCTGGCTCTGCTTCCCATTCCATATTTCCTGCTATTGTGTACTCTGGGAGGCAGCAGGTGACGGCCTAGGAGACCTGAAATGAGTTTCAGACTCCTGGCTTTGGCCTCGTTCCTCCCTGGCTGCTGCCAGTTTTTGGGGAGTGAACCAAGGGATGGAAAATCTCCTTCTGTCTCTAACTCTCTGCCTAATATAACTATAAATAAAATATAAATATAATAATAAATATATTTTTAAAAATGCATATTGAATCTAAATCTGAAACAAAAGGGTCCCCGACCCATTCCTTCAGATGGGTCCAACTGGTTGAGCTCCCTCCAGGAGTCCCCAGGAATAAACATGGAGAATACTGAGCAACTTGGCCCAATCTGCTCTGTGCCTTCCAGATTTGTCAACCCGGTTCCCCTAAAATACAAAGAATTCTGAGGTAGAGCAGTTATGATGTTCACAAAATCTATTCTGAATTTACTAATGGCACGAGTTGTTGTAAAACTTAAACTAAAACTAGGCATAGCCTAGACTGTTGCTAACAATGTGTGCTAAATGAGATTGGAGAGTGGACTCTTATTCAAATTAACAAACCAGCAGGCAGCCCCAGTAGCTGTGTGCTTCTCATGTCCATGCTGAAGCACCATGCAGTGGAAACGCTCAGGACCTGGGTGTATAAGATGTGGGCCAAGTCCATAGCTCTGGTATTTACCAGCTGCACAATCCAGGATGCCATTTTACACAACAAAATCTTAGTTTCTACAGAAAAACAGGTATAAACTACCTCCATAGACCTATTTGATGATCATATAGGATAATGTACATGAAAGCACTTTGTCAACTACATAAATAGTATTGACTAGAAGCACAATAACAACATTTTTTTATGAATCGTCTTAAAGTAATACAATTCTGGTCTGTACCTTTCTGTTTCCTCTTTGCTGATTATGGGCATTTCAGACAAATTGGAGAGTTGTTATAAATGCTAATTCCTGAATGCTACTGACTTCAACTTCCAACAGTGAAAAGAATCTTCAGCATGGCCTAACTGAAAAAACAAAACAAAACAAATGTCCTGAAGAAAGGTCTATGGGAGGCAAAGAGAGGCATGAAGATGAGACTGTATTTCCTGTCCAGGGGCATTTTTCAAAGGTCCAAGGCACCAGCAAAGTGTGTTAAAGGCACTGTGAAATTTAATTCCAAACATACTCAGGTGGTTGGTTAGTTTGTGAAATCACTGAAAGGAAGATCAGAGGGGAAACAGCAATATATATGGAATGAGAAGACCTAAGTTCAGATCCTGGAATCACCAGGCTTGACAGATTTATCAAATAGAACATAAAGATGCTCAGTTAAGCTAGGATGATTTCTAATTGCTTATGCATATGTGCACTGAGGTAAAAGAAAAATACTGCATGGGAAATACTTACACTAAAAGTATTTCTAGTGAATCTAAAGTAAATTGCAAGTATCTAAATTGTATGCTGCTTTAATTATATTTTCCTGATAATCTGGCTCTTTTTAAAAAGATAAATTTATTTGGCCAGTGCCGTGGCTCACTTGGTTAAGCCTCTGTCTGTGGCGCCGGCATTCCATATGGGCACCAGGTTCTAGTCCTGATTGCTCCTCTTCCAGGCCAGCTCTCTGCTGTGGCCTGGGAGGGCAGTGGAGGATGGCCCAAGTGCTTGGGCCCCTGCACCCGCATGGGAAACCAGGAGAAAGCACCTGGCTCTTGGCTTCCGATCAGCGCGGTGCCGGCCGTGGCATCCATTTGGGGAGTGAACCAGCAGAGGGAAGACCTTTCTCTCTGTCTGTCTCTCTGTCTATAACTCTACCTGTCAAATAAAAAAAAAAGATAAATTTATTTGAAAAACATAGTGACAGAGAGGGAGAGAGGAGAAGGGAGAAAGGGAGAGAGGAGGAGAAGGGGGGATGAGAGAGGAAGAGGAGGGAGGGAGAAGGGCAGAGAGAGAGAGAGAGAGAATCTGTTGGTCCACTCGCCAAGTGGTCACAATGCAGCTGGGTCTTTCCCAAACCAAAACTAGATCCCAGAACTCCATCCTGGTTTCCCACATGGATGGCAAGGGCCCAACCCCTTGAGCCATCATCCCCTGTTTTCTCAGGTGCATTAGCAGGGAGCTGGATTGAAACAGCTGGGAAATGAACCGGCACTCTGATATATATCTAGGCTGCTGGTACCACAGCAGTGGCCTAACCAGCTGCTCCACAGTGCTGACCCCTATTTGGCTCTTCTCAGTTCCATTTTGCAGAATTTGTTTACAAGATTTCTTGCAGTTACAGGTGTCATATCCACCTTGTTTCACTCTTTTGTGTATTGAGCAATATTAATAAGAAAACATGCTCAACATGTGATTATGAACTGAGCTCCTGAACAGGTGCTAGTATAAAATTAACAACTCAGAGGACTGCTCTTTCAAGTTGATTTGTACATAATACTATCTTACATGCCATGAACTGGTTTTCCATCCTTCAGAATTACATTTAATCTCTCTCTCTTTTCTTAAAGATTGATTGATTTGACTTGTTGAGTGTCTGCAAAAACTCATGTGTTAAAAATTTGGTCCTCTTAATCTTTTTTTTTTTATTTTTTAATTTATTTGACAGGTAGAGTTACAGATAGAGAGACAGAGAGAAAGGTCTTCCTTCCGTTGGATCACCCCCCAAAAGGCCGCTACGGCCGGCACCGCGCTGATCCGAAGCCAGGAGCCAGGTGCTTCCTCCTGGTCTCCCATGCGGGTGCAGGGGCCCAAGCACTTGGGCCATCCTCCACTGCCCTCCCGGGCCACAGCGGAGAGCTGGACTGGAAGAGGAGCAACTGGGACTAGAACCCGGTGCCCATATGGGATGCCGGCACCGCAGGTGGAGGATTAACCAAGTGAGTCACAGAGCCGGGCCTGGTCCTCTTAATCTTATGCTAATTGTATTAAGAGGGGAAACTTAACTCAGTTATGATGTTTGGAGGTGGAGCTTTTGGGATGAGGTTGGATTGAACTGCATTGTTAGGTATGAGCTCCTATGATTAACCCCTGGTGGCTTTATAAGAGACTATGTGGACAAAGACATAGATACGTCCACTCTCTGTTGCCTTAGGATGCTCTGTGAGGCTTCAAGACTCTGCCAACAAGAATGCCATCACCAGAGGTTGAACCAGTGGAGCTACCTGAACTTGGACTTGAACCTTTGAAATTGTTAACCAAGATAAATTTTTTCCCTTTATAAAGTTAAGCCGCCTCAAGTATTTTATTATAGTAATGAAAAGTTGACTAATACAAGAGCCAAGAGAATTCAGAAAGTGATAACATTTGAGTAATACCAAATGCCAACAAATCACAAAAATCTTCTAATTGCTCAACTTACAAATATTAAAGGTGAGTTTGCCATCTTTGTCCCAGTCAGGATCCTGTGACCACCTGTCTATTTAGCAAGGGCTATGGGTAGAGGAAACTTTCCTTAAAAAGAGCTCTGGGCGGCCGGTGCAATGGCTCAATAGGCTAATCCTCTGCCTGCGGCACAGGCACCCCGGGTTCTAGTCCCTGTTGGGGTGCCGGATTCTGTCCCGGTTGCTCCTCTTCCAGGCCAGCTCTCTGCTATGGCCCAGGAATGCAGTGGAGGATGGCCCAAGTCCTTGGGCCCTGCACCGCATGGGAGACCAGGAGAAGCACTTGGCTCCTGGCTTCGGATCAGCGCGGTGTGCTGGCCACAGTGGCCATTGAGGGGTGAACCAATGGTAAAGGAAGACCTTTCTCTGTTCTCTCTCTCTCTCACTGTCCACTCTGCCTGTCCAAAAAAAAAAGAGCTCTGGGCAAGGCAGGCAGTGACATGTATTACCATGCTATAGAGTCCAAGGTGGTATCATACATCAAGAATTTGCTCTAATGGGCACCCGTTCAAGTTCCAGCTGCTATACTTCTGATCAAGCTCCCTGCTAATGCACCTGGGAAAGCAATGGAAAATGACTCAAGTATTTGAGCCCCATACCACCCAGGAGAACTGGAGGAAACTCCTGGCTTCAGATCAGCCCAACCCCAGCCATTGCAGCCATTTGGGGAGTGAACCAGTTGATGGAAGATTCATTCATTCTGTCTCTGTCTCTATCTCTCTGTCTCTCTCTCTGTCTCTTTCTCTCTCTCTGTTTCTCTCTCTGTGTATCTCTGCCTTTAAATTCCAAATGAATAAATAAATCTTTTTAGAAAAAGAATTTGCTTTAAAAACCACCAGAACAGGAGTGTCAAATGGCGGAATAGGAAGGGAGCACATTGATAGTTCAGCAAGACACACAGGTTAATAAAAGTGGAGATACTGCAGGGTCAAGGAAGAGTAGGGGAAGAAACAGCAGCGGAAACTCTTCCGGAACTAGTGATTCACAGTGGACCTGCGTGGAGAGCGTGGAAGCCCAAGTTCGGGACACCAGCGGCAGACTCAATGCACCAGCGCTGGAACGCGAGGTGAGCCGAACCTCAATAGCCTGAGACACCAGCGGGCAAGCAGAAAGAGGAGACTAGAGGGAACGAGGCTTGAAACTACATGGGGAAAAGCTCACCAGGCTAACTAGAAGAGAGAGAGGAAAAAAAAAAAAGTGACCGATACGGACACGAGTTTCTCTCTCCCCGCTCACCCCTCAAAGGCGAGCAAGACAAAGAGCAGGCGCCATTTTGGACATACGTCATAAGCAGGGTGACCTCAGGTCTGCACCGGCCCTGAGCCTAGCAGAAAAACCTGACTCTGGGGGGAGGTGTGAAATAACAGGAGATTAGCATCTAACTTGGCAACCCAGTGGGAGACTGCAGGAGAATTGGAGCCCACACTGAGGGCAGCACAGATTCCCTGTGTGGTCCTTGGGAAAGAGCTTCCGATCTCTGGCTCCTGTGGGTATATCATTCGCCTGCTAACTACCTCCAATTACGTTCAGCTGTGCGGAATTACATCCCTTTTGAATCAAAAAAAAAAAAAAAAAAAAAAAAAAAAGAAAGAAAGAAAGAGAGATTTACCACGCCTAACCTGGGAGTGTCATCTTTGACACACCCTCAGCCCTGAGGAACCAAACACAGCTCTCAGTCCACACTCATCTCAAGCCTCTAAGGCTCCACCGAAAGCAGACAGTCCACTTAATATAGAGCCATAGTGTAACAAGAAAAAACACCACAGTGAAGAAACCAAATATCTCCAACATGCCAAACAACAAACGCAAAAACCAAGCTAACAAGAACAAGGAAGACACTATGATGCCCCCAAATGAAAAAGACACCCCAATTCAAGATTATGAAGATGATGAGATCGAAGAAATGCAAGAAGCGGATCTCAAAAAATTGATAAGAACATTAAGAAGTTCTCAAAAACAAATTCTTGAACTACAGAAATCCTTAATGGACAAGATAGAAAATCTCTCTCGTGAAAATGAAATATTAAGGAGGAATCAAAATGAAATGAAACAACTAGTAGAACATGAAATTGTGATAGTGACAAAAAACCACAATGAAATGAAGAACTCAATAGATCAAATGACAAACACATTAGAGAGCCTTAAAAACAGAATGGGCAAAGCAGAAGAGAGAATATCGGACTTAGAAGACAGAGAACAGGAAAGGAAACAGGCAAACCAAAGAAAAGAAGAAGAAATTAGAAATCTAAAAAATATTGTCAGGAATCTACAGGATACTATTAAAAAACCTAACATTCGGGTTCTAGGAGTTCCTGAAGGCATGGAGAGAAAGAAAGGATTAGAAGGCATTTTCAGTGAGATACTAGCAGAAAATTTCCCAGGTTTGGAGAAGGACAGAGGCATCTTAGTACAGGAAGCTTATAGAACCCCTAATAAACATGACCTAAAGAGATCCTCACCACGACACATTGTAATCAAACTCACCACAGTGAAACATAAAGAAAAGATTCAAAAGGTGCAAGAGAGAAACGTCAGATTACTCTTAGAGGATCTCCAATTAGACTCACAGCAGACTTCTCATCAGAAACCCTACAAGCTAGAAGGGAATGGCGAGATATAGCCCAGGTACTAAGAGAGAAAAACTGCCAGCCTAGAATATTATATCCTGCAAAGCTCTCATTTGTGAATGAAGGTGAAATTAAGACTTTTCATAGCAAACAGAAACTGAAAGAATTTGTTGCCACTCGTCCTGCCCTGCAAAAGATGCTTAAAGATGTGTTACACACAGAAACAAAGAAACATGGTCACCAATATGAAAGCAGGTAAAGGAAGGAAACCTCACAGCAAAAGATCACAGGAAGCTCAATTTCTCTTTGACATAGAATTACACTCTGATGCTCTGTTAAAGCAATGTGTTAAAGTAATCTAAAAACAAAAAGCAATTCAAATCAATTGGCAATCTACAAAAAGAGTTAAAGATTTTAAAAGCTATTATTAAAAATGCTATATTGGTCTATTATGCTATGTTATATGTGTGTACATATTGTATGTCCACATGGGGAAATTTTATTAGGAGTTTTATTTTAAATGGCTTATAGATAAGATTGTCCATAAATTTAAGCTGCTAAAATCAATCAAAGATACATTTTAATTTGTGTGACCTGAATCTGTGTATCATATGTTTTAAACGTGTTGGTAGAAAGAAACTAAAAACATTGTATATGGTTGTGCTGAAGTTTACTGGCTAAACAAACTACACCATGTTAGATATTTAAGAGGTGTTTTCAAATACATGATTCTTAAAATTTATAGAAGGCATTGGACCTTCTGGTAAATGTTTTCTTAAGTTGTTATCTAATGGTTGAAACGGTTTGCTAAGTATTCATGTAATATTGCTATTGTCAGCAAGCGATCTAGGACTGGCTCCCTCATTTCTCTATTCTAAGCCCAACTTGTTCTTTCATTTCTCTATTCTCTTCAAGGTAGGAAACTAATTCTATTATGAAGGAATCTGTAGGACACACAATTTAATCTTTAGACCTTATAAAAGAGATGGCTAACAATTTTCTGTAATAAGAATTTAAATAATAATCTCATAGCTAGATTCACTTCGCCATCAGCGAAGTATACAGTAAGTAGAAAAAACCTCCCTTTCAGACAAAAGGGAAAGAAAGTTTTAAAGTGAGAATATAATTTTCCTCATGGGCATTGTCTACCTTAGAAAAACTACTACAGAACATGCCTGTGACTATAGACTTGTAGTTCAGGCCACCGAAGATTAGAGATGGGATACGGGCACTCCCTTGACTTGCATCCTCTGGTCTGCTTGAACACAAACTAGGAGGAAAAGAAAGCTCGGCATCAGAAGCAATGGGTGGCAGGCCTATTAATGGCTGATCTGTACAGTGATCTGCCCTCAAGGAGACCCAACAGGCCAGTCCACTGCAGTGGCTTTCAATGTGGTAAGCCTGGGCTTCAGCAGAAGTCAGCTTGTGAAGAGCCCTGGCAGCTCTGCCAAGAGTTGGATCACTGGAAATGGACCTGCCCTGGAGTCGAAGGATGCCCAGGTCAGAGCCACAGATCTTATTGGCTCTAAGCTGAAAAGCCCTTCACTCAGCCCAACTTTCAAAGTGACCACTGCAGCTGAGGTTATGGTCAAGTAGGGTCAGCAACATTGCAGGCAGAACTGTAAATTTCTTGTTAGAGATGCCCCCTGCCTTTACCTGGCCAGCTCTCCTCCCAGGCCAGCCAAGTAATGAAAGTCAACAGAGTGCCTTCCCCTAGGAGGTTCACACCTCCCTTAGGATATACCCCAAGTGAAGAGATAGATAGGTCTGGGCCTCTTAACTTACAAGGCCTAAAGCCCAACAGATTATTATCAAGCCCCTTCTATCAGGTTCTATTTGCCTCTCAATCAGAAAACTTAGTTGTAGCTTAGACAGCACCTTTCTTAGCTCCTCTAATAATGACTCCGTCCTTTGTTCTAGACCCTGTCTAGCGTACTTGGGCCTCATTCCTTTGTAATCATAACCTCTACTCTACCACCAATGGCTCTACTCCCAACCTGTGTGTACTGATGGTCCTCTTCCCCACTTAATGCTGTATAATTGTTCAAACCTGGTAAATGCCACTCTTAGGATCATTGGTTACTATCCTCACTCTGTCTTTTATGACCTTGTCTAAATATGATCAGAGTCGGCAAACTTGGAAGGCTTCCATAGCCTTGGCAACTCATGACGACAGCCTAGGGTGGTTACTGGCGCCATAAACTAGAGTGTCAATGTGTTGGGTCAACAACAGGAGCCACTGTGCACTTGCTCCTCATGTGGGATCTCTGTCCTTAATGTGCTGTACATTGTGATTTAATGCTATAACTAGTACTCAAACAGTATGTTTCACTTTGTGTTTCTATGTGGGTGCAAACTGTTGAACTCTTTATACTAAATTGATCTTCTGTATATAAAGAGAATTGAAAATGAATCTTGATGTGAATGGAAGGGGAGAGGGAGCGGGAGAGGGGAGGGTTGTGGGTGGGAGGGAAGTTATGGGAGGGGGAAGCCATTGTAATCCATAAGCTGTACACTGGAAATTTATATTCATTAAATAAAAGTTAAAAAAAAAAAACACCAGAACAGAGAGCATAACTTCCCACTCCTTCAGTAGACTGTGCATAGCAACTTTTCCCAAAGAGTATGGTATGGGAAGGGGGAAATAAAATAACTTTACAGTGAGGAAATTTGACAACTACTACTTCAGCCAGGTAATCAAGATCATTATCAACAATGATAAGTAGTGGCAACAGGATGTACATTTGGAGTGGGATTTGGCAGTGTTCAAGTTGCCGCTCGGGATGCCTGTGTCCCATATTTGAGTTCCCAGGTTTGAGTCCTGACTGTGCTTTTGATGCTAGCTTGCTGTTAATATACACCATGGGAGGTGGCACGTGATGGCACAACTACCTGGGTCCCTGCTTATCCATGTGGGGGACCCGGATTGAGTTTTGGGATCTTGGCCCTGGCCTGGCCCCTAATCCTGGATATTGGGGGCATTTTTGGAGTAAATCAGTAAAAGAAAGATATTCTCATTCTCTCTCTGCCTTTCTAACAGATAAATTTTAAAAAGATGGGGGCCAACATTGGGCACAGCAGGTAAAGCTGCTGCCTGCTGCAATGCTGGCATCCCATATGGGTGCTGGTTCAAGTCTCAGCTGTTCCATTTCCAATCCAGCTCCCTGCTGATGTGCCTGGGAAGGCAGTGGAAGATGGCCCAAGTGTTTGGGACCCTGTACTGACATGGGAGACCTTAAAGAAACTTCTGGCTCCTGGCTTTGGTCTAGCCCAGACCTGGCTGTTGTGGCCATTTGGGGAGTGTGCCTTTCACGTCCTTTCTCTCTGTAACTTGTACTTTCAAATAAATAAATCTTTTTACTTAATGAAAGTGGTACCTTATCTCTGTGATTTTTTTTCCTGAAAATATATATTCCTGTTCTAATTTTGAGAATAAATAAAGAAAATTACAGTTGCAGAATACCTACAACATACTTAGGCAGTACTCCTCAAAACTGCCAAGACTAATACCTTGAATGTGATTTTAGAATATAAAAAGGACATTAGGTAAAGACCAAGGAAATCGGGGCCAGTGCTGTGACTCACTTGGTTACTCCTCTGCCTGCGGCACCGGCATCCCATATGGGCACCGGTTCTAGTCCCAGTTGCTCCTCTTCCTGTCCAGCTCTCTGCTTTGGCCCAGGAGGGCAGTGGAGGATGGCCCAAGTGCTTCAGCCCCTGTACCCACATGGGAGACCAGGAGGAAGCACCTGGCTCCTGGCTTCAGATTGGCACAGTGCTGGCTGTGGCGGCCATTTTGGGGGTGAACCAACAGAAGGAAGACCTTTCTCTCTGTCTCTCTCTCTCACTCTCTATCTGTCGAATAAATAAATAAAAAAAAAGACTAAAAAATTTTAAAAAGACCAAGGAAATCTTTAGGAATAAATACAATTTTCAGTTAATAAAAATTATTGGTTCATTGCTCCACCATAACAAAGGTATCATTCTAATATAAGATGTTAATAATAGGACAACTAAGTATTGGGGAGGGAAAGGTGGTATGGTACATAGGGCCTCTGTACTATCTGGCCAAATAGTCTGTAAATCCAAAACTCTTCTAAAAATAAAGTTTATTAACATTTGTATAATCCTGGAGATATGGCAAGCAAGGAGAAATAAGTGAAACTCATAAAAATAAATACAAAAGTTTAGGAATTCAATTGAGAATTAAATGACCTGATACTGCAAAATTCAGGGTCAATTCCATAAGAATTTTTGATCATCTATTGGTATTTTCCAGAGCCCTCATATTACTCATTGTTTTTCTAGGTCCTCACAGTATCTTTGAGGTAAATGTTATTTCTATTTAGAAGTGATACACTTAAACTTGGACTTACAAAGTTCACTCAATTAGTTCAACTTTACTCAACTAATAAGGGTCAAGGCAGAATTTAAATCTACATCTCTCATGTCCCTGGCTTTTTTACTTTATATTATACTGCAGAGAATGATGCTTGATTGAATGGAAGCAGAGAATTCATCCAGGACCTGTGTGCTGAGGTTGAGGGCCTGTGGTGGAAGGCATGACATTACAGAGAAAGGTAGGCAAACACTCTGACCTTGAGGAATGTAGGTTCTCGCGTGAGCGACAGACGAGTATGATTTATGATAATACCAGATGCACTGGGGTGGGGAGGAGGGCAAACGTGGCAGTTACTGCAGGTAGTAAGAAGTTTCAAGGTCAGCTGTCTACACTTGTGTGCAGTCTCTGCAGATAGGAAGATTATTTCTTTTTACCTGAATGAGTATTGAAGGATTAACATCTTCACTTCTTTTCAGGTGTAACTGGGATGACACGCTCAAGTGGTAAAGCTGTCAATCTGTTATCTAGTATAAAGAGTAGTTCTGTCTATAGTTTCTTAGCTGTAAATGATTTTCTTGTCACTAAATAGCTTAGTTGACAATTTGTTTTTAAGCTTGGATTCAGCAAAATACGCATATCATCCATTAATCAAAGTATAATTATATAATGATGGTTATATTTACAAAGCACTTATTATATGCTAAGTACTATTCTTTATTCTCTTTTTATTTATTTGAAAGGGAGAGAGAGAGAGAGAGAGAGAGAGAGAGAGAGAGAGAGATCCATCTATCTTTCCTCTGCTGGTTCACTCTCCAAATGGCTGCAATGGCTGGGCCAGGCCAGGCTGAAGCCAGGAGCCTAGAACTCCACCTGAGTCTCCCACAGGCTATCCTCTGCTGCCCTCCCAGGTACAACAGCAGGGAGCTGGATTGGAAGCAGGGCAGCCAAGACTCAAACCAGTGCTCTGATATGAGATACTGGTGGCTCAACCTGATGCATCACAATCATCACATGCTGGCCCCTGCTAAGTACTATTCTTTTGTTTTTTTTTTTTTCCTTTTTTATTTTAAAGATTCTATTTTATTTATTGGAAAGGCAGAGTTATGGGGTGCGGGGGGGGGCGGATCTTCCATCCATGTGTTCTCTCCCTAAATGGCTGCAATGGGCCAGACTGAAACCAGGAACCTGGAACTCCAGCCAAGTCTCCCATGTGGGTGATAGGGGCCCAAGCACTTAGGCCATCCTGCACTGCCTTCCCAGGCACATTATCAGGGAGCTGGATTCGAAGTGGAGCAGCCAGGACTCAAATAGCCAGTCATATGGGATGCAGGCATCCCAGGCAGTGACTTGACCTGCTAAGCCACAACGCTGGCCCCCATGTACTATTTGAAATGCTTAATAAATACCTCACAACAACCCTGAAGTAGGCCTGTTTTACCACCTATTTTATAACCTCTATTTTATGAAACATAAAAAGTTAAAAACTTGTCTAGGTTATCCAACTAGTATGTGGCAGAGACACGATTTGAACAGAAGCAATTTGACTCTAGAACTCATACTTAGGAGCTGGCACTGTGATACAATGGGCTAAGCTGACACCTGTGATGCCCATATCCCACATCAGAGCACTGGTTTGAGTCCTGCTGTTCCACTTCTGATCCAGCTCTCTACTAATGTGCCTGGGATGGCAGTGGAAGATAGGCCAAGTGCTTGGGCCCCTAGCACCCATGTGGGAGACACAGATGGAGTTCCAGGCTCCTGGTTTTGACCTGGCCCAGTCCTAGCCATTGTGGCCATTTGGGGAGTGAACCAGTGAATGATAGATCTCTCCTCTCTATCTCTGTCTCTCTATATATAACTCTGTCTTTCAAATAAATTAAAAAATCTTAAATAAAAACCACACTTATGATAACTTGCCACCCATCTACCCCCTGACACACATCAACACTTAAGTAATATATTGAAGCATGCTTACTCATAGCATAATTTATATTTGAGGAAATATATTTTTCTAGTCTCTAAAGTTACCCTTGTTTTCTCAAGCTCCCCAAATGCTAATTAGCAGGAGCATACGAAATTCTCTATTTCGTTTAGTTTAAGAATGAATTCAGTCATTCACCATCACTAAGTAGGATTTATTGCTAGCATGCAAGTATAGTTCAACATACAAAAGTCAATTAATGTAATACCTGATATTGAAAGAGTGGGAGAAATCACACAATTTTCTCAATGGATGCAGAAAAAGCATTTAACAAAATTCAACATCTTTCATGATTAAAAAAAAAAACATACTAGCACTAGAAGGAAACTACCTCAACATAATAAAGGCCTTACATGAAAAACACATAGCTAATACTGTATTCAATGGTGAAAGACTTAAATATCTTTCTCTAATATCATGGAAAAAAAACAATGTTTACTTTTGCCATTTCTACTCAATATTTTGCTGAAAATTCTAGGCAGAGCAACTAGGCAGAAGAAGAAATAAAATCATCCAAATTGGAAAAGAAGAAAAATGGTTTGTTTCCAAAGGACATAATCTTAGATTAAAGCCCCCCAAAAACAACTGTTGGGACTAATAAATTCAGCAAAGTTGTACCATGCCAAATCAACACATGAAATCCAGTTGTACTTTTTTTAAAAAAAGTTATTATTTATTTATTTATTTATTTAGTTTTTAACAGATTCAACATAGTTCATAGATACAACTAGGAATATAATGATATTCCCTTCTTCCTTTGCTGCCTATCTTCCCCCTCTCCCTTTCTTTCTTTCTTATTTTGGTTTTGGGATAATATATATATGTGTGTATATATATATATATATATATATATATATAATTTATTTGACAGGCAGAGTTACAGACAGTGAGAGGGAGAGACAGAGAGAAAGGTCTTCCTTCCGTTGGTTCACTCCCCAAGTGGCTACAACAGCCGGAGCTGTGCCAATCTGAAGCCAGGAGCCAGGTGCTTCCTCCCGGTCTCCCATGTGGGTGCAGGTGCCCAAGCACTTGGGCCATCCTTCACTGCCTTCCTGGGCCACAGCAGAGAGCTGGACTGGAAGAGGAGCAACTGGGACTAGAACCGGTGCCCATATGGGATGCCGGCGCCACAAGCAGAGGATTAACCAAGTGTGCCACTGCGCTGGCCCTAGGATAATATATTTTTAATTTATATTAAAGCTAAGGGCTTAATGCCCCACTGAGTAAAAAGCTTAACAAATAAAAAAGCAAAAGACCCTAGTTTAGTGGGAATATAGGCAAGGGATATAAATAATAATTGGAAAATTTCACCCACATACAGTAAATTTTAAAGTAATCACAGATCGTTAAAACTATAGCAATATAACGTGATTAACCACTAGTTTGACAAAAGTATGACAAAGATTGACAAAACTACATTTGCAACAATTCTGATACACAGAGACATTTATTTCTCTCTTTTTTCCCCTCTTTTTCTTTTAGCTCTCACATATAAGGAGAATATGTGGTATTTGTCTTTGTGTGTCCAACTTATTTCATTCAACATTATGTCCTCCAATTGTATCCATTATTGCAAATGGTAGAACTTCATTTTTTATAGCTGAATGATATTCCATTGTGTACATATACATATACCATATTTTCTTTATCCATTCATCTGATGATGGACATCTTGGTTGATCCCATATTTTGGCTGTTGTGAATAGTGCTACTAGGAATGTGGTGATGCAGGCATCTCTTTGATACAACACGCTCATGTCTTCTGGATATATACCCAGAAGTGGGATTGCTGGATCATATGGCAAGTGTATTTCCAGTTTTCTAAGAAATCTCTATATTGTTTTCCAAAGTGGCTGCATTAATTTACATTCCTATCAACAGTGTATATGTATTTCCCTCTCTCCACACTCATGTTGGCATTTTTAACTCTCTGTCTTTAATATTTTTGCTGTTCTGACAGGAGCGAGGTGATATTTCCTGGTGATTTTGATTTGTATTTCTGTGCTGGCTAGAGATATTGAACATTATTTCATATATTTGTAGGCCATTTGTATTTCTTCTTTTGCGAACTGTCTATTGAGGTTCTTCTTTATGTTAGCAACAATTAAGAAAAACAACAATCTAAGAAGGAAAAAGGCAGTTCCATTTGCAATAGCATTAAAAAATAAAATACTTAGAAGTTAACTTAATAAAGGAGGTAAAACATTTATACAGTGATGCTTTTTTTAAAAAAAGATTTATTTGTTTACTTGAAAGGCAGAGTTACAGACAGAGAGGCAGAGGCAGAGAGAGAGAATCTTCCATCTAATGGTTCACTCCTCATATGGCTGCAATGGCCAGGGCTGGCCAGGCTGAAGCCAAGAGGCAAGAGCTTCATCCGGGTCTCCCACTTGCGTGGAAGGGATCCAAGCACTTGGGCCTATCAAAATCCCAACAGTATTTTCTGCAGAAATAGAAAACTCCATCCCACAATTCATATGTAATCTCTAAGGGTCCTCAATAGCTAAAACAATCTTGGAAAAAAGAGAACAAAGTTAGAAAATTTCTGATTTCAAAACACATTACAGAGCTATGAAAATCAACACAATATGGCAGTAGCTTGAATACGGATATATAGAACAATGGAAAAGGCTAGAGAGCCTGGAAACAAATCCTTACTTATGTGATCAAATGACTTTTAACAATGATACCAAGACCATTTCGCCTCGCCTCGCCTCACCTTGCCTCGCCTTGCCTTACCTTTTCCAAGAGCATTTCAATGGAGAAAATATGGTCTTTCAAATAAACAGTCTTGGGAAAACTCGATACATGTGTGCATGCATGTGTACACACACAGGAGATCGGAACAGAATTAAAAAAAAAAAAAAAAAAAAGAGGACTGGGGCCAGCACTGTCAAAGCAGGTAAAGCCACTGCCTCCAGTGCCAGCATCCTATATGGGTACCTGTTCAAGTCCCAGCTGCTTCACTTCCAATCCAGCTCTCTGCTAATGCACCAGAGAAAGCAGCAGAAGATGGTCCAAGTCCTTGGGCCCCTGCACCCACAGGGGAGACCCAGAAGAAGCTCCTGGCTCCTGGCTTCAGATCAGCCTGGCTATGGCTATTGCTGCCATTTGGGGAGTGAACCAGCAGATAGATAGTCTCTCTCTTTCTCTCTTATCTCTGCCTCTCTGTGACTGTTCCTTTCAAAATAATAAATCTTTAAAAAATTATTAAAAGTAGTAACCTTACATACACGCATACAAAAATTAGCTCAAAATTGACCAAACACCTGAACTTAAGAGCTAAAACTATAAAACTTTGCAAAAAACAGGGAAACATAGGATGTCCTGTTTGGCAATGATTTCTTGGAAATGACACCAAAGTATAAGCAGCAAAAGGAAATGACAGGTAAGTTGGACTTCATCAAAATTAAAAACATTGTTCATAAGAGGACATAATCAATATAGCAAAAATGCAATTCAAAGAATGGAAGAAAATACTGGCAAATGATATACTCATCTGATGTCTTGGTGCAGGCTGCAAACTACCATAGACTGGATGACTTAAAGCTCAGACATTTATTTCTCATGGTTCTAAAGGCCAGAAGTCCTACAGCAGAGCTCCAGCACAGTCAAGTTCTTAACGAGAGCCCTCTCTTCCACGTTGTGTCCTCACGTGGCATTTCCTTGGTGCCTGCGCAAAGAAAAAGAGATCATGTATCTCTTCCACATTTTGAGAAAGAAATTAATTAGTAATTTATTTTATTTATTTGAAAGACAGAGACAGAGAGAGAGAGAGAGAGACATAAAGCTCCCATCTGCTGGTTCACTCCCCAAATGCCTGTAACAGCAAAGGCAGGGTTAGGCTGAAGTCAGGACTTGGGAAGTCAATCTGGGTTTCCATCATGGGTGGCAGGGACCCATGTACTGAGCCATCAACTGCTGTCTCCTAGGGTGCACATTTGCAGAAAGCTGGAATTAGAAACTGAGCTGGGACTCAAACAAGGTACTTCGATATGGGACATCGGTGTCCTAAGTCCTTAACTGCTAGGCCACATGATTACCCTTCTTCCACTTTTTTTTTTTGACAGGCAGAGTGGACAGTGAGAGAGAGAGACAGAGAGAAAGGTCTTCCTTTTCTGTTGGTTCACCCCCCAATGGCCGCTGCGGCTGGCGCACCGTGCTGATCTGAAGCCAGGAGCCAGGTGCTTCTCCTGGTCTCCCAAGGACTTGGGCCATCCTCCACTGCACTCCCGGGCCACAGCAGAGAGCTGGCCTGGAAGAGGGGCAACCGGGACAGAATCCGGCACCCCAACCAGGACTAGAACCCGGGGTGCCGGCACCGCAAGCAGAGGGTTAGCCTATTGAGCCACAGCGCCGGCCCCTTCTTCCACTTTTTATAAGGATATTAATCCCACTACAGGAGCTCCACTCTTACATCCTAATCTAACTGTGACTACCTTCCATAGCCCACTTCCAAATACCATCAAATTGAGGATTAAGGTTTCAACACAGGAATTTTGAGGGACACAGACATTCAGTCTATAGCATCTGATGAGAGATTGATATCCAGAAAGTATGAAGAAAACAGTTGTTGCACGATTAAACCTCAAAGACAAACCAGTAAAAAATTACGTAAAGATCTGAATAGACATTTCTCCAAATAAGATATATGAATGGCCAATAAACACATGAAAATATGCTCAACATCAGTAGTCATTAGGGAAATACAAACCCAAACCAGAATGAAATAGCACTTTGAACCAATTAAAATGGCCATTACTTAAAAAAACAAAACAAAACAAAAAACAGAAAATAACAAATAGTGATGAGGATGTGGAGAAATTGGAACCCCATGTACTATTGGTGAAAATATAAAATTGTATACCTGATGTAGAAGACAATCTAATGGTTCCTTAAAAAAAATTTTTTTTTTCAATTACTTAGTGATCCAGAAATTCCACTTCTGGATATATAACAAAAGAACTGAAAGCAGGAATTTGAAAAGTTGTTTGCATATCCATGTTCATAGTAGTGGTATCTTAAAGGTGGAAGCAAGTATCCACTGACAATTGAATAGATAAAGTGTACTCTATCCGATGGATTACTCCCTAATTGGCCGCAACGGCTGCAGCTGCACCAATCCGAAGCCAGGAGCTGGATGGGAAGAAGAGCAGCCGGGACTAGAACTGGCGCCCATATGGGATGCTGGTGCTTCAGGCCAGGGCGTTAACCCACTGCGCCACAGTGCCAGCCCCAATAAAGTGTGGTACTCTAGCTACCCTTCCCCCACTTACCCTCAGTTTCAGTATGTGCAGTCATCCACAATCTGAAAATAGGCTTTTCTTAGGACTTACTTTATTTATTTAAAAGGTAGAATTATAGAGCAAGTGAGCAAGTGAGCGAGTGAGAGAGACATCTTCCTCTGCTGGTTCATTCCCCAAGTGGCAACAATGGTTGGAGCTGGGCCAGGCTGAAACCAGAAGCATGGAACACCATACAGGTCTCATGTGTGGGTGGCAGGTCTCACCTGGGCTATCACCAGCTATTTTCTCATATGCATTAGCAGAGAGCTGGATCAGAAGTGGAATAGCTGAGTTTTGAATGGACCCCCATATGGGATGCTAGGCAGCAGCTTAACCAGCAATGGTGGAAGAAGCTTAACCCCCAACCATCATAGTGGCCCCCATAGTCTGAAAATATTAAATGAGAACTTGTAGTAAAAAAAGATTCTTAAGTTTTAAATTGTGTGCCATTCTGATTAGCATGAAGGAACCTCATACTATCCCACACCATCCAACTGGGACATGAATCATCCTTTCATCTAGCATTATCCATATTCTCCTGTGTACACTGTTCACCTGTTATCACTGTCCAGCCATATGGACTCTCAGATTGACTATCTGTACATGTGTACACAAACCCTGGTATGAAATCAAGATCTATTTCTTACTAAGTTTCCAGTAGCCTCTCCTTGCTGAGTTAGCTTCCCTTGCCTCTAAGTAATACAGTTTATACCCTCAGTCTCCGTCACGTGGCCTGAGATACCCACTGCCCATGCCCTTGCTGCTGAAGTGTTTTACTCATGCTATTGTGAACCCATGCCGGAACCATTGGCCTTTGACTTAGTGTCTCTGCCACAGGGACCCCAGAGGCGCAACCTGAATAAACCCTCTCTCTGCCTGACCAGGCCTCTCAACTCAATTATGTTGCAACTTCTCTTCTTGAATGGAGCCATGGAGAACAGTAATTCCCTTCTATTTCCAAACAGGGACCAGGGCAACAGCTCTTCTTTGAGTTGATCCTGAATTATTCTATGTCTCTCTGTCTTAAAGAAAATCCATCCCTTTCCTTCTCCTCTTCTCTCATTGCTTCAGTCTTTCTTCCTCCTCTAAAAAGCCTCCTTCTCACATTTAGGTCACCAGTAGTAGGATTTTGCTTCCATTTCTCTATGTCATAGTATCATACTACTGGGCAGCACACACACTCACACTAGCTTAGTCATGGTCAGTGGAAGGATTTTCTTGTAATTGTATAGGAGGAACACCATGGTCTAATTCTTCAGATGTAACCTGTGATATGTTAAATACAAGCTAAACGAATTTGCGATGCTCATTCTCTTGCAAAGCCAGGCTTCCTTCCTATAATATCTCAGCTTGACATTCAAATTGCCGGATTTTACCTGTTTCTTCTTTTTTGTAATCCTTCCACAAAAAATCCCAGCCTGTCTCAAGGAGATGATGCTTAGGTGCTATTACATAGAGAATGTCAAACTTCCAGAAATGCAATAAACAGATGCACACTAATGTCATGTCAAAAAATATTACTCTTGCATTTGTATCTTGCTTCAAAGGTCTCTGTTCCAATTCTATCATTCAATTCACTTCAAATACCCTGCATCTCGGTATTGGCACTAACTAACCTCCAGATGATCCATCCTTCACATGGTAACCAGAGCGGTCACTTAGAAGCAGCAGGTCACATCATGTGCCCACTTAAAACCCTCTGATGACTTTGCACTCCAATTAGAGTAAAATCCAAACTTCCAACCATCCCCAAAGAAGACTGGGAGGAAGCGACCTCTGACCATCTCTCCTCTCTTCCCTTTCCTCCCCCTTTTCTTTTTTTTTTTTTTAAACTTTTATTTAATGAATATAAATTTCCAGTGTACAGCTTATGGATTACAGTGGCTTCCCCCTCCCATAACTTCCCTCCCACCCGCAACCCTCCCCTCTCCCACTCCCTCTCCCCTTCCATTTGCATCAAGATTCATTTTCAATTCTCTTTATATACAGAAGATCAATTTAGTATAAAGGTTTCAACAGTTTGCATTCACATAGACACACAAAGTGAAACATACTGTTTGAGTACTAGTTACAGCATCAAATCAAAATGTACAGCACATTAAGGACAGAGATCCCACATGAGGAGCAAGTGCACAGTGGCTCCTGTTGTTGACCCAACAAATTGACACTCTAGTTTATGGCGCCAGTAACCACCCTAGGCTGTCATCATGAGTTGCCAAGGCTATGGAAGCCTTCCAAGTTTGCCGACTCTGATCATATTTAGACAAGGTCATAAAAGACAGGGTGAGGATAGTAACCAATGATCCTAAGAGTGGCATTAACCAGGTTTGAACAATTATACAGCATTAAGTGGGGAAGAGGACCATCAGTACACACAGGTTGGGAGTAGAGCCATTGGTGGTAGAGTAGAGGTTATGATTACAAAGGAATGAGGCCCAAGTACGCTAGACAGGGTCTAGAACAAAGGACGGAGTCATTATTAGAGGAGCTAAGAAAGGTGCTGTCTAAGCTACAATTAAGTTTTCTGATTGAGAGGCAAATAGAACCTGATAGAAGGGGCTTGATAATAATCTGTTGGGCTTTAGGCCTTGTAAGTTAAGAGGCCCAGACCTATCTATCTCTTCACATGGGGTACATCCTAAGGGAGGTGTGAACCTCCTAGGGGAAGGCACTCTGTTGACTTTCATTACTTGGCTGGCCTGGGAGGAGAGCTGGCCAGGTAAAGGCAGGGGGCATCTCTAACAAGAAATTTACAGTTCTGCCTGCAATGTTGCTGACCCTACTTGGCCGTCCCCTCAGCTGCAGTGGTCACTTTGGAAGCTGGGCTGAGTGAAGGGCTTTTCAGCTTAGAGCCAATAAGATCTGTGGCTCTGACCTGGGCATCCTTCGACTGCAGGGCAGGTCCATTTCCAGTGATCCAACTCTTGGCAGAGCTGCCAGGGCTCTTCACAAGCTGACTTCTGCTGAAGCCCAGGCTTACCACATTGAAAGCCACTGCAGTGGACTGGCCTGTTGGGTCTCCTTGAGGGCAGATCACTGTACAGATCAGCCATTAATAGGCCTGCCACCCATTGCTTCTGATGCCTAGCTTTCTTTTCCTCCTGGTTTGTGTTAAAGCAGACCAGAGGATGCAAGTCAAGGGAGTGCCCGTGTCCCATCTCTAATCTTCGGTGGCCTGAACTACAAGTCTATAGTCACAGGCATGTTCTGTAGTAGTTTTTCTAAGGTAGACAATGCCCATGAGGAAAATTATATTCTCACTTTAAAACTTTCTTTCCCTTTGGTCTGAAAGGGAGGTTTTTTCTACTTACTGTATACTTCGCTGATGGCGAAGTGAATCTAGCTATGAGATTATTATTTAAGTTCTTATTTTGGCTATGCTATTACAGAAAAATGTTAGCCATCTCTTTTATAAGGTCTAAAGATTAAATTGTGCATCCTACAGATTCCTTCATAATAGAATTTGTTTCCTACCCTGAAGAGAATAGAGAATTGAAAGAACAAGTTGGGCTTAGAATAGAGAAATGAGGGAGCAAGTCCTAGATCGCTTGCTGACAATAGCAATATCACATGAATACTTAGCAAACCGTTTCAACCATTAGATAACAACTTAAGAAAACATTTACCAGAAGGTCCAATGCCTTCTATAAATTTTAAGAATCATGTATTTGAAAACACCTCTTAAATATCTAACATGGTGTAGTTTGTTTAGCCAGTAAACTTCAGCACAACCATATACAATGTTTTTAGTTTCTTTCTACCAACAAGTTTAAAACATATGATACACAGATTCAGGTCACACAAATTAAAATGTATCTTTGATTGATTTTAGCAGCTTAAATTTATGGACAATCTTATCTATAAGCCATTTAAAATAAAACTCCTAATAAAATTTCCCCATGTGGACATACAATATGTACACACATATAACATAGCATAATAGACCAATATAGCATTTTTAATAATAGCTTTTAAAATCTTTAACTCTTTTTGTGGATTGCCAATTGATTTGAATTGCTTTTTTAGTAACCTCAGTTAACCATACTTTCTCTCAGTTGGTACTGTTAATACATTATTGGCTTCATCTGTTTACAGAGCCGTCCCAAAGTACTGAATACAATGGAAGTGGCTGGAAAAAGTCCATAGGAACCTATAGGAGGACAGCTACACACAGAACCAACAAAGCTTTAGTTTTATGAGCAGCAAATCATATATAACTGTGGATGACAAAAGACTTTAAGTCGCCATGTTTAAAATTATAAACTCATAGACCAAATTTGATCTTGTTACAAGGTGATTATTCAAATCTTTGAAAATAAGCACATATTTAAATAACCCATAGCTCCTAATAAAAATTCAGCTGTTTTTGAACAATTAGAATTTAACAGACATCAAGAGAACATAATAGATTACTTTAAC
The DNA here is from genome assembly GCF_033115175.1 of Lepus europaeus. Classification (NCBI taxonomy): domain Eukaryota; kingdom Metazoa; phylum Chordata; class Mammalia; order Lagomorpha; family Leporidae; genus Lepus; species Lepus europaeus. The sequence continues at coordinate 51,694,396 of NC_084833.1, read as the reverse complement.
ACATTGCTTTAACAGAGCATCAGAGTTTAATTCTATGTCAAAGAGAAATTGAGCTTCCTGTGATCTTTTGCTGTGAGGTTTCTTTCCTTTACCTTCTTTCATATTGGTGACCATGTTTCTGTGTTTCTGTGTGTAACACATCTTTAAGCATCTTTTGCAGGGCAGGATGAGTGGCAACAAATTCTTTCAGTTTCTGTTTGCTATGAAAAGTCTTAATTTCACCTTCATTCACAAATGAGAGCTTTGCAGGATATAATATTCTGGGCTGGCAGTTTTTCTCTCTTAGTACCTGGGCTATGTCTCGCCATTCTCTTCTAGCTTGTAGGGTTTCTGATGAGAAGTCTGCTGTGAGTCTAATTGGAGATCCTCTAAGAGTAATCTGACGTTTCTCTCTTGCACATTTTAGGATCTTTTCTTTGTGTTTCACTGTGGTGAGTTTGATTACAACATGTCGTGGTGAGGATCTCTTTTGGTCATGTTTATTAGGGGTTCTATAAGCTTCCTGTACTAAGATGCCTCTGTCCTTCTCCAAACCTGGGAGATTTTCTGCTAGTATCTCACTGAAAATGCCTTCTAATCCTTTCTCCCTCTCCATGCCTTCAGGAACTCCTAGAACCCGAATGTTGGGTTTTTTAATAGTATCCTGTAGATTCCCGACAATATTTTTTAGATTTCTAATTTCTTCTTCTTTTCTTTGGTTTGCCTGTTTCCTTTCCTGTTCTCTGTCTTCTAAGTCCGATATTCTCTCTTCTGCTTCGCCCATTCTGTTTTTAAGGCTCTCTAATGTGTTTGTCATTTGTTCTATTGAATTCTTCATTTCATTATGATTTCTCGTCACTATCTCAGTTTCTTGTTCCACTAGTTGTTTCATTTCATTTTGATTCCTCCTTAATATTTCATTTTCACGAGAGAGATTTTCTATCTTTTCCATTAAGGATTTCTGTAGTTCAAGAATTTGTTTTTGAGAACTTCTTAATGTTCTTATCAATTTTTTGAGATCCGCTTCTTGCATTTCTTCTATCTCATCATCTTCATAATCTTGCATTGGGGTGTCTTTTTCATTTGGGGGCGTCATAGTGTCTTCCTTGTTCTTGTTACCTCGATTTTTGCATTTGTTGTTTGGCATGTTGGAGATATTTGGTTTCTTCACTGTGGTGTTTTTTCTCGTTACACTATGGCTCTATATTAAGTGGACTGTCTGCTTTCGGTGGAGCCTTAGAGGCTTGAGATGAGTGTGGACTGAGAGCTGTGTTTGGTTCCTCAGGGCTGAGGGTGTGTCAAAGATGACACTCCCAGGTTAGGCGTGGTAAATCTCTCTTTCTTTCTTTCTTTTTTTTTTTTTTTTGATTCAAAAGGGAAGTAATTCCACACAGCTGAACGTACTTGGGGGTAGTTAGCAGGCAAATGATATACCCACAGGAGCCAGAGATTGGAAGCTCTTTCCCAAGGACCACACAGGGAATCTGTGCTGCCCTCAGTGTGGGCTCCAATTCTCCTGCAGTCTCCCACTGGGTTGCCAAGTTAGATCCTAATCTCCTGTTATTTCACCCCTCCCCCCAGAGTCAGGTTTTTCTGCTAGGCTCAGGGCCGGTGCAGACCTGAGGTCGCCCTGCTTATGACGTATGTCCAAAATGGCGCCTGCTCTTTGTCTTGCTCGCCTTTGAGAGGTGAGCGGAGAGAGAGAAACTCGTGTCCGTATCGGTCACTTTTTTTTTTCTCTCTCTCTTCTAGTTAGCCTGGTGAACTTTTCCCCACGGAGTTTTAAGCCTCGTTCCCTCTAGTCTCCTCTTTCCGCTTGCCCGCTGGTGTCTCGGGCTATGGAGGTTCGGCTCACCTCGCGTTCCAGCGCTGGTGCATTGAGTCTGCCGCTGGTGTCCCGAACTTGGGCTCCCACGCTCTCCACGCAGGTCCACTGTGAATCACTAGTTCCAGAAGAGTTTCCTCTGCTGTTTCTTCCCCTACTCTTCTTTGACCCTGCAGTATCTCCACTTATATTAACGTGTGTCTTGACGAACTATCAATGTGCTCCCTTCCTATTCCGCCATCTTGCTGCTCTTTCCTCCCCCTTTTCTACTCTCCAGTGCCTGCCTTCTCTCTGCTCCTACACATGCCAAGTTCATTAAGGTCTTTGCACTTGCCGTATCTTGCCTGGAATGCTTTGTCCCTAGGTCTTTGCATCGCTAATCTTTGCTACTTGGCTTTCAGCTCAAATGTCATATAACCTGACTTTCCCATCTAGTATATCTAGCCCCTACCCTAATACATACACACACACACACACACACACCACTAGCTCTATCCTATCTCTGTTTATTTTCCTTAGTGAATTGATCACTATATTATTTATTTGCTCACTGGCTTTCTTAAAATAGAGGCTGGCACACAGGAAGCCTTCACTGAATATTTATCAAATTAATCATTCTGTAGGCATTTACCTTTTTAGAGACTTTCATTGGAATATAATTCTAAAACTAACCATGTATTAGTTAACATTATAAAACTGTGGTTTTGAAGCCTGCCTTAAAAGTTAAAGATCTCTTAATAAGATCATGTGTTTAGATTGCCTACTATGTATCTGGCACAATATCAGTATTTGATATAAAATTATAGAGTGTTGAGTGCAGATGTACCCAATACCTATAGGGTGCCTGCCATAGGTGATAGGGCTAGTCCCACACCTAGACAGATCTGGTTATCAAGGCACTGAAAGTGGCAGTCAAGAACAGAACCCAGACCAGCGCCATGGCTCACTTGGCTAATCCTCCACCTGCGGTGCCGGCACCCCAGGTTCTAGTCCCGGTTGGGGCGCCAGGTCTGTCCTGGTTGGTTGCTCCTCTTCCAGTCCAGCTCTCTGCTGTGGCCCAGGAGGGCAGTGGAGGATGGCCCAAGTGCTTGGGCCCTGCACCTGCATGGGAGACCAGGAGAAGCACCTGGCTCCTGGCTTCAGATCGGTGCAGTGCTCGGCTGTAGCGGCCATTTGGGGCGTGAACAACTGAAAGGTAGATCTTTCTCTCTGTCTCTCTCTCACTGTCTAACTCTGCCTGTCAAAAAACAAAACAAAACAAAACAAAACAAAACAAAAAACCAAAAAAACAAAAAAAACCCAACAACAACAACAACAAAAAAAACCAGAACCCAAGTCAGGGGCTCTTCCTAATATCTCCCTACGCTCCTTACCTCATCTTCCAGGCTGTGGCACTTGCAGGCTAAGTCATCAGTGCAACTCACAACAGGGAGCTATGGAGGCTCAGAGACATGCTTTCAGGAAGGTACAGAGCTGTGTGATATTTTTTGACAGCTGTAGCCTTCATTTCATATGGAATTCTTTCTTTTGCCATGAGTCCCTCAGTCAGTCCTTAAATGATCTGAAATACAAGAGAGGAATTGACTATTTAAGTGTGTAGGAACCATGAGGGCTTAACCAGCAATGAACAGTATCATGTCTCTTTGAGCCAGTTACCATGCAGGTTTCTCTTGGTTTTTCCATGAAAAATTCCATCCACCTTACAATTGCCATATGATCCCACTGAACTCCAAGTTATTAATTTCTAGAACCAATGAAAAGCATTTAAGTTTTCTTCCACTTTAATTTCCTATGGCTTACCTATGGTTACAGTCAATTTTGCACTGATGTTAAGTGTCACATATTAATAAATCAGTACTGCAACATCACCACTCCTGCCCCCCACCCCAGGAGTGCATTTTCTTCCAAGATTTCATCCTTACAAAATCTCTTCTTCTATATTTCATAGTCTAGAAGTGGGTATCATGGAATCATGGAATGTGGGTATCATGGAATCATGGAATGTGGTTTCTCTTATTTCCTTTGTAAATTTCATCTATGGAAATTTGTTTCATATACACTTTGATATCTGTCTGTACCTAGCACTTTGATGAAAATTAAGGTAAGAAGTGCCTTTCAAATATTCTATTATGTCAGCCCTTAAGGCATTCGGATCTGGCTAAAAAGCCTATGAGAGTATTTCAGGCATGGAAAGCCAAGACACTGTGGCAAAAAAATGGCCTACATGAAAGATCTCTGTGAGTGAGATCACAGCGGAAAGAAGGGGCCATCAAAGAAGAAGGTACCTTTCTCTGAAGGGAGGAGAGAACTTCCGCTTTGATTATGGTCCTGTCTAAATAATGTCAGAGTTTGTGAACTCAAGAGGCTTCCATAGCAGTGGCAGGTCATGACAAGAGCCTCGGGTGATTACTGACATAATAAATAAGAGTGTCAATTGTTAAATCAACAACAGGAGTCACTGTGCACCTACTCCCCATGTAGGATCTCTCCTTAATGTGCAGTACTATGCAAATTAACATTAAAACTAGTCTTCAAACAGTACTTAATACTTTGTGCGTCTGTGTGGGTGCAAACTGTTGAAATCTTTACTTAGATTTATAGAGTTGTCCTCTGTATGTAAAGATAATTAAAAATGAATCTTAATGAAGAATGGGATGGGAGAGGGAGTGGGAGATGGGATGGTTTGCGGGTGGGAGGGTGGTTATGGGGGGAAGAATCACTATAATCCAAAAGTTGTACTTTCGAAATTTATATTTATTAAATAAAAGTTTTCTATAAAAAAGATATAAAATATTGTATTATGCCATTTATATTCATTATCTAATATTGCATTACAATTATTTCAAAACTTGGGTCTTAAAACAACCATAATTATTTGTTTTTGTTTTATGGTTGCTGAGGTCAGGAATTCAGGAGAGTGCTGGATGGGCAGTTTTTTTTTATTTTTATTTTTTATTATTTTTTTATTTTTTTCATTTTTTTTTGACAGGCAGAGTGGACAGTGAGAGAGAGAGACAGAGAGAAAGGTCCTCCTTTTGCCGTTGGTTCACCCTCCAATGGCCGCCGCGGCTGGCGCGCTGCAGCCAGTGCACCGCGCCGATCCGATGGCAGGAGCCAGGTGTTTATCCTAGTCTCCCATGGGGTGCAGGGCCCAAGCACTTGGGCTGTCCTCCACTGCACTCCCTGGCCATAGCAGAGAGCTGGCCTGGAAGAGGGGCCCTGACCAAGACTAGAACCCGGTGTGCCGGCGCCACAAGGCGGAGGATTAGCCTAGTGAGCGGCGGCGCCGGCCTTGGAGGGCAGTTTTGTCTTATGTCTCCCATGAGGGTGCAGTCAAGATGTTGGCTTATCTAGTGGAGGATCCACTTCCAAGGTGATTCACTCACACCCTAGGGAAGTTTAAATAGTTTGTGGAAAATGCACTTTATCTTTTGATTCCATTTTCCATGCACTTTTTGAAGTATGTTGTACCTAGCAAGTAGGTGCTGGCTTTTAATGGAGGGCCTTGGCTCCCCTATACCTGGGCTCTCTATGAGGCATGGGTCTCCTCATAGGATGGTGTGGTAGGTGGTGTCCAAAGGCAAGGAACTTGAAAAAGAAATATTAAGGGGAAGCCATATTCTTTCTTTTCCTAACAACATCATTGAGATATAACTAACAATTCATCCATTTAAAGTACATAATTAAGGGCTGGCGCTGTGGTGCAGTAGGTTAATCCTCCACCTGCAGTGCCGGCATCCCTTTGTGGAGTCGGCATCCCTTGTGGGCGCCGGTTCTGATCCTGGCTACTCCTCTTCCAGTCCAGCTCTCTGCTGTGGCCCAGGAGTGCAGTAGAAGATGGCCCAAGTGCTTGGGCCCCTGCACCTGCATGGGAGACCTGGAAGAAGTACCTGGCTCCTGGTTTCAGACTGGCCCAGCCCTGGCTGTTGTAGCCATTTGGGAGTGAACCAGTGGTCAGAAGACCTTTCTCTCTGTATCTCCCTCTCACTGACTGTAACTCTACCTCTCAAATAAATTTAAAAAAAAATCTTTAAAAATTTTTTTTAAAAATAAAGTATATAATTTTTTAAGGATTTATTTATTTATTCAAATGTCAGAGAACACAGGGAGAGGAGAGGCAGAAAAAGAGAGAGGTCTTCCATCTGATGGTTCACTCACTCCCCAATTGGCTGCAACGGCCAGAGCTGTGCCAATCCAAAGCCAGGAGCCAGGAGCTTCATCCAGGTCTCCCTTGTGGTAAAGGAGCCCAAGAACCTAGGCCACTTTCTCCTGCTTTCCCAAGCCATAGGAGAGAGCTGGATTGGAAGTGGAGCAGCTGGGTCTTGGACCGGTACCCATATGGGATGCCAGCACTTCAGGCCAGGGCATTAACCCGCTGCTCCACAGCGCCAGCCCCATAAAGTATATAATTAAATGTTTTAGCATATTCATGAGGTTGTACAACCACCACTACAATTTAATTTTAGAACATTTCAATTCCCTCCTAAAAAAAGACCCCTACTCATTATTTGTCATCTCCCATACTTTCCCCACAGTTTTCCCACTCCCTTCTCCAAGCTGAACACAAAAATTATCTCTATGGATTTGCATACTGTGGATATTTCATGTAAATAGGACCATATGATATGTGGTCTTTCATTACTGGCTTCTTTCACTTAATATTTTCAAGGTTATGGGGCCGGCGCTGTGGCGCAGTGGGTTAACGCCCTGACCTGAAGCACCGGCATCCCATATGGTCACCAGTTCTAGTCCCGGCTGCTCCTCTTCCAATCCAGCTTTCTGCTATGGCCTGGGATAGTAGTGGAGGATGGCCCAAGTCCTTGGGCCCCTGCACCCACGTGGGAGACCTGGAAGAAGTTCCTGGCTCCTGGCTTCGGATCAGCGCAGCTCCGGCCGTTGCAGCCAATTGGGGAGTGAACCATCGGATGGAAGACTTCTCTCTTTCTGCCTCTCCTCTCTCTGTGTGTAATTCTGACTTTCAAATAAATAAATCTTTAAAAAAATATTTTCAAGGTTACAAGAAATATCAATACTTCATCTTATTGACAAATAATATTCCATTATATGAATATACCACATCTTATTTATCCATTCATTAGTTGAACATTTGAGTTGTTTCCACTTTTTAGATGTTATGAATGATGCCAGTATGGGCATTCATGTGTAAATTTTTTTAAAGATTTATTTATTTATTTGAAAGTCAGAGTTACACAGAGAGAGCAGGAGAGGCAGAGGGAGAGAGATTGGTTTCCCATCCACTGGTTCACTCCCCAGTCAGCTGCAATGGCCAGAGCTGCACCGATCTGAAGCCAGGAGCCAGGAGCTTCCTCTGGGTCTCCCATGTGGGTGCAGGAGTAGAAGGACTTAGGCCATCCTCTATTGCCCTCCCAGGCCACAGCAGTGGGCTGGATCAGAAGTGGAGTAGACGGAACTCAAACCAGAGCCCAAATGGGTTGCTGGCATTGCAGGTGGTGGCCTCACCCACTATGCCACAGCGCTGGCCCCCATGTATAAAGTTTTTTTATCCTTTCAAGTGTTCTTGGTACATGCCTAGGGTATAGAAATGCTGGGTCATGTAGCTCTACGTTTAACATTTCGAGGAACTCTCAAACTGTTTTCCAAAGCAGCTGGACCATTTTATAGTCTCACTGTCATATGTGAGAGTCCAATTTTTCCATGTCTTTATTGGTATTGTCTTTCTGAGGGTTACAGCCATCCCAGTGGCTGTGAAATGTTATATTATGCTTTTGATTTGCATTTCCCTGATGACAAATGAGTCTCTTCTCAAGTGTTTATTGGCCACATATAGGAGAGTGCATCAAAAGATTTCCAGAAAAAATAATGAAATTAAAAGATAATTCAGGGGTGGGTGTTCAGCTTAGTAGTTAAGACCCCTGTATTCCACAGCAGAGTGCATGGGTGAGTCCCAGTCCCACTCCAATTCTGGTTCCTGCTAACACATACATATCTTGGGAGGCAGCAAGCCATGGCTCAAGTGGTTGGGCTCCTGCCTCACCTGCTTTTGTGTATTTTCCAAAAGACATGAGGATAAACCAAGCACTTGGGAAAATGAAGGGAATGGGATGGGAGGTGGCAGGATGGATTGGTGCAAGTACGGCAGAATCTTCATAACTGTTGTATCTGGATGATTCATGTATTAGGGTTAGTACACTACTTTCTACTTTTATATAGGCTGGAATAATTCACTAAAAACAAATAATCTGTAGCTGATGATTAAATACTGAAAAAATTATTAAAACCTTTTAATAATTTTTATTTGTATATAGCTTAAGCTAAAAGCAAAATATTTTAGCAAAAATTTGAGATATTTGGTGAGCCTCAGAAGCAGAGAATGATAAGTCTGAAAAAGAAGCCATTTCAGACAAGGGAAATGTAAGGTAATGAGGGGCACGTGGTATCAGAGCAAGTGAACACTTGTAAGTTGGGTTTTCTGCAAAGAGAAAACAAGCCATTAGGGCCAGCATTATGGCACAGTGGGTTAAGGGCCACCTGTGAAGCTGGCATCCCATATGGACATGGGTCTGAGTCTTGGCTGCTCCATGTCTGATCCAGCTTCCTGCTAACACACCTGAGAAAGCAGTGGAGCATGGCCCAAATACTTGGGCCCTTTCTACCCACATCAGAGACCTAGATGGAGTTTTGTGCTCTCCGCTTCAGCCTGGCCGAGCCCTAGTCATTATGGCAATTTGGGGAGTGAACCAATGGATGGAAGATATCTCTCTTCCTCTCTCCTCCCTTCCTCTCTGTCTCTCTGTCTCTCTCTCTAACTCTGCTTTTCAATTACATTTTTAAAGAGAAAGCAAAAGAACAAGTCCGTAATTTTTGTGAATGGTGTGAGACAGGGGGCTTCATGGTCTTACACAAGCCCCCTTTTTCAACCTCTCCTTCAACTCTGCTAGTTGCTGTAAGTACGCCATCTGTATTAGTTTCCTGAGCTTCCATAGCATAGCACTGCAACCTTGGTGGCTTAAAACAACAGAAACTCATTCTATCACTGTTCTGGAGGTAGGAAGTCCAGAGTCAAGTGTCTGCAGGGCCTCCCAGGGAGCAAACTGCCTTGCTTCATCCAGGCTTCCCCGTTGTCCTTAGTGTCCCTTAGCTTATTGACATATCTCCCTAATCTCTGCTGTCAGTGTCTCATGGCATTCTTCCTGTGTGTGTGAGTGTGAGTATGTGTGTACATGTTCTCTTCTTATAAGGACACTGGTTTTGGAGCCAAAACTTCTCTAGTAAGACCTCATGTTAACTCAATTACATTTTTATAGGTCTTATTTCTGATAAAGTCACAATCATAGGTCCCTGGGGTTAAGACTTCTTTTGGGTGGACTTAGTTCAACCCACACCACCATCTATTAAGCACTTTACACATCTCACCCTCTCAGCCTCACCTCTCTGTTTCCTCAGTTACTCTATTTTTTGTGAATCTAAATCTTACCTCCCCCTTTAGAAACTCCTGCCTTACTTGTCTTCAATCAAGTCTACTCTACCAAACTCTAATTTTATAATTCCATGGCTTTCTTTCCTCCTCTATCTTCATACTTTATTATTTTAATTTCTTTTCATTTTAATTGAAAGAAGAAAGATTTGGGCGGGGAAGAGAAAGAAGGAATCATATTTTTAACTGTCTTATAGTATAAGTATGTCTTATCTCTACAATAGAACAAAAGCAATTCAGAGAAAGGAGGCCTGGGGAATCAAAGGTCATTAGAAATTATTTAGACCAACATCTTCATAGAAACTCTGAGAGGGGAGCAAAAATTTACTTTTTTTCATTACCCTATGGTAAATGTCATAGAATTAATGGGTCTAAGGCTTCTCAAGCCAGTAATATGAGATTAGTATTTGAATCAGTGAACACAGAAAAGTAGATTGCCCACTCCAGTGTGGGTGAACATTTTCTGATTTGGTAAGGGCCTGAATAGGACAAAATTTGGAGGAAGGAGAAATTCACTTTTTTCTTTAAAGTTATCTTTTAGTTTTCCATGAGCCTATTTAAAAAAAAAGATTTTATGTATTTATTTGAGAGGTATACAACAGAGAGAGGAAGTAACAGAGAGAAAGGTCTTTCCTCTGCTGGTTCACTCTCCAAATGGCCGCAACAGCCAGAGCTGGGCTGATTCAAAGCGAGAAGCCAAGAGTTTCTCCCGGGTCTCTCATGCAAGTGCAGGGGCCAAAGCACTTGGTCCATCTTCTACTGCTTTCCCAGGCCATAAGCAGGGAGTTGGGTCAGAAGAGGAGCAGCCAGGACTAGAACTGGTGCCCATATGGGATGCCGGCACTGCAGGCAGTGGCTTTACCTGCTACACCACAGCACTGGCCTCAATAAACTCATTTTTAATCCCCGTTTCCATGGGCTTTGTGAAGTGTCCTTTTGAATATCTCCATCCTATTGATTCTGTTTCTCTGGAGGACGCTGACTAATACAAGGATTAACATCTTTTCTTGAACAAACACTGCCACTGCCCCTCTGTCATGAGTGGTGAGAGAAGGGAATTGTGGGCTTGTCCTGTTAGGCCCACACTGTCAGGATGGTGGGCAATGGCGTTCTTCGACAAGAAGACGGGAGACAGTTTCAGTGAACATGTCCGTTTATTAACAGTTGGGCACAAGCAGGCAAAGGGGAGTAGCTAGCTTAGGGTAGCAACACTAATTGTATATGATAAAGCTGATACTGGCACCTCTACATTCCTCCAATCAGCTTGAAGGCCACTTAGCCTACGTACCCTTCCAGGTGGTCTTATGGGTCTGGACCACACCTGGGAGATGTTCACCTGGTTGACAATCACAAGGCCCCTCAACAGGAAGTGCAGGTGGGGGAAATGTGCCTGGGGCCCCTGCCACCTGCCAGTAGTCAGGTCATATGAGGGGGTCTCAGTGTGCTGAGCCCTCAATCTGGGTTTTTCCTGGGGGGCATGATGTGCCATGCCCTCTTGACCTCCTGCATAGGTTAGGCAGGCAGTCTTCCAGCCAGGCACAGGGAATAGTCCCTGTCTTTAACTGATGATGGGTGTAAAAGCAGAGAAGAGACAATAACATATACTTCCTGCTGACTGTGGCTACTTATGGTCTTCAGATGTAACCTCAGGCCCACACCCTCAAGTCTTGGAAGGTTGTCACCTGCCTAACTGCTGGCTCACAACCTTCTGATTGGTATAACCTTACCTCTCACAAATAAAAATCCTTTGGGCATTTCATCTGCCTCCCACTTCCTGAATTTCACCTTTACCATGTAGATTGCAGGACCATTGCTCAAGTCCTCATGACCCCTTCACGCCACCAGGATTAGCATCTTCCCAGGCAGACAGGATAAGCAGGATTAGAAATATCCCCTTCCTCTAGAAGAATCCCCTTTTACTGTCCACATGGCGGGGAGGGTGGGTCTCATGCAGTATCTCCCACAGAAATACAATCTCATTAGGTCAATATTTCACCATCTGCACAATTGGGTTATTTATCCAAATTCTCTGTACACATCCACAGTTGAGTCCAGTCCAATATAGTTTCTTGTTTCACATTTTCCTCCAGCTCCAGATAAAGTTTAGGACCTCATATTTTGGTATATTTTTTAGCTTTCCACATTTCTTGGGGGTAAAGACATGCTCTCCTATTTCTATAAGAGTAAATGATAAAGCTGTTTAAATCCAATCAAAGAAAAGATTATTCTCCAGCTAAGCACTAGTTCTGCATGGGAGTACTGCCAAAACATACACAAAATCTATTTGATCTACAGAAAAACCAAACTGCTTCATGTGAAACATCCATTTTTGGGTTGTTCCCATTTTCCCCACAAACAATGGATCAGTATTTGAAACATAAAGCTATAGTTAACTAACAAAAGCCTTCAAATAGTTTCTTAAGATTAAGTAGGGTCTTCCTAAAAGGCAAAACAAGGCAAAGAGCTGGGGTGGGAGTGAGAGGCTGCATACAATTTTCTTTTATTAGAGAGAGAGAGAGAGAGAGAGAGAGAGAGAGAGAGAGAGAGAACTGCTTGCAATTTGAGAATTACACATATCTGGCTATCTGACTATCCATCAAAAATTTTTAACATTAGGGCTTAAAATATTCTTTAATAAGCTAGTGAATGGATTAACTGAATTGAACTAGCTCAAATGCTTATTGAAGTGGAAGTTCTCTCCTCCCTCAGAGAAAGGTACCTCCTTCTTTGATGGCTCCTTCTTTCCACTGGGATGTCACTCACAGAGATCTTTCATTTAGGTCATTTTTTACCACAGTGTCTTGGCTTTCCATGCCTGAGAAACTCTCATGGGCTTTTTAGCCAGATCCAAATGCCTTAAGGACTGATTCTGAGGCCAGAGTGCTGTTTAGGGCATCTGCCATTCTATGAGTCTGCTGTGTATCCCACTTCCCATGTTGGGTCGTTCTCTTCTTTTTAATTCTATCAATTATTATTAACAGACACTAGTCTTATTTATGTGATCCCTTTGACACTTAATCCTATCTTTATGATCAATTATGAACTTAAACTGATCACTTTAACTAGTAAGATAGCATTGGTACCTGCCAGCTTAATGGAATTTGGAGTCCTATGGCACGTTTCTAGCTCTACCATTGGGGTAAGTCCAAGTGAGCATGTGCTGAACTGTACATGTCCTCCCTCTCTTATTTCCACTCTTATTTTTTAACAGGGAAAAATTTTCAGTTAAATTTAAACACCTAAGAATAATTGTGTGTTAATTAAAGAGTTCAACCATGGTATTAAGTAGAGAAAGAAAATACTAAAAAGAAAAAAATAGTAAGCTGTTCCTATACAGTCAGGACAAAGGCTGATCAAGTCATTGCTTCTCATAGTGTCAGTTTCACTTCTACAGGTTTCCTTTTAGGTGCTCAGTTGTCACAGATCAGGGAGAACATATGATATTTGTCCCTTTAGGACTGGCTTATTTCACTCAGCATGATGTTTTCCAGATTCCTCCATTTTGTTGCAAATGACAAGATCATTTTTTTTTTTTACCACTGTGTAGTATTCTGTAGAGTACATATCCCATAATTTCTTTATCCAGTATTCTGTCTAAATAAGGTCAGAATTTGTGAACTCAAGGGGTTCCATAGCCTTGGTAGCTCATGACAAGAGCCTATAGTGATTACTGACATCATAAATAAGAGTGCCAATTGTTAAATCAACAACAGGAGTCACTGTGCAGTTATTCCCCATGTAGGATCTTTGTCCTTAATGTGTTGTACTATGAGAATTAAAGGTAAAACTAGTATTCAAACAGTACTTTATACTTTGTGTGTCTGTGTGGGTGCAATCTGTTGAAATCTTTACTTAGTATATACTTAGTTGATCTTCTGTATATAAAGATAGTTAAAAATGAATCTTAATGAAGAATAGGTGGGGAGAGGGAGTAGGAGATTGGGATGGTTTGCAGGTAGGAGGGAGGTTATGGGGGGAAAAACCACTATAATCCAAAAGTTATACTTTCAAAATTTATATTTATTAAATGAAAGTTAAAAAAAGAAAAAAAATGCTTACTGAGTATCTATTATATCCAAAGTGCTGACCCAGGTAATGAGCACACTACTGGAAGATTAAACAGACAAGCCCCTTGGCATTCTGGAACAGCAGCCTAGTGCAGAAAACAGGAAATAAACAAACTAATACCTACATGCAAATTGTGACAAGCAACACCCATGAACTGGATTTGGAGCTAAGATACAGAATAAAGGTATATGGGGAGGGGATAATACACCCTTTAAATTGGATGTCAGGCAGAGCCACTCCAAGGTCATGTTATTTAAGCCAGGACTGAAAATTGAGATGGAGTCAGATGTGTTGAGCAGAGGGAGTCACATCTGTGAGAACTCTGCCTCTCCAGGGTGAATATAAATAAAGAAAGGCCAATGATGATGGAGTTTAATTATGAAGGAGGAGAGAGGGAAACTGGATCAATTCATGCAGGACCTAATAGGATACTGTAATGAGTCTGCATTTTATAGTGAGTGCAGTCAAACAGCCAACAGGACTTTAAATGGGGCTGAGTTAGCAATTGGCAGAATACATGATTACATTTACAATGCCAAAAAATTATTCTGTTTGCATCACTTTGTAGAGAACTGACTGAAAGGAGGCAGTGGGTAAAACCCAGAAGACCAGTTACAAGTTTCTTTCAGCTGAGAGAGGAGGATGAGTCCAAGTGAGAAGGGGTGAGGGTGACTTGGATTAGGATGGTGGCATAGAGATTTGATCTGTAGGTGGCACTAGATGTGGAATACAACAAAGATGAAAATCAAAGATGATGGGCTATTTGTTGTTCCAGCCTTTGGAGCATTTAAGGGAAAGTTTCTCCCTCTCAGTTTTTGTTCTCCTGGCCTTAGATTCAATGGCACCTACTAAATATGATCAAGTGCATACTGTAAACACTGCAATTCTCCTAGAAGCTAACCAGAAAATGCAAGAAAGTGAAATTTGTATTCTGCACCATTACAAGTCATCACAGTTAATCTCCACTAGGAAACAGTTCTAAATTGCTGGCACCAAGTGTATTCATCTCTGCATCTTTTGCAACATTTAGAGTGCTATGAGCACAAGGCCAATGAGCCAATGATCAATAGGTTGAATTAAGCTGAAAGAAATTAAATACCCTCAAAGTTAGCAAGTCAGCCCTTTGAAAACAGTTTCAAAACTAGGAAATAGGCAAAAAGTCACGAAGGGCCAGATGAAATAATAGTTTCACTTAACAGCATGATGTGGTTATAAAGTAGTGAGTAATTTTCTTCCATGGCTCATAAACTACCTGAAAAGACCACTCCCAGAGAAGAGTACTGCCTCTTAAAGCCCCTGAATCCATACAAGTTGTATATGCCCATTTATTGAGAACTAATAATCCTTAAAGCACTGCAGATGAAAAGCTGAGTAAAATACGGATCCTCAAGAAGAATAAGTTGACCTGTAGCAATAGCAACACTTCCTCTCTTGAACAATACATCCGACTTCACTGAAGCTTCTTGTTTTCTGGCTTGCATGAAACAGGCCACTGTGCTTCACGAAAGCAGAAATTTGTATATTTTCTGTCCACCATTGTGTCCCTTGTGCCTAGAGACGATTGGTATGGGGCAAAGAGTGGATGTATGCCTTTGTCTATCCATCATTCTCCCCCTTTCAGAGAATTACCCAGCCTGTGCCGTTTGCTTGGCTCTGATCTTCTTATGCAAAAACAGCTGTGCACATCAGCGTTCTCTCTAGGAAGTGTCTGAGAGGCGAACTCTTTCCTCTGGGGTTAACCAAGACACATACGACTCTTGGGCTACTGGCAGCCATCATGCCTACCACATGGATGCAATTTGTGCCTCACCCAGATCTCTTCCTGCACTGCGAAAATTAGCACAACCCCTCCTCATCCCACAGCCTTCAGCTTTTGTCTGAATGGGAAAGGAGTTCCAAAGGGAAATTCCTTTGCCTCAAAGTGGGATAAACTCCATGGTGCCATTTATACTCCAGCTCTCGCCATTGGATAAGGCTGAAGCTAGTCTTTGGCTGATACCCTATCTTTGCTTAGCTTCCTTTCCCTGTCATATCCTGTACCCCTCATGCACCTTTTCCTGAAAGTGTTCTCTCAGTAATTTATTGTCATAAGAATCCTGTCTCAGCCTCTGTTTCTAGGAACACAACCTAATCATTCTGTACCAGAGTAATGAATACTAACAGCCTCATTTGAATGCCTGGATTTTACCAATTTTTTTTTCTTGCACTTTTTAGTAAGGTCAGTTCATTTGTTTAAGCTACTTGAATTTGAGTTTCTGTCATTTGCATCTAAAAGAGTTCTGACTTTCTCTAGCATTTTATAAATATTTGTTGAATAAGTATACTGCCTTATGAATAGACTGAAATGGAAATATAGATGAGGATGTAATGAATCTATCTAGTGTTTTGAAAAAGAAATGATAATTTACATTTATATGGGTCTGTAAGTATTAATAATTGATCAGCAGGAAGGTGAACAGTAGGGACATTCTAGGCCAAAGAAACTTTCTTTTTTTTTTTTTTTTTTTTTATTTTTTTTTTTTTTTTTATTTTTGACAGGCAGAGTGGACAGTGAGAGAGAGAGAGACAGAGAGAAAGGTCTTCCTTTTGCCGTTGGTTCACCCTCCAATGGCCGCCGCGGTAGCGCGTTGCGGCCGGCGCACCGCGCTGTTCCGATGGCAGGAGCCAGGTGCTTATCCTGGTCTCCCATGGGGTGCAGAGCCCAAACACTTGGGCTATCCTCCACTGCACTCCCTGGCCACAGCAGAGAGCTGGCCTGGAAGAGGGGCAACCGGGACAGGATCGGTGCCCCGACCGGGACTAGAACCCGGTGTGCCGGCGCCGCAAGGCGGAGGATTAGCCTGTTGAGCCACGGCGCCGGCCGCAAAGAAACTTTCTAAGAACAAAGATTCGGCAATATGAAAGTACATGGTATTTCAGAAAAACTGAGTTGTCCTACAGGGATATAGCAAACAAGTGAAGAAAACAGTAACTTTGTTGAAGCAGCAAGTACATGTGATTGTATAGGAAGGAAGGGACCCCATCACTTGTGTGCATTACTAGGTTGTGGGCTCATGCTGACAGGTGGGCTCTTAAAGAATAGTACAAGATGTACAGACAACACTAATGTGTTTGGATAAAACACAAACAGATTGCAGCCAATGTAATCAAGCCGTGGCTGTCAGTCATGGTCACATGCAATCAGGGTAAAGATCTGCTGAGACTCATTGATTCTGATGGGTTGTGCTTTACCCACATGGGAGCTCACTGGACATGCGTCAGTATTCTTGGTATCATTTTGTTCTAATCTGCTTCACCTGGGTGATACAAGAGCTGGCCTGTACAGGGTAAACTAAATTTATTCTGATTAAGTCATTACCAAAGTTGTTGGTTGTTTTCAGAAAGAAATGTTATCTAGTACCATTCATTTTGATTGTTCATAATAAAGTCTATAATGTATAATATGAACCTATATTTATAGATCTGGATGCTTTCACATGAATTACTCCATTTAGTCTTTACAAAGATAAAAGTTTAAACTTTTCCCAGATCACCAGAATTTTTAAAGATTTATTTATTCATTTGAATGAATGAATATTGAATATGAATAGTGAGAATGAAAATAAGACAGAAATGGGGGAAGATTCCATACACTGGTTCACCACCGCCCTCCCCCCACCAAGTGGCTACAATAGCTGAGGCTGAGCCAGGCCGAAGCCAGAAGCCAGGAACTCCAGCCTAGTCTCCCACATGGATGGCAGGGGCCCAAGTACTTGGACCATCTTCTTCTGCCTTCCCAGGTGCATTCGCAGGGAGCTAGTTTGGAAGTACAGCAGCTGTGATTCATACTGGCCCTATGATACAGCATGTTGGGGTCACAAGCAGTGGCTTAACTTGCTGTGCCACAAAGATAGCCCCCAGATTTTAAAACATGTCTTCTCTCTTCAAGTTCTTACCTCTTTCGAATACCTAAGAGTAGCCTCCTAGGGGGCCCTATGGCCACTCAATATGCATTTGATAAGATGAGCTAAATAGACATCAGTTCTTAGTGCTTGTCTGTTTGTGCTTTTCAGAATCATAGCCTCCTTCATCTGGCACAGCCCTAGCACCCTCGGAGTTACATTGTCCTTGACAGTGATCCCTCTCCCTCAGCTGCTTTACTTGCTGTAAAAGCCTGGCCCTTGTCCTACATGCTAATTGACACTGCCTTTTGGATGTCTTCTAGGCATTTCAAACTTAACATGTATAAATGATTCTTGATGATTTCCCTCTTCCCTATACAATCTCTAGTCCTCTCCCACTCTTCCACATTTCAATAAATGGATTCACCATGCTTTGATTTTTTTTTTTAAGATTTATTTATTTACTTGAAAGTCAGAGTTACACAGAGAAGGAGAGGCAGAGAGAGAGAGAAAGGTCTTCCATCCGCTGGTTCTCTCCCCAGTTGGCTGCAATGGCCAGAGCTGTGCCGATCTGATGCCAGGATCCAGGAGTTTCCTCTGGGTCTCCCACGTGGGTATAGGGGCCCAAGGACTTGGGCCATCTTCTGCTGCTTTCCCAGGCCATAGGAAAGAGCTGGATTGGAAGTGGAGTAGCTAGGTCTCGAACTGGCGCCTATATGGGATGCTGGCACTGCAGGCAGTGGCTTTACCCACTATGCCACAGAGCCCGCCTCTCACCATCCTTTAAATTAATAAAGTTAGAAACTTGAGTGTGAACTTGTTAAATTCACTTCTAAAATACATAGTCTGTTTACTGCTCTCCATTTATATCCATGAGTGTCACCCTAGTCCAAGACATCTTTTTTCATTTTTGACATTTACTCTATGTTCCTAACTGGATTTTCTGAGTCTACTATTTTTTTTAAATTAAAGATTTGCTTATTTATTTGAAAGGCAAAATTACAGGGAGAAAGAGGCTCAGAGAGAGAGAGAGAGGTCTTCTATCTGCTGGTTCACTCTCCAAATGGCCACAATAGCCGGAGTTGGGTCAATCCAAAGCCAGGAGACAGGAGCTTCTTCTGGGTCTACAATGCTGGTGCAGGGGCCCAAGGACTTGGGCCAACTTTCACTGCTTTTCCAGGCCATATCAGGGAGCTGGACTAGAAGTAGAGCAGCTGGGACTTCAACTGGCATCCATATGGGATCCTAGCACTGCAGGTGGCAGCTTTGCCCACCAACCCACAGTGCCGGCCCCATGATCCTACTCTTATTTATCCTATGTGAGAGGTATTAAAAAATCCATGAAAAATGTGTATTATGAAAAACTATGCATGGATTTCCATTTTTTGCACCAAAATAAACACTATCTTGTTATAACTTCTCTGAATAGCACCCAGTTTGAAGCACTAAGGGGGAGGAGACATCAGTTTGAAAAGTGCCCCTATAATTGCAACATGAATCCTGTTAAAATTGAAGCAAGAACAAATGTCAAATTTATGGTGATGTATGGGTAGAAGAATAGTGAAATAATTTGATACTTTATGTCACGTTTATAGAAACAATGCTCCAAAGAAATCCGTAGTTTGCAAATAGAAAACTTATTTTAAGAAGGGACAAGATGATGTTGAAGATGCAGGGCAGACTCTCCACATCAATTTTCAAGAAAAAATAAATCTTGTTCATGTCCTAATTGTAGGCCATCGATGACTAACAGCATAAACAGCAGCCAACACCATAGACATCTCAATTAGTCCAGCTCTTACACAATTCTGGCTAGAAAGTTAAAATTGAGCCAACTTTCTTATTGATGGTTGCCAAAATTGTTGTGCCCAGATCAGTTGCAGAAAAGAGCAGAGCTTTCACTGGAAATTTGGAACAAGTGGAATCAAGATCCTGACACATTTCTATGAAGAGTTATAATAGGAGCTGGAATATGGCTTAACCAAGCACAATCAACACAATGGTTACCAAGGGTGGGAAGTGGTCCAATCAAAGCAAAGATAGACCACACAAGAACAGAGGTTATGACAACAGTTTTTTGGGATGCTCAGGTATTTTGCTTATTGACTTTCTGGAAGGACAAAGAATGCTGGCATCTGCTTATCCTGAGTGTTATTTGAGAAAGTGAGCCAAATCATTAGCAGGAAACATCCAGGAAAACTTCACCAGACTGCTTCTCAACCATTACCATGCTCCTGCTCGGTCCTCACCAAACACGTGCAGTCTGGGGAGAGTTTCAATGGGAGATCATTAGGCACCGGCCTTACGATTCTGACTTGGCTTCTTCTGATTTATCTTGGTTTTCTAATCTTGAAAAAAAAAAATCTGTGGGGGCCAGTGTTTGGTACAGCAGTTAAGGTGTTTCTTGGGATACCCATATCACATATTGGGGTGCCTGAGCTCAACTTCTGGCTCTGTTTCTGATTCGAGTCCAGCTAACACACACCCCAGGAGGCAGAAGCAGTGACTCAAGTACTTGGGTCCCTGCCACCTACAAAGAAGACTTGGATTGTGTTCCTAGCTCCTGACTTCAACCCAGCCCATCCTTGGCTGTTGGCGTTTGATAGGTGAACCAGCAGATAACACATCTTTCCTCTATATCTCTGTCTATTTCTTTTTGTTTGTTTGCATTTCAGATAAAGTGAAGATAAGTAAAACACTTAAAAATTTTTTTTAAAGTAACCTATATCTTTAATCAATATTGTAAGACACTGAATTGACATGGGTAAATTTGCAGGTCCCTCAATTCTTTGGGGATGAACAAAATGGCTGATATCATCACCAACAGGTGTCTCAATTTTTTTGAGCTTATGCTGAAAAATCAAGTTTATATTTTCTATCTTTTAATTCTACTTCCCCACAAAACTTTTGAATATGCCTCTTGGATATAAAGTACTCAATAATGTGAACACAAACAATCAAATTAAAAAAAAAAAGAGTAAGTGATTTGAAAATATTTCCCTTGACCAAAAAAACAGAAACAAAACAAACAACAACAACAACAAAAATCATGGACAGAGGGCACATAATTACAAAGAAAATGTTGAACAACACTAGTTATAAAAGGAAATGCAAATTAAAGCCACTATTAAATACCTCTTTGTATCCACTAGAATGACAAAATGTAAAAAGATTGACAGGCACAGGTGCTGTGACATAGTGGGTAAGTCTGCCGCCTGCAGTGCCAGCATCCCAAATGGGCGCTGGTTCGAGTCCTGGCTGCTCCACTTTCTATCCAGCTCTCTGCTATGGCCTGGGAAAGTAGTGGAAGATGGCCCAAGTCTTTGGGCCCCTGCAACCATGTGGGAGACCTGGAGGAAGCTCCTGGCTCCTGGCATCGGATCGGTGCAGCTCTGGCCATTGCGGCTAATTGGGGTGTGAACTAGTGGATGGAAGACCTCTCTCTCTGTTTCTCTTCTCTCTGTGTAACTCTGACTCACTTGGTTAATCCTCCGCCTGTGGTGCCGACATCCCATATGGATGTTGGGTTCTAGTTCCAGTTGCTCCTCTTCCAGTCCAGCTCTCTGCTGTGGCCCCGGGAGGCAGTCGAGGATGGCTCAAGTGCTTGGGTGCCTGTACCCGCATGGGAGACCAGGAAGAGGCGCCTGGCTCCTGGCTTCGGATCAGCGCAGCGTGCCGGCCCTGGCGGCCATTTGCGGGGTGAACCAACAGAAGGAAGACCTTTCTCTCTGTCTCTTTCTCTCACTGTCTACAACTCTACCTGTCAAATAAAAAATTTTTAAAAAGTTAAAAAAAAAAAAAAAAGACTGACAATACCAAGTATTGGCAAAGATGCAGAATAACCAGAACTTTTAGGATATAACCACATTGGACGACAGCTTGCAGTTTCTTATTAAACTAAACATGCACTTATTATGTAACCCAGAAATCCAAGTTCTAGATATTAACTTAAGAAAAATGAGAACATTTTCATTCAAATACTTGTATATGAGTTTTTAGAGTAGATTTATGAATAATAGCAAAAAAAAAAAAAAAACCCACTGGAAACAACCCAAATGTTCATCAACCCATTAATAGATACAATATGGTGATGTAGTCACACAATGGCATACTATTCAAGAATAAAAAGCAGCAAAAAATAGAGATAGACATTTAGCCTTGCAGTTAAGATCTCAGTAAAACACTGACGTCCCACACTGGAGTACCTAGGTTTGATTTCTAGCACTGGCTGTTGATTCCAGCTTCTGCTAATGCAGGCCCTGGAAGGCAGCAGTGATGGCTCAAGTTATTGGACTCCTGTTACTCACACAGGAGATCTGGACAAAATTTATGGCTCCCTGCTTTGGCCTGGCCCAGCCTCAGCTGGGGAGTAAATCAAAGGATCAGAGCACGTTCTGTCTCACTGTCTTTATGTCTCTCAAATGAACAAATAAAGATAAAATAAATAAATAAATAAATAAATGAAACCAGTCATGGTTTCAACACACAACATTGTTGAAAATCAAAATCTTGATGCTAAATAAGTCAGATATGATATTTTTGGGAAGCCAAACTCTAGTGGTAAAAATAAGATTTTATTTTCTGGAAGACAGGGATAGGGGAAGGAGATTATCTACAAAGGAGAGAAGGAAATCTGTGGTTATAGAAATGAATACATATTTAGTTATACATATAAATAATATTTCACTAAAGCTTATTTTTAAGATGAGTGTCAC
This sequence comes from Lepus europaeus, assembly GCF_033115175.1. NCBI lineage: Eukaryota > Metazoa > Chordata > Mammalia > Lagomorpha > Leporidae > Lepus > Lepus europaeus. The sequence goes on along the minus strand of NC_084833.1, from coordinate 51,672,472 downwards.
CCAGAATCCTTATCACCATTTAAGGATTAAGAAGTTGAGGCCCAGGGCCGGCACTATGACCAAGCAGGTAAAGCCACCCCCTGCAGTGCCGGCATCCTTTATGGACCCCGGTTCAAGTCCCAGCTATTCCAATTCTGATCTAGCTCCCTGATAATGTGCCTGGGAAAGCAGTGGAGGATGGCCCAAGTGCTTGGGCCCCTGTACCACATGGAAAACCTGGCTTTGGCTTGGCCCAGCCTTGTTTGTTGTGGCCATTTGGGGAGTGAACCAGTGGATGGAAGATCTCTCTTCTCTCTCTCTGTCTTTCCCTCAGTGTCTATAATTTTGACTTTCAAATAAATAAATTTAAAAAAAAATCTTTAAAAAAAAAGAAGTTGAGGCCAAAGTGAGTGATCACCCATAGAGTAGAATTAAGAAGTCTATCCAGCAATAGAACCAGTCCTTGATTCTTCATGAAGGTCATGAATTCTAACTTATAGCTGATTATCTCAGAAGGAAAAGAGTCAGTGAGAGGCAGGCATTTGGCATAGCACTTGGAAGCTGCTTGGAATGCTTGGACACTATATTGACAGAGTGCCGGGTAAGAGTCCTGGCTCTGCTCCTGATGCCAGCTTCTTGCTAACGCACACCCATGGAGGCAGCAGGTGACACTGTAAGGACTTGGGTCCCTGCCACTCATGTGGGAGATGTGGCTGGAGTTTCAGGCCCTTGGCTTTGCTTGGCCTGACCTCAGCTGTTGTGGGCATCTGGCAAGTGAATCAGCAAATGGAAGATCTTTTCTTTCTGTTCTTTTCCCTTTCAACAAAATAAAAATAAAACCAAACATTTTTAAAAGAAAGAAAAACATCAAATGTATTTTTATTTATTTAGGTCCTCCCTTAAGTCTCTCCCTCTTCACTCCTATACCCCTCAACCTCCATCCCCACCTCCGTCTCCTAACTCTCCTATTTGCAGGATTTTCTTGGAAATACGGTAATGAAATGTGTGCATTCTCATGTTTGTCCTCTAATTAGCTCAACCTGAAATCAACCCTCTTGATAACAAATAATACACTGGAGTCCTCAGTTAGATGACAGCTTGTCTTTTAGTCGCTAAATCTCTTTAGTAAAAGAGGATTAATAATTCCCCCTGCCAGTTTCTTTTCTTTCTTTTTTTTTTTTTTTAACAAAATAAGAAAAACTAAGACAACCTCAGATGATGGTTTGATAGAAATTAAAGATGTTGCTTCCAGGCTTGAGATGTGTTTTGTGCCATTTAGAAAGCAAGTACTTGAGAACTCAGAAGGATTTAGTTTGGTGAAGGACATTTTGTAGACTTCATTTGGAAAATACAAACGAGTCCCCCAGTGCAGTTTTTTGTTCCTGACTTGAAGAATGCTGCCATCAAGTGGAGAAAAGAGAAGCTGGTGGGACGAGGGGCACAAATAAGGACTATTTTGACATTTTGTTCATGCAAATGTTCTGATCCTCTGTGTTAGCCTGGCTAACACCAAATGTGTTCGAAGTAGATATCTTTCAACAAACATTGTTAAGAGTCTCTCATTCTCCAGGTGTTAGCCTGATGCACAAAGAACAGAAATAGGTCACTTTAGAATCAAAAGTTAAGTGTTAGATAAATGTGTGACTTGCAAAGTGCTTTTATGCAAATTACTGGGTTTGATTTACTAACAGCTTTACAAGGCATGTGCTATTCTAAGTTTACAGATGAGGAAACTGAGGCTCAGAATTGCAGTGTTAACCCAAAATAACTTTTTTAGAAAGTATTTTAAAATGAATATCTTCTATCATGTACCACCCCTGTGGCCAGGTTCCAAGGATACAAGCGGAAGCAAGCTTGAGAACCTATGATTAGGTTTAAATGTGGAAAATAATTATAACACAAAGGGAACACAAAGGGAACATTTTTTTTTTTAAACAATGATAGGGAGACTGGGAAATAGCTCCCAAGAGCAATGAGTTGAAATCTCTTTGTCCTCTAATATAAGGAGCAAATTTATTTGTACTCCTCAAGATTCAACTCAGAAGACCGAGGCAGTGAGGGAATGGGAGAATTCTGTTGATTAGCCATCAGGCTTGTGAGAGGAAGTCCAGAGGTCCAGCCAATAGTAATCAGATGAGAAAAGGTCCCTATGCCATGCTAAAGAGTTTGGACTTTAAACTCTGTGTATTTCCACTGCTTACAAGATAGGAAGAATAATGTTTTAAGCTTACTCTGAGCAAGTGTGGAAGTCACACTGGAGGAGATGGATGAGTTGGAGGACTGTTGGCCTTGTCAGGTGTGAGACGATGATGGTGTCAACCAAGGCTGACACAATGATGAGGATTAAGGGACAGAATTAAGAGATACTATAGCCGGCGCCGTGGCTCAACAGGCTAATCCTCCGCCTTGCGGCGCCGGTACACCGGGTTCTAGTCCCGGTCAGGGTGCCGGATTCTGTCCCGGTTGCCCCTTTTCCAGGCCAGCTCTCTGCTATGGCCCTGGAAGGCAGTGGAGGATGGCCCAAGTGCTTGGGCCCTGCACCCCATGGGAAACCAGGAGAAGCACCTGGCTGCTGCCTTCGGATCAGTGCGGTGCGCTGACCGCAGTGCGCCAGCTGCAGTGGCCATTGGAGGGTGAACCAATGGTAAAGGAAGACCTTTCTCTCTGTCTCTCTATCTCTCTCACTGTCCACTCTGCCTGTCAAAAGAGAGAGAGAGAGAGAGAGAGAGAGATACTATAAGGGGGCTGGCACTGTGGCGTAGTGGGCTAAGCCTCCGCCTGTGGTGTCAGCATCCCATATGGTTCAGTTCGAGTCCTGGCTGCTCCTCTTCCAATCCAGCTGACTGCTAATGCGCCTGGGAAAGCAGCAGAAGATGGCTCAAATGCTTTTGCTGCTACACCCACATGGGAGACCTGGAAGAAGCTCCTGGCTCCTGGCTTCAGATCAGCCCAGCTCTGGTCATTACAGCCATCTGGGGAGTGAACCAGCAGATGGAAGACCTCTCTCTCTCTCTGTCTCTCTCCTTCTCTCTGTCTGTAGCTCTACCTCTCAAATAAATAAATAAATAAATACTCTTTTAAAAGTCTCTCCTTTAAAAAAAGAAAGATATTATAAGTCAGACTGGGTGACCAGTGGGATTTGGGGGGTTAAGGAAAAGAGGAGAGCAATGGATGACTCCAACTTTGAACTACTGAGTGGGGGACTACACTGCCATTATCTACACACAGAGCAAAGGGTTTTGGGGCCAGTAAGCAATGGATCCAAAACTCAATCCAAGGCCTTCTGGCTCCAAATTTATTGCCTATTATACAATAACATACTGTGTATTATATGATAGCCATTCCAAAAGTAATGGAAAAATATTGATGAAAGTAATTTAAAATTCTTACAAATACAGATTCTTCAATGTAACTATACTTTTAAAATTTTTAATTAATTTTATTTGAAAGGCAGTTAGAAAAGAGGGAGACAGACAGAGATAGCTTTATTGTTGGTTCAATCCCCAAATGCACACTGCAGCCAGAGCTGGGCCAGGCTGAAGTCAGGAATCCTGAACTAAATCTGGGCCTCCTACGTGGGTGGCAGGGACCCAACTCTTTGAGCCATCACCTGCCAGATTTTTACACTATTATATATTCTTGTGTTGTGTAATAATTTCCCAAGAATACATTTCTTTAAAGCTCTAGTATGCTTATATCTCTTCTTATCTGTCACTAATTCACTGCTAGGTCTCTGTCTACTTTCAAAGGAGTTATTATACACTGTAATCTGGTCCAAGTTATATTAACATAATGGTACAGAAATCAACTTGCTCTGGTTCAGAGGTGCTCACTCTCTCGGCCTGACAATACTGTAAGTTGCCTGAACACCAAGACTCATCATCATCTATCAATGGTCCACCTATGTCACTGATTCAGTAATTGGACCCTGTCCTCTCTCTATACCATAAGTCCCTGTACCAGGCACTCTGCATATATGGTAGCTGATTCAATCCTCACAATGTCTCCCTGAGGAAACTTTTTCATCCTCACTTCATACTAAAACCCAAACAGGCTGACAATTTGAAGTATGAGGATACTTCAAAAAGTTCCTGGAAAAAACAAATCTAAAGACAAGTTTATTTTGGCATGAAAAATTGAAATCCATGCATAACTTTTTCATAATTCACACTTTCCATGAACTTTTTAAGATATGTATTTATTTATTTACTTGAGAGGCAGAGTGACAGAAAAAGAGTGGTAGCTTCTGTTTGCTGGTTCACTCCCCAAATGTCCACAACAGCACGGTTGGGACAGATCAAATCCAGGAATCAGAAATTTCATCTGAGTCTCTCATTTGAATGGCAGGAACTAAAGGACTTGAGCCACACCCACTATTTCCTGGGCACACTAGCAGGGAGCTAGATCAGAAGCCAGGACATGAACCATGCACCCTGATACGGGATGCAGGTGTCTTAAGTGGTGGCTTAACTCACTGTGCCATAACACCTGCTCCATGCATGAACATTTTTAAGATCCCTCATATGCATTAATGTAAAAAACTTTTTATAACAAAATACACATATATATGTACAACATATACATACACATATGTATCTATGTATGTATTTTAAATTTTACTTATTTATCTGAGACACACACACACACACACACACAGAGTGATCTCCGCTGGTTCACTTCCCAAATGACCATAATGCCTGGGGCTAGGCTGAACACGAAGCTGAAGTCAGGAGCCGGGAACACAATCCTACATGGGTAGCAGGAAGCTAATTACTTGAGCAAGCCATCATCATTGCTTCACACAGTCTACACTGGCAGGAAGCTGGAGTCAGGAACCTGAACTTACAATCCAACCAGGTTTTCTATATGGTACGTAGGTATCTTAACCAGGGGGTTAAACATCCACTAGCTGAGTTTATCTTTTAATTCCATTTTCCATGAACTTTTTGAAGTGTCCTCATATGTATGGTAAATACTCTCACATCTGTATTACCAGCAGAAATATCACAAGCCCCAGACCTATAGCTGCAGCATTCCACCATCCAGTCCCACCCAGATATCCCTCACAGGCCTTAAAGCTAATGCCTCAATTTCATTGCTTTCCTCACTATCCACCACTCTTCTGTATTCCATCCTGGTTGTCAATATCAAGAAACACCCACCTGATTACCCAGGTCAAGAATCTGGAAGTCACCTTAGATGCCTTACTTATTACCTCCACACATATCCAGTAACCTAATTTTGTTCACCTTCTTGTTAATTTAGATTTGCTTTAAAATGTGACCAATTATATAACATGTGTGCCTTAATTTTAAAAATAATTTCTAAAAAACACCTTGCTGGCTGGTGTATCTCAATAAGACTACAGCTTGCTTTAAGTTACAGCATGTTGTTTGTAAATCTATTATTTACTAGTGTCTGATTAGTGATCATTTTTAACTTTGCCCCAGGTAGGAGAAAATGTTTCTAAATTCATAATAATATAAGAACACAGTTTCTAGAAACACTAAGCATTGCTGAGCAAATCAACACATTGAAAAAGCAAAGAACACGCATGAGAATATACTGCAGCAGCACTCAGTACTTTGTAGACTTTAATCAGTGATGATAATGTCAGAAGATCCTGAAATACACTTTTCAGCTCAAGCAGAATCTTCATCTTTTAGTAACTCAAATTTTAACATGGATATATTGAGTATGTAACTTATACCCCTCTTTGAGTTCTTACTAATTTACTCTTCCTTACAGCAAACAAAAATTCATACACACAGGATCTTCAAAAAGTTCATGGAAAATGCTCCTTATAAAAACACTAAGGGCATGGGTATAGGCCTAGCAATTAAGATGCTGATTAAGATGCCTGTGTCCCATCTCAGAGTTTCTGGGTTCAATCACAGCTGTGGATCCTAACTCTACTTTTTTCTAATGTAAACTTGGGGAGACAGTGGTGATAGCTAAACTAATTGGGTTCCTGCCATCCACATGAGAGACCTGTATTGAGTTCCTAGCCTCCAGCTCAGGCCAGCCCGGCCCTGCTTCAGAAGTTGCAGGCTTTGGAGAGTAGACCAGCAGTTGGAAGTACTCTCTGTCTCTTCTCCCCATCTCAAATAAATAAAAATTTATTTAAAAAAATTATGCATAGACTTCAAATTGTTTTGCACTAAATTAAATTTACCTTTTACTTCTACTTTACTTCTTTTACTTTTTGAATTATCTTCCAGCTACTATACACAGTAAGTAAAACTGAATTGCTTAGGTTTGTCTCCCGGCTCTGCCATTCCCCAGCTGTGTGACATGGACTAATTACTTGATCTCTGCCTGTTTCTTCATTGGTAAAATGAGAACAGTAATAGTACATACCTTTCTTTTTTTAAAAAAAATATTTATTTCTTTATTTTAAAGGCAGTTACAGAGAGAAACAGAAAGCTTTCATTTTCTGGTTCATCTCCAAATGGCCACAATGACTACAGCTGGGCCAGGAACATGGAATTCCACCTGGGTCTCCCACATGGGTGGCAGGGGCCCTAGTACACGGGCCATCTTCCATCTTCTACTACTTTCCCAGGTGCATTACCAGGGAGTGGAATCAGAAGCGGAGCAGCTAGGTCTCGAACCAGTGCTCCTGTATGGGAAGCCAGCGTGGCTTAATGAGGTAGCTTAACCTGCTGCATGACAATGCTCGCCCTGATAATACATACTTTATAGAGGTCCCTGTGAAGGATTAAATGTGAAGTATTTGCAGTCAGCAATCATGAAGTGCTAGCTGTTTATTACTCTTCTGAATATATACTCATCCTTCCAATATTTTCAACAATGGGGCAAGCATTTGTACAGTGTTAAAACACCACCAAGGATGCCTGGAGGACAGTCCTCACTCCAGCTTCCTGCTAATGCACACTCTGGGAGGCAGCAGGTGGGAGGCCACTCAAAGAGGAGATTCAGATTGAGTTTTGGGCTCCTGGCTTCAATCTGGTCCAGCCCAACTATTGCGGGCATTTGGGAAGCACAGAGGATGGAAGATCTGTGATGTGTGTCAGAGTGTGTGCCTTCCAAATAAATAATTTTTAAAATTTGACAATATAAGGGGGTCTTCAAAAGATTCATGGTAAATGTGTATTATGAAAAACAATCTGGGGATTCCAAGATGGCTGAATAGGGAAAATACGTGCTGCTGGTGAACAAGAGAAAACAGTAGAAGAAAAGCAAAAGAAAAACTCTCCAGGGGAGAGTTGGAGACAAATTTGCAGTGGAAATTCTACAGAAGGAAGGCAGATACTGTGGAGCAGCATGGAAGGTGTGGACACCACACATGACATCCACAGCCGGAGGAGACACACACCAGCTTTGGAGAGAGATGAGAGCAGACTGTGGCAGCCAGTGCCACTGGTGATATTGCCTGAGGGACAGCCTGGTGGACCACACTGTCTTTGAGTCTGGCCTGGAGCCCTAGTGGCTAATCCAGTGAACGTTAAGCATGTTTCTTCCTCCCCATCTCCCACAAGGGTGCCTGGTAACTGGCAAGGAGAAGGTCCCATTTTGATATCAGTAGAGGCTTTGGTGGCTCTTGTGTGTGCCTGTGACCAGGGGATTTTACCAGAGGGAAAAGTTATGTTCCCCACTGACTTTGATCCTAGCTGGAAGGATTCAGGGGCTTGGGCACTTACATTGGACTATGAGGTGTCCCCATCCTCTCAACATATCCCAGGCTCTGGGGCTCAAACTGCCAAGGCAGAGCACTCACAGGCAGCTGGCCCTGGGCACATCTTTGCTCTCTCCATGGATGGGGCAGGCTCACAGGGCTGAATGGATTCTGTGCACCCCATGTCTGTGGGAGCCTTGTGTGCTGTGACTGTGGGAATTCTGTGGCTGTACAATAGGGCACAGGGTGTAGCTATGTTTCTGGGCAATCATTCTATCTGATGTAAGAGACTCAGAGCTCTCTGATGGCCTGGTGTGGATCACTGTACAGGGTTCCTTGCTCATACTGAAGACCACACATGGATGGTAGTTGTACCCACTGTGGGCTAACTCTGGCCATTGATCACCTCGAAAAAGAGGAGGTGAGGTTGTGATTATGCCAACAGCTGTGATCATTCCCTCACCCCTGCTGATAATTGAGAAGATCTATCATGCCCAACTTGGGTGTCACCCTGGACTCTCAGCCCTCCCTGGAGCACTGACCAGAGCTTGCTGGCCACACCCAGCCTCTGAGTATTCACTGAAAGAGCAGACACTCCCTAACCAGAGGCATAGTTCAAAGATAAAATCCATCAGAGGAGAAAGCCAACAAATATTCTTACAAATGCCTAAAAATAAATGTAGCACTTCAAGAAACAAGAATAAGGAAGACAGCATGACTCACCCAAAGGAACACAACACTTCAGTACTAGTATATGAAGATTAAGAGATGAAATGCCTGAAAAGGAATTCAAAAGAATTATCATAGAATTACTCAGGGGGCCGACGCTGTGGCGCAGTAGGTTAATCCTCCACCTGCGGTGCCAGTATCCCATAAAGGCGCTGGTTCTAGTCCAGGCTGCTCCTCTTCCAATCCAGCTGTCTGCTGTGGCCTGGGAAGGCAGTAGAGGATGCTCAAGTCCTTGGGCCCCTGCACCCACGTGGGCGATCTGGAAGAAGCTCCTGGCTTCGGATCAGCACAGCTCTGGCCATTGTAGCCAACTGGGGAATGAACCAACAGAAGGAAGACATTTCTCTCTGTCTCTCCCTCTAACTGTTTGTAACTCTACCTCTCAAAAAAAAAATTACTCAGAAGCAATGAGAAGGAAATTTATGAGTTAAAGAAATCAATACACAACATGGGTGAGATTGAAATTCTGAAGAGAAATCAAACTGAGATATTAGAAATGAAAAATTCTTTTTTGCCACAGTGTCAAAAAACCTAAATGAAAGATCTCTGTGAGTGAGATCCCAGTGGAAAGAAGGGGCCATCAAAGAAGGAGGTACCTTTCTCTGAAGGGAGGAGAGAACTTCCACTTTGACTATGACCTTGTCTAAATAAGATTAGAGTTGGTGAACTGAAAAGGCTTCCATAGCCTTGGCAACTCATGACAAGAGCCTCAGGTGATTACTGATGCCATAAACGAGAGTGTCAATTGTTAAATCAACAACAGGAGTCACTGTGCACTTACTCCCCATGTAGGATCTCTGTCCTTAATGTGTTGTGCTATGTGATTTAACGATATAACTAGTACTCAAACAGTACTTTACACTTTGTGTTTCTGTGTGGGTGCAAACCATTGAAATCTTTACTTAATATATACTAAATTGATCTTCTGTATATAAAGATAATTGAAAATGAGTCTTGATGTGAATGGAATGGGAGAGGGAGCAGGAGATGGGAGAGTTGCAGGTGGGAGGGAATTTATGGAGGGGGAGGCACTGTAATCCATAAACTGTACTTTGGAAAATTATTTTTATTAAATAAAAGTTAAAAAATAAAAAAAGAATGAAAAATTTAATATGTTAAATAAAAATACAGTGGAAAGCCTTCACAATAGACTTTGTGAGGGAGAAGAGAGAATATCCAAGCTAGAAGACAAATCTTTGGAACTATCTCAGACCAAAAAAAATTAGAAAACCTAAATAAAATGTTCAAGATTTATGGGACACTACCAAATGACCCAACACACAGATCTCAGGAGTTTCTGAAAGTGTGGCAAGAGAGAATAAATCAGAAGCCTTATTCAGTGAAATACTAACAGAAAACATCCCCAATTTGGAAAAGAATGGGAACTAGAAGTACAGAAAGCACATAGAACTCAAAGTTGACATGACTAGAAAAGATATGCACCACAATACATTATAGTCAAACTTTCAAGAGCAAACATAAAGAAAATATTTTAAAATGTGCACAGGAGAAATGCCAGATTACTTTCAGAGGATCTCCAATTAGATTCAGCTGATTTCTCATCAGAAATCCCACAGGCTAGGAGAGAATGAAGAGACACAGTCCAAGTCTTTTTTTAATTTATTTTTATTTTTATTTTTTGACAGGCAGAGTGGACAGTGAGAGAGAGAGACAGAGAGAAAGGTCTTCCTTTTTTGCCGTTGGTTCACCCTCCAATGGCCGCCGCAGCCGGCGTGCTGCAGCCGGCACACTGTGCTGATCTGAAGCCAGGAGCCAGATGCTTCTCCTGGTCTCCCATGAGGTGCAGGGTCCAAGCACTTGGGCCATCCTCCACTGCCCTCCCGGGCCATAGCAGAGAGCTGGCCTAGAAGAGGGGCAACCAGGACAGAATCTGGCGCCCCGACCGGGACTAGAACCCGGGGTGCCAGCGCCGCAAGGCAGAGGATTAGCCTGTTGAGCCTCGGTGCCAGCCCCAGTCCAAGTCTTAAAAGAAACTGTCAATCCAGAATACTGTACCCGACAAAGCTCTCATTTATGAAGGAAGATGAAATAAAGATCTTCCATAACAAACAGAAATTGAAAGAATTTGTCACCACTCATCCAGCCTTACAAATAATGCTTAATGATGTGCTATGCTCAGAAACAAAGAGAGTCATCATTATGAAAGAATGGGATGGCAGAAAATCTAGAAAAAGTACAAAGGAAATCAAAAGCAAACAACAGGAATATTTATGGAAAAATGACAGGGCCAAGTCATTACTTATTAATAGCAATCTTGAATGTAAATGGCTTAAATTCTCCAATTCAAAGATACAGACTGGCTAAATGGAAAAACACATCACCAACAGAGATGCACATAGACTGAAAGTGAAAGGATGGATAAAGATATTCCATGCTAATGGAAAGTAAAAAATGAGCAGGTGTAGTCATCCTAATATCAGACAGAATAGACTGTAACAGAAAAACTGTTAAAGAGACAATGAATGTCATTAGGTAATGATTAAGGGATCAATTCAACAGGAATATGTGACTATAATAAATGTATATACACCCAATGCCAGGGCACCTGGCTATTTAAAACAAATGTTAATGGATCTAAAGGGAGACATAGACTCCAGTACAATAGTAATGTGGGATTTCAACGTCCTGCTTTCATCAAAGGACAGATCAACTAGACAGAAAATCAACAATAAAACAACAGAGCTAATATACACTATGTACCAAATAGACCTAACTGATATCTATAGAACAGTTTATCCCACAGTTGAAGAATATACATTCTTTTCATCATGGAATGGATGGAACTTTCTCTAGGATAGATCATACGCTAGGACATATAGCAAGTCGCAGCAAATTAAAAAAAAAAATGAAATCATACTGCTTAGTGAAAATGCCATTTCACTAGTCCAAGTGATCAATTTCAGTTCACAATTGATTATAATGATAGGTCTAAGAGTCAAAGAGATCACATAAACAAGACTAGTATCTGCTAATACTATTTGATAGAATTAAAAAGAAGAGAATGATCCAAGATGGGAAATGGGATACACAGCAGACTAAATGGCAGATGCCCTAAACAGCACTCAGGCCTCAGAATTAGCCCTTAAGGCGTTCAGATCTGGCTGAAGATACCATGAGAGTATTTTAGGCATGGAAAGCCAAGACACTCTGGCAAAACAAAAACAAAAACAAAACAAAAAAACCTAAATGAAAGATCTCTGCGAGTGAGATCCCAGTGGAAAGAACAGGCCATCAAAGGAGGTACCTCTCTCTCTTTTTTTAAACATTTATTTAGTAAATGTAATTTCCAAAGTACAGTTTATGGATTACAATGGCTTCCCCCCCCATAATTTCCCTCCCACCCGCAACCCTCCCATCTCCCGCTCCCTCTCCCATTCCATTCACATCAAGATTCATTTTCAATTATCTTTATATACAGAAGATCAATTTAGTATATATTAAGTAAAAATTTCATCAGTTTGCCCCCACACAGAAACACAAAGTGCAAAATACTGTTTGAGCACTAGTTATAGCATTAATTCACATTGAACTACACATCAAGGACAGAGATCCTACATGAGGAGTAAGTGCACAGTGACTCCTGTTGATGACTTAACAAATTGACACTCTTGTTTAGGGCGTCAGCAATGTCCCCAGGCTCTAGACATGAGTTGCCAAGGCCATGGAAGCCCCCTGATCTCGCCGACTTTGATCTTATTTAGACAAGGTCATAGTCAAAGTGGAAGTTCTCTCCTCCCTTCAGAGAAAGAGGAGGTACCTCTGAAGAGAGGAAAGAACTTCCACTTTGACTATGACCTTGTCTAAATAAGATTGGAGTTAGCAAACTGAAAATTACAAAAAAATCAGCCAAACGAAGAGCTGGTTTTTTGAAAAAAAGAATAAAATTGAAACCCCATTGGTCCACCTAACTAAAAAAAGAAGAGAAAAGACCCAAATCAATAAAATAAGAGATGAAAATGGAAACGTAACAACAGACACCACAGAAATAAAAAGAATCATCAGAAATTACTACAAGGACTTGTATGCCAGCAAACAGGGAAATCTATCAGAAATGGATAGATTCCTGGACACATGCAACCTACCTAAATTGAACCGGGAAGACACAGAAAACCTAAACAGACCCATAACTGAGACAGAAATTGAAACAGTAATAAAGGCCCTCCCAACAAAGAAAAGCCCAGGACTAGATGGATTCACTGCTGAATTCTACCAGACACTTAAAGAAGAACTAACTCCAATTCTTCTCAAACTATTCAGAACAATCAAAAGAGAGGGAATCCTCCCAAATTCTTTCTATGAAGCCAGCATCACCTTAATCCCTAAGCCGGAAAAAGATGCAGCATTGAAAGAGAATTACAGACCAATATCCCTGATGAACATAGATGCAAAAATACTCAATAAAATTCTGGCCAATAGAATGCAACAACACATCAGAAAGATCATCCACCCAGACCAAGTGGGATTTATCCCTGGTATGCAGGGATGGTTCAATGTTCGCAAAACAATCAATGTGATACACCACGTTAACAGACTGCAGAAGAAAAACTATAGGATTATCTCAATAGATGCAGAAAAAGCATTTGATAAAATACAACACCCATTCATGATGAAAACTCTAAGAAAATTGGGTATAGAAAGAACATTCCTCAATACAATCAAAGCAATTTATGAAAAACCCACAGCCAGCATCCTATTGAATGGGGAAAAGTTGGAAGCATTTCCACTGAGATCTGGTACCAGACAGGGATGCCCACTCTCACCACTGCTATTCAATATAGTGCTGGAAGTTTCAGTCAGTGCCATTAAGCAAGAAAAAGAAATTAAACGGATACAAATTGGGAAGGAAGAAGTCAAACTATCCCTCTTTGCAGATGATATGATTCTTTATTTAGGCGATACAAAGAACTCCACTAAGAGACTATAGGAACTCATAGAAGAGTTTGGTAAAGCAGCAAGATATAAAATCGGTGCACAAAAATCAACAGCCTTTGTATACACAGGCAATGCCATGGCTGAGAAAGAACTGCTAAGATCAGTCCCATTCACAATAGCCACAAAAATAATCAAATACCTTGGAATAAACTTAACCGAGGACGTTAAAGATCTCTACGATGAAAATTACAAAAGCTTAAAGAAAGAAATAGAAGAGGATACCAAAAAATGGAAAAATCTTTCATGCTCATGGATTGGAAGAATCAACATCATCAAAATGTCCATTCTCCCAAAAGCAATTTATAGATTCAATGCAATACCAATCAAAATACCAATGACATTCTTCTCAGATCTGGAAAAAATGATGCTGAAATTCATATGGAGAACAGTAGACCTTCAATAGCTAAAGCAATCTTGTACAACAAAAACAAAGCTGGAGGCATCACAATACCAGATTTCAGGACGTACTACAGGGCAGTTGTAAACAAAACAGCATGGTACTTGTACAGAAACAGATGGATAGACCAATGGAACAGAATAGAAACACCAGAAATCAACTAATCATCTACAGCCAACTTATATTTGATCAAGGATCTAAAACCAATCCCTGGAGTAAGGACAGTCTATTCAATAAATGGTGCTGGGAAAACTGGATTTCCACATGCAGAAGCATGAAGCAAGACCCCTTACACCTTACACAAAAATCCACTCAACATGGTTTAAAGATCTAAATCTACGACCCGACACCATCAAATTATTAGAGGACATTGGAGAAATCCTGCAAGATATAGGCACCGGCAAGGACTTCTTGGAAAAGACCCCAGAGGCACAGGCAGTCAAAGCCAAAATTAACAATTTAGAAGTTTCTGTATGGCAAAAGAAACAGTAAGGAAAGTGAAGAGGCAACTGACAGAATGGGAAAAAATATTTGCAAACTATGCAACAGATAAAGGATTAATAACCAGAATCTACAAAGAGATCAAGAGACTCTACAACTACAGAACAAGCAACCCACTTAAGAGATGGGCCAAGGACCTCAATAGACATTTTTCAAAAGAGGAAATCCAAATGGCCAACAGACACATGAAAAAATGTTCAGGATCACTAGCAATCAGGGAAATGCAAATCAAAACCACAACGAGGTTTCACCTCACCCTGGTTAGAATGGCTCACATATAGAAATCTACCAACAACAGATGCTGGCAAAAAAGGGACACTAACTCACTGTTGGTGGGAATGCAAACTGGTAAAGCCACTATGGAGGTCAGTCTGGAGATTCCTCAGAAACCTAAATATAACCCTACCATACAACCCAGCCATCCCACTCCTTGGAATTTACCCAAAGGAAATTAAATTGGTAAACAAAAATGCAGTCTGCACCTTAATGTTTATTGCAGCTCAATTCACAATAGCTAAGACCTAGAATCAACCTAAATGCCCATCAACAGTAGACTAGATAAAGAAATTATAGGACATGTACTCTATAGAATACTATACAGCAGTAAAAAACAATGAAATCCAATCATTTGCAATAAATGCAGGAATCTAGAAAACATCATGCTGAGTGAAATAAGCCAGTCCCAAAGGGACAAATATCATATGTTCTCCCTGATAGGTGACAACTAACCAAGCACCAAAAAGGAAACCTGTTGAAGTGAAATGGACACTATGAGAAACAGTGACTTGATCAGCCCTTGTCCTGACTGTTGATGAACAACTTAATACTTTATCCCTTTTAGTATTTTTTTTTGTTCTACTTAATACTATTGGTTGAACTCTGTAATTAGTACACAATTATTCTTAGTTGTTTAAATTTAACTGAAAACTGATCTCTGTTAAATATAAGAGTGGGAATAAGAGAGGGAGGAGATGTACAATTTGGGACATGCTCAATCTGACTTGCCCCAAATGGTAGAATTAGAAATGTGTCAGAGGATTCCAATTCAATCCCATCATTGTGGTTTGTACCAATGCCATCTCACTAGTCCAAGTGATCAATTTCAGTTCACAATTGATCACACTGATAGGTCTAAGAGTCAAAGGGATCACACAAACAAGACTAGTGTCTGCTAATACTAACTGATAGAATTAAAAAGGAGAGAATGATCCAACGTGGGAAGTGGGATACACAGCAGACTCATAGAATGGTGGATGTCCTAACCAGCAGTCTGGCCTCAGAGTCAGCCCTTAAGGCATTCAGATCTGGCTGAAGAGCCCATGAGAGTATTTCAGGCACGGAAAGCCAAGACACTCTGGCAAAAAAACAAAACAAAACAAAACAAAACCTAAATGAAAGATCTCTGCGAATGAGATCCCAGTGGAAAGAACAGGCCATCAAAGAAGGAGGTACTTGGCTGGTGCCACGGCTCACTTGGCTAATCCTCCGACTGCAGTGCCGGCACTCCAGGTTCTAGTCCCGGTTGGGGCGCCGGATTCTGTCCCAGTTGCTCCTCTTCCAGTCCAGCTCTCTGCTGTGGCCCAGGAGGGCAGTGGAAGATGACCCAGGTCCTTGGGCCCTGCACCCCATGGGAGACCAGGAGAAGCACCTGGCTCCTGACTTTGGATGGGCGCAGTGCACCAGCTGCAACGCGCCTGCTGTAGCGGCCACTTGGGGAGTGAACAAACGGAAAAAGGAAGACCTTTCTCTCTCTCTCTCTCTCTCACTGTCTAACTCTGCCTATAAAAAAAAAAAGGAGGAGGAGGAGGAGGAGGAGGTACCTTTCTCTGAGGGGAGGAGAGAACTGCAACTTTTACTATGACCTTGTCTAAATAAGATTAGAGTTGGTGAACTGAAAACGCTTCCATAGCCTTGGCAACTCATGACAAGAGCCTAGGGTGATTACTGATGCCATAAACAAGGTGTCAATTTGTTAAGTCATCAACAGGAGTCACTGTGCACTTACTCCCCATGTAGGATCTCTGTCCTTAATGTATTGTACTATGTGATTTAACGATATAACTAGTACTCAAACAGTACTTTACACTTTGTGTTTCTGTGTGGGTGCAAACTGTTGAAATCTTTACTTAATATATGCTAAATTGATCTTCTGTATATAAAGATAATTGAAAATGAGTCTTGATGTGAATGGAATGGGAGAGGGAGCAGGAGATGGGAGGGTTGCGGGTGGGAGGGAAGTTATGGGGGGGGGAGCCATTGTAATCCATAAACTGTACTTTGGAAATTTATATTTATTAAATAAAAGTTTTAAAAAAGCCATGAGAATAGGATATAAGTAAACCCAGAACTCACATGTGCTGTCTCCCAACATTGCCCTTTCTTTAGACTCAGTAAGTAGAAAGCTACATATTCTTATTGTTAAAGACTGTTTGAGCAAAGTTTCCTAATACTTGTAGCCTAAAACCTGATGAATCTATTATTTGGAGAAATTGCTCATCCTTTCTGAGCCTCAGTCCCCTCACCTGAAATAATTTCTCCAACCTTTTATTTTGATGTTTAAATTATATGTTTTGTGTAAAACACATTGTCAGAAGACAACACATCATTACTGGATTAAAGATGATAGTCCTTTGCCCAATTTGTAATCTAGCCTCATGGTGATTAGCTCAGCTAATGTGGACTCTATTTCATATTCTCTGAGGAAATCAACTCCTTTACCTCAGCTGAAGATCTTGATATTGAGTAAGTCTTCATTCCACAGATTGCTTGATGGTATAGTATGATTAGGAAAGTAGGTCTGGAATTACATGGTGTCAATTCAAATAATAGCTACCCACTAAGAAAATCTTGGCTAAATTGCTTAATTTCTTGAATCCTTAGCATGTCCATGTATGTTGTATATACGAGAGCACTTCAAAATACTTGTGGAAAAATTAAAGTAAAAGGTAACTTTATTTTGATGCAAAAATGTTTGCATAGTTTTTCCATTATATGAATTTTCCACAAACTTTTTGAAGATCTTTTGTATACACTTGTATATAGCAGGACTTTCTTCAAGGTTGTTTTTACATTCAAGTGAAATGATCAATATTAAGGTTTTAACCCACTGACATAATTCATACTAGAAAATTGCTGTTATTATTTGCTTACAGTAGTATAATTTTTAAAAGATTTATTTATTCAAAAGACCTAGACACAGAAATACATACATATATAGATCCATATATCTATATTTATACACATATAGATATAGAGAGAAGGAGAGAAAGAAAGAGCGAGAGAGAGAGGGAGAGAGAAAGAGAGAGAGAGAGAATGAATGAGATCTTCCATCTACTGGTTTACTCCCCAAATGGCCAGGGCTGGGCCAGGCTGAAGCCAGGAGCCAGGAGCTTCTTCCAGATCTCTCATATGGGTGCAAGGGCACAAATAACTTGGGCCATCTTCCACTGCTTTCCCAGGCACATTAGTAGGGAGGTGGATTGGAAGTGGAGCAGCCCATATGAGATATCAACACTGTAAGCCAAGACCCAACCTTCTTTTTTTTTTTTTTACTTTTTGACAGGCAGAGTGGACAGTGAGAGAGAGAGACAGAGAAAAAGGTCTTCCTTTGCCGTTGGTTCACCCTCCAATGGCTGCCGCGGTAGGCGCGCTGTGGCCGGCGCACCGCGCTGATCCAATGGCAGGAGCCAGGTGCTTCTCCTGAAGACCCAACCTTCTATGCCACAGCACCAGCCCCCAGAAGTATAATTTGTTGATCTGTCTTACATCTGTGTTTATTTGGCACCTAAAGTCTTCCTGTAACTTTTCCAAAAAGTTCTGTAAAATATATTGATTTTAAAATACACTTGAGCTTTATTTTCTCACTCTTTAGTTTTATCATATATAATTTTTATTTCTATTTCCCTAAGTTTCTAATTTTTATGTTTGAGATATATAAATCCACTAGTTTATGTAAATCTCAAATGCCTAAAAGGTATCTATTTTGTTGAGTTCAGAACAATCTAGAGTCAATGGCTGACTGATCAAACTTTAGATATACCACACATACCCTTTGCACATGACTCCTTCGACTCCTGTGGGTGACCAAAAGGTAAGTGGGGACTGAAAAGATGTCAATGTTATTACTGAACCAGATGTTGTGCCCCTAAAATCTACTTCTACTGAGTTAAACTTCACTTTCAAAAGCTTCCATGAGTTAGAAGAGTCAAAGACACGAACTGACACTACTTTAGAGTCTTGGTTTTTTTTCTTTTCTTTTTCTTTTCCCTCCTAACTCCAGGCTTTCTGTCAGTTTAGTTAATTGTGACTCAAGAGACAGATCTTTTAATCTTTGCTTGCTTTTATCTTATAAAGAAGAGGTTCTCAAGAATCAAGTAGACTACTTGGATCCTTAGGACTGTGAGGACTGTGAGTTATCACCCAATGCAATCCCCTTATCTGAGTTAAAAGAAACACTGTGCTCCCAAGGGGCTAATGATTATAAAGCTGGTTAGAGTTAGAATACCAACATAGACTCAGTCAGGACACTCTAGCCAGTGATTCTCATGTTTACTTGATGAACTGTGTTAGCTAAATTGCTAAAGAAATTCTTTTTTAATGCTGTCCACAGTTAGAAGCTGATCCAAATGCATTTCTATTGCCCCATTTAATCTTTGAAAGTACCCTGGGAAAGGTTCAGAGAAGTTTAGCACCTTGCCAAAAGTCAAAATGGATTCTAAGCGGTAAAACTTGGACTTTTAAGTAATATTACCCACTGTCAAAAACAGGGTTCCTAAAGGACAAAGGTTTTTGCTCAGTCCACTTTTGGAGACTGGGCTAGGTCAAATCTAAGATGCACATGAGAGGCTTGAAGGACTCTTCAGGGAAAGGGGGCAGAAGTCACCGTGCATCATGTACTAGTCTGAGGATGCTCTTTGGCCGGATACTTCAACCTCCTCTTCTTATGCAGCTGCAGGCTATATCTGTCCTTGAAGGCAAATATTTTTGCCACCTTTTTAATATGGATTGTTCTATCAGATTATATGAAACATGAATATTATGTCCTTTAAGGGAAAATATATGTCCTTGAACTAATATTTTTCTCCTAGTACTAACCCCTAAGAAAAGAAACACGCTGTGATTGTGTGAGTATGAAAGCACCTGTAAAACTAATAACATTTGACTATTGTTCTGACAGTAGTCCCTGCCCATCTTTTGTCTCGCAGTTCCAAACCTCACTGGAAAACAGCACACCACTTTTGCTTCAATTCATGCATATGCTTGCACATTCTTGGCAAAAATCTCTTCAGGGGCCAACGCTGTGGCACAGTGGGTTAAAGCCCTGGCCTGAAGCACCAGCATCCCATACGGGTGCCGGTTGGAGACCTGGCTGCTCCACTTCAGATCCAGCTCTCTGCCATGGCCTGGGAAAGCAGTAGAGGATGGCCCAAGTCCTTGGGCCCCTGCACCCACATGGGAGACCCAGAAGAAGCTCCTGGCTCCCGGCTTTGAATCGGCGCAGCTCCAGCCGTTGAGGCCATCTGGGGAGTGAACCAGTGGATGGAAGACCTCTCTCTCTGTCTCTACCTCTCTCTGTAACTGTTTTCCAAATAAATAAAATAAATCTTTTAAAAAAATCTGTCTTTAACCAAAGCATACTCAGCCAATGGAAATATTTGTTATGAACAACAGAATGTTAAAAACACCTTCCTAAGGAATTGGCGCCTTTTGTCCGTTGCTCCTGAAAGGGTAATTTTCACACCAGAAGTACCAGCATCTCTGTAGAGTCTTTCAACAATGCAGAAAATTGGACTCTATCCCAGACTTCTAGAAACAGGACCTGTAGTTTCACAAGATCCTCAAGTGATTTTTGTGCCCCTTAAAGTTGAGAAACCCCAGTTTAACCTGGCTGAAGCTACAAAATCCTGACTTCTGATGAACAGATAGTATTGTTACCAAATTTCTCCTTGACATGATGAAATTTCCAAAGAATTACATCCCAACTACACCCTCAAGAAGTTACAGAGGAGAAATCTTTCAGATAAATATAAGATTAATACAAGACAATGCATCTTGCTAAAGGCAAAAACATGAAATTAATTTGAAAGCCTCTTAAAAAAAACAAAGAATGTAGAGGAAATTTTTCCACATTCCAAAGCATTAAGTCAATAAATATTTATTGGAAAAATTGAAAATACGAGGTAAAGAATTTTGTTGTTGAATAGTCATATCTGGCATACTAAATAGTTTAATTTCTTACCATATGATTGGATTGCCACTGTTCATAGTAAGAAACTGAGGTAAAGATGTTAAATTGTCCAAAGCCATGAAGACCTGACCTGAGATCTGAATCCACGTTTGTCTGACTCCAAAGCTCTGTATGTCATATATGACTCAGATGTACTGTGCTAGGTGCTACTGGAATCCAAAAGAAAAAGAACTTCACAATTCTAAGGTGTGTGTGTGTTTTTCTACAGATTAACATTGCAGAAATTGGGAGGCTTCTTAACATTAATGTCAAAAGAAAAAGCCAAGATACCAAGAAAGTTCAATGTAGAATGGAAAATATTTACCAAAAAATATTATCTGATCAGCCTGATATGTCTAGAAAAGGATGAATTTTACTTATACTTCATATCACACACAGAAATTGATTTGAGATAGATAATAGACTTAAATAAAAAAGCTAAAGGTATAAATGTGGAAAAACATATTTGTAAATTCAGGATAGGAAGTATTTCTTAAAGAAGATATATGGGGGCCAGCACTGTTGAATAGTGGGTTAAGCCACCACCTGCAACACTTAGACTGAAAGTGAAAGGATGGAAAAATATATTCAATGCAAATGGAAATCAAAAAGGAGCAGCAATAGTTATCCTAATATCAGACAAAATAGACTTTAAGATAAAAATTGGTAAAAGAGACAAAGAAAGGCAATATGCAACAACTAAGGGATCAATTCAAGGAAGATATGACTATAGTAAATGTATATACACCCAATGACAGAGTACCCAGTTATTTTAAACAAATGTTAACAGATCTAAATGGAGACATATACTCCCATACAATAATAATGGGGGATTTCAACACTACCCTTTCATCAATGGACAGATCAACCAGACAGAAAATCAACAAAGAAACAACAGAGCTAACCTACACTATGGGCTAAATGTATCCAGTTGATATCTACAGAGCATTTCATCTCACAGTTGCAGAATACACATTCTTTCCATTAGTGCATGGAACTTTCTCTAGGATAGACCATATACTTTACCATAAAGCAAGTCTCAGGAAATAAATTAAAAAAAAAAAAAAAAAAAAACCAAAACCTGAGTTCATACTATGTATCTTTTCTGACCACAAGGGAATGAAAGTGGAAATTAACAGCATAGGAAACTAGCCTCTCTCTCTTTCTCTCTCTCTCTCTGGCTCTACCTCTCTCTGTAACTCTTTCAAATACATAAAATAAATTTAAAAGCGGGGGGAGGGGGGAGTTGGCACTGTGGCACAGTGGGTTAAAGCCGCAGCCTACAGTGCTAGCATTTCATATGGGTCCTGGTTCGAGACCCGGCTGCTCTACTTCCGATCCAGCTTTTCTGCTATGGCCTGGGAAAGCAGTAGAAGATAGTCCAAGTCCTTGGGCCCCTGCACCTGCATGGGAGATCTGGAAGATACTCCTGGCTCCTAGCTTTGGATCAGCTCAGCTCTGGCCATTGTGGTCATTTGGAGAATGAACCAGCAGAATGGAAGACCTCTCTCTCTCTCTCTCTGCCTCTACCTCTCTCTGTAACTCTTTCAAATAAATAGAATAAATTTTTTAAAAAAGAAACAAAAAATGTAGAATATAGAGATTGCATAACATTCCCCTTAATGAACATAAAATAAATTAAAAGGAAAATAAAAAAGTACATAAAAATGAATGAAAATGACAATACAACATATGAAAACTTATAGAATATAGCAAAACCAGTATTAAAAATAAAATGTATAGTAATTAGTGCCTACATCAAGAAATTAGAAAGGTATCAAATAAGTGATCTAACAATGGATCTCAAGGATCTAGAAATACAAGAAAAAGCCAAACCAAAATCACTAGGAGGAAAGAAATAATAAAAATTAGAGAAGAGGGGCCTGTGCTATGGTGTAGTGATTAAAGCCGCTGCCTGCAGTGCTGGTATTCCATATAGGCGCCAGTTCAAGTCCTGGCTGCTCCACTTCTGATACAACTCTTTGAGATAATCTGGGAAAGCAGTAGAAGATGGTGTAAGTCTTGGGACCCTGCCCCCACATGGGAGACCCAGAAGAAGCTCCTGGCTCGTGGCTTCAGATGGGCGCAGCTCCAGCCCTTGGGGCTCTCTGGGGAGTGAACTAGCAGACAGAAAACCTCTCTCTCTCTCTCCCTCTGCCTCTGCCTCTCTGTAACTCTGCCTTTCAAATAAATAATTAAATATTAAAAAAAAAATTAGAGGCCGGCGCTGTGGCTCAATAGGCTAATCCTCGCCTGTGGCGGTGGCACACCAGGTTTTAGTCCCGGTTGGGGTGCCAGATTCTGTCCCGGTTGCCCCTCTTCCAGGCCAGCTCTCTGCTATGGCCTGGGAGTGCAGTGGAGGATGGCCCAGGTCCTTAGGCCCTGCACCCGCATGGGAGGCCAGGAGAGGCACCTGGCTCCTGGCTTCGGATCAGCATAATGCGCCGGCTGCGGTTGCCATTGGAGGGTGAACCAATGGCAAAAGGAAGACCTTTCTCTCTCTCTCTCTCTCTCTCTCTCTCTCTCTCTGTCCACTCTGCCTGTCAAAAAAAAAAATTAGAGGAGAAATAAACAAAAATTAAAATAAAAAAAAACCAAAAAAGTGAAATGAACAGCTGTTTTTTTTTTTTTTTTTGGAGGGGGGGAATTGACAAACCATTGGGCGAACTAACCAAAAAGGGGGGAGGGAGAGGCTCAAATGATCAAAATCAGTGGTAAAAAGATGATGCAATTGATATCACAGAAATAAAAAAATTATCAAGAATTATTACAGAGTTATATGCCAACAAATCAGAAAATCTAGAAGAAATGGATAGATTTCTGGACACATATAATTTACCACAATTGAGGCACAAAGACATAGAACACTTTAATAGATCAATAACCAAAATGGAGAATGAATGAGTAATAAAGATCCTCCCAACAAAGAAAACTCAGGATCAGATGGCTTCACTGCCGAATTCTACCAGATTTTTAAAGTAAAACTAATTCTAGTTCTTCTTAAACTATTCAAAACTATTGAAAAGAGGGAATCCTTCCAAACTCCTTCTATGAGCCAGCATCATTGTAATTCCAAAGCCAGGAAAAAGAGATAAGATAAAAGAAATAAAAATAAATACAGATTGATATCCCTGATAAACACAGATGCAAAAATCCTCAACAAAATATTAGCTAATCAAATCCAAGCACACATCAAGAAAATCATACACCTGGACCAAGTAGGATTTATCCCAGGGATGCAGGGATGGTTCAACATATGCAAATCAATAAACATGATATGTCACATTAAGAAATTGAAAAATATAACCATATGATGATCTCAGTAGATGCAGAAGAAGCATTTGACAAAATATGACATCATTTCATGATAAAAACCATAAACAAATTGGGTATAGAAAGAGCATACCACATATACTGTGGCGTAGCAAGTTAAATGGCTGCCTGTGAGTCCTGGCTGCTACACTTCTGATCCAGTTCCCTGCTGATGTACCTGTGAAAGCAGTGGAGGGTGGCTTGAGTGCTTGGGCCCCAGCATCTATGTGGGAGACCTAAAAGAAGCTACTGACTTCTGGCTTCAGCCTGGCCCAGCCCTGGATATTGCAGCCATTTGGGGAGTAACCCAGAGAATGGAAGATCTTTCTCCCTCTGTCTCTCTCCCTCTCTCTGTAACTCTGCCTTTGAAATAAAAAAAAATATATATTTTTTTAAAGAAGGAACATATCTCAACACAGTAAAGGCAACATATGACAAACCCACAGCCAGCATCATATTGAATGGGGAAAAGCTGAAAGCATTTCCATAAAGACGTGGAACCAAACAAGGATGCCCACTCTCACCATTACTCTTTTTTTTTAAAAAAAGATTTGTTTATTTATTTGAAAGTCAGAGTTACACAGAGAGAGGTCTTCCATCTGCTGGTTCATTCCCCAATTGGCTGCACTGGCCAGAGCTGCGCTGATCTGAAGCCAGGAGCCAGGAGCTTCTTCCAGGTCTCCCAAATGGGTGCAGAGGCCCAAGGACATGGACCATCTTCTACTGCTTTCCCAGGCCATAGCAGAGAGCTGGATTGGAAGTGAGGCAGCTGGGACTTGAACTGGCACCCATATGAGATGCCAGCATTGCAGGCAGCAGCTTTACCCACCACGCCACAGCACCAGCCCCTCACCATTACTATCCAATATAGTTCTGGAAGTTTTAGTCATAGCCATAAGGAAAAAAAATCAAAGGGATACAAATTAGAAAGGATAAAGTCAATTATCCCTGTTTACAGTGACACGATCCTATATATAGGGGAACTAAAAGACTCCACTAAGAGACTATTTTAATTCATAAGAGAGTTCAACAAAATTAAAATATATAAAAAAAACACACAAAAGTCAATAGCATGGGGCCAATGCTGTGGCATAGTAGGCTAAGCCTCTGCCTGCAGTGCCAGCATCCCATATGGGTTCTGGTTTGTGTCCTGGCTGCTCCTCGTTTGATCTAGCTCTCTGCTTATGGCATGGGAAAGCAGTGGAAGAATGCTCAACTGCTTGGGGCCCTGCATCCATGTGGGAGACCCAGAAGAAACTCCTGGATCATGGCTTAGGACTGGCCCAACTCCAGCCATTGAGGCCATTTGGGGATTGAATCAGTACTTGGGTCCCTTCACTCACATGGGATACCTGAATGGAGTTCCTGGCCTCTGGTTTCAGTTTGACACAGTCCTAGCCATTGTAGCCATGTGGGGAGTGAAACAGCAGGTGGACAATTTCTGTCTATCAGTCTGTCTGTCTGTCTCTCTCTCTTCCTTCCTTTCAAGTAAATAAATATTTTATTTTTAAGAAAATAACTGTGTTTATGAGATATATGAAATCTATTCTCTTTTTTATTAATTTTAAAAAACATGGAGATATCTTAAAAAATTAAAATTAGAATTACTATACTATCTAATACTCCCACTTATGGGTATGTATCTAAAAGAAAAGTACAGTCTCAAAAATATATTTATGGCTGGTGCCGCTCACTAGGCTAATCCTCCACCTGTGGTGTAGGCACCCCGGGTTCTAGTCCTGGTTGGAGCACTAGATTCTGTCCCGGTTGCTCCTCTTCCAGTCCAGCTCTCTGCTGTGGCCCCGGAGGTCAGTGGAGGATGGCCCAAGAGCTTGGGCCCTGAACCCACATGAGAGACCAGAAGGAAGCACCTGGCTCCTGGTTTCAGATTGGCACAGCGCGCAGGTCGTAGCAGCCATTTGGGGGGTGAACCAACAGAAGGAAGACCTTTCTCTCTGTCTCTCTCTCTCACTGTCTAACTCTGCCTGTCAATACATACATATATATATATATATATACATATATATTTGCATATCTGTGTTCATAGCAGTAGTATCACAACAGACAAGAAATAGAGCAGCCCAAATGCCAATTGACAGATGAATGGATGAATAAAATGTGATACACACACACACACACACATATACACAATGGAATATTATTTGGCCTTAAAAAGGAAGAAATTCTGTCACATGTTACAAAACGGATGAATCTTGAGAACATTATATTTAGTGAGACAACCAGTAAAAAATACTGTATGATTATAGTTACTTGAGGTATACAGAGTAGTCAAATTCATAAAGACAAAATAGAATGGTGGTTATCAGGGGCTGGAGGGAGGTAGATGAGGAAGATTGCTACTAACAGGAATAGAGTTTCAGATTTAAAAGGTGAAAAAATTCTGCTGACTATAAATATACTTAACACCACTTAACTGTACATTTAAAAATGGTAAATGGTATAATGGTTCCTATAGAATTTCCATTATGGTTTTTTTTTTAAAGATTTATTTTACTTATTTGAAAGACAGAGTTACAGAAAGAGGTAGAGACAGAGAAAGAGAGAGGTCTTCCATCTGCTGGTTCACTCCCCAAATGGCTGCAATGGCTGGAGCTGAGCCAACCCAAAGCTAGGAGCTAGGAGCTTCTTCTGGGTCTCCCATGTGAGTGCAGGGGTCCAAAGACTTGGGCCATCCTCCACTGCTTTCCTATGCTCATTAGCAGGGAGCTGGATCAGAAGTTGAGCAGCTAGGACTTGAACCAGAGCCCCAGTGGGATGCCGGCACTGCAGACCAGGGCTTTAACCTGTTGCTCCACAGCATCAGCCTCCATTATGTGTGTGGTTTTTTTTTTAAACCATAATAATTTTTTATTGTGACATGGAAAATGCTGAACATAAAGGAAAAAACTGATTAATTATACTTCATAAAAATTTAAAAATCCATCTATCAAGATACTGAAAAGAAAATATAAAGACAAATCATATACCAGAAGAAACTATTCACAGTATGTCTATCAGTATTGGGAGCTGCAATAATACCTCCGTTTTCTCCTTCCACAACTACCAGAAGTTTTGGTTGCTAGAAGCTTAACAGTTGAGTCTAACACTAGACATTGCACTTGGCCCAAAGGAGCTACCACCAAATGAATGTCTCAGTCCTACAGGGTCTTAGAGATACAAATGTGGACGTCACTACCATCACTGTTCTTAGTTCTATGAAATCTCTTAGAAATAGACATTTAGAAAGAAGATGTTCACAACAGAGTTTTTGAAGAAATTCAGTATTTAATGTTTGAGTAGAAGGGGAAGATGAGGAGAAGCTAGGTGGGAAGAGTAAAAAAGTAAAGAGATCCAGAGAGTTAAGAGGAAAACTAGGATTATGTGGAAAAAAGGAAATCAACAGAAGCAGATGCAACATCAGGAAAAAAAAGGCAGCTTGTCAGGTATTGCTGAAATATTATGTAAGAGAAAGACTGAACAGTGTTTATCAAATTTAGCAACATAGAAGGCACTCCAGTTATGAGGAAAGAGAAATTTGGTTACAAAATGAGGACAGAAGCCACATTTGAATGCCAAAGAGGGGGTAATGAAGTAAATACAAGTGTAACAATCCTGAAAATTTTTGAATGGGAAAGAGTAGAGAGAACAATGTATCTAGCTACCTGCATAGAATGGCAAAATGCTTACAAACTCAATTAATTTTGAGTAACTAATACACTCACTTAATTCAAAGGTGTAAAAAAATATACATTGAGAAGTTTTACCTTTGTATATTTCCATCTAGTTCTCCTTAATCCATATTCTTCTCCCACTCCCTTATGTAACCAATATTTCTTAGGGCTTTTGTTTTTTAGTTCTTCTGCTATTTCAGTAGGCAAATCTTAGCCAATATTAAAATTCATATTCTTCCCCTTTCTCTTTCATTCATTCAGCGTACTTGCTTTTCTATTTCCTTTATGACAGATCCAGAACATCTTTCTATAGAGGAGGGACACTTAAGGCTGTTTGTTTCCAACCGTTAGCTACTATAAACAATGTGCCATTGAATGGTCTTGTACAGATGAAAATTTATAACTGGATAGGTACTTTTTAGGCAAAAATTCCAGAAGTGAGATTTCTTTTTCAAAGGATAATGTGTCATTAATTTTGATGGATCTTGCCAAATTATATTCCACAGAGTTTGCACCATTTTGTTTTCCCAGGCAGTGTGCGACAGTGCTTGTTTCCCTTAACCTCAGCAACAGAAAATGCTATAGCCCCTTTGAATTTTTTTGCAACCTGATGAGTGAAGATTGGTATTTTCAATATAGTTTCATTTTGCATCTATCTGATAAAAGAAGTTGAGCCTGCTTTTGTGGGTTTAAAGGCAATTTGTATTTCCTTTACAGTGAACCTTGTTTCCCAGTCTTATTGTTTATGTCTCAGTCCATTTTCCCTTTGAGTTGTTGACCTCTTTCTTTTCAATTTCTAGGAACCCTTTATATTATTTTTCAGGTTTTTTTTTTTTTGTCTCTTGACTTTGCTTAAGATGTTTTTATGGTTTTGTCTTACTTTGCTTTTGTTTTGTCCAAGTTATTTTTATTTTAACTAACTGTATCAGTTTTTTTTTAACAAGGCTTCTATATATTGAATCATCGCTGAAAAAAACTTTCAGACTCCCAAATTATGAAAGAATTTCCCATATTTTCTTATAGTACTTTACTTCTCTTTCCTTAAATCTAACTTGTTGATCCACTTGAAGTATTTTGCATTGTTTACTGTGTGAAGTATGGATACAGCTTTATTATTTTCTATAATAAATGTCTCAGTTCTTTTTACTAAGAATCATACTTGAGGCCAGTGCTGAGGCTTAGCTGGTAAAGCTGCTTCCTGCAGTGCCAGCATCCCATATAGGCACAGGTTCGTGTCCTGGCTGCTCTATTTCCAATCCAGCTCTCTGATAATATGCCTGGGGAAGCAATGGATGGCCCTAGTCCTTGGGCCCCTTCACCCACATGGGAGAACCAGATGAAGTTCCTGGCTCCTGGTTTCAGACTGGCCCAGCCCTGGCTGTTGCAGCCATTTGGGAGTGAACCAGTGGATGAAGATCTCTCTCTGCCTCTCCTTCTCTGTAACTTTGACTTTCAAATAAATCTTTTACAAAAAAGAATCATACTTTTGTCACATTGATTTGAGATGAAAGAAGAAGGAATCTTTTAAATGTGAGGGACTTGAGAATATTTAAAGGCTGATGAGGAAATCCTAAGGGAGAGGTAGCTTTTGATCATATAAGGGAGAGGACAATTGAACAGGCTTACTAAGAATAGACAGGCAATGAAATCAAAAGAAGAACGTAGGATTAGCTATGAGTCAAATGAAATATAACTGTTAACATTATAACAAACATGACAGAGGGAACAATTGGGTCCACATCCAACTGTGGTAGAGAATTGTAGGAATATCAGTTTATTTTCTTCTACTTTCACAATAAAGTAAGCGTCAATTTCATCAGCTGAGATGTGGTAAGGGGGCAAGAGCAGGAAGACAGGAGGATGGAGATGGAGAGGGAAGTTTGATGTAGTTACTATAAATAGTTTAAATACAAGAGGATTGAGCGACCCTATAAGAGTCCTAGGAAGTACTGAAGGCTCAGCTAAATTTAGTGACTGTAATTTTGTATTGATAGCTGTAGGCTTAGTTATGTGATTTTTCTCAGCTATTCTCAGAAGCCCATGGGCAGGCATGGTGAAAGCAGGGAGGACTCTGTCTGTCCATCCAGGAACTCAAGTCGTTTGTAAAGAATGAGTCAGAAGGATAAGGGGGCAAAGGAATATAGATTACTACGAGAATGAGAGAAATGACTAGTTCAAAGTCGTATTGAAATGAAATGAAGACAAGGAAGTATGTGTGTCAATAGATCAGAAGGTAGTCTGGAAAAAAGTATATGGGGAACAGAGAAGAAAAGAAGCAGGAGCTGGTGTTTGGTGGAGTGGTTAAGACATTACTTGGGACACACGCATCCCATACTGGAGTGCATGGATTCAAGTCCTGGCTCCACTCTGAATCCCAGCTTCCTGTTAAGGTATACCCAGGGAGGCAGCAGGTGCTGGTTCAATTCTTGAGTTCTTACCACTCACATAGGAGACTCAGATTAAGTTCTGGGGTCTGGATTTCAGACTGGCCTAATGTTGGCTGTTTCAGGCATTTGGGAAAAGGACCAGCAGATGGAAGATCTCTGTCTGTCTCTGCCCCTCTCTTATTCAGCCTTTCAAATAAGTAAAGATAAATAATAAAAACATTTTAAAACAGAAAAGAAGCAGACATACTGGGTGATGGTGGTTGATAATGGGTTGACCTGTCTGATTTAGTGATTTTACAGGCAGAACAGCTTAGATGAATACAAGGTCTGGGATGTGACCTTGTGAATGAATGTATGGTGAGAAGGGTGAAGAAAAAAAAAAGAGTAAGATACTAAGAGCAAGGCTGTAGGGAAATTACTCCTCTGCAGATATTAACATTATCCATGTTGATGGCTAGAGTAAAGGTGGAGAGGAGGGCTCATGAGCTGGCTACCTGCGTCTCCAAAAAATGACGATTAATGTCCAGGGTGTCAACAAATGACAGACCCAAGGAAGAACACAAGGCGATACAGGCAAATGGCACGAGCTGTGCAAACACAGAGATTCACACCAGCACTGGAAGAGTGAAAAGGCAGCATCAAGGGATAGACAGGAAAGAAGTTTCAGACCTCACCTCTGGCCTCTGGAGTGCACCGGATTGTGACAGAGTAAACCGCCTTCACCTGAGGAGCTGTAGAGCAATGTCCTCAGGGAATACCCTCTATTACCTTTACAATTTTAATAAATATAGAGCTATCAGATTTACACCATCATTTATAAACACAAAGGCTTTTCTTTCCACTTCCTAGGACACCCAGATATGAGAATAATCTTATAGGAGTGTATTCTAAATGTCAGTACCCCCTACAATGCTAGTTTCATCTTCAGGTTAAGACCTGTGATATCTCAAATGTCCTTCAGACTCCACATTGGAGCACAGATATGCATGACTGCTTTCCAATGAGTCTGAGTGGGACAGAGGAGGAAGAAATCAGATGTTTCAGGGAGAAGGTCAAAGGGAGCCTGAGGGCCAGTGCCGCAGCTCAATAGGCTAATCCTCCACCTGTGGCGCTGGCACACCGGGTTCTAGTCCCGGTCGGGGCGCCGGATTCCATCCTGGTTGCCCCTCTTCCTGTCCAGCTCTCTGCTATGGCCTGGGAGTGCAGTGCAGGATGGCCCAAGTGCTTGGGCCCTGCAACCACATGAGAGACCAGGAGAGCACCTGGCTCCTGGCTTTGGATCAGCACAGTGCGCTGGCCACAGCGGCCATTGGAGGGTGAACCAACAGCAAAAGGAAGACCTTTCTCTCTGTCTCTCTCTTTCTGTCTAACTCTGCCTGTAAAAAAAAAAAAAAAAAAAAAAAAAAAAAAAAAAAAAAAAAAAGGGAGCCTGAGTACACTTAAGCTAATATTTTTAAAAGGTGCTCACCGTGTGTCAGGCCCTGTATTAAGCATTTCCTGTGTAAAAACTCATAACCTCACAATCACTCCTAATTTTCAAATGAGGAAACTGAAGTGCAGAGATGTTACACTAACTTGCCCTCATTGACTTACACAATTAGTAAACATCAGAGCGGTCTTGTCCTCAGAGGTCATGCTCTTAATTGCCCTGTCATGCTGCTTCTTGCCTAACCACAGTCAGCACTAGCCCTGGGACTCCTTAAGTGTGATAGAGGTTCTAGGGGGCTCCAGTTTTGGGGTCTTCCCACAATCCCTCAAATGTAAAAGAATGTTAAATAGGTTATTCTTGGATGGTGCAAAGAATTAAATTGGAGGGTGTGTGAGGGGTGGGGTGGGGGAGAACAGAATCTGACTTTTTATATCACAAAAAAACAAAATGGGCCAAAAGTAAGCAGTGTTCAATAAGGTGGGAAGAGTCTTCCAGGTGAAACCAAAGAGTGGAATCAGCCTTTCAGACGGCTCTTTTGTTCTTGATCATTGTCGTGATTCTGTCTGGGTCCTTGAGAGTGGTAGTCATTCTGTAGTAATTCTGTGAGATGAGCTTCAAGTCTGAGGTCTTGAAATCTAGTGGCTTGGGGAGACTGGGGTAGACAGAGCCAATGCCCTACTTCCTCCTTATCAGTCTGCTCGTAATCAACTTTACAGACCTCATAGATCCACTTAATTCTTGGGATCTTTTCAGGAACCCAGTCCAGCTTGTTCACTGAGATAATTCAAATAACTGCAGAGACTGCTAAAATCACAGTAAACCTTTTTGTTTGTTTTTTTTAACCAGTTGCTCAAGAAAGCAAGTGACAAAAGTACATTTTATTGGAGGCTATCACTTTTTCCTCCAACAAAAACTGGGTGCATCTGTATCAAAAATCCAGATGGCATATGCAACCAGCAGGGGCTATTGCCAGGGAGTTATTATAGCTGTTTCTAATTCACATTGCTTTCCTATAATTTTCTTCTTTTTGACAACAAATTAAGTTTGGCCTGAAGATGCCTCCATACATATTTTGAGTTTGGCCTTAAGGTTTCTCTGCACATAATCAACTGTAAGCTAACTTCATTCCCCAATTGATTCAACCAATCAATTGCCATGAAGTCCTGCAGATATTTTTTTTGAAAGAATTTTCAAATCAGGGACGGCGCCATGGCACAATAGGTTAATCTTTCACCTGCATCGCCAGCATCCCATATGGGCGCTGGTTCTAGTCCCGGCTGCTCCTCTTCCAATCCAGCTCTCTGCTGTGGCCTGGGAAAGCAGTAGAAGATGGCCCAAATCTTTGGGCCCCTGCACCCGCATGGGAGACTGGGAAAAAACACCTGGCTCCTGGCTTTGGATTGGTAAAGCTCTGGCCGTTTGCGGCCATTTGGAGAGTGAACCAGAGGAAGGAAGACCTTTCTCTCTGTCTCTCTCTCTCTCACTATCTACTCTGCCTGTCAAAAAAAAAAAAAAAAAAAAAACCCTAGAAGGCAAGGTAGGCCCTAAAAGTTGGGCCAGATAAAACAAACTGTTTATCAATTCTGAGGGCCATTTTCAGGTAGTATCAGGAAGAACTAAGATAATCATTACCCTAGGGTTGTATTTCTATAGCTCTCCACCACATATCAGTGATGATGTATGCTACTAATATTCTTCGTTCAACCTCACCTCTGTATGTTTATGTATTTGGTTAGTCTGGGTTCCTGGTACTAGTTTAGTATTATTTCATTGGTGATATGTGTTTCAGTGCCACAATCAAAGCAGGAATGTAGTCAAGCATACCTCTTGGTTTGTTCCCATGAAAACCAAAAGGTAAGTAGGCACAATGAGCCATAAATCTTAACTCACAACAATGTTCACCAAGTCATTACGATAGTGTCTGAAACCAGGGTTGAGAAAGAACCCTCCAGAACCAAAGGAGACAGAAATCAACAGAAAAATTCTGAGTATGAATTTTTCTTAGTTTTTTCACGTTCTCTGCTACGTGTAAAGCAACTCAATTCTTTACACTGAGCCTCATCTAAACTTTCCTTGTCCTTGACTTTTTTTTTTTGCCAGAGTGTCTTGGCTTTCCATGCCTGAAATACTCTCATGGGTCTTCAGCCAGATCCGAATGCCTTAAGGGCTGATTCTGTGGCCAGAGTGTTGTTTAGGACATCTGCCATTCTATGAGTCTGCTGTGTATCCCGCTTCCCATGTTGGATTGTTCTCTCCTTTTTAATTCTATCAGTTAGTATCAGCAGACACTAGTCCTGTTTATGTGCTCCCTTTCACTCTTAGTCCTATCAGTGTGATCAGTTGTGAACTGAAATTGATCACTTGGACTAGTGTGATGGCATTGATACATGCCACCTTGATGGGATTGAATTGGAATCCCCTGGCACGTTTCTAATGCTACCATTTGGGGCAAGTCAGATTGAGCATGTCCCAAATTGTACATCTCCTCCCTCTCTT
Organism: Lepus europaeus; assembly: GCF_033115175.1. Lineage (NCBI taxonomy): Eukaryota > Metazoa > Chordata > Mammalia > Lagomorpha > Leporidae > Lepus > Lepus europaeus. The sequence goes on along the minus strand of NC_084833.1, from coordinate 51,638,753 downwards.
ATTCCCACTCTTATATTTAACAGAGATCACTTTTCAGTTAAATTAAACACCTAAGAATAATTGTGTGTTAATTAAAGAGGTCAACCAATTGTATTAAGTAGAACAAAAAAAATACTAAAAGGGATAAAATATTAAGTTGTTCATTAACAGTCAAGACAAGGGCTGATCAAGTCACTGTTTCTCATGCTTTTTAAATCTTATGATATTTTGACCCTTAGGGAGTCAAGGTAGCCCAGAAGAGACTATCCCTCCCAGGACTATCTAATTCCTAAAGATAATAAACACTGGCCTAAAAACACACTTTTCACACACAAAACAAACAATTCCAAGTCCATATCTCCCAGCCACCTAACTTACTTAGATAGCAGGCCAATATTTCTGTTGCCATAAATCCTCTGGAGTCTGGTAGTAGACAATTACAAATCACACCTGTAACCAAAGCCCAGCAGCATTATCCAAACTAGACAGTGCTAACGTGTTTCCCCTGCCCTGCCTTACCTTCCCCTTGGAAAACACAGTGAAGACTCTGGGCCAGACTTTCCCCTCACTCTTTTCCATCTCCTGACACTGCTGTTTTCCCATGAGGTCCTGCATGGTGTAGCATGCCTCCTCCTTTAGGAAAATGTAATTAAAATCTTCTTTCAATAGCATTATCCTCTCCTTGTCATTCAATCACTTTCATAAATTAAAATCCCACAAGTACAACTGAGACAGCTAAAGGACCATTCTAAACAGTTTGCATAGAAAAGCTCATCTGGGGCCAAAGCTGTGGCGCAGTGGGTTAATGCCCTGGCCTGAAGCACTGGCATCCCATATGGGCATCGGTTCAAGTCCCAGCTGCTTCACTTCTGATCAAGCTCTCTGCTATGGCCTGGGAAAGCAGTGGAAAATGGCCCAAGTCCTTGGGCCCCTGCACCCATGTGGTAGATCCAGAAGATGCTCCTGGCTCCTGGCTTGGAATTGGCCAACTGGGGAGTGAACCATCAGATGGAAGATCTCTCTCTCTCTCTCTCTCTCTGTCTGCCTCTCTTCTCTCTGTGTGACTCTATCAAATAAATAAATAAATCTTTAAAAAAATAAAAATAAATAAACTGCATTAGTTGCCAACATTTAAAAAAAAAGAAAAGCTCATTTAATTTTCATAACCATGAGGTGTATACTACTATTATCTCCATTCTAAAAGGAATGACATTAAGGGAAGAAAACTGTAAATAACTTGGTCAGTGTTCTATGGGTGAGTGGCAGAGGTAGAATACAAACCCAGCCCATCTAGTGTCAGGTAGTCTGTAGTTTCAGGACTATATTATATCATTTCTTGAGGAAGTAGGAATGTATTATGGTCTCAGGACACAAATCCTGGGGCCGGTGTTGTGGGTAAAGCTGTTAGTGTAGATGAGTCAAATTGGTTCTTTTTCACGCAAGAAAAGAATTCAGACATGAGACAGGGAGGAGCAGTGAGCTAGGTAACAAGGTTTGATGGGGTACAATATCCATCAGAACAGATGGGCACCTCTCCGGACAGAATCTGAAAGAGCGTGCCCAATCATTCAGACTGAAGAAAGCAAGGTTATATGGTTTAATGGAATCAATACACCTAGCAGGCCAGGTGGGTGGCACAGGAAAAAGCTGAGAGCTGAGTGCATAGTATTTTCAGACTGGGGCTTATAAGGGAAGGGGGCCCAATTCTTCCCAAAGTTTCTCCTTCCCCTTCTCCTCTTCTGCAGCACAAAGGGTCTGATGAGTGTGAATTATGTGAAATTCCTTCCAAAGTTCCACTACTCTTTGCTATCAGATGGGGAGCCCACTTGGCACTGGACAGAGGAGCTTCCCCTAAGGTGCCTTCCTGCAAGGTTTTATTGCCAATGTTACCAGGATGGGTAACCAATTTGGTGCTTAGTAGAGAGGATCCTCCAGGGGAGCTTTCTTTGGGGGGAAGGCTGAGACCACCCATTAAGTTGCTGGGGTATGGGCAGGACTTTGTAGCGTAAATTACAGAGCTGCTTCCAAGGTACGCTGAGCTTCTGCAGATGCTTTGTTTTCCTTAGGCTCTTCTCATGCACACAGGCTAATTTCTAACTTCCTACTGAACTATGCCACTACATGCAATGTTAGCATCCCATACAGGTGCCCATTTGTGTCCTGGTTGCTCAATTTCTAATCCAGCTCCTCACTAATACCCTGGGGAAAGCAGTAGAAGATGGTGCAAGTACTTGGGCCCCTGCTACACAAGTAGGAGATCACATGAAACTCCTGGCACCTGGCTTAGCTGGCCCAGTCCTAGTCATTGCAGCCATTTGGAGAGTGAACCAATGGATGGAAAATCTCTCTGTCTCTCACTCTTTCTCTGTAACTCTGACTTTCAAATAAATAAATAAATCTTTTACAGTTGCTTTTTAAAAAAGACACAAATCCCTGGCATTCTCCTTACCACTGCAAGCTTCTTTCAAGAGTTGCCCTTCTCGGGGCCAGTGTTGTGGTGTAGCAGGGTAAAGCTGCCATCTGCAACACTGACATCCCTGTGGGTGCTGGTTCAAGTCCCAGCTGCTTCATTTCTGACCAAGCTCTCTGCTAATGGCCTGGGGAAAGCAGCAGAGGATAGCTCAAGTGTTTGGGACCCTACCACCCATGTGGAAGGTCCAGAAGAAGTTCCTGGCTTCTGGCTTCAGCCTGTCCCAGTCCTGGCAGTTGTGGCCATGTGGGGGAGTGAACCACTAGAAAGAGAATCTCTATGTGTGTGTCTCTCCCTCTCTTTTCTAACTCTGACTTTAAAATAAATAAATAAATATTAAAAAAAAGAGTTGCCTTTTTTGTTTTAAATAAATTACCTTAAATAAATTACTAGAATGAGGAATAAACATATCTGGGGCCTAAAAGGTTTCACTGTTCTGATCTCAGTTAGTTGGTGTCTGCTTCCTGTTACTATAACAAAATACTAATGCTGGTTAATACATAAAGAAAAAGAGGTTTATTTGAAACTACAAGACTGGGTAGCTCAGCCTCCAAGGCTATGTTATATCATGACAGATGGCATCTTGATGGGAGTATGTCTGAGAGAGAGGAGAAAGCAAGATCCCATGGTGAGACAGGAAGCCAGAGAGGCTGGGGAGGGGCCAGTCTTCCTCTTTTATAACAACCTTCCTATGAGAACTATGATGCTCTCTGAGTGATTGCCTAGTGGCTACTATATCAATGGTCATTTAGGTTGTTCAACATGGACAGTAAAATTTTCAGTAATTACACTAATAAAACTTAAAATCACCACTTGACAACCATTAACTATTTTCTTTTCAATAACTGCCTTGGTCCAATTCCCAGAAATAACATTGAGTTAATATGTCTGCCATTCCTTTTTTAGCTTTTTAATCTCCAGATTCCTTGAGGCAACTCCAGCATCATACATGGTACACAGACTTGCCAGGATTCAGTTATATCACGCATTTTTTTTCCATTTTAATGTATTTGAAAGGCAGAGAAAAAGCAAGAGAGGAGAGAGAGAGAACCCGTAGTTTACTCCTCTAATGTCTGAATTCCATCTGGGTCTCTCATGTGGGTGGCAGGAATACAAGTACTTGAGCCATCCTCTGCTGCCTTCCCAAGTACACTAGCAGGAAGCTGTATTGGAAGTGGAAGAGACAGGACTCAAAATGGCACTCCAATATGGAAAGTGGGCATTCCAAGTAGTATCTTAACCTTCTGTGCCACAAGGCCTGCTCCTCTAATTTCTTAATTTCTCTTCTTGGTGTCTACTAGGTATTGCCAGTACAGTATATCCAAAATAGAACCCTGGGTTTCCTCCATCCCCAATTCTGCTTCCTCCCTAGGCTTCCTTATTTGAGTAAGTGGCACAACTAAGCATTCATTCAGTTGTTCAGACCTCAGATTAGGAGTGGGCTTTGATTCCTCTTTCTTTCATGTCTTACATCCAATTTGTCTGCAAGTGTTGCTGCTTCTTATATCAAAGTATATCCCAAATCCAATCACTTCTGAGTTCCTCCATCATTCTCATCTTAGCCCTAGCTATTCCACCTCTATTTTAATGGTCTCCTAACCAGTCTTTCTGCTCTCATTCTTACCTCCTAGACAGTGGCTGAAGTTTCTTGTAACATAAATGCCATCATTTCACTATATTACCTTACATGACTTGGCCTCTGATTGCCCTTCCAACCTTGTCTCCTGCTTTTCCCCTGCTTCCTCAACTATAGTCATGATAATTCTACTACTCTTTAAATATATTAAGCTAATTCCCAACTCAGGGCATCTGCACTTATTGTTCTCTGTGCCAGAGAAGCTATCTTCTCTGAATGAATCTGATGAATCATGTGATTAGCTATCTCACTTCAGCCTATCTCTCTCTCTCTTCTAAAAATTAATTTATTTATCTGAAAGGCAGAATTATAGAGAGAGAGAGGGAAAGAAGAGAGAGATAATCTATTTCCAATGGCTGCAACAGCCAGACCTGGGCTGATCTGAAGTCAGGAGTCAAGAGCTTCATCCAGGTCTCCCACATGGATGCAGGGGCCCCAGGGCTTGGGCCATCTTCTACTGCTTTCAGGTCATTAGCAGAGAGCTGGATCAGAAGTGGAGTAGCCAGGACTTGAACTGGCACCCATATGGGATGTTGGCACCGCAGGCAGAGGCTTAACCCACTACACCACAGCACCAGCCCCAGGCGGTCTCTCTTTATGACTTTCTCAGAATGGCCTTTTCTGTTCACCTATATAAATAACTTCTTATCTCTCTTCCCTCTCCAATATTTCACTTGGCTTTACTTCTTGTTTGCTCACTTATTTTCTGTTCTCTTCCCTCTACCTATCTAGACACTAGAACATAAGCACGATGAGGAAAAGGATTTCATTTGGTTACTTTTATATCCAGCACCAGAAACATGAGCGCTCAGTATACAATTATTAAGTTAATGGGTAAATAATTTTAAAAATCTCCCAAAAATAGGGTTGTTTGAATTCTTAAGAAATGTAACAGGGTTCATCTCAAGCCCTTCTCCAGGGATATGCTTCTATGATTAAGATAGTTCTCTTTGCCACATATCTAATTGTATCCAAATTTGATGGTGACACAAAGATACTGGAAAATGTCTGATGGACTAGAGTAGCTCACATCAAGATGTAGATAAGGATAGGGAAACAATGCTCCTAAAATTATGTCTCCCCCCACCCCCCAGGAAGGAAAGTTGTATGCATTGGTAAGTCAGCTTCCACATTAAGGCTGCAGCCAGAGGGCAGCACTCATTTCAGGCACCATTCCTACCCTGTCACCCTGGAGCTGTGGGGTGTGGCATGGGAAACTGTTTTTGTGTGTTCGTTAAAACAACTGAAATGCACGGCATGAAACCTGGGCTGTCTGTGTTACGGCACATCAAGGCAGAGGTTGTTATGCATCCTCAGTGGCCCCCTTTCTTCTATAGCAAGGTTAGCATTTTTTCTTTTCTGAAAAAGACCTGCTAGTAAATATTTTTGATTCTTAGGTCCATATAATATGTAAACAAATGGGCATAGCTATGTTCCAATAGAACCTTATTTACAAAAACAAGTGCTTGTGAATCTAGTCCCCAGGTTTAGTTTGCCTACCCCTTTTATACAGTAGTGAAATTCTGAGCTGAGTACATGGCTACTTTGCTAAATGCTATTTCCTAGCCTGACTTGTAGTTCTCTGTAGCTTTGTGACTAAATTTGGTTATTATGAAAAATGCTTTTGTATACATGGTGTAGCCTGGTCATTTGGTACCTCTAGGTTTAATCTTTGAGGAATTGCCCAACTGTTTGTCCAGGCAGTTCCACCACTTTACATTCTCAGTAGCAGTGGGAGGGTTCCAGTTTCTCTACATCCTCACTGAGACTCATTTACATCTGCTGCTTTCATTTTAGTCTTTTGGATAAGTTATATTTTTCTATATGCCATTTTAATCTAAGCTTCCAAAATTACTGGCATAAGGACATTAATACTATCATATTTTAAAAAGATTCATTTATTTGAAAGGCAGAGTTACAGAGAGGCAGAGGCAGAGGCAGAGAGAGAGAGAGAGAGAGGTCTTCCATCTGCTGGTTCACTTCCCAGATGACCACAACAGCCAGAGCTGCACCGATCTGAAGTCAGGAGTCAGGGACTTCCTCCAGGTCTCCCATGCGAGTGCAGGAGCCTAAGGACTTGGCCATCCACCACTGCCTTTCCAGGTCATAGTGGAGAGCTGGATCAGAAGCAGAGCAGCCAGGTCATGAACCAGTGCCCATATGGGATGCTCGCACAGTGGGCAGAGGCTTAGCTTACTATGCCACAGTGCTGGCCCCAGTACTATCTATCATCTTATGACCTTTTGAATGTGTGGTATTGTTTTATTTCTTGAGATGGGTAATTTATGCCTTCTCTCCCTTTTTAAAAATTGACAACAATCTGGACCAGCTTTCTGGCATAGCGGGTAAAGCTGCTGCCTATGACACTAGCACCCCATATGGGTGATGGCTTGTGTCCTGGCTGCTCCACTTCCAATCCAGCTCCCTGCTAATGGCCTGGGGAAAGCAGCAGAAAATGGTCCAATATTTGGGAGCCTGCCACCCACATGGGAGATATGGTTGAAGCTCCTGGCTTCAGCCTGGCCCAGAGGTGGCCATTGTGAATATCTGGGGAATGAACCAGTGGAAGGAAGACCTCTCTCCCTCCCTCAAACTCTTTCAAAACAAATAAATATTTTTTAAAAATTTAAAACTTGATAACTATCAGCAGAGATTTTGAAAATGTATTATGTCCCAAAGAAATAACAGTTCCCTTGCTGATTCTCCATACTGTAGGTTTATTTCTCATTTCATCAATTTTTGCTCTTTCTTAATTGGATTTCATTTGCTGTTATCTTTTCTAACTCCTCATGGTGGGTAGTTAGCTCATGTCTGTTTAGCCTTTCTTTATTCTAAAAGATATATCTAAGGCTACATACTTCCCTCCAAAAATGGTTTTAGATGAATCTCATCATTTTGATATAAAATACTCATTTTAACTGTCATTCAAATAAAATTTTTTGGTCAAAATCAATATAAAAATATGCAACTATACAAAAAAGAAACAGAAAACAGTATAATGAACCCTTATTTACCCATCATCCAGTTTAAACAACTTTCAACACGTGGCTAATCCTTTAGCTTTTATCCTTCTCCCTAATACTTGTGGGTGCCTGGGATATTTGCAGGTAAACTCTCCATATCACAATTATTTTATCAGTAAATTCTTTCGTAAATTCAAAATGCTTTCTAAATCCTAACGAGAGAAAGACACTGAACTAGAGCAAAAAGAGCAAACTGGAAAAGCCAAAATTAGAATAAAAAGATAGGAGTCAGATCATGTGGGCCTTGGAGACAGAATTGTCAACCATTTTAAGATCAACAGGAGGCAGGCGCCGTGGCTCAACAGGCTAATCCTCCACCTAGCGGCGCCCGGCACACTGGGCTCTAGTCCCGGTCGGGGCGCCGGATTCTGTCCCGGTTGCCCCTCTTCCAGGTCAGCTCTCTGCTGTGGCCTCAGAGTGCAGTGGAGGATGGCCCAGGTTCTTGGGCCCTGCACCCCATGGGAGACCAGGAGAAGCACCTGGCTCCTGGCTTCAGATCAGAGCGGTGCGCCAGCCACAGTGCGCCGGCCGCGGCAGCCATTGGAGGGTGAACCAATGGCAAAGGAAGACCTTTCTCTCTATCTCTCTCTCTCTCTCACTGTTCACTCTGCCTGTCAAAAAAAAAAAAAAAAGATCAACAGGAACACAACCAGTTTGTGATTCTTAAAGAGCCTTGTGGCTACAGTGTAGAAAGAAAAGAAGTTATAATGGGAGTAGGAGTATATGCAGGTAAGCTGGTCAATAGGAATGTGAGATTGAAGAATGGGGTATAACTATAATAACCCCAATTCCAATAGCTTCTAAATGTCCTTATGTAACTGAAGAAGTACCATTCATACAGTGTGTCTCCTCTCCCTATTCTAAGAGAAACTAATCTATCCACAGTCCCATTGAAGGATTGTTCCATAACAATACTACATAATAATATTACTAGTAATAATAATTACCATTTATTGATTGCTTACAATGTGCCAAGTATTATTATAAATACTTTATACATATTAATTCACTTGATCCTCACAATAAACATAAAATAGGCACATTTATTATCCCCAGAATACAGGTAGAGAAATGAAAGTCCAGATAGAATACCATGGACATGTGTTTTAGTCTACACAGTCTGGTTTCAGAGCCCATACTTTTTTTTTTAAGCTTTTTTTTTTAAAATTTATTTATTTGAGAGGCAGAGTTACAGACAAAGAAGGAAAGACAGAAAGGTCTTTCAGCCGCTGGTTCTCTCCCCGAATGGCTGCAATAGCCAGAGCTGGGCTAATCCAAAGCCAGGAGCCAGGAGCTTCTTCCAGGTCTCCCATGCAGGTGTAGGGGCCCAAGCACTTGGGCCATCTTCCACTGCTTTCCCAGGCCAAAGCAGGGAGCTGGATCAGAAGAGGAGCAGCCAGGACTCGAACTGGTTCCCATAAGGATGCCAGTGCCACAGGAGGAAGATTAACCTATTGCACCACAGTGCCAGCCCCTCAGAGCCCATACTTTTTAAAAAGATTTATTTATTTATTTGAAAGGCAGAATCACACACACACACACTTACACACACACACAGAGAGAGAGAGAGACAGAGAGAGAGAGAAACAGAGAGAGAGAGAGAGAGAGAGAGAGAGAGAGAGAGAGAGATCTATCCATTGGTTCACTACTCAAATGCCTGCACAAACCAGGGCTAGTCTAGGCTGAAGCCAGGTCTCTGGAACTCCACCTAGGTCTCCCATGTGAGTGTGTGAGCAGCAGGGACCTTAGTATTTGAGCCATCCCCTGCCTTCCCAGGAGCATTAGCAGGAAGCTAGATCAGAAGTGGAAAAGTTGGGACTCAAACTGGCACTCCAATATAGGATGCAGGCATCTCCAGTGGTGGCTTAACCCAGTGTCACAATGCCCACTCTTTTACAGCACATAATCTTAACTACTAAAATATCCCTCTTTTGGTATCTCTTGCTTTTGGTATCTTGTCACTGTCTTTGAATCTGGATCCTAGCCATGGATGCTATCTAACTCATAGACTGCTTACAATCTGACATAACATGACAGGCTACTATGAAAATAGGAGCTTAGATAATCAGATTTCCATTCCCATAGTTTGAACAAAAAATACTGAGAGATACAGGCTTATTGTCAGTGGAAGCTAAAGCAGAAACATTTTGATACAATCAGAATCTGTAAAAGCCTTGATAGGCCATGTGTTAAAACAAGCAAGCAAACAAACAAACCATGAATTAGCCAAGTTATGAAATACACAAGAGGGGCCGGTGCTGTGGCACAGCAGGTTAACGCCCTGGCCTGAGGTGCTGGCATCCCATATGGGCGCTGGTTCATATCCTGGTTGCCCCTCTTCCAATCCAGCTCTCTGCTATGGCCTGGGAAAGCAGTACATGATGGACCAGGTCCTTGGGCCTCTGCACCTGCGTGGGAGACCCAGAAGAAGCTCCTGGCTCCTGGCTTTGGATTGGCGCAGCTCTGCCCATTGCAGCCATCTGGGGAGTGAACCATCGGATGGAAGACCTCTCTCTCTGTAACTCTGACTTTCAAATAAATAAATAAATCTTAAATACACACACACACACACAAAGAACACAATGAGAAGGAAATCAGTGGTAAGAAACAGGAGCATGGAGAGAAGTGCTGACTCCTATTGTTGTCAGCATAATAAAGTGGAGATCAAGAGACTCCTTGATGCTCTGCCTGCAAGATAGTCTTGCATCTAGTTTCTGTTCCTGTGAAATTCAGCTCCTCTAGAGAATCTGTTCTTCCAGTAGCTTAATGGTTTGTACATTCCTAGATTCCCAAAGCATATGGAGGCTTTATATAAACTTTGCCAGTCAAGATCCAGCTATGATTGAATACAATAATTGATTCCACAGGTGTAGAAGCATCGTGAAGTCAAATAGGATGTGACAAGTCAACTCAAAGATTAGTAATATCAGTGATCTACTATCATGTCTAGAGTCAGATGACCAAGAAAATAACTGCTGTTAGAAGAGTCCCAAACATTGTCCAGAGGGAGCTGGCACCACAAAGAAGCCACCCCATCAGGAACATTGCCCAAGGTACAAGGAGACAAGGAGAAATGATCAAGTCTCCTCCCTCACCTTCTGAATTGCAATTTTCTTCTTATGCCTGCTATTGGCTGTCCCTTCCTGGAAGACAGCTGGCACAGGAACCTCAGACATGGAGCTGCCTACAATGCAAATACAGGAACAGATCTTAAAGCAAGCAGCTAAAGACTTCCATGAGTTGAGGTAAACTGAATGCAATTTACAAACTTTGATTATCCAGATGTTTTCCTCTCAGAGCTGAGCTACTCTGGGGATCATCTGGAGGCACAAGATCTGACCCACACGTAGGAAAACATCAACTGGTCTGGGTTGATGCCATACTACATAGTCAAGGAATGCAAACATCTGAAACTCCTAGGAAGGTAGGCCAGGGGAGGCCATTGGGATGTCATTTAATGGTTTAGTTACTACCTCCATCCTACATTTCTCATCCTCACCTTTGAGGATTATTGTCATACAGACCAAAGAACCCAAATGTCTTAGAAGTCATCTTCTTTTGGTAGTCTTCCAGAATTAGATCTAATTTTCTGAACCTTAAAGATCTATCTTTTTGAAAACGTGAGCCCCTTTGAGTTGGTCTGCTAAATTAAGGTTGAATGGCCATTGGGTCATTTTATTGTTCCAGGAAGGACTAATGTCTCAGAAAAACCGCTGCTCAGAATGTTTCATTTTTCTAAAGAGCACAGTACTAGCATTTCCAGTGAGAGTGATTAAAGAACCTGATAAATGTCCACATAGACTTACATCTGTAATGTCCCAGAGGGGATACGACTTTGGTTTGAAGTAGGAATTTGCTTTCACTTGTTCATATGCCAATCAACATTTCATAAGCAGCTACTGCCTGTGAGACACGGAGAAGACTGCAGTGAAGGTGATGAACAGTTTTACCCTTTGTGATGCTTACAGGGATTCAGGCTCTGAAAATACAGCCACAATCCCATCGGAAAAGATTCTTCCACACGCAGCTCTCAGGACACAGATGTCAGCACTTATGGGTTCTCATCAAATACAATTAAGGATAAGCTGGGAATACATTCAGTGGCTGTGTGTGAGCTGCCTGGAATGTAGTTCATGGCAAGTCCTATTTGTGCTGTCTTAACAGTACTTAGCCTTATTCCATGTGTTTGATAGTAAATGCATTTCCACGAAGAACTAAACAGATGACATTACAGCTCATGATTTTTAAATAAATAAATATGTTAGATTTAAATGTAGAATTTTTTTCTTTTTCTTTTTTATAGAATCAGAAAATAAGTCCCCTCTTTAATGGTGCCAATAAAAAAAACACAACAACAACTTGGTATTTCAACCTGGAAGAGGACAGAAACCTTTAAAATGGAGAATGGAGTCTCCTAATCCTTTGCTTATTCAGGCACAGTGCAGCCATTTCCTTACTTCAAAACATTTAGCAATTTTGTGAGCTTTTGTAGCTGATTCGTTGGGTCAAGATATCATTCTGCTCTCATTTTTCCAATAAGTAATGAATCTTCCTTGTGCTGACACTCACAATAAAGTGGATAAGAGCAGGGCCAATGTTGTGGTGCAGTGGGTTTAAGCCACTGCTTGAACACAAGGATCCCCTATTGGAGTGCCAGTTTGAGACCCAGTTGCTCTGTTTCCAATTCAGCTTCCTGCTAATGCATCTGGGAAGACAGCAGAAGAGTACTTGGACCCCGACCACTCAAATAGGAGACCCGGATGAAGTTCTGGGCTCCTAGCAGCAGCCTTGCCCAATTCTGACTACTGTAGTCATTAGGAAGTGAACCATCAGATCTCAATCTCTCTCTCTCTCTCTCTCTCTCTCTCTCTCTCTCTCTCTCTCTTTCACATAAATAAATAAATAAATAAATAAATCTTTTTTTAGGAAAAAAAAAGAGGACAAGAGTTTCCCTTAGATTTTTCAGGTGATCCTGTAAGATTGTGACTGCGTAGCATCTATGTACTTAGATGTGGGTTGGTTCCAATTTTGACTAGTATGTATCTTGCTGATATAAAGATCCTTATCTGAGTGTCCTTGTGTCCAGCTATACAGGACCTCTGGTGTGTATTGTACAGTAGGGGGAGATCTATGAGGACTTTTAAGAAGTTCATGAAATCCTCCCTTTTCCAACCACATATCTGTGAGAAAGCAGACGTTCTTCATACATTTTAACCAAATCAACATTTCGCAGTTAATTTAATGCAGAATCAGAAAAGAAACTAGCTGTCTTCTATCAAGCCAAACATTAAAGAGATTAATAAAAACGCAAAACAACAGGCTGGTACTGAGGCATAATAGGCTAAGCCTCTGCCTGCAGCACCAGCATCCCATAGGTGTTAGTTCGAGTTCTGGCTGCTCCTCTTCCAATCCAGCTCTCTGCTATGGCCTGGCAAAGCCGAAGATGGCCCAAGCGCTTGGGCCCCTGCACCCATGTGGGAGACCCAGAAGAAGCTCCTGACTCCTGGCTGCGGATCAGCCCGGCTCCAGCCATTGTGACTATTTGGAAAGATAAGCAGCAGATGGAAGACCTTTCTCTCCCTCACCCTCTCTGTAACTGTATTTCTAAAATAAATAAATAAAATCTTTTTAAAAATGCAAAACAATGACACTTCTATTTTGTATTAAATAGTTATTATCCATAGAAATACATTATTTCTGCTAACAAATAATATGATTATTGTTTTAAGTGAATTAAAGCAAATATTCTTAAAATGTCTCAATTATAATTCCTAATATAGGAAATATTGATAGACACAACCTTCATAAAACACAAAATCTTTTTGGCTTTTTCCTGAGACCAAAGAATTTGATAACTGCTCCTCTCAGGACCATACCTAGGGATGGAATGAAAAGGATGGGTCATAGAGTATTTGTCTTAGTCTGGTTCCTGATGGTATAACAAAATACCTGAGCCTAGGTAATTTATAAGGAAAGAAATTTGTTTCAGCTCATAATCCTGGAGGCTGGGAAGTCTCAGAGCATGGCATCAGTGAGGGTCTTGTGCTGCTTCAACTCATGGTGGAAAATGGAAGTTCAAGTGTGTACTTGCAGAAGAGACAAAACATGAGGGCCAGCTTTACAACCTGAGCTTGGGATAACTAATTCAGTCCCAAGAGAGTGAGAACTCACTCTTTCTAGAAAAATATTAATCCTTTTTAACAACCTAACCACCACTTGAAGGTCTGTTGTGGGACAAAGGGAATAGTCCTAGGCAGTTGTATATAACTAAACACAAAAGACAGAGAATAAAACTGTACTTGATCAAAATGAATTTGTCTGTCCCACATCTTGGAGACACATCACTCCTGAGGATTCTACATTACTAAGTTGGTCTCTTCCACTCCTTTCTAACTCTTAAATTCTTTTGTTATTGTTACTGCCTTTCCATTTAGAAGCCTTTCTCAGGAACTCAGCGAGGTAAGATGGGTATTCTTTTACAAATCATTATTTGCCTAAATCATACAACTAGAAAGTGACAGAGTCAAAACAGGCCTGGATTATTGTCCTCAGGTCATGTACTCTCAATTTTGTCACAGCTGACCTTCTAAAATAGAACCCCAGGAGTGGATTTTTGGCACAGCGATTAAGATGCTGCTTGGGATGCTGAATTCCACATCAGTGCCTGGTTTCAAGTCCCTACTTTGCTTCCAATTGTAGCTTCTGGCTAATGCATACCCTGGGAAGCAGCAGATGACAGTTCAAATACTTGGGTCCTTGTAATCCATGTAAGAAAGCAAGTCTGAGTTCTAGGGTCCTGATTTTGACCTGGCCCAGCACTGGCTGTTGTGGGCATTTGGAGAAGGAATCTGCAGCTGGAAGATCCCTTGCTGTCTTTCCTCTTCTTTTCTTTCTTTCTTTTTTTTTTTTTTTTAAAGATTTATTTATTTATTTATTTAAAAGTCAGAGTTACACAGAGAGAGAAGGAGAGGCAGAGGCAGAGGCAGAGAGAGAGGTCTTGCATCTGCTGGTTCACTCCCCAACTGGCCGCAACTGCCAGAGCTGCATCTATCTGAAGTCAACAGCCAGGAGCTTCTTCTGGGTCTCCCACACAGGTGCAGGGGCCCCAGGGCTTGGGCCATCTTCTACTGCTTTCCCAGGCCATAGCAGAGAACTGGATCGGAAGTGGAGCAGCCAGGACTTGAACTGGCACCCATATGGGATGCTGGGACTGGAGGCGGCAGCTTTACCTGCTACACCACAGCGCCAGCCCTTGTTTTTCCTTTTCTCTCTGCCTTTCAAATAAAAATAAATAATAATTTAAAAAACAACTCCCCAATTTCCTTTCTCTCAATTTCCCTTTTTGTTTGACATCTTCCCCTACCTATCACAGTCTTTTGCACTGAATAGTTACATGCTGCAGCAAAAGTATTTCCATGCCATCCATGTCTGTCCTAGCAGATCTTGATGACTCAATCAAGTGTTTCATGAAAGATTATTGCTTGCTGGTGAACGATGTTTGGACATGTTTTCCTAATGAACTATTAATATGACTAAATAATTGACTCAAGGCATCCTTCTAAAATTCTGAGATTCACCTGGCTTTCATTTGGCAAATTAAAACACAAATTGGTCTAATATGTTTTCTTTACTTCCTTCTATCCTTTCCTCCTCTAAGGCAAGAATAAAAATCAAAGCTTTTTATCAACACAATGACACAAACAAGTTCAGAATTATATTTAGAGTTAAACATATTATTTAAATCTTGGACTTTCAACCTATTTTTGTCATCCTTCCATGGATAAATAAAAGGATACATCAAAAAGTTAATGAGGGGCTGGCGCTGTGGCGCAGTGGGTTAAAGCCCTGGCCTGCAGCGCAGGAATCCCATATGGGCATTGGTTCAAGTCCTGGCTGCTCCACTTCTGATCCAGCTCTCTGCTATGGCTTGGGAATGCTGTAGAAGATGGGCCAAGTACCTGGATTCCTGCACCTGCGTGGGAGACCTGGAAGAAGCTCATGGCTCCTGTCTTTGGATCAGCCCAGCTCCAACCATTGTGGCCATTTGGGGAAGGAACCAGCGGATGGAAGATCTCTTTCTCTCTTTCTCTCTGCTGCTTCTTCTCTATAACTCTGCCTTTCAAATAAATAAATAAATCCTTAATAAATAAACAAATAAATAAATGTGTTGGGCCACAGGCCCTAGTGCCCATCTGAAATCTTGCAGTGGACCAAACAAACAAACAAACAAACTAGAAAAAAGTTAATGAGAGATGCACATTGTCTTTTAACTCTATTTTCCCACATATGTTTGAAATATCCTCTTATATTTAAGATAAAGCTAAATCCCTTTGCTTGCCATCAACAACATCAACAATCTGGATCTCTCTCCTTCTATGGTAAGTAAGACATTATTTTCATTTCTGACCTTCCAAACTTTTTCTCTGCATTTATTGGAAACAGTGATTTTGCAATTTTTTTTGGATTTTATGTAAATAATGTTCTGAAACTTCCTTTTTTCTACCAGTATTGTCTTAGAGATCAACATTATTCATTTTAATGATTACATAGCATGTTGTGATATGGCTCTACCAAAATTTATTTCTTCACGCTCCTTAGCCTATTTCTTGTGCTAGCTTTTACAAACAATGCTTCAACAAACATCCTCGAACATGTTTCCTGGCACACCTGTATTGCTATCCCTTTGGAGTAAACATGGACTAGCAGAATTGCTGGGTCATAGGGTGTGTATGTTTTAAATTTTTAATACTTTACTGCCAAATTACCTTACAAAATGACTGTGACTTAAACTAGTATGAGGGGTTGTATGAGATGATCTCTTTTTCTAATCCTTAGCTACCCTTGATAATTTCAAACTCTTTCAAGTTTTGCAGATCTACTGAGCTAATTCCTATCTCATTGATATAATTTGTATTCTTCTATTTCAAGTGAGATTCAGTCTCTTACTCATATCTTTATGGGATATTTATATTTCTTATATGAGTTGTCTGTTTATATCACTTACCCTTTTTCTAGGAAGTTGGTCTTTTTCTTACCATTAATGTCTTTTTACTGAGAAGTTCCCCAAGTTGATGAAGTCAACTTATGACTTGATTTTTTTTTATTGAGGTAAAATTCATGTAACTGAACACTCACTATTTTAATCATTTAAAAGTATACAATTCAGTGATGTGAGTTCATTTACAGTATAGTACAACCATCATCACTATCTAATTCCAGAATACTTTCATCACCCAAGTAAGAAACTATTTAGGCATTCACTCCATATCCAAATCCTACCCCAGCCCCTGGCAGCCACTAATGAGCTTGTGTCTCTATGGATTTCCTTATGCTGGACTTTCCCTATAAATGAGATCAGACAATATAATACCTTTTGTATCTGTTTTCTTTAAGGCTAGTCCTTTCATTCCTTTTTTTTTTTTTTAAGATTCATTTATTTATTTGAAAGAGTTACACAGAGAGAGAAGGAGTGGCAGAGAGAGATAGAGAGGTCTTCCATCAGCTGGTTCACTCCCCAATTGGCCACAATAGCTGGAGCTAAGCTGATCTGAAGCCAGGAGCCAGGAGCTTCCTCCAGGTCTTCCCATGCGGGTGCAGGGCCCAAGGACTTGGACCATCTTCTACTGCTTTCTTAGGCCATAGCAGAGAGCTGGATCAGAAGTGGAGCAGCTGGAACTCAAACCAGCGACCATAAGGGATGCCAGCACTGCAGGTGGCAGCTTTACCCGCTATGCCACAGCACAGGCCCCCAGTTCATTCCTTTTTATTGCTAAATAATATTCCATTACATGGATATCCATATTTTGTTTGCTTATTTATCTTAATGAGCATTCAGGCTGTCTCTACTTCTTGGTTGTTATGAACAATGCTGCTTTGAAGATTCTTACACAAGTTTTGTGTGAACAACTTATTTCTAATTCTCCTGTACACATACATAGGAGTAGAATCTGAGTCTTATGGTAGTAAGTTTTGAAGTTTGGAACTGGGAGTCCTTCAACTTTGTTCTTCATCTTCAAGATTTTTTAGGATATTCTAGGTCCTTTGTTAGTCTATATAAATTTGGGGATCAGTTTTTCCATTTCTGAAAAATAGGCAGTTGAAATTGTGCTAGGAATTGAACACATATGTTAATTTAGGGACTATTGCCTACTTAACAAAATTAGGCCTTCCAATCCACAAATACAGAATGTCTTTCCATTTATTTAGATCTTTTTGAATTTGAATTCAGCAATTTTTATAGCTTTTAATGTCTTATACATCTTGAGTTACATTTATCTCCTTTATTGTTGATGATATTCTAAATAGAATTGCTTGCTTAATATTGTTATCATGTGTCCTACAACTTTGCTGAATTCATTCATTAACTCTTAATAGTTTTTTGAAGATTCTTTAGGATTTTTTTATACACAAAGTCACATTCTAAATGAACAGTTTCACATCTTCCTTTCCAATCTAGATGGCTTTATTTTTCTTTACCTAATTGCCCTGATTATAACTTTGAATACAAGATTGAATAGAGGCGGTAAGAGTGGGGGCCAGCGTGTGGCACAGTGAGTTAGGCCATCACCTGCAATGCTGGCATCCCATAGGAGCACCAGTTTGAGTCCCAGTTGCTCCACGTCTGATCCAGCTCCCTGATAATGTGCCTGGGAAAGCGCATGGACCCTGACACTCTTGTGGGAGACCTAGATGGAGTTTCTGGCTCTTGGGTTCAGCTTGGCCCAGCCCCAGCTGTTGCAACTATTTGGGGAGTGAACCTGCAGACAGAAAAATCTCTCTCTCTCTCCCCCACACTCTGTTACTTTGCTTTTCAAACAAATAAACAAATCTTTTTAAAAAAAAAAAATGTGGTCAGAGTGTCTTATTCTAGATCTTAGGGAGAAACTTTTAGGTACAATGCTAGTTTTGGGTGTTTTACAGATGGTCTTACCACAATGAAGTAGTTTTCTTCTGTTTCTAGTTTGTAGACTGTTTCGGTTTTTATCCTAAAATAATGTTGGATTTTGTCAAGTGCTTTTTCTGTATCAATTGAAATAAGTGTGTGATTTTCCCCCTTCATTCTAATAATACAGTCTATGACATTGACTGGTTTTTATATATTGAACCACAATTACATTCCTGGAAGAAATCTCAGTTGTGTCATGTAACCTTTTTAATATGTTAGCAGATTTGGTCTGCTGGTATTTTGTGTAGGAATTTTGCATCCATATTTGTAGGTTATAATAGTCTATAGTGTTCTTTTGTTGTGATTTCTTCATCTGGTTTTGGTATCACTGTTATATCAACCTCATAGCTTTATTAGTTTGGAGGTGTTATTTCTTCCCCATTTTTAAGATTTTGAGAAGAATTATTGTTAATTCTTCCTTAAATATTTAATAAAATTTACCAGTGATGGGTTTCCTTTTTGGAAGTTTTAAAATAAGTAATTCAGTCTCCTAATTTATTATAGATATATTCAGCTTTTCTATTTTTCTTTCAGGCAGTATTAATAGTTCATGTGTTTCTAGGAAATGTACCCATTTTATTGAAATTATACAATTTGTTGGTTTACAATTGTTCATGGTTTTCTCTTATAAACCTTACAAACCTTTTTAATTACTTAAGATTGGTAATAATATCTTCATTTTCATTCCTAGTTTTACTAATTTTTTGATGAATTTTATAATTCGAGTTTTCTCTCTTTTTACTTGGCCATGCTAGCTACACTTTTGTCAGTTTTGTTGATCTTTTCAAACAACCAACTTTTGGCTTCATTGATTTTTGCTATTGTTTTTTCTATTCTTAGTTCATTTGCTTCGGCTTTAATCTTTATTGCTTCCTTCCTTCTAGTTGCTTTCAGTTTGCTTTTCTCATTTCTACTTGTTAAGATGGACTTTTGGGATATGAATTTCAGATCTTTCTTCTCAGATGTAGGTTTTTACATCTATAAAATTCCCTCTGAACACTGCTTTAGCTGCATCCCATAAGCTTTTTTTTTTTTTTTTGACAGGCAGAGTTAGACAGTGAGAGTGAGAGAGAGAGAGAGAGACAGAGACAGAGACAGAGACAGAGAGAAAGGTCTTCCTTTTCCAGTGGTTCAACCCCCAAATGGCCACTATGGCTGGTGCTCTGCGGCCGGCACGCTGTGCCGATCCAAAGTCAGGAGCCAGGTGCTTCTCCTGGTCTCCCATGTGGGTGCAGGGCCGAAGGACTTTGGCCATCCTCCACTGCCTTCCCGGGCCACAGCTGAGAGCTGGACTGGAAGAGGAGCAACCAAGACATAATCCAGTGCCCCAACCGGGACTAGAACCCGAGATGCCGGCACCGTAGGCGGAGGATTAGCCAAGTGAGCTGCGGCGCCAGCCGCATCTCATAAGTTTTGATTTTGCTTTTTTTTTTTTTTTTACCTTACAGTATTGCTAACTTCCTTTTTGTTTCTTCTTTAACTCATTGGTTGTTTGAGAGTGTGTCATTTAATTTCCACATACATGTGAATTTTCAAGATATCTGTCTTCTTTTTGAGACCTGTCTATTGCAGTCTATTGCCCATTTCTCAACTAGATTGGTTGTTTCTTGTTGCTGAATTTTTAAAGCTAATATATTCATGATATTAATCCTTTGTCAGATAGGTGGCTTGCAAATACTTTTTCCCATTCTGTTGGATGTCTTTTCATTCTATTGATCTTTCCTTTGCTGTGCAAAAGCTTCTGAGTTTGATACAGTCCCATTTGTTTAGTTTTGCTTTTGTTGCCTGTGTTTTGGGGGTCTTATCCAAGAATAAATGGCCAACAAATATATTAAAAAATGTTCAACATCAGTAGCCATCAGGCAAATACAAATCAAAACCACAATGAGAATGGATAAAATCCAAAACACAGAGTAGCAAATGCTGCTGAGAATGTGGAGACATGGGAATACTTATAGATTGTTGGTCAGATTATAAGTTAGTGCAACCACTGTGGAAAACAGTGTGGATTTCTTAAAAAACTAGAAATAGACTTGCCATGTAATCCAGCAATCCCGCTACTGGGTACATACCCAAAAGACTTGAACACATTGAATCAAAGAGATAGTGCACCACGATGTTTTAGAAAAACTGTTCACACTAGCCAAAATTTGGAATCAACCAAGGTGTCCATAATCAGATGAATGGATAAAGAGAATGTGGCATATATGTATATATACACACAATGTAATATTATTCAGTTATAAAAAAGAATGAAATTCAAAGTGGACACAACAGGAGGACATCATGTTGAATGAAATAAACCAGACTCAGAAAGATAAATATCACACTCACCCTTATACGTGGGGGCTAAAATTTAAAAAACAAACAAAAAAAGAAAAAAGAAATGTCTCTGTGGGTCAGTATTGCTGCAAATAGAGTTTTATAAAGCTTTGCTTTATACTTTTGTCAATTCAATGGTTAAGAAAGTTATACTACTATAATTTTAATGACCTGTGATTACTTAAAATTTACTTTATATGAGTGAAATGGTCATTTTTCCATTTGATTATTGGTTATAGCCATTGTCTACATTCCCACTAAACTAGAGTCTTTTTGCTTTTTACTTGTTAAACTTCTTATTCTGTGAAACATTAAGCCTTTTTATTGTGATGTAAATTTAAAATGCTATCTCAAAGACTGAAAAAAATGAAAGGGAGAAGGAAGGAGGATAGGAGGGTGAGAAGGAGAGAGGAGTGAACAGTAGCTAAAGGTGTGACAGTAGAAGCAAAATGTTGGAGCTAGGCAAGGAATAAGCAAGAAGTCAAAGAATTTAAGCAGTCTCCAAAAGCTATAAAAGGAAAAGATATTCTTCCCAGAAGCCTCCTGAAGAATATAGACCTGGTAATATCTTGATTTTAATCTTCTGACCTCCAGATTGGGAAAGGATAAATTTGTTTTATTTTAAGCCACTAAGTTGGGGTGATTTGGTACATCATCAATAGGAAACTAATATATATTTCTTAACTTAAATTTTTGCCAAAGGAATCCCAATTAAATCCAATGCCAAGTACTGAAAATGTATCTGTTTCCTCATTGATTGGAAACACAGAGGTGGTAGAGCATCTGTAACTGTAGCATGATATGAATTATGTTTTAAGATAATCATTCTGGCTGCTATCTTGCCAATAGAATATTTAGGATGGCAGGGATGAAAGATTAGTGAGGAGGCTATTAACTAACCCAGGTTAGTGCTATGGTGGCTTGGACCAGGGTAGCATGAATAGTTACAATGAAATAGACAGACTCAAGTTATATCTTACATATTTGAAAAGCAGAGAGGCTCAGAGAGACAGAAAAACAGCCAGAGATTTCTAATCCCCTGACTTACTCCCTAAATGCTTGCAATAGCAAGGACTGGTCCAGGCTGAAGCCAGGAGCCAGAACTCAATCCAGGTCTCTCACGTGGGTGGCAGGGACCCAGCTACTTGAGCTATCACCTGTTGCCCTGCAAGGCATGCATGAACAGGAAGCTGGAAAAAAGAACAGAGCCAGGACTGGAACCAGGCACTCCTGTAAGGGATTCAGATGCCCCAAGTGGCAACTTAACCATTGCATCAAACACATGCCCCTCAAGTTATATTTTAAAAGTGGAAGCATCTAGTCCCGGTTGGGGCGCCGGATTCTATCCCGGTTGCCCCTCTTCCAGGCCAGCTCTCTGCTTTCGCCTGGGAAGGCAGTGGAGGATGGCCCAAGTGCTTGGGCCCTGCACCTCATGGGAGACCAGGAAAAGAACCTGGCTCCTGGCTTCGGATCAGCACGATGCACCGGCCGCAGCGGCCATTGGAGGGTGAACCAACGGCAAAGGAAGACCTTTCTCTCTGTCTCTCTCTCTCACTATCCACTCTGCCTGTCAAAAAAAAAAAAAAAAAAAAAAAAAAAAGTGGAAGCAACAGGATTTTGTGTAAGAAAAAAAAAGTACAAGGGGAAAAAAAGGAATCCAGATAATATTTTGGTGAGCAACTGATAGAATGGAATTACTATTTATTAAAATAAGAAAAAACATAGAAATAAAATTTAGGAGAATGACAATATTGGACATGTAAACTTGAAGAGCTTTACACTCTCCAAGTAAAGTTATCAAGCAGAGGCTGGGAAAATCCTGACTTGGAGTGGAGGTAAGGGTCAGGATAGAGACAGAAATTCTGGGAGTCATCATCATAGGATGCTATTTAAAGTGATGTAACCGAGTGAGATAATCTAAGAGGGAAGGGTAAAGAAGACTGAGCATTTGTTGAGGAAGAATTGACAGTGGGACGTCTGAGGATGTGGTCTACAAAGAAGGAAAAGCAGAAGGATGTGATGTCCTGGAAGCCAAAAGAAGAAATAGTAAGAAAGTGAAGAATGAGTAGGTGGCCAACTGTGTCTAACACAGCCGAGGGGCTAAAAAGATGAAACAGAAATAACCCCTGGACTTGGAAACATAAGGGTTGATAGATATGCCAAATTTGTTGGGACAAGAGCTCGATTGGAGTGAATTTAAAAGGGAATCAGAGTTGGAAATATAATAGAGATAGTAGCTGTTTGAAGAAAGTTGTAATAATGGGGGACAAAGTAACATTTTCATAGGGATTTGGGGGGTCAAGAAGCGTTTAAGATTGGACACAGTAAATGACGTGGTTCTGAGCATCTTCTAGTTTTCTGGTCCAATATTGTATCACTCTGTAATCCCCCTAATCCATTCTGTCCCTTGGAGATTTGGTCATAAGCAAAATGCTCTCCTCCCTCAGTGTGTTCTACGAACTTTTGCCCATTTTCATGAGTCAGATCCACGTACACCAAGTTGGGCTGGGAGTACAGCACGTCAAATCCTAACTACAGATATGCCTGCTCCTTCTCCTTTAAGATGAATTCATCTTAAAATACCTCTGGTTTCCTTGGTACCTTTACCAGGATTTCTTAAATTAGAAGAATCACTTCTGGTCTTAATCATGCAGACACCTTGCCTCTCCCCAAACCTACAGATGAAAACCTCTTTAAGCATACACAAGTTGGAAAACTATTGCTGGTTCTTACTGTCCTCTTTGCTGGTTCTCTTTACTTCTTTTGCTCTGCACCTACTCTAAATACCTACCTCTGGCGTTTCTGACTGTGGACAGTAGGTCAGCTTCTGAGCTTTGATATTCATCATCTGGCTCTTGGATCTTTGATAGTGAGCAAAAGTGACTACATCCTCCCAGCCTCACAAAGCAGGGAATCAGACAGCAGTCCTGAACCTATGTGAATTATCCTGTGAGAAAGCCACACAGAAATCTTTCTGTTTAGGTGTTCAGCCAAAGATATGATAATGCACAAAAAAATGAGTCAAACCTGCTACTTAAACTTTCAGTATGTAAAAACAAACAAAAACAAAGATGGCATAGTAAGGTCATGTAAGAGTCATTTCTAATGGAACACAAGACACAAACATTTTAAAAAATGAAAATTTTTTCTCAAAAGCAGAGCTGAAGTCAGCTAAAGAAGGTACTATTTCAAGTCACAGAGAAAGGTGCCATACACAAATAATATTAAGTAGACAAGAACTAAAAACAAATTTAAAAACCTACAAAACCAAAAGTCTTGCTGGAGGTAGAGGTAAAAGTAAAGGCATTGCAAAACTTTTGCCAACCTCTGGCTCTTATCTGTCAACTTGTCATTTGCTCAAATTTAAAACAAAAATAAAAGACAAAATAATGTCCTGTCAAACATGGTTCTAAGTCAGAGGCACACACTTGGCATTTCAACCCACTTGCTTTTCTCTTCCTACCTGCATGAGGAAACTCGGAGGATCAAACGAAAGCCTACATTCTTGGTGCCAGAAACTGGTCACCCCAGCCCTATCTAATGACCAAACACCTCGACAGCCCTGGTACTATTTAGTGAATTCTTTGTTTTCATCTGCTCTGCTCTGGTCTCTGAATACCGGCTCTTCCATCAGGGCAACTTGTGGTAAATACACAGTACTACTCATCAGAAGCAGAAATTCCAGTGAGAAACTTAGCTTGTTTCTTGCACCATTGTCTGTGGAAGGTTAAGGGCCTTCTGTCAGCTCTTAGAACACTGTTTCTGCTCCACAAAGCTCCATGTTGAGTTTGTGACTCACGTGTAATGATCATGGATATCCAAGAGAGCCATCAAGATGCTGCCACATTTTCAGCCCCATCCCCGGTCCATGCTGACCCTGCAACCTCTGTTCTGTACCATGTGATTACCTCGCCCCATATCTTGTTACCACATCTAATCGGAACCAGGTAGGGCTGTGACTGAAGAACAACTGGTGCATAGACTGGCACACATCCTACACGGCAGGTAGGAGTTTGCTTGCTAAAGACTGAACCTAATAAAAATGTAGATGCAGGACAAGTGTTATATAAGGGGCAAACACTTCCTGACATCATGTTTTTGGGCGAGGACCCTATTTGTGTTCTGGGAAGTATCATCAAATATATATCAAATTATCTGGGGGAGGACAATGAAAAATACCCAAATATAGTAGATTTATGTTGAAAAATTAAGTGTCCTGGGGCCGGCACTGTGGCGCAATGGGTTAAAGCCCCAGCCTGCAGCGCTCGCATCCCATATGGGCGTTGGTTCGAGTCCCAGCTGCTCCTCTTCCAATCCAGCTCTCTGCCATGGCCTAGGATGGTAGTAGAAGATGGCCCAAGTCCTTGGGTCCCTACACCCACATGGGAGACCCAGAAGAAGTTCCTGACTCCTGGCTCCTGGCTTCGGATCAGCTCAGCTCTGGCCATTGTGGTCATTTGGGGAGTGAACCAGAGAGATGGAAGACTTCTCTCTCTCTGTAACTCTGTCTTTCAAAGAAATAAAATAATCCTTTATAAAAAAATAAAATTAAGTGTTCTATTTACAAGGGTAATTTGATCTTTTAGCAGAATCATAACTTAAAAACTATTAAAGACATTTACTCCTAACCTAGAATTTAAATAGCTCATACTTAAAAGTCATTGTTTTGAATAAATCAATGTGACTTTGTCCATGTAATAAAAAATGAGAAATGAGAACTGGAGACAAATCACAGTTGTCCAAAATGAACCTGACTGGTTGAAAGTCTTTATCTGAAGTCATTAAAATCTGAATTGTCCAAATTTTGGAAAGTGTGCTGCTAATTTTCAGAGGAACCTTCTGGTGAGCGCCTAAGATAAAGAAGGATAGCCTCACAGATGGGGTTGAAATCAACATGCACGCTGCTTCGGGCATCCTGGGAAGAGATAGATTCTCAAGTGTGAAATGAGAGCTCTGTAGGAAAGATACAAGTAGCCTCCACTCCCCAGGCTTGGGAATTTGAGGAATGGGCCATAGACAGGAGAAATTGGCTCAAGGGTACTCTCATTAGAACCAGGCTAGGGGCTGGCACTGTGATGTAGCAGGTAAAACTGCCACCTGCAGTGCCAGCATCCCATATGGGCGCCGGTTCTAGTCCCGGCTGCTCCTAATCAAGAATTAAAATAGCTCATACTTAAAAGTCATTGTTTTGAATAAATCAATGTGACTTTGTCCATGTAATAAAAAATGTCCTTGGGCCCCTGCACCCACGTGGGAGACCCAGAGGAAGCTCCTGGTTCTTGGCTCCTGGCTTCAGATTCATGCAGCTCCAGCCATGCGGCCTTCTGGGGAGTGAACCAGCAGATGGAAGACCTCTCTCTCTTTCTCTCTTTCTCTCTCTCTCCCTCCCTCCCTCCTTCTCTCTCTCTCTCTCTCTCTCTCTCATTCTGCCTCTTTGTAACTCTGCTTTTCAAATAAATAAACAACTCTTTAAAAATAAAAATAAAAAAACAGGTTGGCCTTGGGATGCACTAGGATAAGGCACAGCTTTCCAAACATCATACTGAGACAGGCCTGGGCCAGCACCCAGGTGAAGCAAGTGAAGCACCTAGGACATAACCTTCGAGGAGGTACAGGGTTGGCACCATAGTCTGAGCACCTTATGAAAGTCTGTGCACTTGTGGCTTGCTTGCTTCACTCTAAATCTGGCTCTGTGGAACTTTCCAGATGATTGGGGAATAAACTTAGCAAATATGTCTGCATGGCAGAACACTGACAGGATGCATCAAACTGGAGATAAGAGTATAGGCTAAGAAGTCCAAAGGAACAGTTCTGAGGGCCAAATAAGCCATTTTGGCAAACAGATTACTTTGAACTGAAGGTGCTTGAGAAACAGTAGGTGCAAGAAGTGTTCTCTGTCATCCTCCTTTCTACCTAAAAGTAGGCTATGAAATTTCCCACAAATAAAAGCTGCCTTCCCTGGACCCGGAAGAGAAAATTCTTATCAAGGGAGACTGTGAATCAATGCTAAAGTAGATATGTACAAATAAATGTACCAAAATAAACCCTATCTTCCATTAGTTTCCCCATGTGTTTCCTAGTCAGTCTGTCACAATTTACCATCCCAAGAAGCTTAAACTCTTTTGTCTTACCATTTCTCCACAAATTTATCACTGTTTATGAAAAAGTAAAAGTATATAAACTCTTGGTCCTAACTGCTTCTTTCAGACTTCCTTTTTCCTATGAAAGCTTCTGTGTGAATGTGAAAATATTAAATAAAATTTTTACATGTATAAAAGTCAAAAATATAGAGGAGAGTCTTTAATTAAGGAACTTATTTTAGGGAATAAGAATAAGGTTTGCAATCTGTCACACACATGCAAGCTAGGTGGCCGCTGTTTGTCCAGAGAACAAAGGAAAGGTTGGGGGTTTTATCAGGAGAGAGAAATATGTGCAAATCATTATGAAAGAAAGTTCATTGGCACTCTTGGTGTTGTCAATGCAAATAGCAGGTCCTGCGTAAAGCCAGTCTTAAGGTCATGGTTGGCAGTTCCATAGGCAGTTCCTAAGGACAAAAATATGCATGGGAGACCAGGAGGAAGCACCTGGCTCCTGGCTTCGGATCGTAGCGGCCATTTTGGGGTGTGTGTGAATCAATGGAAAGGAAGCCTCTCTCTCTCTCTCTCTTTCACTGTCAAAATCTGCCTATCCAAATATATATATATATATATATATATATATATATATATACATATATTATATATATATATAGTCTTAAAGATGAGGCAGGTTATTTTGCTTTTTTAAATTAAGTTGATTGAATTCTTTTTTTTTTTTTTTAAATTTGACAGGCAGAGTGGACAGTAGAGGGAGACAGAGAGAAAGGTCTTCCTTTTTGCCGTTGGTTCACCCTCCAATGGCCGCTGCGGTAGGCGCGCTGCGGCTGGCGCACCGCGCAGTTCCGATGGCAGGAGCCAGGTGCTTCTCCTGGTATCCCATGGGGTGCAGGGCCCAAGAACTTGGGCCATCCTCCACTGCACTCCCTGGCCACAGCAGAGAGCTGGCCTGGAAGAGGGGCAACCAGGACAGGATCAGTGCCCTGACCGGGACTAGAACCCGGTGTGCCGGCGCCGCAAGGCGGAGGATTAGCCTAGTGAGCCGTGGCGCCGGCCAATTGAATTCTTTTTCTTGAAGTTTTTATCTTTTAGCTATTTGAAAGTAAGAGAGAGAGAGAGTGCACTCCCAACTACTGATTTACTTCCTGAATACCCACAATAGCCAGAGGTGGGCGAGGCCAAAGCTAGGAGCAGGAAATCAATCCAGATCTCCCATATGGGTAGCAGAGATCCAACTACTTGCACCATCACTTGCTGCCTCCAAAGTGCACATTCTCAGGAAACTGGAATTGGGAGTGGAGCTGGGACTTGAACACAGGCACTCCAAAATGGGATGTGACTGTTCCAAGCAACTTGAGCATTTTCTGCCCACGACCTCTTAGTCTTGCTTTGGATGGATACGACAAGAAAGTGTTTATTTGTAAGTTCAATTTCCATCAAGTTTTCTCCTGTTAATCTGTTCTATATCAATTTAATTGCCAGCTTAGTCACACAGCCCAAGAGAGTACAGGAAAGTTTTAACTTCCCTACAGGCTCATGAGTGTGTTGAGGAGAATAATTCAAAGTTTGAGTATCCAGAAACCATGAACTAGAGCAAACGTAAAGAGTGCCAACTCAGTTGGGAGTAGTAGTAGGAAAACAGATGTGGAGTATCAGACAGGCAGAGAGGACTTCACATCTTATTGGAGATGCAGCTGAGGCCCCCAGGTTTGCTCTGGATTCTGTGTGAATTGGGGCATGAAGAAGGGGGAAAAGATGAATGCTGGGGAGCTAACCCAAGAACTGTCCACTGCCAAGCAACACAGCTGTTTGTTCCCACAGGCATTCTTGCATGGTTGAGGTTCCTAAGAGCATCCTTACTCCAGTTGGCTCATAATTGTTACTTGAATAATTTTGTTTTTTGAACTATAACAGCTGAGGAAAAGGAGGATGTTTTGCTTTTCTTTGTATATCTTCCATACAAATGATTTACACCTCAAAAAAAAAAAAAAGACTCCATCTTGCTTCTTCCTAGTGGTGTTTAGTTCTGCTGGACACTCCTGTCTTTTCTGTCAGCTTTCTCTTTGGACATTTTCCATGTGGGAATGGAAGGAGTCATAATATTATATCTCTTTTCTTTTCTCAGTTAATGATTTAGCCAGTGTGGCTAAGAGAAGCAGTACAAGGGCAACACAATGGCCCTTACTATTCCTCATTCTCTCTCCTTTTTCTTTTATTGAGATAGAATTCACATACCATAAAATCATCCCTTTAAGAAAAACAATTCCACGGTTCTTAGTATATTCATAAGCTTGAGCAACCATGACCACTATATAATTTTTGTACATTTTCATCAGTTACACCCCATTTTTTCATCACTCCAATTCTAAGCAACCACTAATCTACTTTCTGTCTCTGTGAACTTGCCTATTCTGAATATTTAATATAAATGGAGTCATATACAATATGGCTTTTGTGCTGGCTTCTTCCACTTAGTATAATGTTCTTTTTTTCTTTCTTTCTTTTTTTTTTTGGACAGGCAGAGTGGACAGTGAGAGAGAGAGAAAGGTCTTCCTTTGCCGTTGGTTCACCCTCCAATGGCTGCTGCAGCCGGCACGCTACAGCTGGCGCACTATGCTAATCCGAAGGCAGGAGCCAGGTGCTTCTCCTGGTCTCCCATGGGGTGCAGGGCCAAGCACTTGGGCCATCCTCCATTGCATTCCCGGGCCACAGCAGAGAGCTGGCCTGGAAGAGGGGCAACCGGGACAGAATCTGGCGCCCCGACCAGGACTAGAACCCAGTGTGCTGGAGCTGCAGGCGGAGGATTAGCCCATAATATTCTTTTGAGGTCCATTCATGTTGTAGCATGTGTCAGTATTTTATTTCCTTTTTTGACTGGATAATATGCCATTATATCAATATACCACAATGCATTTATCCACTCATTGATATTTGAGCTGATTCTACTTTTTGGCTATTATGAACAATGCTACTATGAAAGTCATACACAAGTTTTTGAATGAACATACATTTTATTTTTTTAAAGATTATTTTATTTATTTGAAAGGCAAAGTTACATAGAGAGGTAGAGCCGGGGGTCTTCCATCCACTGGTTCACTCCCTAAAATGTCCACAACAGCCAGAGCTGAGCTGATCTAAAGCCAGGAGCCAGGAGCATCTTCTGGGTCTCTCACATGGGTGCAGGGGCCCAAGTACTTAGGCCATCTTCTACTGCTTTCCCAGGCCATAGCGGAGAGCTGGATCGGAAGTAGAGTAGCCGGGACTAGAACCGGTGCCCATATGGGATGCCAGCGCTGCAGGCCAGGGCTTTAACCCACCGTGCCACAGCGCCAGCCCCTGGATATGCATTTTAAATTTGGGAGGTGTATATTTAAGAGTGGAATTATTGGATCATATGGTAATTCCGCTGAGATCTGGTACCAGACAGGGATGCCCACTCTCACCACTGCTATTCAATATAGTGCTGGAAGTTTTAGCCAGAGCTACTAGGCAAGAAAAAGAAATTAAAGGGATACAAATTGGGAAGGAAGAACTCAAACTATCCCTCTTTGCAGATGATATGATTCTTTGTTTAGGGGACCCAAAGAACTCTACTAAGAGACTACTGGAACTCATTGAAGAGTTTGGCAAAGTAGCAGGATATAAAATCAATGCACAAAAATCAACAGCCTTTGTATACACAGGCAATGCCATGGCTGAGGAAGAACTTCTAAGATCAATCCCATTCACAATAGCTACAAAAACAATCAAATACCTTGGAATAAACTTAACCAAGAACGTTAAAGATCTCTACGATGAAAACTACAAAACCTTAAAGAAAGAAATAGAAGAAGATACCAAAAAATGGAGAAATCTTCCATGCTCATGGATTGGAAGAATCAATATCATCAAAATGTCTATTCTCCCAAAAGCAATTTATAGATTCAATGCAATACCAATCAAGATACCAAAGACCTTCTTCTCAGATCTGGAAAAAATGATGCTGAAATTCATATGGAGACACAGAAGACCTCGAATAGCTAAAGCAATCTTGTACAACAAAAACAAAGCCGGAGGCATCACAATCCCAGATTTCAGGGCATACTACAGGGCAGTTGTTATCAAAACAGCATGGTACTGGTACAGAAACAGATGGATAGACCAATGGAACAGAATAGAAACACCAGAAATCAATCCAAACATCTACAGCCAACTTATATTTGATCAAAGATCCAAAACTAATCCCTGGAATAAGGACAGCCTATTCAATAAATGGTGCTGGGAAAATTGGATTTCCACGTGCAGAAGCTTGAAGCAAGACCCATACCTTTCACCTTACACAAAAATTCACTCAACATGGATTAAAGACTTAAATCTACGACCCGAAACCATCAAATTATTAGAGAGCATTGGAGAAACCCTGCAAGATATAGGTACAGGCAAAGACTTCTTGGAAAAGACCCCAGGAGCACAGGCAGTCAAAGCAAAAGTTAACATTTGGGATTGCATCAAATTGAGAAGTTTCTGTACTTAAAAAGAAACAGTCAGGAAAGTGAAGAGGCAACCGACAGAATTCTGTTTTCAAGATTTATTAATTTGAAAGGCAGAACAAGAGAGAGGTGAAGAGACAGAAGATCTTCTATTCACCGGTTCACTCCCCAGATGGCCACAACAGGGCTGGGCCAGGTTGAAATCAGGAAGCAGAAATGCAATCCTGGCCTCCTAATATTAATGACAGAGCTTGAGTACTTGGGTCATATTCCATTGCCTTCCTAGGTATTTTAACAGAAAGCTCGAAGTATAGCAGCCAGGACTCAAATTGGCACTCCAAAATGGGATGTCAGCAATGCAAGAGGCAGTGCCACAATGCTAGCCCTGAGACTTAACATCTTGAGGAACTGCCAAACTGTTTTCCAGGGTGGCTGGACCATTTTATGTTCTCAACAGCAATGCATGAGCATTCCACTTTACCTCATCAATACTTTTCAGTTGCTTTTGTTTTAACCATTCTAGTGGCTGTGGCTGTAAAGTTGCAGCTTACTATGCTTTACTTTGTTTTTCTCTAATGGTTAATGGTGTTAAGTGTTCTGTTATGTGCTGATTTCATTTGTGTAACTTCTCTGGAGAAATTCCTACTCAAATCCTTTGCCTTCATTGCAAATGAGTTGCTTTTTTTCCTGTTTAGTTCAAAGTGTCATTTATTAGTCTCAATATTAGTCTCATCTGATACGTGATTTGCAAATATTTTTCTCCCATTCTGTAATTTGTTATTTCATGTTCTTGACACTGAAGCACAAATGTTTTTAATTTTAATGAAGTCTAGCTTGTTTGTCCCTTGGTTGATTATGCCTTTGGTAGCATATCTAAGAAACCATTGCCTAATTCAAGGTAACAAAAACTCGCACCTATGTTTTCTTCTAAAAGTGTTATAGTTTTAGCTCTTACACTTAGGTCTTTGATCCAGTTGGAGTCCATTTGTTTTGCTGTGATATAAGATAGGGAGTCCAAATTCACTCTTCTGCATGTGGATATCCAGTTATCTCAGCACCAATTATTGAAAAGGTTATTGTTTATCTTATGAATTGCTTTGGCATCCATGTTGAAAATTAAATGACTGTAAAGCTAATGGTTTAACTTTGCACTCTCAACTCAATTCCATTAATCCGTATTTCTTTTTCTATTTTTTTTAAGAAAGTGAGCTTTGTTTAAGATTTTATTTATTTATTTGAGAGGCAGAGTTACAGACAGAGAGAAGGAGAGACAGAGAGCAAGGTCTTCTATCTGCTGGCTCACTCCCCAAATGGCCACAAGAGCCAGAGCTGAGCCAAAACAAAGCCAGGAGTCAGGAGCATCTTCCAGGTCTCCCACATGGGTGCAGGGGCCCAAGGACGTGGGCCATCTTCCACTGTTTTCCCAGGCACATTAGCAAGCAGCTAGATAGTAAGTGGAGCAGTGGGGATATAATATGGGATTCCAGCACTGCAGGTGGAGATTTGGCTTACTACGCCGTAGCACCAGGCCCCATTATCGCATATTTCTATTCTAGTCCCACTTTCTTGATTACTGAGTTTTGTAGTAAGTTTTGAAAACAAGAAATGTGTTTCTTCCAACTTAGATCTTCTTCTTTATTGTTTTTGCTATTCTTTGTCCCTTGTTAGTCAATCTGTATTTTAGGAGTAACATTTCTGTAAAAGAAAAACTACTGGGATTTTGATAGATACTGCACTGAACATGTCGAACAATTTGAGGAGCATTGCCATCTTAACAATATTATATCTTCCAATCTGTGAATGTGTGATGTCTTTTTGTTTATTTAGGCATTATTTAATTTCTATTAAATTTTTGTATTTTTTTTAAAGATTTACTTATTTGTAAGGCAGAGTGATAGAGAAACAGAGAAAGGGAGAGAGAGATCTTAAATTTGCTGGTTCACTCCCCAAACTCCCCCAACAGCCAGGGCTGGTCCAGCAGAGGAGCCAGGAAGGCCATCCAGACCTCCTGCATGGATGGTAAGAACTCAAGTACTTGGCCATCATCTGCTGCCTTCCAGGTGCATCAGCAAGAAATTGGATCAGAAGTGGGACTCAATCTCAGACACTCTGATAGGGGATGTATGCATCACAAGCAATGGCTTAACCCACAGAGCCATACTACAAATCCCTCAACATATTTGATATTTTTAATGTTCCTAAGTATTTTATTTTTTGATGTTATTACAAGTAAAACTGTTTTCACAATTTTATTTTCAGACTATTCATTTCTGATATATAGAAATACAATTGATTTTACATACTGACCTGGTATCGTGAAAACTTGATGAATTTATTTATTGGTTTTAATGGATTTCTTAGGATTTTCTATATACAAGATCCATTTGTAACTACAGGTAATTTGACTTCTTCATTTCCAAGTGAGATGATTTTTACGTCTGCACCTAATTGCTATGACTATATTTTCCAGTACAATGCTATATAGGAGCAGAAGTAAGCATCCTTGTATTGTCTTATTTCTGATCTTAGGGGGAAAGCTTTAAGTTTGTCACCATTATGTATGATGTTATCTTTTGGTTTTTTTCAGTGTCCTTTTTCAGATTGAGCAAGTTTCTTTCAATTCCTGGTTTGCTGAATGTTTTTATCAGAAGTATTGAGGTGGCCACATTTTAAAACTTTAACAATATGATTTATTACACTGATTTTTTAAAATGTCAAACCAACTTTGCACATTCTTGGTATAAATCCCAGTTGGTCATGGTAACTATCTATGGTATATGCTGCTGAATCTGTGGTATTTTGTTGAGGATTTTTGTGACTATTCATGAGAAATATTGATTCACAGTTTTTACTTTTCCTTGTGATGTCTTTGTCTGGTTTTGCTATTAGGGAAAAATTGGCCTCATAAAATGAGTTGGGCAGTGTTCCCTCCTCTTTCCTCTTCAAAAAAAGTTTAGGAAGAACTTTAGTCATGCAACTTGAGGCTAAGAAAATGACAGACTCTTCAGTGCTGAGTCGTCCTGTCCTTCCGTGTTATAAGAATCCAAAAGGGTTACAAAGATAAACTTTAGTGAACAAAGTACAAATATTTAAGAGAATCAAGCCAAGTTTTGTTGAAACTTACTCTCCCCAGAGCAACAGTATTAAGGAAGTAGATTCTGTAGTGCAGCATGTTAGAAACGCAGGCAGGCTTTCTGTGTTGCCCTCTTGAGAATTTCTCCTTTGAGAAATCTCACTCTTTGCTCTTTAGGCCTTTAACCTATTAAATGAGATCAACTTTATAGAGGATAATCCACTTTACTCAAAGTCTACTGATATAAATGTTAATCACATCTAAAAAATACCTTTACAGAACACCTAGTCCCATGGTCTGACCAACCTGGGAACCATAGCCTAATTAAACTGACATAAAATTACTCACCACAATGTGCTTCTGTACACTTAACTCACTGAACTAAATTAGAATATATGCATTAACTATCAACAAATCCTTTGTTGTATTCTTCCACTTGCCTTACTAGTGTTTAAATAAAGCTTCTTTAGGGTCTATGAGCTGCTAAAGAGTATAGCACTGTCCTTCATCTTCAGAAAGGAGGGGAGGGTTCATGAGACTTTCCCAACTAGGCATACCATCTTTGGTGAATGTATGGTTACATATTTTTCTGGGAAGACGTCCATAGCTTTCTCCAGATTCTCAGCAGTGTCTAGAAGGGTTGGAGATAGGCCAAGTAAGGTCAAGTCCCTCCAGGAACTAGACAGTATGGAGAAATAGTTAAATGAATCTCTTTTTTTTTTTAAATGTTTGTAGGACAGGTTTTGATTTCCTGAACAAGCAGCACCCATTCAGACTGCTCTGAAAATTACTCATTATACAAACATAAAGTCTTCACCAACTGTAAATAATAGATTAAATACACGTCTCTGTATTACCATAGTTCAGTCTAAAAGGAGTCTTTCCAAAGCCAGCTTTTGGTCATTACAGTTTTATGGGTGACCTATCTAGTTAAATCATGGCACACCGGGTTCTAGTCCCGGTCGGAGCACCGATCCTGTCCCGGTTGCCCCTCTTCCAGGCCAGCTCTCTGCTGTGGCCAGGGAGTGCAGTGGAGGATGGCCCAAGTGCTTGGGCCCTGCACCCCATGGGATACCAGGAGAAGCACCTGGCTCCTGCCATCGGATCAGCGCGGTGCGCCGGCCGCAGTGCGCCTACCGTGGCGGCCATTGGAGGGTGAACCAATGGCAAAAGGAAGACCTTTCTCTCTGTCTCTCTCTCTCTCACTGTCCACTCTGCCTGTAAAAAACAAAAACAAAAACAAAAAATCATGGCAGTGACAGTGACTAGCAATGAGGAGCCTTCCAAAATCACAGGAATGAGAAAGAACACTGTCCCCTGACTCAGCATCTAAGACAAGGCAGCAGAATGGCTCCTAGGTC
The DNA here is from genome assembly GCF_033115175.1 of Lepus europaeus. Lineage (NCBI taxonomy): Eukaryota > Metazoa > Chordata > Mammalia > Lagomorpha > Leporidae > Lepus > Lepus europaeus. Next base: position 51,603,380 of record NC_084833.1, on the reverse strand, counting down.
ATAAGACTAGCTGTACAATGTGGGTGAATGAATAAATTAATAGAGAAACCAGCATTTTAATTCCATATTTGGATTACAAAGGGCTCACTCAGGAAAGTTTGTAGAATGATGGAAATATTGGGTGATACTGTCACTGTGTACATATGGCTTATTTATTTGCCAAAATTCATAGAATTATGTCATGGTAAACTTTTCCACAGGCAAATTAAAAAAAATCAACCAGAATGTCTGGGGATCCCAGGGTAGAATGCAGACAATGACAAATGAGTCTAATTATATTACAAATGTATGACTCAACCTCACTGAAGGAAGTGAGGGAAAAAAAGGAACTGATATAAGTAACTTTGGAAAGTCATGTTTTGAGAGACTACTTTAAAGCTAAAGACAGAAAAGAATGGCATATACAACTGGACATTGTATGGGTCTGATTGATATGTATGAGTATAAAAGGGTAGAACAAATAAGTAAATAAATTGGAGATAATGAAAACCAGGTTGCCTGTCACGGAAAAGAAGTCATCAAGAGGAGAAGGGTAGGGGGGTGAACCAATGGAAAAGGAAGACCTTTCTCTCTGTCTCTCTCTCTCTCTCTCTTACTGTCCACTCTGCCTGTCAAAATTAAAAAAAAAAAAAAGAGGAGAAGGCTAGAATAAAAATGTGGTGTTGGATATATAAGGTATGTATAAGCTTATTTATTTTAATATATATGCAGATACAAAAATATAATTATATATGTATACAAGGGCTATTGTATCTGTTAGCTCTGTTTACTGAGCAGGGCTAGAAGCAGCAACAACCCAATAGCAAAGAACACAATAAACATCCCCAAAACTGTTTTCTAAATACAATTCTCCAACAAAAAAAAGACATAGAAGTCAACCTGCAAGAGCTTCCTTTGGCCAAACTGGAACAACTTGAGCAGCAAAATAAAGAATGACAATATTCTACTGTAAGCCAAAGAACTGAATATATATCCATGAGCCCACACTGATATAAATAAGTGATTAAATAAAGGTAAGCACAGGAAAAGGAAAAACTTTTACTTTGGGAAGATTTTTAAAAAAAATAAATTTCTAGGGGTTAGTGCTGTGGCATAGCAGGTAGTTACCGCCTACAGTATGGCATCCCAAATAGGTGCTGATTCAAGTCTTGGTTGCTCTACTTCTGATCCAGCTTCCTGCTACTGTGCCTGGGAAAGCAGCAGCAGTGGCACAAGTGCTTGAGCCCCTGTACCCACCTGGGAGACCTGGAAGAAGCTCCTGGCTCCTGACTTGGTACTGGCTCAGCTTCAGCCATTGCAGCCATTTGGGGAGTGACCCAGCAGATGGGAGATACCTCTCTCTCTCTCTCTCTCTCTCTCTCTGCCTCTGCCTCTCTAAAACTCTGCCTTTCAAATAAATAAGTAAATAAATAAATCTTTAAAAAAATAAACTTCTAATTTTGTCTTCCCATTTACTTGTTTTTTTAAAATATTATTTATTTGAAAGGCAGAGTGATGGGGCAGGGGGAGGTTTTCTAACTGCTGGTTCAATGACTGCAATGGTCAGGGCTGGGATATGCCAAAGCCAGGAGCCAGGAACATTATCTAGGTCTCTCACATGGGTGGCCATCACTTGCTACCTTCCAGGCACATTAACAGGTAGCTAGATTAGAAGTGGAGCAGCAGGGACTGGACCAGTATTGTGATAAAGGATTCCTGCAACTCAAGTGGCTTAACACCCTGCACCCCAACACTGGCCCCACTTACAGACTAATTTACTATAGTATTTGCAGATACTCTTGCCTCCAGGAACTATAGCTTAATTTTCCTTCTCTTGAGTGTGGGCTGGACTTGTTTCTAAAGAAAAGTATATAGGGGAACAATGTGTAAATTTACTGTGGAGAAAATTGGCAAGCACAACCTTAACCAAGTGGGTAGGTTAACATCATTAGTGATTAAGTCATGTTGATAGCATATATCTCTGATAGGATGTGATTAAAAAGTAGCACTTTATTTTTTGTTGATTTCTCTAAAACTTTAAAGTAGGATCATCAGGAAAACATCAGATAAATCCAAAGTTAAGGACACTCCACAAAATATCTGACGAGAATTCCTTAAAGCTGTCAAAGTCAGGGCCTGTGCTGTGGTATAGCAGGTTAAGCCTCAGTCTGCAGAACCCATATGGGCGCCAGTTCAAATCCCAGCTGCTCCTCTTCCAGTCCAGCTCCTTGCTAATGAGCCTGGGAAAGCAGCAGAAGATGGTCCAAGTCCCAACACCCCTGCACCCATGTGGTAGACCTGGAAAAAGCTCCTGGCTTCACTCTGGCCTAGCCCCAGTCACTGTGGCCATCTGGAGAGTAAACCATCAAGTAGAAGATTCTCTCTCTCTCTCTCTTCTTCTGTCTCTGTAACTCTGCCTTTCAAATAAATAAACAAATCTTAAAAAAAAAAAAAACCAACCTGTCAAAATCATGAAAAACAAAGAGAGAAAATGTCTAAGATTGGGGGAGATTAAGGAAATACGATGACTAAATATGTGATAGTGTCTACTACATCTTCAAACAACAAAAGGACATAAAGTCCTTTGCTGATCATATTATGCCCAATGTTCCCCCCCACCCAGGGCTATAGTTTACCATTTATTAAGTCTTTCCCTGAATTAATTATAAATATCATACATGTGGAATTGATTTGCTTCCAACAGATGTACTATTTACTGCAAAGAGATATTAGTTTCTATTTATTTATTTCATAAATGTGAATTTACAAAGTGCAACTTTTGTATTGTTGTGGCTTCCCCCCCCCCAACCTCCCTCCCTCCCGTGGCCCTCCCCTCTCCCTCTCCCTCTCCCATCCCGCCCTTTATCGAGTTTCATTTTCAATTACCTTCATATACTGAAGATCAACTTAGTATATACTAAGCAAGGGTTTCAACAGGCTGCACTCACACAACTGCACAAGGTATAGGGTACTGTTCGACTAGTAGTGTTTTTATGTTTCATAGTAAAACACATTAAGGACAGAGATCCTATGTGGGGAGCATGTACCCAGTGACTCCCGTTGTTGATTTAACAATTGGCACTCTTATTATGAAATCAGCAATCACCCGAGACTCTTGCTATGAGCTGTGTAGGCTATGGAAGCCCCTTGAGTTCACTGACTCTGAACCTGTTTAGTCAAGGCCGTGTCACAGTGGAGGTTCCTTCCTCCCTTCAGAGAAAGGCGCCTCTCTCCTTGATGGCCTGTTCCTTCTGCTGGGGTCTTGTTCACCAGGATCTTTCATTTAGATTGTTTTTTGCCACCATGTCATGGCTTTCCATGCCTGTGAGACTCTCATGGACCTTTTAGCCAGATCCAAATGTCCCAAGGGTTGATTCTGAGGCAGGAGTGCTGTTTTGGGCGTTTGCCATTCTATGAGTCTGCTGTGTGTCCTGCTTCCCCCACAGGATCATTCTCTCCCTTTTAATTCTATCCTTCATTATTTGCTTACACTGGTCTTATTTGTGAAATCTCTTTGACACATACCCTATCTTTTTGATCGGTTGTGTATTTATACTTATCACTTTACCAAGTGTGCTGGCATTGGTACCTGCCTCCTTGGTAAGATTGAGTTGAAATCCCCTGGCACATTTCTAGTTCCACCATTGGAGGTGAGTCTGAGTGAGCTTGTGCCAACCTATATATCTCCTCCCTCTCTTATTCCCACTCCTATGTTTAACAGAGATCACTTTTCTGTTAATTTTAAACGCCTAAGAATGATTGTGCATTGATTACAGAGTTCAACCAGTGGTCTTATGTAAAACAAACAGAGCAACACCACCACCACCACCAACAACAAAAATACTAAAAAGAATAAAATAGTAGGTTGTTCCTCTACAGTCTAGACAAGGGCTGGTCCTGTCATTGACTCTCATAGTGTCCATTTCACTTAGCAACAACAACAACAACAAAAATACTAAAAGGAATAAAATAGTAAGTTGTTCCTCAACAGTCAAGACAAGGGCTGATCATGTCACTGTTTCTCATAGTGTCCATGTCACTTCAATGGGTATCATTTTAGATGCTCATTTAGTTGCCATCGATCAGGGAGAACATATGATATTTGTCCCTTTGGGACTGGCTTATTTCACTCAGCATGATGTTTTCCAGCTTCCTCCATTTTGTTGTAAATGCCCGGATTTCATTGTTTTTTACTGCTGTATAGTGTTCCATAGAGTACATATCCCATAGTTTCTTTATCCAGTCATCCGTTGATGGACATTTAGGTTGATTCCATGTCTTAGCTATTGTGAAATGAGCTGCAACAAATATCGAGGTGCAAATGGCTCTTTTTTTCTCCCCTTTAACTCCATTTGGGTAAATTCCAAGGAGTGGGATGGCTGGGTTGTATGGTAGTGCTATATTCAGGTTTCTGAGGACTCTCCAAACTGTCTTCCATAGTGGCTTTACCAGCTTGCATTCCCATCAACAGTGGATTAGTGTCCCTTTTTCCCTGCATCCTCACCAGCATCTGTTGTTGGTTGATTTCTATATGTAAGCCGATCTAACCGGGGTGAGGTGAAACCTCATTGTGGTTTTGATCTGCATTTCCCTGATGGCTAGGGATCCTGAGCATTTTTTCATGTGTCTGTTGGCCATTTGGATTTCCTCTTTTGAAAAATGTCTGTTAAGGTCCTTGGCCCATTTTTTTATTGGGTTGTTTGTTTTGATTCTGTGGTGTTTTTTGATCATTTTATAGATTCTAGTTGTTATTCCTTTATCTGTTGTGTAATTTGCGAATAACGTCTCCCATTCTGTTGGTTGCCTCTTCCCTTTCTTGACTGTTTCCTTTGCTGTAAAGAAACTCTTCAATTTGAGGTAATCCTATTTGTTTATTTTATCTCTGATTACCCGTGCCTCTGATACCCAATGCTAAATTCTGTTTTGCGCCCTGCTGTTGTGAGATATAAATATCAGGGGAAGCTGGGTAAAAGGTATATGAGAACTCTCTGGGTCACCTTTGTAACTGAAGAAAGTTTAACATTACTCCAAACGCTGGAATTTTTTTTTTAAGTAAGTTCAGAAAAGCAAATTCTGGCATCTAGGACAAGAAAAATATTCTTCTGTGCTGAGGAATATTCCTCTGGCCTCATCATGAGCTGGCTGAAAAAGGCCTTAGGTCTACACTTCCCTGTTTACCCAGCAACTTTTGGAATTCAGCTTATAGGTTATGGTCCTGGGAAAAGGAATGCATTGAAGGGGGCACATGAGCTTCCTATCACTGGAAAGAGATTCTTCCATCTGCAAAGCAATCAATTGGCATTCAGGCCAATTGCACCAACTTCAAACAATCTCAAACATTTTAGTCACTGCATCTCACTGAGAACCTGCTCATCCTAGGGTCCAAAATTTACTTTCTGGACCACCAAGGCTCAAAAAAAAAAATCCTACCATCTGGTGGGTTCCCCCCACCTCCACCTCTGCCTCCCTCCCCACTCTCTGATCCTTTCACACCCTGTATCCCTGTTGTTCCCTCCATTAGTGCTCCTGGCAGCCAGTTCTCCAAGGAAGGCCCCCAGCAACACCACACTTGCTATCTACAATCAAGTGATTTCTGACACATTGGTATTCATTTTACTCTTTCTCGTAAGATGAGCACCAGTTTCTCCCATTTTCAAAGTGACATCTCCTTCCCCCTTGATGTTTTATTCATGTAAAAGCTGTGGTTCTATGCTGGCAAAATTAGGGTAGAAGAAACACTGACTCTAGAAATCTGTGTCAGCCAGATTTTTCCAGAACTTGATTATCTCAGTTCTGTATAACTAATTTTCTTTCACCTCTGTGTACTTTCCTGGTGCTTTTCCTTATCATTCTGTGTTTGGAGGCTTGTGTAACCTGAATTGCCACTTTTCTTTACAGAACAGAACACAGAAATAAGCACTCCATTTGTATTTCAAGTATTAGGTCCTTCCCCTTTCTCAACTTAATTTTTACACTTTCTAAGATTGTGTCTTGAACATCAAATTCTTCTGGCCAACCTGACTCTAAACTGGTGGTCAATGGTTCTTCAGTGATGACTGTAGTTGAGGGCTTCTCTTGATCACACAAAGCTCACCAAACCCAACTGATAACTGCAATGTGTTGGAGAGTCAAGCTTAAGGCACACAGGGCATCTTCTCAGGTAAGCCAGAGGAAACTAAGGGTGCTAAATATTTGTTTCCTTTTCATTGTTCAAACTTTAATTCACCTAGCTTTTTTGATGATTACTATATCAAATACTTTTTATCCTAAAGAAATGGAACTCATCATTTTTGACTGATGGGATTTTGGTCTTGTCAGAGCCTGGACTTTGTAAAGCTTGAATCCTGCAGATGTGTCTCTCAGAGTTGGGCAGAGAGTGGGAAATCATCTTCTGTTTATGTTGTTGATGAGCAGCTAACCATTCTTGGTATCTTCCTGGGAGCTACCATATCTGCTGAGGTCCAGGACCTCGACTCAGTTTCCCTTCTGTTTGGGTCCCCATTTCTGTTCTGTGTTAATGATAGAAAAGGTAAGAAAAGTTGCAAAAGGAAAAAGGAAAAGCTCACCCCAGGGCAGGCATCGAGCCTGGTAGTTAGGATGGCAATTGGGATGTTCATATTCCACAACAGAATGTGTGGGCTTATTACCCAGCTCCAGCTCCTGCCAATGCAGTCCCTGGGAGGCAGCAGTGATGGTTCAAGTAGTTGGAGCTCTCCCACCCATGTATCTATGTGAGAGACTTGCATTGGCTCTTGGCTTCACTCTAGCCCAGCCCGGGGCCAGGTTGTTGTAGATATCTAGAGATTGAACCAGTGGATGGGTGCTGTCTTTCTGCCTCTCAAATAAATAGTTTTTAAAAACTCATCTTGCCAGGCCGGCGCCGTGGCTTAACAGGCTAATCCTCCGCCTTGCAGTGCCGGCACCCCGGGTTCTAGTCCCGGTTGGGGCACCGATCCTGTCCCGGTTGCCCCTCTTCCAGGCCAGCTCTCTGCTGTGGCCAGGGAGTGCAGTGGAGGATGGCCCAAGTGCTTGGGCCTTGCACCCCATGGGAGACCAGGAGAAGCACCTGGCTCCTGCCATCGGAACAGCACGGTGCGCCGGCCGCAGCGCGCCTACCGCGGCGGCCATTGGAGGGTGAACCAATGGCAAAAAGGAAGACCTTTCTTTCTGTCTCCCTCTACTGTCCACTCTGTCAAAAAAAAAAAAAAAAAAAAAACTCATCTTGCCGTTATCATGGTATCATTCTAGACATATCTTCCCTCCTCATCTCCTTCACCTCTCCTAATTTTTAAGTGTATTATGTGTGCATGTATGTATGTATTCTTATTAGAGGGAGAGAGAGGGAGAGGAATAGAGAGAACCAAACACCTGCAACAGCAGGGGGTGGCTGAAACCAGGAGCCTGGAATTCAATCAGGATCTCTCATGTCGGGGCAGGGATCCAAATACTTTTGCACCCAGGGTGCACATCAGCAAAAACCTGGACTCAGAAGTGGATCCAGGACTCAAACCCAGGCATTCTGTTATGGGATGTGGTGGTTCCAAGTGGTGTCTTAAATGCTGTGCCAAACAGCTGCCCTCCTGTTAGTCTACCGGTATGGCCAAGAAAGGGTGAATGGACTATGCTTCCAAATTAGAGATTTCATGAAGAGGAGGGTGAGAAAGGGCAAACTCCAGTATAGCTTCTGACCCTAATTCTCCTAATCCCTGACATACTGCCTGTTTATTCTCCATAAAACTTTCTTTAAGCTTCTTCGTTTCATTATGTTCATGTCTCACGGTTCAGCCTCTGGCCAATTACTTAGCCACAAAGGTCTTGCCTGTTCCACACAACCACCCACATTTGACTCCACTGCCATTTTGCTTTCTCCTGCGCTGGTACCACTGTCTTGGCTCTGGGGGAAGCTCACTCTTGTTGTCAAGAAGGGGAACAGAATGGCACCTCAAAGGAAGACACATTTCTGGTACCTCAAGGTGTAATTCTGTCACTTACCTTGAAAAACCTAAATAATGCATCCACTGTTACCTCTTGATTCATCTGTTCCATTAATAAATTATTTATTAACATCCTACTATTCCCATCTTTTCCATGTAATCATATATTGTATTTCAAAGTGAAGATACTTCAGTAGGCAAAGTTCAAAGAGGATAAACCTGGATGTTTAAATGTGGGAGTTGTCAGCATTCATATGACATCTAATATACAGACTGAATGAAGGTGCCAGACTCCACCATTGTACTAAAATTTAGTCAAACTTAATTTCCTTTTTCTCAATAAATATATTTTTAAAAAATACAGGTCATTTGACTCTGTCATGTTTTCTTCCCATATGTTCCCTGAAGTGCCAGACCCTGTCTTTGTAGAATACTACTGAGAGATACAGAAGTCTAATAGCTGAGTTCCGTATTGTATATATTTTAAATTTTACCACAAACTGCCAAATTGCACTTCAAAGCACAGTGTACCAATTAAACAACTGGTTTATGGAGGAGTGCCTGTTTCTTCATATCCTCCTATAAACTTTATAGCTTTGTTTTTATACCCATCAGTCTGTGGGGCTGACCTCTTCTCTTAGGGACCTGATTTTTGTTTTAACTGGCTATCCTGATAGACAACTCCCCCAAATCCCTGCTCTCTACTGTGACCCATCAGAATGCCCGAGAATAAGAAACTGAAGTAAATGAAAGGCTTCATTAATGAACCAATAATAAAATATGAATTTAATTGTTTACTCTTTCCTGATTCCTAGTAAAAGTTTTAATCACACAACATTAAGACATTGTTAGCCAGTGTTGCAGTGCAGCATGTTAAGCCACTGCCTGTGCCTCTGGTATCCCATATCTGCCAGTTTGAGTTCTGGCTGTTTGACTTCTGATCAGCTTTCTGCTAACATGCCTGGAAAAGCAACAGAAGATGGTACAAGTACTTGGGCCCCAGCCACCCATATGGGAGACCTGAATGGAGTTCCTGGCTCGTGGCTTCAGCTTGGCTCAGTTCTAGCTGTTGCAACCATTTGGGGGAGTGAACCAGCAGATGGAAGATCTCGATCTCTCTCTCTGTCTTTAAAATAAATAAATCTTAAAAAAAAAAAAAAAGGCATTTGTATCAGGAGTGCCTCAAACACTAATACCCTACTACCCAGCAAATAAATAGGCCTTCAGTAAATATTTGTTGAAGGAAATTGTCACCATATAGTAGTCATAGGACCTAAGGGTGCCCCTTATTTTTTTCTTTGATTTACAAACTACTTGAGTCACTAGTTCCCAACAGTCCTACTGAGATAGCTTCTGTGCATCTCTGTATTCCCACCACCATTGTCCCAAATTATGTTCATCTATACCTCCCATTTTCATTTCCCATTATTTCACTCTAGGTCTTTTTCTTTCTGGCAATCCAACTTCCTTATGGCCACTAATATTATCTATCTGAAGCTCAAGTAAAATAACATCAGTTCTCTTTATAAAAAATATTAATGGCATGGCTTGCACAGCTTTTTATGAGCTTGCTTCAATCTATTTTTCCAACTTCATTTTACTATTTCTTATCAAGCACCCTTGTCTTCCATTTCATACTTGACAAAAGTATTAGATTTCAACTTGCTTGCTGCTCTGCCATGTTTAGTAACATTCTACATGCTCATCTTCTGCCTTGGAAATATTTAGACAGCTAGTGTAAGCTTCAAGAGGAATAATATCTTGTTTATCTTTATATTCCAAGATGCCTGACTTGTAAGAAATGCCTAATAAATGCTTATTAAATGAATGAATGAGTATATGACCAATGATAAAAAGAGCCAGTGTAGATTGCTTACTATCTAAAGGCACTGTGATAATTAATATAAGTATTCATTCCTTTCCTTATCAGCAAATGTTTGGAGGGTATTCAATGGATTCTAAATAGCTATTAACTAATCAGATAGCCTTGAGATAGTCATTTAGCTTCTTATGAAGTTAATTTACTTATTTATGAAAGAAGAGATGAGCAAAGTGACTCTTAAGACTATTTCTAAATTAATGTGGCCATAAATAAATATAGAGCATTTGAAGTCATGAAAACAGTGAATGGGAAGATAAGATGTGTAAGGACAAATGCTGGCCAGCGCCGAGGCTCACTAGGCTAATCCTCCGCCTTGCGGCACCGGCACACCGGGTTCTAGTCCCAGTCAGGGCGCCGGATTCTGTCCCGGTTGCCCCTCTTCCAGTCCAGCTCTCTGCTGTGGCCCAGGAGTGCAGTGGAGGGATGGCTCAAGTCCTTGGGCCCTGCACCCACATGGGAGATCAGGAGAAGCACCCGGCTCCCAGCTTTGGATCAGCACGGTGTGCCGGCCGCAGCACGCAGGCCGCAGTGGCCATTGGAGGGTGAACCAATGGTAAAAGGAAGACCTTTCTCTCTGTCTCTCTCTCACTGTCCACTCTGCCTGTCAAAAAAAAAAAAAAAAAAGGACAAATGCTCAATGCTCTGGAATCTAATCCAACTGGGTTAGAATTCCAAAATCCACTATGCGGTTATGTGACCCTGGGCAATTAAATTTCCGCATCTTCCATTTCCTCATAAGTAAAATGTTAAGTAGCGATGTTGGGAGGCCCTGGTAAGTATCTGACATACCATTTTATTTTCAAAAATAGCAGACAGACATTACTACTGGTTCTGGCAAGTCTCTCGCTTTTATTATCTTTCTCTTATGATTTAGCAAATGCTATGGATAGAGCTTGCCACATGTCAGACACTGTTCTGAGTGAAGTTTCATTGTACCTCTATGAGGTAGGTCATTTTGGCTCTGGGAAACTGAGGCAAATAGATAACTTTCCCAAAGTCACCTAAATAGTAATCGTACTGGGATTCTACACTCAGGAGTTCAATTCTAAAGCCAAGACTCTTAATCACTATGCTCTTTTCTTCTCAAGTCAACCATTGCCACTTTCATTAGAAAAGGCCTACAAACTGGCTGCTCTAAGAAATATTGTAGTAGAGAGATTAAATGGCTTTGCTTATGGGGAAACTGTAACCTGTGTATCATACTCTGGACAATAAAAGATTAGCAACGAAGTCAAATATGCTTTTATTTCCTCTAAGAGTCATGTCTTTGTAGACACCGACTTTTTTTTATATACATAGGTGTGGCTGGCTGCGTTTGGGACCTTTCTTTGCAACTATATCTGGGAGGAGGCCTTCCCTAGAAGTTCAAGGGTGTGTTGGTATTGGCTTTAAGAGACTTTAGACACTGATCTCAAAAAGCACCACCCAAAGAGCAGGCATAGGCGAGGCAGAGGCTGTGGCTTGCAACTTGGACATGCCATGATGCTACAGAAAAGATGACAAACTGATGATTCTCATGTCTGGGCCTCTGCAGCAGCTCTGTTCAGATTCATGTACAGAGTAAATCCCTATGGAGGAAAGGAAAAGAAAAAAAGGAGACAGGAAAAAGAGTAATTCCCAACTCTCAGGGTTCTATGCAAATGAGGGCCAAACTGCCACTGCCCCTCACAAAAGAGCAAAACAACTATTTCTAATCAGATGTAGAAAGAAATTGGCCAGCAAGCTGGTTTCTTTTTACAATGATGATTGGAAAATTGACAACAGATGGTATCTTAAGAAATGTTACAAACACTGGGTCTCTTGCTCCCAAGACCTGTTGAGATAAGTAACACCAGGACACCTCTATACACAAATACAGTCTAGAGGAGATAGTTGAGAAGTAGGAAGCCAACAGTCAAGACACAAAGAGTATTTTAGAAAAGCCAGGACTATAACAGCTCTGCTTGTGCTCCACTTAGATTAAATCTGCAGAGTATCTTATGGTCAGATCATTCACCTCCAGATGAAAACCAAACTTATTTCACAGATCTTTGAAACACCTAGAAGAGATACTGGATTTCATTCTCCTTTTAAAGATGAGGAAGGAAATGGAGCCACAGGGATCTATTTGACCAGACAGGCCATTGAGGTACTAGTCAATATGTTAGAAACTTGATTTTTGTTGTTGTTGTTGTTGTTTGTACTTTTACTAACAGACTTAAAACATATGTTTAAAGCAGACCCATTTGCATGTCATAATTGGGTGCAGGGCACGATAGAGATCAACAGAGAATAACTGACCTAATTGGAATTTAACTCACTAGAGAAAAACTGCCTCAGATGCTACGCTATGAGAGTGACACTTCCATGTTCCTTTTTAAAGTGTTCTTTAGTTGAAAGGCAGATTCACACAAACACACACTCTCAGATCTTCCATCTGTTGGTTCACTCCCAAAATGCCCACAAAACCAAGGTCTGAACCAGGCCAAAGAACAGGCACTCCATATGAGTCTCTCACTTGGGGGAGTAGGCGAGGGCAGGAATCCAAGTACTTGATGGCTTACCCTACTGTGCCACAATCTTAAAAAAAAAAAAAAAATAGTAATTCAGTGAATGCCCTGAGGGACATATGTAAGATTCTGTTGCTACTCATTGTGAGTTATATGAAGATGTACATAAAGACAAGAAATTATAACTTGATCTTATTTTGCAGGAGGAAAATTTAGCATAGGAGAAAGATTCAAGGTTTTTCTATAAAATAGGCCTAGATTTGAATTCCACTTCTGTCACCTAACGGAGCTATGTGATTCAAGTTGTCTAATTGAGCTTTGATTTCCTCTTCTATAAAATTCCAATAAAAAGATAAATACTTGCATAGGGTTGCTGTGTGGATAGAATGAACAACTCTCCAGAATTTTAACAAGACTTTGACAAGAAAAATACATCACATGCCACATAAAACATAGGGTTTTCATATGCCACATGCCATATGAAAAGTATTTCCTCAGAGAAGAAAAAGGCAATATTTGTATAAAAACTATTGTTTGACCTTACTTGCTTTCTGTTTCTGAAAAGCTTAAAGAGATTCTGAGTGACTCACCAGTAGCTATAACTACATTGCATATAGCATGTATGCTGTTTATTTCTATATATTTCCTCAGTAATATATGTTGTCACCCTTCAGGTTGCTGTGAACAAGCACATTTGGGCTTGGTATAATTTGCCTTAGTTTACAGAACCCTGTTTCTATAGCATGGATCAAAAGCTGTATAGATGCTTCATATTTGAATAAAATTGTTATACAGTTGAATCAATATATGGCAGCCTAATTTTCAGGGTCCTTGATGAAGAGAAATGGGAAAGGCAATCGAATAAATTTTTTGGTGTTATGATGCTTTCTAGGTTAAACTTGGGGGGAAATCCTTATGAAGACTACTCAATATTCACCTTTTTTGTAGAAATAGCATTTCTTTGGATTCACTTAAGAATGATGGAGGATTCTAACCATATGACATGCCTTAACCCACGAGATTGTACCATGTTGGAAAGTAAGTCTTTGTTTTATTTTTAAACCTTCCTGCAGAAAGCTTCCTGCCCATCTCAGTGGGCGGGAGGAGGGTCTTTGCTGGAAGCACACATTATATACACATCGACCCATCAAATGAGATGCCTCTAAGCTCTCAACTCTAATGCTGCTTTTTAAAACCATAATATATCTATTAAGCAATGATTTAATTTCATCATTTGTTCGTCTCAGGATTAAGTATTGTTATGTTTTATATATATATATATATATATATATATATATTTACAAACTCTTTCTGGAAATAGTGCCCAGTTGCATATAATATGTTTATAAACCTTAGCAATGGTTAACTTAGCTTTATGTCTTCGAAGAAGCTTCTTCTACATCCCTTATGCTGGTTAGATACTCCCTACACATTCCCTCATCTGGCATTATAGTAGAATTGCTTGTCTGTCCATTACACCCTATGTTTTATGGAAAAAACTGCCATATCCAAATTTATGCACCTAGTTTAGTGATATGCACTTTAAAAAAGGCTAATTTATCAGGGAGTGTCTGGCCTAGTAGTTAAGATGCCTGCATCCCACATTGGGTTTGAATTCTGCCTCCATCTCCTGACTCCAGCTTCCTGCTAAGGAAAAATAATGGAAGACAGCAGTGATGGCTCAAGTAATTGGGTTCCTGCCACCATATGGGAGACCTAGACAGAAGGTCCCTCTCCCTATCGAGTAAATCTATTAAGAATGAAATAATCTATTTTTAGAGAAACACTGTTTTTTTTTTTAAAAAAACGCAGTTATCTGAACTAAACATCTTAATGACTAAATAAATATGAATACCATGATCTTTATTTGATTAATTGTGCCATTTTACAGCCTAGAATCTGTCAGAGTGGTTATGTTTATTTGTGGAGAAAATAATTGATTTATTTTAAGAACAGATTTACCTGACCCTGGCTGTTTCAGAATTCTGCTTTTGGACTGAGTTCTGGGCAAACATGTCACATCCCGCCTAAGGTAACAGAATGTGGCATCCCCAAGTGAGCAGCTCGCTTTGTGTCCTGTGACTTCTTCCAGAAACGATCACAGTGATGCTGGACTGTGAGCTCCTCCATAAAACCATGGGATTCAAGCTACAGTTTCCTGGGCTCAGAATTTAGGTCTGCCGCAAAATAGGCAGCCGAGTAAATTCTAGTGCTTTCCAACTGGGTGCTCGCTATGAATGCTTCTGTGTCACTAACAGGGCCTGCCACTAAAACCAGTTCGAAATTCCTACAGCACCACCACCCTGAAACACCTGGGCTCATCTTTCAAGTACCAACCTGCGCGTGCTCTTCGCCGTGCCAGGAGCTGCCGCTCCTTTTTACCTCTCAGAAATCCTTTCTTTTTCTTCATATGGTTTGTAGCTTTGAAAGCTAGCTAAATCCTGGTGAGGACTGCTCATACGATGGGTGTCTCGTGCAGCCTAAGGACGAATGGAGTACTTCTCACGATCCTGTTATTTTAAAAATTCAGTTATATTGTAAAACTGGGTAGAGGACACCCCTTAAGTGCAGGGCTCCATGAATCCTTACATATCCCCCCCCCCCCCCCCCGCAACTCCCACCCGACTCCCACTGGGTTCCCCTGTGCCCTTTCCCAACCAACACGCCCCCATCCTCCGGGGGTAACCACTACAACTAACTTCACACACACACACACACACACACCCCGCCACACACACCGCCCCTCGAAAGTTCTGACTGGAATTATCCTGGAGGAAGCGGTGGCTGGAATGATTTGGCCCACAGTCCTGAGGGGCTGCACGAGACCCGGGCCCGGATCCCTCCCTACTAGGCAGTTTGTGGGGGCCTCAGGGGTCCACGCAGCTATGACCCGGTCCAAACTGCGAGTCCTCGCGGTGGACCGCGGATCGCTCACCTCCAGCAGTGGCCGGAGTGCCCTCAGGACCAAGCGACAGACGCGCCAGGACCCACGTAGGCAGTGCCACAGCACGCCACAATGGCTGCCCGCACACTCCCACGCCGGCCTCGCCGCACGCTCCCCACCTTTATAGCGGGCGCCCCTCCCGCGCCACGGGCAGCCGGGCGTGGCCCTGGGCGCGACCCTCCCGGGACGCGAGCGGCCAGGGGAGGCGCTCCTGAGCCCGGGATGTGCGGCGCGCGCCCATTGGCGGAGCTTTCCCCCGCGGGCCGGCCGCCACAGCGCCCACCTCCCGGTCCTCACTCCGCGCCCCCATTGGCCGTTCACGTCCCACGGGCGCCCGCTCCCGCCCCGCTCCCGCCCGGATGGAAACCTGGTTGGGGAGTGGGAGGCCGAAGCGGGGAGGAGGGTGAGTGGTCCTTCGGGTAAGGGTGCGCGAGAGAGCCAATCAGAAGCAGACGTGGAAAAGAGGCGCCGCACCAGCCAATCACAGCGCGAGGTGCGGTCGGGACCGGCTGACGCGAGTGCGGGCCGCAGCCAATGGGCGTGCCACTGCCCGTCCGCTCTTCAGCAGCCGGTCGGGGGCGGTGGAAGAGCGAGTGAGGAGAGCGCGACGGCGGCGGCGGCGGCGCAGCCATCGCTGGACGGCCAGAGGGAAAGCGAGGCCCGAGCCTCTGCGTCTAGGTGAGCGGCAGCGCCTCCTGAGAGGAAGCCGGGCTGCAGGGCTTGTTCTCGCCTGGCCGGGGCAGCGGCTGCGGGAGCCGGGGCGGCAGGCCAGGCCCCGGCCAAGGCAACGACCCGCCGCCCCGCCCCCGCCCCCACCCGCGTCCTCCCTGAGCTGGGGGGCCCCGATTCCGCCAGGGTGGGCTCTGTCCGGCTGGGCGGGGCCGCCGCCGTCTGAGGGGCCCTTAGGGAGGGCCCTGGTTTGCAGCCGCGGATCCCGGGGGCGCCGCCTGAGGTGGGAGGCCTCGTAGAGGTGGCGAAGGTGGAGAGGAGTTGGTAACGGGGGGAGCGGGTTCTTGTGCTCCAGGGAGCGTGGCGGCAAGAGGCGGCCTGAGCTTGAAGCATCCCGGGCCTTGGAGAGAAAGAAAGTGATGGGGAAGGGGTGATGCTCAGAGAAGGGCGCCCGGGGCGAAGGCGCGGGGCTGGGGAGTGCGGTTGGCCTCTTGGAAGTGGCATCGGTAGAGACTGGGGGGACATCAGGCTCGGGCTTTGAAGGTTGGGGTGTTTGAACAGAGGGGGACACGTGGATGTGGGGCGAGAGGCTCCCCCACTGAAACCGGAAGGTGACTGAAGGGAGAAGGGTTTAGGCGAGGTGTGGATGGAGAGGCTGTTTGACTGGAGGCGCCGTGTGGCTTCCTAGGAGAAAGTATATGAGTACACGGAGCAGACGAGGTAGATTGATGTGTGGTAGCTGAAGGCTGTGAATCTTTTATGAGTAATTGAGCAAGAGCAGCTGTCCGTTTCCGCAGTCGGGAGAGGCAGATGTGCCGTGTAGAAAGAGTCAGGTTCATTCAGCCCTGGTCATCCAGGGCCTCTCAGATTTGTTCACTTTCACTTAGTGAACGGATCGCCCTGCTGCCTCTCCGCCCTTCTTTCCGCCCGCTTCCTTGACAGTCCATCTGATTGTTGGCCTCCGTGGCACACAAACTCACCTTCCCAGAAGTAATGGCCTGAGTATTGTTTGTTTTTGATTGCATGGCAATGAGGAACCGCCTCGTACTTTATATTAAAATATGTAGACAACATCAGAAGATACACTCCAGAAACTCTGCCCTGCAGGGGAGTTTCTCAACTCTCTTGTTAGAGTGTAATATAGCATGAAAATGATGCAAGATCTCTTACTGTCACACCAGGGAGAATTATATAGGTGTAATTCTTTTATTCTATAGGATTAACTATTTTGATGTAATAGAATTTGATAATAGGTTATGTATGTTGGGAAACTCTACAGCTGTCGGGAAGAGTTTTGTGCTAAGTAGGTTGAAAGTTGCTTTCACTCAGAGGAAAGAAAGTCATGATATATGTGTATCACTGTACTGTGTTTCTGTTTGACACTTTAGGAGTTTTTATTGGTGAAGTGTGGGCAGAGGTTGGGGACGCAGAAAAGGTAGAAGGAAAAGAAGGTGACCCACTACCCCATTTCTGAAAGATTTATATGGGAGAGATACTTTCCTCTTACAGACAGAAGATTTTGAAGAGATAAAGAACCAAAAATAGATAAAGAAACCAAAGAGCATTTGTTGTATAGGATATATCTTTGTTAATTAAAGAGAAAAATAGCGTTATATTAAAGGAGCATTCTTAGGGATGTAGAAATTATTTTGTGGAACGTATTTCTGGTAACACTATTCATTGTGATCACATTTTACCATTAGTATTACAGAATACCTAAGTGCTCAGTCGCCTGGAACAGAGAAGTAATATGAGTGGTGTCGAGTCATCAGGGAAGGTTTCCTGACAGAGATGAGTTTTGAGCCATTATTTGAACCAGGATTTGGGATAATGGGTTACTAGAAGACGGGAGCATGCCATTCTGCAAGTTTGAATGTAGTATAAGGCATTGATAGGAGTGACAAGTTAAAAGTTTTTAAAGGAGAGGTGAAGATTTGAAAGATTTAGGTGTGTAGAAATGAACTCAGCCTGTTTTTGCAGCTTAGTTGATAAATGATGAGTCTTTGGTGGCTGGGAGAGAATTAGAATAATTAATGGTGTATTGGAGATAAGCAGTAAAGGAAAAAGCACGCAAATATTTTTGGTAGTTATGATACAAGAATGTGGTGAAAATAAGTTGAGTTATTGAGAGGTAGATTTCCTAGTCAACCATATATAATAAGAAACATTTTTGAGACCTAAACTAGATTGTATTGATAATAATTGCAAGTGTTACACGGAGCTGCTTTGTGCCAGTCACTGTTTTAAGCTTCTCAAGTATCTTCTTTTGATTATGTTTTATAAGTGAGGGAACTGAGATTCAGAAAGATTTAACTTCCGCAAGTTCACGCAGCTAGTAAGTGGCAGGTAAAAATGGGCAAAATCAGTCAGTAAACATTACTTGAGCATCTGCATGATGCCAGGCAGTATGTTCAATGCCGGGGATTCAAAGTAGACAAGAAAATCCAAAGGTCAGGCCCGAGCCATTGTTTTAGAGATTACCAGGAGTTTATAGAAGACAGTCCAGTTAAAAAAGAAGAGATTACTGGAAGGTATTTTTGTAAATACTAAGGAATACTCACACACTGTTCATAGCAACCTAGGATGGAAACAATTTTAAGAAAGAGGAAATCAGCAGCAGCAAAATCTGGGAGACTCAGAAGAACAATGTGAAGAAACCATTGGTTAAGTAAGAAAAAAAAAAGTATTGTTGAGTTTAGTCTCAAGAAAGCTGGAGTAAAGTTGTTAAGATATGGGCTGGTGGTTATTCATGCTTAGTGGCAAATAATCCATACAAATTTTTTATGATCACAGTTATGGTCAAATTCATAAGAAAGATGATGGTATGGACCCTTGTAATACTTTAATCTTCAGTTAGAAAGATCATGGTTTGTTTAAAAATATTTGTACTTTTTTTATTTTTCCAAATTTAAAAAAGAACTTTTTTTTATGATTAGGAAGGGAAAAAATCCATTCAATAGCAATGAACTAGTAGTGAGGAAATATTGTGGGTAGGCAAGTCTGCACTTGGGATAGGAGAAACATGTGTATCTACTACATATGAGCCATTTAGATAGGCATGTTCCCAACTGGAAAGGCCTAGATTCTTACTGGTAGAAACTGAAACTGTACATACTGAAAGATGGCATTTGCTTAATCTCTGGGATCAAGTTACTGAAGCACTCTGGATCATGGAGATCATAATTCTTTTGAACATTTGTTTGGCTTAGAGTTTAATAAATGAATTTAAGGTTAAAAGAAGACAACAAATTACTCTTAGAATTGAGTCATTTGAAGAGTTTATTTTGGCCTGTACCCTTCCTTCTTCCCACATGTTGTTTCTGTCGTTCTTCTCTTCAGTATGTTTCTGATAGGCTTAGGGTTTCAGTTCAGTAAGACAGTATGAAGATGCTGAATTTATATATAACTGGTAGACTTCAACACTTAAAAAAACTTGAAATCGTTACCTAATATATACTAAACTGATCTTCTGTATATAAAGAGAATTGAAAATGAATCATGATGTGATTGGAAGGGGAGAGGGAGCGGGAAAGGGGAGGGTTGTGGGTGGGAGGGAAGTTTTGGGAGGGGGAAGCCATTGTAACCCATAAGCTGTACTTTGGAAATTTATATTCATTAAATAAAAAAAAAAATTCATCATTTTCTTTTTCCAGTTTGAAGAAGAAAAATGGCAATACAAAGAAAAATATTTTTTTAATTAGGTAATCATTTTGAAGCAAACTGCAGGATTTGCCCTACCGTCAAAACATACTGAATCTAATCTCTTAAATGGAAAGAGAGGAGCCTTGTAAGTCAGTCTCGTTTTTAGTTTAATCTGGCCCATTGGGGTTGTGGGAGGAAACTTAATGTGATTCCTGTTTAATCTAGGGACTGCCCTGATTCCTTAAATAAATGGTCACATTTAGTTTTCATTTAATTCTCTACCATGTATATCCCATTTTACAGATGAGCATCAGGATCAGAGAAGTTAGTGACTTTGCAAAGCATGGATGGAGAACCAAGTGGTAGAGCTGGGATTCAACCTTTGCTTTGTCTAGTTCCAAAACTCATACATATGAGACAGGTAGCAAGAAGGGCTGCTTTATATTTATATCTACAACTGGAAATGTGCCACATGACCCTAGGTATTTGGTAACTAATTGTTGCCTTTAAAGATGAGACTCTTGCTGTTAGTGTTTGTACCTTGTGATGCAGCCTCTAAGTAAATCAGTGATTTGTGTGTGCATATTGTGCATTATGTTACATTTTCTTGCTTATAGAAGCATATCTTTTTAAATGATGCATTTATAGTGTCTGTCAAAATGTATATGAGATTGATACTATCTTAAAGTCAGATGCGGAAATGTGGCATATGCTTAATCTCCATGCATAACCATCTTATCAGTTTGTTGCATGGATTTTCCCTACATTCTCCCACTTACTTATTAAGTTCCTTTTTAGATGTGACACAATGTAAAGTATATTACTAATAAAATAGCTCATTCTCTTTAAGTAATTTTATGGTATAGGGAAAAATTGCTGTGGTGTAGAAAACTCTTATTAAACTGTGAATCAGCAGATTTGTGTTTTAATTTTAGTTTTGTTAGCAACTTGATGTATAATTTAAGGCAAGTCACTTCCCTACTCTCAGCTTTTGTTTCCTCATCTGTAAGATGGAAGTGGGGGCTGGGAGCTTTTAAGCCTGTCTGGCTTAAACAAGCTTTGCCTTCTTTCTGATTAAAAACATGGATTTCTTAGGTATACTACCTTTGTTTAAGACTGTGGTGTTGCTTTTTGCTACTTTTCTTTTTATCTCCCTGTTGCCCCTTCCTGTCCATTTTGTCATGCAGCCTTAAGGGTGTGGTCAGGTTTTTAATTCAGAGAGAATAAATTGTTTTTGATATATTTATCAAGACAGCATATCTTAGAAAGCAAATACTCAGTAAATTGTAATGAATGAATAAAAGCTTGTTTTGTCTAAAAATCATTTTAAAAAATATCATTAAAAAAGGTAAAGTTTCATTGGAAGGTAGTTCTGCCTAAAGTAAGAAATATGCATGGTAAAGTGAAACTCATCTGTTCTGTGCTGGACAGATATTTGAAGAAGAAAAACTCTTGGACCTGTCCTTAAAAAGCTCTCTGTTACTGGTAAGAAATGCAAACTCTGTGTTATGGAAAATTGCAAACGATAATATGCATACATATCACCAGCTTTCACAGTTATCAACTGTGGTCAGTCTTGCCTCATTTGTACCTCCAACCACTTCTTTTCTTTATTTTCGAGCTAGTCCCTAGACATTTTTGCCAGTTTACCATACAATATAACAATAAACATGTTTATCCAAGTGAGTTGAAAATTAACTCATGTGCATGTTTTGAGACTTGGGCATATTAATGTGCTGGACAAGATGAATTAGATATCAGCTACTGAAGGGCAGATGTAACTGGGGAGACTGAATGTACATATGTGAAACAGAATTTAGCAACGTTAGATCATGTCCAAAATTGGTGGTAGAGGCTCTTAGATGGGAATTGGTATTATTTTGGAAGGAAAGTAGAATTTAGAGAGGTGGAGACAGGGAGAAAGAACATTTAGGAGTGATGAAATGGGGATGATCACATGGATAAAGAAAGCAGTAGAAAAACCTGGCTTTGGTTTCTTATCTAAATTATATCTAAATCTGTATCTCTATCCAGCTTAGACCACAACAAGATATTGTGTGAATACTGGAAAAAAGCCCATTGCTACATTGCAAAATAGGGTACAGGACTTTGTGAATGTATCATTGTTCTTAGTGAGTTATTTAGCCCATTCTGTTAAAAAGCTTTCTAAATATCTTAATGCCACAGGTACTAATAGATCCATTCCAGCTAGAGTGCTTGTGAATGTGTTGTAAGCTTTCAGGTTAACTCACTTTGGGCTTTTTTTTGGTGTGCAGGTATGTGTTTAACTTAAGAGTTGGGTTATTTAGCTGCAGTAGGTAAGATGCAGCTTGGGACTCATGCATCCTGCACCAGAATGCCTGGATTTGAGTCTGATTCCACTTCTGATTCTAGTTTCCTGCTAATGTTCACTCTGGGAGACAGCAAGTGATGGGTCAAGTGCTTGAGTCCTTGTCACCCATGTCTGAGACCTCGATTGAGATCCTGACTCCTGTCTTTTGCCTGGCATAGCCCTGACTGTTGCAGGCGTTTGGGGAGTGAACAAATGGAAGGTCATTTTCTGTCTCTCTGCCTTTCAAATAGAATAAAAAAAGAACAAAATAAAAATTTAAATGTTAACCACTTGATAATTTTAAGATTACTTTGAAAATACCTAGTTTAGATCATTCTTGTCTTTCATGGAATTCTTACCAGAGTATTGGCATGGTAGTCCTTGAGAAATCTTTGAATTTAGGGAATTCATACCATTTATATCTTACCATAAAATATTCTGATAATTAAATCTGGAAGTGTATTATGGTATAGAAATTCTTAGTCAAAAGTCATAAGCCTCTCTGAGTATCTCCTTAGCTTGGTACTACCTCCTCAGAAAATTATACGTATGCAGATGAATTTTCATGTAAGTTCATGAGGTTATTAAGAATGCCTTCAGGGGCCGGTGCTGTGGCACAGTGGGTTGATGCCCTGATCTGAAGCACCAGCATCCCATATGGGTGCCGATTTGAGAACCAGCTGCTCCACTTCTGATCCAGCTCTGCTATGGCCTGGAAAAGCAGTAGAAGATGGCCCAAGTCCTTGGGCCCCTGCACCCACGTGGGAGACCCAGAAGAAGCTCCTGGCTCCTGGTTTCGGATCCACGCAGCTCCGGCTGTTGCGGCCAGTTGGAGAGTGAACCATCGGATGGAAGACCTCTCTCTCTCTCTCGCTCTACCTCTCCTCTCTCTGTGTAACTCTATGACTTTCAAATAAATAAATAAATCTTTAAAAAAAGAAAAAAAAAGAATGCCTTCAAATATCCTTGGGGGTTTATGGATCCTGGTTTAATAATTCATTCTTTAATGTGTAGGCAAAAAGCATACTGCTAAAATTTAACTCAATTATATTTGTGCATTTATGCTCACCTTTTGGAAACAAATGTTTTTAATTATAAGAAATTATTAAATTATAAAGCTTCCTATATAAACCCTAATTTAAAAAACAGACCAATTCTTAATAGGATTTATGGGGAAAGTAAGGTATAGCCAGTTAATGTGTATCTAGGAATGATTTTAATGAAGATTTTGGAAAAGATATATAGTATTTTTTTGCTTCCCTAGGGGTAAAGGAAAAAATACTTCATACCTTTAGACAGTAAAGACCTATGGAAAAAAGAACCTGTTAAAGTATTTTGAGGTTCACAACTGTGTTAGGATAACTACAAAAAGTAAAGCACAGTATTTAGTTGACAAAGTATTATTTTCACTTGTGCCCAGAGATCTTTTAAGTACATATCATCCACTTAGTTTAAAGGTCCTAAATAGGATTCTTAGAAATATGTGCTTTTAACAACTTGAGGATTGCCCTTAAGATCTTAAAATCTAATCATAATTGTGGTTATTGGTATAAACAGAATTCTTAGAACGTAGGAATAGATGAATCATCTGATAATCAAACATTTGACTCCAGCGCAGTACACAGATTCGTTTGAAGATGGTGAATATTAGGTGAATTGCTTTAAAGTGATAACCCTGTGACCTGTTGGAGTTAATAATTCTCTGAGTATCTAGTGTACAGCTAGGAAACAACTTACACAGACTTTGAGAGCCAGAAGAAGATTGAACAAGTAGTGATCTAGCCTCTCAGTTTCTTGAACAAGTGACCAGAGAGATTAATAAGTGCCTTTCCCAGGGCCAGTTGGTCTGGCAGTCCCAACACTGTAGTTATTCATTTCTCAACTTGTTTTCATAAGTCTATTGTACTTATTCATTTTGGCTCTCTTCATTCTGGATCTCAGTATCCAAGTAGGAGTGCTAACAGTAGGGTTTTTAGCATTGTGACTTTGATAAGTTGAATATAAATTCTCTGAATTTTTAGACTCTTAATGTTTTTACATTGTTGTACATGTTTTTGCTCCATCTAGCACAATAACCTACAATTACAAGGCCGGCTTTGGGGTAGTCCTTTTTGGACTTTGAGTCTCACAGCTGGAAACATACTGAAAATCCATCACACTTTGCTCATGTTTTTTATACCTTTCTGGGTTGATCCCTGCTTGGCAGCACTAAAGTTGCATGCTGTGTCTATAAACCTGGTAAAATTTTAAGATAAGCTAGGGAAAGAATTTTGAGAAGAGGGTTTGTTACAGGGTTTGTTAAGACATTCCTAGAAGCTGCTCTTGCCCACTCAAAACTAGAGACTGGAGGGTGCTTACATGACTGACCATGATTCAGTTTTTCCACATTTGGTTGGTGTGGACAAGAGGGCCAAGAAGGGGACTAGTGCCTGCAATAGTGATCCCACAGTCCAAGGGTGGATCAGTGACTCTCAAACTTTTTAAATCCTGGCCCTCAAATTGAAGGATCCTTTAGCTCAATAATTTCCACTTTCTAGTGGAATAATAATAGTTAATTATCAAAGTACAAGTGTTTTGGGGGAGAGAAGGATTTTCAGCAGTTAGGACTTGAATGGTCCTAATTGGATCACAAGGAAACATACTTATCTTTTTTTTTTTTTTTTTTGACAGGCAGAGTGGACAGTGAGAGAGAGACAGAGAGAAAGGTCTTCCTTTTACCATTGGTTCACCCTCCAATGGCCGCCACAGCTGGCGCGGATGGCAGGAGCCAGGTGCTTCTCCTGGTCTCCCATGCAGGTGCAGGGCCCAAGGACTTGGGCCATCCTCCACTGCACTCCCTGGCCACAGCAGAGAGCTGGCCTGGAAGAGGGGCAACCGGAACAGGATCGGTGCCCCAACTGGGACTAGAACCCCGTGTGCCGGCGCCGCAAGGCGGAGGATTAGCCTAGTGAGCCGCGGCACCGGCCCAGGAAACATCTTAAAGTCTAGATTAGTTAGAAAACTCAGATCCTGGTGATGCTATTGTACAATATGATTTTGTAGGCTTAATAAACAACTAAAACTGAATTGATAATGATGATACTAAACTAAAGGTGGCTTTTTAGTTAAAAAGCAAAAATAATGATGATTGAAAAGATAACACAGCCTCACTGTCAGGCAGTGCTCCTTATAAAAATTAGTGAATTCAATCTTTTGAATGTACATATGTAGTAGGAGTGTTGCAACATTGCTGGTTGCAACAGCCAGACTTAGTAGTTGAAGACAAATTGAAGTGATTGGTACAGACCAATAATATGTTCATGTTTGTAATTCTTGGTAACCTGCTGAGTAATGTATTCATAAGGAGACTTTTGGATCAAAGGAAGGCCATTCTTTATAAATCATTTGCAGTCCATCTGGAGGTCTGACTAATTTTTGAAATATCATTTCCTTAGAAGGCTGATAGAGTAATTGTGTCATTTTTATGAGCTTTGTTTCCCTAATTGTGTTGAGAATTTTGTGAAGGGTTAGACCAAAATAGAGTTCAATGCATTTCTTTACCTCAGGACATTCTGTAGTTTACTATGCTAATGAACATTGTTAAACTAGTTGGTGTACAGTTTCCTAGCTCCATTTATTTATCACAGATGCTACTGTAGAGTACTTGAGCCTGTGTTTAGGTTCTGCCATGAAAACAGATTGAGAAATCAGCATAAGAAAGTGACACAAGAGAAATCATGAAGCAGGAGCTTCAGAGCACTTAAGACTTGCAAGTCTTTTGCTGTAGTGATCACAATGAGTCTTAATTGCTTCTGTAATTAACAAAATATTCTACCACCTCTGAAGGATATCAGTCTCTAGGAGTAGGTTTTGGTGGTTTTTATTATACTGAACATAATGCATAATTGGTAATTTGCCTGAGTCAATTTATGGCTAAGCCTGTATGTAGTCCATATGTAATAGGGTAAATAAGCATGCTACATTTTCCTGTAGGATCAGTTAAAATTCAGTGACTTGAAATAGTTTGTTCTTAACCACGGGATATATCATGAAGTCAAGTACACAACTTTGTTTTTTTTTTTGTTTTGTTTTGTTTTTTGTTTTTTGTTTTTTTTTTTACGTAAAATAGGGTATTTCAGTTTCCTGTTGTGTTGGAAAATTTGAAAAGATACATGTTTGGTAATATGTTTTAGTATACCTTTTTATATTGGTATACTGTTTGACTTCCCTGAGTTGAAAAATATTAGGATAAAAATTTCATGAAAATATATGAAGGCATCTTTATTCAGGTGAGGAGTATCTATAGCATAATAATTTGTCTGAAAAATCATATGTGACTGACTTATGGGAATTATCTTTTTAGAAAAATTATTTCCCCCTAAAATGGAATTGAATACATGTTTTTGCAAGCAATGGGGTGATCCTTCATTTCAGCAATTTAAATAATTGCTTGAGTTATTTACTTTTCTTGTGACTTTGGATACTTCTTGCTGTTTATTGTTTACTCTAACCAAGATATGTGCTAACTAGAACACAGTTCTTCTGTGGTTTTACAGTGGAGAAGTTACTCTCCTGGTACAGGCCTGAGGACAGAAACAAGGAAAAATGGATATTACTGAAAAATTCAATTTTCAAATTGCTAGATAATATTAATGTTACAGAATTCACATTTCTTCTCTTGATGGAGCACAGCTCGACTTTTTAAAGCTGCTTTGTGTTTGATTTTCACAAGGAATTCTGAATCTGATTTTTCAGTACCTAAAATTTTCCAGGAAAATAAGAACCAGGTAGCATTTTAATTGTGAAAATATCATCTGTACACTGAGCAACATCAGTGTATAAAATAGTTGTGCAGTGGCCTAAGAACTAATAAACCTATTTGCAGTGGGGGAGTGGGGTCTGTATATTTTTATTTGAGGCTGTTGTCATGCACAAAAAGACGCATTCTTGGTGCTGACAAATATAAAGTAAAATTTATTCAAATGTGAGACACCAAAAACGTAATTGAGCACAGGTTGCCCTACACAGTGAGAATACCCATCATGAGTGGCAGTGGGCCAGAGGGAGAAAGGGAGTAGGAGGAAAGGAAGCAAAGGGAGAGTGCCCCAGTGCCTCCAGTTGTGATCTCTTTGCACCTCCTTTTATGAGGTGTTGGGGGGTTGCCTCTAGAGACATGAAGCCCCCTGGGAGTTTTATGGTACCTCCAGAAATTCCACATGGAGCTTAATATACATATTTCCATGGCATTTTCTCTGTAAGTCCTGAATGAAGCCTATGCACCCTGGGAAAGGGGACATTTTGATTGACAAGTAGAAGGATAGAATTACAGGTGGCAGGGGCAGGTAGTGATTTGCAGATATCTCGAGCTCAGCAGATACTAAACTAGCTGCCTTTCAATTCCATATTCCATATCATATTGAGATTTTTACTACCAAAAATACCTTAGCCATTGGGGAAAATAGTGGTATCTCAGTGTATGTGTGGGCAAACAGAGTGACCATTATGTCTAGTTCAATGGATGCTTACAACATTGGACACTAGCATCTCTTTTGGAAAAAAGAAATGTTATTCAAATAGCTAGAGCTATTCTTTTGTATATAGAAAAATGCCTGATAAGCCTTAATTTTTGTGCAAAGAAAAAGGAATCCACATCAGCTTGCCTACAGTAAATAGTCTGTATGCTTTGAGTTTGCATTTCGATTTTTCGTTTGTTGTTCATAGCTTACTTTTTTTTTTTTGACAGGCAGAGTGGACAGTGAGAGAGACAGAAAGGTCTTCCTTTTACCGTTGGTTCACCCTCCAATGGCCGCCACGGCTGGTGCGCTGCGGCCGGCGCACCGCGCTGATCCAAAGGCAGGAGCCAGGTGCTTATCCTGGTCTCCCATGGGATTCAGGGCCCAAGCACGTGGGGCATCCTCCACTGCACTCCTGGGCCATAGCAGAGAGCTGGCCTGGAAGAGGGGCCCTGACCAGGACTAGAACCCCGTGTGCCGGCGCCGCAAGGCGGAGGATTAGCCTGTTGAGCCACAGCGCCGGCCCCATAGCTTATTTTTATAGGAAGTTTTATTTTATGTTGAGTCTTCATCAAGACACAAAATTTCCATCCATGACATCTACATGTTTTAAAACATGGCATAAAGTTCCACACCACCAAGCTGAAACTAATATAGAAACAACTTAAATTGTCAACTAAAAGAGGATTCTAGAAAAGACATTGAATGCATTGGTTCTGGGGACTGGCCCTGTGGCATAGTAAGCTAAGCCTCCGCCTGCAGTGCTGGCATCCCATCCGTGTGGGCACCGGTTCTTGTTCTAGCTGTTCCTTTTCCAATCCAGTGCTCTTAGGGCCTGGGAAGGCAGTGGAAGATGCCCAAGTGCTTTCGCTCTTGCACCCACATGGGAGACTAGAAGAAGCTCCTGGCTCCTGGCTCCTGGCCTCAGATCAGATCATCTCGCCTATGGCCATTGCAGCCATTTAGGGAGTACACCAGTGGATGGAATACCTTTCTCTCTGTCCCTCTCTCTCTCTGTAACTCTACCTCTCAAAAAAATAAATAAATCTTTAAAAATTAGATTAAACCATATTCCCAAAATATCTTCAGATGGGGATCTAACAAGAAAGAAAATCAAAGTACCTGCTTACCTAGAGACTACTCCATGGTCTGACGAAAATGAGTTGTCTTACTTTTCTCTAGAAGTGTATGAACTCCAAGTGGTAACTGCTGATTAAAATTCACAGTTAATTAAATACATGAAAATGAAATTATTCAGCAAATGAGTTTATTTGGTAGACACAATACCAAACGTATAAGGTTTATAGGGTAATATTTTGACAAAGTTTTTAGTTGGCTAACTATATATATATTAACAATCTGTGTCATTCCTCAGTGCTGTGTATCAAATAAAAATTATAGGAGGCCATTGCTTTGGGCCAAGCTCCTACACAGTGCCCCAAAAGACCAGGCTAATAATTAAAATGGAGTCACTCACTTGAAAGTTCCCTGTCACCAAGCTGAAACTAAACTGTTAATCTGACCCTTTGAGAAATCAGAATTACAAAAATAACAGCCAAGTTTCCCACATGGGCCAGTTCAGTTGGTGCAATAATAAAGTTCCCTCTGTCATTGCCGTTGTAGCTCAGTGCTGTGATCATATGCTAACTTTTTATCTGCTGCTTGAATTTCCTTCAGTACTTCTGCCTAGTGGTCCTCCAGTGGAGAGATGTAGGAGAATGAGATAAGCAAAATTAAAGAATGAGTGACAAAACAGCATTGTTTATGTCTGTTAGATGAGGAATTACACTTTTGTTTGTACATTTGCTCATCCCCGCTGTCTCCATTGTTAGGTTGAGTCTTTGAATTTGTTTACATGTCAAAGGTACAGTTTTCAGTGGAATTACAACTAGATGGACCCTACTTTCTGGTACAGCTGAAGGTAGGTAGTGGATATCTGTAGGAAGCAGGATTGAATTGTTAGATACTGATTTGGGGACTTTGAGATTCATTGCTTAGTTTCTCTAAAATCAATCTATAGCAGCTAAAAACATGGAATTAGGAGTCCTTACAAATACTATTTGTTAGTTTCTGGGTGTGTGCAGTAAGTAATGGTGCAGAAAGATGCATAGAGTGAGTTGAGACTTGACTGCAGAATTATATTTGATAATTCTGTGCCCTTTACTGTTAGGTGAATGTGGTGAACTTATGAACAGAGTGACTCTCAAGAGATAGAAGAGAGTTGCATCCCATCCCAAGATAAACATGATCCTGAGGAAAGAAAGAATCTTCTCACATTTCAGTCAGGAAATTTCCAGTGTATACGATGCCTGTTCATTACTAGTCACATAGACATGCAGTCATTTGGTTTTTAACCTAACATGTTTTCTATCTCATCAATGGAATAAATTTAAGCCTGAGAATGGTTTTCTCTTAACACATGCTGGTCTTTTATTTTCACTTAAGCTTTGTAAAACATTTTTCTAAATATAAATTTGAGTTTGTAATTGTTAGAAGACGAACGATAGGGGATGGCTAATTGAGGGGAAGAACTTGTGCTTTTGATTATTTTTGGTACCTTCTGATTACTAGTTTTCTATTTTATAAAAATATTAAGTTTTTTTTAAAGATTTTATTTATTCATTTGAGACGGTAGAGTTAAAGACAGTGAGAGGGAGAGACAGAGAGAAAGGTTTTCCCTCCGCTGGTTCACTCTCCAAATGGCCATGATAGCCAGAACTGTACTGATCCGAAGCCAGGAGCCAGGTTCCCCCTCCAGGTCTCCTATGTGGGTGCAGGGGCCCAAGGGCTTGGGCCATCTTCTGCTGCTTTCCCAGGCCACAGCAGAAAGCTGGATTGGAAGAGGAGCGGCCGGGACTAGAACAGCGCCCATATGGGATGCCGGCACTGCAGGCAGAGGATTAACCTACTGTGCCACGGAGCCAGCCCCAAATATTGAGTTTTTAAAGATATATTATTCACGCACATAATAATGTGTGAAACAATATGAAATGAAAAGTTAAATGCTCCTCCTTTCTGTTATCCAGTTACCCAGTTCTCCCTCCCAGAGGCAACCAACATTACTAAGTTTTTTGCTGTTTTGCCAGGAATAATCTATGTATTATAAGCATAACTTTTAATAAAAATCTTTATTTTTCTTTATTTGACATGTAAGAGAAAAAGAGATCTCCTGTCCACTGGTTTACACCCTGTATACCTGCAGCAGCTGGGTCTGTGGCAGGGTGAGGCCAGGCACTGGGAACTCAATCCATTGTCCCGCCTGAATGGCTGGGACCCAATTGCTTGAGCCATCACTTGCCCCCTCCAGGGTGTGCAGTAGCAAGAAGATTAAATCAGGAACGGAGCTGGGACTGCAGCCCAGGTACTCCGATATGGCACACAGTTGTCCCGCGTGAGGTCTTAACCTCTGTGCCAAATGCCAGATCGAGCATAACCTCTGTGCCAAATGCCAGACCCAGCATACAATTTTAAAATTCCTTTTCCGTAAAAGGGGTATGTCAGAGAATGTATTCCATTTTTAAAATTTATTGTGAATGTTATTCCATTTCAGTATATGTTGAACCAACTTATCCATTTTTTTTAGATACAAAGTATTCATATTTTAAGGTATACCAGTTTGTTTACCAGATCCTCTGTTGATGGACATTTGAGTTTTCAACCATTTGTAACAATACTGCAATAAATGTATCATTTTGCGTAAATGCAAGAATAGATGTAGGATATATTTTTAGAAGTAGAATTTCAGGGTTAAAGGCCACAAGCATTTACAATTTGATAGGTGTTGTCACATTGCCCTCCATAAAGACTGATTGAGTCTTGGGGCCAGCATTGTGGTGCAGTGGGTAAAGCTGCCGCCTGTGATGCCAGCATCCCACATGGACACTAGTTCATGTCCTGGTTTCTCCACTTCCAGTCTAGCTCCCTGCTAATGGCCTGAAAAAAGCAGTGGAAGATGGTCCAAGTGTTTGGGCCCCTGCAACCATGTGGGAGACCCTGATGAAGCTCTTGGCTCCTGGCTTTGGCCTGTCCCAGCCTTGGCTGTTGTGGCCATCTGGGGAGTATACCAGTGGATAGACGATCTCTGTCTTTCTCTCTCTCCCTCTGACTTTAAATAAATAAATTTTTTAAAAAAGAAAAGATTTAGTGTGTGTGTGTCCTTTGTATTCTTAGAGGATCTAGAACTTATGAGAGTTGAAATATAATTTCCAGTAGAGCCTGGAGGTTGGGGATTAGGCTCAGGAGAGGCAGGTAACAAGACCTAGGCAGGCCATGAGGAGTTTACCCAAGAGGTCAGGAGTCTACTCAGAGCATAAAGCTTACTAGGAACCCAGAGTACAGTTCAGAAGCTGGGACAGAAACTCGGGGTCTTAATCTGGCAAGGGTTCTGTATATTTTTCCCGTAAAGGGCCAGACAGTAAATATGTTAGACCTTGGTGGGCCATACAATACTTTATTGTGACCACCCAGCATTGCTCTTTGTTGTTGTTGTTGTTATTTATTTATTTTGTCAGGCTGAGTGAACAGTGAGAGAGAGAGACAGAGGGAAAGGTCTTCCTTTTTCTGTTAGTTCACCCCCAGTGACTGCTGTGGCCAGCACATCGCGCTGATCCAAAGCCAGGAGCCAGGTGCTTCCTCCTGGTCTCCCATGGGGTGCAGGGCCCAAGGACCTGGGCCATCCAGAGAGCTGGACAGGAAGAGGAGCTACCGGGACAGAATCCGGCACCCTGACTGGGACTAGAACCTGGTGTGCCGGCGCCACAGGTGGAGGATTAGCCTGTTGAGCCACGGCGCCGGCCCAGCATTGCTCTTGAAGTCAGTTGTAGATATTGTAGATAGAGACAATTTGCTTTCTGTGACTGTGTCCCAATAAACTTCTTTACCAGAACAGGGAATAGGAGTGCCCTGGGGTGATAGTTTGCTACTCTGGTCGAGTCTCATATGTTGAGAATAGAAAATAAGCTGCAGCCCTTGGAGTGAATGGGTGCCTCAGAAGCTCATCTAACTGCAAAACAGGTTGAAGGCAGCAGACTATTCTGTAGGTCTCACACAGCTGATTAAATCATACTTTTTAAAGCTTTTATCGGGTCTTTTCTCCTTTGCACAGTGACTGGATAGGGCCCAGCCTTCAGGTTGCCATTCTCAGTGCCTTAACTGACCAGGTACTAGATTTGAGGCTAGCAAAGGCTGTTTTGAATCCTGAACTATTTCCTCCGTTAGGTTAGGTGGTGTTTCTCAAAGTGTCATGTTCAGGCAGCTTGCCTTGGACACCACTGTGATTAAATTTGGAGGACTTCCTTTAGAACCACTGTTTGTAAGTGATAGTGAGGTATGTGGAAAGGCATTAAAAATAATTAACTTTTAATGTAGGAAAGAGCTTCTTAAACATAAGCTTTCTGAATTCTAATATGGAGAAATTTTCAAGTACAGCTTACTCAGTGGCTAATTGTAAAGTGGGTTGACTCATATAGTCGCACTCAGATCATGGAATAGGAGACATTAGACCCTTACCGTCTACCTCAAAGTAACCGCTGTCATGACTTGTGATGCCTAAGTGTGTCTTTGCTTCTGCATTTGACATTTACATAAATAGAACCACATAGGATGCATTGTTTTTGCATCTGAGTTCTTTGGCTAATACTTGAGAATTCTTTCAATTTTGTTGTTGCAGTGTAGAGTTTTTCAGTTAGAATATGTCATTGTGGGGCCGGCACTGTGGTGCAGTGGGTTAAATCCCTGGCCTGAAACGCCGGCATCCTTTATGGGTGCCGGTTCTAGTCCTGGCTGCTCCTCTTCCAATCCAGCTCTCTGCTATGGCTTGGGATAGTAGTAGAAGATGGCCCAAGTCCTTGGGCCCCGGCACCCGTGTGGGAGACCTGAAAGAAGCTCCTGGCTCCTGCCTTCGGATCGGTGCAGCTCCAGCCATTGTGGCCATCTGGGGAGTGAACCAACGGATGGAAGACTCTCTCTCTCTCTCTCTTTTTCTCTCTCTGCCTTTCCTCTCTATCTGTAACTCTTTCAAATAAATAAAATAAATCTTTAAAAATTTTAAAAAAGAATATGTCATTGTTTATCCCTTTTATTGAGAGGTTCCCCCCCCACCCCTTTTACGTCTTTGAACCTCATTGTTCATGTCTTTTGGTGTCTATTTAAATTTGCATTTTTAAAAAAAGGTTTTTTGTTTTGTTTTTTGAGAGGCAGAGAGAGAGACAGACAACTCCCATCTGTTGATTCACTCCCCAAATGCCTGTTACTCCCGAGCCAAGAACCAGAAACTTAATACAGGTCTCCCACATGAGTGACAGAAATCCAACTGCTGGAGCCATCACTGATGCTTCCCAGAGTGGTCCATATTAATGGGAAGCTGGACTCAGAAGCCAGAGCCAGGAATTGAACACAGGCACTCTCATGTAGGGTGAGAGTGACCTAATGAGTGTCTTTACTACTAGTTCAAATGCTCACTCGGACATTTGTATTTTGGTTGAGTGTTCCTGAGAGTAATTGTGAGGTCAGAGTATTGCATGTGTGCCAAATACTTTCTTAAAGGGATTGTTCCCATTTTCATTGTACTAATAATGTTACAAGGCCACCACTATTTCTACATCATCATCTACAAGTTTAAAGAACACCATGGATAAACCATGGGTATATTGTACCAATTAAAACTGCCCTCCAATTATAGCTTGATTTCCTGTATTATAAGTGTTTGAAATTTTGTTAACTCTCCTTTCAGGTAGAATATGACAAACCCACAGCTGGTATCATATTGAATGGGGAAAAGCTAGAAGCATTTCCACTAAGACATGGAACCAGACAAAGATGCCTACTCTCACCATTACTGTCCAATATAGTTCTGGAACTTTTACCTAGAGCCATTAGGCAAGAAAAAGAAATTAAAGGGATGCAAATTAGAAATGAGCAAGTCAAATTATCCCTGTTTGCAGGTGACATGATCCTATATATAGGGGAACCAACAGAGCCACTAACTCATAAGAGATATCAGCAAAATTGTAGGATATAAAATGAACACACAAAAATCAATAGTGTGGGGCCACCGCTGTGGTGTAGTGGGCTAAGCCTCTGCCTGTGGTGCCAGCATCACTGGCATGAGACCCAGAAGAAGCTCCTGGCTCCTGATATCTGATTGGCTTAGCTCCAGCCATTGTGGCCATTTGA
Source organism: Lepus europaeus (assembly GCF_033115175.1). Taxonomy (NCBI): domain Eukaryota; kingdom Metazoa; phylum Chordata; class Mammalia; order Lagomorpha; family Leporidae; genus Lepus; species Lepus europaeus. The sequence goes on along the minus strand of NC_084833.1, from coordinate 51,568,844 downwards.
GGAATGAACCAGCAGATAGATGAAAGACCGTTCTCTGTGTCTCTCCTCTGTCTGTAACTCTACCTCTCAAATAAATAAATTAAAAAATCTTAAGAAAAAAGAACCCTGTCATTCTTCCTTTCAATTAAATAAATGTCTTAAAATTTAAAAAGCAGCTGCAAAAGGAGAATGAATAAGGAAATAGCATTTTGCCCAATCTGTGTGTTTATTACATTCAATACTCACAAATGCTAGGAGGTGGAATTTTCAAGATGTGCAAACTGCGGAGCCACACAAGTGGGTAAGCTTCCACTTTCAGGTAAATGGATGGGCTGGTTTCCATCACAGACTTGCTAGTCTCAATTCAGGAGCTTTCCATTGTATCATGGTCCAGGGTTATCTGAAAGATTTGTTTCTGTAGAGGGCCTTCCTTATTTAGCAGAAAGAAATTTTTATCAGCAGGGCCTGATTTCATTCAGTATTGGAAGTTACTTCACTGTAGAGATTTAGTTTCCCAATAGCTTACTGTATTTTTCAAGTCCACTGAGTCCATTATGTATTTTCTAAATTCAGTGATCCATAGGAATACTTTCGCATAGATCTTTGTAGAAATGTATTAATTTGTTAATACTCTTAAGCAACACCCTAGATTATCTTATCTTTTATTTTACCACATTTCTTCCATTGTCCTAGGGTTTTTGTTTCTGATATTTCAATAAATGATTCCATCCAAGTAAGATCTTTCAGTGGATCAGATGGGATGGGGCTAGAAATAAACCCACTGACTTTTCATATGTGCTTATTTCTTAATTTCAAATTGATAATTATCCACCTGGATTGAGACAAATTCTAAGTTTTTTGTTTTTTAAGATTTATTTATTTATTTGAAAGAGTTACACAGAGAGAGAAGGAAAGGCAGAGAGAGAGAGAGAGAGGTCTTCCATCCACTGGTTCACTCCCTAGTTGGCCACAGTGGCCCAAGCTGCACTGATCCAAAGCCAGGAGCCTCTTCCTGGTCCCCCACGCGGGTGCAGGGGCCCAAGGACTTGGACCATCTTCTACTGCTTTCCCAGGCCATAGCAGAGAGCTGGATCAGAAGTGGAGCAGCCTGGACTCGAACTGGCACCCATATGGGATGCCAGCACTGCAGGCAGCAGCTTTACCCGCTACACCACAGTGCCTGCCCCTCAAGTTTGACAGCAGATTTCTTATCTTTTCCTCCTTTGGTTGGCTGCTTCTGGAAATGGCTCTCCAGGAAATCCTGGTGAAGTCTAACTGTCCTGAATGTTAACTGTTTAAGAGTCTACTTGAATCAGTTAACACTCAAATTTCCATACTATGTTGCTAGTTTGGCCCATCAAATTTAATATGGAATGATGTGGGATTTAATTTTAAGGATTTGTCAGCCAGAAATCCCCCTTCGCTTTTCCTGTTGGAAGTTCCTGTGGAGCAGAGTCTTGTCTACTATATGCTGTCGGTAAAAGCCAGAAGTCTTGTGGTGAATGCTCTTCTTTCCTCCTGCTGTGACTCATGGAAGTTTGGCAGTGGATAAGGCCTTCACCCTGACTGTTCCAACCCTTCCCTTCCTCTGTACTTGTCTTCTAGCGCTGTGCCCTCAGTCCTTACCTGTGCAGTGATGTCTTTGCCTCACTGAAGGATAAGCAGAAACCTTTTATGCCTTCTATAACCGGGGGAGAGATTCAGTTAGAAGATACTGGTATTCCTGTGTATGTGTGCTGAGTGACTTTGAAAAAGAAAAGTTATTAAGGAGATTTATGGGAAATAACAGTCTGAAGTTCTGAGAGAGACAGTATGTGCTTAATACATTTTTCTTTGTTTTTTCTCTTTCCCATGTATTTTTCTCATCACTGGTGAATCTTAGGTAAAACTTTGTTATTCTACCTGGCTGGGCCTGTGGAATGCCTCTTTCCTTCCTCACTCCCCATGTACTTGTTTGCATTTGTCTTACTGCTTAGCAAGTATATGAAATAACCAGCAGACATTGTATTAAATGTTTTAATTTGTTTGGCTTCTTTTAGGTGTTTTTTTTTTTTTTTTTTTTTTTTGACAGGCAGAGTTAGAAAGCGAGAGAGAGACAGAGAAAGGTCTTCCTTTCCATTGGTTCACCCCCCAAAGTGGCCGCTACGGCCGGCGTGCTGTGCCGATCTGAAGCCAGGAGCCAGATGCTTCGTCCTGGTCTCCCATGCAGGTGCAGGGCCCAAGCACTTGGGCCATTCTCCACTGCCTTCCCGAGCCACAGCAGAGAGCTGGACTGGAAGAGGAGCAACCAGGACAGAATCCGGCACCCCAGCCAGGACTAGAACCTGGGGTGCTGTCGCTGCAGGCAGAGGATTAGCCAAGTGAGTCACGGCACCGGCCTACTTCCTTTAGTTTTAATAAAGAAGAAGAATCCCCCCTCCCTTTTTAAAGAAAGGCAAAGTTACAAAGAGCTTTTCCATCTGTTGATTTGCTCCCTAAATGGCTACAATGATGGGGCTCCTAGAACTCCATCCTTGTCTTCCAAGTGGATGGCTGGGGCCGAAACCCTGGAGCCATCTTCTGCTGCTTTCCCAGGTGCATCAGCAGAGAGCTGGATTGAAAGTGGAGCAGTCAGTACTTAGGGTGCTGACATTTCAGGCAGCAGCTTATCCCACTGCACCACAGTGCCAGCCCCAAGGAACTCCTATTTTTTGGCACTGAAAAATGCCCGTTTTGAGGGGGTAGATTTTTGTGCTTTTCTGTTTATTGGGGTACCCTAATTGCTATATTTATTTAAAGAACTTTGTACAAGGTAAAGAGGAGAGAGAAGATCTCATCTTTAAGTTTCTAAAACAACATGATTTATTGAGAGAATACAATGAGATCACAAAGGTGCAATTTACTATATTGGATCGGGTGCTACTTTAGAAGTTGTCTTTGGCTTTCCATCTTTGGCCATGTTCCCTCCCCCTCTCCCCCATGAGATGTCCATGTTCAGTCTGTAGTTTTACCTTTGCATCTTAAAGCTTCTAAGTGTGGGGCCGGCGTTGTGGTGCGGTGCGTTAATGCCCTGGCCTGAAGCGCCAGCATCCCATATGGGTACCGGTTCTAGTCCTGGCTGCTCCGCTTCCTGTCCAGCTCTCTGCTATGGCCCGGGAAAGCAGTAGAAGATGGCCCAAGTCCTTGGGCCCCTACACTCACGTGGGAGACTGGGAAGAAGCTCCTGGCTCCTGGCTTCAGATTGGCATAGCTCCGGCTGTTGCAGCCATGGGGGAGTGAACCATTGGATAGAAGACCTCTCTCTCTCTTTAAAAAAAAATCTTTAAAAAAAAAAAAAAGCCTCTAAGTGGTAAAGTTTGGACTTGAACTCCTAGCAAAACCATATCTTAGTAGCTTTTCTTAATTATAAATGAAAATATTATTTTTATAACCAGTTGGAAAAACCACTTTAAACAGGTAAACCTAAATGAATTCCTTGAAAATAGTGGTGCTATGCAGTACTCAAATTTTGTCAGTCTACAGAAGAATTTGTACCTCTAATTTTTGAACTGAAGGTTAAGGTGTTTTTTGAAAAATACTTAGCTGCCACTGCCAGATGATGTTTCCTGTGGCAACTTAAGAGCAGGGAAAATAAATATGAATCACATTCATGGTCCAGCCTCCCACTCTCCAAATACCCAGGAATGATAATGCTGCTGTTCTCCGTATTACAGTGCTGCAACCGCTCTTCAGCAGATGAGAGGTGGTTTAGATATCTTGCTAATGCAGTAGGCATCTGCAGCAGCATGCTTTAGAAGGATGGGCAGCATAGCTTTTCCTGTAGCTTCTGTTCACACTGGAGGACTAAGTGACAGTGGAGACAAATCTGGACTTCCATTAAAATAATTCTCATTTTTACTGGCTTTGCCTATAAGTTAATTGGGTGATATTAGTTGAATGGGGAAGGCAAGAAAACCTAGAGACAAGAGTTTAAAAATACTTAGTGCTTGTTTCTTTGATATTGCACTTTGATGTAGGAATTCTGTCTTTGTTGCCATTGAATAACAGTGAAATTATTATAGTAGTATAAAGTCATATGTAAATAGATTTGAACTAGTTGCCTGAGACTGATAAGAAGAGTTTCATTCTACACCTCTCTTAACCAAGCTATCTTCATGCAGTTAAGGTTGACAAGACAGAATTAAGTTTGACAAAAAATTTTTCTACCTTTTGGTGTTCGTAGATTAGCTGTATAAGCCCTGGTAGGGAAGATATTCTGGTAAATGAAGAAGTACATAGTCACTGTGTTTTTAGAGTTGAGCAAATCATATAGTCAGGCAGTAAAGCCTCAATTACTAGATGAAAAACTGTGTAATATCTTTTTATGTTGTAAATATACATTACACATAGGGAAAACTATCTGTTGTCTGGTATCTGGTAGGTGCTTAACAAGTACTTGTTGAAAAAAGTTTACATAAGAAGAAAATGAAGCTCAGATTTAAGTAACTGGTTCTGTTCTCAGAATACTCTTCAATATGTATTTTGTATATAATTGTCATAAATCCCTACCAGATTTTTGTGGGTATATTGATTAGAATTATTCTTCATGTCTTCCATATAAGGACTTCAGTGCTCTGTATAATTAGGATTTCAGTCATTGAAATTATGACATAGTTCAGAACTGAAGTAGGTTTTAACCAGGATAACCCTGTAATTTATTATGTGAACTGGCATGCTATTGAGAAAGTAAGCTCTATTTGACACTGGAGCTGCAATAGCATATATAAACCAGTCTTGATTCCTGGGAATATGATCACTCTGGTTTTTTAAAGTAAACCTTCCATTGAAATACTTAAACACTGACAAAGTGTGTATATCCTAAGGTCAGCAACTTAATGGTGATTAATTTTCTGCAGGATACCCTTCTTCTGAGATTTAACCATATATGAGTTTTGCCTGTTTTCTTAACTTTATATAAATGATACCATATTCTTTTATTATACACCATGTACCTGACGTCATTGGTTCATTTTTGTCTTGTGAGGTACATTGATAATTCCTTCATTTTCATTGTTTTAAAATATTACATTATGTGAATATGCTGCACTTTATACCATATACTGTTGACGAGCACTTTTTGGCCTATAGGATTCACACACTATAACCATACTTGTTTATGAGTCTTTTGGTGAACACAGGTACTCATTTCTGTCACATCAGTAATTATGGATAGAATTGCTCTATCATATGACATGTGAATATTAAGCTTTAATAGATAATACCACTTTTCCTAAGTATTGTACCAATCTATACTTCTCCAGCAGATGAGAGTTTCGGTTCTAGTTACTCTGGATCTCTCATTACCTAATGACCTCTTAAAGGCCCCTGCCTCTTAATACCGTCATTGTACACATTCAAACCATAGCATCATTAAAATGAACAGTGCAGTAGCATTCAGTATGAGTATATTCATAATATTGTACAACTACCACCTCTATAGTTTTGAAACATTACTATAACTCCAAAGTAAAACTCCTTAAGCAGTTTCTCTCTACTCCTTCCTCCTTCTTCCCTCCTCCACCTCTGGCAACCACAAATTTGCATTCTCTCAGTGGATGTGTCTATGCTGGATATTTCGTATCAGTGTATGCATGTAACATGTAACTTTTTTTTTTTTTTGGACAGGCAGAATGGACAGTGAGAGAGAGACAGAGAGAAAGGTCTTCCTTTTCTGTTGGTTCACCCTCCAATGGCCGCTGCGCCCGGCGTGCTGTGGCTGGCGCACCGTGCTGATCTGAAGCCAGGAGCCAGGTGCTTCTCCTGGTCTCCCGTGCAGGTGCAGGGCCCAAGCACTTGGGCCATCCTCCACTGCCCTCCTGGGCCACAGCAGAGAGCTGGACAGGAAGAAGAGCGACCGGGACAGAATCCGGCGCCCCTACCAGGACAAGAACCCGGTGTGCCGGCGCCACAGGCGGAGGATTAGCCTATTGAGCCGCGGTGCCGGCCAACATGTAACTTTTTATGCCTGACACCTTCACATGGTATATTTTTGAGGCTCAATTGTTTTTTATGTATCAGAAATGCCATTGGGGTGGAGGTGGAGCTGACACCTGTGGTTGGGCCATGTGGTCACCTGGCTTACAGGAATGGCAGCAGGGGCTAGAGCCTAGGATGGTATCTGTGGCAAAGATTATGCCACAGATATGGTATGTTTGTTATGTAAACTTTTTTCAACAAACATTTATTAAGCACCTACCTACCAGATACCAGGTAACAGACAGTTTTCCCTGTGTGTAATATGTATGTAAACATGAAAAGATATTACACAGTTTTTCATCTAGTAATTGAGGCTTTACGGCCTGAATATATGATTTGCCCAACTCTAAAAACACAGTGACTGTGTACTTCTTCATTTACCAGAATATCTTCCCTATCAGAACTTATACAGAGCTACTTCTTGTTTTAAGATTGTTCCTTTATTTTTTTTAAAAACACATGCTTTTTTTATTTAAGATTTTATTTATTTATTTGAGAGGTAGAGTTACAGACAGAGGGAGAGACAGAGAGAAAGGTCTTCCATCTGCTGGTTCACTCCCCAAATGGCCGCAACGGCTGGAGCTATGCCAATCCGAAGCCAGGAGCCAAGTGTTTCTTCCAGGTCTCCCATGCAGGTGCAGGGGCCCAAGCACTTGGGCCATCTTCTACTGCTTTCTCAGGCGATAGCAGAGAGCTGGATTGGAAGAAGAGCAGCTGGGACTAGAACCAGTGTCCATATAGATGCCGGCGCCGCAGGTGGATGATCAACTTACTGCGCCACAGAGCCGGCCCCTGTTCCTTTATTTTTTATATTGAAAAATTTGGACATAAAGCACACATATTTACTCCTCAGCTTCAATAAAACATAAATACAATAAAACATAAATACAATTAGAGCTCTTTATTTTTTTTTAAGATTTATTTATTTATTTGAAAAGCAGAGTTACAGAGAGACAGAAGCAGAGAGAGAGAGGTCGGCCATCCACTGGTTCACCCCCAGTTGGCCGCAATGGCTGGAGCTGTGGGGATCTGAAGCCAGGAGCCAGGAGCTTCCTTTGGGTCTCCCACGCGGGTGCAGGGGCCCAAGGACTTGGGCCATCCTCCACTGCTTTCCCAGGCCACAGCAGAGAGCTGAATCAGAAGTGAAGCAGCCCATTTGAACCGGCGCCCATATAGGATGCCGGCACTGCAGGCACAGCGCTGGCCCCAAGAGCTCTTTATTCTTTTCCTTTGTATGGCATTCCCTTTCGTGCAACATTTTATCTTATGTGTTTGCATCTCTAAGCAGGCCAGAGCATTGTTCTCGATGTGTTTAGAGTTTTATGTAGTGACAGATTGTACAAATCTCTCTGAACCTTTTTTTAAATTTATCTTCATTCTTTTGTTTGTCCATTCTCATATTTTTTCTGCTGTCTCAGTGGAATTCTGGTAGGAAGGATGTCAGCCTATGTGTTTCTTCCTGTGACATTTTTGAAAGGGAGATTTAAGTACTTTTTAGATATATTGTCACTAATGAACATTCTGGGAAAGAACATGGTGTTACTTCTTCTTTCAAGTGGTGGTGAAAGGTAAACCTGACACCTGGCAGTGTTATACAAGCTATGCAGTTGAGTCTTGTGCTGACCTCTATTTGGTGTTATAAATCCCTTTGGAGACAGAGAAACACTATTCAGTAGTGTTTAGATTTTAACAGAGGTTGAATGAAGATTTGGGTTTCTATTGCTGGAAAGAATTTCTAGATATCATTTAGTACAAATTGTATTAAGGAAACTTGGGCCCGGAGAAGGTGAGTGGGTTCTCTGGAGTGATCCAGGGAAAAACACAGGGTTAGAATAAGCCACAGTTTATTCTTCCCTTTTTACTACGATGAACCAGAGGTTAGAGTCCTCTCATGTTAATGTTCAATTTTGGGTTTTGCCTGTCATTTAAAATAGTTGTCTGAATACCAAGAGATTTTTTGTAAGAATGAATGTAAATCCTTAATGCTTGTTTGCTTTGTTTTTCTTAGGGTCAAAATGGTCTCAATCCCAGAATACTATGAAGGCAAGAATGTTCTGCTCACTGGAGCTACTGGCTTCCTAGGAAAAGTGCTTCTGGAGAAGTTGCTGAGGTCTTGTCCAAAGGTGAATTCAGTATATGTTTTGGTGAGGCAGAAAGCTGGGCAGACCCCTCAAGAACGAGTGGAAGAAATCTTGAGTGGCAAGGTAAGTGTTAAATAATAGTTTTGAGGAGAAAGAAGTGTGTACATGTCATCAGTAGCTTAGTATATTTCTTCAAATATCCTGACAAAAATAAGTTAAAAAATTGATAAGTTCCTATAGGACGGCAATAAACTAGATACGATTTTTTAATCAGTAGAAGAAAAATGCATTCCTAATTGTAAAACTGGTTCTAAATTACCTAGTGGTAAATATTTAAAGTACATTTTTTAAAACATTTATGATTGGTTATTTGCATTTACTAGATATTTTAAATAGTCTTTGATAATAATTTTGAACTACTTTATTGTTCTGTGATATACTATGTTTTGCTAATACTTAAACATTTATATACACTAACTTGTCCTTATAATAGTATTAAAGGTAGAAGTCACGTATTCTCATTTGACAGATGTAAAGAAAGACCATATAGCTAGAATACATACATTTTGAACCTTTAGAAAAATTTTGTTAAGAAAAAATAGAAATGAGCTAAAATAACTTCATAATCATGAGCTTGTCAATTCTCAGTTTATCTTAATATTCATTTATAGTAAATTTGAACTGGAAGGCATTACGCCCAGTTTTGGTCCTCATAAGGAACCTGACTCTGCAGGACTATCTAAAAAATAAGAATTTTAGTGATAGCATTTATTTTGGAATGAGAATGATATTCACTTGAATATCTAAATTATTATGGGCTTATTTAAAAACAATAATTCGAAACTGTAGCAAAGCCCTTCACAGCAACAGAATTTTTACTTTGAATGAACTTCGCACTCCTTTATGATAGTTTGTTTGGAAGAGAACATAATTGCCTTTGATGTTATCTTTGAGTATCATTCAGCGGGTACTCCTCTGTAAACTCTGGTAAGTCTGTTTCTTTCTCAGAAATTTTAAAAATTACCCATGTGCTTTTTATCACTCTACATTGGCTAGTGATGTGAACACTTTTTCCTTTTAATTTTTTGCTGGACATTTTTGAAATCCTTTGCTCCCCTTATGTCATATGACCAGGCTTGTTCTAAGTAAAAATGCTTGCCTGGATGTTTTGTTGCCATTTCTGCCATTTGTTTACTTATCTGGCATTTTATCATGATCATTTATTATGTGTTTTAATTCCTCTGCCAGTACCACCCCTCTGCAGTGGGGGCGTTTTTATTCTTTTGCACACTTTATTTTTCAGAAAATACCTATTGAGCCTGATTAGTGCAGGGCATTTGACTTGATGTGGGAGGCTGAATTCAGGGATAAATAAGGAAGAGTCTCTGCCCTCTAGGGAATTTTTAAGAGGGAAAAGAGGAATGGAGGTGTCAAGAGGATATTGGAAAGAAGCAGCTTTTGAAATTGATATCTTAGTTGGAATTGAGGGCCTGAGTAAAATGTAAAAGATTGGATAACACTGAGGTCTCCAGGCAGGAATGCTTCTAATAGTTCCTCCGTAGTAAGTATAATTTATAAAGAAAAGGAATATTTTACACCTAAAGCCTGAAATTTCTTTGAACTTCAATAGATTAGCCTAAACATATGGCCATTTTCCATATAAAAATGCTTTGTCTACAAATATTTGACTAAAATTGATACTCCATAAAGTCATTTCTTGTGCCTCCACTTCCCTTCCACATCCCACCACCTAATTCTAGGGCTGCTTATTCCCCATTTTATGTCACACTGTTGATGAATCAGTAGAAATGAGGGTTTTTATTTATTTGTTTTTTTTTTTTTTATGTCAAGCAACAGTAAGTGTACTCTTGAAATTAGGAAAGTTTAGGTAATGATTACTATGATTTTGAAATAGGAATAAAGAATATAGGCAATGAGTATGTACTGTAGCAGGACATGGACTTTTAGCAGGGTTTCTGAACTTCAGCACCGTTGACATTTTGAGACACTTAGCACTGTGTTGTGGAGGGCTGTCCTGGGCATTGTAGGGCCTGTGCTCACTGGTTGCTTGTAGTCCCCTTCCCAGTCTTGACAGTAAAAAATGTTTCTAGACATCACAGGGTATTCTTTTACTGTATAATCTCGGGGCCTTCTCCTTCTCGCTTCTGTCCCTAGTGTGCATACATTCTATTTAGTCTTGAGGTTGTGGCGTAAATTTCATTTCCTGTGAGAAAGCCACCTGTGGTCTTCCCAGGCTGGGTTAGTTGTTTCTGCTACACAGTTCCGTAATTCTGTATTGCTGCTTTTGCCACATTACTTACAGCACTATGTTTTTTTCCATTTGCTTGTCTAGTTTTTACTACTTGAACCTAAACAACTTGAGGGAAAGGCCTTTTCCTTGTTTTCTCAGTTTATGGGTACCTGGCTCATATGAGATTCTTAGTAAATATTTTTTTAAATTAATATAAGAACAGATTAATGTTCACATCACTAGCCAATAGCGATTGAAGGGAAAACTGTTAGAAACTGAAGTCATCTAAGAAGGTAAAGTAAGCATTGTTTATGTTATATGGACTTTCTTCCCAGATTAAGAATTCTGTTTAAATGGCAAGTCTGGATTGTAAATGAAGTTGAGAGTCAAAATGTGGTACCTTGAGGTAGAATCAGCTTTCCTCGGTCAAATCTGGGATAAAAAATTAAACAAGGCATTTAACCTAGTGGTTAAAGCCCCACGTCCTATAGTGGAGACCTGGGTTTCAATCCTGGTTCTGGCTCAGGCTCCTAACTCCAGCTGTCTGCCATTATAGACCCTGGGAAGAGCCATGATGGCTCCTACCCCCTGCCCTCCTCATCCAGGGAAGAGGAGACCTGGATTGAGTCACCTGCCCCAGGCTTTGGCCCTGGCCGAACTTTAGCCATTGTGGGAATTTGAGGAGTGAACCAACAGACAGGAGCTTAATCTGCCTCCCATCTTGCAGCCTTTCAATTAATTAATTAGTTTAAAATATTGGACTTGATTCACAATTCAGTGAACCTTTATACTGTTTCCTCCTGTGATCTGATTGTCTAGCAAAATTTATTCTTTTTGTTTACTGAAGGCATGTAGAATTTTCAGTTTGAATATATATGGTATCTTCTAACCTTGTCCAGTTTCTGGTCTGTGTTTACTTTCTTTTTCCCTTTTGAAAAATTTGTTTGAAGATTTTAGACAGGGCATAAGTCATAATATTTTACTCTACTAAAGTGGAATAAAATCAAAATAAAAAGAAGTAATAAAGTCTGAATTGTAGAAATCTGAATGATCATTGTAAACATTGTCTTGATGTCATACTGCTTATGCCTATTCTGAGAGGCAATATAATCAGCTACAGCATGGACATTTCAAATTTAGCTCTGCAAACTACCAGCTTAACTCTGTGTCCTTAGCAAACCACTTGACCTCTCCGGTGTCAGATTTCTTATCTCTAAAGTGGAGATAATAGTATGGGCCTCATAGGGTGTTTTCTTTTCTTTTAAAGTTGATTTATTATCATTTTATTTGAAAGGCAAGGAGACAAAGTGTCTCCATCTATTGGTTCACTCCCCAAATGCCTACAATAGTGGGAGCTGACCAGGCCAAACGTAGGAACCTGGAACTCAATGTAGGTCTCCCACATAAGTGATAGGGATCCAACTTCTTGAACCATCACCACTACCTTCCCAGGGTAGAGTGCACATTAGCTGTAAAATGGAATTGAAGTAGAGCTGATACTTGAACTCAGGCACTCTAACAATGGGATGTCGGCATCCTATGCAGTGTCCTAACCACTGTGCCAGATGCCTATGCCGGATTTCTATATAAAGTGATATCAGTTAAGAGCATCCTTAGGAAATACAGTTTTAAGTTTTTAAAATAGTCATCATTTTACAGGGAAGAGAGATGATAAAGGGTTTTATCATGAAAAATGCTACCCTAAAATAAATTATTTTTCTCCTTTAATAGCTGTTTGATCGATTGAGAGATGAAAATCCAGATTTTAGAGAGAAAATAATAGCAATCAACAGTGAACTTACTCAACCTAAACTGGCTCTTAGTGAGGAAGATAAAGAGGTCATCGTAGATTCTACCAATATTATATTCCACTGTGCAGCCACTGTAAGGTTTAATGAAAATTTAAGGTAAGTATAGGTTTTTATATAATATTTGTACTTCAACATACTTAAAAGATCTAATTTTAAGTCTGCTTTTACTGAAGTTGTTTCAACAGTGATTTGAAACTGCCCTGTGTGTGTTAACTATGGCTTTCAGTGATCCTACAGGGTGTTAAAGAATTTCTTTCTTGTTACTAACTTAAAACACTGGATACTTATTTTGTCTCTCTTAGAAGGAGTTGCCATGAATTTAAACATGTGCCAGGCAAGAGGCAAGAAATGGAGTAAAATAAAGTTTACTTTGGGTATGAGTCTTAACAATTAATAGTAAATTTTATGTCCTCTCCTCACAGTTTTCAGGAACCTGTATCCCAGCAGCAATATCCTTCCTCATATTATAGTCATCTGAAATTAAAGAAAATTCAGCTCAAGTTTTGCAGAATAAGATAAAATGGCTTACAAATTTAAGTTACTTTGTATTTTTTTTTAATTTTTAATTTAAATTTTTAAAATTTATTTGAAAATGATGCAGAGACACAGAGAAAGACCTTTCATCCACTAATTCACTCCCCAAATGGCCTCAACAGCCCAGGCTGGGCCAGGCCAAGGCCAGAAACCAGGAACTCCATGTGGGAATCCCACATAGGTGGCAGGGGCCCCAGTAGTTCAACTGTATTCTGCTGCCTTCCCAGGCACATTAGCAGGAAGCTGGATCAGAAGCAGAGCAGCCCAGACTCGAACTGGTGCTCCTATGTGAGATGCAGGTGTTGCAAGTGATGGTTTAACCCACTGTACCACAGTACTGGACCCCTTGTTTATATTTAAAAACTTTGGCAGCATTGTTTGAGCAAGGCACATTGGATGTAAGTTTAATTTAATAAATAATTTGGGCTTTAAGATGTCTATTTCAAGAAAAAATAACATTGTGAATAGTCACTATTTTTAAAAATGTTAATGAATATGCCTTTCAGATACTTACTTCAGAGCATTCTTTTTGATATGTCCCAAAATACTGTTTTAATAATGTTAATCTATTAGTATGGTCTTATGCCAATTACAATGGCATATTTCTTTTTTTTTTTTTTTTTATTTTTTATTTTTGACAGGCAGAGTGGACAGTGAGAGAGAGACAGAGAGAAAGGTCTTCCTTTTGCCGTTGGTTCACCCTCCAATGGCCGCCGCGGTAGCGCGCTGCGGCCGGCGCACCGCGCTGTTCCGATGGCAGGAGCCAGGCGCTTCTCCTGGTCTCCCATGGGGTGCAGGGCCCAAGCACTTGGGCCATCCTCCACTGCACTCCCTGGCCACAGCAGAGAGCTGGCCTGGAAGAGGGGCAACCGGGACAGGATCGGTGCCCCGACCGGGACTAGAACCCGGTGTGCCGGCGCCGCAAGGCGGAGGATTAGCCTAGTGAGCCGCGGCGCCCGCCTACAATGGCATATTTCAAGACTACTTGTAGGCCTTCTCTCTAAAATATTTTTGGATGAAGTTCAGATTACAAAGCATTTTGAAATTATCCCTTATATTGTCTTCATCTGACATAAAAGTGAAAACATGAATCAGCATTATCTGGACTTGACACTTAAAGCTTTACAAAGCTGTGCATGTATCCCAGTTGATGGTACTGTAATAGCCCCTTCCATTTCTGCAGTGGTGCTATAGTTTTCGAGGTATTTTCTCATTCATCATTTTACCCTATGCTAGCCTTAATACTACAGAAACATCCATTTTACATTTGAGAAACTGAAGCAGCACTGTAATTGAAACAGCAGGAACTTTGGAATTAACTACCTTTGTTCCAATCTTCACTTTAGTATTTATTAAATGATGGGCTTGGGACAAGTTATTAACTTTCTTGAACCTCTGTTTCCTTAACTATTAAGGTAACGCTTATTAAAAGATTGCTTTTCTTTCCTTCAGCAAGTTTAAATGATGTCTCAGTTTGCCTGTCCACTGCAGAAAATCTGAATCTGTAGCAGTTGCTTTATTGATTTACTCTGCAGTTGTTTCTGAGAGGCCAGCAGATAAAATTTTGTGCAACTATATGTGTTGATGTTTTAGAAGTGACAAAAGAATGTTGTAGAACTGTATAATATAAACTGGTTTTCATAAAATATGTGTGTATGTGTATGTACATACTTGACCTTCTATATTTGCCAACAATTGGCTTTGGATAATGTGATTACAGATAAGTTTTTTTAGTCTTATCTGTGTATTATTTTTTCCACCATGAGCATGTGTGAATCCTCAAATAAAGATGTTCACAAATAGCTTTTAATATTTTTAAAAGCAACATATGTAAGAAATCTTGAAAGAACTGATAGCCTCATCAGCAAAACCCCCTTTTTAACTTTAAAAATTTTTTCCCTTCCACACACACACACACACACACATATAGTTATTCATGTAGGTTTAGTAATTTTTTTTAAAGATTTATTTTATTTATTTGAAAGAGTTAGAGAGGTGGAGACAGAGAGGTCTTCCAACCACTAGTTTACTCCTCAAATGGCCGCAACGGCCAGAGCTGTGCCGATCTGAAGCCAAGAGCCAGGAGCTTCTTCTGGGTCTCCTACGTGGGTGCAGGGGCCCAAGGACTTGGGCCGTCTTCTACTGCTTTCCCAGGCCATAGCAGAGAGCTGGATTTGAAGAGGAGCAGCCGGAACTAGGACCGGTGTCCATGTGGAATACCGGCGCTTCAGGCCAGGGCTTTAACCTGCTGTGCCACAGCACTGGCCCCTAGTAATTTATTTTTAACTAATATTTCCAAGATTGTGAATATGGTCCCTAATTTTTTAATTGTGGTTTATTTTTTTCTTAGAATACATTAGTATGAAATGGTCAGTCTAACTGATATTTCTCCCCTCCCTGCTCCCTGTAGTTTTTTCATTATTTCCTTTTTAACAGAAAAAGGGGAATGGGTACTCATGGAGCCTTGTGAAGCTTAGCATGTTTTCAAGAAAAAAATGTATGTAGCTACTGGCCACTTACAGTAAAGGACTCAGTTGACTTAAAGGGGAAAGTTGATTTGAGAACAGGTGATACTATTTAAGATGAAACTCACTAAAGTGATCTTTATAACAAAGACCCAAGTTACAGAAGTTTCAAGTAAGCTTCTCTCCCTTTTCCCTTTGGGGTAAACAGGCAACCATTAACCATCTTTTCATTCTTATTCTTCTCATATAAGCAATTCCATAATGGAAGGGACAAATTCTGTTTTATTCTTCCCTTCCTTGTGTAGACACTATTCACCTAGCCCTGGTCATTATACTGAAATTATTTGTTTAGTAATTTTATTGGATGTTGACATCTGAGTGATAATAGGACCTAAGATATGGGCCAGACATTATAATATACTGCAGGTAGCCATGTAATAACTACTTGAAAATATGACTCTTTGTAACTACCTCTTAACTAACTGTCAAATAAAAAGAGGCACAAAGCATTTACTGACAGTAGGAGGAAAAAGAAATCAGATTTTACTGTAACATTATGCCCAGTATACTGGGGAGAAACCAAAATAAATTTTTTTAACTTTTATTTAATGAATATAAATTTCCAGTGTACAGCTTATGGATTACAATGGCTTCCCCCTCCCATAACTTCCCTCCCACCCGCAACCCTCCCCGCTCCCGCTCCCTCTCCCCTTCCATTCACATCAAGATTCATTTTCAATTCTCTTTATATACAGAAGATCAATTTAGTATAAAGATTTCAACAGTTTGCACCCACATAGAAACACAAAGTGAAACATACTGTTTGAGTACTAGTTATAGCATTAAATCAAAATGTACAGTACATTAAGGACAGTGATCCCACATGAGGAGCAAGCGCACAGTGGCTCCTGTTGTTGACCCAACAAATTGACACTCTAGTTTATGGTGCCAGTAACCACCCTAGGCTCTCGTCATGAGTTGCCAAGGCTATGGAAGCCTTCCAGGTTTGCTGACTCTGATCATATTTAGACAAGGTCATAAAAGACAGAGTGAGGATAGTAACCAATGATCCTAAGAGTGGCATTTACCAGGTCTGAACAATTATACAGCATACAGTGGGGAAGAGGACCATCAGTACACACAGGTTGGGAGTAGAGCCATTGGTGGTAGAGTAGAGGTTATGATTACAAAGGAATGAGGCCCAAGTGCGCTAGACAGGGTCTAGAACAAAGGACAGAGTCATTATTAGAGGAGCTAAGAAAGGTGCTGTCTAAGCTACAATTAAGTTTTCTGATTGAGAGGCAAATAGAACCTGATAGAAGGGGCTTGATAATAATCTGTTGGGCTTTAGGCCTTGTAAGTTACGAGGCCCAGACCTATCTATCTCTTCACATGGGGTATATCCTAAGGGAGGTGTGAACCTCCTAGGGGAAGGCACTCTGTTGACTTTCATTACTTGGCTGGCCTG
Organism: Lepus europaeus; assembly: GCF_033115175.1. Taxonomy (NCBI): domain Eukaryota; kingdom Metazoa; phylum Chordata; class Mammalia; order Lagomorpha; family Leporidae; genus Lepus; species Lepus europaeus. The sequence continues at coordinate 51,552,261 of NC_084833.1, read as the reverse complement.
GGAGGAGAGCTGGCCAGGTAAAGGCAGGTGGCATCACTAACAAGAAATTTACAGTTCTGCCTGCAATGTTGCTGACCCTACTTGACCATCCCCTCAGCTGCAGTGGTCACTTTGGAAGTTGGGCTGAGTGAAGAGCTTTTCAGCTTGGAGCCAATAAGATCTGTGGCTCTGACCTGGGCATCCTTCGAGTCCAGGGCAGGTCCATTTCCAGTGATCCAACTCTTGGCAGAGCTGCCAGGGCTCTTCACAAGCTGACTTCTGCTGAAGCCCAGGCTTACCACATTGAAAGCCACTGCAGTGGACTGGCCTGTTGGGTCTCCTTGAGGGCAGATCACTGTACAGATCAGCCATTAATAGGCCTGCCACCCATTGCTTCTGATGCCGAGCTTTCTTTTCCTCCTGGTTTGTGTTCAAGCAGACCAGAGGATGCAAGTCAAGGGAGTGCCCAAGTCCCATCTCTAATCTTCGGTGGCCTGAACTACAAGTCTATAGTCACAGGCATGTTCTGTAGTAATTTTTCTAAGGTAGACAATGCCCATGAGGAAAATTATATTCTCACTTTAAAACTTTCTTTCCCTTTGGTCTGAAAGGGAAGTTTTTTTTCTACTTACTGTATACTTCACTGATGGCGAAGTGAATCTAGCTATGAGATTATTATTTAAGTTCTTATTTTGGCTCTGCTATTACAGAAAAATGTTAGCCATCTCTTTTATAAGGTCTAAAGATTAAATTGTGCATCCTACAGATTCCTTCATAATAGAATTAGTTCCCTACCTTGAAAAGAATAGAGAAATGAAAGAAAAAGTTGGGCTTAGAATAGAGAAATGAGGGAGCAAGTCCTAGATCGCTTGCTGACAATAGCAATATTACATGAATACTTAGCAAACCATTTCAACCATTAGATAACAACTTAAGAAAACATTTACCAGAAGGTCCAATGCCTTCTATAAATTTTAAGAATCGTGTATTTGAAAACACCTCTTAAATATCTAACATGGTGTAGTTTGTTTAACCAGTAAACTTAAGCACAACCATATAAAATATTTTTAGTTTCTTTCTACCAACAAGTTTAAAACATATGATACACAGATTCAGGTCACACAACTTAAAATGTATCTTTGATTGATTTTAGCAGCTTAAATTTATGGACAATCTTATCTATAAGCCATTTAAAATAAAACTCTTAATAAAATTTCCCCATGTGGACATACAATATGTACGCACATATAACATAGCATAATAGACCAATATAGCAACAAAATAAAATTTGCATCCCATTTGCAAAGCTTATATGGTCTAATATATGGTATAACATTCCTTAGGTTGTAAGTGAAAAGATGATGTGACAGAGCCCATATAGTTGAGTGTATAGAAGTGCCATAGAACTGAAGGCCATGATAATGACAAATAATAGGCTTAATGGGGAGAGATGGATTACACAGATGTTGTGGTTTGGGGAAAAGTTATAACTTGAGGTTTCAAAAGTAGAGCAGTTCTGGATGATGAGGTCCAGGGTGCAGATATCAAAGATTTTCAGAAAATAATGGAAGTAAAGATTGATGATTAGAAAAAAGTCAAGAAACCCTTGGATTAAGGGTGTTGATTCTCAGATTGTAGAATGTATTATAAATCTTAAGAATGATAGGAAAATGCTTTAAAAGCACAGATTCCTAGACTGTGCTTTCCAAATTTTAACCATCTGGTTATTGAATGATATCCCAGAATCTTTATTCACAAGAATCTTTGGTATGATTTAGTTGCTATTGGATCTTGGATCACACTTTAAGCCGCTGCTCTTGAAAAAAAAAAAAAAAGAAACAACTTTGGAGATATTTTTGAAATTATAGATAACTGGGTGTTCTGCTTCGATTGATTTATTGGTCCCAAAACATATATGTATGGATGGTAAGGTGTTTTTTTTTTAAAGTGGTCATAGAGGTGATGAGATCTAATCCAGGCAATGGTGAGGAGAATAGAAAAGAGACTGTCTCACAATGGCCTTGGGAACATATTTAAAATGTGGTTTCTGTTAGGAAAGTGGCACAGTTTTATCTATGGAGTGATCTACACCCCGACACCATCATAGGCTCTAGCCCCTGCCACCATTGCTGGAAGCCAGGTGGCCACATGGCCCAACCACCAGTGTCAAGCTCCACCCCCATCCTAATGGGATTTGCTGTTCCTGCTTCCCTGCCCGCCCTCCTGCAAAGTTTTAAAAGGACCTGTTCTGAACACTTGTCTCTCTTCTCTTTGCTCTCTCACGGCTCCTCTCTCTCTCTCTCTCTTCTCTGCGCTCCCTGCTCTCCTCTCCTCTCCCCCTCTCGTCTCTCTCTCTCTCTGCTCTTTCTCTCTCCTCTCCTCCCTAGCTCATCTCCTCTCTGTCTCTCTCTTTTGCTCTCCTCCCTCTTTCTCCTTCTTCGCCCCTCCCCTCCCAGGCGTTTGTTATGCCAAGTTTGTGAGCTCTCTGGTTTAAAGAATCTAGAATTATTATCAGCATAGATTTTGAAAAACCCAGAATGCCTATTGAATTTTGTTCTACATGAAAATTTATTTAGCTGTCAAGTTGAGGTTTTTTTTTTTTTCTCATTTTTTAGAATTTTGAAATTGGTTTCTGTATCTGCATTAATGAAGGACTGTTAAAAAGATTTGCCCATTTTGTACCCCTCTGACAAAAGCCATGGGTTTATAACTCCATATAACCAAAACATAATGAGAACAGTATTTTTGTTAAATGCTTTCAGATCAAACATGTCAGGGTCTCAGCCTAAAGTTTAATGGAGTAGAAATTGGATTAAGGTAAAACAGGGTGAAGTTAACTAGCTGGGAAGAGTTACTGATGTGAGCACAAAATAGCTTTAGGTTTCAGCTCTTAGGAACAAAATGGGGTTGGGAGAGGCAAAGCACAGGAGTATTCTTTCAAGTTATTCCTTATTTTCACTAACCCAGAAACTCTGTTACTACCTTTAGGAATAGGTAACAGAATATCCTTTGTACTTTTTCCCAACATTACTCTGTCTATCCCTATTGTTCTATGAATGTACAAGAAAATTGCACATTTCATAGCAATCTAGTGGACTGGATCCACTCTGGAATGTCTTTCTTGATGGATTTCTACTTGAATATTTTTTTTCTCCCTCAATTGAGATAAGAGAATAAAAAAAAAAAGAAAAACTCATAATTCTAATACTCCAGTCCAGTTATTTCATTGAAAAAATTGTTTCTTCTGTTATGTTCCCATAGGATGTTAAACACTATTACGTTTTTTAAAAAGGCAGTGATGACATAGTTTCTCTCTCTCCTTCCCTCTCCCTCTCTTTTTCTTTTTCTCTCTCTCCCTCTCACCTGAGTTATTCCTTGTTCCTGGTGACCCAGAACACTTTGTCCTGTCCTCAGGAACCTGTAATAGAATATTTTCCGTATACCCCTCTCAAAACACTACCCTCCCTATGCCCATTGTTTTGCAAGAGATAGCAGTCAAAGCACTACTTTACAGTCAAGTGAACCAGATTCTATCTCTGACCTCACCTGGTGTTTTGAAAGAATAGTTGGATTTTTTTTTTCTTCTTGAATACCGAAAGTATAAGAATTTTGGAAAGTACTCAAAATGATTTTCATCTTTAAAAATTTATTTTGTTTTTGTTTGAATATATATTGTTTTACATAATTGTGACTATTGACTTTCTGATTTTGTTTTTATATTTAATATAGAAATAATTTCCATATTTCTGCTTTTTCATACTTAAAATCTTAGTGATTTGATATTTCATCATGTTGATACAACCACAGTTTATATAATCACTTAGTATAACAAACTTAGGGAATTTTAAGAGAATAAATTTTTCCTCTAGTATTAATTTCAATAGGCTAACTAGATTAATAAATATATACTTTCTGTAATTCTGGTAATTTCTTTCAGATCAGTTGTGTTGGTTTACAGTGTTAACAGCAGTATACTACCTTGCCAGTTTTATCATTGATTCTGAGTATTTCAACCCTTTTCCCATTTCAGTTGTTTTTTTAATTGATAAAAATTGTATATGTCATGCACAGCATATTTTCAAATATGTGTACATTGTTAAATATATTAAGATAATTAACATGCATTGCATATTTTTGATGAGAAAATTTGTTATCTATTAGCAATAATTAAGATTGTTATTTATAATCAGTCACTATGCTATATAATAAACCTCTTGATCAACCATTTTAAAAAAAATAAGCTGTGAACAAAGTTTAGTATAAAGAAGCAGACACTATCCCCCATTGTATTACCTTAAGTAGTATTTATTGACTCCCTGTTTCAGAACTATATTGAGGAATAATCTTAATGCTTGCTACCTGTTTATTTCAATTCTGTTTATGTCCCATCATCCTATATATAAAGAAACATATAAAGTCTTAAAACTGAGCAATAAATATGTCACTGAAATATTCACAGAATTGAAAACTTGAGACTTAATGAGTTGCTTTTATACAAATTTTAATAAGAAGAGTCATTTTTTTAATAAAGATTTATTTAGTTATTTGAAAGGCATAGAGAGAGAGAAAGAGATCTGTCTTCCATCTACCAGTTCACTTCCCAAATGGCTGCAACAGCCCAGGCTGTGCCAGGCCAAAGTAAGGGACCAGGCGCTTCATCCTGGTTTCTCACATGGGTGGCAGGGGCCCAGGTACTTAGACCATCTTCCACTGCTTTTGCAAGCACATTAGCAGAGGGCTGGATCAGAAGTAGAGCAGCGAGAAGTTGAACCTGTGTCCATATGGGATGTCAGTGTTGCAGGCAGCAGCTTAGCCCGCCATACCACAACCCTGCCTCTGAGGCAGAGTCCATTATTGTTCCCATTTATAGGTTAGGAAACAGAGGCCTGAGTGCTAGGATAACTTGCCATCCTAGCAGAAAAGTAGGATTTGGACCTGAAAAGCCAATATTTGAACCTATGATTCCAGTGTCTTGTCCTTAATCCTGCTTCACATTATAATGTGTGCATATTTTGGTATTGTTTGTACCAGTTTTTCATGTTTTTAGTCTTAGTATGATTATTTTTTGATGGCCATACTCTTTCATTGTCATAAAATACTGACTTATTGAGCCATTTCATTCATAATGAATACTTGGGCTCGCCAGGCTTTTGTTATTATTAGGTGATGCTTCATTGATTACTTTTCTGCTTATATATTTCTGCTTTTGTTGAATGATTTACTTTATATAACTTCCTAGAAGGGAATGTTTGGATTGTTCTAGGGTCTTACATATATATCTTAGAACAAGTGTACCAGTTTTATTATAATATCCCTTTGAATTTTTTAAGGAAGTCTTAATAAGGTGTTAGTAGTAGTTGCTACAAAGAGGGAAATAAACCTAATCTCACTTAATTAGTTAATACATCGTCGTGTTTCTGAGTTTACTTTAGCTCTTTGACACTTGTTAGTAACTCAGCCTAAGCATTTTAAAGTTCCTTAGCTACTCTTTTTTTTCCTTGTGGCATATCCATATCATAGAAGATGATGCTTTCAGAAATCAAAAAACTTGTCATGCTAGACTTCAAAATGTTTGTGTGACACTGAAGGCTGAAATTATCTGTAAATGATTTCTTCAGTCTTTTAATATGTACATTTGTTTTTTAAACCTTACAGTGAAGCTTACTTTATACTTAGAAAATTTCTTTCAAAATAGCGGATAGAGTGAATGTACTTCATACTGAAATAAAACACATAAAGTAAGAACTAAAGCGTAAGTTGTAAAGAAACAAAAATCTCTCTCTCTCTCTCTCTCTCTCTCTCTCTCTCTGCTCTCTAATGGAAATAGAATTTTTTATTAGCTGAAAAAAATAACAGCTTTTTCATTGTCACTTTGTCTTTGCAGAGATGCTGTTCAGTTAAATGTGATTGCTACAAGACAGCTTATTCTCCTTGCACAACAAATGAAGAACTTGGAGGTGTTCATGCATGTATCTACAGCATATGCCTACTGCAATCGAAAGCATATTGATGAAGTAGTATATCCACCCCCTGTAGACCCCAAGAAGCTGATTGATTCTTTAGAGTATGTTTGCTTGAAATTTGTATAACTTTGCTTTAATCCAAAATGTCAGATCTAAGCTATTTATTTCTCTCCTTGCTTCCTTCCTTCCATCCTTCCTTCCTTCCTTCCTTCCATCCTTCCATCCTTCCTTCATCCCTTCCTTCCTCTTTCTCCTCTCTGCACAGATGCGCACAGATACATACATACATACATTCGTATATACACATTGATCTGTTCATTCAACAAATGATTATGTATCTACTATGTCATTTTCATTTAAGAGATTTATATCTAAATGAGTACTGGTGAAGTCAGTATGGGCTTTCACTTTTTTAACCAGGTGTAATGATTGGAGGAAGGATTTTGGACAGCTTTTTCATCCATGATCTTTGCACTTTTATTTTCTAGGGAATCAATTATTTATGCAGAAGTACCTGTGGAGACCAATGACTACCTATTTAATAGCAAGTTCCATTTATTATAGATTATCCTTTTGCTTCCTCATTGGAGCACAACTATCAGAGGGACCTTTCATTATTAGGGAATTGGAGTAGTCATAGTCCTAAATTCCTAAATTCATACTGCTTGTTTTACTGTTTATCATCTTTCTGAGGATGGGGATCCTACTAGAATTATTACATTAAAACTATTTGTGTGTTTGGTGGATGGGGATTAAGTGACGTGTGCATAGACCATGTCCCCATTCTCATTTCTGAACAAGTGAAATAAATGGTATCACACCAAGAAGGGAAAAAACACCGTTTTTACAATTATAGAAATATGTCAGTCCAACTTATCTGCACATGCTTGTTAACCCTCACAGAAATCTCTGTAGACTTTTCTCCCTTTATTCTTCTCTGTCTCCCCTAAATCTCCTTTCTTCTCAGGCAGTCTAAATACTTTGTCTTTGTTTTTTTATTTTATTTGATTTTTTGACTCATTTTGATTTTTTGTTTTGTTTTTTGAGTCTAACTACTTTGGACTCCTTAGTTACCATCCCTTTCTTTCTCCTGAAATAATACTCAAGTCCTTTTCTTTGAGGATTTCCTGTTAATCATTAGGAGGAAACAGAGCTTGTAAGAATTAATTAGAATGGAAAGTCACCCAGATATTCTTCCAGCAGTTTCTTATTTCTGACTCAGTTTCTCAGGTGATTCTAAATATCTACTTTGTTTTTATCCTAGGTTAGTAGACAGATGTGTGTAATATCTCTGGGAAAGTTGAGTGTGGGTGTTAATGAAGCATTTTAGTTTTTAATAATGCATTGGTGTTTGTAAACACGGAAGGAACTGAGGAAGAGCTTATAACCTAATTCTGTATCTCTTTTTCCATGCTTACAAAGAAACCTAGATAGTAGATAACGTTAGGATAATTCATGGGTTTGCTCTGTAAACTCACTCCAGTGACCGGCTTACTGGCTAACATCTCTCCTTAGTTTAGCAGGTGTTTTTGTTTTGTTTTATTTGTTTTTTTCCATGTATCAGCTATCCTTCTGTTTTTCAAAACTCATCCCTACTGTTAAATTTTTTCTAACTTGAGTAGTAATTTCCCTTCAGTTTAATGAATATTCTTTTTTCCCCACATAAGAAAAGTAATTTTAAATACAAAATAAATTTTTAAAAAAAAATTTATTTGAAAGGCAGAGTGACAGAGGTAGAGATCTTCCATCTTCAAGTTTATTCCCCAAGTGCCCCCAGTAGCCAGATTTGGCTGAGGCTAAAGCCCCAGGATTCAGGAACTTATCTAGGTCTCCCACATGGATGGCAAGAATGCAAGAACTGGAGCCATCATCTGCTGCCTCTCAGGGTGCTCGTTAGCAGAAAGCTGGATCAGAAACAGAGGCAGGACTCAATCTCAGGCACTCTCACGAGGGTCAGTGGTCCCAGGTGGTGGCTTAACCTGCTGTGCCATAATGCCTACTGCAAGGATATTTATCTTGATAATCTTCACTTTATAAAGCTTCTTTCTCATTGTGAGAACCATTAGAGTGTGACAGTATGCTGAACTTACTTGTCTACATAGAGTTATAGGGAGACCCAGAAGAAGCTCCTGGCTCCTGGCTTAGTATCGGCCCAGCTTTAGCCATTGCAGCCATTTAGGGTGTGAACCAGTGGATGGAAAACCAATCTCTTGTCTCCCTTTCTCTCCCTGTAACTCTGCCTCTCAAACAAATAAATAAATCTTAAAAAAACAAACAAAAAGTGTCTGAAAACAAGTACTTACCCGAATCAGAAATTTAGTCTGGGAAAGAACCATAGACATCACTTAGTATCTCATTCTTTGACAGATAATCCAAGTACATCATTTCTTCACAGATACTGAAGAATTGGAGGAATTTTTATGATTTTATCATAGGTTGCTAATGGAGTTTTTTTTAAAGATTTATTATTTGAAAGGTAGAGTTACAGAGAGGCGGAGGCAGAGAGAGAGAGGTCTTCCTTCCACTGGTTCACTCCCCAAATGGCTGTTGCAGAACAGTGCCAACCAGGAGCCAGGAGCTCCTTCTGGGTCTCCCACAAGGGTACAGGGGCCTAAGGACTTGGGCCTTTCCCAGGCCATAGCTAAGAGCTGGATTGGAAGTGGAGCAGCTGGGATTTGAACCGGCACCCATATGGGATGCTGGCACTGCAGGGGCAACTTTACCCACTATGCCACAGCGCCGGCCCCCCTAATGAAGTTTTTATAGCATGATTCAATTTATTTTATTGTTGATCCAAGTATTTGTTAGTCTTGCTAGTGAGGGCATGTAATTTTGAAGATTCACCTTAAGTATTTGGCTTATTAGAACTTTTACATTAATTATAAATGTATATTAATTACAAATGTGTATAATGAACATGTTGCCTTGTTTGGTTATATATAGATCTGTAATTCCCAATGTGAAGTCTTTGGGGCTGGGTGTATTTTGGAATTTATTTGGTCTTTAAAAAGGAAATAGAATTTATGTACATACTATAAAATGTGAAATAACGTTAGCTTGATCTCAGGTAGCACACCTAATGAATGAATGAACATTTGAACCAAGTGATGTTTTAAAACCATGAATCAATTCCCGTTAGGTTTTACTAGGTACCATATGATTTCTGAAAGAGCTCTTGGTCTTCAGAATTTAAGGAATTGTGTTGGGAGGGGCGGAGTAGGGAAGGGGTGGAAAAGAAATTGGTGACCTGTAGTTTATTAACAAAAATAAAACTTCAATTTCTCAAGTAAAAATTGTTAATCATTTGAGTCAACCATAGTCTGAAGGTGCAAAGTTCAGTTAAGTGAATTTTTATAGTAAAACATCTAGAAATATTTTTGTATGCAATCTTTTGCCAGGTGGATGGATGATGGCCTAGTAAATGATATCACACCAAAATTGATAGGAGATAGACCTAATACGTACATATACACGAAAGCGTTGGCAGAATATGTTGTACAACAAGAAGGAGCAAAGCTAAACGTGGCGATTGTAAGGCCATCGATTGTCGGTGCCAGTTGGAAAGAACCTTTTCCAGTAAGTTGTTAGAAATCTTTATAAATAATTAGAATTGAGAATTTTAAGTCATGCATCTGTTTTAAAAGAGTTGGCAGTAGCTTGACTTAAAAGTATGTATTATTTACTACAAGGCTTATGGCAAAGCTCTTTTCTATTCACAGGAAGAGATGCATTGGTACTTTTATTTTCAGTATTATGCTGAGTGTATGGAAGTACAAATCAACATCTTTAAAGTCTTAATTGAAACTTAAAAACTATGACATGTCTTGAATCAAAGGAGACCATGATTTCATTTGTATTTTAGTACCAAAAAGAGTATACCCTTTAGTACTCTCCAAGAGGTAGATCCCTATATAGATCAATAGATCACAAAGCTGAAAAAGGTATAAGGCATTTCTGTGATCTTGCTGTAAAAACAAAACTTTGTGACATGGCATTTGTGAATCCTTATGATATAGAAGGGTTCTAAACCAGTACATTAGTGGATTTAGGGAAAAACCTCGACTTACATAATAATAGTAAATGATAATATCTCTTTTGTTTTTTTGGTAATTATTCTGTTATCCTCTATTTTATTAGTAAATTTGAAGAAGACTTACTCTTTGCCCCAATCTACAGATGCTGTATTAATAAATAGCATAAAATCAAACTTGAACTTAGTTTAGTAACAATATTTGACAACATAAATTTCCTTCTTATAAAATTCTCTTTCCAGAGAGTTAATGACAGAGTAGGTAAGTAAGCCCTTGAAAATGTTTGTTTAATTGTTTACAATCCCTGCTTCAATTTGGGAAAGTGAGAAATATTCTGACCTCCATCCAAGATTTTTACTTTTTAGAAGAAAACCACCAAATACATATCTATGGTTATAGATTTCAAGTAGTAAATCTCTGGTTACATAACTAAGTTCTCCCCTTTTTTAAATTTTTTGGTATTAGGGATGGATTGATAACTTTAATGGACCAAGTGGTCTCTTCATTGCGGTAAGTAAACTTTCTGATTTATTTAATATACTATCTTTATATGTACACACTTCTGCTTATATATCTTAAGGTGTTGTTTTTAATTTCAACAAAGGCAGGGAAAGGAATTCTTCGAACAATGCGTGCCTCCAACAATGCCCTTGCAGATCTTGTTCCTGTAGATGTAGTTGTCAACACGAGTCTTGCGGCAGCCTGGTATTCCGGAGTTAATAGGTATATGAGGTGACAATGTCGCTTATTAAATATATATAGTAACTGATAAGGGAAAATGGAAATGTGATTAATGTTAATTAATTCCTCAGCCCTGATAGTGCCATACCATTGTATAGGTAGTATCACTGCCAACTATGAGAATTGGTGTATCAGAGGCAATGGCAGAGGACCGTTCCGTCATATGAAGAATTGATGTTCGTTCTCACACACTATACAGAATGAACAGCTTCATTAGAGATGAACAATGGTGGGGTACCTCCCAACAGTGATTTTTTTTAATCCAAACTAAAACTTACTCAGTTGGCCTGTAGAGGTAAAAATCCATAGAAATTGGGTTACACTTGTCAAACTTGGCACACTAGAGCAGCTGTAATCAACTCATGAGCACTGTTCTTTTGAGGTAATACTGACATAGGTAACACCTAAACTTCAAACTTCCCTGTAACTTTTTTTCTAAATAAACTGCCTTTGTTTTTAAAGCCAGCATTTTTATCTTAAAAAAAGAGAAGTGGTTATCTATATACATTGGTTTTGACAAAAGGAAATTTAGTCCATAATTTTTTTTTAGCTGGAATGTCTGAAAACACGGAGATTGGAAAAGCTGGGATTGATACTGTTTTCCTTACATTTAAAAGCACACTCCTGCTAATATAAACAAAAAAATATGAAAAGAGAAAAATCTGGTTTTTTATACATTTTTTTGGTAGTTGGAGAGAGAAAGGGTAGTAATTGTCAGTAGTTATTCAAACATAAAAATCCCGTGAGGGTAATTTTTAAAAAATATTCAGCACAGAAAAGGTACCCGGCAGCCTCATGTCTTTCTGCTTAAATATTTTGTTAAGATTTAAGTTGGATGAGTTTAGCCTCTTTTTATGTTTCATTGCTTTCATCTTTATCTTTGCAGACCAAGAAACATCATGGTGTACAATTGTACAACAGGCAGCACTAATCCTTTCCACTGGGGCGAAGTTGGTATGATTTTACCTGTGCTTTTGAATGTTAGAATAGGTCTTAAAGAACTTAAAATGTTCACTGAGTTTTTAACGTTAGACTACCCATGAGGCATTAAGATTACTAAGGTACCAGTTTATTCTTACTCTAATTGCCATCTTAGAGGTAATAGCCACCAGCACTGACTTGTGGTCCTTGTTAATGTTTCACAGATTTAGAAATATCCTACCCACCTCACCATTCTCTGACCTTGCTGTTTTTGTGCTGCCATCTGCAGCACCCTCCTGGATCTGGGTGGCACGGGAACAGTGCTTTTTCTCCTGGCTGAGCATGCTCAGGCCTGCCTGTCCGTAGACAGTGTCATTTCCAGCAAGAGTTGACGTATCAAGTGGTCCCCAGAGAAATAAATGAATGAGTGAAGGAAATAGGATGTATTTTTGTCAGAATATTTTCTACTACCTTTTAATCTATCTAAATTCAGATTGATAACATTAGTGTGTATTGTGTGTCACTAGATATAAAATATAAATAGTATAACTTAAAGCCTATTAAGATTGAATGACAAATTGTTGATTTCAAATTTAAAATAAACTGTGTTTTGATTTAGTAATAGGTTCCGTTTTATCTCTCATTGAGTAATTTTCATTACCTCTACAGAACTATTTTGATTTTAAAGTAAATATTTTATGATATTTGTCCTGGGCTTTTCCTGTGATATTTTTATTTAACTCTAAAGATTGACCTTTAGAGTATGTAAGAAAAACAAATCTAGGGTGATTTTAACTATAATAATTATTTTAAGTAGACTGTTGAAGTGTTTTTACATAGGTTTCTTATAAGCATTCTTTGTGTTGTAAACTTTAGTGAAAAATCAAGTTGAGCTTTATTTTTAATGAATATCTCTATATACATTTCTGTTAAAATATTAACATAGATCCAAGGTTTGATTGTGTTGATACCATATAACCTAAATAAATTATAGGAAAAGTTCATTTGGAGTTGTTTTAAGCTTGTTAATGTATGTTAATTTGAGCAACTTATTCATAAGCAAAGGATGATGATTTTCCTTTTCTTTTTGAAGTAAGTACAGTAATAAGAATCTGGAAAGAGGAACAGAAAGAAAGAAGCTATCGTGAGATGTGAAATGTAGAAAGTGACACTGTAAACTGACATAGGTAAAACATTACTTTTAAGAGTGAATTTTAGCAGAAATTCATTCATCAGATTAAAATTCATAAAGAGTGGCAGTTTGAAAACCTCTTGAGTTCAGCAGTCTAATACCCATATTCTTTTAGCTACTATTGAGAATAGAAAAGTTTGTTTTTTTAATGAACGGACGCTAACATCTTTGGTAAACTATTTTGCATTGTACAAACATGACTTTTTTTTCAAAACTTCATTACATGGTTATTATCAAAGCTGTTACACAACTTTTCTTCCTCAGAATACCATGTAATTTCCACTTTCAAGAGGAATCCTCTCGAACAGGCCTTCAGACGGCCCAATGTAAATCTAACCTCCAATCACCTTTTATATCATTACTGGATTGCTGTAAGCCATAAGGCCCCAGCATTCCTGTATGATATCTACCTCAGGATGACTGGAAGAAGCCCAAGGTAATGGTGACTAGCTCTGTCTTATCTGTTCCTCTGACTGTTAAACAACCCATGCTTACACTAAAACTGCATATTAACTCTTTATTTGTTTATGCTTATGATAAGGCTTAATGGCCTTTTGTGAATAAGAAGACTTGAATATAAGACTATCAGAAAAGCACAGGTAGCATTGTAAGTCACTCTAATTTGTTCTAATGTTTGGATGATAAATTATTGTCATGTGTTGAATTCTAGGACTAACTAGGTATTTTTCTGAATAACAAATAATATTCAAAATGCTTTGACGCTTATTTTTCCTACAGGATATTATCTAAATCATTTCTTCAAGATGAATCCTTTAAACCAAGTATTCAGGCGCCCCAATATTAAGTTGTATTCCAACAACCTATTGCTTCATTATTGGAAGGGTGTCAGACATACAGTACCTGCATTATTGCTCGATCTTGCACTCAGGTTGACAGGTCAGAAACCGTGGTAAGAAGAATAGCAGTAAATACACTATGTATTGGTAAGGTGGTGGAAGCTTGCTGGAAAGACGAAAAGTCGCTAGCATGAGCTTTACCTTTAGAATTACTAACCTGATTAATCACAATCACAATCAGGATGCTAGGACATTTCTTCGAAATTGGAGATATTTGGGGTTGCTGACCCTAGATTTCATCTTGCTGGGTCATTAATCCTCCAAATTCCCAACAATAGGAAATGTCCTACATCAAGGTTGTCATTGTTATTATAAGCTGAAATTGAGCCCTTCTCCTCTCCCCCTCAAAGACCTAGGGGTGAGTTTTTATAGGGGATTAAGGGTTAAATAGTTCACTTCCTATGGATGGTGCAGTTTCATATGAAAATTAATAGGATGCTTCTAGAAAATTAATTACTTTAAATATCTCAGCTGCCCATTCAGCTTATAATATTGTAATTACAGTTTTTGACTAATTTTCCAGGTTGGGAATGGAATAGTTTGAAATAAAAAAGTTAATAACAAATGGAAACTGTTTTCTTATAGTTGTAGCCTTTCCTCCTTCTTTCTTTTTTCCCCCATTGAAATCCTGCAAATTTAATGTTCTCTACAGTCTACCATGTAATTATTGTGAAATGTATTATAAAGATATTTTTTAACTGCATTAGCATTACAGTGGAGCCTTTGATTGGAGAGTTCAGGATTTGAGTATTTATATATAAAGAAGATGCTGATTCCAGAACTTCCATCAACTGCTCAAAAAATTAAAGTGAGGTATCTGCCAGTTACAGGATCTGAGCTCCGTAGGGATTTTCCATGGATTCACTTGTCCATCATGTTCCTAACCCTATATGTTAACTATAAGAATATGCGAGAGGTGTTGAATTGAACAACTTTAGAATAGGTAAGAAAGTACTTCTAAGATTTTCTAGAATGATCTGAAAAGACGCATTATTTGCCATTGGCAACATTCTTTATTTGCTAAAAGGTGTGCAGAAATTTATAAATGATGGCCACGTATGCTTTCTTTATGTTAACTGAATTTGTACATTTTAGGGCAGAAAAGAAAAAACTAGATGAGAAGAGTAAAGTGGGCTAAATGTATCACAGTGCTTTCCACAAGCCAAGGGGGCTAGCCACAAATCACTGAGTCAGAGTAGATGATGCTGCCTCCCAGATCATTTCAAACTTACTGACTGAAAACAGCAGTGGTCATTGTTTTTCTCAGGATTGGGAATTTGAGAAGTGAAAATCGGTGGGGCAGTTTTGGCTTGGGATCTTTCATGTGGTTGAGGTCTAGTGAGGCTGAAAGAGCCATGAGGAGGTAGAGGGTGGGGGGCAGAGGAGCAGCCAGGGAACTAGTGACAGTGTCTCTTCATGTTGCAGCAAGATTTCTCCCTATAGGCTCTTTGCAAGGACTAGTGGT
Source organism: Lepus europaeus (assembly GCF_033115175.1). Lineage (NCBI taxonomy): Eukaryota > Metazoa > Chordata > Mammalia > Lagomorpha > Leporidae > Lepus > Lepus europaeus. The sequence continues at coordinate 51,537,112 of NC_084833.1, read as the reverse complement.
AGTCTCGGGTGAATTAGACTTCTTACATGTCAGCTGAAGACTTCAAGTGGGAAGTGTTTCAGCAAATAAAGTGAAAGATACATTGCCTTTTCTGATCTACATGGAAATCATACAGCATCGCTTTGCCTCATTCTTTTAGTCACAAATCATCCCTAGATTTAAGAAAAGAGGATTGAGAGAATGGTAAGAATCATGTTGTAATGAACAAGTTAGATAAAAGGCATTTATTACAACTGATTTAGGAAGTGTAATCTGCCACAGTGAACATTCTGGCCAGAATAGGCCTCCCAACATGAAAAATATAGTTGCTTCTTTCCCAGAGAATCTCTGTGGAATCAGAAGTCAGGGTTCTCTAATTCTGGTTGAGTTGCCTATGAGGTTCTGTTTTAGTGGTTTTATAGGTATAGCTCCTCCTGTTTTTCAAGTACTGATCTAAAAAATCTGTGAACTAACACAACAAATTGTATGTATACTGTCCATACCCCTAGCATAGTGAGACAAACCCAAGATAATGGCTTTAAGCAATTTTGTTCAAAAAGAGAAAATGGGAGGCACACTAAACTCTGGTTCATATTGCATATATGTTGGTGGCTTCTTGATTAGTGTTAGTCCTGCTCTCTGGGAGCTCTTGACTCTGCCCTCTTAAGTCTTTTTGCATTAAAAAATGACCTGTGTGTATAACCGAGTAACATCTGAAAGTTTTGGAGTCCAGGGCAGAGTTTGGCAAGTTTTTCTTTTCCATTTTTTTTTTAAAGGATTTACTTGAAATTCAGAGTTTCAGAGTCAGAGAGAGAAAGAGATCTTCCATCCTCTGATTGACCCCCAAGTGGTCACGAGGGCCAGGGCAGAACCAGGCTGAAGCCAGGAGCCAGGAGCTTCTTCTGGGTCTTCCATGTAAGTGGCAGGGGCACAAACATTTTGTCCATCTTCTGCTGCTTTTCCCAGGCCATTCAAAGGGAGCTGGTTGGGAAATTGAGCAGCTAGAAGTTGAACCAGTGCCCATATAGGGTGCCTGTGGCTGGTGGCTTTACCTGCTACACCGCAGTGCTGGCCTCTGGCAAACTTTTCTTGGAAAGGGTCATATGGTAAATATTTCAGGCTTTATGGGCCATATGATTTCTGTTGTAGCTTTTCAGTTCTGCTGTTAAAGAATGAAAGAAGCCATAGAGAGTCTAAATGAATGAGCATGACTGTTCCAGTGAAACCTTATTTACAATAACAAGTGGTAGGCTAGTTTTGGTGTTTAGGTAATGGTCTGCTAATCATTGATAAACAATTTCTTTTTATTTTGTACTGTTTCTTTCCCTTTACATGAATACTGATAAGATTGCTTTAAAAATTATATGGGCTTCAGGAATATCTGTCTTGAAGCAATCCATACTATTCACACCAAAGCCATACTCTCATCTTTTGCTATAAGCCATTCACTAGCTTGAGTCCCATATGAAGTTGCTATAGATTTCAGATCTATAGAATTTTCATTTTGTCTTATCCGTAAGATCTGGAGAGAACCTTTGTCTCAGAGTTCTAGCAGCCGCTACCCTGGGTCTTTGTAAAGTCTTAATGAATTTTTCATCCCTACCCTGGAATTGATTTGTGCTCCGCAACCATTTGTTGTGGTTTTGGTGTTGAATGTCCCCCAAAGTCCTGTGTGTTAAAGGCTTGGTCCCCAGGTTGGTGCTCTTGGGTGGTGGCGAAACCTGTTAGTCTGGGAGGCCCAATGGAAGGAGACCTTAGGCACTGGGGGCATGGCTCTGGGAAGGTAGCTCTCTGGAAAGGGTTGTTGTAAAAGTCCGAGCTGGCCCCAAATAGTCTCTGCTTCCGGACTTGCCATATGATCCTTCCTCAGTGTGCTCTGCTGTCTACCCTAGGACCTTCAGCAGCACCTGCCTTATGCCATTTGGATTTTAGCCTCCAAACTGAAATAAGCCTCTCTTTCCTTCGCGAGTAGCTTGGGTCAGGTATTTTGTTGTACCAGTGAAAAGCTGACTTCTTTCTTGGAAGATTCTAGGCTGGAATTTTACATTTACTCCAAATGCAGTTCAGCTAGTTCTCTTCTAAAGATTGTCTTTGCCCTCTCTCAGGAAATTTTGAAATTTTCTTTCAGGAAATCGTGGCCAGATCATTGAGTTTACTGCCTTGTTTCTGTCTTCTGTATTACCTCACCAACAGCTTCCTCAGATCCCTTTAAAGCTTCCGCCAACTTTGTTTTCCTGCTCTTCCAGTTTTCACTAATGTTCTCCTCAAAGGTCTTACAGATTTTGTCCATCACCAGATCCTAAGGCTAATACTATGTGTTTTTGGTTTTGATTGTAACAGCCTTTCATTCCCCAGTACTAAGATCTGTTACTATTATCTATGTTGTGTAAAGAATCGCCTCAAATGTAATGTCTTAAAACAACGTTTTATTTATGTGGTACATCTGTGGATCAGGAATTCTGGAAGGGCTTGGCTGGATGATTCTGGCTCAGGTTCTTACAAGTGGCTGTAGTCCGATTGTGTGCACAGTTGAAAGAATGGTAATAGGGAGAAGGGTGCAGAGAGCTCTGGTGGCTCGGCAACTTTCTCCATGTGGTCTCTGCACATGGATAGTTTGAATTTTCTTGAGCTTCCTCACCGTGTAGCAGCTTCAGGAGGAATTGGACAGCACACTGATGACTGAAGGCTTCAAGAAAGAGTATCGTAGTGAACAAGCCAGACAGCTGTATCACCTTTTCTGACCTAGCTTTGGTAGTCACAGAGTATCGCTTCTGTGTTATTCTGTTGGTTAGAAATTGATTTCAACTCTTGCAGGGAAGGTGGTCAAGGTGACTTTGGAGGTGAGCATGTCAAATGGGAGACTATTATAGATAATATAATATCATAGTTAACACCTTTAGAAATTAAAATCTAGAAAACAACACATAGAAAATCTTTATCCCTGAAGTTTGTCTTGTGTGGTGCTTTCTAAGTATCCAAGGAGGAGTGAGCCTTGATCTCTGGGAGCATATTGTCTAAAAGCAGCCGGGACATAAAGATGTTTTATTTGGGCAATTTTATGAACATTGAGCATGGAGTTTTACAATTTGTATTATTTGATTTGGTCAGTTATTGACTGAGCCTGGGTGCTATACTTCACACCATATGTTGGGGCCTTCATATAAAGCCTAATTCTGTAGTAAATTCATGTATGTCATGATGTTCATTTTACTCATTTACCTTTCTCTGAATGTCAGCTAGATACAAATTAACTTTCTGGATATCTTGACATAATTTTACAAAGTGCTACGGATACATTTCATATGAATTCTTTTAAAATAGTCATTGGGTACTAAAAATCATGGTATTGTTGCATACAGAAACAATACAAATTATTTTCTCTGGCTCTTAAAATACAGTAGGTATTTCCTTACTGTTAAAAATGACATCTAAAAAACTGGCTTCATGATCTTGGATTTTTTTGTTTGTTTGTTTTTTTGTTATTTAGCTTAACTACTCTGAACCTGCTGCTTTTCATGTCTAGGTCGCAGCCAGGGACATTTGATGATATTTGGAGGTATCTAGTTAACACTGCTGGGGGAAGGGTGTGATGGGCGTCTCATGGTTGGAGGCCAAGGTGCTGCCGAGCGTCTTCCCCTCAACACTGTATGATCTGACTCCAAATGTCTAAGCGCCAAGGTTGAGAAACCCTGGACTAGATGATCATTAATGTCTTACCTCACTCTTAAAGGATTGTGATTAGTTTTTGCAGGCTGCCATAACAAAGAATAAAGAAATAACTCACAGCATACCTGGCAGTGTAGTCACAAGCATTTGCTCTATAATATGTTAACAAAAGAGGCCGGCACCGTGGCTCACTTGGCTAATCCTCCGCCTCCAGCGCCGGCACCCCGGATTCTAATCCCGGTTGCCCCTCTTCCAGTCCAACTCTCTGCTGTGGTCTGGGAAGGCAGTGGAGGATGGTCCAAGTGCTTGGTCCCTGCACCCGCATGGGAGACCAGGAGGAAGTACCCGGCTCCTGGCTTCAAATCGGCGCAGCACCGGCCGTAGCGGCCATTAGAGGAGTGAACCGACCAAAGGCAGACCTTTCTCTCTGTCTCACTGTCTATAACTCTCTCTCTGTCTCTCTCTCTCTCACTGTCTAACTCTGCCTGGCAAAAATAAAAAAAAAAGTTAACAAAAGATTGATGGTCGAGCTGGTGCTGTGGCTCAACAGGCTAATTCTCTGCCTAGCGGCGCCGGCACACCGGGTTCTAGTCCTGGTTGGGGCACCGGATTCTGTCCCGGTTGCCCCTCTTCCAGGCCAGCTCTCTGCTATGGCCCAGGAGTGCAGTGGAGGATGGCCCAAGTGCTTGGGCCCTGCACCCCATGGGAGACCAGGAGAAGCACCTGGCTCCTGCCGGATCAGTGCAGCGCGCCGTTCATTGGAGGGTGAACCAACGGCAAAAAGGAAGACCTTTCTCTTTTTCTCTCTCACTATCCACTCTGCCTGTCAAAAAAAAAGAGTGATGGCACAGTTTTAAGTTTCTTTATTATATCCAAATTCAATCAGATATATTTGTTGCCTCAAAATATTTTGTAAATTTCACATATATACAAGGGGTCTTCAAGAAGCAGAAAATACACTTGCTATTTAATTCCACTTTTTCATGAATCTGTTGAAGCCCCCCTGTATATAAGTATAAGTGGCTTTTGAAATTTTCTCTCCCTCTCATCCCCAGTTTTTTTTTTTTTTTTTTTTAAGATTTATTTATTTATTTGAAAGTCAGTGTTACACAGAGAGAGAAGGAGAGGCAGAAAGAAGTCTTCCATCTGCTGGTTCACTCTCCAATTGACTGCAACGGCTGGAGCTGCGCCGATCCGAAGCCAGGAGCCAGGAACTTCTTTCGGGTCTCCCACACGGGTGCAAGCCATCTTCTACTGCTTTCCCAGGCTATAGCAGATAGCTGGATCGGAAGTGGAGCAGCCACTGGTGCCCATATGGGATACCAGCACTGCAGATGGCAGCTTTACCTACTACGCCATAGTGCCGCCTCCCCTGTCCCGTCCCCCCCGCCCCCCCCAGTTTATTACAAGTAATTTTTGAGTGGCTGAATCCGGATTGATTTTTAAGGCTGTTCTGCCACTTGAATGAATCTGAAGATTAGGTGATAATTATCCATGAAAAAGGAGTCAGGGAAAAACTTTTTTATAAGAAATATAATGGAAAAGTTGTGTGTATGTGTGACAGAGAGAATCAAGTATACTATCCTAGACGTGATACAGTATATATTGATTTAGTTACAAATCTGTTACATCTTTTTTTTTTTTTAAGAAAAAAATTGCCTAATTTTTGTTAAAAGCAGAAACCTTCCCTCTCCCTGTCTTCACCCTACAAAGTGCTTTCTCTCTGTATGAACTATTCCTGTTCAGGTAGAGCTTTTGATGCTGGAGAATTCTTCTCATATTTAATGGAGGTTTTATTTTGGAATTACTTTATTGGATGAAATATAGTTTTTTCCTTCTTGTTGTCCATATTGCCTCATTTTCTTCCAGTGTTCTGGATTCAGGGTTTCTTTCTAAATGGATTGAATTTCTTAGTACATGTAACTGTTTTGCTCCCTCTCCCCCATTTCTAATGTTCTGATTTTTCCTCTGTCCCCCATTACTGAAAGCTCCTATTTGGGGGTTTTCTGAATCACATATGATGCTAATCCTTATTGTGGAAATATAAATGCAATTCTCTTTAAATATTTCTCTACAAATTATTTTCTATTTTCAGAAGTTGGGATTGTTTTGATGTGTGTTTTGTTTCACAAAGTTGTTTCTTCCCTTTCCCTACTTAACCATAGGTAATTATTATTATATAGATGTTACTGCTCGGGTTGGTGTTATGATATCAATGACTTACAGTAAGCCATGATATGTACAATGACAGGCTTAAAGACTAAGGCCTTTTGCCCTTTTTTAAAAAAGCAAAAAAGTATCATGCTCTCTTATTTCTAAGTAGACAAATTGCTAAGGCATGGGGAGATGAGTTAACATCTATTTCAAGAAGTTTTCTACTTGAGTCATTGATTTCACAGCACATCCACATGATCAAGAGTGGCGCCAATTAGTGTTAAGGAGAAATTTTGTGGTTTCATTTAAAAAATAGAGTTGACAAAATAGCAAACGAATATTTCTGTATGTTTTGCTTCAGTGATGCTGAAGAGTTGGGATAATAATACACACACAATGTGTTATGAACACACAAGGAGTCTTAGTAAATGCAGTGGAACTAACATGCAGTTTAAGGAACAAAAAGCAAGAGAAAACTAATTGGATCTATTTCAATCTATTTGCCCAGTATTTCATACAGAAAATTTGACCCTGAGGGTATTACAAATCCTTTGAGAATTAGTTCCATATGTCAGCAAAACTATTTAGGCAATATTAAATTAATTTGCTGCTGCTTCTAAATTCCTTTTTCATTTTGAATTTACAAAATGTCTCCCAAGATGCAGAAATATTCTTATTCCCTGCTGGTTTTGTACATTTATTGATTTTTTTATTACAATTTCTGTGTTAATGTCTGTGTCTTGGAAACTGATACACTGGGTGGTGATGGGATTTTCCTAATCCCTGCAAAATATGGATCTGTTCATGTTTCTCATAATACAGGATGATGAAAACAATAACTCGTCTTCACAAAGCTATGGTGTTTCTTGAATATTTCACAAGTAATTCTTGGGTTTGGAATACTGACAATGTGAATATGTTAATGAATCAACTAAATCCTGAAGACAAAAAGGCAAGTACATCAATTAGAGAACCATTAGCAACCTGAGAAATAATTATATATTTTCCACAGCTATTATGCTATAAGTAAGTCATTGATATTTTTATGATCCCTCATTAAAGCTTCAATTATATTAATTGTTGGTGAAATAAATTGTTTTATCTTTGGTTTTGTAGTGTTAGTATTAGAGAGTGGCAAAGGCACTCAAAGTATAATTGAAATGTTGATTCTCTTTTGCCCCTAAGTTCCAGTTTAAAGAGAGTGTTAAGTTCTTCCTGCAGTTTTTCTCCAAATACTGTTTTCTCTAAGTTCTAAGAAAAACCTCTCAAATTGTTTTTCACATATTTTTCTATTTTTTTACCATTGCACATTTTGCCCTCTGCTGTTTTTATACTTAAATTCTTTTGTTATATGATACACAGGATATATAGAAAACAAGGGAAGACTGCAGATAGAAAGCACCTGGAAATAAACGTGTGTGTACACACATCAAGTAGTGAGGAAACATGTAGATTGATTTACGCAGTAAGATTTTTGTCTTTAAAAAAAAAAGTGAGCTTCTTTCTCCTTATTTTTAACATATTCCTCTTTAAATGCTGACATGAGTTCCCAGATTATAGTCAAACTTTTTTTTTTTAGGATTTATTTATTTATTGGAAAGGCAGAATGACAGGGAGAGGGAGAGGAAGGGAGGGAGGGAGGGAGGGAGGGAGGGAGGAAGGAAGGAAGGAAGGAAGGAAGGAAGGAAGGAAGGAAGGAAGGAAGGAAGGAAAGAAAAAAGAAAAATGAAAAAAGAAAAGAGAGAGCTATCTTCCATCTGGATTAATTTTCTAAATGGCCACAAAGGCCCAGGACTGGGCCAGGCCAAAGCCAAGAGCCTGAAATTCCATCATAGTCTCCCATGTGAGTGGCAGGGGCACAAGTACTTGAGCCATCTCCTGATGCTTTTCCAGGAGCAAAGAGCTAGATAGGAAGTGGAGTAGCCAGGACACAAGCTGCATTCCAGTATGGGATGGTGGCGGTATCACCAGTGGCAGCCTAACGTGCTGTGCCCTAACACCAGCCCCACAAATGCTTGTTTTTAATTAAAAGTATGAAATAAAAATAAGAACTTCTTTCCTGACTAACAGTAAGATTTAAAAAGTTAATTCCACATTTAACTATTTTGTAGTTATGTCATTTGGAATCAGCCTCTAGAAAAAAGTAAATTTTTGACAGTAGGGAAAAAAACTACTCAGGAAAGTAATGTGAAATTTTTGTCAATGTAGACCTTCAATATTGATGTACGGCAATTACATTGGGCAGAGTATATAGAGAACTACTGCATGGGAACTAAGAAATATGTACTGAATGAAGAAATGTCTGGCCTCCCTGCTGCTAGAAAGCATCTCAACAAGTGAGTTTTGTGTGTGTTTGATTCTTGCATCTTACGGATCTTACACAGGCTTTGTTTTGAGTTGAGTTTTTAAAATTACTTATCTTCTCTTATATTGTTACTGAAAAGTAAAAATATTAGGAATAAATAAAACATTTTAAACTGGAGGTTATTTAAAGTTCAGATAATCTATGGAAGAGATCAGTATAGAATTTTGTGTTTATAATTAAGGGTTATAATTTTCTTAGTCTTTTTATAAAAGCAATTAGAATGCCAATTTAAAACAAACTTAGAAAATAGAAGAGAAAAACATCACTGGTAATCAGTCATTAAGAGATACAATTTTTATGGTAATCTCTATAGTCTTTTTAAAAATATAGTTTCTGTAGAATCTTGAGGACTTTAGCATTGTTAACCCTCTTCCTCACAGTTCTGTGAGGCTTTGCAGAGCAGCCAGTTTTATAGATAAGAAAGCAGAGGTTTAGGGAAATTATATTTTCCTAAGTCATGTTGTATTAAGTGGCAAAGCAAACTGGAATATTGATCTTTTGGTTCCTTTAATTAAGTCCTTTTCTCTGCACGGTTGTTCCTGTATTGCAGTTCTATTTTGGACTGCCTGCTAAAGTTAGTAGAATTTAATGTAACATTTGTTGTATATCTAGAGGTGTGTGTTCCTTTTAAACACCATCAGGAAATACCAAAAATATTTTGAAACTTGAGCAGAGAAATGTGACTGTTGCTGTTTAAGAATGGGAAGGGTCCTTTATAAAGCTAGTGCTATGCTTTATTCTTGGATGAACACTTGTCATTTGGCTTTTGATCCTGTAACTGCCATCGAAAACTGAAGGAGTAAGTGCACTTGGTCTGATACCTTGTAACAACTAAAGATGTCACATATTTACTGTATTTTGTCTATCCTATGAGGTACATAATAAACAAACCCTTTTTAGATAGGAAACTCCTGAAGTTCAAGGGAGCTACCTGTTTTAGTTACAGTATACTTGATGTCTGGCACAGTACTGGGCACACAGAGACACTCAGTAACATTTGTTGGATGAGTAAATCTGAATCCCTAATATACTGTTAGGAAATACTTTGCTGTATATTCATTATTAATAGAGGTAATATATTGTTGAATGTACTGCTATTCAAAATATCTGTAGTCGGATTTGTTTGGATTTTGTTAACTTTTCAACTTAAAAGCTTCTAGTTTAGTTTTTAACGTTAAGTTTCAAATTAATGTGGAAGCGAACCTTGTATTAAAAAGTGAGCATTAATTTGCTTTCGCCCTATTCTGAAAAATATTGTCTCATATATTTTTTGATTTGCTTTCTAGATTGCGGAACATACGTTATGGCTTCAATACTATTCTTGTGATTCTGATCTGGCGCATTTTTATTGCAAGATCACAAATGGCAAGAAACATCTGGTACTTTGTGGTTAGTCTGTGTTACAAGTTTCTGTCATACTTCCGAGCTTCTAGCACTATGAGATACTGAAGACCAAGAATTTAGCATTAGAACATCTATCTATGTATATGGTGGTCTAAATGCGCAAAATGTAAAATGTACTTAAGTCATCTCACCTTTTGTCAAGACATTAAACCATCTTAGATTGGAGTATGGAGTAAATTATGGTACATTTTATGTAACATTTTAATGTTTATGCTCATGAAACTTAGTGAACACACTGTGGTATGCCAGCTCAAATTTACAGTTGCCACCAAAACCGTGACTTAACATTTTGATCCTTGGAAGAAAGAAGTAGAGATGAGAGCAGGGTGGAGAATAGGAACACTGACCAGTATAACTGTGCAATTCTGGAACATATTAATCAAAATATGCCTTAACAGATAGTGAATTTCTAATTCAAATATTCACTGCAATGGAAAGCATCTATTTGAACAGGGATACTAGATAAGTTGGTAGATAGTTGACTCTTCAATGTTTGATTTTTTGTCTGCTAAAGTGGGTTTCAGTTTTGTTAAAATTATATTCAGACTATTTTCACATCATCCTCTAAGTTATTGAGTGTATAAAACATGACAGACATGTTCTCATTTTTTGTTTTCTGCTAAACATCTGGTGCATATCATTTTTCTGTAAGCAATTGGTTACTGTCCTAATCTGAAGGCTGCCTATTATTCTGAAGAACCTACTTGCTCTAAATGGGTTTGAGAATCTGTATGAATATGTGCTAAGTGTTTTTTAAAGATAAGTAAAAAAAAACAGTCCAACTGTTAGTATCAGAAGGAATAGGAATACATTTTTCTTGTCCACATTATGATCAGACAAGAACTAGTCCTGTGATGTTGTGTTGATGTTTTGAAGCAGGAAGATTTCTTGTAAGAAGTGGGAGTGGGGACTGAGTCACCATAGCTGTGCTCACTTCCCTTTTTAAATTTTACTCATAGGACTCTTAAAAGACATGTGGTGTCTTCTAAATGAAATCTGAAGGTACATTGTTACTGAAGAATGTATTTGCAGGTAGTAATGACAGTAAGAAAATGTCCTCGTGTGTAAACACATACTAATTTTGACCTTGAAAGCTGAATTCCTTCAAGAAAAATAAAATAATGAATAAATACTGTGTATAAAATTAAATAAAGGACTTTATTTACATACCACATAAAATAGCAAGCTGTTGAATGAGTTTGAAGATACCATTTATTTTTTCTGCATGTGGCTTTAGCTTTAGAAAGAAATGCATTATAGAAACAAATATAGCAAGAAATTAATGTATATTTTAATGATAATTATAATGCCCTTTAAATCTTAATAGTAGTTAACACTACTTCTTCTTTTAACATACATTTGGTTTAACAAATTGTTAAGCATAACACTGTTCTAATGAAAGTGATCAAATTGTATTATATTTAATCATCACCAGTCTATCTTCAATATGTTTAGAGATGTCAGTTCACAATACAAAACATTACATGGAAATTTACACCTTAATTTTCTTTGTCAAATGCAATGTATAAGAAGTTTATTTTGCTATTATGAAAAACTAAATGTAAAGGAAAGCACCTTCTTCCATGCAGGTGTATAATCTTGAAAAGGAAAAATGCTTCCATGTTGAAGCCAGATTTTCTGTAGTAAAACTTTTAAACATTATTTTCACAGAAATATGTATATAAATATCTATATATTCTTTGGAATGATACTAAAGTTTCTGGTCTAGGACCATACCTTGTATAAGGTATGAGAGACCATAATGTCTGAAAATGGAATAAATGATGATGACTTTGATTTACAGTGGCTCATGAAATATACACTGAGTACTCCCTCTCTCCGAGAAAACATGCTAATGTTTATATGATTTTTTTACTTCTGCTGACTTTATCTAGATTGAGGTGAATTGTCTGTCTTGCAAAGAATGTGGTATAACTTGGATAGGTGTGTGAGGTACACAGAAGTGTATGTCTTCTGAATTTTTTTATTCATGTAATCTAATTTAAAGAAATGCTAACTAAGAGGGTGCTGAGGCCATTGTGTTATAATTTTGTGTGTATGTTTATGTAGAATTCTGTTGTCAAAAGAAGGCTAATGAATAAATTAAGCAAGTATGTTTGTTGGTCTGGATTTACAGTTCTGAAGTTAGCATAAGTATATAGATTGTGTTAATTCCCACTGACTCAACTTTAAGTCAAACTTAACTGTTTTATATATCAGTTCTGTTGGTGTCATTTGCTAGACATACTTTGTTTAATTAGGTTTTCTATACAAATGCATAACAGGAGAGCCTATTAGATAAATTTCATACTTTATTTGACTCATTTGATAAAGCTATATTCCAAAACATTTGGGTCTTTCACCCCATTCACTTCTAACCCTGGCGTATGCATTATAAATTGTGATGTCCTTGTGACTAAATTTAAATTTGACTTGGCTGTATTGATATGTCCTAAAACTCAGTGCAGGGACAGCTGTTACCTGGTTTGATGGTTAAGATGCCTGTATCCCAGTGGGTCCTAGTCGTAACTCTGGCTTCTGATTCCGGCTTCCTGCTATGTGCAGTCCCTGGGATGCAGTGGTAGTGGCTCAAGTAATTGGGTTTCTGCCACCAACTGGGGAGTCCTGGATGGAAGTCCACCTCCCAGCTCCTGGCTTCAGCCTTGACCCAGCTCCAGCTGTTGTGAGAATTGTAATAAAGCTTGGAAGCAGGGAGGAAACATTTCAGTGCTCACCTTTTTTTGTGTTTGTCTACAGAACTAATTTGAGATTTTTGTCCTTTATATTTTTTTAAATGTAAAATTATAATCTTTTATAAGAAGTAAATAGAAGCATTATTGGGTGCCTTTGTTTGTAAACCAAAAAGTAATAAATGAATCCCTATATTTCCATTCTAGTATTTATTGTATTTTTATGTCCTGAAAATTATCCATGAGATAATGTGGTTAGGATTATAGATGGCGGTCCTTAATTAAACTATGTCTCTGTTTTAGATATCAATTCCTATATCCTAATTTAACTGTGAGTTGCTCATAGCACTTTGTGGGAAGCATACAGATAGATGAGCACTTTGTTAAAGCATATTTTTATGTAGTAGCTGGATGAAGTAGTGTATCTGTTTTCTAAAAACTACCAGGAGATAGAGTGGCATTAAATTCCAGCTGCTCTCTTCTGCCTTGAATGAAACCTATATTTATAGGTACATTTTTAGTGATTTGTCTGGTAAATATATGAGATCATTAACTAGTAATAGAGAACCTATGTGGGGAAGAAAAAGGGACAGAGTGTTGTTATGCTGGGTACAGGTGAGTATAAATGGTTTTCTAAGCATGCCCTTTTATGATAACCCCTAGTCCTGACATAGAACTGTTAGCACTGACCTGTTGTACATTCAGAAAAAGCTTTATAACATTTTGCATGAGAAACTAGAGCAGGGAATCTATATTGCATAACTTGTAACAGTCTGTGATGTAGGCTGTATAAAATATGTTTAATTGAATTAATCATTTTGTCTTGCAGCATTTTCTAGTGATAGAGAATGTCTTTTTTTATGGTGGTACTCTCTTAGTGTACACCTCTGCTTGCCTTAAGTTTCCTAAACAATCATCTTTGTCAGTTGAGTGTAGTACAAAATTGTTAATTACTTCAATTTTTTATTAAAGAAAAGTTTGAATAACATTAAGTTTAATGTGCTGCTTTGCAAGCAGATAGCTCTAGAATACATTGACTTAGAAAATGCACAGTGATGTGAACTTAATATCTGCTATGGGCCTGAATTCAGATGAATGTGAGGATATAATTGAAGGGTTTTTTTGGTTGGATTTTTACAGAAATACCTATAATTTTATACAAGGAGAATAAAATCTATCAAGATTTTTATAATTCATTAAAATATGTACAAATTTTTAGTTACTCTCTTCAAAATATTCAAGATTTTCAGGGCCAGCACCATGACTCACTTGGTTAATCCTCCACCTGCGGTGCCGGCATCCCATATGGGCGCCAGTTTCTAATCCTAGTTGCTCCTCTTCCAGGCCAGCTCTCTGCTGTGGCCCGGGAAGGCAGTGGAGGATGGCCCAAGTGCTTGGGTGCCTGCACCCGCATGGGAGACCAGGAGGAAGCACCTGGCTCCTGGCTTCGGATCGATGCAGCGCCGGCCATGGCGGCCATTTGGGGAGTGAACCAATGGAAGAAAGACCTTTCTCTCTGTCTCTCTCTCTCACTGTCTATATACCTGTCAAATAAATTAAAAAAATTATTTAAGATTTTCTTCTAGATATTTAATGTAAGTTTTCATGTTGCAGCTTCATGAGGTTGAGTTAGATAGCTTCCAAAAGAATTATTTTGTGCTGTTAAATAAAAAACCCAATTATTTATCTCACATAAATGGAGAGCTTTCCTTTATTTGGTAAAAGTAAGATATAACTAGAAAGTATTAGATTGAACTGTATAAAAGTGCTAATGTCTTTGACCTATTAAGAATTTCATATGACTCAGCATAGCAATATAGCTGCCTTTTATAATGACAAACCCTTAAATCTAAACATACAGACAAGTGTAGTTTTACTTAAAATTGTCATCCCAGAAGATTCTGCATTTTTTAGTACTTAAAATTGTTTGATATTTACCTAATTTCTTACTTTATATTATACCTTTCCCTGGTTCCTGTCATTTCTTCCAACTTGATCACTAGTTTCTTAAGAGCAAAAACTAGCCTTAAACCTTACTTATTCTAAAACAGTTCTAACATTTGTTGAGTACTGACTGTGTGCCAGGAACTACTATTAACATTTTGCATGTATTAACCTATGTGAGCACAACTCTATTATCTAGATTTTATAAATGGCAGCTAAGGCATATGACTGTAATAGTAACTTAGGGGTACCAGAACCAAGGCTTGAACTCAGGTAGCCTAGATCCAAAACCCACATTCTTGTTCAGTGTGTTCTATATTTGGTCCTCCACATCCATGGGTTCTACCTCCGGTTTCCACATCTGTAGATTCAACTAATCATGGGTTAAAAATATGTGAAAAAAATTGTATCAATACTGAGCGTGTGCAGACTTTTCTCTTGGTAATTATTCTCTAAACAATATGGTAACTACAGTCGCACACCACTTAATGACAGGGATATGTTGTGCGAAATGTGTCCCTATGTGATTTCATTAAGGGAACATCACAGAGTTTATTTCCACAAATCTAGATGGTGTGGCCTATTACATACTATATGGTGGATACCAGAGTGTATGCACTTGTATGTCCTTGACTGAACTGTTATGTGTTGCACGACTATTTACATAACACTTACATTGTATCAGGTATTTATAGAAATGATTTAAAGTATCTGGGAGGATGTGTACAGGTGATATGCAAATACTAAGCCATTTTATGTAAAGGATTTCAGTGTCTAAATATTTTAGTACTTGAGAGGAGCCCTTGGAATTAATTCATTGTAGGAATAAGAGTATTTCTGGACTGTTGAGAGAGACTCCCTGACATGCCCTCCGTGTCTTTCTAAACAGAGCATTCATCTATTCACGGCAGACCAAGTGCCTGTGAGGGTTTAGGCACTGTGTTGTAGTTGTAGTTGTCAGTGTCACTCACCAAGCATTGGAGTTGTGGTTTTAAGTCTGATCAGAGGAATGCAGGAACAGGGAAGCATACCAGTACTTGAACGAGCATGTACCAGGGAGGCTGGAAAATGGGAGGAACAGTGAGGACATGTTTGGTGTTAAGACAGTGAAGGAAAGATGAGACTGGGGGATAGCTGGGGACCAACCGAGCATCTTAGAGTGGTTGGAATTCCCTACAGGCTGTGGAATGGCTGTCAAAAACTCAGACATTAAGGGTTTTTCCCTAGCTAGGGTACATCTAATCCCATTAAATCTGAATAGATTGTGGCTGGCATTGGTTGGTGTTATGGTGTAGAGAGTTATGCATCGCATATCAGAGAGCAGGTTCAAGTCCCATCTGTTACGCTTCCATTCCAGCTCCCTGCTAATGCACCTGGGAAACCAGCAGATGATGACCCAAGTGCTTGGGCCCCTGCTCACCTACATGGGAGACCTGGATGGAGTCCTGGCTTTGGCCTTGCTCAGCCCTGGCTGTTGCATCCATTTGTGGAGTGAACCAGTGGATGGAAGCTTTTTGTCTCTTTCTCTCTGTCACTCTTTCAAATAAATAAGTCTTTAAAAAAATAGAATAGATTTTGTACTTTAAATAAAACAGCCTGCTACACATCTTTTCTAAGTGAAACCAATTTAAGAGAAAAAAATCCTGGGATAGTGTCACGAAGTCTTTTTCAGAAACAAACCATACCAGTGTTGTTTAAACAACTAGTCTCTGTTTCAGTTTTCCATGATTCTCAGCGTGCCAGCTCCTAACTAGTAGTGTCCATATGGGCATCACATGGGAAGTCAGGCATTCCAGACTTACTGAGTCAGAAACTCTGGCGTGGGGCCCTGCAGTCTGTTGTAACAGGTTTCCCAGGTGATTCTCGTACACATTTCAGTTAGAGAACCACTAATCTCTAGAGCTACCAGCAAGGTCCCAATGCAGGATTTGGAGATGAGGTCAAGAAGCTACCACTTAGAGCTGAAAACCAACATGTACAGTAACAGGTCTGGACTGGCAGAAGTAACACAGGATATTAAGGAAGTTAGTGCCGTGTGGTAGAGTAACAAATGAGCTAGCTTTTTGTCCCTAATTGCATATTTATTTTCTCCAGTGGGCCTGAGTGTTTTTAAGTGAAGCAAAGTTTCTGTTTTAAAGTAACTTAAACATGAGGATGCTTGGAATCTAGAAAAAGAGAAACACGTCCTTTCTCCAGTCAAGGGCCAGGGTGCATTCATTTGGTCTTTTTGGCTTGTGATTGTCTTGTGAGTAGGGAACAACCCACCACTTGTTAGGCTTCCAAAGTCCTTGAAATGGCCCAGGCCTTTTTGGTTACGTTTTGGTGTACTTGTTAAATATTTCCATACTTACCAGTTGCTGACCCAGCCTTTTGCTGATGACCTAGCCAGCCAGGAGTGTGAGTGGATCCCGTGTGTGTGATCACACCCTGACTCTGTGTGAGTTTATAGAGAACCAGCTCCCATTGAGATTGCCTCAACTCTCTGGGAACTTTGAGAAAGCATTTCTGGTTCTTAAAGCTGAATTCTAGAGTCTCTGCCATGGGGATCTGTTTAACTACCATAGCATATTGCAGGCAATTGAAGATGTTGCTAATTTTAGAATGTCTTGTTTGAGGAAGTCTGAAATGTTTATGATTCTTTGGCTTTAACCTCCATGAGAATAATTTTCTGACCTACTGGCATTAAGTTGAAACTACCTATTTGTGTTATCCCCTTTGTTTGATTTGTGAGTTCTCATAGCAGACAGGGTAGTTATTCAGTAAATGCTGGAACTTTACTAATGGAATGAAGTTTGTCCGTTAGCTATAGGGTTGAGATCCCTGCTTATAGCAGATAGGAGATTTTGCATCCAAGAAGACTTTGCCAAGAGGGTATGAAAGTTATGTTAATAAAGTTAATGTCAATAAAGTTCCGTTCATAAAGACTTGATAAAGCCTTTTCTTTCAGTAAGCATGCATTGGCTGGCTGTTATCCAAACCCTGATGTCTGTACACCACCAGAATTTTCCTTTATGCAGACACATAACTAAGAAATCTGCTTTTCTAGATGAAGGACAAGTTGGTTGCTTGTATGTCGGTAAGTGTTCTGAGTCTGCCTCGCTTAGTAGTGCTAACATGCCTGGACACCGACAGAGCACAGTGCAAAGCTCTTTGGAACACTTTTGATTTGTCTGTATCTCCTGCCCTCTCCCTGAACGTGCCAGAGTGGATCTTGTAGGCCTGGGCCAGTTTTGAGTTTTCTCCCCTCCCTCTGATGCAGGAAACCATACTCAGTGCACTGTAAGAAGTGCCCACTTTTCAACATCCACCAAACTGCAACCCTCAGTTCCCTCATTGTGTAGTTTCAGTTCTGATACCGTGGGAGGAACACCCTGCTACTTCTGTATTGCCAGGTACCCTTTACCTTCATGTACATTGTTCATAGCCATACTTTGGTGTAACGGACTGTCAGTTCTGGTCAGCAAGGGAACAAATGGACAAGTTTCCTGTAGATACGTCAGTATGTGGGTCCTGAGTATCCACATATCCTCCCTGGTGCTACGGAGACAGGCTCTCTGTTAGGAGGAGAAGGAGCAGCTCCTTATATCATGAAGAAACTATTTTTTTTTTCTGTTAGTAGAGAAAAATAATCCACGGGAAAATCTCTTATTTGGGGAAAATGTTGACTTTGGAACGTTCTAAAACTAGTTTTGGGACCACCTCACAAAGCCTGGGTCTGTGGTACAAGCCAACCTAGCCTCATCTCTTCAAAACCACTTGTTGCTTATTGGGCCACCCCACTGCTACTATGCCCTTTGTCACCTTTGCTTGATCCTCCCTTATTGGCTTCTCTGTTGAACTCTCCCTTCCCAGCTGCAGTGAGCTCTCCAGGATCACCTGGCCAATTCTGCCTGGGGATTGTGCTGATTGTCCTGCCAGTGAGTACATATACACAGAGGACTTCTGCTGGGGGATAACCAAGCATGTACTCCATTGCCCAATCTAGCCTGACTCCCATTGTATCACTGACCCTTGTAGGTTTCTAGACCCTTCTCTTCTTTTTATTTGCCAGGTAACTCAGCAAACATCAGTGACTTTCAGAAGGAATTTTTTCTTCTTTTTTTTGACAGGCAGAGTGGACAGTGAGAGAGAGACAGAGAGAAAGGTCTTCCTTTTTGCCATTGGTTCACCCTCCAATGGCCGCTGCGGCCGGCGCACTGCGCTGATCCGAAGGCAGGAGCCAGGTGCTTCTCCTGGTCTCCCATGTGGGTGCAGGGCCCAAGGACTTGGGCCATCCTCCACTTTACTCCCGGGCCACAGCAGAGAGCTGGCCTGGAAGAGGGGCAACCGGGACAGAATCCGGTGCCCCGACTGGGACTAGAACTCGGTGTGCCGGTGCCACAAGGTGGAGGATTAGCCTATTGAGCCACGGCGCCGGCCAATCAGAAGGAATTTAAGAGGTGGGGAATTCTTTCCTGAAATACAAATAATAGTAAAAAAAAAAAAAATCTGGAAAAAAAATGACCAAATACTGTGCTTATTCTTACTTAAGTTGGGTAATTTCTCTGAGCTCAAATCCTTGACAGCCTCGCTAGGCTTCTTGAAGAATTAGGTTGTAAGTTAATAAAGCTCCTGCTACAAATGCAGTGTGTTTTTGGATGATACAGATCTCCGCAACCTATAGACTACCACAAGTGCAGGGCTCATTCCAGATAATTCCCAAACTGCGGTTCCCTTCCTGGCCAGTGATGAAAATAAGCAGGGCAGCTGTAGAGGTTATAAGTTCGAGGACTGACTGGAGTTTCTGCTGAGTAAGTTCTAGAGAGAAGCCCAGAGTTTTAAAAATTCTCTCCCCATGGTCCTGGTGAGGTTGCAGGTTTGCTTTTCCCTGTCTCAAGCCAGTAGCTTGTAACAGGATTATCTGAAGCACAGAAATCACTGGGCCCTGTTGAACTTTGTGTTTCTGAAAACTGGGATGGGGACCAGGCATTTGTCTTTATAACAAGACTTGTGGGTGACTTTCCCTACTCGGGAAATTCAAGAACCATCCAAACCTTTTTCAACAAAGTCTTTGCCACCCTTGAGGGAAAAAAAAGTCAGCATTTTTCTGCTAAGACAAAAGCCAATGACAGCAATGTGCAGAATTGCCATTCTTCAGCATTTGTCAGCAAATTCCACTGCCACTTCAGTACAAACACTCTGTTGTTTTTGTAAGTGAATATGCCACAGCAGAATCTCTTAACATACTAACTATGCCAGTGCAACTGCAGAGCAGAGGTATCTGGTTACTGAGGACATTCTTTAAATGCTATAATAAAGTCAGGTGGTGGGCCTCACAGTTCCCTTGCTGCTTGGGACACCTGCATCCCAGGTCAGAGAATCTGGATTTGTCTTGGCTCTACTCCCGACTCCACCTTCCTGCTAATGTACAACCTGGAAGGCAGCCCGTGATGGCTCAGGCGGCTGAGTCCCTGACAGCCAAGTGAGACCTGGATTGAGGTACTGGCTCCTGGCTTTGACCTGGCCACTGTGGGCATTTGGGGATTGAACCAGCAGATAAAAGTTTTATCTTTCTATCTGTGTCTGCCTCTCAAATCAGATTAAAAATTTGAAAGAAAAACATCCAGAGCGTTAAAAAGAATGCTTTAATAACTTTCAGAAGGACAGAGAAGCAGAACTATAGAGTGGAAATTGTATCATTTGCTGTGAGACTAGGTATGAGTTGACTGCCTCTCACCAGCTGAGTGATCTGGAGTAAATCATTCTGAGCCTCAGTTTCACATCTGTAAAGTACCTAACTGGGCACCTGGAGGGGTGTTGGAAGGACTACATGATAAAATGAATATTAAATATGTGGCATTTAGTAAATGTTTGATAACTATTCCCTTTAAGATCATCAAAACAGTATAGTGTGGGGCTGGTGCTGTGGTATAGTGGGTGAACTGCCGCCTGCAGTTCCATGTGGGCACTGATTTGAGTCCTGGCTGCTGTACTTCTGATCCAGCTCTCTGCTGTGGCCTGGGAAAGTAGTAGATGGCTCAAGTCCTTGGGCCTCTGCATCCACGTGGGAGACCCGGAAGACGCTCCTGGCTCCTGGCTTCGGATCGGCCCAGTTCTGGCCATTTTGGACATGGAAAGTGAACCAGTAGATGGAAGACGGAATCTCAATATCTCTCTCTTTCTCTCTCCCCTCCTTCTCTCCCTCCCTCTCTTTCTCCCTCTCTCTTTCTCTCTCTCTCTGCCTCTCTGTAACTCTGCCTTTCAAATAAATAAATCTTTTTAAATAAAGTATGATGCTCTCCTTTACTCACTATGATCCTAAGGTGTATCCCGAAGAGACTGCTGAAGACTTCAGAATGGAAATTCTCTCTCCCACTTGTCCCTCTTTCTCTCCCCAGATTCTCTTGTCCAGGTGAGCTAGAAACTTTGAAATCAGTCTTGAATTGTCCTGCTCCTTACACTGAATGTTGCATCAGTCACCATTTGTTTTCCATCCTATTCCCTTAACGGGTGTGCGAATTTCCTCCCATATTCACCACTACAACTGTGGACCTGAAGGCCAACACTTCTCTTACCTGGGGTATGACAGTAACTAAGTGGTTCCCTCCTTGTACACTGCCCCCAGGATCAGGTCCGCAGCACTGTTTCTAAGGTTCACGATGATCTAGACATCAGCTTCCCATCTCACATTTTCCCTACTCAAGCCTCAAGCACTTCTCATTCTACTGAAGTTCCAGTGTTGTTGTGGCATGGTGGATAAAGCTGCTGTTTGTGAGACCAGCATCCCATGTGGGCACCAGTTCATATCCTAGCAGCTCCACTTCCCAATCCAGCTCCCTGCTAGTGGCCTGGGAGAAGCAGTGGAGGATGACCCAAGTGGTTCAAGTCCCTGGGCCCCTGCACCCACATTGGAAACCTGGATGAAGTTCCTTGCTCCTGTTTTTGGCCTGGCCCAGCCCTGGCCATTGAGGCCATCTGGGTAGTGAACCAGCAGATGGAAGATACTGGTCTCTGTCTTTGTCTCTCTGTGTGTCTCTGGCTTTCAAAAAATAAATAAATCTTTCTTTTAAGATTTGAAGAGAGGCCGGTGCTGCGGCTCAATAGGCTAATCCTCCGCCTGCGGCACCCGCATCCCAGATTCTAGTCCTGATCGGGGTGCTGGATTCTGTCCCGGTTGCCCCTCTTCCAGTCCAGCTCTCTGCTGTGGCCCGGGAGTGCAGTGGAGGATGGCCCAAGTCCTTGGGCCCTGCACCCGCATGGAGACCAGGAGAAACACCTGGCTCCTGGCTTCAGATCAGTGTGGTGCACGGGCCACAGCGGCCATTGTGGGGTGAACCAATGGACAAGGAAGACCTTTCTCCCTGTCTCTCCCTCTCACTGTCCACTCTGCTTTTCAAAAAAAAAAAAAAAGATTTGAAAGAGGGGAAGAGACAAGATCTTCCATCCACTGGGTCAGGCTCCAAATGGCCGCAAAGGCTAGAGCTGGGCCGTTTTCCACTGCTTTCCCAGGCACATTAGCAGGGAGCTGGAATAGAAGTAGAGTACTTGAGACTGGAGCCGTTGCCCATGTGGGATGCTGGTGCCACAACGCTGACCCCGTAAATTAAAAAGTTAAAAGTTCCAGTTTCTCTCTTGCCTTAGTCATCATGTCCCTCTGCAAAGTTGTGTTTCTTCTCATTTTTCAAGTTTCTATTTAGGCATCAAGTCTGCATCCAGAAAGCTTTCAAGTGAAAATACCTAAAAACCTAGGTTGTGGTTAATTTTTCTTCTGTAAAAAGTCTGGAAATAGGCAGCTGTTAGCAGTGTTTCACTGTTATTTTCATGATCATTGCTATTATTTATAATAGTAATTTATATAGGATAGCAAGATTAAACTATTGCTCCTATAATTCTGATAAAGCTTTATTTCAAATTCTGATTCTCTAGGTCCAAACCAAAGATCACAATATTTACTTGAGAAAAAGAGTTAAGCTGGTAGCTCTGTTGAGAAAAGTTTTGAGGGTCAAAAAGTTGTCAACAGAAAAATGATGTGTGATTATTTAGTGATGTCTGCTAAGGATGTGGAAGACAGAAACATGACATGCATGCAATATTTCTGCTATCCTTTGTGAAACTTGGGCATCTCTAAATGTTATAATATTAAAACATTTCCAAAGTTGGTCATGATGGAAAGGGACAGTTTTAGAATAGGAAACATTATTATTTTATCTCCTCTTAATCATGGACATGGTGAATTAGCCCAATTTAAGTATTAAAATAATCTCACATTTGTAGGGTTAAACCCAAGGGAGTCATGGCATATTATCTTCTGTATATACTGCTAAATCCAGTTTACTAATTCATCACCGTTCACTTTGAATTAATTCTTTACCACTTAACATGTAAGACCCTTGAAATAGTGCATTTCCATTTATCTCTTCAGGCTACTATTATCAAATTTTTTTTTTTTTACTTTACCAAATGTTATATACAACTGCAATATATTGTTAGTTCCTTGCTCTGTTTTTATTGTAATGAATTTAAAAAACAAAAAATAATGTTTCTGGTGTCCTTGACTCCAGAATTCCATGGCAAATCCATATTTCCAACTGATGCCATTTCCTTCAGCCTGAATATATATATTATATATATATAATATATATATAAGCACATATATATTATAATATATATTATATATATATTATATATATATATAAGCACAGGTCTGCTGGTGATGAATTCCAAGGATATTTTTCTTGAATAAAGAATTCCAGGTTGACAGTTTTTTTTTTTTCTTCTTCAGCACTCTCAATACATTATTCTATTGTATTTTTATTTCCATGGCTTCCTGTAAGAAGTCAATGATTAATCTTATCCTTGGTCCCCTAAATGTAATGTGTCTCTGTCCTCTTGCTGCTTTATTTTGATGTCAGCAATTTGACCATGATGAATATGTTAAGGTTTTTATTGTTGTTTTAATGTTGATACCACTTGGGTTTTACTGACTGACTGCTGGAGTCCATGGGTTTATGGTGTTCATCATATTTAGAACATTTCCGCCATTTCTTAAAGGAGTTTTTTCCATACCAATCTTATTCTTTTCTTCTGGGATTCCACATATACATATATTGTACTGTTAATGTTATATCACAGGTTATTGAGACTGTGTTTAATTTTTTAGTCCTTTTTCTCCTCATGCTTCAGTTTGGATCATTTCTGTTGACCTGTCTTCAAGTTACTGGTAGTTTTTTGGTAGTGCTCAGTTTGCTGTTAGGACAATACAGCAAAACTGCATTTCATAGGGCTGGCACTGTGGCAAAGTGGGTGAAGCCACAGCCTGAGGCGTCCCCCATGGCTGTCAGTTCAAGTTCCAGCTGCTCCACTTCCAGTCCAGCTCCCTGTTAATGTGCCTGAGAAAGCAGAAAATGACCCAAGTGCTTGGGCCCCTGTACCCACCCAGGAGAACCAGAAGCTCCTGGCTTTGGTCTGGCCCAGCCCCAGCCATTCTGGCCATCCAGGGAGTGAACCATGGGGTGGAAAACTTCTCACTCCGTCTCTTTCTGTAACTCTGCCTTTCAAGTAAATGAATCTTTTAAAAATTGCATTTCATACTTTGTAGTTCATTTGGTTCTTTTTTGTGTGTGTGTGTGTGTGTGTGCTTTCCATTTCTTTACAGTGATTCCCTATGTCTATCTTTTCCTTTAAATCTTGAACACAGCTGTTTTAAAATCCTTGACTGGTAATTCCAACACTGATGTCTTCTCTGGGTCTGTTTCTTTGAATTGTTTTGGTGTTGTAATTCTTGTTCCTGGTCATGGGTCACATCTTACTGTTCCTCACATTTCTAGTAATTTTTATTAATTGCTAAACCTTGGAGATATGAAATATCTTTGAGGTAGACAATCCCATGAGAAAAGCTATGTCAAAAGTGATCACCACCTTATTTATTAAATTTTAAGTCATTAGTAAAACTCTCCTTTTGGTTAAAAAGGTTTTGCCTGTTTACTGTGCCCATGGCAAAGTAAATCTAGCCATGGCATCATAATGTAAGTTCTCATTTTGGCTATGCTATTATTACAGAAATATGTTAGCTGTCTCTTTTATAAGGTCTAAAGATCAGATTGTACATTCTAGAGAGTTCTTCAGAATAGAATTAGCTTCCTGTCTTTAAGAGAATAGAGAAATGAGGAAACAAGGTAGGCTCCCCAGATTGCTTACTGACAATAACAATATCAAATGAAAACTAGCAAACAATTTTAACTGTTAAGTAACAACTTATAAATTATTTACCTGAAGGTCCAATGCCTTCTACAAATTTCAAGATAATAGTGTACATATTTGGAAACGTTGCTTAAATATCTAACAGAAGTGTAACTTGTTTGACCAGCAAACCCAAGTGCAAACATGTAAAAATTTATAACATCTGGTACAGAAATTTAGGTCACATGAACCACAAAGGCATCTTTGATTAACTTAGTTTGAATTTGAGTGATGTTTTATCTATAAGCCAATTAAGACATTTCCCATGTAGACATACAGTATGTGTACACGTGTAACATAACATATAAGATAGAGCAATAAAGCAGCTTCAGTAACAGTTTCCTAAGATCTTTAGCTGGTTTTTTTTATTACCATCAACCAATTAGAATTACTTTCTGTTCTTAGTGATCTTAATTAACCATACTTTTAAAAGTTGGAACCTGTAGAACATAATTGGCTTTATCTGCTTACAGAACTGTGCCGGAGTGTTGAACACAATAGAGGTCAGGGAAAAAGAGGTCCTTTGGAATCTGAAAGGACACATTTAAACACAGAACCAACAATGTTTGAACTTCATGAGCAGTAAACTGATTTTTTTAAGGTTTGGAGAATACAAAACTGTGGATGACAAAGGCTTTAAATAGCCATGTTTAAAATTATAAACTCATTAACCAACAAGAATAGGCACTTGCTTATTCCACACAGTATTTTTGAAAGCACCTGTAGGATTTTATCAAACATTTAACCCTTTTAGGCCTCTGGGCCTTTTTCATTAAGAAAATCTCATGTCTGATAACAACACAAGCTGTTTTGTTTTTAAACAATTATAACTTAACAGAGACATTAAGAGAATACAATAGATAACTTCAACAGAGCACAAAATCTGTCTTTGGTCATCCCAAGAATTAAGTAAATAAAACTTAAATTAGTTAGCATATGGAATTATATGTAGGGTGCTAAGAGTACCAGAGTTTACATTTAGACACATTTATCTCATTTGCTTTACCTGATTCACATTTAGCAATTACACCTAGATAACTGAAGATGTTGATTTTATATCATACCTCTATCTGAATTAAGGTCAAAGTTACATTTATATCAAATTCTATGTACCAAAGACATCATTTTAGATTCTAATTGAATTTGAGTCTTGTTTTCATTTTACTCAAAGAAAAGATACCTTAGGCCATTGACGCCTAGTCAGCAGTCAGCTACTTGGGACTGCGTCTGAAACAAAAGGTCTAGCAGCTGCAAGATGGGTCTCAAGGGTTACTGTAGGCTAGGGAGCCATGTGTCAGGGACAGGCAGTCCACTGGAGATTGTTAGGTTTAATGGAAGAGGGCATCCACCAGAGCAGGTGGGCAGCCCCTCCAGAGATTCCTAAGGAGAATCGGATAGGTGGTAGAAGAAGGCAGTTACTACAAGAAGGCTCCTGTAAGAGCCCACAAAGGGGCAGGGTAGAGAAAAACTGGAGGCCTTGCAAAGAGATAATAACCTTACACTCTAATACAACACTGGGCATGTCTAATAGTGAGGCTGTCAGTCAAACCAGTCTCAGGGATGAGGAGGCAGGTCGGGACGTGTCTCAAGAAGTCGTCCTGTGGATTAGTCCATGTGCATTCAACAGCACCTGAAGTTACTGGGCCTGGATTCTTGCCTAGAAACGGGCCCAGCTGTCACCTGATACAAACAAACAAACTCCTCCACCGGGGTTAAAATCAGCAGTCACAGGCAATAACAGAAGAACCCTGGTGGCTCACTGAATAGACCCAAGGGCTCTGTGACACTCGAAAAGAATTTAATCACATGCAGTTAAACAGAGGCCAGAGTTCTGAGACGGGGAATCAGCGTAGAGGGGCTGGCACTTTTTATAACTCACTTAAGCGAACTTCTCCATCCTCTACCTTGTAAACTGGCCAGGTAGTGGTGTAGAAAATGACGTAAGCTCACGGGTCAAAGAAATAAAAGTAGATGGTTTCCCTCCTGGCTGGAATGAGAGCATAAAAACAGAAGCGTACTTCAGGTCTTACGTCTCCTGAGTTTGAGACATCTCAAAACTGTCTCACTGCCTGTGGCGTCCAGACATGCACTGAAGCCCACAGGGAAGGGAGGAAGGTGAGAGTGGGGCTAGCACGTGTCACCCACTCTTCACTCAGCCTTCCATGCCTGTAGCTTAGGGTATATATTTGTCAGAATAGCACACGTGGGGAGTGATCGGTTCCCTTACTGGTGGTGTACTAGACTGGGCCTCTGCCTGGTCAAATATGTACTGTAGCTTGTTCTTATACATAAGGAAAAATAGTAGTTCTATGCCTCTCCTTGATTCTGGTCAAATAGGCCTGATTTCGACAATGAGCTTTCATGGCGAGAGCCTTAGCAGAGGTGTTTGTAAGCTGGAGTACCAGCGCTGGCTACCACCTACATTGGAGACTCTGCAGGTGAAGTCACAAAGAAGCAGAGTGGGGGAATAATTCTCCCCAGTAAAACTCCTCTGAGCTAGCTGACGGTGGGGACCCAGTGGGGCCACAAAAGGGCAGACTGGAGAAGGAAGGGGGAGTGGGATGTGAGAGACATGCTGAGACTCGTCTATGCCACGTGGGGACTGCAGCTAATGCAGTCTAGATGGACAGACCGCCTGTCTGCAGAGGAGATGGTTAGGCTTTAACCCACAACTAACATATGAAATCTCTAGGAAATACCCACTAATGAGACCAGGTAGGAGCTGTGGAGACTTGAAGAGTTACAGAAAGCATTTGGAGAAGCAGAGAGAGAGATCTGTCAAGATATGGGGTAAAGTGAGGCATGGCGCCGGGAGCCCATGGCCTCACACCAGGCTGCGCCCAGTCTCACCGACAGATTAACCTCCGGGAAGGAAGAACAGAATGTAGTTTTCAGCCAACATTCTAACGCGCCATTGGGATCTGGTGTTCAGTAAGGGAGTCCTTGAAAAACACCAGAGAGTGGCCGTGGCCTGAATTGCAGGTTACTACAAGCCTTTTTCCCAGGTCTAGGGTCGATCCCTGTGAAAGGAGTTGGGGCAGCCCAACATTCCCAGAGCTGAGATGAGGAGCAAGAAGAGTGGAGCCTCTGGCTTTCCAGCTCGTGAGGACTCCAGAAGGGCAGGCGACTGGCTCCTGGCTGGAAACTGCGTTTCTCGGCCCAACACCATTCCGGCAGTGGGAGCCTGGTGCCCAGCCAGGAGACCTTCTGAGAATACTGGAGTGTAGCCCCAGCCAGCATCCATCAGTTGTCTCTAGGCCTTCTTCCAGTCTCACGCGAAGGGCTGATTCACACAAGAGGGAGAGGAGGTGTTAGGATAGAGGCCCAGCTCCAGGGGATTGATCTGGCCTTAGTCAGCAAGCCTCACCCCTGAGTCTTAAGACTGGCAGCCGCGCTAATCACTTTTAACTGGCTCACAAGGACCCATGTTTTGAGAAAAATGCGAGTTACTGTGGAGAGAAAGGCTCTCCGAAAAAAAAGTGACGGCAGTCCGCACTCACCGGTCTGGCGGGATGATCCGACGTTGGGTCCACGTCATGTTGGAGTTGCTATCCGAGTCACGGCAGCAAAAATGTTACAGGAAAACGGTGGTGGAGAAATTATTGTTACCTCCGTTCTTTGTCTCACATGGAAGAAGAATTTCCAAGCAAACGGCAAAGAGATTAAAAAGTATTTATTAGAATCAAGGACCTCCAGCCAGAGCAGCATGGAGAGGGGCTTCCAAGAGAGGAAAACCCAGGAAATGCAACTTTTTTTTTTCTTTTTTTAAGGAAATGCAACTTTTAAAACAAATCCCGGCAGGTGCCGCGGTAGCTCACTAGGCTAATCCTCTGCTTGCGGTGCCAGCACACCGGGTTCTAGTCCCGGTCGGGGAGCCAGATTCTGTCCCGGTTGCTCCTCTTCCAGGCCAGCTCTCTGCTATGGCCCAGGAGTGCAGTGGAGGATGGCCCAAGTGCATGGGCCCTGCACCCGCATGGGAGACCAGGAGAAGCACCTGGCTCCTGGCTTCGGATCAGCGCGGTGCGCCAGCTGTAGCGCGCCAGCCGCGGTGGCCATTGGGGGGTGAACCAATGGACAAGGAAGACCTTTCTCTCTGTCTCTCACTGTCCACTCTGCCTGTCCAAAAAAAAAAAAAAAATCCCCTCACATTCCCAATCCAACTGCCATGCCTAAGCTCCTCCTATCTAGGAGTGCTGGAGCCAGTTGGACTCATCTTTTGAAATCCTAGGAGGTGATGAGCACTAGACCGGCATGAGGCTCCTCCAGCAGGCAGCCAGTGCATCCATCCCTATACCTGTCGGTCCGCCCCTGTCTCCATGTGTGCATCCATACTGTTCCCTGTGTCAGGCTCCTGGTCAGGTGCTGGGGAGAGAACTGTGACTTCAAAACCTTCTGTATTAGGGAACTCATTGAGACAGATTGACACCACTGGGAGCACAGCAGCCTTCATCGTGACTCAGGGAGAGGACTGGACCCAGAGCAAGAGGGTCTCAGCTCATCAGTTGTTCCCATTGCTCCTGGGCCCAGTGTCAAGCAAGGGAGAGGCATTGAGAGGTCAATCTGGGGACTGCAGGAAGTACTGAGTTGGGAGGCCACGAGCAGGATTGGGCAGGTGTGGGCTCAGGCTGTGTTAGGTAGGAAGTCAGATATGAGCTTACGTGTGTGTAACATAAAGGCCTAAAGAGAAGCTATGTCCAGCATATGCATCTGCATCTCAAAGTCATCCCGATAACATTTCAGGGGCAGCCCAGTATCTGCATCTTGCCCTGCCCCCTTCTACCCTATAACCTGCCAGGTGAGGGTCCCTGCCCCTTCTGCCTGATAATCTTCCAGATGCAGCCCAGTATCTGCATTTCAAATACCCTGCTCCCATCCTGATTCACCAGGGGGTCTTGCTCACCCTTCCTCTAAACCCAGGACGGCGCCAGCTAGGCTTCCTCCTGTCTGATACCTTCAGGGGAAAACTCAGATAGGAGCTTCTTAATATCTACATCCATAAAATCCTTTGTTTCAGGAGGAGATGTGGGAGGACAAAGACCCATCTCCTTAAAAACCCCTGGGCCTCAACAGGAGGCCCTCTGACTCTGCTGAGCCGCCTGCCTGCCTGCCCAGGTGTAATCTCTCCACTCAACCAGGTAACCTCGCTCCTCCCCCACCCCAGTCCGAGCGACTGGGCCCTCTCCCTCAGGTTCTGTCTGGAGAGGTGCCCATCCGTTCTTACGGATGTCCCTTCCCTAATAAACCTTGCTATTTTACCTCCCACTACTCTGTCTCACGCCTGAATTCTTTCTTGTGCAAAGAAAAGAACCCTGCCATTCACTGGTAACACATGGAGTGGGCACACAAGAGCGAGGCCTGGGCACCCTGGGAGTCCTGTTTACCCAAAGCCCGAGGGGGCTGGCTGCAGGGTGCAGTGGTGCAGCTGAGCTTTGAGATGTTGGAGTGGTGTGGGGCGAGCAGCACCAATGGTGTCAGTGACAGGTGGGAGGGGCACAGCCAGTGGAGGGAGGGTCTACTCCCTCCTGTTTGTAAACATTCTTCCTCAGACAGGCTTGCTTTGTGGTCCTGTGGACCCCTGCCCTGCCTGCCCTAGGAGGCGGCTGGATTAAGCGGTTTACCGAAGGACTTGCCCACCGGGATATGCAAACCAGGAAGGTCACAGTGACTGCGGAGGGTCAGTCCTGAAATGGGCACCTGCCAGGAGGCCCCCACTTACTGTGACCCTCAGTGGAGGGCTTCAGCTATCACAAGGGAGCAAAGGTCGGCCTTGCCAGGGTCAGGGACACCCGGAATTAGCGTCCGAGCTGCAGCGTTTGTTCCTCAGGCCTCTGCAGTTTGGGAAGACTGAAGCAAGTGCAGAGATGTCTACAGTTTCTGCCATTCCCCTGGAAATATTCTCCCTGCCAGCTGTGGGGGCAGACAGGTCCCATATCTGAAACATGCTCCCTCCTCACCCAGGTAGACCCCACGGAGCTGTCAGGCAAGATGGCGTTTGGATGGTCTGGCACATGTGGCCGTGGTGTCAATAGTGTGCAAGGCCTAAGGGGAGCAGCCCAGGAAAGGCCCGAAGAGGCCTTGTGGAAGCCTGGGAAGGAATTACTTCTCGGCAATTGTAGACCTCCCTTCAGAGCCCTGGCACTTCCTCAGTATGCGGCACGAAAACCACCGCTTGGCAGTTGCAGACATTTGCCTTTTGGAAAAAAGGAAGAAGGTGTCTCATGACGCTGTTGCTGCTTTCTGCTGGTTCCTAATCCCTCGTGCCTACGCGGCAGGGGAAGAAAACCCAACCCTCTGCACAGCCCTGGTGGGCTGCCTGCCCACACCGTGGTGGTCATTGTGCCTTCTCAAGTGCATCAGTCCACATGCTGCCTCCTCCCCCAAGTAGCAGAGACTCTCAGGCATCGCCTGGGGCTCAGGATCCACAGCCCTGCCCGTGCTCAAGGCCAGCTCCCCACTGCCCGTGCTCTGAGCCACAGCTCCTCCTCCTCCCTTGTCACTGCTAAGCTCCAGGCCTCACATCCTGTCACCCCAAGTATCCCAACAGCCTCTGGAGTGGAT
This sequence comes from Lepus europaeus, assembly GCF_033115175.1. Taxonomy (NCBI): domain Eukaryota; kingdom Metazoa; phylum Chordata; class Mammalia; order Lagomorpha; family Leporidae; genus Lepus; species Lepus europaeus. The sequence continues at coordinate 51,506,134 of NC_084833.1, read as the reverse complement.
CCACCTGCCCCTCTCTGGCTCCCCTCAGATTCATCCTCTGTGACGAGAGCAATCTTTCTAAAGCGTATGCTTGATCACCCCTCTCCTCCGCTAGACACCTTCAGTGGCTCCCCAGTTGCTTTAAAATACAGCTGCTTTTGTAAAATCTATAAAGCTGTCTTCCATCTGCCTCCTCTGGCTTTCCTGCTCCCTCCCTGCCTTGCATTTTGCTCTCCAGCAATATCAAGCTGACGCCTCTGCAGGTTTGCTCATGCTGCTCCTCCCATCTGGAATGGCTTCCCCTGGTTCCTCTTTAACTGCCCCTGTTTATCAAGGCTCCCTTCAGTTGTCGCTCCAGGACATACTTGTCTGATTTACATGCCCATTTTCTGTGCTCCCAACTGTGATAGCTTTTGTCACCACTGTGGTTACTTAGGCAAAAGAAGGTTCAGGCTGAGCTCAGACTGGAAGAGGACATTGGTGGCCCGAGTACCTTCTTGGATTCCATTTGCATGCACTCATATGTGCAAGGACATCTTAGAGGACCATTCAGAATAGGATTGGAAGAGTGAGAGAGTGAAGGATGGAGATACGAAGACGCTGAGGGTGTTTATTCTCTGCCAAAGCCCTTGGGATATCTGAGTCCTGCAGAACTGAGTCATGTGCTGTGAGTCTGGGTTCGAGTAGCATTGCTTTAGGGAGCTCTAGTGCCAGTGCAGATGTGAAGAGAACATCTCCTGCTCAGGACAGAACCCATTGTCATCACTCTGGCAACCTCAGGGTAGAGGCTTGGGGTATGTTCTTGGTACTCAGCCCTAGCATGTGTGGCTGCACAGGTTGTGACCTGCACATGGGCACTGGACAAGGAATTGGGAGTGGAGCCCAAGTCCACCCAAAGCCAGGAGTAGAGACTTGATATAGAACGCTTCATGGTCTGATGACAGCCCTGCTGGGACAGCTGTGCCTCTCTCAGAAGAGGAACCATCAACGCACCTGGGAAAGCAGCAGAGGATGGCCCAAGTACTTGGGCCCCTGTCACCCACATGGAAGACCTGGATGGAGTTCAAGGCTCGTGGCTTCAACCTGGCCCTGCCCCAGGCCATTGCAGTCATTTGAGGAGTGAACCAGCAGATGGAACACTTCTCTCTCTATCTCTCCCTCTCTGTCACTCTTTCAAATAAATAAAAATTATTTTTAAAAGGAACTGTCATTTATGGGTGTGCCAGGCTCCCTTATGTAACCATGAGAACAGAGGGCTTTGACAAGGGAAACCAGGGCAAGCTGTAGCAGGAAGCGGCCATGTGTTCATTGAAATGGATGGATTAGTTCATGATTATTCATCAAACATTCTGTGGGAATTTCAAAAAGTATGTGAGGGACAAGTTGCCAGGAGTTCAAAGGCTCTGAGGGGGTTCTTTGAATTAATGAGCTCCTGTTTATGTCACAGGTTGCTAAGGACAGTTATAGCTTCAGTCTCCCTACACCTGCACCCCAAGCTCTGAAGACTGGGACTGTTCTCATTCACTTTTTGCTCCCCAGTGCTAAGAACAGAATTTAGGCACAGCAGACAGGTGGGTGGATGGATGGATGGGAGGATGGATGGATAGATGGATGGATGGATGGATGGATGAGTGGGTGGGAGGAAAGACTACTCTGTCAATTCTTTGCCTTGATTCCCTGGGATTTGGAAAAGCCACAAGCAGCAGTGGTGCACAGGCCAGCACCAGCGGTCATTAGTCTCTGTTTCCATGTGCAAGATATTAGTCTTCTGACAGTGAGACACTCGGCCCTCACCCAGGCAGACGCAAAGGAAAACAACCACTGGGAGATCTGGTTCTTGCAATGGCCCTCTGGCTGTGAGCTGCAGTCCTTTCTGGTGCCCCGGGAACAGAGGAGTAGTTCTAGAGGTGCTGCCCGCACAGGCAGGGGCCCTTTCTCCTCCATAAAGAGGTCACTGCATCAGCACATTCTTGTGTAGCCACGGTGCCAGCCCTGAGTGAGGCACTGGCAGAGGCAGCTTTGGGCTGACCTGAGCCGGAACACCCTGCCCAAGCTCTGGTCTCCATGCCTGCTTCCGGTCCACAGCTCTCCCGGGCCACTTTCTGAATTGAAGGACAGGAGAATACAGGGCTGGAGCCCTCAGCAGCACCTCTCTGGGAGCCCACCGCAGCCCTCCGCAGACCACATCCCACCAAGGGGCTGAACGAAGATGCCTGTCTCCTTTCCCTGGTGTTGTCCCCCGGCTGTGGGTTCCCTTTCTTCCTTTCAAGGCACCACCATTTCCCCGCGTCCGAGAGGCACAGGCTGGGAAAGAGCAAAGACCTTCAGAGTCAGACAAATGTGAATTTTATTTAGCCCCGAGGCTCAGTTTTTCCACCTGTAAAAAGTCACGGTGAAGACATTTGTAAAGTAGCCAGGACAGTGGCTGACCCAAAGTAGCTGCTTTGGAAGTGCTAGAATTATCAACAGGGGGCTGGCGCCGTGGCTCACTTGGCTAATCCTCCGCCTGCGGTGCCAGCACCCTGGGTTCTACTCCCGGTTGGGGCACCAGGTACTAGTCCCGGTTGCTCCTCTTCCAGTCCAGCTCTCTGCTGTGGCCCAGGAGTGCAGTGGAGGATGGCCCAAGTGCTTGGGCCCTGCACCCACATGGGAGACCAGGAGGAAGCACCTGGCTCCTGGCTTCAGATTGGTGCAGCGCCAGCCATGGCAGCCATTAGGGGAGTGAACCAATGGCAAAGGAAGACCTTTCTCTCTGTCTCTCTCTCACTGTCTATAACTCTCTCTCTGTCTCTCTCTCTCACTGTCTAACTCTGCCTGTCAAAAAATAAAAAATAAAGAATTATCAACAGGGAAGCCTGGCCGTGCAAGTGTTTTGGCCCTCTCTTGGGATGAAGATCCCAGAACAGGCTTAAAGCAAAGCTTCAGGAAGTCTTCGCTCCATCTAACATGACCAACACTCACTTTCACTGAACCGGTGCAGTGTGTCTTGAAGGTGAATTCGATTTGGCAAATGTGTAAGGGCTGTTTTGTGCTCACGCTTAGCCTGTAGCTCTGAAGGGGAGGAGCGCATCAGTCTGGGAGTCTGAGCAGGCGCCCTGGGGATAGGGAATGGGCACTGTGTGAATACATCCCCCCAGCAAGCCTCCCTCCAGGCCTCCATAGGGGAACCTGCTGGGTTTTGGAAATGGAGGCTGCTTCCCCACAGGTGGGAAGGGGCTCCATGGTCCTGTATCTACTGCAAGAGGATCCCTGGCCTGGCCTTGACCTCCCTCTCTTGGTTGATCCTTCTCCTTAATGTCCCACACTGCCACGTGCCCTCCCCCTACCTGGAACAGCAGTGTCCCTGCAGGACTGTGGCTGCCACTTCAGGCAGGACAGTTCTCATCGTAGAGGACCTTTCTGGACATTTGACCTCACTGCCCTCTGCTCAATAAATTGCTCTACTCCCTGCTGATGCACCTGGGAAAGCAGACAGAAGATGGCCCAAGCACCGCCACCCACGTGGGAGACCCGCATGAGGCTCCTGGCTTCGGCCTTGCCCAGCTCCAGCCATTGTGGCCAATCTGGGGGTTGAATCAGCAGATGGAAGACTCTCGCTCTCTGTCTGTACTGCTCACTCTCTCTGTAACTGTGCCTTTCAAATAACTAAATATTAAAGAAAAGACTGTAGTGCCACGTCCTCACCATTCATTCCAAAGTTTTCACACTTGCCACCTTTCGTGCTTGCTTGTTTCTCTTCCTGAAATGCCCACCCCTCTCCACCAAGTGAAGTTACCCTCCGTGAAAGCCCAGCTAAGACCCAGCTTACATGTCCCGACCAGAGAAGCTCCTCCTGGGCCTCCCCAGGGACGTCCTAGGAGCTGGCAGGGATCTTCTCGGCTGGTCTGGTGGTTTAGCGGTCGATTTCCTCACTAAGCTTGTCAAACGACACAGAATAAATTTAGTTATCCATCCAACTGGCTTATATTAGCTATTTATAAGATTTTTTTTTTTTTTGACAGGCAGAGTGGATAGTGAGAGAGAGAGAGAGACAGAGAGAAAGGTTTTCCTTTTTGCTGTTGGTTCACCCTCCAATGGCCGCTGCGGCTGGCGCATCTCGCTGATCCGAAGCCAGGAGCCAGGTGCTTCTCCTGGTCTCCCATGCGGGTGCAGGGCCCAAGCACTTGGGCCATCCTCCACTGCCTTCCCGGGCCATAGCAGAGAGCTGGCCTGGAAGAGGGGCAACCGGGACAGAATCCGGTGCCCCGACCGGGACTAGAACCCGGTGTGCCGGTGCCGCAAGGTGGAGGATTAGCCTGTTAAGCCACGGCGCCGGCCAATATTAGCTATTTATGAAGTAAGGCAGCCTGCATTCTACAAAACAGAACGGGAGCACCCAGCAGGCAAAGGCAGAATAGGAGGTTTTGACAGGTGGGGACAGGAAACAGAACAGCAGCGGGGGAAAGCTGATTGGTCAATGTCAAGTTACTTGTGGTTACTTTTTTGTAAGTGTTCAAGCAGAGGGGCTTTCTGAGAAGTGGCTGCAGAGACGGTGTCTATAAAAAAGCCGCTCAGCACACTCTGGATTAGGTAGACCGGGATCTCCTACTTTCAAGGAAAACAGGTCTGCCTTGCGTTCTCTCTGCTTTCTTGAAATTACAGTTACATTATGCGGCATATAGCATGAACGACTCCATTTTGATTTGTTGGGACCCAGTGCAGGAGCTCAGTCCAAAACCATAGCCTCCATGCTATCCTGCTTTTTTCTTCAACGCACCGCAGCTCCTGGAAGAGCTGGGCCACATCTTAGAAGCTTTTTTGTATTTCTCTCGGTGTCTAGCAGCAAGCTTGAGATACAAAAGAGACGCTTAGGGACCCAAGGTGTCTTCCTGGGGAGGAGGAGGGGGTGTTTCTGGGAATGCAGGGTGAGACCCAGGATGTGGCTTTCACTGCCACCTGGCGTCAGACCCGGTGCACGGGTTTTGCTGCAATGGATAGATGGCTCTGGAACGGCCCAGTGAAGGCCTTGTTACTGGCGTGAGTCACGTTACAGCACGCCACGATGATTAGTACGGTGACAACCACCGCTGATTCAATTGTTTGCAGTTTCAGGAGTTTTTACTTCCCTCAAACCCCACTACAGGTGAAGTCAGCGGAGCAGCAATTATTATTCCCATCTTACAGATGGGTGAGCAGAGGTAAACAGGCAGAGTAACAGCTTCATCTTGTTGAAGGATCAACAAGAATGACAGTGTCTCCCCTTCTTCTTCCACCCTCAGTCTCCCCCTTGTAATTACTCCATGTCTCTTCTGCTCAAGGCGGCAGCTAAGAGATTCACAAACATTCTACCACAGACTCTTGAATTGGATTCTTGGAGTTTTGGTCCAGGCCCTAAAGGCACGTACCCATATGTGTTAGAGTAGCACTGTCCCATAGAAATAGATTGTAAGCTATCAAAGCTTTCTAGAATGCTCCTTAAAAGAATGAAAAGGAGCATGAGGTCGATTTTAATGAATGTTTTGTTAACCCAATATATAAAAAATTATTTTACCATGTGATCCATATTTTAAAAATTAAGGAGCTATTTCATATTCATTTATTTGAACTGAATCTTTGAAAGCTGGTGTATCTGTTACCCTTGCAGGGCTGTCCCAGTCTGACCCAGCTTCCCATACTCCACAGACACATGTGGTTGCCTTATTGGAGGGTGAGGGCTTTGCTAACTAGGAGTCTCCAACCAGATTGGGAGCCTGAGTTCACTATTCAGACCATCTGTAAGAGGAGGCAGGGGCTGGAGGGAAAGTTGAGGGATGGGAATATTTTTAAAAGCGTTGTTGGAGTACTGTGTGACTTTCTTCCCTACCCCTGGAGAAGGGAAATAGGGCCCCTTCCTCCAACTTGAACCAAGGAAGGGGGGTTGCAGGGTTTGTGCAGTTCTGAAGCTGTGTCTGCCTTGCACCTGGAGAAGCCAAGAGGTGACAGCATGGAAGGCCTTGCCCCGTTCCTTCCATGTCCTGCTCCTGCCTGCACGCGACCCAGGAGGAGGTCCCAGTTAGCACCCTGAGCCAGGGCAAGGCAGTGGAAGAAGACAGGGAAGAAACTGAGCAGGACCTTCCTTTCGTTCTGTGGCTTCTCTAGTGGGGGCAGAAACTGAACGGGAGACAGGGGCAGGCAATGACCAAGCTGTATGGAGAAGCACACAGGGCTTCTCCATAGCACCTGCTGGGCCCCACCCTGCTGTTTGGCAAGGCTTTCCTTCATTTTGGCCAAAATTATCCGTTCCATGAACATTTACAGATAACCCTACAAGAGTTGCTATTATCACCATGCCAGCCTTCATTATTTAAATTAAAAGCTTTGTTATAGTAAATGTCGATGACAATATAAGGTTAATATCGGAAGACGTATAATACAAATAGATTAATAGATATCTCTGTTGTAAGCAAAAAGAATTCAACTCAACATAGCCTATAATTTTTCAAACACACTTTAAAAAAAGTCACTGCCTTTGCTGGTCTCTATTCTTCAAGATCCTCAATTCTTAAAAGGGTCCTAGAGTTTGGGCCTTGTCGTTCTCTTAGTGTTTCCACCAGAGTAGCCGGGTTGTGCTGTGGAAGCAGATAAGTTCCAATACTCAATGGCTTAAAACCAAAACAGGACAAATTCTTCATCCTCTATGCACCCATCATAAGCTGGCCATGGGCTCTGCTCGTGGTGGACACCCAGGGGCCCAAGATGACAGAGCTGCCACAGCTCAAAGGGTGCTGGTTGCTGTGCCAGAGGGGAAGAGGGCTCTGGAGGGTCTCACAGGGACAAATGCTTGCACTGAAAGTGACACCAAACTTGTCACGTGGCCCCACCCCGCTAGAGGGGCTCAGAAGATGAGCTATGGAGCACCTGGAGTGGATGTGGGGGTGAGGTGGGGGTGGTGACTGTCCCTTTGGGGGATGCAGTTGTTGCAAGCATCTCTTATCTTTCCAACTAGGTGAGCAGCTCTCTTGGGCAGAGATTTTTTGCACCGCTTCTTTCTAGCACGTGTGCACCCAGACCATGTCATTAGCCAGCTGATGCGCAGCCTGTTCAACCATGACTTTGAGAGAGAATTGCACATAAAGGCAGGCAACTGTGCTGTGTGTTACACTGTTTACCCAGCAACAGCTAGAGTTTTGGTGTGTGTTTTTGTCAGTGGGAAACACTAGTTCTCCCTAGTAAAATCCCATACAAGAGGAAAAAAGCATAACACACAAGGATAAATGTATCTTGTAGATGTGCTAGATGTATTATGTTTGTTTTGAAATAAATTCATCATTTGTTTTGGGATCAACACAATACCTGCATGTGTTAGACTAAATATCCGTGAAATGAGTGAACAAGTAAATACCTCCTTTATTTGCTTAGCCTCATATATCGTCTTTTATGTTGCCAGACAGCAGAGAACATACATTCTTTTATGCATGGTCCACTATGCAGGAGCTGAGCCACCTGCAAGAGGATGGCAACATGGCAAATGGTGGGAATTCTTACTGGAACACACAGCAGTGGAACCCGAGTTCGAAGGGCCTTTATTGTAAAAGAAGCAAAAAGGCAAATGAGGAATTACTACAAGCGACATGTGCTGTTTGCTGGCCATTGCTCCTCTCAACTATTTAACCTCAAATCCCCCTGGCGTAGACAGCCTGAAATACAATGGAGTTAACATTGCATTTTTTTTTTTTTTTTTTTTGACAGCGCTGTGGCTGGCGCACCGTGCTGATCTGAAGCCAGGAGCTAGGTGCTTCTCCTGGTCTCCCTTGCGGGTGCAGGGCCCAAGCACTTGGACCATCCTCCACTGCACTCCCGGCCCACAGCAGAGAGCTGGCCTGGAAGAGGGGCAACTGGGGCAGAATCCGGTGCCCCGACCAGGACTAGAACCCGGTGTGCCAGTGCCGCAGGTGGAGGATTAGCCTATTGAGCCACGGCGCTGGCAACATTGCATTTTGAGAGCTGTGCGTCCCATCTGCTCACAAAGGGATTCCAGGTGCTCTCAAAGCCTTCCCAGGTATTTCTGCTTCCCTGTGCTCACTCATGGGTTTCCACTTCTCCATACAGGGTAGTGCTAGCAAACCATCCTGTCCCTGCTAATGGTGCCCTTGATTTATTCTTCTTCTCTGACGGTGGTCCTCCAAGCCTTTAGTGGGGGGTCTGCTGTGGTGTGAACACCACCCCCCACCTCTGAATCACACTGGGTTACCTCTTTTTATGATTTGTCAGATTTTGAAAGTCCAAGTGACACAGAGAGATGGAGAGACAGAGAGAGCTTCCATCCGCTAATTCATTCCCCCGAATGGCTACAAGAGCTAGGACTGGGCCAGGCTGAAGCCAAGAACCAGGAACTCCATCCAGTTCCCCTGCAGGGGTGGCAGGGACTCAAGTACTTGAGCCATTATCTGCTGCTTTGCAGGTGCATTAACAGGGAGCTGGATCAGCAGCAGAGTAGTGGAACTCCAATGGGATAGGAGGTCCCAAGAGGTGGCTTAACCCTCTTCAGCATGCCCGCCCCTGGTCCACTGGGTCTTGGAGTTGTTCACAGCCCTTCATGGACAGAGTGTCCTAGCTTCTGACCCTGTTCCTCCACCTCCCTCTCACCCCACTTTCCATCCCAAGCTGATTCTATTCCCCTGTTCCCTCTCCTGGCCCAGCCCAGCCCCAGTAGCTGGGGATGGCTCCATATTGGTCGAGGATCTCTGGGCATTTTCTTCTCCACATCTTGGACCTCACCCTGCCCTTTGTCCCGAAGGGTCTCTACACCCCATCTACATTCTCGCATCCTCTCAGGGTTATGGACACCAGCAAATGGATACTTGGGCGAAGTGTTGACTCTTTTTACTTGCTAAGTGTCAGCAGTGGGTGCACTGCTCACTTTCAATGTTCCATTTAACCCTGTAAATTAAGCCGCTGTACCACTAAGTCACCCACACTGGCCAGCATCAAATCAGCAGTGTGGCGGAGCAAGGGTTTAAGTCCTCGCCCGCCTTTGCCCTTTCCTCTAATAGCACACGCTGCAGTGGCAAAGCAAATTGTGACCCTATCAATATAAAAATGAAACACATAAATGAGTTGCTCGGGTTCACTTAAAGGCTTAAGTTCCCCTCGTCCTCTCCAGCGCGTGGCTCGCTGTGCATGCCTTATCTCCGTTAGCAGTGCCAACCCCCTGCTCAGCTTGCTCTGGCTGGGATCTGCCGGTCATTCTCCAGCCTGCTCTTTTGCTCAGCTGTCAGCAAGCCATCTCAACACTGCGTACAGAATGTCACACATCCATCAGACCACCACATCGCCCCCGCCCCAGCCCAGTCCAAACCCCTGCTGTCTCCTAGTCTACTGCTAACCACCTCCATTCCAGGCTGAGCCCCTCCCACTGAATCCCCCATAAAGCAAATCCCCCATTATCTGATGGCCTCACACATCAGGCTGGCCTCCCTTGTGTTTGCTGTTCACATTTTAAAATATTCATGAAGGGGCCGGTGTTGAGGTGTAGCAGGTAAAGCCTCCACTGGCAATGATGCCAGCATCCCATATAGGCGCTGGTTCAAGCCCCACCTGCTCCACTTCCAGCCCAGCTTCTTGCTAATTCGTCTGAGAAAGCAGCAGAGGATGGGGATGGCCCAAGTGTTTGGGCTCCTGCACCCATGTGGGAGACCTGGAAGAAGCTCCTGGCTCCTGGCTCTGGCCTGGCCCAGCCATCTAGGGAGTGAACCAGCAGATAAAAGATCTCTTCCTCTCTCTCTCTCTCTCTCTCTCTCTCTCTCTCTCTCTCTCTCTCTTTCTCTCTCTCTCACTATCTGTAACTTTGACTTTCAAATAAAATAAATTTTCAAAAAATTGCATGATTGTGTTTTTCCCACTCCATCCTGGGCTCACGACTTCTTCCACTGGCCTGGGAGGGCCTCTCCCCAGGGGCCTGCAGAGCAGGATAGACACCCCCACCACTACCACCGTGGAACTAAAAATGGAACCCGCAGATACTGACCTGTGAGCAAGAAGCAACTGCCGCTGGTGTAACCACAAGCTGGAACATTCCAAATCTGCAGAGTGAGGGTTCTTTCCCTCTTCTTCGAGGCCAAACTCTTCCCCAGGGAGATGAGAAAGACGGCAGACAATGGAAAATCAATCAGCTGCAGTGGACACGCCCCCTTCCCACGGGCCCACCGCAGGGTGTGTGCAGGGGGTGCCCTGTAGGGGCTATGATAATCTGAATTCTCCCAGGGAGGCTGAGCAGAGCCCATTTGTAACGACAGCAGTGAAACAGCTCCTCCATCACGTTTGTGAGGCTGTTTGATTAACCTCTGTCTCCCTAACCAGACTGCACACTTCATGAGGACAGGACAGGGTCTCTGCACGGTTTGTGTGACTCAACACAGTGTCAGATACAAGGTTACACTCAGTACATACCTACCAGATGAATGAATGAATGAATGCATGTATATAGGCCACAACCTGCAGTGCCGGCATCCAAAATGGTTGCTCGTTTGAGTCCCAGCTGTTCCACTTCCTATCCAGCTCCCTGCTAACACGCCTGGGAAGGCAGCAGAATTTGGCTCAAGGGCTTGGGCCCCTGCTACCCATGTGGGAGACCCAGATGGAGTTCCAGGATCCTGGTTTCAGTCCAGTCAAGCCCTGGCTGTCGTTTGGGGAGTGAACCAGCTGATGGAAGATCCAGCCACGCACACGTGGGATTGACAGCCAAGGAGCAGGGCTGGGTTCACGGAATGGGAAATCACTCTGAGGAGACATCCAGGGCAGGGGAAGCCGGGTTTAGCTGACCTACAGGACGGTGGACACTGAAGAAGCTGACCTGAGGTCGAGGCTGATCAGATACCAAGGGGGAGGGAGTCTCGCTCAGTGCACTCGGCAGGGCTCTTTGCTAAGCTAGATTCTACAAGGAGTGCACAGATGGGCTGAGGAGAGGCTTTGGAAGCCTGACTCAAGTGTGGCCCAGCTAAGTCTGAGTCACCACTCTCATTTCTCCAATGTGACGTTGGCCAGCAGGACTTTCCCGAAGAACAGGGGAGGACCGGGAAGGGGCGCATCTCCAAGCTGTCGCGCTGTGATCCGAAGCCCAGCTCCGGGGTTAGGGGGAGCTTCAGCGCAGTGAGCTTCCACACACTGGGCGTGCGCCCCCACCCACTGCGGTTTTGGCACAGTACATAGCAGGAGTGTGATTTAAAAGTATCATTGATTTGATTTTCATTTGAAAAGTGTGATTGAATTCATTTTTAGCCCAGCTCTCGAGCTTATAATTCCCAATTGCCTTAGAAGAAGAGAATCTAGGTTTTTGGTGTTTAGCTAAAGAGAACAGAGGTTTAAAATGGTTGGAAAAACAAATACAGATCCGATCAAGAGACCAACCACCAGATTTCAGTGACAGGTAATGGATAGAATGTTTTCGAGAGAGACTTTGGGCCATTGGATCGAGTCCTACATGAGGTTAGTTCTTGGACTTTCTAAATAACACAGATTGGTAAATTATCCCTCTCCCCTTGTCCCGGTTTTCTCCCTTTAGCCTGCTTGGCTGCGTTTTCTGTCATTGGCAATAGCAGGAATCCTGACAGATGCTCCCAGGGGACTTTGCGACTGTTGGTAAGACCAGCGTCTTCCCTCCACTGTCCAAGTGCCAGGGAATGAGGTTCTCTTCTGGTTTGGGTGTTTTCCTTTGTCAGTTCTCTCCAGGAGAGAGGCCGGCTGGGGAGCAGGTCTGACAGAATCCATCCTGCCTGCTGGGGGTGGTGTCAAGATGTGCGCTGGGGAAGCAGCCCACGCTCGCTCTGTTTTGCTGAAACACTTGCTTGTTTGTGTGTGATTCTCACATAAATTAGCTCGAATGTGGTTGCTACATGGCGGAATGATGTCAGTCAAGTGTGGGAGTTGCGCTGGTTCATCTGTGAGGCTCCTGGGCTGCCCACGTCTTGGACCAGCAAGTGTCAGAAGATGGAGCCCAAGTGCAATGCGTGACCCCCACTGAATGCAGGGAGCTGCCCAGGGAGGCTGGGAGGTCCCGGCTCTCACGGCTCCCTTGTCCTGCCTCAGGGCAGCCGTACTCCATCCCAGCAGTGCTCCCTCCTTGATTCTCCGTGCTCCCATGCAGTCTTTCCTTATCCATATGCCTCAAAGACTACAGCTTCCCTCCCATTGCCTTCCGCCCAGCGGCCTTATCTTCCTTTCTTTTCTTTTTTGAGGCAAAGGCCTTTATTTTCTGCAGAATTTCTTTCTTAGGAAATGAGCATTCTTTTTAAAATTGCTGGTGTTTTTGTCAAGATTGGTGCTGCCTTTGTAGGCTCTGGTTGCAAGGTTGCTTGTTCTAAATGGTCTGTCTCAGTCCTATTTTTCCCATAAGTCTTAATTATTTTTAGCTTGCAATTTTGCAGAAACTGTGCTTCTCTGCTCCCCCAGGAACACATACATCTCATTATTGCTGAAGCACCTGCATTTTTTTTTAAAGAGCAGAATAATAGCCATAGATATGCTGACCTCGGAGTATGTTGCTTCAGTTCACATCCACTCCTTTGCTTTTATACAGAATCAAAGTTCAACCTGCCTTATATTTCCCTGGTCTGAGACGTCACTTATATTTTAATATAATGAACTTGTACCTAATTCCTAGGCCCTCATAGATTGAACGCAGAATCCTGTCCAGACCCCTGAATCAGATGTTCAACCCGGTAGACCTAGCACATGCTCTGTCCCTCAGGATCCAGGAGGAATCTCCAAGCAAAACCATATACTCCAACAATGCAGCGTAAGCAGATGCTACACACCGTAAAGGATGCAGGCAGCTGGAAAATTGTGCTACAAAAATAAACACCCGGTTTCTGCAAATTGGGCAACTCTCATTAGCCTTAGGAAGCTCATTTTCATGGTTAAGTAGTTAAGTGACTGATTAAAAGCACAAGACCATTTAGGCACCTGCTTATTTGTTCATTTTCTTTTTATTTTGAACTTGGGCCAGCAGATGGCGCTCTTGAATGCAATTTGGCAGAGGATCCCTCAGCATCAGGGCGACAAGAACAAATTCAGCACCTGCAGGTTCTTTCTTACACTGTGAAAATGACTTGGAATTTCTGAGGGGGAGAGGAATGCAATTTTAAAACCAGCTAGAAGCTGAGTGTCTAAGAACATAACACCACCTGTCATTTTTTCATTTAAAAATCCAATTAATGCTGATTAGCAGTGGGGGCAGGTGCAGGCACAATGCGGTACAGTTAAACCAGGAAGTAATAATATGTTGAAGCAGAAAAAGCATTTGAAGAGGAACTGGTTTAGTTTTAGAGCTTACCCTATTAGAATGAAGACAACTTGGTACTCTAGAGTGTGGTAGACCGGATCCGATCTTTTCTGTTTTTAATCTGTGTATTTATTTATTTGAGAGAGAGATATCCCCTCTGCTGTTCTACTCCCCAAATGCCACAGTACCCAGAAGTGGAACAGGCTGAAGCCAGGAACCAGCAGCTCCACCTAGGACTCCGATGTGGGAAACAGGAACCCAAGGTTTTGAGCTATCACCTCCTACCTTAGGATTGCTGGCATCAGCCAGGACTCAAATCTAGGGATACTGATAGGGGATGTGGGTGTCTCAAGCCAAACACAGGCCCTGATGAGATCTTGAAGACAAATGCTATGTAGAATGGCTTACACCCTCCAGGCAAGCCTTCGCATATTATCAAAACCCCTTACAGCCATTATGCCCAGAATTGAGCAGTGGGGAAGAGCTTTTGGAACCAAAGAATGTGTTCATCTTCAAATCCTGCTTTTCAGGCAGCTTCCACCAATATTTGAAGAGCTAGTTCTTGAATATGGTAGCTCAAGGCCTGAATCTCACACTAGGCTGGGGGCGAGGGAAGAGTGAGCTCAAATAGAACTGTAACAGAGCCTTGTGGACAGCTGGCTCACCTGCTAGGACCGACGTCTGTAGGAAGTGCTCTGAATGTGTTTTCTCGTTTAATCCATGCAGTAACATCAGGGGGCTTCTCTCATTCTCCTCTTCTACAGACAGGGAAACAGAGGCTACATCACTCGCTCAATGTCGTAAATTATCCAGCTGGCTCCAGAACCCTCCTTGTTAAATACTCTGCTGTTCATCCCCACCCTCACCTCCAACTGCTCCCTGCTCTTCTCCACTTAAAGCCTTCTCACAGCGCCTGGGTTGAGGCCAAATCACTTAGCCAGGCACTCACGATCTTTACGAATCCGTGTCAAACAAGAGCAGATGAGAGATACGGCAGCGATATTATCTAAGGCAGTGACCGCCCGATCACCACCACTGAAATTGTTCTGGGGCATGCACTCACATATGGGAATATTCATTCATAAATTATTTACAGGCTGTATTGTTAATCCACACAGTACATTAAGTATTATTAGGTCTTAATTCATTTCTAATTTTAAACACACTCTCAATAACGTCTGGGGGTTCCTTCTTGCATCCCAGCACCAGGTCTTGCCCAGCCCTCACTGTGCACACATCCTGTGCATGCTTTGGAAACCAGCCTAAAGTAAAGACAGCCCAATCTGGCTCTCTGCTCAGGGGCACAAAAATTCTCTCTTGTCAACATTCCGGAGAGCTCTGAGTGTCACGGGGGCTGGCACACTCATGCTGAGCAGCCATGGGGAAGGGCGGCGATCATAATTAGACGTGTATAAGCCTGGAAACAGAACCAAGGCAAATTCAGAGACTGAGTGATGCCCGAGCCAGGAGGCCCAGGATATGCAAAGGCCATTGGCCAAGGTATTCGTTCCCATAAACAGTGTGGCAGATGGTGCGGCAGCCTGCGAGAGCTGCCTTCGAGAGCTTACACAACACAAACTCATTGTCTCACAGTTCTGGAGGCTGAAAGACCAATAACAAGGTGTCCCAAATGTTGGTTCCTTCTGAGGGCTGTGAGGAAGCACTGTTCATCCCTCTTCTAGCGTCTGGAGGGTTGCAGGAAGCCGCTGGCATCCCTTGGCTCGTAGCTGCACCACCCTGATTTTTTCCTTTAGCTGCACGTGGCATTCGCCCTGTGTGTGTTTCTTCACCAGCCACTCTTTTTAGAAGGACACCAATCATATTAGATGTGGGTGCATCCACTCCAGCAGGGGCTCACCTCCACTGATTACCTCTGCAATGACTGTATCCAAATCAGGTGACAGTGAAAGGTACAGGGAGTTAGCTTTGCGGCATATCTTTCTTCGGGAGCACCCCGTATCCTCCTACATGCTCATGGCTGCCTTGCAGTCTGGTGGGACTGTCACTGATCCGAGTGGTTCCAATCTACACTGTTCTGATGGCAAGCATCTTTTTGTGTGCTTACTGGGCCATTTGCATATCTCCTTTGGAGAAATGACTATTCAGTTCCTTTGCCTTTTTTTAAATTGAGCTGTTTGTCTTTTATCATTGAACTATTTAAACTCTTTATATATGAATGTTCTAGACATTAAGTCCAAGATAAATGATTTGCAAAGAGTCTTCTGTTATACATAAGGTCTTTTCACTTTAATAGTGAACATTTTAAATAATGATGGATTTATTGATTTTCTTTTTAAATTGTGCATTTGGTGTCACCAGTGTCTTTTGAATAATTTATAGTATGAGATCCCTCTCTAAATAGGATTGAAATATGGCTGCCTTCACTCTTCCTGATGAGAACCTGCTCCCTGGGGACTGGGGCTGGTGATGATCCTGCTTTATCCCATCTGCATCCTTAACAGAGCCTCCTGGTTGGGTTTGTTCCAGTAAAATGGGTAAAGACAGGGCCTCCAAATCAGCGGCGCTGTCACTGTGACCCTGGGCACAATGACAATCTCACCATGCCTCAGCGACCTCATCTGTGAAACGGGGAAAAGCGTAGCCAGTCAGCAACGTCATGGGGCTCAACTGGGTAACGCACGCAAGGCAGCTGGCCCAGGGCCCTGCCCTTGCTGAGCCTGTTGGCTGTGCTGCTATGTGAGCACCTGCTGCGAGAGGGACACCCTGGAAGTGACTGCTGCATCAATGGCTGAGAGACCCGTTATTAGGCGGAGAGACCTGGTGTCTAAAAAGTCACAATCTTGGTGAATGGAGCAGGTGGAAACACCCACTTCCTTAGAAAGCTGGGTGGGGGGTGAGGGGGGACGTCTAAACCTCTAAGTTCTTACCAGAGGGGAGGGAAGACAGCCCTGCCTGGAGTTCGGGTCAGAGATCTGGCATAAACCCAGTGGGTACAGCACTTCTCTCTTCTTGGAAAGTCTGTTTACATCCCTCAGCCCCTGAGGTCTTGGGGACAGCATCTTTGGCTTCTCTTGCTTAATTGTCTCCTAAAACTCCAAAGAAAATAGATAATTGTTCCAGGAGGAAATACTGCTGGGCTTTGATTTGTACAGCTGGCATTAAAGCGATGTCAGCATTCGTCGTGAAGTCCCCAAGCACACGCTTTGCACAAAAGCTCCTTGCCTCAGGTCCTTGCTTTATGATGTTTGTTAAGAAATATGCTTTCTTCTTCCCAGGCGGAAGTTGCTTCCCTCAAGCGCGTTTCCCTCCCTGGTTTGCCTCTGTCTTTCGTGGTGGGGCTGAGGCAAAATACTGGGCATGGAGCTGTGTCAGTCTTCAATCCCCGCTCCTGCGTGGAGGCAGATTGTGGTTTTGTGGATGCTACTAATGGCAAAAGGGCAAGAAATTTTAAAATCTAAGTAGAAGGATCATCACAAAGAACAAGAATCACCATTGTGTTACTCAAAAATGCATATTAAATTACTTTACATTCAATTTCCCTGTTTCTTTTTTTAAAAAGATCTATTTATTTATTTATTTGAAAGGCAGTTGCACACTCTCAGAGAGAGAAACAGAAAGAGAGAGAGATCGTCCATCCACTGGTTCATTCCCCAATGAACCAGCCCAAAGTCAGGAGCAGGAGCTTCTTCTGCATCTCCCATGTGGGTACAGGGGCCCAAGCAATTGGGCCATCCTCTGCTGCTTTCCCAGACACATTAGCAGGAGCTGGGCCAGAAGTGGAGCAGCGGAACTTGAACAGGCACCCACATGGGATATCAGCGTTGCAGGAGGCAGCTTAACCTGCTGTATCACCATGCTGGCCCCTCAGTTGTCCTGGTCTTTGAGAAGTACAACATTTATTTTCCATTATTCCAAAATGACAAAAACAAGATGGCTGCTTTTCTGGGGTTGCACCTGTTGGGCCCTTGTTTTAGGAAACTCATCCAAGATGTGCCTCCCCCTGCCTGTCTCCTCAACCATCTGTGGATGCTGGGGTGACAGCTTCTGCAGAAAGCCGCCGTTGGGGTTTAGGGGTTCACCCGCTTACGTCAGGAGGCGCATTCCCAGGGCAGGATAGAAACGGGGCTTAGAGGTCCTCAGGACAGCAGGAGTGGGCTGGCGCGGCGGGGACAGGTCTGTGTGCGTGCACTGACACTGCCCAGGAACGCCGTCCGGGCTGGGGCGGAGCATGGAGAACTGCCGCAGAGGGCACAACTTCCCAATGAGGAAAGAGCAAGGGGAAGGCAGAAAACAGGATGGCAGTCCCTCAGAGACCAAAATGTGAAATTACCCTTCGATCCAGAGGTTGTACTTCTAGATACAGGTCCCAAAGAGTTGAAAGCAGAGGCTCACAGAGATCTTTGTACACTCAGGCTCGTGACAGCACTGTCCACAATAGTTACCCACCGAATAGTCAAGAGAGAGAAGCAACCCAGCGCCTAGGCCTGCTGGATGGACGAAGCAGGGGATGTGTAATTGCACAGGCAGTGGAGCCATATTCAGATGTACAAAAGGAATTTTTTTTCTTTTTTCTTTTCTTTTGACAGGCAGAGTGGACAGTGAGAGAGAGAGACAGAGAGAAAGGTCTTCCTTTGCCGTTGGTTCACCCTCCAATGGCCACCACCGCTGGCGCGCTGCGGCCGGTGCACCACGCCGATCCGATGGCAGGAGCCAGGTGCTTCTCCTGGTCTCCCATGCGGGTGCAGGGCCCAAGAACTTGGGCCATCCTCCACTGCACTCCCTGGCCACAGCAGAGAGTTGGCCTGGAAGAGGGGCAACTGGGACAGAATCCAGCGCCCCGACCGGGACTAGAACCTGGTGTGCCGGCGCCGCAAGGCGGAGGATTAGCCTAGTGAGCCACGGCGCCGGCCTACAAAAGGAATTTTTTAAAATAAAATTTTGGCCGGTGCCCTGGCTCACTAGGCTAATTCTCCGCCTTGCGGCGCCGGCACACCGGGTTCTAGTCCCAGTCGGGGCACGATCCTGTCCCGGTTGCTCCTCTTCCAGGCCAGCTCTCTGCTGTGGCCAGGGAGTGCAGTGGAGGATGGCCCAAGTCCTTGGGCCCTGCACCCCATGGGAGACCAGGAGAAGCACCTGGCTCCTGCCATCGGATCGGCGCGGTGCGCCGGCCGCAGCGCGCCTACCGCGGCGGCCATTGGAGGGTGAACCAACGGCAAAGGAAGACCTTTCTCTCTGTCTCTCTCTCACTGTCCACTCTGCCTGTCAAAAAATAAAAAATAAAATAAAATTTTATTCCTATCGGTTTGAGAGGCACACACACACACACACACATGACTGATCTTTTCCCCACTGGTTCCACTGCAGCAGTGGAGGCTGGGCCAGAACAAAGCCAGAGCCTAGAATTCAGCCCCAATCTACCACGCGGGTAGCAGGGACCCAAGTACTTGAGCCACCACTTGCTGCCTCTCACTGCACACGCAAGCAGGAAGCTGGAATTGCAAGCAGATCCAAGACCCAGACTCAGGTACTCCAATATAGGAGGTGGGCAGCCCAGTCAGCACCCTCATCACTGTGCAAAATACTCGCCCCGGGAACCAGATCCTGATGTATGCTGCAGCATGGAAGAGCCAGGGGGACATCGTGCTAAGTGAAATAAACCGTCCCCAAGGACAGATGCTGTGTGCTTCCCCTCACGGCAGGCCCTGAGCGTACTCAAATTCACAGAGACCCAAAGCGGAATGCAGTTTACCAAGGGCGGAGCGGAGGAGGGAGTGGGCAGTTACTGCTTTGTGGGTGTAGAGGTTCTGTTTGGAGTTGGACGGTGGGGACGTGATGGTTACTCAACAATGTGGGCATACTTAATGCCACCATACCATGCACTTAAGATGGTAAATTTTGTGTGCGTTTAACCACAACTTAAAAAAAATCCACTGGGGCGGGCGCTGTGGCATAGTGAGCTAAGCCTCTGCCTGTGGCACTGGAATCCCATATGGGCGCCAGTTCGAGTCCCGGCTGCTCCACTTCCCATCCAGCTCTCTGCTATGGCCTAGGAAAGTGGTAGAAGATGACCCAAGCCCTTGCACCCCTGCACCTGCATGGGAGACCTGGAAGAATCTCCTGGCTCCTGGCTTCGGATCAGCACAGCTCCGGCCGTTGCAGCCATTTAGGGAGTGAACCAACAGAAAGAAGACCTTTCTCTCTGTCTCTCCCTCTCACTGTCTATAACTCTACCTCTCAAATAAATAAATAAAATCTTAAAAAAAAAAAAAAACCTACCTATGCCAGAGTAGACACTTTACTGAAGATTTGGCTGGTACACTGGGAAGCCTTATTCGAAACCTCCTTGCAGGTTCCCCAGATATTACAAGGTGTTTGTGGAACTGTGGTCTCTGGCCGGGAATGGGTGCGGGAGCGGCCACAACACAGGTGCTTGGCAGGGCTGGGTTCCTCTGACGCTTTTGTCAGCGGTGGCTCAGCTGCAAGTCCTTCCGCCCATGCGCTCAGCCTCAGGTGCAACTCCCCTCTGGGAGGTGGAAGTGGAGGGCTGGGGGAGGCAGACCAACTGACCCACACACAGGGAAATCCGCTGCTGGTGTCAAGTCATCCGGGGACTGTGAAGCAGGGGCGTCCTGTGCAGCATGGGGAAGTCACCCCGAGGCCTCTGCAGCACAAGGGGCAAGGGAGCAGGTGAGTCACAGCGCGCGGGGGTGGCCGCGTACTCGCTTTGTTGCTACTTCTAAAAATTTTTATTTGGGAGATGGACAGAGATTTCCCATCTACTGGTTCATTCCCCCAAAGCCTGCAGTAGTTGTGGCTGAACCAGGGTAAAGCCAGGAACAGGCTCCCACGTAGGCGGCAGGGACTGAAGTCCTGGAGCCACCACCTGTTGCCTTCCCGGGCACCCATTAGCTGGAAGCTGGAGTCAGAAGTAGAGCCAGGACCTAAACCCAGGCACTCCAATATGAGACGCCCATGTACCCCACGCCCACCACCATGTACTGGCTTTAAGGTTATTTAATGGCACCTGTCATGGGCCATGCTTAGTGACATGAGATTTCATGCCATCCTTAATGATATTTACATGTCGTTGATACTATCAATATCCACACATCAGAGATGAGGAGACTGACTCAGAGGTAGCATACTGAGGTCGCACAGCTAAATAAGTGGCAGTCAGGACCGGGGCCAGGTGTGCCTGTTCTCCACCATAGCAGGCCTTCTCATCAGCCCACCTGCAGCCTGTTAGAGAAAGTGGAGTTACCTAGGTGCGCAGGGCTGAGCTCAGACCCCTGCAGGGGACCCTGCGGTGAGGTCAGCAGATCTCCTGGGACCTCCCAGGTCCCAGGTCCTCTCTGGCTCCTGTCTCACCAGTGCAGTGGCCCTTTGAGCATCTCTGCAACAGGCACCTTGTGGCCTGCCCAAGGCCTGACCGTGGGATTCTAGCGCCTGGAAAAAGACGCAATCCTCTGCCCAGGGCTTGGCTGGCTGGCCGCTGGACGTGTCTCCTACATCAAGACAGTGCACTAGGAGAGCTGGGGGTCGGGGGCAGGGGAGGGGAGCAGTCCCTGCTTGGCTTGAGGAGCCCGGCTGCTTCCAGGCAGCTTCCTTCCTCTTGGGGCACCCCTGACACACACAAGTTCTCTGTTCACTACCAGCCTGATCACCCCTGGAAGCAGGTCCCTTGCCCTGTGCTAGGACTTGGATTTTGCTTTATTCTAGCTGATTGTAGATGTTTGCTCAAAGGTATGCTTTTATCTTTTTTTTTTTTTAAGATTTATTTATTTGAAAGAGTTACAGAAAGGCAGAGAGAGAGAGAGAGAGAGAGAGAGAGAGCGCAAGCTGAGTGAGAGCACGCTTCCATCTGCTGGTTTTATTTGAACAACGGAGTTACAGAGAGAGGAGAGACAGAGAGAGAGGTCTTCCATCTGCTGGTTCACTCTCCAGATGGCCACAAGGGCCAGAGCTGCACTGATCCAAAGCCAGGAGCCAGGAACTTCTTTCAGGTCTCCCATGCAGGTGCAGGGGCCCAAGCACTTGGGCCATCTTCTACTGCTTTCCCAGGCCATAGCAGAGAGCTGGATCAGAAGAGGAGCAGCTGGGACTAGAATTGGTGCCCCTATGGGATGCCGGTGCCATAGGCGGAGGCTTTGCTCACTGCACTACAGAGCTGGCCCCTATCTTTCGTTTTACTGAAAGTGTGTGTGTGTGTGTAGGACAGAAGACTGGAATGGAGAACAATGGATGCACATACAGGTGAATAGAGGTAGCCTCAGGGGAAGGGTGGCGGCCCCCTAGCTGTGTAGAAGGCAACTCTTTACTGCCTGCTCCTCTCTTCCTAACACCAATCCTACTGACTAGCTACCGTGCAAGCAGCACGTTGCATGCACTCTCTAATCAGATCCTCTCAATATTATCATCTCCATTTTAAAGAACTAGAAGTGGATGCACAGAAGGCTCAGGTCGTGTGCCTGCTATAATAGCACAGTGAAATGATGAACAGGAGTCCAACCTGGGCGTAGCTGACTCCAAAGCCAGCACCCAAAATACAGGCTCAGAAGAGCCCTGAACCATGTGCTGCTCTGAGGTCTGAATGAGACTGGGTGGGCGGGACCTGCCACAGAGAGAATCATAACAATAGTCACAAGTCACAGCCTGTGCTAGCTGCAGTGTTCCCGAGCTCTCCGCCAGCAGCGCACACACAGTCCTGGCTGCAGGCTCTGTGAAGCCTCGCTTCTCAGCAGGCTGTGGGAACAATGGCTGGGGGCCCGGGATGGCACATCTCGGCTCTTATTTCTCTCACCTTGTAGTGCCTGAGCCTTAGGATCCAACACCAGTCCATAGAGACAAGGGACAGTCTACAGAACAGGCTCCAAGCGTGCCCAGGCCTCTGCTCACCCCACCCACAGCCCACTATCAGCACCACACTCCGCTCTCTCTCCCTTTGGAGTGAACTGCTCGGCTCCTCATTCAGATGTGTTCTTAGTTGCCCAGGCCTTGTCCTATCAGGATCCTATGGTAGCCACAGCGTGGCCCAAAGCTGGAATCCGCCAGCTGTGCTTTCCTTCGTGCCCTCTGAGAAATGGGCTCACTTCTCCCAGTGAACGTGCTGCTCATCGTGAAGACCAACTGGACGCTTTGTTGGAGGAATTATCGTGAGGCCATGCGTTCTCATCAGAAGTGACGTCACCTCTGAGGGGATACACATTGGTTCTCGGTCCTGTGTGTTATGTGTGAGACACAGGTACCTCATATATAAAAGGATACATAGTACATCTGTGGTATTAAAATTTCAAGGTGGGGGGGCTGGTGCTGTGGCGTAGTGGGTTAACGCCCTGGCCTGAAGCGCAGGCATCCCATATGGGCGCCGGTTCTAGTCCAGCAGCTCCTCTTCTGATCCAGCTCTCTGCTATGGCCTGGGAAGGCAGTAGAAGATGGCCCAAGTGCTTGGGCCCCTGCACCTGCATGGGAGACCTGAAAGAAGCTCCTGGCTCCTGGCTTTGGATCAGTGCAGTTCCAGCCATTGTGGCCATCTGGAGAGTGAACCAGCGGATGGAAGACCCTCTCTCTGTCTCTCCTCTCTCTGTAACTCTGTTGTTCAAATAAATAAAATAAAATCTTTAAAAAAAATTCCAGGTGGGAAGTGACTAGGAATAAAATACCTAGCCAGGTTACTTAGGGAGACAACTGAAAACAGTTGAGATGTATTCTTGAGGCTCTCAGATGAGACATACCAACTACAGATATGATGTGATCTCTCTGCAGTATTGAGGCTCCTGTTTCACAGCGTGGTACAAGTGTTCAAATTTCAAGCAAGTCTTACATAGGCTGCAGTCTGGTCACTTTTTATATTTGGAACTCTGTTCTCCTTTATGAAAACAGAAATTTTCCAAATGGTTTTCTTGGCACTGATTACAACATTGAATTGGATCTGAAAGCCCTGTGGACATCTGTGATCAATTATCTTTTAATTAATGGTTAATTATATGCATTTAAAATATATCCCAGCACAGATATTATTCTTAAGTGTAATAATTAAACTAACGTTATGATTGAAACTGTTTGGATCTTTCACCAGCTTAGGCCACTCATGGGAAGGAATGTTTATCATTTTCTATGCACAACTTACAAAGTGCTTTCGTGTAAGCTCCGTTCAGTAAATGTACAGCTCCTTCTATGCTCACGGGGGCCCTAGGGTATAGGGGTGATTATTTAAGTATCTTCATTTTAGGGATAAGGACACTGAGGTTCAATCCAGACTAACTGTTTTGTTCCATTTGCTTGAGCTGTGCAGAGCGTGTGCTAGTCGACTCGGGCTGCTAACACAGTGTCACACTGGGTGACAAACAGCAGAAATTTCTTCTCTCACAGTTCTGGAGCCTGGAAGTCCAAGTACACGGTGCTGGCAGGGTTGATGTCCTCTCCTCCTGGCTGGCCGATGGGTGGCTGTGTTCTCGCTGGGTGTTCACGTGACCTTTCTTCTGTGCATTCACAGAGGGCGAGATCTCTGGTGTATGCTCCTTACCAGGATCCCAGCCCTATTGTATAAGGGCCCATCCTGATGACCTCACCTAACCTGCATTGCCTCCTTAAAGGTGCACTCTGAATACAGCACATTGGAGGTTAACACTCAAACAAGGGAATTGGGGGGAGGGGCACGATTCAGTTCATGACATGGTGGGATTTGAATTGCTCTCTGCTAACTTCCAAGCCTGCCTCCTCTTCTCCCATCACATGACCCCTCCACATGCTTCTGTCCCTCCCCTGTACTAGGGCCAGACCCCAGGCCACAAGCCTAGGGCAGCAGGTGGCTGGTTGACCCTGGGGTAACTGCTACAGTTGGGGAGGAAGTCCCGCTCCATCGGCATCAGGGGACAGAAGAGCAGGAAAGTGGAAAAGCCAGGCTACGACCCTCCCCTCGCCATGGCCATTGCCTTAATCCAGGCGCTCATTGTCTCCTGTCTTGACTACTGCCAGAGTCCCCTGCCTACTGTCTCTGCCCCAGGCTTGTCCCACTCCATTCCCTCTCCCAAACCCAGAGCAGAGTCCTCTTCCTAAAATGCACAAGGCACCCTGTTGCTGTGTTACCTGCTGTGTAGTCAGAATCTAATTTTTAGCTTTACGTTTGGGAACCTTCACGACCTTGGCCAGGGCCATATCTCCGTTGTCATTTCCTGCCACTTCTCTCAGACTGAATGTTCCAGCTACACAGAGCTCCTTTCTGTCCTCTCCCAACACTAAGAAAACACCTATTCTTATTGCAGGAATCAGCTCAGATGGCACCTCTTGGAGGAAGTTGTCCCAGAAATCCCTCCTTAAAAAAAGTAGTCATTCTTGTCTTTCTGAAGCCATGATAGTTACCTGATACAGGCAATGTCTTAGTCTGTATTCACTGCTTATAAACAACAGGAATTTATTTCCCACAGTTCTGGAGGTGGGAAAGGCCAGGGTTAAGGCTCTGGCACGTTTGATGCTTTCCAAGGGCCCTCCTGCTTGTTCATGTATGCACCTTCTTGTCCCGTATGCTGGGAGAAACCAGGCAGCTCTCCCGGGCCTCTTTTATAAGAGCGCTATTCCCATCCATGAGAGCTCCGACCTCCTGACCTAAACATCTTCCCGAAGCCCCACCTCCTACCACCATCACAATGGGAATTAGGTTTCAACTTAAGAATTCTGGGGGGTTACAAACCCTCAGACCCCAGCAGGCAGTTGCTGTCTCAGTTTTTGCCTCCCCTAACGATGTGTGGTCCTCAAGTGGAACCAGAGCTCAGCAAATACTTGATGGGCAAACCAAGCTCCTCACTCAGGTCAGCCCTTCAGCCCCTGCGTCCCTCAGCAACCAAGAAAATCGGCCCATTCTTCTGGGGGCCTCCAGCCTTGATTCTTGTCCAACTGGAAAAGCTGGCAGAGAATCTCAATGAGCTTGTGGGCCCTCTTGAAATTTGTGCAGTGAATGCAAATGTCCTGAGCAAAACTAGATTTCTCTCTGTGCTTGATACATACGACTTCAGCCCCTCTATTTGGGATAATGTCTTCCATGTCCTAAATGGCAGCCCATTGTCCATAGAGATTTTAGAACTCTGGGGGTCTCTAAGGCCCACAAGTCAGTCCCCCAGCTTTCTGTAGCAGGCCAAATCTCCCAGAAAGCCAAACACCAAGTGCTGCTAAGATCCCTTTGGTCTGAGATTGGGCTTGGCTTTTATCTTAACCACTCGCTGCCGATCATCTCGAATCAATTGGCTGGCCAACTGTTTAACTCAGTGGTCTATCACTTCCCCCCTGACTTGAGATACACCGAATCTTCTACACACGCTTGCTCTGTCTGGCTCGGGTTCCACCATTCATGTTCTTTTCTTCCTCCTCCTCCTGCAGCATGACCACCTCCAGTGCAGACCCAGCGAGACACGGAATTTAGCCTGTGACCTCACAACTCCACTGCTGATCATGGAAGGGAAGGGCTGTAGCAAAAATCAGCTTACTTTCCAGTCACCATACACACAATCCTGAACATTATTAAAATGGCTCTTCCTACTGGGGTCAAGGGACCTGTTCCACCTAGAACCCCAGGAGGTGATGGCCCACGAGTGACTTCTCCCTTCTGCTTAACAGGCCCCAGTCATCTTAGGCTGGCATGATGCCTTGAACTGAGACTCAGAGCACACCAGGTACACTTCCCTGTGAGAACAGAGAGAAACATTATTGGACTTTCTTTCTTGTATTGTTTACTTTTGTCTCCTACATTTTATATCCTGATTTTCATTAGATTAAGTATCACTAAAATAGAAGAACTCCCATGTTTTTTATTAAATATGATCTTCACAATTTGCCTTAATTCATCAAGTGAACATAGCTACGTTTTAATTATTCTTTTATTTATTCTGTCCTTGATGTTGTTATTCACTTAAAAATGTTTTAATTCCAGAGGCAGTGGGGCAAAGAGAGGAAGAGAGAGTTCCCATTTGCCGACTCATTCCTTAAATGTCTGCATGACAGGGTTTGGGGCTGGGGCTGCGGTTAAGAAATTCAATCCGAGTCTCCCACCTTGGTGGCAAGGACCCGATTCCTGGAGGCATAGCTTCCGTCCCTGAAGGTCTGCATTGGGAGGGAGTTGGAGGCAGGAAACCAAGCACTAGGATGTGGGTGTCTTCACTGGCATCTTCATCCCTAGGCCAGGCTTCTGCCCCGGTTTCTCACTCTTACATCTAACACTTCAGTGAATATGTTCACAACTGTCAGTTAAAACCTGGGGGACAAGTGTTCTGGTGCAGCAGGTTCAGCCACTGCTTGGAACACCTGGAACCTGTGTTGGAGTGCCTGGTTTGAGTCCTGGCTACTCTGCCTGCTGATCAGTTTCCTGCTAATGTGCTCAGGAGGCACTGGATGATGGTCCAAGTACTTGGGTTCCTGCCATCCATGTGAGAGACCCAGATGGAGTCCCTGGCTCCTGGCTTCTGGCTTTGGCCTGGTCTAGCCTTGACTGTTGTGGGTGTTTGGGGAGTGATCCAGTAGATGTATCTCTCTCTCTGTTCTCCCCTCTCTCTCAGGCACTCTGCCTTTCAAATAAGTCCTAAAAGGAATTTAAACTTGCTTATGAATATTTTTTAGTAATTGAATGGCTGGGTCAGAGGAGATGACTATCACAAGAGCTCTTAAGCTACTGTCATTTTGCTTGACGCTCACTGCTGCCACTTGTGTGCAGGTGCCTGGTGGAGAGCAGGATCACCCACACTGAGGGCTGTGACTTTCTATTTAACTTTACTGATTCAATAAATATAAAACAGTATTTTCGGCTCCATTTCAAATTTCTGTTTAGGACACGCTCAGTACTTTGAAAGCACAGCTTCTATTCCAGCCGGGGTAAACTCAGGCTTTCGAAACCATCACCAGCCAAACTATTTCCAAATTCGTTTAAATTCCATCCACGTGAGCCTCGGTGCGGCATCTCTGGAAGGGTTACCTCCTGCAGCCGGTGCACGGGGCTCTTCCCTGGCCTCGCTTCTCCTCTCACCTGTCCTGGCCTAGCTGCTGTCTAGACAGGTGGTATCTCTGTAAGTCGTGCATCAGCTCTGCCAGGGGCGTTCAGTCTAGCTTTGCCTTCCTCTCCCTAGAAACATGTTTTGCCTCTTGGTTCCAAATGCTCTGGATCATGGCTCTGTTCCAACAGTGCAGTCAGAACTCAAAATAGTTTGGAAAATTTTCTCTGGAAACTGCTTTCAAAGCTATTGGTGAATTCTTCTGAATATGCTTATTGGTGACAGAGCTTGGCATGTGGAAGGTAAATTTTATTTGCTGGAAGAAAACTAGTATCTTTTACATGCGTTCTGTATCAGACAGGGTCCTGTTAGAAGCCAGAAACCCGACTATAGTTTCAGCAGAGAATTTAATATAAAGAGAGCTGTTTACCAGGTGGGAGACACAAAAAACAGGGAAAAAAATGGAACACCGAAGTATCACAAAATTAGTAGCTGCCAGAAGCAGCTGCCTCCCCTAGGGATGGGGAACAAAGGGAAGGAGTCAGGATCGCTGAAGATTAGAAGCTTGGAGGAGGGGCCTGCTGTGCAAAGGGACTGGTGCTTAGATCTCGGAGCCAGGAGACGGGCTCAGTGGAGCCAGGATTCTGACTTCAGAGTAGGAGGTGACGGCAACTGGCGCTGTGTTTCTGAGAGAGCACAATGAAGCGGGTTCTAAGAGTGTGGAACGGCGGCGCACTAGAACCACCTGCACGCCGGGAAGCAGCGGCTGCTGCCAGGGGGAAGCAGTGTTGCTGGGGCAACGCTGATGGGAACAGGAAGCCGACAGAAAGGAGAAAGGCTCTCCATCACCAACCTTCAAATGCCCCCCCAGTTCCCCTGACCCTCAAAGCCTCACAAGGAGCTGGCTGGCAAAGGAAGAAAGTTTGCAGAGGTCGGCCCCAGCCCTAGAAAGCAAAGCCAGGAAGAAGGGAACATTGGACCAGGACCCAGGAGCTCAGTAGGCTGCCGCCCACTGTGGACCAGGCACCCCAGCAGGTTCACGGCTTGTCTCACTGCATCTCTTGAAGTCCATCTCCTGAGTGATGAGGGCAGGAGGCTGTGATGAGGGTAAAGGAGAGAGGAAGAGTGAGTGTGGGATCCTGCAAGGCCATGCCACCTGCAAAGGGGCCCCCTCAGGACTTCCGCTCCCCACCCCCAAGTCCTTGGGAAATCTACCCAACTCAGAAAACACGTGGAGGTGGGTTTCTTGTGGAAACTGTTCATGGGTCAAAACTTCGCACGAAGGGGGATACAGGGAGGAACAGAACAGTGTCTGCAGATTCAATGCAAGGCAAGAGAGGGCAAGCTCTGTGCAGCAGCAACCTTGGGAAGGTTTGTGACTTTGCTTGTGTCATTAGTCTGGCCTGAAGCCTTGGAGGGCCCTCACTGACATTTAAATTACGCACACTTTATGTGTACAGAAACTGAGGCTCGCAAGGTTAGATAACATGACCAAGACCACATGGCTGTTGACTGGATCTGAACTCACTTCCGTCTGATTCCAGGAGTACGTCCGCTCCAAAACGGGATGGACAAGAGAAACCGCAATTGCACCACTGCGTAAAACTTACTCAGAATGCGCTCTCATACCTCGAGTTGTAGTAGCGCTTATGTTATTTTAATACTTGCAAGTCCATGAGGTAATTATTAGACCTATTTTACAGATGAAAAATTGAGGCTCAGACAAGCAAAACGATGTATTTGCCTTAGCTATACTTAGCAGTAAGTGGCGTTGGAATCCCCACCTGAATCCAGTGGATTCCAAATCTTGTGCACTCAGCCAGGGCTTCTCAAACTTTAATGTGTGGACGAGTCCCCCAGGGATCTTGTAAAACTACAG
The DNA here is from genome assembly GCF_033115175.1 of Lepus europaeus. NCBI lineage: Eukaryota > Metazoa > Chordata > Mammalia > Lagomorpha > Leporidae > Lepus > Lepus europaeus. The sequence goes on along the minus strand of NC_084833.1, from coordinate 51,477,108 downwards.
ATTCCTATTCCGTAGGTCTGGGGCTGCATTTCTAATGTGCTTCAGGTGGCGTTGATTGTAAGGCTACCACAAAATGCACAGGAGTTACAGGTAAGGTTTATTGTCAGGTGGGGGAAGCCTGACGGGCGGGAGGGTGAGAGAGAGGAGGAGAGTGTGACAGAGATCAAGGAGGAACAGGTCCTGTTAAACCTTTACGGGGTGGGGGGAGGGCAGGGAAGTAGGAGCAGAGAATCCCATTAGGATGGGGGTGGAGCTGACACCTGTGGTTGGGCCCCGGGGACTTAGGACCAAAGCCTACTGTGCAACGTGGCGATGGGGGCCAGGGCCTAACATGGCGTCACAGGCATAGATGGCACCACGGATAAGACTGTGCCATTTTACTGACATTGACGTTACTGGTCCATGAACCTCACTTTGAGTAGCGAGGCTCCCAACAAGGACACCATATTGCTTCCTTCACCTGCCAAGCCTGCCTCCTCGTTCCCACGTTTGCTCACCTCTGAGACCCCAGGAGACCTCTTGGTCAAGTTCACTTACGATGTGACACCCAGAGCTTGTCCTCCTTTCTCTTTCCTTTCTTTGAAATTTTTCAGAGTAAAGTAGCCAAACAAATCCATCATCTGGCAGGTCATTAAGAAAAACACGATTTTTGCCCCATGTGACTACATTCAATTAATGAAGCTGTCATTAAAACCCATGAATGCAGCAGGAAAATTAGTTTCAGGTGTTGGATTGTTTTTGGTCTAGAATCATTTCTATATTCTTAATGAGGAATATTTGAAACATCATCACCCTTGCCTTCCATCAGGGGCTTAGAGCTGAAGCTATCCAAGAAGGCTGACATGTTGGGGGTCGGTGGGTTGTTTATGGGAAGCAATTAACATCCTCTCATTGTTGTCGCTTCGCATTAGCAGGAGGCTGCTCATGGGGGATGTTTGCAGAGCCACAGCATATCTTTGGGGAAAGAGAGGCAGATGTAGCCTGTGAAAAGAGCTGACAACTTCATAGAAGGACCTGCAGAATGCTAACCAGGGATCTCCCACTGATGTTGAATGCCCATAAAATGGAAAGCTAAGGAAGATTCATTTGCTCTCTCTAACCAAGGACATTTATTTTTTAAACTCATGGTTAACACAAACCAGGAGGAAAAGAAAGCTAGGCATCAGAAGCAATGGGTGGCAGGCCTATTAATGGCTGATCTGTACAGTGATCTGCCCTCAAGGAGACCCAACAGGCCAGTCCACTGCAGTGGCTTTCAATGTGGTAAGCCTGGGCTTCAGCAGAAGTCAGCTTGTGAAGAGCCCTGGCAGCTCTGCCAAGAGTTGGATCACTGGAAATGGACCTGCCCTGGAGTCGAAGGATGCCCAGGTCAGAGCCACAGATCATATTGGCTCTAAGCTGAAAAGCCCTTCACTCAGCCCAACTTCCAAAGTGACCACTGCAGCTGAGGGGATGGTCAAGCAGGGTCAGCAACATTGCAGGCAGAACTGTAAATTTCTTGTTAGAGATGCCCCCTGCCTTTACCTGGCCAGCTCTCCTCCCAGGCCAGCCAAGTAATGAAAGTCAACAGAGTGCCTTCCCCTAGGAGGTTCACATCTCCCTTAAGATGTACCCCATGGGAAGAGATAGATAGGTCTGGGCCTCTTAACTTACAAGGCCTAAAGCCCACCAGATTATTATCAAGCCCCTTCTATCAGGTTCTATTTGCCTCTCAATCAGAAAACTTAATTGTAGCTTAGACAGCACCTTTCTTAGCTCCTCTAATAATGACTCTGTCCTTTGTTCTAGGCCCTGTCTAGCGCACTTTGTAATCATAACCTCTACCACCAATGGCTCTATTCCCAACCTGTGTGTACTGATGGTCCTCTTCCCCACTTAGTGCTGTATAATTGTTCAAACCTGGTAAATGCCACTCTTAGGATCATTGGTTACTATCCTCACTCTGTCTTTTATGACCATGTCTAAATATGATCAGAGTCGGCAAACTTGGAAGGCTTCCATAGCCTTGGCAACTCATGACGACAGCCTAGGGTGGTTACTGGCGCCATAAACTAGAGTGTCAATGTGTTGGATCAACAACAGGAGCCACTGTGCACTTGCTCCGCATGTGGGATCTCTGTCCTTAATGTGCTGTACATTGTGATTTAATGCTATAACTAATACTCAAACAGTATGTTTCACTTTGTGTTTCTATGTGGGTGCAAACTGTTGAAATCTTTATACTAAATTGATCTTCTGTATATAAAGAGAATTGAAAATGAATCTTGATGTGAATGGAAGGGGAGATGGAGTGGGAGAGGGGAGGGTTGTGGGTGGGAGGGAAGTTATAGGAGGGGGAAGCCATTGTAATCCATAAGCTGTACACTGGAAATTTATATTCATTAAATAAAAGTTAAAAAAAAAAGAAAAAAAAAAGAAACAGTCTATTCCAAGAAGTAAATGAAGTGGGTTAACATTTTAAAATGATAGCTGACCTGTTTTCCCTCTGCAATTCTGCCCCAACCTCCCATCCGTTCCCTAGCCTCTCTTCAAAGAGACCCCATCATTTGCAGCCCTGACTGTGCGGCTGGAAGAGCAGCAATGTAAATAACATTAAAAAATATATTTTTGGCTTTGGAACTTTCAAGTTCCAAAGTGTGGCTTCAACAATAGGTTTAGAAAAATACTTACAGAATAAATTTGCTTCCTCTTCTCAAAGGTGAACTGAAAGTGTCTGCAGAATGATGTGACCTTGACCGTGCCTTGAGCCTAGGGCATGGGCATTCTGATGATAGTGTGCTTTTGGGAAAATGGACAGGGAGAGAGGCCTGTAGGGCCAGGTAGGTGGTTTCAGGGAGAGTTGGGTAGGGAATTACAGGGCCCTACATCCCCAGAGTGTGGTCCATGGGCAGGGGGAGGGAGTAGGACTCCAGGAAGGCCCATGTCCTTCGCCCCACAGATCTACAGGGAAGAGCAGAGCCCGCAGAAGACAGCAGGTGGCTGACAGTGCTGGAAGGCCCACCTACAGTGCGTCAGGGACAGGTGAGCCTTCCTTGATTATGGTGTATTATTCTTTCAATACACCAGCTGCAGATGTTTTCCTTAGACTTCACGTGGATATTCACAAGTAAGATTAACGTACTTTCTTTTGGATGCTATTTATTAGGTTTTGGTATTATGCTCATCCTAGATGTATAAAAAGGATTTGGGAAACTTTCCAGTTACATGTTCTGGAACCAACTGAATAATTTAGGCAGGAGTATATGTTTCTTGATTGTTAAGTTAGTGAGTTCTTGTCTATACAACCATCATTGGCCCTTGTTCTTTTGTAACTTCATTTTTTAAAGTGGCAGATTTATGAAAAAAAATTTTTCCGGCTATTGTGGGGTTGTTGATATCTTTGAGCAGTCTATGCTTTCCTGAATCAATTTTAGTGATTTATGTTGTGCTGGAAAAATCATCCATTTTCTCTAGATTTGAAATTTCATTGACAATGTTTTACATGACATTTAATCATTATTTTATTTTTCATTACTATGATCATAACTTCTTTTTCATTCCATATATATATTTATATATACATTCATCCTGCATTTTGCCTTAGTCTACTTGCTGGAGTTTTAGGTTCATCTATCATTTTTGCTGGCACTTTTTTGTAATTCATTATTTTCAGCTTTTCTCTTTATTAATCTCCTCATATTTCTTTTGTTTTTATTTTATTCTCCTCAACTGAATTCTTAGTTCTCTGGTGTTCAGATTTTCAAGTGCACATACCAAGGAAAGGGCAGGGTCTGGATTTTAAAAAGGAAGTGAAGCCAAGGTTCAGAAGGAGGATAGGGGATGGGTGGAGAAGAGAGCTGGGGCTGCCTGAGGGGCCCTTGGAGTGTTATGACAAGTCACGCAGTGTCTGAAGCGTGGTTCTCAGGGTCACGCGTTGATAAGGTGCTGCCATCAGGACGCGCTGATGACTCTCACAGGCTCTGTGTCCAACTCCATTCCCATTTTGACCATGAGCACATCAGGAAGAACATGACAAATGCCCATATCCACCAGGTCTACTATATTTTTGTTCCTGGAGTTCTGGCTTCATAGGCCAGTAAAACATCTAAGTAGAGACAAAAGCGGGGTTTTTATTTTTTAAGTACGGTTATTGAATGCACATACATAATCATTGATTAGCACAGTTATTTTATAAAGTTTAAGATAGTTTAACATCCAAATGTGAGAAGGTCAAAATCACAGAGTGATAGCTTTATTCAGTTTAGGTTTGGGTACCTATATTTTATACTCTAGAAATGGAGTTTGAAAGCCCACCACAGGGATTGTAATTCAGCTCTGATTTCTCTCACCCTTTGAAAATTCAAGTGAATGCACAGTGCCAGGCTCCTGGTAATAGCAAGTATCATTATTCTCAGGAAGAAGATAGGGTCACATATGTTACAAATAATTTCACAAGACATTCTATAAAAACCGCATCCTGGAATGGAGAAAAACTAACCACGAACACAAGACAAGACAGCAGACTGCAAGCCATCAGAAGTGGAACTGATGGGGCTATATACATTGAAGTGATTAGATAGGGACTCTGAAATCATGAGTACAGTGTTCAAGGGGATAAAATACAATGTCTAGAGCATTAGCAAGAACTGAAAGCTATTTTCAAAAAGAACTCCATGATTACTCTAGCTATCGATGCCAAAAGGAAGGATTCAATAAATGAGTTCAGCAATGACTTTAATACCATCAGGAAATAGAGGGAAAGAAAGCATCTAGATTGCAGCACAGAGAAAGGAAGTAGGAAAAACACGGAGAAGAAGGTAAGACTGTGAGGGACAGGCATAGCCTCATGGTTCTAAACGTGTGTTGCTGACATTTCCTTAATCAGGGTTTTTCTTTTTTTTTTTTTTTCGAAGAAACTGAATATTTTATTAAATCATTTATTATATATTCTGGAGCCATGTGTATCCATGCATCTTTATTTTATTATTATTATTATTTTTAATATAAATTTAAATATAAATTTCCAAAGTACAGTTTATGGATTACAATGGCTTCCCCCCCATAATTTCCCTCCCACCTGCACCCCCCCATCTCCTGCTCCCTCTCCCATTCCATTAACATCAAGATTCATTTTCAATTATCTTTGTATACAGAAGATCGATTTAGTATATATTAAGTAAAGATTTCAACAGTTTGCACCCACACAGAAACACAAAGTGTAAAATACTGTTTCAGTACTAGTTATATGTCGGAGGCCACCCGACAAACCACATGGAGACACGCAGCACTCAGTCAATTCATCACCACGTTTATTGCCTCATCGCGTTCCAAGCCAAAGTAGGGGGCCCGGCGATAAGGGACTGGAGGCAGTCTCCCTAGGGAAACCCTTCAGTCTCCAGCCCCGAGCACACAGAAAGACAAGGATATATACCCCAGACCCCATACAGATAACATTCATTGTGTGCAATCACGCATAGCACAGGAATAGAGCAAGTTTACAAAGTAGCAATGATCAGGGTACAAGCTCTGCAGATAGAGCAAAGAACATCATAAACCTTCATCAGAAGTCACATCCTGCCTGCAGGAATATGGGATGAAAAGTCTTGGAAACAGGATTAGATAAGGGACAGCCTCAGCCTGCTGCATCTCATGTCGGGCCAGGGCCACTGGCCCCGACAGTTCAGTTATAGCATTACTTCACATTACAACACATTATGGACAGATCCCACATGAGAAGTAAGTACACAGTGACTCCTGTTGTTGACCTAACAATTTGACACTCTTGTTTATGGCGTCAGTAATCTCCCTAGGCTCTCGTCATGAGTTGCCAAGGCTATGGAAGCCTTTAGGGTTCGCCGACTTTGATCTTATTCCAATAGGGTCATAGTCAAAGTGGAAGTTCTCTCCTCCCTTCAGAGAAAGGTACCTCCATCTTTGATGGCCCCATTCTTTCCACTGGGATCTCACTTGCAGAGATCTTTCATTTGGGTCTTCTTCTTCTTCTTCTTCTTTTTTTTTCCAGGGTGTCTTGGCTTTCCATACCTAAAATACTCTCATGGGCTCTTCAGCCATATCTGAATGCCTTAAGGGCTGATTCTGAGGCCAGAGTACTAATTAGGACATCTGCCATTCTATGAGTCTGCTATGTATCCTCTTCCCATGATGGATCGTTCTCTCCTTTTTTGATTCTACCAGTTAGTATTAGCAGACACTAGTCTTGTTTGTGTGATCCCTTTGACTCTTAGACCTATCAGTGTGATCAATTGTGAACTGAAATTGATCACTTGAACTAGTGAGATGGCATTGGTACATGCCACCTTGATGGGATTGTATTGGAATCCCCTGGCACATTTCTAACTCCACCATTTGGGGCAAGTCCAATTGAGCATGTCCCCAATTGTACATCTCCTCCCTCTCTTTTTCCCACTCTTATATTTAACAGGGATCACTCTTCAGCTAAAATTTAAACACCCAAGAATAATTGTGTTTTAATTACAGAGTTCAACCAATAGTACTAAAACAAAATACTAAAATAGATAAAGTATTACATTGTACATCAAGAGTCAGGACAAGAGCTGATCAAGTCACTGTTTCTCATAGTGTCCATTTCACTTCAACAGGTTTCCCCTTTGGTGCTCAGTTAGTTGTCACCGATCAGGGAGAACATATGATATTTGTCCCTTTGGGACTGGCTTAATTCACTCAGCATAATGTTTTCCAGATTCCTCCATCTTGTTGCAAATGACCAGATTTCATTGTTTTTGACTGCTGTATAGTATTCTGTAGAGTACATGTCCCATATTTCTTTATCCAGTCTTCTGTTGATGGGCATTTGGGTTGGTTCCAGGGCTTAGCTATTGTGAATTGAGCTGCAATAAACATTAATGTGCAGACAGCTTTTTTGTTTGCCAATTTAATTTCCTTTGGGTAAATTCCAAAGAGTGGAAATGGCTGGGTTGTATGTAGGGTTATATTCAGGTTTCTGAGGAATCTCCAGACTGACTTCCATAGTGGCTTTACCAGTTTGCATTCCCACCAACAGTGGGTTAGTGTCCCTTTTTCCCCACATCCTCTCCAGCATCTATTGTTGGTGAATTTCTGAATGTGAGCCATTCTCACCGGGGTGAGGTGAAACCTCATTGTGGTTTTGAATTGCATTTCCCTGATTGCTAGTGATCTTGAACATTTTTTCATGTGTCTGTTGGCCATTTGGATTTCCTCTTTTGAAAAATGTCTGTTGAGGTCCTTGGCCCATCTCTGAAGTGGGTTGTTTGTTTTGATGTTGTGGAGTTTCTTGATTTCTTTGTAGATTCTGGTTATCAACCCTTTATCTGTTGCATAGTTTGCAAATATTTTTTCCCATTCTGTCGGTTGCCTCTTCACTTTCCTGACTGTTTCTTTTGAAGTACAGAAACTTCTCAATTTGATGCAATCCCGCATGTTAATTTTTGCTTTGACTGCCTGTGCTTCTGGGATCTTTTCAAAGAAGTCTTTGCCTGTACCTACATCTTGCAGGGTTTCTCCAATGCTCTCTAATAATTTGATGGTGTTGGGTCATAGATTTAAGTCTTTAATCCACGCTGAGTGAATTTTTGTGTAAGGTGAAAGTTAGGGGTCTTGCTTCAAGCTTCTGCACATGGAAATCCAGTTTTCCCAGCACCATTTATTGAATAGACTGTCCTTACTCCAGGGATTGGTTTTGGATCTTGATCAAATATAAGCTGGCTGTAGATGTTTGGATTGATTTCTGGTGTTTCTATTCTGTTCCATTGGTCTATCCTTCTGTTTCTGTACCAGTACCATGCTGTTTTGATAACAACTGCCCTGTAGTATGTCCTAAAATCTGGTATTGGATGCCTCTGGCTTTGCTTTTGTTGTACAAGATTGCTTTAGCTATTCGAGGTCTCCCGTGTCTCCATATGAATTTCAGCATCATTTTTTCCAGATCTGAGAAGAATGTCTTTGGTATTTTCATTGGTATTGCATTGAATGTATAAATTGCTTTTGGGAGAATGGACATTTTGATGATATTTATTCCTCCAATCCATGAGCATGGAAGATTTTTCCATTTTTTGGTATCCTCTTCTATTTCTTTAAGGTTTTGTAATTTTCATTGTAGAGATCTTTAACGTCCTTGGTTAAGTTTATTCCAAGGTATTTGATTGTTTTTGTAGCTATTGTGAATGGGATTGACCTTAGAAGTTCTTCCTCAGCCGTGGCATTGCCTGTGTATACAAAGGCTGTTGATTTTTGTGCATTGATTTTATATCCTGCTAGTTTGAAAAACTCTTCTATGAGTTCCAGTAGTCTCTTAGTAGAGTTCTTTGGATCCCCTAAATAAAGAATCATATTATCTGCAAAGAGGGATAGTTTGAGTTCTTCCTTCCCAATTTGTATCCATTTAATTTCTTTTTCTTGCCTAGTAGCTCTGGCTAAAACTTCCAGAACTATATTGAATAGCAGTGGTGAGAGTGGGCATCCTTGTCTGGTACCAGATCTCAGTGGAAATGCTTCCAACTTTTCCCCATTCAATAGGATGTTGGCCGTGGGTTTTTCATAAATTGCTTTGATTGTATTGAGGAATGTTCCTTCCATACCCAATTTTCTTAGAGTTTTCATCATGAAAGGATGTTGTATTTTGTCAAATGCTTTTTCTGCATCTATTGAGATAATCCTATGGTTTTTCTTCTGCAGTCTGTTAATGTGGTGTATCACATTGATTGTTTTGCGAACACTGAACCATCCCTGCATACCAGGGATAAATCCCACTTGGTCTGGGTGGATGATCTTTCTGATGTGTTGTTGCATTCTATTGGCCAGAATTTTATTGAGGATTTTTGCATCTATGTTCATCAGGGATATTGGTCTGTAATTCTCTTTCAACGCTGCATCTTTTTCCGGCTTAGGAATTAAGGTGATGCTGGCTTCATAAAAAGAATTTGGGAGGATTCCCTCTTTTTCGATTGTTCTGAATAGTTTGAGAAGAATTGGAGTTAGTTCTTCTTTAAATGTCTGGTAGAATTCAGCAGTGAATCCATCTGGTCCTGGGCTTTTCTTTGTTGGGAGGGCCTTTATTAATGTTTTAATTTCTTTCTCAGTTATGGGTCTGTTTAGGTTTTCTATGTCTTCCTGGTTCAATTTAGGTAGGTTGCATGTTTCCAGGAATCTATCCATTTCTGATAGATTTCCCTGTTTGCTGGCATACAAGTCCTTGTAGTAATTTCTGATGATTCTTTTTATTTCTGTGGTATCTGTTGTTACGTTTCCTTTTTCATCTCTGATTTTATTGATTTGGGTCTTTTCTTTTTTTTAGTTAGTTGGGCCAATGGGGTGTCAATTTTGTTTATTTTTTCAAAAAACCAGCTCCTTGTTTGGCTGACTTTTTGTAATTTTTTTTGGATTCAATCCTGTTGATTTCTTCTCTGATTTTAATTATTTCTCTTCTCATACTAGATTTGGGTCTGGTTTGCTGCAGATATTCTAGATCCTTGAGATGAATTGAAAGCTCATTTATTTGGTGCCTTTCCAATTTCTTGATGTAGGCACCTATTGCTATAAACTTTCCTCTTAACACTGCTTTTGCTGTATCCCATAGGTTTTGGTATGTTGTACTTTTATCCTCATTTACTTTCAGAAAGGTTTTGATTTCTCTTTTGATTTCTTGTATGACCCATTGTTCATTCAGGAGCATGTTGTTTAATCTCCATGTGTTTGCATATGCTCTAGGGATTCCCGAGTTGCTAATTTCCAACTTCATTCCTTTATGGTCTGAGAAGCTGCATGGTATAATTCTAATTTTTTTGAATTTGCTGAGACTTGCTTTATGGCCTAGTATGTGGTCAATCCTAGAGAAGGTTCCTTGTACTGCTGAGAAGAATGTAAATGCTTTATGTGTAGGATGAAAAGTTCTGTAAATATCTGTTAGATCCATTTGGGCTATAGTGTCGTTTAAATCTACTGTCTCCTTGTTGATCTTCTGTCCTGTTGATCTGTCTATTTCAGAGAGTGGAGTATTGAAGTCCCCCAGTACTATTGTATTGGAGTCTAAGTCTCCCTTTAAGTCCCTTAACAAATCTTTTAAATAAACCAGTGCCCTGTAATTAGGTGCATATACATTGATAATTGTTATATCTTCCTGTTGAATTGATCCCTTAATCATTATATAGTGCCCCTCTTTGTCTTCTTAACAGTTTTCGTGTTGAAGTTTTTGTTGTCCGATATTAAGATGGCTACACCCGCTCTTGTTTCATTTCTGTTGCCATGGTATATCTTTTTTCCAGCCTTTCACTTTCAGTCTGTATGCATCTTTGTTGGAAAGATGTGTTTCTTGTAAGCAGCAAAGAGATGGGTTTTGTTCCTTAACCTAATCAGCCAATCTGTGTCTTTTAACTGGACAGTTCAAGCTATTGACGTTCAATGTGACTATTGATAAGTAGTAAGTTTGCCCTGCCATTTGCCAAAGATATTTTCTAATATATGCTTTGAACTTCCTGTGATCTTTTGCTGTGAGGTTTCCTTCCTTTACCTTCTTTCATATTGGTTACCATGTTTCTGTGTTTCTGTGTGTAACACATCTTTAAGCATCTTTTGCAGGGTTGGACGAGTGGCAACAAATTCTTTCAATTTCTGTTTGCTATGAAAGGGCTTTATTTCACCTTCATTCACAAATGAGAGCTTTGCAGGATATAATATTCTGGGCTGGCAGTTTTTCCCTCTTAGTACCTGGGCTATGTCTTGTCATTCCCTTCTAGCTTGTAAGGTTTCTGATGAGAAGTCTGCTGTGAGTCTAATTGGAGATCCTCTGAGAGTAATCTGACATTTCTCTCTTGCACATTTTAGAATCTTTTCTTTATGTTTCACTGTGGTGAGTTTGATTACTACGTGTTGTGGTGAGGATCTCTTTTGGTCATGTTTACTCGGGGTTCTATGAGCTTCCTGTACTAGGATGTCTCTGTCCTTCTCCAAACCTGGGAAGTTCTCTGCAAGTATCTCACTAAAAAGGCCTTCTAATCCTTTCTCTCTCTCCATGCCTTCAGGAACTCCTAGAACCCGAATGTTGGTTTTTTTAATAGTATCCTGTAGATTCCCAACAATATTTTTAGATTTCTAACTTCCTCTTCTTTTCTTTCGTTTGACTGTATACTTTCCTGTGCTCTGTCTTCTAAGTCTGATATTCTCTCTTCTGTTTCACTGATTCTGTTTTTTTTTCAATTTTTTTTAACTTTTACTTAATATAAATTTCCAATGTACAGCTTATGTATTACAATGGCTTCCCCCTCCCATAACTTCCCTCCCACCCACAACCCTCCCCTCTCCCGCTCCCTCTTCCATTCCATTCACATCAAGATTCATTTTCAATTCTCTTTATATACAGAAGATCAATTTAGTATATATTAAGTAAAGATTTCAACAGTTTTCACCCACATAGAAACACAAAGTGAAACATACTGTTTGAGTGCTAGTTATAGCATTAAGTCACAATGTACAGCACATTAAGGACAGAGATCCCACATGAGGATCAAGTGCACAGTGACTCCTGTTGTTGACCTAACACATTGACACTCTAGTTTATGGCACCAGTAATCACCCTAGGCTGTCGTCATGAGTTGCCAAGGTTATGGAAGCCTTCCAAGTTTGCCGACTCTGATCATATTTAGACATGGTCATAAAAGACAGAGTGAGGATAGTAACCAATGATCCTAAGAGTGCATTTACAAGGTTTGAACAATTATACAGCATACAGTGGGGAAGAGGACCATCAGTACACACAGGTTGGGAGTAGAGCCATTGGTGGTAGAGTAGAGGTTATGATTACAAAGGAATGAGGCCCAAGTGCACTAGACAGGGCCTAGAACAAAGGACAGAGTCATTATTAGAGGAGCTAAGAAAGGTGCTGTCTAAGCTACAATTAAGTTTTCTGATTGAGAGGCAAATAGAACCTGATAGAAGGGGCTTGATAATAATCTGTTGGGCTAAATTTAGGCCTTGTAAGTTAAGAGGCCCAGACCTATCTATCTCTTCCCATGGGGTACATCCTAAGGGAGGTGTGAACCTCCTAGGGGAAGGCACTCTGTTGACTTTCATTACTTAGCTGGCCTGGGAGGAGAGCTGGACTGACTCTGTTTTTAAGGCTCTCTAATGCGTTTGTCATTTGATCTATTGAGTTCTTCATTTCATTTTGATTTCTCTTCACTATCACACTTTCCTGTTCTACTAGTTTCTGCATTTCATTTTGATTCCTCCTTAAGATTTCATTTTCTTGAAGGAGATTTTCTATCCTGTCCAGTAAGGAATTCTGTAGCTCAAGCATTTGTTTTTGAAGACTTCTAATAGTTCTTATCATAAATTTTTTGAAATCCGTATCTTGCATTTCTTCCATCTCGTCATCTTCATAATCTTGGCTTGGGGTGTCTTGTTCATTTGGGGGTGTCATAATGTCTCCCTTGTTCTTGTTTCCTTGGTTTCTGCATTTGTTGCTTGGCATTGTAGAGATATTCTTTGGATTCTTCTTCGCTTGCTGTGGTGTTTTTTCTTGTTACACTATGACTGTATTAAATGGACTGTCTGCTTTTGATGGAGCCTTAGAGGCTTGAGATGGGTGTGGCCTGAGAGCTCTGTTTGTTTCTTCAGGGTTAAGGGTGTGTCCAAGGCGACACTCCCAGGTTAGAAGTGGTAAATCTCTCTCTTTCTTTTTTTCTTTTTTTGATTCAAAAGGGAAGTAATTCCACACAGCTGAGCGGAATTGGAGGTAGCCAGCAGGCGAATGATATACCACAGGAGCTCTTTCCCAAGGACCACACAGGGAATCTGTGCTGTCCTCAGTGTGGGCTCAAATTCTCCTGCAGTCTCCCACTGCGTTGCCAAGGTTACTGAATTGTAGCATCTCTGGAGAGTACTCACGTGAATTCCATGAGTTCTCTCCCCCACCGTCTCTTTTTTTCACAGTCTCAGTTCATTAGCACCACACATTCACTATGTCCTAATCTCCTGTTATTTCACCCCCCTAAGAGTCAGGTTTTTCTGCTTGGCTGAGGGCGGGTGCAGATCTGAGGTCGCCTTCTTATGACGTATGTCCAAAATGGCACCTGCTCTTTGTCTTGCTTGCCTTTGAGAGGTGAGCAGAGAGAGAGAAACTCGTGCCCTTATTGGTCACTTTTTTTTTTCCTCTCTCTTCTAGATAGCCTGGTGAACTTTTCCTCACGGGGTTTCAAGCCTCCTTCCCTCTAGTCTCCTCTTCCCACTTTCCTGCTGGTGTCTCGGGCTATTGAGGTTTGGCTCACCTCGCGTTCCAGTGCTGGTGTGTTGATTCTGCCACTGGTGTCCCGAACCATGGTCTCCCACGCTCTCCATGCAGGTCCACTGTGAATCACTAGTTCTGGAAGAGTTTCCTCTGCTGTTTCTTCCCCTACTCTTCCTTGAACCTGCAGTATCTCCACTTTTATTAAACTGTCTCTTCCCGGACTATCAGTGTGCTCCCTGCCTATTCCGCCATCTTGCTGCTCTCTAATCAGGGTTTTTCTAACAGAACCAGTAGGATCTACATAGACATAGAAAAAGAGTCTTAGCTTAAGGGGCGGGCTCACAGGACCCTGGAGGCTCTGAAGTCCCACAGTCTGCTGTCTCCCACATGGAGGCCCAAGGAAGTCCATGTCGAAGTTCTAGATAAACCTAAGGCCCAGGATCTGGAGTGTCAGTGTCTAAGGGCAGGTAAAGAAGGTCCCTGTTCAATGAGTCAGAGCCATGGTGCCCTTCCTCTGCACTGCCCTTCTGTTCAGGCCTGCAGTAGACTGCAGGATGCCTACCCACACTGATGAGGGTGATCTTCACTCAGTCCGCCAATTTAGATGCTAATCTTTCCCAGAAACACCCCAACAGACACACCCAGAAACGATGCTTTATCCGGTACCCAGGCATCCCTGAGCCCAAGAAGGTTGGCATGTAATTCATCCATCCCAACAATGCAATAGGCAGAGGAGAGACAGAGTGAATGAGAAATAAGCAATATTTGAAGAGACAGAGGCTGAGAATTTTTGAAACCAATGAAAGAAACCCAGTGTTTTCAGATTTCAAATTTCTTTCAGGATAAATAGAAACAGTTCCACAGCTAGGTATGTCATAGTAAAGATGCTGAGAATCAAGAATAAGGAAATAATATTGATAGCAACCATAGAGTAGAGACATATTACCTTCAAAAGTACAACAAAAGACCAGCAAGTAACACATCAACAGAAAAAATGGAAGCCAAAGAAAGTGGAATAAGAACTTCAAAAGGCTCAAAGAAAATAATCATAGAATTTTGTGCCCATTAAAAACATACTTTAAGAATAAATGTGAGGGATGGGCATTGTGGTACACTAAGTTAGGCTACCATCTGGGACACCTGCCTTCCGTATCAGAATGCCTAGGACCAATTCTTGCCTTTGCTTCCAGCTCAGCCTCCTGTTAATGTGCCTGGGAGATACCAGATGATGGGCTGAGCGCTTGGATTCCTACTATCCATGTGCGAGACCTAGATGGAATTTGTTCTTGTGGCTTCATCCTGGCACAGCTCCCACTGTTGGCATGCATTTGGGGAGTGAACCAATGGATAGAAGATATCTCTCTGTCACTCTATATTTCAAATAAGTAAATAAATAACTGTGTGAAATTGGGTTATTTTCAGGCTAATATAAATGGGTAAAATGATTAGAAATTTATAACCAGTAGATCTGAATTAAAGGATAAATTAAAAGACATAAAAAATGATGCTAGTTGGTAATATAGGAAAGAATTTATATAAATAAAAATAGGTAAATATAAAACATGTTATAAAACTGTTTAAAAATAATTTATAACAAACAGCTCATCCATTAGAAAGAGGTAGAGTTGAAATTTGAGATCTTCTCATTGTCCTAGGACCACTTAATATTGGATTTCATAAGTTGATAAACCATGATACAACCTCTTGGGTAACCACTAAAAGAATTATAAAACAACATTTGACTTCCCAGCTAACAGAAAAGAAAAATTGAACAAATAAAAATTTTCACAAACAATATATAAGAAACTCAATAGAAAAAAACCCCAAATAATCCAATTGAAAAATGGGCCATAGATTTAAATAGACATTCCTCAAAAAAATGACCAACTGGTACAGGGAAAAAAAAATCTCTCATCATTAGGGAAATGCAAATCAGAACCAGGGTGAGCTATCACCTCTCTCCAGTTAGCTTAGCTATTATTTAAAAGACAAAAGATAGCAAGAGCTGGCAAGGATGTGGACAAAAAGGGAGCCCTTGCACGCTGTTGGTGGGAACGTAAATTAGTATAGTCATTGTGGTAAACAGTATGGAAGTTCCTCAAAATCTAAAAATAGTGCTGCCATATGATGCAGCAATCCTACCACTAGATATCCAAAGGAAATGAAATCACCCAGTTACAAAGACATCTGCACCCCCATGTTTATTGTAGCATTATTCACAACAGCCAAGAAACAATGAAGTGTCCATCAGCTGAAGGATGGATAAAGAACATGTGGTGCATGTCACACAATGGTATTGTATTTAGCTATAAAAAAGGATGAGAGCTTGTCCTTTGCAAGCACATAATGGAACCGGAGGTCATTGTGTTAAATGAAATAAGCCAGGCATGAAAAGATGAGTGCTGCATGACCTCACTCATCTGTGGAATCGGAAGAAGTTGATCCCATAGAAGGTGAGAGTAGAATGGTAGTTACCAAGGGCGTAGGGTGGGAGAGGCGGGGATAGGAAGAGGCTAATGGTACTAAATTGTACTGAGATAGGAGTGTAAAGTTCTGGTGTTCTATTACGCACTAGGGTGACTATAGACAATGTGGACTGTGTATTACTCTAAAACTATAAAAAAGAACTGGGAATGTTTTAACCATAGAGAAATGCTAAATATTTGAGTAGATAGATAGGCTTGTCCTGATTGAACATTGTTCAGTGTATACGTGCATAGAAACATCACATGATATTTATGATATTTTGGTATCAGTTAAAAATAAAAATAAAAATAAATTTCTTAAGAGAAAGTAGGAAAAGAGAAAAAACAAGGATAGACTATATGAGACAGAAAACAAAGAGTAACATCATAAATTAAAACTCAATTATTTTAATAGCAAGTGCTCAGATTATGATGTGCTATTAAAAACTATATTTTATATGAGACATACATAAAACTTAGAGATTTTTAAGAAGATACATATATAAACACTTATCAGAAGGAAGCTGGAGTAGCTAACCACTGTAATTATAGAATTTAATACATTACAAAAGTGAAAGAAGGACACTTTATGATTTTTTTTTGGACAGGCAGAGTGGACAGTGAGAGAGAGACAGAGAGAAAGGTCTTCCTTTGCCGTTGGTTCACCCTCCAATGGCCGCCGCGGTAGGCGCGCTGCGGCCGGCGCAACACACTGATCCGATGGCAGGAGCCAGGTGCTTCTCCTGGTCTCCCATGGGGTGCAGGGCCCAAGGACTTGGGCCATCCTCCACTGTACTCCCTGGCCACAGCAGAGAGCTGGCCTGGAAGAGGGGCAACCGGGACAGGATCGGTGCCCCGACCGGGACTAGAACCCGGTGTGCCGGCACCGCAAGGCGGAGGATTAGCCTAGTGAGCCGCGGCGCCGGCCTATGATTAAAGATTTAATTCACTGGATTAATCCTTAAAAGAGGAGTGTTAGGATAAAATGTATAGGTTGAAATGAATATATTAGAAAAGCTAGAGACTTAAGAATCCAACTTAATGAAAGGAAAAAGAGGGGCTGGCGCTGTGGCACAGTGGGTTGAAGCCCCAGACTACAGTGCCTGCATCCCATATGGGTGCCAGTTCATGTCCCAGCTGCTCCACTTGCGATCCAGCTCTCTGCTATGGCCTGGGAAAGCAGTAGAAAGTCCTTGGGCCCCTGCACCTACGTGGGAGACCTGGAAGAAGCTCCTGGTTCCTCTCTCTCTCTCTCTCTCTCTCTCTCTCTCTCTCTCGCTGACTCTATGTCTCTCTGTAACTGTCTTTCAAAATAAATAAATCTTAAAAAAGGGGAAAAGACATCAAGCTACATCCAAAGAAAATAGATAAATGGGAAGCAGAAAAAAGAATATATAATAACAAAACAGAAAACAAACTAAAATGGAGATTGACAGAGCTAAAAATTGGCTTTAAAAATATATATAATCTTATAAATCCTGAGAGTCTAATTAAGAAACAAAGGAAAGAAGAAAAACACAAGGTTTTAATGTGAGTAAAAAGGAGGTAATCTTTAGACATCATGCAGAAGCTAAAAAGATCATAAAAGATGTTTAAAAAACATTTAATATCATTAAAATAACGTCATTGATTTGAAAACAAAATGGTAAAATTATTAGAAAATATATAAATTATTACAACTGTCACAAGAAGGGACTAGCATTGTGGTGAGTGGGATAAGGTACACTACTTGGGATGCCTGTATCACATATTGGAGCATCTTTCAAGTTCCAGCTGCTCCACTTTGGATTTAGCTCCCTGCTAATACATCTGGGAAGGCAATGGGTGGGGAACCAAGTACCTGGCCCTTACCATCCATATGGGAGACTTGAATGAAGTTCCAAGCTCTTGAGTGTGGCCCAGCCCAGCTATTGTAGGCATATGGGATGCCAGCATCAAGATGGCAGCTTGACATGCTGTGCCATGATACTGGCCCCAATAAATAACTTTAAAAAAAACTGTCATGAGAAGAAATACAACATCCACAGAATCCTATACCTGTTAAGTCACCAGAATGCATCATTTAAAATGTTACGTGAAGAAAACTGCTCACACAGAGGGTTTCACTGACAGCCTATCAAACACGTAAGGAAACAATTAACATCAATCTTAAGTAAACTCTTATAAGAATATAAAAGAAAAAAAAATGCAGAACTCCCCCTTCCTCAGATTGTTTTGTGAATTAATCATGATTTTGATGTCTGAACCTGACAAGGGCATTACAGGCAAGGGATATTAAGGTCAATTCCATTCAGGAACTCGTATGTAAAAATCCTAAAGACAATGAGAGTAAACTAAATCCAGTGACAATAAAACATAATAACCAAACAGTGGTTTAATCGACACATTATTAGCATTCAAAAATCCATTAATGTAATTCATCATAAGTTGTTTTTGAATGTTTGTGTACTTACAAAATCCATGTAACTACCCCCTAATGTAATGTAACTCCCTAATGTGAGTATTTTGGAGGTGAGACCCTGGAGAGCTGATTAAGGTGTGAGGGCAGAGCTCTAATGAGTGGGATTAGTACCTTATAAAGGGGTCCTGGAAAGACCCCTTGCTCCTTCCACCACATAAGGTTATAGTGAGAAGATGCCTGTCTTTAAAGAAGTAGGCCATTACTAGACACTGAATGCTTCTACATCATGGTCTTGAGTTTTCCAGCCTCAGAACTGTGAGTAATAAATTTCTGTCAACTAGAAGGCACATACTCTATGGTATTTTGTTTTAGCAACCTGAGTGGACTGAGATACCATATTAATATAAAAAAGTCACAAGATCATTTCTTTTTACAAAAATATGTGGGTTTTTTTTTTTTTTTTGAAAGCTTGAGTTAGAGAGAGAGAGAGAGATCAATCTTCCATCCCTTGGCTCATTTCCCAAATACGCAAAATGGCCAGATCCAGGCCAGGCCAAAGCCTGAGCCTGGACCTCCATGAAGGTCTCCCATATGAGTGTTAGGGATCCAAGCATTTAGGCCATCTTCCACTGCTTTTCCAGGTACATTAGAAGGAAGCTGGATTAGAAGTGGAGCAGCTGGGACTCAAACCAGCCAGCATCATAAATAGTAGCTTAACCTGTTGTGCCACACCACTGGCCCCAGGATTGTTTCTCTAAATATAGCAACCAGTTGATAAGATTCAACTCCAACTTATGATAAAAACTCAATAAAATAGGATTAGAAGAAAACTTCTTAATCAGAAAATAAGTACCTAGAAACTGCAACCAACATGCTTGATGTGTAATATTGAAAATGTTCCCTGTGAAATAAAAAATGAAGCATGGAAATCAACCATCATTGTATGTGACGTTGAATTGAAGGATTTACTCCATGCATTAGGGCAACACAGAAAGTTTTAAAGTTCAAAATATAAAGATTGCAAAGGGGGAATTAAAAGTCATTATTCATAGATAATATAATTATATGCTTGGAAATCCAAAAAATTATTGATGTTAATAAATGAATTCAAATGAGACACCACTAGGGCAATATAAAGTATCAACTGCATTTTATATGCAAAAATATATAACTGTTAAAAATGAAGCAATTAAAAAGATTCCATTTAGAGCGACATCAAAATATTAATTATCTGTGATAAAAATCTAAGACTTCCACATAGAATACTATAAATCATTATGGAGGGAAATTAAAGATAGAAACATACGGAGAAAATGTCATGTTTATGAATTTTAAGGCTCAGTGTTGAAAACGTATTAATTATGTACTAACTGATCCATAGTTCCAAGGCAACTGCAATCAAAATCTCAATACATTTTTATGGACTTTAAAAAATTGATTCCAAAAAATTTTATGGATATGGACATGCTAAAGGCCGCATATAGTCAAAATAATCTTGAATTAGAAAGTAGTGGAAAGATTTGCTTTATCAGATGTCAAAATTTATGAAGTTGTAGCAATTAAGACAGTAAAATATTGATACAAAGATTTTTAAATAGGTTACTGGAAAATGAAAGATCCAAAACAGATGGTATGGACATAGAAACACTCTATGACAAATGTGGCTCCATAAAACTGGGAAAAGACAATCTTTTCAATAAATTGTACTGTGATTTTTCATTTGGAGAAAATAAATCTCAACTCCTTCCTCGCTATGCACAAAATGAATTCACAGTGAATTGTAGATAGGAATGAGAGAAGCAAAACAGAACAATTTCTACAAAAAATACAATCTTTGTAACTTTGATGTAGGAATGACCTTTAAAACAGCATACGTAAACCAAATCATAGAGGGAAAGATTGATCACTTGTATACATTAAAATCGAGAATTGCCACCTTCAAAGGACACTATTAAATAGTAGACCTCATTTAGAGCACATATAATGAGTGAAGGGGTCATTATGAAATAGAAATAGGAAAATGAGCAAGAGAGTTGAGCAGGCATTTCACAAGAGCATTTCCCAAATGACCAGTACATATATTAAAGGATAAATAATCTCAATAGTAATCAGGAAAAATCCAAAGCAAATCCATAATCCCATGTCACTTAGTATTAGGAGTCTTCAAAAAATGTGTGGAGAAGTGTAATTAGAATGTAAGTTTATTTTGGTGCAAAAAATTTGAAGTATGTACCAACTTGGGTGAGGTTTATAGTTTTCAGTTAGTAGGCATTTCCATGAACTTTCTGAAGACCCCTCCTACCTATCACAATGGCTAAAATGAAAAACAATGGAGAACATCAAGTTTTAGCAAAGATGTGAGCAACGTATAATTTATGTTTTGTTGGTAGGAGTCAATCACTTTGAAATCTCGCTGGCATTGTCTGTTGAGGTTTTTTAAAATTTTATTTAAGTTATGCAAGTTTCATGTATCTTATAAATGCAGATTTAGAAATAGTTACACTTCCCCCCAACCCTCCCTCCTTTCCCATGCTCCAACCTCTCTTCCCTCTCACATTCACTCACACTCTTAATTTTTACAAAGATCTATTTTCAGTTTACCTAACGACCATATAGTTAACTCTACACTAAGTAAAAGAGTTCAACAAATAGTATGAAGAAAAAAACAACAACAATGTTCCTCAACAGAAGAGACCAGGGCTATAAACAATCATCGAATCTCAAAATGTCCATTTCACTCCAATATATTACATTTCAGGTACTCTATTGGTCACCTTGGACCAAGGAAACATATGGTATCTGTCTTTTTGGGACTGGCTTATTTCACTAAGTATAATGGTTTCCAGTTGCATCCATCTTGTTGCAAGACAGGAGTTCAAGTTTTTTTTTGTTTTTTGTTTGTTTGTTTGTTTTTTTAACAGTTGAGTAGTACTCCATAGTATGTATGTGTGTGTATATATATATATATATATATATATATATATACACACACTGTAATTTCTTTATCTAGTCAACAGTTGATGGACAACTGGGTTGATTCTGTATCTTAGCTATTGTGAATTGTGCTGCAATGAACATGGGGGACAGATAACTCTTAGATGCTGATTTCTTTTGGTTTGGGTAAGTTCCCAGGAGTGGGAGGGCTGGATCCTATGGCAGGTCTATATTCAGATTTCTGAAGTATCTGTAATGTTTTCCACAGTGGGTGCACCTGTTACATTCCCACCAGTAGTAACTAGGGTACCTTTCCCCCTACATCTGCACCAGCATTTGTTGTTTGTTGAATTCTCTATGAGAGCCATTCCAGCTGGGGTGAGGTGAAACCTCATTGTGGTTTTGATTTGCATTTCCCTGACGGCTAGTGATCCTGAGCATCAAGTGTCTGTGGCGTTGTCTGTTGAGTTTTAATATAGGTGTATATACCCAATAAACCAGCAATTTCACTCCTAGATGGATACCTGTAATCAGCTTCCTAGGACTGTCACAACTAGGTACCACAAATTGTATACTTAGACAATAGAACAATAGAAATGTTCTCTCACAGTTCTGGAAGCTAGCAGTCCACATCAAGATGCTGACAGGATTTTGCTCACTCAAAACCTTCTAAGGGTGGATCCTTCCCTGCCTCTTCCAGGGTCTGGTCCCTGGGTTGGTGGAAGCCTCTGTCTTCCCTTGGTGTTGTGTTCAATTTTCTCATAATGACACCAGTCAGGCATATGGGATTGCAGACCCACTGTACTCCAATGTCATTATACGCACCAAAAATCTATTTTAAAATCAAGTGACATTCACAATTACCAGGGGTTAGGATTTCAACATATCATTTTGGGAGACACAGTTTAGCCCTTAAAAATACTCAACAGAAAGGCATGGAGGGCACTGACGTTTAGTCTGGCGGTTAAGATGCCTGTGTCCCCCCTCAGATTCCTGGGTTTGATTCCTAGCTTTGGCTTCTGACTGCAGCTTCCTGTCAAAGTAGACCCTGGGAGGCAGCAGTGATGGCTTAAGTAATTGGGTTTCTGCTCCCATGTAGGAGATCTGGATTGAGTTTCCACCTCCTAGCTCTGGCCGTGGCCCACCCCTGGCCATTTGGCGTGCTGGGGAGTGAACCAATGTATGGGAGGTCTATCTCCCTCTCAGATTTTTAAAGATGTGTTAAAGGGGCCAGTGTGGTGCAGTGGGTTAAGCTATGGCTTGCTAGGATAGCATCCCATATCTGCGGCCAGTTCGAGTCCTGGCTGCTCTGCTCCCAATCCTGCACCCTGGGAAGGCAGCAGAAGATGACCCAAGTGCTTGAGGCCCTGCCACTCACTTGGGAGACCCAGATGGAGTTCCAGGCCACAGGCTATTGGCTTTGGTCTGGCCCAGCCCTGGCCACGGTAGCCATTTGGGGAGTGAACCAGCAGATGGAAGATCTCTCTTTCTCTGTGGCTCTCCTTCTCTCTCTGTCACTCTCCCATTCAAATAAATCATAAAAAGTAAATAAATGTCTTTTAAAAAGGCATGCAGTGTGTATCTTGAGAAATGTTTTAGAATATACATACCAGCATAATTTATCAGCATTTCAAACTGGAAAAAATTCTTATATTATCACTGAATTATGGTATAGTCATACAATAAAATACTATACAAGAATTAAAATGAATTATAACTAGACAAGATTTTTCTTACAATCATAATATTGAGTCAAAGAAACTAGGTACAGAAGAATGCACACTGTACAATTCCATTCATTAAAAGTTTAAAAAGAGAGTATAACTATATTTTGCCATTTAGGGATCATGCCTAGATGCATCCCAACTAGAAAGAAATTCAAGAAAATGATCACCATAAAATTCAGGGTAGTGGTCACCTTTGGAGGGAGAGAAGGGGCATGAGAAGGGAGAGGTGTGTTGGTGCTGTCAGGGTTCTGGTTTTTGATCTGGATGCTTGCTACAGAATTGTCCACCATGTGACAAATCATTGCATTATAGATATCTCATTGTGTTGACTTTTCTGTAAGCATTTTTTAAATGTCTCACCTGTTATGCACACACATTTGTTTTCTAAGAAGCATGCAGGCAAGCAAAGAGTGACTCCAGAAGGTTTGCAGCATGGAAGCCATCTGGGTTACATTTACAGTGAAACAATCCAAACCAAAGCAAGTATAATTAAATTTATTAGAAACAGCATGCTGTTCTCAATTCTGTTTACTAACCTGGATGGGTGTGGCCCTGCCTACAGGGTCTCCTGAGTACAGTTTTAAAGATGTTAATACACTCAATGATAGGTTTTTGAGAACCCACAATGTGCTGGACACTGTGCTGTGTTTTCCCTCTGAGTGGTGTTTGTTGGAGTTCCAAGGAATATAGGCAATTTTGGTTTGAGCAGCTATTGCTCTTGAACTTCTGCAGGGCTAGTATCTCCTCCTATACACACCCCCACCTTTGTCCACACTCTAGTGGGAATGATTAAAAGTTGCAAAATATGTTGCATTAAAACAGGATACATATTATTCAAAAACTACCTGGACCATCTGAGAACAGGGAGAGAAGGGTTGTTGGGAAATCTGTGGCAGCTTGGGGTGGGGAACCGAGTGCATGTTCTCTAAATATTTAAGTTTAGATAAAACATCTAAATCTTATTACATGAAAGCTACTCAAAAGCCCCTAAGTCTGAACCACTGGCCCCTCCTTTATTTAGGAATACAGATATCATCAAATCTCAGTAATTACAGCTATTAACATAGAGTATGAGACTAAAAAGAAACTTAAGGCTGCATTTATTCTTCTACTTTCATCTTCCATGCTTAGCTTGAAATTCATTGCATATGAAGTTGCTGTCTTCTTTAATTGTGTGTTTGGGATTAATTCATCTAAAGAAAATGCTAAGAGTAATTTCCCAGGAGTCAGGCTTGCCCAGGCTTAAATAGATCCATGTTCATTCAGGTAGTGATATGCCAAGCAAGCTGACTCCCATGTGCTTGTCTTCATAGCTACTGTCTGGAGAAGACGTGAGCTTCAGGAAGATGGAGACCACACGTCTTTTCTTCACCAATGTGCTTTGGGTACCCAGCACAGTGTTAAGCACACAGTGAATAGCAAAGTGTGTTGACTTGTTGATTCAGAAATGGAATATGCAAAATACTTGACAAGAGCATACGTTTCCCTGGAGTAGGCAAGGACATCCCATAATGATTCCATCTAAAAGGGTATTTCAACAGACATGCCATGACTTTTAGACTTCATCCATTCCATCAAGTAATTTTCACACAGATTCTAGGGATAAGGAGTAGTACTGATAAGAGTTAGTGGGAAATACATTTATTTATTGGGTAGGAAGTGTTGGAGGATGATTTTAAGAGTGATCAAGGAAGTCCTCACTGAGAAGGGATGTTTCAGTAGAGCCCGAGGCAGGTGAGGGATTGAGCCCTGGTTGTACGTGGTGGGTTAGCATTTTAAGCAAAGATAATAGCATGTGCAATGGCTCTGAGGTAGAGAATCCTAGGAGAAATGGTGGAAGTGATAGGAGGCCATGCAGCTGTAGTGAAGTGAAAAAAGGAGACCAGTGGGATACTGGGGAGGTCAGGCCATTCAGAATCCTCTAAGACTTTGGATTTTACTAGCCAAAGAATCCATTCAATGACCTTGAACAAAGGATTGACACAACCTGACATGTTTTTTAAGAGGATCACTTTGATGGCTATATTAGAAAAAAGAAGGCTGAAGAAGAGAAATTTATTCAGCCAGAGAGTCTATGAAAAATTCTTCTAATAGTTGGACAAATAAAATTGTAATTAGAATAATTAGCATTTAAAATTTTTTTCATTTATTTATTTGAAAGGTACAGAGACAGAGATCTCTCACCCTCTGGCTCACTCCTCAAACGCATGCAAACGTCGAGGACTGGGGCAGGTCAAAGCCAGGAGCTGGGAACTCCCAAGGTTGACATTAGCAGGAAGCTGGAATCAGGAGCTGGAGCTGGAGCTCAAAGCCAGATATTCCAGGATGAGACACAGGCGTCTTAACTGGCGACTTTACTGCTCGGTGAAACACCAGGCCCCTGTCTTTAAATGTATTCTTTAATGAATGTCATCTTTAAATGTATTCTTAAAGAACTGACAGATATAAATCAATGGAGTATGAAACAAAAACCATAAAAATAAACAATGAAATACGTAGAAATAAATTTGATATTGAGAAATAAACTGCAACACTTTTTTTCAAATTATACTGAAAGCAGTAATTTGTTAACAGAAAGATATGAACTTGATAATTCAGTAATTTGCTAGTTAAATTAATGAATGGAAATAAATAAAAACTAATTTCATAAAAATATTGACAGTAGTAGAGAAAGCATAAAACCCCAAACATACCAATACTATAAGGTATTGACAAAGACTGGTTAATGACCATAATCAGCTCAAGAAGTATTCGGGTTCAATTACTAAACAGAAAAGCGTGAACTGTAACAGCTCATATATGAAATAAACTTGCTTTCCTAAATTTGAAAATAATCCTAATAATGTATGACATTAATAATAATAAAATCACTGAATCTAAAATAAACTTTTCTAAACTCTCAATATTAGAGGTCTACCTTTCACCACCCATGCTAGGAGAAAGAAATAATCATCTTTTTATTTTTGATATAGAAAATGAGGAGGTGGTCAAAGACTGTGATCCCACAAATGGTGGCACTCCCGGCTCCCACTCCTTATTCCAGCTTCCTGCTGGTACAAATCCTCACAGGCAGATGTCGTGGCCCAAGTAGGTGGGTTCCTGCCACCCATGTGGAGGCCTGGACTGCATTCTTGGCTTCTGGCTTTGGCTGTAACTGTTGCAGGCACTGGGGGAGTGAACCAGCAGATGGGCTCTGTCTGTTTCTTTGTCCATCTCCCTGTCTCTTTGGTTCTTGAACAACAACAAAAAAAAGAACAGCTTTTCAGGTAGTTAATTAATAAAAATATTACCGTTCTAGATTTTGTGAGTTTTTTTTAAAAAAATGGATCTAGTTTTGTTTTTTCCTCATTCTATTTTTTATATGCCTAATTTTTACATGCTTTTTTAAAATGGACCCTCTAATTGTATAAACATCAGGTTCCTAAAACCCGAGTTCACCTGATGCATTAGTGAGGTTTTCATTACTAGAATGAAATGCCCGAGGCAGGCTAACTTTATAAGGAAAAGGATTTATTTTGTCCTGTGGTTTTGGAGGTTTATAGTCCAAGAATAGGCAAGCCTCATTGGTTTGGACTCTGGTCATGGCATCTTTTTTTTTTAAGATTTATTTATTTATTAGAAAGGCAGAGTTACAGGGATGCAGAGGCAGAGAGAGAGGTCTTCCATCTGATGGTTCACTCTCTAGATGGCTGCGACAGCCGGAGCTGTGCCGATCCAAAGCCAGGAGCCAGGAGCTTCTTCTGGGTCTACCACACTGGTACAGGGGCCCAAGCACTTGGGCCATCCACTGCTGCTTTCCCAGGCCATAGCAGAGAGCTGGATTGGAAGTGGAGCATCTGGGCCTGGAATCAGTGCCCATATGGGATGCCAGCTCTGCAGGCAGCGGCTTTACCTGCTATGCCACAGCACCGGCCCTTGGTCATGGCATCTTGCCAGCAGAGACCCCAGGTAGCGTAGGGCACCACATGGCTAGAGACGGGGAGAGCATGTGCGTGTGTCTGTGGCTCTCCCTACCGAGCCTCTAGGCTCCATCACAGGGCTCCGCCCTAATGACCTAATGTCAGGAAAGAAGAGGCAAAGTGTGAAGCCACAGCCAGACCAGGTTTATTCAGAAGACTAAAGCCTGGGAGGGGCTCACTCCAAGTGAACGCAGTGCAGGACACACAGCAGAGAGAGAGCACCTGCCCTTACAGACTGGCGGTTTATATAGTAGGAAGGGGCAGGGGGCTCTGGGCTAAAGCTGGGCTGCCGAGAGGGAGGGAGAGCCTGGGCTCCTTCTAAAGGTCCTGGGAGATCTCAGTGTGAGCTGGGAGGGCTTTGGGTTGAGGCTGAGCAGCTGAGCTGGAGGGAGAGAGCTTGTGAGGAGTGGGAGGAGCCCAGGCTGATGGCTGGACTCTTCAGACAGCGGTGTGTCCAGCAGTCCAGGCGGGGAGGACTGGACAAGGCAGGGGGGCTGTATTAGTAGGGTAGAGATATGGGGGCCTGCTAGCTGTTATGCAGGTGAGAGGTCAACAAGGATCTAGGGCTTCTAGTCCTTGCTCCATCACCTAACCCAATCTAATCCCTTCCCAAAGGTCTCACCTCTAAACACCAAAACTGGACTACCTTTGTGGTACTCTTAAGGCTTTGGGGTCTACACTGCATTTGGAGTTTGGGGACCAAATCATAGTCAACCCATAGCAGCTGATCTTGGTCTCAGGTTAATACGCACGCTATGAGGGTAATGGAGGCAGTTGGATATACAAACCTGGAGGTCAGCGTAGAGCTCCACGCTGGAGAAATAAATTCAGAAGCAGTGTTGCATTTATTTCTAGATGTTATTTAAATCTATAAAACCCAGATTCACATCACAGTTTTCATAGGTCCTACACAATTTTGCCTTCATGGACCCCCTCCTCCATTTAAAAAAGAAAAGATGAATACAATACAGGCTGACTTCGTTATTACCATATTTTTCTTCTACTTTTCAAATAAATGAAAACATTTTCATAAATCTGTAAAACATTGTGGGCCCTAAAATTGTGCACCTGGTACCTAATGGATGCATGTGCTGATAAAGACAGCAGATGAGATGACCAAGGCAACATGTGCGGGAGGGGACAGCAAACATCCAGCGCCCGAGTCCCAGAGCAGCAGCACTCAGAGGTCAGGAAGATGCGGAATAAGAATCAAAGGGTTTTGTACTCCATGGTTGAGAAAGCAAAAGACTTACTATTCTGATGCTGGTGCTGTGGCGTAGTGGATAAAGCTGCAGCCTGCAGTGCCAGCATCCCGTATGGGTGCTGGTTTGAGTCCCGGTGGCTCCACTTCCGATCCAGCTCTCTACTATGGCCTGGGAAAGCAGTAGAAGATGGTCCATATCCTTGGGCCCTTGCATCCACATGGGAAGACTGGGAAGAAGCTCCTGGCTCCTGGCTTCAGATCGGTATGGCTCCGGTGGTTGCAGCCAATTGGGGAGTGAACCAGTGGATGGAATTCTCTCTCTCTCTCTCTCTCTGTCTCTCTCTCTGTAGCTCTGACTTTCAAATAAATACATAAATCTTTTTAAAAAGAAGACTTATTATTCTTTGGCCACACAAATAAGTAACCTCCATAACCATTTTAAACCTGCCCCATCCCTAAGTGACAACCGCCTTTAGTAATGGTGCTTCTGAAAGCAAGTCACATCTGGAAATCGCGTCTACAACTGAAGGTCAGAATCCCCACACACTGCTGCTGCTCAATGCCAGCCAGCTCGGGAGCTGCACGGTCCTTACACTCACTCACTATTTTTCAGGAGACTGCACCTTGCAAATGCAGGAGCAGAAGGAGCCGTCAATGAGGTTGAAGAAAAACCGGGAGAACACAGCATCCTGGAAGCCAAGTGCAGGGCTTGGGAAGCTGGCACGATCCCCCATGTCCAATGCCACAGGTAAGTGAAGCGAGGGGAGCACTGGGAAAGAACTCGGTAGTTTCTGGTGTCGGGGGCCTTGGTGAGCTGAACCAGAGCCCTGCTGGAGGACTGGAGGCTACAGTCTATGTAGACAGGTGCACAGGGGGCATGGAGCACAGCTGAAGCTTCAGGACAATCTCTGTAAGAGGTCGAGAAGTGAGGCAGTAATGAGGGCCAAGGGAGGTCAAGGAACCTTCCTTGAGGGAGGGGGTGTTTGGCCTGGGAATTAAGATGGCTGCATCCTATATCAATGTGCCTGGGTTTGATTTCCTGGCTCCGGACTGCAGCTTCCTGCTGACGTAGACTCTGGGAGCTAGGGTGATGGCTTAAGTGGTTGGGTCTCTTCCACCCACATGGGAGACTTGGATGGAGCTCCTGGCTTCTGGCCTTGCTCTGGCCTAGCCTGGCCATTGTGGGCATTTAGAAAGTAAACCACTGGATGGGAGATACCTCTGTTTCTGTCAGTCTGTCTGTCTCACAGATATATACACTTTTAGAAAAGTATATAGTGTTTAGAAAAGGTTTTCTTTGGTTTTTATGATGAGAGGCATATTACTTTTTTTTTTTTTTTTTGCTCATGGGAAGAACCCAGAAGAAAGAGAAAAGTGTGTGTGTGTGCGTGTGTGTGTGTGAGAGAGAGAGAGGAACAGACAAAGATGGGGACAGATACGGAAAGAAAAAGACAAGCAGAGAATGAGTTGGGGTTGTCCTCGAGTAGGGGAGAGGAGAGAGGATCCAGGGAATAGGTGGAAGGGTGGGTCTCTGCCAACAGCACAGACAGTGCACCAGTAGTAATGGGGAAAGGCCCAGTATCCAGGTACCTGTGCAGGTGGGTTGTGAGAGCTTGTAGGAGTTCTTTTATTGCTCCTATTTTCTCTTTGAAATAGTCATTTAGAAAACTGGTGGTGGAGACAGAGGATAATTGATGGGCAGTGTTAAAAGTCCACTGGAGGTGTGACAGCAGCCTGCAAAGGCAAACTCATCATGGAGCTAAAGAACTTGAAGCCTTGAGGCCTCTCACCTGCTTGCGTGGGATCCTTTCAAAGGCCTGGCTGGGAAGGTCCCAGCAATTTTGCATTTGTAGTTTTGCATTATTTTTAACAAGAGCCTCCAAAGATATTAACTTCAAAGATATTGGCTTCAAGCCCACAAAACCCTGCTGGCCAATGTGGTGGTACATTTTTTTTTTCTGGCTGCAGCTGGCTGTAAGGACACAGGTGTAGAGCTGGTGAGATGTTGGGTCTCATCTTGGTTATGGATTTGCCGGATGAAGAAGATGAATGCAGTGGAGAAGGACAGGAGAGTCGAGGGAGTGTATAAAGCAGAGATTGCACCAGTTGGCAGAATTTAAGCTAGGTAAAAAGAGGAATTGGGCCAGGTGGATAGGGGAGTGGTAGTTCTGAAAAGTGAAAGGTAATAGGATAAATGGGTAACAAAGGCTTGGGGTGCGCTGTTGGAACTGCAATGTCAGAGTGAAAAATGGGAGGTAGAGGATGGAAGTCTGAGGCTGAGTTGCAGTTATCAGTGATCATGAGGTCCAGGACCCCGGATGTGACTGAGAAACAGTGGAGGCTGGAAGACTGAACAGCCAAACAGATGATGGACCGACCAGAAATGACAATGGCACCCTGACCTCCAATCTTTGCAGTGACCAACCTGCAACCTCTGCAGTAATTGGCCTACGGCAGTCAGGACATGGTCAATAATTGCCAGCTTCCCTATCTTTTGCCCCACTTCTTACTCAGGAACAACTAGAAAAAGCCAAATGTACCCCCCAAACTGATCACATCAGATGACCCTACTGTTAGCCTAACTCCAACTTCCCCGGGCCTCAAATCAGAGCTTACCTGAAGCTTTCCTTTGTTTTTTGTCTGTTAGAGACAAAAAGAGAGTCTTGTGGGAGACGAAACAGCTGCCCCTTGAGAGAGCTATAGGGGAAGCAGCAGCCCCGGGAAGAGCCAGGTTTCAGTTAGAGCCAGGGGTGGAGGCAGCCTCAAGAGAAGAGAGGGCGTCAGGGATATTGATTCTATGACCAGGACTTCCAGAGGCTGGAGTGTTTCCAAATGGAAGAGGGTCATGAGATGGGATCAAAACAGACAGAACACTCTGGGGACTGGGTCTGGGCTATGGCCCGGGCTTCTTCCAGGGACTGGCAGCAATGAAGACAAAGAACATACTCAACTTTGTTCTGTACTCCCTGACAGATGGCTGGGGTGATGCCGTGGGTATTGATGGCCAAGTGGGGTGTGGGGATTCTGTTAAGGAGAATTCTGACCTCTGATGCTTTTTCAAGACTGCTGGTGGTATGGAGACCAAGGAAGGTGGTTGTTCACTGACTGTGTCTTAGTGCTCCATCTTGACTCCAAAGTTGGAGATGTGGAGGGTACAAGAGAGTGGTCGTACTCCAAGCATGAAGGTTTCCAATGTCAGCCTAGAACTGCCCTGTTAAAACCTCAGCCATCCCAAAAGTCCCACCAAGCCCTCATGGAGCTGGCTATATAGGCACTTAAATATCTGTTGAATTATTGAATAAATTCATTTCCTTTACTGAATTGAAAACCTAACATCTGTAGTCTGAAGCGTCTGCATCAGAATTACTTCTTGGGAAGAACCTTCTAGGCTTCTACATCATTAAAAAACTAACAGGCAAAGTCCAGTGTCCACCTTGGAATGAACAAAATTCTTTCAAGTCCTAAAATTGCAGTGTTCAAGACCTTGGTTGCATAGAACACAGGATAGGTGATCTAGAAGGGAAAAGAAGAACAGGTAGAGGTCAACACAAGCTTTATTGCTCATGGACCAGAGCAGGAGGAAAAGAAGATGAAGAGTTTTCTACATCAGTTTGAAGAGCCAGCACTGAGGGAGGGGGGCAGGTGTAGCAGGTATTTCCTCTGTTAAAAGAAAAACTAAGACATTAAATTTAAGAGTTAGTTTGAGTAAAGAGCAATTCATCAATCAGGCAGCACTTAGAACCCAAGAATTTCTGAGAGCTCCACCCTAACAGGATGAGTAATGATTTCCACAGCTTGCTATGGTTTGGATATGAATTGGGTGTCCCTGAGATCTTCCTGTGCTGAAATTTAATCTCCACGGTGAAGCATTAGGATAATGGAAACTTATTACAATGATTGTGTTTAGAGACAGGGCCTTTGGAAAGTGATTAGGTTTAGAGAAGGTCATTAGGGTGCAGCCGCATTGTTGAATCCTGGTGGCATTGTAAGGAGAGGGAGAGACCAGACACATACACACTTCCTGTTTCTTGCTGTATGGTGCTGTGTGCTGTCTCAGGACTCTGCCAGCAAGAGAGTCACTGCCAAGATGGGAGCCCTAGACCTTGTACCGCTACAACTACAAGCCAAAAGAAACCTCTCTTCTTTAGAAAGTTAGCCTGCCTTGGGTATTTCATTGTAGTGATGAAAATCTGACTAATGCAAGCATGAATACAAAAGTAAAGAAATCACTGGATTGACTAGGACTAGGCATTTGACTTACCTGGGTAGGAAAGTCCCTAGTTACAGCTTTTAGTTGGCAAGTTCTGGTGGTTAAATTTTCACTTTATTGTTTGCGTTGAATTGGATTTTGGCTTGCTTACATAGGAACTCAAAGCCCTGCAGCCATCTTATCCCAACGGCTTCTCAATTAATTATTTTAACACCTGTAATTCATACCAGTCTGGGGCCAGGCTGGATACTGACACCACCACCCCCAAATACGACTAATAAGAGAAAAGTAGTCATTTTACTTCTTTTCATTAGCCACTCTGTGGAATCACCTGCCAGCCCTCAGGGGATGCCATCGCTTGCAATGGCATCCAGGGTTGATTTGCTGAGAGGTGGGAGACAGCCTTGTGAGAGCCATTCGGAATGCCTCTTGGCTTCTGTTCTAAGAGGACTGGCTCCAGGTGCACAGCCCGGCAGCATCTTTTGGAAGAATCCACGCCCTGCTTCCCAGTTAAAAGATAGCCCCCTCAAAGGCCACACTAAGAAAGTAAGAGATTAAAGGGACCTTAAAGCACTTTTGGCCTAATTCCCTGCCTGATGCATAAGACCCTTCAGGAAATGGAATTTCTCTTCAGGGTGACACAGCATTTACCACCCCAGAGGCAGCCCATTCCATTTTGGTCCTTTGCAATGAATAGAATGTTCAGGCTCGTTGAACTGAAATCCCCGTCATTTCTTTTCCTGCCAAAATTTTGTAATCAGTTTAATAAGATCAGTGGCCACCAGTTACATCTGCCACGGGATGTCTGTCTGGTGACCGAATTCAGTCTCTCTTTCAGAAACAGCTGATTCAATCCTTGTACAGTGTTACTAATCCTTTTTACCCCATATGCATTATTTACAGGTGTCCCTCTATTATTCATTCTTTTTTTTTCTTTAGTCCACTTCAATAAGCAGTAAATACATTACAGAAGGTCTGCCACAGGTCAAGCCCAGAGGTCGCATTGGTATGTGAGCCAAAGAAGGTCCCATTCTCCAGGACCTCATTGGCTAGAGTGAGAAGGACCTAGGGAACAAGTTGTAATTCCCAAGGCAATCACGTGTTGTGCTGTGTGATTTATTAGAGTACACTGGAAGTTCAAGGCTGAATCGCCTAATCTCGTTCCATTCGTGGGAATATCACATGACTTTTTTTCTTCTTTTTGGTACACACTGTACTGGAATGTTAAGTCCCATTTGCCAGGAACGGGTTTGGGTGCGTAGCCCTCATTGCTATCAGTCACTCATTTGTAGATATCACAGTGGTGGGGCAGTGCCTAGGTTCTTCCTGGGAGGGCAAATCCAGTGTTAGACAGTCATTGAACAGTTAAGGAGATGAACAAGTGGAGAGCTGGTCTTGGTCCCTGGCACTTTTCATAGCTATTGAACACGCGATTCACCAATGTTTTCCCAAATAAGGAAAATCATTGCTGCTTCTGAGTGGCTCAGGTTTCTGGGCTTCCACTGGCAAAAAAGGAACTGGTTGTGCCCATTGATTGATCAATGAAGACAAGTGCCACATGCTTTCTCAGCTGAATTTCAAAGAGTCAATGTGAACTTAGACTAGTGATTAGTAGACACGGGGATGGGGGAGGGGAGGGCTAACAGGTGCCAAAACACAGCTGGAGAGAAGTAACAGGTTCTAGCATTCTACAGCATGGTGGGGTGAGCATACATCACAGTGATAGATCAAATACTGGAGGAAGAACTGGAGGAGAGGAGCTGGTAGGTGTCAAACATGGAG
Source organism: Lepus europaeus (assembly GCF_033115175.1). Taxonomy (NCBI): domain Eukaryota; kingdom Metazoa; phylum Chordata; class Mammalia; order Lagomorpha; family Leporidae; genus Lepus; species Lepus europaeus. The sequence continues at coordinate 51,443,207 of NC_084833.1, read as the reverse complement.
GAAAGATGGGGAGGTGGGGATGCTGGCTGCCTGGTTTGATCCCCTTACACATATTGAAATAGTGCGCGCAGTATGTGCCCCATGAAGTTAAACAAGTGTTATATGGTAAAAAAAATGTTTAACATTTTTAATTAAAAAAGAAAGTTAAGCAAAAATATTTCAAAACATGTATGTAAAAGAATTCTTTAGTTTCCTAGGTGTGGGCGGGTGTTCACAGACCCAATAAATCTACGTGATAATGAGAGCAATCAGGAGAAAGACATTTTCTTAGGACGCTATTACATATTTCAAGACAAAAGTGATTACTAAATATATTTCCCAGATGTCAAATCACGTAAGTTAAGAGCCTTATTTCTCTGATAGCATTCCAAGCCTCAAGCCATTTTCATGATTTTTACATTTTTTTTAACTTAATGAAATCTGGATTTTAAAAAAAAAAGCTCTGTAATTATACTCAAAGTTACAGCGGAGGGCAGAGGGGTCCGATCATAGAGACTCCATGAGCGCCACTGCAGGAAGCACCTGCTGGGAAAGGTGTGGCTTTGACTTTTATCCCAGTTCTTCTTCTGGTTTTGTGATTTCCAGCATGTCATGGAACCTCGTGGCAAGTGGAGACAAAAGGAGTCCCCCTGTTGCAGGATTTCACTCAAGAAGTATTTATTGAGTAACTGCTCTAAGGTTCCATATTCCAGGTGCTTGGGATGGAGCAGTGACAAAGGTGAGCAGAGATCCTTGCTCTCATGGAGTTGCCATAGGTAGGGGACTGTAGTAGGCAATCAACACAATTATTAAATTATATAGAGACTGAGCATGCCGTGGAAAAAATGAAAATAAGAGGAGGGAAAAGGGACATGGGAGGATAGGCCAATGGGTAGAATGGGGTTGTGCAGGTCCCAGTGTTATATGGGCAGTGCAAGTAGGCTTTGCTAAGAATGTGAGACTTGAGCCAAGACTTAAAGGAGGTAAAGGGATGACCCAAATGGGTGGTTAGAAGACCCTCACAGGCAAATGAGCAGCTAGGGCAAAGCTCCCGAGGTGGGAGGGCTCCTGGCATGTTTGAAGGTAAAGGAGACAGTGCATCAGGACAGTGTAAAAACAGGCTGAGGGCCAGGGCTGTCAGGGGCCCAGCCTTCCCTATCAGGAAGCACAGGAAAGTAGCTGTGAGACAGTGATGGAGGGGGAGAGGTGATGGTGACCCAGGGATAATAAGAAGTGCTGGGACTCTCAATGTATTCTGCAAGGAGACCCAGCATGATTTCCTGTGGGCTTGGGTGTGTTCCACGTGGATGGAAAGCAATCAGAATTTCAAATTGGATAGGTTTAGTTCGAGAGGTCTGTTAGACTAAAAGTAGAAATATCCAGAGGCAGTTGTTTTTATGACTCTGGAGTATGAGAAGAGGTACTGGGAGTGGGATATGAGTTTGGGAGTCATCAGAGCCACTAAACTGTGTAGCAAGCAAATGCATTGAGATAGTAGTTCGCAGTTTGTCATTTTTTTTATATTTTCCTTCCACATCCCTACCCCATGACAGAAAAGGAAGCCAGACCTTTGTTTCCTTTTGTTTCACAGAGAGTTTGGTGGTAGAAAGAATCCTGATTTATTTATTTTTGTTTTATTTGAAAGGCAGTGTGAGGGAGGGAGGGATCTTCCAACTCCAACTGCTGGTTCATTCCCCAAATGGCTGCAAAAGCCAGGGGTAAGCCAGGCCAAAGCCAGGAGCCAGGAACTTCATCTGGGTCTCCCACATGGGTTGGCAGGGGCCTATGCACTTAGGTCATCTGATGCTGATTTCCTAGGCATGTTGCTAGGTTGGAAGCTCTGATGTGGAATCCTGGTGTTGCAGGCAACAGATTAATCCACTGTACTGGAAAACAAGCCCCCAAGCCCCTCAAAGTTTTAATCTTAAAAGCCTCGGTGGGGTTCCTGGAAAAGACCTCCCAGGGAGATGTGTGGAGCAGCCAGGTGATTGGCATTAAGCGCAGCCTCCTCCTCACAGTTCAGGTAAGTCAAGATGTTAGCACTTAGCACAGTAACTGGTTCAGGCCTGGCCTACCCTTCCAGAAGCTTAGGACATTTTCGGGGGGAAAGGGAAGGCATTCTGATATATTCATTAGGTCTTTCCTCCTGGAAAATGGGGTGTATGTTTGTTGGATCTGGGACTGATATAGACATTTTATGCCCACAAGAAAGTATAGTTGAGGCCTAACCTGATATGTGGCGGAGGGAATAACAGAAAAACAATAGCAGAAATGGGGTATATGAGTTATCGGTTGCTGAATATGATTTGTTGCCTGAGACTCATTCAGGAGTTTAACCTCCAAAGTCTTAAGTTAATGGTATTAACAGGGTGGAAATCTAATTAGACTGTCATATTTAGAGGTGGGGCTTTTGGATAGAGATTAGATTAGATGAGGTCATTTGGGTGGAGCTCCTGGGATTGAATCCTCATGGCTTTATAAATAGGGAGAGAAACCACACAGATAAAGAGAAACATGCATGTTCCCTGTCTCCTACCACGTGATGCTCTGTGCTTCCACAGGACTCGGCCAGCAAGACCATCACCAGATGAAGCTGCCAGACCCTGCACTTCAGAACCGTGAGTCAAAATCAACCTCTTTTCTTTATAAAAGTAGTCTGCCTTAGGTATTTCATTATAGTAACAAAAAGCTGACTAGTGCATACTGTGTACAAGTTACCCATTAGTTTGGATAGTTAACATTTCTTGTAGTCTCTCTGAATGAGGAATTTGGGAGTGACTTACCTGGGTGGTTCCGACTTAGACTCTTTCAGAAGTTACAGTTGAGACTTCAGATCAGTCTCTGTCATCCAAAGGCTTGAATGTGGCAGGAGGGTCTTCTTTAGGATGATACATTTACATACATGGCAGGTCTGGGATGGCAACACAGGATAAACTACTACATAGGCCTCAGCTGCTTGCCACTGGCTGGCTGATTTATCAGAAACAAGAGTTGATGCAAGGAAATAGATTTATTCAAGAGCCTAGCAATCTTGGGGGGAAAGAGGGTTTTTCCCACCTTGCTGATTTTTAAAGAAAGAATAAGCTTTGGGGAAGTGATAAAGGTTAAAGGGCCAAGTTGATTGTCAAGCAGATTTACAAGGCCATCTTGCAACTGGTTGGTTGGTGGTCCCTTTGGTCTCAGGCTCAACTGTTTACCATGGTTGGTTGTGGTTCCAACCATTTTCCTGAAGTCAGTCCTTGGAATTCTTAAGCCGGCATTATTCGTCTGTTTAAACATAGTTTGGATTAGCCACAAGATGAGTCATTAGCTTTGGTTAAGCAGAGCTTGAAAAGGGCAAGGAAGATGTGTTCTCTTTCAAGTATGTTGACTTTTGGGGGGAGGACTCAGGTCCCCTACACAGGGCTTTCTGGTTGTCCTCATAGCATGGTAGCTGGCTTCCCCCGAGTGAATGATTCAAGAGAGAGGAAGGACGTTTCTGTGTTGTTTATGTCCTAGTCTCAAAAAACTCACATATTCTGTTCATTAAAAGTGAGTCACTAAGTCCGGTCCATATCCCAAGGGTGGGAAGTTGGGCTTCACTATTCAAAAACAGCAGTAGAGAAGCCATGAGCGCGTTTTACAACCAGCCCATATGGGACTGTTAGGGACCAGGTATCTCAATTTTTATTCCTAGTTCTTGCATCCCACAGAGGTAAGAGTTTAATACAGAGGCATGAGTAAGGTGCACAAATGAAGGCAGGATTTGTTTAAAGTGAGGGAGTGACCTCAGAATCAGCCCTGAAGGCTTCCTGGTCTGGCTGAAAAGCCCGTGAGAGCATTTCAGGCATGGAAAGCCAAGACACTGTGGCAAAGAAATATCCTACATGAAGGATCTCTGTGAGTGAGACCCTAGCAGAAAGAAGTGATCATCAAAGAAGGATGTACTTTTCTCTGAAGGGAGGAGAGAACTTCCACTTTGCTTATGGCCTTGTCCAAATGCTGACAGTTTATGAACTCAAAAGGCTTCCATAGCCTAGGCAGCTCATGTCAAGAGCCTCGGTTGGTCACTGGTGTCATACATAAGAGTGTTAATTGTTAATTTAACAACAGGAGGCACTGTGCACTTACTCCCATGCAGGACCTCTGTCTTCAATGAGTTGTATTATGAGAATTAACTGAGTTAACTATAAAAGTAGTTCTCAGTTTGTGTGAATGTATGTATGTGTGTGTGTGTGCAAATTGTTGAAATCTTTACTTAGGATAGAGTTGATCTTCTGTGTATGAAGTTAATTGAAAATGAATCTTAATGGAGAAAGGGACTCAGAAGGGGAGAGGGAGGGGGGTGTGTGGGAGTGTGGGTAGGAGGGTGGGTATGCTGGGCAGAGTAACTATAATCCTTAAGTTGTACTTATGAAATTTACATACCTTAAAATAAATTTAAAAAAATAAAGTGAGGAAGTGAGTATACATTCACACGTGAGTATAGGCAACCCCACGTGGACAGATAGTGGTCGCCAGTGGGCCAGAGACTTGCCTATGAAGAGGGAGTGTGTGACAAGGCCAGAGACCAACAACAAGGGCAAGAATCCAGAAAGGCAAGAAGGCTGCTCCCTTGTATGGGGCAGGGTGGAGTTTGGGTGGTTTAGGGTACATTAGCATTTCTGGGAGTTCCATGGCACCTCCACGTGGAGCTTAACTTCCATGTGGCCCTCATGGCATCTCTAACCCTTCCTGGTCCTGGATGAGACACAGGGCCATCATGGGGAAGTGGAAATACTGAATTGACATAAAAGGGTGGGGTTACAGTGCAGGGCTGTGCAGAACTTGTGGAGAATCTCCAGCTCATCTATTCCTACCTAGTTTTGCCGCCTATTTCCTCCATATCAGGGCTAGAACTTCTATATAGCCATGTCTGAAGCCTTTCCTACCAGTAGGTGAGCCAACGACTTTCCCTTATTCTTCAAGCCAATTAGAGGGGTTTTTTAAAAGTATTAGTATTACTCACAGTGGAAGGTGTTGGGGCTTTGGAAGCAACACCCTGAGATGTGGCACTTGGACATAATGCCCTGGAGAAACATTTTTAGAATCACAGTCTCGCTGCCCTCCCTGCCCTCCCTGCCCTCCCCATCCTCCCCTACTCCCCTCACCCATCCACCCATCCTCTTCCTCTCAGGCAGGTGCAGGGAAAAACTTACATTGACATTCCCTTCTCTGCCGTAAGAAGGGACCCACTGAAGAGAACACAGTTGCCTTCCTTTTCCCTCCCAGGCATCTCATTACCAACCACAGCCGACTGAGGTGTATACAGCACCTGGATGGCCTTTACCACGAGATCATTTCCCTAATAATCACTGACTAAAAATTGCCTACATTCCTCCATCCTCCTTTTGCCCTGTGAAGAAGGGTAGAGAGGGTACTTCCAAAAGTTCATGGGAAAACAGAATTAAAAGATAAGTTTATTTTGGTGCCAAAAAAATGTAAAATCCACACATTATTTTTTCATAGTATGCATTTCCCAGGAACTGCTTGAAAACATGCATTTCACATTTTGGGGAGGGGGCACCAAAATCAACACATTTTAAGGCACTTTCCTTGAATGCTTGAAGCACCCTGGTGTGATTATGTGGCTCTCACTGGGCAGTGGGAGTCATAGTCCTGTGATTCTGCCCCATGCACATCAGTAAGTTTGCATCCCTTTCCTCCTATTCATCTGCTTATTGTCAGAGTGTGAAGGGAATCCCTTTCCTTCCAGTGGAAGTTCTGATCTAGGAGAGGATGAAAGTCCCTAAGGCCGGAAGGGAGGTTGTTTCTTGGGATAGACTCTCACAGAAGAAAGGGGAAATAGCAACTCCTAAAGAGACTAGACCTCCATGGAGGCTCCTGGCGCCCATAAATATCCCTGGGCCCGATGCTGGTACTGGAGTAACCAGGTCTTTTTGTTTTTCTAAGTTTGGTACTCTGACATCTGGGTGATGTCATGCTGAGCATGGTTTTCCTTCCAATTCCTACAGATAGTAAACTCACCCATGAGCAAATATTCACATACAAACCAACCAATTCAGGACCCACACCCAACTACCACCTTCACTGGCTGTTCCTGCCTGAGTCACCCCCCATCATTGTGTTCTAACACCACAGGACCAAGTACCAGAAAATTAAAGGCAGCACCTATCCCCTAGAGTCCAGGGAAATCATTCAAACTGGCCAAACCTAAGCTGGCTTACCCTCCATCACCCTTTCTGTGGAAATCATGATAAAGGCTTTTGCCTACAGTTTCCTTTCCCCCCACCTTCTGACTCTCCTTGGTTCTTCTCTCTGTGACCCCTAGGGGGTAGTGTGCCCCTTCCTTGTGAGTAACAATCTTTTCAATGGCAATTGTCTTCTGCTCCATTGGCTTTCTTAGATTCTCTATTAAACTATATTTTAAATCAGGTACACAAACCATGAAATTGTCCCACTTAAAAAAAATGTTCATTTGTGTGAAAGGCAGAGTCAGAGAGAGAGAGAGAGAGAGAGAGGGAGGGAGGGAGGGAGGGAGGGAGAGAGAAAGAATCTTTCATCCACTGACTCACTCCCTAAATGGCTGCACCAACCAGGCACAGGCGAGGAGCCCGGAACTCCATCTGGGTCTCCCATGTTGGTGCAGGGCCCCAAGCACTCCGGTCATCTGCTGCTGCTTTCCCTACAGGGAGCTGGATGAGAAGAGGAGCCACCTGAACAGGAACTGATGCCCACATGGAATCCTGGTGTCGCAGGTGGTAGTTTAACCCACTGGGCTACGATGTTTGGCCACAATTTTTTCCTACTTTTAAAGGGACCACATGGATATAGAAACAGACATATTGGCTGTGAACAATATTGTCCCTTCCTAAATATTCTGGGCTATGAAAGACCTGAGGGTAAACAGGGTATGGGGCTCGGTTGTAGAAGGAGGGTCATATTTAGTTTTAAGACTATTTCATTAGAAAGATAACATGATGCTTCTTCACCTGAATGCAATGATTATAAATTAATACTACATGGAAGTTTTGTTTTTGGAGAATCTAAGCCCTTCTTTGGATGAACCAGATACAAGTAGCCTCTACTCATTCCTGGAGTTTCCTTTTTTTTTTTTTTTTTCCACCTAATAAGCAGTTATTACTGTTCCTTTGTTGCTTTTAATTTTAAAAGTAATCTGCAAAGATTTATTTTAAAACTCTCCCTTTCTGTTCTGCTCTTTGACCTCAAGATACATTTAACTACTGGGATGTGTGAAAGCATTTGGAGATGATTCCTCTCACAGATGGTGCATGTCTCACCTCATCTACAACATTTGCCAAACACTTTGGGTTTCATTACTTAAAAACCTTGTACAACTAATTTTGTAGTTTAGTCATGAGCCTTTCTGGAAAACCACGGATTTCTATGAAACCTCAATCTATACCATCTATCAGTTGGCAAAAGGCTTCCATTTATTTTTTTGGATCTATTCATTTGCTTTGGGGTAGAAGGGTGATCTGTTTAGAAACTTCTTTTAATAACATTGCCTAAGACCAGCGTTCTCAGAAATATCCTCTCCTTTGCAGTCATTATTATATCTTTTTGTAGTGTTTTTCTCAGACTGCTCTGCTACCTGGATCCTATCTTCAAGCTACATCATTATTCTCAAAAAATAACCATAACGTCCTTCATCATTGATGAAATGGAAGCCAACCAATATGTGAGACTTCCCTTAGGTTCCAAATTCTCTGTATCTCTGTGTTAAATTCTTTCACTTTTCTTCAAATGTCAGAGAAAGAGGTTGTGGGGTGGTACTCTTCTCCTAAGTGATACCATTCTTTTGGCCCCTTGTGGGAAAAAGAATCCTATTTTCATGACCTGGACTTCATCTAGCCATCAATCCAGCCATCCACATGCCAACTAATTAGGGAACACCTGCTATTTAGGGCAGAGATGCTTAAGATACTGTTCTTGCGTTTGAGGATTTGGGAGGTAGACTATCTAATAAGCAAACTAACAATTACAAAAGTTTGTACAAAAATACTCAAAACAAGAGAGCTAATGACTTACTGTGGCATAGGGTGATGTTTCAGTGACCTATTGGTATCTAATAAGCTATCCCATTTCTTAGAGGCTAAAAATAATAATAATTTATGATTTCTCGTGATTCTGTAACCTGAGCTTGGCTTGCCTGGGACTCCCATGCTTTACGCACTGTCTATTAGAACAGAAAGTCCAAGGTGGCTTCTTTATTTGTATGTCTGTTCATTCATGTGAGATAACTGGATAAGCCCTCAGCCTCCACGGGGCATCTCCACCTGACTTGCTTGGATCTTCTCATAGCATGGCTGTCTCAAGGTAGTCGGAATTCTTTTGGCAGATGGGTTATATGAGGGAGGATGCAGAAGCTGCCAATTCTCTTAAAGCCTAGGCTTGGTAGTCTCAGAATGTCCTTTTTATCACATTCTATTGTCACAATGCATCACAAGCATCCACCAGACTAAGGGGAGGAGATACAGATTTCACTGCTCAATTAGTGGAGAGCCATGGGTGTGAGTGGAGGGAAGAGATAGATGCATGGCGGACATCTTTGGAGACCACCATCAGAAGAAAGATTAGGGAAAACATCGTAAAGAAGTCATTGGCTTGGCCAAGGAAAATGTCTCCAAGTATTAATTCCTGGAAAGAAAATCCAGATATTGAACTCTCAACCCACATGGTGATAGGAATAAGAGGTGGAGCCTTTGGGAGGATAGGAGCGAGGGACTAGTGCCCTTATGCAAAAGGCCCTTAGAGTTCTCTGCTTTCTTGCCATGTGAAGACACAAGTCAGCAGGCTGCAGCCCACTAGGACCTGACCATGTCAGTATCCATCCCAGACTGCCACTCTCCAGGATCTGAGAAAGAAACTGCTGTGATGTAGAAGCCACTCCATGTATGACACTGTGAGAGCAGCCCCAACCAACTCAGCACCTCCTCTCAGTCTTTCTGAATAATGACTCCTCTTCCCTACCAGCTCTTACTGTGGTTCACTTCTGGCATAAAGACAAGACACGGGGACTAGACTCTCTGAGACTGGCAGACTGCCTTTCTGTGGATGAGTCAGATACAACTGGCCTTTCCTTACTCCTGGAGTTTCCCTAGGTGACAACTCCAGCCTATGACAAACCTGTCCAGACCCTGGAGAAGAGGACTGCCCCTCAAACCAAAAAGTGGGGCTGAGAGAAGTCTTTGGGCGGGCGCAGGAAGAATGACAAACACTTGGGCCCTTTTGGTCCCACTTGGAGAGGACATTGGAGAGAGCATAGGGTATCCCAGGAACCCAGTCCATGTGAGAGAAAACTGAAGAGTGTTTGCTGAAGAAGCCAGGTTGGGAGCTGAGTGGGAAAGTGATGTGGCTGTCACTGGCGAGGCCTGCTGGGTATCTGGAGCAGGAGTCCCCTGCTGCCATGTTGGAAGCATGGATTCAGAAAGTCTGGCTGCTTCTATTCCTATGGGACTTGCAGCTCATTTTCTATAGCATCAAAAATTCTGAAAGCCATGCTACTTTGATGCTATTTGCACTTTGGGGAACTATCTTTGCAGTTCCCTCTCTGGATTCAATGACATTTCCTTGGAATCTCCTTCTTTCTCAGCTGTGCTAAATGGAGCTCAAGGGAAGGATTTAAGTACATCTTTGGGCTAGAACTATAAAAAGTGGGAGCTGTCCCCTACCATCCTAGCTTGCAGGGACTCTATGGTAGCAGTGACAGGAAAAGGATGAGGAGGAATCCCCAGTGTGAGATAGGAGACCTGGGACTCTGGCCAGCAAGCTCTGCTTGGTTGAGTCCCATCTCTCTCAAACCTGGGAGGTTCTGTATTTTACTTTCCTTTTACTACAGGAGCTGTTGCTAAATCAGGGTGGTAGATGGAGGGTCTGAACTAAACTAGTGTGTTGGACAGGGGCAACCAGATGCTTCTGCCTATGCCTAACACACACACACACACACACATACACACACCCTGTCCTCAGTTACAATAGCTCAAAATCACTGCTTTGTCTGCATAAGAGCTTGTTTCCCTACCAGGCTGGATCCCTTCACTTTTTCAGGATACTGACAACTCTGCCTGTGAGCAAACCCTGCACCGGGAGCTGCCCACCTGCATTAGTGCTACTCGGATGGTCTCCCCTAAGTCAGATGGGGAAGTGTCTGGAAATACCTTGTGACTTCAGGCTCCCGATGGCACCTCATTCCATCTAAAGACAAAAGGAATCACACACCTTGTTGTCCTCAGTGGAACAGAGGTTAATTTGGAAGTGAACATCATGCGCTCAGAGACCCTTCCTGACAGGTGGTCCAAGCCAGGCAGACATCGCTGGAGTCTTGGAATCGGCTGTCCAGGTAGAAGATAGAGCCAAGCAGATTGTCTGTGTCTACAGGGGCCAAATGGTTTTCTTATTTTCCTACATGCTTTTAAAGAATAGATACTTCTGAGAAATTTTGCAAGGCAGAGAGGAAAATGAAGAAAAAGAATCACAACATGAAGAGGTTGGAATTACTATCATGCCCATTTTACAAAGGCACAGGGGGGTGAAAATGCTGGCCTACATGGCATAGCCATCAGAGGCAGAGATTTGAATCCAGGACTTTTTGGCCCTTGTGGGTTTCCCTGTCCTCATTCGATCCTGCCAGCTGGATAGTGATGTCAAGAGCTCCAGGCAGGACCTGTCTGCTGCTCTGCCCCAGGGTGTTTCTTTTTTAAATATTTCTTTTATTTATTTGAAAGGCAGAGTTACAGAGAATGGTAGAGACACACACACACACACACACAGAGGGGTCTTCCATCCGCTGGTTCACTCTGGCAATGGCCAGAGCTGAGCTGATTTGAAGCCAGGAGCTTCTTTGGGGTGTCCCATGTGAGTGCAGGGGCTCAAGGACTTCAACCATCTGCTGCTTTCCCAGGCGACTAGCAGGGAGCTGGATCAGCAGTGGAGCAGCCAGGACTCGAACCAGGGTCCCTATGGGGTGCCGGTGCTGCAGGCCAGGGCTTTAACCTGCTGTGCCACAGCATCAGCCCCACTTAAAAGTTTTTTGAAAGTTCCCTGCTGTCTCTTCCTTCTCCTAACACAAATCTCAGCAACTTGGCCCGTTTTTTTTTTTTTTTTTTTTTTTTTTTTTTTTTTTTTTCCTGTGATGTGGCTATCGACCCTTTTACTCTGGTCTTCCCTGTGTGGTCTTGGATGCACTGTGGGCTGCAGTTTTCCCCATTCCCTGGTTCCTCCCTGTGTTCCTACCTCTCATGTTTTAAGGATTTCACTGCAGGTGTCCAGAAGGATGTAGAGAGAGGGCAACAGAAATAAGAGCCCTGCTCAGTGTGTAGAGGCCCCGGCCCCTCTAGGAGATGACTAAGGAAAGCCTGGACAGCCATCACTCATCTGGTTTTATTTCAAATGGAGCTCACTATGACTTCCCTCTCTTCCCATTGTCCCCAGCTTACAGATGGACCTAGAGATGCTCCTCTTTCTTTGGAAGCTTCTTCCCAGCCCAGAGATTCAAACTTGATGGGCACTGGAGGTCTCTTGCATTGCCTAGGCAGCTGGTATGCTTCTCTGGAAACTTCCAGATTGGGAGTCAATTTGCTGGTTTCTACCAATCCTACCTTGTCCTCTAGGGGTGCCATCTATGACTTGTCCCCAGTTCTTTTAGGAGCAAGGACCTTGGGTAAGTGAATGGGTAGCTGCCCCTTGTTGATTAAGACACTGGTCTAAGGAAGCATCACAGGGCACCACAGATGGAAGAAGTGGGATCCATCAGCCTTGTCAAAACCCAACAGGTCTTATTTCCTCAAAATCTAAAGCATCCAATTTCATTGTCCAAGAAAAGTTCATAAGGGATTTTGAGTCATGCACAAGGAGGGTGACTGCTGTGGATTTATTTTCTTTCTTCTTCCTTTTTATTCCAGTGGAGAGGGGATATGATTAGGTTGGAAAGAACAGGTGATTGTCTCACCAGGTGATGCTTAGAAAAAAGCAGAGATGGTGAACTTCAAAATAGCCTGTGCCAGCCTTACTGTGGAGTGGGAGGGAGAGTCTGCACCCTCAGTGGGCAGTGAAAGTTGGATATTCATTACCACCAAGACTTGACAGTACACTGAACACCCGACATTATATTTATGCTACGTAAAATAATGTGATACAGTTTTTACGACCCAATTTAATGCAGTAGAGGGTATCCATTTAATAAAGACAAGGACAATAGAATTAAAATTATCTATGGATCTACATAACAAAAGGCTAATAAAAAGGGAATTGAGCTAATTTGACAGGAAATAGATAGCGTTGTCATAAAATTTGTAAAATGGAGAGAAAGGGCCTCCCTCTGAATTTGTGTGAGTTAAGCTGACAGGTGCTGAGATCTGTAAAAGGAGAAAGACAAAATCCACAGAGCAGTATTTTCTGAAATCCCAGGCTAAACTCAAGTTCCCTTCATTTATTCATTCCTCTGACAGCAAAACAGACTCTCCGCTGTGAAACACTTCAATGTTTCAGCAACTGTCCAACAAACAAGCAAACTTTCCCTCCTCCAGTTGTGTAAGATTTTCCAAAGTTGAGTTTCACTCCACATTGGTACCTTGCTTACTGCCTAGGTATCCATGGCAACTGCCTGGAAATGGCTAATGTAAGTAGAGAAGTATCAGAACTGGCTTCTCCCTGGGTCCTCAGACAGCTGTGGGCTCGGAGCTGAGCGCGGCTTTACAGAGGAAGGAAGCTGAGCATGATGTGTGGGTCAAGTTCAGTTTTCTGTCCCCCATCGAGTGTTTATGGAGCTCCCCCTAAGAGTCCACCTCAAGGCTGGGCTCAATGGGTACAAAGGAAATTCTGATCTGTCCTTGTCCTCAAAGTGCTCACAACCTTAGAGGAGGTAAATGACCCTGATGTATTGGTTTTTCTTTTAAAAGTTTGGGATTGAAGGTAAATGCTAATCTACTTAATGGATTTTCTTACTCAGGTTCCTGGTACCAAGTTCATGGTAGTGTCAGCCCCTAAGTTTCTTTTTCCTCTCTCCATCAGTTAACTCTCTTGAACAGGCCACCTTCCATTCCAGCCAGAGCCCAGTCCTTTCTCAATCCAACTGTTGGCTTCTTACCTCCTTGTCTTCATTTGTAGATCATGGTGCCCATGTCAATGACTTTTATTTTATATTTTTAAAAGATTTATGTATTTATTTGAGAGGCATGGTTACAGAGAGAGAGAGAGAGGGAGAGACAGAGAGGTTTTCCATCTACTGGTTCACTCCCCAAATGGCCACAATGGCCAGAGCTGAGCTGATCTGAAGCCAGGAACCAGGAGCTTCTTCCAAGTCTCCCACATGGGCGCAGGGGCCCAAAGACTTAGACCATCTTCTACTGCTTTTCCAGGCCATTAGCAGAGAGCTGGATGGGAAGTGGAACAGCCAGGATTTGAACTGGCACCCATATGGGATGCCAGCACTTCAGGCAGCAACTTTAACCATTCCACTACAGCACTAGCCCCAAGTCACTGACTTTTAATGATTAAATGGGGTGCACTATGTACAAGTAGCTAGCATATGGCCCTTGAAACTTCCTGATTCAACTGTCCAATGTCACCTGGCCTCTATATGTCAGTCTGCACCTGTAATTGGAGTCAAGTCAATCAGGGTTTAAACCATGAATGTTCCATGTGGTGGCTTTTTGACTTGAGTGTACATTATCCAGTCTACCTAAACCTCAGTGTTGACGTCTGTAAAATGGAATAATATTTCTACTTCAGGGTTATTTGTGAAGGTTGAATGAGAAACTATACGTAAAGCACCTAGTGAAGTGTCTTAATTGCAGAAGACAGGGCCAAGGGAAAAGTTAGTTTCAGCAACTCAACAGAGGTCAAGGCTTCATCCAACTGATATGCATCGGGGAGCACTAGATGACCAGGTGACTCTGAGTCAACGCGGGATTAGAGCTTTATGGGGCGAGGCGAAGAGAGGCTGTATGTCCTTGTGGTTTGGCTCAGATAGCTACTTCTTCACTAACTGCCATGAAATTTGTGCTTGGAACTGTGCCTGTTGTTCCGAATCCTTGGTGCAGCCCTGGAATAGTTCTGTGATGGGCTTTTATTTTATTATTATTTTTTAAATAGTTTTTCTGATAATTCAGGCTCAGCTGAGGAGGTAGCAAAAAGGAAGAGGAGGAGGAGGAGGAGAAAAGAAAAGAAAAAAAAAGAAAAGAGGGCACATGTAAAAGGAGATAAGGTTGGAGCAAGAAACCCTGGCAGGCCTCTAACATGTCTGTTTTAGTTATCTTACATTATTAAGTAAACATGCTGGATAAGTGAATAAATAAGTGCCTCTCTGGCCCAGGATCTGTCTTAGTACATTTAATTGTAACACACATTTTTTTCCCTCCAAATAAAATTCCTACTGCCCATTCTTGTTCTTATTTTTATTTATTTATTTTTTATTGAGAGAAAGAGTGAGGGGGCTCCCGTCCACTGCCTCACTCCCCATACAACTGCAATGCTGGCACCTGACTGAACCAATTGCCAGGAGCCAGGGAACTCAGTTCAGGTCTCCCATGTGGGAGACAGGAATCCAATTACTTGAGCTGTCACCTGCTTCCCATGGTCCACCTTAGCAGGAAGCTGGTACCAGAAGCTGGAGCTGGAGCCGGGTATCGGACCTCATTCTTCAATGGAAGGCATGAGCATCTTTACTGCTAGGCTAAATGCCTACCATCAAACCATCAAACTTGTTTTTTTTTTTAAAAAAAAGAAACAGGGTTTTTAAAATGTAAGCGGGTACTTCCAAATGTTGGTGGAAAGTGAAATGAAAAGGCAAATTTATTTTGGGGCAAAAATGCTGAAGTCCATGCGTGCATGAGGTCTTCAAAAAGTTCACAGAAAAAAATGCCTATTATGAAAAAATTATGTATGGATTTCAACCTTTTTAACCAAAATTAACTTAGCTATTGATTTTATTTTTTCCACAAACTTTCTCAGGTACACTTACATATTACACATGTTTCCTAGGCTCTCTACCCTATTGTCGCACTTTCATAAATACACAACCAAAATGGTTAAAGATTTCTTCCGTTGAGGTGGCATTTGGCACAGTGGCTTAAGTGGTTTGATGGTGGGCATTTAGCTTAGCAGGTAAATGGCTTCATTCACTATTTGGGATGCCCCCACCCCAGTGCCTGAATCAAGCCCCAGCTTGTCTATTTCCGGTACACCTCCCTGCCAGGGCTCGTCCTGGGAAGCAGCAGGTTATGGCTCAAAAACTGGGTCCTTGCCACTCACTCGGAAGATCCGGATGGAACTCCAGTCTCCTTCCTGGCTCTGGCCTCTCCCAGCCCTGGCTGTTGCGGGCATTTGAGGAGTGAACCAGCAGATAGAAGCTCTCTTTGTCTCCCTGCCTTTCAGATAAAATAAAAATATGTAAGTTTAAAAGGTCTTAAACTTCTAATTGAAAACAAAGCTTTAAAAATGTTTTGTTTCTTGGTGATTGCAGAAATTCCAGCCTTGTGCAGTATTTTTTCTCCAGACATGCTTTGGAGTTTCCCCAAGAATGTTTGTATGAGCCAGAAGCCACTTTTCACTTCAGCCAGCCAACTTGCTCCAAAAGGCTGCCCTCTGACCTCTGGGCGCCGTATACGTTTTCCCCAGGTTCTCACTCTTCCATGTGAGCACAAGTCCTTTCCCAAGTTCAAGTCAAAGATTTCAACAAAATTTAATGAAAGGCTGACTGGTGATGCCTTCAATACACAAAAAACCAATCTTAGTTGGGGGCCTGGGCATCTTAAGCCCCAGCCACCACATGACACCTGAGCCAGGGCCAGCCCTCTCCCTGGCTTTTGGCTGCACCCATGGTGGGCCCACCTGGCTGACTTCTCTCATAAACATGAATGCCTGTGGCGGTTCTTCTGTCCAAGTTCAGGCCTCCGGTATCCGGTGGGCCCCCCAGGAGGGTGAATGGGAAAGCTCATCCCCACTTCATTTCCAATGATTCTCCTTGTCCTCATGCCTGCCCCCTTCTCCCGCTGGGGCAGATATTACATAAATAACAGTGGTTTCACTCCTCCCTGTCTCCACCTTCCAAAGGAATAGAACAGTCTTTCTCTTTGCCAAACCACACTGCTGCCTCGAAGCGTTTCTGCCTCCCACACAATGACTCCCACCCCAACATGACATATTTGCTTGCTGTTGCTGCTACAGTACATCTCCACCAGCTCGGTGTCTTCAGCCAGCACTCATCTACTCCCTCCCAGTTCTAGGAGTCTTAAACCCAGGCTTCAGCTGCACTACCGTGAGGTGCTCATGGGTCTGTATTCCTTTGGAAGACTCTAGGAGAGATCGTGTCTCCTTGTCTTTTCCAGCTTCTGCATTCCTGGGCCTGTCACTTCCTCCCATCTTCAAAACCAGCAACTCCAGTTGAGCGTCTCTTGCCTTTGACTGTGACTTCCCTGCCTCCCTCTTCCCCTTATAAGGACTCTTGTGATTGTACCCGGCCTGTACAGGAGACCTAGGACAATCTCCCTTTCGCCAAATCTGCAAAGCTGCTTTTGATGCAACATAGTTGCAGGTTCTGGAGATTTAGGACTTGACCTCTTGCAGGTGGCAGGAGCATTGGGTGACTGTTTTACCGACAGCAGGTGAGTCCTCCTTCACTATTTGAGAAAGAAAAATGATGGGCCAGTGCTGTAGTGTAGAAGGTTAAGCCTCTACCTGCAGTGCTGGCATCCCATATGGGCACCGGTTTGAGTCCCAGGTGCTGCACTTCTGATTCAGCTCCCTGCTAATGTGCCTGGGAAAGCAGTAGAAAATGGCCCATGTGTTTGGGCCCCTACCACCCTAGGGGAGACCTGGATGGATTTTCTGGCTCCTGACTTCAGCCTGGCCCAACACCAGCTGTTGTGGCCATTTGGGGAGTAAACCAGCAGATGGAAGATCTCTCTCTCTTTCCTTCTCTGTATTTCTGCCTTTCCAATACGCAAAGTTTAAAAAAAGAAAAATTACCCCCCTTTGATAACTTTAAAATAATGTCTTGTTCTGAGTGTGTGTATTAAGACTTGTGATGAGATTTTTGTTGCTGGATTCCTTCATGAAAACAGTCCTATATATTTGTTTGGAAGAAATTAAGCAAATGCATAGGACTGGGTGATGTTGCATGCTCATGTCTGGCACACAGCTGGTGCTTAAAACTGTTGGTGTCCGACTGGCCAAATCCATCTCAGCCAGCATCTTCTCCAGGCACCCCTCAACCACATGTGACCTTGGTTTCCCCTGACACTTGGTGGTACTTCTCTCACAGCATTTACATTTCTTGTGTTTTTGTTTTAATTTATTTGACAGGTAGAGTTACAGACAGTGAGAGAGAGAGAGAGAGAGAAAGGTCTTCCTTCTGTTGGTTCACCCCCCAAATGGCCGCCACGGCTGGCGTGCTGCGCTGATCTGAAGCCAGGAGCCAGGTGCTTCCTCCTGGTCTCCCATGCGGGTGCAGGGGCCCAAGCATTTGGACCATCCTCCACTGCCCTCCTGGGCCACAGCAAAGAGCTAGACTGGAAGAGGAGCAACCGGGACTAGAACTGGCGCCCATATGGGATGCTGGCGCCGCAGGCGGAGGATTAACCAAGTGAGCCATGGTGCCGGCCCCCATTTCCTGTGTTTTTATTAGGACTGCCTCCACACTTGGTCTAACTCCCTCTTTAGGTTTTAAGCTCTTGAGGGCAAAGCCTGCGTTGTCTTTGTCTTAGCGGCCGCAGAAGATGCTGCACAACTGGCATGGCAGCTTGTGGCTGTGCTCAGAGTGTTTAACACACCTGCGTAGAGTTTCCTGGAACTGTCTGAAACAGCCTGAGCCCGTTGGTGTTCTGAGAAATATCAGCCGTGTGTCGTTTATGCAAGTTGGCCTCGGTGCCCCCGTTTCCTGGTCGACCGTCAGAGGAGGAGGCTGGTCAGTGGTGTGAGCTGGACACACTGGCACTGAGGAAGATCTGATCTCTTGCCCTCTCAGCACATCCTAGCCCCAGGGAGGTTAGCTCAGGGCTGCCCTCACGGAGCTGCGGGTCTCCTAGTTTGCTTTCACAGAAGCTCTGGCAAGAACATTGACCTCCCATGGCAATGCTAGCCCCCAATATGTGAATTGTTCTTTTGACATTTTTAATATTTCAACCACATACACTCTAGCCTGAAGTACAGACCTGGAGGAGAGAGATTATTTAGTGAAAGCAGACAGATATTTGGCATCGAAAATATGTGTGGAAAGGAGAAGCAGACAATCAAGGTGTGGCTGCAGCTGGATCTGCCAAGAGAAGACACACACACTGTTCTTTATTTTTATTTCCTAACTTGATAAAAAGCTTGAGGCTTTGTGCTGTCACAGACAGGTAGGCCTGTGATATTTATGTAGCTGATTTCAAGTACTTTGACACTTGCATCACAGATCTGACAGTTAAAAACCCATCTCCCATCTCTCATCATGCTGGGATGCTGAGGTTGTGCTGGTGCGTTCTGGGAGCATCCTGGAGCTACACTTTAGGGGAGGCAGGGTTCTTAGTGTTGCTGGAATTTAAGACACACTTATTTTGAATTGATTTACTTCCCAAATGACTGGAAGGACTGAACAGTCAGCGAGAGATCATTTTAAGTTGAATTGTAAGAAAACCCACATGAAGCCAGCACTGTGGCGTAGTAGCCTAAGGCTCCACCTGCTGGAACCCCATATGGGCACCAGTTTGTGTCCCAGTTGCTCCACTTCCAGTCCAGCTCCCTGCTAATGGCCTGGGAGATCAGTGGAAGATGGTCCAAGTGCTTGGGCCCTGCACCTGCGTGGGAGACCTGGGAGAAGCTCCTGGCTCCTGGCTTCCGATCAGCCCAGCTCTGGCTATTGAGACAATTTGGGGAGTCAACTAGCAGATGGAAGACTCCTCTCTCTGTTTCTACCTCTCTGTGTCTGCAACTCTGCCTCTCAAATAAATAAATAAATAAATCTTAAAAAAAAAAAAAAAAACGTAGCCTCTTTCCTCGCATACATTATTATTCCCAGCGGGCTGCTATGGTTTGGGTAAAGCTGGAGTGGGCTCCCTAAGGGTTCATGTGCTGGAAGCTTGGTCCACAGTGTGGTGATGTTGGGAGGAGGAGAGGCTTAGGGCAAGGCCATTGGGTCATTGGGTCTTTGGGTCACTCTGCTTGGAAGGAATTAATGTAGTTCCTGTGGAATCGCAGTTAGTTCCTGTGAGGAAGTGGTTGCAAAAGAGTGAGTCCGCCTTTCCCTGTTCTCGGGCTTCCTGCCTTACTGTGTGATTTCCTGCCTCTCGCACGTGCTCCCACAATGCTGTGAGGCAGCCAAGGAGGTCGTTACCAGGGACTGTCTAGCAGGTGCTTCCTGAGCTTGGACTTTCAGTCTCCAGAGCTGTGAGCTAACTACCCTTCTTTTCTGTAGAAGTCACACAGCCTCCGGTATTGTGCTATAGCAATGTATAGCAGACCGTCAGGGCGCTGTGTGTTAGCTGATGCTGTTCCCTCTGCTTGGTGGACAAGGTCATCTTTGGCTAAGATCAGATGTCGTCTTTCCCGAGCCCAGTCAGAGGAAAGAGCTCCCTCCCTTTGCTCCCGCGGGATTTTTAACACCGCTTGCTAGTGCTGCTCTGTTTACGGCTGCAGTTACTCGTTGATATGCCTGTCTCCTTTTCTAGCCTGTGAATCCTTCAGTGACAGAGAAGATTGCCTTTTCCAAGACCATTTTCCTGTTCCTTGTATCCCATGATCTGCATGAAAATTAAAGCAAAATGAAAACTGCAAGCCAATCGCGAACAATTGGCTTTGAATACAAAAAGGACAGCTGAAAATTCTGCTCCACAATGATTCGACTCATAGGAAATTGTAAAATAAAAAAAAAAAAGTAAAGTGGGTACTATAGATTTATACTGGTGAAGCGCAGCGTAAGACAGAACTAAGACAGATGACCCCAACATTCATAGCGCCCAAGAACAAGGCACATGGAGACGGCAGGGTGTTTTCGACCCCCACCAGTGCCTCTTAGACTTTGTGCAAGCAAGAAATGAACAGCTAGTGTTAGTCACTCCGTCCCCTTCCGCTCCTCTATTATTTACTCTGTTCTCTTGGTTGCCACTCTTTTCCATCTATGTTATTTCCACTTATCTCACAATAGATAGTTGAAATAATGGCTATATTTTATATGGAATAGTTTCACTGCTCATTATTTCTGCACTTCTGCGGCCAAAATTTTTCCTTTCAACACTCTTTGTCATTCCAGATAATGTCCTCCGGAGAGTTTTTTTAACAGAATAAATATTCAAGTTGCAGTTTCTAAAGAATTGCAGCTCCTATCACCTTTATGAAAAAAATAATAGCTTGAGCAGACAAACCCATCTTATGTTGCTCTTATATTTTCTTTGTTAATTCTGAAAATCGAGTTTATTTCTTTTGACAGTGTAAGTTGTAATAGAGGAATATGAAACCATTCTGATTTGGGCCCACTGGAATTTTTTCTAGGTGATACATCTCAGGGAGATAAATGCATGGCTAGAGAAATGGTAAATAGATATTGTGCAATACGTACTCGTATGCCTCCTCAAGCCTGTTCCCCATCCAGCTGGTCCCCACCCCCACCTCATCATGGATAATTATTACTAATAGAAATAACCACTATTAGTTCCATTGTTAATAGAAGCAACCACTGGAAGAGGTTCCTTAGGCATCAACAAATAAATGTAAATATATCGTCTCTTTTGCCTGTCTTGTAAAACGCATGGGAGGAGGAGTGAAGATAATTATTTTAATTTAGTTGGAATAAAGGCGAATACAGAAGACATGTAAAGAAGTAGATTAGCTCTCAGATTAAGCTGATGATTAATGAGAAAGCATGGGGAAAGTTAGAAAATCTAAGAGGTCCTAACTCCTTGTCTACCTTAAAAAAAACCCTGTGATTATGCTGGGAGATAGATAGATATAAATTGATGGTCCTAGTCCATGGGCTATTAATGGAAGGTCTGAAGTTAATGATAATGGATAATGTTAAAACAAAGCATTTACTTTCTAAAGCACAGTAGAAAAAATAAATTAATGCTGTTCATATATCAAAAAGCCATAATTTAAAAGGTACCTTGAGGAAAAATAATGTTTAAAAACATAAACTAGGATGACAGATCTACTATTGCAATAATCATCACACTATCCATATTGAATTAGTGGTTTCATAAATTATAATTTAGTGGTGCTGTGGAAGGTGCTGCAGATAAAGGAGGTGATCTTTATAAGGACTGGGAGATGAGGAAAGCATTTAAGATGTGAAGTTAGATGGAAAACTGATACACTCATTGGGATTGCAGCCATAAACTGAAACTGTGCGCAGGAAGAGGCTCTGTGGAAGGGTGGAGCTATTGAGAGTACAGATTTGCTTTGTTACTGTTTCTCTTGTTAAAATTTCATTTAGTTTTTATTATATTGCATTTTCTTTATTAAATAAAAAATGGTAACGTCAATGATGACAGCCAAAGAAGCTATCCTAAGATATATTCTGCAGATTCTTAAAACTCTATTCCAGGGCTGACGTTTGGTGCAGATGCGTCTTGGGGCGCCTGCATCCCACATCAGAATGCCTGGGTTCAAGTCCTGGCTCTGCTTCCACACCTCAGCTTCCTGCTAATGCTCCCCCGGGGAGGCATTGGGTGATGGCTCAGGTACCTGGGTCCCTCACTTTGTGGGAGACCCAAGTTGAGTTTCAGGCTCCTGCTTTTAGTCTTTCCCAGCCCCAACTGTTGTGGCTGTTTGGGGAAGTAAAACAAAAACCATAGGATGGGAGATCCTTCCCTCCCTTCCCCTCCCTCTCCCCTCTTCCTCCACCTCCCCTCCCCTCCCCCTCCCCTCCCCCTTTCCCTCTTTCTCCACTGGTCCCCACCCTTCCCCCTCCCCTCCCCTCCCCCTTTCCCTCTTTCTCCACTGGTCCCCACCCTTCCCCCTCCCCTCCCCTCCCCCTCTCCCATTTCTCTGTGTGCGTGTGTGTCTTTCTGCCCTTCAAATGAAATATACATGAGTAGGAAATAAAAATCTGTTCCTACTGCCCACTGTTCTAATCCTTCTGAGAATATCAGTTAACAAACTGCAGTATATATTTTCACGATTTCTTTTATGTGCGACCAAACATAAACACACATACTTGGAGCTTTTTAGTTAGTGTTGTTTTAGTTAGTGTTTGTTTTCCTAGAAACAGAATCATACAGGGCCAGTGCTGCGGCGTAGCTGGTGAAGCCGCCACCTGCAGTGCCAGCATCCCATATAGGTGCCAGTTCAAGTCCTGGCTGCTGCACTTCCATTCCAGCTCTCTGCTATGGCCTGGGAAAGCAGTAGAAGATGGTTCAAGTCCTTGGGCCCTGCACCTGCGTGGGAGGCCCGAAAGAAGTGCAGCCCCGGCCGTTGTCACCAATTGGGGAGTGAACCAGTAGATGGATGACCTTTCTCTCTCTCTCTCTCTCTCTCTCTCTCTCTCTCTCCCCGCTTCTCCACCTCTCCTCTTTCAGTTTAACTCTTTCAAATAAATCTTAAAAAAAAAAAAAAAGAAACAGAATCATACTAAAAAAAAAATGTGTATTCACTTTTCATTACTTTAACAAAATACCTGAGAGGAGCTGCGTAGGAAGGAATAAAGTTTATTTCAGCTCACAGCTTTGGAGCTTCCAGTCCCGAATTGGGTGGCTCCGTGGGTTCAGGCATCTGGTGAGGCCAGAGGATAGCCATGGGGCGACCAAATGGTGAGCCAGGAAGCAGAGAGAAGCAGACCGACGTAAGGAGATGCAGGGGCGCACGCTACCTATGTAACCAGCCACCGTGAGAGAAACAGCTTCTGAGGGCGAAGCCCCAAAAGACCTCCCACAAGGCCCTTTTTCCAGACGCCATAACCAGATCAAATACGCACCCTCAACCCACTAACTTAACTGTTAGCACAAGACTTTTGGTTTAAACATTCGCATGAGTTTAAGAAGCGAAATCCTATTCAAACCATAAAAATAAACCTCTGCAAACTGCTTTTCTCCCATCCAAGTCCTAACCAGGCCCGACCCTGCTTAGCTTCCGAGATCAGACGAGATCGGGCGCGTTCAGGATGGTATGGCCGCAGACCAAACTGCTTTTCTCATTTAACAATATATCATAGACATAGAGATACTATTCTCGTATTTTTAAAAGTACATTTATTCTTTTGAGAGAGAGAGAGAATCTCCTCCATCTGCTGTTTCTCTCCCCTAATACCTGCAAGAGCCAGAGGTGGGTCAGACCAAAGCCAGGAGCCAGGAAGTCAATCCAAGTTTTGAGCTATTATTTGCTACCTCCCAAGGTGTGCATTCGCAGGACGATGGACTGGAAGTGAGAATTGATCCTAGGCATTGTGATATGAATGCAGGCATCCCAAGTGGTGGTTGAACCTGCTACAGTACAATACCCACTTCCATTTCAATATTTTAATAGCTGTAAAATAGTTAATATATGATTATACTGTGATTTTAAAGATATCTCTTCTTGCTGGATGTTGATGTTCTCATATTTTTGATTTTATAAACAATGATACAATAATACCTTGATGTACATCTTTATATATAGAAATTTTATTTATTTATTTTTTGACAGGCAGAGTGGACAGTGAGAGAGAGAGAGACAGAGAGAAAGGAGAAAGGTCTTCCTTTTTGCCGTTGGTTCACCCTCCAATGGCTGCTGCGGCCAGCGCACTGCAGCCGAAGCCAGGAGCCAGGTGCTTCTCCTGGTCTCCCATGCTGGTGCAGGGCCCAAGGGCTTGGGCCATCCTCCACTGCACTCCCGGGCCATAGCAGAGAGCTGGCCTGGAAGAGGGGCAACCGAGACAGAATCCGGCGCCCTGACCGGGACTAGAACCTGGTTTGCCGGTGCCGCAAGGCGGAGGATTAGCCTATTGAGCTGCGGAGCCAGCCAAGAAATTTTATTTCTAGTAGATTATCCATGTGGGGCTTCTGGACAGTTGGTTGTATTGCCTACTAAAAACTAAAGGACTTGGAGCCAGTGCTATGCTGCAGTAGATTAAGCCACAGCCTGCAGCACTGGCATCCCATATGGGCACTGGTTCGTGTCCCAGCTGCCCCGCTTGTGATCCAGCTCCCTGTTGGTGCTCCTTAGAAAGCAGCAGAGGATCATCCAAGTGCTTTGACCCCTGCACACACATGGGAGACCCAAAAGAAGCTTCTGGCTCCTGGCTTTAGTCTCTCTCGGGCCAGGTCATTGTGGTCATTTGCGGAGTGAACCAGCAGATGGAAGATTCTCCCTCTCTCTAATTGTCTGTCTCCCCTTCTCTCTTTGTAGCTCTGCCTTTCAAATAAATTTTAAAATCTTCAAAAAAAAAAAAAAAAGGAAGGAAGGACTTGGAGGAAAAAGCATTTTTATAAATCCGTGCAAATTTATTTATGTTCTAGTTTTCATAGGATCAAAAAAGTTTGAATTTGACTTCTAGACCTCATCTTGGTACATTCTAGATGAAGCTTCAGGTCAGGGGATTTAGGACACATATTTTGGGGGAGAGTAGAAGAGTTAGAAAGGAAGTGATTAGAGCCAAAGGAGGAGCGACCTCAAGGCCAAAAGAGGTAGTTGGCAATGAAATGCTGCAGAGAAGCAAAGAACATACCTCTCACCGATGGGGAGGAGGGCTGGCTGCTCACGGGGTTTCTGTATCTCCCCTCTGGGCCCAGGCAAAGTAGAGCACTTCTTCCAGTCCTTGGATGTCAGGCGTGGCCGTGTGACTTGTCTGCGGTGGATGAAGCATGCCCAGAAGTGGCATGTGTCCCCGTGAGGTAGAAAACTTTAAGAGCAGGTGCTTACATTTCCATATCTCTTTCCCCCATCACAGGGACTGGTGAGGTTTCTTGATATGGTAGCTCTGTAAGCCAGAGTCTCTGAATGATGATGGCGTAGGACATGCTTTCTTAATTTCCCAGCCAGTGTGGGATGGACGCATATACTGTAAGCAAGATATTAACCTTGTGGTATTGAGCCATCAAGGTTTCAGGGTACTCTGTTACTATGGTGTAATTGGGTCTGGTAGTCACCTAAAAAGAGGTTCAGCTGAGAAGTACTGAAGTCAAGTCTCAGGCATTGAAGACAGATTGTCTCCCAGGGAGCTGCTGAGTGGGTGTATACAGGGGAAGTGAAAGTACCCAGTGTGGAATTTTCTCAAGGTTGCTTCGGGGCTATTAGAACCCAGTTCTGCCAATTAGTTAAATAAATGCTCTTTGGGGGAATCTAGGAATAATCCTGGAACACTTTTAAAATAAACTTAGAAAAATTAGCTGCGTAAATAATGACAAAACCAAGACATACACTATAGAATTTTTTATAGATAGGATTCCGGCAGCTTTTATGCATCTCAATGTGTCCTAAAGATATAAGAATATCACACAATAAATTCCTCTGTGTTTACTTTGAAGAAAACCTTAGTGTCTCCTGAGGAGATAGATTTCATTTTATTAGTCTATGAGAATCGTGTCTACATCCCTACAAACCCTTGCTCTCCGCGCTCCTGTGCCTTGGCTGCCAGAGGCTTGGTATCCTTTGATAAGAGAGTTCAGTGTGTCCTCCTTAAATCCAGCTTTCCAGAGCAAGCGAGCCGCAGGCGTGAGATTCAGGTTGCGCAATCTGGGGAACATAGACAAGCCAGGGTGGCTAAAGGCATTGTTACTGGTGTGGCCAAGACAATTTGCATATTTTATAACTGGAAAATACCCATAGAAATGTTATGGCAGACAAGGATGGAAAAAGTTTATTTTACTGAAGGTGACCCTAAAACCACTAGTCCCATACCTAGTAAAATGCAGCAACACCTTGGGAATTCAACAAGAGTTGGATAATCTAAAGGTAGAAAATAAAATAGATAGGGGCTGGTGGTGTGGTCTTGCTGGTAAAGCTGCCGCCTGTGATGCTGACATCCCATATGGAGTCCTGGCTGCTCCATTTCTGATCGAGTTCCTTGCTAATGCACTTGGGAAAGCAGTGGAAGATGGCCCAAGTGCTTGGGCCCGTGCACCCGTGTGGGAGACCCAGACAAGCTCCTGGCTTCAGTAGGGTCCAGTTCCAGCCATTATGGCCATTTGGAGAGTGAACCAGTGGATAGAAGATCTCTCTGTCTCTTTCTTTCTCTCTCTCTAATTCTGCCTTTCAAATAAATAAATACAACTTAAAAAAGAAAAGAAAATAGATAATGGCCTGGTTCCCATAGAGAGAAAACCACACTTAATCCGTCTAAAACCACTTGAGATCAGAGTTTTTGAAACTGAAGGCCATGTGTTTTTAGCGGATTGTTAAACTGACCTAGAGTATCTTGTTCACTTCTAAAAAACAAAAGGAAACAAAATAGAAAGCATTAGCATGCATCCCACGTTGTAAAGGTGGACTTGTTTTTATAACAAAATGCTTGTTTCCCTGCGTGTACGCATGAGTTGTGATCAAGAGTGTGTTTCTTACTGTGGGTTCTGGGTCAAAAAACAACAAAAACAATGTAGAAAGCCCCCTGGCTAGAGCCTGTAGGGAACCTGAAGACAGAGACAGAGCCACAACTTCAAAAAACCCAAACTGGATGAAACCAAAAGCAAACACCAGCCAAGGCCAAGGCAAGAACGCTGCAGGAAGCCAAAGCCAAGAGGGGGGTTCTGAGCCAGGTGCAGCCACCCAAGCACGCAGGCATCAGGGAATGGCTTACACGGCTGTGCCGCATCAGCCTGGCTGAACATAGTTTGTTAGAGTCAATCAATGTTTCAATTGGTATCCCATGTCAGAAGCAATTTGTATTAAGTCTCTCTCCCAGATCTTGGATCAATTTCCTCCCGCATAGTAAGCTGGAGGGATAATCTGAGAGAGAAGCTGAAGGTCAAAACCAAAGGAATGGCACCAAACAGGAGGGTCGGAGGTGGGGTGAGTGCAGTGCGGGCGCGAAGGCAACAGGGAGTTTGAAAGTGGGAGAATGGGAAGCAGTCAGGTGTTGGGGCTCACCTCGACCCTGGACAATGGGCAGGTGGTTCTGCCCCTCGGGGTGAATGTAAACTTGAGTGATTAAGACCCAGGCAGGACCAAATACCTTTCCCTTGGTTACTTGGCTTTTTATCTCTGTTGCTTTATTTTAGGATGAGAATGTCTTTGAATCTTTTATTAAAAGCTACCTTAAATCCCTTTCCTAAATCAGTAGGATGCAAGTGATTAAAAAAAATTAAGTGGATGCAGCGGTGCTATGGTGTAGTGGGTTAAGTCTCCACCTGCAATGCCAGTATCCCCTATCGCAGTGCTAGTTAGTCCTGGCTGCTCTGCTCCTGATCTAGCTCCTTGCTAATGCAATTGGAAAGGCTGAAGAAATTGGCCCAAGTTCTAGGGCCCCTAAACCCACTGGATTTTCTGGCTCTTGGCTTCAGCCTGGCCCAGCTACAGCTGTTGTGGCCAGTAGGGAACAAGCCAGCAGATGGAAGATTGATTTCTCCCTCTCCCCCTCTCCCCCTCTCCCCCTCTCCCCTCCCCTCTCTGTTGCTCTACCTCTTAAATAAATAAATCTTTAAAAAATTAAGTAGCTTGCTAAGATTGTAGCTCATTGTATCTGATGTCCTACCCTCTTGTTGGTACCAGCTTTGGCCAGTTTCTAGTCTGTAGGTTTGTTTTTTTTTTTCCCTGTAAACAGAAGCTTTGAAGGCATCCAGTCTCAGTGATAATGATTTGGGAATGCACAGATTCTTTTAACTGCCACAGTAGTTTCTCTTGTATCGTTAACTGCTCTACCTTTTTAATTTTCCAGGCAGGCATAATTATCTGACTTCTGAAGACTGTATTAGCCCTAGAACCAGAATTATACCCATGTAATGATTTGCTTTTTCTCCATTTCCAACACTCTGGCTACGGCTGGCATGCCACAAATACCATTTTGCCATCCATACTGCAATTGTAATTCTGGGTGTATATAGTATCACTGTGGTGAGATTGCTGACAGAGAGGAATTCTGCTCAGGTTATTGTCAGTGATAGAGAGAGCAAAGCATGTCGTGGTTTGAGCATTTATCTTTTTCTGTTTGTTTTCGGGAAGATGATAAGAATGAAAAGATCTTCATTAGAGTAGTAGCATATTTTATTTAACCTAACACTGTTTAATAAATAGGAACACACTGAAGGCAAGAAACAACATAGGGCAGGGTTTGTGGTTGTTTTAAATAGGTTTTACTTTTTAGGGTAGCTTTAGATTCATAGCAAAATTGAATGCAAGGAGAATGTCTTTTTAAAGCACACATTTCTACTAAAAATCATGAACTTTTCTCACAGTATTAATGGCCTTTGGTCACTAGTTAATCACACTGTTTATTTATTTATTTCCCACTTGCTGAGAATCTGGCCCATAAAACCTTACCCATCCACCCAACAAGGGCTTGCAACAATCTGGCTTCCACTTCCGGCTCCAGTTCGCATCATGATCTTTGGGCTTGTTTATTCTTGGCTCTGGTTAACTCTAAAACTCCAGTTTTCCCCATCTACCACACTGCTGATTTCTTAAAAGACTCAGACTCTCAATCACCTCTACAGGAGGTCGGCGCCGTGGCTCACTTAGTTAATCCTTCGCCTGCGGAGCCGGCATCCCATATGGGTGCCAGTTCTAGTCCCGGTTGCTCCTCTTCCAGTCCAGCTCTCTGCTGTGGCGCGGGAGGGCAGTGGAGGATGGCCCAAGTGCTTGGGTTCCTGCACCCGCGTGGGAGACTGGGAGGAAGCACCTGGCTCCTGGCTTCGGTTCGGCGCAGTGCCGACTGTAGCGGCCATTAGGGGAGTGAACCAACGTTAGGAAGACCTTTCTCTCTGTCTCTCTCACTGTCTATAACTCTACCTGTCAATTAAAAAAAAAAATCTACAGGAAAAATCAAAACAAAATAAATTTGAAAATCCAAGCAAGTTTTTCTCCCATAATCTCAAACCCTACTTTTCCATTTTTAGAAAAAGTCAAATACCTGTATTGTTAAAAAGTCACAAACTATCTAGGAAAACAGTAACCTATAAGAGCTTCCCAGGTACCTGCTCTCTCCTCCCACCTAGATGTCAACACATGTTCCCTTTAAGGAGGCTTAGTTTGTATTTGAAGGTAGCAGACACAAACTTCAAGGCTTACAAGGTTTACAGGTGTGCTGGCATCCCTAATCACCCTTTCTCGGGCTGCCTTGCAAAACGGAACATGTCGTGTCCTGTGTACAGCCAGATGGAGGTGGCTCCTCATCGCTTTGAAGAGTTCCCGAGCCTTAGTAATTTGAGTTTATCTCAAAAATTACCGAACTGCATGGCAAGAAATTAAGCTAAAAATTACGTTCATCCATCACCTTTTATGAGCCATGAAAAACTACACGGGGAATGAATCTTTGCAAGCAAGACAGTGTCTGTTCTAAGTGGTTCTTCTCACTTCCACTGCATTAATATTCAAAACCACAACCTGTCGCATGCTCAACTTTGCCTGAGAAGAGGAAGAAATCAATCCCCTCCTTCTGTTTACTGCGGTGATTAACACAGTTCTTGT
The DNA here is from genome assembly GCF_033115175.1 of Lepus europaeus. Lineage (NCBI taxonomy): Eukaryota > Metazoa > Chordata > Mammalia > Lagomorpha > Leporidae > Lepus > Lepus europaeus. The sequence continues at coordinate 51,413,723 of NC_084833.1, read as the reverse complement.
CGGTGCCTGGGGGCTGGGGAGTTACCGCTGCTTCTCCCTTAAAGGAGAAATGCTCAGGAAACCCCCAAGAGAGGGAGAAAATTGGCTCTTAGTGTGACCCAGCTATGGGGACATTCAATCCTCCCCACGATTCCAAGAAGTTTCTTTTATCCCCGCTTCCCAGCAGAGGAAAATAAAGCTCAGAGAGTCTACGAAACTCCTATGACATGACACCGCCAGTAACCACTCAGCGAGGTCTGAATCCAGCGCTAACTCCAAGTGCTTCTGGGATTCCCCCCAGGACACCCCCACAAAGCAGTGGAAGCCAGTGAGGACAAGGATGCCTGGTGCCCCAAGAACCCCGAGCGTCCACAGAGCAGGGCATGGAGACTCCTGCTCATCCCCAGTTCCCAAAGACAGCGCCTCCACCCTGCTCACAACCCGCCCAGAAGCCGCGGTGTGCCGTTCCCGCGGTGCGTGGAAGCGGTGCGTGGGAAGCTGCCGTGCGTGACTCATGCCATGTGCCCCCACACAGCCCTCCTAGCGCTGTGGAATTCTCCCACCTCAGCTGTGTTCTAAAGGAATTCATTCCCGTGCCGTGTGGCATGGTTGTTCCCTCCATATCTGTCAGTGGGTCCTCCCCACCCCCAGCCACCCCACGTCAACCTCCAGTTGTCAAAGTTGTCCTTGAAGCACAGATCCACTCGCTCTCCCTTTTGTTGCAGTCTCCTTGGCTGCTGACTGATGCCAGGGCATGTGGCCTGGCCAGCTCCTTCCTGCTCTCTGCGTGGATCCCACTGGTGGGTGGTTAGCGGCAGAGGCAGGGAACACGGCTTGCCAGTGTCCTGCACTTGAGGCTGTTTAAGCAGCCACCACAGTTGGTTATCCATGTTTCCCATTGCAGTGAATGATCTTAAGTCATTTCCGCAATCAAGATGCCCTCTTTGTAAACGGCCAAAACTGTGGCCATCCTTCTCACCTGCTGGAGAGAGACCGGGGTGTCTGGACCCCCACTGCCCCAGCAGCCCAGCGCACCCTTACTGTGTGACATTCTGTGCAGCTTATATGGAAAGGGTAGGCTACACCCTGCTCTATCCACAGCCAGCTTCCCCCGTCCTCAGCCCCTGGAGGGTCCACTGTGACTAACCAGCGTCTCTGCCACTGCCTATTAGCAGCTGAGCCTGGCTGGGAAAACCACAGGTGCAGACCCAGTGGTGTTGCCACTGTCACAGTCAGCCTGCAGCAGGGGCCACCACACAGCTTGGCAGTACTGTCCGTCACAGCCACACGCCAGAGACTGGCCTGAATGAAGCTCTTGCACCAGCCCTGGGGTTCCAGCTCACTCCTAGGCTCCCTGTCTCTAGGTCTTGCAGCAGGCTCCTAAGCTATGGACTCTGAACTTCCCAGGGGGAGGGAGCAGGCTATGTTCATAGCTGTGGCAAGATAATCTGATTTCCATGTGATGAGTCCAGGAAAGTAAGGGGTCCAGATTCATCTAACTCCGCAGTGGCACGCACATTTCCATGCATTTGTTATCTGACTTCCCACTTGGTTTCCATCTTTCTCTCTCCTAACTCACTAATAACCAAGGGAGTTTATTAGCAATTGTTATTAGAGGAGGTGGCATCTGAGCTGGCCTCTGCACACGCTGGGGGTGAGAGGGCTCCCAAACTATAAAACTCTCTGACAATACTTGGCAAAGGAGGCAGGAAGGATCTGAAACCACACATCAGTTGGAATACATTGATTTTGATTGGAAGTGTCAGATCCCCAACTTAAAACAGAGAAGGGAAAAAAAGAAATTGCTGTTTCAGGTACCCGGGAAATCCTAGGCACGGTGGTTGAATGTCTGCATGTAAAGCTTCCACAACGTCATCCACATGTTGTCATTCTCCTCCCTCTGGCTGGGTTCACTCCACCCTGGGTTGGCTTTCTCATAGGACAGGGTGACGCATGTGGTGGCCGAGGTGGCCACCGTCATCTCTAGGCTTATGCGACCCTCCTGCCACTCACCACACTGCACTCCCTCCCCCGCCCCCACCCTCCCATCTCTCTGACACCTTTGAGGAAGGTTCACCCCTTCACCTGTATTCCCAGGGCCTGGCCCAGGGATCCCTGGCTGAATAGATGAATGAATACAACCTCCTTTTTTTTTTTTTTTCTTTCTCAAATCCAAAATGGCAAGTTCAGTGTTGGGGGGTGGGGAGGGCAGGAGAAGCAGTCGGAGCCGATCCGAAATGAAGTTTCCCTTTTGTGTATCTTCCCACTTGGTGTTTAATTCTAGAACTGTTTGCCTTTGTTCTCCGGAGACTTTGACTGACATTTTCCTTCCTTAACCTCTAGTCAGGAGGTAGAGGCTGGGGCTTGGCAGGGGAGAGCAGAAGTGACTGCTGATGGGTGCAATGTCTCTCTTAGAAGAGAATGTTCTAAAGTTAGATTGTGGGGCGGGTGTCTAGCCTAGTGGTGAGGCGCTGATTAAGACACTCAGAGTATCTGGGTTTGACTCTCAGCTCCAGCTCCAGTTTCCAGGTTAATCAGCCCCTGGGAGACAGTGGTGGCAGCCCAGGTCATTGGGCTCTTGCCCTCCACGTGGAAGACCTGGATTAAGCTCTCTGCTTCAGGGTTTGCGCCTGCCCACCCCCAGCCATTGTGGCATTTGGGAAGTGAACCAGGGCTCTGTCTCTCTCTCACCCTAATTAATTAATTAAAATTAAAAAAACAGGAGACATGGTGACGGCTGCACAACTCCATGGAGACACTAAAAAGCATTGAATTGTCCACATTGTTAAATTGTGTGGTCTGCGAATTGTGCCTCAGCAAAATGGTTTTAAACATATTTGGAGAGGCTGGGCCAGCGCCGCGGTTCACTAGGCTAACCCTCTGCCTGCGGCGCCGGCACACGGGGTTCTAGTCCCGGTCGGGGCACAGGATTCTGTCCCGGTCACTCCTCTTCCAGTCCAGCTCCTTGCTGTGGCCCAGGAAGGCAGTGGAGGATGGCCCAAGTGCTTGGGCCCTGCACCCCATGGGAGACCAGGAGGAAACACCTGGCTCCTGGCTTCAGATCGGCACAGTGTGCCGGCCATAGCAGCCATTTGGGGAGTGAACCAATGGAAAAGGAAGACCTTTCTCTCTGTCTCTCTCTCTCTCACTGTCTAACTCTGCCTGTTAAAAAAAAATATATATATATATTTGGAGGAGAAAATTTCTCCAAAGGCTAGCATTACGGCACAGAGTAAACACAAAGCCCACTGCTCACTTCCTCTCCTGCATGTTTCTAACTCCACTCACTACATGGGTTCATCTGTGTTCTGTACATAGTGACATTCCCGAGGCTGGGTGGCTTTATAATGGAAAGAGATTTGTTTAGCTCACATTTCTGGAGGTTCACGGCCATGGCGCCAGTGTCAGCTTGGTTCTGGTGTGGGTCTCAAGGTGGGACCACATGCAAGAGGGGGAGATCACATCTCTAGACAGGAGGCCAGAGAGGCTGGGTAGGGGCCAGACTTGCTCCTTTTCTAACAACCTCTTGGGAGAACTAACCAAGGGGTCCCACCAGAACGGCCTCACTCCCTTCCCTGAGCGACATCTCACTAGACTCTGCCTCTTAAGGGCTGCCACCTCTGTACCGTCAACGAAGCCTCCAGCACATGAACTCTTAGGGGACAAACCATAGCTCCACGTACTATTACTAACAGACTATCTATGCAGTTCCCATGGACTGTTGGAACATGATGCACAGAAAATGCAGGAACTCCTGTCTGTTTTCCATCTGGTGATAGCTCTAATGCCCAGAATGGTGCCTGGCCTACAAGAGGTATGGTAAATTGCAGAAAATGGGCACAAATACTTTGTTGCTCCTCCCACCAAGAGGCGAAGTCTGTTTTTCCTCCCCTTGTATCTAAGCTTGGCCACATGCCTTGATTCTTCCATAAGGACGTTAGTGAATGTGATGCAAGTCAAGCTCTGGAAGTGCAGGGGCCCTGAGGGCTTCCCCAACATGTTGCTGGCATTCCTTCCATGATCATGTGGGAAACCCCAGCTAAGCCCACTGGAGTATGAGAGCTCCAGGGAGCACAGGTGAGCCGTATTCAAAGTCCCCTTACGTATTGACTTTATTTTGACATTTAAAAACTTTCTTTTTTGACTTTATTTTTAATTCACAAATCATAAGTTATACATATTTATGGGACACAGGGTGATAACTCAGTACATGCTTATAATATGTGATAATCAGGATAATTAGCATTTTCACCTCCTCAGGCATTTATCATTTCTTTGTGTTGGGTTGCTTTAACCTCTTCTCTTCTAGTTATTTTGAAGTAGATACCACATTGTTGTAAACTATATAAAACAAAAAAAGACCCCTTAGACCAACCAGGCTGCCCACTGCTGGATCTATCCATGAGGTCATGCCAGAGCGTGTGGTTCCAGCTATGCCAACAACTTACACCAGAAACACCCCCTAACCTCCCCTGCCTCAGCCCCCCCGAAAGCAGACTAGGAGAATCGCCCAGCTGGCCGACCCAGTCATGAGCAAATAAAATGGTGGTTGTTTTAAACCACTAGTTTTCGGATGGTCTGTGACACAGTAGTAGATAACTAAAACAGGGTGGGGGGGGCAATTATTAAATACAAAGCAAACTTAGGTAAAGGAGTGATGGGTTGGGGAGGAAAGCAGCCCGGGAGGCCGGAAGCAGCCCATGATCCCAGCTGAAGGTGGAGTGAGAGCCCAGGAGAGGTGGGAGAGACACAATGGCAACCACCAGTCCCGGGAATCTGACTTTCTCCCAGTATGAAACCAGGTCCCTTCTAGGATACTTACCTGACTTTTAAAAACACCTGCCTTCCCCACCCCCACCCTCTTGATAGTAGTTGGCTACAATGGCCAGCCACAGTGACCTCTGACCCACCCAGAGAATTGCCCTGGCCCCCTCCTAGCTGCTCTGAGTCTCGAACTCCAGCTTGGGATCCCTCAGCCCTCGGATTCCATAGTTAACACTTTACTCTTGGCTGCTTCTGGTCCTGTGTGTTCTGAGAGCTGCTAGGGCTCTCTTCCTTAGGTTTTTGGCCTCGACAGTCTATGCTGAGATCTGTTTGCTCTTGGTTTCTGCAGAAGCTAGAGGAAATCCTAGAGACAGGAGTGAAGAATTCAGACTTTTGCTGGACCCAGGATTCCTAAAGCTCTCTGTCACCCTGGGCATAGTGTGATGGAGACACCTGTACAGCTGGGGACACCTACAAGCTAAGGGATAACTGTGCTGTATGTCATACAGGATGCTTGTGAGAATTAACACAAAACACGCCAAGTGCTTACTGGCATGGCATTACAGGAAATACCTCTTAGTGTTGTTATTATTATGACTTTTTTTTATTTGGGAACAGATCCTTGTGTGAGTTTAGGAATTAGTGCTTGTAGAATCAATGAAAGTCAACATCACACTGGATAAAATAAACCCAAGCAAAGACTTCAGGGCCATGAGAATGTCAACTATCTATAGCAATAACAAAAATAATAATTTGGATGTGAATTAAACATTGTTTCTATAATTTGGGGGAAGAGTTCCTGTTGCATATTTAAGATATTTCCATGAGTGCTGGGAGTAAGATTGTCAAGGGAAGAGTGACACTATTACACATAGTAAACTGCCTGAGGACATGAATGAAGATTTCCTTTGGCAACTAACACCTGCTGTATGCCAACCAACTCAGTGTCCCCAGACACCAGGAACCCACACTTTCAATACAGCCCCCAGTGGTTCTTACATACACTGAACTTGAAGAACCTGTACCCCAAGCCTTGGCTTCTGGCAGATGGAATTTTACCTTGTCCCTTAAAGTAACCCCACCCCCTAGCCCAGGACCTGTGCCCAGTAGGCACTCCCCAGATGTGTGTTTATTTATCACTGCATCCTTTTGTTTCTGACACTACAGACTTTGTGTGTCCAGAAAGTATTTCTCCGGAATAAGACACTAACACATGTCCTGTCCCGAGGCATTTATTTCTACTAGCTTTTCGCCCTGGTGGTAATGATTAGGACTGCAAACACTTTGCAGATTAACAAATTTCACAAGGAAAGGAGCAAATGAAGCCCGCGCAGGCAAGAGGCTTCGATTCGATGGAAAGTGCACTATATAAACAATTGCCTGGTCTGCAGAGGAAGGTTCACTCACCCCCCTCAAATTAATGCCATCTGGTCACCCAGTGCAAGACAAAGGCCCCTCCCCAGGAATGCCAAGTCCTGGAATGAGAACAAGTAATCTCATTCTCCATGACACTTCCATCTCCATTTTAATATGGAAACTCTCGATGAAATGGATTCTGCGAGAACAGATTTTCATTATTGAAAAGCCATGTCAGAATAAATTAGCATGAAGAAGAAGCAGGAAAACACTAGATTGGATTATTCAGAACAATTTGATTATCTGCCTATTGGCAAAGTTGTTTCCTATGCATTTAGTAGGCATTAGGGGCTCCATGTATCATTCTTCCTGCTAGCAAAACATGTTGAATGATCTTCCTGTCTGAATTTCTGAATTATTAATTGGAACACTTTCCTTGAGACGTCCACGTGATTTGGTTGCTTCGTATCTTGGGTCAGTAACGATAGTGGTGGATCAGCGGAGGGAAGAGGGGCGCATCATTTCTAGGGGCAGCTCAGGCATCATAGCAAGAGTTACACCAGAGCACACATGGAGCAGCAACTGACCTGGACAACGCTGTCAAAGCAGAAGCAAAACAGAAACAGGTTGACAAATTTGGGGGTTGAGAGGAGGCAAGACCTGAGCTCATCCTTTTGTGGGTGAGCCAAGGGGATGGCCCCAGAGACCTGAGTCACCGAGATCCTGGGGAGACAGCTGGTAGGGGTGGGGTGGGGAAGATTGCTCACAAGCCAGTGCTCATAGCCCAGCTTGAGCTCCGAAAGTCTCAACTCCAAGGCAGCTTGGGAGAGTCTCCCTCCCCTACTCCTCCCTCCTTATGAAACTCTATGTTTCTCTCGGGTGGCCGGTGAGGGTCAATTTTAGGTGTCAAACTTGGTTGGACTAAGACATTCCTAAAAATGTGGAAAAATATTTTGGGTGTGTCTGTGAGGATTTTTCCAAATGAGGTTAGCATGTGAGTCCGAGTGGACCAGATGGGGAGACCTGGCCTCAGTGTGTGTGTTGGGGGGCCCACCAATCAGCTGGGGGCCTGGAAAAACTATGTACACGAGGCAAACTGGTCTCTGGCTCCAAGAGCTAGGACACATCTGACTCCTGCCTTGGACGTCAGTTCCTGGAGTTACACCAGAGGTCCCTAAGACTTGGGCTTTTGTCCTCAAACTGATAATAGCTCCTCTAGTTTCCCTGGTTCAGAGATTTTCAACTTGGATGAGCCCCGTTACCAGCATCCCAGCCTACAACGACCAGTTACTGGACTGACTTCTCAGTTGCCACAATTATATGAAGCAGATTCCTTAATAAAAGCCCCTTTGTATGTATGTATGTATGTATGTATGTATGTATCTATCCATCCATCCATCCAGCTAGCTATCTACCTTCTATCAATTCTATTTTTCTAGAGAACCCTGACAAAGACCCATCTGCCCTTGTCAGATCCAGAGTCTTGTTCATCCAGCTACCATCTTAGGGCTTGGCATTTGGAAGATCCATAAATGAATAAATGAACACTGGTCTTATTATCCCATTTTATGGATGATGGAATGATATACAGAGTTTAATGATGTACCTATGGTTCACACAGATAATACACAGACTGCAGAGCCTCACCCTGCATTCGTTTGTTCTTGGATGAATGCTGTGATGGGTGAGATTGAGGACGGAGACTTTGGATCTTCTCTATCCTGTAAGTTTGTGGATCTCACAGCCTTTGTCAAGACACTTTTCAGGGAAATATCTGATTTCTTCCTTGACCGAAGAGACTTCAATTTGGCCCCTTCCCTTCCCATCTGCTGCTTTTCTTAAATGATAATTAGGGCGGGGTCTCATGATTGCCCAATAACCCTTCTCTTCGGATGCTCTTTCTGGTCTGTTCTAGAGGCTCGCGGGGCCCTGGCTAAATGTGGCTCACAGTGTAGTACTGCCACTGGCCACCACCACGGGCCGGCCCTTGCTCCTTCTCACTGGGGCTTCTGCAGCTCTGAGCTCCTGGGCTTCTGAGCTCTCAGAGTGTGTCCGAGGCATCTCCCCTGTCCCTGAGAAGCAGAGCTCCAAGTCTCCACTGTGGATTTTCAGTCTCTGCGAGTCTGTGTTCAAGGAACCATGGCTAGTGTGTAAGGTGGGAGGTTGAGTGGAGCATGGTGCTGGAGAAGCCACTGGTACCAGTTCATGAAGCATCTTACATATTATTTCCTTGTGCTGTCTCTGAAAGCAATGAGATCATTGGCTGGCACCCCCAAATCTGAATTTCTTCGCCATCAGAATCGTGCTACATAATCACCAATCAACTAGCAGTATCTTTTCTTCCCAAGGACCTAGACGAAGAACTGAAGTGCTTCTCAGGCTAGGCATTTGGCCTGGCCTTTGAGACGCTGGTTGAGATGACTGTATTCCGAATCAAAGTGCCTGGTTTGAGTCCCAGCTCCCTGCTCACATGCACCCTTGGAGGCAGCAGGTGATGGCTCAAGTGATTGGGTCCCTGCCACTCACATGGGAGACCTGAATTGAGTTCCTGGCCCCTGGCTTTGGCTCCAGGCCACCTCTGGCCATGGTGGGCATTTGCGGTGTAAACCAACAGATGTAAGCTAGCTCGCTCGCTCTCCCTCTCTCTCCCTGTCTCTCCCCTTATATCTCAAATAAAATACATAAATTCATTTTTAAAATGGAATTCTCCTCAACCCAGTCTTCCAGGCAGCCACTGCCCATGCCTGGATTGGCATGTGAGGTGCAGCCTATTTGCCATCCTGATGCCAGATGCGCTCTTCATTTCTGTCAGTGGTCAGGGAAAGAGCCCGTCATCCAAGTAGCTGCAGCCTCCCTCCCTCCCCTGCTGCAGGGATCTGTAGATGAATGACCAACCAGGGCTGGCATGAGCTTCGCCCACCCCCACTGCCGCCGTACCCCGAGGGGCCAACCTCTCCTTCTCCCTCCCAGGAGCAGCAGCATCTGGGCACCTCCGCTTTCCTGCTGAGCAGTCTCGGATTCCCCTACTCAGTGGTTTGGTTTGGTTTGCTGCATCAGTGTGGGATGGCGGCACCCCTGTTTCCATGGAGGCTGCGTGATGCAGCCGTGAACCAGCACAGCTCGCCGTTAAATGAAAGCTGCTAATTCCACCCGGAAGTTCCATGTGGGTTCCCCCTGAGGCTCTGGTCTCCCTGGTTAAGGGCTCGCAGCGGGAGCTTCTCCGGGCCCAGGGCTGAGCTGAGCTGAGCAGCTGAGTGACTGGCTCATCAGGGCTGGGAGGGCCAGGCTGGGATCGGATCGGGGGTGGGGTCCCCATAGGGGCCCTCCGTCTGCACACTGGGCTGTGGGACTAGGATTGTGTCACAAATCCGAGCAAACACAGACCCTTGTCCCCCGTGAGCAGAGGCTGATGTGTGAGGAATTTTAAAGTGGAGTTTATTCAGCCCCAATTAAATCCCATTTTACAAATTCCACGCGACTCCTCAGCAGGAGAAAGCTCGTTATTTGTTTCACTAAGCCAGACTAGGTGGGAGCGCGGGGCGCTTCTCCAGGAAGGCGGTTGGAGCGGTGCTCTGTGGCATCTTCAAGATGGCAGAAGGATTTACGTGGTGCACCTAAGCACCAGAAAGACAAGGTTATTTCTAAGCAGGTAGCAGAAAATAAACCGACACGCATGAAATGGGAAAAATAAGCTTTGAAGAAAAGCATTGGAGCGACCCAGGGCTCACAAATCAAAAGAGAAAAGGTCTCTTTGTCTTTGCTTCCTTAAAGCAGGCTGGCTCTATCCAGGCAGGAGTATCCAGTGAGCATTACAGCTTCAGGATGGCCCGTGATTGGAGCGATTTCTAGAAAGCACTGCGGATAAAGCCTCCTGGGTCATCTTTAGCTCCTGAGTGGGTCATCAGACAGTTACCCATTACTCAATCAGCAGGTGTCCTGGAACAAGGAGCCGGGAGGCTTTCCTCCCTGCAGACACCGTGCACCACCTTAAGGGAGTCCACAGCTGGGGACATAGACCTCAGCCTCGTAACCAGCCACCCTGCTTTCCCGCCTTGTAACGTGGCTCAGCGTAGTAGAAAGGACGAGCCCCCCTCCAGATCCCCATGAAGGCCTCAGGCTACTTTATATTCAAGCAGCCAGGGGCTCGCACTGTGGTACATTGGGGTAAGCTGCCATCTGCGGCACCAGCACCCCATATCAGAGCGCTACTTCCAATCCTGGCTTGCTCCACTGCCAATTCAGCTCCCGGTTAATGCACCAGGGACAGCAGCAAAAGATGATCTGTGTGCTTCGGTCCTGCCACCCACCTGGGAGACCTGGATGGAGCTCCTGGCTCCTGGCTCCTGGCCCCTGTCTTTTCTGCCGCCCAAGTCCCCTGCGAAACAGAGCGGCCGCCTTTCCTCCCTATGCGGATTGAAAAGTCAAAGGAAGGGCACTTGCATCCGCTGGAGGAAAGCCGAGCCCCCATCTTCTCCACTCTGGTTTTTCACGGAGATGTGGGGCTCCATCATCTGGCAGGCTTCCTGGCGACCTTTAGGGCCGGCCACTTGAATTCAGACTCAGCCAGCAAGACTGAGGCCGAGGGCAAAACCAGGCATGGTTCGAATCCAGTGCCCGAGCCAGGCTGACGTGGGCCAGGAAGAGGTGTTGCAGGGACAATGGTGAAAATAAACTTCCTAAGGAAAGACTGGGAAGGAGGGAGCTGTCAGGAAGTGGGAGGGAGCGGGTACACCGTCAGATGGGGAGGGCCCAGGGTGAGCTGGGATGAGGGCGGAGGGGAAGGCCCAAAGCACTAAGGAGTAGTGGGGACTGTCTCAGGCTAGAAGGCAAGTGCCGCCGTCTCAGAGGCTGACTCCTCTCAGATCCAGGAGACCATGGCCATGAAGGAGGTCAGGCTGTTATCAGAGCTTAAGAAAAGCCTGAATTCTGGATTTTTTAATTTTAAATATCCCAGTTTTGAAACATTCAGCAAGTCAACAAAATACAGGTGGAAGTGGGTAACGTGGCACAAATGTCAGGGAAAGCTTTAACCAATTGAGAGAGAGAGAGAGAAGCTGAAGGTGGCACAGGTGGGAGGAGAAGGGGCTACAGGAAGGGGTGAGGTTGGGAGGGGAAAGGACCAGCCCTCTGGGAGGGAAGCAGAGAGAACCTGGCCGTGACAAGTCTTTCAACACGACCTTTCTGCACTGCCACAAGGCACCAGGCATGAGCCCTCCCTCTCCTTTCCTCTTTGAAGACTGAGCCGTTGCTGAGAGAAGTAGATTGATTCTGAAACACGTGCGGCAGGTGTCATGGGAACCATGTAGGTGAGCATGGGGTCAGTGGACAAGGCTGAAGGCAGGAGTGACACAGAGAGAGGAGGTCTGGACCCAGACCAGCAAATATCACATTTTCTAGATTCTAAGACACCTTCCATTATAAAACATTTTGAATTTAGAAATACATTTTATGAGCAGTAAACACAATGTTAAAGAATGCACTTTTGGGGGCTCCTGTTGTGGTGCAGCGGGTTAAGTTGCCGCCTGCAATGCTGAGGTCTCATATCGGAGTGCTGGCTTGAGTCCAGCTGGATAAATTTCCTGGCTCCTAGGATTCAGCTTATCCCAGTTCCAGCTGTTGCAACTATTTGGAGAGTGAACCAGCAGATGGAAGGTCTCCCTATTTCTCTCCCTCCCTCCCTTTCTCCCGCTCCCCACCCCTCTCTCACATGCATGCACACTCTAGCTTTCTCTAGCACTTTATCTGCCACCCTCTCAGACACTCAGCCACGCTGCCTTTCGAATATATAAAAATTTTAAATGTGATCATACTCAAAAAAAAGGATATACTTTTAAATTATTACTCATCTTTATAACTATACACTATTTTAGATGTTCATTTTAAAATTTATTTTCATCTACTTGAAAGGGTGTCAGAAAGAAAGAGAGCATTTTCTATCTCCTGGTTCACTCCCAAATGCCTACAACAGCCAAGGCTGGGGCAGGCTGAAGCCAGGAGCCTGCAACTCCAACAGAATACCCACATGGGCAGCTGGAACTCAAGTGCTTTGACCATCATCTGCTGCCTCCAGGCACATTTGCAGGAAAGTAATTGGAAATGCTTGGTAGCCAGGACTCTAACTGGCTCTCTGATGTTGGATGCAGGCGTCCTAAGGGGCAGCTTAACCCACTGGGCCAAAAAACGCACCTTTTTACTTTTTGGTAATACGATCAAATTTTTAGCGCAAGCTTTTTTTGAACAATAAAGCTAAACATTTCTTCAAATTATTTTTGACTAATAGCACTTGTGCTTACCATCACATGATACACTGAGTTTTTCACAAATAGGGCTCTTGGCTTCCTTGAAACCTTTATTACATTTAGGATTGGCAATATGACTTTTGAATCATATAAAAGAAAAATCTTTGTCCGCATTTCCTAATTGGCCATTTTACTCCTAGTTACTAGAAATTAAACTGGTATTGTTGAGTAGAGACTTCAGCCAAGCCTACCAAAAGGCATCTTCCCTGGTACTGAGGATGGACAGCCTAAATAAACGTTCTCATGCTGCAACAGTAACTAAAACTCCTTTCTGGGGAGAGTGTGTGTGGAATACCACCAGGAGGTATTTAACACATGCATATTCCTTTATTAAAGACAAATTGGGGCCTTAAAATACAATTTCTGAGGCTGGCACTGTGGCACAGAAGGTTAAGCTGCTATTTGCAACACCAAGCATCCTCTATTGGAGCGCTGGTTTGAGTCCGGCTACTCTGCTTCCAATCCAGGCCCCTGCCGAAGTGCCTGAGAAAGCAGTGGATGATGGCCCAAGTTCTTAGACCCCTTCCATCCATGTGGGAGACCAGGATGGAGCTCCAGGCTCCTGACTTTGGCCTGGCCCAGCCCTTGCTATTGTGTCCATTTGTGGAATGAACCAAGGGATGAAAGATCTCTTTGTCTCTCCCTCAGTCTCTGTCACTCTTTCAAATAAATAAATGAGTCTTTTAAAAATTAGTATAGTTGCTGTAACCTGCTACTGTGCCCTTCATCTAGAGCATAAGAGAATTGTACACCTGCTGTGTGCCAGGCAGGGGATGGACACCTGCATGGTATGAAAGTGTCCCCTCCAAAATCCAGGCATTGCCAACCTAGTGGTATTAAGAGGGGAATTGGCCCTGAGGGTTCATCCTCACTGTGGGAGAGACCCTTCGAAGAGAAGATTCTTGAAGCTGTAGGCTAACTCCTACTGCCTTCTGCCATTTGAGAACACAGCAAGAAGGGTCTCACCAGAACAAATGCTTGCACTTGATCTTGAACTTCCCAGCCTCCAGAAGTGTAAGAAGTAAATTTTCATTCTTTATCAATTATTCAGTTGCAGGTAGTCTGAGATGGACTAAGACACTTTCTAACCATCAATTTTGTGTCCATGTCACAGTGATTCTGAAAGGCCATTATTATGCAGAGAAGTGGCGGGTCAAGAAGTTATATAATTTGTAGGAAGTCACAGACAATAAAACATCAAAAACACAGACCCAACTGACTCTGAAATCCATGAGGTCAAAGAGGTCTTCAGTTACGATGTCACCCTCTGCAATCAAATGGAACATGGGCACCTGGGAGCTCTCCCAACTAGAGCCAAGCCATGGGCAAATGTCCTCTAGCCTGACACCTGCTCTACACTCAGTCTTGATGGGTTCTGCCCACCTGGTGCCCTGAAGGAACGGTGTAACTCACTGCTTCCTCCCTGCGCCTTGCTTTGACTCGGGGGTGCAGTTTCCAGCCTTGAAATTTTTCCTGATGGCACCATTGTTGATTATTTCTTTCTTCTATAAAGCCACATGTATGGCCAAGAATCATGCCTCCCGTTGCTCAAAAATAAACGAAAAGGGGGAAATGTGGCGGAATGAGGAGGTGAAAAGGTCATGCCAAGATTGCCACTGACAACAGAAACTGCCTGGCAACAAGAGCCTGACTGGCAACAGGCTGTGACTAGTTAGGGCATAGACCAACCCTTGCCCGGATTGGCTGGCCTTGGCTATATAAGCAGCTGTAGCAACTTAAATAAACGAGTCTGTAGGCTGCTCGCCTCAGGCCTGCTTTCACCCAACTCCCGGAGTCTGTGTGGTGACTCCGTGCCTCTTGCCCCCACCATGCTCCTCCTCTCAGGAACGAATCCTCTCAGAACAAATCAACCTCAACAACCTTTTATGAAACTTACATTCTATCTGGCATTATGTAATAATTATCTTATTTTCTCCCTTAGTCTCTTGAGAAGTCATGAGACTAGCAATGCCTGGTTTTGCAGCATGCTTTGTGTCCCACACATGCTTTGCTTCCTGGTTTGTCACAGCACCTCCCTCCAGAGCTGCAGTGCTTCTTAACTGGTGTGCTTGCAACCTCATCTCTACTCCAGGCAATACCCAGAAGTGCATGGACCATGTGAAAGAATTTTCAGTAATTTCCTTGGTGTAACAGCAATAACAAACACATAAATGAAAGATAGCTTCCACATATACATTGTAACATATTTTATGATACTTTCGATGCTTAGCCCTGCCTCTGTGAAAATCTTTAATCTAGAATTGTGTGATGGGAAATGGAAAGGATATTTCCTACCTAGATTTATGCTAATCACAGGAGAAGCAGTAATAAGCTTCAAACCAAACAGAACACAAAAAATGACTCCCGACTTTAGATAAGGAAACGCTTGTGTCAGAGTTGGCTTCTGGCCAAATGAATTCAAGGGAAGAAAAAGGCTTGAGAGCCTTTGTCAAGGAGGTTGGCTCAGCTAACACACATTTCACTTAAAACCCAGCACTTTCCACATTTCCACATCAAGGCACCACAGTGGTGTCTTTGCTGCTCGCCTGCCCTCCTCTCTGTACACTGTCTCGTCTATCATCCCTGCTCAGCCCTGAGGCCCCAACGTATCAAAGCCAAGTTTATCATCAGAGGATCAGACAACCACCCTGACACCATGGCCTGGGTTAGTAGCCATTTCTTGGGGAACTGTTGAGATCGAGAGTGGACATGGTATCTCCCAGCTCAGGGAAATGCGTGAAAGTTGTGGGGTCCCCAAGCCTGTTGAGATTTCTTAGACAGAGTACCACTTCTCCCTCCCACACCTGCCCAGCTTTTGTCGCTCCTTGTTCTAGCTGAGGGGCATCGGCCTTCGTGGGAACACAGCCTGGAACGTGTTACCATCCCCCTTCTGGTTCATGGCTTCAGGTTTTCCCATGTCTTGGTTTCTCGGTTTTCTGGGAAGGCCTGCACAGGAGCTCTCACCCCACCCTCTGCTAAAGCAGCTCTATATTAAGAAACAGTTTTATAAGCATAAAAGTCAGAATATTGACTCCGATGGTCTTTGCCAAGTACAGAGTCGTCTCATTAAACCGCCAATGTGTCTGAGAATGTAGCACTTTAAAATTTCCACTTTTAATTAAAACTCCAAAATATTTTAGGTAAGAGCAGGTGGCTTTTTGTTTTGTGCAGTAGCTTCTATGGAAACGCATTTTTAGGTGAACCATTATTTGCCTTATTTTGTTTAAATAGATCTGTTGTTTGGGAAACTACCTTTTGATACATTTTCTTTCATAAGCAAAGTTTGGGCTTTTGGAACTGCTCTATAATATTCAGAATAATTTACATCAGAAAAAAAAAAGTCTTGTTTAAAAAACCTTGGGTGACTTTTCGTTTCAAAATATGTCAACTTGTCTATTGTAAAGGCCCAGAGGAATCCGACCATGGCTCCATCCAGAGCCTACCGAGGGGGTGGTGACTTTAAATATTCATTTATTCAGTCCATTAGTCAGTAAATATTTATGGAGCACCTACTTTATGCCAGACTCAGTTCCAGATGCTAGAGATAACATGGTGAACAAAGACGAAGCTGGCCTATGACCCCCTAGATGTTACACTCTGGTGGGAAAGAAGAGAAAATAAATAAATGAGCGCATCTCAGCGGGTACTCGATGCTGGGAGTGAAATAAAGCGGCTACGGGGAAGGAAGGTGACTTGTAGCGCAGGAGAACAACTCCTTTGGGGAGGTGACATCTGAGCTGAAATCCAGTGAACAAAGGAGCCAGCCCCGGGTAAGGGAAGAAGGTTGCCAATAGAGAGAGCAGCAAGCACAGGCCCTGGCACGAGAAAGAGGTTGGGATTTTCCGGGTTCAGAAAGAATGCGGCCGGCACCGCGGCTCAATAGGCTAATCCTCTGCCTGCTGCGCTGGCACACCGGGTTCTAGTCCTGGTTGGGGCGCCGGATTCTGTCCTGGTTGCCCCTCTTCCAGGCCAGCTCTCTGCTATGGCCCGGGGAAGGCAGTGGAGGATGGCCCAAGTCCTTGGGCCCTGCACCGGCATGGGAGACCAGGAGAAGCACCTGGCTCCTGGCTTCGGATCAGCATGGTATGCCGGCGCAGCCGGCCGTGGTGGCCATTGGAGGGTGAACCAACAGCAAAAAGGAAGACCTCTCTCTCTCTCTCTCTCTCTCTCTCTCTCTCTCTCTCTCACTATCCACTCTGCCTGTAAAAGGGGGAAAAAAAAAAAGAATGCTTGTGTGGGGAATGAGAGAGGGAGGGCCTGGGGGTTGCAGTTAGGTAGGTGGTCAGGGACCAGACCGGGACGGTGGGTTCTTGCCGGCCAGAGTTGAGGAGCTGCATTTTATTCCAGGGACAATGGGAAGCCAGGTGCACCAGGGAATGATGCAACCTAATATCTATGGCACCCACCAGGGCAGCGCTGGAACACCTGTGGGTACATTGTCTTTAGAAGCTTGATCCCACCTACTCTGTCACACCCATCCCCATCACCCTGGCTTGGGCCTCCCACACCCGCTCAAGCCTGGGCAGTCCCCAGTTCTCTCCTGTGGCCTCGCCACACCCCACTCTCCCCCCAGAACGTTTCCACTCTGCCTCCGAGAACCACACAACTGCATAATCAGCCTCGCTGTTCTCCACATTCTTACTATTTATTCCCTCCGCGGCTTGTCCCGAGCAAGTTTGTGCTTCTTGGAGCAGCTGTCTGGCCACATTCCTCTTGAGTCTTTCCAGTGCCCTGCTAATGCTGGGAGCGAACATGGGCACCCCCTTCCTACACACAGCTGCTTCCATGCACCACCGCCTCCCCACTCTTGCTTTCCGGACAAGGCTCCATTTTTTAAAAGTTCATGGAAAAATGAATTAAAGTTCTGGGTTTATTTTGCTGCAAAAATTTCAAATCCATTGACAAGTTTTTCATAATATATGTTTTTGACATTAAGAAAAAAAATTTGCACTAAAAATGTTTTTGTATCAAAATAAACTCATACTTTTGTTCCATTTGTCCACAATCTTTTTTTAAAAAATGTATTTATTTGAAAGTCAGAGTTACAGAGAGAGGAAGACACACACACACACACACACGGAGAGGGAGAGGGAGAGAGAGAGAGAGAAATCTTCCATCCACTGGTTCACTCCCCAGGTGTCCCTCACAACCAGCTCTGGAGCCAGGCTGAAGCCAGGAGCCAGGAGCTTCTTCCAGATCTCCCACAAGAGCAGCAGGGGCCCAAGCACTTGGGCCATCCTCCACTGCTTTCTCAGGCCATTAGCAGGGAGCTGGATTGAGAGTGGAGCAGCTGGGACATGAACAGGCATCCCTATAGGATGCCGGTGTTGCAAACGGCAGCTTTACCCACCACGTCATGATGGTGGCCCCATGTCCACAACCTTTTTGAAGCACCCTTGCATCTCCACTGAATGGCACTATCCGATTGTCTCAGCAAGAAACCTGGGAGTCCCCCTTGGCTCCTCACTTCTCCTTGACCTCCACCCATCCTCCACATCCTACTGTTCTCATTGTCATTGCCTTGGTTCATGTCCACATCACCTCTCACCTGACTGGGACTGTGTGACTAACAGAGCCCTGCCTCCAGGCCTCCCCATCAGATCTGTTTTCTACATAGCTACCAGGGATCTTTCTTTAAACTGGAGCACGCATTTGCTGTTCTAGCCTGTTCAATATCCACTCACCCTTCTCTGGGGACAGTGCCCTTGTGTGGAGGAGCTACTTTCCTCCTCCTGCCTCTGGACTTTGAATGGGGCTCTTCTCCGGGCAAAGGGGTTGAGCATGACACAAGCCTGGCCAGACACCACACTGGGCCCTTTGCCACAGTGATTGGTTGAGAGGGCACATGTGACTACCTCCAGCTACCCAGGGGGAGTCCTGAGAGCTTCCAGGAAGAAAGCCCTCTTTACTGGATTTAACTCCATGTAGACTGGACCCCAAGCTACCACCTTCAGGAGCTGGAGAGTGAAAGCAGCATTGGGAGAGCAGAGCTCAGAGATGGAGAGGGCGGTCCTGATAACCTAAGTCAAGGCTCTATCAAGATTCGATGGACGCCAGCTTTGCCCTTGCACCTATTGGTCATGTAACCAATCCATTCACACTTCGCTTGAACTAGTTAGAGTTGTTTCTTTGCTGGTTTGTTTGTATCGTTTGCTGCGAATAATCCAGATTTGTGCTGTTCCTCTACTTCATGGTTTCCAAGTATTCTGTTGGATGAAGTCCAAACCCCCTAGTCTGTCCCAAAAAGCTTCATGATCCAGTACCTGTTTACCTGTCCAGTTTATCTCTACCGCTACTTATCATCTCCTCTTAGGTCCCATCACCCAGAGCTGTTAGGTATCAGAATCTGTCTCCCTGCCACTTGCTATCATGTGTTGCACCCACAGTGTCCTCTGCCAAGAACACTCTGTATGTCTCACTCACTTCTGTCTCCTCACCCTTCAGGATGGAAATCAGGCATGCTCTGTTCCAGAAAACCTTCTTCAACCCTCTTCTCTCAGTCTCAATTAAAATACCTCCTCCTAGCTGCTTAACATCATGCCCAAGCCCCAATGTTCTCATTTATCCAGTTGGTTTGTAATTCTCTATGTTGTTTGTCTGTCCCCCTGTATGATAAACTCCTTGAATACAAGATCCCTGAATCTTTGTAGCCTTAAAGGCCTAGCCCTATGCTTGACACAAAGATGATCAACAATCTGTTGAATCTACAAATGTCTTTCAATGATACTTACATTTACAGATAGTAGACTCTAAGTGCCTTAAAGGAGGGGCAATAGTTCATTTTTATCTGTGTCATTCATAGTATGGACTGGATTTCATGGGTGATATACACTTAGAAAATACTCAATGGAAAAGACAGAAGGAAGAAACCTGCCATAGACTCTGCCACCTGCCACCTCTGCTTGTTGCCACACTGATCTCCCTGTCTCCCCATCTTCACTGACGCCTTCAGCTCTGCACACCATGGGATTGGCAATCATTTTGTTAGTATCAAAGTCCATGTTTCCCACCTCTCTATCCCATGTCAGCTTCCCCAAATCTCGTCACCAACAGCTACATTTTTTTTTTCTTAAAATCTCAGTGTCTCCCCTCCATCCCCTCCTGCCAAACTTCTAGAACTCAAACGGCAGTCATTCTTGATCCTTACGTGGACATCCATCTGCACAGCCTGCCATCTCCCTCTCTGTTACCCCCTCGTGTGCTCCGCCTCCTCCCCGAGCTGTGCCATCTCCCTCTCTGTTACCCCCTCCTCCCCAGCACCTTACCACCATCATTATCTTCAGTCCCTTTGAGTCTAGATTATGTGAGGTGCTGGGGAGAGAGCAGGGAAACAAGGCCACCTAGTCCTACACTCCCAGAATTTATAGTCTAGTGAGGGACTCGACATTAAATACATGAGGAAACACAGAAGTATGATTTAAAATTATGAGACATGCTTTGAAGGGAAAGTACAGAAGGCAATGAGTTTGCATAATACCTTCATCTAATTCAGTCTCAGGGGATGGGAGAAGCTTCCCTGATGAATATTAAAAGAGTTTCCTTGAAAAGAAAAGGGAAAGCATCGCTGTGGTTTAAATGTTAATTTTTAATTATTTCAAAAATCTACTCACTTTTACCTTGAAAAAGCACTGACAATTGCCTCCCAGAGGATCTCCACATTTCCAATCCTTTTCCACACCCGTGTGCATGTAGGCATGTGGGCGTGTCCTGTGGTCCGTATTTCCTGTCTGTCTCTCAGCCCATCAGCGGATGCCTGTGGTGCTGTGGCAGCAAATGATCAAAACAAGTAATAAGTCCACGGAAACTGTGGAAACCGTCAGTTTTCGTGCTAGGTGCCTCACACAGACATTATTACATCCCCCTGTTTGCTGACTAAAATAAAACTGACCACATGGGATTTTGCAGTTAAAAGCAGGTTAGGGTCAGGTGTGCTGGCCTGGTGGGTTAAGAGATCGCTTGGGATTCCTGCACCCCATATCCTGCTAATGTGCACCCTGGGAGGCATTAGAAGGCAATGGCTCAAGTACCTGCATTCCTGCCACCCATGTGGGAAACCCAGATGGAGTTCTAAGCTCCTAACTTTGGTCTGGCTCAGCTCTGGTTGTTGCAGGCAATTGGGAAGTGAACCAGCAGATGGAAGCCCTGTGTGTGTGTGTGTGTGTGTGTGTTTTGGCTCCCTGGCTCTCCCATGTGGCCACCTCTGGAAGCCATCCTTCTGGCCTCCAGCAGTAGGTGGCTCAAGCCCTCCCCCAGGGTCTGGGAACCTGGCCCCATGGGAGAGTCAAGGTCATCTGGTGGCCTGCAGTCATAACCTGGCAATTTAATATCTAAGTCGCTGTGTTTTCCTTCCTCCTGGCAAGGGCTTCTGCTGGCTTTGTAACAAAATGCCCCTGCTCCAGGGAATGAATCATCTGCACGTGGCTGGAACGAATTAAAACTGCACTGTGCTGGTGGGGGCAGACTCCCTGCTAAGGGCTGGCTCTTGAGAAAAGAAGTGCCTGCACCCCAGGGGCTGCCATGTCGTGTTTTCCACTCACTGGCCAGTGCTCATCTGTATTTTGCCCTGAGCTTCCTTCTGGGTGCCTGACTTTTGGAGACAGGAAAGTAACCAGAACAGAAAATGTGGCAATTTGAGAACAAGCGAAACTTACTAACTTTCCTAGAATTCAGAGCTTGGATAATAAAGGAAGGCTGTGAACTGGTTACTCCATATACCAGAACAAGGATGCTTTGGAAGCTGTACCTAGGAGATCAGTTACCAAGGTAAATGAGAGAGCGAGAGCTTGGGGAGAGAAACAGTGCAGGGAAGAGGGAAACTAAAAAAATGAACTTGAATTGTATTCACTGGCAGACCAAGGACTTGTCATTTGCCTGGAGCCACCTCAGACAGCGCTTTCCCGTTGGAAGAGTGTCTCTGGGTGGTGAGCTTCCCGAAGCCTCTTGTTCTTGACGTCAGCTTTCCTGGGACCACTCTTGTGATGGGTGTTGCTGAGTGCGTGGTGAGCCGGGTGGGAAAAATTCCAAGTCAGACAGACCTGTTTGGGCAGTGCTGTAGTTCACAAAGTGAGGGCTGAGCTAGCACAAAGGCCGTGTGGATAAGGATGGGAGTAGAGGGGCATGAAAGGATCTTGCAAAGCTAGACCTGGGGGATGTATAACTTACCCACGTCTTAGGGGACATGAAAAAGGAGAAGTTTGTGATGAGATTCAGGTTTCTGGCTCGCCTGGTGGAATATACTTTCCCTGGTAGGGTTAGCAGTGGGATGAGGGTGGGAGGGAGAGACCTGACCTCCATGTGGATGGGGGTGGAAGGGAATCCAAGGCAGATGGCAGAGGGGAGTACCTCCCGACAGTCCCACCCTTCACCATCGACTCTCCTGGGAGATGTTGCTGATGAATTGTACCACTCTTTTCCATTGAGCTTGAACCAGTGTCAGAACACTTTTGCAACATAATGCCTCCTGGTAGCCATGATCAATTAATTAAATTTGATTCTGAAGGTAGAAGCTGTTTGGTTACTCTTATGGTCTTAGGGGTTTAGAAGTGCAGTTTAGGGCTGGTGCTGTGGTGTTGTAGACTAATCCTCTGCCTGCAGTGCCAGTATCCCATATGGGGCTGGTTCATATCCTGGCTGCTCCTCTTTCAATCCAGCTCTCTGCTATGGCCTGGGAAAACAGTAGAAGATGGCCTAAGTGCTTGGGCCCCTGCATCCATGTGGGAGACCTGGAAGAAGCACCTGGCTCCTGGCTTTGGATCAGCCTAGTTCCAGCCATTGTGGCCATTTGGGGAGTGAACGGACTTTTCTCTCTGTCTTTCCCTCTGTCTGTAACTCTACCTCTCAAATAAGTAAATAAAAATCCTTTTTAAAAGGTTGCTGCTTTCAGGTCAGGAGGCTGTGGTCCTGCTCAGTGCCTGCCCGGCATCCTCACCATCTCCAGGACCATTTTCCCCACTCCTAGCTCAAGGTTCTCCCTTTTCTCTGCACCTCTAGGACTCTGCAGCCACAGTGGGAAGGTGGGTACTGCACCTGCCTGATCTGGGTTCTCCACCTGCCTGTGGTTCTCAGAGAAGCCAAGCAGCGCCAAGGTCCCCCTATTCAACTCATGTCTCTTGCCCTCCCCACCCCCTTTACAAAATGACACGAGCACTGGTCCCAGAGCATCCTGAAGTCTCAGGATTTGGAGGCTGAGTGACAAGCTGTACCCATCCCAGGAGACAATGGCGGTGTCGAGGTGCTGTCGGGGAGCAGGCCTGGCTGTGTGCTTTGAGCACGGTTCACACCACTGCTGGCTGGTTCCCATGTTCCGAGAGACAAGGAGTTGCACATTCCAGACAAGGAGACTATTTATTTTCCCACCGAAGGTGACACGTGGCATTCAGGGGGTCAGGCCCAGGCCAGGGCCATGTTTGCTGGGCTAAGCCTCACCCTTTCCCAGAGGCCTGGGTTGTTCTGCTGACCTCGCCAGCTGTGTCCCTGGGCTGGGAATGTTTCCTCAACTGTTCTGTGCAAACACCCATACTGGCTACTCCGTCTTCCCAGATTGTTTATAGACCAAAGTCAAGGAATAAGCCCCAGGGATCCAGGCAGGGCGTGGGTGGGTGAGGGGCGAAAGTGGGACCCTCCAGCTGCTTTCTCCACACAGTTTGAGCAAGGAAAGCAGAATTTCAGCTCTACAGAGGTCTTCAAATACAATGCGGTCCCTTAGAAAACAAACTCGGAGTGACTGTACCCCTGTCCAGCAAGAAAGAGACAGCGGAAAGCCCTCCCTACTCACCTTTTCTGGGGCTATGAAAATCCTTTAACAGTCCTCACAGAGCTGGCGCGTTCTTGAGACAGCAATGACAGTAATGATAATTTTTCTTTGAGAAGTAACTAACATTTTAAGAGACACTTTTACAAATACGATTTCCCTGAATTCTCAGTACAACCCTGAGAGCTCAGTGTGAATAACAATGAGTAACACCCTGTGTTCCGAGCAGGGGCTAGGTTGGACACAGCACCCCGTAAGAAGTAAGAGCGATATGAAGACAAATGAGAGTCCCTGGCCTGCAAGCCCCACTGTGATGTGTGTGGAGGGAGTAGAAGAGGGCAGGGGCCAGGGTGAAGGGGCTGTTTGGTTTGGGCTACCCTCTAAGGGAAGATTTATTGCACAAATATTGATCCTCATCAAAACCTACCTACTAGTCCCAGATAGGCGTCCAATCTGAATAAATTGATCCCAAAGTGGCCACCACCTCACTGGAAAGATCTACTCCTAGCCATACAAAAGCAGCAACCAGGCTTCATCCTGAGTGAGCATTCTTATTTATTTATTTAAAAGTATTTGCTTTATATCTGAGAGGTAGAAGGAAGGAAGGAGAGGGGGAGAGAGCGAGCAGAGAGAGAGAGCAAGCGAGCGAGCAGAGAGAGAGCACTCCCATTCACCGGTTCACTTCCCCAGTGCTCAGGAGCCTGGGACTCTATCCAGATCCCTCACATGGGAGGCAGGGACCCAACCACTTAAAGCATCACTTGCTCCTCCCAGGGTGTGCATCAGCAGGAAGGCAGACTCAGGAGCTGGAGCTGGGCGTTGAACAGCGCCCTCTGCTATGGGACACAGATGTCCTAACCAGGAGTTTAGCAGCTGAGCCCCTTGAGTGAGTGCCCCTTGAGTGACCGACTATTCTGATGAGAGTCTTGCTTCTGCTACTTTAGTCACTGAGTGGCCTTGGGAAAGGTGATCAGGCACATGGGCAAGTACGTGTTGATTTTTTTCATCTTTAAAGCAGGTGTACTATCATTACTTGCTTTACATGTTGGTAATGAGTATTAAATAAATAAACATGTGCCGTGTTTTGTACCATCACATAATACATGATAAATGCGTGCTAGTTATTTTGATTATGACAGTGACCACATGGATAATGAATCAGATAGAAATAAGGTTGGACGTAGCAGCACAAGTTCAGGTTCTGGTGAGGAAGTTGAAAACCCAACATAAGCCCTTTCTTCTGATCTTCTTTTTTCTCTTCTTCCTCCTTCCCTGCCAGCTGCCCTTATTCCTCCCTCTTTTCCTGTCTTTGTGAGAGGAGTGTGCATAGGCAGTGGGAAGAGTTAAGGCAGATGGGTGTCTTTTGGTTGGAAGTAACATGGAGTTAAGGCCCTGGCTTTGAGAAGAAGTAAAAGCACCCAGCCAAACCCCAAACCATGATGGAGCATCCACAAGTCAAACACTAGGAAACCGAATGTAAAATCCATGTGCCAAAGGCAGAGGCAAGGTTAGCACTGGAAGGCCAGATGCTGGGAGCAGAGATTACCACTTGGGGGATGGGATCAGGGTGAGAGCGAGATAGAAACACTTAGAAAGATCCAGCAGAATTGCTACTAATAGGCCTGGGAGGTTCCAGGAGCTATGTTGAATGGTCTGAAAGGGTCAGAGATGGGAAAGATACAGTCACTTGCCATCACCACCACCAGCAACACCAACAACACCAATAGTGACCAACATTTATTTAGCATTTACTCCATCATGGCAGCATGTTAACCCCTTTACGGTAACTCTCGTACAATCCTCACCCTATGCTGAGTGGCTGCTGCTATTCCTCATCTTGGAAGCTAAGGTGCAGACAGGTGAGCTTCCCCCTCAAGGTCACAGAACTGGACGTGATGGAGTAGAATCAGACCCAGGGCGATTTCACTGTGGGGCTCATACTCTATACTCAGCTGCTAGCACACATACTGGACCTAACCCAAACCCACTACTCCCAAGTTGCATCCAAACCTCAAGGGGCACCTGACTTGAAGGATCTATTTATAGTAATGCATACATAGCAGCAGCATTGTATCTGAGTGACCATTCTGGTGGGCAGCTCAGCTCATGGCCTTCACGCAAGAACGTCAGCCCTTGTCTCTGGACAGAGCATTCTGAATGTAACACAGATGGGCCCTATCCTTCCAGCCAACAGTGCAGTGCAGCAGTGGGGCCATATACAGCATTGAAGAGCAATTTATGAAGGACCATAGCAGACACATCTTCTAACAGAAAGCCACCAAGGCTTTTGGTAAACAACATCAAGAACAGGTAAAGCACTTGATTTAACAGACTCTGAATTAAGGGAGGGGAGCGAACAGAGGCAGCCAGCTAGCAGGATTTTATGGAGAGTCTGGAGGGAATATGGACCAGGGAGCGGCCAGACGAACCTGGCCCATGTGAGAGACACACCAGGGCAGCAGAAGGGGCACAGGCTTTGAAATCAGTGGGAACAGCTGCTCCCTAGCCCCGGAGCCTTGGACAAGTCAGCCTCTCAGCTCACAAAATATGAGGCGACTCGTGCCTGGCTAGAGGGTGGTGGTAAGGATTAATTGGAGGAAGGCAGAGCTTATGACTGTGCCTAGCACTGCAGCAAATGAGTGATAAACTGATGGAGTGTGAAGGGAGAACGGAAAAGAAGATCACAGAGGGGACCAGTGAGCAACCACTAGAAGGGACAACTTGAGCTTTAAATATCCTCACAACATGCACTGTGTTGGAGCAGGGTGGCTTCTTTGTCCCCAAACCCATGAACATCCACAGAGTAAGGTTATGAGATCTCAACAATCCCTTGAATGATGAACCAGTTCTCCCACACTGGCAAATTTTACCTGCACATGTAAGTGTGAGCGTGAGACTGCAGTGGGCTTGCTTTTCTAAGGAAAGAGAAGTAGAAGCCAGAGAATGTGTGTCAGGGCAGGCACAGAGTACAAGGGTTTGGCTCTCCACTGGGAACTATTGACTTAATAAGGATTTATAGAGCACTTGCTGGCATGGGTCCAACCCTGAAGGGAAGTCTGAGACCCACCCCAAAGACAGGACAGAGCATCGGGCTCTGTGGAGGAGCAGGTAAAAAAAAGGAGCTTTAGGAGGCACAGGACGAAGCAAGTTATTTGGGAAGTAGAATCTGCAGAGCTTGGCGGTTAATGGGAGGTGGGACGAGGGATGTTGTTATTTGGGCTTCTTTCCACTTCTGCCAGGGTTGAGTTTGCAGGAGGGTCTGGAGACCCTGGCAATGCAGCACACAGCCAGGTAGAGTTCACTGGGTGTTTGTTCCATCAGCCAGAAGGGTGCAAAGTGGAGTGCAGGCTGGCTCAGCCCTGGGAGCAGACCCGGAGAAGTTGGTTGTACGTTCCCTCCACTGTGCATCCAACTGTCCTCCTTCGGCACCTCCAGTGCATGCGTCCCAAATGGACCCTCCCCATCCTGCTTTTCCCCAGATGCAGAGCTGTCCTGCTTCACTTCTCTCTGGCCTGTGTCTGTCACCCTGCAGGGTGGGCTCAGTGCTCTGGCCGGGATTCTGAGAACCTCCCTCCTGCTCTATATTGCCCAAGGCCTCTTCAGGCCAGTGCCATGACAGCTCCCTCTCCAGCCCTCCCAGAGTCACTGATATCTAATGGAAAAAGAATCTCCGGCAGGCTCAGTGCCCCATCTGGTGCTCCCTGCATCCAACCTTCATGTCCTGGTCAGAAGTTGACCACACACATCAGTCCCCTGGGTGTTCTCCAGCCTCCAGCCTACGGGTGCACTTCTGTCTGTTAGTGGGTATGGGAAAAGGACTTGAACGCCACCCCACAAATGGGGAGGCACAAAGCATCCACCCAGCATCTCTGGCTCCTATCTTTCCCGGGATCCTTGGTCTCATTTCTGCACCCTACCTCCTTTGACCCCTCCTTGCTCCACTGCATGCATCACTGGTTTTCTTCATTTCCCTCTGGGTTACCACTAACACAACCCCTCTTTGCAAACGAGACACTCCTGAAGACTTGGGGGTTGCAGGTAGATTTTAGCACACCATTCCAGAAGTCACGTCGCACAAATCAGGTCTTTCGTTTCAGCGTCTAGAGAGCTCGTGGCTAGCTGCAGCCCTGGAAAATCTCTTTCTGACCAAGCTTCTCCATGCTGTCATCCCTGCTCTCAGCTGTGAGAATCTGCTCCTCCCCTCCCACGCTGCCAGCTTGAAATTAATTCCTATTAATTTCGTATTGAGAACACTTCAACTCCCCCCGCCCCCACCAGCCCTGGACTACTTTGCATGTCCAAAACTCATTAATCTGCCATCATTTCAGCAACTCCCTGCAAAGGCACACAAAGACACTCTGAAATAAGAGTTTCCCCTTTAACACACCAAACTCAAGAGAAAGAGCTCCGTCCTTTGTCACAGGCCCTCCCTTCCAAGCGGTGTTGGAGTTTTGTTTGCTTCTTTTCCATTCTCCATCTGGTTTCCTGGCTTTCTTTTCATTACTTTAGCTGGACTCCTCGACTGCACTTAACCCCTGGGTTGACCAGTAGGCTGCCTGGATTTGATTTTTATCTGGCCCACTGCCTTTGACCACACACATGACTGCCTAGGCCAGGCACTCCACTCCAGCTGTGCCCTGGGTCACACACTGGCCTTTAGGGGGAAGGGGGGCCGTGACAGTTCTTTGGAAGGCCCCTCTTGTCTACTCCCATCCCAGGCAGCCAAGCTGTTTGTTCATTGAGGAGCCACATACACCCTTGTGCCTGGGGCTGGAGGCAGGGGGCCGGGGGGCGCCCTCTAATGTTGGAATGTCAGCATCAAGCGGAGGATTTGGAAATCTAGAGACTCTTGGTTTAGGGACTATTGCTGGAAGGTGACATGAAGGAGAACATAAGCAAAGCAGATCTGGGGCAGAAAGCTCCCTTGCGTGATGTTAAGTTTGAGGAGCCTTTGGAACAACCAAGGGCAAAGGCCTTGAGGCAAGCAGGCAGCAAAACAGGTTTGCACTTTGGGAGAAAAGCAACAAAACAGTACGGGGTAGGGGGTGGTGGGGGCGGGGGTGGCGAAGAGCATAGAGTTAGGCTCAGAAAAGCTTCCTACAGATGGCTCTGCTCGGCCCAAGCTCCCAGGGGACCAGCGCAGGCTCGAGATTTGAGATCTCCCCACCACACAGCCCAGCTGTGTCCCGCACGGCAGCCACGGCAGCCCAGGGCAGGCAGGCAGATAATGTGCTCTGGTGTGCAAAGACAATCAGACTCAGCAAAGCGTGAAATCAGTTTTTTCCAGCTAACTCACTCTGGGTCGAAGGAAGAGTTTCTATCTTAGAGAGAGAGAGAGAGAGAGAGGAGGGACCTGTCATTCCCTGAGACAATTCACCTGTTTCGGTGGAAATGGAGAGCAGGGGGCATCTGTGCCTACCCAGGGACTGCCCGCATGCCCTGGTCCATTCCCTGGGATGCACCACAGGGCCAGGCTGACCTTCTTCTCTGCCTGGGGCCCGAGAGCTGAAGATGGTGGCGGCTGCGTCAGGAAAGCTGAGGTTACACATCAGCAGTCCAGGGCAACTGGAAGCCAAGAAATAGCTTTCACTGTTTGTTCCTTCAGCGTGTATGTATTAAGCATTCTCTCCACACCAGGCTCCAGACTCCTTTTTTTTTTTTTTTTTTTTTTTTTGGAAGAGACAGAAAATTCCAGTAGAGTGTTAGACATGTGGACTGTGAGGCCAGAACACCCGGCTCCACCACTTACGAGCCACTGACCTTGAATAACTTGTCTCTCTTTTTGTGCCTTGATGTCCCTATTGGTAAAACAGGATTCTAAAACTGGATCTACTTCATGCATTGTAAAGACTGCTGTCCACATACACATTCTGAGAATCATGCCTCACGCGTTGTAAATGCTAGGGTGAGGGTTATGTTAAGAAGTTAGTGGAAAATGCACACTGTAAAAAAAAATGTGGATTTTGAAATTGTTTTACACCCAAAAAACTTATGTTTTTAAAACTTTTATTTATTTATTTGAGAGGCAGAGAGAAAGACATATACAGAGAAAGAGAGTATAAGAGCATTCTGTTCACTGGTTGCCTCCCCAGTTCCCAAATACCTGCAATGACCTGGCAGGAGCAGGGCTGAACCCAAGACCTGGGAGCCAGGAGCTCAATCCAGGTCTCCTGTTTGAGTGGCAGGAACCCAATTCCTTGAGCCATTACTGCAGCCTCCCAGAATCTGTGCTGGCAGGAAACTGGAGTCAGGAGCCAGAGCTGGGAATTGGACCAGGTACTGTGTTTAACTGTGAGGTTAATGCCCGGTCCTACAAATTTCTTTTTTTTAATTTTATTTTTTGGAGAACTTTCTAAAGTTCCCATATACAGACAGAAGCCAGCCAATGAGTGTGGTGCTTGCAGTATAGACGCAATGGTGCACTCCGATCTGAAGAAGAGGCGTTGCCTGGAGGCTGGGGTGGTTGCGTTGAGTCTTGAGCAATGGTTAGGAAAGTGCCTTCCCTGGAGCTGGAACTAACACATCACGGATGCAGCCAAGGTTCAGTTGGGGAGGAGACAGGTAGTGAATGAGGGAAGGTTGGGAGAGGCAGATCATACAGGACCTTATGTGCAGCCATGCCAGGACACGTGGTATTAGGTAACACCTTATAAAGATGGTTCTGGAATAGTTTCTGGAGACTAAAATGACAGGCCATTATTCATTTGCTTCCTTGGAAATAGTCTCTAGTCAGGAATGTAGAATTATAGTTTGTTTATTTTTAACAAAATTGATTTTTTTCAAACCTCCCATCTCCTTGCCAATAAACCATTGTGCCACTGCCACTGCTACAGGAGCCAGTGGCTGCGCTAGCTGGAGTGTAATAATTGCTTTTCCTCACAGACCGAAGCATCGGTCCCAGAGGCAGGAGTTCCAGTTGCAGTGAGATGGCGTTTGTTCCTTATTTGGTCCACCTGTTCTGAATGCTTCCAAAGCTAGAAAGAAATCCCTGCACAGGCTGATATGTGGACAATCCGTGATGGCCGTGGGTGGTGGGGAAATCCTCCTGGTAGAAGTGAGCCTGTGCGTATATGTGCACCCCTCACAAGAGGTCCTTCGGATCCAGAGTTTATCTGGAAGGGGCATTCCGAGTGCTTGCATTGGGACCTTTTTCATTTTAACCAGTGTTCTTTCCTGCTGGCTCAGGGGGCAGGTTCCACAAACCAGTGTGACTTGGAAGGTCACAGGCAGTGCCTTATTAGGGCTTTGGTGCAAAGAACCTGACCTTGGTCCCAACTCTGAGCCCTTCTTCTCTCACTCATTCGGCAGGAATCACGATGGTGCTGAACTCAGTGGGTGGCTGAGAGAGTTAAAGGAGACTGCAGGGTTGGCTCTGGGCTTTTTAGTCTTGGCACAGGATGGATGATGGTCATTGCTGATGGCTCTCGAGTCCTCCCTCCTGCATCTGTCACACCTTCCACCTGCAGCCACAGACTCACACGGCATCTTGCTTGCACAGAAACGGTGGCACAGCTGCTGGGACAAATGCTGTGTAAGAGATGGGGGACCGTGCTGCCAGGTGTGGCTGAGAGATCTGGGTCGGAACTGACCCTGAGCTGTGCAGAGGGGAGGCAGTTGGGGCCCACTCCACTGTAGGCATAAAATAGGACTTTTCCAGCAGAAGGTGATTCAGATACTTGGGCCAGGCCACCCTTGTGGGAGACCCAGATGAAGCTCCTGGCTTCAGTCTGGCCCAACACCAACCATTGTGGTCATTTGGGGTGTGAACCAGTGGACAGAAGCTCTCTGTATGTTTCTTCCCATCTTTGTGTAATTCTACCTTTCAAATAAATAAACACATTTTTAAAAAGATAAAAAAGTGGGGCCCATGATGTGGCATAGTGGGCTAAGCCTCTGTCTGCAGCACTGGCATCCCGTATGGACACTGGTTCTAGTCCCAGCTGCTCCACTTCTGATCCAGCTCTTTGTTATGGCCTGGGAAAGCAGTGGAAGATGGCCCAAGTCCTTGGGCTCCTGCACCCATGTGGGAGACCCAGAAGAAGCTCCTGGCTCCTGGCTTTGGCTCAGCCCAGCTGCGGTGTTAGGATCATTTGGGAAGTGAACCAGCAGATGGAAGACCTTTCTCTCTGTCTCTCCCTCTCTCTGTCTGCAACTCTACCTCTCAAATAAGTAAAAATTTTTTAAAAAAAAAAAGATAAAAGAGGCCGGCGCCATGGCTCTACAGGCTAATCCTCTGCGTTGCGGCATCGGCACACTGGGTTGGGGCGCCGGATTCTATCCCGGTTGCCCCTCTTCCAGGCCAGCTCTCTGCTGTGGCCCGGGAAGGCAGTGGAGGATGGCCCAAGTGCTTGGGCCCTGCACCCGCATGGGAGACCAGGAGAAGCACCTGGCTCCTGGCTTCAGATCAGCGCGATGCGCCGGCCGCAGTGGCCATTGGAGGGTGAACCAATGGCAAAAAGGAAGACCTTTTTCTCTGTCTCTCTCTCTCTCACTATCTACTCTGCCTGTCAAAAAAAAAAAAAAAAAAAAAAGATAAAAGAGTTTTCCTTGGTTCTTGGCATAGCGAGCACCCAGTAAGTGGCAGGCATGGGCACGGCCTGAGGTGTTTGAGAGTGGAGCACAGTGGTGCTGGGTGCTAAGAGAGACATGGAACACTGGGCTTCTGACAAAGACTGATGACTCAGAGCATGCGAGGATGTCAGGGGAGTGAGAGAGCAAGAGAATGAAGCACTCACAGGACTGAAATGCCGAGGACGTGGAGACAGAGAGCGAAGGGCCATTCCCAAGAGCATCAGAGGGAGAGGGGAGATGGGGCAGACAGCAGTCCCTCGCAGCCAGATATGTCCGTTCCCTGAGCTAACATAGTCGGGAAGCAAGGCGGGGAGTGCCTGGTGACAGGTAGTATGAGCTCGTGTCCTGGCACCGTGCCCGCCAGCCAGGGGCCCTCAGCACTTGTGATCCAAGCAGGCAGGCAGGTCACTTTTGAGAATGAAAAAGAGAGCGATTCATAGTGACGCCAGGACAGCAGAGCTAATACAGACTCCCTGGGGCAGAAGGCTCTGAGTGACCACCCCTAGGATTCATGAATGGGAATCCCGTAGTTCGAAAGGGTGCATTTTTCTCCGGAAAACAAAGGGAGCTTTCCTAGAAACACATGCCTGACACCGATAAACACCACGGGACACTTGATGAGCAGCTCACAGTCAGACTGCTCTCATTTCAGAGCAGCTGCAAACGATTTTCAGTATAAGCATGCTGTGGACTCATGGCTCTTGCCTGAATGAACACGTAACTGGGCGGCCTGCACGTTTATTTGTTAAAGCCAGCAATCCCACCAGAATGGAACCCGGGACTCTATTGCTTTGACTATAGGATTAAATTGAAAAAATATTCAGTGAACGCCTTCTGTCTGCCAAGCAAAGTATGGGAGGCCAGCCTGGAACCCCAGATGAGCAAGAAGGCATGGTTTCTGCCTCCAGTCCACAGGCCGGTGAAGGAGGAGGGAGAAAGGAATTAGATTGACATTCACTGAGACCCTGTTGGGATCTGGACACAGTCCCTGGGGTTTCATATGTTCTCAATAAATCCTCAGTCTCGAGGCTCTTCCAACTTTATAGATGACAGTCAGGTCAAGGCCCAAAAACAAGTTATGGGCCTACGGTTTCATAGTTCATAAGTGGTGAGTCAAGGTTCAAGCTCGGGTCTGTCTGGCTCCAGAGCTGTGCTCCTCCTGATGGAGCTTCCTCTCCCAGAAACACAAATCATTGCAACCTTCACGCTTGCAACAGCACAGAGGAGAGAGAGGGGGGCTCTGTGCAGGGCATCGGGCAGTTGTTATCAGCAACTTCTTTTAATTGCAGGCCAAATTACTTCGTTACCAAAGAAAGGATTTATTGTAAGGAGAACTTGTGGATTAGGATTGTAATTGGAAAACCGCTCAGAAATAAATCACCTCCCCGACCAGCTGCTCTCTCCTCTCTCACAACCTTGTGGTCCCTCACTCGATGTCTTCTCTTTTGTCTCCTTGCCCGAATTTCTTTCTCCCTTCACCACTGTCTCTCTCCTTCCTCTGCTTAGTCATCGATTCTGCATCATCAGAACTTTGTCCTGTGTATGGTTATTAGCATGGTTTTCCCGGACCCAAATCTACCATTTGACTTTCAACTTTGAATACTCACTATCAAATGCTCCAGTCTTTCAAAATTCCTGGTGTAACTTTTTTTTTTTTTAGCAGCCTTAACGAAGTATAGCATTTATATGCCATAAAATTCAACTGCTTCTTAGTTTCCATTTTGCGGAAGGCTATAGGTTAGCTTAAGAAGGAGTGGCCTTTGGTCAGGGGCTCATCACATGTCATGTACCCACCTGTAGGGCAATAGCTGTGACAAGAGCAACAGGTCATATGAATGTCTTTGAGCAAACGCTGAAGGTCGAACAGATCCACTTAGATAGGATTATGAGCTTTCAATTGCTGTGATTGACACCCCTAATATAGAAGGCTCTAGAGATGGCAGTTGGTATTGGTCTTGAAGGAAAAGTTAGAGTTCACCAGGTAGAAAAAAACAGGAAGAAGACATCCCAGCAAAGGAACGTTGTGTGTTGATCCGAAGGTATTTGGAACATGGACGAGCAGGGAATGGTGGTGGTTTCGAAGTTCTGGAGCACAGGGTCCTGGGTGGGAAGGCAGGGTGCTGTCAGATGAAAGCAGACTTCCAGACCTCAGCTTGGCGGTCAGGGTGGAAAGCGGCACCTTCTGTTGTGATTGTACTTCGAGGAGAATTACAGGTTTGGGAGTGCTGAGTGGCCTAAAGAATACCCAGCCGGGAAAGCCCGGTAGGAAGTTGGATACACAGGTAGGAACATATGGTAGATTTCTCTACAGACATATTATGAAGTTCATCAAGTCCTGTCCTTGGAGGACTTTGGTACTGAACTCTAAGACAGTTCAGCAGGAAAGTGAGGTCATTCATCCAGACACCTGCTCAAACCAACCTGAAGATGGGCCACTCCAAGTCCCACCTTGTTGATTCCACCCAAATTCGTCTGTTTTGTACCTTATGAGGAAGCAGAGAGCAGTAGAAACCGGGCATGCTTTATGTGAAATCTCTGCTTAGCCAGCAAGTTTAGATATTAAATGCTGAAAAGAAAAATATGACCTGCCATAAATTCTCATTACGCACATTATTTCCCTAACAGTAGAAGTACAGATAGGCCCCTAAAGGATTTTCTGATTTGTAGTCAGTATTTAGTTTTAGCTTTTGATTTATTAATTTGTTCTTTGTTCATGGTTGCTTATGGTAAACATTTTAACAAATATAAATTTTTTAAAGGAAGGAAAGAAAAATCACCATAAATCCCATCACTCAAAGAAAACCACTGTTAACAGTTTTATATACTTCAAGTTTTCTTTCTTTTTCCAAATTAAATCTTAATTTCCATCTAAGTGCTACATGCAGAAAGTTACCCATAGTCAGAGTTGACAAATAGTCGAGAAGAATTTAAGACCAAAGCACCCTGGCTCCATCTTGACCTCCTTGTCCTGTTCTACTTCCCAAAGAGAACACATTCTAGTGGATTCTGTTCCCATGGTGGCTGCCTTCACAGATCATGACTTATGCTATCCAATATGCTGGATTCTGGCCAGCATTTGGTTCTTTAATTAGAATTAAATTACACAAAAAATTCAGTTTTGCAGCATCACCAGCTACGTCCAAGTGCTCAGTAGCCTCATGTGTTTGGAAGTTACCATTTTAGCACAGCTTTTTTTATAATATACATATTTCATGAACTTTTTGAAGACCCTATATGCATGGATTTCAAGCTTTTTTTGGCACCAAAATAAACTCATCTTTGAATTCAACTTTCTAACAACTTTTTAAAGTAACTTTTCACGTATCATACGTGTAAATCTCAACAATTTATCATAAAGTGAGTGACCTATGTGATTGTTCTCCAGAGCAGTAAATGGGCTTTTATAAGGAACCCGAATTCCCTCTAATGTTCGTTCTCAACTCCTAACCCCTCTTTCGATATTCTAACTCCTATCACCGTGAGTCAAGTCTTTCTGTTTGCAGTCTGTGGTATCAGGCTTCTTTTATAAAACATACATATAGGGGATACATTCATATTTTTGTGTGAAGAAGAGTTCATTCATTGGAATAGTATTACCAGCTTTCATCATGTGAGTGTACCATCATTTGCAAGTATTTATCCATTCTACTCTTTAAAGACATTTGAGTTGTGTCCAGTTGGAAGCTTGCTACATTTTGAATGTGGTTTGTCCTCACCAAAATTCAGGTTGAGGCTTGGTGCCCAATCCACCAATGTTGACAGATATTGGGGTCTTTAAGTGAGATTGATGCTTTTCTTGAGTGAGTTCTCACTCTTGTGAGACTGGGTTGGTTATCTCCAAAGAGGGTTGCTATAAAGTGAGCCTGTACCTCCTCTCTCTTCTACTCTCCCTTCCCCCTCCTTCTCTCCCCCTGCTCTCCTCCTTCCCTTTCCTCTTCTCCCCTCTCACTCCTCTTGTCTTCTCCCCTGCTGTCTCTCTTTCTCGCATGCTCTTCTTCCACGTATGCCTGCATGCCCTCAAGATGCTGGTGCCATGCCCTTGCACTTCAGAACTGTGAACCAAAATAAATTTCTTTCTTATAAATTATCCAGTTCCAGGTATTCTGTCATAGCAACAGAAAATGGACTAAGACAAGGCTGTTATGAATAATGTAGGCATGAACGTTCTTATGCATGTATTTTGACAGTGTGAATAAATGCAGTTCTGTTGGGTGACAACCTGGGAGCAGAGCTGCTGGGTCACAGGGATGAATGTGCTCAACTTTGGGAGAACTTCCGTTGTACCATGCATACCCAGCAGCGTCAGCTGCTCCACATCCTCAGTAAGTCTGGATATTTTGAAGTTATCTCATTGTTTTAAATCTGCGTTGCCTGGGGCCAGCATTGTGGCCCAGCAGGTTAAGGCCCTGTCTGCAATGCTGGTACCCCATATGAGCGAAGGTTCAAGTTCCAGCTGCTCACAGAGGAGCAGTCCTGGGTTCCGGGCATTCCTGCAGCGCCCCAGGGAAGCTCTAATGGGCCTACACACATCTCCAGCATCCAGACCCCAGCACGCAGCCCTTTCTTAGCAAACTGTTGGAACTCCCACGTATGTGCACAGCACCTAGTCCCCTAGGCCTCTGGGGGTGAGTCTGGCCTGGTCTGGGTTGGCCCCGGGGCCTGGCTCTCCCAGATGGCCCGTCTGTCTGGCCCTGCCCACTGCAGCCACCGCCTGGCTGCCCAGAACGTCAGCCAGCTCCATTTTTAAATTCCCTTGGAAGAAGTTTTCACAACCACAGGTTTGGGTGAGGAGACAGACACCCGCTGGAGTTCGCTGACATTCAACTAAAATAAACACCCAGCTGCAAACAAAAGCCATCTTTTGTAGAGGGCTGGCTCGGATGTCCTGGGGTTAGCCCTTTTCAGTTCTACATATTCCTGGCATCTTCTCCCAGTCTGCAACTTGCAGCTTGCCAACACCTTTTTTTTTCCCAAGGGCATCATTTTTAAAAATTATTTGTTCATTTGAGAGACAAAGACATGGAGGGTGAGCTAGAGAGAGAGAAGAGAGAGGGAGGAAGAGACCGGGAGCATTGCCATCTGTTGGTTCATTCCCCAAATGCCCACAAAGGTCAGGACTGGCCAGGCAGAAGCCGGGAGCTGGAAACTCAATCTGGGTCTCCTGTGTGGAGGACAGGGACCCAACTGCCTGAGCCATCACCTGCTGCTTCCTAGGTCTGCATTAGCAGGAAGCTCGGCACAAGCATGGAGCACAAGAACTCTGACATGGCACTTGGACATCTCAAATGGCACCTTTTTTTTAGAAAGCTTTTATTTAATAAAGACAAATTTCATAAGTGCAACTTTTGAATTATAGTGGTTCTTCCCCCTATACCTGCCCCCCCCACTCCCACTCCTGTCCCACCTCCTACTCCCTCTCCCATCCCATTCTTCATTAAGATTCTTTTTAAATTCTCTTTATATACAGAAGACCAACTCTATACTAAGTAAAGATTTCAACAGTTTGTACCCACACAGACATACAAAGTATAAAGTACTGTTTGAAGACTAGTTTTACAATTAATTCTCATAGTATAACTCATTAAGGACAGAGGTCCTACATGGGGAGCAAGTGTACAGTGATTCCCGTTGTTGATTTCACAAATAACACTCTTACGTATGATGTCAGTGATCACTTGGGTCTTGTCATGAGCTGCCGAGGCTATGGAAGCCTTTTGAGTCCACAGACTCCATCAGAATTTAGACAGGGCCATAATCAAAGTGGAAGTTCTCTCCTCCCTTCAGAGAAAGGTACCTCCTTCTTTGATGGCCCCTTCTTTCCACTGGGATCTCACTCACAGAGATTCTTCATGTAGAACATCAAATGGCATCTTAAACATGAGGCTAAATGCCCATTCCTGCCAACACGTTATAATGAAGAAGTAGCTCATAATTTTGACACAATTCAGTGTACTACTTTTTATGTTTAGTGCTTTTTGTGTTTTTATTAAGAAATGTTTCTCTACTCCAACATCATGAATATATTCTGCTATATAGAATATATAGAAGGTTTATCATTTTGATTTTAATATTTGTATCTATAATTCAGCTGGGATTTTTAGTGTACAATGTGAGGCAGGAATCAAATTTCACTTTTTCCAATATGGCTAATCAATTGAATTGGATCATTTATTAAAAACCATCCTTTCGTGCTCACTTGGCAGCACATATAATAAAAAAAAAAAATTCCTTCCAAGGCTGGTGCTGTAGCATAGCGGGCGAAGCCACTTGCCTGCAGTGCCAGCATCCCATATGGGTAACGCTTTGAGTCTCAGTTGCTCCACTTCCAGTCTAGCTTCCCGCTGATGCACCTCAGAAAGCAGCAGCAGATGGCCCAAGTATTTGGGCCCAGCACCCATATGGGAGACATGGGTGAAGCTCCTGGCTCCTGGCTTTGGCCCAGCCCAGCCCTGGCTGTTATGGCCATTTAGGGAGTGAACAGCAGATGGGAGACTCTCTCTCCCTCTCTTTCTCTCTTTCTCTCTCTCTCTCTCTCTGCCTATGCTTCTCCCTTTCTGTAACTCTGCCTTTCAAATAAATAAATATATCTTCAAAAACACGCCTTTCCCACATTGCACTTCACTGCTACTGGTGCACAAGTCGTATCTTTGTGTCTGTGCATCTTTGTCCACGTATGACTGTTTCTGGATTCTGTCTTGTAGGGACAGGAGAACTAAGGCCAGCTGCCTGCTCCTGTGAGTGAAGTTGCTTTGGACACAGCTGTGTCCCTTTGCTGTGTGTTATCTGTGGCTGCCTGCATGAGCTAATAGCTGAGCATAGTTGTAACAGAGACCATGTGACTCAAAAAGCCTGAAGTATTTACTGTCCTGCCCTTTTCATAAAGTTTATGGCCCACCCTTTGCATTATGGTCCTGTTTTTTAAAAAATCGTACAGCACTGATGCTGTAGTCTCTAAATTACTGTAGCTTTACAGCCAATCTTGATTTTTGATAGAGTAAGCCTTCCAATTATTTTCTTGGTCATTCTTGGGTCTTTGTATTTCTATATAAACTCTGTTCAGATATATTTTGACCATAAAAAGGTTTTTATATAAATATCATAAAACTTTAGTGACTTGCTTTGTAAATTACTTAAGATATGGTAGAAATCTTTTCAAGATATTAACTATCCTATAAAATTATATTTAGTGGTTTCTTACAGATAAAGGATGATTTATTTAACCAAATAAATTGCTTAGCTATGTGTCTTTCTTATTTTCCTGTCACCCCATTAAATTGTAAATTGCTTCTTTAGCTTATTCATACTCTTTCACCAAGTAATCCCATTTATGGGAATTGAACCCAAGTAAATTATCGTAAATGAAAAAATGCATAATAATGTTTATCATAATGTTATTTATAAGGATGAAAAGTTGAATTTGACCAATCCATTGACATGTGGTCAAGTACTTCCATATATTAGGCATATGTTAAAAATGATGATCAAGGAGACTAGAAAAGTAATGTAGATTAGTTTATGCAAAACATTGTGTGTACTCTTCAATTATGAGCATCAAAATATGGCCCTTAGGGAAATGTCTAGAAGGATGTACACCATATCAAAGTTGGTTAATACCAGACAGTGGCGTTTATTAAGGAGGGGAAAGAAAGATACGGCATCCACTTTTGTCTCACTTGAATATTGCATAGAACTTATGTTCTTATAATAAAGACATCTGAAAATCATTTTTAAACACACTGCATGATGCATGAAATGATAAAACAGCAGTGCCGTAGGGAAAAGATAAGCCTTCTATAAAAAGCAATCCCAGAGACTTAATTTTAAGCCAATCTAGAAACAGGGGCTAAAATTTAATGTAAGGCTGTGACATCCCAACTTAGAGTATGGAACTCAGAGAAGACCCAGTTTAACCAGAATTATTCCCTTAGTCACACTGATGACCTTAATTACCAGTCTCTCGGTGAAGATGAACCGAGACCATGGATCCTTAGGGACTCTTACATGTGATAGAACTGCTTGTGATTCTCATTGGTGAGTGTGAGCTCGAGATAATGCTTCAAAATGCATAAGCTAGGAATCTTCTGTGGGTGTCTTGTGGAGACCACAGAGACAGACCACAAGCTGGTGGGTGGATTGGGATTTTTCCCTGAAGAGGATACGTATCCTGCTAGCCCATCATCTTGATTGGGTCTTTGGACTAGTGGGAAGAGGAAGATTCCCTTCCCTCCATTCCTTGCAGCGGGGCCCAGGCACTGAAGGAAGTGGGTAATAATACACCTGCCTCCAGCCTTGTGGAGGGAGGTGGGATGGAGCAGGGTGGTGGTGTCGTTAATGCTGGGAGCAACAGCAACAGAGCAGAAAAATGGCTCCTGCAGCAGCTGGCACCTACACTGGGAGGCAGTGTTTGGAGAAGCAGATCTCTGACCCCTCCAATACTGGGTGAAAACATACTGATTCCTGGGCCCCACTCCAAACCTACTCCATTGGAACGTCTGCTGGTGCAGCCCAGGCACCTGCTCATTTCAGAGCTCCCCAGGTGATTCTGATATGCAGCCTGGCCCGAGAACCACTGCTTTAGGACAAGCACACACCCCACCCCCACCCCCCACCCCCGCACTCCCAATTCCCTTAGGTGCTGGTGCTGCACTCCCGTAATTGTGTCTAATTTGGATTGTGCTGCCCTGCAGATGGATGTTGGGTAAGAGTTCCATTCATCAACAAGCCAGAGTCCTACAAAATGACTCCATTAGCCCTGGAAAGGTGCCAGTTCTTCTCTTCCCTCTTTGCCAAAAAAATTAATGAAACCATTTATTGGAAGGAGGAAAACTAGCCACTGCATTTTGTGGTGGTGTGGGTCAAACCGTATATGTTCTGCTACGCTTACACTTCCATCAGGAAAGC
Organism: Lepus europaeus; assembly: GCF_033115175.1. Lineage (NCBI taxonomy): Eukaryota > Metazoa > Chordata > Mammalia > Lagomorpha > Leporidae > Lepus > Lepus europaeus. The sequence goes on along the minus strand of NC_084833.1, from coordinate 51,373,103 downwards.
GTGAGGGGAAGGACACTGGTGACGTGCCAGGCATTCTGTCTCTATGCTACTCCTCTTAATCTTCACAAAGCACGCGGGGGAGCAGAAACTGTTCATGCTTCCTTTCCACAAAGCAAACTGAAACACAAAATGGTTAAGAAATTTGACCAGAAATGACATGGGTAGTGTAAGTGGCTAGAGGAGGGATTGGAGCAAGGTTTTTCTCTCTCTCAGACTCGTCTCTTGTCTCTCTCTTCACTGTGAACCTCTTCCTCCTCCATTTCTCTGTCAGACATCAAGCATCTGAAATGTCTGGCAAACAGCAAGTGCTTAATAACTGCTAGCAGCTCCTTCTGGGACTACACAGTGAGGAGAAGGGTAGGCATGGAATCCAGAGCCTGATGGCGTAATTAAACTTTGTGGAACCGGCACTGTGGCTCACTTGGTTAATCCTCCTCCTGCAGCGCTGGCATCCCATATGGGCACCGGGTTCTAGTTCCGGTTGCTCCTCTTCCAGTCCAGCTCTCTGCTGTGGCCCGGGAAGGCAGTGGAGGATGGCTCAAGTGCTTGGGCCCTGCACCTGCACGGGAGACCAGGAAAAGCACCTGGCTCCCGGCTTCTGATCGGCACAGCGCGCCAGAGCGTAGCGGCCATTTAGGGAGTGAACCAACGGAAGGAAGACCTTTCTCTCTGTCTCTCTCACTGTCTAACTCTGTCAAATAAAAATTAAAAATAAATAAATAAACTTTGTGGGAGAAAAACATGAGGCTGGAAGTTCTGGCCCCATGAAGAAAATTGCCCAGCCTGTGCCTGAAACCCTTAATCCAGGAGTGTAGAATCCTATCAAATCCATTTATACAAAATGCAAGATTGAAATCGGACTTTGCTAAAACAGAAGATCGCAGTGGGTTAAAGTCTTTAAAAATGCAAAGCAGGTTCTAGAACTTATTGAATTCTTCCCTTAATTGAGTAAATCCTTTATCCAGTAAAGGACAGGAAAGTCCAACAGTTTCAGACATCTTGGTAATTTCCACTCCTGATGGAGCTTTCTTGGCAGCCATGTGGGTTCCTCTGAAGGGCTGGAAGGGGCAGAACAGCAGGTGAGAGCAGGTGTGAAATACGGCAGGAAACACAAGCTCAAGGAGGAAACGCCTCGGACTGGCACTTGTGGAAGCTAAGCACGGCCCCTCTCAGGATGAAGCAGGGGGAGTGTCCCGTGAGAACATGCCTCCCCTTCACCCCTCACTTTTCTTTCCCTTAGAGGGTCTCCCACTTGGTTCCAGCTGTGACCACTCTCTGCTGGGGTCATCACACCCTGTCCTTGAAGCCTGGCTTTCATGAGTGGAAATCTCTTTTGAGACACTCTGACATCCAAAAGAAACTCTACCAAATAATGAGAACCAAAAAGGGGGAAATTCTAGGAAGTCCAAGCAGCCTCAAGACTGGCTTTCAAAGTGGTGTTTTGTATTTCTTTCTTTCACCATAGCAGCTTGCATCCCTGACATGTTGTCTCTCCCCCTCCACACCCACTCTGTGGCCTCTGACAGCAGAAGCTGCTGCCTCCAGGACATCCTTGACCCTTGGGGAAAAGGCACCAACTTCTCCACAGCACTTGCTGCAGGTCCAGTCTGTGGGTTGAGGGCGTGGCCTAGCTCTTTCCCATGTGATTTCTCCAGGCCCTGGTGGTCAGAACACACACATAAAAGGACCTTGCTCCTCGGATGACAATCCTATTTCCTACTCACAAAGGTAGGCTTTGACCATGTCAATTCCAATGAAATAATATCTCAAGCACTAAACAGTGCCTCCTCTGTGAGCAGGAATGTCACTTTTAATAGAGGAATCATAAGCATAGCAAAGATTTTTTTTTCTTTCTGAGTTCCATTCCTGGTAGTGTAGAATGATATTCTTTGCCCATTATGACGACATTATAGAGTGTCAACTCATAAGGCAGTGGATCCATTATTTTGTGATTTACACATGACTCAGAATAAAGATGTTTTCTGAGATTTTGAGCAAGAATTCCAAATTCTCAGTCCTGCAGTATCTATCAGCAGTTCACATGGTGGTTTGGTTCCCTGTGCTCCAGAGCTCAGAGAGCAGAGGATCAGCCATCAAGGGTGAGAAGAGAGCACCTGTTCATGCTTTGCCAAGTCATGCTAGGAGTCAATGACCAGGGCCTTGTGAAGTGATAGCAGGTATGGACAGTGGAAGATAGCCTGTGATCAAAACTCAGCAGATAGGGACTGGCACTGTGGCATAGCAGGGTAAAGCCGCCACCTGCAGTGCCAACATCCCATAAGGGCACTGGTTTGAGTCCCGGCTGCTCCACTTCCAATCCAGCTTTCTGCTATGGCCTGGGAAAGTAGAAGATGGCCCAAGTCCTTGAGCCCCTGTACCAACATGGGAAACCCAGAAGTTCCTGGCTCCTGGCTTCCAATTGGTGCAGCTCCGGCTGTTGCAACTGGGGAGTGAACCAGCAGATGGAAGATCTCTCTCTCTCTCTCTCTCCTTCTCTCTCTGTGTAACTCTATCTCAAATAAATAAATAAATCTTAAAAAAAAAAAAAAAAACCTCAGCAGATATAAACGAAGGTGCCCTGGGTAAGAATCCATGCAGAGAAACTAAAAATGCAGTCACAGAATTGGTATCTACACCAGAGGACATACAAATGGAAGAGGCGCTGCAGGGGTTGATGGAGGGGCCAAGATGGTGATATAGCAACAGGATGTTCTGAGTTGCACAGGGCAAAATAGATAGTTCATAAGCAGAGGGGATACAAGCCAGCAATAGAGTCAAGAGAAGTTCGCGAGGAGAAGCCGAGGAGTCCAGCAGAAACTGGGCAAGCCCACGCTGAAGGAGAAAAGTGGAAGGGGAAGTGATGGAGGCACAGTGGAGGTGCACTGGAGGCACAGCAGAGATGCCGAGAGGAGATTGGTGCCATCCCTGCCAGCGAACCAGGAGAGAGGTTGCAAGTCCACAGAGCTGCTGTGGGGGAGCTTGGCAAACTGCATTTGAAGCTCCAAGTGGAAGAAGGAGAAATTATAGGGGAACAAGTAGAGAGGTCAGGCATGCCCTGGTCCATCTATGTATCTCCCCTCCTCCCAAAGCAGACAGCCGGTGGGGAGAAGCCATATTGATTGTTTACGTTTCAAGTATAAGCAGGGGACTACTGCAATTGCAGGGGCCACCTCACAACACCCCCCCCCCCACATGAACAAGGATCACATTTCAGAGTCATTTCCTCCCCACCATGCAAACTGTACAACAAGTAGTCTTTTTTTTTTTTTTTTTTTTTTTTGACAGGCAGAGTGGACAGTGAGAGAGAGACAGAGAGAAAGGTCTTCCTTTGCCGTTGGTTCACCCTCCAATGGCCGCCGCGGTAGCGCACTGCGGCTGGCGCACCGCGCTGATCCGATGGCAGGAGCCAGGTGCTTCTCCTGGTCTCCCATGGGGTGCAGGGCCCAAGGACTTGGGCCATCCTCCACTGCACTCCCTGGCCACAGCAGAGAGCTGGCCTGGAAGAGGGGCAACCGGGACAGGATCGGTGCCCCGACCGGGACTCGAACCTGGTGTGCCAGCGCCGCAAGGCGGAAGATTAGCCTAGTGAGCCGTGGCACCGGCCGACAAGGAGTAGTCTTAAACATCGGAAACCTGAGCTCGTCTCATGCACCAGTGAGAAGTGAGCCCGGCCCCAGTAGGTGGGGCTTAGTGCACCAAAGCCCTGGCACCCACCTCCTTCATGATCTAGAAGTAAACAGGGCTCTGGGAGATGGGGCTCTGTGCTTCCACCTGCAGCACACAGACACATAGCAGCTCGAAGTAGAGGGAAATCGCACCACAGACACAAAGTCACAAATTAAAGACAAAATAACCAAGAAATGCCAAAAAAAGGAAAAACCCTGAATAAGAATAAGGAAGACTATATGAACTCCCCAAAGGAACACTATAACTCTTCAATAGTGGAAGCTGAAGAAGAAGAGATCAAGGATATGCCAGAAAAGCAATTCAGAAAATTAACAGTCAGATTACTTAGAAGTAATCAGAAACAAATTCATGATATAAATGAAAAGTGCTCCCAAGAAATTGAAGTATTAAAGAGAAGCCAGCACCGGGTTCTAGTCCCAGTCGGGGCACCGATTCTGTCCTGGTTGCCCCTCTTCCAGGCCAGCTCTCTGCTGTGGCCAGGGAGTGCAGTGGAGGATGGCCCAAGTCCTTGGGCCCTGCACCCACATGGGAGACCAGGAGAGGCACCTGGCTCCTGGCTTTGGGTCAGCGTGGTGCGCCGGTTGTGGCAGCCATTGGAGGGTGAACCAACGGCAAAGGAAGACCTTTCTCTCTGTCTGTCTCTCACTGTCCACTCTGCCTGTCAATAAATAAATAAATAAAATAAAAAGAGAAGTCAGAATGAAATACCAGAAATGAAGGATTCATTAGGTGCGCCGGTTGTGGCAGCCATTGGCGGGTGAACCAACGGCAAAGGAAGACCTTTCTCTCTGTCTGTCTCTCACTGTCCACTCTGCCTGTCAATAAATAAATAAATAAAATAAAAAGAGAAGTCAGAATGAAATACCAGAAATGAAGGATTCATTAGGTGCGCCGGTTGTGGCAGCCATTGGAGGGTGAACCAACGGCAAAGGAAGACCTTTCTCTCTGTCTCTCTCTCACTGTCCACTCTGCCTGTCAATAAATAAATAAATAAATAAAATAAAATAAAAAGAGAAGTCAGAATGAAATACCAGAAATGAAGGATTCATTAGATCAAATAAAAAATGCAGCAGAAAGTCTTAACAATAGAATAGAATAGAATAGAAAAGAAAGAATATAAGAACTAAAACAAATTTCTGGAAATAATATAGTCAGACCAATTACAAGAAGAAGAAATTCAAAAATTAAAAATCACAGTTGGAGATTTACAAGATTCTAGTCCTGGATGGGGCGCCGGTTCTGTCCCGGTTGCTCCTCTTCCAGGCCAGCTCTCTGCTGTAGCCCGGGAAGGCAGTGGAGGATGGCCCAAGTGCTTGGGCCCTGCACCCGCGTGGGAGACCAGGAGGAGGTACCTGGCTCCTGGCTTCGAATTGGCACAGTGCACTGGCCGTAGCGGCCATATGGGGGTGAGCCAACGGAGGGAAGACCTTTCTCTCTGTCTCTCTCTCTCTCTCTCACTGTCTACCTCTGCCTGTCAAAAAAAAGAATTCTATTAAATGACCAACTTACAGATCTTAGGAATTCCAGAAGGTGTGGAAAGGGAGAAAGGATTAGAAGGCCTTCTTAATGAAATAATAACAGAGAACTTCCCCAATCTGGAGAAAGAAAAAGACATCCAAGTACAAGAAGCCCACAGAACTCCCAATAGACAGGACCAGAAAAGAACTTCACCAGGACACATTGTAGCAAAACTCACCTCAGTGAAACACAAAGAATGGATCTTAAAATGTGCACAAAAGAAACAACAAATCACATTCAGAGGAAACCCAATTAGACTCACTCCAGACTTCTCATTGCAAACCCTTTAGGCAAGGAGACAATTGCAAGACATATTCCAAGTCCTAAGAGAAAAACTGTCAACCCAGAATGCTGTACCTTGCAAAACTCTCATTTGTGAATGAAGGAGAAATAAGGATCTTTTACAACAGGCAGAAATTGAAAGAATTTGTAACTACTTGCCGAGCCCTACAAAAGATGCTCAAGGATGTGCTATACACAGAAACACAAAAACAAGAACATCAGTACAAAAGAAGATGAACGCAGAAAATGACCCAGCAAAAGTACAACTGAAATCCAAAATACATGAACACGACTATTTACTGAAACATTGCAGGGCAAAGTCGGTACTTAACAGTAGTCTCACTGAATGTAAAAGGTCTCAGCTTCCCAGTTAAAAGACATAGACTGGCTGAATGGATAAAAAAGAAAACCCATCTATTTGCTGCCTACAAAAAACACATCTTACCAACAAAGACATGCACATGCTGAAAGTGAAAGGATGGAAAGATATTCCATGCTAACAGAAACCAAAAAAAGAGCTGGTGTGGCCATCCTAATATCAGACAACATAGACTTTAACATAAAGACAAAGAAGGACACTTTATAATGATTAAAGAATCAATTCAACAGGAAGGCTTGACTATTATAAATGTATATGCACCTAGTTACAGGGCACTTGGCTATTTCAAAGAATTATTAAAGGATTTAAAGGGAGATAAAGACTCAGATACAATAGTAACATGGGACTTCAATACCCCACTTTCAGCAATGGACACATCAACCAGACAGAAAATCAACAAGGAAACAACAGAGTTAATTGACACCATAGAACAGATAGAGTTGGCAGATATTTACAGAGCCTTCCACCCTACAGCCATAGAGTACACATTTTTCTCTCCAGTGCATGGAACTTTCTCTAGGATTGACCATATGCTAGGCCATAAAGTGAGTCACAACGAATTCAAAAAATAGAAATCATACCATATATCTTCTCAGACCACAGTGTAATGAAGCTGGAATTCAACAACTCAAGAATCTCCACATCATAAGCAAACACATGGAGAATGAACAACATGTTTCTGAATGAACAGTGGGTTATAGAAGAAATCAAAAAATTTCTAGGAACTAATGAAGATGACAATACAACATACCAAAGTTTGTGGAATACAGCAAAAGCAGTGTTAAGAGGAAAGTTTATAGCAATTGGCGTCTACATCAAGAAACTAGAAAGGCACCAAATAAATGAACTATCTATGCATCTCAAGTATCTAGAAAACAACATCAAACCAAACCCAAAACTAGTAGAAGAAAAGAAATAATTAAAATTAGAGAAGAAATCAACAAAATTGAAACAAAAAATACAAAAGATTGGCCGGTGCCGTGGCTTAACAGGCTAATCTTCCGCCTTGCGGCGCTGGCACACCGGTTTCTAGTCCCGGTTGGGGCGCCAGATTCTATCCCGGTTGCCCCTCTTCCAGGCCAGCTCTCTGCTGTGGCCCAGGAAGGCAGTGGAGGATGGCCCAAGTGTTTGGGCCCTGCACCCGCATGGGAGACCAGGAGAAGCACCTGGCTCCTGGCTTCGGATCAGCGCAATGCACTGGCCGCAGCGGCCATTGGAGGGTGAACCAACGGCAAAAAGGAAGACCTTTCTCTCTGTCTCTCTCACTATCCACTCTGTCAAAAAAAAAAAAAATACAAAAGATCAGCAAAACAAAGAGCTGGTATTTTGAAAAAATAAACAAAATTGACACACACATGGTTGGCACAACTAAACAAAAAGAGGAGAGAGAAGACCCAAATCAATAAAATTAGAGATGAAAAGGAAAATAACAACAGACACCACAGAAATAAAAAGAATCATCAGAAACTACTACAAAGAGCTGTATGGTAATAAGTTTGGAAACCTAGAAGAAATGATAGATTTCTGGACACATACAACCTACCTAAATTGAGCAATGAAGACATAGAAAACCTAAACAGACCCATAACCAAGACAGAAATTGAATCAGTAATAAAGATCCTCCCAACAAAGAAAAGCCCAAGACTGAATGGCTTCGCTGCTGAATTATACCAGACATTTAAAGAACTAACTCCAATTCTTCTCAAGTTTTTCAAAACAACTGAAAGGGAGGAAATCCTCCCAAATTCTTTCTATGAAACCAGGATCACCTTAATTCCTAAACCTGAAAAAGATGCAGCAAAGAAAGAGAATTACAGAGCAATTTCCCTGATGAGCATAGACGCAAAAATCCTCAATAAAATTCTGGCCAATTGAATCAACAACATTTCAGAAAGATCATTTACCTGGACCAACTGGGATTTATCCCTGGTATGCAGGGATGGTTCAATATTCACAAATCAATCAATGTAATGCATCACATTAACAAATTGAAGAACAAAAATCATATGATTATCTCAATAGATGTGGAGAAAACATTTGATAAAATACAACACCCTTTCATGATGAAAATGCAAATTGAGTTTACAAGGAACATTCCTCAACACAATCAAGGCAATTTATGACAAACCCACAGCCAGTATCATATTGAATGGGGAAAAGGTGGAAGCATTCCCACTGAGATCTGTTACCAGACAAGGATGCTCATTCTCACCATTGCTATTCAATATAGTCCTGGAAATTTTAGCCAGAATCATTAGGCAAGAAAAAGCAATCAAAGGGATACAAATTGGGAAGGAAGAACTCAAAATATCCCTGTTTACAGATGACATGATTCTATTTATAGGAGACCCAAAATCTCTACTAAGAGACTATTGGAACTCATAAAAGAGTTTGGTAAAGTAGCAGGATATAAAGCCAATACACTTAAATCAACAGCCTTTATATACATAGACAACGCCTCACAGCTGAGAAAGAACTTCTAAGACCAATCCCTTTCACAATAGCTACAAAAACAATCAAATACCTTGGAATAAATTTAACCTAGGATGTCAAAGATCTCTACGATCTCTACGATGAGAATTATAAAACACTAAAGAAGGAAATAGAAGAGGATACCAAAAAATGGAAAAATCTTCCATGTTCATGGATTGGAAGAACCAATATCATCAAAATGTCCATTCTTCCAAAAGCAATTTATAGATTCAACATGATACCAATCAAAATACCAAAGATATTCTCCTAAGATCTGGAAAAAATAATGCTGAAATTCATATGGATGCACAGGAGCCCTCCAATAGCTAAAGCAATATTATACAACAAAAACAAATCCAGAGGCATCACAATACCAGATTTCAAGACATACTACAAGGCAGTTTTAATCAAAACAGTCTGGTAATGCAACAAAAACAGATGGATAGATGAATGGAACAGAATAGAAACACCAGAAATCACTCCAAACATCTACAACCAACTTTTATTTGATAAAGGAGCTAAAATGAATCCCTGGAGCAAGGACAGTCTTTTCAACAAATGGTGCTGGGAAAACTGGATATGGGGAAAAAGGCACACTAATCCACTGTTGGTGGAAATATAAACTGGTAAAGCCACTGTGGAATACAGTATTGAGATATCTCAAAAATCTGAATATAGATCTACCATTTGACCCTGCCATCCCACTCCTGGGAATTTACCCAAGGGAAATGAAATCAGTAAACAAAAAAAATCTATCTGCACCTCCAGGTTTGTTGCAGCTCAATTAACAATAGCTAAGACATGGAATCAACCTAAATACCCATCAACCAAAGACTGGATAAAGAAATTATGGGATATGTACACTATGGAATACTGCACGATGGTAAAAAAAAAATGAAATCCATTCATTTGCAACAAAATAGATCAATCTGGAAAACATCATACTTAGTGAAATAAGCCAGTTGCAAAGGGACAAATGCCGTATGTTCTCCCTGATCTATGAGAACTACTAGAGCACCTAAGATGAAAGCTGTAGAAGTGAAATTGACACTTTGAGAAGCAATGAATTGAACAACCCTTGTCTTGACTATTGAGAAACAGTTTTTTTCGCTCTTCTTCATATTATTTGTTGAACTCTTTACTTAACATAGAGTTAATCATATGTAAATAAAGTCAATTGAAAATAGATCTCAGTAAAAAAATAAGAGGGGGAATAAGATAGGGAGGAGGAAGTTTATAACTGTAAAGCTGTATAGTTCTGCATACATTCCTATGCATTTACTTCTAAGGGTATAGTTTAAAAACTTGTCATGGGACTCCAAATCCCATTAAAATTGGTGGTAAAAATGCCATCTTAATTGTTAAAGTGATCATATTAAGTGTTAAAGTGAATATATAGATAGGATTAAGTGTTAAAGAGATCATATAAATAGCCTGGTAATAATAATAGACAGAATTAAAAAAGAGGGAATATCCAACATGGGATGCAGTTCACACAACAGACTCTTAGAATGACAATTGCTAAGTAACGCTCTGCCCTCAGAATCAGCCCTTAAAGTATTCAGATGTGGCTGAAAAACCCATGAGAGCACTTCAGGCATGGAAAGCCAAGACACTGTAGCAAAAAAATATCCTACATGTAGGATCTCTGTGAGTGAGATCCCAGTGGAAAAAAGGGGCCATCAAAGAAGGATGTACTTTTCTCTGAAGGGAGGAGAGAACTTCCACTTTGCTTATGTCCTTGTCTAAATACTAATGGAGTTTGTAGTCACAAAAGGTTTCCATAGCCTTGGCAGCTCACGGCAAGAACCTCCGGTGATCCCTGAGTCATAAATAAGAGTGTTAATTGTTAAATTAACAACAAAAGTCACTGTGCACTTACTCCTCATGTAGGACTTCTGTCCTTAATGAGTTGTACTCAGAATTAACTGCAAAATTTGTTCTCAAACAGTATTTTATACATTGTGTGTGTGTGTGTGGGGGGTCAAATTGTTGAAATCTATTTAGTATAGAGTTGGTCTTCTGCATTTAAAGTTAATTAAAAATGAATCTTAATGAAGGATGGGATGGAAGAAGGAGTAGGAGATGTGACAGGAGTGGGGGTGGGAGGGTGGGTAAGGGGAGAAGAACCTAAAGTTTTACCTATGAAAGTTGCATTCATTAAATAAAAGGTTTTTTTTTTTTTAAAAAAGGAGGCATTTCTGGAAATCAGATGAATAATGAGGAGAACAAATGTAGACACTCTCCCAGAGTTTGGGGAAAAAAGAACAACAAGGTGAAAACAGTAAGTGGTAACAGGATAGCTATGAATAAAAACAGAAAAGAGAGTGCAATTCTACCTGTTTTTTTATAAAAACCAAATAGCTATAATAGAAGCAATAATCAAAGGCACATTGAAGAAAACTTTCTTAAGCTATAAAAAGAAAATACCTTTATACTTTTTTCAAATAAATTTTTATTTTGGAATAATTTTGGGTATAGAGAGATGTTGCAAGCACAGAGTTTGGGGTGCACCTGTTACCTGATATCCTCTTATGTAACTTTGATATATTTGTCAAAACCAAGAAATTTGCACTGATGCTTTGCAATTCACTATGTTATAGGCAATACCTGGGCTTTACCAGGTTTTTCATGGCTTTTTTTTGTTTTACTGCTCCAGGATCCAATCCAGGACTCTGTGTTGCATTTAGCCTTGATATTTTTGTAAAATCCAAATTTCAGTGGGAGACCAGACCACTAAGCTACCCCTTTGAGCTGTCACGAGGAGTCGCACATCCACTGTCCCACTCCAAATATTCCTGGACTCTGATCTTTCAGTTCCTCCAGAGTTTTCTCTGTGTCCCTCAGATTTGATGCCTGCCGTGACCTCAGGACTTCTAGTAATAATGATTTTATCTGCCATACACACTGTGCTGCCTCCAGGGCCTGAGGAACATCTGATCAGTGCCCCGCACCTCTACTCCCAGTACCCTTCCTCCCCTGCTGCCTCCTCGGGGGGCACCAAGACCTCAAATTCACTTCTAGTCAAAATCAGTCATCACTAATTCCCCTGCTACCTTGTATGCTAGCTGAGAGAGAATTTAGGTCTAGGCAAGTAAGAGGAAAAAATGAAAATCAAAGCTATTTCTGCTCATACACAACTCAGCACGGCTCCCTCTCCCCTTGATACTTGCCAGATCCTTTGAGAATGTCATTATTTCAGTTTCACAAAGGAAAAACTCTTAACAACTGGGTTTGGAGGGAGCCTTTGTCTGCCTGGCGTTGCCCTGTGTGTTCCCTGAAGCCTGGGCTCTGACCCTCAACCTTGCACACGAGCAATCTAGATCCTTCAGCTCTCCGGAGGCGATCACGCTCAGGAATGCCCTCACGCTAACAAAGTTTCTAAGAAGTGGGAATAAAATCAGAACACCAGTGTATTAATTCATCATGAGCAGTACACCTGGCAGATGGATCTGTCACAGTGTGAGCCTCACCAGCCAGTTCCACAAGAGCCAAGCGATCAGAAGGGTGGAAAGCAGATGCTCTCATTTTCCCAGGAAGGACAGGCCTGTCTGGCGGCTTGGGTTCTCACACAGCTGGCTAGGCACACTCTGCTCAGGGCACAGTTTGGACTGCACTTCTCTCCTCTATGCTTCCAAAGTCAACCAGGCCTTTGGCTCAAAAGTACCTCATTTAGTGTGCCCATACTGTTCTCCCATTCTTGCCCAGGTCTGGGAGTCATTCTGGTTGATGATGGTGGTTCTGATTATATGGAGATTTGTATTTTGATCCCCAAAGAACTCACTTCCACATCCTGTGTGCTGCACACGTGTTTATGTGTGTTCCTGTGTGTGAGGGTGGTATTTACTGGCATGAATGCTGTCTATATGCCCTTGAATGTGTCTCTCCCTGGCCCCAGCACACTGGGGTTTCAAATAGAAGGTAAAAGAGACCCCTCACCATCCAAACACCTGTGTCAGGCAGTAGAAACGTAGAGACAAAACTAAAAGACCCAATCCCCATGAGAAAATTTCTGTAGCACTGGAAGTCAGGAGGGGTTTTCCTGAACGAGCTGTTCTTCCATGGTATAGATATTAACTAGGAGTCAACAGTCGGTATTGTGGTTAAAATACTGCTTGGGTCACCTGCATCCCATATTGGAGTGTCTGAGTTCAAGTTTTCCCTTCACTCTGGATTCCAGCTTCCTGCTAATGTGCACCCTGGGAAGCAGCAAGTGATGGCTCAAGTGGCTGGGTTCTGGCCACTCAAGTAGAAGACTCAGATTAAGTTCCTGACTCATGGCTTCGACCTGACCCAGCCCTGGCTATTACAGGCCTTTGGGAGAGTGAACCAATGGACAGAAGTTCTCCCTCCCCCACCCTCTTTCAAACAAACAGAGTTTCTTAAAGGTTAAGTAGAGGCCAGCACCATGGCTCAGTAGGCTAATCCTCTGCTTTGTGGTGCTGGCACACCGGGTTCTAGTCCCGGTCGGGGTGCCAGATTCTGTCCCGGTTGCCCCTCTTTCAGGCCAGCTCTCTGCTGTGGCCAGGGAGTGCAGTGGAGGATGGCCCAAGTGCTTGGGCCCTGCACCCCATGGGAGACCAGGAGAAGCACCTGGCTCCTGCCTTTGGATCAGCGCGGTGCGCCGGCCGTGGCAGCCATTGGAGGGTGAACCAACGGCAAAGGAAGACCTTTCTCTCTGTCTCTCTCTCTCACTGTCCACTCTGCCTGTCAAAAAAAAAAAGGTTAAGTAGAGGGTCCGATACTGTTCCTCACTTGGTTAATCCTCCGCCTGTGGCACTGGAATCCCACATGAGTGCCGGGTTCTAGTCCCTGTTGCTCCTCTTCCAGTCCAGCTCTCTGCTGTGGCCCGGGAGGGCAGTGGAGGATGGCCCAAGTCCTTGGGTCCCTGTACCCATATGGGAGACCAGGAAGAGGCACCTGGCTCCTGGCTTCAGATCGGCGTAGCTCCGGCCGTTGCAGCCATTTGGGGAGTGAACCAATGGAAGGAAGACCTTTCTCTCTGTCTCTCTCTGTCTCTCTCTCTCAGTGTCTGTATCTCTACCTGTCAAATAAATAAGTAAATGTTAAATAGAGAGAGTAGAGGAAGGAATGCTGGACATTTCCAGACACACCTTCTGCTCTGCTCTCTGTCCCTGAATGCAACCTGCTGAGGTCGTGTCACTGGATCCCCTGCCTTCTCTGGATTTCTGATGAGGAGCAGCAGCTTCCTGTAGAATTGCCTTTGAGTGGCTGGGTCCTTTAAAGAAAAGTCCCTATACTCACACTCTCTCTCCAGCAGTGCTGCCTTTGCCCCAGAGGAGAGGGCCCTGCGATGGAAACCATACTTTAAAGCTCTGGGCCTGCTCTGGCTGCATCACTGCCCATAGTCAAAGTGACCCTGCCCTGGGCTGTGCACATCTCCATTTTCTGTGCCTCTGTCTCCCAGAGTATGGCTGCACCTGCAGTGTCCTAGCCCCAGACCTCAGGGGTTGGCCAACGGGTGTGTTTTACATGGGATGGGTTCAGGGGGCAGCAAGGGCATGAGGACTGCCACGTCTTGTGTGAGTGATGTCCCTTGCAGTTACAGGAAGAGGTAGAGGTGGGAAGGAGGCAGTCTGGGAGCCAAGGCCTGAGGCCCAAATGTTTCCTTTCTGCTGTGTTCCCGTACAGAACTCTGAGTGGTCTGAGACTTCAAACCCAGCTTAGTCTTCCAGGTGTTACAAAGGTCTTTTTGCTCGGGTCAACAGGCAGGATATGTTTCATTTAGCAGTTTGTTCACTTGAGTGATAACATCTCAGTATTTAAACTTGTGGTTTGGAGGCTCTGGAACTGTTCTCTTGCCCTGGGCCCTCCAACATGTGGGATGCACTTGACTTCCAGGAACCACAGCCTCCCTCATCCCCATGCGTCTAGGAGTGGGACCCCCTGGGCTAGGGCACAATTCTCTAAACTCATGCCTTTGTAAATAGCTGCTCCTGAAATTGTTCTATTTTGAGTGAGTCGTTTGCTTCCTGTGGGTTCCTGACTGATTCAGCAGGTGTATCAGATGCAAGGAACAGCATCACTCTCCCCCACCCCCAACACACACCATTCTGATACTCTGCGAGACATTAGTTGTAGGGAACAAGGTGGAGAGAGATGCTCAAGGAGGCGGGAGGGCTCAGGGTAATTGTGGCTGCTAAACCACAATGTGTGTGTGTGTGTGTGTGTACACCTGAGGATGCGTGCAGTCTCTCAGCTCCTCGGGGCTCTTTCTTTCGTAGTCCCTCCTCCTACCATTGGGAGCCCACACTAAGCCCCCTCTGCTGGCCCTGATTGGCAGAGGCTCAGGCAGGCTGTCTCCCCTGGCCACAGCAGGTGGAAGGCAGCACTTTCCCTCAATCTCTTAAGCTCTTTGCTCCAGAACTGGTTGCTGTCCCCTCATCCCACCCTCAAGGATAGTACTTCCCCAGTTGTGCTTGCATGGCCTAAGTTCCTTAAGAAATATGCAAAACCCCTTCTCTTAAGCAGGCACAAGGGCAAGTTGAGCTGAGGGTCATGTATGCACCATAACCGGAAGGCTGAACAAGCACCACTTGTGTGATCAAAATACAATTTTGTCTGTGTCACCTGCAACCCTTTTGCAATTTATTCAGCAGGGATAAACCTCCCCTGGCCTGAATGGAATCTCCAGCGAGCTCACAGTCTGCTCTCTCTTGGGCAATAGGTATCTTCAGATAACTTTAAAATGCAAGCACACTCTAACTTTGTAATTAAAGTGTCCAGTTCCAAACTAATCTTGATTTAATTTGGTGCTTTCCCCCTTTTCCCATGTTGGGCTGAATTTAGGGTGTCAGAATACAAAGGAACTAGGAGTGGGGTGGCTGGTGTCCCCATGTCTGCCCCAAGTGGGGCAAGGATGGAGTTGGGTGAGATGGAAATAACCTTACCTGCAATGTGGGGTCTCATCTGGTGTCAGGTGCTCTGGGCCTGGTTGACTTTCTCTCTTCTGGGATGCTTTCTCTGATCATCTGGACTTCCCTGTTGGGTGGTAAACTCCTTGCCCTCCAGTCAAATGCTAGGAACTCAGGCTGTTCTCCTTGAGTGGAGAGTCCCACATGAGTCCCACCTGTGTTCTATAGGAGACTACCTATCCTGTGACAATCTCTAGAAGCACAAGAGTTCTGAAGGCAACAGAAGCCCCGTGACTCTGCCAGGAAATCCAGTAGTCAGCCCCTTCATCTGCCAACCCCCTAAATGTCTCCACCGAGTCCTCACATGTGCATAAGTGTCTGTACACACATGTGTGCTTGTACATACACGTGTACAAAGAGGAGGCACTTTAAGTTCTCTTGCCTTTTTTGTGGTGAGCAGACAGACACCTAGGTACTTTCCTCACTGGGGCAGGGCAGGGCAGGGCAGAGAGCACTGCCCTCCTTTCCCCAAGAGCCCTTCCTCACAAAGTTGTCTCTTGAGAAGTTCTTGAACTCAAAATAGAAGCAGGTTCAAGAAATACAGAACAGTAGACAACTATTTCTGCTGACCATCTGCATAGGGTGATTTAGCCTCACTTTGGAATTTCACATCTCTTGCCATGGTTTGGATGTGGTTTTTCCCTTGCAAAGTTTATATGGTGCCCCAGGGTGGCAATTTTGAGGTGGTTGAACCTCTAAGAGGCAGGACCTAGGGGAGGTGGTTAGGTCCTTGGGAGTGCTGCTCTTGGAAGGGATTAATTCTGATCTTGTAGGGTGGGTCAGGGCTCGCAGAAGTGGATTAGTTCCCACCGGAGTGGTTTTTGTAGGAGTGAGCTTGCCGTCCACCCCCCCCCCCATCTCTCGCTTTCTATCCTACCATGTCCTCTCTATAGCACACATGCCCCCACCACGTGACGGCATCTGCCGTGGGGCCCTCCCCTATTCTGAACAGAGGCTGAGACCACGTTCCTATATCTCCGCAACAAGAGATAAATAAGCCTGCTTTCTCAAAACATTATCCAGTGCCAGATATTTTGTTATAGTAATGCAAGGTGGTCTACTCCTGACTCAAACTTGCTAACCAAAGGCCTTCCCTCACCCCAAGCTGAGGCAATGTTGGGGGTCTCACTAACTCTCTTTGGAAATCACACAAAGACTCCCAGCTCTTTTCATTTTTTAGTTAGATGTGACATAAAGGTAAATGTTTGAGGGCAAGGAAGAATGTCATCCAAATAGGAGAGACTAGCAGGGTTGTGAAGAGAGAATCCGGAAGGAGGGAGAGAGAATGAGAGCAGATCCCCCTGGGATCTAGAAAGAAATACTCTAGAAACAGCTGCACGGCTGGGTAGAGTTGCCCTCCTCTGGTGACTTTGCTAGATCCTGATTCTAGCTCTAGGAAGGGCCCCTGACCAGCTCATTCATCTAAAAGAAGACAAGAGAGATGTAACCTTTGTGTCTCAGATTTAGGGACCAGGACCTAGTAAAATGGACTGAGAAAAAGAAAAGAGTAGGGTGAGAATAGCCATGGTTCCTTTTATGAAGCGTTCTTACAAAAGAGGAAGGATCAGTTTGACATCAGACATTTCATCTGCAATACTGGAAGACAGTAGATGGTGAAATATCATCTGTAGATCACTGAGAGAGAAGAACTGTACCCCAAGAGCACCATGCCCAGCCAAGATGTGTTCTTGTTGATATGCAAGGATTCAGGGACTTGCTCACATCCTGCACCTTGAGGGAAGTACTCCAGAATCAGAGCAAGGATCCCAAGCTAGGGAAAATGGGCAATGAGCTTTATAATACATAATTCCAGCTAAGTGGATAGGCTGTTCCTGTTACAGGTAGCTCTTGGGCACCTACTATGAGCCAGGCACTAACAGACAGCTCTTCCACTGCCTTGGCGTGTACCTTCTAGTGGGCAAGAGACAAAAGCAGGCCAACAGGTACATGATTTCAGGTAAAGACAAGTCCAGTGAAGAACCCCAACCAGAGTAAAGGGACTGGAAGGGAGGAATACACGGGCAGTGAGTTACTATTGTGGAGGGACTGGTTTGGGGTTTGAGGGAGGAGGCATTTGAGCACAGACCTAAATGAAAAAGCTGGGCAGGTTTGGGGGAGGAGAGTTCCAAGCAGAGGGACATCAGTGCAAAAGCCCAGAAGGGGCACACGCTGGGTGTAAGCAGCTGAGAAACAGCAAATAGGAATGGGATTTCGGGAGCTGGTGGTGGCTAAGGTCAGGGAGTCAGGACATGACCCCTGACAGTACTGTAGGCACGGGTAGAGGGTTTCACCATCGTTCTAAAAGTTAAGCAGAGAAATGAGCAGGTTTTGATCAGAGCAGCAATGAGATGTGTTTACTTTTTTAAAAAGCTCATTCTGGGTCGGCGCCTGGCTTAACAGGCTAATTCTCTGCCTTGCGGAGCCGGTACTCCAGGTTCTAGTCCTGGTCGGGGCGCCGGAGTCTATCCCGGTTGCCCCTCTTCCAGGCCAGCTCTCTGCTATGGCCCGGGAAGGCAGTGGAGGATGACCCAAGTGCTTGGGCCCTGCACCCGCATGGGAGACCAGGAGAAGCACCTGGCTCCTGGCTTCGGATCAGCGCGATGAGCCAGCCGCAGCGGCCAGTGGAGGGTGAACCAATAGCAAAAAGGAAGACCTTTCTCTCTGTCTCTCTTTCTCACTATCCACTCTGCCTGTCCAAAAAAAAAAAAAAAAGAGCAGGGCCCAAGCACTTGGGCCATCCTCCACTGCCTTCCTGGGCCATAGCAGAGAGCTGGCCTGGAAGAGGGGCAACCAGGATAGAATCCAGTGCCCTAACCGGGACTAGAACCTGGTGTGCCGGCGCCGCAAGGCGGAGGATTAGCCTGTTAAGCCATGGCGCCGGCCTCTCTCTGTCTCTGTCTCTCTCTCTCTCTCACTATCCACTCTGCCTGTCAAAACAAACAAACAAACAAACAAAAAAATGTCACTCTGGCTCACATATGGAGTATAGATTGTGGAATGTGATGCTTTAGTACCTTGCAGTACTCGAAGCGAAACAGGTTGGTCACCTGGACTGCCTGGGACTGATGGGATGGTAAGAAGTCACTGCATTTAGGATGTATACAGAAAGAGGTGCCATTTGTGCTACATTATTTACATAGTCCCACAGTCTGGACACTGTAAGCCTCCCAACTCATGTAGACATTTCATTCACAAAGTCAGAAGTTAATGCCCCTGACCGGGTAGAGATTTGATCCAAATACAGTGTTTAGCACCTGGGCCTAAAGGGAGGTCCTTGGGCCATGAGGACACACCTCAGAAGGTAATTCTCAAAAGAAAGTTCACACTGAAAAACCAAGTCAGGCTCTGTCTTGCCCATCCTGGCTCACCGTGGGATCTTTCCTCCACATAGTTTTCACCATTGCCATCCCATGGCCTCACCAGATGACTGAGATGATGGAACTCACCTGATCTTGGACTGTGAACCTCCAAAACTGCAAGCCAAAATACACCTCCCTCCCTCCTAAGTAGCTTGTCTTAGGTGTTTTGTTACAGCAACAAAAGCAAATACACACTAGCATGCATAAAAGAGATGTATGAAAATACAGACAACAATGCTTTGAGGTTATTTTTAAGTTCCTATTTTATACATTTTGGAAAACTTTCCAAAAAGCACGTCAACTACAAAAACAAGAAAAAAGTAAATCCATATTTCTTGTGGGTAATCAAAAAAGATGAGAAAAAAATGTATTTTGAGACAAAAAAAAAAAGCCTTCAAGGTTATTCCTGAATCCTTGGTTCTATTCTGTTCACATGCCCATCTTTCCCTCCACTGCCAGGAAGCTCAGAAGTGAATGGGCCTCTGCCCTTATTAATTGTGTAGCAGTCCTGGGGCCTATACGTGTGTGCTTTATCTGCTGAATTCCGTGTGAGGGAGTGTTCCAGGCACTGAGGCTGAGTCAGCAGATCTGAGACAGATCTGTGTACACAAGTGCGCTGAGGCGTGCTCTGTGGGGGAGGGAAGGAGCAGGAACTGGGTACATCGGGGAGGTGAACCGCAGCACGGTCACAACCCAGTTTCTCAGCAGGTTCCTGGAGAGCTCTGAAATTTGAATGGCCCACCCGGGTTGTCCCAAATTGGGGCAAGTATCTGGGCCCTTATTCTACATTGACTGGTCATTAGTTGAGAGGCTAAACTTTAGTGAAGCATGACCTTGACAAGGTTGCTCAGCAAAGGATTCAACTGCCTGCCACTGGTGAGCCCCCGCAATGGATGTTCTGATCCTGGACGTGTGGGATCTGGGCAGCACACCTTGGCAGCCACCGCAGGGACATGGTGGAAAAGCTCTTACCCTCTTAACTTTGAATTCTGGCGCAGCCACCTAGTGGCTGAATGACTTTTGGACAGGCTCCTTAATGTCCTTATCTACAAAATAGTGAGGTTTTTTTTTTATTTTTTTGTTGGTTTTTTTTTTTTTTTTTTTTGCACGAATTCGTTGAATCAACCCAGGCAAAGTGTTTAGATAAATAGCAGGTACATCATAAACACTCAATAAATATTGACTATCGGCCAGCACCGTGGCTCAATAGGCTACTCCTCCACCTTGCAGCGCCGGCACACTGGGTTCTAGTCCCAGTAGGGGCGCTGGATTCTTTCCTGGTTGCCCCTCTTCCAGGCCAGCTCTCTGCTATGGCCCGGGAAGGCAGTGGAGGATGGCCCAAGTGCTTGGGCCCTGCACCCACATGGAAGACCAGGAGAAGCACCTGGCTCCTGCCTTCGGATCAGCGCAGTGCGCTGGCCATAGCGCGCCAGCCGCAGCGGTCATTGGAGGGTGAACCAACGGCAAAGGAAGACCTTTTTCTCTGTCTCTCTCTCTCTCACTGTCCACTCTGCCTGTCAATAAATAAATAAATAAATAAATAAATAAATAAATAAAATTTAAAAATTTTTTAAAAAGTTAAAAAAAAAATATTGACTATCAACATTATGCTATGTCCCATACTTTCTGGCCCAAACCTGAAATGCATTATTTATGCATCTCTATTGTAGATAAGGTTCTAAGTTTCTTTTTTTTTTTTAAAGATTTATTTATTTACTTGAAAGTCAGAGTTACACAGAGAGAGAAGGAGAGGCAGAGAGAGAGGTCCTCCATCCGCTGGTTCACTTCCCAATTGGCCACAATGGCCAGAGCTGCGCCGATCCAAGGTCAGGAGCCAGGAGCCTCTTCTGGATTTCCCATGTGGGTGCAGGGGCCCAAGGACTTGGGCCATCTTCTACTGCTTTCCCAGGCCATAGCAGAGAGCTGGATCAGAAGTGGAGCAGCCGGATCCCTAACCGGCATTCATATGGATGCTGGCGCCTCAGGCCAGCGTGTTAACCTGCTGCACCACAGAGCTGGCCCCTCTAAGTTTCTTCAACGCCTCTAAGCAATGAAGGAGGGGCTTCTAGGTCTTGCATCTGGTCTGCAGTGAAAAAAAACAACAACAACAACAAACAAACATGGGTGCCCAACAGCTACAACTGGGTATCCACAACTGTAACCCTGGAGATCACATCCTTGTGGGTCATCAGGTAGGGCCTGAGGTGGATGATCTGCACACACTTCACCGATGGCTGAGCTGAGACCTTGGGCTGTGTCCAAGGGTGGGGCAGAAAGAAGACAAGGCTGGCAGGAACTGTGTGGCAATGGATGGGCAGAAACTTACAAACCTTGCCTCCAAAATGTGGCTCCGAGCAAGGCCAAGGGTATTGTGTTATCTTTCATAAGGAGATTTTCTGCTCCCCATGTAAAACCCTGCCAGACGGCTAAATGACAGAGAAAACATGGTGACAGCTTGCTGTGTTCCTGACCCCATTATGCAGCCAGTGCATGAAATATGTCTCCTTTGAAAATAAACAGTTATTCATCAACTTGTCTCTCACCAGCATGGTATAATTATCTTCGCAGAGTTATGAATGAAATTATAGGTTTCCAACAAAAAGAGCATGGTGTAAAGATGGGTTTCAGTGGTGTCACTTGGATCCTAGGGAAAGGTTGGGCCTGTCTCTCCCTGTGCTGTTTTTTCTACAAAACACACTTGTCTCAAACTGACTGGCCCCAGGTTGTGCACAAAGGGGAGTGGGGCACCTCGGGGAGAAGAGCTTGCAGGTACTCAACAGCGTAGTGGCAGCATTCTCATGTTGCTCCTCTCCCAGACTGAGTGCGTGCAACTTGAAGGTCCTTGCTTTCAGGAGGTTGAGTTGATCAAAGGGATATGAGGCTGGATAAGCAGGCACTATTTGCGGGGCACACTGGACATGTTAGTGAGATATTGAGTGCTGACCTTGAGTGTGCGAATGCTAGGGCCTAGCCCTGCAATGTGTTACTGAAGACCAGAGATCCTTCCTTCCATTCACGTGACTATTCTTTGTCCATAAAGTCTATAGGAGCCAGACACAACCGCTCTATTCAGTAGTTTCTGTCGTAGAATATGTCAGTGTCTCAGGGTTTTGTCTAACCTGGGGTCCCCTCCTTTACAGCGGGGGGGTGGAGGGACTAACCTCGACCCTGTCTTGGTCCGTGCTTTCTATTGGTGCGCCATGGAAGTGTCTGTACTTCCATTTTGCTCACCACCTCGTCTGGAACAGGTGTGCTGCTCTTGTTGGGCGCTAATCCTCTTCATCTGGTTCTTCTCCTTCACCCTTGTTTTTTCAGTGCCCTTCCATCTACCTGCCACTCTTCTCCCACCCAGTATCATCCCATCATCATGCAAATAAGATGCCAGGCACAGCACCTGACATATAAGAATTCAACTTGTGTTGGCTACTGCCACCGTCAGGGTCACCACCCAGATGCCAGGAAGCTGCTGTTTTCACACGAGTCAGCTGCATCTTCACCACTTGGGACAGCAAGGCAGCTGAGTGCTAAGTGTTTGCTGTCTTTTTCATTCTTGTTGAAGTGAGCGGTGTCCACCTGGGTAAAATTTCTACCAAGTGTTGCTTGAGGAGATTGCTAGAGTGACATGTGCCCAATGAGCCTGTCAGATCTAATTGCCAGGAATCAAAAGACACAAAATCGTTTGCCAAGACATTAGGGACTCTGATGATGCAGTTTATACAACAGTACGACATCAAGATGTTTTAGTTTATCTCTGGCGGTGGGTATGGTAAGGACCACAGTGTGGGCGGGCAGAGCACCCTCATGTAAGTGCTAACCCAGTCTAATGGAACAGCAGCAAGAGGTCATGTCAACGAACCTTAGCCATTTTCCACCTTCTTTGCCTTCAGCAAAAGACAGGATCATGTGGATCCTGTTTCTTCAAAATCAGCCATTACCCCAACACCTTCCCTCCCTCTGTGGCCCTCCATAGCACAAGCAAGGTTCTAGAAAGGAGAATATGTATTTGTTCTTGCTCTTCTCCCCCAATTGGCTCCTGCTCCCCGCTTCTAATAAAATTGTCCTCCCCGAGATCACAAAGGTTCCAGGGACAAGGGTGCTTCTGTGATTCTTCTTGAACTTGGTTTGTTGCTTTCATTGACTTCTTCTTTTATGTCCACACTTTCAATTCCAAAGTTCTATCCACTATGGGGTTGCCAGATGAAGGAATTAAATGCTTTCTCTGGTAATGCCAGTCAGGTCTCCCTATCCCTCCACATCCAGGACACGTGATTCCCTGGCCTCACCAGAGCCTCTGTAGACAATGCCTCACTCGTCTGTTTCTCCAACTGTTTTGTGAGACTCCTACTGAAAGGTCTGGTCCCCTCCCGTATGTCACCAGACATCTAGGACTGAATTTGCAGCTTTCCCCCTCAACATACGCCCCTGCCCTGGGTTCCAGTCCAAGGATACCACTTCCTTTCAAGAAAGCAACACAATGCCTTATGTGCCACTTTCTAAATTTTTACTTGCCTTTTACAGAGAGGAGATTTTGGGGGGTTATATTTTAAAAAATGACTTAGACCCCATCAAATTAGGCTCTGATTAGGCCCTGTGATTTTCAGCCCTGTCTACATGGCTGATGCCATTGTGCTTTAAAACAGGGATTGAGAAATTTTCTATAAAGGGCCAGTGACTGTTCAGGCTTCCCGGACTGGCCCTCCTCTATCAAACCTAACAGTAGCCACAGATAATACATCAGTGAATGGACACAATGGAATGTGTGCTGACAGTCAGCATTATGTTTGGACGTTAAAACATGAATTTGTCATAAAATATTCTTTGCATTTTTTCTGAGTATTTACAGCTGGTTAATAGTATGAATAGTATGAACATCAGCAGTGGCTGCACTTGACCTGTGCTCTGTATTACCAACCTCCACTGGAAAAGGTCACCATATTGGTGAGACTTTCACTCTTGGGTTTCTTCCACTATGTGGCAAGAAGAGTTCCCGAACCCAGCTAAGTGGGCTGGGCCATCCGTCTCTCACCTCTCTGTTCCCTCTGCATGTCTAGAGTGGTAAGGGCCAGCAATCAGCCTGGCCACCTTGGACCTGCTCAGCATGTATGGGCTTCTTGCATCCATGTGATCAGTTTGGCAGGGTTGGAAGATGAATTTGGGCTTTGAGGAAAGAAGGGTCAATAAAATTGGGCAGACTTCTTTACCTAGTTCAGCTTATTCTTTTGTTTGCTGTTTCTGAGTGCGTGGGTATGAGAGACTATTAATGTGTATATAAGTGTGTATATGTGTGTGTGGGTGTGAGTGAGAATGGGTGTATGCATATATATGTGTGTACTTCTTGGTAACTTCACAGTGGTTTAGAGAGGGATTGACCTGGTTTTCTGGCTAAATACTAAATAAGCCCCTCTGACAAATAATGTCACCATTCTTCCCATCACCCACATTAGAAAATATGACAGTTTGGACCATTTCCTGATCTGTTATCCCCATGCAGAACTAGTTTCTAATTGCTACAAGCCCTACTGCTATTTTGTGTCTTTATTGCTCATCCCCTCTTGCCCTCCATTCTTGAAATAACTGTATTTTTCAATTTTTATTTATGTATTTATTTATTTGAAAGGCAGAGACAGAGACACAGAGATCTCTCATTTGTTTCTTCATTCCTCAAATGCCTGCAACAGCCAGGTTGGGCCAGGCTAAAGCGGGAGCTGGGAACTCAATCCACATCTCCCATACGAGTAGTAGTGACCCAACTACTTGAGCTATCACCCGTTGCCTCCTGGAGTACACATTAGCAAGAAGCTGGAATTGGTACCAGAACCAAGACTCAAACCCATGCACTCTGATATGGGATGTAGGCTTTGCCAAGCAGCATCTTAAAAAAAATAAAAGATTTATTTATTTATTTGAAAGTCAGAAAAAAAAGAAAGAATTAGAGAGAGAGAGAGAGAGAGACAGAGACAGACAGAGAGAGACAGAGAGAGATCCTCCATCCACTCTTCAGATGGCCACAATGGCCAGAGCTGGGCTGGACCAAAACCAGGAGACAGGAGCTTCATCCACGTTTCCTACATTGGTGGCAGGTGCCCAAACACTTGAGCCATCCTCCACTGCTTTTCCCAGGTCATTGGCAGGGAAATGGATCAGAAGTGGAGCAGGCTGGACAGGAGCCAGTGGCCACAAGGGATAATGGTGTTGCAGGCAGCAACTCTACCCACTATGCCACAATGCCAGCCCCACCAAACAGCATCTTAACCCTTACAGCAAGTACCCACTCGAAAATAATTGTATAGGGAATATGAAGAGATTGCATGGTGATGATATGATAGCAGAATTAACCAGCAGTTAAAATTTGTATATAACAATGCTAATTTTTTTAAAAGCAATTATTAGAAAAAAAATTCTAAAGGAAAACCAGATAGTGGCTTTGAGCAGACTCACGGTGGTGGCCATGTGCTTCAGGAGGTTGGCAGCACGGAACAACGGGGTGGCTTTCTTGTTTGCACTTCTGCATGCTCTAGGATTGTGCAGAGATGATCAGAGAATTAATCATGGAAGAACTTTCTGGAAACAGTTCTGCAGACAGTAATGGAGAGGCTCCCAGGATCTGAAAAATGCCTTTCTCCTCCCTCTCTTTTCTCCGATTTTGAGTTCCTGAATATATTCACCCATCTAATTATAGTTAACCTGCTAGGCTTCGTTAGAAGATTTAATATCTATGACATATTTTCTAGGTCAATTAACTTCTTCTCTATGACCTTGTAATAAAAATGCTTACCAAGAACAGGGAAGACACAACCCTATTTCATATGACAAATGTTCCCAAATCTGTTGGGGGCAGAAGCACCACTCAAGACAACATTTCTAAGAGGGAATGCATCCCTTATGGCCAACCAACTCAGAGACTTTTGGAAGTGTGGTGTTCACCTGTGAGCTCTGCCTCCCTTGTCTTGTGCCAGGCTGTCATTGCCTCTGTCTCTGCCTCCTAAGGTGACTCTCAGCAAAGTCACCTTCTTTTTTAATTTATTTGAAAGGTTGAATTACAGTGGAGGGGGCGGGAGACAGAGAGAGGGAGAGGGGACGGGAGAGGGAGAGGGAGAGGGAGAGGGAGAGGGAGAGGGAGAGAAAGAGGGAGAGGGAGAGATTGATTTCCTATCTGTTGGTTCACTCCCCAAATGGCCACAATGGCCAGAATGGGGCCAAGCTGAAGCCAGGAGCCTGGAACTTTGTCAGGATAGAGGGTCCCAAGTACTTGGGCCATCTTCTGCTGCTTTCCCAGGCACATCAGCAGGGAGCTGGATCGTGAACCAGCTGGGTTCATGAGCTGGAGCAGCTGGGACATGAACCAGCTGGTGCCCCTATGGGATGCTGACACTGCCGGCAGGAGCTTAACCTACTAGCGACAATGCCAGCCCCAGAGTCACCTTCTAACGAACACCTTGGAGCGATCCAGCCTCTGCTCAGGTACTCTCAGTGGCAGAGTTCCCCTGCTGTCCACAGGTTACATCACATTCCAGAACATGGTGTTCAAGTCTCTTTCTTTAAGCAACTTCCACCAGCTCCAGTCTCACCCCTGTGCCTTCTTTGGCCTTCCTGAACATCCGGGCACTTCTGGACTCTAGGCACTGAACCTCCAGGCTGCAGATCATTCACCTGAGTCCTCTGTACCCAACAAACCATACATGCCCCCATGTCACTGCAGTTACACAGAAGCCCTTATTTGAAATACTCTTGTCCCTAAACTCTGTCTTTTAAAATCCTACTCAGTCATATTTTAGGCATGGAAAGCCAAGACACTCTGGCAAAAAGAAAAAAAAAAAAAACCCTAAATGAAAGATCTCTGCGAGTGAGATCCCAGCGGAAAGAACAGGCCATCAAAGAAGGAGGTACCTTTCTCTGAAGGGAGGAGAGAACTTCCACTTTGACTATGACCTTGTCTAAATAAGATCAGAGTCGGCAAACTCAAAAGGCTTCCATAGCCTTGACAACTCATGACAAGAGCCTAGGGTGATTACTGATGCCATAAACAAGAGTTTCAATTTGTTAAGTCAACAACAGGAGTCACTGTGCACTTACTCCTCATGTAGGATCTCTGTCCTTAATGTGTTGTACAATGTGAATTAATGCTATAACTAGTACTCAAACAGTATTTTACACTTTGTGTGTCTGTGTGGGTGCAAACTGTTGAAATCTTTACTTAATATATGCTAAATTGATCTTCTGTATATAAAGATAATTGAAAATGAATCTTGATGTGAATGGAATGGGAGAGGGAACGGGAGATGGGAGGGTTGCGGGTGGGAGGGAAGTTATGGGGGGGGAACCATTGTAATCCATAAGCTGTACTTTGGAAATTTATATTTATTAAATAAAAGTTTTAAAAAAATCTACTCAGTCTTCAAGGCCAAGTCCTATTTTCCCCAAGAAAAGTCCTCAGCTCTTCTCAGTCTCCTGCAGCACGCTACCGCCGTCTTTGTAAGCTCCTCAGTTCGTTCTGACCTCTGTGATGTTAGCTCGATCATACATTTGTTCATTCCATAAATATGCATGGACTACCAGGTACTGGGCCCTGCGCCAGGCACAGGAGACAAAATAGGAAGCGAGGCTGCAATCCAAACCTTCTGCCTGCATGGGGCGACGATCCTCGCTCCCAGAGCCTCTAATAGCAATGAATGAAGTGGGGAAGAGCAGGAAGTCTGGCTGTCTCACCTCGGATTTGCTGAATGGGGTAGGCAGTTGATGGGCAAACTGAATTGTTTGGCACAATAGAGGGAATTCGCTTTGACAAAGAAAGGATAGGAGAAAAAAGAGGCTCTTCAGAAAGTAGCTCTTTCTCTGAGAAATGGAAAAATGGAACTATCTAAGAGAAAGTCGGCTTACATGTTGCTACGGTGCACAGATGAAATTAGATCATCCACTGACAATATTCAACCCCGTGCCTAGAGCATACCAAAAAATAGTACAATTAATTGTTGTCATTATTTTACCCTTTCTTCTGAATCTCTGTGAACTCTTCATTAGCATCAACATTACTAGTCAATCCCCTTGGAGTTGGTTTTTTTGGGGTGGGGGGGCGGAGAAGGGAGCATTTTCAGAGGATGGAGCAAGGGAGAATTGGGTCAAGTTGGGCTGCGCGAAGGGGATCAGGTACCTCGGAGGCTATGCCCTTTGTTAGGTGTTCCCTGGTGCCAAGGAACTAAGTCCTAGATTTTCACTTAATGCGTAAGACAACATCACGGCATAAGTACTATTATTATTCTCCTTTTACAGATGAATAAACCAAGGTACCCAGAACACAAATGGTCTGCTCTGTTACACCATAAATAACTGGTACAGCTGGCACTCAGCTCCCCACCCGACAGTGTGCAAAGCTCATCTGCTCTACCAGTTCACCTCATTGTCCTCGAACTCCCGTGTGCTGGGGGAGAGAGTGTTGACGAGGGCGTGGCCTGGGATAGAATCCTGACTTTATAATAAGAAAACTGGATCTCTAGAGTTGCGTGATATAATCAGCATTCTTTGAAATAAGGCTACAGCCCCTGTCTGCTGACTCCTCTTCAAGTGCTCTTTCCATTACGCACAGCGGGCTGTTATGTGAAAATAAGTCCCCCGGCAGGCGTGATGGCTGTTGCCACTCCTGGGCTGATAGCACCGCCAATCCCCAGCCGGGATTAGAGTCTTCTTCAATTTATGGCCCTATTCTTTTCTGATCTGGGTTATTCAAAGGTCACTTGGACTAATGGATGATGGCTGCTTTGCAGTGTGTGTTCGGTTTAAAATGCGCGATGCCTGTCAGACTTATTATTTTTAAAAAGGAGCTCTGATTGGCACAGAGATGCTATTTTAGAGATATTCTGTGACTGGTTTGCAAGAGTAGATGAGCTATGATTCAAAAAGATAGTGGTGAAATTCATGACATGTGACAGAACACGGAGGGGGGCGGGCTACCTTCTCAAACGAACTCCTGCTAAGTACAAAAAAGAATTCTCTGAAATATTTCACCAAAGTCTTTTGAGGCCATTAAGAAAATACCCAGCCAGGACTAAAAAGTGCACTAATGGTTATTTCACCACAGCAGTTGAATTATAGCATCAATCTCCATCTAACTTGAATCGCATTGAGGCAGGTTATTTTAGAAATTAGACACCAATGTTCTGGTTTAAAAGGTGGCTGGTTAGTAACCCCTGACACAACCTTCTCTCACTTCCCCATAAAAACCGATGAAGATGGAGAAACTTTCACAAACGCATTTTTAAAAACCTGCAGACTAGGAATGAGGAATGGTTGCTGGAATCTGGGACAGCTTAACAACTCATTGCCAACGGGAACTGGCCTGAGAACTACGTTCTGTCCTGTCCTTGCTCTGATAGGAGAAATGGCACAAGTCTGCTGGGCTGCAGAGTCTGAGTAATACTGGAAGCTAACAGTCACTGGAGGACGGGCTGCGTGCAGGCGCTGCTCTAAGCATTTAGCATTCTCGTCTGCAGCCCTGTGAAGGGAGGACTATTATTATTCTAGCATTACAGGTGAGCAAACTGAGGAACTGACAGGTAAAATATCTTGGTTGGGATCACAAATTTAGTAAGTACCAGAGCCAAGAGTAAAATCCAGGCACTTTATCTAGCCCCTCCTTCACTGAGTGCTTCTAGTTCAGAAATACAAGGTCTCCCTATCAGGGATCTAGGCAGCCACGTCCCTGCAGTGCCCAGTGATAGCAAAGTGCATTGTTGTGAAATTTTAGTGCAGACTTCAAAGTATCAAACCAAAGAAAAACAAAGGTTTCAAACATGAGAAGAAGTTGATAGTTGTACAATTATTGGATACTACTACAGATAGCTTAGGACCAAAAACCAAACTAAAACCAAAGACTTGGCGTTATAGAAGATTCAGATAACACATTCGATATAGAATGTAGTTCTCAAGGTTCCAGCCCCCTGTAATGTACAGAGACCATAGAAAGGATTCGAAGGGGGAATGGTGCTAAGTACCAGCTCATGTCCTAGCACACCTATTTATTTTATTTTTGAGTAATTTATTTATAAATTATGAAAAACTCAGGCTATAGATATACACTTGTATATAATCAGCCCATAGGACTTCCATGCTATAGAGTCTTCCCTTGGTATCTGCAAGAAATTGGTAGCAAGATCCCTCATGGATAACAAAATCTGTGATACTCAAATCCCTTATATAAAATGTCACAGTGTGGGCACATAACCTACACACGTCCTCCCATATAGTTGACATCAGGGGAAGGGAACATCTGACCTGTGGGCCATCTAAGGCACGCAAAATCATCTGGTCTGGCCCTGCCGAAACAAAAACAGGCAGGACTCAAAATTCAATAGATCTATAGCAGGCTAATTTTAAGTTGGTCGTTTTGTACGGCCGGTGAGTGACGTTATAAATATTGCAATGGCCCTTGGCAGAAAAAAGTTTCCTCAGCTCTGCTTTAAATCTTCTCTGGATTACTTATAATACCTAACACAATGTAAATGCTATGTAAATAGCCGCTATAGCATATTGTTTAGGGAGTAATGACAAGCAAAACAAATGTCTGTTCATGTGTTGGTGCAGACGGGATGTTCTTTGAGTATTTTCTGTCTGCAGCTGATTGCATCCATACAAGTGGAATCTGCAGACTTAGAGGGCCAATTATATAGCTATGCACACCCTCCCACCACACAAAGATATTATATTAAAATCCTAGAAGCAGAATTATATCCAAGTGCAATCGCTCCTCAGACTTTTGGCTAAGATCAAGTGTGTATCCAAGTGCACTTAGCTGCAGATAATTTAATGGACTATCTGTAGACGGTCAGTCGAAGGTCTAGGAAATTCATGTATATCGAGATAGTCAAGACTAGCAACAGAGGGAAGCCATTGTCATGCCAGGCTGGGGCAGTTTTACAGTCTGTCCCCAGTTTGCTTGCTTCTCCTCCATAGGGAGGTGGGGTTAATGCGCTCTCTGCTTGGTGACTCCCTTCAATAGACACCACATGGCAGGAGTGATGGTGTGTGATTTCTGAGTCAAAGACCTGAGCTTTTTCCTTCGTATTCTCTTTCTTAGATTGATAGTCGTGGGGGGGAAACCGGTTATCATTTTGTAGGACGCTCCAGTCTCCCTATGGGGAGGCCCACAAGGAGGCTGTGAAGTCTCCTGTTAATCGCCATGGGAGTGCGCTTGGAGTCAGGTCCTCCAGTCCCAGGCAAGCCTTCAGCTGACGGCCGCCATGGTGACGTCTTCGCTGAAGTATGGCAGACCCTGAGCTAGAACCGCCCGGCTGAGCCACTCACCAGATTCCTGACTCTAGAAACCTGTGGGTTTTATCTTTGTCATTAAATCTGAGAACCATTTGTCACACTGCCACGGATGACTTATTCATGGAGAAACCGATGTTCCTAGAGCTGGCAGAAATTGGGACGGTAGAGGAAAGATTTCCAGGTGAGAGCTGTAGACATGAAAAATGCAGACTGCCAAGACCACGAAGGCAGGGTTGGGGAGGATGGCATCCTGCGCTTTCTCCTGCTGCCCTTCAACCTTCTGCCATGCACACACTGGCCAAGCCTAAGAGACGCCAGAGGTCAGGTGAGCCCTGTTGGTGACATCTGCCCCTCGGGCCCAGAGCAGGGCTGAGGGAGGCAGAGAACAAACATTATCAAGGCAACAAAGAATATTCAGAACCTGTTTAGACCCATATTACTTAGGAAGAGGTGTTCCCTTGGGTTTGGCCAGAGAAGAGGGACCACCAGGGAGCACATGAAATGAAAGGTGCATCATACCGACTGGACCTAATGAAACTGTGGGTGCTGCTGGGACAGTCTGAACTGTCCAGACTGTGGGTGCTGCTGGGACAGTCTGAACTGTCCAAACTGTGGGTGCTGCTGGAACAGTCTAAACTGTCCAGACTGTGGGTGCTGCTGGGACAGTCTGAACTGTCCAGACTGTGGGTGCTGCTGGGACAGTCTGAACTGTCCAGACTGTGGGTGCTGCTGGGACAGTCTGAACTGTCCAAACTGTGGGTGCTGCTGGAACAGTCTAAACTGTCCAAACTGTGGGTGCTGCTGGGACAGTCTGAACTGTCCAGACTGTGGGTGCTGCTGGGACAGTCTGAACTGTCCAGACTGTGGGTGCTGCTGGGACAGTCTGAACTGTCCAGACTGTGGGTGCTGCTGGGACAGTCTGAACTGTCCAGACTGTGGGTGCTGCTGGGACAGTCTGAACTGTCCAAACTGTGGGTGCTGCTGGGACAGTCTAAACTGTCCAGACTGTGGGTGCTGCTGAGACAGTCTGAACTGTCCAAACTGCGGGTGCTGCTGCTTCTGGGTCTGAGGCCGAGGCCTGAAGTCAGGGCAAGCAACAAGGAAAGAAAGATGGCAAGAGCGAGAACCTGTGAGGAGACTGGAGCCTCCATCCGTCTCTCTCTGCTCCCAAGTGTCCACAGAGTGGGATTTGTGAGAGGAATGGGTGCCCTTCCTGGTGCACCTGTACAGCCCAAGAGTCAAGGAAGTTGAAGGCATTGCCCCAGCAGGACCTGGAGCAGCTAACGGTCGAGCTGCTACCCCACCACATCCTGGCAAGTCACTACACTGACCCAGTAAATGCAGAGAATATAACTTCCTGATTTCACGCAATTATCTCTTCCTAACCCAGAACCATCTAGAGAAGGGAACTCTGGAAACATAGTCCCAGCTAAGCGAAGCTGATGCAAAGCAAATCCACCACAGAGTTGCAAAAGGTCAAAATAGTCATAGCAAATGAAGTGTTAAGAGAGTAACCTACCACAGCTACATCAGGTTTGTTCAGGGAAGCAAGGGTGGTTTCATGTAAGAAAAGTCTATTAATATGACATCAATTCAATAACTCCAATATAAAAAGCTGACTGATATCTCAATAGATAACAGAAAGGTGTTCGGATAAAATTCACATTCATGCTTGATTGAGGGGGAAAGCATTCCAGGTAGAAAAGTTAGAACTAGGGAGAATCTCCTTTGACCCGCAATGTCGCAGCAGCCTGGATCATCCTTGATCTTGAAACACCAGAAGCATTTGTGTTAAAACCAGGAAGAGGCAGAGATGCTAGATGTCTCCATTACCATGGAGCAATGTTCTGGAAATTCTGACACAATAAGACGTGAGGCAGAAGTAAGAGGTAAAATTGTTTTTTTTTTTTAATTTTATTTATTTATTTAGACAGGCAGAGTGGATAGTGAGAGAGAGACAGAGAGAAAGGTCTTCCTTTTTGCCGTTGGTTCACCCTCCAATGGCCGCTGCGGTCAGCGCATCGCGCTGATCCGAAGCCAGGAGCCAGGTGCTTCTCCTGGTCTCCCATGCGGGTGCAGGGCCCAAGCACTTGGGCCATCCTCCACTGCCTTCCCGGGCCATAGCAGAGAGCTGGCCTGGAAGAGGGGCAACCGGGATAGAATCCGGCGCCCCGACCGGGACTAGAACCCGGTGTGCCGGCGTCGCAAGGCGGAGGATTAGCCTGTTAAGCCACGGCGCCAGCCTAAGAGGTAAAATTGTTAGCAAGCAAGCATATGGGAGCTACTGTCATTTGTAGATAATATGAATATATATCTATTAAAAACTAAGAGAATCAGCTGAAAGCTCTTAGCATTAGCTCATAAGTAAAATAGTGACATACAATAAAAATGTACAAAATCCAATAGCTTTCCTCTGTGCCAGCAATATCACTCAGATAATAGGGAAAATAATTCGATCACAACAGAAGCCAGAAAACATTAAGTGCCCCAAGAGGCTGATTTTGTCAGTAACACAGATCATTATTCTGTTGAATGCTTCTCAATTTGTTTGGGTAAATCCGATGTTTCCCTGTGGTTGGATTCAGGTTACTCATCGCATCTGGCTCAGGAATCTGTCAGAATTGACACATCCTTCTCAGCATACCACGTTGTGAGAAACATGATGTTAATTGGTCCCATTATTGATGATCCTTACGTTGGTCTACAGGTTAACCTGGTCTCTCCACTGTATTTATTTTCCCCTTTGTAGTTATTAAATATCTTGTGAGAATT
This sequence comes from Lepus europaeus, assembly GCF_033115175.1. Taxonomy (NCBI): domain Eukaryota; kingdom Metazoa; phylum Chordata; class Mammalia; order Lagomorpha; family Leporidae; genus Lepus; species Lepus europaeus. Next base: position 51,339,438 of record NC_084833.1, on the reverse strand, counting down.
GATTTTACGACCATGTGAGTATCCTGTTTCTCATCCAAGTTTCACCTATTGTCAATCATTTTAAATGACAATGCTGGAAGTGTGGTGAGATACATTTTCACAGGCAGTGTGAGTGGGGGTATAAATAGGTCAGGTCCTCTGAAAAGTACTGAAGCAGTCCTTGGGAAGACTTCAAAAGTTCTTACATAACACATAATCCAATTTCTAGGAATCTATTCTAGAAAGAGTAAAAATCAGAAGTATGGCCAAAGAGGTATTTTTTTTCATTTCATGAATCTTGTAATAGTGAAAAATTTGGCAACAACATAGCTGTCCAACCACAGGTGAGTGGATAAATAACACTGTGCTAGTTCTATAGACAAAATAATATACGACATGGGTAGCATTGTGTCACCTTGGGTTAAGCTGCCACTGGGTGCTCGCATCCCACACTGGAGTGCCTGGGATCAACTCGTACCTCTGCTTCCAATTCAGCTTCCTGCTATGCATCTGGGAGTCAGCAGATGACGACACAAGTGCTTGGGTTCCTGCTTACCAGTGTGAGAGAAACCCAGATGAAGTGCTTATCCCCTGGCATCTGCCTGGCCCAGCCCTGGCTCTTGCAGGCATCTGGGGAGTGAACCAGTGAATGGAAGAGCTCTCTCTCTGTTACTTCTTTTCTCTCTGTCATTTTGCCTTTCAAATAAATAAATCTTTTAAAAATATGATATATAACCAATAATAATTATGTGACACATAGCAACATTGTTTTGGTAAGTGACAGCTCATCCATACAAGGATGATCCTGTAAGATTATTGTCTAGGAATATTTTAGCTGTCTTACTCTGTGATGCTCACACAATGATCAAATCGCCTAATGACACATTTCTCATATCTGTCACTAACAGCGCATGACTGTCTACTAATTTTAATGACAAACAGAAAGTGTAGGCACTCAGTAATGTTCTTTAAAGATACCATATTTTAAACTGTAAATAGAATTATGTATCGATAGCATTCATTATTTTAGAAAAATACACCAAAATTTTAATAGCATTTGCTTCCTGGGGCAGTTTTGAAGGGAGTTTTTAGTTTTTCTTTGATATTTTGCTATATTTTCCCAATTTTCTACAATGACAGGTTATTTATCTTTTTGTAAATAAAGAACTTAAAAAACACCAGGTACGAATTAATTTTTTTTCCCATTTTCCTTGTACATACTTGTGATCAATGTGTTAACCTTCTTTTGAGTCAGCAACAAAGAATCAGCGGAACAGCTGACAAAGCAGGTGAAATCACCTCCGTGTGTTTGTACAGTCTCATCCATCTGATCAGACCGCTTCACTTATTAGCCTCACTAATTTAATCGGATTCTGACTCAATATTTAGTTAGTATTTTCTAATGTACATATGCATTATCTCTTATGAGATGTTGATCTGTTTTAGGTCATTTTAATCTGACCAGGGAGAAACTCTTTAAAATTTCATTGGAAACTGAAATCGCTGAGCGTCTTTCAACCTCTTTCCCTGCTTTAAGCAACTGTGGTAGAAGGAGCTTGGGTCTGAGGCTCCAGACATCACAATTTGAATTGTCCTGTTGCTCCTTCTTAGCAGTGACCCTCCGCCTGTCTTTTCCTCTCACTGTGCTTTATTTTTCTCATCTCAAAACTGAAGGCTTCCTAATCCAGTCTATGATTCTCAGACGATGCGTCCACTCCTTCCATGGCCAACACGCCCCGTTCCTTCACATCGCTGAAATGCCAGTGTGCATGTGTGCCCTTGCACATGTCTGCAGCCCCATCACACACTCCTATTTAGCGAGTTCTTAGCACAAGAGAGCTGTGTTTTAGTTTGTCCTGACAGAAGCATTGGACATATCTGAATTTTCATTTTATTGCACTAGAAGCTGAGTATCCACCATGTCCTATTTCTCTGATGTCAATTTCCTTCCCACTCTAACCCTCTTGAAAGACTGTTGGCTGCTCTGCAGAGAAAGGAACTTTAAAAAGAAATGCACAACTGTCAGACTTTATGCAAGAGGGCAAGTCCCAGTACTGCCAGCTCAATAAACAATGTCTCAGATAAACACTTCCCAATGCCTTGGGAGAAATAGGTAGCAAAGAGAGTTCACGCCCCCAATTCCTCCCAAGGAGACTGTGCCTTGAGAACTATTTACAAGAGCATGCTTTTCAGGTAACCCTCACGTTAAACCCTGGTCTTCCCCGGAAGAGTTATAGGACTTCAATAAAATGAGCTGCTTATAGAACATGGTTTGATTAGTTCCTGACTTGCTTTATCAGAGAATTCCTTTGGATAAGGTTTGCTAAACTTGCCAAGCTTTAGGACTCCCCAGTGGTCCTTATCAAACCAGGAGTTGGGACAAGAATGTGCTTACTGAGCAGTGACCATGGTATGGTTAAAGTCAACTACATCAATTGGCCCACAACAGTCTTAGGAGCTACCTGATCTTCATTTTAGCAAACGAGGAAAATGTCTCAAAGAGATTAAATGAATTACCCTAAGTCACACAATTACACAAGTCCATCTGATGGACGTAAGGTCTTTCTACTTCACTCTATGGTGCTCCAGGCCTGGGAAGTTCTGAGTAAATTTCAGTCCCTCTTCTTTCTGTTGCTACAAGATCTTTTATTCATTCAACAAACATTTAACAAGTGTCCCCTCTGTGTTAGGAATTGCACCAGGCTCTGGTAAATTATCATTGAGCAAAAAAGAAAAAAAAAAATGATTCCACTTTTTGGAACATAAGCTCCAATGGGGAAGACATAGTAAAGAAAAAGTAAAATCTCCTAATAAGTGTTAAGGAGAGTGGTGGGGTTCATTGACAGAGGGAATGAGTTTGGGACAGGGTTAATGTTAAGGTGTCTATTAAACATCCGAATAAAGATGTCCAGGACAATTGAAAATATGGGTCTGCAATTCAAAAACAGAAATACCTCGCCACAAGAAAGAGTCAGAGGAGGGATGCTAAGATGTTCTCTGTTTTGAGTAGTTCCAGGTTTTGAGCCTGTCAGCTCCAGTGCATGGGGACGGAGGGATGAGAAGCAAAGGCATGTTTGAGGTGCTCGGTACAGCTGGAGACGAATACAATGGAGCAAACTGGAAACAGAAGAGGCTGAAGTAACCAGAGAGAAGATCAGTAGAATTCTGAGCACCTTGCACTTTGTTTCAGATGAGAATGGGTAGAGAATGTGTGGCTCTAGAGAGAGAACTCTGGCTGCAATGAAGACAGAATCAAAGAACAAGACAAGAGGCAGAATCCGCTGCTAATGAGAGGGACTGGCAGAACTAACCAAGGCCAGGGAAAAAGTGGAGAATAACAAATGGGTTTCAGTTGCATTCGGATATAGAATCCATAGGGCTTTGTGATGGATTGGAAAGGAAGGGTGGGCAGGAGTTGAGGGTTCCCACGTTTCTGGTTTGGATACTTGAGGTAGAAGACCAAAAATGGAAAGGCAACCAATTTGGAAGGGCCAAAGGGGAGTTTAGTTTTGCATATGTTGTACTCAAGGTGGCTATGAAAAATCCAGACAGACAACTGTATGGAGCTGAAATTCACAGGCAAATCTGAACCTCACATATTTGAGATGCACACACACAAACACACACAAACACCCCAAAGTGGGTGGAGTCACCCAGGGCTAGTGTGCAGCATGCAAAGTGACAAGGACAGACTCCCAAGGAGCTTTACATTATCCATATGCATGCTGTCATTTATGTTGTGAACAGCTCCATGAGTTCAACTTTATCTGTTCTGTTTTCTCCAGAGTCAGATGATCTGAAAATCACAGGCATTTCCCAGCCCACAAGCCAAGGAGTCCCAATTGTGTAACATCTGGGATGTTTTGCCAAAGCAGTTTACATGGGGTTTTTACATTTATGGCACAAGGAGCACCTGGTAAAGGAAGAGCATGTGAAGAAAGTTTGAGGACCATCAGAAAACCTTTTTTTTAAAAATTTTTGACAGAGCCGACAGTGAGAGAGGGAGAAAAAGGTCTTCCTTTGCCGTTGGTTCACCCTCCAATGGCCACCGTGGCCGGCGCACTGCGGCCGGCACACCGCGCTGATCTGAAGCCAGGATCCAGGTGCTTCTCCTGGTCTCCCATGGGGTGCAGGGCCCAAGCACTTGGGCCATCCTCCACTGCCTTCCCAGGCCATAGCAGAGAACTGGACTGGAAGAGGGGCAACCGGGACAGAATCCGGCGCCCCGACCGGGACTAGAACCTGGTGTGCTGGCGCCGCTAGGTAGAGGATTAGCCTGTTGAGCCACGGCGCCGGCCCCGTCAGAAAATCTTTTAAAACTTCTGTCATGGGGCAAACGTTGTGCTGCAGCAGGTTAAGCCATAGCTTGGGATGCCTGACATCCCATATTGGAGAGCTTATGTTCAAGTTCCACCTCTGCTTCTAATTCAGCTTCCTGCTGATAGGCCTGGGAAGCAGTAGATGATGGCTCAAATATTTAGGTTCCTGTTACCCATGTGGGAGACCTGGATGGAGTTCCTGGCTCCTGGCTTTGGCCTAGCCCAGCCTTGGCAGCTGTGGGCATTTGGGAAATGAATTTGCATGTGGAAGATTGATTTGTTCTCTCTTTCTCTCTAAAATAAATAAACTGTTTTTAGCATTTTTTTTATTTAAGGTATACAGATTTCATGCATTTCTTAAATACAAATTTAGGAACATAGTGATTCTTCCCACCCTACTCTCCCTCCAGCATGTGCTCCCACCCTTCTTCTCCGTCTTCTATTTTAATTCTTATTTTTTTTACTAAGATCAATTTTCTTTTTAAAAAAGGCTTATTTATTTATTTGAAAGGTGCAGTTACAGAGAGGCAGAGAGAGAGAGAGAGAGAGAGAGAGAGAGAGAGAGAGAGAAAGAGGTCTTCCACCCACTGATTCACTCCCCAAATGGTCACAACAGCCAGAGCTGGGCCAGTCCAAAGCCAGGAGCCAGGAGCTTCTTCTAGGTCTCCCACATGGCACTGTGGCCCAAGCACTTGGGCCATCTTCTACTACTTTCCCAGGTCATAGCAGAGAGCTGGATTGGAAGTGGAGCAGCCAAGATACGAATTGGCGCCCATATGAGATGCCGGCACTACAGACAGCAGCTTTACCCACTATACCACAACTCCAGCCCCCTAAGACCTATTTTCAATTAAGTTTATACACATAAGATTAACCATACACTAAGTAAAGAGTTCAACATGTAATATGAAAAAAAAACTTATTCTTTAAAAAAACGCTTTTATGAAGTGTCCTACACAGGTTAAAAATGAGAAACCCCTCAGACACATGCAATTTTTATAATTTTTTGAGGAAAGGATATTTGAACTGATACTACAGAAATTTATCAATGTGATAAAAGTCGAGTTAGAGGACTCTGGAGGTCACATAGGACATGGATATTTCAATACATGAAAATATATGTATTTTATGTCCATGACAGTGAGAAAAGTAATAAAATCCCCAAGTGTTCCTTTCGGTAAGCTAACTGGACAAGAGAAAAAGCTGGTTAGACAAAGAATCATTCTATAAGGAGAAATGAAAAGTATTTTGCTGTTACTTTCAGTACCTTTCTTGTATAGGAGTCATGGGAAGAAAGGGAAACTATTCCTGTAGAATGGTAAGGAAGCTGTCCATGTGAGCTGATCCCAAATACATAAGACAGAATAGAGGCTTTTGAAAAGAACTTTGAAAAATAATGGATAAGTGTGTTTTTCTCTTGAAAATTGTTATAGTGTGTGATTTTATAACATTTTAAACCCCCAAACAGAAATCTACAGCCATGCAATAATTTTATTGTAGGGTACACTGAAAATAATCTTTAGCCCAGTGAGGGTGCATCAAAGTGAGAAAGATTATAAGCTACAGAGGCACATGGAGCACCCTCCATGTTCTGTATAGCTGAATGCCACAGAGCACCTCCGGAGCAAGCTTGGTACCAGGGCCTTTGTGCAAATCCTCACATGCCGCTGAGCCACAAGCTATGACTCCTACATGTATACAAAGAAAAAAGTCATTTCCCAAGTGTGTTTCCACAGCAACAGAATTCCATATTTTCTTCCTCTGTATCTAAACATGAACAACCCTCAACTAAGCAGGGTAGTGCACAATCCTTGCAAAATACCAATTAAGACAGACTGTGAGTATGACAAAGTCAGTGGTCATGTTCATTTAGCAGGCATTGATTACTAGCCTATGCTAGGTCCTGGAGATATATGGAGGAAGACCCACAGCCTGTCCTCTGGATCCTTCTATGTGGTGGGAAACATCCAGGAGGAGGGACAAAATGTGAAGCAGTGTAATGAGTCCAGCTGGAATGTTAGGAGGGAACAACCAATAGCCTCAAGAAGTCATCAGGGTTTTTTTTTTTAATCTAGATGTTGGATAACTAATGAGCTCTTGCCAGTGTGAACAAAAGAGATGCAGAGACATAGAGACAGATTCAGAGCAATTAGGGCAAAGGGAACCATATGTGCAAAACACACATGGAGGGAGGAAAGAGGAATATTGGGAAATGGCAGGGTGGAAAAGGTGGGTGCATCACACAGGCTGTAGAAGTAGGCTTGGCGTGCAGATGATGAAGAGCCACCAAACCTATTGATACAGAAGCGTGGCCAGCTCTGAGCCCTGAGACTCTTCATGTGAACTGCAGCACAGATTGTGGGAAGAGGTAGGGCAATGGAAGTAGAGACACACACAGCTGAGACTGCTGTATTTCAGAAGGTCACTCGACAAAAGTCAGTTGACTTTCTTTCCATTTCTCTCCTTTCCCCTCCCAATCTTGTTGAACTCCAGAGTGGGCAACCGAACTGGATTTAACCCTGTATCAGTTTTGTGTGGATGAGAAAGTTGGGCCTGAAAAGAAAAATAACTCCCCAAGGGTAACAGAGCTAGTAAGTAGCAAAGCTGGAGTCTGACTCCGGGCCCTCGGTCTCCAGGCTGGGTGAGTCATCACCACACTAGACACCTTCACTGCGTGGGCATTGGTTGTAAGGAGAGTGAGAGGATGGGTTTCCCAATGAGATCATGACACTCTTAACCCTTTGATTGATTCCTTACTCCTCTCTCAAAACTGGTCCTCCTTGTCTGTAGCCTTGACCTTGTCACTGCCCATTTTCAGGAGTCTCACAGTGGCCCTTGCAGTTCTGTACTTACCTTTATCCCAAGGCTAGAATTTTCCCCTGCAGTCTTAGACGTGCTCTCCTTTCTAACTTCAGACCCCAATACACGCTCTCCTATGTGTACTCGTGACATACTCCTCCCATTGGCTCTTTGGGAAATGGCTGGACCTCCTCCTACAGCCCCTGGTTCCCTCTTCTCATTAAGTACATTCCAAAAATGAGAAGCCACAAAAATCTCTCTTGACCTGAGATCTTGCTTGATACAGAGACATCATCAATGTTACTGAGATGCTACCATACCTGGAACTGCTCCTCCCAACGTTCTGGGCATCTGGGTCCAGGGAGATTCAGTCCATTGGCCAGCCAGGGACCATTCCCATTCATTCCTTCTCTCTCTCTCTCGCTCAAAACTCAGGGATTGAGTTCTCCACTTAGGAGGCAGAACTTGGGCTCTACTCATGAACCCACCAAACCCCGGACTACAGAGGAAAGAATTGAGGATGATGTAGCCCTTTAGCCTTGGCTCCTGACTTTACTTGAGACCAGTCCTCTGGCTACAGTTTGTGCCCTTGGGACCTGAGAGATACCCCCCTATCTGTCTCCTTCTGGGGTTGTGTCATTTTGAGTGAGTTGCTCTTTCTCATAATCTGTTTCCTGATTCTGCTGTACAACAATGGGTGTTGTTGTCATATAAGAGTTTTCTGTGTGTTCAATTATAGTCTGCACACACACCCTGTAAGAGCCTGAAAAGAATGCTAAGGGGAGTTGTTAAAGCCATTCCAAGACTTAGCATTGCCATCAGGTATCTCCACTCCTAGGCTGTAACATTGCTATAAAGCAGATTGTTTCTGTGGCCAACTGCTGCTTCTTAACCCCCAAGTAGTCCGTGACAAAGGGCTCTAAGAAACAATTCTCCACTTAGAGTTTGGTTTAAAATATTTGGCAAACCTTAATCTAACCACTTTGGCTAAGTATAAAAACTAGCTGCAATGACTAATTATTTAAAGTCCTAAAAATTATGGTATTGGTGGAGGTAGAATAGGGGCCACTCTTACACTTTAGGATTCCGAACCTGCATTTGTTTGTAGTTGTGATAAAGATGCATGTGCACACATACACACATACACACCCACCAAGGTCCCACAACACACAACACAAAAGGCAGCACTTGACTTTTGAAAATATGTCCTTTTTGATTTTGACTGTGAGCTATGCCAGGTGGTCAATTTGAATGACCATTAATCAGTGTGATGGAGTGTCAAAGGAGGCAGAAATCATTAGGAAAGTATTGTCCCTGGAAGATTCTGCAATTTTCCAAATTTATTTTTATCTAAAGAGACTCATGAGGCTCTGCAGTGACATATGTGTCCTATTTACTGTAACAGAACCAGGGTGGCTAGGTACAGATGGACCCGATGAGGGATGCCCTAAATCAGCCGGTGGGGGCTGCGTTCTGAGGGGTCAGGGCCAGCTACAGGACAGGGTCAGCAGAAGGACAGCACGAGGACATCATCTCGGGCAAGTGCGTGAGTGGGAAGTGGGGCACCAGGTGGGCTGAAGACTCTGAATATCACCAGGTCTCTTGGTGTCCCCAGGGGATGGCTCTGTCCTGGGAAGGCCAGCCAGGGCTTGACCGTGGGGTGGGTCTGCTGAGGCCTCAACGAGGAGGCTCCCTAACAAAGGCAGCACCCAATTTTAAAGGGACATGGCTTAGCTTGTCACCCTCGGATCTCTGAACATAGCAATTAAACTGTAAAGCTGTCATAAAAGGAAGCATGGAGATTAATAGATAATATTCTTTAGCACTTTAATTTTGTAGAACTCAGAATGCAAGAAAATGAATTTCCTGGCCTCTTGCCAAAGCAGATATAAATAAATAGCTATCGAGGTTCTAATTTCCTGAGAATTTTAATAGAGAGAAATATTTATGGTTTAAAATTACCTCTGAAATTATGTAGTGAAGAATAGATAGTTTATGACTTCGGAGAACAAAAAGAAACTTGCAAATACTTGATGTTGGCAGATCAATTAAGTGGCAATACATGCTACATTATAATTTTAATCACCATGAAATTAAAATATGGTAATGAGTGTTAACATGACTTTATCCTCTCAAGCTATGATTTAATTTATAGAATTTCTCTTGACTACTTCCTTGTTTCCGTGGTTATTTTTCTTACTCTGCACACTACTTTAGATTTTATACTTTCCAATGCATCTTATTGAAGACAGCCACCAATTAAATGAGTTCTTCTTCGCCTATCAATTAACCACCTTGTAGACTATTCATACTCATTTTAATCTAGTTCTTTCCGCCTCCCTGCATAAAATATGTCGCAAATTAGAATGACTTTTTTTAACAGAAGGTCTCTTTTGGTGTTTCCAGTTGTTTATTTTTTCCAGTGACACGAAAGGCAACCCAGGTGTCAGCTGCTTGGTTGGACAGGATGCAGCTCTTGCCCTCCTACCTCTTGGTGGCCCTGGTCCTTCCACCATGTAGTGTCGCTGCCCCACACTTCACCTCAGCAAACGGATCACATAGCAAAGATTCCATTTCTTTTGCTGCTCCAACCTCCAATTCCCAGCACCCCACCTTCAAAACCCCATGCTGGGATGCCTGAAAATTATAAGAGCACCTCAAAAAGTTTGTGGAAAACAGATTTAAATGACAACTTTTTAAGGACAAAACATTTTGAAATCCACACACAGTTTTTTCATAAGAGGCACTTTCCATGAACTTTCTGAAGACTCTTCTTGTCTCCATAAAAGAGAAAAATTGTAGTAATGCACCCCAAATGGCTCAGATGGCCCAAGGGAGAGGAACAAGCAAACTCTGCTCTGCCTTTCCCGACACCACCAGTTTTCTGACCCTGTGGCACCCCTGAAGTGTACAACAATCTGCTTCAACTAAGCATCTGGAGTGAGTGTAGGCCCCCAGGTTCAGGGCTCAGTCCCACAAGACTGAGACACCAGTCACAAGTCCCAGGTGACCCCCTGGACTTCTGATGGACCAACTGTCACCTTTTCCGGTTTGCTAATTTGCTAGAACAACTCCCAGAACTCAGGAGAGCCCTGTACTCACTATTACTGGTGTATTTTGAAGGCTACAACTCAGGGACAGCCCAATGGAAGAGACGCATGGGGTATGTTGTAGAGAGGAGCAGGGAGCTTCCCTACCCTACTGCAGCACCTTGATGTGTTCCATGACCCAGAAAAAAGCTCTCTGCACCTCCCAGTTCAAGAGTTTGTATAACCCAAGCTTCAGCCCCTCTTCTCCTCCTAGAGGTCGAAGAGAGATAGGGGAGGGGGATGGGAGAGAGGGTGGTGCAAGGGACACAGAACTGATTGTGTGTTCGGTTGTTTGGGCTTACTGGTGACCAGGCCACCTCCTGGTTCCCTCTAGGGCACTAGCTGAGTCATTTTGTTAGCATAGACTCAGCAGTGTTCCAGAGGGCTTGTTACCACTGACCAAAGACACTCCTATGCTCAAGAGATGTAGGAGCCCTGTGCCACTGATAGGGATAAGGATCAAGAATGTCTTCTCTTATGCCACACCTTGGCAGAGGACCCCAGTATGTCCTTCCCAAGGTTTACACCTCCCCATCCCTCTAGATCAACCCTCTCCTGCGTGTGTAAGACCATAGCCCTCCTCCTCACTGTGGGAACCCTCAGCCTTCACCCTGCTTTGGCCTAAGTCTGGAAGCCATTCATTTCACCCAACCAGGCATTCCCAGGACCCCTGCAATCCCATTTCCCAAATGCATTTTTAGAAGTCTGACTTACTCAGGTGAAAACACTGTGAAGGTCATGGGGTAGAGTAGCTTGAGGGGAAGGTGCTGCACCAAGACGATCTAGGATAGGTTTCTGCACTGAAACTATCATTTCCTGTGCTTGCATTAAACAATCCTGGGACCAGACACACTCCTCTGCTTGCGATAAACAACACTGAGACCAAGCACAGATAACGTAGGTGCTTGACTAAGAACTACCAACTCTCGCAGAATGAATTTGTGACTCCTCCAAACAGATGATCAAAACTAAGAGCATGCTCATTAAAACTCACTTCAGGGACAAGTGTTGCGGCACTGTTGGGTAAGCAACTGCTTGGAATGGCCGCACCTGGGATGGAGTCTCACTTCTGCTTCCAATCCAACTTCCTGCTAATGCACTTGGGAGGCAGCAGATGATGGCCCAAGTGCTTGGATTCCTGCCATCCTTATGGAAGACTCAGATGGAGAGTTCCTGATTCCTGGCTTTGGCCAGACCCATGCCCAGCTATTGCAGGCATTTGTGGGAGTGAACCAGCAAATGGAAGCTCTCTTTGTCTCTCCCTCTCTCTGTATCACTTTACCTTTCAAATAAATAAATCTTTAAAAAAAAAATTCACTTCAAAACCCTAGCCTTGCTACACTCACCAATCTAAACCCATTATACCATAAACTCTTCTCAGTGCTAACTAGTTCTTAAATCCTCTAGTGCAAGTCCTTGTTGAATCCTTTAATGGCTGTCTGCTAACTAGAGGATTAAAAGAACACTTTAGTAAGTCAATGCTCATTTATCTGTGCAACCTTGCCTCCATCACTCCCAACTTTGTACTTTACTCCAGAACTCTGTGGCATTGAAACCACCCCCAACCTACAGGGCAGTTGCCAAGATGTTTCACCTATCCTTGCCTTTATTTATTTTTCTCACTGTTTTGGGAATTAAAGCCATCCTTAAAGCTCTCCCTTGTTGCCTTTTCTAAGTCCTACCACACTGTTAGTAGTTCAAGGCCCCTGCTCAGGGAGCCTTCCCTGGACCCCAGGTTGTAGTAAGTCCCCTTCCTTCCTCCTTTCTCTGGCGCTCCTGTGCGTCCACCACAACCCTCCTACTTACAAGTGCCAATGTGTTCTCAGTAGAACAATGGCCAATTTGTTCTCAACAGAGCGCTCAGAACAGAAACCGTGTCTTGCTGAGCTAGGCAGCAACTTCTACCTGACAATTCTAGTTTCCTGGGGAGGCACCGCTGGTGTGTGCTGAGCTGCACTGAACTGGAATTTGCCTTCCTAGGAGCAGTGAATATTTTCCTCCGTGTATTGCTTGCCTTTCATTTGAGTTGCATGGGTTTGTGACATAGAGTAATTTTTAATTTGTATGGAGTCCAATCTATTGATCTTTGTGTGATTTCTTGTATTGATTTGAAGCTTAAAAACCAATGGACTGGTTTTTAAGAGACTCTTTGTGACTAAGCTAAGAAATTGTTTAACGTCTTCCTTCTCACTGGGGCTATGATCACAGTATAAGCAGAGAACAAAGGAAACACCTTACCCACCTACTCTCAGAAAGTCTTGGCTCCTTTCCTTCTCAGTGAGGAATGGTTGATGGATCATTTTGTATTTCAGGTTGCACAATTTTCATCAACAAATAAAGACAGCCATCTGAAAACTCAGTGGTTCCATTTTTCTTTAGGCCCCAAAAGGCACTATGTGTGTGTGTCTGTGCGTGTGTTCAAATGAAAGAAAAACATGTAACTATTTTATTTTCTAAATAAACATGATATACCACAGCAATTACTCAGCAAGCTCTGTTTGCCTGGCCCTGTGGTTCACCCATTGCGTCTCTGTCTGCAACACTGGCCCACCCTCCAAGGGCCAGCCTAAATTCATGGCCTAACGAGTCCCTTCCCAGGGAGCTCCTTCTCCTCCTACACCCCACCCCCTGCCCCTCCATGCCTCATGACTCCCACCCCGTAGATGGATTCTCGTTCATCACATGCCTAAAATGTGAGCAACAAGGTAGGGCATTAAGACAAAAGATGTCCGCATCCCACGTCAGAGCATCTGGGTTTGACACCCAGCTCTGGCTCCTGCTTCCAGCTTCCCACTGATGCAGACTTTGGGAGGCAGCTATGATGGCTAGAGTAACTGAGTTCCTATGACCTCCAGGGGAGACCTGGGTGGAATTCCTACCTCCTGGCTTTAGCCTGGCCACCCCTGGCCTTGCACCTGTTTGAGGGGTGAACCAGTGAATGATAGCTCTCTCTCTCTCTCTCTCTCTCTCTCTCTCTCTTTCTGCTTCTCAAATGAATAACAATTTTAAAATGTAAGCATCACAAGGGCGTGGCTGATGTCTCCGTGACTTGTTAATTTCCAGTTCACACATTAACTGAACATAACAAGTTCTCTGCTAAGCACTGAAGAAATGTAGTGAACAAGACAGGCACGGGCCTCGTGGAACTTGTATTGTAGTGGAGGAAACAGTCTTTTAGTAATGAACTACACATTTGATTATAAGCTTAGAGGGTGCTACTAAGCAAAAAGGTAGGAGGCTGAGGGAACACATAGGGAGAAGGGAAGCCAGGGAAAGCCTCTCTGGGAAGTGATATTTTAGGTTGCTATCTGCAGGCTGCGGAGGTGTTCGGGAAGCAGTGTGGAGCAGGCGGAGGGCAGGTATATCAGACGGGGAGCAGCGTGTGTACACTGCCACGAGGCTGGCCAAGGCTGCAGACCTATTTACAGAAGGTCTCCAGCACACACAGAGGAAGTAAATAAAGTGTTAATACTTCTTAAACAATTAAAATGGTATTGTTTTGCATGATAATATTTTGAACATGTGCAATCCTTATAATAGACACATTGAGCATGAAGTTAAGAACTCTGGGTTTACTGGAGAAGTGAGGACAGGGCTCTGGAGGAAGGCAGGGGTTCGGCCTCAGTGTCGTCACTTATGCCAGAGTAAGACCCTAAGTAAATAAATAAGTATTTATTAGGGCTTAGATGAATAGACCAACAGTTACCGGGAAAAGGTAACATGTGATTGTTCTCTTTCTGCCTACTCCTCCAGGAATCTCCCTTGTGAGAGTATCTATATATAGCCTTGCTGGTGAGAAGTAGAGCAAAGAACACGATTTCCAAATGACAAAATTATATTTCCATCTCACTCGTAATTACATACCTTCCCAGCTATTCATGAATTCCAAGCATCATTTCTCTCGTTTTCACTTTTAAATGCCTTCAGTTTGGGAATCCTTTCGGCAATCTTCTGTAACTTCAATTTGGGGCAACTTAATTAGAATCCTGACTTCTCTCTCTCTCCCATCAGCAATTGCTTAAGTTTTTTTTGACAAACATCTTAAAACAGAGGCTGCAAAGGGTATGCCACAGCATTAGGCTTTTATTTGCTTCGGAGACAAGATCACGGCAAGAGAAGTGGTTTGCAAATGACTCATAGACTTGATACTTAGACTCTTGTAGCCTTGGTTTCCAGCTTTGGAGCTGTGTCTGACTTTTAGAAAGACTAGGTTGCTTCTTACGCCTCATATTTCTGCAGGGTTGACCAACCCACCAACATTTCATTCTGCACTGTGGAGCTAGACAAGACACAAAAGTAAAAAGAGATACTTCAGGGACAGCTGGGCTGGAATAGAAAAATGCCCAGTAATGGGTGGTCTGCTCCTCACCGTTGGTCTGCCTTGGGGAGATGTGTCCTGTGTAGATAGGTGGCCAGGGCGGCCTGAATTGATGTGTTAGCAGCATGGGAATCTGGTGAGGTTTATAATCTCATCAGTGTTGGGTTTCTGATTGGGAGACAGCACTTTCTTGACTTATTTTTTTCCTTAAGATACAACTCACAAGGGCCAGTGTTGTGGGGCAGTGGGTTAAGCCATCGCCTGCAATGCTGGGAACCCCATATTGGAGCATTGACTCAAGTCCTAGCTGCTCCAGTTCTGATCCAACTCCCTGTTAATATGCCTGGGAAAGCAGCAAACAATGGTCCCAGTAGTTGGACCCCTGCCACCCATGTAGGAGATCCTGATAAAGTTCTGAGCTCCTGGCTTTGGTCCGCCCAATCCCTGCCATTTTGGCCATCTAGGGAGTGAACTAGGAGAAGAAAGATCTCCCTTTCTGTCTCCCCCTCTCTCTACCATTCTGCCTTTCAAATAAATAAAATAAAAATGAATTGTAAAATCCTTTGAAGGCTATACCTCACATATCACACAATCACACAATGCACTCATATGAAGTATACAATGCAATGATGTTTCATAGTCACAGAACTGAACAACTGCACCACAATCAATTTTAAAGCATTTTCATCACCCCTCCCAAAAAGAAACTCTATAGCCTTTATGTATCTCCCCTACACACCCATCTACCCCTCCCTGAGTAATGACTAATCTACTTTCTATCACTATTGATTTGCCTATTCTAATTATTTCTTATAACTGGCATCATACAACATGTGATTTTTGTGACTGGCTCTTTCACTTAGTACAATATTTTCAAGGTTCATCCAGGTTGTAGTATGTGTGAGGACTTTATTCTTTTCATGGCCAAGTAATAGTCCACTGGGTGGGAACACTGCATTTTGCCTATCCGTTCATTAGTTGATGGGCATTTGGGTTGTGTCCATCTGTAGCTGTTAAAAGCTGCTCTGAACACTCATGTACAAGTTTTTACAGAACTATGTTTTCAGTTCTCTTGGCTGTATATCCACCTAGGAGTGGAATTGCTGGGTCAAATATTTTCTGTTTTTTAAAGATTTACTTATTTATTTGAAAGGCAGAGTTGTGGAGCGAGGAGAGACGAGAAAACAGAAAGATCTTCCATCTGCTGGTTTACTGCCCAAATGGCCACAACAGCCGGGGCTGCACCAGGCCAAAGTCAGGAGCCAGGAGTTTCATCCAGGTCTCCCATTGGGGCTCAGGGGCCCAAAGACTTGGGCCATCTTCCACTGCTTTCCCAGGCCCTAAGCTGGGAGCAGGGTTGGAAGTGGAGCAGCTGAGATGTAAATGGCACCCATGTGGGATGCTGGCACTGCAGATGGCGGTTTAACCCATTATCCACAATGTCAGCCCTGGGTCAAATATTCTTGATACTTTAATTCAAAAACACACCTTACACAAGATTAAATTAAATGACAACACTTTGTAAATAAGAAAGTACTTACAAAAATAAGATTTAATTACAACTGTCTTGTAGAATATTGAATCTTTTAACTGATTGCTGTAATGTTGAATTAGTTTCTACTACAGCAGTCTCCCCTTATCTCAAATTCTACTTTCTGAGGTTCTGCTTACCCATGGTTGATTAAAAAATATATATTAAATGGAAAATTCTGGAGGTAAACAGTGCATACATTTTACGTTGTGCACCATTCTGAGTGGTATTGTGACATTCTACATAGTCCTGCTCTGCCCTGCCAGGGCTCCTCTGGCCAGCACATTCCCCACTGAGGGTGCTCACTCCAGTTTGTGACGTAGTAGCCATCTAGCTAGCTACTAGATAGACTGCCACACATATCCTAGTGTGACAGTATCTATATGTAGGAGCCAATGCTATGATGATGCATACATCAGCAACCTCACGTCATCTTGTCATATAGGGGTTGTATCATTTCACATCATCACAAGACAAGCAAATTCAATATGAAAGGATGTTTTGAAAGAGACATTCACTTAATTTTTATTACACTATCTAGTTATAATTGTTCTATTTTGTTATTGTTGTTATTATCTCTTATGGTTCCTAGTTTATAAATTAAACTTTAGCACAATTATATGTATGCATGTATAACAAGAAGTATGATATATATAGATTTAGTACTATCTGTGGTTTCAGACATTCCTAAGGATCTTGGAACATATCCCCCATTGATGAGGGGTGACTGCTGCATGTACTTCGTGCTGTGTTCTGTTTTGTGAGTGAAGATTTAAGGAGGAGGGCCAGCATTGTGGCATGCCAGGTTAAACCGCTGCCTATGACACTGGCATCCTGTATGGATGCTGGTTTAAGTCCTGGCTGCTCTGCTTCTGATCCAGTTCCTTGCTGATGTGCCTGGGAAAGAGCGGAAGATGGTCCAAGTGACTGGGCCCCCGCCATCCATGTGGGAGATTCCAGATGGAGGGCCAGGCTCCTGGCTTCCACCTGGCCCAGTCCCAGCTGTTACAGCCTTTTGGGAAATGAACCTTCAGAAGGAGCTCTCTCTCTGTATCTCTGTCTGCCTCTTTCTCGCTCTTTCTGAAACTCTGTTATTCAAATAAACAAAACAAGTCTTTTAAAGAAAGACTCAAGGAGCACTAAGACATGGCCCCTAACCTGGAGGGACTTAACTAAATATACAATTAACATATATTGGATGCTTACACTGTGACAAGTGTGACGCTAAATGTTTCGTACATAATAAATTATATCACTGCCAGCCTATGCAGTAGGTATTTTTTTTTCTTTTTCTTTATTTATTTGAGAAGAAGAGAGAGGCAGAGAGCACGCTCCCATCTGGTGGTGCACTCCCCAAATAGCTGCAATGACCAGGACTAGGCCAGGCCAAAGCCAGGAGCCAGGAACTCAATCCAGGTCTCCCATGAGGGGGGCAGAGACCCAAGTATTAGAGCCATCACCTTTTGGCCCCCAGAGTAGGCAATCACAGGAAGCAGGGACCATGAGCAGAGCTGAGTACCAAACACTGGCACTCTGATATGGGATATAGGCAACTTAACCAGCCTTAACCGCTAAGGCAAACACCTGCCCTGGTTCGTATTGTCTTGAATGTACAGTTTAAGTATCTTTCCCAAGGTCAAGCAACTGGTGAGTAGCAGAGAACTGCCACACTTAATCCCTGTCCCCGCCTGCCTTTCAGGAATTGAGTGTGTCATTTGAAGGTAGATAACACTGGGTTTGAATGCTTCTCCCGACTTCCCACGTGACCTTGAGCATAGGAATCACATTTCCTACCCCCCAAATTCCTAATGTGTACAGAGGGGCTGATCCGAGGACCTAGTGCACAGGGTTGTTGTGTGGGTTAAATGAAATAAACATTCAACAGGTTCCTGACATGTAGCTAGAGCTCAATGAGCATTAGCTGTGGTTATCATCCGTCATAAACGCTAAAAGCAAAACATTAGCAGGGCATGTGATGCATTTTAAGGGCTGCCAAACGTTGCCATTTTTATCTGCAGGGAAGGAAAAAAGTCTGGCCAAGCTGTAGACATGCTAAGCCTGTGTGCCTCCTCTTACCCAAATTCCATCCGTTGACTTTAACACCCGATGTCTTAAAGTCTGGCTTCTGCTTATCTCGTCTCCTCCAGTGCGGCTGAAGAGCTTCACGTAGGGTAGTGCTTTGTATTCTGCAAGTGTCCCTTGTTTCGTCAAGAAAGGGGCCCATCCTGGCTTGTCTTTGGGTGGGTTTGGAACCTGACACCCAGGAGATGGGGGTGGCAGCAAAGGAATCAGCCCAGGAAGCCACACAGGTGTCAGCCAGGCAAGACCTGGCCCTCTGTGGGACCCTGCAAGGTGGGGAAATGTCATATGATTATTCAAGGGAAGGTTTCCTGGACTGTATGATGTGTTTAAACATAAGTGCACTCTGTCCTCAATAATGGGAGAGTTGGCGAAGCAGCAGGGTCGGCCTGACATGGGATTGAAGAGACCCAGGGTGCAGTGTGACTTGTCACACTAAGTACACTTGTCTCCCACGGCAACGGGTTACTGGGCAGCGGGAGACCGCAAGGCTGGGAAAAGCATTCAGGGGAAGGGTCACGGGGAGCCAGTCTTTGCATATTTATCCGGCCCCAGATTTGGCTGATGGTTTCAGAATGTGTTCAGTGATCATCAGCATGCCCAGCTGCTCTTGGGGACTCTGTTGCTCTGGAGGGAAGAAGAGTCAGGACTAACTTCCTGCTACTCCTACACAAAAGTCAGACACCCAGGGAAGCCAGCCTCGCAGAAGGCCAAGTCCGGAATAAGTACGCGTTGACGGAGACACACGTACAAACGTGTATTGCTTGGCCAATGCTTAATAAATATTTGTTCCCTCGCTCCCTCCTGGCTCCACAGAACTTCTCTTAGAGACCTAATGTATTCTAACTATTTGCTTACATCTGTTTGTGTTCAGCAGCTTGTGGGTTTGGAGGGAACAGGGACATGTGTTATTCTCTTAGTGTTCCCAAAGCCGAGCACAGAATATAGACCATGATATATGCTGGGGGTGGGGGGAGACTTGACTGAATAGCATTTGAAAAGTGCACACAACTTTTGGGGCTGCAATTCCATTTAATTTAATTATCACCTTCAACCTTTGTGATGGGTCAGTCTTATTCATCCTGCTTTAACAGGTGAGGAGACTGAGACTCAGAGAGCTACAGCCACCTGCCCAAGGTCATTTGGTTGGTGGAGACGGAATTGAATTTCAGGTTGAACATCTGATGGGTAATTAAGACTCACATAAAAATCAATCAACCTATTATCACATTAAGACACTAACTAGGATGACTGAAAGAAAATGCCTGAAGCTTTCAGGAAATTCAATATCATCAAAGAGCTTACATTAATTGCCTTTGGGCCCAAGGCACTGAGCTAAGCACCATAAAAGGTAATCCACACAGATGGCACGACTCTCCAGTGGAGTTTGTAAAATAAAAACCTATGCGTAAAGTATAATTATGTAGAAGAGCAGGATTAGTACCACAGTGAACTTGAACCAGTCTGAATACGGACCAGCTAGCGTGGAGCTCTCTGAGAACAAGGATTGGGCCTTTCTCATCACTGTTTTCTCAGGATCCTACACAAAGCTGGTACCCAGTAGGTGCCACAGGGATGAATTCATTCTAAGGGAGAAAGGCCATGTAACCATTGGATCTGAATACAAACATCAACCAATAGGATTAGGGAGAAAATGGTTGTGTCCTTCCTAGCTGGCTTCTCCACTTGGGCCTCCGGCTTCCTCTGCAGGGTTTATAGGGTCCTTGCTTCACTGGGCTTCAGATACAAGCTAAGGAAAAGTCATCTTAACTGGCATGTCCTTGAGGTTAGCACCACAGCACTGGCTACAGACACAGAGCAGGTGACCTGGGTTGTATTGTGTCACCCCCAGGCATAGAAGTGAATCCTGATGGCATTACGAGCATCGTTTCCCCTCTACCCTGCAAGTTGGCTGAAGGTTTGGAGAAAGCACCAGACTGGTGAGCAGAAGGCAGGCATGGAGGCAGAAGCTCTGGTAGCAGAAGCTGGCTGGGCTGCTCCTCAGAGTCTGGGGAAACTGATGCTGAGCCCTAGAGCCTGGAGCTGCTACTGGTCCAACTGGTGCTGCAGATGACATTGGTTGTAGGTACAAGATGGGAGCAGAGCATTTTTAGGGGAGCTTGGGGCCCAGGCTCTGCAGAGCAGTGGAACGGAGGTAGGCTAGGAAGAACACATACATTCAACAAAGGTTTACCATTAGCTTAGGGGTGGGGCTTGGGGAGAGGGTGCTGGGAGTATACTCTGGGAATCCAGACAAGAGGAAGCTCCATGATTTCATAAACTAGAGAGGAAAACATGTAGGCATAGCCAATAATAATTCTATGTGACAATGGGAGAATAAATATGGAATAAAACATTGCCATAATTTGGATAGGGCAGATGAAGAAGCAGACTATGAAAGTCAATGTTTACTAATAGTCAAGGTTTGGGGTTCAAAATCTTAATCCTGTCACTTATAATGTATGTGACCTAGCACAAGTTATGTAGTCTTATCTAAGCTTCAGTTGTCTCATCTATAAAATAAATATAAGACCTAGTTCCTAAAGGTCTATAGGATTAAAAGGATACGTCTGTTAAGTGTGTAGCACAAGACTTGGCATAATAACACTGAATCCTAGTTACTGTTAAACCTGCTACTACTACTACTTGCCACCCACTGTGCTGAAGGCTTTTTGTCTATGCCACTTAATCTTTACATACACTTTGCTAGCCAGTTGTTTTTATTTTGACTTGACAAATGAGAAAATGGCATCTCTGAGTGTTTAAGTAACACGATGTTGTGATACACATTTTGCTGCGCTATGATTCTTGAGTTTCTAAGTAAATTTATATTTTAATCATGATTACTATGACTATGCTTTGACAGCACTAACTCCATTTTTAACTTTCTCTTGCAACACAAGCTGTAACTGAACCAAGTCATTGGCTGATAGTGAGGAGATCCATGGTTTCACTTTGGCCAATGGACAGCCATATTGATACTGCGTGCTAATATGCAAATGAGCTGGTTTTGGTCCAGAGCTTGGGCCTCCAGTGTTGACATGTAGAAGCTAAAGTAATACAGCTTCTAGGGCAATAAGCCTACAAACGGCCATTGGAAACATGTCTCACAGCGACTTCACTCCTTCCCAGAATTTGCTCTGAAAAGCGTTGGCTGCTGGAGGCTCTGCTGGTGTGAAATTGTTAAGGACTTGTTAAGGACTTGGCAGCACCTAGAATCACTGAGCATCTCCTTGAAGGTGTGTGTTTTCCCAGACCATTCTAGAGAAAAGCTTCCTCTGTGGTTGCACATTGTTTGATTCATTACTAGCACTCTGTGCCAAGTCATTTTCTTTTACCTATTTTCCCTGTATTTTCATATATTTATTTTGCATATTTTTGCTTATTATGCTTTTGTATGCCTTATCATAAGACAAGTAACTCAAAAACTACCTTTGCCTCTCTCGGCTTCTTATTTGATGAAAGGGTAAACAGACCTGCCCATCTTGAAAAAATCATAATCCTTGATATTGAAATTGTCACCAGGTACTGGGGAAACCAGGCCATGCTGGCTGGTCCAGTGTGACCAGCAGGTAGTATAGAGCAAATCTAAGACTCAGCTCAAGGCATGACCAGTTTCAGAGACTCCACTTTATTCACCATCCTGCTGCTTTATCATTATAAGTTCCTGTGGAACCATATCTATTATTATAATCACCTACAAAAATTGCCTAGGTTTGTGCTTGGGTAATAATAGTCCTAATCACAACTACAAAGATATCATACTCATAATATATTTATAATTATTATTTTACCATAGCTGTGATTATGTACTTATAACAATTAATTTTAACTGATTCAGATAATAGCAATTTTTTAGGCACCAAGCTAGGTACTTTCCATACATTAGCTTATTCAATCCTTGTTTTAATAATCCTTGAATCAGGAAATAGTATCTCCATTTTGTTGACAAGATTTAGTGACTTGCCCAAATTATATGTCTTTGAAGCAAGTGAGTTATGATTTGAAGGCCATGGGGATG
Source organism: Lepus europaeus (assembly GCF_033115175.1). NCBI lineage: Eukaryota > Metazoa > Chordata > Mammalia > Lagomorpha > Leporidae > Lepus > Lepus europaeus. The sequence continues at coordinate 51,317,303 of NC_084833.1, read as the reverse complement.
TTAGAGTGGGCAGGTGGACAGCATGGGCAACAGCCTGCAGGCTAGGACACCCGAGCTCCAGCAATTAAACCAAAGACTGCAACCAATCAGGAGTCAGCGACATGAGCTATGTAGTCCGATCTTCCCTGCCTGGAGCAGTATTCCACTTTCAAAGTCACTGTGACACATAGGGACTAGAAGAGGCTCCCCATTCTTTCCAGGAAAGCCCCTCCCTGTCCTGCAGACACCCTGCCCAGTGAAAGGAACACCCCACCTCTGGGTGGGATACAGGAAGTAAAAAACATTCCCTGTAGCTGAGGGAGGCAGCGGCTCCCTAAGCCAGCCTGCTCAGCTCTCCTGAAGATGCTTTCACTTTGCTCCATAAACTTCACTTCTTGATTCACTCAAACTGGCTCTGAATCCTCTGTTGGCCAAGTTCAAGAAACAGGTGAGACCTTTTTCACCTACCAGTCAGTACCAGGGGGATGACTACTTCTCCGAAATGTTTAACTTTAGTGAAGTCGTTTTTAATGTCTTTGTCTAAATTTTCCTTCTTCTCCCTTCTTCGTCTCCTTTCTTCTCAGTATCTCAGGAACACTTCTAATTTTCAGTTACAGATTCACCCCAAAAAGAACACAAATCTGGAAAATTAGCTCTTAACCTCACGAATAAACAAGAAATGTACTTTAAAAATAAAAATGGTATTAATTTGAGCAAAATTAAACAGAGAGATATTCTATCTGCTGGTTCACTCCCCCAATGTCTGCAACAGCCAGAGCTGGGCCAGGACAAAGCCAGGAGCCAAGAACTCAATCCGGGTCTCCCATGTGGTGGCATGGACTCAGCCACTGAAGCCATCACCTACTATCTCCCCAGACAATCGTTAGCACCAAGCTGGAATGGAGAGCTGAGTTGAGCTTGAACTCAGGAACTCCAATAGGACGTGAACCAATGTAAAACCCAAGTCCACAGAGAAATGGGTCCCATTTCCTGTGATAGTGTTAGTTGGTATAGTCCTTTCGGCAGAGAATTTGCACTAGATAATGGGCACAAAATAGCAGTTCTGTTCAACAGTGACTTATGCACTTCACCTATAGTGATAAAGCTGCTTGGGAATGTATTGTAACTCCTTGATGGAAAAGGACTTTCTTCTCATGGGAGTTCCACTTAAAAGGGGGTTGCATGTTGTTAGTTGCTAGTCCCCCAATCATCTGGCAGCTGAGAGTTCTCCCCTGGGACCAGGCTTGCATTCATTGCAGTAGCCCCCAGGGTAATGGGTCTACAGAGGGAACTCAGGTAGAATCAAGGGATTATCATTCAAGAAGAACTATGTGAAAAGTAGTTTCCTGGAGTGCGTAGGAAACTGGTTTCCTTGTGAACAGACATCCCTAACTCTCTGAAGTTGAGTTGCTTTGTCACCTGGATTCACAACTCTCCCCTCACCCCCACACACCTCCTTCACCCCACCCCCACCCCTATCCTTGCTGACCTGGCTGTCCCATGACTCTGGGCCCAGGCAACACCAGTTTCTCTTTAACTTTCTTACTTCACTGAAGGGGGAGGAGGGGGCGCAGCACTCTGCCAGTGATTTAGTTCCAAAGACTCCTTTCTTTCATCATCACCCCAATTGGGGTCCCACCCCCTTCCCAGCAGCCTGGAGTGCCTAAACACATGAATCTGTGGTCATGACCTTTCCCTACAGTCTCCCTGGACCTGCTCAGTTCCATTCCTGATGTCCTCCAGGTCTTGGTCAGCACACATTTAAATCTCAGTACTGTTAGCTCTGACTGGGGCAGGGCAGGGGGCGGGGAGAGGTCAAGGGGCACAGGCATTAAGCTTTGTCCTGCACCCTCCGTTGCCTGGTATTGATTTCCTCCTTTCCCTCACTCTCCACTGCCCCATAAAGTAGCCAGAGTAGTAAAGCTGTCAGGACATTTTCTAAAAGAAAGATGTGCTGAATGGAGTGTTGTTAGTGACTCTTACAGAGGGACAGGATGGCTCTGTAGGAGTGCCTGGCACGGCTGTGGGCTGTGAGGGGAGGATGGGGTGCAGACTGAAGCTCTGCCCTGCTAAGGGCATGGTTGCTTATGCTCCCAGAATGAGGGGAGCACCATGGCCTGTTCCTTTCTCCTAGTAAGAAGCAAAACTCACAATCATGCTCCTTCGCTGGTTCAGGTTCCCAAGGGGAGGCTGAACATTTAAACCTCTGGGAGTCCTGAGTACAGGAGATTTCTGTACCTCCTTGGATTGCATTCCCAGTCCAGAAAAGAGAAGGGGATGAACTAGCTGAAGGCGTTTCTGGTTTATAAAATCTGTGCATGATGAGACGCACTACTGCTCACCTGTGTGAGTTGCAGGATACTTACTGCTTGCATAGGAATCTAGCATCAGGCCAGGTCAGAGAACTTTCTGAGCCTCAGTTCCCCCATCCTTCAACATGGGGATGCTTAATGCCTATTTACAGGGAAACTATAAATCTAACAGTAAAATCCTACAGGGAGGGGTGTTTAGCCTAGCAGCAAAGATCCCCATATCCCACATCAGATTGCTTGGGCTCAATTACCAGCTCTGGCTCTTGTCTCCAGATTCCCACCATTTCAGACCCCAGAAGGCAACAGTTATGGCTCAAGTAATTGAATTCCTGCCAGCCACATGGGAAACTTGGATTGCATTCCCAGTGCCTTTGCAGGCATTTGGGGAGTGAACCAACAGCAGGGAACTCTCTCTCAAATAAATAGAAAATAAAATGTAATTTTTCAAAAAGTAGAATCTTATAAAAGAATCTAATCTTTGACACATGTTTTTAATAAATGCTTCCTTTGCCTCTCTTCAACCCTTGGCCAAAGCCCTTAATCCAGTCTCTCCAGGACCTTTCATGTTTCAACAGGGGCTTAAGGATCCACCCAAGGACTTGGAGTCCTCCTGGTTTAACAAAGCCCTACAAAAGCATTCCTGTACCAGAGTATGAGGCAGAATCCCACAGCAACTAAAACAGGGGCTGGCAATCAATAGTAAAATGTCCTCAGGTAACAAGTGCTGTGTAGTTGCTCATCTTTGGAGCAATTCTGTGTCCGTGAAGGTGTGTGGCACAGTCCCTGGCTATAGAGAGTGTGCAATAAATGGAGGAAGGCAGAACTCGGGGGCAGCTCCCAAGATTCCTGTTCCCTGCCATGCACATCCTGGGTAATCTCCTCCCCCAGGGTACAGGCAGAGCTGATGAACACATGGGGTTTCACTCGAGCAAGTTAGACGACAATGGTGAATGGATTTTGCAGACAGAATTAAGGTCCCGCATCAGTTGGTTCAGAATCGATCCTAGGAGATATATTGTGGGCAGGTCTGACTCAGCTAGGTGAAAGCCATAAAAGAGACTTGATCCTTCCTGAAGGGAGAGATTCTCTGGCTAGCTTTAAAGAAGCCAGCCACCGTGAATTCTACAGCGGCAAGGAAATGAATTCTGCCTACTACCACGTGAGCTTAGACAAGAATGCTGAGACCCAGGTCCCGGCCAGCACCCAGACTGTAGCCTCGTGAGGCTGAAGACCTGGCTCAGCAGTGCTCAGGAAACCTGAGTGATGACAACCATGAGATGACAAGTGTGTATTGTGTGAGGCAGCAACAGAGGCTTAAGCTTGCTCTTTGGTCCTTGTCCGCCCCTTGCTGTCTCTCGGAATCCACCTGCCATGCAAGGATGCCCAGCGAGCCCTTGGAAATCACCGAGCCAACAGCCAGCACGCAAGTGAGGCCTTTCCAGAACCATCCACAGAAAGTTGTCAAATGACTTTAGCTGTACAAGCGACCCCAGGTGGAACCAGGTAGGAACCACCCACCTGGGCCCAGCCTAATTTGTGAACACATGGAATCCTGAATAATTCAAATAGTTGTAATTGTAAACTGTCAACTGATGAGGTGGTTAGATAAACAGCAAAAGATAGCCACGAGGGAACCCAGTTCAGTGAAACATGTGAAATTGAGCTCTAATCGGGATAGCTCAATCCAAAGGATTAGCCAAATGAACCAACACAATTACACTTCTATTTTGAACCAGGAGCCTCTATTTTATTTGGGTTTCCACACTGACCCTGGGAAGTGAGATTTATTACAGGTGAGATAACTCAGGCCTAAATAATTTCTTTTAATAATTTTAAAATGTGTTTTATTTGAGAGAGAGAGAGCGAGCGCTCTCCCATTCCCAAGTTTACCCTCCAAATGCCTGCAATGTTCAGCTGGCCTTAGCTGAAGCCAAGAGTCGAGAACTCAATCCGGGTTTCCCACGTGGGTGACAGGGACCCAAGTACCTGAGCCTTCACCGGCTGCCTCCCAGGGTGCACATTAGCAGGAAGAGAGCCCAGGCGCTCTAATTAGGATGTGGGCATCGCAGGCAGTGGCCTCTCCTATCCCCAAGAGAATTTCTTAAACCCCTGCCCTGGTTTTCCACTGCGTGGCGTTTGTATTTTGATAACGTGCACAAACCCTTAGAGCACACTGCAGCATTTCCTGGGAGGGTGGAACTGACCGCTCCTAAGGGGACCCAGCACGCGGAAGACTGACATCTCCTCTCTTGCTCATTTACAGACCCAAGCTCCCTCTTGCAGCCTACCCACCACAGCCCCCTTTTCTCTCAGAACAAATAGGAGTTACAGGGAAGGAAGTGACAGGGAAAGAGTCTTTGTAACACCCCTGGGTGAGAGCTGCAAATCACCATGGCGCTCTGGGAGCTCCCATGGGACAAAGGCATCTAATTCCCCTGTGTTTGGACAGCTGAGACAGCCGCAGCCCCCTCCCGCCACCCCCACCACCCCGCAGGCATGCCTGCAGACTCGTGCTGCATGCTAATTCCATGCAGTAAGACAGGGTGCCTCGAGGAAGGTTTTCCACAGCAGGAAGATGAGCATTCTCCAATGACCCAATACTGTCTTCCAGGAATACTTCAGAACATTCTTGGCTCGATTTCTACCACTCTTGATTTTTTTTCCCCCATCAGCCTCAGAAAGCAGAGTGACATAAAAGCTGAGAGTGCGGTGAGGAAGAACAGGAGGAGGAATCTCCAAAGAAATCATCTAACTCACAGACCTGTAGGTTGGGAGATTCTCAAAGCAAGATCTCTGTCAAGAGCCTTTTCTCCAGGGTGATTCTAACCTAGTTTGTTTGCCCTTGACCATCGGCCAACACGCAGAATCCTCTCCAATACTGTTCTCCTCAAAATGGATCTTTTGCCCTCCTCTAAACTCAGGAAGGGGCTGCACCTGCTGAATATGGTAGCGAATCCTTGCTCTCTGACTGGCAAGTGGATTGCTTGCCTGTAGTGGCTTCCTCACGTGTGACACAGGAACAGTAAGACCTGCCTTGCCGTGTAGTGTGAGTTATGGGGAGTGACACCTGCACGTGCCTGGCATGGTGCCTGCACGTCTTGGTGGCTCTCAGTACTGGCACTCAGTTCCTCCGAACCTCTCCACGCACACGGTTATTGGGTGTTGGGTGGCCAGCACACTATGACCTTGATCTTGTACAAAAGGCAGAAACTCATTATTTTGTTTACAGAAAGCATGAACTCTTTGTTCTGTATTTCTTGGGGGGAAAAAATAAACTTTCCAAAGGCTCCTTGGTCTTCTGCTAACTTGGAAAATCCAATCTGTTTCTCTAGAGTGGACTCAGTTGACTGTCTACCCAGCATTCTTTTCCCTCTCACTGCCTGTTACTTGACAGATCCTGGATTTCACACAGATGTCCCTGCTTCTCTCCTCTCTTGCCTTGTGCTTCAAGGAATGCAGTCCCTACCCCAGCTCCAAGAGGTTTCTGATTGGTCCAAGCCAGAGTTTCTGAACCTCAGTGCTATTGACATTTTGAAGCAGATACTTCCGTCTTGTGGGAGAGGGTATCCTATGCACTGTGGGATGATTTAGCAGCAACTCTGGCTTCTAGCTACTACATGCCATTTGCAACCCCCTCCCCAACTGTGACAGTCAAATATGGCTCAAGACATTGTCATGTCTAAAATGGTCCCCTTCCCCAGGCATTAATTTAGATGTTGTATGTGATGCATTTTTGGCCAATAAAACTAAGGAAAAAAATCTGATGAGGCCTCTGAAGAAAAGGTTTGCTCACTCCGAAAAAGAAGTTCAAGAAGAGGATGGTTCCCTTCCTTCTGCTGGAGAATTTTTGGATCTGGTTATGATGACTAAAACTGTAGTAGCAGTATCGCAACCATGGAAAACTAGCCTGCAGACAATGCAATCTCACCAAAAGATAGACTGAACCCGAATCCCTCATGATGTCAGCAAGCCACTGAGTTAACTAAGCATGGCGTTCATTCACTACTAAACCTCTCCAGCGTCATTTGGGCCCTCAGTGATACCTGAGAGGTATTGTTCCCTCCATCTGACTCCTATCTCATTCTCTGTACAAATATTTCAAACTTGATGATGCTTCTGGCTCCTGGCTTTAGCCTGACCCAGCGCTGGCCATTGTAGCCATCCAGGGAATGAACCAGAGAATGGAAGATTCTCTCTCTTCTCTCTCTCTCTCTCTCTCTCTCTCTCTCTCTCTCTCTCTCTCTCTCTCATCTCTGTCTCTTCCGTTCTCTTTGTACTCTTTCAAAATAAATTTTTTAAAAAAAGAAGTTAAAATATTTTGTTAGACTCTAATTTGTTTATTTATTTGAAAGCTAGAGATAGACACGAGAGAAACCTCCCATCTGCTGATTTGCTCCTCAAATGCATGTAATTGCTGGAACTGGGCTGGGGCCGTAACTGAGAGCTGGGAACTCAATTCAGATCTCCTATATGGGCAGCAGAAATCTAATCACTTGAGTCATCCCCACTGCCACCCAGAGTCTGTGTTGCCTGGAAGCTGGATTTAAGAGCTGGAGCAGGGCTCAAACCGAGATACTCCAATGTGGGATGCAGCACCTGAATCAGCTCCTTAGTCCCTCGATCCATCACCTACCCCTAAAAATGTTTTCTTTTTCACTTTAAAAAGATTTGGGAGGGGAATCCAAAGAGGAATACTATTTTGTGACCCATTAAAACTACATGAAATTCAAATTTCAGTGTCAATCAATAAAATTTGCTTGGAATCCAGCCGCTTTCATTTGCTTCTATATTGTTATGGCTGCTTTCACATTACTAAGGCAGAGGCGAGTGGCTGCTACAGACACCTTATGACCAGCAGAGACAAAAACACTTAGGATCTGAAAACCTTTGCCAACTCCTTCTCTGCTGTATACAACACAAAGAGCCCTGCCTCAAACAGGTCCCTTCTAACACGAGAGCTTTTGAGGAGCTTTAAGATAGAGAATGCTTAATAGATCATTCAGTGTGTTTCTGATTGGGTCAAGACTGGATTCGATGGAATCCATTCTCTGCTCCTAGAAAAAATAGTTAGAAGACAGGTAGAGAAGGAACTTGGATACACCCTGGCAGAAAGGAAGCCTGGCCCAAGAGATAATGAATTTGGGCATTCACTTCCTTGGTAGATTATTTTCCAAGTACAGTCTGCTAAGGCTCCCCAGTGTTTTTGAATAGCAAACGTTGCTACACAAATATAGTCAAGAGGTGCAGTCAGCCGGCCCTGCCTGTGTAGCAGAAACAAAACACCAAGCCACGCTCGCACTCTCTGAGCATCTGAATGTTCCCTGTTGAATTTCCATGGTTGATTGAATTCATTAGTTTGTTCATATCTTAGATACATACATTCATTCAATCTGCAAATACGTATTAGGAATCGTGTGAGGAATGTTTGAGACCACACTGAGCAGAGACGTGCAAGCAATGTCAAGATCAACAGAACAGACTCCTCTTTGCCTAGAAGGATAACAAGTACAGAGCCCGGGGTTTGTGAGTGAAGAACAAGCTGTAAGGATAGTGGATTTGGGGAAGAAAATAACACTGTGCTTCTACTGGGATTTTGTCCCTGTCAAAGAGAATTGTCATTGAATTGGAGGGAGTGAAACCCACATTGTCACAACAGACCTGAAGTCTAGGAAAATGATCAGAAAACGGAGCTGCTCCAAACAAGACTGTGAAGCAGGTTCATCATGTGCTGGTTACCAACTTGTCTGAGTCTGGTGAGAGAGAACACACTCCCAGGTGATGAGAGCCATCAGAAACTTAGGGTTCAGTGGGAGCTATTACCCTAAGACTCAGGAAAGTTGCCCTAGGAAGATGGAGTCTTGACTGCACCTGCTCCATTTAACACCACTGCTGAGGGATCCCCAAAAGCAGCCCTCCCTGGTCCATATGCCCCAGGGGCAACTTAACACACTGGGCTAAAGTACTGAAGGGTGTCTTGTTTCTAGGGGGTTCTGTGGTTTGCCCCTCAGAGGTCCATGTGCTGGAAGCTTGGTCTCTGGTGTAAAGGTATTGAGAGGTAGGGAACCTTCAAGAGATGGGGCCTAGGCTAGCTGCTCATGGGATCATCACTCTAAGGAGGAGCTGTTGCTCTCTCGAGGGAGTGGGGCTGAGCTTGTGGGACTGGATCAGTTCCTGGGAGAATCGGCTGTTATAAAGCGAGTTTAATTTTCTGGCCTCTTCCTTTGCTTCCTCTCTGTGCTTCTTCTGCACGCTCCTGCTCATCTGCCGTGCTGTGACAGAGCCAGGGGACCCTCACAGTCTGGATTTTCTAGCCCTCTGAACTGTGAACCAACTAAACTTCTTTTCATTACAAGGTAGCCTACATCAGGTACTTTGTTAGAGCAACACAGAACCCACGAAAAGAGAGGGCACTGGAACAGCCCGAGGTGTTCTCAACGGAGTCTCCCATAACTTCAGATGTTGTATTCCTAGCAACATCTAGAGTTACTCCTGAGAACTATAGGCAGGAAACTGGGAAGGACTAGGTCTGTCCAAGGCCACCTGGCCAGTTGTCCTGAAGAGGCCAGATCTCCTGGATTAGTTATCTTCTTGGGCATGAAGGTAAGTTGCCAACAAGATCACTGGTGTGTACATCACAGTATGTACAGCATGTACATACGTACATGTGCATGACGGAACTGTGAGGCAATCTGGAACTAATTAAATGGCATCTTGATTTCTGTATTACAGAAGACAGAATCTTCAAGCTACAAATCGGTAGGGTTGATCCTGCTCAGACTTCTAGGCCAGATGTATCACATCTGGTTATTAGTGATTGAAATTCCAAGAGGAGCTTAACCAATTTGGAAACTTTGTTTTTCCCATTATATGTGCAGTCCCTCTCAGCACTGGTTTAGCAGCTCAACAATATCAGGACTGAGTTCTATGAGACCTCTTGGCTGTCCCTTCATTGTCACTTCATCGTCCCAAGATGGCTTCTCCACGGCCAGCATCAGTGTCTGGGCTCCAGGCAGAGGCTGGGAAAGGGCAAGAGCAGAATCGCATGGGCACTGAATCTGGCCTCTTTCGCTTCAGAGGCGCTGTCCCTGAAGCTGTTCCCAGCACCTTCCTCCCCTATCCCATTGGCCAGAACTGTCTGAGGTGACCCATAAGGGTCTGAAACAAATGAGGAACATGCTATTTTAGCTGGGCACACTGCTCTTCTCCCCTAACAAGACCAGATGTATTAGTAAAGAAGGGGAGAGAGGATATGGGTGGAATACACAACAGACTTTCCAGGAAGCAATTTATATGCATGGTAAAAAAAAAAAAAGAAGAAGAAGAAGAAGAAGAGGCTGATTGCTAGGAACTGCCATGAGTTTGAAAGAAACTGCCAAGAAGATTAACCTACTTTTCTTTAATGGAAATGTTACTAGGCTAGTCGAAGAAGGAAATGTGGTAGATTCAGTAAATGCATTTATCAATCAGCGGGGCATTTAACAGTCACTTGTGATGTTCTTTTGGATAAGATGGAGAAATGTGGAGAAGCTGACAGTACACTGAGGTGGAGTTCCAGCTGACTGAAAGACTGTCCAAAGGTGGCTGATGAGTAGCTAAGGTCAGCTACACAAGCAGTAGCCATTATTACCTCATTGTTACATTGTGTTGTTCCAATCAATATCAGACTTAAGAACTGTAACAGTATTTGCAACTGATGGACAAGTCAGCGCTTAGCCCACCCTTCATCCTCTGCAATGTCTGGCATGAGGACCCAGCAGACCTTACAGACTTGAAACTGATATGAATCGATGACAGATTCAGAATCCAGGATTATCTAGGTGGGCTGGAATGGGGGACAGTAATAATATCAGTCATCATCTATCGAGCACCTATTACATGCCAAAATTTTTGCTAAATGCTTTTCATACATAATTTCTTGTCCTCTAATCTTGAAGTGTAGGCCTTCTGCTCATCCTCATTTTATAGATTGCAAAAGCAAGACTCCGAGAGGTTAAGTCACTTCCCTAACACTACAAGGATAGAAGTGAAAGAGCTCAGTCCCGCCCAGGTCTGTCTGTCGTCAAGATCTGCTGTTTCTCCTATGCCTGTTGTCTGGTTTTCTGTGCTAGCAAGTGTAAAATCCTATATTTTCGAAGCAAGCAGAACACGGGAAGAAATAGACAAGGGCAGGCAGCAAGTAAGGGAAGGATTTGGACATTCTGATTGGCTGGAAGGTTGGCATGGATGCCATCAATTAACTCTGAAATGCATCCAGCAAATAAAGACTAAGGGAGCAATAGAGGGATGGACAGGTGGATTTGTGATAAAGCATGTAGTAAAATGTTCATTGCAGAATCTTGGTAGTAGGTAGATGAGTGTTAATAGTAAGTTTTTCAACTTTTATGCATGTTTGAAACTTTTTAATAAAATGGTGAAGTGTTGGGAATCAAAGTAAAGTGAGCTGCTGTGGCTATATTTAGAAGGGGAAAATTGAGCCTCTTCCTTTCTGGGCTGGCACAGCGGTGACTTCGATTCCGTCCTCTGCTCTGGGTGCTGGCCCTTTTCAGGGTTGATGACAAGCTGCTGCATGGCCCTCAGAGAGACAGAGGCTGAGGGATCCAGAAACCATGTCTGACCTGGAATGAGAAGAAGCGGTGCCACGTGGCAATTCTCTGAAAATAAGTGAGGAACTGTGTGCTACATAACACATTTTGCCAAAACTTAGTGGCTTAAAATAATCACTGTTTACTCTCTTTGCTCTATCTCCTCTCGGTTTCTGCAGGTCAGGAATTCAGAGGTCGCTGGACTGGGAGGCTCTAGCTCTCACGGCTGCTGCAGGGGCGGCAGGCGTGTCTGCGCTGGAGGATTCACTTCCAAGATGTTACCTGGGTCTCTCCCCAGGGCTGCACTGAGTGACCTCAGGCCATGGCAGCTGGGATTGGCAGGGCAAAGCCGTCTAAGAGGGCCGGGAGGAAGTTACAGGGCTTTGCGGACTTCATTTCTGCAACCATACCATCGTTTCTGTATTGTTCCAGTCGTTAGAAGGAAGCGAGTTCCTGAGTGTAGGGCAAACTCACGAGGGGGGAATTAGGCTCTACCTCTTAAAGAGGAGAGTTACGGAGTTTGTGGACGTGTGTTCAAATCACCACAGGCTGCTCCTTGGAAGACAGTTAGGCTTGTTCTGTAAGGACCCTACAGAGGGAGAGGTAAAAAAAAAAAAATCTGGGTAGCAATTAGAGTTATCTGAAAGAAAGAGAAGGATTGGGTGAGCGTCCTCTCACTTAAAGGATCCAAAAGGAATGTGGACAATTAACAGGACATGTGACACTCATTCCTGCAGTCGGCTAACATCTGGTGGGCATTTACTACGGGCTCGCGCGGTGCAAGGGGCTGAAGACGGGGCAATGAACAAGACAGCGCCTGCTCTCCTGGAGCTTCCACTGTCTTGAGGAAGGAAGACAATAAATGAGCAGACAAACCCATAAAATAATTACCGATTGTGATGAACCCTATGAAGGTAATTTTTAAAATAGGCTACCGAAATCACAACTAAGTGAGGGTTTTGTAAAGAGGATGCACGAGGGGCTAAAGGCTGGCACCAGATAATTCTTTACATTTCTTCAGTTCATCCCTGCATTCTTTAGCAAACGCTCAGCATCTGCTCCATGCCAGGCACTGTCAAAGGCACAAGGGACTCAAAATAAACCATGGCAGCGTTTAGAGACTCTGGGTCTCCTGTGAGACAGCACAAGGCCTTCATGGATGGTGATCTCATGTGGCAAATGCCGCAAGGTTGTGCACAAAGCAGCTGATGCTGGCAGGAGTGACATCCCCGCCCGGGGCAGAGAGCGAAGCCGTCACGGAAGCGCCACGTGAGCTGTATTTTCAAGGATAAGGAAGGGGACTGCCGATCTGCATGAGAATCTTTCTCAAAGGTCGGCATCTGAGATGCCAGGTCCTGTTAAGGAGAAGGTAGGAAGAGAGACAAAAGTGAAATGTAAGTTTAATGAGTTAATGGAGCCTGCTGAATGAAGGCACTCCAAAGTCTGGCTCCTGTGCCGTGACATTAAAACGCACTGGGCCGAGAACGAAAGTGCATTTCACATTTAAAGCTTCTTGAGAGAAGTCCAACACCGCAGGCTCCTCGCAGCTCTGCCCCCACCCCAACACCTTGCCCAGGATTCCGCTGCTGCAGCCCAGGTGGCTCCCACCACTCCACCGCTGTTGCACATCCCCCTGTCCTGGCTACTTGCGGTGCCTTTCCCCCTCCTTAGGCCAGATCCTACCCATCCGTCGTGGTCCACGGAACCCTTGGACGACTTAGCCCATGAGGATTTCTCACTCTGGGACATGGTGGGGGAGCCCAGAGCCCATCTGCCTTCATCCTTCATCAGCACCAAAGTGTCTCTTGTAGATCTAGATTACTGCCTCTCAAACAGGTGGTGACTTTGGGCAAGCAAGCCGCCTAGGCGGTCTATGCCTCCCTCCATGTACTTATCTGCAAAGTGGGGGTAACAGAAGCAGCCTGCTAGCTCATGGGTGGTTGTGAGGATGAGAGAAGCCAGTAGGTGTGAGGCATTAGACCACAGCCTGGCCCATGGTAGGCACGATATGAGCTGTCAGCTGTGATGACTGCAAACCTTTTGTGGAAGAGAGGACAGCTCCCTGGCCGTCAGGGGCGCTGGGAAGGACTCGGCATGATCTGATGAATGGAGACACGTTTTCCTCTGACTCCCTCTGAAACCCGCTCGCACCCACAGGCTTGGTTCCAGCTTTCTATGAAAAATTAAGTTGGGGGCTGAATTGTGTTCCAGATCTTCTCTTCAGGCTGTGTATTTGAAGTCCCAGTTGGAAGTCAGCTTATTTCAAGCCGCACTTCATGGGTGAACCTGACACCTGAGCAGCTGTGTGTTCCAGCCCAAGAGAGGTGCTGAACCTGGGGCACGTGAGGACACAGGGCACTTCGCTAGGGCTGTAGGACGGAGCTGTTGCTCTGCTACTCCGCCATATTCCTTTGTGCACTAAATACACATTCTTCTTCCTCACTTCCGGTCCTCCTTTCCTCCTCCCCCTTCCCTTCCTCAAGTGTCAAGATGGGCATGGGTCCATTTCCCCCTCCACTGCCCTCCCTCACTGCTTCCCTCCAGGTCCAGCCTGAAGCACGAGCACAGAAGCTGGGCCACCAAGCCTCGAAGCTCCCCCTCCCCCACCACAGGCAACTTCTCACTCCCTGACCCCACTGTGAATGCCCACGTGCCACCTGGTGAGGCCAGCAGCTCACGCAAATGATTCTTCTTCCATTAGCATGCTAGCAAGGGAGCAACTCATCAAATTCATCTGTTGGTCTGGAAATCAGAGCTCAGAGCTGAGAAGAGGCCACATGGGACAGCTCTGCTTTGAGAGTATCTTAAAGTGAGGGTTGGGGCACCGCGCCTTACCTGCTGCCTCCTGAGCTGGGAACCCGTTACCTTTGACGGCCCTCTAGGCATGCCCTCCTTGAAACACGCCTCGATTGTGGCATGTCCACAATTGAATATATATCATCTGACACCCCCATTCCCACCTGCCGGGCGGCTGCTCTTCCTGAATTCATCAGCTCAGATAATTACCCCACCATTGAGCACTCCGTGGCCCAGATAAGAATGCGCAGAGCCACACCTGACTCACTTCTCTCCTGCGTGGTACCACACACTGCATCCTCATTGCCTGCCTCCGAAACACTCCTCCCATCGAGCCCTCCTTCTCTGGCGTCAGCCCACGCATGACGCGTGGCTCTGCTCTGGACCATTGTACATGCTTCCCAACATGCGCCCTTGTCCCAGACTCCCATCTTCATACAGGGCCACTGAGAAGACCATCCTATTACCCAGGATACATCCTGCCTCTCCACACCTCAGTACCTTGGCACTCGCTGTTTCCCTGCCTACACCACCCAGTCCTCTTGTCCAATGACCAAGGTCTCATTTGTCTTTCTAGAAGATGTTGAGTACATTTTCTTTTCTTAAAAAAAATTATTTATTTATTTGAAAGGCAGAGTTAGAGATGGAAAGACAGAGAGGGAGAGAAAGATTTCATCTGCTGGTTCACTCCCCAAATTGCTGCAATCGACAGGGCTGGGCCATGCCAAAGCCAGGAGCTTCATCCAAGTCTCCCAAGAAGGTGGCAGGAACCCAGACTTTTGGGCCATCTTCTGCTGCTTTTTCCAGGCTGGTATCAGGGAGCTGGATCAGAAGCGAAGCAGCTGGGATACAAACTGGCACCAATATGGGATGCTGGCTTTGCAGGCTGCAACTCTACCAGCTAGACCACAACTCCAGCCCAATTGAGTACATTTTCAAGTGTTACCTTTACCTGGGCAAAATTAATCACCTCTCCCACTGTGTTCCCACTGATAGTTAAAACAAATGATTCTTTGTTTTACAAATATCTGCTTTCTCTCTCTGCCTAGCATCTCGCAGGCAGGAATTAGGTCTTATTTTACTTGGAATTACCTCCTTCCTGTTAATCAATATGTGTTTGATGAATGAATGCCAGGTTTAAATTCACAAAAATTTACTGAACACCTACTTCATGTTGACATGTTATTCTACACACAGTGGGAAACTCAAAGCTCTAGTCCCAAAGAGCAAACAATCAAGTGTAAAATAAGCCCAAGGAGGTGACTTAATGAGTACTTGAGAATCCGTACTTAATGCCACTGCATGTTCAGTATGCTGTCACCAGGTGGCAGTAGTGCGCCATGGTCATGTGGTCCAAGCTGGGACGTTCCCAGAACTTCAAAAAGGTGGCGCTGTTTGGGAAGGGGTGGTCTATTAATAACGAGAGCATCACAGGGGGAATACAGGCTGTATCTGGGTTCTGTTCATGGCTGAACGTGCTGTGCTTGCTCCTGGCAGCTGCCCACCCCTGCACCTGGCGTGCTATATTGCATTCAGACACATCATTCTTCTATTCCAGAAACCCGAGGCAGGGAGACTGAGAGGTCTCCGGGTTGGGACCAGAGTACACCTTGGAAGACCCGTTTCTGTGCACTTTCCTTTATCTTCTCCCAGCGGTGAGCTGCCGTTCTGCTGTCCTTCTAGCTTTTAATGCAGGCAATTACTGTGGCAATCAGAAGGTGTTAGGTGACCTCTGCTGGAACAGCTTCCATACAGAGATACAGGCTGATTCCAGACTACACTAAATGGAGAGGTAAGTGGAAACTAAGGGAGAAAAGACAGAAAGGGAGGACATGGGGAGGAAGACAAGATTGGTGACAGGTCCAGTCTTGGGCCTGGTGCCAGCTCAAACCCCATTCCAACTCCCTTCTCAGAATGAGGAGACTGACCTGGGTCTGTGGACCAAAGCCAAGGACAATGGGGAGCAGAGGCTCACAAGAGGCAGAGAGGATAACAGGACAGTGTTTGGCAGAAGGCAGAGAGGAACAAGGACAAAGACACAGGCAGGGGTGTAGCCCTGGAGCAAATGAAGAGTCAAAACCCTTCTTCCTTTGAAGCAAGCAGTGAACTAGAGTTTTGCCAGAGTCTGGTTTGAGAATAGAAGGTAAAGGGATTTAAGGGAGTTCATGACTAATGTCCTCCATCCAGGAGATGAAGAACAAGGGGACAAGTTATCCAATACCTCCTTTCCCACAATGACTGAAAATAGTAAGAGTGGTACAGCAGGCTTGAAAAGATGGTAAGGACTGGAAGAAAGGGATGGGGTGCAATGAAGACTGGAGAGGAGACTGATTAGAAATGAATTTGAGAGCTGTAGTTAAAGATCGAATTCCTGAATCTGTAGTTGAACAAGTGGAAAGGTTACCAGGTTCTGTGCAGCAGAACTCCGAAGTCTGGGATAATTTCTTTGTTTAGCTTGGTTGATCTAGAGGTTGGCAAAGAGGCACAGGAGTAACAGAGGAGAGATCATAGAGAGCTTGGTGAAAATATGACCAAAATGGTTAAGTACGATATTCAGACTAGATGGGGAAGAAATCGACAATAAGATGAGCTGGGAAAATCAGAAGAGGGTAAGCAGTTTTAGGCCTTGACAGCAGAGAAGTCAGTACAAGGAGTGAGGAAATGGGAGAGGGGGAAGTAGAATGAGATAGGGCTGTGAGGAGCTCCAGGTCTCCAAAGCCAAGAGGGGAGCCGGGGTTGGGCAGGAGGGAGGCACGAGTTCACTGGAGTAGAGGAGGTTGGAGCAACGGCTAAACCATCAGCTGTCTAGTGTCCAAGGCCTGTAACATGAGTGCAGGTGGGCAGAAAGTTAGTGAGCCAAGTGCAGAGTCCTCTGTGGCTTCAGGGGTGTGGCCTGGAGGCTACAGATGGTGGAGATAGGATGAGCGAGGTTGAGGAAGTATTAGTCAAATGCCATATGTTTCAGAGTAAGAGGGATTCTTGAAGGCTGTTCTAGAAAGCTGATCTGCACGTAACCATGGCAAACAGGTAGATGGATGCTCCAGAGAACTGAAGCAAGGGCAAAACTGAACAGAGAGAGCAGGTGATCGGAGGAGCTCAGACTTCCGGCAGAATTGTGGATGCACCCACAGCTGCAGAATTCCACAGCTAATGTAATTGCATGTGCCGTGGTCAACACCTAGGGCACAGCAAGTGCTGTAGAAACAGCTCTTGACTAATGCTTTATGCCTGTAGGATTTCTTTGACTCTTTGTAGTCATCTTCCATGAGGTCATCTCAGAACTTGCTAGATCGCAAATAGACAGTTTGCAGGTTTTCCTTACCACAGACGACCTACAGACTTTGCTGTGCAAGTCAGCTTGCCCCCATTTACCTGCTTGCTTTGTCTACTAATTCCTCCCTGAAGACTTGCAGTTTAATCTATGACAGAACCTTGGTGGGTTCTGGTTCTAAATTACTAAAAGTAATAAAGTATTTTTGGTGGGTTTTTTCTTGCAAATCGCTTTTGAAGCTTACAAATTACCTCAGCTCCCCATTCATTTCTCAAAATCTCGGGAGGTAGGCCAAATGGGCATTACTAGTCCCAGTTTTGCACCTAACCAGTGTAGACAGGAATCCTGTCTTCCTGGGACCATAAGCAGGAGATGCCAGATGAGGACCCACGGTCTTCAGTTCCAAATTACCAGCTCCGGGCCAGTGGTTCCCTAAACTAATATGGATTTGTTCGCAGTGCAGATTCGATAGGTCTGGAATGGAGTTTTGAAATGTGCAATTGAAGCTAACATCTGAGGCTCCTGTTTCAATGACCATGCTCAGACAAACACCAACCTCGAAACTCCTTCTTGCCTTTTCTCTTAAAGGAGAAGAGGGGCATGTGGCTGGTCTTACCTCCCACCAATCAAAGGGATTTTCTTCTTTCTTGGAGAAGTGGAGCCCCCAGCTCTTCTCTTCTGCCACCTACCCACATGTACTGATAAAGTTAATTATCTGCCCTGGCTAAATGACTTTCCCTAGCAACACCCTAGCAACTGACATCAGCTCTGCCTTAGGCTACAAAACTGGAAAGAGATTTTCTTGAAGTCCAGTGTCTTTTACAGCAAAACAAAACATCTGAGCAGGAAATTAAACAGAAAGTAAACTGGATTCATTGCTAGGAGATGAGGCACAGACACATGAAACAGTCGATGCTCAACCGCGGGAGCCCAGCAGTCAGAATTAAGAAACTTTTCCTCCTCCTAGGTCATATCGAAGTCCAGAGGAGGACAGTACAGGATCCCAATGGGCAGAGGAGCAGTGCAACAGGTAGAGAGGGCAGGCAGCCTAGGCTGTGGCATCCTGGAAGCGAGGATGTGGAAGCAAGGCTGCACGTCGAGGGCAGGGAAGCCAGCCGGGCAGCAGAGTGGGAGCTCCTCTCGGGCTCAAAGACCAGCAATGCCGGGCGGACACCATGAGACCAGATTGTGGAGGGCCTTGAAGGCCAACTTGAAAACAGGCTGAGTCAGAGGGTGCCGTGGGCAGTGTTGCTGGAGACTTGTTGCTCAGAGAACACAGGGAGCCCCTCCAAGGAGCCAGGCCCTCAGAGGAGGCATGGTGGGGAGACAGCCAGGAGCCCTGTAGGTATTCCCTGCTCTTGGGAATTTAGGGATGGCGAGAGACACTGACCAAGTGTGCAACCGAGAAATAAACATGCGGGCGAATAGTCAGTAGCAATCTGAAGACTATGAAGAGGTAGTGAGTTGCAGGAGACCCTGAAGAGTAGGATCTAATCTTGGAAATCACGAAGAACTTCTCTGAGGAAGCAGATTTACACAGAGAACTCAAAGACGCACAGGAGTTGGCCCCTGGAGGGTGGCTGGCGGGCTGGCGGGCAAGACTAAGTAGCACCGCAGGGTAGCAGCACAGACCAAAGTTGACAAAGCAGAAACAGTGGTGGCCTGGAGCCCTTGGGGACACAGGTCTGTGAGGCTCAGAAAGCAACGCCTTCCTTGGAGGCCACGGTAGAGGATAGAGATTCTGTGTTTGAATGCACTGGAAATGGATGTTAACCTCGGGACTGACATTCAAATCTGCATTTTAAAAAGATCACCAGGGCTTCACTCAGTACAGAAGACAGGCTGGCAGAGAGCAGCACACAGGGCAGTCCAATTAGGAAGCCGAGAGGGGTGACAACTCTGACTAGGGTCGTGGCGGAGGAGAACGGAGGAGCCGACAGACCCAAGAGGTCGCCTCCGACGCGGTGATGGGTTGGCTGTGTGCAGGAGAGAAGAGGTCTGAAGTGACAGCCGAGCTGGGCTAGGAAGATCTAGCTGGTGCAGTGGGTTTGGAGACTAGGGGGCTGGTTAGCACCTGCCATAGCACAGATGGCAGAGTCAACCCCATGTGAGGGAAGTACCTCATCTTGTGCTGGTGATGCCTGTTTAAAATCCTGGTTCTTTCCCTTATTAGCATGGCATGTGACCTAGACAGGTGATTGACAGGCTCCGAATGTAGGAAATGGGAAAGGGGGGAGGGGACTCCTACTTTTCTTGGTCTTCCTGTTGATGTCCGAAAAAATCTTTTTAAAGATTTATTTATTCGAAAAGCAGAAATAGGGAAGAGAGAGAGCGAGAGCAACAGAGCTTCCATCCACTGGTTCACTCCCCAGGTGGCCACAATGACTTGGGGCTAGGCTAGGCCCAAGCCCTGAACCAGGAGCTTCACTCAGGTCTCCCACATGTGTGCAGGGGCCCAAGTACTTGGGCCATCTTTCACTGCTTTGCCAGGCCGTTAGCAGGGAGCTGGATCAGAAGTGGAGAAGCTGGGACTTGAACCAGCACCCGTGTGGGATGCCGGCACTGTAAGAGGACGCTTCACCTGCTATACCCCGATGAAAAATTAAATCCCACGTCCCTGCGTGCTCTGTGCCTGCCCACCTCCACGTTAGATGCGAAGATGTTGGTGAAAATGAAGACATTCAACAGCACGTATTCGGCCTAGCAGACGTAGAGAAGCTCTGTGAAGACAAGGGTGTCTTTGCAGCTCCCGCATGCTGCCCTCTGGGAGAAGTTCAGGCATGCTCTCACGAGCCACTTACTTTAGCCGACGGTATATATAACCCCTAATGTTGCCGAGAGTCCCACGATTATGTGTTTAATATTTCCTTCGCCAAGGCACTATAGATCTGCAAAGGCAAGTGACATGTCTGTCTCGTGTCCCGGCACTGAGCACACCGGAGCTCTTCAACACGAATAGATGAGCCTGGCTCCTAATCTACACTCCATGAAAGTTTGCAGGCTGCGTGGGATGGTTCAACACAGAGCCTAGCATGTGAAGGCGGAGAGAATTCACTCAGGCTGCAGGGATGGGCCCCACAACAGCTACAGCAAACCGGGCTGCTCAGCTGGGTTAGATGCCGGGTCAAGGAGGGGCCGGGCCCAGGTGGCAGCCTAATGAACTTCAGCAGGGGGTCGCTTTGAGGTGAATGTAGTGGCAGTCATGGCACAAGGCTGGAGGAGCACACGGCAGGCTTGCTGAGGTCCCTAAAGCAGTGAGCTCCTCCGGGCTGGTTGTAGGGATGCGAGAAAGCAAGCCCAGCCTGGAAAGCCAAGGGCATTGCTTGTGAGCTGGCCCTGGGAAGGAGGGGAGGAGGAAACCACAGCTTCTGGGAGCTCCTGGGGAGAGACGCCTGTGTGCAGCGAGCGGAGGCAGGGGCCTAAGGTCTCTCTAAAAGGGTGTGGGAAGGGGGCAACTGGTTTTTAAAAAAATCATTTAAAATTTGTATTTGAGAGGCAGAGAAATGGGGGGGGGGTGGGATGGGGAGAGACTCTTACCTGCTAATTTACTTTCCAATTGACCTCAACTACATGGGCTGGGGTGGGGCCAAAGCTGGGAGCCAGGAACTCAATCCAGGTCACCTGCATGGGTAGCCGGGGCCCAATTACTTAAAGCCATCACCATTGGTTCTCGGGGTCTGCATTAACAGGCAGCTGGAGTCAGGTGCTATAGCCAGAATCAACCCAGGAACTCCAAAGAACTGCTAGGCCCTGCAAGCATTTCCCGTGGGGCACACCATTCCTCCCCACCCCCGAGAGTGGGTATTAGCATCCATTCCCCCCCTAGCCCCTTGTTCTTCAGAGCAGGAAGTGAGCGTGGAGAGGTCCAGTAGTGTTCCCAAGACTCACAGTGGGTGATGGCAGGACTGAGGCTTGATGGCGCTTTGCCCCCAGGATAACTTCGCTGGGGAGAGTCCTGCCTGGGGGCTTCTCCCCTCTGGCCTGGGATGATGCCCGAGGCCCTGGCCCACTGAGAATCCTCAGCCTCAGTACCTCGCAGAAGGCCTGCCCCTGCCATTGAGAGCCTACCTAAAATCTAGGCCAAGGAAGCACAGGCTCCTCTTGGAACCTTTCCTCGCCTTTCCCGGCTGCATGAGAACTTGCACGGCACTTCTGCCCTGGGGACCTGTTCCCCCATAAAACAATATTAAACATCACATTTTATGACCGTGCGGGTATCGAGACGAATATATTAATATAGGACATTTTGTTCAACCTGAACTTTTTTTTCTTCTGATTTTAAAACATTTCCATAGAAACTTCAAAAGTGCGCTGGGTCTGGGCCCAGGGAATGACTCCCTTAGCACCTTCTCCACCTGTTCCAGAACCGCCACGGGGCGAGCGGTGGAGCCACAGCGTCCGGTCCCCTTAACCCTGCCTTAGCTGGCCACAGTTTGCAGGTCTATAAGCCGAAGGGAAGGAATGGAATGTTTGCTGTGCGCCGGTGAGAGTGCCAAAGGTGAGCACAGAGTGGCCGCATCGCACAAGCTAGTCCAGGCTTTCCCTCCCTCCGGCGCTGTCCTCTACAGGGTCCGGAGGCGGCCAGGGTTGGGGGCAAGAGCCTGGTTGGTGGTGGGACGGAGCCCGCAGCGTCCCTGTATCCTAGGACTTTCTCGCAAGACCCTGGGAATCCAGCGTCGCAGAATAAACACCGCCGCCCCGCTAATCGCCAGCTCGGAAACAAAACAGCGCTGCGCTCGGGGATCTGGGCAAAATCAGCCCGCCCTCCTCCCGCTCCTTCGCCGCCGCCCTCCCTCGCTCGTTCGCTCGGCTCAGCTCAGCGCAGCGCAGCGCAGCTCGGCAGCCGCCAAGCCGAGGCGGGCACGGTCTGCGACTCGCCAGCGCCGGCTCCCAGCTGCCTCTCCCCGCCGGGGATCCGCCGGGTCTCGCCTCGGCCGGGACCTCCGCAGGCAGGAGTCGCGCCGCGAGGGCGGACGGCCGCGGCGCAAAGTTGGGGCCCCGCGAGGATGAGGCTGCCCCCGGCCCCCCTGAGGCTGAGCCGGACTCTGGCGCTGCTGGCCTTGGCGCTGCCCCTGGCCGCAGCTCTGGCCTTCTCCGACGAGACCCTGGACAAAGTGGCCAAATCGGAGGGCTACTGCAGCCGCATCCTGCGCGCCCAGGGCACGCGGCGCGAGGGCTACACCGAGTTCAGCCTGCGCGTGGAGGGCGACCCCGACTTCTACAAGCCGGGAACCAGCTACCGCGGTAAGTGGCCCCGCGTGGCGTTGGGGGCGCGGGGCGCGGGACTTGGCCCCCGGAGGGCGCCGACCGCGCGGTGCCGGAGGAGGGCGCGCGGTCCCCAAGCGCACGGTGCCCGCGCAGCCCCACCAGGGCCCTCTCTGTCCTGGCTGCCCTCGGCGCTGTTAGCCTTGAGCTCGGCGCGGGTCGGGAGTCAGCCGCGTCCGGAGCCGTCGCGGGGCCGTCTGGATCTCCGACGGGCGGTCCCCGGGCGGGGCCGAGGGGGAGCCACGCGTCACCCCGGCCCGACCAGGGAGCCCCGCGTCTCCCCTGGGCCATTGGCAGCAGGAAGTAGACCCGCTTTTCTCCAGACGGGTGTCTTGAAAGGAGGGGACCCCGGTCCCTTTCAGTCGCGTCCCAGACCAGGGAGCTTTCCCTGCTTCCAACCGTGGGGGAGACCGGCCGCGAGCAGGACAGTCACACCGGTTTCCCTCCAGAGGTCCCCTCGGGAGGAGATCTCAGGCCAGGGAGCGGACCTTGACTTTCCAGGACAGGCTCCCGGGGGATCGGGGTTCCCAGTGAGCTCTAGTAGGTTGCGGGCGGGAAGGGGAACTTGCTAAGGACGGAAGGGGAAGCCCCATCCCGAGGCCTGCTCCCTGGAGGCTGAGGGATCGTGGCTCCGGCAGCCCCAAGTCTCCGCGCTTCGGGGTTGTCGCGCTGGGCGCCGCTCGGCTGAGCGCAAGGAGGGGGGTCTCCAAGCAGGTGAGCGCCTCCTGGACGGGACAGGGGGCTCGACCCTCACCGACCTGAAGACCCCTGACTCCATCCCCACGGCCCCCCGCCTCCCTCCTCGTCCGGGTCGTCCCCCTACTTTCTGCACCACCCCCCACCACCCCCCCCCAACCCCCGGGCAGCAGCCGTCCCTCTCTCGGTGAGAGACAGGACAGCAGGCAAGGAAGCTTGGGGTCCCGCCAGGGCGCGTGTTCCCTCACCCCCGCCCCTTCCTAGGGGAGCTCTGGTGCCAAGCAGGGAAGAGGAGGTCATTATGGGGGCGCACCTAGTAGGGGGCAGATGGGCTCCGGGCCACCGCCCCCCCCCCCCCCCCCGGAGAGCGTCGCGGGAGGCAGCGGCGGGAGCAACACAGAGAAAGTTTGGGGCAGTGTCCGCGGGCGCCCGGGCCACCCTTCTCGGAACGCTTCGCCCGTTGTCCTGGGTTCGTGTCCCCGAGTTTTTTCCACCCGGGGCTACCTAGCGCCGGCTCGCGGCGCCTTCGGCACGCCGGCACCCTCGGCACCGGACCAGGAGCGGGTTCTTGCCCCTTGCGCGCTCGTGCTCTCGGTGCACGGAGGAGGAGAGGTGGCGGAGAGCGCCCGGGGGAGCGCGCGGCTCGGCGCGGGGACAGCCACTCCGCGGGGCCGAGAGGCCGTCGGGAGCCCCAACACCGAGGATGTGGGATCCCTGGGGGGAACTGCCTCGGTTTCACCGAGTAGGGCAAGAGGTGGGGGCTGGAGCCATCCGAACTTGGGTTTAGCAGCTGTGCGGCCTTGTGCGAGAGCTTTAAAGTCTCCGAACCTGTTTTTCCCCAGCTAGAAAGAGAAATCACTGGGTGTCTCTCCAGCGTCTCCGGGAGGTTGTAGGGAGAAAGGAGCTTACAAAGGTTGGTGTGCCTGAGCATGCCGGTTAGTCTGAGTTGGATGTGAGGCATTTATTGGGTTAATAATCGAGGCGGGAGCCTGGTCGGAGTTTTGGCCTGGGGTGTCCGTGGATCTGTTACCCAGTCTGTGTCCACCAGGGAATGGCGGTTATCTGGGTCCTCATGGATGAACTGAATGAATATGGATGAATGAATGATACTAGGAGGCTTGCGTAAGACTGCTACTAATTTAAACCCAAGATTTCCTCAGTGACTTAGGCTAGCCTGGGGCTCGGGCCAGGTGTCCTACCAGGCATCTCTTCCCGGCTTTTCCCGGATTTGGCCGCTCATTGGCAGCAGGTGGCCCCAGCACCTGGGAGCGAGGCGCGGGACTGGGGAGGCTCTTAGAACCACGCCCAGGGCTAGCAGGTGGGGAGCCGGGACTGCGGGGAGGGGAGGGCTCCTGCCGC
Source organism: Lepus europaeus (assembly GCF_033115175.1). Classification (NCBI taxonomy): domain Eukaryota; kingdom Metazoa; phylum Chordata; class Mammalia; order Lagomorpha; family Leporidae; genus Lepus; species Lepus europaeus. The sequence goes on along the minus strand of NC_084833.1, from coordinate 51,293,043 downwards.
CTAGCTGAATCTTCTGCTCTCTGGACTTAGGCGCTCCTACCAGAGCTTGTAGGTTGGGTATTCACCGTCTCTCCTTTGCTGTGGCTGGGAGATCTTGAAGAAAACCATTGCAGAACATGCTGCGGTCTTCTGAGGAATCGCTCTGCTAGGAGCAAGCCGAATTCCAGCCCCCAAAGTTCGGAAGGGAGGGCGCTCGCCTAGTTTGCGGCGTTTTCTGTTGGCTCGCCCCTTCTTAGAATGATGTTGTGAATGTAGACCCAGTGCGTCCTGCTCAGCCTAAGGACTCAGGGCTGCAGAAGCTAACACTCCCCTGGTGTTCGAGGTGCTTTTCCATGGCTTCCTGAATTAGGCTCCCTCACAAGCCTTGGAATCAAGGGCTTCTTTTCCCATCTTGAATCTGTGTCCCCCGGATTCCACTTCATCCCCAGTTAGCTCCTGCGCTCTGCGCCTAGCCTACAGGTCTTCCAAACTGGAATGAAATAGTCACTATCTTTGCAAATAGTGAAACATGGGGTTTCTTCCATAGCCTGCATCCGGTTTTCTGAGTGGTTAGGACGGGATTGACTGCCCTTTCTCTTCCATCGCCTCTCTCCACCCTCCCCCCAGCTTCCCCTCTCCCCACCCCCTTTCCGTCCCCCCACTCGCAGTACTGGTCTTTAGCAGGCTCTGAAAGGCCTGCTCTGTTTCTGACCAGGGCCTCTTTGCAAAGGAGATTATAGTGATTAAAAATAGCAAGTTGAGGATCCTCGAGGGGCTTCCCTTAGAGGAGGACAATTTGCAGGACTGGCCTTTCCCAGATTACAATTTCAAGCCAAAGAGAAGAAAATCAGCTGAAATGTTGAAGAATTGATTGACAATAAGAGGCTTCTTTTTTTTTTTTTTATTTTTTGTCTGACCAAAGGTCTGTTTATTAGGAAAATAAAATCCGACCCTGGCTAATGATGCTCTTTAAAGGGAGTGTCCAGGAATTGGATGGGAAAAGAATGTCAGGTCGAGATTTCAAAAGCTGGTCCAACATCAAATGTAATTGGGGGATTTAGTCTCAACCAGGAATTTCGGAGACCTCAAAGCGGCTTTGCTGGATCTTTCTTTGTCCCACTCTGTCACACACATACACACACACACACAGAGTCCATAGGACCGGCACCTCAGCCTAGTGGAATGGGTTTTTGCTCTTAGGTTAGTTGGTTGCAATTCCTGTCCATCACATGGTCGCTGGGTGACCTCAGGAGAGTCACTGCACCTCTCTGAGCCACCCCTTCTCCACCTATGAAATGAGGGTGTTTGGAGGTTTTCTCCCCCAGGCCTTGCTAGGAGACTTAGAAATAATCTCTGTCTAAGGAAATTATCACAGAGTAAGTGCTTAACATTTTTTTGAGATGATGATTTTGAAAATAGAACTTAGCAGCAAAGGCCCGGGAAGACATTGTGTTCCATTCTTCTCACACTCCTCGTGGTATTGGAGGCAGCTTGCTCTGATTTCGCAGGTGAGAAGAGTCTCAGGGGGTCAGTCGCTTACTTGTGGTCACACAGCTGATAATCCGTGGAGTCAGCCTAGGCGCTCAGGTCTGTCTGGCGCCTCAATCTGCTCCTACCAGTCTCTCCTGCTGACTCAGTAAACTGAGTTGGGAGTAGAAAGACCTCAGCTACCCCGAGCCCTCTGGCTGGTGAGTCGGCTCACGAGGAACACAGCAACCCCGAATCAAGATAATAACTGACATAGCTTAGGACACAAGTGATACAGCAGTGCGTCCTTGTTGGTTTGTACCTTTCCTTTTCCTGGGCTTCGATATTACGTTTCCCCCTAAGCCAGAGGGTTCACTGAGAGACATGAAGAACCTTGTCAGTTTAGCCAATTCCTTTTGGTTGTGGGGAAACAGACCCAGATTACCTGCGGGAAGCGACCTGATTTTGACTTCTTGGTTTTTATGTGAGGATATGCTGTGCCCATACCCATAAAAGTAGATGTTTGAAAAGAACACGTGCAGGATCTGAGAAACTGAATCTAGATGAGATCTTTAAAATAAACTATTTCTTCTGTAGTAGTGTTCTAAAATCAAGCGTTGCTGATGATATTATAATTTGTCATTCCTCTACTTGTACCATTCAGCTCTTTTTATTCAATGTGATTTTTTTTAACTCATACCACTTTTAGTAAGTATGTAGCTCTGTTTGATAATAAATGTTAAAAGATACTGTCTATCTGGTGCTTAATGGTTGTGGAATTCTTTATTGTTTTGAGTTTCAGAAAATAAAACACAAAGATGAGAGTAAATCTAATTGGAATTTTTCAAGGCTTAAAGCTGGAGTATTTCACTATACACAGGTGGCTCAGTTGCAACCATTGGCTGGCCTTGCTGATGTAGTTACAAACATGGGCTTATGTATCAACAGCTTTTCACTGTCATACTCTCCATTTGCTTGTTAGAATATATAGGTTCAGGTCAATATCAATTTTTGTGGAGGAAGGAAAACCTCTTATGTTTTACTGGTCATGGTATAGACTAAGCTCATGTTACAAAGAGAGCCTGAGAGGGCCGGCACTATGGTGTAGAAGGTTAAGCCTCCATCTGCAGCATCGGCACCCATGCCAATTCTAGACCTGGCAGCTCCTCTTCCAATCCAGCTCCTTGCTAATGTGCCTGGGAAAGCAGTGGAAGATGGCCCAGGTGCTTGGACCCCTGCACCCATGTGGGAGACCCCGAAGAAGCTCCAGGGCCCTGACCTTGGCCTGGCCCAGCTCTAGCCATTGTGGCCATTTGGGGAGTGAACCAGCGGATGAAGATTCATTCTCTCTCTCTCTCTCTCTCTCCCTCCCTCCCTCCCTCCCTCCCTCCCTCCCTCCCTCTCTCCTTCTCTCTCTGTATCTATGCCTTTCAAATAAATAAATCTTTTTAAAAAAAATGCTGAGTTGTCTTTTTAAACAGGAAGTTCCAACGTGATGGAAAGCCGTGCTCCACAAGGTCATCCAGGAACCCAGGATCCTTCTATCTTGCTTCTCTGCCATCTTCTAGCACTGTCTGTCCCATGGGCAGCCACTAGCCACAGGTAGCTGTTAGTACTTGAAAAGTGGCTCCTCAGAGCTGAGATATGCTGCAGCGTCTACATAGATTGATGAGCAATTAGTATGAGTAAGAGAAAAGGGTAAACTCACCAACCATTTTCATGTTGATTGCATTTTGGAATAATTGTATATATTCTTAAATAAAGCATTGTTAAAATTAATTTTACCTGTCTTGCACTTATTTATATTAATTATCTGTTAACAGATGAAATGAGCTTCACATGGCTGGAGCTCACTTGGATTGTGTACACCATTTCAGGGTGGTGTTCTGCATGGTCACAGCCAGCTCACTCCCACCACATCTGAATTCCAGTCGGCCTGGTAGCAGAGGGAAGGAGGGGGAGAGTGAGGGAGGGAAGAGAGATAAAGCAGCCTGCTTCTAGTGAGGTAACCCAGACAGTGCACACAACACTTCTTTAAAAAATTTTTTTCTATTCTAAAGGCAGGGTTACAGAAAAAAGGAGAGAGAGAGAGAAAGATCTTCCATCCACTGGTTCACTCCCCAAATGGCTGCAATGGCCAGAGCTGAGCCAATCTGAAGTCAGGATCCAGGAGCTTCTTCTAGGTTTCCCATATGGGTGCAGGTGCCCAGGGACTTGGGCCATCTTCTGCTTTCCCAGGTGCTTTGGCAGGGAGCTCGATCAGAAATGCAGCAGCAGGGACTCAAACCTGCACCCATATGGGATGCTGGCGCCACAGGAGGCAGCTTTACCCACTATGCCATGGTGCTGGCCCCATGCACACAGTACTTCTAAACACACTGTGCTGGGAACAGCTTAGTTATGTTAGCACACAGCTAGCTGCAAGGGAGGCTGGGAAACATATGCCCAGTTAAAATTTGAGGGAGGGATTTGTTTTTTAAAAATAAGAGAAAGTTCATTTGGAGTGACAGCCGTCTGTCATATGCTTTAGTGCATAGTCACGTGAAAACACAACAGTTGGTGTTTTCTCCTTCAGTGGCTGCTGGATCTAGTCAGTGGCCCATGAACCGATGTTACAACCACGTGACTCAGGAGAGGAAGGCGTGCTGGTGTGTGTTTACACATGTGTATGTTTGTGTGTGGGTAGATGCATGCAAGCGTCTGTGGGTGGCCTGCTGTCCCATCCTGCTCCCCCCAACCCCTCCCAGTAAAAAAGTGAAGAAAGAAAGGAATGAAGGCAACTGAAAGGAATGAAGAGGAGTAATACAGGCAGAGAACCTGCTGTAGTGTACACTGAGAATGGAAATGAGAGGGATAATGTGAGTGGATGAGTGAATTCCCATCTTGCACGAGGGTTAGAGTCAAGAGGCCCTGCAGACAGCAAGAATCCCATCAGTCAAATTATTCCTTAAAAATCCTTTGAAATTGTACCAACTTCAATCTAGCCGTGTTTATGCACCCCTCCAGATATTTCTGTGTGCGAAGACTCGAAACAAATTGGCATTTCTCAGTAAGTCCAGCGCTTATGTTTTCTCTCCAGCATCGGAGCACGTCCGTGTTTCTTTAGTAGAATAGCAAATGAAGTGATTCCTTTGCTCCTCCTTGGACACTGACCTGCAGGTGTAGAATCCTTACCAGCCGAGTGAGGGACTGATGGGCTCGTGTCACTCAGGCACCTGCGTGTACTGCGTGGGTGGCAGGTGCCCCAGGTCATTTAAAGCAGTATTTCCCTCCTCTTCTCCACCAGTGTGCAGCTGTGCTTGATGACACCAAATGCACCCCTCCTAGAACACCTGCTGGGTCAGCGGGCTTACTGCATCACATCTGAGCCTTTTGTGGTACTGGCCTGCTCGTGGCTGTGTACAATGTCCTGCTTTTACAGAAGGTTTCGGGTAGGCTGGAGCTGAGGCTCCCTCTTCAGACTGAGGAAGGAGCAAGGTGATACCAGCAGAAGGCCTTTGCAGGCTCTAGACAGACAGGCTTCTGACTTTCACAGAATATGCAACACTCTTGTGGAAAGTTCAGGGAAACTTAAAACAGGGGCCTACCCACATCTATTGGTTTGCTTGAGGCCCGGGAAGCCCGTGGGAAATAATGAGAACCCTACCTACAGTTGGGGTTTTGGTATTTGCAAATATGTCTCATGGGCTGAATGAGAGCAGGGAAGGGTTCCAAGAACCAATCACCACGTGTGGGGATAAGAGTACAGAGGAGTAGGCGGACTTGGAAGCTGAACAAAACTGAAATAGTGATTCTAGGTGCTACAGGAAACCCTTCTGTGACCCTTCCTCTTCCTCCTCCTCCCGTCTCTTGCCTTCCCCAGCACTTTCTGCCTGATTGTGTGATTGTGTTTTCTTCATGGCCCTCAAGCACTCACTGGAATGGTCTCATTTGTCAGGTGCCTCCTCCAGCTGGAACAGAAACTTTGAGAGCCAGGACTTTGTCTTCCTGGATTTTTTTTGAAGGTTTGTTGATCTGAAAGACATAGTTACAGAGAGGGAGAGAAAGAGACAAAGAGAGATTGTCCATCCACTGGTTCACTCCCCCAGATGGCCACAGCAGCCAGGGCTGAGCCAGGCTGAAGCCAGGGGCTTCATCCAGGTCTCCCACGTGGGTGGCAGGGGCCCAAGCACTTGGGCCATCTTGGACTGCTTTTCGCAGGCCATTAGTAGGGAGCTGGATTGGAAGTGGAGCAGCTGGGACACGAATCTGCCCCCATGTGGGATGCCAGTGTTGTACACAGCTATGCCACAATGATGGGCCCTGGACTTCATCTTTCTTATTTGCTATTTTATCTTCAGCACCCAGAATAGTGCTTGGACATTGAATGAATTTATGAATCATGTAAGCTAAGAATCCTGGTGTGTGATCTCTCTGTGAGAGAGATGGTTGGAAGAATGAGAAAGAGTGTCTCTGTCAGCCAGGGAAAGGGAGGACGGTAAGCAAGGAGCTCGCAGGGAGAAAGGGGGCCCTGTGCCCTGGGCATTGACTAGAGATTAAGGGTAGGCAGATGGCCTAGATGTGCGGTGGAGATTGTTGGGAAGGAAGAGAGCAGATGTATGGGTGGATGAAAGCTCCAACATGGACAGGGCAGAGGTGAAAAACAGAATGACAGCGGGCAAAAGGGCAAAGGGAAGGGGCTCCCAACTTTAGGCTTCGGCTCTGAGTATATGGAGAAGTCGGGCAGAGACACAAGCTGGATGCAGATCGTTCAAGTGACTCTCCCTGTAACCGTTTGTGATGGTTCCCAAACCCACGTGTGCAACAGCATCACCTGGAGAGCTTTAAGCGAATACAAACTTCCTGGCCACCCAAAAGAGCTGGGTTCCAGGACTCTATAGACTCTCTCTGTAAAAAAAAAAAAAAGATGGTGAGACATAAAGTGGCCAAAAGATGGTCCTTTCTCTGTGAGGACGCCTCCCCATGACCAGCTGTCCTGGCCCTGCCCCACATTCTCTAGCACCTGCTCACATCGCTGTCCTGTCCAGTGTACCATGGCCAGCGGAACGTCCTCAGAGCCAGCGTGGCTGCAGAATTCTGCTGCCAGGGCAGCAGTGTGATCAGGAGAGAACCACGGGCCTCCTGCTGGTGGCGGAACACACAGGTCGGTGAAGCTTGAGCCAGGGCCGGCCTAGTTGTACCTTTTCTGTCCAGGTCTCACTCCCGTGTAACTGCCACACGTCTGTCCAGGTTCTGTCCTAGGGGGTCGGATGAAATAGGCCTCCCCTTGGCCTTTTGTGAGCTCTTGAGGCGTCTGTCCACAAATGGCTATTACGGCTTCTCTCTGGCTTAAAAAAAAATGCCCCACGTCTTCAACCATTCTCCATAGGAGGCTGTTTGACGTTCTTTTACACTTTGTACTCCAGATAGGCTCTGCTCGGGGAGAACATGGCGGAATGATCATCTCCCTCTCCCAGACCCTGTGTTGAGCTTGCCTGGCTTGTGCTATTTAGACAGCTGTGTTGTGGTCTGGACTCACAGAACTCGCAGTCGACTCCAATCCTTGTGACTTGCTGGAAGGAAGGCCTGTGGCCTCCTTAACCTCTGCTGGTGCACCAGTTCTTGGATGTAAGATTCTGCGCGATTCCCCATCAGGCTTAATCCAGCATGTCTGGGGCCACCCCTGGAACTGTCAGCCTTTCGGGAATCTGGATTCTGTCACTGAGTGACTTCACGTAATTCGATTTTGAATTATCTACAGTTTTGATAAGCAGGCCTTGTGAGTTTTATCAAGAGATTACTAAGAATGTTGAGCAGATCAGAGCTCAGGACAAAGCCCCCTGACAGCCCTCAGAGTCTTCCTGAAGCTGACTTCTAGTTGAATAGTTCTGAAGTGAACTGAGCTTCTGCCCCCCCACCCCACCGCAGTGACTGACGTGCCAACTGCCACAGTCCTGGTCAGCCACCTCAGCTTAGTCCTGACTACCGCCTCCTTCGCCTGCTGATGATTCTTAAATACTAAGCAGAAATATTCTTTCTTTGCCTCAAAATTAGTCAGGACTCTTTCCAATGCAAGTGAGAGAAGCGAAGTCAAACTATTGAAGCAAAAAGTGGAACATGGTTCCCATATTTGGAAAGTCCTGGGGAGGGCCTGGCTTCAGGCACAGACGCATCTAGGGACTCCAGCAGGGTCCTTAGGTCTCCCTCTCCCATTCCCTTTGTCCTGTCTTCCCTCTCTGTCCTTTCCCTGTCTCCCTCCATCTTCTCTGTCTAGCTCCTCCCATCCTTTACCTCCTGGCTGTGGTCCTTGTTTCTTCATTCTGCAGATAAACGTTCTCCAAACCGAGGGCAATAGCTGCCAGCGATCTCCAAGGAAAAGCCTCTTAGCTGGTTCTGTGGCCACAAGAAAAGCCCTTTCCCTCTAATTCCAAACTGATTAGTCCAGCTGGAGTCCCACGCCCAGGGGAATGGCATGTGGCGCTGGATTAGACCTGGGTCCTAGTCACTTGTGTGACTCTGTATTTCAGGAAGGAGAGGGGGATCATGACTGGCAGCCCCTGGGATCCCAGGGTCAGAGTGGGGGGAGCAGTCGGAGTCCCCCCAAGGCTTCCTGCCCACCCCCTACTCCCAGGTACATTCTCTTGGCTTGCACAACTCCAATCCCCCAGGAATGTCCTTCCCACCCTTCCTATCCACATACAGTTGAGCCCAGGGCCTAGTCTGGCTCTGCACTACCCCACGATGAGGCAACACATGGGGAAAAGAATTAACTTTTATTGAGCTGCTGCAATGTGCCTCCTGCTCATTATCTGCTTTAATCCTCATGACAAATCCATGTGATCATGATTATGATCCTCGTTCCTTAGAGGAAGCGCACTTGTTTTTTAATATATTTTATTGATTTAGCGAACACGTTGATATACTTATTATTTCAAGTTCATTTAAATACTGTTGCTGATGATTTACAGCTAAGGAAACTGAGACAAGGAGAAGTCAAATTTTGCCCAAAGTTACACATAACGGAGAGAACAGTCTGTTAGCTACATCCAATGTAGAGAAGTGGCCCTTATACTTTTAAATAGTCATGATCTTTAATTTGGAATAATTCATCTCTGCCTGGGAATGCTGAGAGCCTGGACTAAAGAAGGCTAGCTAGGGGAACAGCATGATCCAACCCCACTACACACACCTGCTCACTTTGGGGTCTTAGCTCGTCTTCCTGTCTGCCACAGCACTACCTCCAAGTCTTGTGCCTAATTCTGATTGGATGGGCTGAATCATGCCAATCTCTCAGAGCAGCACATGAGTTACAGCTTCCCAGAGCTCTGGAGGTTGTGCAGAGTGAGGGGACCACTGTGGCTTGCTTAATACTCCATTGGTTTTTATAACCTCCTATTATAAATTAAGGCAGAAACTGAGATTGCTTATGATTGAGGTATGTGGTGTGAAGACTGGGGCAAGTCGGTAACATATAGCAGGTGGTTGGCAAGAAATGGTCATGTGACAGAGCTGGGACTTGATTCAAGACCTTGAGGTTGGGGTTCTGAGACCCATGAAGCAGAGTGAGGAGGGTGATGGAACCAGACAACATCCAGTGAGGGTGATAGGCATAGAAGGTGAATTGGGTAACAAGTCCCAGAATGGAATTTAAGAATGCAATGAGACTGGAATATTGACATTGTAAGTAGACTCAAGGATAGGGGTAACCCTACCTTAGGTGAGGATCTGAGGTCAGCCTCCAGTGTGAAAAGTCAGTCTTCGTACAAACAAAGCAAACCAGAGAGGCCCTTGTCCCAAGGTGGCGTCTAGGGCAGGACTGTAATTCAATAATCACACTCTAGCCTGGTCCTCCTAAATCGTAAATCTGAAAATGACATTTCCTCACTCAAATCCTTCAGCGCTTCCTCATCACACGCAGAGTGATGGCCACACTTCTGGGCAAGGCATTGCAGGCCTTTGAGCATCTGCTGTCTGCTTGTCTTTCTCACAGGACACCTTCCCTCCCAGTGTGCAGTCTACGAAGTGCAGACCTGGTTCTGGTTTCTAGGCCGACACGGGCATCAGGCCTTTCTTCCGCCTTGCATGCTGTTGCTCCTCTTGTCCCCTGGAAAGCCTGTTCCTCAGTCACCCTGCAGTTCAAGTGCCTCCTCCTCTTTGCAAGCTGCTCTAACTCACCCCAGTAGTCACAGATGTTCCCTCCTGTGCGACCCCAGAACACAGTGTCATCCCTCCATGACACCCAGCACATGCCCTAGAAATATCCATTGACGTACTTTCTGTCTCCCACTGTTGGACTCTGTGCTCCCAGAGGGCAGAGACCATGTCTTCTCTGTCTGTCTCCAGGGCTAGAGTACTGACTGGCACAGACCAAGAACTGAGCAAGGATGGGGAAGCTTGGCACATTATGCTGGATAACCCATGGGAACTTCGGAGGAGAGACCAGAGCAGAAAGGAGCAAACTGTCCATCTTAGGTATGATGGGTTGTAAGAAGACGGAGGCTATTATAAGGATTTACCCAGATACTCTGTAAACTGGCCCTGGAAGGAACACCCCAAAAACATTTATCTCGTTTGCAGTCTCCCCAGTGGTCCTTCTTTGGTGTCTACTAGATTTTTCTTTGGACGTTCAATCGTTTTCCCTAAGGGCCAACTCTTTGAAACTTGCTGTTGGTGAATCATCCTTCCAAGCCTCACGACCCTCATCATCATAGTCAACATTTTCATCATCATCTTCTCCTCCAGTGTCATCGTCACCACTGCCAATGACATCATCGTCACTAACACCATCATCTGCCACAGCTCTGGAATCCTTTATATGTGCCAAGCATTGTGCTAAATGCAGATTTAATCCATTCTGCATTCCTATATGAAAGGCAATGGAACTAACATCTCTTTAAAAATGAAGAAACAGGAAGGTTAGGTAACTTGCCAGAGGTCACATAATTAATAAGCATGAGCTCTAGGTTTCTAATCCTAAATCTTTGCTCTTAATCAGGTCTCTGTATGTGCTCACAGGATAGCTCTGAATGGTCTTTCTTTTTTTAAATCCTTTGTAAGCATTTTTCTTGACTTTCTTGGATCTCTTAATGGCCTCTCTTGGGAGGCACTTGGGAGGAGTCATTAGAGGGAAGATTCTATTATTTATTGCCAAGCAGTCATCCTCAGTTGTTTCTGGGACTCAGAACATGCTGTACACTTGTGCCTTTCAGGAGGAAGTCATATAATGGGGTTCTCTGGAGGAATAGGGTCTTCTCTCTCCCCTCAAATTACACTGTGTAATAACATCATCACCAGTGATAATTATGAATTGAAACTTTCCAAGGAGTTCTGCTTCCAGAGCATCTGTCTCGTGTGTTGTCTTTAATGAGATAGGGTAAAACCTTAGTTTTCTAGAATGTACAGGAAAGTAGCATTCTGGGAAGCTGAGTTTATGATTAGCTGTTTAAGTGCATTGCATAATTGTTTTTAAAAAAGGATATTTGTCATTCAAAGAGCAATTTTAATCATCTTTTCTCAAAATATAATCTACACAAAGATAAGTTCACACTCATACAGTTTATAACGGTTGAATGTACCTGTGTAACCAGAACCCAGAACAAGATACAGAGCAGATAGAGTGGGCGTTGAGTACAGCTGTGAATACCATGCTTAGGGCATCCCTTACCTGAGTGCCTGGGGTTGAGTCCTAGCTCCACTCCCGATTCCAGCTTCCCTACTAATGAGCGCCCTGGGATGCAGCAGGTGATGACTCAAGTAGATGGGTCTCTGCCAACCAAGTGGGAGACCTAGGTTAAGTTCTGGGTTTCTGGCATCACCCCAGCCCAGCTCTGGCTATTGCAGTCATTGGGGAACTGAACCAGTGGACAGATTTGTCTCTATATTTTCACCTTTTAAATAATAGATAAAAGACAATCTTTGAAAATGGAAACAGAACAGGACCAGCAGTCCCACTAACCCCTCTTGTGCCCCATCCAAATTGCACTCCTTATATGACCACTCACCTGATCTGGGGGACTATAGATTATTTTACCTGTTTTGAATTTTATATAAATTTCCTCATGCCATTTGGATTCTTTTATGTCTGTCTGCTTTCACTCAGGATTATGTAATTTGTTCATTTCATTACGATAAAGCATTCCGTTATATGAACATGTCACAATTTGTATATCTACCGCTGATGGACACTGGAGTGTTTCCAGTTGAGTGCTGCTACAAATAATGCTACTGAAAACATTCTTAGAGATATCCTTCAGTGCAAATGTGCTTACATCTCTGTTGATTCGTGGAGTGGCTTTGCTTGGTCATAAGGTAGTGTACACGCAGCTTCAGTAAATACTGCCAAAGAATTTTCCTGTGTTGGTGGGTATTGTGGTACAGTGGTGTACAGTGTGTACAGTGGTACAGCCTGTACCTGTATCCCACATTGGAGCGCCTGGTTGGAGTCCTGGCTACTCTACTTCTGATCCAGCTTCCTGCAAATGCATTATGGGAAGGCAGCAGATGATGGCTCAATGAGGGATCCCTGCCACCCATATGGGCAACCCAGATGGAGTTTGAGTTTGGTCAAGCCCTGGCTGTTGCAGCCATTTGGAGAGTGAACCAGCACATGGAAAATCTCTATTTCTATCTCTTATCTCTCCCTTTCTCTCTTTGTTTCCCTCTCTTTCTCTGTCCCTGTGTCACTCTGGCTTTTAATTAGCTGAAACTAAATACATACATATTTTAAAAGATTTGATTAAAAAATTTTCTAGCAGTTTGCTAATTTTCACAGTTTGGTAATTTCATCAATGGTTTGTGGAAGTTCCAGCGTTTTATATTGTTAATTCTTTTAAATGTAGGCAATCTGGTAGATATGCAGCATTTTACTGTGGATTCAATTTTTATTTCCTGTGTTGACTAATGAAGTTAAGAACCTTTTCATTTTTATTGGCCATTTGGATACCTTCTTTTGTGAAGGTTCATAAGTTTTGGTTCATATGTTTTGCCTATTTTAGTCTTTTGGATTGCCTGTCTTTTTCTTATTGATCCAAAAGAGTTCTTAATATATTTTGGATACAAGTCAATTGTAGGTCATGTGGTTATGGATATTTTCTTTCACACTGTGACTTGCTTTTTCACTCTTAATGGAGTCTTTTAATGAGCCAAAGTTTAATATCATCTGCATTTATATATCTTCTTTATTGTCAGTGCGTCTTTCAGTTGTATTTTTAAACATCTTTTCTACTTCAAGGTCATTCACATTTTATCCTATGCGTTCTTCTAAAAACTGTATTGCTTTACTTTTCACATTTAGCTCTACAACCTGTGTGCGATTTGTTTTGTTTATGATCTGAGCTAAGGGCCAGGATCCAACCTTTTCTATGTGGCCTACCCAGTTGTCCTGCCCCCCCCCCCTTATTGAAAATATCATATTTTTCCCTTTGTGGTACATCCTTTATCATAAATTGAGTTGCCATATATTTGTGCAACTTTTCTGAGCAGCAAACTGTTCAACCAGCTCATTTTGCTTCCCTTGCTGTAGTACACTGGCTTCATTTCTAGAGCTGCATAGGTCTTGATGGGTGGCAGTGTAAGCCCTCCAATTTTGTACTTCTTTCTCGAGATTGTCTTGTAGAGCCTTGACCCCTGTGTTGCCACATCAATTTTAGAACCAACTTGTCAATATCTCACACAAAAAAAATCATGCTGGGATTTTTAATTTACATCACACTAAATCTATAGATCAATGTGAGGAGAATGGACAGCCTTAATCATGCTGAGTCACCAGTCCATGAACATTATTCAGTAAGTTTAATTGCACATCAACTCTGCTAATCGTTGAGAGGAGTCAAAGGTGGGTTTTGCCCTTGAAGGACTAGCAAATGTGTAAACAAACATATAAAGACAAAACAGTGTCCTGTGGTAATAACAAGAGCAAATGTTTACTGAGTACCTGTTATGTGCCCAGGCATGACTGTAAGGACTTGACATGCATCAGTTCAGTAATTCCTTGCTCTGACGCCTTGAAGTACATGGTGTTATTTTGCCTGTTATGTTGGTATCTTCCATCTCAACAGGAACCACAAGAAAGAGCACCCAGGTCTTTAAGGGAAGTCAGAGGTAACATCACACAACAGGTGAAAATTGAGCTAGCTTCTCAAGAAACTTGCCAGGGATGGAGGAGGTCAAACACTCTCCTTGTCCATGTGGCGCATGAAGGGGGGAATGGTAATGACTTTCCAGACACCGCCAGGAGCGATGCCCAGAACTGAACGTATGCAGCAGGGGAATGAGAATGTGGCCAGTGGAGCTTGAGAGACAGCAGAGTCTGAGGTCCTTCCGGCCCATGGAGTCTGAGCTTTGTCCTGGAGGCCAGCCATGTGCAGCGGGGATCGATTGTCCATCTGAGGTTGGGTTCCCCAGAAACTGTCTGTTTTCACTTCCTGGGACTGCTGTACATGTTAACACACACCAGTGGCTTAAAGCAGCAGAAACCAACTCTCCCACAGTTCGGGAGGCTAGAAGTCGGAGATGAAAGTGGCATCTATGTTGGTTCCTTCTGGAGGGGTTGGTGGGGAGAGACTGCTCTATGTCTCTGGTGACTTCTGATGGCTGACCAACCATCCTTGGCATTCCTTGGCTTATAGAAACATCACCTCAATCTCTACCTCTGTCATCACATGGCATTTAACCCTGTGTCTCTGCATCTCTTCTTTGAAGGACACTAGTCATATTGGATACAGGGCCCACCCTTAGCCAGTGCGACCTCATCGTAACTAATTACATCTGCAAGAGACCCTATTGCCATATAAGGTTCCATTCAGAGGAATTTCAGTTTAGGGCTTCAACAAATGGGGGAAGGGAGAGGGGCAGAGAGGGGACACATAACTCACAACACAAAGTTTCAGATGAGCCATGTATTCAGCCAGTGCTCTCAGGGGATAGCAGCCATGGGGAAAGTTGAGGAGACAGACGAAGCCCCCTGGCAGCCCGTGGTCCCAGAAGATCCTGCAGGGAACTTCCTGTCTAATCCCAGCCATATGGGAGGGTAAAGTACCCTTCACAGTTGTCTTCACCTGAAGGAATGGAGTTGGGCCTTTCTTATTAAAGTAACCTGAGGGGGCCAGCACTGTGGTGTAGAGAGTAAAGCCGTCGCCTGCAGTGCCGGCATCCCATATGGGTACCAGTTCGAGTCACAGCTGCTCCTCTTCCGATCCAGCTCTCTGCTATGGCCTGGGAAAGCAGTAAAAGATGCCCCAAGTCCTTGGGCCCCTGTACCCGTGTGGGAGACCTGGAAGAAGCTCCTGACTCCTGGCTTCGGTTCAGCACAGCTCCCGCCATTGTGGCCATCTGAGGAGTGAACCAGTGGATGGAAGGCTTTCTCTCTCTCTCTCTCTCTCTCTCTCTCTCTCTCTGTAACTCTGCCTTTCAAATAAATAAATGAATCTTTAAAAAATAACAAAGTAACCTGAGGACGGTCGTCCAGGAAAGAGCCACAGGCACTGGCCCTCGGAAACATAGGCACACCAGCCACAGGGTTACATTCACAGAGTTAAAAGGGATTGGAGGAAATACGGGTGGAGCAGCTCCCTAGGGTCCGCTGCTCTGCTCTCTGTCTCTCCTCCTCCAGGATTGTGCATAATGGCTTTAAAAGGTCACCTGACCCCTACCATGAGAGCCTCAGACTGCTTGGGGGCCCGCTTGTCTGTCTGTCCCTCGGAGACCCAGCTCCGTCTAGTGACAGTGCAAAGATCCTTTTCTGCTGGGCAGTGCTGAGCACCGCACTTTCATTACTCTGCTTTATTGTGTTTGTTTCTCATTCTTTCTCCATTACTTCCTAGCTAACCTTTTATAGACATCCATAGAAGATCAGAATGCACCTTTACTTTGGTGGGATGGACTGACCACTCTTGGCACAGCATTTATACCCTTTGTGTTTTAAACTTCCTCCCCGTGATAGCATTGTGATGGTGGCCCATGGATCACAACTGCATTAACTAAGAGAGTGGTTTTATGTTTTGGAATTTTGGGGTGCTTCATTTTCAGGACTGAAGCTACCTTAAGGAACTTGGAGGACTAAATGCTCCTCCCCAGCAGGTGGTTGTTTATCATAATCACACAAATATTGTGTGTCAAATGAATTGATTTTTAACATTTAAAAACCTAATAATCGGCCAATATTTGTAGAAGGTCAAGCTCATGATGGATGTGTCCAGTGTGTGAAGCCATGAGCAGAGTGGCAAACTGGGGAACGAAGGCTTCCATGCCTGACCCTAAGTTGCTCTTATTACCTTGGATATGTCTGTTGATCTCTTTGTCCCTTGGTTTTCTGTTCATGAAATCAGAGGAGAGGCAGGATCCTTGAAGTTCTAATTGTCTGTATCTCCCCACCTAAAGTCCGGAATTCTAACACTTTGATGCATGCAAGCATTAAAGAAGTATAACTTTCACTTACGTACATTTCAAGAAGCTTGACTTGAACACCTGTTAGATACCCATCTCTGTGCTAAGGGCTAAGGACACAAAAGAATGGAAACCCAGCCCTTCTCCTGCATTAGCTCAAGCCCAGGGGTGAAGACAAGTCACCAGAAAATTGCAAAATTGCTGCAGAAAAGTGGTGATAAGAGATTTCCATCTCAGGAGGTTGGGCATACAAAGCAAGGGATGGCCATTATTGCCTTGCTGAGAAGGCCCTCGAGCTAGATTTCAGTGGAAAAGTAGTTCTCCGGTGAGTATAGAAGGAAGAATGTAACAAAGTCGCCATGCCGGCTGCTGTAAATACCGTCAACAATGTAAGCTTATTTCCAGTTCATGCATGGTGCCTTATGGTTGTTTCTCGTCAGTGGGTAATACTCTGTGTGGTTATTCAGAGGCCAATTTCCCTCCATCTGTGGCTCCATTTTCCTTCCCCTGGGGCATCCTTTTGAGGATCCCATACATTCAGCAGGTAGAGGTGAGAAGCTGGCATGGGGAATCAGATGGAAAGTTTGTATGGGCTGGGCTTGGAGACGGCACGCGTCGTGTCTGCCTATGCTTTTACGGCCAGAATGTGGACACAACCAGACCTAACTGGGAATGTGGCTTAGCTGAGTTTCCACTAGAAAAAGAAAATGTGTTTTGGAGGATGCACAGGCACCCCGTGTGTGCCACAAAGGGCGTCCTACAGGAGTTTGGACTGTGAAGAGCTGGCTTTCTCTTGAGCCAATCTAATGCAAGTGTAGACTTAGACATTGTCAGGGTTGGCATTTCCGGCACAGTCTTTATCGACTGTGGTTATTGGGAGAGAACTCCCCACAGCCCTGCTTGGTTCAACAATTTCCCAGTGAGATAGCAGTTCCTGCAGGCATTTAGCAGGTACTGAAATGAAGAGGGAGCCGGGCGACAGGGGCCAAGGGTCTGCACTGAACGGAGTGAGCTGCTGTGCACTGCTGCTGTCTCCTCGGCCCTCAGGTTTGGGATGTTGGTGGAGAACTCACATCCGGCCCTTTGGACGAGTGGAACACAATTGGCTCCCATGCTTATTACCTCCTTTCTTCTCTCTCCACAGTGACTCTCTCTGCTGCTCCCCCTTCCTACTTTCGAGGATTCACATTGATTGCCCTCAAGGAGAATAGAGAGGGCGATAAGGAAGAAGACCATGCTGGGACCTTCCAGGTAAGACCCCACCTGCACTTATCCAGTGGCCCTCCTTGGCCCTGTATGTAGAAGCCAGGAAAGTATGGGTGTGTCTGAGGGTTGCTTGTGCCCCGTGGCCACTGGCCACATGGCCAGGTCCATCTGCAGGTCCCATAATGGAGTAGGCAGTAGATGCGGGATACACATCGGAGAGGCATAAGCCACCAGGCAGAGCTTGCTTTAGGCCAGCAGG
Organism: Lepus europaeus; assembly: GCF_033115175.1. Classification (NCBI taxonomy): domain Eukaryota; kingdom Metazoa; phylum Chordata; class Mammalia; order Lagomorpha; family Leporidae; genus Lepus; species Lepus europaeus. The sequence goes on along the minus strand of NC_084833.1, from coordinate 51,275,771 downwards.
TCCAAGTCCCCACGGGCAGCAGCAGCCCGGCGTGGTGGTGGGAGCACTTGGAACCCAGGCAGGCATTCTGTGATTGACTGGTAATTCTCAAGAGTAAACAGAAGGAGAGCTCAGGACAGCCAGACTGGAGGGAGTTCAAGGCACAGGAGAAGGACTATTACGGGAATGTAGAGACTGATTTATGAGGGAAGATTAAAAGAATTAAACATGCTTTGCTTGGCTAAATGAACAGGGCCGAGTTTAGGAGGTGGTAATGGTCTTTAAATGTCAGTCCGCGCCGAGCACCCTCAAGGGGAGGCTTCGTTTGACTTTGCACAAAAGGGCACGGCAAGGCAAAAGTGGGTCAGGAGAAGAAAGGGACTCTCAAAGGCTAGGGCCCTGACAGCGAGTCATATTTCACCGTGGAATGTTCTTCTAAGGGAAGTGGCGGGACCATCATCCCCTTTCAGAGGCTTAGAACATATCCTGGAAGGATTGGAGCCTTCCTCGGAGGGGGCCTGGCCAAATGTGCTTTAAGTGTTTCTCACTTCCAATTTCCATTGTTCGGCAGTTCACTTTAATCTGGTATTTGCAAACTCAGAAGGAAAAAAAAATCTGAGGAAGAACCCTGACACTCACAGCTGGCTGCTGGGGACTTGGTGCGATGTGTGGGCTCTGTGGAGGACCCTAGCCCAAAATATGTTCCCCATCCAGGGGTGTCATTTTGATCTCTGGTACCCATGTTATGATTTTGAACCTTGCAATTAAGAAAGAATTTCTCTTGTCTGGGTTGCTGGGAGATTATTCACTTCATGCTCATTGCAATGCCTTTCTATGGCAAGGCACTTCTTGGCATGTACCTGGAAAAGTGACCCAATGATAATAGTAACAGCAGCCAATATTTGTAGTGTACTTACCCTATGCCAGGTACCATGCTAAGTCCTTTACCTTATCTTAGCTGAATCTTATCTTAATTCATTTACCTTATCTGGGTTGAATTCTCCAAACAGCACTAGTACATAGGAACTATTATCACCATTATTCAGATAGGCAAATTGTAACTGGAGACATTGAATCACTCGTCCAAGTGGGTGTTGAACAGAACAGCCAGATCTCTCCATCATGGGGGCTGATTCCAGAAACTGTGACTTCCCTACTCTACTGAACAGGCTCTTGGTGCAGGTGCATGTGGATAGTGTATCATTGAGGTTACCACAATAGGAGAAGGAAGATCCATGCACACTTGCAGCCTAGAAGGTATTAAAATATGACCCTCCTGGCCTTGTGATGGTTGTTGACCTGGAGGTGTGGGCCATTTATCAGACTCCAGCAAATGAGATACTAGGGTGCCTGAGTGACAGGAGTGAAGTTCTAAGAAGGAAAAAGTTGGGGGTAGGGGACTGTGAACTGAACCTCACCAACACGAAACTTACCTACTTCATAATGGTGCTTACCGCAAAGCATTGAAAGAAGGGACATGAATAGACATTTGTACAACCATGTTCCCAGCAGCCTTGCTAACACACACACACACACACACAGTGGAATATTATTTAGCCTTTAAAAGGAAGGCAGTCTGACACGTGCTACCACATAGATGAACCTTGAGGACATTAAGCTAAGTGAAATAAACTGGTTGCAAAAGCACAAATATTATATGATCCACTTATATGAGGTTCCTTAAACAGTCAAAGTGGAATTGTTGCTGCTGAGGGCTCAGGGGGAAGGAAATGGAATATCATTGTTGGGGGTGGAGAGCTTCAGTTTGGGAAGATGAGGGAAGGTCTGGAGATGGATGGCAGTGACTTATCCAACAGTGTGACTGTGGCTAATGCCACCAAACCATACACGGAAAAAGGCTCAAAATAGGGGATGGTGTTATGGTGCAGAGGGTTAAGCCATCACTGGTGATGCCCTCCTGTAGTAGAGGGCTAATGTGAGTCCAGGCTGCTCTGTGCATCCTGTCCAGCTTCCCACAGTGTGCCTGGAGGTAGTAGCTGATGGCCTAAGTACTTGGGATTCTGCCACCCACATGGGAGACCAGGATAGAGTTCCAAGCTCAGCGTTAGCCTGGCCTAACCCTGACTGATGAGCAGATGTAAGATCGATCTCTCTCTCTCTCTCTCTCTCTCTCGCCTCTTTCTCTCTGTCACTATGCCTTTTAAATAAATAAGTAAATCTTTTTTAAAAAATAGTCGCCCACATGAAAGACCTGGAAGAAGCTCCTGGCTTCTGATCTGCCCAGCTCTGGCCGTTGCCACCATTTGGGGAGTGAACCAGCAGATGGAAGACCTCTCTGTCTCTCCCTCTCTCTGTAACTGTGCCTCTCAAATAAATAAATAAATCTCAAAAAATAAGAATGTTCCATGTGCTCATAAGGGGAATGTGTGCTCTGTAGCTATTGATGGAATGCCCTGTTAATGTCTGTTATGTCTGTTTGGATTATAGGTAGTTTACTCTGATGTTCCTTTGTTGATTTTTGTCTGGAAGATCTGTCCATTGATTGTATTGGAGCCTATGCCTCCCTTAGATCTAATATTGACTGTTTATTACATTTTAGTCTAAAATTTAAAGATGAAAAACTGGTCAAAACAGTAGATTTTATGTTATTATGTTCTACCACAAAAGAAAACAATGCTTAGAGTCAGATCTGGGGAAGCCATGGCTTTTTTCTTTTTTTTCCATACTTTTCTAAGTTGCTCACCCTCTCTGACTCACCGTTGCTCTGTCCAGCTTAATCCATGTCTTTGGTGAATACAGGATCCCACCCACGGTGGGCTGTGAGTGGATACTTCCTAAAGGAATGAATGAGCAAAAGACTCATACTGCCAGTGGCGGCTACTTGGTCTGTTACTGTTCAGGACTGTGTAGAAGCTCCTGTCTCTTCATGTGTTGTTCCTTCTTCCCTCCCTTGGAGCTTCTGCTATCCTTTCTTTTGGTTTTAATTTTTTAAAATTTATTTAAAAGGCAGAGAGAGAGAGAGAGAGAGCAAGCGAGAGCGCGCTCTATCTTCCAGTAACCGATTCTCTCTCCAAATGCCCACAAGAGCCAGGCTGGGCCAGGCTGACGCTGGGAATCCAGAACTCCATCCAGGCCTCCCACATGAGTGGCAGGGACCCACATACTTGAGCCATCACCTGCTGCCTCTCAGAGTGCTCATTAGCAGGAAGCTGGATTAGGAGCAGAGTAGTGGCACTCAAACCAGGTGCTCCACCATAGGGTACAGATGTCCCAAGCTTTGGCATCACCCACCTGTTTCACACGCTCATCCCTAGCACCCTGTTGTGTACATGGCTATGGTTTTCAGAGTCTGGTCCCTGAGCCAGCAGTATTGGTACCACCTGAGAGTTGGTTAGAAAAGCAAAGTCTTACTAAGAGACTTGAAGGTGGGGTGTTGCTGCAACCTGTTTTGACAGATCCTCAGGATGAACCAGAGGCACGCTCAGATTTGAGAAGCATGGTTGTTCTGAGACAGAACCGGCCTATCCACCGAGACACACTCCATCATCACGTCAACACATCTCATATATTCCTGTCTATCCTGGCACTGTTTCCACCAGCCTAGTGGATCGCAGTGGCCAAGAATATGGAAATGTCTAGCATCCAGGAATCGTGAGCACTAACAGTTAGGTACAGTGCATGGGTGCCAATATTGTTCTCAGCAATTTACATGTAGTAAGGGATTTAATCCTCAAAGCAGCACAGTGAGGCAAGTATTATCCTGTGTCCTACAGATGAGGAACCTGTAGTGCAGAATACCTAAGTAACTGTCCTAAGACCACCCAGCTCTAAGTGATAGGCTGGTTTCAAACCCAGGCCCCGTCTAACCACACAGTCTGCTCTGGCCCTGGGCCCCTGCTTGTACCTGCTGTGCACACTGCCTTGTCATGTGTACCCATTAAATGGAAAAGTAAGGGCCTACTGAGACTTTCCTGTGCCGCAGTCTCTGTGCCATGTGCTGTATGTGCATTAGCCTGCTCACTCTTGTAGCATATAAAGAGTATTTTATATATGAATATATAAATAATTAAGTATATAAATATATATTTATAAAATATTTACTTATACACTTGAGAGGCAGATCCACAGAGAGGGAAAGACAGAGAGATGTCTTCCATTCGCTGGTTCACTCCCCAAAATGGCCACAACAGCTGGAGCTGGGCTGATTTGAAGCCAGGAGCCAGGAGCTTCCCCCAGGTCTCCCACATGAGTGCAGGGGCCCAAGCACTTGGGTCATCTTCCACTGCTTTCCCAGGTGCATTAGCAGGGAGCTGGATTGGAAGAGGGGCAGCCAGGACACAAACCAGTGCCCATATGGGATGCCGGCATCACAGGTAGAGGCTTAACCTGCTACATCACAGGGCTGTCCCTCTAACACTCTTTAGATTTGATTAAAGCTTACATGTCTAGCTCTAAAAGTGACTTGTTTCTAAATGAATGAGCCCTTACATGGAGAACATAAACAGCAACATAAGCTGAACGAAGGCAAGCTTTAGTGCTGCCCTCCTACCTCGTTAGACTTAGTGGGGGGACAGTGAAGCTTCCTGGAACAGGGGAGCACAGGGGTCACAGCCTCACCTCCTATGGCCCCAGCAGTGGTTTCAGGGTAGCAGCCTTGGCACCTGCTAGGGTGTCCACTCTGGCTGCCAGAGAGGAGACCTGGAATCTCTTTGTATGAGCCAGCTGGGTGCACTCATGGTGAATGCGAGCGAGTGGCAAGGAATTCAGGGACCGGGCTGCCCAGTACAAAAGAAACCCACCAAGCCATAAAAATTGTATTACTAAAACCTAACTGTTCCCTGGAATGCTGAGGCCCAGCCAAGTCAATCACTAGACTCACTGTTGCACGTCCCTTAGGTCTCTGCTCGGATGTCCCTTTCCCAGGGAGGCCTGCCCTGGCCATTCCTCCTCCCATCCTTAAGCCAGATTCCCCATCCTCTGCCCACCTCTGTTGTCTCCCATTGCGTTATTGCTGCTTCACACGCCATCTATTCCTCTTGCTATTTGCTCATTGTCTGAACTGGAGGCTCCACAAGGTGGGATTTTCACCTGTTCTGTTTGCGACCATACACTAAGACTATAAAAGTGCCTGTATCTATCCTCCCAAATTACTACTAAACAAGGAAAAGTTTTATGCAAGAAACTTCTTTTACTCCATTACTTGTAATACTGAGTAGCAGATTAAAAGTTCCTGATGACTTATAAGGGGCATGATTAAGCTTAGGCTAGTGTAACAAGACCAAATGTTCCTAACAATTCTGTATCTGCAGCAGCAACTACGCCTGGCACACAGGAGGCACAAAGATATTTATGGACAGATTTTTAAGCACTGCATTTGCATGAAAATTCCAACTGCCAATCTACAATATCATTGCTTTCCTTTATTTTTAATCTAAGTCTTATAGGCATCAATTAGTTTCGAAAATAATCTGCCAATCAAAGGTAGAAAGTCTCACAATAAAGGCCTGTTTGCGTAAGAAGATCTCCATCAATACCATACAACAGCTATCTTTTAATAATGAATTCTCCTTTATTCTTTATCACCTGTTTTTAAACTATTTTTTGTAGTCTCTTCACTAACAATGAAGATTTATTAGCACCTAATGGATTCTGAGCCATGTTAGAATTAGAACCTATCAAAAAAATTTCGAATGTAAAAGGAGTTTTGACATAGTTTTCTAAAAATAAAATGCTATTGCAATCCTGTTTTCAGGAATTCCCTTTGCTTGTATTGGAAAACTTGCCTCTGTTACACTAACCTAAGCTTCTTCATGCCCCTTATAAGATACTAGGATTTTTAAACCTGCCACTCACTGTTATAAATACTGGAGTAAAAACAATTTCTTGCATAAGACTTTTTCCTTATTTGGTATTAATTTGCTAGCATAGATTCCCAGAAGTAATTATTTGCATAAATGCAAAGAACATGGACATTTTTGTTATTTATGTGTGGTGTACATTATTCAGGTGATTTCCATCTCATCTCCACCCATCCCAAAGAATTCCGCCTAGAGCTCCTTTCAACAACCTGTAAGTGGCCACTCCCCCGTGGGAGCCACACCTGATAACAAATAGGGAAACATGCATTTGAGATCTGAATTGGGCATCATTGGATTCGGGCAGATGACGGGGAAGCTATGGAGGAACAGAAAAACTCACTGACCTAGAGCCAAATAACTCATTGCTGAAGTGCACAATGAGATTTAGATTTATGATAGCACATTAAGCAACAAACAATAAAAATACCCTAGAACGTTCATCGCTGAGATAGGACCACAGAACACGAATGAGGTCTTAGGATACATCCTGGGAGCATGGCACAGGAGTTAGGTTTTCTCATGAGATTCTTAACCCATCCCGAGAGACCCCACCACAGCCTGTTCTTTCTCTATAGAGTGTACTTTTCTAGTGAATGAACACTGAAATAAAATACACAGTGTTTTCTTTCATTCATTTGCTCAGTCAAATGTTTCCCTGGCCTTCATAGCACCCTGTACTTTTCCTTCAAAGTAGTTATACAATTTATGATTATTTGTAGGATCAGTTGTTTAATATTACTCTGCCTTTCCAAATTATAGGGCAAAGCCCTTCTATTTATTCACTTTTGTATTTTACTTTTTAAAGAATTAACTAATTTATTTATTTACTTGAAAGGCAGAATAAGAGAGAGAGAGAGGGAAGGAGGGAGAGAGAGAGAGAGAGGAAAAGAGAGAGAGAGAGAGAGAGAGAGAGAGAGTGTGTGAGCTAGCTTCCATTCGCTGGAATAGGCCCAAGCCAGGAACCAGGAACTCCATCCTGATCTCCCATATGAGTGGCAGGGATCTAAGCACTTGGGCCATCATCTGCTGCTTCCCAGGTGCATTAGCAGGAAATTGGATCAGAAATGAAAGAGCCAGTTCAAACTTGAACCAACACTCTGATATGGGGTGTAGGCATCCCAAGTGGCTGCTTAACCCATGGTGCTACAATATCAGCCCCTCTCTATTGTATTTCTAACAACTAATGCTCTGCATGGTGCATGGTGGACACTCAACAAATATGTACCAAGAGTGAATTAACAAGGACGCTAATTACCAACTATGTGAAACACAACGTACTAGACTTGGAGCATATGGACATGAGTAAATCAGACATGGTCCCTGGTATCAGGAGGTCAAAGTCTACAGTATAGCCTCCCAACACTGGTACGCCATATAGACTAGCGAATCACAAGCAGGTTACAGGAGACACTCTTTATTTGCTTTCTCAAATATTAAAGGGGCTCCTCTATTCTATGGAAATACTATCATCTCCTGCATGTGTTATAAAGAGACCCGTACCAAAGCAACCACTGCAGCATGCCAGGCACTATACTTGCTGCATATGTGTAAGTAAGGAACCAGTCATTCTCAGGAAGTAGGCAGTGTGTGCCGGTCTGGGAAGCCAAACAACATTGCAGAGACTGTAACCCTTGAGCCATCTCTCCAGGTGGGGACATTTGCAAGCAGCCAGGGTGGAGGTGAAGACCACTCTAAGCTTTCCTTCCACACATGTCTCCTTTGAAACCTGCCACGTGTGAAGGTTTCCCCATCTCTTCTTTGACAAGTACGCAAGGATGCAAATTGTTCTTGGATAAATAGGTGCCAAAATGAACCCTGCTGGGCCTGCCCCTTCCCTGCAGGAGCTCAGGCGGCTACAGTGCCTGTGGGGGGCTGTGATGCTAAAAGAACCATTGAAAGAATGCATTTGAAAAAGCAGTTGGTGCCTCTGACTTGACACTTGGTTTTCTTTCTGAAAATTGCCAATGCGAAAATCATCTGTAGGCAGTGTGAGAAGCAGCGCGCAGGGTCAGTGCCGGATGGATGCTGAGTCCTCGAGCTTCCGTGGCCCTGGGCTCCCAGAACAGGTAAAATGTGCTCCTACTTCCAAGCAAGGAGGCCCTGGGTCCATGTGCCAGCCGTCTGAGGTTTACTCACTCCTCCTCTCAGCAGAGCACAGCTGTGCTTTGTATTGAAAAAATACAGAGAAAGAAATAACAATAATATATATATACATAATTTTTCTACAAAATATTGAAATCATACTATATTAGGGTCCCATCTTATTTGTTATGAACATTAACTTATGAGCATATTTGACATAATTAAAATTACATGTTATTTCATGACATGATTTTAATGGCTTTATAATAGTCCGTCATATTGTTGAACTATAAGCTATTCAACCATTCCTCTATTATTGGGTAAAATAGATGGTTCAGTTTTTTCTTTACTTTTTTTTTAAAGATTTTTTAAAAATTTATTTTATTTGAGATGTAGAGTTACAGACAGTGAGAGGGAGAGACACAGAGAAAAATCTTCCTCCCGTTGGTTCACTCTCTCTCGCCGGCCCAGAGAAGAATTCTGAATACTGACTCAAATAGCCAGCATGGTAAGATTGTAAGCTTTTTATCCAGTGATAGAAATGCACAGGAAAGTGAGGGCTTTATTTAGGTGAGAAAGAAGTCTAGAAGCTACGTTGGGTCCATACCAGGGCAGAGAGCAGGCCGGGAGCCACATGGAGCAAGTGTGCAGGCGGAAAGCAGAGAGCCGGCTGCCTGAAGGCCATATGCCCTGAAAGGCTTGCGCCAACAAGGGCAACAAGGGGAGGGCCCACTGTGTTCCAGGCCTTTTATCTACTCCAAAAGGGGAGTGGTTACGTAATCTGATTGGCAGGTGGGCTTAAAAGTGAGGTCAGGTAGGGGCATGAGATCACACAGGGGTGTGATGGAGGGTGTGGTCTCCAGTTTACAAATCTAATAGATTTTATCCTATCCGCCTGCCTGTATCAAAGTGGTTGACTACTTTTCCAGTTCTTGCCCAGTTTTGCTATTTAAAATACACAGTAGGTACATAGAAAGACTGTGGGTTTTGGAATCATCTGACCTGGATTCAAATTCTGCCTCTACTAGGTGATGTGAGAAGTTGCTTAATTTCTCTCAATGTTAGTTCCTTCATTTATAAGATAGGCATGATCAAAATGAAATGACATCCAATTCCTAACATGGTACCTGGACATAATGAACCCTTAATCAGTGTCTCTCCCTTCTGAGCCAGAGGCAAAGCTCCATCCCTCTGTAAATGGGAACGCCCACTGACTGCCAAGCAGCAGGGTTGAGCCTCTTGTTCGCTGACTTAGCTGTCTAGTGGTTGTCTCTGAGACTCTCAGAGACACTTCTCTAGTTCAGTCTTCATTGTAAAATGATTGGGAGGGCTTTAAAGTAAAATGGATACTTAAAACATTACCAGATACATGATATCCAAAACTCATTGGAAGTGAGTTCTAGGGGATTGCTTGCCTTGAAAGATTCTGCCCTGGGAGTACAGGCACAGAGGAAACCACACCTGTCACCTCCAGATACTAGTCCAGTTGCCTCAGTACTTTATTTTTTAAGTTTTTTTTTTCCAAAAAAAAAAAAAAAAAAGATGTATTTATTTATTTGAAAGGCAGAGTTACAGAAAGAGCGATGGTGAGAGAGAGATTGATCTTCCATCCGCTGGTTCACTCCCCAAATGGCCACAAGAACCGGGACTGGGCCAGGGGGAAACCAGGAGCCTGTGTCTCTTATGTGGGTGCCAGGGGCCCAAGCACTTGGGCCATTTTCTGCTGCTTTCTCAGGCGCATTAGCAGGGAGCTGGATGGGAAGTGACGCAACCAGGACTCAAACCAGCACCCATATGGGATGCGGGCGTCGCAGGTGATAGCCTAACATGCCGCATCCCAATGCTGGCCTCACTGCATCCCTTCAATCCTCTCCCCTCAGCTGGAGGCCACAGCAGCAGGGACTGTCTGTTTCTTCACGCCCCACACAGTGCTGGGTGCAGTGCCTAACACACCAAGTTCAGTAGATAGCTGTCACATGAATGTGTGTGTTAATCTCCCATCAGACTCAGACTCCCGCCCCTCCTCTTGGGGTAGGCATTCTTGTTATCCTCATTGGCTTACAAGGTGATACCAAGGGATTAGAAGTCGGACCAAGGCCACAGGGCCAGTCGAGGGCATTGAGCAGGGACTAAGCTGTCTGAGAGCTGTGTTGTTTTTTCTATTCTACATCTCTTGTAGCTCCAGGGGCAGATATATGGGAGAGTCCAAGACAGAAATCCACTAGTCAATCCCCTAAAAAACCTTCTAGTATGTTCTCAGGGTCATGCTTGGTTTCCCCCTCCCCAGCCCCTTTGTGCACCAGGTCCCAGCCTTTCAAATACATCTCCCCTGCTTTCCTGACGTGTGTGTCTTGCTCCTAAACTCTTGGCACACGCTTTGCTCCAGTTCTTCACGCATTGTGTTGCCCTGATGTGTTAAATCCCCGTGCCCTACAAGATTCTGCAGATGCAAAAAGCTGGGCTGAGGCCATCTCTGTCTTCCCACGGCCTCACCACAGCCTGGCACGCTGGCCAGTTGATAAACGTTTTCCAAATTGATGGATGACTGCTGCTGGAATTTCAGTCCCTACCCACAGGTTTGCTGCCATGAGTTGGTCTCACATTTACATGGGAAAAAATGCTCCCACATTTATTCTCTAAAGGTCTGGAAATCATTTTCTCCAATATGTTACACAATTGTTTAGCTGACCATATATAACTTTTATTGCCAGAAAGAACTTTTATCTGTTTTATCTATTAAGTAAGGGTTTTTTTTTTTTTAATGCCAATAAGTCCTTGTGTGGCCTTGTAATTCCTTCCCCTTGCAAATGAGATGAACTTCCTTTCCAAGTAGAGAGTGATGAACTTCCTTTCCAAGTAGCGTCACTTCATGGGCTAGGTGCTGATTCTGCCTCTGCAAACAGTTAATGAGTTGAATTCAAAGTGTGAATGGATCATTGTTTACTGAAATAGTAACTTATTGTATATTATTTAGATAATTTTAAAAAATTATAAATGTTTCAGCAATACACATTTATAAAGAAAACACTTTTTATTTATTTATGGCTAAATAAATGAGCCTACTATGCATAAGGCATGTTCTAGGTTCTGAGCATATATCTATGATAAAACAGACAAAAATCTCTGCCCTTATACACATTGTGTTTCTATATTTTCAGTCATTTCCACAGAATGGGGTCCCAAGTTTCTGGATCAAAGAGTTTTTAGGCTCTCGCTATGTAGTCCTATGTCACGTCTTTTTCATCTGCCCTAGTAGTACTTTGAGTAGGAGCCCCTTGGATATAGGACTCTCCCTTCAATTTGCTCCTACTGGTTCCTTGTGTCCTACAGTCCTCCATGTTCAGCAAATCAAGGTGTTGGCTGGGGAAAGTTCATATCCATCCACCACGTGGTTACAAAACCAGGTCTCACAAATCTTGTTCATACGCTATATGTCTGCGGGATGAAGCTCAAGACATGAAATTTTTGCTCTGATGAATTAGTCAACTTGGTCCATCTCCCCTACATTGTGAGATTCTTCTGGAGTTGGCATCTTTTATCCAACACAGTTAATCACTGACCTCCTTGCTTTAAGTCGTCACAGTGGCAATGAGCCAGTATCCTCCTCAGCCATTGATTTATGCCTCAAAGGCTCTGCATTTCCCCTTACCCTTGGAGGCATGCTCCCCTCCCAGCTATCCATAAGGCCAGCTCCCTCTCTTCTTCCAAGCTCAAATGTCATTGTTCAGAGAGTCCATGTCTGAGCATATTTTATAAAGCAATACCCTTGTTTTGCCATCACTTGACATGTGATGTGTTTGCTTGTTGTTAGCTCCTTCCTGTCACAGTGATGTGAACTTCATGAGTGTGGAGACATTATTTTGTCCACCACAGTACCCTTTCAGCACTGGAACAGTGCCTGGTGCTGAGCGTTTAATAAGTAGCTGCCAACATATTAGGCATACCTTTAAAAATCAGCCTAAAAAGCAAGGGTGTTTTTTTGACAATGAAATGATATAACTTATAGTAAAAACAAGGATTCTGATACCCACTTAGTCTGTTTCTTCCCAATGCAAGCTGACATCCCCACGGCCTCTTTACATGGATCAATCTAAATACTTACATGCACACTAAAGCATACACAGTGCACACACACAAATCCATGTATAATACATGCATGCCCGAGCACCTGCTGGCCTCTTTTCAGATCAGCCTATCCTTGTGCACCTGTCCTTCTGGCCCTAGTGGAGAAATTCCCTGAATCCCAGTCTCCTTTTGTCATTTGTGACAACACAGCCACTCTGTCCCTCATCAACAGCATAAGCTTGGAACACTTAAATTTTTTTTAAAGATTTATTTATTTATTTGAAAGGCAGAGATACAGAGAGGCAGAGAAAGAGAGAGAGAGAGAGAGGTCTTCCATCCGCTGGTTCACTCCCCATTGGCCACAATGGCCAGAACTGCGCTGATCTGAAGCCAGGAGCCCAGAGCTGCTTCTGGATCTCCCTTGCAGGTGCAGGAGCCCAAGGCCTTGGGCCATCTTCTACTGCTTTCCCAGGCCATAGCAGAGCTGGATTGGAAGTAAAGCAGCCAGGACTTGAATGGGTGCACATATGGGATGCTGGCACTGCAGGCAGTGGCTTTACCTGCTATGCCACAGCACTGGCCCCAGAACACTTAATTTAACTTGCTTCAGTTTCTTTGGCTGTCCATTTGGACTTCTACTAACTCATAGAGTTTTAAAAATTAAGTGAGGCCTTCAGTTCCCTCTACGATGTGTGAAAAATTCAGAAGTCATCATTTCTGTCCTAATAGCCAATAAGTTGAAAAACTGAAAATCAACAACTCTAATTCTTTCCAGGAGAGGTATGAAATCTCCAGGCAAACAAGGTGGGGAGAGGGGATTTGAAAGGCAGGTGCATAGTGAGAATCACAGCTTATTAGGAGCAGAAGCTGCTGGAAACTGGATTAAATGGTCTTTGATGAACAGGGACAGAGTATGAACTGGTTTGACTGTTAAACCCCTGGGAGCCCAGTCTTACAAGAACCACCCCAGGACCCCAGCATTTTTGGGAATTTTATCTCCAGTGATTCCTGCAGTGAAGATTAGAGAAAAATTCCCTCCTGCTTCAGGCATGAAAAGAGGAGAAGCAACCATTCCAAAACCCGCCCAGAGCCCAGATTGTTTCCTGTAGCAGGGGTTTACCATCAAGGGAAACTACTTTACGAAAGCCCTATCTGACCTGTGAGACAGATAGTCAAATCTAGGCCCCTCTAGCCTGCCTGTCTCATGCAAGTAGAGAATGAAGGTCGTCTGAAGGTCATAGTTGAGAGACTGTGGTCCAATAAAGTCCGGAATTTATTTATAAAATTATGGACTGCTTCCCCTTCCCAATATCTTACCACCAGATCCACAGGGCTCTAGTATAATGACAGTGGAGTGGCAAGGAACAAGCTATTTAAGAAGGAGTTTCCTGGAAAATCTAGACAGCAAGGTAGACACAAATAAAGACACCAGAAGAAATCAAAAGCTCTGACATTTATTACTACAACAACTTGAAACACAACGGAACATTTAGTCGGGTAAACATAAAGCCTCACACTAAAGGCTTATTTGTCTCAGTTCCTATTACCCTATAGATCATGTCTAGCTTTTAACCAAAAGTCCAGTTGTGTGAGTGTAGTGTTACCGGGCAGAGTGTGCTACGTCCCTAGAATTGAGCAGGAATCCTGAGATCAAAAAATGAAGAAGGAAGCTCCTTGTGAAAATTAAAGAGTTTATTAGGACAGCTCACAAATGGGGTTCCAGGCCTCCCCAGCCAAGCTTCAGCAAGAACAGTAGAGCAGACAAGGCTTTATGCTTTACAAGTCACAGGGCGATGGAACTTGTGTTCCCGCATTCCTACACTATTCTGTAGAAATAGTGCCTTGGGCAACTTGCTGGGCTGTCCCACCTTATCAGAAAGGTCCCTGATAGCATTGAAACTTTATGGCTGGAAAGTGGGGTCACTTAGGCTGACAGATGTCAGCTTCCTTCTGAGAGAGTGAGATTCAAGATGGCATCACTGTGGTTTGCTGTCACACAAGGAGGCAGGCGGGCGCGCGCACACACACACACACACAGTGTCAAGGAAGAATCAGACTCAGATATGGCAGGGATTTGGGAATTATCACAGCAGGAATTTAAAGTAATTATGATTAATATGCTAAGGATATAATGGCAAAAAATGGACAGCATGCAAGAACAGATGGTAAACAAGGAATTTCAAACTCTGAGAAAAAAAATCAAAGGAAACACCAGAAATCAAAACCACTGGAACAGACACGAACAGAGTCTTTGATGAGCTCACCAGCAGGCCGTGCACAGCTGATGTGAAAATCGCTGAGCCTGAAGATGTGGCAACAGAAAATTTCCAATCTGAAATACAAAGCAAAAAATTGAGAAGCACAAAACACAGTATTCAAGAATGTGGGGAAATTACAAAATATGTATGCATGTATGTCATGGGAGTACCAGACAAAGAGAAGAAGGAATAGAATAAGTATTTCAAGAGTAGCAGAAGAAAAGCTATCATAGTAAGGAGTTGGGTCATAGTAATTGATCAATAAATGGTAGCCATCATAACTACCAGTGTTATCACCATCATCATCATTTATTAAGTGATAATTAAAAATTCCAGAAGAGGAAAGAATGGGATGAATCAGAAACAATCCTCTCGGGAGGACTTAGTCTTGATTGGGGGCAGAATGGGGACATCTTTCTTGAGACAGGAAAAAGGCAAGGAAAACTGTTGAAAGTACACAACCTTGGACGGCGAGTAATAAGAGAAGTGAGAGCACTCCCACAGGATTTCTTCCCTAAAATTCTGACTTCCATAATAATCTTTCCCTCACAGAATTATTGAGAAGAATAAATAAACTATAACTGTGAGTTTCAAATTGTAGTGAGCACTACTCTCCTAGGTACTTGTGTATAATGCACCAATTTGATTCTGTGCAACAAAGCAGGTGAGGAGTTGAGCTCCTTGCATTTTTAAAGTTTATTTTCACTTACTTTAAATTGTATATTTGTTTATTTGAGATGAAGAGAGAGACAGACAGCAAGAGCTCCAATCTGCTGGTTCACTTCCCAAGCGACTGCAATGGCCAGAGGGCCAAGGTTGGGAGCCAGCAATTCAATCCAGGTCTCTGAAGTAGACAGCAGGAACCAAACTACCAGAGCCGTCACCCCTGCCTCCCAGAATCCACATAAGCAAGAAGTTGGAATCAGGAGCCTGAGACAAGGATTGGACCGAGGCACTGCAACGTAGGATGTGAGCATCCTAACAGATGTCTGAACTGCCAGGCCAAATGCCCGTCCTGACCCTGCACCCCTGAGGGTCTGATCCAGATGCCTCGCAGAGGCATGAAACATGCCCCTTGCAGAGACATGCACAAGCATATTGATCAGAGCCTGCCCTGAAACATGCTCACAAATGCTTTTCAAGTAGGCAGAGGAGAGAGGACAGGCTGAGGACTGAGAAGATGAGGACCGGCTGGAAATAAGTCCAGCAGGAAGGTGGTAGGGAGTTCATGAGAGATGGACAAGTGTACTGCCTAGCAACAGACAGACCAAGCTTAAAATGTACTCCTCCTGGGAAGCCAGGGGTCAGGGATCTTCAGGCTGGATTTGTAACTTTCTCCATCAACTCCCAAGAGCTAGCTTCAGGAGTCAAGTGAATGGTGCATTTTCCTAGAGCTGGCAAACCTGGGGGTACAGTGGAAAACAGGAAGGCACAGGCATCCAGCCGAGAGGAAACAGAACCAGGGCACTGCTGGGAGAGTTGTTGAAAGCTTGACCTTGCTGGCAAGGAGGGCAGGGCTTCAAATATCTACTTGTCATTAAAAATGGTCCTATGGGGCCAACACTTTGGTGTAATGGGTAAAGCTGCTGCCTGCAGTGCCGGCCTCCACTTCCAATCCAGCTTCGTGTAACTCTGACTTTCAAATAAATAAATAAATCTTTTTTAAAAAAGGTCCTAGAACCCCACATCTCCTCCAACCACTACCTCATTCCCTGGCTTCTCTTCAGAGCCAAGCATCTCAATAAAGTTGTGCCTACACATTTTCCCCTACTTATTCATTGTCCTTCCACTTTTTAAAAAATCATTTATCTTTATTTTATTTGAAAGACACAGAGATATTTTCCATCCACTAGTTCACTCCTCAAATGACTACAACAAACCAGGGCTGGGTCAGACTGAGGCCAGGAGGCAGGCACTCCACCTGGATCTCTCTCATGGTTGGCAAGGACCCAGTATTAAGTCCTTATCTGCTGCCCTTCAGGATGCATTAATGGGGAGCTGAAATTGGAAGCAGAGCCAGGCCTCAAGGCTAGACACTGTGATAATGGTTTGTGGGAATCACAAGTGGCATCTTAATCAGTGTGCCAGAGCCCCTGCCCTCCCCACGTCTCAATCCACACCAGCCTGGATTTAGCCCCATCACTCCACCAGAATGGCTCCTGACAGTTTCTTCAGTAGCTTCTATTTTGTCAAAGGAGATTCCATCATCATCTTGCACATCATCTCACAAGAGCTGACTACTCCCCATTTCCTTAAACATTTTCCTCTCTTGTCTTCCTGGTTTTATTTATTTGTTTTCTTTCTGTTTCTGGATGTGCCTGGATATGCTTCTCTCCTTTCCTTGACCTCTAAATTTTTGTTTCTCAAACTCATCCCTTACTGACAGTTGGAGTCAGATTATTCTTTGTTGTTGGCAGCTGTTCTGTGTATTGTATTTAACAGCATCTCTGGCCTCCGCCCACTAGAGGCCAGTAGCACCCCGCCTCCCACCAGTTTTGACAACCTACAGTTATCAATTGTTGTCACATGTCTTTGGGGAGACAAAATTGCCTTGATGGAGCCCACTTTTCTGAAAGTTGTGCTCCCCCAAACTTTGTCCTGTGACCTTTTCTGTCCTCCCTCTACCCTCTGAGTCCAGCTCTCCCATTGCTATGGCTTTGAGTGCCACCTGCATGTTAATGACTCCCGTTCAAGCATCATTTAAACAACTGTTGCCCACTTTGATATTCTAGACTCTAGGCAGAGATACACAATAAATGAAGACTGGGCTTTTCAATGTAGGCAGTGTGGATATGAATCCGTATTATACTCTTGCTACCTGGGTGACTTTAACCTTTCTAACCTCAATTTCCTTGTCTGAAAATATAGAAATAACAAAGTGGTCACAGCTTGAAAGACAGCCATTGAAGTCCTTGGAACATAGTAAGAGCTTAAGTATTAGTTATCATAACTTTCATAATTGGGACATGCACAACCGACCTCACAAGTACAAAGGAAGGAGTTGGGTCACATCTCAAAATATAATAAGGTGCTGGGACTTCAACTCCATTGTCTGAGAAACCTGGGTTCAAATCCTAGTTCTACAACAGTGCTTTATGGCCTCTCTAAGCCTATTGTGTAATAGGAATAATGATAGCACCCACTTCTTTAGGTGACTCAAATGACTTAAATTTCAGAAATGCACTTCACGTGATGTCTAACACATGGCTACTTAATAAACAGTAATGGTTATTATTAGGGTGACAAGAGAGGCTCATCCTTGGCTGAATCAGAGAGATCAGTGCAAGGGTAGTCTGGGCAGAGAGGAGTATGAGCAGTGGTTTAGAGGCGTGGGAAAGCATGCTATGATGTGGGAATGGCAGGAACTCTGGGTTGCATGCAAAAGCTGGGGTATAAGATGGAGTGCTGAAGCCATCTCTAAGTGCCCCTCCTTGCTAGTTTAAGACCATGGACTCTATCCTTTTAACAACTGCAGACAGAAATGGTTTTTAGGCAAGAGGAGAAGGGGGCTGACCAGTTTCAGGGGACAACATGATAATTCAATTTTCATCTTAGGAAGGTAACTCTCAGAGATCTAGAAAGGTTTAGAAAATGTAAGCTCGGAGGCAGGCATCCCACTCCTGGGTATTTATCCAAGGGAAATGAAATCAGTAAACAAAAAAGCTATCTGCACCTCCATGTTTATTGCAGCTCAACTCACAATAGCTAGACATGGAATCAACCTAAATGCCCATCAAATAAAGACTGGATAAAGAAATTATGGGATATGTGCACTATGGAACACTACATGGCAGTAAAAAAGAATGAAATCTGGCCATTTGCAACAAAATGGAGCAACCCGGAAAACCTCATACTTAGTGAAATAACTGAGTCCCAAAGAGACAAATACCATATGTTATCCCTGATTTGGGAGAATTAATAGCACTCCTAAAATGAAAGCTATAGAAGTGAAATTTACACTTTTAGAATCAATGACTTGAATAGTCCTCGACCTGACTGTCAAGGGACAGATTATTATTGTTACTTTTTATTTTGTATGTCCTTTTTTCCCCCCTCTGTTTTCTTTCTTCCTTTTTATCTTCTCTTCTTCATACTATATGCTGAACTCTTTATGTAACATAGAGTTAATCATATGTATTTTAAGTCAATTGGGGAAAGATTCTAGTTAAAAATAAGAGGGGGAATAAGAGAGGGAGGAGGTAGTCTATAACTGTAAAGCAGTATAGCTCTGCATACAGTCCTACAGACTTGCTTCTAAGGGTTCAGCCTAGAAACTTGTCATGGGACTCCAAACCCATAAAAATCGGAGGTATAAATGCCATCTTAACTGTTAAAATGATCATATTAGGTGTTAAAGTCAACTTATAGATAGGTTTAAGTGTAAAAGTGATCACACAAATAACATCAAGTGCCTGGTAATAATAATAGAATTAAAAGGAAGGAAAGTCCAAAATGGGAAGCAGTCCACACAGCAGACTCCTAGAATGACATTCGCTGTAAATAACACTCTGACCTCAGAATCAACCCTTAAGGCTTCCTGGTCTGGCTGAAAGGCCTGAGAGAGCATTTCAGGCATGGGAAGCCAAGACTCAGTGGCAAAAAAATGTTCTACACGGAGGATCTCTGTGAGACTCCAGTGGAAAGAAAGGGTCATCAAAGAAGGATACACTCTTCTCTGAAGGGAGGAGAGAACATCCACTTTGCTTATGGCCGTGTCCAAATACTGATGGCGTCTATGGTCATGAAAGGCTTCCGTAGCCTTGGCAGCCCATGGCAAGAGCTGTGGGTGATCACTGATGTCATCAATAAGAGTGTTAATTGTTAAATGGACAACAGAAGTCACTGTGCACTTATTCCCCATGTAGGACCTCCATCCCTATTGCGTTGTACTATAAGAATCAACTGCAAATTGTGTTCCCAAACTGTGCTCTATATGTTGTGTGTGTGCGTGGGTGCAAACTGTTGAAATCTATGCTTAACATGGAGTTGGTCCTCTGTATATAAAATCAAACTAAAAATGAACCATAATGAAGAAGGAGATGGGAGAAGGAGAGGGAGGTGGGATGGGAGAAGGGGTGGGAAGGTGGGTATGGGGGAAAGAACCACCATATTCCTAAAGTTGTATCTGTGAAAAAATGCAGTCATTAAATAAAAACTTTTAAAAAAAGAAATAAACAACTTAAATGTAAAAAAAAAAATACAAAAGCAACAACAAAGATCAGAGGCAGGAAGGCTGGTTAGGAAATTATGCCTAGAATTGCAGTGAGAGATAACAAGGGCTACCCTTTTAGGAAATGAACGTGATAGGCATTAAAGAGCTAGCTTGGACAGAGTTCCTGACCATTTGAAGGCAGGGGTCAAGTGAAGGGCTGAGTTGGAAAGGCTTGGAGGCTTTTTGCTCAGCCATGCATGGTGGACCACTGGCCATAAAGTCCACTGCCATCTCTCGTCTAACGTCTGCCTTCTGCTCTCTTCCTTTCCTTCCTTATCCAAACTCACTATTTTAGAAACATTCTTACACCTAGCCTGTAACTCCTTGCCCCAGTCCTCACACCCATTTGGCAAAGCTCCAAATCTCCTTCTGTGTGCTTTCACCTGAGCGCTGCACCTAGACAAAGTCACATTCCAAGACAGATTGGTGAATTAGCATTGGTCATTTCTCAGGGCTACTGTAACAGAACACACAAAATTGGTGTTTTGTTTTTTTTTTTTCTCTCCTAGTTCAAGGTTCCAGAAGTTTGAAATTAGTTTCACTGGGCCAAAATCAAGGTCAACAGGACTATAGTCAATAGTCAACAGGACTATACTCTTTCTGGGGGCTCTAATGGAAAATCCATTCCTTGGCTCTTCCAGCTTCTGGTTTCTACCAGTAACATGGTCTTCTCCATGTCTCTGTCTCAAAATTCACCTGCTACTCTCTGTCAGGGATACACACAAGCATATTTAGGTTCCACTTAGATAACCCAAGTACTTCCTCTTAAGATCCTTAAATTAGGAGCAGGCATTGTGTCACAGAGGGGTAAGCATTGGCTTGGGATTCCTATACTCTGTATCGAGTGCCTGGGATTAAATTCTGGCTCTCCGTTGGGTCCAGCTCCCTGCTCAGGCACATCCTGGCAGACAGCAGATGATGGGTCAAGTAGTTAGGTCCCTGCCACCCATATGGGAGACTCTGATATAGTTCCTGGCTCCCGGCTTTGGCCTGACCCAGCCCTGGCTGTTGTGGGCATTTGGAGAGAGAACCAGCAAAGAACCAGTAGATGGAAGTTATCTCTCTCTGTGTGTTATTCCCTCTCTCTCTGTCATTCTGCCTTTCAACTAAATAAGCTTAAAAAAATTTCTTAAATTAATTACATCTCCTGACATATAAAGAAATGTTCTCAGTTGTGAGGATAAAAAGGAAACACACTCTGGGGGACATTTTTCTGCCTACCATACACAGCCATACCCTGACCTTGGGAGCCCTCCGCCTGCTTGGTGATAGGACTGAATTACTTTGGAAGTTTCTTTCTCCCACTTTCCCTAAGGCAGATTTCCTTACACTTAGGACTCATCTATACCTCTTTTCACATCACTCTCATAGAAAAAGGGGAAAAAGGAGAAAAAGGAAATCTCTGGGCCAGAACTTCTAAACTTGTTGCTACCAGGTTAACAAAGCTACCTACATCTTTCCTCTTTTTTCCTCCATCTAAAATAATGGAGCTTCGCTTCTCTGTCCTAAGGCCAAATTCTTTTCCTCTCAATTAGATCCTTTACTTCTGTTCAAGTTTTAAGGCTCTTCCTTCATTTATGTCCCTTAAAATACTAGCAATTAGGGCCGGTGTCACGGCTCACTAGGCCAATCCTCTACCTGCAGCGCTGGCACCCTGGGGTTCTAGTCCCGGTTGGGGCACTGGTTCTGTCCCGGTTGCTCCTCTTCCAGTCCAGCTCTCTGCTGTGGCCCGGGAGGGCAGTGGAGGATGGCCCAAGTGCTTGGGCCCTGCACTTGCATGGGAGACCAGGAGAAGCACCTGGCTCCTGGCTTCGGATCGGCACAGCCCGCCAGCCGTAGCGGCCATTTGGGGGATGAACCAAGAGAAGGAAGACCTTTCTCTCTCTCTCTCTCTCTCTCTCTCTCTCACTGTCTAACTCTCACTGTCTAACTCTGACTGTCAAAAAAATAAATAAAATAAAATACTAGCATTACCAGTGAATGGCAGGGTTCTTGTCTTCACACAAGAAAGAATTCAGGCGTGAGACAGAGTAGTGGGAGATAAAATAGCAAGGTTTATTAGGGAAGGGACATCCGTAAGAACGGATGGGCACCTCTCCAGACAGAACCTGAGGGAGAGGGCCCAGTCGCTCGGACTGGGGGTGGGGGAGGAGCGAGGTTACGTGGTTGAGTGGAGAGATTACACCTGGGCAGGCAGGCGGGCGGCTCAGCAGAGAGACAGAGGGCTCAGCACATTGTCTGGTTGAGGCCTGGGGTTTTTAAGGAGATGGGTCTTTTTGTCTTCACACATCTCCTCCTGAAACAAAGGATTTTATGGATGTAAATATTAAGAAGCTCCTATCTGAGTTTTCCCCTGAAGGTATCAGACAGGAGGAAGCCTAGCTGGCACTGTATCTCTGTATCGCTGTATCCGGAGCAGGTCAGAACAGGGTATTTGAAATGCAGATACTGGGCTGCATCTGGAAGGTTATCAGGCAGAAGGGGCAGGGACCCTCACCTGACAGGTTATCAGGTAGAAGGGGGCAGGGCAGGATGCGAACACTGGGCTGCCCCTGAAGCGTTATCAGGATGACTTTGACTTTAGGCCTTTATATCACACACACATAAGCTCACATCTGACTTCCTACCTAACACTAGCAATTAAAAATTTTCATAATAAACAAACTCCATCCCTGGCCAATCCATTTCTACACTTGATCTTAGCCAAAAGGCCGAGAAGCGATGGCCAATCCATTTCTAGGTCCTATTAATATACTTCCTAAGTGTCTTTCTATTTCACCAACTCTTTTCCTTCTCTGCCTAGTCTTAGTCTAGTCTAGTCTATCATCTCTGCCTAATCCTAGTCTAGGCTAGTCTACCCCTGGACAACCAGAGTAACCTCTTGCACCCAGCTTTGCCGCTGCACAGTGATTCTGCAAAGCAGCCTTCAGTGCTGTGTTTGACCAGTCCGTGAGCTCCTGGAGGTTTTATTAGTTTTATTCCCAGCCATTTTCCCTGTGTCCCCTAGCACCTAGCACATAGTAGAGGCTTGGTGTGTGCTGGTTGAAGATAGTCAAATAATTTGCTACCAATTTCAGGAAAAACCAAAATTCTTTAGCAGTCTAAAGACCTGGAAGTTCTGGCCCCTACTCATCTCTCCATCTTATCTCATGCCATATCCCCCTTGTTCCCTGGGCTGCAGACACATTGGTCTGCTCTGAATATGCATACTTCCAATTGCCTCCTGCCCCAGGGCCCTGGTAGATAAATGTCTTTCCTCTTGTTGGAACATTCTCCTCGTTCCCAGCCCAACTTTTCCTACTAAGTAAACGCTTACTCATTTGAAGATCTCAGCTCACATGCTGCAGGTTGGAAAAGCTTTCCTTAGCAACATTAGATGCTCCCATATGTTCTCATTGCACACACGTCTTTTATAGGAATGCCCTAGTTATAACAGTGTTTGTATTTGGTGAATATTTAATTAATACCTGTCTTAGTGCATTCAGGCTGCTGTAACAAAACACTTTAGACTGGGTAATCTATAAACAACAGGAATCCATTGCTCACAGTCCCAGAGGCTGGCAAGTTCAAGATCAAGGTACCAAAAAATGTACTCTGTACAGAGGGCCTGTTTCTCAAAATGGCACCTTCTGGCTTCATGTTCACAACGTAGAGGGGCAAGAGAGCTTACTCAAGCCTCTTTTTTTAAATATAGATTTTATTTATTTATTTATTTGAGAGGTAGAGTTACAGTGAGAGGGAGAGACAGAGAGAAGGGTCTTCCACCCACTGGTTCAATCCCCAAATTGCCGCAACAGCCAGAGCTGAGACAATCCGAAGCCAGGAACTGGGTGCTTCTTCCTGGTCTCCCATGCAGGTGCAAGGGCCCAAGTGCTTGGGCCATCTTCTACTGTTTTCCCAGGCCACAGCAGAGAGCTGGATTGAAAGAGGAGCAACCAGGACTGGAATCGGTGCCATTTGGGATGCCGGCACTGCAGGTGGAGGATGAACCTACTGCACCACAGGGTTGGCCCCTCAAGCCTCCTTTCTAAGGGGTCTAATCCTACTCAGATAGGTGGAGCCCTCACTTCTTACTTTGCAATACAGTCCCACTGAGTATTAAGTTCCAGCCTGTGGATTTGGGGTGGGGTGGGCAGGCAGGAGCATCAGCATCCAGACGGTGGTAATGTCCGTCTTTCCCACCAAATGAGGACAGGGCCCATTATATTCCCAGTGCTTGGTGTGTTGTTGGACACGCAGACGTTCAATAAAAATGTATTACAGGAATAAGTGAAGGAATCCTAGAATAATGGCAGGGCTGGGATCCGATACAGAAAGAGAAGGCTTGGGAGAGGGCTTGTGACTCGGTTTTGCACATGGTAGAGAACCCGGCTGATGATTTTGCTGGAATAGTTTACTCTCACTTGGGGAGTTGGGTTAGCTCAGGCTGGATGTTAAGACTTAGGCGACTGGTGAAACCGTGGTAGGTGGGAAAGCTTGGAAATGGGGGAGGATTTGTGTCTGGAGATGAGGGGTAGATGGGACTAAGAGCAGACTGGGAACTCATTTAGAAAAGAAAAGGCATAACCGTGGAATATGGGCGAGGACCGAGATGAGTGGAGGCAGAAGGTGGGGCTGAGTGAAGGGGAAGCGGAGGCTGGGGTGGCGTGAGCGTTTGGGGTCACTGGGGAAAGCTTAGAGTTCCTGCGAGGAGGAAGGCTCCTGCTGACACAGGCCATGTAGGTCACCCTTGTAATGAAATATGTGTAGGCACGTGTGTGCGCACAGGCACAGGGGAAACACCACTGGATTCTATGTTCATCCATCCCTCAGCACACTACCTGCTATCTCTTCACAGCAACCCAAACTCGGAGGCAGCCACTGGGATCTCTCTTTTCTAGCTGTGACATAAGCTGCATTCAGATCCTGCGCCTGTGCCTTTTCCATTAAATCACGCTGTCACCCTGCTCTAGCTCACCTGTCTAGAGATTGAGGGCGTGTTCCTGTCATCTCTCAGCATTTCTTCTGCAGGAGAAGCTGGGCCCCAGCCAGGAGAGGGTACAATGCCCTTGGTAAATGGCATTGTGGTAAGATCTCAAGTTGAAGAAATCCTAATATTCTTTGCAACAAGTGCCCCCCTCTCCTCTTTATTGAGGAGCCCTTAAGAATCAATTCCATCTTCCTAGCTAGCGGTGGGGGTGACCAAGACAGATCAGGACCAAAGCACAGAGGCTGTGCCTCCAGTCCAGGGCAGGCGATTCTGAGCAGCACCTCCAGCCCCAGGGCAGGCCTCAGCCCTCTCTGTTCTGTGTGGGTTTGAATTTCGCCGCAGAAGCTCAGAAGAAAGAACACTAGACTCTATTGAAAACCTGGTTTCCACTCTGGCTCTCTCTCTCGGTTCAAGTTTCAGAAGTCACAAGGACTAGCATTTGCTAAATTGTTGAACAGTTTTTCAAGTGACAGTTTAACAAGTTACTGTGGCTCTTATTCTCGAAATCTAAGGAAAGCAATGCACCTTCTCATCAGAAGTGCATCTACGTGCAAAGCTTGGTTTGCATATCAGAAGTTTCTGGTGCTTCCGAGGCCACCTTCTGCCTCCTGGGTCCCCCTCTGCCTCAATCCGCCCCTGGGTTTCTCTCAGGGCCTCTCACTGGTCCCCTGCCCTTTGCTCTTCGATTTTCCATTCCTCTGCTTAAAAACCATCCCGAAGGCCTGTTGTTCCCAAGTCAACCCAAATTCTTTGACATGGCTTACAAGGCCCTTCGTAATCTGGCACTGTGAGTATACAGAGGCATAAACCAGCTCAAGTCAGTGTCTCCTACTTCACACTCACAACACAGACCCCTTCTGTGATCCCTAAATAGGTGAGGGTTTCTGCCCTCCAGGAAGCAGGCAGGCAGTTCCACAGCAGAGACCAGGTGGCCTCCAATTCAGTTCTGACGCGCTCTGTCCAGAGGTGGGGGCTGAGGGTTCAGATGAGGCAGCCCCGTGTCAGACCCAGTGACGAGCCTGGGCTGCGGGGACGCCTCGCCCACCGGCTGCACACGGAGGTTCCCACGGCGCTCTCTACGGCCTCGGTTACTCTGTCCAAGAGGCGCTCAGGCCTCAAGGAGGCGGGGCGATGAGTGGGTGAGAAGGGGGTATTTAACGACCTCCGATAAGCAGCCGGATGGAAGACACAGAGCACGCAGGCTGGACAGGTCCCAGCGTGGGGGCCTCCGTCCTGTGGAGCTGGGCAGGTCACCTCCAGGCCCCAGGGTCGAGTCCTTGTCCCTCTCCCACAGGCCCCATGCGTTCGGCTGCCCGAGCTCCCCCAGCCGGGGCTTCAGGGTTTTGACCGAGACTCTGCTGTAGGGCAGGGGGAGCCCGCAGGGCCTGTCTGTCCGGATCCTTCTGTCCCCCTCCACCTTCCTCCTGGGGAGTGGCAGGGCCCTCCAAACGTGGTGATCTTATGATCCGTTATCAGACAAGGTAGATGGGAGAATTTCTTTATGGGCAGCTCCAGATAGAGAGGTAGGGACACTGGGTGTACGTTTAGTTTCTGTGACTGGCCTTGGGGAAGAGAAGCAGCAGTGTCCATGGCCTGCCTTGGGGAGAAAACAGAACAGGTAGAAGGAGGACAGGAGAAGGTCAGAGATTGGGACTCTGATGTGGGCTTCTGAGGCCAACCGTGCCCCAGCGTTACACTGGTCACCTAGGAAAGAACAGAGCCTTGGGAGTTTTGAACCAGGAATCGTGGGAAAACCCAAAATACGTGTGTCTGCCTTTAGGAAGGAAAAAAGGCTTCCTTTCATGACATTTCAGAATGCCCCTCCCTGTGGCTTGCACACATGAGTGTGAGCTTTAAGGGCAAATGTGGCCCAAGCTGCACATGAAGGCCCTTGACCTTCTGGAAGACAGGGGCCACAGAGTCCACTGGCCAGCTCCTCCCAGGGGTCTCCCACAGCAGGGCAGGGCATCAGCCCCCATGCTGTCCGGCCTGCCCTCTTCTTGCAGTGGCCCCATCTGCTTTTGTGGAAACAAACCTGCTTTAGCATCTCTTTCCCTGGTGCTGGGAACTAAAAGTGATTTCCCCGGAGACCAAGGGACTCACTTTCTTAGAGAGCAAGAAGCAGAAGCCAGTGTGCAAGCAGCTGGGAGGCCCTTCTCAGACCACAGGCGTGGCTCCCTGGAGAGCCGTTGCCAGCCTCTCTCTTGGGGCATGAACTGTGTAGCCCTCCCAGGTGCCCGGATGTTAGACAGATGCCTCCCAGCAACACCTAGAACAAGGAAGGGCCCATCATGCTGCCTGGAGTCCAGTATCAGCCTGATCACTTCTGTGGATGGGGCCCTCTTGTCTCCTAACTTAGTCCCAGACCAGGCCCAAGTCTTTGTCTCCCTTCCAGTCAGGAATTCAGGACTGGTGGTCCCCAAGGTCCCCATTCAGTGCTGAGGCAGTTTCTCCATCAGATCCCTCAGGGTGGTAGCGTTTGTCCTGTGTACAAGGCACTGGGGTGGGTGCTGGGGACCAAACAGTGAGGCATGGGATCTCAGGGACACCTGAAAATTGAACAGCCAGTGAGAGGCTAGCAGCATGATGGAGGACATCAAGGAGGTGGTGGGTGCACAGAGGCAGGGAGTGAGAGAAGGCTTTGAGAACAGAGCTCCGAAAGAATCTGGTGGACAAATGAGAATTAGGGGAGAAGGAGGCGGGAGAAGAAGAGCTACACCTGCAGAGGCCTGGAGGCAAGAGGGAGCCACAAAGCAGAGGCTTTGGAATATATCTTAGGATTTGATTGCTGGCTCTGCCTCTTATTAACCAAAAATTATAGCGCCTTCAAAGGATGGGTGTGAGGGCTGCAGCAGATGACGTGTGGGAAGAGCTTAGTAGAATCTGGAAAATGAACTGTGGATGAATGCACGATGGAGGGGCACCCACTGACTGTCCAGTGGTTAGGGCCAGCCATAAGGGCCTTACAGGTCACAGATAGGACCTGCTGTGGCCACTGCCCTTCCTAGCCAATCAGGGCTTGACAGGGAGCCTACCAGAGGCCTCTTATGGAGTTCTGTCTCCCCTTGCACCTGGTACTCACTGCTGCAAAGACTCATGGTACCAGCAGCGATGCAGCCCAAGAGGACCCAGCTCTACTGACAGGCACCATCCACCTTAATGCCCACCCTGGCCTTGCACCCCGAGCCACAAGACCAAGATGGGGACGCCGAGGCCATCCCTGAGATGGAGCTTCCTGAGAGCCTGCATGGGAGCTGGCTGTTGCCCATGGTGAGACTCGGACTCAGACCCCTCAGACAGCAGCTGCCCAGCACCCAGTGTTTTCTCGCGGTGGAGAAGTGCAAGCCATGCTCGCCCATTTGCCCATCCTGCAGCCTTCTAAGGGGCAACAGTGATGGAGCAGTTTGTCAGCCTGGCAACACCCACTTGTGTCTTGAGATGCAGCTCAAAGCCCCTCCCGTGGCTTCTTTGGTGGGGGGGGAATCACCCTTCTGTTGGCACCTCTTTGCCTCTGTCTTCCAGGCTGCACACTCCTCTAGGGCAAAGCATGTTAATCCTCTTGGAATCCCCAGGGCCCGGTTTTGGGTGGCTAATTAATAACTGTTGGTTGAATAAAAGGATGGCCACGTTTCACGCCCTTGTCCTTAGTTGTGAAATAGTAAACATATCTATTTCCATAGCTGCCTTACTGAGGAGGCGGTGCCTGGCCTCAGGCAGAAGGATCACTGATGGCTGTGCTCTGGTATATCTTGTGTCTTCTCCCAGTGGGTCTGTTTCTAACAGCAACCCCGTCTTCCAAATGTAATTTCACACATGTTACTAAATCAGTTTGCTCCAGCCTGAACTTCGGCTCGTGCTCCTCCTGCACCATAAGATGCAGGCTGGGAAAGGACCCAGGCAGTCCCAGAAGCCCCATGCTGACCACGGCGGCAAGTGCCTCGGCTGTTGCTGCAAGTTATTCAATGCAAGCTCTTCCCTTCTTATGCTCTGAACTCCTTTTAGCTTTGCAGGTGTCATTAATGCAGGTGGCCTGGGGAACACAAAGACTGGCAAAGCTACGCCCACACCTCACTCCTTCCATTTGGCCAGGTTTTATCCTAGTTTTGAAATTTAAAAAAAAAAATCTGACTATATTTGTGTTTTGGACTAAAAATCTGACTCAACTGGCAAAGAAGTACATCAGTCATTTTATTGGCACTCTGTGAGTAAGACTGCAAGTTAATCCAACTTAGCCATTCTGTTTGGAAAAAAAGATGGAGGTGGGGTTAGCGAAGGGGCTTTGGGACAACTGTTTCCCCCAATTCTCTGATTCACCAGTGGATCTCCCAGGTATGGAGAGCTTGAGTGTGGTTTGGGAAGCTGCTTGGGGCTGTAGCACAGCTATTGAATACATTGTCATTTGAGCGTTCTGAACTATTGAACTATTGAAGGAAACCAGCCTAGTAGATGTATTGAGCACCTACTGTATATCAGGCTGTACACTGGGTGCTGTATGTGCTTTAATCTTCACAGTCTATGAGGAACATAGTACGAGAAGGGGGTTATTTACTTGCTCAAGCCCACAGCAACGATGCTAAAACGTGTGGGCTGTGTCTCCCCTTGGGTGCTTTGTAGAGAGGAGCAAGAATGGCAAAGCTTGTTTCTAGTGCAATGGACTTAAGAGAAAGCAAGGTAGGCACCATGATCTAAGAAGGCTTAATCCTTTGAAGCTTCTGGATATGAGCAGATTCCATGTTCATGTTGGGGAAGAAGCCCTGTGTGAGAGGTGCATGTCCCCTGTCCCTCTCCCAGCCCAAGTTGCCTGGATCCCAGTTCAGCAAAGTGGACCAAGGGGTCCTGGCTCATAGCCTGCGCCTTGCTGTAGCTTCTTAGCAATGAGTGGCAGCAAGTGTGAAAAGCCCTCAGGGAGAAGGAGAGGAGGGGCTGCCACCAACTAGGGAGGGGGACAGCAGCATTCCTTATGTTCTACAATTCCCATTTCTACCATTGTAGCGTTTCAAAAGTCTGAATACATCTTACAATTGATATGCACATGAAATGTAGGATTCCTTCTCCCCCAGATAATCTGTTACTGCACCATGGGTGTGTCTTACATCTCACTGCACCTGAGATTCAAGGAACTGTGGTAAATTTTATCTTTGGTGTCGATTGTGGTTGATTGTGGGAGATCATAGGCAGTTTGAGAGCAGGGGGTTGGGAGCTGTGCTGGAGCAGGGGGAAGAATGATGCACTGAGGGGGGCATCAGTGTGCATGGCAGAGGGCATGGAATCCGTGTGCTAAGCACGTGTGCCTGTATGCTGCACCTCTGGGAGTAAACGGAGGGACACCTGCCATAGTGCCCGTGGTAAGCTGAAGGACACTGTGCACAGGAAACTTATCCCAGGGACCTGATCAGAGGTGTGCCTCTTGTCCTGCAGATGGCTGGCTTTGCTCTTATGAAATAGCTGTTTCAATAATTAATTGAATCATAAAAATGGTATATACAGGGCCAGGGTTGTGGTACAGTGGGTTAAGCCACTGTGTGCAACAAGGGCATCACATATAGATGCCACTTCAAGTCTTGGCTGCTCTACTTCTGACCCAGCTCTTTGTTAATACACCTGGGAAAGCAGTGGAAGATGGCACTAGTGCTTGGGTCCTTGTATCCACGTGGGAGACCCAGATGAAGTACCTAGCTCCTGGCTTTGGCCTGGCCCAGCGCAGGCCATGGTGGCCATTTGGAGAGTGAACCAGTGGATGGAGGATCTCTCTCTCTTGTGCAATCTCTTTCTCTCTGTCTCTGTCTCTCCCTCTCTCTCTCTAATTCTGCTTTTCAAATAAATAAATAAAATTTAAAAAATAGTTTATGTTGCCACTAAACAAAGATATAGAAGTATATAAGATTTTTTAAAAATCTCGTTGCCTGGATGTTATTGTTTCTTTTGCAAACAAATTGTGTGTGTGTGTATGTGTGTGTATGCATGCATACTCAATTGGATGAGGGGACTTGAAAAATTCATGGAAAATGTGTATAATGAACAATATATGCATGGATTTAAAAATATGCATATATGCATATTTTTATATATATGCATGGATTTAAAAATCTTGTTGCACCAAAATAAACCTACTTTTAATTATATTTTTCCATGAACTTTTGGAAGTCCTCTTATATATCTAGAGACTAAGTCTTAGAAGCAGAATTCTAGGCAGACATTGTTTTTAATGGACATAAATCATCCTCCTAACCTCTCCCTAGTGAAATGTGACTCAAGGATTATTTCCTGAGTAATTTGTTGTTTTTTACTCGTGTAAATACTCAAAAAAAAAATCTCTGCCTTGGTTTGTGCTGCGCTAACAAAACACCTCCATGAATCACATATATTCTGAGGTTTTGTCATTGTGCAAATACCACAAGGTGTCCTTACACAAACCAGAGGGCTACAGCATCACTGGGCAGTAGAAGCTTCTGGGGCCACCATTGTATGTTTGGCCTACTGTTGGCTGGAACATCATTATGAGGACACATGAGTGTTCCATAGATCAGGGCACTCATAAACAATAGAAGCTTATTTCTCCGAGTTCTAAAGGCCAGCCAGTTCTTTGTTGCACACTGCTCTCTGCTTCCAAGATGGCATCCTGAGAACAGAGGAGACAAACTCTGAGCTCTCACGTGGTGGAAGGGACACAACAGACAAACTTGCCCCTTCAAGCCCTTTTGCAAGGTCACTAATCCCACAGTTCGGGCTCCATCTTCATGACTTAATCACTACTGCTGAAAGGTCCCGCCCTCCATCTATCACATTGGAGATTGACGCATGAATTTTGAGGGACGTTCAAACCACAGCAACAGGAAAGTTTCCTTTGCGCTTTAGATTACTCCATGGAGATGGTTCCCCAGAAGTGGACTTGCTATATTAAGGAATAATATAAACATGCTGAAGTTTTTTTTGATAATTTGTGAATTGATATTCCAGAGACTTGATTGACATTTGTAACTAAGGATAAGTCTAAACTCAGTCATGAAGCTTTGTGTGTCATCGCTTCTTGGCCTTTTGGCTAAGATCAAGTGTGAAATTTTGTGTGTCCACTGCCAAGCACAGGCGTCTATTGGAATATCTCCATGTGCTTGTGCGCTGGTTCTTTGGCCACTCCCTTGCTGGGAGTGAAGCAGCTCGTGGTGCCTTGTGCAGTGTGTTGGCTTTCAGGGTCCTGGGGATGCCTCTGAGGCGATATCCAGGCCCTAGGTCAGTCAGCTTTGGCTTCACCGGCCCTAGCTGACTTGCTCATAGCAGGCTGGGGAGAGGGCTGTGCTCCCAGAACTCCAGGAGGATGTCTGAAGTGCCAAGCAGTGCCTTTCCTTCTCAGGTAGTCACAGAGGGCTGGGTAGTTGACGACTTACTCCCCAGGGACATCCAATCGTGAACCTGTTTCATTTCTTTACTTTTTTTTTTCCACAAGGCACAGAGAGAGTGTGTGTGTGTGTGTTTCCATATGCTGGTTCACAACCCACATGTCCACAAAGCAGAGGTGGACCAAGGGCCAGAGCCAGGAGCCAGGAACTCAGTCCAGGCCTCCCATGTAGGTGGCAGGAACCTAACTACTTGGGAAGTTGCAGCCAGGAGCCGAAGTTAGGAATCAAACCCAGATGCTTCAATGTGGGATATAGGTGCCTTATCGGTAAGGCACAGCTCCAGGCCTGTTTTTTGTCTTTTTTTTTTTCCCTATTCCTTTGCAAGGGAGGGAAAGGGAGAGGACTCTGACACCTTGCAGGTGATACCACAGGAATTTCCTTTCTTTGTGGATAGTATTATGGGGACACTGACTAAGTTTAAGCACTTTTTACACATGATTGCATTTAATATAATCTGTTTAACTGGGCACCTAGAGGCTAAGAGGCTTAGAAAACTAGTAAGCAGATTCTATGGTCTGTGCACTTTCACTAGGACTTTTTTTTTTTTTAAGATTTATCTGTTTATTTGAAATACAGAGATACAGAGAGAGAAGGAGAGAGAGAGAGAGAGAGAGAGATCTTCCATCCACTGATGTCCACTCCCCAGATGTCCATAATGGCTAAGTCTAGGTCAAGCTAAAGCCAAGAGCCAGAAGCTTCTTCTGGGTCTCCTATGTGGGTGTGGGGCCCAAGCACTTGAGTCATCCTTCTCTGCCTTCCCAGGAGCATCAGCAGGGAGCTAGATGGGAAGTGGAGCTGCCGGGACTTGAACCATCGCCTCTACAAGATGCCGACACTGCAGGCAAAGCCTTAACCTTTTACGCCACAGTGCCAGCCCCTCACTAGAACTTTTAATTAATGAAATTTAGACCTGTTGGATGGAGACCATTGTGTGTCTGATATGTCAGCAAGAAAGCAGAAACATATGCATCAAGGTAGACATTTATGGCAAAACAATAGCCAGCTTATTTATTCACGCCCTTGTGAAAGGGCCCATGCGGCATTGATGTAGCATTGGTGGTGTTTCCCCCCAGTTTGATTAGCAGTCAATGGGACATAGTGTTAACTTACTGCTAATGGGTGCTTTAAAGCAAGCTCTCAGCATCGGATGTTTTTTTCCCCTGTTATATTTTTATACTCACATTAAAAAAAGAAATATATGCCCAATCTTGTTCAAAAAAATTTAAGATAGCTCATGTCTGGTCTAATCTAAAATTAATACTTTTTAAATAGAATTTTTAAATAATCATTTAGTAGTACTCTGGGGGCTTAAATTGGGTGAGTCAGGAAGCTCGTGTTGACGCACACGATTGCTTTTATGTCCGCAGAAGACAAAGTGCCATTTTTCAAACTTCATTTCAGACAAGTCTTCTTGATCACCTACTATGCACTAGGCACTGCATTTGGCCAATCAAACCTTGCTGCATTGCACAGTAACTGCCTGCAGATCAGCCGACTGTGGCTTCCAAGGCAGACGCTGGCCTTGTAACTTTGCACAGCACCTTGAGGTCCTCTTAGCAGGTGCCTAGGGATTGCTGAGGTGTGGAGGGAGACATGTGTCTCTAATCAAGGGGTAGAGCCAGGCCCATTTTCATTGGCAGTGGCCCTCCTGGCCCATGCTAGATATTCCTTTGTTCAGATGAGAAATTTCATTTTACTCTCCAGAAGTGTTACTGATTAAGGAAAATACTACAAACCATTGTCACCATGAGATTAAACAAATGACCAGGTATAAGTGGTTCAGGACCTCAAAATAATGTCATTATTTCTTTAAAAATTCCCATTGAGTTGAAAATCATTGAGGTCACCGATAAAAAGTTAGACTCATTTAAAAAAAAAAAAAAAACCTTAGCTGTTTTGTTAATAGAATCAAATAAGAAAATTAATGAAACACATTGATTTTAAACATCAGCATCAAAGTGTTTTATCTTTTTAATTAAGATCATTGTTTCCGGGCTGAGCATTAACTGAAGGATTTTAAAATTAACTGATTATCATTATTCTTGTTTAGTAACCTGTGAATAAAGCTTCTCTTCCTTAAAGATGTAGCAACGCTTTTGCAAAATGCACCTATTTTTAGGGATTTCAGTAATGCTTAAGTCACATTCACATTTATCCTCTCATTTGAACTCCATGCCAGGCCTGGGAAGGAGACACTGGATTCTTGCAGGTAAAGAATCAGAGGTTGAACAACTTAGCTAGGGTCACCCAGCCAGGAAGCAGAAGGCCACATAATCCCTAGTGCAGGCATACGTTATGTGGGCATACTGCCTTTCCAAATATTTGTGGAATTGGACACTTGAAGGAAGACTTTTACCAAAGCTCGTTTGTTAGCTACTGCAAAATTGCACCGCAGAATTCCCTGGGACTAGCTAAGTGTATTGAAAACTACATGCATTCTGATAATAGATGTAATACATTAACCAGAATTTTTAGGCCCTTTGTGTTTTTATACTTGTTACATCTTTGCAATGTGTTAATCCAACGTAGAAGTCAGGCTATTTAGAATGAGTGTCAAATTTTTGTTGAATGCTGAGTTTTTGCTATATGTTATTGACCACTTGACTGATTAATTTATACTCTACTTGGTTCTAAGAAGGCTTTACCAGAGCTATTGAGCAATTCTTTGACTCATTTTCCTTATTAAATTACCCTGGAGCTAGGTCCTGTTTAGAGTAGTTGGGTCTTATCAATTTGTGGGTAAAAGAGGTAAAATGTCTCATAATACATGGTTATATTTAATCTGCAAGTGGCCAGAGGGCCTCTGTTCAAATTGGAACCACCTTTCAAATGATCAGTTCTCCCTCTCAGCTCTTCAGAAAGCCCTTACTAGGTCTGGAATGGACATGAGATCTGCTTTGTCACAACCATCAAGCCTAAGATCTCAACGTCTGCAGGGGATGCTTGCAAATGGAAAGGAGAGGGAGGATTCAAACAACATTTCAGAAGTAGAAGTTGGCTGTCGGGTGTAGAGATGACATGGAAATTTCTAGTTTAATGATAGAAGTAATTCAGATAGAGAACAAAGGAAGGGCAGGGGCTGGCAGAAGGGGAGAGGCTGTGTTTGAGATCATGTATTCTACACCCAAGGAGTTCAGAAGCGGGTTTGGGAATGCAGGGTTCCCAAGAGAAAGAAGCAAATAAGGAAACCAATGATTAGACCACAGTATGATGAGGACTTCCATAGAGCTCTGCAGAGCATGGTGGGAGAACAGTCGTGGAGGGGGAGGAACCAGAGAAGGCCTCCTGATGGGCATGACATTTGGACTGAGTTATAAAAGAATTAATTAATTAGGGAGAGTGTCATGCCGGGCATTGAGTGCAGAGGGGATAATATATACATAGGCCCCAGAGGTCACAAGAGAGCTAGTAGACCAGGCAAGTTCAGTGGGCTGGAGGGTTAAGAGGGTAAAAGACAGACAAGCTGAAGCAATTCCGTCTTGAAGAAGCTGGTGGCCAGCATTTGTAAGCACTTACTATAAGCCAGGCGTGATAGAATAGCTCAGAACATGTTCAGAAGGTCAAATGTTGTTGGCATATGATGATTCATTGCCTTGACCGAGATGAGGATTTTAAAGGAGGATCTCATGTTTGAGGGAGGAAGATGATGAGCTCCATTCAGAGCATATAAAATTCAAGGTCCCTTGAGTCATCAAGGAAGGTGAGAGATAGCATAACATCAGATTTGGGCCATATGACTCTGAAATTAGACTGTCTTGGTTTGAATCCTAGTTCAGTCACTTAGCAGATTTATAACCAGAGCCAATTACTTAATACCTCTGTGTCTCCATTTCCTCATTAATAAAATGAGGATAATAGCTCTTACCTTTTAGAGTGGGAGTTATATGTATGTGTGTCTGGTTTATAATAGCTCCTAGCTCATAACAGGAATGTAATGATAACTTATTATGTTATTTTATTATTTCAAAGATTTATTTATTTATGTGAAAGGTGGAGTTACAGAGAGGGAGAGGGAAAAGCAGAGAGAAAGAAGTGTTCCATTCACTGGTTCATTCCCCAAAGGGCCACAATGGGCAGGACTGGGCCAGACCAAAGCTAGGAGCCTGGAGCTTCCTCCAAGTCTCCCACATGTGTGCAGGATGGGTGTGGGGTAGGCCCAAGCACTTGAGACACCTTCTGATGCCTTCCAGGTGCACTCGCAGGAGCCAGATTGGAAGTGGAGCAGCCAGGATTCAAACTGGCATCCACAAGTCATGCCAGCACTGTAGGTGGTAGCTTAACTCACAACACCACCACATCGGCCCCTATTATTATTATTAATGATTATTTTCTGAGGCTCAAGAGACCTAGGTTGATACCCTTAAGGTATAATATTGCATTCAGATGACCATTATGTGTTTGTTAAGAGGTATTTAGCTATTAGAAAATGCATCAAGGCTTTTATCAAAGGTTCTTTCATAGTTTAAAAAGGAGTTTAGAGATAAATGATTTTAGCATTCTTTCAGCAACTCAGGTCCCTGGATCAATGACTCCGTTGATTCTTTTGGCCTCTCTCTCTTGTTCCATAAAATGGCTGTGCCAGCTCTACTTGTTCATCAACTGGCTGCACTAACTCAAAGTGTCGCTGAGTTAATGTGGCCAACAGAGTTCCAGAGAGGAGAGAATGAGGCTAGTTGCGGGGAGAGCCGTGCTCTCTTCCCCTCTACAACTCATCAGAGAAGAAATCCCAGGAGTTCCCTGCTCAGTTCCCCTCATGTCTCATTGGCCGGAAGCAGGTCACAGGGTCACCTGTAGCTCAAGGAAGGGGAGCAGCCGTGATTGGTGTAGACTATTAATGACTCAGTCTGGAGCAGGACACTTGAAGACCTTGACCATACTGGGGCTCTTTTAGCAAGGCAGAAGGAGGGAATGGTCATTGGAATGTTTGCCACATTAGGGAGAAGGGCATTTAGAGCAAGAACAGGACGAGGAGCGAACCCGAGACTCTTATAGCACTCACAGATCACATAGGGAAGAGAGCTCAAATGTGAAGGAGATAAGCGGGAGAAGAGCCCCGAGGGAACCCAGGATGAGTGTCTCCACGGGTACATTTGGCAGAGCTTGGAGCAGACGAGCCTGTAAAGAGCTGTCAGATTTGGCAGTGAGGAGGTCATGGTGATCATTACCAGAGCAGACTAGGTGGGGCCAAGGATTGGACAAGAATGACAATCTCTGCCATGTGCACCTGGTAAGAACGTAAATTGGTCCAAAGCTTCTATCTGTTTGGCACTGTGCATCAAAATTTAAAAGGCTCATAGCCCTTAACTCTGGAATTCTACTTCTAAGAATTCATCCAGTTGGCAGCTTTAGACAAGTGGAGGCTGGTGTAGGTACAGGAAGTTAATTGCAGCCTTGCATATTATAGGAGGTAAAAAGACAGGTAATTGATCTAAAAGTCCATCATTCAGGATTAATTAAAACAAATGGAGGTGCATCTTGACAAGTCATCCTACACCTAATAGATAAAAGCTGAAGTTCTAGAATGTAAAGGAAAGGTTTATTGTCAGGTGAGGGAAGCCACGGGCTGGGGGCTAGGGGAGAGGGTGAGGGGGGAAGAGAGAGAGAGTAAGAGAGGGTAAGAGAGAGAATATGTTTTTAGGAATAGGTCTGTTAAACCTTTGCTGGGGGCGGGTAGGGAAGTAGGAGCAGCGAATCTCATTAGGGTAGGGGTGGAGCTGTCTCCAGTGGTCGGGCCATCTGGTCACCTGGCTTCCAGCAGTGGCAGTGGGGGCTGGAGCCCAAGATGGCTTCTGGGGCATAGTTAAGACTGCGCCATTTTACTAACATGGAGTCCTATCAGGGTTTGCATTCCAGCTTTGCTATTTGTTAGCTGTGTGACCTAAGCTCTCTTTCAAACATTGCGGGACTCAGTTTCCTTAGCTTGTACAATGAGATAATTACAGTGCCATGGGGAGGATTGAGGAAGTTGATATAAGTGAAATCCATTGAATATGTCTGGCACATTTTATGCAATCACCTAAAAAGTTTTGGTAGATCTACACATATGGAAATAGAGATGAGTTTATGTGATGTTAAGAGGAAAAACATGAAGTAAGGCAATGGGATCCAACTGTTAAGCAGTGTTTCTATCTGGGAGGAGGAACCACGGACACAGTTCACTTTATACTCCACACAGTTTTTATTTCCAACCTTTAAAACAAAGATATTTATTGTCTGATTCACCTTGCCAACAGTAAGCCATGGGAGAGTGGCAACATCTTTGCTTTGTTCACCAAAAAATATATCTCCTAATACCTGGCACATTGCAAGCAGGCAATCAATATTTATTGGATGAATGGATGAAAAAATAAGTTGTTTTTAGGAGGAAATCTCATAGAGCGGGAGTTCAAAGACGCAGCTATTTTATCCCACCAAGGCCTAGGTAAGCTCCAGGATGAGGCAGCAACAACAAAGCAAAGGTCAGGGTTAGGGCTGTATATTGGCCACTGGGGCATGGGAAGAAAGGAGGGAAACAAGCCCCAAAGCACAGGGATCCAATCCCTGCTGAAATCGACACGACCCCCTAAAATTTACACCAAAATGTGGCCCTTTCTGGTTCCCCAGAAGTGCTATCTGGGGTGCCACATATGCTACCAGAATTTGGGGTGCCATACAATTTCACCGTATGTTCACTAATAAATCCCCAATATTAGTAAGCCCAAGAGGGTTCTTGCCTAATATTTAGAGAAGGATTCTAAATACCAGCACAGATAAACGAGGCAGCATGGTACATTTTAGGCTTTATTTAGTGCTAGCGGTATCTAGGAAAGTGAGGGTTTAGTTCAGGTAGGAGAGAGAGGAAAGTCTGGAAACTAAGGCAGCGTCCATACCCCTCAGAGAGCAGGCCAAAGCCACGTGCAGCAAGCACCTCGAGCCGCTATCCACCACTTATCACTGGCAGCAACGCCGAGGCAAAGAGCTTTTTGCGACACTCCCTGCCTTTTTATATATTTTCCACAGGGGAGCGGCTTGTGGCCAGGTGGGAGCTCAGGTATGGTCAGGTAGAGCCTGATGTCACATGGGGTGTGGTGGGGGTAAGGTCACACAGGGGCGTGGTGAAGGTATCAAGTAGGGGCATGAGGTCACACAGGGGTGCAACGAAGGCGCGGTCTTCCAGTTCACAAATCTAATCAATTTTAGCCTGTATGCCTGCCTACGTCACAGCCTCTAGTGAATCTTTCCCAAACAGGCTAAATAGGAAAGCAGAGCCATCATATTTTATTTGAATATTAATTTTGCTTATATATTTATTTGAGAAGCAGAGAGACAGAGAGCGAGCTCCTGTATGCTGGCTTACTCCCCAGATGTCCACACAGCCAGGCTGGGCCAAACTGAAGCCAGGAGCTAGTAACTCAATCCAGTCGCCCACGTGGTTGGCAAAGACTCAGTTACTTGAGCCATCGTCTGCTGCCTCCAGGGTGCTTATTGGCAGGGAGCTGGAACTGGAGCAGATCCAGGACAAGCATTCTGCTACGGATGCAGGCGTCCTCGCCACAAGGTCAAACGCCTACCCCGTCCATAATATGTTAGAACTGCAGGGGATTTGGCATCACTGAGAGAGGTTGAGTTCCCCAAGTTCCCACTGGTTGTGAGACACACCACTGAGGCCAGTGTCTCCCCAGTTCTGTTCTAGCACTGACTCCTTCCTCCAAAGACAGAACAGTGTGGATATCTCTGATTTAAATGAAGTTGTTTTGAGAGGACATGCGTTGGGTCCCTAGGAAACCCAGTTCCCTTAAGCGCAAATCAATGGCTTGCATCTCTAAAGTTCACTGATCCCCCGTGGCCCTTTCTTTGTAAAGAACAAAGAGACTAGGAGCATAATTAACTCACCCCCATTTCCATTGTCCTTCAATCTTTTGTGCAAGCATTGATTGTTGTTTCTATTGTTGAAAGCGAGATTGTTCTCTTGGCAACACACATCCAGAAAGAGACCCCATGGAGGACCCAGCAGGTGACACTGTTGAAACTTGACCTATGGTTTGGAAGACTGACAGAGCTAAAGGCAAAAACAGCATTAATTGAGCCGAAGGGTCATTTTGAGTTGGTTACCAATCTCTACTGCAGATTGCTTTGGGAGAAAAGACATTTGGTTATTTTCAAGTACATTTAGAAATTTAGAATATCAGCCAAGCAGGCTTCCAAGTAGAGACCCTTAGGCGATTCCATTTAATGAATATTTAAGAACACATTTTGTTAAGATATTACAATTAACACAGGTAAGTGGAGGCTTCAAATGTGCTTTTGGAAAGCAGCCTTTTCCCATTTTTACATCTGAATCCTTACTTTCCCATACATTGTTGTTTACTTGATGTCCTTTTCCCTGGGAAGAAATTGTATTCTTAGTAAAGAAGGGTGGTGTGGCAGCACAGAGAGCCTGTGACCTTAGATCAGATCCAATCAGGGAAAATATTGGCTCTGTTCATTAGTGAAGACGGGTACACCTCGAGAGATCTCCTTCTCCCCTGCTGTTCACTGGGCTCCTTTGTAAAATGGGGGTCACAATCCCTCTCTCCCAGGATTGTTCTACTAATTCAACAAGATCAGAGACCTGGCACACAGCTCCGTAAATCCTGGCTTCTTTCTTCCAAAATTAAACTTCTGTTCCCTGACCATCTGAAAAAAAAAATCAAGTTATAAATTACCAAAACCATTCGGTATGGAGAAAAAAGCAGGGTAATTGGTTCTTTACTCATATTTTGCGCGTAAATTTGTATCCAAAGAACACCTTGAGTTGCTTCATCCACCTGCACTGTGAGAAAATAAAGGCAAGAAACAATGCTAAAAGTAATGTTTGTGTTGGTACAGCTGGGAAGCCAACTGCCAGGGAAGCCTCAAGCACATCTAAATTTATTCCTCACTCATCCCCTTCCCAATCGTTAAGGTTTGCGAGTGAGTTCAAGTCAGATGGAGACAACCAAAGGAAATCAATGATCAAAGGCTCTGGGGTGGAAAGAGCCCCACAAGTTTAAGGGAATGGAGTTTGGTGGAAGACACAACGAGGCGGGGGATGCTATCCAATAGCCCGCAGGCCCTAGATTGGGTGGGGACTTGCGAGCTGCAAGACTGAAAGCCTTTGGAAATCCTAAACAGGGAAGTGACATGATGTGATTTATTATTTTAAATGTGTGCTCTGGCTTCTGTGGGCAGCTTGGACAGTAGGGGTTAAGTATGGAAGCAGAGAGATAAGCGCAAAGGCTGCTGCAGTGGCTTATCAAGTTTTGGTGCCCTGGGGTGCTAGAGAGAAATATTGTGAAGGTAAAACTGACAGGCAGTCAGAGGTGAGGCTTCAATGAGATGCCATCAATGAAGCACCATGAGCGAGGTGGACATTCAACACACGCAAGCGCCCTCCCTCCTTTGTGCTACAACTCCATCAACAAAGTGATGCTTGCCTCCAGGATTGGATTTAGGGGGATAAGTTAATAACCACATTTTTCTCAGCTTTAGATGTGCTCTCTGGAGGGGGGTCTTATGGAGAGATGGAGGCAGCTTGCAGATTGCAGCCTGCCTACCGGGAGCTCTTGCCAAAGGAGGCAGAAAGTAAAGAGAGGGAAGAAGCAGGTGGGGAGGGAAGAGAATCGTGGGGGGAACGATGGAAGGAGAGATTCAGGGGCCTCCTGACATGTGAGGATGCTGCTGTGTGGAAGGTGCTGCATCCTAGCTGGATTTGCATCCTTAAAAGTGACACTAGAGGGATGCCAGGAACTGGGAGGGATCTTCTGGAAGCCAATTCATCCAATGGCCTCATTCTAGGACATTGAGACCTAGAAAGGACAAATGACCTGGGCAAAACCACTCAGATAATGGCAGAAGCAGGGCTGCTAGAAATATGCGGTAGAAAAAGCTGGATCTTCAAAGCAAGAGAGTGGGGAAAGTCATCTATTCAGTAGATGTGTCCTGAGCTCCTGGCCCTTGTCAGACCCATCCAGGCACTGGAGATGTCAAGTAAAATAAAGCAGACCAGATTCCTGCCCCCATGGAGCTTATCCTCCGGTTCCTCCTCCTTTTTTTTTTTTTTTTTTTTTTAAGATTTATTTATTTATTTGAGAGGCAGAGTTACAGAGACAGAAAGGAGGAAAGAGAACTTCCATCTGCTGGTTCACTTCCTAAACAGCCAGGGCAGTGCCAGACCAAAGCCAGGAGCCAGGAGCTTCATCTGGGTCTCCCGTGTGGGTGCAGGGGCCCAAGGACTTGGGCCATCTTCTACTGCTTTCCCACATTAGCAGGGAGCTGGATAGAAGTGCAGCAGCTGGGACCTGAACCACCACTCATATGGATAATGACACTGCCGACGGTGGCTTGACCTGCTGTCCCACAGCG
Organism: Lepus europaeus; assembly: GCF_033115175.1. Taxonomy (NCBI): domain Eukaryota; kingdom Metazoa; phylum Chordata; class Mammalia; order Lagomorpha; family Leporidae; genus Lepus; species Lepus europaeus. The sequence continues at coordinate 51,233,631 of NC_084833.1, read as the reverse complement.
CTGGCCACCCAGTACCTCATCTTACAGCAGCTCTGCCACCTTAGGCCAGCTGTGTTTGTTGCTTCCATGGATGGGTTTCCTCTTCTTCAAAAAGAGACTCATCCCATTTCTGTAATTTTAAATAATTCATTTATTCATTTCACAAATATTGATTAAGTATATCATGCTAGCTACTGGTGACCCAAAACTAAGCAAGAGAGACCCAGCTCTTGCTTTTGATGTGGGCTAGGCAGGGAGCTGATGAGGGACAAGGAGCTTAAGAGACTGCCAGCAGTCGCTCTGCAGCAGCCCTGCACCACCTGGAGCCCTAACCCTGCACCTAACTAGGAGAACCATGCAGGGAATTTGTAAAACCAGTGTCGCCTGGACTCAACCCACACAAGTTGTATCAGAAGTTCTGGGTGTAAACCAGGTGGCAATAATGTCTGTATGGATCCCAGGCGGTATGGATGGGACACTGGTGGTGACAATCTCCTTGAGTCTAGTCTATCATACCTGAAAGTGTTGCGGGGATCAGAATCCCTGGCTGGATTTATTCAAAGTTCTTGTCTCTGCGTGAGAGAAGATTTCAAAGCAGAGATGTAGATGGAGGTATAGGAAGATAGGATTTATCTTAAGGGATAGGACATACTCAGATAAGAGTGCAGACAACCTCTCTCCACAAGGAAAGAATGATGAATGTGCCCACCAAAGTTTAGGTTGTCCTTTTATAGAGTAGGGGGTGGTGCTCTGGAATAATATTCAAATTGGGCAGAGTTTGGGTGGGGCTTCATTGTACAGGGTGGTCCCCTGGAAGGTGTCATGGCATCGTCACATGGTGCACAGCATACGCGTGGCCACCGTGGCATCTGGTGTATGAGGGGACGTGAGGCTCAGGTGCAGGATGGGGAATGGGCAAGCCAAGCCTGCAGCATGGTGGACCAACATGGAAGCTGGGGGGAGTTAAGAAGTACGGGGGAGGCAAAGTCAAGGGCAGTGATGGGGAGGGCTGAGCAGGTAGAAAGAGCAGCACCGGAGTCTGTCTCTGGGGTGTGGGGAAGGCCCCCTAGAAGAAAGGACAGGTCAGGTGAGACCATGAGTAGGGCTAGTTCAGCAACAAGAAGAGGAAATAGGGTCTGGGAGGCCCGGCAGGGCAACACACAGAAACCCTGACCACAGTCCAGGCCGCGCTAAGCATTGAAGCCATCGTTCCCTCGCCAGTGACTCTCTCTCCTTTGCTCTTCCCACCCCACTCCCTTCCCCAGCATTGCTGCTTCTGCAATGTGCCGTGTTGACAGGACAACAGCAGATTCTCCAGCTTTTCATAATTATCTGCAAGAGCTTCCCCTGTCAGCCACCTCACATTCGTGGCTCCTCAGCCAGGCAGAAGCACGGTGCCCGGCTCCCTCCCCACAGCCCCCAGCTCCTTTCCCTCTCTGCAGCAGAGGGAAATGCACTCTCTCCCAGAGGATCGGATCAGTGTGTTGTCCCCAACCTGCCACCTCCAGGAGCACAGACAAAATGCATTCCCTTCAGATACGTGACTTGTTTTGCGGTACTCAGTCCCCGCCTGCTGATAGCACAGTGGATGTGTTTGACAGATCGTCATGGAGAGTTACCATAAATCCACGCCTTTAAGAGAGATTCTTCATGTTGAAATATAATTAGGTCAAAGTTGGACATTTCCCCAGGGTGTGGGGAAGTTTACAGATGCGTGCCCTATCCAGGATGATGCACGTTCTTGTGGAATGCCTGCTTTTGTGAAGACATTCAATGACCTGTTAAGCCTCTTCTGAAATGACCCTCAACAGAACTTTAGATCATGCTCAAGACAAAGGGATGGGGGAAGAGGGGGCAAGGACAGTTTTAACCCAGAGCTGATGTCTGCTGACTTCAGCAGAGAGAGTAGCAAGCATCAGGGTTGAGATGAAGGAGACTAGGGCACTGGGAGAGGAAAAGTCAGTGGGTGTGCTGGGAACGCCACTGTCTCGTGCTCGGGTGGGCCCCCTCTTCTGTTGGTAGCCTAAATGCGTTGGTTTAAATAAAGAATTATATCCTCTTTCCTGCCCTTTCTGCTTCCCTCTCCCATTTGATTATTTTGACATATGAGCAAGACCAGAGACAAGGGTTGCTGTCTCATCCAGGAAGCCATCTGTCCACACTTGCCAGTGAACTGAACCTGCCAAGAACGCCCAGTCTATGGGCTCTGGGGAGAGGCAAGATGATAAGCTTGTACCTCTGATAAAGCCTGCAGCCTCAGATGATCTGGGGAGGAGGAGGGAGGCTGAATCCATGGGAGGCTGCATCCTTTGTGGAGCCTGGTCTGAACTGATCTCTGCCTGGGGTACCGACATGGTAAGAAATGAAGGAATTGGGGGGCCAGGAGGAACATCAACTATTTTGATGTTTAAGGAGCCAGAGCTGCAGATAAAAATCTGGCTGGGCTCGGTTTTCTTCTGCATCTGACCTCACTAGATGTCTCTTTCCAAAGTCTACGCCCTCTCTGGGCACACAGGGCCTTTCTGGAGACTGGGGACATAGGGAAGGGCCACTGGCGAGTCCTGAGAATCTGGTCAAGTCCCAACATTTTTCTGAGCCTGTTTTACCTGCAGGACAGACAGCTGTGTCGCCTGTCAGGACTGCGATGGGCGTCACATGGGCCAGCACAGCTAATGGGTGTCAGTCCCTAGCACAGGAGGGACCCCAGAGGCGCCTCAGCAAGCTGAGTTTTTGCTGCTAACTTTTTCCTTTGTGAAAGAAAGTCAAACCCTTGCAAAGCTGCATCAGTGGGTGAGAGATACTCACGCGTCCATCCCTGAAGGTGTTCGCATGGTATCAAAAGGCTTCCTGAACTACTCAGGCAGAGCAGGCTAGGGAGATGTACGTTTTGCTGAGCTGATCATAAATCTGAATGAAATAATTATGTAAAGTATTCAAGAGCGATTCAGTGAGAAGATGCCTCATCTGCCTTGATGGGCTCGTCAATTACTCATTTTTAGTACTGCATTATCCCATTCTCTGCAATAATTATTAAACATTCCAACTGTACTGCAATATCAAACTTAAAAGGCTGATTTATTTCACAGGCATTAGACTACCTAATATAAAATTCCCCAATTATATGGCTCTATTTGTTTAAACCTATTTATCAGAGTGGTTTCCCAGCATTGAATGGAAACTGATGTCAGCTCCCCAAGTGACAGGTGAGGGGACGGTTGAGTTCAGTCCAGCTGTTCTGAGCACGAGCTTCAGGGTCATGGGAGATGTGAGCCCAGGCCCTCCACTTGCTGGACTCAGTTTCTGAAAAATTTTTAAAGATTTATTTATTTATTTGAAAGTCAGAGTTACACAGAGAGAAGGAGAGACAGAGAGAAAGAGAGGTCTTCCATCCACAGGTTCCCTCCCCAAATGGCCTCAATGGCCAGAGCTGCACCAATCCAAAGCCAGGAGCCAGGAGCTTCTTCTGGGTCTCCCATGCAGGTGCAGGGGCCCAAGGACTTGGGCCATCTTCCACTGCTTTCCCAGGTCATAACAGAGAGTTGGATCAGAAGTGGAGAAGCCGGGACTAGAACCGGGGCCTATATGGGATGCTGGCACTGCAGGTGGTGGCTTTATTCACTATACCAGAGCACTGGCCCCTGAAATTCTAAAATGGGGATAACCTCCACTTCGTGTGATTGGGATGATTAAGTGAAATGATGGATACGAAGTGTTGGCAAGAACAGAGAGTACAGACTTAATAAATAGCAGCTATTATGGTTCTGTCTATGCATCCTGGGAGTCTCTGCCTCTTCCATCCAGCAGGTGAGGACTTGCTATTTCTTTAGCACATAGGCATCAGTGCCTCCTAGGCTCCAGGCACTAAGCGTATGTTGGGGTCCATCCTCTGGTTGTCGAGTTAAGAACTCGGAGGAAGTCACAGTATGTGTATCTAACTGCTCCAGGTACCCCGCAAGGCACTGGAAACAGAACGTCTTTCAGCAGCACAGCACAGCCATTTTCCAGATCAGGGCACTGAGGCAGACAGAGTGAGTTACTTGAGCCAAGGTCATTCCATGACTGAGCAGAAATGAAACCCAGGGCCATCTGCCAGGATCCAAAGCCCACACATTCTCTCTCCTCCACCCCAGGCTGTCCGCAGAGATTCCAGGAGGCCCATTTCACTGGTTTGAAGGAGAGTTTTTTTCCTCCTCTTCCTAGTTTTTGTAAAGGAGATACCTCTTTTCATATTGAGGATTTCCGACCCCTGGTAAATCAGCAGTTACCCAAAGTCCATGTCTACTTTGGTCCGCATCTTCCGACCCTCGTGTGGAAGGTGGAGTTCCCTTTGCTGCCCAAGTGTGGCTGGAGTGACTGTGGCAGCCCCTGCTACACACATGCCCACCCTACTTCTGTTCTTTACTCAATCTCCTGAGCGAAGCTGGGTTTCCGTGCAAGCCAGCTGCGCTGGTGTCTTTGGTGCCAGTCTGCGAGGAGCACAGACATTTTGTTGGGTATATAATAAGATGGGGAAAGTGGTCGTAACGAGAATTGTTGAGAGTGAGCATGATACGAGAAGGATAAGAATACTTATTATTACCAATAATGCATGTAATTATAACATACACAATGAAGGTTTTGTGCTAGGAACTCCACTGGTTGCTCTGGCCACTCATGTAAGCCTGTCCAGCCCAGTGAGATGGGTAATGTTATTACCCCTCATTTTACAGATAAGGAGCCTCTGTCTGGAAAAGCTAAGGAATTTGCCAGTGTCACATCAATTGTAAATAGGCTGTTGGGCTCTCTCAGACCCTTCCCCATGGTCCCTTGGTAGGAGACAGAACCCCCAGGACACTTAAGCGATGAGACATGGTGTTTAAGCTGCCTTCTTAGTGAGGTGCGTGAGTTTAGGGCCAGGAGCTGGGCTGCTCAAGGAGAACAAGAGTGAGCAGATGCTGAGCCTGCAATCCTCCTGGCCTCCTTCCCCCACACAGCCTCTTCTCCAAATGATTGTTGGGCAAATATTTAGAGAGCATCCTTCTGAAAGGAGGCCAGGTAATTAGCCTGCCCAGAGCACCCACGCATCCCGGTCCAGCCCTGCTCCCAAGCCTGGCCTGCTGTGTTTGCTCCCAATGTGTAAAACCACCCACAGAACATGGAGAATTAATCTGCTTTATGGGGGAACACAATCTGGTGGCTCTAAGGAGTAAGTCTCCATGGATCACAGGCCATGTGCCCGGGGCAAGGTGCCAGAGGCATCACTGATGGCACTCATAGTCTCATCATCTCCTCCCGGATTCTCATGGGTTTCCCAGGTGTGGAAGGCAGAGGGTGCCCTCCTGGGAAATAGAAAATAAGGCAGGCAAGGTGAAAAAAAAAAAAAAAAAGGAAAAGAAAAGAAAAGAAGAATCTGTTGAGGTACAAATGCAAACAAGGATGCTGTAAATTTGTTGAGGGGCTATGGGACTGGGAGATGAGAGACTTGGTAGGCAAAGAACCTAAATATTTGTGTTTCCAAGAGAGACGGCCATGGAAAGCTACATTGAACAATGCAGCCAACACCACTCTTCCTTTGTGTTTCTAATAGGAAAGTCTGGAAAAGTGTTAAGGCTCCCAGCACAAGTGAAGAAAAAAAAAAACAAGACACAACATTAGCCACACAAAATGAACACAACTATTTACAAATTCTAAAGTATAAATGGAGGAAAGGCTATCGGGACACAAACAAAATGATGAAACAGCTGGGGATTTTTTTCTCCTTTTCTTTTCTGTGTTTGTATTTTCTATAATGAACTTAGTTTTTAAAGCAATAAAGGCAAAATCTTTATTTAATTTTAAAAGATCTATATTGAAAGCTCTTTCATGAAAGACAAAAGCAGCTGTCTTTTCTTCCATGGCTTTCAGGCTGAAAAAATACACATGGGAAACTAGAAAGAAATGATTTAATGACTGGGCTTATTTTCTTTGTATTCTCTCTCAGATTTTACTAAAGCCTATAGTTAGAAGCCCCTTCCTGGACAAATTCAGCTATAATAACTTGCATTAATTTCACTTCTAGAAAAATTAAAGATGCCAAGAGTAGCCATCAGGGATGATCATAATAGCCCAAGATAGTAAACAATAAAATGTTCAACACTATGAGTTTTGTTATGTAAAATGTGGACTCTCCATAAAATGGGCTATTATGCAGCTATAAAACATTTTATTGAGAGCATATATTGAATAGAAATCCACATACATTGAAAATTCATGATGTATTGTGGAGTGGAAGGGCAGGTTACAAGATAAGGAGTATAATATACCCCTAATTTTTATTCCTGATTTCTAGCTGCATATGTGTGTGCATATCATTTTGAAAATATATATTCTAAAATGTTAATAATAACTATTTTGGGGTGATAGAACTATGAGTAGTGTTTGTTTCATATTTATCATTCCTCTGTTTTTCTAATTTTCCTACAATGAACAAGTATCTCTTGTGTAGTAATGATAATTTTTAAAAAGCTCATTCCTGATCTTCCTCGTCAGGGTGTCTTCCTCCTGTGTTAACCAGCCCCAGGTGTTGAGGGAATGCCTCCCCCTGATCATGATCAGTTGAGAAAAAGGTGCTCCACATAGAAGGGAACCTACGACATACCAGGAATGTGTTGCAGGTGCTGGATGCTTTGTAAAAAGTACCTCATCTATCCCTTCTGTGTGCCTTCTAGTCTCCCACACTACTGCCCACAAAACGATCAGAGAAAGTATTTATGAGATGATGCTATACCATACACCTTCCCTCCCTTCCCACCTTGGTCCCTAATTGTCAGTGCCCCCTATACTCCTTGACTTAACACAATGCCCTCTCCTTTAGACCCTGCCCACCCATTACCCAGATCAATAAGGACTCAGGCAGAACCTTCTTAAGCAGCTGCTGTCTCCAACTGGAGGTGATCACATCTCTATGGCTGATAGGCGCCCTCGGTCGTGATGTCCTAGCATTCACCACTGGGTTGCTGAGTTGCTCTCCTACTCACATCTCACATCTCCCACAGCAGAAACCCTTTCCCAAATCAAAGTCCAAGTTTCCAAACCCAACATAGCTTGCCAACTCTGCTCCAAGGCCATATTCATGACACTGGTTTCCTGCTGTAGATACTATTCCAGGTTGCGGTTCCAAGCATCTGCCTTCTCCTTGGTTCCCACGAGGTAGCTGGAGCTCTGACTCTGACCACTACCCTGGAACTCCATGTCTGGGGCTCTGCTTCCCGAAGAGGAATGTCCCAGTTGCCAAGTGCATGGATTTCTGAAGAGTGTTCTCCTGGCTGTCCCATTGCCATAGTCCACCCACTTGTTAGAACACTTGTAACTTCATCTGAGACCCTGAGGCTCTTCAGGCTCAGCCTTTGAGACTTGGTCTGTTGCTCCAGAAAGGGTGAGGCAACATATCAGAAGACAGAATCCAGATCAGGGTTAATCAACTCTGGAAAAAAAAAAAAAAGTGAGGACTTTAGTAGGATGAAAGAAGAATAGATACTCTTGGAGGTGTTGTGGCATAGTAGGCTAAGCCTCCACCTGTGGTGCCAGCATCACATACGGTCGCTGGTTCATGTCCTGGCTGCTCCTCTTCCTATCCAGCTCTTGGCTCAGCTCTGGCCATTGCAGCCATTTAGGGGGTGAACCAGTGGGTGGAAGATGTTTCTCTCTGTCTGTCTCTCTCTCTCTCTCTCTCTCTCTGTAACTCTGCCTCTCAAATAAATAAATAAAATCTTGAAAAAAGAAGGAATAGATACTCTAAGGGTAAAGGCTGGTCATGAAGTAGATTCCAAAATGGGTGTGAATGTGTGATTCAAGATGAAGATTGTGATAAATGAAAAGTTTTGGAAGCCTTGAAGGTCATGCTGATGATGTAGCTTAGAAAGTTCCTAATTCTGAAAAAGCCTATTCCTGACTGGATACCCAACCAGTTACTTTAACAAATACTCTGGAAATCAAACCTTGTCCACCTGTCTAAGCCTTGGGGGATGTCAGTCCTGCCTTACTTGGCTGTCTCACCTGGCTGGAGGGGGAGTAGTCATAGGCTAAGATCTCTTTCTCTCTTGCAGGGAGTCAAATGGCTGCCCTACCAGCCAATCTCTCCCAAAATAACTTTAAATTCAATCTGAAATTCATTTTAACCTATGTATAAAATGGAAATGTAATCCTTGGGATGCCGAAATGAGGTCCTTAAATAAATTAAAAATCTCTCCATCCAAAGTAATATATTATGAATGAAGAAAGTTTAGAAAAAAGAAAAAAGATCCAAGGAAATAAAATCACCCATAATACTATCACCAAACACAACCACAATGTTGTAATATGTTTTAATCTTCTGGTCTCAGGTGTTCAGCAAAGAAATCACAAATTGAAACAAGTGACTGTCATTCAGTTGATGGCTAACGTGATGGGATCCTAGGGTGCACCCTAGGCCATGACAAATGGAGAGACATTTGGAGTTGGGGAAAGGTAGGAGAGCAGGTTCTGATAGGCCCAAAGCTTTTTGGAAGAAGCTGGTATTTTCTGAGAAGTAAACAATGTTGAAAGCATTCTTTGAGGAAACAATCCCTTCTGTTCAATGCTTAATTACCATCTGCCAAGTGAGGTTGTGGATAAACAAGCATATTTACCTGAGGTGGCTTCTGTGGCTTGGAAACGATCTTCTTCGTTTCAGTTCTGGACTGAGTCTTAGTGTTATCTCCTACTGGGATCTTCATCAGAGTTCAAGTGGAAAGAACACAGGCTTTGGCTTCTGGCCGCACTGGGTCAGAATCCAGACCAGTGAATTCAGAAGTTTATTTTCTCATCTATAAGACAATAATAATTGTTCCCATCAAGTATTCAGTGATGTGATCATGTTAGATACCTGGCACAAAGTGGTATGGCTTTCCCAGCATCGTCACCCAGAACACTCCCCAGGACTTTAAAGATGGGTTAAAAATACCTGCAAAAGTTCTCCTTGACCACCAGCAAAGCAAGTCCTCGCTGGAGGCCAACTCTGCAAATTGGGGGAAATGACCTTGTTTGGAAATTGATCCTCAGACCAACAAAGCTACAGAGGAAACCTGAATATGCTTCAAGAAAATAGGAAGAAAAAGTACTGCTTTTATTTACCAAGTACCTGGGTGTGCATCGGGGTGGGAGTTTACTTGTGGTGGGGCTGGCCCAGGGTATGTGATTGGTTATACATGGTGCCAGGCATGACTAGAGAGCAACTCCTTATTTGACATGCAAGCGATGACTCTACTGGGGGGACAAGAGCATGCACATTAGAGCCAAGTGAAGCTGAGCTTAAGCACTGGCCCTCCCTCTGTGGCACTTTGGACAGGTCGTTTACCCCGTCTACATCACCATAGTTTCCTCAAGGGGGGGCTTACTTGAGGGGAATGGAAATACAATATATATAGTCCTTCACCAATAGAAAGTGCTCCAATATGCTAGCTGAGCGAGCAATGATTCAAAAAACAACAGGAATTTGTATATAAAAGCAAGAAAGGAGATGGCACAATATGAATGAAGTTAGGGAGACAGAAAACTGGGAACTAAGAACTGTTAAGGATTTCAGTCTTGGTGGTAGAAGCAATGAAATGCTATTGAGTAGCTCTAAGGAGGGAGATATAATTATATTTGTGGTTTTTTTGTTTTTCTGTTTCTTTTTAAATTTATTCATTTATTTGAAAACCAAAGTTATAGAGAGAGAGGGAGAGAGATTGAGATTGAGAGTCTATTCGCTGGTTTACTCTCCAAATGACCACAATGGTGGGAGGTGGGAGCTGAGCACATCCACGTTAGCAGGGAGCTGGATCAGAACTGGAGCAGCTGGGATTTGAACCAGCAGCCATATGGGATGCTGGCACCACAAACTGCGGCTTTACCCACTATTGCACAGCCCTGGCACTTACATTGTGTTTTTAAAAGGTGACTCTGGCTTGAAGTGTAGGTAATAAATTAGAGAAAGGGAAGAGAGGGTGTCCAAAATCTAGTTAAGATAAATTTATATTAGTTCAGAGGAAAAACGATGTTGCTTAGTTTAGGCTCATAGTAGAAATAGCTGTAGAAATTCGAGAGATATTTGGGAGGTAAAATGGACAGCATTTGGATATAGAAGATGAATTTGAGGGAAGACCCAAGAATGACAGCCAATGTTTCCAACTTGTACAATTGGAGTAGGCCCCGGTTAGTGGGAATGTAGGTCAGATTAGTTGTTAACAAGATGGATTTGAGGTGTTTTTAAGATATCCAAAAGTAATTGTAACTAAAAGATAGAACAGAGATACATGCCTGGAGCTCAGGAAAGTGGCCAGGATTGAAAATAAAAACCTATGCATCATCCACACAGAGGTAGTAATTAAACCCATGGAATGAGTGAGATTGGCCACAGAGAGAACAAAAAGAGCAGAAGAGGGCTTAGGACAGAGCCTTGAGCAATTTCAACGTAAAGGCCAGGCAAGGAGGATGTGCAGACTGGGGAAGTGGAGAGTGAGTGGACAGGGACAGTCAGGATGGCAAGGGGGGCGGGGCGGGGAGGAGAGGACTCCAGGGAGGACAAGGACTTGTTGGTGTCTGTTAGACTGAGCATTGTGGAGGCCTTAGCCAGTTATTTCCATAGCATGTTGTGGCCTGAAAGCACACACATGGATTGAGGGATGAGGGGGAGGTGAAGAGAAGCCAATGTATTCAAGTAATTTTCATGAGGAAGAGATGTAAGACCATAACTAGAGATGTATGAAGGTTACCTGGGGGTCTTTTCATTTTTACAATAAAAAATATATATTTATTTGAAAGGCAAAGCAAAATATTGACACAGAGAGAGAGAGAGAGAGATCTTCCATCTGCTGGTTCACTCCCCAGGTGGTCACAACAGCCAGGTCTGGGCCAGGCCAAAGCCAGGAGCCAGAAACTCCTGGGTTCTCCCACATGGGTGACAGGGGCCCAAGCATGCACTTAGGCCATCTTCTGCTGCAATCCCAGGTGCATTAGTAGGAAGCTGGATTAGAAGCAGAGTCGCTAGCATTCCCACATCACAGGCCCTGGCTTAACCCATTGTGCCACAATGCCGACCCCTCTTCATTTTTAAATGGAAGATACTGAAACGAGCTTACAAGACGAATGGGAATGATACGGCTGGGGCAGAAGCTGAGTATGGAGGAGAGGAGAGGAGTGATTGTTAGAGTCAGGAAGAAGGGATGGAGCAAAGCAGGGGCGCATGAGCCACCAGGACACCTTCATCAGAGCGGAGAAGGAGAGGAAGGCGGCTACCGGTGGGACGAGGGAGGACTTCACGCCCCCGACTTGTGTTCTTTCTGTGAACTAAGAGCGAGGTGACACAAGAAGAGTGAAGCAGGGGAGATGAAGCCTGGAAGTTTGAGGAGGTTGGACATCTGAAATCATCGTTGCTGAGAATGGGGAAGTACTGGGTCTGCCAGAGACACCCAGCAGTGCAGCAGGGCAAACGTAAGGCCAGGAGTCATTAATGCAGGAGCTAGTTCATTGACCTGATCACAGGGCTTTTTACAGCGGCATGAGCTGCACAGATGTGAGTAGTTCATCTAGGGTTGCAGTTTGATCACATTAGGAAGATAAAGTGACCAAAAGGTAAAGGAATTTTTTTTTTTTACTTTTTTTAAAAAAAATCTTTATTTATTCACTTGAAAGGCAGAGTTACAAAGAGGCAGAGACAGCGACACAGAGATCTTCCACCTGCTTGATTCACTCCCCAAATGACCTCAATAGCTGGGCAGAGCTGGGTCGATCGCAAGCCAGGAGCTTCTTCCAGGTCTCCCACACAGGTGCAGGGGCCCAAGTGCTTGACCCATCTTCTACTGCTTTCCCAGGGACATTAGCAGGAATCTGGATCAGGAGTAGAGCAACTAACTGGATCTTGAACCGGCGCCCATATAGGAAGCTGGCACTGCACAGTGCTGACCCCAAAGGAATTTTTAGAGTATTTGTGTACTTTATGAAAAAATGGTCCACAGATAGCTCACACATATTGTTAAAGATGAGCAAGGAAGGCTGACTTGCCCTTCCAGATATTAAATGTAGTGCAGTGCATAGAGGGGATAGAATGGGAAGCCCAGGGACAGCATGAGTCTTTGAGAACCTGGCCTGTGTTTGATGAGCTTACCTCCTCTGCCTGGGAAAGTCTCACCTTTGCCTGTTTCCCCCAAATAATTATTAATAACAGCCCTTTCCATCCTTGTTAGGATAATAAATTGCATGACCTCACTGTATGTATGGGAGAGGAGGTAGCAGACAAAAAAGTAGGGGAGAGATGGGTTAAGCAGGCCTAAAAGCTCACAGTATGGACTTCCGGTTCCTGGTCTGCACGTTCAGAGCTGAACACACACCTTCCCTTCCAACAAGCAGAAAGCTGAACAAATGGAACAAATCAACGACTCTTCTTAGATCCTTCAGATAAATGAGGTCACAGGGTGCTACCATTTGAGTGTTTGTGTCTTCTCAAAATTTGTATGTTGAAATTCTCATCTCCAAAACGATGATGTTCAGGCAGTGATGGGACCATGAGGCAGGGCCACCATGAGTGGGGGCGGTACCTGATAAAGGAGGCCGGGGGCAGGGAGGGGCTGGTGTTTCCTCCCACCACCATGTGAAGATGCAGCTGGAAGCTGCTGTGTGTGAGGGACAGGCCCTCACCAGACACCAAGTCTGCAAGCGTCCTGGTCATGGACTTCCCACGTGACGGAACCGTGAGAAATAAAAAGGTTGTTTATCAATGACCCATCTAAAGCATTTGATTATAGCAGCCTGGATGGACAGAGATACAAGGCCAATTGCTGTCCCCAGGATTGTTGAGACAGACAGACAGGCAGACAGACAGAGAGCATCACAATTCAGCGGAAAACACCATGGGCCCAGGGCCACGTGGGAAAACCTGAGCTGGGGGCAGCACTCTGAAGGCACACAGCTCCAGGGGTTAAAACCCCAAAGAGAATGTGAGCTCCCCCTCCAGGGCCTCCCCTCCAGGGCCTCCCAGGGAGCACTGCAAGAAAATCCTCCCCTGCTTCCAGCAGGGCGAGAGGAAAAGGATCCATTTTTAAATGGCCAAGGAGTCTGTTCTTAACAAGGCCTGCCCTCAAAAACTGTTTATCCAGAGCTGGGGCTCTATCAAGGCCTAGCCTACCTGGGAGAAGGGAAACACTGAGCTGCAGCCCTTCCCAGCACTCCCCACCTCCCCACTCCCGCTAGCTCTGTGACGTCCACAGCCCCAGACACAGGCTCACAGACGGAGGCACAGTCATGGGACGGTGACACGTGGCCCCCGCTTCACATCTCCCCTCCACACCACTTATAGCTTTCACCCAGTTTGTCAGGTCTGCTTTTCAACAAAAATCACAAAGCATATTAAAAAGAGAAAACCACAGCTTGAAGAGACGTACTAAGCATCAGAACACAGTCAGCTACAACAGGAATGTTGGAATTCTCAGAGTAGGAATTTTTTCAAACCCTGACTAAAATGCTATGTATACAACATACAGGCATTTTCAAAACATTCATGGGAAATGTGGATTATGGAAAAACTAGGATGTAATTCAAGTTTTTTTGTCACAAAATAAACTTATCTTTTCATTTTCCATAATTTTTTTCCCATGAAATTGTGAAGTGCCTTCATACAAGAATAGATGGGTAATGTAAGGAGAGAAATAGAAATTCAATGGCAATTTGATTCTAAGAATCCAATAGAAATGCTAGTGATCAAAAACACTAACAGAAATGAAGAATGCCTTTGATGGTTTTGTTGGTAAACTGGACATAGCTGAGGGAAAAAAAAAAATCCATGAGCTTAAGAATATGTCACTAAAAATTTCCCAAAATGCAAACAGAGAGAAAAAAGACTGGAGGCTGAAAATAGCATAGAATATATAAAAACCATGGGACAAGTGCAAAAGGTATAAATATGGATAATGGGAATTCCAGAGGGAAAGAGAAAGGAACAGAAGATGTATTTAAAGCAATAATGACTGACAATTTCCCCAAAATTAAAGTCAGACACCAAACCACAGGTCTAGGAAGCTCAGAGAACACTAAGCAGGATAAATGCCAAAAACTAAAAACAAAAAACTGTACCCAAGCTTGCCATATTTAAACTTCAGAAAATCAATGACAAGGGAAAAAAATCCTGAAATAACCTGGAGGAAAACAACACCTTACCTTTAGAGGAACAGACAGAAGAACTGCACCCAACTTCTCAGAACCACACAGGCAAAAAGAGAGTGGAGTGAAATATTTAAGTTGTTGAGAGAGAAAAACCCACCAGCCAAGAATGCAGTACCCTGAGAAATTACCTTTCAAAAGTGGTTCAACAGGCTAATCCTCCGCCTTGCGGCGCCGGCACACCGGGTTCTAGTCCCGGTCGGGGCACCGATCCTGTCCCGGTTGCCCCTCTTCCAGGCCAGCTCTCTGCTGTGGCCAGGGAGTGCAGTGGAGGATGGCCCAAGTGTTTGGGCTCTGCACCCCATGGGAGACCAGGATAAGCACCTGGCTCCTGCCATCGGAACAGCGCGGTGCGCCGGCCGTGACGCGCTACCGCGGCGGCCATTAGAGGGTGAACCAACGGCAAAGGAAGACCTTTCTCTCTGTCTCTCTCTCTCTCTCACTGTCCACTCTGCCTGTCAAAAAAAAAAAAAAGTTAAGGAGCTACAAAGACCTTATCAGACATCTAAAACTTGAGGGTATTTGTTGCCAGTAGACTTGTCTTACTAAAAATGTTAAGTTATTCAAAGAGAAGACAAAATGATACAGGTCAGAAATCTAAATATATATAAAGATAGGAAGAGAGAGAATGAATAAGTAAAAAAATGAGAAAAAATTATTTTTCTTATTGATCTAGCAGATTACTGTTTATTCAAAATAATAACAGTACCAATACACTCAATGTGTGTGTATATCATGTTTATATATGCTTATTTTTTTTAAGATTTATTTATTTGAAAGGCAGAGTTAGAGTGAGGCAGAGGCAGAGAGAGGTCTTCCATCTGCTGGTTCAGTCCCTAGATGGCAGCAACAGCTGGAGCTGTGCCGATCCAGAGCCTGGAGTCAGGAGCCAGGAGTTTCTTCCGGGTCTCCCACATGGTGCAGGGGCCCAAGCACTTGGACCATCTTCTACTGCTTTCCCAGGCCATAGCAGAGAGCTGGATCGGAAGTGGAACAGGAGGGATTCAAACTGACGCCCATATGGGATGCTGGGACTGCAGGCTTTACCTGTTTTGCCCCATCACCAGCCCCCTATATATGCTTATGTAGAAGTGAAATGAATGGTAGCAATGAGAGAAGGAACAGGAGGGAAAATTAGCTATGTTGTGTTGTTATCAGGTACTTACCCTACCTATGAAGCAGTATTGTGTTATTTGATAGTGGACTTGGATTAGTTATAAATACACATTGTAAACTTTAAGGTAGTCACAAAAAAAAAAGTAAAAAAAGAACTAAAATTAATACACTAAGAAAGGAGAGAAAATGGAATCATATAAAATGCTCAATATTAAGGTGTTTAAAATGACAAAATGCAGAAAAACAAGGGAAGTAAAAAATAGGAACAAAGAACAAGGGCAACAAATAAAAACAAAAATAACTATGACAGATATTAATCCAGCTGTGCCAATAATCATTTTGAATTCAGTGGTCTAAGTGCACCATTTAAAAGACAAAGATCATCAGAATGGATCAAAAACAGACAAAACTGTATGTTGTCTATAGGAAAGCCAATGTAAATAAAAAGCTACGTATAGATTCAAAGTAAATAGATAAAGAGATGCTAACACTAACAAAGGAAAACAGAGAGTAGTTATATTAGTTTCAGACAGAGCAGAATTCACAGTAAGGAAGTTTGTTAGGAAAAAAAGGGGCATCGACTACTTCATTCAGCAATAGCAGATTACACATTCTTCTCAAGTTCACATGGAACATTTACCGAGATAGACTACATTCTGAGCCACAAAACACATCTTAACACATTAAAAAGAACAGAAATTGTACAATGCCTGTTCTAAGACTACAGTGGAAAAAAACTGGAAATCAATCATAGAAAGATAGCTGGAAAAATCCCCAAATACTTGGAGATTAAATAACACACTTCTAAAGACTACATGGGCAAAGGGAAAGATCTCAAGAGAAAATTTAAAACACTTGAACTAAGTGAAGACAAAAGTACAACTTTTTGAAATTTTGGGATGCAGCAAAAGCAGTGCTTAGAGAGACATTGACAGCATTAGTTGCATATAATTAACAAAAAGGATTTAAAATCAATAACCTAAGCTTCTATCATAGAAAACTAGAGGAAGAAAAGCAAATGAAATCCAAAATAATCAGAAGAGAATAAATAATTAAAAAATTAGAGAAGTCAATGACATTGAAAATAAAAACCAATACAGAAAAATCAACAAAACCAGAAATTACCTCTTTAAAAAGATCAATGAAATCAGTAAGCCTTTAAGTAGGTCAATGAGACAGAAAGAAGGCACAAATTACTGAAGTAGATATTAAAGAGGGGACATCACTACAGAGCCTATAAACATTAAAATAATAATAAAGAAATACTATAAATAACTCCATGTCCACAAATTTGCTACCCTAGGTTAAATGGACCAATTTTAAGAGATATAATCTCAACAGGAAGATATTGACAATTTTAATGGGTTTTTTCTATTAAAGAAATCAATAATTAATAGCCTTCCAAAACAGAAAACACCAACCCAGATGGATTAGTAAATTCCATCAGGCATTTATGGAAGAAATTATACCAGTACTCTACAAGATCTTTGAAAAGATAGGAACAGGAGGAATACTTCCTAACTTATTATATGAGGCCAGCACTACTCTTGTAACAAGACTAGACACAGATCTTATAAAGAAACTATGGATCAATATCTCATGAATATAGATGTAAAAAGTCTCAACAAAATAACAAATTGAATTCAACAATGCCTAAAAAGAATTGTATACCATAACCAACTGGGATTTATCCCAGGTATGCAGGTCATCCAACATTTGAAAATCACTTAATATAATCCATCACATTAACAGGGGAAAAAAATCACATGATTATATCAATTTAAAAAATTTGATGAATCTAACACTCATGATAGAAATACTGAACAAATTAGGAATATAGTACAACTTCTTCCTCTTGATAAAGAACATCTACAAAAAATCTACAGCAGGGCCTGGCGCTGTGGTGTAGCAGGTAAAGCCACCACCTGTAGTGCTGGTGTCCCATATGGGTGCCGGTTCAAGTCTTGACTGCTCCACTTCTGATTCAGCTCCATGATATGGTCTGGAAAGCAGTAGAAGATGGCCCAAGTCCTTGGGCCCCTGTACTCATGTGGGAGACCTGGAAGAAGCTCCTGGCTCCTGGCTTCGGATCAGCCCAGTTCCAGTTGTTGCAGACATGTGGAGATTGAACGAGCAGATGAAAGACCTCTCTTTCTCTCTCTGCCTCTGCCTCACTGTAACTCTGCATTTAAAATAAATAAATAAATCTTAAAAAAAAAAAAAACTACAGCTAATATCCACACATAATGGTGAGAAATTTAAAGCTTTCCTGCTAAAACCAGAAATAAGGCAAGATGTCCTCTCTCACCACTGCTTTAGAGCATTATACTGGAAGACCTATCTAATTCAATAAGCCAAGAAAAGGAAATAAAATTTTTCAGGCTGAGAAGGCAGAAATAAAACAGTCTTTGTTCACAGATAACATCATTATCTAGGTAGGCAGTCTGAAAAAGAGTCAACCAAAAAGGGGGGAAAAAAGGAAGGAAGGAAAATAAAGAAGTCTCCTGGAAGTAATAAGCCATTATAGGAAAGCTGTAGATTTCAGGATACAAAGTCAATCACTTTTTTATATACCAGTAATAAAAAAGTGAAATTTAAAATTAAAAACATATTACCATTTATATTATCAGCCCTCCCAAGATGGGAAAACAGGTAGAACTCTAACAAAACTTTTATAAATTCAATATGAAGAAAACTTTTGTTAAAGATATCAAAAAAGAACTAAACATATGGAGAACTATTTTATGTTCACAAATAGGAAGACTCAATATTGTCATATCAGTTCTTCCGTTGAGCTATAAATTCAGTACGTTACAAGCTGATTCTAAAGGTTTTGTGGAGAGCCAAAAGGCCCAGAATAAGTATTTCAATATTGAAGAAGAACTGATTTCAAAGACTGACACTACTTGACTTCAAGAGTCACTGTAAAGCTACAATAATTAAGGAAACCGTGGTATTGGTAAAAGAACAGTCAAATCAATGGAACACAAGAGAGAACCCAGACCAATGGAAATGAGTTAACTGATCTTTGATGAAGGAAAAGGTGATAGGATAGAAAGAGATAGTCTTTTCAACAAGTGGATATCCACATGCAAAATAATATAGACACAGATTTCCTTCTTCCCTTCACAAAAATTAACTCTAATGGGTCATAGACCTATACCCAAGATATGAAGTGTAACTCCTAGAAGATGATTTAGAAAACCTAGATGAAATTGGATATGATGGTAACTTTAGATACAACACCAAAGGCATCATCCATGAAAAAAGTAACTGAGAAGCTGAACTTCATTCAAATTAAAAACTTCTGCTTTGTGAAAGACACTGCCAGAAGATAAGCCAGATGATGGGAGAAAATATTTTCCAAAGACATACCTGATAAACAAAATATTATCCAAAATATTAAAAACTCTTTAAGACTCGACAGTAATAAAATGGACCACCCAATTTTAAAAAATGGGCAAAAACCATGAAGACACCTCTTCAAAGAATATATACAGATGGCAAGTAAGCATATGAAGAGATGTTCAGCATAAATATGTCATCAGGGAATTAAAAATTAAGACAATAATGAGATACCACTACACACCTGTTAGGATGGCCAGAATCCAAATCACTGACAACGATGCTGAGGAGGATGTGGAACAACAGAAGTGGCCATTAATTTCAAATGAGAATGTAAAGTGGTGCAGCCGCTATGCAAGACATCTTCACCATTTCTTACAAACCTAAGCATACTTTTACCATATGACTCAAAACGTTGTTCCTTAGTATTTACCCAAGTGAATTAAAAATTTATGTCCACACAAAACCTGCACACTGATGTTTATAGCAGTTTTATTCATAACTGGCAAAACTTGGAAGCAACTAAGATGTCCTTCAGAGTGGATAAATAAACTGTGCTATATGCAAACAATGGAATTTTGGTTACTTCTAAAAAGAAATGAGCTATCAAGTCATGAAAATACATAGAGGAAACATAAATGCATGTTAGTGAGTAAAAGCAGCCCATCTTCAAAGGTTACAGCCTGTGTGATTCTCACTCAATGGTGTTCTGGAAAACTCAAAACCGGAGGCAGTCAAAAGATCATGACAGAGGTTGATGGGAGGGAGGATGAATAGAGCACAGAGGATTTGTAAGGCAATAAAATTATTCTATGTGATACTGTGAGGGTGGATATATATCATTAAACATTTGACAAAACCCATTGAATGTACAACACCAAGAGTGAAGTCTAATGTAGGCTATAGACTTTGTAGTGAAATGCCAATGTAGGCTCATTGATTCAAATAACACAACCCTCCTGAGTGGCATGATGGCAGTGGGGAGGCTGTGCATGTGTAGGGATGGAGGATATATGGGAATATTTATACTTCCTGTCCAGTTTTGCTATGAAGCTAAAACTGCTCTGGGAAAAAAATCTATTTTTTAAAAGGTAATACAATGGAAAAATGGAATGAGATGCTGACTCTATTGTATTAAAACTTAATTTCTAGTGAATCAAAGACCTAAAAGTGAAAACTAAAATTATAAATATAATGGAAGAAAATATTGGAGAACATCTATTTCTCAATTTTTTAGGCAAGAGCATAAAAATGCAAGCTATGGGAGAGCAATTGACACTTTGGCTAGGTAAAAATAAATTCTGTTAAGTGAGGATTTATCTGTGGGTGGCAGGAAGGAGTAAATATTTTAAACTATAGGATAGTCACATTTAGAAAATCCTATAAATCCACAAGGAAAATACAGGAAAGTCCACTGACAAGGATTATGAGTAAGCAATTCATAGAAGGAAAAATCTGAAAAATTGGCTAATATTAAACTGAAACAAGAAGATATTCATTTACAACCATTAAGCTAGAGATATTAGAAAATCCAATAATTAACAGGTATTGGTGAGGATGTAGGAAGACTTGTGCCTAGCTGATAGAATAAAATTAAGTGTAGCAATTCTGTCAAACAACTGGCAGTAGTTTGTAAGACTCATATGTTTATACTCACAACCCAACAAACGAACAATTGCACTACATGACTGATATGTATTTATATCAGTTACAAGTGCAGCAGCGTGAGGTTCTGCACTGCAGCGTTATGTGTGGAGGCCAAGAGCTGAGAGTCAGCTAGATGATCCTCACTGAGAGAATGAATACATAAAACATGCTCTCTGGATACAGTGGAATACTAGGTAGCAATCAGAAATGATGACTTGTATTCACATACAGTGACACAGACATAGCCCAAAAGCACAAAGTTGAATGAAAAAAATATTGACACAAAGCAATCCTAAGTAATTTGAAGTAAATACACACACACATTGACTAAGCATATACTCAAGGGTACTATAAAAAGATCATGGAATATGAAATTAAAACATAAGTTTATTTTGGTGCAAAAAAATTGAAATCTGTGCATAGAGTCTTCAAAAAGTTTGTGTAAAATGTGTATTATGAAGAAACTGTGCATGGATTTCAAAATATTTTTGTATGAAAATTCATATTTAAATTCATTTTCCATGAAGTTCCTGGAGTACATACGCACACACTCAGAAGGACGTATATTAAATACTTAGGTACTAGATAGGGGGGAGGTGAAATAGAATAAAGCCCATAGAGATAGACAAGATGTAATCAAAAGCTGCCTTAGCTTTGTCTAGTGATGGAATTATATGAAGAACTAAGGGCCTTGATGCAATTCTTCTTGCTCACTCTCCTATAAAGAAAAGGAATGTTTTAAAGAAAAATAAATACAATATGGATATAATGATCCATAAGATTATATCTGAATACTAAATGAGTAATTCAGATAAAGCACTTATCTTAGTACCTAGCCCACACTAAACACTCAGTGAATGTTATCAAGGCTGTTAACACTACTGCTGACACAGCTACTATCTATCAGTTGGGATTGGCACTTAAAACCAATTGGATTTAGGTGAACTCCTCCTGAAAGATCCTTTCAGGTCTAATATACTACAGTTCTGCTAAGGGAAAAGCAAATACCACAGTAGGCCACAAAGCAAGCAGACAGGGAAAGAGCTGAAACTGCCTTGGGGAGTGAGAAAGGCTACAGTCACTGCCTTATTTATAGTGTCGTAGGAAACTTCGGTGGTTAACATGGGAGAATACTGATTAGTAAATAGGAATGCATTACCCAAATGAAGAAAATAGAGACTATACAAGTAAAAAGTGCTATGAAATGGGGTGAGTTCAAGTACTTTGCTACACTTCTTCCTAAAGGGTTTATCACCTTAATTTTAAGCTCTAAAAATGTAGTTGAAAGATAAAGTCTATCTATGTAATGTTTGCTTTGGATTATCCCATCCCCATCCTTCTCCTTCTTCCCTGAAGTGAGACACAGGTTGTTCTAGTGAAATGAGCAAGATCATCACCTAGTGGTTGGTTCCTCAAAGAGGTGACACAAGGTCTGGTCCCAGAGAGCATAGATGTGCCCAGCCTTCATCCAGGAATTATGTTAACTCAACAACCATTGACTGAAACTCTACGCCAGACACAGTTCTGGTGCCTGGGAACACACAGCTGCTAACACAACACGAGAGATTTCCAAATAACATTAAGGCAGTGTCCCTCTGGAAGCTTAGGCGCCCTCCCAAGGTGACGTTGCATTGTAACGTGTTGCTTTGCCACTGTTTTCCACAGATCATAGATGAAGAGGAAACCCAGTTTATGAGTAACTGCCCCGTTGCGGTCACCGAAAGCACGCCGCGGAGGAGAACCCGGATCCAGGTGTTCTGGATCGCGCCACCCACGGGAACAGGCTGTGTGATTCTAAAGTAAGTAAACGTGGCAACCGTCCACTCCTTCCCCGAGCTGATCAAAGACTTTGTGGTGTGGCAGCAGACAGAAAAACAGCTTTCCCGGGGCATCGGCCACGTCACAACACCTCTTCATTCTCTGTCACCTCGATTCAAAATGGCAGCGGGCAGTGCGGCGTAGGTTAAGTGCTACATAAAGAATTCTTTGCTGAGTCTATTTTCCGTGAGATAGGATGATGCTCATAGCCACTCTCTGTCTTACTAGAGATGATGATACCAGAGCTTGTTAAGACAACTCAGCAACCAGGTGCAGGTAATCTGATTTCTTCCACCTGCAACTTCGCATGTGTTCTTAAAACGCCCAACACGGGAGCGTGCTTAGGCTGGCCTCCAAGTAACCTCCCCTAGGCCTGGGCCCTGCTTTCAGATCTCTTCTTCCCTGCCCAGCAAAAGTGCCATCTCGTGCCACTTCCTCTCTGGCTTGCTGGTTCTCCTTTCGGTGAGTTTTGGTAGATAAGAGGTATTTACCAATGAAAATATTTTCCTCTGAATGGTAGCACGGTCTCAGATCTAGGTCTTTAATAAGGCTGTTTGCTAGAGAATGGCATTCTCTGGGCAGGAAAACAATTTCTGTGGTTGAAGAAATTTGTAAAATGCTGCATTTTGTCTCCATTTTTGCAGTTACAACACAAATTAGCATATTGAAGGCTTTTGCAAAGTCATACCCAAAAGAAATCTGTGTAACTTGGTTTCACCCAGAAATTTTCCAAACTTATTTGACTGTAAAGCTCTCTCTCCTTTTTTTTTTTTTTTAAATACCCATTAACATTCACTGAGGAACATGATCTATTTTGAATGTATGTAGAGGCCTGTTTGGAGTGATTCGGAGGACTTTAGGATTTTAGCTAGGCGTGTGCTCATAGTCGTGGATAGATCCCCAGGGCTCCCAGCTTGGGATCCAAGAGGTCATTTTTTCCAAAGAGGTAGGGGCTGTCCCAGGCTTTCTCTTCCTATTTAAACCCCCCCAAGGCTTTATTCGTGTGTCTGGCTTGCTTGTCAAATGTGGACATTTCAGCAGACTTAAGACCATGGGTAGCTGCAGCACCCCCCTGAGGAGATGCTGCTAAGAAGGCTTCCAGCCTAGGCCGCCAGTTCCTGCAGGTCTGCTGAGCCATGGTCCAGACAGCCCTGTCTTTGACTGGCTTCCCTTGGCCACCATCTGTATGGACGTCACTTGTTTCTCCTTGAGAAGTTTCCTGGTATTAACTTACATTGGTGATGTAAACAAAGGAGCAAATTAAGCTGTGGAACCTTTTATATGCAATCTTCTCTCTAAATATAAATCTAGAACATGACTCTAGTATGCAGGTGACATGGGGGAGAAGGCCGTGGGGAAGTGAATGAGAATCAGTGAACTGAGAAAGAGGTTGTGAGTAGCAGGGGAGTCAGCTGCTGTCATAGCATTCAGCAGAGACTCCGAGGTAGGCAGAGGAGCGGGAAAGCTTAATACTGTTTTTAAAAAAAAAAAAAAGGATGACTTCAGGTCTGTACAGATTGGAGGTTGGTGTGGGAAGCTAGAGGTGGCTAATGACAAGTAGGGCATTGTATGTGATAAATTTGGGGGCAAATTTTTTTATGTGTTTTTTTTTCCCAGAAACCTTTTATTTAAGGAATACAATCTTCATATATTTCATAATTACAACTTTAGGAACATGGTGATTCTTCCCACCGTACCTACCCTCCCACCCCTCTTCCTCCTCCCTTTCCTACTCCCATTCTTACTTTTCACTCAATTTGGCTTTTTTGTTTGTTTGTTTGTTTGGCCCTGAATTGAAAGTAGGGGATCAAAAAAACTAGAGAAACTGACAATCATTGCCCAAATCCTAATGTTCGTTGCTGCAGAGGCTGGGGGCCTGAGTTCTGTGCTTGGATATAGTGCCTGGCTGTTGTCTATTCAGCCTCCCAGCCTGGAACATGGCTCTCCAGTACCCACGCCCCTAACCATGGTAGCCCATTCACTCCAAAGAGCCTGGGGCTCTAAAGAAGACAGTTGGAAAGCATCAGATCTACACAATGAGGCTTCTGGCCCTAACAGCCCATGTCCCTCTGGTCTAGATCTCTGGTTTTTTTTGCTTTATTGTTCTCACAAACCAGAGCATTTGATCTTCCTGGTGGAAGCCAGAAAGGCATCTCTTGCTTACCCACTAACAATCAACATATGTGGACGTATGTTTATCCATTAACAATTAACATATGTGGCTTACTCTTTGGCTCATTCTTTCAACAAAGGCAACTATTTGCTCAGGCTTTCAGGAAATACAGGCAGCTGAGGAATGCTGGGCCCTGGACGTTCTCATGAGTCACATCGGGGCGAGGGTTTGAAGAGGGGGCAGTGAGCCACGCTCCGCTCCATATGCCAGGAACTGGGCCTCACATTTGCATATCCTTGTGAGACATGATCTTTAGAGAAAATTACCCCCACTCCACAGAGGACAGACAGGTACCCGAGAATGAAGCCAATTTCTCAAAATCACACATCCATTTCACTCTAAAGTCCATGTTCTCCTTTTATTAATTTTTTTCTGAAGCCATCATATATAAACTACAACTATTCATTAAAGAAATGATCATTTTATAGGTAAGATGTAAATACACTCATTTTATAAAAGAGGTGGGTGTTGGGGTGCCTTAGATTAAACTATTGCTTGGGATGCTTGCAAGCCTGGGATCAAGTCCCAGATAACTCTGGGCTTCTAATCCAGCTTCCCACTAATGTTCCTGGGAGGAGCAGCAGATGATGGTCCAAGTACCTGGGTTCCTGCCACCCATATTGGGAACCCAGGTGGAATTTCTGGGTTTAGCTTGGCCTAGCCCTAGCTGTTGTGGGTATTTGGGGAGTTAACCAGTAGATGGAAGGTTCCCTCTCCCCCCCTCTCTCTCCCCCCCCTCTCTCTCCCCCCCCTCTCTCTCCCCCCCCCTCTCTCTCCCCCCTCTGTCCCCCCCCTCTCTCTCCCCCCCCTCTCTCCCCCCCCTCTCCCCCCCTCTCTCTCCCCCCCTCTCTCCCCCCCTCTCTCCCCCCCTCTCTCCCCCCCTCTCTCCCCCCCCTCTCCCCCCCCTCTCCCCCCCCTCTCTCCCCCCCCTCTCCCCCCCTCTCTCTCCCCCCCTCTCTCCCCCCCTCTCTCCCCCCCTCTCTCCCCCCCCTCTCCCCCCCCTCTCCCCCCCCTCTCTCCCCCCCCTCTCTCTCCCCCCCCTCTGTCCCCCCCCTCTCCCCCCCCTCTCCCCCCCTTCTCTCCCCCCCCTCTCTCTCCCCCCCCTCTGTCCCCCCTCTCTCCCTCTCTCCCTCTCTCCCCCCTCCCTCCCCTCTCTCCCTCTCTCCCTCTCTCCCCTCCTCTCTTTCTGTCACTCTGATTTTCAAATAAATCCATCTGTTTTTTTAAAGTTCAAACAATAAAGAAGTAGTGAAATATATAGTGAAATACAGAAAAATATATAACACAAAAGAAGTGAGAAGTCCAATAAATCCCAGTTTTCCATGTAAAGGCAGCAATAGATATCAATTTGGCGTGTTTGCTTTAGACTTTTAACCGTGCATTTGTATTCATAAGAGCAAACATAAAACTATATAGTTTCATTCTTGTGGGAATTTAAGTTTACACATGTGGTGTATACATAACGTCTCAAAGTTGAATGGTTTTTCACTAAACAAAACATATTAGAGAGATGTCCAGGTCAGTACATTTAAGTATACCCAGCTCTCTTTTCAAATGATTGCATGTAGTCTATAATATGGATGTGTTAATTATTCTGTGGTTGGACATTTAGATTGTTTCCAGGTTTTTACAAATAATGCTGTGATGAATATCCTTGTACTTGCCTCTTTGAACAATTATAAAGCCATAGTAGATGTCAAGAACATTGGACCATAAGGGATGCACATTTATAATTTTAATAGTCCTTGCCAGCTTTTCCTCCAAAAAGCCTGCCAACAGAAATACTCTCGCTGACTGTGAACAAGAGAGCCTATATTCTTACTCACTCACCAGCCCTTGATCTGACAATGTGGCAGTTAAAAATGGTATCTTATATTCATCCTCATCTGCCTGATTCCTGGTGTCTTAGCATTCTTCTCAGACATTTGTTCCATTTGTATTACTCCCTCAGTGGATGGTCAACTCATAATCTTGTCTGTTTTTCTAATGTATCTTTTAAAAGTGATTTTGTATATTTAATTTTAAGCTTTCAGACATATTTTAATGTATTTCATATATAACGTTTTACCCTTTTATAAAATATTCACATATAAAAATTATATATACTTGAAATTGACCTTTATATAGTCTAGATAACAATATTTTGATATATATTTCCTTAAGATTTATTTATTTATTTGGAAGAGTTAGAGGGAGAGACAGGGATCTTCTATTCACTGGTTCTTTCTCCCAAATAGCCTCACCAACCATGGCTGGGCCAGGCAGAAGCCAGGTGCTTCATCCAGGTCTCCATGTGGGTGCAGGGGCCCAAGCACTCAGGCCATCCTCCACTGCTTTCCCAGGCACATGGGCAAGGAGCTGGATGGGAAGTGGAGCAGCCAGGATTTGAATCAGCACCTATATGGGATGCCAGAGCTGCAGGCAGTGGCTTAACTTGCTGTGCCACAGTGCTGGACCCTATAAATCTCAGCTATTTCTGTCTACCTCTTTTTCTCTTTTTCTCTTGTTTTGAAGACAGAGAGACTGAAGGGCACATATACACACACACAGATCCTATCACTGGTTCATTCCCCAAATGCCCACAATGACTAAGCTGAGCCAGGCCGAAGTGGGGAGCCAGGAACACTATCCAGGTTGCCTGTGTGATGTCAAGAACTGAATTACTTGAGCCATCACTGTTGCTTCCTAGAGTCCACATAAACAGGAAGCTGGAGCCACTGAACCTAGCTCAGAATTGAACCCAGGTACTCCACTGTGGGATGCTAAATGAAATGCCTGCCCTTCTACTTTTCTTGAACATTTGCTTATGGGTGTTTCATCATCCAAATGTTTGGAATTTTGATTTAAACAAATATATCAATTTTTCCCTTATGAATTTTGATTGTGTGTCTTATTCAAAACTAATTTTCCTAAACTCTAGGTTTCATCATATATATATATATATATATATACACACACACACACACCCCTATATATATATATATATATATGCATAACTGTATTTTTAATACCTTTATTTTTTTTTCAAATAAATTTAGATCTCTAATCTTCCTGGAATTTAACTTTGTGAATGATAAGGTATCAGTAAGTTCCAACAGAAAATAGCATGCTCAAAATAAGGTACCAAAGGAAACCTCGGTGAGGGGATGTATTTGCAATGGAGTGAGCAAAGTAACAGTGAGGGAGGCCTGTACTTCTCAGGCCTGAGGAGGCAGGACAGGGGAGGGAGCCGACGTGGTGGAAAGGCCACCATCTTACAGGAAGTGAGATCTTTGCTCAAGGGAACCCCTTAGCCTGAGCAACCAGCCACAGGGATTCCAGCCCTCTCCCTGTCTGATTCCCTGTGGGTTCTCCCCTTTGCCTTGATTCCAACGACAAGGACGATAAAGCCCATTGATGTAATCTGTACAGATGATCTTCTCAGGCCCAGACTAGGCTGCAGAGGGTGGAGCTGGTGTCTGGAAGAGGAACCCACAGAATCTCAGCATGATGGGAAACCAAATTGTATCTTTTTTTTTTCAAAATGGATAGTTGGTTCTCCCCCATGTATTTATCAAATAGTTTATCCTTTCCCTGCTGTGTTAAAATGCTACTTCATCAGTTACAAAACTTTTATAGGTCTGTTCTATTCTGTTTCTCTTTTTATCTATTTCTCCATGAAACTTATACCATTTTATAGCATAATTTTGTGTTTTGATAGCAGCAAGTCAACACACATTAATCTCATAGTTCAAAATGTTCATAATCATTCAAGCAGATTTGTAATTCTAGTTGAACTGTAAAATAAGTTTGTTGCATTCAATAAAAATTTATATTGGGATTTTGTATGGTGTTGCACTGGATTAATAGTTTAATGTAGGAAAAGTCAGCATCCCTGTAACATGTCTTCCCAGTCATAACATGGGATATTCCCTATGTATTCAGGACTTTTATGTCTTTCATAAAGTTTAATGATTTTTCTTCATTTATGTGGTACATTCCTTTGAGGCCTTTTCCCCCTTGGATTATTTGGTGGGTTTTTTTTTTTTTTCCATTGTGAATTTTTTCTTGTTGAACTTGATTGATTAGGAAAGCTATTGATTTTTGTATACCTCAACTTCCAATCTGGATGCTGCTGACTCTCTTGGTATTTCTAACGACTTCTTTAACTATTTGAGGATTCTCAGTATAGATCATCATAGCTAAAATCATGAGCAGTGTACCTGTTGTTTCATGTTTTATTTTATTATCTGGCATCTCTAGTGTAATATTAGATGATGACTTTTTTTTAATTAAACTTTTATTTAGTGAATATAAATTTCCAAAGTACGGCTTATGGGTTACAATGGCTTCCCCCCTCCCATATCTTCCCTCCCACCCGCAACCCTCCCCTTTCCCACTCCCTCTCCCCTTCCAATCACATCAAGATTCATTTTCAGTTCTCTTTATATACAGAAGATCAGTTTAGTACATATTGGGTAAAGATTTCAACAGTTTGCCCCTAT
The DNA here is from genome assembly GCF_033115175.1 of Lepus europaeus. Taxonomy (NCBI): domain Eukaryota; kingdom Metazoa; phylum Chordata; class Mammalia; order Lagomorpha; family Leporidae; genus Lepus; species Lepus europaeus. The sequence continues at coordinate 51,204,900 of NC_084833.1, read as the reverse complement.
ATAACAACACAAAGTGAAAAAAATACTGATGGAGTACTAGTTATAGCATTAAATAACATTGTACAGCACATTAAAGACAGAGATCCTACATAATATTTTTTAAAATTAATTAATTTTGTATGCCATTTCCAATTTAACACCAGGTTTTTTTTTTTATTTCCAATTATCTTTATATACAGAAGATCGATTCAGTACATAATTAGTAAAGATCTCATCAGTTTGTACCCACACAGAAACACAAAGTGTAAAAATACTGTTTCATACTAGTTATAGCATCACTGCACTTTAGACAACACATTAAGGACAGATCCCACATGGATGTAAGTACACAGTGACTCCTGTTGCTGACTTAACAATTTGACACTCCTGTTCATGGCGTCAGTAATCTCCCTAGGCTCTAGTCATGAGTTGCCATGGCTATGGAAGCCTTTAGAGTTCGCTGACTTTGATCTTATTCCAATAGGGTCATAGTCAAAGTGGAAGTTCTTTCCTCCCTTCAGAGAAAGGTACCTCCTTCTTTGATGGCCCTGTTCTTTCCACTGGGATCTCACTCAGAGATCTTTCATTTAGGTCTTTTTTTTTTTTTTTTCTTTTCCATGGTATCTTGGCTTTCCATGCCTACAATACTCTCATGGGCTCTTCAGCCAGATCCGAATGCCTTAAGGGCTGATTCTGAGGCCAGAGTGTTGTTTAGGACATCTGCCATTCTATGAGTCTGCTGTGTATCCCGCTTCCCATGTTGGAGCCTTCCCTCCCTTTTTGATTCTATCAGTTAGTATTAGCAGACACTTGTCTTGTTTGTGTGATCCCTTTGACTCTTAGACCTATCAGAGCCATCAATTGTGAACTGAAATTGATCACTTGGACTAGTGAGATGGCATTGGTACATGCCACCTTGATGGGATTGTATTGGAATCCCCTGGCACATTTCTAACTCCACCATTTGGGGCAAGTCCGATTGAGCATGTCCCAAATTGTACATCTCCTCTGTCTCTCTTATTCCCACTCTTAAATTTAACAGGGATTACTTTTCAGTTAAAATTTAAACACCTAAGAATAATTGTGTGTTAATTACAGAGTTCAACCACTAGTACTAGAACAACAACAACAATAACAACAACAACAGATACTAAAAAGGATAAAGTATTACATTGTACATCTAGAGTCAGGACAAGAGCTGATCAGGTCATTGTTTCTTATAGTGTCCATGACTTTTATACTTATTCCTTATTTTAATGGGATGCTGATGTAGGCAGGCAGATGGGATAAATTTGATTAGATTTGTGAGCTGGAAGACCACTCCTTCATCACACCCCCTGTGTGATTTCACGCCCCTACCTGATCTCACCTGTATGCCCACCTGCCCATCACAGTATGTAACCACTCCCTTTTGAAAGCATATAAAAAGCAAAAAAGCGGCCTAAAATCGGTCTCTCTCACTCTCCGTATTCGCTATGCTACTCATGCTGAGCTGCCTGTGGTGCTCATAACCAAACACTTGTTGCACGTGGCTCCTGGCCTGCTCTCTGCTCAGTATAGACCCCAACTTAGTCTCTAGGCTTTTCTTTCTCCATTAGATAAAGCCCTCACTCTCCTATGCATTTCTCTCACTGAATAAAATCCTTCAAACTTTCCATGTTGTCTGGTCTATTTGAGGCAGTATTCAGAATTCTTTCCTGAATGCGTGGCAGGAACCCACACAGCTTATTAGTTTCAGGAAATGTGAATAAGCAAAGTGGTTTCACAACCAGTATTCCGTGTGTACCTACCATGTGCCCAGAGAATACTAGGCACTGAGAAAGACTCAAAGTATAAACAGTGATCCTGACTTTCACGATAATTTCAGTCTAGTTGTGTAAATAAAAATATGTATTCAGGAGTTAGTGAACATAAGGCAGGCATGAATGGAAGATAAGTTAAACATGGTTAGAATTCAAAGAGGAGATGAATGAGGGATGAAATAATCAGTTTCTTGGAAAGATTAGCATTCATATCTTGAAGGCAGTGGTTGAATTTGGATACATGAATTGAAGGGAAAAGGTTATTTCAGGTGAAGGGGGTGAGCAGAATAAAAAATTGAAATGAGGATTTGAGGATGGGATTAATATGGCAGCCCTGGGGGACAGTAAACCGACTTGTTGAGATGAGAAAGTTTTGGGGGTCCAAAATGCATTGCTAAATCATGGAGGTCCTCCAATGTCAACACAAAGAGGTTGAATTTGATTCAGGAAGTGCAAAGAAGCCATTAGTGGTCATTACAGAGTAGACTAGCACCCTGGGAGGCAGGTTTGTTAAGAAGTGAATGAAGACACTTAAATCTGGCAGCATAGTTCCAGGCAGAGGACAAGGCTTTGTTGCAAAGGAGCATTTGTGTGGCAGCGTTGGGTGATACACCTGGGAGACGGCAGCCTGGAGGGGTCATCTGCCATGTGCTGAAGCCTGCTTGCTTGCTTGCTTGTGTTCCTTTGCCCAGGAGGGAGGGAAGCACACAGTAATCATGACTTTCCTTTTGGCACAAACCTGACACTGTTTCCATTTTTCATTTGGATGCAGAGATTTGAACATTTCTAAATTACAGGCTTCCCAGGCAGCCCTTCTTATAGCTTTCTCCCTACAAATGAATGGCCCGGCACTTACGGTTTCCATGGCAGGCCACAGTGCTGCAAGAATGCTGCAAACCATTACAGCAAAATACCCACTGATTAAAGGAAAAGTCCCTGTGAGTTGAATAGATGTTTGCGGACCCCACCAGAAAGGAGTCTTGTTCCCATGAATCTGGCAGAAGTTTTGTCTCCTGAAGTGATTCCCACTTTCCATGCATCTATTATCTTTGAATAGGCTTCTAACACCTATTTGTCCATCCTGGAAGGGTCCAAAATGTGGGTTAACCTTCTCCTGGGGAGAGTCATTTGGTGAGCCATTTGGGAAATTCACGCTAATGAAACAGTGATTGGCTACGGACAATAATAATAGCCAAGAGCCAAGCATTGTCCTGGGTGCTTTACAAATACTTACTTCATCCTTGAGAGTGATGCTAGGGAGGTAGCTGAGGCACAGAGAAGTTAAGGAATTTGTCCACCATTGCAGAGCTGGCCTACTGATCAGTTTTCATTATTATAACATAATACACGAGGCAGACTCCAACTATAAAGAAAAGAGGTTTATTTTGGCTCCTGACTCTGGAGATGCAAGGTCTAGGGGCCTCCTCTGGTGCTGACACAGTTCCTAGGCAACATCAGGCATCACATGGCAAGAGACAGAGAGCAGGTGTGTGAATGTATATCTACTCTCTCCTATTATAAAGTCACAAGAATTCAGTTGTGTGGACTCTACCCTAATGGCCTTAGCTAATTCTAATCCATTGCCCAAAAGCCCCACCTCCAAGTGCCATAGTTGGCTGAAGTTTCCACCCTCTTAATACTTCATAGTTGGGGTTAAATTTCAGCATGAGTTCTGGAAGACAAACCAGAGCATCTGGGATTCAGACAGAAATATCTGACTTGTGTCCATGACCTTAATGCCACCCTCTACCATCTTGGACTGGTGCTGCAGGGTCCAGATAAACTCTGACTTCTCCCTCTCCCCACCTTCAGTAGCCAGATCTAGGCAGCTGGGCTTTCTCCCATCTCCTGCTGTCCGTGCATTGCCTTATCCACTGTCACTTCTTGCCTCACTATTGCAGCTTTTCTCGTCTGTTCTTCCCTTGGTCCCGTTTACCAAGTGTCTCCTGCGCATGGGCACTGAGGGCCCACCCAGAGACTGTCTTTGAGGTTGTCACAGTCTCAGGGTGAATCACAAGCAAAACAGATCAGGTACGCAAGTCCTTCATCTGCAATTCTGAAATCCAAACACCTCTGACTTCCAGAAAATTTTTCAGAACTCATTTATGTAGAAGGCTGTCTTCCCTGAAAGGACTTGAAGGAATGTGTAGTCTTTTTGAGTAAACATGAATGGGTTTGATTGTGAGCCACCTTCCCAGGCCCTGCTGATAGGGGTGTTTCACAATACATGGAGTGGGCACAGTATTATCATTCTGAAATCCAAAAACATCCTGAATTCCAAAACACAGCTGGCCTCCAGGGTAGCAGATAAGGGAGCTTAGCCCTGGTGCAATACAGGGTGGGAAGTCTGATAAAGGAAGAGTCGCTCAGACTGGAGGAGTGAGAGGAGGCAGCCCTCTGGCAGCACTGGGTTTTCCACAAATGCTAACAAAGAAGCAATTCATTTTTTTTTTTTTAACCAGTGAAATAACCTGTTCCCAACTGCGGCAGCTACAAGATCTGAGCACTCAGTGTTCCCCATTGACAAAGCATGAAGTCAAAATCCCGTAGCGTGGTGTTCAAGGCTCTTCATGCCTTGCTCTACCACCTTTACAGTCTCATTGCTAGGAACTCCTGCTCCCTACACAGTGCGGTGCACTTCACAAAGGTAGGCACCAGTCTCATTGCTCCCTATAGTCCAAACGCCGGGCCAGCATACCACAACCCATGGGCCATGCTCAGTGTTTCCCTGCCACCTCCCTCCCCAGTTAATTTGCTGAAACTTACTCTTCTGTGTGGAGGTGGGGCTTTTGGAGGGATTAGGTAGTAATTAGGTTAGACTCATGGATGGAGTTAGCGCCCTCGTGAGGATACAATGAGTGCTGCCTTCTATTCTCACCCCACCTCCCCCCGGGAGTATTTGAAAAGACAGCCAGCGTAAATGTGCAGAGTTCTCTTGCCAGACATTGAATCTGCCACTGCCACTACCTTGTTCCTGGACTCCCCAGTCCCCAGAACTGTGAGAAATGAATTTCTATGGTTTGTAAGCCACGTGTTTTATGGTATTTTGTTATAGCAGCCCAAATAGACTGAGAGTGCCCAATGCATTAAGTTATTTTCAAGCACTATCCTAGATGCATTACATGCTTTTTTAAAAAAAAAAAAAAAACTTAATTTTATTTGAAAAGCAGAGAGACACATATATATTTTCCAACCACTAATTCACTCTCCAAATGCCCATAACACTTGGGGCCAGGCTGGGCCAGGCCAAAGCCAGAAGTCAGAACTCACTCTGGGTCTTCCATGTGGGTGACAGGAGCCCAGCTCCTTGAGCCATCACGGCTGTCTGCCAGGTGTGCACTGGCAGGAAGCTGGAATCAGAAGCAGAGCTAGAACTCAAACCCAGGCACCCATACCTGGGATATGGGCATACCAAGCGGTGTCTCAATTGCTGTACCAAACACCCATGCACTTTTTCTTATTCCTCATAAAACCCCTTGGCTTTATTGTTCCCATCTTGTTGATGAGAAAACTGAGGTTTTGAGAATTAATTTTCAGGGCAAAAAAGCAGTGAATGGAGCTGGGATGAAACCCACTTCTGCCTGACTCCAAAACCTGTGTTAACAAATCATCAAAGCTACACTGGCTGAATCTGACTCACTTTCTACCTTAGCTCACCGGTGAGGAGCAGGGCGGAAGCCTTCCTGTAAACCAGGAGGTCAGGGCCTATCTGTAGGGACATGTTGGTCTCCAAGTAACTGGTATTCATAATACTTACACTTTGTAGGGCTCACCAAGTCTTTTTTTCTCTTCAAACAAAATAGCATAGAGAAACCACATGCGATGACCGTGTGTGTGTGTGTGTGTGTGTGTGTGATTTAGAGGAAAGTGGCAGGGTAGGAGGATCTGATGTGGCTGGAGTGAAGCTCACCCCACTCTCCTCCCAGGCCAGCTAAGTAATGAAAGTCAACAGAGTGCCTTCCCCTAGGAGGTTCACACCTCCCTTAGGATGTACCCCATGTGAAGAGATAGATAGGTCTGGGCCTCTTAACTTACAAGGCCTAAAGCCCAACAGATTATTATCAAGCCCCTACTGTCAGGTTCTATTTGCCTCTCAATCAGAAAACTTAATTGTAGCTTAGACAGTACCTTTCTTAGCTCCTCTGATAATGACTCTGTCCTTTGTTCTAGACCCTGTCTAGCACACTTGGGCCTCATTCCTTCATAATCATAACCTCTACTCTACCTCCAATGGCTCTACTCCCAACCTGTGTGTACTGATGGTCCTCTTCCCCACTTAATGCTGTATAATTGTTCAGACCTGGTTAATGCCACTCTTAGGATCATTGGTTACTATCCTCACCCTGTCTTTTATGACCTTGTCTAAATATGATCAGAGTCGGCGAACTTGGAAGGCCAAGGCTTCCATAGCCTTGGCAACTCATGACGACAGCCTAGGGTGGTTACTGGTGCCATAAACTAGAGTGTCAATTTGTTGGGTCAACAACAGGAGTCACTGTGCACTTGCTCCTCATGTGGGATCTCTGTCCTTAATGTGCTGTTCATTGTGATTTAATGCTATAACTAGTACTCAAACAGTATGTTTCACTTTGGGTTTCTATGTGGGTGCAAACTGTTGAAATCTTTACTTAATATATACTAAATTGATCTTCTGTATATAAAGAGAATTGAAAATGAATCTTGATGTGAATGGAAGGGGAGAGGGAGCGGGAGAGGGGAGGGTTGCGGGTGGGAGGGAAGTTATGGGAGGGGGAAGCCATTGTAATCCATAAGCTGTACATTGGAAATTTATATTCATTAAATAAAAGTTAAAAAAATATTTATTTGTTTATTTGAAAGGCAGAATTTGCAGAGACAGAGGGAGAAAGGAAGATCTTTCATCCTCTGGCTCACTCCCCAAACAGCCTCAGTGGCTGGAGCTGGGCCAGTCCAAAGCCAGGAGCTTCTTTTGAGTCTCCCACACAGGTGCAGGAGCCCAAGGACTTGGGCCATCTTCAGCTGCTTTCCCAAGTACTTTAGCAGAGAGCTGGATTGGAAGTGGAGCAGCCAGGACACAAACCAGCGCACATAGGGGATGCTGGCATTGCAGGCGGTAGCTTTACCCACTACTCCACAACACCAGCCCCAGTTCAGGTTTTTTGATTTATTTTTTATTTGTTCAAAAGGAAGAAAAAACAGACAGATCTTCAATCTGCCGGTTCACTCCCCAAATGCTCACAACAGTTGGACTGGGCCAGGCGAAAGCCAGGGTCTCCCCTGTGGGTGGCAGGGACCCAGGTACTTGAGCCATCACCTGCTGCCCTCTGGGGTACAATTAACAGGAAGCTGGAATCAGGAGGCAGAGCCAGGACTCAGACCCAGGCACCCCAAGCACTGTCTTTACCACTATGTAAATGCCGGCCTCCCTTCTGTATACTTTAAATTATCTCTAGATTATGTATAATACCTGGTACAATGTACTTGTAAGTTATAATTATTGTGTTGTTTTGTTTAGGTAATAATAACAAGGAAAAACTTGTACATGTCCAATGCAAGTTAACTTTTTTCTAGTATTTTTGATCTGATTGGATGAATGTGTGGATGCAGAAACTTGGGGCGGGCCAACTGTTCTTCACTCCTTTATATGCTGAATGATATCACATTGTATGGATATATGACAATTTGTTCATCCCTGTGAGTATGTTTGACATGGGAGGATCAAAGGATAAAAATGAGAACTTTAGGCAACAGTGAAAAAGCCTAATGGTTATCATTAACCTTTCAGACTATATTTTTTTCTTGACCAGAAAATGCGCCCAATAGATGTGTTGCTTTACACCTGAGATTCACCGCAACCCTAGGAAGGACAGTGATGACTCTAGCACAAGAGTAGAAAATGGCAAAGAAATGGCTCCACACCCGTCGTCACGTGTCGCTTAACAACAGGGATACGTTCTGAGAACGGCATCGTTAGGCAAGTGTGCAAACAGCACAGGTTGCACTTAATTTAAGATGGTGCCAACATACCCAGGTGACGTAATCTTATGAGCCCACCATCATATATGTGGTCCATTGTTGACCTAAACATCATTAGGTGGCGCATGACTGCACTTAGTGTTTCAGGGTCATGAAGTAGATGTGAAACAGCCCAGCATATTTTATCCTGTCACCAAATGACTTGATTCAGTCTTTACAACAAGTATGTGACCAGATTGCAACCAAGTCATACACCCAGGCAGTCATTACTTCTAGAACCAAAGCCCACTAAGGATGCAAATGATGCCCACTGGACGAGCGGTGCTGTGGAGGGTGGCTTTTCTCCAGACGCCCACCCATTCCAGCACTCTTCACTTCCTCCTGCTAATCCAAGAAGTGTCTCTGAATCATTTGCATCCTTGCAAGCCTGCTTGCCACAGAGAAAACCCAACCAGAAACGAGATTACATCGGAAGAAAGAATGCCTCCTGTTCCCACCATGATTCATTATTGTGGGTTGATTTCAGCTACATTTTACTTTGGGCATTGCCCTCACAGTTCACATTTAACAGGCCCTGGAAGCTGGGAAAACAGAGGAGAAAAAGCTCCTTTATGTCTTAGTTCTACACTATTCGTAAATGAAAATCATTGTTAATTTAGAGTTTGACAGCTGTGGTGCATTTCTAAGTCCAGGGCAGCTGTCATCAGCACCCAGGCTTATTTTTCAAACAGATGTTTAATTTGATTTTAGCGCTATTGCCAGTTTTTGAGGAGAAAAAGAGGGGGAAGCAGAAACAGAAATAGTCATAATATTCATCATTTGGTTTCCTTTCCAAACATAAATCGGCTTTAATTGCAGTTTTGGGTGCAGGACTACCTACACGGTCCAAAGTCCAGTTTTCTTTCTTTCTTTTTTTTCCCCTAAAATCAGAGGCTGTATCATGGACAACAGTCCCAGCTACACAGAAAAAAATCTCGGGGCGTAGTGAAAGCTGGGTGACTGGGCCACAACCCCGGATGGAAGCGGCAGGCCTGAGTCTTGTCTTTCGGCTCTGGAATCGGGAAACCAGCGAGCGCAGAGCCCTCGGTGCGACAGCCAGGTTCTCCCACTCCTACGTATCTACCATGCTCATGAGGCCAGGCAGCTGGCTTTGTGCATGTTCACAGTGTGCGAATCCGTCTCCCTGTAGAAAATTAAACACATCTGTGGCTCCACGGAGAAATCTGCTGAGTCAGGATGTCGCTGAGCTGGCCGCGCTATCCCAGCCCACGCGGCTTGCCGGGATCTTGCTTCACGCCAGCTGTGTTACTAGGTAAACCTTCCCAGGACTGCTTGCTTTCTCCTTGCTTTTCCGGGTTTGGCTCTCGGCAGTCTCACGTGGCTTTGATTTTTTTTTTACCACCTCTCTCTTGTCTAATCAGTGGCCTGAGGTACCTCTTTGACATTACCTCTGTAGTGGGCATGTGATATGCAGGAACGCACTTATTACATACTTTTCAACTTAGTTCTTTGTGCACAGAAGACTCACCTTGCCTTCCTCATCTGTCAACAGCATGATATGCGCTGCACTAAAAAAGATTCCAGGCAAAGGAAACATTTGGCAAATATCCTGGATCCTGGCTCTGAAATAAAAATTGGACTGAGGAATGCTCCACAGCCTTCCCCTACTAGTGCTGGAGGCAATGCAGGATGCTCCAAGCAGAACAAAATGTGGGGACCAAGGGGCAAGTCTGACTCCTCAAAGATTGGTTTCCAAGCTAATTTAGTGCAAAGGAGTATTTGCAAAGTATTACTTAGGAACTAATTCTTCCTAAGTACAAAAAGATCAGAATCCTGCCAGGTTGACTTTGCATGAATTTCCAATGACTCCTTGGGGAATTACAACGTGCACCTGAAACTACTGGCTGTCGCTTGCCACCTCTAACATCCACTTGGATCTTGACCCTGGTTCTTTTCCCTAGGCAGTTGCACTCTCTGCCTTTGCTCCAAGGTAGACTCCAGTTCATCCCTTAATACTTCACATTCCAACTAAGTCCAAACAACAGTGAGTTATTTTTATTTTTTATATAAGCAATCTTTTTTTAAAATTTTGTTTGTTATACATATATACAGATTTAGGAATATAGTGCTACTTCCCACCCTACCCTCTCTCCCACCCACACTCCAACCCTTCTTCCTCCTCCTTCTCCCACCCCCTTCTCCCATTCCCAGTCTTAATTTTTACAAAGATCCACTTTCAGTTTACTTAATGATTGTAAAGTTAACCCTACACTAAGTAAAAGAGTTCAACAAATAGTATGAAGAAAAAAAAACACTGGGGCCAGCACTGTGGCATAGTAGGCTAAGCCTCTACCTGCAGCACCAGCATCCCACATGGGTACCAGTTCGTGTCCCAGCTGCTCCTCTTCCAATCCAGCTCTGTACTATGGCCTGGGAAAGCAGTGGAAGATGGCCCATCTGCGTGGGCCCCTGCACCCACTTGGGAGACCTGGAAGAAGCTCCTGGCTCCTGGCTTCAGATCAGCTTAGCTCTGGCTGTTGTGGCCATTTGGGGAGTGAACCAGTGGATGGAAGACTTCTCTCTCTGTCTTTCCTTCTCACTGTCTGTAATTCCACCTCTCAAATAAATCTTTTTAAAAAAATGAATATCAAAATGTCCATTTCATTCCAATACATTACATTTTAGGTACTCTATTAGTAATCTTGGATCAGGGAAAACATGATTTCTGTCTTTTTGGAACTGGTTTACTTCACAGAATATAATGATTTCCAGTTGCATCCATTTTGTTGCAAAAAACAGGATTTCAGCTTTTTTGTTTTTAACAGCTGAGTAGTACTCCACAGTGTATATATCGTAATTTCTTTATCAAGTTAACAGTTGTTGTACATCTGGGTTGACTCCATATCTTAGCAATTGTGAATTGAGCTACAATGAATGTGGGGGTATAGATAACTCTTTGATATGCTGATTTCTTTTGGTTTGGTTAAGTTCCCAGGAGTGGAATGGCTGGATCATATGGTAGGTCTATATTTAGATTTCTAAGGTAAAAATACTGTCTTCCACAGTGGCTGCACCAGTTTACATTCCCACTAACAGTGGATTAGGTAGGGTACCTTGTCCCCCACATCCTCACCAGCAGTTCTTACTTGTTGATTTATGTATGAGAGCTATTCTAACTGGGGTGAGGTGAAACCTCATTGTGATTTTGATTTGCATTTCCCTGATGACTAGTGATCCTGAGCATTTTTTCATGTGCCTGTTGGCCATTTGGATTTTCTATCATGAAAAATGCCTGTTCAAGTCCTTTGCCCATTTCTTAACTGGATTGTTTTATTGTCATTGAATTTCTTAAACTCTTTATAGATTCTGGATATTAATCCTTTATCAGTTGCATAGTTGGTAAATATTTTCTTCCGTTCTGTCGTTTGTCCTTTCACTTTGTTGAATGTTTCTTTTGCAATGCAGAAACTCAGGTTGATGTAACCCCATTTTGTCAATTTTGGTGTTGATTTCCTGTGCTTCTTGAAAAAGAACCCAGAAGTCTTTGCCTATGCCAATTTTTGTAGGGTTTCCCCAATGTTCTCTAGTAATGTGATAGTATTGGGTCATAGATTTAGGTCTTTGATCCATTTTGAGTGGATTTTAAGGTAGGGATCTTACTTCATACTTTTACATGTGGAAGTCCATTTTCTCAGCACAATTCCTTGCTCCAGGGATTGATTTTAGCTCCTTTGTCAAAGATAAGTTGGTTCTAAATGCATGGGTTGATTTCTGGCATTTCTATTCTGTACCATTGGTCTATATGTCTCTTTGTGCCAGTACCAAGCTGTTTTGATTATAACTGCCTTGCAGTGTGTCTGGAAATCTGGTATTGTGATGCCTCTGGCTTTGTTTTTGTTGTATAAGATTGCTTTAGCTAGTTGGGGTCTCTTGTGCTTCCATATGAATTTAATGTCATTTTTTCTAGAGCTGAGAAGAATGTCCTTGGTATTTTGATTGGGATCACATTGAATCTGTAAATTGCTTTTGGTAGTATGAGCATTTTAATGATATTGATTCTTCCAATCTATGAACATGGAAAATTTTTCTATTTTTTATGTCTTCTACTTCTTTCTTTAATGTTTTGTGATTTTCATCTTAGAGATCTTTGATATCCTTGGTTAAATTTTTTAAAAGATATTATTTATTTGAGAGGTAGAGTTACAAACAGAAAGTGGGAGAGATAGAAAGTTCTTCATCCACTGGTTCATTCCTCAAATGGCTGCAACAGCCAGAGCTGGGCTGATCTGAAGCCAGGAGCTTCTTCCAGTTCTCCCACGTGGGTGCAGGCTCCCAAGCACTTAAGTCATCTTCCACTGCTTTCCCGAGCCATAAGCAGAGAGATGGATCAGATGAGGAGCAGCTGGAACTTGACCAGTGCCCATATAGGATGCCAGCACCACAGGCAGAAGCTTAGCCCACTATGCCAGAAGCTCCCTTTAGTTAAATTTATCACGAGGTATTCAATTTTTTTGTAGCTATTGTGAATAGGATTGATCTAACAAGTTCTGTCTCAGCCATGGCAACAATAAGATATTGAAAGCTTAAGGAGTGCCACAGGAGCACCATAGAGAGTCTGCATAATGAAGTGGAATCCTTATGGATACTCTCCTCTCAGCCCTTCACCTGTCTCAAACCTTGTGGCTCCAGGCTCCCTGCTTAACCTCAGTTGGCAGTTTACTTTCTCCAAAGAGAATGCTCTATATAAGTCTCACATGCCCCAGATTATAGACACAACTCCCCTCTAGACTGGTCAACTGCCAGTTAAGAAGGTGGACTCAGGGCTGGTGCTATGGCACAGCAGGTTAAGCCTTCGCCTGTAGTGCCAGCATCCCATATAGGTGCCAGTTCAAGTCCTGGCTGTTACACTTCTGATCCAGTTCCCTGCTAATATGCCTAGGAAAGCAGCAGAAGATATGAGGACCCAGAAGAAGCTCCTGGCTCCTGGCTCCTAATTTTAGCATAGTTCAGCCCTAGCCATTGCAGCCATTTGGGAAAGTAAATCAGCAGCTGGAAGATCTCTCTCTCTCTCTCTCTCGATCTCTCTCGATCTCTCTCTCCCCTTCCCTCTAGTTCTGCCTTTCAAATAAATAAATTTTTTAAAAAAAGGTCAACTCATAGGTCAGGTGACCTAAGATTGGATACTGGCACTACCACATAGTAATAATGTCAGGCAAATTATTCTCAGATGCCTCTCCTATAAAATGGGGATAGTAATACCTATCTCATAGAGCTTCTGAGAGCATCAAATGAATGTGGGATGTGTTTGGAACATTGTCTGGTGCAGAATACACCCTATAGGAGGCCATATCATCATTGTTGTTGTTATCATTAGTGCTTTACATTTGCAGTAAAACAAAGATCATTGCATAGATGTTTGCAAAGGTAGAGAAGAGGCCCATCCCCAGAAGTGGATTAAGTTTCTGGCAATTAGGACAAAAATCATACTTTTAAATAAGATTTGTTGACTTATTTATTATTTGAAAGGCATAAGACAGAGAGAAAGAGACAGAGAAAGAAAACTTCCATGCATTGGTTTACTCCTCAAATGACCACAATGGCAGTGATTGGGAGAGGTCAAAGGCAGGAGCCTGGAACCCCATCCCAGTCTCCCTATAGGCACAGGGACCCAAGGACTTGGACCATCCTCCACTGCCTTCCCAGGTGCGTTGGCAGGGAGCTGGATTGGAAGTAGAGCAGCTGGGACTCACATCAGCACTCCAATATGGGATGCTGGCACTGCAGGCTGAAGTTTCATCCACTGCACCACAACACCAGCCTTATGTTCATTTTTTAAATGTAGTTCTTCAGGCTTCAAAAACTACTGAGTTTCACATACCAGGTCTCCATTGTTTCTGCTTGTTTGCTCCTTCTAATTCCTATAAAGGATGTGAAATAGTGTTAAGAAAAATGTAAAACAAAATATTCATGTTAAGTTTAAAAAAAATCAACACTGGGGGAAAAATTAAAATATAACATCAAGTCAAGAATACCAAGCACAAATACAAGCAATCTCTTAAGTTCATGGAAAATGAGCATTATGAAAAAAGTATGCATAAATTTCAAAAAAAGTGTATTACAATAAGCTCATATTAACTTGTTATAACATGTCTGTACAGGATCTGATCTGAGGAAGTAAAGATGTCTGTTTGAAAAGAGCCCCTATCAGAGCAACATGAATTCTGCCAAAATTCAAGCAAAAATAAACATCAAAATTACGGTGAAACTTGGGTGGAAAAATAGAGCAATTGTTGATGCATTACCGAGAGTTTTATGGAGACGATTTTCCAAAGCAACCGGTCGTTTACAAATGGACAACTCACTTTAAGAAGGGGTGAGACACTGTTAAAAATGAGGCCTGCAGAAGCAGACCATCCACATCAATTTGCAAGGAAAAAATTAGTCTTGTTCATGTCCTAGTAGAAGAGGACGAATGATTAACAGTGGGGACAATAGCCAACAATATAGACATCTCAGTTGGTTTAGCTTAAACAATTCTGACTGGAAAATTAAAGGGAGCAAACATTCTTTTGGATGTGTGCCAAAACTGTTGGGTCCAGATCAGCTGCAGAAAAAAGCAGAGCTTTCAGTGGGAATTTTAAGCAAGTGAGATCAAAATCCCAAAGCAATTCTTTCAAGAATTGGCACAGAAGATTAGAATGGCTTTACTAGTATGGTACTAAAGTCAAAGCACAACCATAGCAATGGCTACCAAGAAATGAGTTGTCCAGTCAAAGCAAAGGTGGACCAGTCAAGAACAGATGTCATGGCAACAGTATTTGCGGATGCTCAAGGCACATGGCTTGTTGGCTTGATGGAAGACTGAAAAATAACATCTGCGTACTGAGGAGAGTGTTTTGAGAAATTAGATAAGACTTGGCAGGAAAACACTTGAGGAAACTTCACCAGAGTCCCTTTCCACCACAGCAGTGTTCCTGCCCATCCCTGCCATCGAGCAAGGATGATTTTGTGAGAATATCGATGGCAAATCATCAGGCATTCAGCTTACACTGCTGATTCGGTTCCTTCTGACTTTTTTGTTTCTAAACCTTGAAAGAACTTTTTAAAGATTTATTCATTTATTTGAAAGGCAGAGTTACAGAGAGGCAGGGGCAGAGAGAGAGGTCTCCCATCTCTTGATTCATTCCCAAATGGCTGCAATGGTCAGTTGGAGCTGGGCTGATCCAAAGCCAGGAGCCAGGAGCTTCTTCCAGATCTCCCGTGTGGGTGCAGCGGCCAAAGGTCTTAGGCCATCTTCCACTGCTTTCCCAGGCATTAGCAGGGAGCTAGATCCAAACTGGAGCAGCCGGGACTTAGAACCCGTGCCTGTATGGGATGCCGGCACTACAGGTGGTGGTTTTACCTGCTATGCCACAGTGCTGGTCCCTAAAAGAATTTATAAAAAGGTTTATTTATTTGAAAGAATTACAGAGAAGGAAAGACAAAGGAGAGATCGTCCATCTGCTGATTCACTCCCTAAATGGGTACAACAGCCAGGGCTGGGCCAAGCCAAAGCCAGGGCTTCTTCCAAGTCTTCTGCTACTCTTTCCAGGCCATTAGCAGGGAGCTGGAATGGAAATGAAGCAGCCAGGACTTGAACCAGCACCCACATGGGATGCCAGCATCATAGGAAGCAACTCTGCCCACTCACTGTACCATACCTGCTGCCCCTAAAAAAATCTTTAAATGATACCCATTTATCTTCACTTAATAACATAGAAAAGACTGAGTGCCCATGGTTAAGTTCTCAGGACCCTCTGTTTTAGGGAGGGACTAAGTGGCTGGTATCATCGCTTAACAGAAGTTTCTTGAACTTGATGGAGTTTAAGTTGAGAAATAAAATTTACCTTTTTTTAATTGTATATTTTAATTTCATTTTTTCCATGAACGCTTTGAAGTCCCCTTGTACACATGGGTTCAAAGCTCTTGTACAGTTGTAAGAGTAATGGATTACAACACATTAAAGAAAATGGAAAGGGTTCTGGCATTGTGGCGTAGTGGGATAAGCCACTGCTTGCAGTGCCAGCATCCCATTTAGGCACCAGTCCAAGTCCTAGCTGCTCCACTTCCAATCCAGCTCCCTGCTAATGTGTCTGGGAAAGCAGTGAAGGATGGCACAAGTGGTTGGGCCCCTGTACCACATGGGAGACTCAGAAGCAGCTCCTGGCTCCTGGTTCCTGGCCCATTCCTAGCTGTTGTGGCTATCTAGGGAGTGAACCAGCAGATAGAAGACCTCTCCCTCTCCATCTCTTCCTTTGTCTCTGTAACTCTGCCTTTCAAATAAGTCTTTAAAAAGATGGAATACCATAGGCCATCTGATATAAAGTAAATGATATGCCAGTTAAATGAATAAATGAATGAATAATTGGAAAGTTTGGTAAGGAACAGGATGTTTTTATAATCTCAAAGTACCTGCCCTCAAAATAACAACTACAAAGAGAAAAACAAGAACTTTAAAGTGGAGAAGTCTAGCAAATACCTGTAATGGGATGATTTGAAGCTTCATGCGTGCGTCATCTGATGGGCTGCAATGAGCAGAACACAGCATCATCCCTCTGATATTCCTGCTAAAGATGCAGAACCTGAATCTAATCACAGGGGAAGATCAGACAAGCTCCGACATTTCACAGAGGGACTGATCTGGAATTTTAAAGTGGAGAGAACACTGAGAAACTGTCCTAGATTGAAAGAAACTACAATGACAGAAAATCTCATTGCAAAACTGATTCTCAACCAGATCGTTCCACTGTAAAGAAACAACTGTCAAAACTTGGAGAGGGTTTGAGGATTAGATATATCACTGTTAATTTTCTAAAAACTGATGGTTGCACTGTGGTTATGTGGGAGATAATCCTTCTTTGTGGGAAATACACAATCAAGTACTCGAGATGATTGAGAGTCCTGTCAACCACTTACTTGCAAATACATCTGGGGGAAAACTTCTTTGTATTGTTCTTGTAAGTTTGCATTAAGGTTGAAATGGTTTCAAATTTAAAAGATTCAAGTCTGGGGCGGTAGGGCACAAAGCACAAAGCGGGGAGCTGCATTTGTGTCTTCCCTTCTTTCTTCTTCTGTTTTCCCCCTGGCTCTTCCTCTCCAAAGGCTGGACTAAGATCTCTATCTATCTATCTATCTATCTATCTATCTATCTATCTATGAAGACTCTGGGTTCAATGGAGAAGACAAGCAAGGACTTGGCAAGGCCTGAGAAACTGGACTGCGCTCATTGACTCCTTCCCATAGTGGGCATGGACTAAGCATCACTGTCCCAGACCAGACAGCAAAGATGCAGAGCAAAGCAGGACCCAGCCTCTGCTACCAGGAACTTGCTGAGCAGCGGGAAAACAGGCCGGTCAGAAGGCAGCAGTCACATACAAGAGCTACCCTGGGAGAAGCCCTGGGCTAAGGTGAACAGGCACCTAACCTAGCTGGGAGTGGTGCAGGTGGTAGAGAGAGAGGCCAGTGTTGTTGCCAGTAGATGAATGCTTGCAATGCTGCCATCCTATATAGGAGTGCCGGTTCAAGTCCTGATTGCTTCACTTCCGATCTAGCCTCCTGCTAGTGAGCCTGGGGAAGCAGCGAGCACCCATGTAGGAGACCCAGATGGAGTTCTTAGCTCCTAGCTTTGGCCTGGCCCTGTCCTGGCTGTGGGAGCCATTTGGAGGAGTGAATCAGTGGATAGGAGGTTTTCCCTCTTCCTTTCTCTGTCCCTCTTTGCATCACTCTGCCTTTCAAATCAATCATCATCTTTAAAAAAAAAAAAGTATAGAGACCACAACTTCTATGGCAGAATTGTGACAATAGTGGAGGGGAAACTGAACACAGTATGGTCCCTAACCCAGAGAAAGCTAGGAACGCTTGAGGACCTGCCCTGGGTCCTGAGGGTGGACCAAGAAGGGGTGTGGTCAAGATGAGGCAGGGCCATGCTAAGGCATTTGTTCAGCAAATTTTCCTTTTCATTGCTAACTTGCCTTCTCCTTAGCACTCACTTTGTCGAAACATCCTGTCTGAGCGTTCACCTGGGCATTGCTCTGATATTTTTAATAACCATCTCAATAATAGCTAAACTATGTGCCAACAATTGTATAAAGAGGGGCTATTCTCCCCTTGGTTTGACAGAAGAGGAGGCAGAGGCACAGCTCGCCCAACATCAGGTAGCTGTTAAGTAGCAGAACTGGGATTGGAACCGCAGACACTCGAACTCCACAGCCCAAGCTTTTGATCTGCCACAGTGCATGAGTACATCTTTTTTAAAAGTTTTTTTTTTTTTCCAATTTTTCTTTCATTCTGTTTGACAGGCAGAGAAGCCAAGAGAGAGATCGATCTTCCATCTGCTGGTTCAGTCCCCAAATGTCCACAACAGCCAGGGCTGGGCCAGGCTGAAGCCAGGAGCCTGGAGCTAATCTAGGTCTCCCACATGAGTGGCAGGGACCCGAGCACTTCAGCCATCACCTGCTGCCTTCCAGGATGTGCATTAGAGGAAGCTGGATTGACAGTGAAACTGGAGGGCTGGCACTGTGGTGCAGCGGGTTAACGCCCTGGCCTGACGTGCCTGCATCCCCTATGGGCGCCGGTTCTAGTCCCAGCTGCTCCTCTTCTGATCCAGCTCCCTGCTATGGCCTGGATAGCAGAAGAATATGGCCCAAGTCCTTGGGCCCCTGCACCCACGTGGGAGACCCAGAAAAAGCTCCTGGCTTCTGATCAGCGCAGCTCCAGCTGTTGCAGCCATCTGGGGGGTGAATCAGTGGATGGAAGACCTCTCTCTCTGTCTCTACCTCTCTCTGTAATTCTGTCTTTCAAATAAATAAAATAAATCTTTAAAAAAAAAAGCGAAACCAGGACCCAAACCAGGCGCTCCAATCCAGGATGCAAGCCTCCCAAGTGCCATTTTAACTGCTCTGCTAAACACCTGTCCCCACTGCAGTACATCTTTAATGAGGCTGAGTTCTCAGATTCTTTTACGGAGAGGGCTTGGCAGGCCTCAGCAGTCCTCCAGCGAAAGGGCTAAATGAGGGAGAGGCGTGTAAGCTGCTGTTTGTTGGTGCAGCTTACCTGCTCGTCCCTCTTATCCTCTCGCTGCCTTTCCGCGCCTGCTCTGTCCTCAAGGGTGGGAGACCTACTATGGGCCCAGGGAAACCTGGAGCCCGAGGTGCACCGGGTAAGGGTTTTCCCAAGGTGATTGCAAAGCCAGAACAGCTCACCGCGGAGGAGAGGGTAGCAAAGGGTCAAATCGAAGAAGGATTATGTCCAAGGGGCCTTCGGCAGGAAACCAGCTGCAAAGTTGGGCCACAGTGAGCAGCTCAGGATGGAAACTGGGTAAGCCCAAGTCAAAATGTAAAAGGTGCAAAAGGCTCTTCTGAATGAGGGTTGTTCAAAAGTCCAAAGAAAATTAGTATTATGAAAAAAAACTACGCATAGATTTCTAATTATTTTGTAGCCAAACAACTTACTTTCTAATTCCATTTTCATGAGCTTTCTGAATGTCCCCATTGGAGACACCTGTTCTCTAACAGGAACAAAGAAAGGGCAACATCATTTTTGCCTTCCTCAGTCTCTCTCTACCCTCACAGGAATCAGTTGTTCATTTGACACACAGTCAGTGAGCACCTACTACGCACCAAGCTTATGCTAGGCGTGGGGGAGGGAAGAGGAGAGAATAAGGCAGAGGGACTGGCGCATGAATATTCATCTCAGAACCTGAAATGCCAAGCTCTCTTTGCAGCCAGGCTGCATTTCCATTTTCACTTTAGCCTCTGGAACAAGGCCAGGAAGTGACAGAGATTTACCAGCTTAGGGAGAGTGTAGGAGGGGGGGAAGCACACTCCTTCCCCTCTCCTCCCCGCGCCCCTCCCCTCCCAGCAGCCGCTGCCACAGTTGTCTCTAAAACAGCTCTTTCAGAAAAGCCCAATTATTCCATTATTCGTCCACAGCTAGGAAAAAAAGTCTCCCTTTCCACACCTCTCGGCAATCACTACAGGTTCCCTTCCAAATCGCAGCTTGCAGAGGGTCCTTGACTGGTCGCAAATGTTCCATTAGACAAAGTGCACGCCTTGCAGGTGAGCTCTGGGGTCAGATAAGTCAAGGTTGGGGTCCTTGACGACGCTTCTTGCGGGGATGACATAATCATTGTGGGAAAGGAAGACTCCAGATTTGAGCTGGATTGTCAAAGTCAAGATGGAAACGTGGCCTCTATCTTTAAAAAGAGAAAGGACTTGCTGTGCTTCTGCATATTTTCCTTTATGATAATCACAATCTGCAGCTCCGGGGACATTTGCATCCTGCCTTTGCCCAACAGTTTGAGCTTGGGATTTCCTTGTCATGTGGAAGGCAGGAGAGCCTAGTGGGGAGCGTCTGGCTGTAGAGTCATACCCACGGGGCTTCCAGTCCTGGACCACCTCGTAACAGCCCTAGGAGGGGACTTCACAAAGTTCATGGAGAATTGGAATTGAAAGATAACATTTCTTTTAGTGCAAAAATATTTTAAAATCCATACATAATTTTTTCAGAATATGTATTTTGAGTGAACTTTTTAATGACCTCCTCATATAAACTTGAGCAAGGTACTTGATCCCTCTGTGCCTGGGCCTTTTCCCTCTACAGAAAAAGATGATAATAATAGAACATACTTTGGGTGGGAGAATTAAACAAGAGAATCTTTATCAGTGGTTCTCCACCATGGCTGCACATTTGACTCCCCTGAGCAGCTTTTAAACCCACCAGTGCCTGGTTCCCCGCTAGAAGCTGATCTTCTTGGTCTGGGATGGAATCAGGGTATCAGTATTTTTTTAAACTCCCTTAAATGATTCTAATCAACAGCCAGGACCCTTGAACCATATAAAATACCTACTACAGAGTGCCTGCCACAGAGCAAACCTCAATAGATAAGAGTTGTCATTCTTACTCTGGCTTACACCAAAAAATGTGTGCCGACACTAATGAATTGGGACAAACCTCCAACCAGTAGGGCCCAGCTACTGTGCAGGGCACTGTGGGTAGGTGTGGAGATGAACAAGAGAATCCCTACCTCATAGGATTTAACTCTGTAATTGGAACAAAAAGTTATAAATACATATGAAGTTAAATAGTAACACAAGCTTTAAACTAGAAAAAACAAAGTCAGTGTTTTTAAGTTTAATTTTTTATTAATTTTTTTTAAAGTTAAAGAGGGAGAGACAGATCTTCCACTCACTGCTTAACTCCCCAAATGGCCTCCAATGGCCAGGGCTGTGTCAGACCAAAGCCAGAAACCTGGAGCTTCTTACAGATCTAACACGTGGGTGCAAGGGCCCAAGCAGTTGGGCCATCCTCTGCTGCTTTCCCAGGTGCATTAGCAGGGAGCTGGATCAGAAGTGGAGCAGCCGGGACTAAACTGCCACTCATATGGGATGCTGGTGTCACAGGTGGTGGCTTAACCTGCTACACCACAAAGCTGGGCCCCTATTTTTGTTTTCTTAATGGAGATGCAAAAATTGTACATATCTATGCAGTACTATGTGATGTTTCATTACATATATGCATTGTGTAAGGTTCAAATCACGGTAAACATATCTTGAAATATAATTTTTTATGTTGAAAATACTCAACATCCTTCCTTCCAGCTTTTTAAAAAATATGTATATATAGATAGCATCGTTACTATAGTCACCCCACTGTGCAATACAACAGAACTTCTTTCTCTTACCTAGGTATCACTTAGGACCCCTTAATGGGCCTCTCTGCATCCCAGCCTCCCCGTACCCTCCCCGGCCTCTGGTAGCTACCACTCTACTCCCAACTTCTCTGAGATCTACTGTTTGAGCTTCCACACCTAAGTGTGATTATGCGGTGTTTGTCTCTCTGTGCCTGGCTATTTCATTTAACATAATAGCCTGCAGTTGCTCTCTGTGATGACAGGAGTTCATCATTTTTATGGCATGAATATATGATGTCATTTATATATGCCACATTTTTTCTTTGTCCGGTCGTCATCGCATGAGCAATTAGGTGGTTCTCCTTTCCTGGCTATTGTGAATGGCACTGCACTGAATCTGGGGGTTCAGATGTCTCTTCAACAGACTGACTTCATTGCCTTTGCATGTACACCTGGTGTGGGGTTGCTGGATCATAGGGGAGTTCTAGTGTAAGTTTTTTAAGGATGCTCCGTGCTATTTTCCACAGCGGTTGCACTAATTCCCATTTCTATTAACAGTGTGGGAGAGTTCCCTTTTCTCTACCTCCTCACCAGCTCTTGTAATCTTTGATATTTTTTATAATAATCAATCTAACTGGAGTGAGAGGGTAGCTCATTATGGTTTTTATTTGCATTTCCCTAGTAATTAGTGACACTGAACATCACATATATGTAGGCTATTTGTCTTTCTTTAAAAAATAAGTATTTCAGTGTATTGCCTGTATTTTAAAAATTTTATTCTTTCTGAAAGAGAGCACGTGTGAGCGAGCGTCCATTGGTGGTTCACTCCTCAGATGCCTTCAACAAGCAGGCCTGGGCCAGGCCAAAGCTAGGAACCTGGAACTCCATCTGGATTCTCCATGTCTCCCACATAGGTGGCAGGAACGCACGTACTTGACCCATCACCACTGCCTCCCAGAGTGTGCATTAGCAGGAAGCTGTTCTGAAAGCAGAGCATGGATTCAACCCAGGCCCCCATTTCAGGATGCAGGTATCCCAAGCAGCATCATAACCACTGACCCAAACACTGGCCCCAATTGCTCATTTTTAAATTAGACTATTTCATGGGGTTCCCCCCCACCCATTGTTCCTTTTGTATTCTGGATAGTAAACCCTTGTCAAATGTATACTACACAATGTTTTCTCCTGTTCTATAGGTTGTTTTCTCTGTTTCCTTTGCAGTACAGAAGCTCTTCAGTTTGATGCCATCTCATTTGTCTACTTTTGGTGTTGTTTTCTGTGTTTCTGTTGGGGGAGGGCAGTCTTATCTAAAAACTTGCCATTTCGGTGTCCTGAAGCGTGGCTCCTGTGTTTTGTTCTAGAAGTTTCAAAGTTCAGGTTTCACATTTGGTTAATTTTGAGTTGATTTTTGTACCAGATGGTGGATAGTGTAGAGGAGTGTTGTTCTTCTGCATGTAGATATCCAGTTTTCCTAGTACTAATTATTGACAAGATTACACTTTGCCCAGTGTGCATCCTTAGCACCTTTATAAAACATCAACTGGCTGTCGATGTATGAACTAACTTCTAAGCTCTCTGTTCTGTCCCAGTGGCCTGTGTGTCCATTTTGTGTGCCAGTACCATATTGTTCTAATTACTGTAACTTTTTTGGTGTTTTGAAGTCAGGCATGCTAATGCCTCTTTGTTCTTTTTGCTGAAGATTGCTTTTTCCAGGTTTTCTGTGATGTCATACAAGGTTAAAGTTGTTTTCGCTAGTTATTTGAAGGATGTCATTGATGTTCTGATAGGGATTGCATTGAATCTATAGGTTTGGGGGTAGTATGGATATTTTTTAAAACGTGATTTATTTATTTTCATCTACTTGAAAGGCCAGAGCAACAGAAGAGATCCTTCATCTGCTGATTCACTCCTCAAATGCCCACAATAGCCATGGCCGGGCCAGGCCAAAGCCAGGAGACTGGAACATCTGGGTCTCCCATGTGGGTGGCGGTGGCATAAGCACTTGAGCCACCATCTGCTGCTTCCAAAAATGTGTTTAGCAGGAAACAGGATCCAAAACAGCACTTCTACATGAAATGCAAGTGTCCCAAGTGGTGGCTGGCTTAACCCACTGCACCATAACACCTACCCAAATACGGATATTTTAATAATATTAATTCCTCTGATTCATAAACACATTACTTGTGTCCTCTCCAATTTTTTAAAATCAGGGTTTCATAGTTTTCATTGTAGCGATCACACCTCTTTGGTTAAATTTAGTGTGAGGTCTTGTCCTTTTAACTGTGGGATGTGGAATCGCTTACTTTGGTTCTTAGGTAAAATAACATCTTTTAAACACCTACTTCATGCTTGGCAATTTGCAGATCAGCTTAGCTCATTAATGTTCACAAGAGGACCAGAAAGTAGGTATTAACCCCACTTTGTAGGGCAAAAACGGAGGCTCGGGGAAGCAATTCACCTGCTATGCCCTATTGAGGTAAATCTGGGGTCAAACTTGTTCTGCCAAACTAAAAGATCTTTGTTTTATACCATGTCTTTACCATGCTTATTTCATGGTGACCATAAAAACAAGTAATGAACTAGTTGGGATTAGAATTTAGGAGGTTCAGTTTCCAGTCCTTTTCTATGCATGCCTATATGTGTTACCTGTCATTCTGTTTATCCACCAATGTGTCTGTCTTACTTAGCAAGGTTATAAAATAGGATTTCTGCTTTATCAGCTGTTTCAATTAATAGGCCAACCTTTTGAAAAAAATTTTAATTCTTCATTTTCTTGCATAAAATTAATATTTTAGTAATATGCTAAACAATATATCACTTCCAGTAAATGATAGGGAATTAGATAGCTGAGGTTATGTTTTAAAGTGTGCTAATGGTACCAGAGTATTTAATATAGATTAACAGTCCTAAACAGTAATACAAATAGAGGAAAACAAAATTAACGTGATTAAATACACTCAGAGACTATTTATTCTGTTAATTGTTAAAATTCAGTCAACAGTCAGATCGCAAAGAGACTTGCAGCTGCAGCTCCAAATAGCCATCCTCCCCTCAGCTGTTGCTAATTAATGCGATTTTCCTAATAGCAGTTTTCTGATAGCAGACAGACAGTAGCAAATCAAAACAACTTCATTTTTATGCTAATGAGGACTAACAACAACACAAAGAGCCCAACAGGATCCAAATGGAAATGTTGCTAACAATGGGCTCACATGTAGTCTTTCTCACGCACAGTTGACCCGTAGTGCTGGAGTTTATTGCACAAACACATGGGGTGTGGAGAGCAAGGCAGGTTACATCCTCACATCAGTCGCCATTGTACAAGGTCACAATGGGGGGCTGGTGCTGTAGCACAACAGGTTAACGCCCTGGGCTGAAGCGCCAGCATGCCATATGGTTACCGGTTCAAGTCCTGGCTGCTCCTCTTCCCATCCAGCTCTCTGCTATGGCCTGGGAAAGCAGTAGAAGATGGCCCAAGTCCTTGGGCCCCTGCACCCATGTGGGAGACATGAAAGAAGCTCCTGGCTCCTGGCTTTGGATCAGCACACTCCGGGTGTTGCGGCCATCTGGGGAGTGAACCATCATTGGATGGAAGTCCTCTCTCTCTCTCTCTCTGCCTCTCCTCTCTCTGTGTAACTCTTACTTTCAAATAAACAAATAAAAATCATTAAAAAAAAAAAAAAGGTCATAATGGGATGGATGTACCAGCTCCAGGAGAAACGTGCTATGGACAGTTGTCCCTTGCTCTAAACCTAGGCTGTGTAAGTAACCTGTCTTCTATTAGTTCGACTTTTTTTGCCCCCAAAGACAGAATTCAAGCAGGCCAATTTGCAGATGTTCAGTCTGCATTCAATCTGCAGAATGCCTGCAGGGAAGTTAGCAGGAAAGCAACCCAGAAGTGGCCAGCGTCCTCACATCCAACCCTTCTGTGGGAGCCACTGGCTCACGTATTGATCCCTAGTCTGATCACCTGCGGCTAGGTGATTTCACCAGAACCTGGTACACAAATCATAGCAACTTATGAATCAAAGGACTGGTTTATACTTCCTAGGTGGGGGTGGCAGTACTAGACACATAGAAGGGAAGTAGCTCTTTCTATTGACAATCCAGTTCAATATCATCACAAACTAGGACACTTGGTGACATTAGACCTCCGGCCTAACGTGAGTGTGGGACTCCTCATAATCACCAGGGCAGCTGGAACAGAGAAGAATGCGTCACACGGAGGTTGATTATAGATTTTTAAGGCTAGCTATGTCGGCCCAAAGAAACGTGATGTGTACTGATCCTTTTTACAGAGGGGCATTAAATATCGTGTCATTATGAAATATCCTCCTAGGATAAGGATTCTGCTAGTTCACTTGATATGTGTCTCACTTTGTATCTGAAACATCCTTGACATGGAACTAACCAGAAAAACACAGAAATGTGTATCTCAATCTAATGGCACAAATGTATCCATTTGCAAACACAAAACAAATAATTGTTTTTGGAGTAAGCTTGATGTTCGAAGCCATCATCACATTTAGTTCCCTTATAGAGATGAGGAAATCGAGGCTTTCCCCCTTTCTCCCTCTTGCCCCTCTCTTTGATCTGTGACTTCTCCTACCCCTGTTGCCTGAAGATCTTGAGCATTTCTTGGACACATGCTGTGAATTTCAACTCCCTGGTGTAAGACATGCAATATGTAAATTTACTTGTACACTATCAAATGAAGTACAGTTGTTAAAAATGCTTGTTTATATATCTACTTGAAAGGCAGAGCAAAAGGGGCAAGGGTCGGGGAGACTGACCTTCCATCTGTTGGTTCACTAACCAAATGCCAACAACAGCCAGGGCTGGGCCAGGCTGACGCTGGGAGCCTGGAACGCAAACCTGTTCTCCCACGTGAGTGGCAGGGACCCAATTACCTGAGCTGTTATCCACTTCCTCCCAGTAGGATGCTGGATCGAAAGTGGAGTAGCCGGGACTCTACCCCAGACACTTACGCTGATGTCCCCAGCAGGAACTTAACCCACTGAGCCATAGGACCCACCACAGAATACTTGTATGAAAGGTATTGATTTGTGGAGTTTTGACTTGTTCCTTGCTACTTGAAAAGATTTGCAATATTAACACCTTGTTTAGCCCAGAAAAAAGGCTGTAGAATCATTCCCAAGTCCACGTCACTAGCATTATTCACTATGAAGAGAGAATTTGTCACATTCATTCCCCTCTGCATTAAATGAGGTCCATTAATTTCTCTTCCACAATTTCCATCATGAAAACCAGAGCTCTCTGCCTTCTTTTGTCCTTTTTTCCCTTCCTCTTTCTTCCTCCCTTTCTTCCTTATTTTCTTAACTTTTCTCTGACAGCATTTTCAATGAGAGAGGCTAGAAAATAGGAGAGATCGTGCCCAGATTTTACGGCTTACATTTGGTCTCATGTTGTTTCTCCAGAACTCTGTAGGGGTCCAAGATGACCATGGATTGCCTCCAATGAGTTCATGTCACACAGGGATGAGGTCAGAGGCTACAAGGGGGTGCAGATGTTAGGAAGAAGGAACAAGGGGATGGCAACTCCAGGGCTGAGCAAAGTAGAATGCACAAGGCCACCAGCAAGTGTCTTTTCCAAAAGAGGGTCTGTCTTTGGTGTAGCTTCCTGCTGGTGGACATTCTGCGGACTCCCAACATTGTGAAAGGGTTCTGAATTCAACCTCAAGGATTCCTTTTGAGAACGGTGCTTACCCAATTGTCAGCCCAGTTGCCTAGCTTGGACAAAGCACAGCAGACCTAATTGGCCTTTCCACAGTGGGAAATGTTTCACCTCACATCAGGTACTGTTTGCTGAGTGTCTAGCATTCTAGGTAGTGCAGTTCATAGAGACCTTAGACTTCTTGTCAGACTGCGGACATAGGGTAAACATTCAAAACTATGTGTTGGGGGCAGGTACTGAGGTGCAGTGTCTACATGCGGTTGTATTCCTTAGCCTCTTCTGAGCTGGAGAATGGGATGTGAGGGTGAGCGAGGAAGGCAATCGTGTCCCCTTTGGCGGTCTGGTCTGAAATTCCAGAGGGAGCCGTTCCCTTCACACCAAATTGCTCGGCTTACTGAAAAACATCATGGTGGGGGGGGGGGGGATTCTGAGCCGCACTACTAGGGAGGGAGGGTCAAACCTGAAAGGTGGCTTTTGCCCTGGTGTTCAGGAGTGCGGGTGTTTAGCCAAGCGTCCGGACAGTAATTGTGAGAGAGGAGGACGTTGGCTGAGAGAGGACCTACTGTGCGCGAGAGCCCATGTTGGCAAGTGAGGGTGTAGTCCCACCTCGGGTGGGTACCGACGGGCAAGGAATCAGTCATGCAAGCAGCCGTTCTTAGGGAACCTCCCCACGGCAGTGCGCATGCTTACAGCTCTGCATGCAGTTTTCCGGAGTTTGAGCATTCTCGGAGATTCATTCGCGGGCCACGAATCCCTAGCCAGGGGTGATCGCTGCTCGCCCACATTTCATAGCAGGAAACCCAGAGGGAGGCTCGCAGAGAAACAAAGGTTGGCAGGTGACCTGAGCTTAAGGACCTTGCTCTGTCACCTGGCAGGAGGGGACAACCCTCTGGCTGCCAGCCCTGGCTTCCAGCAGCCCATGGGAGGGGAAAGCGGGATGAACCAGAGTGGTGGCTCTTGTGAAGGCAGCCAGAGGGTTTCGTATTCCTCACAGGCGGGGGCGGTGATAGGATCACACCCACGTCCTGCCGTGGAGCAGCGAGGACTCGGCACGGAGCGCCCAGGCGCCCAGGAGCAGTGCTTGGTTTTCTGTTTCTTGTTTCGCAGCCGCGACAGGTTCTATTTTGGATCAGAGCTTAGTCTGGAGAGCGAGCGAGCGCTTGAAGCCTTGGGTGCTTGAAATAAAAATGAGGCCTTAATCTTTAGAGGGGAGGAAGAAGGCATTCCTCTTAGTTGGAGGTTTTATTAACTGGAATGACAGCCGTGCCATTTTCCGTATCTACCATCGTGCATTTTAGGCTTAATGGAGGTTCTTAAGCTTTCGGGGGTCAGAAGCCCCTTTGAGGAGCAGATCACAGCTCTGACTTCTTACTTAGAAAAAAATGCACTTGTGCACATCACACCGAATTGCATCTTCCTAAACCTGTCTGCAGACCCCAGATTAAGGACCCTGGGTTCAGTGAGCCTTGACCAGATAACTCTGTGAGGTTCCAGGGATGCAAAGATGAAAAAGACAGAGTCCCTGGGCTCCAGAGGTGCACAGTCTGATGCGAGCTGGGAGATGGGTAGAAGCTGGAGGGGAAGGGCAGGTAGGCCACCAGCCGGTCAGCTGCCTGTCTGAGGCCTTGGCAGTCACAGGCTCAACAGTGCCATAGGAACGGTGAGTCTGTCACTTGTCCCCTAGCCAGCAATATCCCAGGTGCCGAAATCAAGATTCGGAATAATGTGTGAAGGCTAATTGAGAAAGGGCGGTCATTTTTAAGGAACATCAGACGCCTTGTTCATGGATTTTTTTCTTTTCATTTGAGATGCAGAGACACCTGCAGGGAGTGAGTCCCCATCCACTGGGTCACTCCCCAGAGGCCTGTAGGGGCTGGCTGAGAACTCGGCCCAGGTCTCCCCAAGGGAGTGGCAGGGACCCGGT
This sequence comes from Lepus europaeus, assembly GCF_033115175.1. Taxonomy (NCBI): domain Eukaryota; kingdom Metazoa; phylum Chordata; class Mammalia; order Lagomorpha; family Leporidae; genus Lepus; species Lepus europaeus. The sequence goes on along the minus strand of NC_084833.1, from coordinate 51,175,877 downwards.
TACTTGAGTCATCAGTGCTGTCTCCCTGCGTCTGCATTAGCGGGACGCTGGAGTCAGGAACCAGAGCCCTCTGATGCGGGACACACGATCTTAACTACCAGGCCACATGCCTGCCCTCAAGCTTTCTCTCTTATTTATTTTAGATTTTATTATTTGAGAAGTAGAGTTACAGACGGAGAGAGGGAGAGACAGAGAGAAAGGTCTTCCATCCACTGGTTCACTCTCCAAATGGCCACAATGGTCACAGCTGGGCTGATCCAAAGCCAAGAGCCAGGAGCTTCTTCTGGGTCTCCCACGTGGGTGCAGGGGCCCAAGGACTTGGGCCATCTTCTACTGCTTTCCCAGGCCGTAGCAGGGAGCTGGATCAGAAGAGGAGCCTCTAGGATACAAAACTGGTGCCCATATGGGATGCTGGCACCGCAGGCGGAAACTTAACCCACTATGCTGCCCCACTCCATGTGTTCTTAAAAGTAAAGGATTTTTGGCCTTATGTATATGAGATGTTGCCTTCACCCCAAGTTCATGATTGGCTGCATCTCATTGCAAGGTTAAGAAACACCAAGGCTGGAGCTCGCATTGAGGCACAGCAGGTTTGTCTTTTGCTTGAGACACCAGCATCCCACAAGGGCACCAATTCGAGTCCTGGCTGCTCCACTTCTGATCCAACTCTCTGTAATGTACCTAGGAAAGCAGCAGAAAAGATGACCCAAGTGCTCAGAGCTCCATCTGGAAGACTCAGATGGAGTTCCAGGATCCTGGCTTTAGCCTGGCTCAGCATCAGCTGTTGGCACCCATTTGGGGTGCAAACTAGCAGATAGAAGATCCAGTGAATGGAGGATCTTTCTATCCTTGTCCATCCATGTGTTTTTCTGTCTCTTTAACTCTGCCATTCAAATAAATAAATAAATCTTTTTTAAAAACACCTAAATTAATCTGCAAAACACCCTTTAAAAATACTAAAAAAAAGAAATGCCAAGGGTAATGTAAGACAGAGGAAGGAACTGTTAATGGTCAAAAGATGCCAAATAAAGAAATTGGTAGTTTGGTTTAGACAGTTGTAGATAAGAAGAAATGGCTTCTTCACTACCCAGAATCGCCTACCTCTTGGCACTAGCACAACCGGGACTATGTCCTGCAGTCTGTTTATTTCGTTCAAGTGAGTTGAAGATTTTTTTTTTCCAGGAGCTGACAAATTTACAGGCAATAATACAGCAGGTAGCCCTAAGGATTTCCACATTTCCTCTGTCTCGGCTTATAAACATGTGAAATCGCCCTCCTGAGAAAAAGGAATGCTTCCCCTCACCTGTGTTTTCCTGTCTAACTCCCACTCTGCCTTCGTTCCTTTTTAACCGCATCTTTTTTATTTCTCTTTTTCTTCTTTTTTTTTAACCATTTTACTTGAAAGGCAGAAAGATATAGAAAGAGATCCTCCATCCCACTGTTGCTGTCCACATTAGCAGTGGCTGAGACAGGCCCAAGGCAGGAGCCAGAAACTCCATCCATGTTTCCCATGGGAGGGACTTAACCACTGAGCCATCGTCGGCTGCCTCCCAGGGTGTGCATTGGCAGGAAGCTGGATTGGAAGCAGAGGAGCCAAGACTCTACCAGGCACGCAGATATGGGATCCTAAGCAGGGTTATAACCACTGCCCCACATGCAGTGTTTACTTGAAGGCCCCAGCAAAGGGCAGAAGGGATCTCTTGGTTCCCAAATCTAAAACCCTCTTTTAGGCCCCCATCTACACGTGTCCCACTCAGAGTCTTCTGATTGAAGCGTTCCTGTGTCCCTCCTCGCTGAAAATCTGCAGTAGCTCCCGATGCAACCTGTTGGCCTGGTGTACAGGAACAGGCTCCCACTCCCTTTTTTTTTTTTTTTTTTCCATTTTAAAAAGTTATTTTCTGTTTTTCAAAATATTTTTAGTTGATATATAATAATTGTACCTACTGAAGGGGTGATATCTCAGTGCGTGTATACACACGTAGTAATCAGATCCGGCTAAGTGGCACATGCATTCCTTCAAACATCTATTGTTTGTGTGTTGGGAACATTCACTTTTCCGCCAGCTATTTTGAATGTGCAGTTATGGTTGCGCTGCCCTCTTTTCTCCCACAATGCTTTATTCACACCTTTTTTGAGGAGACGTGCTTTTCAGAGTGGTGTTCATCAGAAAACTTGCCTAATGATGGTTTCAACAAATAGAGATTTAGCTTTCTCACAGACCAGAGGCGGTCACAGCTGGGAGTGTTTCAGCAACCAAGTGATGTCAGAGCCAGGGGCTCTAGGACGTTTCTTGGCCTTTTCCTCATGGTAGCAAAATGGCTGCCCGGCTTCACCCATTGTGTTTATAATCAAAGCTGGGAAAAGGAGGGGAGCAACACTTCCTCAGAAGTCTCCCTTCCATGCTGGAAACCTGCCCTTATATTAGGGAGGTCACGTGTGGGTCACATCTCCCCTTCTCCTAGCTACAAGGGAGGATGGGAGAGCAGCAACAGGACTATCACGATCGGCTTACCTGGCCTACCCAGAGCAAAATGACAGTTCTCCGTGCGTGGAAGCTGGGGGCGTGACATTGGGTAGTCTCTTGTACATGCCATGCAGTATCTGATTTACCAGAGTATATGTCTCTTGCATCAGGACTTGCATCACACACAGTCTTACTTAGCTTTATACCTCCACTTCCTAACACAGCTTAATGGCGCTTACTGTGTTAAACAAGTTCATGAGTAAGTGAATGTCAGTTTGCTTTTAATACCTCTCACAGCTAAATTACTTCTTTTAAAACACAATCCAGTTTTCTTTTTACATCGTTTTTAGGATATGAAAGTCAATTCTTCATTAGTTTTCCATTGAATTTGGGAGAGAGGGATAAAATTTGAAGTGCTAGAGTAATAATACTGACAAGATACACAATAAAGATAAGCTCTAAAATTGGACAATAATGGAACCGTGTGTAAGTTTGTTATCCCTAAGATCATTCTAAGATTCTAAAAGGAAATAAATTGTGTACTAAAAGGGACTTTCTTCTAATTTTTATTGAACTTGCAGCCAGGGCTTTGTCAATGCAACTTTTTTTCAGTGTGAGTCGCGAGCTCCAGATGCATAATGACCGTACAAGGTTGGTGATGGGCTGTCATCTTGGTAAGAACATAGCTGACCTCTTCGGTAAATGCTAGTAATAACCTCAATTGCATGTGTGTGAGCAATACTATGTGGAGTTGATACTTGTGGTTCAGGGTGAGATGTGTGCTTCAGAAAAAAATGGCATTGCTTCCAAGACACAGGTAGAGTGGGCCTGCCGAGGGTCTTTGTGACCTGCAGCTCTGACTGACACAAAGTTCCTGCCCCTGGTTACAGAAGTCTGGGACTCCAAGTCCATTACTAGCGCCACTTTTTTCAAGAAGTTTTTACTGATCAACCGTTTTCCTACCAAAAGTTCCCCCAACTCCACTTATACCTCTGCCTCATCTTGGGCAGAACTGGCCTTCTTGCCTCTGTGTCGCACATCACCTCTTGATGGTTCTCTGATCAGGGTACTGATAGACTGTGTTCTCAGAGTTGTTTGGGTATGTCCTGTCATAGGGAGTGGCAGATTGTCAGAGGCACAGGTTCTGTAGAATGGCACCATCTGGCTCTCATCTGACCCCACTGTACCATTTTCTCACCAGACTCAAGCTCAGTGGATTCTCTTGATGTCAAAAGCCTTAAATTTTGCAAAATGTTACCATGGGGGAAACTGGACAGAGAGTACAATCTCTCTGTATAACCTCTTACCACTCTATGCAAATCTATTATCTCAATAAAACTTTCAAAAAAAAACAGTCCTCCCTGTCCCCCTCTGTCTTTTGTTTCAGTCACTGGCGCTGCTGGCTCTCCCTCTACCTGCTGGGGTTTGTATATGGGGAGGCAGTCGTTTTATGGCTCTCAGCTTTTCAGTACTTTAATAAAATGCCTGGGAGGAGCTTTCTCGGAAAGGTTCGTCTCAGCTCACAGTCTGGGGGTCCGCAGAGTAACACGGGGCAGCCCTGTTGTTGAGGCATCTGGTGAGGCAGGAAGACGACAGAGGGATGGTCACATGGGGGCAGAGAGATTCAGGCATCTCTCGCCTCCACCTTCTCTCTGGTTTCTCCTTCCAGTGCTGTCCTGGCTCCATCATGGGGCTCCACCCCAACAACCTAATTCAGTCCAATCCCATCCTAAAGGCCCCACTTTCAAATATCAATCAGCTCAAGTCTGAACCCTTAACTCCACCCATCGTTAATCCTTTGGGTGATGACAGAAGACCTTGGAGTTCAAACTTCTGCATGAGCTTGGGAAGCAAAATCCCGTTCAGATCATAACACTCTGTCTCAGTTTTCTCATCTACAAAATGGGGGTAATACCACCACCAATAGGAGCTACCTCTAGTAAATGAGTTCCTATCTGTAAAGCACCTAGAAAAATGCTTAATTGTTAAATAAACAAAACTTAGCATCTTGTGCTCAACCTTCTCTTTCTGCCACAGATCCAATGTTACTAAGTGCCTGAAAAATCTTCCCCCAAGATATCTCAGAGCATTGCCACAGCCCCGCTCCCAGTTCATACTTTCAATGCCGCTATCATGTCTGCTTGAAGCCGTGCCGTCATGAAGTCGGTCCCTGCTCCCCTACTTCAGCGGCTCTTCCATGTGCATGTTCATCATTGATCTCCAGTTTCCTTTTACTGCTTCTCTCTGCACACCCACTAGAAAAGGAACGGCTTGCAGAAGCCACCATTTGCTATTCGTCTTCAAATTCTCAGTTCCTAACCAAGTGCCCAGCACAAAATAAGTGCTCAGTAAATATTTTGGGAATGGATGACAATTAGCTGGGACAAATCTCACGACAAGCAGTAGAACTGCTGCTTTGTAGCCATGGTCGATGACTGTTTGGCTGTCTGAACCTATAACGCTGTGAGAATGTGACCTTACCCCTGGGCAGTCATGGACTCTCGTGTGTCTTGTAGGTAGAGCTCTGCAGGCCAATTTTGACCTTTCTCTTCCCATGAGCACATTAGCACAGGCCCGCCGGACACCTGTTAGCTCCAGGACGTAGCTCCGTTCCCTGAGATCTGCATCGTGGCACACCCACGATCACCGATTATTGTGAGGCTGCAGTCAGGCTAGCACTTGTGAAACAAGCTGATGCAGTTAGCCTCAGCACCTGAAGCTATCACCCTGCCCATGATTTCGATCTTTTATTCTCTTTTTCGTAGATGGCAAAAAATGTTGCTGGTCTAAGCGGGGCCACCTCCATGAAAAAGAACCCTGAGAACATGGAGAAATTCTGTAAAAAATTCCAAAAACTGTTTAGGAAGAGAGGTTTTACTGGCATTGGGGAGGAGGTTGGCAGAATAGTGTGGTGAGCGCAAACCCAGGCTTCACTTTGGCTGGTCTTTATGTCTGCCTGCAGCGGCTGACCAAGGTAGTGCCTGCGCCACTCCTTCGCAAGCAAAGGGCACAGCCCTGACAGCAGTCATCATAGTAGTTACTGTTTTTTAAGTACTTGTCATGTGCCAGGCACCTTGTTAAGGGGCAATGTTTTAACAGTGGCAGCGAATGGCCACTACATACCAACTACTGGGCACGTGCTACGCACCACAATGGGACCTTCCAAGTATTGTCTGTACTGGCAACGGCCTTGACCTTGACACTGAGCAGTATCTCTACCTGCCAATGACACTTGACACTTATTTTTTAAGTCATTTCATGAGCTGATTCCTCCAAAGTGCTTCAGTTTCCGAGATCTCCTCCCTGGGAGCTGGGATTCCAGTATTTTCCACCCTAGACCACAAACCCACAGCTTGGCAAACTCCAGCTTCACCTCAACAGGCTTATTCCCCAAGGAAAAAGAACATCAAATGAATAAATCCTTCAGGCAGAAAGGGTTGAGCCCTGCAGAGACTTGGGATGACATTTCTGGAAATGATCACTTTAGGTTTAAAACAAAACTTTTGAAATGATTAGTGAATTATTTAGAGCCTCAATATTCCAAAGTTTGAAAAGCTAACATACTGAGAAATTTAATTTAGATTTCCTTTGCGCACACTCTCATGATAAGAGAGCATTCAGTATATAAATGCTATGTAACAGGACTGCCAAATTGCACCACAGAATGGGAGAAATTTGTCATCTTGAAATGCTAAGGGGATTCTTACTAACAGCTTTCTCATCGTGTAAAGCTATTATTTTTCTGAACCATAATATGATTTATCAACCTCCACTGAGCTTCATACTTTGGATGGGAATAGACTCAAAGTAAAATGCATTTTCTCAGAATACAGAATCCTCTCGGGAGTTGACCAAATGAGGAATAAAAGGAAACATCTTCTGCAAGCAAGAGTGCGGCCTTGGTCAGCACTGCATGTCTGCACGTGAGCGCTGTCCTCGGAATTCTGGGCTCAGCTCGCTTCTCTTTCTCACTCTGCCCCCCGCTCCTGGGCAGCATCAACCACTTTGAGTGTTCGAGGTGTACGTAGGCCCAGTGTCCCTCACGTCCATAGACCCCATCGCGAGTTACATGGCCGATATCTCACCGCCCGCTAAACTGGCTACTGCCACATTCATCTCAGTTCTCTTCTTTTCCCACAAACTTATTCTCTCTCCTTGAATCTCACAGTTGGATTAATACTAACACCTATAATGTAAGTAGGGTACAGTTGTCATGCAGGCAACAGAAAAGCAAGTGGACATTTGCCAGCCAGGCTAATAGGTGCTATGCCAGAGCAGTCCAAGGTCTCTGACTCTCATAGGAAGGACAGTCCATCAAGGAATCAGCCTGGAGGAAGAAACACCTACATTGGATGTGAGTTAGGTGGTAACTAAAGTGTGTGTGTGTGTGTGTGTGCGTGCGTGCACATGCATGTATCCATGTGCTGCAAGGAGGGTGGAAGGCGTCTGTGGATAGAGGCTGGGGCCTGAGAGCATGAAGGTGGTTAGACAGCATGGCCTGAGAGCGTGGCTCAGAATGAATGCTCTGTGGCAATTGGACAGACGTGAAAGCAGATCACAGGAGCTACATGAGAACAAGACTTGTATCCCACCACTGGATCCCCACAGGGCATGGGGCGAAGGGCTTTTCATGGAACACTTCAGGAACTCGTGACCCAGCCCCCAGGAAACCTACCACAGTCTCAGCTTTCTACCATGTGCTATGTGAGATGCTGCACTGGACCACAGGGGACCCAATTTGGGGTTACATTTTGTAATAATATTCACCTTATAAAGCAATGGTGCATTATATGAGGGATCTTCAAAAAGTTTATGAAAAACGTCTATTACATAAAAACTATGTAGACTTAAAATTTTTTTAGCCACAATAAGCTTATCTTTAAATTCCACTTCATGATTTTTAAAAAAGATATATTTTATTTGAAAGGCAGAGTTAGAGAGATCATCCATCCACTGATTCACTCCCCAAATGGCTGCAGCAGCCTGGGCTGGACCAGGCTGAAGCCGGGAGCCAGGCGCTCAATTCGAGTCTCTCACATGGGTTCAGGGGCCCAGAGACTTGGGCCATTTTCCATTGTTTTCCCAGGCAAATTAGCAGGGAACTGGATCAGAAGTGAAGCAGCCGGGACTTGAACCAGTGCCAGTAAGGGCGGCCAGCATCACAGGTAGCAGCTTTACCCACGTGAGATGCCAGAGTTGCAGGTGGCAGCTTAACCTGCTGTGCCACAATGGCAGCCTCAAATTTATATGAATTTGTAAAAAGATTTATTTGCTTGTGTGCTTGAAAGGACAGCAAAGAGAGGGAGGATCTCTCTGTATCTGTTTCCCTATCAGCTGCTTCATTCCCCACCTGGCTACAACAACCAGGGCTGGGCTGCGCAGGAGCCAGGAGCCAGGAGCCAGGAACTTCATCTATCCCGTTTCCCAAATGAGTGGCAGGGGTCCAGTTACTAGGTATCTTTCATTGTTTTCCTAGGTGCATTAGCAAAAAGACTGACCAGAAGCAGAATTGCTGGGACTCAAACCCGTGCTCTGATATGGGCTGCCAGAGTCATAAGCAGTGGCTTAACCCACTGTGCCACAGTGCCAGCCTCCTTCCATGAACTTTTTGAAGTCCCCTTGTATGTGGAATCACTTTGAATCCTCCCAAGCATGCTGAGCATAAGAAAGACCATGAACTTTGGAGACAGGGTCAACTTCCAAACCCGGGCTCATTGTTGCCCCTCCCCGAGTCTCAGTCATCCTTACCTACAGATGAGTGTGACACAGCCCCACATTGTCATCCCACTCACTCTGAAAGCAAGAACATTTTGATACGTTGACCACACCTGACCTATGCTGAGTCACACTGGTTTATGGTCTTTATTCACCCTCTTGGTGTCAACCATCTCACATTATGCTGCAGAATAGTGATGTGTTTGATTATGGGGATATATGTGCTATCTTAACTTTCTAACATCGAAAAAAATCCTGAATTCAAACCGCATCCAACCCAAGGTTTCAGATGAGGGATTTGAGGACCTGCAATATACGCAAACTATAAATTACATAAGATATGTGTGTAAAGTATCTCCTTAGTACAGTGACCAGCAGATAGTAAAAGTGCAGAAATGACAGTGGTCGTGAAAGAGGAAGTGGATTGGCTTTGAACTTTTATAACATTGAGGGGTAAAGGAAGCTGAACATCTTAGAGGAAATACGTGTTTGCCATCCCTGGCCTCTCAAAATGTTCATAACTGTATTTTTTCAATGAATCTGTCCCTTCCCACCTTAAGGAGTTTGTAAAGGTCCCCTTGGTTTCTTCACGGCCCCACTTGCTTAGTTAGCTTCTCTTCCCCCTCGAATTGGCCACCCTTTCTGGCGAGGGTCCCCTGCCCCCATACTGTGCTTTCCCACACTGTGGGCTCTCCTGTCATAGCCCTCAGCTATGGTTACCTTGAATGATTGATTACCTGTGGGTTCGGTTGTTTGATGTGTTTCCCTACTGTGTTAAAAACTTTGAGAATGGGAAACGGGGTCCCATCTGTATTGGCCATGATGGTGTCCCAACATCTCCGCCAGTATCAGTACCTAAGCAGCCCCCAACAACTAGTTGCTGAAAAGCACAGTGGGAAGACAAACTGGGAAGGAGACTGCTTTGCTTGAAATGGGAATGAAACCGTTGGTTGAAGCAAGAGTGTGGGACCTGGGCTACATCTCACAAGGCTCAGCCCTTGCCCTCCCGGAGGAGCCCTGAAGGCCACTGTGGACACTGTGAAAGCATCGTGGTAAATGGTGGCAAGCTCTGACGAACAAAAGGCTTTCTTTTTTTGGCCTTGGGGCGGAGATGAGTGTTCCTCTCTTGGCCTCAGGAAACTGCCCTGCTTAATGATCAACAGAATGGATGCATGATCAAAGTAGTTTTATATGGACAGGAAGTATATTTCATTCCCTTATTTCAACATCTTGACTCTCTTGGGTGGGGAAAGACTGTAAAACACATCTGTGGGCTGGTCTGAATTGTATTCTTTTGTGCAAGACTGGATGTGGAGTAGACATTTCTTTGGAAAGTCATCTTGGCCTAGGCCCAGACCATCAGGAAATTGCCTCTGTACTCTACAGATTCATGTACACAGGGGCTCATTCCTGGCTGGGGATCATGGGACATGGTGACTCTGACACTCTGTACTGGAGCAGAGGGGCCCCTTTATCTGTTAAATAGAGCAAATCGAAGTGAAAATTACCTTCTGATTGAGTAGCGTTGCTGAAGAAAATCAATAGAAACAGCCTGAGATCTATTGGCACCATCTCAACGTTAAGTGTTGTAGATTTTCAAATTACTGGAACATTGGTTTTCAGGGTTCGACCTCTTCGAGGCCAGCTGAAAGCAAATAAACAACAGCGTGGGTTAGAGGAGAAGTAGCCTATCTGTGCAATCCCAGATTAAATAGAAAATATGTGCTGGCCAAAAGTCAGTCATTTTTTCGACCTCAAACTATTCCTCCCAAATTCTAAGATCCTGTGTTTGACATGTTGAAGAGAGAGAGCTAACAGCTGAAGTTGTCTTTGTTCAGAACGTAGGAGACTAGACTTTCAGGAAAGATATACAATGACATTTTCAGAACAAATCAAAATATATTTTTAAGTTCCTTTTTTCCTTTCAGGAAGAGGATTTGACATGCTTCTGTGATTTGCATTTGGTTGATCTATAAATGGCCTCAATAGTTTAATAGGAAAGTGGAGTAAAATGAACCATTGAGAAAAGTTACTGAAAATGCTGTTAGTTCACTTTCTTGCCTTAATAATATTATCACCAATAACAATTCAATAGTTAATCTGTTTTTTAAAAAGATCTATCTTGTTTATTTGAAAGACAAAGTTACACAGAGGCGGGGGGGGGGGGGGTGTCTTCCATCCGCTGATTCACTCCCCAGATGGCCACAGCGGCAGGAGCTGCACTGATCCGAAGCCAGGAGCTTCCTCTGGGTCTCCCAGGAGGGTGCAAGGCCCCAAGCACTTGGATCGTCTTCCACTGCTTTCCCAGGCCATAGCAGAGAGCTGGATTGGAAGTGGAGCAGCTGGGACTAGAACCAGCGCCCATATGGGATGCCGGCACTGCAGGCGGTGGCTTTACCTGTTACGCCACAGCGCCGGCCCCTCAATAGTTAATCTTGAGTAGTATCCAAATATGGGCTAAGCTCTTGACATACATTTTCTTTCTTTTTTTAAATTATTTTAAGATTTATTTATTTATTTATTTATTTTTTGAAAGAGTTACAGAGAGATCAAAATGCAGAGAGAGAGAGGTCTTTCATCTGCTGGTTCACTTCCCAAATGGCCACAAGGGTCAGAGCTGAGCTGATCTGAAGACAGGAGCCAGGGCCTCCATTCAGGTCTCCCACAAGGGTACAGGGGCCCAGTCACCTGGGCCATCTTCAACTGATTTCCCTGGTGCATTAGCAGGGAGCTGGATCAGAAGTGGAATAGCCAGGACTCGAACCAGTGTCCAAATGGAATGCCGGCACTGCAGACTGGGGCTTTGACCCACTGCACCACAGAGCCTGCCCCATGCATTTTCTGGCCTAGTTCTCACAATGACCCTCTAGGGCTGGGAGTATTATTATGCCAACTTTCCAATGAAGAAACGGAGGCACAGAGAATTGGTAGGATGCATCGAAAGCTCCACATCTGTAGGCAGCTGACTGATCTCCTAAACCCGCCCGCCTCACTGCCATGCTGTGTCTTCTTTCTCCACAGGGCCAGCATCGTTCAGAAGCGCATTATTTATTTTCAAGATGAGGGCTCTCTGACCAAGAAACTCTGTGAACAAGGTAAGACGGAGTGTGTGGAGGGGGTCAGGTAGACGAAGGTGGCCCGCGCAGGGCAAGCAGCCTGCCGCAGGAATTAAGACGTCTGGGCTCTCTGAGTTCCTCTAGGCTCTGCTTCCTCACGCAGCTCCCATTTTTAATCTGGCTGTGCTCTGTGGATAATTGGATCCGCCTTAAGCTCTAATTACTCAGTTTGATTCCCTGGGTAGGAGATAATGTACCTTATATTGGTGTCGTCGTCTTATTTTTGTGAAACAGTGATTATTCTGAAGAGGTTCCTTGGAATAATTCACAGGACTTAATTAAAGAATGCACAATTGTGCACCTTAAAAAGTCTATAGTGGTTCCCTGGAAAAATCACCAGCAGGAACTTGTGCGGAATTTGAACAGCATGGGGTGATTTTCTCCAGGGAAGACCAGCAGGAGAAGGGGATGACAAGAGGGCAATGACTGTGTGATCTCACCACACTCGAGGCTCCCATCTGTAGATTTGCAAGCTCATCAACCCGCCCGTCCTCGGGTTGAAGGCCTTCTGACAAAGCACATAGAGACCAAGTGGATGGGAGAGATTAGAGCAGAAGCCTACGTTGAGATCAGGCCCAGGTTTAATCTTCCTCTCTGCTTTTTACCCACACATCTTTATATCTGCAGAGCAGTATGATGCCTTTGGCACATTGAAATTGCCATCTATATAAGTGTTAGCTATTGTGATCTATATCCAAAAGCTTGTTCATTAATCCACTGTAAGAAAAAAGACCTTAAACATCTGAATATGTTTAGAAGTCATTAGATAACTAAATAAAAATAGAAAATGTTCTATAATCATCCAGCTTAACTGCCTCATTTCTATGCATTTTCACAGAATTTTTATTTTCATTCAGAGCAATTAATCTTTTGAAAAGAAATAATCCTCCCCAACTTTAACGAATCATAGGCTGCTAAGAAAAAGTCAGGTTGATAAAGGTCTTCTGGAAAGATAATAATAGCAGCTAATATTTTTTGAGTGCTTGCTGCCTGCCAGGCTCTAGGCACTTGCCGTGCATGTGAGCTGCACAATAGTGCTATGTGAGAAAGATGTTTTGTAACCCCCATTTTATAGGTAAGGATCCTGAGACACAAACGGCCCAAATAATCCTCCTGGAATCATCCAGCGAGTAGTAGAGGGCACAGTGACGCTCGGGGAGCCGGGGTGCCCAACAACTGTCTTTCCTTCAAATCAGCTACCACCCAACTCTCATAGATCGCCTCCCTGCCTGTGGCACCTGCGTTGTCTCCCTATCGATGAGCTAGAACAGAGACTGAGTCCCTTATGGAGGATTGTGTGGGGAGCCCGGAAACAGCAAAGGAGAAGGAGTTGGGTCTGTCTCCAACCCTACATTGGGGCCATCCCTGCCATGGGTGGGCGGAGAGGGTGCAGGAGCCCTGCCTCCATGGTGAGCACCACCTCCTTCCCTCTGGGGGCTTTCCTTTCCTGTGTTCAGTTGCCCAAGTTCATTCAGCCTTCCTTTAAACAGGGAGCATCTCACCCCAGATGAGTGTCTGGGTTCCTAAATGACAATGCCATTCCCGCCCCCCTCCCATGGGTGAGAGGCCTGTGGATGTTCTCAACACACATACACAGGTCACCTCATGGTCTGCCAATCACAGGCACTGTGGTGTGGTTTCTGTCGGTTAGAAGATAGCCTTATTTCCAGGATGTGAGGGTTCTTAGGAGACATTTCACTGACACCCCCATGTACTGGCAGCCATCATTGAATAAAGTGTACTTCCAGGCCCTCAACAATGATGATGTGTGAAGCCTTGTCTAAGCTATGAATATGCTAAAAATCTATAGCTACAGCGTCAATAAAAAGGCACGTCATGAGGCAGAGATCCTGTCAAAATGACTAATCGGTACACAAAGACCACTTGCCAATGGCAACTTGGCTTTGCAGGCCCGGCAGGACCTGCACTGTAGGATCGTTAGGTGGAGTTGTACTCGATCCCTGGAGATAGCAGACGCATGAGGAAACCTGTCAGTTAGCAAAGTGAATCACAGTAAGAACGTCTTAAAATGTAAGCATAGAGCAAAGGGGTTTTTTTTAAATGTGTATGCTCACCTCATTATCTTTAGCGCTTTCATTAAAGTCTCTGCACACTTTGCTCCCTTGTTGAATCAAATCAAATCCATCAAGGAAGAGGAGAGAGAAACTTGTGTCATTATTTTTTTTCCCAATGGAAGCCATTAATCTATAGGGGAAGAATTAAGAGCTGCACAGATTAAAAGCTATGGCAATCATTATTTTTAAAAAGCAACACAAGAATGAAGTGACTTACAGTTAACAACAGAGAACCATAAAATATTCAAAATGTAAACTGTAATCTATGTGTCTTCAGACACTTTAGTACCACATCACAATCAACCGAAGGAGAAAGAGAGAAGGGAAACTGAGGGAAAGGCAGAGAGGGGAGAAAAGTACAAGCAAGGATGGGGAAGAGGACCTACAAGGAAGCCCAGGGGTTAAGAGGAGAAATGGGGAGAGAGAACAACTCCGAGGATGCCCTGTGGCCTGCGGCTTGCTTTCCCACAGGTACACAGGCCTTGCTGTGGTTAGAGTGTGGTGAGGTCACATTTCTTAGCAACTTGTTGTCACTGCCCTTTGCAAATGTGATTCATATTTCAGTAGGAAATAGTAATCTGTTTTTAATAAATAGAAGCTTATTTTCCTTTGGAATTCCCAAGGTGTTTTTTTTTTTTTTTAATAAGTGTATTCCTTTGAATCCTTGGAAATATCTTTCAGTTTACCACCTCTGTCTGAAAGTCCTGTGATAATTACGGTAAGGCTAGCAATTAGCCTTATGTTGGTTCTTCCAGAGAGGATGATTGCCTCATTTCCCAGAGCCTGGTTGCTCCAACTGCAAACCCCAGCACGTAGCTCTTCGTTCTGAATCTCTTTTCAAAACTGATTTGGGGTTTTTACATGATAGTTTATCATCATGGGAATGGAGAAAGACACAATCTTCAGGAGTTTCCGATTTATGCTGCCTGTCCTGATATGTATTCTGAGGAGCAGAGTGGCTCACACAGGAATCAGCTCTGAACCTCCTGCACAGAAGGCAGTGGGTGCAGATCATTCACAGGCCTCTCCCAAGTGTACAAAAAGTAGCCCAAAAAATGATGTTGACTTTGAGTGCCTGCATTCCTCTTCCTTGAGACTGTCTAGAAATCCTGGTGCTATGCAGGAAGGTAATTTTTGAACTGCACCATTCTTCATTTGGAAAAAGCAAAGCAGGAACAGACAACAAATTTTCTCTCATTGGTGCTTATGCAGACTAATCCAGAGAAGGTCCTCCTTGGAAGGACATAAGTAGAGACTAAGAGCTATGTGCCCAAAAAGATCCGAGCTCCAGTTCTGCTTGGACTTCTCACTAACCCTCTGACCTTGAGCCAGATGCCTATTCTGCCTCAACTTGTCGATCTGTAAAATGAGAATAACCAAAGCATTCATATGCTAGGATTATTCAGACTAGGTGAGACAATATATGGACAGAAAGACGTTAGCACATACAAGGACCCGATATGCTGTAGTTATTGCCAAAATACCCATCTTTGTCTCTATCCTAAAACCCAGGATTCGTTACTTCTACAAATCAATCATTTTACATTTTCAACTCAAATGAACCCACTGAATTCAAAAAGGAAGACTTGTAAAATTCTCTTCCTGACACTCAAAGTGATTCTTATATTCTTTGTTGCTGCTCTTTTACAGTATTTAAGAATAAAAGTCCAACTTGCAAAATGCATTTATGCTCATACATCCAGGGGAACTGAAGAGAAAGCAATTGAAACAAGTTGTACTTGTAGCCATTGTTTTCCTAGTGCCGGAAACAGAACAGACTAAAAGCAACAAGGCACAGTTAGGGATGTGGGTTTGACAATCAGAAATACTGAATTTATTCATGTAATCTCTCTTTCCCCACTTATCAGCTATTCACAGCTAAAAATGGGGGCAGAAAGGGAATCTTGTTAAGTTTTTCCTGGCTGCTTCTATACCCAGACTTGAACCTGAACTTCTGAACAAATTTCCCATCCCCTACCCCTCCCAGTAAAGACTCCGAAAGCATGATTAGAAGAGATGTGACTGTTTGCATCTTTTTCCCCTCAGTGGATCCTTAGATTTCTCTGCTTGTCCTCACCATTCTTCTTCAAAGTCGCTGCGCCTTCTGGTCCTGGTACTTTGGCCCTAGAGAATATTTCCTAGAGAAACATTTAATATTTTTGTTATACTGTGGTAAAGAAACTGTTGTGGAAGGGATAAGACAGGAGGCAAGGACCCAGAAAGGATAATTGGATGCATTTTATCCCTGCTTTCCCAAGATGGCCTCATCCATCTCGAATATTCTGCCCTACACATCCCAGAGATCTCAGAGCAAAAGCTCTGAATTCTGTTTTTGTTTTGTTTTTGTTTTGCAAAGTGCAGTTATCATGCGTAGAGGCATTCAAAATCGTGATAGTCCACATACTGACCTGGTTCTGCGTCTGATGAGTCAATAAAAGCTCTACCGCATCTGCTTTTTCTAGGGATTCAGATTAGGATGAGAGCAATAGGGTGCTGCCTCACACACAACTCAAACTTGTTTCCTAACTGGCTGACATCATGTTTCAGATTCCACTTTTGACGGGGTGACTGATAAACCCATCTTAGACTGCTGCGCCTGCGGAACTGCCAAGTACAGACTCACGTTTTATGGGAACTGGTCTGAGAAGACGCACCCTAAGGATTACCCTCGTGAGTAGAATCAGTGGCTACTTTATGGGTTGAGGAAAAGCAAGCACATTGTTGAATTTGTGTCTGGTTGTGAGATAGACGAGCTGAAGTATGCATGCCTCTCATTATTTTCAACTGACTGATGAAACACACATTCCAAGTAAACATTCATCAAGAGAGACAGGAATAATAATTGCATACTTTTGACTTTGCCTAGTTTTTGTTTTCAGTTTTTCTTATTTATGATTTAAAAAAAAAAAAATCTTGAGTTGAACATTTAGCCTGGTGCTTAAGACCCCGGTTGGGACGTCTACATCCTGTATGGAGTAACTGGGTTGAATCCCAGCTCTGCTTCTGACTCCAGCTTCCTGCTAAAGTGCGTCTGGGGAGGCATCAGTGATGGCTGGGTCCCTACCACTCATGTAAGACATGGGTTGAATTTCTGGCTCCTGGCTTTGGCCCCCACCATTATTGTAGGCATTTGAAGGAATGAACCAGCAGATAGGAGCCTCCTCTCTCTCCCTCTGTTTCTCTCTGTCTCCCTCTCCTTCTCTTCCCCCTATTTCTCTATCCCTCTCCACTTTTCCCTCTATAAGTAAGTAAGTAAATAAATAAATAAATGACACCCCTGATGTCATGCTACTTATCTTTAGGCGGCATTTGGTAACCTCAGCCCTCCTGAAACAACTCTTATTGAGTTATGCAACAGGCCTATTTGTGCTAGAAATCTCTGGCAAAGGAACATACAGTAGACTTCACAGGCCAAGGTCAACAAATAGCCAACATATTCAGTCACAGCAGTCACTGATAATCAGCCCATACGCCCTTTCCTTACCAATTCCAGAGGCCACTTTGAATCCCTTCACGATGGCCAATACCAGTCCATGAGAGTTGTCAAGGGCTCCCAAACTTTGCTATTTGGGGTTCCTTAATCAGGACCTTATCAACTCCATTTCACCACAGAGTTGTTTCAATAAATCCCTAATGTGTGTCGGGCATGGTGCCAAGCTCTAGAGATAATAGTGAACACAAATAGATGCAGTTTGTGTTCTCATATATTCAGTTTAATGGGAACACAGACAGTAATCAAATAATCACACAGAAAGATGTGAAAGTTATAAGTATGAATGGTGGACTTAACATGTACTAAGCGTTTTTACAAATGCTATGTCACTTAATCCTCAAAAATGCCCTGTGTTTTACAGGGATCATTGAGCTGCTAGGATTGCCCACAGTCAAATGCAAGTAGTAAAACTAAGATTTGAAAGGGGCTTGTCAAGCTCCTTGTGGTACCTTTCATTTGGGTTGCCTTTCAGACCCAGTGTTGCCCATTCTCTCTAGATATGGGTGGCAGGATGTCTGTGTATGGTTCTGAGCATGTTTTTTCTGTTCATTGTTTGATTCTTGTGCATTTCGCTTTGAGTTTACCGCAGCTGGGAATGAACTGTAGGAAGGAGATAAAGAGATTAAAAAGAGGGATTTGGGTCAGGCCTCAAAGCAGACAAGGGCATATGGTTAGAACTTAAGAAGACCCAGAAAGGACCAGAACCTCCCTGGTCCCCAGACAGCCCACCCAGAGGGGAGTCCGACACCTTTTGGCAGATCCAGAGCCCTGTTGTTTAATTTGGCCCACACGCAGTGAAGGTTTGGGGCCTTACTCCTTCCCTCTTCTGATTCTGGGATGCAGCCTGATCTGCCTCAGCTGGTGTGGGAGACCTGCAGGAACAAACTTGCACTCTGCCTGGAAGAAACACTGCTTGGAACAAGCATGATGGAAAAAATCTCTGGAGCTCCCATCCACTAACTCAGATGAAATAAATGTTAGGGGCCCATTACTCATCGTTCATGATTCTAAGGACTTTCTATTTTGCCACTGTCACTTCCCAGAATTTAGAGGGTGAGGGTGGAGGGAGTACAAAACCATTGTTTCTGGGTTTGGAGGCCAAATCAAGTCTGAATCCAAACAATTTCTGTGGCACTGTGAGGCATTTAATAAACATAGCAGACGTGTGTGTTCCCTTCCCTCAGGGTGGTTGCATTGTCAGATATTACGTTACACTGTAAGGTTGTATCCTAATTTTTGGTTGGAAAAAATTTGGTGACTATGTACAGGATAGCATTCATCGCACCATACTGCAATGATGTCTCCAGGAGTCCTTCTTCACCACACTGAGATGTCCTCTGGGACATGCACATCTTGGAGTCTTGATACCTGGAAGTGTTTATGTTCAGAGTGGTGTTCACCATGACCTGGGAGGCAGATGTAGGCTACAGCTAGCCTGTCCTGAGCAGGGAGTGTGGCCGACCTTTCCTAGGTGGCAAAAGGGTGTGCCTGTACACTTGGAAGACTGGGGCCATTTAAAAGGACACAGAGAAGGTCTAATCAGGACCTTGAAAGTTCTCTGCTCTCAAAGGTGGTTTCTACCAATCTTAGATAATAGATGAATTCTCTCTTGCCGCTGTATTGATGATTCTGTCTTGATAACCAACCCTTGTCATCAAGCCCAGAGAAGCTTTGCCTGAAAAGTACAAACCGGCAAAGGCCAAGTCCCTCTCTCCGTTATTCATTAGTCAACCAAAACGTCACTTTGTCCACAGAGGTCTTGGGACAGGGGTACTGGAGCTTTTTCTCCTGGGGGCCCCTTTTTCCATGCTTAAATATCATTGAGAACGCTAACAAGTCTTTGCTCATGTAGAGTATTACCTGTCAATGCTCACCATGTCAAAAATTAAAGCTGAGAAATTTAAGCCCATTATTTATTAATTTGCAAATAAATATTAGTAAATTAACCATAACAAGCTCATTCCACATTCATGTAACATATTTTATAAAAATATACATTTTTCCCAAACAAGAGAAATTTAGTGAAGAGAATGTCATTGTTTTATATTTTTGCAAATCTCTCTAACATCAGGACTCTCATTTGCCTTTGTTTCTGCATCCAACCTTTTGTGGTATATCTGGTTGAAGTCTACAAAGAAAATTCTTACACAGATTATATAAATGGAAAAGTAATGAGTATTTTAATAACTTTTTCAGATAATTACATATAATTTTTTTGCTACCAAACCACAAACTACTACAAACTATAGAGGATAGTTTTTTAAAGCTTAATTACAATGTGGAATATGAAACTATGTCAATGAACTAGTACTCTATTACA
Organism: Lepus europaeus; assembly: GCF_033115175.1. NCBI lineage: Eukaryota > Metazoa > Chordata > Mammalia > Lagomorpha > Leporidae > Lepus > Lepus europaeus. The sequence continues at coordinate 51,156,694 of NC_084833.1, read as the reverse complement.
TTAAAATGCATTGCTTTATCTTGTGCTTTAAATGAGTTTTTTACAAAGGGATGACTTTGTAATATCATACATTGGTCATCTGGAAAATATTGGTTTACTGAGTTATGCAGATCAGCCAAAAGTTGAGACAGGTCATTAAACAATATCAAAAATAACGCCCATTAATATCAAGTAACATATTAGAATCGTCTTTGAGAAGTGTTGGAAAGCTCAAAGTAATGGCTGCTAGTGTTCCAAAATTCTGATTTTTGCTTGAAAGCTTGAATTTTATCATTGGCAACAAGTGTCAGTTGTTTTCTTTGCCTTTATTTTTGAGAAAATGTATGCCAGATTCCCAAATCTGAATAACTGTAATTTGTTTGTCATTCGCTCTTTCAAGTAAAATGACATTTTATGAATATAAAGAGTGGCCGTCCAGCTTGCACCTCAAAGGATCACCTAAGTGCTTTTATTCAAGACAATCATAATGTTTCAATGTCTAGCAGAAGTGCTTTTGGTGTTTACCAATTAATTGCACAGAAAAATCCAAAGATTTGTTCTCAAAGGTAGAGATTTAATACAATTAATGGTTTTATTATGACTTTAAGGACATCCTTAGGTACAACTAGCTTTTGTTGTTTACAGCCATACATGACAGTAACGCACACAGTGGCTACTGACATGAATACTTCCGGGCCTCTGCCTTGATCCCTGCTGGGGCCACTGCTAATGACAACACACTGCAAAAGGCAAATAGTGTCTTCATGTTATTATGAAAGTACTCTTACCTCACAGACCCCCTGAAAGAGTCTCAGGGTCCCTGGGAGTCTGTGGGCCACACTTTGAGCATCTCTGCAACAGGGTAAGATAGAATCTAAGGTGTCTGACCTTCAGTTCTCTTTTACTTTTTTTAAGGTTTATTTATTTAATCTGAAAGGCGGAATTAGAGAGAGAGAGAGAGAGACAGAGACAGAGAGAGAAAGATCTTCCATCCACTGATTTAGTCTGGCCAAAGCCAGGAGCCGGGAGCTTCTTCCAAGTCTCTCACACAGGTGCAGGGGCCCAAGGACTTGGTCCATCTTCTATTGCTTTCCCAGGCACATTAGCAGGGAGCTGGATCGGAAGTGGAGCAGCCGGGTCTCGAACTGGCATCCATATGGGATGCCGGCACTTCAGGCCAGGGTGTTAACCCACTGTGCCACAGTGCTGGCCCCAGACCTTTAGTTTGTTTGGATAACTTATCCTTGAGAATTCACACCGGAGGAGTGTACAACACACTTGTGCTTTCCACTGTCTCTTACAGTGGGCGACACCTGTAGGTAGCTCCTCTCAGTCATCATAGAGAATGGTTTGTTCCAAATGCTGTTGTGGACTTTCCTCTGCTGAAGTGCTGGGCACTCTGCAGTCACAGTGGCACCCCTCTCTCTAGAAGGGGAGATACATGTTCTGAGATGAGACGGGAGGCAGGGAAAGGCCTAACGGGCCTCGGGCATCCCCTCTCTAGGGCAATGCCATGGGTCTCTACTGGCTGTCTGGAAACGGTGACATCCTGTCAAAGCACTGCCTATCAGGTAGCTCTACAATTCCGTGATAAGACTGGATCATCTAATTTTACCTCCTAACTTTGTAAGCAGAAAAGCCTGAAGCACAAAGGAGTTACAGATCTAGATCACGTAGCCAGCGAGTGTGTGAACCAAACCCAAAGCTTAGATCTCCCGATTCCCTTTTACCTTCCTCTGGGGAACTGTCATGAGGCAATCAGTCTCTGTCCTCTGCAGTACAATTAAATGTCTGAGGCACAGCACATTTTAATAAGGCGCTGCTGTACTGACATGAACTCAGCTGGAACTGAATTCTGTGCTGTGCTGAACGGCTTTGCTCCACTATCCAAAGACCTTCTCCGTGGAGAGCCCAGCTTAGAAAGAGCAGGTGTGGATTCCCTGAGCCTGGATGGAGCTCCTGCTCCCCGAGGCATTAGGAAAATGGCAAGCTCCTGTAGTGTCTGCTTGGGGGCGCTGCCAGTCCGTGTCGGAGCACCAGGCACTATAGGAAGGAGGGGACCAGGCACTGTCACCACACAAGGATGTCCTGGGGTTGGAGGTTGCCCAGACTTTGCTTGGGCACTGGGAGCTGAGAGATGCTGAGTCTCTTTACTCTGGAGTCCTGGATACAGCTCCTGGGTTTTTGACAAACAACTCCATCCTGTAGAGACCCTGTGCTCTCCCTTGTGTAGGCTGCCTAACTGCCCCTGTGCTTGAAACAACACCAGTGTCGATACTATTTAAAAATATTGATACATATTAAGGAAAAGCATGTTTTTTCCAGGAACCATTTTTTTTTATTTGACAATACATTGCCTGAAATATTCATATGGCCCCTGGGATATGTACTTTACATAAGCAAAGTGAATTTTATAATGAAATTCAGCCATATCTTCCATTGAGACACTTAATTGAAAGAATTACTGGTTTTTAGGTCCAATCACACAAAAGATCCACCACTGTAACACTTGGCAATTATTTTATTTTTATTTCTTCATATATTCATCCATATCCAGAATTTCTATATCACATTCAAACACACTCTGTCCTACCTTTTGCATTTGGTTTTGTTTATGTGGTCATAATTAATTGCATCAGCTTACTCTAGACAACTTATCTAACTTGTCTTTATTAACCATTTAGGCGTTATCAGATCTTTTGCTAACAGAAAGCAAAATCTGTTTTATCTAAAATCTTCTCTATTGTCCCTTCTTCCTGGGAATTAGTTCCCTGAAATAACTTCCCAAGAGTAAGACTGCAGGGCCAAAGAATGTGGAATTTTTTTGTGGCATGTGTGGTTCTTGAAGCCTCTTTCCAGAATCTTCTCCAAAACATTTATATCAGTTCACCACAGAACCAATAATGAATCAATATAGGTTTCTTCCAGCTTCCTCAGCGTTTAATTTAGCCTCTTTCATTTGGGTTTCACCAGTTTAATGGTTATAAAAAGATTAACTAATCTTATTATGTTAAATTGACACTGGTTTAATTACTAACACACTGGAATCTTTTTTCATGTTTATTGTCCTTTGCCTTTAAAACCCTAGGGTATTTACATCAGTCACGTCTGATTTTGCTCATTATCTTCCTAGGGCTTTGATCTTTGTCCCACACATTGAAAGTTCTGAATCAATAGAGATGGATAAATGAATTAGTGAAAGAGAAGCGATCACAATACGAATAAGGAAGAAGGGGAGAAGATGAGCAAAGAAAAACTGCTGATAGGTTAGGCCAGCAGATGGAGGGGATCAAATATGGCCTCTGAGTGGAAACCGGACTGACTGTGGATGGGTCTGGTAGTGTTGAGAAGATAGGCTAGATGGACACTGAAATGATGCAGTGGGCAAAGGAGGTGGCTTACACAACGGAGTCGGAAGTGATGGTGCAGAGAATGGGTAGATTTGACTACAAAAATTATGTAAGAGGCAGAGAGACAGAGAAGTCCTGTCTACTGGTTCACTCTCCAGTGTATGTAATGGCCAAGGCTGGGAACAAATGCTGGGAGCCAGAAGTTCAGTCGAGCTCTCCCACATGGGTGGCAAGGGCCCAACCATGTGACCCATCACTCAGGGGGCAGGCTGCAGGATGGGAAGCTGGAATTGGGAGTGGAGCTGGACTTGAACCTAGACATGCCATCATAACGAGTGTATTCGTCACTATGTCACACCCCTGCTCTAAGATAGCTTTTAGTGGTAGGTTCTGTCCTGGGTTGGATGTAAAGGAGTAAGAGAGAGATGTTTCAAAACTGACAAACCAGGTGTGTGGCTTGGAAATGGAGGGAGGTGTTCTTTTTTCTTAAAATACTCCTCTTAGTATTTTCTCATTTTACAAATAATTTTGAAATCATTTCATAAAGCTCTTTAAAGGACCCTATCCAAATTTTAAGTGAGACTGCATTAAATCCCGAAATTACCGTGGGGATCATTGTTTGCTTCGTAGTACCGAGCTTGCTTAGTTTCTTCCCTTGTATGAATAAGATCAAGCATTTGCGGACTTTATTAACACAGCACTAGAACAGTAACAATATGTGGACACCTAGGCATCATTTCTCAGTTGAACTTCAGAAACAAAGTTGAGGTTCTCCAGAGAAACAGACCAATAGGAGACCTGGCTGGCTGGCTGGAGTGGTAACACACACTTAGCTTTACCTGATTGTGGTGCCTGCAAAGCCTACAATCTGCCAGGATGCTAAGAGGTGAATGCCACTTTCATTTGCCTTTTTGCTCTCTCTAGTCTCTCAATTTATTGGATGATATCCACTAACACTGGGGAAGGCAATCTACTTTTTTTTTTTTTTTTTCCTGACAGGCAAAGTTAGTGAGAGAGAGAGAGAGAGAGAGACAAAGAGAAAGGTCTTCCTTTTTCCGTTGGTTTACCCCCCAAATGGCCTCTAGGGCCGGCACATTGTGCCAATCTGAAGCCAGGAGCCAGGTGCTTCCTCCTGGTCTCCCATGCAGGTGCAGGGCCCAAGCACTTGGGCCATCCTCCACTGCCTTCCCAGACCACAGCAGAGAGCTGGACTGGAAGAGGAGCAACCAGGACAGAATCTGGCACCCCAACCGGGGTGCTGGCAGAGGATTAGCCTAGTGAGCCACAGCACCGGCAAGCAATCTACTTTATTGAGACCAATTCAAATGCTAATCTTAACTGAAAACAGCCTCACAGATGCACCCAGAAATAATGATTAATCTGGCTGCCCAATGGGCAAGGTCAAGTTGACATGCAAAATTAACCATCACAAAGACTCAACAAACAATAACTCTACTTCCCTCCATCCCTGGGAAATCCATTCCAAAGCTGAGTAATTCTGCCTAACAGAACCCCCCAGCTGCCCCATTGCCATTGTGCTGAGACAGCACAGGGGACACTGTTGCTACCACCAGGCTGAGTCACAAATAGAGAATGTCACCAGGAAGTAGACCCTGGTACCCAGCACATGTGTCAAAATACAGGTCCAGTGAAAGATGGGACACAAGAAAAAAATGATTAAACATCTTCTTCCCCCTTTTCCTCTTCCCTCCCCTTTTGCTCCCTGGGAATCCTTAAGGCAAGAGTTCACTCTTTCATGGGGCGGCAGTGGCAGAGAAAGTCAGTGGTTAGATCTTCCAGTTAAACATGGAAGACGGAACACACCATTCACCTCTGTTCTTTCCCCAAATCCTGCAAAGATAACACCCGATGAATAAAGCAGATATAAATCCACAAAAACAAGGGGAAGGGAAAGAAAGCCACACTATCAAGCAGTAACCCCAAAATTGGTGAGGAGGTGAACAAGCACTACCTCAGCAGAGCCAGGAAAACTGACTCCTAAGTGCTCACATACAAGGGGACTTCAAAAAGTTGGTGAGAAATGTGTATTATGAAAAAGCTACACATGCATTTCAAAAAACACTTTTGCACCAAAACAAGCTTATCTTTTAATGTTGTTTCCCATGAGCCTCTAAAGCACCCTTATAGAGGGCAGTGCATGGGAGCCAGGCCAATTTGTGGTAGAGAGCACAGGCTAAACCTCGAGAGCTAAAGGTCAAGTGCTCAGGACACTGGGTGCAGAAGCCACATCATCGTGGAGCTTTAGAATAAGAGGGATGGGGACAGTCCTAAAAGACAAGTGACAGTCTAGGGAACATGAACAGAAGGGCATCAGACCTCCCAGTGCAGTGAGGTCATGCTCCACACCTGTGTTTGTGAATGCCCAGGGGCCATCTTCTTTGTTCCACCCAGACTCCAGTCTGCGTCAGAGAAGCTGTCTTGTCACCAGGTACTAGCTGGGTTTCTTCCCGGCTTGCCTTTTCATTCAAAGTTTGGCCGCCCCAAGGACCCTGCCTTTAAGGAGAACCATTCTCCCACCACCTCCATCCCACCATGACCTCTGCTTGTCTCTCTCTCTCTCTCTCTCTCTCTCTCTTTTTTTTTTTTTTTTTTTTTTTTTTTTTTTTTTTTGACAGGCAGAGATAGACAGCGAGGGAGAGAGACAGAGAGAAAGGTCTTCCTTCCGTTGGTTCACCCCCTAAATGGCCGTTACGGCCAGTGCGCACACTGCATGGATCCAAAGCCAGGAGCCAGGTGCTTCCTCCTGGTCTCCCATGAGGGTGCAGGGCCCAAGGACTTGGGCCACCCTCCACTGCCTTCCCGGGCCACAGCAGAGAGCTGGACTGGAAGAGGAGCAACCAGGACAGAATCCGGCACCCCAACTGGGACTAGAACCCAGGGTGCTGGTGCCGCAGGCGGAGAATTAGCCAAGTGAGCTGTGGCGCTGGCCTCTATTTGTCTCTTATCCCTGGGCAGCCCTAGCACCAGTCTAAGATTGCAGTCCAGAAGGGCCTTCTTCTTTCTTTGGGCCTATAGAGGATTTCTCTTGGCTTTTACAGCACTTGTGGGTATTTTACATAAGAATTTCAGGGGCATTTCACTGTAACCCCCAGATCCTCTCTATCCTGCTTTGGGAGTGTGACTGTTAGAGACCACTCTCACCCTCTGGCTTCCAGTGGATTTGATCAGGGGGCTGCCAAGGACACAGGAGGGTGAGGTCAAGGTCTTCATCCTTGGGCTCCCTCCCCACCAAGGCTGCTGACCAGCAGCCCACTGAGCCCACTTGCAGGAGCCATAGCTTCTGTCCAGCACCCTGTCTTCCAGCTCCAGCTCTCTCTCCTAGCTGCTGAGACTCCCCCTCCCCAGGGAGACACTTTCAGGTCAAGTATCTCCCTGGGAGCCTCTTTCTATTCATGCTTTCTGTTGACCCAGCCATTTTCTTCTAAACTGTCCCCTTGTCAAACTCTCCTCTCTTGCCCATTTGATCATGCCATCTGTTCCCTGTGGGACCATGACTGATACTGGCCCACTGTCAGAAACTGATAAAAATGAAAACATCAACAAAGTTCATTATCACCATAGGAGTTTTGCATTACTACAGGCTGATACATCTCCGCTATGCTGCCACCTTCTTCACACACTCAGAATTGTCTCACCGTCCCCTGAACACGCTCAAATGCATTTTCTCTCCTTTAGAGACATTCAGATCCAACTGTCTTTCCCTGGTCTGTGGCTAAACTCCAACACCAAAGCAAGTCCCCCATTCCCACATCTTCTAATTCGTATCTCCCTTTATCCCTCACTAGGCTCTCATCTTACCCGAAACATGTAGGTAAACACTTTAGAGCTTGCTTTTTAGGTAGATGGTTTCTGGAATTTGAGTTAAAATTTACATCACCGTTTAATTATGGAGAGTGCATTTGCACAGATCATGTTTCCTGGTCTTTAAATATATGCGATTTCTATAAAAACTGAGACTTGAATAAATTTTAATTTCCCCTAAATGATTTCCTTTCCCTCACGAAAGCTTTGCAGTTTCTTATGCAACCATCATGCAGTTAATCCCTAGGGTGTTTTAATTTTTTTAGGATTATGAATGAGATTCCCAGTTTCCATTATGTTTTTTTCCAGGTTATAATTAATGTACAGTGATGCTCTTGCTTGTTATTCCACCTTTTTGTTTGATACCTGGATGCCTTTTTCCTAATAGTTTTGCAAAAGTTTATTGGATTAACTAAATAATTAATCATAATTTGCCTCCAAAAAGCAATGTGTTTCTGTCTTTTTCTTCCTTCCTGATTAGTGTTCTTCCTATGGTCTCACTCTTGTTCATTAACCAGAGCCTCCAGAACAATATTAAACAGTAATAGAGCAGGCGTACAGTGCAGTGGTTAAATCACTGCTTGGGATGGGACACCCACATCCCATATCAGGTGCCTGGTTCAAGTTCTAGCTGCTCTACTTCTGATCCAGCATTCCAATACTGTGCACTCTGGGAGGTAGCACGTGGTGCTTCAAGATTTGGCTCTCTGTCATCCATATGGGAGACCCAGATTGGGTTCTAGTCTCCTGGTTTTGGCTTGACCAGCACTGGCTGTTACAGGCATTTGGACAGTGAACCAGAAAATGAAAGATCTCTCTTTCTTTGCCTACGTCTCTGGCTGTTGTTCTTTCTTTCTGTCTCTGCCTTTCAAATAAAATGAGGAAAAAATATCATAAATGTGAAAAATTTTTAAATCTTAATAGATAGCTTTACTTTGCTCCTGTTTGTTTTTTTAAAAAAGATTTATTTATTTATTTGAAGGTCAGAGTTACACAGAGAGAGAAGGAGAGGCAGAGAAAGAGAGAGGTCTTCCCTCTGCTGGTTTACTCCCCAAATAGCTGCAGTGGCTGGAGGTGAGCCAACCCAAAGCCACGAGTCAGGAACTTCTTTTGGGTCTCCCACGTGGGTGCAGGGGACCAAGGACTTGAGCCATCCTCTTCTACTTTCCCAGGTACATTAGAAAGGGAGCTGGATTGGAAGTGGAGCAGCTGGGACTTGAACCAGCAGCCATATGGGATGCTGGCACTGCAGGCAGCCACTTTACCCTCTAGACCAGAACACCGGCCCCATCTCCTATTTGCTTTTAAAATGCCTTTAGTATCTTTTATGTATAGTGTTTATTCTTGGTTTCAAGTATCTGAATCTAAACATGTGTAACATGTCAGAATTTCCAAATGCCATTTTGGCACCTGTTGATATGAGGATAAAATTGTTACTATTCCATCTCTTTATGAGGATAAGACTGTTGTTATTCCGTGTCTTTTTGCTATTTTTCCATTCTGTGATGAACTTAATTAAGGTTGTGTGTTTTTTTCCCTTTAGTACACATGTATAATTATTCATTCAACATCATATGCTACTTTCAAAGCATCACATTAAGTTTTTGTATACATGTTCTTCATAATGGTTGCCTTAGTCCCGTAGAATGAATATTACATTCCCTGTTGACAGAAGGGGAAATGGGTCTCAGGGAGGTTAGCAGTTAGGCCAGCTTCGTAAAGCAAATCAGAGGCGGAGTCAGGCTTTGAGGAGTGAATTGGTTAGTTACCTGCCCGTTCCTGTTGATGATTGAGATTTAGAAAGAATTACCCATAAACACTTGGTACTTTTCCCCTTCCTCACCCCCAGTTATTTTCCAACTTCACCAGTTATTGGTATAAACAAGCTCTTTCTTCTGGGTCAGTTTTAGGGTTTTCGTTCTTTCCTTAAAGATCCTCTGGTCCTCAGATGTTCGAAGAGCTTAGCGTACAGCTGTAGAGTAGAAGGAGATCTTTTCCTTTATTTCCTCACTAAATGTGCCCGTGTTGGCTTTTTCAAACATAGTTTGTCAGCTTCTTACATAACACTATTGTTGTCCCTTTTCTAATTCACAGACATCTGCTTTCAGATACACTATTCTCTTCTCCTGTCTTTTAGATCGTCCTTTTGTTCCTTTGCTGACTTTTTATGCTGCTCACTTAGTATGCTGATTTCCCCATTTTTGTTTTGCTGTAATAATAGATGCACTTAAGGCTGTGAGTTTTCTCCTCAGGTGAGCTCTGAGCACTGAGCCCTTCTCAGGGCTCAGGTGGTTATGTGCAGTTCTCACTTCATTTTCCTGACATACTTATTAATTAGCAGAATATTTAAAATTTTTAAGTAGTCAGGAACTTTTTTTTTTTTTTCCTTTTTTCTTTTTTTTTTTCTTTTTTTTTTTTTTAAACTTTTATTTAATGAATATAAATTTCCAGTGTACAGCTTATGGATTACAATGGCTTCCCCCTCCCATAACTTCCCTCCCACCCACAACCCTCCCCTCTCCCGCTCCCTCTCCCCTTCCATTTGCATCAAGATTCATTTTCAATTCTCTTTATATACAGAAGATCAATTTAGTATAAAGATTTCAACAGTTTGCACCCACATAGAAACACAAAGTGAAACATACTGTTTGAGTACTAGTTATAGCATTAAATCACAATGTACAGCACATTAAGGACAGAGATACCACATGAGGAGCAAGTGCACAGTGGCTCCTGTTGTTGACCCAACAAATTGACACTCTAGTTTATGGTGCCAGTAACCACCCTAGGCTGTCGTCATGAGTTGCCAAGGCTATGGAAGCCTTCCAAGTTTGCCGACTCTGATCATATTTAGACAAGGTCATAAAAGACAGAGTGAGGATAGTAACCAATGATCCTAAGAGTGGCATTTACCAGGTTTGAACAATTATACAGCATTAAGTGGGGAAGAGGACCATCAGGACACACAGGTTGGGAGTAGAGCCATTGGTGGTAGAGTAGAGGTTATGAATACAAAGGAATGAGGCTTAAGTGTGCTAGACAGGGTCTAGAACAAAGGACAGAGTCATTATTAGAGGAGCTAAGAAAGGTGCTGTCTAAGCTACAATTAAGTTTTCTGATTGAGAGGCAAATAGAACCTGATAGAAGGGGCTTGATAATAATCTGGTGGGCTTTAGGCCTTGTAAGTTAAGAGGCCCAGACCTATCTATCTCTTCACATGGGGTATATCCTAAGGGAGGTGTGAACCTCCTAGGGGAAGGCACTCTGTTGACTTTCATTACTTGGCTGGCCTGGGAGGAGAGCTGGCCAGGTAAAGGCAGGGGGCATCTCTAACAAGAAATTTACAGTTCTGCCTGCAATGTTGCTGACCCTACTTGACCATCCCCTCAGCTGCAGTGGTCACTTTGGAAGTTGGGCTGAGTGAAGGGCTTTTCAGCTTAGAGCCAATAAGATCTGTGGCTCTGACCTGGGCATCCTTCGACTCCAGGGCAGGTCCATTTCCAGTGATCCAACTCTTGGCAGAGCTGCCAGGGCTCTTCACAAGCTGACTTCTGCTGAAGCCCAGGCTTACCACATTGAAAGCCACTGCAGTAGACTGGCCTGTTGGGTCTCCTTGAGGGCAGATCACTGTACAGATCAGCCATTAATAGGCCTGCCACCCATTGCTTCTGATGCCGAGCTTTCTTTTCCTCCTGGTTTGTGTTAAAGCAGACCAGAGGATGCAAGTCAAGGGAGTGCCCGTGTCCCATCTCTAATCTTCGGTGGCCTGAACTACAAGTCTATAGTCACAGGCATGTTCTGTAGTAGTTTTTCTAAGGTAGACAATGCCCATGAGGAAAATTATATTCTCACTTTAAAACTTTCTTTCCCTTTGGTCTGAAAGGGAGGTTTTTTCTACTTACTGTATACTTTGCTGATGGCGAAGTGAATCTAGCTATGAGATTATTATTTAAGTTCTTATTTTGGCTATGCTATTACAGAAAAATGTTAGCCATCTCTTTTATAAGGTCTAAAGATTAAATTGTACGTCCTACAGATTCCTTCATAATAGAATTAGTTTCCTACCTTGAAGAGAATAGAGAAATGAAAGAACAAGTTGGGCTTAGAATGGAGAAATGAGGGAGCAAGTCCTAGATCGCTCGCTGACAATAGCAATATCACATGAATACTTAGCAAACCGTTTCAACCATTAGATAACAACTTAAGAAAACATTTACCAGAAGGTCCAATGCCTTCTATAAATTTTAAGAATCATGTATTTGAAAACACCTCTTAAATATCTAACATGGTGTAGTTTGTTTAACCAGTAAACTTAAGCACAACCATCTAAAATGTTTTTAGTTTCTTTTTACCAACAAGTTTAAAACATGATACACAGATTCAGGTCACACAAATTAAAATGTATCTTTGATTCATTTTAGCAGCTTAAATTTATGTACAATCTTATCTATAAGCCATTTAAAATAAAACTCTTAATAAAATTTCCTATGTGGACATACAATATGTACACACATATAACATAGCATAATAGACCAATATAGCAATTTTAATAATAGCTTTTAAAATCTTTAACTCTTTTTGTAGATTGCCAATTGATTTGAATTGCTTTTTGTTTTTAGATTACTTTAACACATTGCTTTAACAGAGCATCAGAGTTTAATTCTATGTCAAAGAGAAATTGAGCTTCCTGTGATCTTTTGCTGTGAGGTTTCCTTCCTTTACCTTCTTTCATATTGGTGACCATGTTTCTGTGTTTCTGTGTGTAACACATCTTTAAGCATCTTTTGCAGGGCAGGATGAGTGGAAAAAAAAAATTCTTTCAGTTTCTGTTTGCTATGAAAAGTCTTAATTTCACCTTCAATCACAAATGAGAGCTTTGCAGGATATAATATTCTGGGCTGGCAGTTTTTCTCTCTTAGTACCTGGGCTATATCTCGCCATTCCCTTCTAGCTTGTAGGGTTTCTGATGAGAAGTCTGCTGTGAGTCTAATTGGAGATCCTCTGAGAGTAATCTGACGTTTCTCTCTTGCACCTTTTAGAATCTTTTCTTTATGTTTCACTGTGGTGAGTTTGATTACAATGTGTCGTGGTGAGGATCTCTTTTGGTCATGTTTATTAGGGGTTCTATAAGCTTCCTGTACTAAGATGCCTCTGTCCTTCTCCAAACCTGGGAAATTTTCTGCTAGTATCTCACTGAAAATGCCTTCTAATCCTTTCTTCCTCTCCATGCCTTCAGGAACTCCTAGAACCCGAATATTAGGTTTTTTAATAGTATCCTGTAGATTCCCGACAATATTTTTTAGATTTCTAATTTCTTCTTCTTTTCTTTGGTTTGCCTGTTTCCTTTCCTGTTCTCTGTCTTCTGATATTCTCTCTTCTGCTTCACCCATTCTGTTTTTAAGGCTCTCTAATGTGTTTGTCATTTGATCTATTGAGTTCTTCATTTCATTGTGGATTTTTGTCACTATCATAGTTTTATGTTCTACTAGTTGTTTCATTTCATTTTGATTCCTCCTTAATATTTCCTTTTCACGAGAGAGATTTTCTATCTTGTCCATTAAGGATTTCTGTAGTTCAAGAATTTGTTTTTGAGAACTGCTTAATGTTCTTATCAATTTTTTGAGATCCGCTTCTTGCATTTCTTCTACCTCATCATCTTCATAATCTTGAATTGGGGTGTCTTTTTCATTTGGGGGCGTCATAGTGTCTTCCTTGTTCTTGTTACCTCGGTTTTTGCGTTTGTTGTATGGCATGTTGGAGATATTTGGTTTCTTCACTGTGGTGTTTTTTCTTGTTACACTATGGCTCTATATTAAGAGGACTGTCTGCTTTCGGTGGAGCCTTAGAGGCTTGAGATAAGTGTGGACTGAGAGCTGTGTTTGGTTCCTCAGGGTTGAGGGTGTGTCAAAGATGACACTCCCAGGTTAGGCGTGGTAAATCTCTCTCTTTTTTTTTTTTGATTCAAAAGGGAAGTAATTCCGCACAGCTGAACGTAATTGGAGGTAGTTAGCAGGCGAATGATATACCCACAGGAGCCAGAGATCGGAAGCTCTTTCCCAAGGACCACACAGGGAATCTCTGCTGCCCTCGGTGTGGGCTCCAATTCTCCTGCAGTCTCCCACTGGATTGCCAAGTTAGATGCTAATCTCCTGTTATTTCACCCCTCCCCTCAGAGTCAGGTTTTTCTGCTAGGCTCAGGGCTGGTGCAGACCTGAGGTCGCCCTGCTTATGACGTATGTCCAAAATGACGCCTGCTCTGTCTTGCTCGCCTTTGAGGGGTGAGCAGAGAGAGAGAAACTCGTGTCCCTATCGGTCACTTTTTTTTTTTTTTCCCTCTCTCTCTTCTAGTTAGCCTGGTGAACTTTTCCCCACGGAGTTTCAAGCCTCGTTCCCTCTAGTCTCCTCTTTCCGCTTGCCCGCTGGTGTCTCGGGCTATTGAGGTTCGGCTCACCTCGCGTTCCAGCGCTGGTGTGTTGAGTCTGCCGCTGGTGTCCCGAACTTGGGCTCCCACGCTCTCCACGCAGGTCCACTGTGAATCACTAGTTCCGGAAGAGTTTCCGCTGCTGTTTCTTCCCCTACTCTTCCTTGACCCTGCAGTATCTCCACTTTTATTAACCTGTGTGTCTTGCTGAACTATCAATGTGCTCCCTTCCTATTCCGCCACCTTGCCGCTCCCGGGAAATCCTTTTTTCTTTGCTCCAGGAACTTCTAATTTATATTTTTGTCCTTAATTTTGTTTTGGTAAAAAGTATATATAATTTCTGCTTCTTTTGTATTTCTTGAGTTTTTTTCGATAACCTAGTATAAGTTTGCCTTTGAAAGACTTGTTGTTCACCTCAGGTGCTGAGTGACGCACAAGCACACAGGGCCCCTCAGCTTCGATTTTTGTTTCATTCTGATTACTCCGCAATTACTGTGATTACAGCTATGCTGTAATTTTTCCGTCATTTTGTATTTTCTGATGGTACTTTCTTTTTACTTTTTAACACTTTCTTTTCTTTCCATTGCCTAAATTAAATTTTCTTCTGCTCATTTCAAAGTATTTGCTGCATTTTTTCATTCGTGAGATGGTTGCCTTGAACTTAAGACACATATTTGGCCGATGCCTCAGCTCACTAGGCTAATCCTCCGCCTGCGGTGCCGGCACCCTGGGTTCTAGTCCCGGTTGGGGTGCCGGATTCTGTCCCGGTTGCTCCTCTTCCAGTCCAGCTCTCTGCTGTGGCCCAGGAAGGCAGTGGAGGGTGGCCCAAGTCCTTGGGCCCTGCACCGGCATGGGAGACCAGGAGGAAGCTCCTGGCTTTGGATCCATGCAGTGTATGTGCTGGCCGTAGCAGCCGTTTGGGGAGTGAACCAACAGAAGGAAGACCTTTCTCTTTGTCTCTCTCTCTCACTGTTTAACTCTGCCTGTCAAAGAAAAAAAAAAAGACACATACTTTTGTTTCTTTGACTCTGCTGATTTCATAAACACTTTAACATTTATATGTGCCCTGAATAGAACAAGTACTTTAGCATGGTCTCGGATTCCTTGGGTCTCTACCACCCTCTAAAAAAAATACACACTTGGTTATTTTCCAGAATCTTATTTCTGGATTGTTATAAATGATTTCTTCTTCTTTTATTTAACCTTTGCTTTTTTTCCACAAATGTAAACTTTACTAAAATTTTGGTCACTCATTGCCTTATAACATTTCTCTTAGTTGATATTTTCTGTGATTGTGTTTTCATAGTAAGTGCTTGCAATGCAAAGCCCCTAAGGCCTTATATGCCTGATAATATTTTGATTGTGCACTCACATTTAAATGACATACAGCCGGGGCAGGTTAAGCCACTGTCTGTGATGCCAGAACCCATATGGGTGCTTGTTTCTGGCTCAGTCGTTCCACTTGCGATCCAGCTCCGTGCTAATGCACCTGGGAAAGCAGAAGATGGCTCAAATCCTTGGGCCCCTGCACCCACGTGGGAGACCTGGAGGAAGCTCCTGGCTCCTGGCTTCAGCCTGGCCCAGCCCTGGCTTTTGCAGGCATTTGGGGAGTGAACCAGCAGATGAAATCGCTCTCCCTTTCTCTCTCTCTCTCTCTCTGCCTCTGTCTCTGTCTCTTCCTGTCTGTGACTCTGCCTTTCAAATAAATAAATAAATCTTATAAAGAAAAAACTGAGCATAAGCCCTAGGTTCAAAAGCATTGTATTTTATACTGAAGAACATTGTATTCTTACAGCCAACCGTTGACAAGTCCAGCGTCAGTCTGATTTTTGTTGTCCTGGGTAGTAACGTTCTCTCTCTCTCTCTCTCTGCTTTTCAGCTTCAGCTTTCCCCTCCCTCCCTCCCTTCATCCTTTCAATAGTCTTAATTCTTAAGTGTGGCTGAGTGTGAGGGCTTTTTTCCTTTTAAAGTCATTTTCTATGTTTGAGTCCTTCAAGTATGAGGCAGCTCCTCTTCCTTTGCTTGCGGGAGCCTTTTTTTTTTTTTTTGTGCATCTCCTTCCCCACCCCCCTCTCTGAGCCTCCAGTGACTCAGCAGTTTTCAGCTCCCCTGGCCTCCTTCACACCATCCAGTTTGGGCTTCCTGCACTCTGTCCCTCCGCGCCTTCGTGCTGCTGGCTGGGAGGATCCGTGGATTTTATCCCTCAGAGCACTGGTTCTTTCCTCAGTGCTAATCATCCTGCTTGTACCCCAGCTACTGCGATGTTCCTTTCAACCATTGAGAGGATCTTATTGGAACCTTTTGTTTTGAAATAACTTCAGGGCCGGCACCCGCAGCTCAATAGGCTAATCCCCCACCTGCGGCACCGGCACACCGGGTTCTAGTCCCGGTCGGGGTGCCGGATTCTGTCCTGGTTGCCCCTCTTCCAGGCCAGCTCTCTGCTGTGGCCCAGGAGGGCAGTGGAGGATGGCCCAGGTGCTTGGGCCCTGCACCGCATGGGAGACCAGGAGAAGCACCTGGCTCCTGCCATCGGATCAGCGCGGTGCGCAGGCCACAGTGTGCCGGCCACAGCGGCCATGAGAGGGTGAACCAACGGAAAAGGAAGACCTTTCTCTCTCTCTTTCTCACTGTCCACTCTGCCTGTCAAAAAAAAAAAAAAAAAAGAAAGAAAGAAAGAAATAACTTCAGGGGCTGACGCTGTTGGTGCAGTAGGTTAAACAGCTGCCTGTGGCGCTGGCATCCCATATGTACACTGGTTCGTATCTCGACTGCTCCTCTTCCGATCCAGCTCTCTGCCTGGGAAAGCAGTGGAGGATGGTCCAGGTGCTTGGGCCCCAGAACCTGTGTGACAGATCCGGAAGAAGCTCCTGGCTTCAGATCAACCTAGTTTCTGGCCATTGTGGCCATTTGGGGAGTGAACCAGTGGATGGAAGACCTTTCTCTCTTTCTCTCCCTCTCACTGTCTATAACTCTACCTCTCAAATAAATAAATACAATCTTTTTAAAAAAATTTTTTAAAAATTTAAATTTAAAAAAAGAAATAACTTCAGATCTTTGTAAAAGTTGCAAGAATAGTACACAGACAACTTTTTCAAATGAATCTTTTTTTGTTTTTTAAGGCAGAGTGACAGAGAGAGAGAGACAGAAAGACCTTCCTTCTGTCAGCTGGTTCACTTTCCAAATGCCTGTAACAGCCAGGGATAGGCCAGGATGAAGCCAGGAGCTCCACCTGGGGCTCCCACAGGGGTGGCAGAGGCCCAAACACTCGGGCCATTTTCTGCTGCCTTCCCAGCCACAGTAGTAGGAAGCTGGATCAGAACCAGATGAACTGGAACTGGATCCAGCACTGCAGTATGGGATGCTGGTGTTGTAAGCGGTGGCTTAACCAGTTGCACCACAGTGCAACCCCCAGTACACAGAACTTCTGATTACCTTTCACCCAAATCCCGAAATTGCCAGCATTTTGCCATGCTTTATCATTCTCTCTCCTTAGATACATGTCATTGCCCGTGAGCTTTTGATAAGAAGTAGTAGACATCCTGGCTTCTCCTTTATCCCTACGTACAATGCTTCCGTGTGTGTTTCCTAAGAACAAGGACATTCGCTTACAAAACTATGGCATACTTCTCACTAGAACTCATAAAATACTATTATCTAATTGATATACCTCTGTAAAATTATACTAATTATATCTCTAATTTTTCTGTAGCAATACTGTACAATATCAAAATACAAGCTACAGATATGAGTCACATACATAATAACAGTCACATTACTGTAAAAAGATGGAAGTGAAATTAATTTTAATTCTCTGTTTATTTAAGCCAAAATAGCACCATTTCAACACGTAATTAATATAAGATTTTATTATTGAGGTTTTTTTTACATTACATTTTTCATACTGAGATCCAGGATATATTTTACACCCAGGGCACATCTTAATTCTGACTCGCCACATTTCAGTCATGAAGTGACCACATATAGCTAATGGTTGTCATATTGTACAGCACAGGTCTGTGGCAAAATATAATATACATACACACACACACACACATATATAAGTTCACGTTCAGAATCCAGCCAGGATTACACTGCATTCATCCCTTCAGGCTCTCAGTCCCCTTTATTGCCGAACAGTCAGAACAGTCCCTTGGTCTCCCTGGCTTTCATCACATTGACATTTTGGAAGACCCCACCCCACCCCCAGGCAGTCCGTCTGTAGAGCTCACACTATGCAGAGCTCCCCCTCCACATGTCATCATGGTCAGGTGCAGGTTGTGCCTCTCACACAGTATGTGCATAACACCTGATTTGCCTTTGGTTCTCTACTTCTTCATTCTGCTTCATGTCACTGTGTTGTGCTTATGTTACATTTTTGGCCCGTCTGTTGACATAAATCTGCTTCGTTTTGATTTGTTTCTCTTTCATTTGTGGTACTTGTTGGGATCTGGTTCTTGGGCAGGTGCTTGTGTGCTTCCCTGGTGATAGTAACTGTTACAGTTGGTAGTAGGGGATGGGATGGGGAGGGGCCACCCCTACATGGTATCTCTTCGGATATGTTTTGGGAAGGGAAGGAGATCAGGCCAGGGAAGAGAAGCTCATGCATGACTTCACAGCTGTCAGCTCCCACAATGGCATCCATTCTACCGGTGACTTCACTAGTTAGGGATTCATCCCAACGCTCTTAGAACAAAGCAGGAACAGAACGAGGTGATCTTGGGTCCAAGTCACAGCCTTGCAAGCTTGGAGGAGGAAGGAGATGTACACCCAACAAAAGCTGGGCTCCTTTCATCTCCGCCTCCTCCTGAGGGAGACTTTTTGCTACCCAGTTAGTACTCTGGTCAGGGATAGGAATAGGGCTGGTGTGCACCTGCAGCCATCTGGGTGGCAGGACAAAGACCCTTCCTTAGTGATGTCAGGGAGGGGAAATAGAACTCTTAGGAGTAGACAGGGGTCAACTGTGCTGCCCCTGAAAAGAATTCCCCCGTTACTCCTGAGGATTCGTCATGCATGCCCTTTAACCATCAGTAACAATTACAGATAAAGAAGTGGGAAACATTGAGTTGTTCCAGAGGGCCTCATATGTAAGATCAGGTTAGACTCCCTTCCCCACTAAGAACCTTGTCCGAATCTGATCTGTTAAATTCCGGAGGCTCCTACCTCATCAGAACCAGATACAAAAGTGATTTGGGCCTGGGATGTGTGGTGTGCAGGGAGAAGGGGAAAGGCTAGAGATGAGATGGAAAGGGGGCGTTACGGGAAGGAGGACTCTCCCCAACCCCTTAGCCTGTGGTCCGACAGTTAGTCCTCACAAAGAAAGCTGCTTCTCCCTCCATCTACTGCCATATACTTCCTCCAGCTACTGCAAGATTGGTAATGACCTTGCCTTGGTGATATCAGGGAGTGGAAATAGAGCTGCAACTGCCTCATAAATCCATCCTCCCGTCAGTGGGCCAGAGGGAGCGAGAGGACTCGTCATTCCTCCATCCATCTTCCTTCTGTTGTGCCAGCTGCCTGAGAGTGCCTTACCCTATCCCCATCATCCCATTCAGAATAAACTTCACTCTCCCCTTGGTCTCGGTGTCTCTGTTAGTTCTTTTCTCCATTTCCGAAGTTTCCCAGCGTTGGATTGAGAGGATGAGAAGTACATGCTAATTCACCATCTCTTCGAGAGTAAAATTTCAGAGTTTGTTGTTGTTGAATCCTTGGAATTATTGCCCATATCTACCCTTGCTGCTGCATTAGAGTATGTTTGATCATGTTTTTTTAGTCCCTCTATTTCTTTACCATTTTTCTCCCAATTTATCGTATTCTGATAATGGGGTGTTAATACCTTGTTCTAAAGCTGTATCTTTATTAATTTCTCTTTGATTTTAATAGTGATTGCTCCCTATTTGTTATATTCTTTGAGCCTTATAGACATGCTATCATTTTTAACTCTGACTTTTATCATCACGTATTTAGTATAATAACTTTTGCCTTAAATTCTATCGTATCTGAAATCTCACTTGTTTTTTCTTTATCTTTTTAGTATTTTAAATTTTTTCAGTATTTTTAGAATTTCTAAGCCTTTTTAAAGGTTTTCCCAATAAATCATTACATTGATCCATTTCTCATTACATTGATTTCATTTCTCTATTCTCTTCAAGGTAGGAAACTAATTCTATTATGAAGGAATCTGTAGGACGCACAATTTAATCTTTAGACCTTATAAAAGAGATGACTAACATTTTTCTGTAATAGCATAGCCAAAATAAGAGCTTAAATAATAATTCCATTTTGGAAGCATTCTTTTTGTGTCTTTGTATGTCCCAAAAAGGGTTTAAACTTACACATATTTTAATACTCAGTTTATGTTCTGCCATTCCACTTCTTACCTCTTAATTTTACTGTTAATGTTTTTTCTAAACGTTCTTTGCTATTATACAGACAGTGCATTTGTTTGGTTTTGATTTTGCTTATTTTTAATTTCCCTTGAGAATTATCTTCTTTTAAATTCGATTAGTTGTCAACTGAAAATAAACAAGACTTCCTTTCTATCTTATCTCTGCATCCATACATGGTTAGAACAGTATCTTCGGTTTACTATTGCAGAAATTTATGCTTTTTGTTTTACTCAACTCTTCCCTCTTCATTTTCCACTGATTTAATTTCCTCTTTAGTTTGCTTGTTTTTATCTTTTATTCTAGCAATTCCCCTAATCCTCCATTCCCTTCACAAACAATTCTTCCATATAATTGTTCTTATTTACTGATTTCTTCAATAGTTGTTGATTCCAGATTTTTTTTACTATTTTAAATATTTTTTTCAGATTATCTCTTAAGATCAGGCTTCTTCTCAGAGTAACCTTGGAAGCCAGTGTTTATCCATTAGTGGGTGATTATATTTCTTTCAAGTGAACATCTATTGAAAGTATTTGCATTTGAATAATAACTTCCCTGGATAAAAACCCTATTTGTACAGCTTTTTACTCTGACTATGGTTTGTACATGGTTTTCCATACAATGAAAGGAACCATAGACTTATTCACTTATGACTATATTCCGTATGTGAAATCTTCATCTGAGCTCCTTATGGAATACTTTCTTTTTCTTTTGTTGTTAAAATAGTTCATTATGCATATTGATCTCAGTTGTTTTGAAAGGATCTTAAATAGGGCTCCATTTGTAACTCCTGTTTTATTAATGTTGACATTTTTCTTCTAGTGGGTCTTTTAATTCTAACCTTTGATTTTTGCCCTGTTTGTTCCTTCATTCCACAAATCTATTCAAAGCATCCATTGTGTATGAGCACTGTACTCAATTCACTCCTTCTCTTCTCTAGGAACTCCTGTCTCTCCCCGAGTGTTCCCTTCTCCAGATCCATGTTGTTCATCTTTCATCTCTTTCTGGCTTCTGTGTATTTTCCCCTAGTTTGTGTTCTCTTTCTCTGGTTAGTTTCCAATAACATTCAGTTCCACAATTTACCTATATTACTGTTTACTCCTCTTGCCCCTTCATCTCATAATGAGCCCTTCTGAAATGGGTATAATGTCTTTTTGCCACAGTTAAGAAAAAGATTGCAACTCTTTTCTAATTCCCATTTTGATTCTTGTTTCATTTCATGGTTTACTGATTCCACAACCGCCACCCACCCACCTGCCTGATACCTAGATTCTTAATGCATCTTTGTTCTCTTCTACTGGCAAACATTTAATAGTTTAATAGTTCAAAAGTCAGTTCCCTCTTTTAACTCATTCTTCCATGAGTTTGTCTTGAGGTATGGCTACTATCTCAGAAACTTTTGCTTTAGATTATTTCATTGGCATTTAAATGGGCCTGAAATTGGCAGGTCCATGGCCTCTCAGATTTCCTCTTGAAAGTCCAAAAGCTATATTCCTTGAGCATAGCCTTTCTTAAATAAGACACACCAGTATTGGACTAACCGTTCAGAAATGTGTATTACATACAGTATTACTTTTCTTATATCTGTCCCATTACCACTGAGAGTAGTAAGTTAATTTATTGTTAAGTTGCTTTTCTTTTACTCCTGCTGGTTGGCAATTTGAAGAGCAGCTTCCTGCAGCCCGTTGATGTAGCTTAAATAGTCACCTGTTTTGAACTGATCAGAGTGGGGATAAAGATTGGATTCCTTGGCAAGGCATGGGTCAGTTGTCATGTAGACTCTAAGGGTGCTGGGTTCTCTAGCAGAATGGGCATGAGCGACATTTAAGTATGATACCACCCCATGCTTTCTTTGTTCACTATTTTCTTCAAACCTGTTTGGCAGTTCCTGTGTTGTGAGTCCAAGAAATACATACTTTAATAAAGAAGACTTAATTTTCCCTCTACATGAAAATATTCTAAACACACAAAAAAAGCCTTAGGAAACTGTAGGAGGGGGACTAGGCAAAATCTATTAAACAGCAGCATTATGTATGGTTACCCAGGAATTTGCACACAAAACTCTGCTAACATTGATGGCATTTCATGTACTTAAGTTTTCCAAACAATGAGTTGAAAAATACACCCTCAAGAATTGTTTATGCCAAGAAAGACCAACCATTTACGATCACAAGTGGAGTTTCTACAAAGGTCTGTGCCAGGCACTACAGGCCTGGCAAACATCCCTCCCAATTTGCAAGAACTCCACTGTTTGGGGTTGGAAGTGAAGCATGGCTCCAAAGAAACACTTGCAGCTTTTTCCTAGTGGCACTGAAATTCAGAGTAAAAGAACAAACAGATAAGAGACAAAGGGTATAGGAAATCACATCCCAGGCAGCCCTGCCTCCTTTTAGTGAAAAGGATCAGTAGGGTGGCCCTGCAGGAAAGCCCGTTGCTTCTGATCAGGCAGTGGGATCGTTGTAATCCCTTTACTGCAGCACCGAGTTGATTGATTAAATTGAAAGTTAGGAGTTGAATGCCTCCAGAGCATCTTGGAACCTTTCTGAGTCTATGCATATTCATATGGGCCTAATGACCTTCCTCTGGAATGGAAAAGTATGTTCTACCTGCAGGGAACACATGAAGAAAGGCTTGGGAGGAAGCGAAACTTTTTCACAACCACCAGCAAGAGTTTAATTAAAGTCTGTCAACTATTATAAGCCTGCCTCAATTTAAGGGCAGATTGTACCATGTTTTCCCCACACATGGAGCCTCCCAGGGTCTTGCAGCTCAAGTGGAAAGAACAATGGAAAGCAGAAGTCTTTCTCTTCACATCTGGCACCTCAAAATGGGACTAAGAGGCTTTCTGGAGGGCTTCCCTGGCTGGAACAGTTAGTGTTTACAGATGTGAGTGGCTTTCAGTCATTGAATGCAAATTCATTTGCTTTGTTGTGCACACCCTGGGAAAACCAAGAGGAGGAAGAGGACTAATGTTCCTTTATCCGCCCACCCACATTGAGATTCAAGGCACGGTCTTTTCAGGTTTGTTGGGTCCCTAAGCAACCTTTGAAGAGCTCTGTACATCTGTCCGGCTGTCCCTTCTCCAGCAGACAGGGATCCCTTTGGCTTTGCTTTTCAAGCCTCTGGTTCCATCAGCAAGGTCCATTGGCTGAATGTTTTGGCATACATATGTTGCATTCAGATCTGAGTGGCTGCCCGGCTCCTGAGATAACTCTGTCTGTCCCGGAATCACTGGTCTGTATTCTGAAAGCAAGGTCATCAGAAAAAATAAGAGAGCTAGTTTTTCATGGGGAAGCTAAAAGCCAGGAAAATCAGCTAAAGCAAGTGGAGAGAGAACAGATTCTTGCTGGAATACTGAATCTCATCAACAAATATCAGAGCGATGTGGGAGCTGACCGAGCATTTCTGAAGCAAGAGAAACTATAAACTAGGTTTCCCTTGCCCTGAGAAGTAAAAGTGTCAGCACTCTACTGGGAGGCGGTACACTCAGTACAGTCTGAAGGATCACAAACTATCATGGAAGTCAAGCCCAACTTGCAGTCTTGAGTCTGCGACTTACTAGAGAGCCTTACGAAAATGACTTATCAGCCTCGCTCCTGGCTTTGCTCATCTGCACAGCAGGGACCCTCAAAGCATCTGCCTCATGGGATTCAAAGCAAACCTCTACCATGGATAGCTGTGGGACCTTGGCAAAGACACTCACTGACCTTGCTGAGTTCCCGTTCCCTCTCAGCCAAACCAGAATCTGCTCCATTGGCTTATTATAGGATGAGAGGACATGATGCTCTGACAGCCCTTCGGACGGGCTTGGCAGATGGGGATAGAATGTTACCAGAATGTTAGGCATTATTTTAAAATGAGATAATGCACAAATGGTTTTTAGCTCAGTACCAGACGCACAACAAGTGTTGTGTTAGCGATGGCTGCGGTGTGTATATTTCTACTCTTGTAGTTGTAAACCCAAATTCTCAACCATCTTGAGAGTTTGGACAAATCCTCTCATCTGGTTGGCTTCCATCATCAGATGAGAATTTGCTGAAGTTCCAACTTAGCTCCTAAATTTTTTTCACATCCCAAATGACAGAGGTCTGAATTCTAGGTAGATTTTCTTTCTTTCTTTCTTTCTTTCTTTCTTTCTTTCTTTCTTTCTTTCTTTCTTTCTTTTAAAATATTTATTTATTTATTTCAAGAGCAGAATGACAGAGACAGAGACAGATTTCTTATCTTGTGATTCACTCCACAAATGCCTGCAACAGCCAGGGCTGAGCTAGACCAGACCTGAGCCAGAAGCTGGGAACTCAATCCTGGTCTCTCACGTGGATGGCAGGTGCCCAAGTACCTGGATATCATCCACTGCCTTCCCAGGTGCATTTATAGGAATTCTGAAGCAGAGTAGCCAGGACTCAAACACTGGAACTCCAGTGTGGGATGTGGGAGTCCTAACTGGTGGCTTAACTTACTGCACCCACCTACCAGGTATATTTCCTTACCCTTAATTTTACCGATTTAAAATTGAAAGACATGAAAAGATCTCACACTAGAAGATCTAACCAGCAATGAGGAAAGAGAATTTGCATTGTGACTTTTTCCCCTTCAGAAAGGAATTTAATAACAAATACAATATACATTTCACAATCAGCCAGGCAAACACATGGAAGTAGTCAGCTAATTTAATTATAAGTTAGTGCTCAGTGACTTGTGGTTTTGTAAATAAGTTGAAGTGAGCAGAGTTTGCAATTTATGTGTCCTGTGACTTGTGTGAGCCTAGATCATTTTTCGGTTGGTTTCTTTCCTCATCTTGCTTCACCTTCCCCCACAAATACACACAAGCAGTTCTTAGGTGCGAACACTGCTTCAAGGTGTACTTGGGATTGAGTAACAGCTAGTTAAAGAAGCAATGCTGGGATGAGGCAAGGGAACCACCCCGGATGGCACTGAGTCAGAGGGCAGCCTCATCTGCCTGCCCAGCGAGATCTCCCTTGGCTGCCTGTTTCAGCCTAAACCATCTCTTCTTCCCTGATGCCGCACACCAGGATGGATCCAGCTCTCAAAACCTCTTTACAGCCCTTTGTACCCTTCCAGCTATGTACCGTGTGGTACAGCTGCTGGAGGTTCCCCTTGGGGTGTGCTCCTGAGGCCATCCATATAATTTAAAGCTTACAGAATTCAAGATTAATTCTGAAAAAGGATTAAGACTGTTTTTCTAAACCATCTATGAAGTGGTACAGCTGTGCACCAATAACATAAGCACGGCTTAAAATTCACTCAGTCACCAGCCTTGAAATTATGGTTCTTTAGGGGGAAGGGAATTTGCATTGTTCTACATTTTGTGCATGAAGGGGCTTTATTAATATTTTTAAAACTCCTTTTATATCTCTTTACTGATATTTGTATGCATTTCCAGGCCCTGTGATTCACATCCACATAAAACGCGTCTGCTCTGTAATTATTTGTTTAATTAAGTTAACTAGCTTGCCCACTAGAGGATAAGGCCCAAGGACTGTAGTGCTCCGTTGTTTGCTGCAGTACACCCACGGCCTAGCAGAGTGCCTGGCACAGGGTAGGTACTCAAGACACTGGGGAGGGCTGTGGAGGACGTATATCTTCTGCGAGTAGGGAAAGATGAACCATTTTCTTCTCTCTGTCTGCAGGAAGGGCAGTCATGCCTTCCATCTCAAAGACAGAGGAGACTCAGCCCTCCCTCAGTGCCCTGTTGCCATCCTGTCCACACCTCAGTCATGGCCCAGATCCTAGTTGGCAAAGTTGTTTATCATGTCTCCTGCACCTGACTGCGACTTCCCAGAGGGCAGGACTGTGTCTCGTCCATGACTGGTCTCACAGTCTCCCAGCCCATGTGTTTCACACAAACCCAGTACTTGAGAACCAGGTGCCAGAGGCGGAAGATGCCAAGGGACTGAAAAAAGAGAACAAACCCAAGATGATGCAAAGGATAAACTGCTGGGGGAACTTGCAGGCAGAAGCCATGAGGCATATGGCTCCCCAGGCCAGGAGGCAGTAGGCAAAGGATTTTATAGACGAAGGCAGTCTGTGGCTAATTGGGATGTGGACTTTTTCAAGAAAAGTTAACATTCATAAGAGACGTTCCAGGCCTCAAGAAAGAACATCAGGAAAGAGCAGAAGCTTTTCTTAATGACTGTTTACCATGTCACAGGGTTTGGCATAACCAGGGTCACTTGGAGGGCAGGATGGCGGTTCCATCCAAGGTGGCCACAGTCATGTCAATGTTTCTCCCTACACGATGCAGACTGGTGTGGACACCTATGAATATCAGATGAATGAGGGAGGAAAGGATGCATGGGTGGATGAACTGGGCCCCTGGGTCCATTCCGTTCTTATAATGATATCAAGGAAATAGCACAAAGGACAGAATCTAAACCCACTTTAAAGCATACTTTAGTTAAATACATTCTACTTCCTTTAATCTGTAAATCCTGGAAGAATCTCTTCCTCAGCCCTGCGGCATACAATAATAATTAGCATCCTCAAGGTACTATGTATATTAGAAATAACATTAGCTCACTCAGTGCCAGTGCTGTGGCCCAGTAGGTTAGGCCTCTGCCTGTTGTGCCGGCATCCCATGTGGCACCGGTTCAAGACCCGGCTGCTCCACTTCCAATTGAGCTCCCTGCTATGGCCTGGGGAAGCAGTGGAGGATGAGCCAAGTGCTTGGGCCCCAACACCCATGTGGGAGACCTGGAGGAAGCTCCTGGCTTCAGATCAGCTCAGCTCTGGCCATTGTGGCCATTTGGGCTACACGTGGATGGAAGACCTTTCTCTCTATATCTCCCTTTGTCTGTAACTCTACCTCGCAAATAAATAAATAAATAATTTTTAAAAAATAAAAAAGAAATTAGGTCACTCCCCTGAAGGAAGAACACGTCCTTTTCCTTACCTTCTATGTTCTGTGTCTGCTTTGCTTTGTTCCTGTCTTCAGTGATGGTTTTATGGCAGACTTGAGAGAAAGGCATCAGAGTTGGTTGGAACATCACGCTAGCCCCATTTCCAACACCATATCTGATATAGAGTTAGTGTTAAGTACATGTTGCTCAATGGACGCGCTACAAAAAGTCTTGATTTTTAAGAAAATATTCTAACTACTTAAAATAATCCTAGGAAAGGTGAATGGCTATGTTATCAAAACCTTAAAAAGGTTACTCAGAATTGCACGCAGAAAACTCCGCTGAAGATAACACCATTTATGTGCTTAAGTTTTCCAAACAATGTCGAAAATATACCCTGAAGAATTGTTTATGCCAAATAAGACCGACTCTTCAGGATCATGACTGGAATTACTGCGTGCTTTATGCCAGCCCCTTCATCCCTGCCAAACACCCTCCCAATTTGCAAGGATTATTGAGTTCCTCATTGAAATTAAGCAGTAAAAGCTTTCTTCAGCCCAACTTCCATGGGTCTTACTCTTCATTAGTCCTTACTTAAGCTACCCAGATCACAGCAGCATCTTAAGTCTGTTTTGAAATGCTTGTTTTGTTTGACAAGGTGATGTGAATTTTCAACCAAAGAATGTGAAAGCATGTTAGTAGAACTGTGGTGTCAGTTTGGGTTCTGAACACATAACACCTGAAAAAATGGCTCATGCTATTTTCTGTGCCACAGGCAGCAAAAGCCTCCGAGGTTATCCGTCAGATATTTCTATTAGCCAGAGAGAAAACAGTTTCCTACCCTGCTGGCTGATGGGCCAAAACTTGCAGAAAAACAAAAAAATAGAAAAGCACGAATCTAGCAAAGTCTCAAATTGGCAACTCAAGGTCTTATATTGACTAGAATATTAATGTTTGCAACTGGAGATTATATGCTTAGAAAATAACTCACAAGAACAGCATTTATAGCCCTAAGTACTCTTAAGAAGTGAACCTACTAAAGGCCTTCCACACTCAGTCTACTCTCTGAGTTTCAGAACCAGCAACTGTTCCTTGTTTACAAATTTTTGCAAGAAATTAGCAACTCAGTACTGTCCCAACTCCAGCAAGGCCATCACATCTAAAGATTAATTAAACATGTAGTCTCCGCACTCAGACTGCACTGTGCCTCCGTTTTCTCCTCCCTGTTGAGTGTCAGGCCACTTAGCCTTTCTGTGTCTATTTTCTTATCTGTAAAATAGGGACAATAACAATGCTGACTTCACAGATTGTTGTGAAGTTGAAATACAGTATGATATGTATAGACCTCAGAAGAGTGCTTACCATATATTAAGTATTAAATAATTGTTAACTACAACACTTAAAAAAAACGCAAACTTTAGGGCCCAGCACTGTGGTACAGTAGGCTAAGCCTCTGCCTGGCATCCCATATGGGTGCCAGTTCAAATCCCAGCTGCTCCTCTTCTGATACAGTTCTCTGCTATGTTCTGGAAAAGCAATAGAACATGGTTCAGGCACTTAGGCCCTTGCACCACAAAGGAGACTGGAAGAAGCTCCTGGCTTTAGATTGGCCCAGCTTCTGCTGTTGCAGCCATTTGGGGAGTGAACCAGCAGATGGAAGACCTCTCTCTCTTTCTCCCTCTCTCTGTAACTCTACCTATCAAATAAATAAAAGCTCAAAAAAAAAAATATTTGCAAAGCAGAGGGACAAAAGAGAGAGCTCCCCTCTGCTAGTTCATTCCCCAAATGCGCACACCTGCTGAGTCTGGGTCCGGCCAGAGCCAGGAGTAGCAAACAGGGAGACAGCCCAGGTCTGCCACGTGGGCAGCAGGAACCCAATTACCTGAGCCATCGCTGCTGCCTCTCAAGGCCTGCTTTGGAAAGAAGCTGGAGTCAGAAGCTGCCCAGGCATCTCAATGTGGGATGCAGGCAGCCTAACCACCAGGCTGGACACCCACTCCTGTCACTTGCCAGTGTCTGTTTTTCTTACCTTGGATTTCTTACCCAGGGTCTATTTCTTACTTGGCCTCCAGGTCCCTGTAACTGGGTCTCCATCTCCATGCATTTGGTCATTCCATGGATACTTAGAGGCTGCTACAAGGCTAACCTGTTGCCTTTTTCTTCAGTGAGGCCCTGGGTGGGTGTCCTGATTTGCCTCTCCAGAGATGAGGCCCCTCCCTAGTTCCTTCCAATTCTTCCAAGCCTTAAAATTCAGCCTCTTAGAGGTTGACAGAGCTGCCTGATACCTAGCGTCTCACGGGTGCCATCTGCTTCTAACCTGTCACCTCTCTCGCCACCGGGGGGGTTCCAGGCCTTCCTGTTCATCTCCTCCACCAGTCTTTGTGCCTGGTCTTTTTTTTTTTTAACTTTTATTTAATGAATATAAATTTCCAATGTACAGCTTATGGATTACAATGGCTTCCCCCTCCCATAACTTCCCTCCCACCCGCAACCCTCCCCTCTCCCGCTCCCTCTCCCCCTCCCCTTCCATTCACATCAAGATTCATTTTCAATTCTCTTTATATACAGAAGATCAATTTAGTATATATTAAGTAAAGATTTCAACAGTTTGCAGCCACATAGAAACATAAAGTGAAACATACTGTTGGAGTACTAGTTATAGCATTAAATCACAATGTACAGCACATTAAGGACAGAAATCCCACATGAGGAGCAAGTGCACAGTGACTCCTGTTGTTGACCCAACAAATTGACACTCTAGTTTATGGCACCAGTAACCACCCTAGGCTCTCGTCATGAGTTGCCAAGGCTATGGAAGCCTTCCAAGTTCGCTGACTCTGATCAATGTTGCTGACCCTACGTGGCCGTCCCCTCAGCTGCAGTGGTCACTTTGGAAGCTGGGCTGAGTGAAGGGCCTGGTCTTTAAGCTCAGCTGCATGATCTGATCTTGATTCTGACAACACCCTTGAAATGTGTTCAGGTATTGAATAGACTATTCCATCTTTGTTTCACTCTCAGGGGAACTAGGAAGCCAGACTTTATCAAACCAAAGGAAATCCTGCTGCCCCTTTGCTGCAGTCATTTTATCTGTAAGAAGCTCACGAAAACACCAAGGAAATATCCCTCTAATTGTGAACTTTTCATCAAGACAAAGACAAACTTACTCTGCTTAGAACTGCATAAACAGGACTCTTCCATTTTGCCAGAGCGCCAGGAACTAATAGGCCACCAGCTGCTACCTTGGGCTACAGGTTTCAGGATCTTTTTAAAGGGGAATTTTCCATCCTGATTATGCCCTTTCCAGCGTTCTGGGTGGCTATGGTGATGAGTGAGAGTGTGAGCTGGCTTTTGTGTTCTTGAATAGTAAGGCTAAGATTCTGTCCTGCTTAGCTACAGAGCCCGGGACACTCATCAAGCCGCTAACTTTCCTGGATGGACCTTCTGCATATGGCCGCTGGAAAACAAGTCACCTCCTGATGTACTTGTAAAAGTACTGGAGGGATGCTAATATTCAAGACAAAGCAGATAAAGTTCTGATATTGCCAAAGCAGAAGGGACTTGCCCAGAGTTACAGTTCAGAAGGGCAGAGCCCTGATTTCCTTGCATCATCCTGGGTAAAAGTCTGAATTCTTCCACAAGACTGGGGAGGCTCGCTGGTGAGTGGCCAGCCCAGCCTGGTCTCTTGCTGCATCCTGCTCGTTCTGGTCCCCAGACTGCACACAGGCTGTTCCACATGCCACAGCACGCCGTGCAGCCCCTGGCCCCCTCCCCCAGCTGACTGCTGCCCACCCTTTGTCCTCCGCAGAAAGCCTTCTCCAGTTCCCTACCTCCATCAGCTGTCCTCCTGTCTCTGCTTTCTGTCTGTGCTGTCACAACACTTGCCGGGCTGCATTGCAATTGCCTGTTCTCGTGTTTAATCCTGCTGAGCTAAGAAGAGGGGAGAAAGGACAGGGCCCTTGTCTGGGCTGAATCCCCAGGTCCTGTGATGAGCACTTGTTGTTGAATGAAGCAGACCCAGCTCTGTCTACTAGGCTGCCTTCTGATGGATGGATTCTCAGGATAAAGTACCAGCTTTGCAATTCCTAGTGAACAGTTCACTCCTGCTCCATACCACACGACCTCTGACTTTTAAAACATCCTGGGGTGACATCTGACCTCCCGCCTTGACCTCTCACAAGCTCACAGCCCAACCCTGTCGTATCCCTTCATCATCCCTATTAAATGAGAATCAAATTTCCAGCTTCCATTCTATGGAGCTCAGAGAGTAGGCCAGAGCAAGTCTTGAGAGAGAGGGAAAGCAAAGAAACCCTGCCTCTACCTACATAGTTTCTTTTTGAAGTGTGAACTTTATATTGAAGGATAATTTGCGTACAGAAAAGTGGGTAAACTGTAAGCATACGTCTCAAAGTGCTGTGTGTGTGTGCACACATTCGTGTCACCAGCAACAAAAGTCAGAAAGTGATCAGGACTCCATCCACACACCTTTGTCCCTTCCATTCACCACCACTCCAGCAAAAGGCAACTTGGCTTCCATTGTAGATTCATTTTGCCCCGTCCATATGGGATGCCAGCTCCACAGGCAAGGGCTTAACCTACTGCGCCAGAGTGCCAGCCCCTCTTTTTTTAAAGATTTATTTATTTATTTGAAAGGCAGAGTTACAGAGAGGCAGAGGCAGAGAGAGGTCTCCCATCTGCTGGTTCACTTCCCAGTTGGCTGCAACGGCCAGGGCTGCACTGATCCAAAGCCAGGAGCCAGGAGCTTCTTCCATGTCTCCCACATGGGTGCAGGGGCTCAAGGACTTGGGCCATGTTCTATTGCTTTCCCAGGCCATAGCAGAGAGCTGAATCGGAAGCAGAGCAGGCAGGTCTCAAACCGGCACCCATATGGGATGCCGGCGCTTCAGGCCAGGACATTAACCCACTGCACCACAGCACTGACCCTGGCCCCATTTAGATAATCATAACATGCCTGTCCAGTTTTTTGATCATTTTTTCTGTTGAGCTGTTTGTGCTTTCTGTTGTGTTTCTGTTGTGTGTTTGTGTTGTGCTTTTTTTCTTATTGATTTGCAAGGGTTCTTTACATAATGAAGATATTAATCTTTTGTCAATTATTAAACACTTGGAATTGAGAGCAGACCAGGGCTCAAACCCAGGCACTCTGATGCAGGATGCAAGCATCCCAAACCTCATGGTACCCAGTATGCCAAGCAGCCTTGATAATGTGGAAGTTTTCTGAGGACAGGGTGGCTTGTTCAGTTTTCACAAGATTTATTCCTGGCTATTATATATTTAATGCTAATTTAAATAAAACTTTAACAATTTTTTATTTTCTATTTCTTTGTCACCAATGCATAGAAACAGAATTGATTTATGCATTTTGACTTAGTATCCAGAAACCTTGTTAAACTCACTTATTAATTCTATCAGTTTGTAGATGGATTATTTTGGAATTTTATATACGTGGTTATGTACACAAATAATTTCTTTCTACTGCTTATGCCTTCTATTTCTCTGCCTTACCCTATGGCTGGAGCCACCAGCATGGCGTTCAATAGAGATAGTAGTAGTGTGCATTCTTGTCTTGTTCCCAATTTTATGGGGAAAGCTTTTATTTAACTTATACTGCAGCTTTTTTGTGGCTATTTTTACCGAGTTAAGAAAGTTCCCGTCTATTCTTAATTTGCTGAGATTTTCTTTTTAATCCTGAATGGATATTGAATGTAAGCACGTATTGCTTCTCTATGAAGATGTTCATACAGTTTTTTTCTTCTAATGCTGATGATTATATTCAGTTTTGAATTCTAAAACACTCTTGCATTTCTGTAACAAATAGGATGCTTTTTCTGAACTAGACATGCAGCTTGCTAACATTTTGTGTGGAGTCTCTGCATCTGTGATCCTGATGGATATTAAGGCTCCATCTTCATTTTTACCTTCAATTTTGAGATGGATTATTTTATTCCTTCTGTCCTGTCGATGAACTCTGTTAAGTCGACTTAGCTCCTATTATTGATTTAACTTTCCCCAGAGCCTCTAGGTTCTCTGTCATTGGCAGAATAAAATATTTTCCAAAGGAAACCAATCATGAGACAGATCTTGGTGCACCCTCTCCCTGAGAATGTGTCCACTGACAAATTACAGATCCTCTGTGAGTTGCGTCTTTAATGAAATGGGACTGAGAAGCAAATTAGATAATGAATAAGCAAGCACCTGGCACAAACAGGTGCTCAGTAATTTCTACTTCCTGCTACCTCTTCTCTCTGCCGCTTAAACATTTTTCAAATACAGAAGAGTATTTATTTGCTTATTTACAGGGCTTAGCTGACAAATTAAGATTCAAACCTGAAGAACGCACTAACGGGAGTAGAGAAGTTCACTCTTTTAGTTACACTCTTAAAAAAAAAAAAGCAAAGCAAAGATATTTACTGTTCCTGCTGAGCATTTAAATAGAAGCACCTAAATTTTTTAAATTAGATAAACATTGCTAGAATTTTTCATCCAAAGAGCTCTAGCTCCTTCCCAGGGTCTTCAAATTAAGGTGTTAATGGTACATTAAACATTTGGAAGTTGACCAGGAATATAGCCTCTCGCATATATAACAAGGTTTATGTAGGAAAATCAGCTTGGGAGGACACTTAAATAAAGCTCCTCTTTTTCTAGATACAATCCTGGTGTCACTGTCAGTGCACAGTGAACTTTCAAATAGCCTCCACAGTTAAAGCAGGGATAAGAGTTTGCCAGTGTCTCGGTTATGTTCTTTGTCTCTGAAATGAGAATCAAATGATTGGCTTGGTTTTAGAGATATCCGGATAGATCAAGATCTCCAGATAATCTGATAAATCAGAAACAATGGGCTGGGAAAGCTGAGACTCAAGAAGCCTAAAATTCGTGGACACAGAGAGCCAGGACCTTCAATGTCATCAGGGGTGCTGTAGAGGCACCTTCCTTCTTCTCTCCCCTGCTACCTCCACCTCAAGAGCGGACTCTGATGACAGCCATGGTGACATTAGAATGACCTCATAGCTATATCTGGACTTGGCTCAAGCTGTGGATCCCCAGTAGAGTAGACAAGGCGGAGCATACTCAGCCCTGCCACTCGCTAAGCATCAATTCCTTATAGCAGCCTAGCAGGACCCCGTGAGAGTGGAAGAATGTTAGCTGACACACGTGAGGTACGTGATGCAGGGAACGCGCTCAGTAAGTGGCAGTGGTTGTGATGATGATGATGACGATGAAGATGACAATGGTGAAGACGACATCCCTAGCTTTGGGTGGAGGAGTGGTGAAGGATCAGCTGTAGTTGGGTTATGAGAACAGGAGGAGCAGTGCCTCTTGTCTCTTATCTGGTCTCCATGGTTACTTGATGTGTCTCTGGGCCCTGATCTCAGGTGGGGGACTCTCAGTCTCTGAGGCAAAGACAGCCGGTGGTTTATGTAGAAGAGGGTAGAGGAAACAGGAGTGAAAAAGCAAGGAGAGCGGGGCAAGGGAGTGAGAGTCAACCTGAGAGTACGTTGTTAAGTTGTTGCTATCGGGAGAGTCAACCTGAGAGTGCATTGTGAAGTTGTTGCTGTCAGTGTACCTCTGCAGAGCGTGCAGAAGGCCGTCCAGAACCTTCCAGACTTGTCCACTGGCACCCACTCCTCATGGACCAGGTTGCCGGCAGGAGCACTTATTTCCTGATCCGCACCCAGGCTGACTGGATGGCCGACTGGACTCTGAGAACTTCAGGGATGGCCCTGAGCCAGCAAATGGAAAGAAGCACCGTCCACCTGTGGTGAACCCTCACTGACAGCATGAGTGTGTGCCTGCACCTGCCGTGTGGCTGAAGTCTGAGTTGGATGCAGGGTGTGTTGCACGGCACCAAGCGTAGCTGCTATGGGTCAGATCTGAGTTCAAGTGCAGATTCCAGAGCTGTCGGCCTGCTGCCGGTGATTCATGACTGTGACAGACTTCAGTCCCCAGGAGGGAATAGCGCTTCCATCCCCTCTTCCACAAAGAAACTGCCTGTGCAGTTGGTCCTTATAGTTAGCAGTACTCAAACCTACCCCAGATTCTAGGACTGTGCTGTCCCAAATGACAGCCACTAGACCTGAAAAGCTATTTAAGCTTAAATCAACTGCAATTAAATAAGATGAAAAATTCAGCTCCCCAGTAATCACCAATGGCAAGTGGCTACCACAGTGGACAGAGGCGTATAGAACACTCCCGTCTTCCTAGAATGTTCAGTCAGATAGTGCTGCTCTAGCGTGAGTTAGCTTGGGTCCAAATCCTGGATCACCACTCACTAGCTGGATAGCCTTGGGAAAGTCATTTAATCTTTCTGTGCTTTGTCTTCCTAATCTGTAAAATGGGCTTGTTTTAAGGATTAAGTGAATAACAGTATATAAAGCACTGAGTAAAAAGTCTCACTAAGTATTAACGGTTATTATTATTTCAGGTTTCCACAGCTATTCCTATGTGAGGCAGGTAGTTCCCAAATATCCCTGGAAAATTCTGCAAGGTCCTCAAAGACCTTGCCACACCCTGCTGGACAGATTCTGTGCATGCCCTACTTTGCTCCCAATCCTTATCTGCCCTGGAGATATAAAATATTAATATTAAAAGAGCTATATATTGAATTTTTATGTACCAGAAACTACACTGTTTGTATATGGATTTCCTTCTGTAACTGCCAAAACGCCCCCAAAATAGATACTATTGTTCCATTTCACAGATCAGAAAACTGAACCTTAAAGAACACAAATAGCTCTTTCAAGGTTAACCAGCAGAAACAGGAATGTAACAACCGCCTTAAATCAGTAAAATGCTCCCCTTTCCTTTTAAGAATTTGAAAAGAGAGATGAACTGGGACATAAAACAACATAGTTAAATCCTGCAAGCAATTGGCCAAGTTGAAGATGTCAGACTCTAAGGGCTACTTACTGTATGGATCCATTTGTATTATATTTATTCTATTCAGGAGAAGCAAAACTATAGGGAGAGAAATAGACCTGTGACATGCATGACACAGGGAACATGCATTTCATGCCAAGGGCTAGCGGTGGTTGAATAATGTGGACTACATATCAGAATTTGGGGGAGTTACAGAACTTATTCTAAATCTTGATTGTCGTAATGCTACGTTATTGCCAGTATTTGTCAAAACTTCATTGAACTGCACCTTAAAAAGGGTGAATATTACTGAATTGGCACTATACTTTTTTTTTTAAATGGGAACTAAGGCAGATAGTGATTTTTCTCTGACTGCCCCCACCCCACCCCCCCGGCAATTGTCCAACTGTGAGAATAGAGGGGAGCAAAAGTGGAAGTTGTAAAGACTTGGTGGAGGTTCAGCTTAGGTCAGGGTTCAAGTTCAGACTGCAAGGAAAGTACTTCAAGAAGAGGAAGCCTAAACAGTGCGCTCAGATAGACTTTCCTGAAAAGCTGGAGGTGCAGAAAGGCAAAGGTGGCTTTTGTGAGAAAAGAGCATTGCCAGAAGCTTTTTTTCACCCAGAAAGAGAAAGCTTGCCCTCTTTACCCGAGGGGAGAAGCCCTCCCTGCAGAAGGGCATAAAGGTGCCCCGTAGCCCATTTCTGCCCTTCCAGCACCCATCACTTCTCCAGGTAGACCCGAGTCTCCATCTGTTTTCATTTCTCTTTGGCCTGAAGAATTCCCTTTCATCCTTTACAAACTGTAGATGTACTGGTAATAAATTCGTTGAGCTTTCGTTTATTTAAAAAAAGTTTTATTTTATCCTTGTTTTTGAAGGACGTTTTTGCAAGATAGAGAATTCTAGGTTGACAGTTTTTATTTCTTTTAAAATTTCAGAGGTATCATTTCCTCGTCTTCTGCTTTGCCTTGTTTTTGAAGGAAGCAGTCATTCTTGTCTTTGTTTCCCTAATTATAATGTGTCTTTTATTGCTTCTAGTTATTTAACATTTTTCTCTTTGTTTCATTTCTTTGTTTTTATCCTCTTGGGGTTTATTGAGCTTTTTGGATCTGTAGGGTGATATGTTGCATCAAATTTGTGAATTTTGCAGACATGATTTCTTCAAATATTTTTCTTGCTCAATCTCTCTGTCCTCTCCTTCTTGGACTCCAGTTACCACTGTTTAAATCATTTATTTTTGTTCCATAGGTCACTGAGACTCTAGCTTCTTTTTTCTTTTTTTCCAGTCTTTTCTGGGTTTCATTGCGAATTGTTTCTAACACACTATCATTTAGTTTACTGATCTTCTCCTTTGCTGTGTCCTAATACAGATATATTTTTCAGTTCTAGAATTTCTATTCGAACTCTTAAAAATAGCTTGTATTTCTCTGCCAAGACTACATCTGTTCATTTATTATGTCTATTTCTTATTTAAATCCTTGAACATATTGATAATGGCTGTCTTAAAGTTCTTGTGTTTCATTCCAACTTGTCAGTCATTTCAAGAACTTCTTCTTCTGACTGGTTGTCCCCTGGTTTTGGATCACATTTTCCTGCTTCTATACATGTCCACTACTTTTTTATTGCATGATTGACATTGTAAATGCGACATCATTCAATCTCTGGATTTTTTTTTTTTTGTCTTTTTATTTTTTTTAAAAGTGTGGGGTTTTGATCTGGCAGATGGTTAATTTACTGCTGGATCTGCTTGATTCCCTTTGAATACTTATCTTCTAAGCTTTAGAATACACCTATGACTGAATTAGTTGAAAAGCTAGGCTTTTCTAGCCCTCAGTTCGTTGTCCGGAGTGGTCAGCCAGGTAGCTCTAATAGGGATGGCTAGCAGTGCCGTGCCCTCTGGAGTGTGTGACCTCTGGAGTCTCTACGCAGCTCTTAGTTTCGCTGAAGCTGTCCTCTGCCAGGCCTGTGGAGTTCCACCTTGTCCGTGCACAGTTGAGTGTTTGGTCACAAAGTTCAGGGAACTGCTATGCGTATTTCTGAAGCTCCTGCTCTGTGCAGCTCCCTTTCTTTGGCATAACAGCCGCACATCCTATCCACTCCAAGCGTCCTTTCCGTCTCCTTAGCTGAGCCGGTTTGCTGTGCTCCGCTCTGCTACACCTTCCTGCACCACAAACTGGGAAGTTTCTCTGCAGAAGCCAGGGCAGAAGTGGGCTCACCTCTTGTGTTTCCCTTCTCTCAGGATCGGTTTAATAGCATCTGAAAACTGGAGCATCATATACTTTTCCTGGTTACTTACGACTGGAGGATCCGTCCGACGCCATTTAATCCTTTGGTCAGAAGCAGAGAACAAGTGCAGAGATGCAGATCTGAGGGTTGTCTGTAGATAGGACTATTGTATTCTCTTTTCTACGTCATGTTACCTTCAAGGTAAAATTAGAAAGTTAAGACATTCATACTGGGACTAGCATCGTGGTGCAGAGGGCTAAGCCATTATTTGCGACTCCAGGATCTCATATTGTAGTGCCAGTTTGAGTCCCAGCTTCTCTACTTCCGATCCAGCTTCTTCCTTATGTTCCTGGGAAGGCAGCGGAAGATGGACCAAGTACTTGGGTCCCTGCCACCCATGTGGCAGATGTAGTTTTTGGTGTTGGCTTGGCCCAGACTTGGCTGTGGCAACCATTTGGGAAGTAAACCACTGGATGGAAGATTGATCAATCTGTGTGCGTGGCGGGGAGGTGTTTTCCTGGGTGTCCCTCCCTCTCTCTCTCTCTCTCTCTGTTGCCCTGTCTTCAAATAAATAAATGTTTTTTTAAAGACGTTCACATCACTTCGTAATCTGCCTGGCTGCTGTTCTCATCATTGATCATCTATTCTTCATATGTATACGTGTGTGTTCATGCACACGTACACACATACACAAGCAATCTACTGTGACCTACTCATGATTTTTCAAGTATGTCTGCCCCTACTCTCCTACCTGTTTTTCCTTTCAAAAAAACAAATCCCCCTACCTCCAACTCCCCGCCTGCCTTGCCAACTCCCATTCAGACTTTGGCTGAGCAGCCATCTCCTCCAGGAAGGTTCCTTTGGTATCTGGGCTAAGTGTCCCCTATTTCATGCTTTAACGTTCTGTATTTGCCTTGATCAAAGTTGCATCACGCACCCTTCATTGTCATCGCTTGTTAGGACTTGCTTTTTAAGCCCTTCTCCTCTTCCTCCAGACTGAACTTCTCAAGGACCAAACCTGACTCATCTTCGAGTTTTGATGGCCTTGCACAGGTTTTGGCAAAAGGCAAACAGTAAATATTTTAAGGTTTGCAGGCCAAATGGCCTCTTGTAACTGCTCAAATCTGCCACTGGAGCATGGAAGAGCCATAAACAGTGTATAGATAGCAAGTGAGGACAAAACTTTGTTGGAAGAAAAATGGGCAGCTGTAGCTTGCTGGTCCCTGGCCTAGCACATAATATAAGCCCAGGAAATTTTCCCTGAGTTAATTAATAGAATGGAATAGAATCTTACTTTTGGAGATTCAGAGAAGATGGAAAAGAACATAATTAATATCATAAGTGCTAGGGTATTTCCAGGAATGGAAAAAATAACTCTTCTCTTGAAAGCTTAGGGTAGTGAAAAAGTATGGCTGGTGAAGAGGGCAGAAAGATAGAAAACTGAGGAATGCGTGACCTAATTGAAAAACATCCCTCTGTGCAGGATTTTTTCCAAGAGGACAAACCAGAATGGGATCCTGAAAAACAGAGTGGCTGGGTCAGAGTGAGTTCCTGAAGCAGCCGAGAGCGGGAAGAGCCAAAGGGCTTCTGCCCAGATTTCCTGGCCAGTTGCTGCAAGTACGGATTGTGTCCTGGGAAGCACCAAGGGGCAAACCACCCCCAACCCCGCCAGAAGCCAGGTTCTAGAGCCAAATCCAAAGTGTCGGAAACCAGGCATATCCTGGGACTAGCATGACAAGGACGAGAGGGAACTGAGAGCCAAGACAATGTCCATGAATAGAGCTGGCATGTCCACAGTACTTTTCTGTTGGTCACCAGCCACATGGTGCATGGACGGGTCTGTGAATGAATTGACCTTGCTTGTTGGAGAAGATTTAAGTGACAAGGTCATCTACTAAGCAATAAAGAGGAGGGGAAGCTAGAATTTAAAGATTAGAGGAATTCTGTTTCTCGGAACTACTACAACAAATTCTATAAGGGCCCAACTAGGGCACAAAGATTTGCTGAGAATATTCTGGGTGAGGCCAAGGTTAGATAAAAGGAAGTTAAAATAATCCACTCTCTAGGGTTGCAGGACGTCGTCCAGTGAGGCACCATGAATGAACGTCAAGGAAATTAAAGGGCAGCTTCCTGCAGAATTGAGATTGGTAAAGGAAAGCAGCCGCTAGCCAGGAAATCTGGGCGGTTACTGAATACCTCCTGTATTGGGCAGGGTCCTCCAAAGAAACAGAACCAGTAGGATGTAGATATAAAGAGATTTATTATAAGGAATTATCCCCCTGACTATGGAGACTGAAACATCCCATGATATGCAGCGGGAGACCCAGGAAAGCCAATGATACAGTTCCAGTCTGAGTCTGAAGGCCTGAGAACCAGCAGTGCTGTAGTGTAGTGTAGTTCTAGTCTAAAGGCCAACAGGCTGAAGACCCAGGAAGAGCCAGTGTTTCACTTTGAGTCCACAGGCAGGGGGAAAATTTTTTTTCAGCTTAAAAGCAGCTAGGCAGAAGAAATTCCCTCTTCTTAGAAGAAGTCAACCTTGGTGTTTGTTTAGGTATTCAACTGGCTGTTTTGGCCCACTCACATTAGGGAGGACATCTGCTTTACTCTGTTTACTGAGTCCATGCTAATCTCATCCAGAACACCTTCACAGACACAGCAGAACAGTGTTTGAGCAAATGTTGTAGCCCAACCACATTGATGAGTAAAATTAGCCATCACACTTGCCACGTGAAGACCCTGAAAATCCATCTGCCATGCCGTTTGCCTCTTCTGACAGCAGACGTAAGGACCAACACGGTTCTTCTTTGGTCACTGCTGACCTTTCAGACGCTCTGTGGGCACTGGTAATCTAGCACCACTTAAGACAACAGAAACATGTCCGGAAGGAGGCTACTGCACGTGCATTCAGGATATCTCCTTGGAGTGATGTTTTGTGCAGATGCCCCTGGTTGGCCATCAGTAACTCAAATTCACATGTGTAACAATTTCTTTCTCCCAGCTTTCTATCTGCCTCTGTCCCATGTAAACCTCGTTCAATTTATCAGGAATGAACATCTAGATCCAGGTTTTGATAGGCCACTTGAACAGCAAGGGATGTGCTAAACCAAAGAGCTGTGTCCTTATCTGAGAGCTGAAGGAGTTAGCAAGATAATCCTTGCTTCTCTGCCTCTGCCCCTTAAGATTGAGGCCCCAGTGTTTCACCAAGGACCCCAGAGGTGGTGTCCCCAAGTATCCTTCAAGGCCACAGACATTGACC
This sequence comes from Lepus europaeus, assembly GCF_033115175.1. Lineage (NCBI taxonomy): Eukaryota > Metazoa > Chordata > Mammalia > Lagomorpha > Leporidae > Lepus > Lepus europaeus. The sequence goes on along the minus strand of NC_084833.1, from coordinate 51,115,528 downwards.
TTACCCCATTTTTCCCATGCTTCCTCCTACCTGGGTCCTCTTTCTCCTCCCTTAATTCTTAGAAGGTGGTGGGGCCCATACTAAGGGTCCTTCTGACCCAGACAACCAGGGCCTGCTTAATCACCTCGTCTGCAGGTCCCAGACCCCTGAGTCCGATTTAGAGCCTTCCTGGCCATTATTTTCAGGTTCAAGTTGTTTCTGACATTCTTGTCATCTCCACCCACTCATTCTAAGGCAAATTGCCACCTAGTCACCTAATCAGAGTTTCTTTAGTTACCATGCCTTTGAGAAACTTGTCTGGCTTTGTCCTGCCCTAGTTAGATTTCATTTTATTACCTGACATTTATTTAGTCTATTTTATGTGACAGTCTGTAGTCATTATTTCATGAAGTTCAGCCTCAGAGTGACATTAGGAGGAGGGTCAGATCACTATCCCTACTTTACAGACGAATAGATTGAGGTTGAAAGTGATTATTTCACTTGTTCAACCTAGAGAGTTTCAGATCTGAGACTAGAATATGCATTGAGCAATCTAAAAAAAACAGTTTTAACTGGTTCTCCAAACTTCCTCCCAAGGGCTGTCCAATCTCCTGTCTTACACTCCTGACTCCTTGTCCATATTTGCTCTGCCAGTGGCCCAAATGAGAACCTACAGAATTTGTTAAAGCACCTCCCATCTGACTGCCTTGCTCTTGCCCTTGCTCTATAGTCCTCTGTTTCTCATTACTGTAATGAAATACATAAGGAGGTTACTTTGTCAAGAAAAGGGATTCAGTTAGCTCACAGCATTGGAGGCTGGAAGTCCAGGGTTGAATGAATGTCCCCATGTGTCCAGCCTCTGGTGTGGGCCTAATGGCAGATGTTCTCATGATGGGACTGCATGCAGAACAAGAGATGTTATCTCCAGACATGGATCCAGGGAGAGGGGAGGGACCAGGTTTACTCCTTTTATAACTCAGGGTTCCACGAGAATGACTTTAATTCATTGAAAAGGCAATGACACCTATGACCTAATAATGTCCCACTAGGCCCGCTTCTTTTTTTTCAACTTTTATTTAATAAATATAAATTTCCAAAGTAAACCCCTTCTTATTCCCCTCACTTTGATTCTCTTCCTTTTTGTATGTTTAACTTAGAAGCCTTCTAAGATTTTCTCCTTCTCCAAGGCCAGTGGCTTTCAAGTTCCCCCACCTCCCCGCCCCCGCCACCAGGGCCCCTTAACACTCTCATAAATTACTGATGACATTTTATTTTTCCCTTTTACAATTTTTTCATTTATTTGTTTTTTTCTTTTCTTTTTTTCTTTTCAATTACATTTTTTATTATTATTTTTTTTGTAAATATAAATTTCCAAAGTATAGTTTATGGATTACAATGGCTTCCCCCCCCCCATAATTTCCCTCCCACTCGTACCCCTCCCATCTCCCGCTCCCTCTCCCATTCCATTCACATCAAGATTCATTTTCAATTATCTTTATATACAGAAGATCAGTTTAGTATATATTAAGTAAAGATTTCATCAGTTTGCACCCACACAGAAACACAAAGTGTAAAAATACTGTTTGAGTACTAGTTATAGCATCACTGCACATTGGACAACACATTAAGGACAGATCCCACATGAGACGTAAGTACACAGTGACTCCTGTTGTTGACTTAACAATTTGACACTCTTGTTTATGGCGTCAGTAATCTCCCTAGGCTCTAGTCATGAGTTGCCAAGGCTATGGAAGCCTTTTGAGTTCACCAACTTCGATCTTATTCCTACAGGGTCATAGTCAAAGTGGAATTTCTCTCCTCCCTTCAGAGAAAGGTACCTCCATCTTTGATGGCCCTGTTCTTTCCACTGGGATCTCACTCGCAGAGATCTTTCATTTAGGTCGTCTTCTTTTTTTTCTTTTTCATGGTGTCTTGGCTTTCCATGCCTACAATACTCTCATGGGCTCTTCAGCCAGATCCGAATGCCTTAAGGGCTGATTCTGAGGCCAGAGTGTTATTTAGGACATCTGCCATTCTATGAGTCTGCTGTGTATCCTGCTTCCCATGATGGATCGTTCTCTCCCTTTTTGATTCTATCAGTTAGTATTATTTTTTCTTTTCTTTTCAACTTTAATAAATATAAATTTCCTAAGTACAACTTTTGAATTATAGCAGCTTTCCCCCCCATAACCTCCCTCCCACCCACAACAATCCCATCTCCCACTCCCTCTCCCATCCCATTCTTCTTCAAGATTCATTTTCAATTATCTTTATATACAGAAGATCAACTTAGTATATACTAAGTAAAGATTTCAACGGACTGCCCCCACACAGGCACACAAAGTATAGCATACTGTTTGAGTAGTAGTTTTACCATTAATTCACATAGTACAACACATTAAGGACAGAGGTCCTACATGGGGAGCAGGTGCACAGTGACTCCTGTTGTTGATTTAACAATTGACATTCTTATTTATAATGTCAGTAATCACCCGAGGCTCTTGTTAGGAGCTGCCAAGGCCATGGAAGCCTCTCGAGTTCACCAACTCCGATCTTATTTAGACAACGTCATAGTCAAAGTGGAAGTTCTCTCCTCCCTTCAGAGAAAGGCCCTGCCTTCTTTGATGGCCCGTTCTTTCTGCCGGGATCTCACTCACAGAGATCTTTCATTTAGGTCCTTTTTTTTGCCACAGTTCTTGGCTTTCTATGCCTGCAAAATTCTCATGGGCTTTTTAGCCAGATCCGAATGCCTTAAGGGCTGATTCTGAGGCCAGAGTGTTGTTTAGGTCATTTGCCATTCTATGAGTCTGCTGTGTATCTTGTTTCCCATGTAGGATCATTCTCTCCTTTTTAATTATATCAATTATTACTTGCAGACACTGGTCATATTTATGTAATCCCTTTGACACTTAATCCTATCTTTTTGTTCAATTATGAACTTAAACTGATCACTTTAACAAGTAAGAGGGCATTGATACATGCCACCTTAATGGGATTGAATTGGAATCCCCTGGCACATTTCTAGCTCTACCATTAGGGGTAAGTCTGAGTGAGCATGTGCCAAACTGTACATCTCCTCCCTCTCTTATTCCCACTCTTACATTTAACAGGGATGACTTTTCAGTTAAATTTAAACGACTAAGAATAATTGTGTGTTAAGGAGTTCAACCAATGGTATTAAGTAGAACAAAAAAACACTAAAAGGAATAAAATAGTAAGTTGTTCCTCGACAGGACAAGGGCTGATCAAGACATTGTTTCTCATAGTGTCCATTTCACTTCAACAGGTTTCCTTTTAGGTGCTCAGTTAGTTGTCACCGATCCCGGAGAACATATGTTATTTGTCCCTTTGGGACTGGCTTATTTCACTCAGCATGATGTTTTCCAGATTCCTCCATTTTGTTGCAAATGACAGGATTTCATTTTTTATTGCTGTGTAGTATTCTATAGAGTACATATCCCATAATTTCTTTATCCAGTCTTGTGTTGATGGGCATTTAGGTTGATCCCATGACTTAGCTATTGTGAATTGAGCTGCAATAAACATTGAGGTGCAGACAGCTCTTTAATTTGCCAATTTAAATTCCTTTGGGTAAATTCCAAGGAGTGGGATGGCTGGGTTGTATGGTAGGGCTATATTCAGGTTTCTGAGCAATCTCCAAACTGTCTTCCATAGTGGCTTTACCACTATGATCCAACAGTGGATTAGCATACCTTTTTCTCCGCATCCTCTAGGCTCTGCTTCTTAAAAGTTCATGCCAACTACCAATATTACCACACTAGGGACCAAGCTTCCAAAATATACATCCTTGGTTGATGAACCACATCTCAACCTAGCACTCCCCCTTCCTACCACTGGACATGTCGTGCCGGAGATATGGTACAATATGGTGAATAATAGCTGTGCTCTGGCACCAGACAAATCTAGCTTTGAGTCCCAGTATCTTCACTCACCTTCTTCTGTGATTTTGGGTTAAATCGCTTAACCTCCCTAAGTTTCTTCATGGGAAAATAAGAATTCTGAAAGCATCTGTTTGAAAAGATTTTTCAAGTGTTTAATAAGCTAGTGTAGGTCAGGTCCTTGGCACAGTGCCTGGTATATGATAAAGGCTCAACACATGTTAACATAACACAGGATGTAGTACTGATATATTGTTATGTCATTCTTCATAGACGTAATTTTCCATCAAGTTTCCCCCTTTCCTGCCATCAACAGCCAGATGGGCTCTCAATGCCCTCCACAACTGGACCTGACTTTCTGTTTCAACCTCTCTGTATCTTCTATTACTCCAACCACAAAAGTGGTCTTTGTTTTTTTAGAGATTTAGTTTTTATTTATTTGAAAGGCAGAGTTACAGAGAGAGATTGATTCCATCTGCTGATTCACTCCCCAAATGGCCCTCAAGCTGAGCCAGGCTAAAGCTAGTAGCCTGGAGCTTCTGAGTCTCAGTGGGACAGGGGGCCAAGTACTTGGGCCATGTTCTGTTGCCTTCCCAGGTGCATTAGCAGGGAACTGGATTGGAAGAGGAGCAGCCGGGACATGAACTGGGCATTGCAGGCAGAGGCTTAACCTGCTGCACAACAATGCCAGCCCCTGACAAAAGTGGCCTTTTTACTCTCCTGACTTCTCAGTGGGATGTAAGGAAAAGAGCTGGTGTTCTAGAGTCACATGGCCCTGGGGTAGAACCACAGCTTTGCTCCTTCCTAGCTCTGTGAGCTTAGGCAGATTCCCGAAGCTCTCTGGGACTCAACTTCCTCCTCTGTAATGAAAGGAGAAAGTGAAGATTATGTGTAAGAAAACACCATCCTAACACCTAACAGATATTCAATCCTCTATCCATGTCGTTAATAGAATCCCTGTTCCTGTGATCCTGCCCATCTTCCTACCTGGCGCACCGTCCTCCTTTCTACATCTCTAAGTGTCTCAGAGCTCTCCTGCCCATAGGGAAGTCTCCTTGCTCCTCCACCTTCTTTGGTTTCTCTCTGTAGTGCTTTATGTCTGAAATGATACTGAGACCTTTGTTTATACAATTCTTTACAGCTTTCATAGTTCTTTTTAAAGCCTCCCTAGTTGCACAAGTTGCCCAACTCTGCAAGAGTCCAGTCTAGTGATTATTACCCACATTTTTAAAAGAAGGAAACTGAGGCTCTGACTGATTCAAAGATATAACTGGGGTCTCCGGCCCAAGAACGTTAGCTTCTGGTCACCGTGCCCTTCTCCTCCGTGCCATTGGCACCTGAGTGGTTGCCAATAACCTAACATTGATGCCTTTTCTAATACTGCAGTCTTTTTTCCATGGATGCCCACCTTGCCCCACCCCCACCCCCCAGGAAACTGTATGTAGTCCCTCCCTCTTTGCAGATACCTATTATTTGATCAATGTCATGAAATGTGTTTACATTTGAATTCATGTGTTATACCACAAGTCCATCATAGGAAACTAGCAACCATATTGGCTGGAATGTTGAACTGGTCCAGTGACGTTTGATTTAAGAGTAACACCCCACTCTCAAGGTTCCTACTCTCTCTATTCATTCCCTTTGTTGATTCCTTAGACCTGGGGAATTTAGAGAAGGCTACTCTATCTCCTGGGCTGTATGGTCTAATTCTACAACATCCCAGACCATGCTGAATTGTAATTACTCTGCTTATCCATGTGTCTCTTACCCCCAGAATGCAAGTCCCTTCGGAAAATTGTCATATACCATTCCAGCCAGGGTCCAGGGCCTGTTGCCACACTTGGCACGTAGTCAATGGAAGTTAAATGAATACACAAAAAATATCCATCCGGGGCCATCCCATAATCCCCTATGATTGTGTTTATTCCTATTCTTTTTTATATTGCACATTATGCATAATACTTGTATCTTATAGCTTATACTGCACTAAGGGTAGATTTCATGTTTTACTCATTTTTGTTTGCTCTCTAACAACCATGAAAGAAGGAAATTATAATTATTGTCTGTTGTGTACCAGGAGTGATTTCACATATATTATCTCATTTTGAAAATAATCTAATTCTCATAAGAGATCGATCAGGTAGGCATTATTGTTCCTGAATTACAGAGAAAGGTGCTGTGACTCCAGGAAATAAAGCAATTGAATTTGACCAAGTTTGCATAGCTAGTAATTGGCAATACTAAGATTCCAGTTTTTGTCTGCTGGCTCCAAGATCAATGCCTTTCTCTATGTTGTTATGTTTTGTTTTTTAACAGTGTGTGAGATAGTGAACTGCTTTAGCCTAGGAGGTGTTGGGAACATTGCTGAACTGAGACTTGGATTTAATCACATTGAATCAAATCTGTGCAAGCCTGTTCTCAAGCACTTCTTTCTAAAATAGATTTATTTATTTGGGGCCGGTGTTGTGGGATAGCAGGTAAAGCCTGCTGACACCAGCATCCCATATGGTGTCAGCATGAGTCCTGGCTGCTCCATTTCCAATCCAGCTCCCTGTTAGTGTGCCTGGGAAAGCAGCGGATGATGGCCCAAGTGCTTGGGCCTCTGCACCCATGTGGGAGATCTGGAGGAAGCTCCAGGCTCCTGGTTTCAGTCTGGCCCATTACCTCTAGTTGCGGCCATCTCAGGAGTGAACCCACTGGATGGAAGATTGATCTCTCTCTCTCCCTCTCTAACCCTCCCAGTCTCTTTAATTCTTTCAAATAAATAAATAAATTTTTTAAAAAGATGTATTTGAAAGTCAGAGTTACAGAGGAGGAGAGAGAGAGATCTTCCATCTACTGGTTCACTGCGGCGAGCCTTGACCAGCAAGGCACAGAATTAACGGCACGAAGATCCTTCTTCGATCACGGTTTATTGAGACGCCACTCGGTTGTCAATACAGATGTAGGCGGAGAGGTGCTAAACACATTTCTTCCACTGCTTATGTACCCATTCCCTGTCCCAGTACATAGTTAAACATTATCTTAAGTCTAAACATGGCGAAGGAGCAGCACAATACAAACCCACAAAAGCAGGAAGCTTCAGAGTAAACATGCCTTACCAGGAGCGCAGAAACTGGCCCTGTTAAACATTAGTGCCTTCGCATAGACACTTATCTAAGGCTGTTGGGAGAGCACACAAGCAACCTTTACTCCAGCACGTAGGCATGCAAGCAACCTTTACTCCAGCACGTAGGCACCCTGCCACAGTTCACTCCCTAGATGGCCTTAACAGCAGGTTCTGGGCTTGCCTGAGGCCAGCCAGGGGCCAGGATTTTTCTTCTGGGTGGGTCTCCCATGTGGATGCAGGAGCCCAAGTACTTGAGCCATCTTTCACTGCTTTCCCAGGTGCATTAGCAGGGAGCTGAATCAGAAGTGAAGCAGCCGGGACTTGAACCTGTGCCCTTGTTCTCAAACACTACATTATCCCCATCTCATCTGATTGTCTGGATGAAGTGCTCTGGAGCATTTGCCATGTGTCATGCACAGCACTAGGTGCCAGGGATACTGTGCTGAAGACAGGGAACTTACAGTCCAGTGGGACAACAGACCGTAACAACCGTGATAAATGTGCTCTGTGCTACGGGAGACAAAAGACAAGTGCTCAGGTTGACCTGGAGTGATCGTTGGTGAATAAATTTTTAAAGAGAAATGAGAGTTGGCCAGCCCAAGCAAGAAGAGAGCCTAGAGGGAACAGTATGTGCTAAACCGTGGAGGTACAGACTTGTGTGTAGGGCAGACCGGAGCAATTTCAGTGGAACAGTTTAGGGGGGCATGGAGGGGCACCGAGAGATGCCGAAGCTGGGCTCCCTTGTGTTCACATCATGGACCAAAGACCATAACTGCCTCTCAGCTCTTGCTCCTAAAAAAGCACACTCCTGGCTTAGGTGACATTGAGGACATTCTTCCCACCCAGGAAGGGAGTAACAGAGATAGCTGGCAGCATCCCCACCTGTCTTCCCTAGGTGTGTGAGAGACAGACATGGAGTTTGCAGTTCCTTAATGTGTAGGGAAATGATGAATAAGCAATTGAGCAGACCTACACGGAGATGTCGTCTGCCTAAGATGGGGGGCATGGCTGCCCTCAGCAGCCCAAGAGGCTGCAGACTGGCTTTATGCTTTGTGCTCCTGAGCAGGGGGCTCCAGGTCAGCAATGGCAGCTGTAAACAAGAGCAGGGGCTATTCTGAATCAGGTTGTTAAGCAGTAGGGTGGAGTGAAGGGTTCTGCCCACGCTGGATCAGACTGGTAGACTAAAAATGTCTATTGGGTTCACCAAGTTCAACTTTTCTTCTTTATATGCATAAAAGATCCCTCAACTTGATACTTTGTGGAGCCAAAGGATGACTGAGAAATGGGCCATCCTGTGGACTAGATGTAACTTACTAATAAATATATAGTCACGTAACAATGGAGATATATTCCAATAAATGAGTCATTAGGCAATTTTGGCATTGTGCAGACATCACAAAGTGCACTCACTCACACGAAGGGTGGTTATGACCTCACTAGGTGATATAATCTTATGGGAACACTAGCACATATGCAGTCCACTTTTGACCCAACTGTTACCCAGTACATGACCATATCTGCAGCTTTAATCACCACATACAAAAGCAAATCTTGCACAGTACTGATGTTGACATCAGTGCCCTCTTTGCCCCTTCCTTAGGGACTCGTAAAATCATCAGGTCTCCTTCTATCTTGGTCCCTCCCAGGTCTATTTACCCGTGCTCTTGTGTTGTGCATTGATTCCCTTCTGCATACCAGTCCAGTCATCCTCCCACAGGTCTTTGCCAAGCCCCTGTGGACTGGTCACTTCCACATGTCCAAACTAGCTATCCCATCCTTTAAACATGGGTAGCCTGCCAGCCGGCTCCAACTCCCCGTACTAGAAGGCACTTAGCACTCAGCAGCAGACAGCTGTGTGTATTCCTGAACACTGCCTTAGGCTGCTCCACACGCAGCCTTTGTCTTTAGCTCTTTGCTCACCTCCTCAGCTTACCACTCCAGTTTTATTCCCTCAAATGCATTTCTCACATCCACATGATCTATCTAAAATTCAAATGCGATCCTGTCACTTCCCGGCTCAGAACCCTTCAGTGGCTTTCAGATCCTTTCAAATGACATCCCAACTCCTGAAGCATTTCGAGCAAGGCCACCTGTGAGCAGGCTCCTTCCTACCTCCCTGGCATCAGCTTCTGACTCTGCTCCTGACAGGTTGTGACACAGCAATGCTGAATCACTTATGACTGTCCCAACACGCAGTGTTCCTTAATGTTTCTGAGTCCGCCAGAAATAGCCTGTCCTCTCTCCTCCTTACAAATCTGATCAACTTTTAAAATGCTCTCAACTGCTCCCTTCCCAGACAGAAGGCTTCCCTGGGCTGCCTGCCTTATTCTGGCATCTGCTGTTGACCAGTCTGCCTATTCCCCAGTCCTGCCCGTTAGGGACTGTGTCTTATCATTGAGTGGCACTGGGCCTACCACACAGTTGGTGCTTAGTCAGCACTGGTTGAATCATCGTCCAGCTACATCTCCTCTGTGTCATTTAAAGAACTCACATCTCTGCTGCACAGCCACGCTGATAACTACATCTTATTGGCTTTCCTAGGTCGGGCCAACCACTGGTCTGCGATCATTGGCGGATCCCACTCCAAGAACTATGTGCTGTGGGAGTATGGAGGATATGCCAGTGAAGGTGTCAAACAAGTTGCAGAACTGGGTTCCCCAGTGAAAATGGAGGAAGAAATTCGACAACAGGTAAGAAAAAAAAAATTACACAACGATCAAAAGCCAGAAATGCAAAAACAAAGCATTCCTTAGACTTCTTTCCCAGGAGTTTGAAATTGGCATGCAATAGAATGTGCTGGAAGAAAATCTATTTGCTGAGTTTGGGGGTGGGGATGCGACTGCAGAAGAGAGAGGTACAGACGCCCTTTCTGCCACCTCAGGTTTTCCCTGATTGCTTTCATGTTTTCTTCAGCTTGCGCTGAGCACTGCTGCAGGGGCCACATTGTTGGGATGCCGCGTCTCTGGTCTCCTGAGATTCAAAGCGATGATTAATGTTTTCTTACTGTGATCCTTGAGAGGGATGGATGGCTTGGGTGATGTTTCAACTTTCTCAGCCAAATTGCTATTTCTGAAAATAAATGCTTGTGCGTTGGCACGTGTTTTTTGCTACTGTGTCTTGAGATGCTTGATAAATTAGCTGGTCCTTAGTCACAACCATCATGTCCTGAAGCATCCTCTGTGTCTCACGTTGTATGAGCCCAGTTGTCATCCTACTATCTAGGCCTCCTTTATCTCAGACCACTGAGAGAGGTGGTCTGAAAAGCCCACAGTTCTGGTCCAATTAATTTGGCTGACAGTGCCATTGTCCCTCTTCAAAAGCCAGTCTGGTCAATGCCAGAGAGTGGCTGGAGAGAGGATCTTGGAAGAAGAAGTGGTGGCTTTTCAAAGAGCAGTGGTTTACTGTGGGAGGGGATGGTGCAGCTTTAACCACCACCAACCACAAAAGCCCACATGGCCTGAGAGAGCTCAGTGAGCAGCCACATGTCACCGCCCACCAGGTGTTCTGTGAGAAGCAAGGACAGAGCCCGCCATGCTCAGGCCGTGGTCATTTCCCACCACGCAGGCCACTGAGAGACTGCTGGCCTCCTTGGGTGCATGTACTCAGAGGCTTGAGCACCGCAGGGGGCTGAGACGCTCAGTGCTTGCCCTTGAAGCCTACCATCTGGGCTCCACGCTGCTGCCTCGAACCCCATATTGAATGCAACAAAGGTCACTCGAACTCCCACTATAATCCTCGGAGAAATCCTTCTGGACGAGAGTTGGGGAAATGCCCAAAAATGAGCTTGTGTTTCTTATTAATTTGATTTAAAGTTTTCTCTCTCAGAAAAAAAAAAAAATTGTTTGACCAGATGTCTTAAGATTGCGTGCTATTCATCACTTGTTTAACTGTCTAACTGTTCCGCGTTGTCTGACTCTGGTGGCCATGCCTCGTAGCTGGCATCCGTCTCCGGCTGTAGCAAAGTCTCAGAGGGCTCTGTGTTGGTGCTAGTCCCTCTGGCCTGCCTGGGGGGGGGGGGGTGTTGCTGTCTAGGAGCCTGAGGGTCTGTATTCTTGGTTCTCAAGCAAGGAATTATTTCCCAAGAGCTTGTCAAGCTCTGTGGTAGGGGATGTTGAAAACCATTTGTTGTAAACAATAGTTGAAATATTAGTTTGCAAATAAATTAGATCAAGGTCAAGGCCATCTTCCTAGCAATGCCAATCTCACTTGCTGGCTTTCTGGAAAGGACAGGAAGCCAACGAAGCTGGGACTATATTGTCCCAGGGGACATTTTCTATCATGTGTCATAGCAGTGAAAAAGTTGAAATTTGTACATGAGAACCCCAGCGTGAGAATCTCCCTCTCAGTAAAATGTTCTTTGCTTGGTATTTTCCTAGCCAGCATCACTAGACTGGGCTTCTAGGATATATTTAAATGGGCACTGCACGTGGGAAGGAGCCTATCTCCGTTCTGTCACCACCTGTCAGGCGCCCTGAGTGTTGGACATCTACTTTTAGCTTCCTGTATTATCTAACCTGGGGGGGGGGGGGCGATATTGTTATTGTCATCCCTGTTTATAGATAGGAAATGCAATACACAGTCAATGACAGAGGACACCAGGACTTAAACTCAAGTCTGCCTGGCTCCACAGTCTGCGTACAGTACCAAGGGTATAATTTGCTTTGCCCTGTGCAGGTGTGGGGGCCTTTGCTCAGGGTCTGCTGAGAATGTCAAGACGGTGATGCCAAGAGTTTCATGGGAATGCAGAGGTTGGCACAGCCGTGAAGCTGGCCCATCTCAGCACCTTCTCCACCCCCCACCGTGCCCCCTCCCCTCCCCCAGTAGCTCCTCTGGCCGGCCCCTGAAAGGGTCCTGTGCCAACAGTGTATCGAGTTCTCCTTGGCACGTTCATTGGATTGAGTGATTTCAGAGTTCTTCCAATTCATGCTCCTAAATATTGTTCCCTACCAGCACACAACTTTCAATATTTTTCTGTGAGTCAGGTAAAAAAAGAAAAAGAAAAAAAAAAAACCAACCACATAAAAAGGAACAAGAATATGAATCCTCCTAGAATATAAAAATGTCCTCTGGATAACCGGGGGACTTGTTTGAAAACATCTACAAACTAACACAATGTTCTCAGCCTTTAATACCTTATATCCTACCAATCACTTTATCAAAGAACCTGAGTCCAACCATGATGAAAATAAAAAGCCCACTCTTCCCGAGAAAGCCATTTATATGCTTACCAGCATTCTCTTATTGCAGACTTATCGCTCACTGAAAGTTTCAAGGGCATTAAAAATCACAATAGGTATTGTTGGAGGTAAATTTTATGCTAATGGCTTTCCAACTCAAATGAACAAAAACACTAATCCCATTAGTAGTGGAAAATTATAATAATACGGTTGAGTATAAATTTTAATGTTACTGTGGCTGCCAAACACCAAGAAATTTAATGAAAAACTATACCACACTGGTGGTAATGACACAAGTAGCCAGAGAGTCTGCGGTGGGGGTGAGGGGTAGGATGTGCACGTTTCTGTAGCAGGGGACAAAGACAGAGGTATATACAAGGAGCTTCCGCAAGTCGGTGGAAAATGTGTACTGCCTTTTAACCCATGAACTTGTTGAGGCTCCCTCATACTTCCTGGCAGCCAATGAGGACGAGCAATTGGAAATGCTGGGCAGTGACTGGCCTGCCAGGTCACGGGGCAGGTTGGGGGGGCACCCCAAGGCAGTGGGAGGCGATAGGAAATGGTGGCTCACACTGGTAGGTTGAGGAGGGAAGGGAAAGTAAGCTGACACGTACTTCCCCAAGGCCATTTCTGCTCCAGCAAGTGTACTTGGATGGCATGTTCTCTCTGCTGGATTCTGGCCCAGAGAGGATGCCCCATTCAGTACTTATTCATGCTGGAAACCTGGGCCCCACCCTTGGTTCTCCCATGCCCACATATTTTCTTCTCCTTTAACTTCATCCAGTTGAGGCCATCCTAAGCAAACCTACTTCCCATCCTCACCTCTTGCCTAAATGGCTGCATTAACTTCCCAATGTCCCTACCTCCAGTCTCCCTACTCTCCGTACTGCCCTAGGGCCATCCTCACATGTCGTAAATCAGATCGTGCCATTTTCCCATTTGTTGCATGGTTCCTTCTTGACCAGAATGACCGAATTCCTTATCATAGCTTGACAACCCTCTAGGATCTGGCCTGGACGTACTGCCCCAATCTTATTTCCTGAGCAACTCTAGCTTTACCCTTGTGGAACCTCTCTCAGTCTCCCCTCTCTGCATCTGGCCTTTCTGTCAGCTGGAAACATCTAAGACCCTTCAACTGGTGAACCTGTTCATCCTTCCTGACTCAGCTTCAAGGTTCTGTGCTGGAAGCCCTCCCTCATTCTTTATTCAATCCATGCTCTTGCTAGGTGCACCCACAGCACCCTGCACCTCCAATATCATTACCTTCATCACTTTTCCTGCATTTGTTTGATGTCTCTTCCTCACTAGAGCCGCCCTTCCCATCATTGTATCACCTGAGCTTGGAATCCTGTTGGTTGCTTTCAAAATGTTTCTTGATTGTATAATTGCTTCACTCAATGGCATTAATATTAGTTGGACTTATTAATTCATCATTTGATAACTTTACTGAACACCTACTATATGCATTGGAGAGGCAGTAGTGATCAAGAAAACTCCCTTGCCTGATGAATCTACTTTCTAACGGGAAAGACAGGGAAAACAAGTTTAAAAAAAGTTAAGGGGAAGGTGTTTGGGGCAGCAGTTAAGTCTGGCCCCTTCCCTTCCAATCCAGCTTCATACTAATGCACACCCTGGGAGGCAGTGGTTGATGCAAGTACTTGGGTCCCTGCCACAACATGGGAGACCCAGACAGAGTTCCTGGCTCATGGCTTCATGCTGACCCAAGTGTGGCTATTGCAGGCATTTGGGGAGGCAACCAGTGGATGGAAGATCTGTGTTGTGTATCTTTGCCTTTCAAATAAAATGAAAATGAATCAATAAATATTTTAATAAGTAATGACAAATTGTGGTAAGTGAAGAGAAACAAAGGTGGTGGTGCCTTAGAGAGAAAGAGGGGTAGGGAGGAGCCTGTTTTAGATGTGATGGACACGGAGGGTCTCCCTGAGGCATGACCATTAGGCTAGAACCCCAAAGTAGGGGTGGGGGTGGATCATTTTAGTGGGTGACACTGTGTGCCAAAGCCCTGAAGCAGCAAGGGAGGGAGTGTGGCATACAAGACTGGTGAGCTGAATGAAGGAGCATTGGGCTCTGAAGTTCACTCACGCGGGTAGGGTGGGGGATGAATACACTGTTTAACTACCTCCAAGGAAGGCCCCTGGTCTAGAGGACTTCTGTGTCAGCTGGGGAAATGCAGACCCACACTGAAGGGTGGCACTGTCACAGCCCTGGGATGCGTCATTTTGAAGCACTCCAGAGCTTACCATCTGCTGTCCCCTTTAATAGGAAGCTTCCTCCTCCTCCTTTTAGCTCAGTGCTGTTGGTATAATTCACATCTGGGTTTAAATGTCACCTCCCCTGGGCAGGTGGGGTCTGGCATCCCTTCTCTGCCTCCAGCAGGCTCTGGTGCCCCTGGAATGCAGGCACCTTGTTAGTTTCCATTACCACTGGAGTATCCTTTGTGAACCCACCTCTGCTTCTTTTCATATTATTCTATCCCTTTATTATGGCCACTTTGATCTCTTCAGTAATCTTAAGCATGTGTAACCATCTCTTTCAGATGTTCCTAATGTCTTGGGGTCTTGGGGCCTACTTTTCCTTTTCATTCCACCTACTCGCCCCTGGTCACTGGTTCTCTCTGGTTTTAGATTGCTTGTTTGTCTTCAGCAGGTGACTTCCAGAGTGACTGCTTTTTCTTCTCCTGGTCCCACCTGAATGTCGGTATCATTTCTTGGCTTGGGGCCACCCATCGCTCAGCTGGTGCACAGCTGGACTCTGCACTCACACATGGGGTAGGCTGGGAGTTCCCTTTCTTGAAGGTACCCTGGGCAAAGGGTAAGCTTCCTTGCCAGGTCTGCAAATGATTGATGGAGGGTTTTCTTGCCCCCAGTTCTCGAACAGGACAGGCCTTTAAAACACCCAGTTTTATGCCAAGGCACCTTCCCATGTCTCGCCTTACACCAGCTCAAGATTTCCCCTTCTCTCCATGTACGAGCTCCAAAACCTCCTCCTGTCCAGGGCCGAGCATGCACCAGCTCCTGCTTAGTGAATTCTGTGTGTGTGTAGAAGGAAGGAGAACCTTTTCCGTCAGTTCATTTCCCTGTGTTTCTGGATCTCCACCTACTATCTCCAGCCCCTATTAAATACCTGAACAGATTAAACAACGAGTGAGCTGTGTGAATATCTTACATAAAACCAGGTGCTTTGAAGAGCCACCTATTCTTGAGGGATCACTAAAACCACTCCAGCTTTTACACTTCCCGGATTCAAGCCCTCCCTGACCATAAGAGGCCAGGTACTGGTGGGCCCTAACATAGGCATTGATTGCTTCATCTTCAGGGGGTCTTGCTTCGGCGGATTACTTAAACCAGCCGGCAGGATTGTCACACCACCTGTGGCATGGGAATCAATAAGCAAGCAGGTGTTCTTTTTCTTTAAAGCTGAAACAGTTGATGTGGCTCTGGGAACTGGATGAAAAGATTTAACAATTTTCTTGTCTCATTTCCTTTAAATTGTTGGAGATAAGATATCTCTACTAAATATCAGATTTTAAATTTTTCTAAACTTTTAATCACTTTGTTCTGTTTAAAATCATTATCTTTAAAAAAAAAAACTTTGTCTTATTTCTAGTGTTTTCCTAACATGCTGCCTCTCTCTCCCTCCCTCTTTCCCTCTCCCCTTCCTACTTTCTCTCTCTCTGTCTCTCTCTCTCTCTTTCTCCCCGCGTTTAGTTATAATAATAAACTCCTATGAGAAATACTGTTATATAATGGCTAAAAGCAATGACTCTGAATCAAGATTTCCTAGTTTAATTCCATTCCTATCACTTACTTTATGACTTTGGGCAACTTACCGAACCCATCAGTGCCTCAGCTCCCTACTCTATGAGATGAGGATGGTGTTCGTCATAGTCATAGGGTGACTGTGAGAACCAAGGGACTTGGGAAGTGTAAAGTGCTTGGAGCTGAGCCCACTCTGTACAGAGCACTCATTAGATGTTAGCCATCATTATTATATTTTCTTTGTGGGGCCTTCTGTTTCCTTATCAGCAAAATGAGGTGGGGAGGCAAGGGAGTTACCTAGGAGCACCTGCGGAATCTAGAACAGTTAGTGATTCCAGTCATTCGGGTCTGTCATGTCATTCCCCAGCTTGAGGAGACAGAGGGTGAGGCCACAGCCCCTTCACCTGGCATTCGTCATTCCCAGGCCTCCTCTGCCTCCCTCCAAACCTGCTTGATGATGTCATCACCCAGGGCACCCTGATGTTCTGCCCCAAAGTTGACCATAAGCAATTTTAGGTTAAGAATCACACCCTCAAGTCAGAAATGAGCAACAAAAAAGCCCTGTGCCTGAGTGTGGACTCTTCCCCTTTCCTGGGAACAGCCTCATCCGGGTGCTCACAGGAGCTTGGTCAGTGCCACTCCCAGGACAAGGCCTGGAGGCAGCCAGGTGGGGAGAGCTTCCTGGGTGTTACAGGACACCAGCCAAGGGGCAGAGATGTGGACAAGACTCTCAGCCTAAGGAAAGAGGTGGTCTAGTGACGTCTGTTATCGTTATAACTAACAGGAACCCACTCAAACTCAAGAACAAAGGAAATTTCTGGTGGGGAGAACGCAGGACTCCTGAGAGTGCAAGTTCATACAGAGTGAGTGCAGAAAAGCTTCAAGAGCGCTGCACTGGAAGGCAGCAGCCCGAGCTGGCCGTTATTGTTTCCCACTCCTCCTCACCACCTGAGCATCACCTGGTGCTTTCTCTCCTCTCTGGGAATCTCTTTCTCCCATCCTTTCTCAGTAGACCTACTGCCTCTGCTTACATTGCACATGGCCCCAAAGGGTGGCCGTCTGATCTTCCTCCCCTTGGCTCCCCACAGCCAACTGAGCAGTTTTGAGATTCTTGGTTGAAGTACTGGAAAGATAGGACACCCAATAGGATAGCCTGTGCATCAGTGTCCCTTAGTCCAGTCAGTGACCAGTCCTCTGTAAAGAACGAACTAGCCTATCAGAGGGCAGGGCAGTTTATGCTAAATTGGGGAACTGAAAGTGGAAGGTGAATTGATGTTCCAGGGCAGCAGGGGACAGACAAGAATTAGATTGAGTTACAGAGCCCTAGCCAACAGACAGCTACCCAGGACAGGTGTCAGCCTGTAGCAGGGAAGGCACTAAAGATAGTACAATGGAATGTAAAGGGCAGGTCAGCAGAAGCATAGGATGAAGAGTGATACAACTGGGTGACAAAATGCTGGGTCCAGAGATTGGTTCAGCAATAGATGTGGGACCAGGGGACATTGTAAGACCTAAGCACAAGGATTTGGAAAGGCAGAGGGCAGAGAAAAGGTATAGGTATAGAGCTCAGACAAGAGAACTTGTTTGCCTTGCCACCTGCTGCCTTGCATTGTTGCTTACGAACTGTGAAAACACAGGATGGGCGTTTGGTGCTCACATGCCCTCTGCTGCCTCCTCAAGAAACATTCAGTAGAGATCTGGACTACTTTCCATGTTAGTCCATTTGACGCTGCTGTAAGAGGAGACTGGGTACATTAGGAGCCAGAGAAATTTATTCAGATCATGGCTCTGGAGGTTGGAAGTGCAATGTCAAGTGGCCACACCTGGTGAGGACCTTCTTCTTGCATCCCAACAGAGTGAAAGGGTAAGCGAGCCCATGTGAGACAAAGGGGAAGCGGCCAGCCTTTTACCAGGAACCCACTCCCATGATGACAGCATTAACACTTCATGACTTAATCACCGCTCCAGAGTCCTTGCTCCCAACTCTGTCCCAACAGCATTGAAACCACAGTGCTTGTCAAGATTTGGGGGCAGGCTGGTGTGGTTTTGTAGGTGTGTCATCTTGTTGCAAGCAGCCCCCAGGGTGCCTGCTTGTCGTTGGTTACCATAACGTCATTATATATACACCTGATTTGCTCTCCCCACCTCACTCAAGGCTTAACTCCACACTGTGTGTCAGTGGGCCCTTATGGCTGATAGATTTATATGATGCTCAGGTTGGGGGTAGGTAAAGGAGTTGGACAAATATTCTGAGTTACAGATACTGATGCAGAAATTAAAACAGGGAAAGCTACAGTTAGAGTCATAAGAAACTTCTTATTGGAATCATCACACAAACCAAATTCACAAGCAGCCAAAGTGGTGTAGCGCTACCTGGGCATCAATAAAATCAGCGTGGGCTGACTGGGCTGGAAGGCGAGAGCCTGCCTTGGAGCAGCAATTGCCAGGCTCCACAGTTTTTACACAACAGCATCACGGCTCCCTGAGAGTCTCTGAGAATCTCGGCAGGAGGAAAATATGGGACAGCTTATTAACGACTTACAGAGGTTTTTTTAAACTCACTTAAAAACCTATTTTTATAGTAACTGAGCCAAAATATTGCAAAGAGAAGGCAAACTTAAGTAAGGAATAATTAATAAATTGCCTTATAAGATTTAGAGGGCAATTTGGCAATAACTAGCAACACTTTATTTTTTTAACTGTAGTAAAAATATGCAAAATTTACCACCTTAATAATTTGTAGGTGTTCAGTTTAGTAGTGCTAAGCATATTCACGCTGTGATGTGCATGATATTTTACACCTTCACATAGTAGGTCATGTGTCACTTAACGACAGGGGCCTGCTCTGAGAAGTGCATTGCTAGGCAATTTCATCATTGTGTAAACACCATAGAGTACACTTACACCAGCCACAGCCTCACTGAGTGATATATTCTGCTGGGACCATTGTGATATACGTGATCCATCTTTGCCTAAAATATTGTTACTGTGGTGCATGACCACATAAATTCACACAAACGTTCTTGAGGAAAAATATTCATTGAAACATTCTTCAAAGTACATAAGAGATGGGTAGGCACTTAGTCTAGCAGTTAAAGTGACAGGTAAGATTCTCACATCCCACCTTGGAATACCTGGCTTTAATACCCGGCTCTAGCTCCTGACTCCAGTTTCCTGCCAGTGAAACCCTGGAAGTCAGTGGTGATGGCTCAAGTAATAGAGTTCCTGCCACCCACATGCGAGACCTGGTCTAGGTTTCTAGCTTCCAGTTTTGACCCAGTCTAGTACTGGCTATTGTGAGCATTTGGGGAGTGACCCAACAGATGGGAGCTCTCTCTCCCTAGCTTGCTCTCTCGCTCGCGCTCTCTCTCCCTCGTTGTAAAATAAATAAAGGAAATGCTAATTTTTATCAATAGGGGACATATTAAAAATTCTGACTGTACTTATCAATCATGTACCATATAGCTATTAAAAGGAACAAGGCAGATCTGTGTGTATTAATAGAGATGCTTCCCAGTGTCACTTGCTAAGTGGAAATAAGCCGAACAGTGTGGGAAGAAGCAGAACCTTGAGAATGGCAGGTGGGTCAGAGTGAAATAATTAAGTGCACATATAAAATTTTATATTCATATGATACGTCTGTGAACACAAACACTCATTCCTTCTGAAACAAACTGGCAGAGGAAGTATCATATTTCACCATACATCCTTTCGGACTGCTTCAATTTTTACCATATATTCATGTTACCTTTTTAAAAGACTAATATTTAAATGGACAAAGAAAACTTTGATAAGAAGCTAAAAGTGGCTCTAATCTGTAAATTTAATGGGCTCCTCCCCAAAAAATAAATACTTTTTAAAGTTAGGCTGGTTCTACGGAAATGGTTTAAAACTAAGCAGTCAATAGCCAAAAAAAGTCTGAAAGAAAATAATAATGAAAGGTGAAGACCAATCAAATCAGATGTCAAAAAATATTATGAAATATTAAATAGAGTTGTATGAAAGTAGACTATGAAGAGACAGATTAAAAAAAAGTAGAATGTCCAGAAATAGACCCAAATTCATTTAGAAATTAAATATATGAACTAATTTCATATCAGTTGGATAAACAATGGATTATTTAATAAATAATAATGGCACAACTGAAAACCATCTGGGAAAAGCAAACTGCTTTATACCTCAATCCCTGCACCAGAATAATCTCCAATTATATCTAAGACTTAATATTTTTAAATTTTTATTATTTTATTTCCTTTAGAAGGAGAGGAAGAGAGAGAGAGAGCTTTCCATCCATTGGTTCCGTGCCCAAATGCCTACAATAATTGGGGCTGGTCAGGTTGAAGCTGAGAGCTGGGAACTCAATCCACGTCTGCCAGCTGGGTGTTAGGGACCCAAGTAAACGAGCCAGAGCCAACCCTGATGCCTCCCAGGGTCTACATCAGCAGGAAGCTGGAATCCAGAGCAGAACCAGGGCTCAAACCCATCTACTTCAGTATGGAATATAGGCATCCCATGTGTCATCTTACCCACTAGGCCAAACATCCATCTCCATAGATTTTAATATATGAAAAATGAAGACATGAAAACATGAAAGAATCGTTTGCAGGCATAGGGAACTTTTTATCTACCAAGGGCCATTTGGATATTTATAACATCATTCATGGGCCATACAAAATTATCAACTTAACCATCAGCCTGCCATATGTTTATTGAATTTCCAGTCCTGCCCGTGGTTACCTTGGCAGGACCAGAC
This sequence comes from Lepus europaeus, assembly GCF_033115175.1. Taxonomy (NCBI): domain Eukaryota; kingdom Metazoa; phylum Chordata; class Mammalia; order Lagomorpha; family Leporidae; genus Lepus; species Lepus europaeus. The sequence continues at coordinate 51,094,832 of NC_084833.1, read as the reverse complement.
CACATGAGTTCATTGTCCTTATATGGTCCATGGGCCAGATGTTCCCCACCCCTGATAGAACATAATTCTTTCCAAGTGTGTCACAAAACCCAGATCTCAGAAAAGACAAGACTGAAAAGCACTTTTTAGTTGTGAAAAATATTAAGAATTTTTAAGGATAAAAATGCAAATTTCGGGAAAATATTTGTAGCTCATGCAATAAAGACAGGACTACTGAACCTCTTATGGGTCAGTTTTAAATTTAAAAGACCAACAAACCCATACAAGAATGATCAAAACACATGGACAGGCTTCAAAAAAGGAAATTAGTGGGTTTTTTTTAGCTATTTTGGAAGATGCTAAACCTAATTTACAACTATAGAAATGCAGATTAATTCCATAGAGCTACAAGTTTTGATCTTTAGACTGTTGATAACCATACGTGGACAGAAGTGTAGGGAAACATCACTTTTCATACGTGCACTCATGGTGGCACGGCTGAGTGGTAAACTTTTGTGGAGCACACGTTCTTCTGCCCCTGCAGTTCTTATCTGGAAATTTATATATGCAGACCTATACTCACACATAGACACATCCTGTTCATTAGACTTTGTAACACCAAGAGTGGGTCAACTTCAATATCCATTAGTAGGGGACCAGTTAAATAAAGGGAGATTTTGATATTAAGCATTCTCAAGGCAAATTGTTCAAGTTTTTAAAAGGTGCAGATGAGCATGTATAGTGTGTTTCTCTTGTGTTATCTGTTTAAAGATTTATGCTTCCATCTCTTGATGGGTACCTAAGAGTATTAATAGTGGTTGCCTCCAGCCTGGGGAACTGAGGAATTGTGTGAAAAGAACAGAAAGGAGACCTTTTGTCGTATTTCCTTTGGTACTTTTTGAATGTTGTACCATATTTTCCCCATTACCTATTCAAAAAGGCGATTATTTTAGGGGCAGGCATTTGGCCAAGTGGTCAAAGTGCCCTTTAAGATGACTGCATTCCATCTTGGAGTGCATGGGTTTGAACCCAGCTCCACTCCTGATTCTAGCTTCCTGTTGTTGCACACTCTGGGAGGCAAGTATTCAAATATGTATGCCCCTGCCACCTACGTGAGAGACCCAGATTGAGTTCCTGGCTCCTCGCTTTGGCCTGACCTAGCCCCTGCTATTGCAGCCATCTGGAGAGTGAATCAGCAGATGGAAGACCTATCAGTCTATGTGTGTGTGTGTGTGTGTGTTTCTCTCTCTGCCTTTCAAATAAATACATTTTTTTTTTTTTTGACAGGCAGAGTGGACAGTGAGAGAGAGAGAGAGAGACAGAGAGAAAGGTCTTCCTTGTCCGTTGGTTCACCCTCCAATGGCCGCCGCGGCCAGCAAGGCGCAGCCGGTGCGCTGCGGCCGGCGCACCGCGCTGATCCAAAGCCAGGAGCCAGGTGCTTCTCCTGGTCTCCCATGGGGTGCAGGGCCCAAGCACTTGGGCCATCCTCTACTGCACTCCCTGGCCACAGCAGAGAGCTGGCCTGGAAGAGGGGCAACCGGGACAGAATCCGGCGCCCCAACCGGGACTAGAACCCAGTGTGCCGGCACTGCAAGGTAGAGGATTAACCTATTGAGCCACAGCGCTGGCCCAAATAAATACATTTTTAAAGAATAGATAAGGTCTCCTGGAGAGGAAGAGAAATTAGTTGTCTCTGAAACTTCATAGTATATGAAATTAGCTATGGAAATTATAAACCCATAAGTTACATTTCCAATTGTGTATAATTATGTAAACTTTTAAGGTAGAAATATGAAAGCCAAAGCTGAAACAAGAGCCCCCATCTCAGAGATCTTGCTGCTGCTCCTCAGATTTTGCCCTCTTGTGCCCTTGACCCCACGCAGCCTCTAAGGCTTAGAAGGCCTGGCTTCTGGGCTGAAGGAGATATGCAAAAGCCAAGTCATTACAGATTGAGGAGGTTCAGGTTACCCGGAGTGTTGTCCAAGGCTACCTGGGGTACTGAGGAGAAAGTTTCGCTTCTTTCCAGCTTGGTCTTGAATGTCGCAGGATCACAGGCTGCATTTTGAAAGACAAGGGAATAGCCATGTCACGCTAAGCAGAAGAGCCCATCAGGGTGCATGGAGGCGGGTGACACAGTCCCACCTTCACCGTCATGTAAGTGATTCAGTGACAGTATTGAGAGAACACCAAGAGATGGGGCAGGGCAAGACTTATCCATTCTCCTTTCCATGGCATTGTCTGTGTGCTTCCTATGCCCGTGCCCCAAGAAAAGCAACAAATGACAAAAGTGCATGAGAAATAGATAGTAGCTTGGAGGAGCTCATGTGCTCAGTGTCTATGGAAAACCAGAAAACCCAAGAAGCAGTACAGTCTCCTTGCTTCAGAAAATGAAGGCAAATGATTCAAAGTCTTGCTATCATTTTTTGGCAGCCTATGGTAAGCAGCTCCTGTCCCGGGCACTGTGCCAGAGCCCTTAGACGTGTCTGTCTCAGTGAATCTCCACAACCACCCTGTGAGGTGATTATGATAAATTACACGTTCCAGGCGAGACAACCAAAGCTCAGAAAAGTTTGATCACTATCCCAGGGTCACACAGCCTAGAAGCATAGCCCTGTAATGAAGTTCTTTCCTTGTCACCAGTGCTTTGCTTCTCTTTGCATTGCCTCTCCACCCCTGTAAGTATCCATCAGCATTCCAGTCGCCTTCTCACCCATAGGGAAGTGGAGACAAGTTTCTTGTCAGGAATAAGGTACTAGGACTTCTTATTTTCACAGGGCTTCATAGAAGTACTGACAGATATGTAAAGCACCTCTCCTAGGCCTTCCAAGCTCATGTAACTTCCTCCTCCTTGGATCCTCCAGAGTATCTCGTTCCCTATTTGGCCCATTTCTGCCCTTGGTTTATGTGTATGTGCACCTGTCTCTGGAAGAACTCTATAGAAGTAGGAACCACTCTGAGCAGAGGTGTACCCTGGACCCACCTCTTCCTCTCCCCAGTGGGACTTCGCATTTGGCTCATAGAACATTAAAACTGCCTGTTGGATTGAGCTGAATGCTTTAGCCCTCAGTTCCTTGACAGCACCATGCTAGCAAAGTCAGCCATTCTACCTGCTTTGTCTCCATAGCTACCACCAGTTTTCTGAGTCACAACCTATTTCCCAATAGACTCCAGTAACAGTACTTCTTCATTTATCTTCCCATTGAAATGCAGAATTACTGCTTCATTAATCAATTGGTAAGGAAAATCAAAAGTCTATTAACTGGCAAACCAATGTTATTCCGAAAGGCATTGATTTGTGTATGTGACGGGCAGCCTGCTCATTAGAAAATACACCTCCTAAGAGCAGCCATCTGGGGATGGCACTGGTAGAACTAGAATCTTTCTTGAGATAACTTTAAATTCATGGGAACACACCTGATTCTTGCCAGAAGTTTTTCAGTGAGGAATGGGGAAGGGAGAGACTATTTACTTATCAGGAATATGGTACAGGGATTAATTGCTTCATAGGACTTCATAGGTACATACACTTAGCCAAGAAATACTAACAGATATGTAAATGTTATCTGGAGTGAAATTAATTTATTCTTTACCATGTAATGACTTCCTTGCAGAATGAATTCAAGAATAGAAAATCAAATATAAAAGGTGTGTTCATCACAACTGCAAGCATGATTGGATCTTCCCATGTCCAAAGGGTTTTCTTTCTCAGTTGAATTTGTTGATAACTCAAAACCCCATTCATATTAATGACCTCAAACTTGAGAAAGTGTGTTTATTAAGTACATTTAATGTGCAAAGAAATGAGCCGGCAACCTAAAACAGCAGCACAATTTGTTGGAAGGCAGTTAGTTACCACGGCTTCCATTAGCTTCTTAGTTTTATATTATCCTACACATGAATTATTTCCAATATGCATCTTTGATCTATTAGAGTCTAATATATTAGCATATTATATGCTTTTACTACTTACTAGATATTCCAAAGACCTTAGAACATTTTAATTCTTCTTACCCCTCTTCCACTTTAAGTTTTGCTACTGCCAAATAATTAAATTTCACATATATTTTATAGCTACATGACATTATTAGTGTTTTTGTACAACTGATATTTGTCTGGCTTTACCCATTTATTTACCCTTTCTGTTGCTCTGTCTTCCTTTCTGTAGGAAGGATCATTTCCTTCCACCTGAAGGTCTCCTTTAGTATCTCTGTCAGTCAGAATTTGCAGGCAAAGAACCCTGTTTTTGTTTATCTGAAAATGTCTTTCTTTTGCCTCTGTTTTTAAAGAATATTTTTAATAAGTTGACAGTTATGTCCTTTCAGTATTTGAAAGATATCATTTCTCTGTCTTTGGCTTCCATAATTTCTGTTGAGAAGTCATCTGTCATTCTTACTATTAATCATTTAAAGATAATGGGTCTTTTTCTATAGCTGCTTTAAAAATTTTGTCTTTGTGATTTTCAGCCATTTTACTCTATAGGTATGTGGGTATGGTTTTGTTTGTACTTATTCTGTTGGAGGTTGTTGGTTCTTCTCACAACATAGCTACAGTTTTGGTTCTTCTCGTATTCCAGGGTGCTATGATTTAGGTAACTTCCAAGGGTCTGTGTGATTTGGAGGCTTCAGTATGGTGGAATTCCAAGTTGCTGTGGAACCTTTAAGGGGTGGGGCCTATTGAGAGATCCTTGGATCATTGAGAGCATTGCCATAGTATGGGATTAAGGTGTTTTCTCATGAGACAGTTGTTATAAAATGAGCAAGTCTAGCCTCTCTTTCTCTCTGCTTATTGTTCCAGATGTGACCACTTACTCCTGTACACACTCCCACCATGCTGTGATACCATCTTCCACCCTTATCAGAAATAAACCAATGAATTTGCCTGATGTTGGACTTTAAAATTCCAAAACTATACAGCTAAATAAGAATCTTTACTTTGAAAGTTAGACTATGTCAGGTATTTCATTTTAGCAGTAAAAAGCTAATACAAATTACTTGATCTCTTTTTTCACCTTTAGAAAATCTAGCCATTATTTCTTCTAGAATTGGTTTTCCCCAATATTCTCTGTCCTTTCCCTCCAATTATCCATAGGTTACATTTTGTCATCATTTCTAATATGTTGAAGACATATTGACAGAGACATATAGACAGACAGGAGAGCTCCTATCTACTGGTTTACCTTCCAAATACTTGCAATGATAGGATGCTACTTGTGAAGCTGATATCCCAAATTGCAGTATCTGAGTCCCAGCTACTCCACTATTGATCCAGTTTCTAATAATACACCAGCAAGGCAGAGGGAGATGGTCCAAGTACTTGGAACCCTGCCACCTATGTGTGAGACCAGGATGGAATTCCTGGCTCTTAACTTCAGACTGGTACAGACCTGACTGTTGCAGCTATTTCTATTTCTCTCTATTGTTCTGCCTTTCAAATAAATAAACAAATATTTTTTAAAAAGAAAAATAAGAGAAGCACTCAGATGACATTATCTTCCTTCACAGATTCACTTCTACATCTACCAGACAGTAAGTAAATCATCTTAATTAAGCCCTGGTTGAGCTGTTCCGAAGCTGGATTTCAATCTGTGTGAGGGCTATTTTATTCATGGTTTATTCTTCTTATTCCAAGTATGCAGTTCTTCTTGGTTCTTCAGTGAAAGCCTAGGATGCTCACTAGTGCTTCCCTTCCTTATGGTTTCTGACTTCCAATTTTCACTTCTCAAACTCTGAGGGTGCTGAGAGCTCTGTTTAACCCTAAGCTTCTTGTTCTACTCAGAGTTATAAACTTTCTTCCCCATGACTCCCACATACCATCAGCTGCCTCAGAAGCAAATGTTGAGCCCACTTCTCTGTCCTTCCCTTCTTTTCAGGATCTTGGCTCAAGTTTTTTCTCCCTAGTCCTAAGACCACCAAAGGTTATGCTCAGCTTCTCAGCCTCCTAGCTGTGTATGGCTGGTGAAAAAGCCAATGTCTAAGGAGGCAAAGCAGTTTGGAATAAGTGACTCACCTGCATGCATTTCCCCTCTCTCCAGGACTCTTGGCCTTCTTCAAGTCCTGACTGCACTGAGAGCTCTCCAACACTTTAAACAAAGTTGTTTTGTTTTATTAATTTTTTCTAGTTGTTCTTGGCAGATTGTTGATCTGATATAACCTAGTTCATCATTGTGCAAGATGAAACTAATATCTCTGCTATGAGCATTTGGGTCCCATCTCTGCTTCATGTAGCTATGTTTCTGACATCATTCTGGTCTGTCTCCAACCAAGTCCCTCTATCTGTTATCAGTTCTAATGTGCCAAATATGGGGAATTCCATGTCTTTCTGTCTGCAGTTGTTCTTAAAAAGTTCTCCCTTTAAGTTATGCCTCTTGCTATTTTTTTCTATTATCAACTTATATTAGAAAATACAGTATTATTGACTTCCTTCAATGTGAGTGCTTTGGCAAAATTTATCAACAGGGAGGTGACTTACAGTCTCTGATACTTTGATAGGCAGGCTTTCCTCTAAGTTGAATGCTTCCCAGAAGTCTCTTTACCATTCAAAGAATTGTTTTTCTGTGTCTGACTTCTCATTCACATAACCCCACTACAAAGAAATCACCTGCCTCTGAGTTTGAACTCAGCCTCACTTTGTTTTCCTGACTTGTTGGTACCCATTTTATGTTAAGTGATAGATTTGCTAATGTGTTGTGATAAATGCTAAGGAAGTGGGGTTTTGATTTTTTCCAAATATTCAGACTCTTAAGACTGGGGGAAAAAAACTCTATGGATTCAAAATAATTACTTAGAGTTATCAGCCTGTAGGATTCACTGACTCTTACCTCTAAGATGTCTGAAATTGAGTCTACTTTTTTCAATATTTTGAGCTACTAGAGGTGAATCAGGCATTATTTGAAGATTTTCTTGATGAGTTTAAAAAGGAATTATATTAAAATAGTGAAAGTGTTGCTGAAGATATAAAATGCAATACGGTAGCTAGATATTGAGCACTCACTAGTGTACTTATAAGGAATGTTTAATTTGTGTAGATGACCTCAATTCCAACTCAGTTGGAAGCAGTAGTCGGTGAGAATGACTATAATCTGAAAAAGAATGTAAAAGCAGGGAACTAGAAAAATTAATAAATGGATATGTCAAATGCTTCATTTTAACTTAGTTAAGTGTACCTTCAATCACAAATATAAATCACACCAATAATTCATCATCCCTGATTTCCAGTGTAGGTTTCTTGAGAGTGGACCTCATACTTAAAGATACTTGCAGAGCAACCTGAGTGCATTGCCCCCAATTTTTACAACTTTTCCCAATCTTGTACAGTTTTCTTGCTCTCACCTAATTACAACAATATTTTTAGCAATTTACCTCTATTGAGTCCTTAGAAAACACTCATCGAAGTACTTTCCTTTCCTCACTCATATCACATCAATTTCAAAAAAAAAGTCATAAAATTGTGTAAATACAGTATAAGAACAGCTGACATAAGGAGACTGGAAATCGACCACAACTTGTTGTTTGTGAACATACAGCTTTCCTATAGGCATGTGAGCATGCTGCCGCAGTAGGGTGGCCACACTGCTGAAGCGCTGGGCATCCAGTGGGCTCCACCTCTATTTGCTACAGGGAAAGGCAAGCATTGGTTGGGCCTGCAAGGAAGCTAGGTGGTGATTGGTCAAGAGAACTTCTGTAGTACTTCTAGCGAATAGAGTTGTTTTGTTCAGGATTTTATTAAATCTGTGACTAGCATTCTTTATCCTCACTCATATTATTACTTTTTTTTTTCATTTTATTTGATATACACTGAGACAGACAGAGATCCCCCATCTGCAGATCCATTCCTCATTTGCCCACAACAGCCAGAGCAGGGTCAGGCTAAAGCTATGAGCTAGGAACTCAATCTGAGTCTCCCACATGGGTGACAGGAACCCAACTACTTGAACTATCATCTTCTGCCTCCCAGGGTACATATTTGCAAGAAGCTAGAATGAGGAATATAGCCAGGACTCAAACCCAGGAACTCAGTGTGGGATTCAGGTGTCCCCAAGCAGCATCTTAAACGTTGTGCAAACACCTGCCCTACTGCCCCTCATGTTATCCTCACATTCATTGGCATGATTGCAGAGTGATTGAAAAATAGCACTTTTACCAATCTGTGAACTTTCGTTACAAAGTGCCAGACTGCTAAGCACGTCACATGAATCATATCCGTGAGTGTTTATGTCTGTGTGATGTAAGGCTGTTATTATCTTCTTTTCATACTTGAGGAAATTAAGACCCAGAGAAACGAAATGACTTGTCCAAAAGCTCATAGACGGTAATGGTAGATGCAGAAGTCAAGTCCAGGTCATCCCAGTCTGTCCCCTGTAGGTATCTCTACCACACACTGACTGCATCCCCTGTCGTGGAACTTGGGAGCTGGTGGAGAGTTCCGTCCTAGCCCACTGCCTGCTTCTCAGATTGGGGCTGTTTCCCTTTTGTGTGTCCTCCAGTCAATGTGTACTTTCCTTTCTTTGGGGAGTGCACACTCCCTTTAATCCTCCAAATTCTGCCCCCCAAACCTGGCTAAAGGGCTTGGTTTCAGCATCGTAAATCCCCTCTTTCCTCATTGACTCTGACAATATCTTTGTGAACTCTTTATAATTTAAGGGTTTATTCTCATCACTATGGATGCAGAGGGTTAGAGAAAAACCCATACAAAAAAAAAAAAATCAGGTTCCATAAACATACAACACCCTTGAATTCTGGTTCCTAGACTTCCATTTTTCATGCTCATTATGTAATGGAAGCCAAATGCTTCCTTGGGCTTCCACTCTCCATATCTGTTCTTGAGAAAGGGACTCCCCACTTCCCTGGGCCCCTCTAGCTACCGCCCTGGTTACCCCCACCACCCACTTGGTCCCTTTCCCCAGCACAGATTCCCCCTGCTTGCGGTGAGGCTTCTGCTCTGAGGCCCTTCAGACTGGGAAGCGCTCGTTTCTCAGGATCTCTGTCTCCTGCCACACAGCAGCAACAACGGCCTCTCTGGGCATTACTGGCAGTCACTGTTTATGGCTAAGTGATGTAAAAGCTTAAAATGTCTGTTTTATCCGGCACAAGTGAGATTGAGTGGACAAGGCAGGAGAGCCACGGTCTAAGCCACTATAGCCATTAAGTCCAAGAACAGATTTGTGCATCTAAATAGCTTCTGCCCAGGGAGGACTTGACGGCTGTGCTGAATGGCAGAAGTCCAAGGAACTCCATGGAGAAGTTGAAGTTTCCACTGGCAGACACACTTAGTGTGTCCCCCAACATCAACTCTCTCACTGCGTTCAATCTCAGGATGCCATTTGTTAGCTGGATACATGGCCACCTAGAATAAAAACTACATCTTCCAACATCACTCAAGGTAGCCGTAGTCATCCAGCAAGGTTCTAACCAATGAGATGTAATCAAAAACAGTACCAGGTGCAGTTTCCTGAAAGAGTCCTTAAACAGAAGGCGCGTGCCGCTCTGTGTTTTGGACAGTCCACCTACGGACTCTTTTTTACATAAGGAAAATCTTTTATTCTTATTTTAGGCTGCGATGCTTGAGGTTCCTAAGTTATATGTAATCAGACCTAATCCTAACTGACATGTAAGAATTCCAAAAGTATTTCAAAGATGGAGAAATTTGTTTTCCATTCCTTTTCAAGATGCTAGTCACATGCTGTCTGTCTGAATTCAAGATTCTCTGATTGTCTTTTTTACGTTGCCTGAAAAGATGCACGCACACACACACTTGGGTCTCAAGTGACTGGAGGAGAGTTATTTGTTCTTGGAGATTATTGTATTCTACATGCAATTCTTCCATGAAATGAGAGTTCAGGCATCAGAAACACACAGAATCCTACACAAACTTGTTCTCAGTTGACAACTAATCCCTACCCCCACTCCCTGGATGGAAAAGCAAATGAAATCAGCCTGCTTTTTATTCCTTGGATCAAATCATTACATACCCTGCAAGGAAATGAGAATAGATGTTTCGGAGACTGAACCATCATACACAAGAAGTTGGTAATAAATACAATAACTGCCTAAATAAATCACGGCTGGAGTTGATAAAGCAATTTTTCACCATCAGATGGTTCCCGTAAAAAGCACTGAAGTGTCAATCTACATGAAGCCCCCGGCCCCATTCCAAGTTATCTGTTAATTACATGTCCCTCATTTATCCAGTGCCTCTGCTATTGTGGCAAGTGTCTGATTTGTTTTATCCCATCGTTCAATAGATTTTCATTGCAGCTGCTACAGCAGACACCTTGAAATAGATTTCCTAGAGAGCCCATGGCAGCCTGCTAGACTGGCCCAATGATGATTAATTTCAATGACTTGAATCACTGAGGAAGAGGGAGGCCACTTCCATTTTAATTACATCTACAAGAGTGCAGCACTTTGGTGCCAGTTCATTGTCCTAAAACAAAAGAGCTCCGGAAGAAAAAGAAAAATCAGGGGACAGTGGTGGCTGCTTGTGTGGATCTCTTTTCAGTTGTTTGTACCACAACTCAGTGGGTCCTGTGTTGGGAAACATTGGCAAGCCGTGGGGATTTACGAGCAGATTGGAAAACACGAAGAAGGCATGGTTCAGTTTATTTTTGTTTATCGTGCTTGGGCAATGGCAATCCATTGAGCAGATTTCAGATATGAGGCAGTATCTCACCCTCCAGCAGATGCTCTGCATTATAGGGACAAGAATAATTGACTCTGACATGCATATGTATGTACGTACGTATGCATTGTCCCAAGGAGACAGAGCCAAGGATGTTCTTGGGGTTTTCCAGAACATTCTATGCTCAGTCATGCCCTTGGATGCTGGCACATGCTCTTCCCTTCTCTCCCCCTTCCATTTGGATACGTGGCATCTTCCAGCAAATCCCAGCTCAAATGCCACTTCCTCTGCCATACCCTGGAGTGGCAGTGGATCAGATGGTGATGAACTTGACTGGGAATGCCAGAGCTCTGTGACCTTGGGCAAGTTAGGTGGGCTCTCTGAGCCCCAGTTTCCTCACCTGTACAATGGAGGAGAATTATTCTCCTAAACTGGCATTGTTATGCAGATGAAATAAGACACTTTATATAAAGCACCCACCCGGGTGATGCCTGGTCATAGAAGGTGCATGGTAGAGTTCTTCAGAGTCCAAGATAAGCTTAACTTGGTCCGTTTCATACAAGCCCCCTCTGTAATCTGCTCTGCCTTCCTCTCTACCTCCATCCTCACTGTACCCTCCCTATTCAAAACACGAACACACACACCTTTTGCTTTGGCTTTGCTTTGGATTCCTAGAACTTCCTGCACAGACCTTTCCTGCCCCTGGCCTCTTCTGTCTTTCCGTTATGTTTCCTTCTTCCCATGCCCATTTCCCTGCTTGTTTCATCTGGCTGCCTCCTTCAGGTTCTAACACATCACCTCCATCAAGAAGTCTTCCCTGACCATCTACCCAAAATGGATGCTCCTCTACTGTGCTCCTCCCATTTTGACCTCTGACCTGCCACCTATCACCCTTCACTGTGATCTGTTTGTATTCGCAATCTGAGAGGTCTCAGAGGACAAGGACTGTTATCTCCTTTATCCTTACAAGTCCAGAGCTGATGCATAGCAAATGCTCATTATTGGATGAATGAATGAATGAACAAATCATTTGTATACATTTGCTTTCTTGCCCCCAGTACTATGTGAAAGACTCAAATACAGTTCCATCCACTGGTTCACTCCCCAGTTGCCCTGGCAGCTGGAGCTGCGCTGATCTGTGGCCAGGAGCCAGGAGCTTCCTCTGGGTCTCCCATGTGGGTGCAGGGGCTCAAGGCCTTGGGCCATCTTCTACTGCTTTCCCAGGCCATAGCAGAGAGCTGGATTGGAAGTGGAGCAGTCAGGACTCGAACTGGCGCCCATATAGGATGGCGGCACTTCAGGCGGCAGCCTCGCTGGCTGGCCCCAGATATTTTTTAAATTGGCACATAGTAACTGTATATATTATGGGGTACAATGTGATAATTCAATATATGCATATAACGTGAAATGATCAAAATTAGCGTAATTAGCATTTCCATCTCCTTAAGCATTTATCATTCTTTGTGATAGAAATCTTTGCACTCCTCTTCATTTGTAGAATATATGATAAATTGCTGTGTACTGTAGTCATCCCGTTTACTGTAGAACATCAGAACTGATTCAGCCTGTTTTGGTACTTGTTTTCTGACCTCCCTCTGTCCCACCCCCTTCCTTCTCAGTGAGCACTTTTCTACTCTAATTCTAGAAAATCAACCATTGTACTTCCCTATATGATGAGATCACGTAGTTTTGTCTTTCTGTGCCTGGCTTATTTCATATGTCTTCCAGTTCCATCCATGTTGCTACAAATATCAGGACTTCATTCTTTTTTATGGCTAGATAACATTCAGTTATGGTATATTCTGTAAATTATCATTAATTATATACCTGGGAGATATTTGCACAAAAAGATAAGAACTAACTCATTATTTTCCATGAATAATATATGAATGTACCTTTATTTAACCAGATTCTTCAAAATGAACTTAGATCTGTCCATGGCTTTTACTATTAACAACAGTTTAAATAAATATACTTAAAAAAAAAAAGATGGAAAAGACACATGTCTTGATTTTCTTTTATTTGTCTTATTTACTCTTCCAGCATCCTGGTATACAACAGAGCTTAATTAAGTTTTTTGGGGTTTTTTTGGTTTTTTTTTTTTTTTGGTTTTTTTTTTTTTTTTAAGATTTACTTATTTGAAAGGCAGAGTTACAGAGAGGCAGAAGCAGAGAGAGAGAGAGAGAGAGAGAGGGCCTCCATCCACTCATTCACTCCCCAAATGGCCGCAATGGCCGGAGCTTCTTCCAGGTCTTCCATTTGGGTGCAGGGGCCCCAGAACTTGGGCCATCTTCTACTGCTTTCCCAGGCCATAGCAGAGAGCTGGATCGAAAGTAGAGCAGCCAGGACTCAAACTAGCACCTATATGGGATGCCGGAATTGCAGGCAGCAGTTTTACCCACTATGTCACAGCACCACCCCCAACTGAGTATTTTGAATGAATGAATGAATGAATGAATACATCTTTCTTTAAATCTGAGCCAGGCAAGGAGCTGTCATGGTGAAATGAAATTTCTCTCAGTTCATCCACTCCCCCAGTAAGTGTGCTGGACAAGACACCAGTTATCAGAATGAAATATGGCTGTCCCCCAGGTCACTATGAACCGGAAGTCCCTGGGGTCATGACCTTTCCTCTGGACTTAAACTCCAGAAGGAAGATTTCTGCCCAAAATCTGACTTCACATCTAAGAAAATTCTCAGCTCGATCCCTTACACAATTAAGTATAAAGGCCACAAGCAGATGAGGAAGAAAGCTACAGCAGATGGCTTTCCCACTACAAAGAGATGAGATATGTGTCATTTCCACTTCCGCAGTGGGTTTTGTCTTTGTGGAGCTCAGCATTAAACAGCTGGGCGTCCGTTCTGACAATGCAGATTCCTCCGCCTGATGGCAGCAAGTCAGGCAGCAGGCACAGTCCATCTTTTCCTTCCAACCACCTTTCCAGCCAATGGCCTATAACTTTCTCCCCCATAAAAATTTTATGGCAAGTTGCGTAGAAAGCCTAGCAATGAATAAGACCTCAAGGGGTTTTGCAGGATGGAGAAAATGAGAAAAGTTTGGAACATAAGTGATTATTCCTGGGAATGAGTGTGGAGTGGGAAAAGGTTCAAAGGCACTGTGGTCACACAGACCTGCGATCAAAGGCTCACTCTTCCACGTCCAAGCTGTCTGACCCCAGCTGCCGGGCCCGAGCCGTGGTCTCCTGATCTCAGCTGTGAGAATGCCAAGCGCTCGCTGTCACAGAGGATGTCCAGTGCGTGTCAGCACATTTCCCTCTTACTCTTTCCACTCTTACTGCATTTGCTGTAATGACACTCTTGGTCTGACAAAAGATTTTTCCCCTTCCTTTGTGGATTTCCTTAGGATGCTGATTCTCATACAGATTGTTTTAAGTGAAATCAAATTTAGATACACATTTTTAAATCACTTACTTTGGGGTGGAAGGACAAAGCTATGTTGAACAGGATAAATCCCACCTGTCAGAGGGTATCTGGGAAAGGTGACATCCCTATCCATGGAGCAACCATGAGAGTTAAAAAAAAAAAAAAAAGTGTGGCAGCTTGTAAGATGCTGGGGGTCTCCAGAAAGTTCTAGAAATACTTTTGTACTGCTTTGGCTCTCACGTTTACTCAGTCTCCCAAATGGAGAGGGGTCTCTGATACTTTTAAACTCTTGCATACCCCTTGGATCTGCCCCTGAGACCCCTTATTTCCATACACTATTGTTTCTTTTTTTTTTTTTGTACTTTTTTTTTTTTGACAGGCAGAGTGGACAGTGAGAGAGAGAGACAGAGAGAAAGGTCTTCCTTTGCCGTTGGTTCCATCCCAATGGCTGGTGCACCACACTGATCCGAAGCCAGGAGCCAGGTGCTTCCCCCTGGTCTCCCATGTGGGTGCAGGGCCCAAGGACTTGGGCCATCCTCCACTTCACACCCGGGCCACAGCAGAGAGCTGGGCAGGAAGAGGAGCGACCGGGACAGAATCCGGCAGCACCCCAACTGGGACTAGAACCCGGTGTGCTGGCGCCGCAGGCGGAGGATTAGCCTAGTGAGCCGCGGCACCGGCCCACTATTGTTTCTAATAGTTATTCATTAACCTTCCAAGTCCACTAATATTATAATATCATATGTCAATAGGCATGTGTGAGATAAGCTAACACACTTGCAAGCCAAAAGTCATTTCATGGGGATTTGCGGAAGACAGGCCAACAGGACTAAATGAGCAAGTTACAGAATCAGAGGTCTAAGTTCTAATCCCAGCTCCTTCATCTTTGTACAAGGTCAGTACTTACATCTCTCAACCATTAGGGAAAACCTCCAGACACCTGTCACCCTGGCCAGTCTCTCTCCAACGCTAGAAACCCCGTCCATCCCATTCCTTGCAACCACCCCCCCCTCCTCTGCTTGACTGCCTTCAAGTGACAGGGCCCTCATTTCTCTGCACTACCATTTAAGTTCACAAAGCTGCACGGGCAAATGAGAGCTGAAAGCCAGAACCTGTTCTGCTTGTCAAGTTCTTGCCCCAAATGGATGCCTTTTCTGCTTTGACTGTCCAGGGGAGGTCCTTTCTGTAACTTCCACAAAGACAGCACATAGACTACCAGTGACCCTGTCGGGTCAACACACCCTGGTGCTCACTGAGCGAGCAGCAGAAGGGACGTCAGCCTCTGCCCTGAAGGTTGTCATTTCAGATGCTAAGTGGACACTGAGGCTTTGTGTCCTTTGGCTCCTCTTAGCAAAGGCCATGACCCCAAATGAGCCAGGTGTGGAGAGACCAGCAATTAGTTGGCCTCCAGGCTTAGGTTTCTGCTCAAGAAGAGTGTCACAAAATAAATATAGACTTATGGTAGCAAGCTATGTTTGATCATTTATTAAATTGCAAAATCTTATCCATGACTGTGAAATGGCTTTATGGTTAGGAAAATGTACTAATAATTTTATTAGGCAGCAATTAAACTTAAATTCCTTTTCACTGTATTTGATGTCATCCTTTTTCTGGGCCCATTAGAGTAACATTAAGGTGTTTGTGCAGATAGCTCAGTCATTTCAAATTACTTTCCTGTCTAATGTGGGAGCCTTTAATAGCATCCTCTTAGGTTGAATTCAATTTTGGAGACACCAGGCATGCTAATTAGATCGTCTCAGTGTTCCTTGCAGAAGCAGCCAAAGAAGAGCTGCCCCCTCCCCCTTCTGCTTAGCAATGTTCATGGAATGCAACTTTCTCTGCAATTAGAGGTATAGACCCTTTACTGCACAAAATCGCACTTGAACCGTAAGTATTGCTAGCAGACACAACGTCTGGCTAATATGCCACCAGTGTTAAAATGTTTTTAAGGTTTAATTAGAGTCAGTAAGTTCTCCCTCCTATTCTTCTGAGTACTGTGGTTAGTGTTTGCTCTGGCTCAGCCCTCTCACATTAGAGTTGAAAGAGAAGGGAAAGGAACAAACATTCATGAGCGTTAGGCACCTACCAGCTGCCAAGTTCTGGGTGAGCTGTGAATGCTTATCGCAGCCTTGCGAGCTGTGGGTCCTTATCTCCATTTATAGATGGGGAAACTTTGGCTCAAAGAAGGTAAGTGAAGTGCCCAAGGTCACACAGCTGGCAAGTTGTGGAGTTGGGGTTTCAACCGAGATCTGACGCCTAGGCACTGTCTCGTCCCGCACTCAGCTCTGCCGCTTACTGGTTCTGGGAACTTAGAAAGTCACTTTAACACTCTTTTTTTGTGGATGTATATAACATTTACTTATTTATTCAATTTGTTTATTTGAAAGGGAGAGACAGAGAGATCTCCTACCTGTTGGTTCATTCCCCAAATGCCTAGAATGGCCAGGGCTGGGCCAGACTGAAGCCAGGAGCCAGGAACTCAATCAGGATGTCTCCTATGGGTAGGAGAGACCTCAGTAATTGAGCCATCATGTGCTACCTCCCCGGGTGCTCATTAGCAGGAAGCTGGAATCCAGAGTGGAGCCAGGACTTGAATCTAGGCACTCCAGCACTGGATGTGGGTACGCTGAGCGGCATCTTCCCCACTGTGCCAAGTGCCTGCTCCCCCCTTACCACTGTCACCATCAGGGTCTTCACCAACAGAGAGGATAATATTCACTGCCTCAGTTTACTGTGTGGCACAAATACAATAAATGAGAACGGCCCTTGCAGACAATGAAGTACTATACGTGATAGGCAACATCTCCTGAGTTCTCGGGTGCAATTTGTCTGAAAGCTTGGTGTCCCTGCCTTCCACAGGGATATAATCCCATATTCAATGCCACTAGAGGGTTGGGCAGTGCACCAGTGCAACATTATACCTGAGACTCTGAGGTCAGTTAGGTCTAAAGGGAAAAGAAGATGGCGTGGCTGAGAAAGACGCATTCACAGTTCCAAAGGTGTTCTTGATGGATTTGCAATTGTTGAAGCACTGCAGGTTCCCCATTGTGAACAGAAGGTGTGCAGGCTGATATGTGGATTAGATGGCATAGGATTATGTAAAGCGCCCAGTCCACTGCCCAGAACTCAGAAACCCAACAAAATGATTGTATTTCACACTCATCCCAACCAGTCTCGTTCCCTGACAACTTTCCACCTGTGTGACCTCTGCTCACTTATGGAATCCTCTCCTAAGCCTCTCTTCTCATTGATGTCTTAAACATAAATTCGTTCTTCAAATACTCATTGCACTTGGCATCGATCTACAAACTCACAGCTATTACAATCGTGATTGCAATTACCGTTTGACGCCTTGCAATGCTTTCATCATTTGCTCTTGGTTACCATGATAAATGTCACTAATCACCCCTGCCTCAGATCTTTTGCGGAATGAGGTAAAAGATTAATTTATTAATTGATGAATTAATGACTCATAGCTGTTACAATCATCATTAATTGCTATTATCTTCAAAGCATCAAATGGTTGAGAGGGGATGCATGTGATGCTAAGTGGGGTGTTTCTTCCTCTCAGAAGGCCCCGGCTAGAGAAGGTGAGCCCTGTCACCAGCCAGCAGGAAGTGAATGTCACCTTGTATCTATGAGTGTGCTGAGATTGGCCGGGTGCAGACCACAGCTGGAGCAACTCATTCCTCTGCTTCCATGCTCTGCCTAGGCCTCCCCCATATATACTGTGGTTCTTTCAACATTACACACTCAACCCTGGCTGCTGACACCTTCCTCACCCTGAGACCATTCTCCACCCAGGAATTCCTGAGAGCCAGCTTGTCAAGATAAGAAAACAATGGGACTTTGTCCTGCCAGCCTGTGAAGTCCCTGAAAGCTCTGATCGATGTAGCATATCAGTCAGACTAAAATATCTGACGGGAGCCACTTAGGAAGAAGATTTAAATCAGCTTACAGCTTAAAGGTTCACAGTCTAAGACTGGGTGGCTCCATTGGTTCAGGCATGTGGTGAGGCCAGAAGATGGCAGAGGGGCAATCATATGGTTAGCCGGGAAGAAGAGAGACCCAGGAAGCACACTTTTCTGATGAGAACTGCCTTCCGAGGGCACACTCCCAGTGACCTCAAGATCTCCCTCTAGGCTCCCCTCCCAGATGTAAGACTTTGAGGTTTAACACCCACATGAATTAGGGGAGGCCCATTCTGTTCAAATCATACACAGCATGTAGATATGATCTCGTCGCCCTGTTAATGGGCAAGCACTCATCCTCAAGCCCTAAGGACCTATGGGGTCTGTGGCAGACAGGAGCTCCAGATGCTTCAACATAGGGGTGGGGAACATCTGGCCTGTGGGCTGAATGAGGCTTACAGAATCCTTGGATCTGGCCCTGCCAAGGCAATCACAAGCAGGACTCAAAATTCAATAGATCTACAGTGGGCTAATCTGTAAGCTGATCATTTTGTATGGCCTGCACATGATGTTATAAATATCCCCATGGCCCTTGGCAGGAATAAGTTTTCTCACTCCCGCTTTAAGTCAACGGAAAGATACTCCAGGGAGAACACCTTGCAGCCCACTCTGCCCCCTCGTCATTCATACCCATCTGTGGTACATGAGAAAGGTAACCCCTGAAGAGCTACACAAATTTTTCATTCTACTCTCTCAGCTGTGAGACGTTTCTGCTTAGAAACAAGACTAATGCAATGTGAAGCACATGCTTTGGCCAAGTTATTCCCATAAAGCATACTTACAGTCACATATTCTCCTTATCACAGGGTCAGCTTACACACACACACACACACACACTCATCACCAAAACCAATCATTTTCTTTTAAATAACCAGTGTTCATGGCTGTGGGCTACAGTATTTAGTTTGCACTTCTGCCTGTGACATATACGCCATCTTTTACCAACCAAGATCCACCCATACAAACTGTTGTCTTCCCTTTCCTATCAACCCTGACTGACTGTGCACCCCACCCTTTCTCCCAAAGAGCCTTCCTCATCCAGTCTTGGCTGTTCTCCTAATCCATATGGGAATCTTGCAACCATTTTCCTGAAAGAATAATGGGAACAGACTGTGTGAGTTTAACCTGAGCCTACGCGGAAGAATGCACTATATATAGTCTGCCAAACAGTCAACATGTATACACAATCACCCTAGGCATCCTACAAGCATGCCCGCAGAGTAAAGTTGAGGTGACTATCAGTCCCTCCAAAACAAGGCATTGGGCAAGCCCTTGGCCTGAGCCAGCCGAGTGGCTCTTTCTTGAATCTTCCCATTCTACTGTCTTCATGACCCAGGAGGAGCAATATCCCTTCTCATCAGACTGACTACTTGCTTACATCAGAACCAATGTCCACAATGAACCGAGTTCTTATTTCTTATGTTCCTCCAGCATGATAGGAAGAACACTGGGAGTCCTTTCAATGCTGGATTTTGCATTTGATGTGATGATCCATGGGGATTATTGAGCTGGGGGAATAAGTCTTAATAACAATCATATGTTTCTCCCTGAGTTGTGTGAGAAGTGAGAATCAAGTGAAATAATATATGCAAAATGAGTTTTTAAACTATATAGGCTTGATGATTAACAATAATAATAATTATTATTATTTTTCTCTAAAAGGAATTCTACCCCATGAGTGGTTCCTGGCTTGTCCTTTGGACTCCTCTTTCAGAAAAACAAGCCAGACGTGTGTAGATATTTTTATCTGTTCAAGTCACCAACAGTAAAAGCATCACAAGCCAGTATGTGATTAATTGCCACATGAGTTGTGAAAAGAATAATTGCCAGAGGAGCATGAACAAGGGTGGACTCCATTCTAACCAGTGGGGGAAGGGAAGAATGAGGCTCTGGACAAGCTGCGTAGAACAGAGATTTGTTCTGGATCTCGAAGGGCAGATAGGATTTAGGTTAGGGGGAAAGAGGGCATTCCAGGAAACGAAAGTTATGTAGGGTTGGGCAGAGATGCCACAGTTTGGGGTGTTTAGGGGTCAGTGGGGATGGGGGGACAGATACAGCAACAAGCTGTGAATAAGGTTTTCTCTGACTCTGCACCTCTAAACAAGCCCCACACATCTGTGTCCCATGTGCTCCCAACCTCTTCAAGGCCACCTAGGCTGTTTGCCCAACACTTGTGCCTGCTTACGCCTCACCTACTCTCTGCCATCCTTCCTCAACTTGACTCCTGATCTTGACTGTATTTCCCATCATAGTTCTTTTCAGACCCTGAGAACTTGATTCTAGTATTTTGACCTCAGAGATTAATTTCTTAGTTCCCATTCAACCACAGAGAAGTAAAGCTAATTCTAACCTAGGTGTTCATGTCAGATCTTTAATTGTTCTACCTTCTTTACTCTAGGAACCCTGTGAAGGAGTACTGTTCTTACCCCCCATTTTGCACATGATGAAATGGCAATTTGAGTGTTAAGGTCCAAAGCCACGCTACCAATTAGTGCTAGGACTGGAATTGGAACTCCAATCCCACCGCTAACTCCCAACCACTAGTAGGTGATAATACAGCCTCTTGCTGCCTAAACCCACCCCATTGTTTTGTTCTTTAGTTCCTCTCAGATGGGCTATTTTAGCCTGCCTCATCCTTCCATCCTGCTGTAAATCCCTGGGTACCGTGAACATGCCACGGATAGGAATTGTTACTAGAGCAGTTGGCATGGGGTATTAAAAGATTCAATGACAATATGCTTATTTTATTCCACTGACAGTGCAAGCCAGTGAAAGTCTGAAGATGCATATAAACATAGGCTAGCATAGCCAAATGCCACGTTTTCAAAAGATGAATTCTAGACCCAGGTCAGGACCATCCAGCCTGTTCTCTGAACTTCGGAGAGGGGACAGGAAGAAAATAATCTGTAGCCTATTTTATGGTTCAAGGTAAGGTTATAGGATCTGAATTGAGGTTGTAGTAGAAATAGAATAAAATAATACAGAATCAACTCATTTCACTTTGTGATAAACTGTACTTCTCAAAATAAAACTTCCTCGCCAATAGTGTCATCTGTAAAGAATCAGCTTATAGCTCTTTGGACCCAGAATGCATCTCAGGTTTATTATTGTTCCTTGGTTTATGTTTCTTTTTTAAAATTACTTCTATTAGTTATTTCCATTTATTTAAATCTAAGGAGAAATATCTTCCATCCTCTGGTTCTCTCTCTAAATGCCTACAGCAGACAGGGCTGGACCAGACCAAGGACAGAAGCCTGGATCTCAAGCTAGGTCTCCTACATGGGTGGCAAGGAACCAAGTACATGAGCTGTCACCTGCTGCCTCCCAGGATCACACTGGCAGGAACCAGAAGCAGAACCAGATCAGAAGAGGAGCTAGAACGTGAAGCCAGACACTCTGATATGGGCTGTGGGCGTCCCAAGTGCGGTTTTACCTGCTGCACCAATTGCCCTCCCCAGTTCGTGTTCCTGGAGATAGTATGCGATGAAAGGAAGTGTAGGGGTTTGAAATCAGGTCTGAATTCAAAATAGCAGCTCTGCCATTCAACCGAGCTAGTGACACTGGGAAAGCACTGGTTCCTCTGAGCGTGTCTCCTCCTCTGTAGGAAGGGGATGCCACTGTCTGCAGCACGGGATCGTGGGGTTCGAATCAGACTGTGGACAGAACAGCATGATTAGCACAGAAAAATGTTGGGTTTGTTGCTGTTATTTCTCAGCCAAACATCTCATTAAAAGCCCTGCATAATCACCCATAAAATCTTGTTTGAAGTAAAACTGATTAGGTTCAACCAACCTTTTGGAAAGCAATTTGGCTTTCCAAATGCTTTCCACTGTGTATTGAGACACATAAAAATGTTCCCATCCTTTGACCCAGTTGTTCCACTTCTCAGAGTCTATTCTTAGGAAATTGTCCTCAGTACAGGAAGAGCCCAACACATCACAGCACGGATGGCTGCAACAGTGAAAAATGAGGAGTGACCCGAACACCCAGGAGCAGCTGATTGAAAAGCCCACTGCAATCTGCCAGAGATTTACAAATGCTCTAAATCCGTATCAAATACACAGCTCCAAACAGCGTTTTTAAATGGGTCAAGTAAATCAAGGATCAAGCATATTCTTGTCTTGAATCCATTAGCTCCCATCTCTGATATTCACCTTCTCTTCTGCAGGGCTTTCCTGAGTAGCACACACACCAGCAACTCTCTCTTTTTCCTCCCACTCAGAGTTCTGCCATCTGAGCACCACTGCCCACTGGGCTGCATGCCAGAGCCCACCCACACAGCCTCAGGCTTCCCACTCAGCCCCTCAGAGGCAAATCTCAGCTCTTTCTGCTGCACACACTGGGGCCCAGCCTGGGGCAGGGGGTCTTGGCCTCAGCTCTCTTCCTACCTCGGGAGGCTGCTTTGCAAACCTATCAGTTCCAGCTCTGACCCCCACCTCACATCTCTCTTGTCTTCTCACCTCTAACCTCTTTTAATTTTTTTATTTACATTCATTTACTTGAAAGGCAAAGAGACAGAGAATAGTGAGTGAGATCTTCCATCTTGGTTCACACCCCAAATGCCTACAACAGCCAGGGCTAAGCAAAGCCAGACTCAATCCGGGTCTCCCACTTGGGTCATACGGACTCAAATACTTGCATCATCACCTGCTGCCTCTGAGAGGTGAGAAACTGGAATCAGAAGCAGAGCCGGGACTTGAACCCAGGAACTCCATCTAGGATGCAAGTGTCCCAAGAAGCATCTTCACCTCTGTGCCAAATTCACCCTGGCTATTGCCAATAGTTTATTGTGGCTTCTAAGTATTTTTCTCACATGTTCAAAATATGTTCATCTGAATAATTTTGACAAAGAGGAGGAAATAGATTGACTGATGTCAAGTTCACTCAGCAGGCTGTTTACAGTCAGGCTGTGGGTCTTGGAGCATGCAGTACGTTGTGTTGTCCCATGGGAGAAGACTGAAGCTTGTTAAACCATATCGTCTGAAAACTGGAATCCATGAAGTTAGAAACAGAGGCAATTAGGTAATTTTTAAAAAAACTAGTAATGTCACTTGGTGCTACCTTAATGTGTGAGCTCCAACTTCCTCTTTTGACAACACCTAGGAAGAAGAACATTTGGTTTCTCTTGAGTTTGTATAATTCTGTGCATTTTGCAATTTCTGAGTTTTGGCAGGCGCTGGGTAGCATTTGGCTTCTGCACTTTCAACTCTAAGGACAATTTCACAACTAGGCTTTTCCTGTCAGCTCCAACATCTGGACCCGGAGGGGCCCAGGGCCACCATGTGGTGAAACCCTGTGAACCCTCTCAGCAGAGCACAGAACACGCTGTCCAGGGCCCAGGGCCCCCCCTCCCTCCCAGGACCCAAGTGCAGGCCTCTGGAAATGGCTGTGCTGGCTATGACCACGTTTAAGAAGCAAATGAAGTAATGATCATTATAATACTGCTTTACTGGTCGAGTGATCATCACTATTTCAACTCAATATCTACTAAGCAACTACTGCATGTCCCTAGTCCCACACTGTGCGCTAGGACTCAGAGACAGCCCCTGCTTCTCTGATCCAGCCCAACTCCCTCCCTCCCTCTATTCCCCCCTCCCTTCCTTTCTTTCTTGGACAATGCTGACAACCAAAAAGGGGAAAAGTCCTTAAACCCCACCTGTTAGGATATAAAGGAGAAAGAAGAGAGCCATCACTTCTTTCTCATACCGCCCTCTGCATCACAAAGACAGGCTGCCCTCCACAGACTGGTATGTCACATTTATATCCAGGAAGCTGTCTATGGAGCTCTGTATTCAGAGGGGTTTTTATTATTGTTGTTTTTACAAAATAGAATGATGCTATACTAAGTTAGACCCCACATATTATGGACCCCATTCCAAACATAGCTCTGCCTCGTTAGTTTTCGTGACTGATACTAGTATTCCATGTGATGGGAGGCCCATGATTTATTCAAACGTTCTTCTACTGATGGACCTTCAGTTGTTTTCAATGTTGTGCCTTAAACCATTATGTAGTGAGTATCCGTAATCTATGTGTGTGCGTATTTGTTATTATTTAAAATAGAGTCCCAGAAGTGAGATCATTGAGTCCAAGTGTATGTGTATTTTTCAACTACAATAAATGCTACTAAATTGCTTCCTACAGAGGTT
Organism: Lepus europaeus; assembly: GCF_033115175.1. Taxonomy (NCBI): domain Eukaryota; kingdom Metazoa; phylum Chordata; class Mammalia; order Lagomorpha; family Leporidae; genus Lepus; species Lepus europaeus. The sequence continues at coordinate 51,070,732 of NC_084833.1, read as the reverse complement.
CTAACTTTTCACACCCCCGGCCAGCCAATGAGAATACCCACTTCCCTTCCCCCTCATTAACACTAGCGATTATCTTTTTATTTTTGTCAATCTTGTAGATGCAAATAGCATTATTTTGAGCCCAGTGCCCCTGCAATGCTGGCATCCCATATTGGAGCACCAGTCCACGTCCCAGCTTCTCTGCTTCTGACCCAGCTTCCTGCTAAAGCATCTGGAAAAGCAACAGATGAGGTCCCAAGTGCTTGGGTCTGAGCTACCCCTGTGGGAGACACCCTCTCCCTCTCCCTCCCCCTCCCCCTCCCCCATATACTTTGTCTTTCAAATAAATAAATCTTTTTTACAGTATTATTTTAATTCATACTCCCTGGACTTGTCATAAGGTAAAATATTTCACACTTCTTTCTCTTTTTAAGATTTGGGGTTTTTTTTAAGATTATTTTTTATTCATTTTAAAAGGAAAGTTACACAGAGAAAGAATAGACAGAGATCTTCCATCCACTGATTTAATCCCCAAGTGGATGCAACAGCTGAGGCTGTGCCAGGCTGAAGCCAGGAGCTTCTTCCAGGTCTCCCAAGTGGGTGCCAGGGCCATCTTCTGCTGAGCTGGACCAGAAGTGGAGTAGTTGAGTCTTGAACAGCCCCTATATAGGATGCTGGCGTCTTAGGTGACAGCTTAACCTGCTTTGTCACAGAGCCAGCAGGATTTATTTATTTGAGAGTCAGAGCTACAGGAAGAGAGGAAGAGACACAGAGAGATCTTCCATCTGGTAGTTCACTCCCCAAATAGTTGCAATGGCTGTACCTGGGTCAAGCCAAAGCCAAGAGCCAGGAGCCAGGAGCTTCACCTGGGTCTCCCATATGGGTGATATGGGACCTAGTACTTGGGCCATCTTCTGTTTTCCCAGGTGCATTAACAGAGAACAGGGCCATAAGTGGAGTAACAGAGTCTCCAATGGGCCCCTAATAGGATGCTGGTATCTCAGGTGGCAGCTTAACCTGCTATACCACTTATTTCTCAATCCAGTTTCCATAGAGTTTATTACCATAGTTATTAGTAACTCAGATTTATCAAATGCCTACTAGGTTTGTGGCACCATGTGAAACATTTGATCTGTATTAGTTTTGTTGAATCCCCTACCTGTCTCATCCCCATTCGACAGGTGAGGGAAGCAGTTGAGCTAACAGTAGATAAGCAACTTCCATGTTCAAGATCAGGGTCCAGGTGACACAGCAGGGATTTGAACACAGGTCTGCTAGCTCCTAGGCTTTTGTGCTTTCCTGTAAGCCAGGCCCCTTCCCACACAGCTGTCCTCTGACACACACTCCCTGGGCTCTGAGCCTTAGCTTTCTTCCCCAGATGATCTTGTTCATCCTCTGCTCCCAGAGTCCCCTGAAGCTGCCCATGCCTCATAGCAGCCTTGGGCTAGGAATCCAACTTCTGCACCAGCTAGCTCCTGGAGGGGCAGAACTCGGACCATTAGACCCGGCGCCTGCCTGGAAAGAGCTCATGGACTATGTTTATGCACAAAGAACAGGGCCTTGACAGTTTAAATTTTCTCCTTAATTTGTAACCTTGTGCCTGAGCTCTCTGCCTGTTGCCCGGGGTCTTCCCACTGCCCCCTCCCCTCAAGTAGAACTCCTTGGATGTGGACTCATTTCCCTCTTCCTCCCCTCCACACTTTAATCCGTCGGCACATTTTGTTCTTCGTGAACTTTCGGGACCGGGCACATACCATGCAATAACAAACTGAGGGGAAGAGACTACAAGGGCTGCGTGGCTTCCTGGCTCCAGAAATTGTCTTCCAGCCTAAGTTAGCATCCAGTTCAGTCTTGCAAACAGTCCTGGGCCAAAGGATTCCAAATCAAAGCAGAAATCTATCCAGAGAATTCTGATGTAAACCTCAAGGAAACAGTCTGTGCATATTTTTAGAACAACCCAGAAAAGAATACATCTGTGACTTGAAACAGCTGGAAATTTGCTTTTTGCCAAATTCGTGCCGATTACAAAAGCCTTACTAGACAAGAAACACTCTGGATCTGGGCAGTCCCGTATTTCCATGTATTCAACTTTCAAATAATCTTTACTTCCCTACATTCACTGACCCCTCGATATTGTCTTTCAAACACCAAGCGCCAGCCAGGCGTGCAGTTTGTACAATTATTTGAGGATTTTATTGTATTTGGCTTTATTGGTTTAGTAAAAAAGAGTGGTAAACCAAGAGAACAAAAGTAATCAGAAGCATAGGTCTTAAAAATTCATAATATACTTGAGACAATAAAGGAAATGACGAGGCTTGCTGAAAACAAAATAGTGTTAGCCTTGGTTCGTCTTTTGACGCGTTGGACTTAAGCCAGTCAACCATGTGTTCAATTCTGAAGGAAAACAGCAGAATTAAAGAATATGTGTGAAATGTGGAGAATGTCGGTAGCGAATTGTGGGTAAGAGACAAGGTGGTGTTAGGAAGTGGCACGTGTTTTTCAGATTCCAGGCAATGGAGCCTCCTAGCTGAGGCGGATAAGGGCAGCACCTTCCTGTTCACTGTTACAGCTGCGGTGCTTTGCACATGATAAGTGGCCCAGAAATATTTGTTGAATAGATGAATAATGTGCATCATTGCAGTTTCAACATTTTGAGACTTTTTGCTCATTAAAAAAAGAAAGGTAGGTTTGCATGTTCTTAATACAGGAAGGGAAGTGGGAAAGAAAGGATTCCTGAGACTGCTCTGTCACCGTCCCTGGGATGGATCAGTGACGTCTGGAGTCACTTAAGGGGGCTTTGATCAGAGAGGGTGGCAGTGAGCCCTTTGCCAGACAGGTCCAAAAACACTCCCCTCACGGTACTCCTTCCCCAAGCCACACACACAGACATGCACACCCAGGTTTGACTGAAGTCAGACAAAGAAGCAAACCTGGCCAGGCTGTATCCCAAGGACAAAGACAGAACTTGGGAGTGAGGGGCTGCCCATTAGAGGATCAGTGTCTGGAAACTGTGCCTGGAAGAAGTACCAACAGCAAAGTCAAGGCCAGAAATCCAATGGAAATTAATAGAAGGGTTAAGAACGAATCAGAGATCCTGGTGAGGGAAGAGCATCCAAATGGATGCTTCCATCTAGGTAGGGTGTGGGCATCCAGACTGGTGTTTCTCACCAACTTGCTTTGTGTGCGTTTGAGGAGACCAGAGCAGAATGAATGAAGCCACTGTGCAAAAGGATGAATGACGACACAAGAGAGTCTGAACTTGTGCCTCAGCAGAGCAAGTCTCTGGATAGAAAGAACTAGTGAGGCCAAATGTTGAACACAGTTGAGGTCAGAAAGTGAAGCCAAGGCCAGAAGCGTGCAGAGAAAGCAGTATCAGAAATGGTGGGGTTGGGAGCAGAGTGAAGACAGAGTGGCCTTGGGACGCCGAGAGCAGAGCGAGGAAGGCCTGGGAGATGATCAGGATGCTTCCGCCTCCTTAGAAGCCCCAAACTCCCTCCCAGGGCCACACACCCCGTCCTCGGGACTTTCCCAGGGATAGCTTGTGAACATGTGCAAGGCCCAGGAAGAGTTGTGGTAAAAATACACTCACGCATACATGTCTCGGTACCATCCTGTTTCAGGGCTTTGGAAGACAGTGGGCCCTGTCTGTCCCAAAGATGAAGGAGGTGGTGATTTTTTTTCCACTTTATGTGGCCTTACCATTCATTTTAAGTGAATATATTTCCAGTGTCCCCTGTCTCCAAAAGGCACTCGGTGGGGGTGGGGAATGTTTGAGGAGAAAGGTCTTCTTCATCACCCAGCGTGCTCACGCTCTGCCTTCTCCTAGCTGCTCTTCCTCAAACAAGCAGAGCTGGGGCCTTGTCTCCAGGGCACAGGTACTGCCTGGAAACCCTGAGGGAGGGCTGGCTGGGGAATGCAGTCGGCTGGTACCTTCCTGGAAGATGAGTGTGTGGCATGCCCTTTCACCCTAGAGAAGGCAAGCAAAGCACCAAGACACACAAGGGGTGCATCTCTGCTTGGGTAGCAGGTTCGTGGGAGGGTACGCAGGTTCAGAATCTCATCACTGCTAAGACAGTGCCCTCAACAGTTGTCATTCAAGGGACAGCTCTTGGGCCTGGGCCCCACCTGGGTGTCCAACCGCATCCATGTACTGATCGAAAATTGTTATTCTCTCTTCCTAGTAAGGAGATAGTCTCTGCTCTCTCTTCTAATAACCAAGAGACCCATAGCAAGGCAGCCCGAACTGTGAGGCCTTGTCCATCAAGGATCCTTGTAAAGGATTCCTGCCAAGGCTGTGGACAGCAGTGGCCATTCATGGTGCTCGAGGGTCTCCTGATGACCTGAGGGTCTCCTGGATGGTGTAGTGCTCTCAGCACTGCCTCTACAAGGCAGTGGTTAACAAAAGGACCCCCAACAAGTCCCTAGTGAAGCTGAGCTTTTGCCAACCCAAGAACATCTTTTTTTTTTTTTTTTTTTTTTTTTTTTTTTTGGACAGGTAGTTAGTGAGAGAAAGAGACAGAGAGAAAGGTCTTCCTTCCGTTGGTTCACCCCCCAAATGGCTGCCACATCCGGCACTGCGCTGCGCCGATCCGAAGCCAGGAGCCAGGTGCTTCCTCCTGGTCTCCCATGCAGGTGCAGGGCCCAAGCACTTGGGCATCCTCCACGGCACTCCTGGGCCACAGCAGAGAGCTGGACTGGAAGAGGAGCAACCAGGACAGAATCCAGCACCCCAAATGGGACTAGAACCCAGTGTGCCGGCACCGCAGGTGGAGGATTAGCCTAGTGAGCCACGGCGCCAGCCCAAGAACATCTTTTTTTAGAAATGTCTTCAGATCCGTTAGGACTGCTGGTGGGAAACAAGCCTACACTTGCACTACCTCTCAGGCCCTCACCTGTGCCCAGCACCGATCAGTGTTTCTAGCCCTTTTGGTTAAAGATAAAACATCACCTTCCCTAAGATTTTGTCTTCCCACCGTTGAGATCACTGGCATACCATTCAACCCCTGTTATATGGGATGTCAGATTTCATATCCAGGTTATCTGACTCTTCCGTCTATGGGTCCTAATGAAGCATATCCCATGGGCATGACATTGAGTAATCCGCCGGTACTCAGTGTCCTCCAGTCCCCTAAGCAATCAATGCAATCTCAACTTCCCCAGTGCCTGTGCCTGAATGACCGATGCCAGGCCCTGAGTGAGACACCCACAGCAGATTCTTGAGTGGGAGAATGCCAAAAAGCAATGGGACAGAGCTGAAGAGAATCCGGGCCTGCTACACTAAACGAGAGCCTGCCTTGGCTGGTGCAATGAATATGTTTACTCACTCATTGATTTCATTACAAGAGACCAATCACAAAGGTATTTATTCTGTCTTCTTTCCTGCTCTGGTAAGCTAATTGCAAAAGTCATTCAATTAGCCACAGAATAAATTAGTTGTTATCAAACTGAAAGTAAAGGCATTCTTTTTTAAATTATCATGGTAAAACATTGGCTTAAATGGTTATTCCAGATGGAGAAATTATACTTAAATTACTTTATGAATATAGTTATTATTTTATAGAGAAATCCTAAATTTAAAGGGAAACCTAATGTAAATACTTATTCTACATTTAATGAATGAGTAAAAAAGGAAAGAATATTCAAAGTCTTGAAAATACTAGAGGGGAGAGACTACATGAAATGTTTACATGATACTCTGTCTGCCAAGGTCACTGAAACATTTAAATGTCTTCAGTAGTGAACAAGGGGATGGAAATTAACAGTATTTGCTATACATTTTGTCATTTCACAGCCTCACCATATGCAGTTACCCAGTGGTCAGAAATACTGCCTTTTTACAATTAACAAAATATAACCATTTATTTCAATTTCCAAATTACACTTCTGTTAGATTCCATATAGAATTCAAATTGTGGGCATCTGATCAACTGGGTTTGCAGAACCTACTGAAGTCATTTCTTTTTGGTCACAAATAGGCCTAAAGTTACCTTGTGATAATGGCATTAGGCCTCCAGCTTGCTAGCCAGATCCAAGTTACTTCTGGGTTCAAAGAGTGGGATATTAAGGTAAAGACAAAAATAACTGGGAAAAGCCTGGAGTCAGAGGACAAAAGCTGGAATTATTAAACATAATACAGGATAATCCTGCAATGCAAAGCACTGTAATACCATGGATTTCTTCGTAGTCCCAGTTAAATAAGGCCCCGTGATCACAGTAGATTCTAGTGGAGGGTAAAACGTCTGGTCCTACACTTGCGCCTAAGAAGAATAGCACCATTACAAGATCAGAGAGGAGATCAGGACTAGAAATAGTTTGCAGGTTGTACTGAACAGTGGACCCTGTCACAGGCAATGATGTGCAAGGCCACAGAAAACGCCACATGAGAGCGAATGTCACACTGTGTCACCTGGAATAAGGGTTTGTTTGTTTGTTTTCTAAAGCAAAGTTAACTCTGTTTATTTAAGTTTTAAGATTATATTTCATTTGAGTGACACACGGAGAGCTTCCATCCACTGGTTCACTCTCCAACTCCCCACAACAACCAGGGCGGAGTCAGGCCAAACCCAGGAACCTGGAGCTCAACCCAGGTCTCTTATGTAGGTGACAAGGATCCAGGTACTCAAGCTATTACCAGCTGCTTCCCAAGGTGTGCACCAACAGGAAGCTGAAACCAGAAGCAGAGCTGGGACTTGAACCCAGGCACTCAGACATGGCATGCAGGCATCCCAAATAGCATCTCAAGAGAGATGGCGGGGGCGGGGGGTGGCAGAGAGAAAGATTGTTCCCCCTGCTTCGCTCCCTAAATTCCCACAATGGCTGGCTGGGCTGGGTCAGACTGCAGCTGGGAGCTAGTAACGGGAAACCCAATCCAGGTCTTCCGTGCGGGTGGCAGGAGCCCGAGCACTTGAGCCATCGCTTGCTGCTTCCCAGGGCGTGCGCTAGCAGGAAGCTGGAATCAGGAGCAGAACCAAGACTTAAACCTAGTGTAGGAAAAAGGCAACCAACCAGCGTCTTCACCTCCAGGCCAAATCCCCGGCTCTAGAATGAGGGGTCTTCACTGGGGCTGGGGGTCTGAGTGAGCACACTTTCTGTTACCACAGAGTCCACAGTTGTCAACGTTAGCAGTGTTGTCACAGTTATCCACAACAACCACTGGCGATCATCCCTGTTGAATGTCTAAAGGTAGTTTTTTGTGTTTTTTTTTTTTTTTTGACAGGCAGAGTTAGAGAGAGAGAGACAGAGCAAAAGGTCTTCCTTTTCCGTTGGTTCACCCTCCAATGGCCACGATGGCTGGCGCGCTGTGCCGATCCGAAGCCAGGAGCCAGGTGCTTCCTCCTGGTCTCCCATGCGGGTGCAGGGCCCAAGGACCTGGGCCATCCTCCACTGCACTCCCAGGCCACAGCAGAGAGCTGGCCTGGAAGAGGGGCAACCGGGACTAGAACCCAGTGTGCTGGCACCGAAGGCAGAGGATTAGCCTATTGAGCCGCGGCGCCGGCCTAAAGATAGTTCTTAAAGGGGACTTTCTGGGTCTGTGAGTGTATGCATTCTTAGCGCGTTTAATACATGTTACCGAAAGCGCCTCTGGAAACATTCTACAAGCTCTGTTCCTAACAAGAGCTTTTGGAAGTTCCTGTGTTCCCAGCTAGTTCCCATTTGTCTCATGCTTTTCTCTAGGACTGAATTTCAAAGCAGAAAGGAAAGTGACTTACATCCCTTTCATTTTTAGGAGGAAAAAAGTGCTCAGGTAAAGGAGGTGATGTACCCTCCAAGCAAAAACAGCAGAGCTTCTGAGGGGCAGAGGAGATCCTGGAGGCTGTAGCTCCTGGCCTTAGGCCTGATGCAGAGCAGGTGCTTTGAAATGTCCAGCACGGGCACGTCTGGAGACGGCAGACTGGCTGCTGCCTCAGCCTGGGGAAGGGAGGAGAAATGGAAAGCGATGACTCATGGGTCTGGGGTCTCTGTTTGCTTTGCCATGGGGGAGGGGTGGGTAATGAAAATGTTCTACATTGATTATGGTGATGGTTACACAAAACACCATGATTATACTAAAAAAAAAAATTGAGCTGTACACTTTGAATATGTAAATTGCAGGTTCCATAAAATATATATTTCAATAAAGCTGTTCTTAGAAGTTATATTCAGGAAGGATGAGGAGACAGAGAAAGAGGTCCGGGATCCTTGCTGTTTGGTTTCTTTCTTTTAATATTTCTTTATTTATTTGAAAGGCAGAATCACAAAGAGGCAAAAGCAAAGAGAGACAGGAGAGAGGAGAGAGAGATGGCTACAACGGAAGCTCCAAAGCCAGAAGTCAAGAGTTTCTTCTGGGTCTCCCACTAGGTGCAGGGGCCCAAGTACTTGGGCCGTCTTCTACTGCTTTCCCAGTCCACAGCAGAGAGCTGGATTGGAAGGGAGCAGCTGGGACTCGAACCGGTGCCCAGATGGGACATCGGCACTGCAGGTGGCGCTTTACCTGCTATGCCACAGCACCAGTCCTGTTCCTTGGTTTCTACCAGGTGGTCTTTTCACGTTCTCACTTTAACTGTAGCAGAGCCTGTGGATGTTACACCTCAGCACCAGTTCTGTGTTTTTCCAGAAGGTGTTTCCCTGTTGTCTCAGTAAATTGCTTTCAGTACACACTGATCTGCCTCTTCCAGAGCTTTCAGGAGTAAAGAATAAGAACAGATCCGAGCATTCGCCTTTTGTATTCCCCGGAGAATCTAGCCCAGGGCTGGTCACAAAATAGGCACTTGATAAATGCTTGTTTACTGAATTACTGGTGAACTGTAAGTGAATTAAATATTAACTAATAAGGCAGTGACATAGTATTATTTCCTAGCATCGATGCCTAATTCTCTCCAGCTGTCCGCTGGGGCTGTGTAAATTCAGCCAGCAGTTAACACTGGTGCTCTGGGCCTTCTGATTTAGCCCTGACATTTCGCTGCTCACAGGGAGTTGTGGGTGATCCCTTTTAGCCCTCAGTGTCTGCAGGCAGGGATCAAAGGTAGTGACCGCTCTCTGCAGAGGCAAGACCAGAATCCATGGGGCTCGAAGCTTAATTCGCTTTGAGGGGAGGAGTCCTATTTAAGAGAAGACTGCACAACTAGGAATGCAGATTAAGGACATGCCAGAGGGGTCTGAGTAGAGAGGGCCCTGGAAGCTTCTTCAGCTTCCCAATGAGTCTGCCTCTGGCTATGTTCATTTCTCTGCTCCTTTTAATTGCATTTTATTTTGTTTTTATGTTTAAAACTTCATTGTTAGAAGCAGGTTAGCATTATAACCTCTTAAGCCTTCCGATGGGAAATTCCTACATAGTCCTAACTGTCCTTAAAAATCCCATAAATTGCCTGTTAAGCACAGAATGTGTGGTTTTATGTAAATGACCTTGTCAGGAGTTCTTAGACACATTCAAGTTTGGAAACCACTAAGCCAGATGGAAGGAAAGAAAATCCAAAGGCAGATGTCTGGAGGCTGGATCCTCTATGCCTTACAAAGGTTCTCAAATCTCTAGTTTGAACAGAAGGTAGGTGCTCACCTGGGGGTTGGCTCCATCCTGCTTTTAAAAGCTTATTAAATGCTAACAAATTGGTTTGTTGTTGTGCCATTTTAGAAAATGCTACAAAGGCAAGCTGGTAGGCCAGGACCTTGCACAAGAGGTGCTCCATACTGGTCTGTCGGGTTTAAATCCAAGTCTCTAGTGACCAGGCTCCCTGTGTGATGATGCTGTGTCTCCCTGGCTGGTGTTTCCAGCTGTGGCCTCACTACACAACCATCACACCCAGGCCATGGGCCCTGGGCTAAGCATCTCTTTCAGGGTGGACTTGCTACAGCTAAAAGATTCCTCTTCCGAGAGGGAGTGTTCCCAAATCTCCTTTCAAAGTCAGTCCTTCCTTACAGCAACTTGACACGACTTGGAATAAACAAAGGATCTTTTGAAATGAAATGATGTATTTAGTAGTTTGCTGCATGGGAGAAGAGATGCTCCTGTTTTGTTTATGTTTTTAAAATTGAGGAGAGGCATTAATGAGGTTTCCAAAAGACGACCAGAAATCTAGCTAAACTTGGTCTCGGCACTTACGGAAGTTTTGTTCCTGCCCTCATTCATGTCAGAAATAGCTTTTCTATTATGAAATCTCAAGGTATAATCTACCTCTTTGGAGGGGGGGCAGGGCAGAGGCCATTTGGTACAGATTTACTGAGAACCTCAGAGTCAGCCCCGTGCTGGGCGTGTGGCACTCAGAAATGAGTCAAGAGCGCACAGCCTCGACCCCGAGGTCCCACACGTCTGCAGGTCCTTGGTCCCCTAGGCACTTGCCTAAGGTGACACGGGCACTTGGTATCACTTTGCCTTCCCGGGGGAGCAGGATAACTTTGTTCATCCTGTGTCTTCAGAGTTCCAGTGGCTTTAGACAAAAATTCACAGCAGCACATCCTCCACCACGTGCTCCACCCAGAGACCCAGAGTCAGCCCAGACCACGCCTCTCCTTCACCTCCACACCCACTGGGGGCCGTGGCTCTAAATCCTAAAATCTCTCTTTTTGAAAGTTTTCTTTATTTATTTGAAAGGCAGAGTGACACAGAAAGAGAGAGACCAAAAGAGATCTTCCATCTGCTGGTTCCTTCCCCAAATGCCCACACTAGCTGAGGCTGGGCCAAGCCAAAAGCAGGAGCCAGGAACTCCCTCCAGGTCTCCCACAGGAACCCAAATACATAGACCATTTCTGCTACCTCCCAGGCACAGTAGCAGGGAACTGGATAAAAGCAGAAGCCCTCTGATATGGGCTGTGGGTATACCACACAATGACTTACCCCACTGTAGCACAACCCTCACCCCCTAAAATATTTTTGAAATCTTCTCTTCCGCTTTTCCGTCTGCCTCCTCCCTGGGTCAGGCCCCACCACTTGCTAACCTGACTATTGCAGCGACCTCCCAATCCTTCACCCTGCCCCCACCTCCACGTCCTGCCCCTTCCACGCTCCCTTGCCCGTCCCAGTCCATGTTCCACAGTGCAGCTCGGGAGGCTTCCCAAACTCAGATGTGACTGCCTCACTCTCCTGCTCCAGTTCCTCCGTGCTTCCCCACTCCTCCCAGCGGCGCCTCTCTGCCTTCTACCCCTGCAAATGTGCGTGCCCCAAGGAACCCTGCAAGTGGAGCTTCGCCCACTCAGTTAGGTCATGCTTGATTCCAAAGGTGCCCGCGGCAAGCTGCCTCCATCATCCTGAAGTTCGCAAGCCCTGGCTTAGAGCATAAAGGGCAAGCTCCTTGGCCTTGCCTACAAAGTTCTTCCTGGTCTGGGCTGTCCATGTCTGCAGCCTCCCTCCCCCACAGTCTCTTGCGTGTCCTGTGCACCAGCCTACTCTGAATATGCCTTCGCACATGCTGCTCTCTCCCAACCCTCATCCACCCAGTGAACAACTGCCCACCCTTCTAGACACAGCTCAAGAACCACCACCTCCAGGAAGCTTTCCAGGCTCCATCTGCACCCCGTTTTCTACACTATGCTCATCTGAGCCTCCCCAAGCTCATTCACAGCTCCATGCCTCTCTTTAGTTAAGAGTACTCGAGTTTATATTTTGTCTTACGTACTAGAGTATAAGCTCCTTGAGACGAGGAACTTTGAACTGCTTTTACTCAGTGCCTCGCATAGTACTTTGCATACTGAGGATTTGCTGGTATTTGTGATTTGTGGAAGGAAGGGATGAAGAAAGAGAAGGTGGGAAATGGGATCTTTAATCGTTTTCTTTCCATCAAAGAGATAGAAAAGAAGACAAATTTGTTATAGCCACTTAATTAATATAAAGTCTTACTGGCGACTGCACGCATCTTACAATTTCCTACTAAAATATCTTTTGTCTGGTTTCTTCATCCTCATTTTTGGTCATTCGTCTTAAAGTATCTGAAGGAAACAGAGGAACCTGCAGTGATCCAGATTCCAAAAGAGGGTCCTCTCTCGGGTGGGGGCCGAGAGCTTGAGCTCAGACGGGAAGCAGCCCTGTGTGTGAATCCCAGTGCCTCACATCCACTGAGCACTTTGTGGCTTTGACAGTGACGTAACCCACTCAAAGCCTGAGTTTCCTCATCTGTAAGATGGTAATTATAAAACTACCAACTCCGTAGTATGGGTTTGAGATTTTTTAAAAAAGATTTATCAGGGCCAGCGCTGTGGCACAGCGGGTTGAAGCCCCAGCCTGTAGCACTGATATCCCACGTGGGCACTAATTCGAGTCCCAGCCACTTCACTTCTGATTCAGCTCCCTGCTCATGCACCTGGGAAAGCAACACAGGATGGCCCAAGTACTTGGGCCCCTGCACTTATGTGGGAGACCTGGAAGAAGTTCCTGGTTCCTGGCTTTGGACAGGCCCAGCTCCTGCCTTATTTGGCCATTTGGGGAGTGAACCAGTGGACAGAAGACCTCTCTCTCTCTCAGTAACTCTGCCTTCCAAATAAATCTTTAAAGATTGATTTATTTATTTGAAAGGCAGAATTACAGAGAGAGAGAGCTCTTCCATCTGCTGATTCACTCCCCGAATGGACACAATGGTCAGGGCTGGGCCATGCTGAAGCCAAGAGTGAGAAGCTTCATCCAGGTCTCCCGCACATGGGTGCAGAGACCCAAACACTTGGGCCATCCTCTGCTGCTCTCCCAGGTTCATTAACAGGGAGCTGGATCAGAGATTTGAGTCTTGCAGCCAGGACTCAAACTGGCTCCTGTATGGAACGCTGGCACCACAGGTGCCGGCTTAGCCTGCTGCACCACAGCACCAGTCCATGGTTTGAAATTTATTTGAGAAAATACATACCATTGAGTCAATATACATAAGTGTTCAACAAATGATTACTATTGTAAGGACAAAACCTAATATAGCTGATCTTAAGATCTGGCTTCCTTAGCAGGTGACTATCAAAGGGCGAGTCCCAATAAAGGAGAAACAAACAAACAAAAATTGCCAGGAACTTAGATAATGGGGTGATGGGGAAACCACTTTTCCTGATGTATTTAGCTCATTCTCTTGCAATTAAGCTACTAAATTATTCCTTCACTTACAAAGTAGATAAATTCTTCACTATATTGTCTTGTTTGAAAAGACATCATAGTTTAAAATGGAATGAATGGAATGACTGTCCCTTTAATGTGACTTTTCTGACAGTATCGGGTGCTAATATGGATTAATATCCTAAATTAAGAGCTCTGATTGAACACTGTGGGAACCACACACGAGTCAAGGGTCTTGTCCCTTTACAAATGTCAGCCACCGAGGACACAGCCATCAGTGTGTCTGAGGGGCTCTAGGACAGCAACAAAAATAATCATAGCGGACGCTGGATGAACAGTCCAGCAGGGCCAGTACCCAGACCAGGTCCCGAAGCTCACAGGAGACTCGGGTCCCCACCAGTTGCTGACTTTCCCGGTACACTGCGCGGCGCCCCCTGCTGGTGAACGCAGCACTCCTGTCCGCCCTCTGGAGTGTCCTTTACCTGGGACCCTGGCGCTACACAGCAGCCTCAGTGCCCGCAAAGAGAGGGGACTGGGTACTGTCCAAGGCTCTGCTCTGCAGCACGAGAGGAGACGTGGAAAGCTATTTGCCTTAAAGGAAGCTCTTCTGTTCCCCGTCCCAGCAACTCCGTGTTCTCCCTAGTACTTTGTACTTTCTGAAGGGACCTGGTAGCTTGGTGGACTTTTCAGTGTCTTGCAGCGTCCATGAACACAAGGACCTTTCTGTGTGTTTGTTGCACGCCAGCTCTCTCCCCGTGACGGGACAGTGCAGGGTCCATGGCGGTGCTCGGTGCGCGTGTGAAATGAAAATGAGGATGGGGGGCTGTTAGGGGGGCGGGGAGACAGCACGCTGTGATGGGCAGGACTCTCACACCCTCTCACACTCGGCCAGGGTCCCTCTCCAGGACTCTGTTTTGCAAGCTCATTCAGCCCTTCCCTCTCACTAACCTACTCTTCCTTTGCGCCAAACTCCCTGATTAGCCCTCCATTTATTTCACTTTCAATCAAGCCAGTCCCTGCTCTTCTGCACTTAACCCTTCAGGCAACATCCCATCTTTTGCCACGATTTCTGCAGGTGACTAATCTCATCAATGACTTCACTCATTCAACCCACAGAGGGTAACCTCTGTCTAATGCAAGTTTCAAGGCTGTCTCACCAGGGGTTCCTATAGATCACTGATTAGGCCAGGCAGAATCAAGCAGAGGTGTTGGCAATGCTCTTTATAGATTCATCTGGAAGTTCTGCTGTTAATCTCTGCTATGTCTGTGCTAATAGTGTCTGTCTATAATCAACCTCGATCTACCCTTCACCATGCTGGAGAGACTCTGGGAAGCAAACTAAAAGCAGCCCTCAAGGCCTGGAAAAATCTCCCCAGCCGCCTCTGTGGTCCTTCTGATTACAGAGGCTCAGCTCTCCCCTAATTCCTCTCTAAAATGTATTCCAAAATCAAAAGCCAATAGTTACACTTCTCTGCAAAGGAGCAGACCAAAAAATGTTTTTGTTTGACACAGCAGCAACAGAAACAAGCCCATGTTTCTATTTTATGCACCCTCTGAGGGTCATTCATTGAGATCTTGACATTTAATATCACCTAATCACCTCTCTCGCAAGAGATTGTCTTTGGCTCTATTAGCCCCACTCCCAGGCAGAGCTGCTGGCACGCACTGGGTCTTGTTGTTAGGTGGGCTGCTTTTAATAACCAAGGCAGGACTTGGCAAGAAGCAGCGGCACCTGCTTTATTGAAAGACATCTTCATATTTTATTCTCTGAAAGAAATGTGCAATGTAGATGTCCTTAAGAGGCGATTACGGCGCATCAAGATGTCCCTTCCGAAAGGCATGTAGCAGACGCCCAATCACACAGTCGCCCAGAACCAAAGTAGCAGATGGAGACGTTGAGCTTTGAAAGAAAACAAATTTGTTAGCTCTTGAGTATCTGCCTGCTCCCAGCCAAGACTCCCCAGGTCATTTGAGGAGTGCCCACGGGCTCAGAGAGAGAAGGGTGTTGGGGAAGAGGGCATGCAGGTTGTGTTGGCCGGGAGTCTGTGGCTCTATACACCCAGGGCTCACAGGCTTAGTCCCGAGCGCTCATACACTGAGCATACGATGCTGCTCAACAGGCTGATGCTGGTTCCCAGGCACCAGTAAAGACGTTAACGTAGGGGACTTTTCCTCTCCACTTTTCAAAAATTGGAACAATCATTCCAGCAGTGGGAGCACGGACATCCAAAATCCATGAAGCTTATCGGCTCAGGTACAAAACATCAAAAATCAGAAATCCAGGGTGTTTTTCTATTACTGCCACGGGGCTACCTTCAGGATAATAGCAGGCTTCTAAATTTCGGAGCAGTTTGCCCCTGTGGGTCTGATTGAGTCATTCTTTGTCTCAGATCCTGTGTGGCTCCTGTTACCTGTGACTGTGGCTCTCAGATTGCTGCCTCAGGCGAAGGCTCCCGCAGGGACTGAGGGAGAAAAGTGTGGCTCTCGGCACCGACCCAAAGCTGCAATCCTGGAGGGTCTCTTTTCCTCTGTTTTGCAAGTCAGGCTTCCAAGTAAGATTTTCAACAAAGCTTTGAGACTTAGAAACAAAGGTCGGAAAAAACCAGTGTCTTAGTCCATTTTGTGTTGCTATAGCAGAATATCACGTCCTGGGTCCTTTATAAAGAAAAGAAATGTATTCTTCACAGCTCCGGAGGTTGGGAAATCCGACATCCAGATGCTGGCACCTGGCCTGGGCCTTCTTGCTGCAACGTCCCATGGCCGAAGGCAAGAGAGTGAGAGAGGGCAGTAGGGAGTGAGCAAGACCCTGACGTTCATCCGTTCACAGAGGCCCTGCCTCTTATCAACTCTCAACACAGCACGGTGGTTTAGGGATTAAATTTTTAACACGTGGAACAGGTGTTTGGCCGAGAGGTTGAGACACGAGTTGTGACCCATATCAGAGCACCTGAGTTTGGGTCCCGGTTCTAGCTCCCCGCTAATGCGGACCGTGGGAAGCTCCACCCAGCCCAGCCACTGTGGGCGTTAGGCATGTGCACTAGAACATGGGAGGTAGCATGCTCGCTCTCTCGCTCGCTCACTCTCTCTCTTCCCCTTCCTTAAAAAATGTCAACACATGAACTTTTGGAGCATACGTTCAAACCCTAATAGCTTTGTGCAGGATAAACCCAGACAGTGTTCTTTACCCCAGCAACCCTTAGACAGTCCCTGGCAAACTTGAGCTAATGCCTTACTTCCCTTCCTGTTCCCCAAGCCTTCTGCTCCCTCTACTGGAATGAGCTCTCTCACCTCTTCTCTGTCAGGTAGATCTGTATCCTTTTAAAATTCTGTCCGAGTTCTGTCTTTTGAATGTTGTTCTTCCTGCTCGAGCAGTGGTTAGCCATATTCCCATAGCATTTGTGTGTCGATGCACATGGCATTATTATAGGTGCCGGAATCTTGGACTGGTCTGCACGTTTACAGGAGATAAAGTCCCTGACTTGCTTCTTTCCTCCTCTGTCTCCCTCCAGGGCCTGGCATGAGGTGGGCACGCAATAAATACTTGATGGATGCATGCATAGGTATTTAATTCACTGCTAGGTAGCAACTTGGCATTCTCCCAAACAGCTTTATTCAGAAGGAACTCAAAGACAGAGCCACAGTCTCATAACCAATTCAAGCAGCTCTGTTAGCAAAGAATATAACTTCTTTTAACTCCTTCTGTTTGGATCTGAGTTTCTTCTTTTTTTTTTTCTTAAGATTTATTTATTTATCTGAAAGTGTTACAGAGAAGGAGAGGCAGAGGCAGAGAGAGAGATCTTCCATCCACTGGTTCATTCCCCAAATGGCCACAATAGCCAGGGCTGGGCCAGGCTGAAGCCAGGAGCCAGGAGCTTCATCCAGGTCTCCTGCATGGGTATAGGGACCCAAGGAGTTGCGCCATCCTCCACTGCTTTCCCAGGTGCATTAGCAGGGAGCTGGATCAGAAGTGGAGCAGCTGGGACTGGAACCAGTGCCCACATGGGATGCCAATGCACATGGAAAGCCACAGTGCCAGCCTCCTGAGTTTCATTTTTGTAAAGCTAATGATTAGAACAACACTAAGAGAAATACTGTATGGAGATCACATGCTGAAAACCCATGGATAATGGCAGTCTTTTAAATTGGTGTGGTCTGATGTCATTCTAATCTGATTGGGTCACTTCTGCACTTAAAACATTTTCAGGGCTTCCCAGGGTACCGCAAAAGCCAAGGTCTCCATGGAGGTCTGATTTGGGGATGGGGTGACTCTGAGACCCACACCTTTTGCTCCAATCAAAGATTTTCCATGCAATCAAAGTGTTTTGTCTTTTAATTTTTTAATGCAGAAGCCTTTGGCAGGGCCTGAGCCTAGTTTGCTACAGTCCCACTGCCTGCTGCTTTTCTCCCATCCATCTCACCTGCCCGATTCCTGGGAGGAAATTTTGCAACTGAAAACTCACCCCCAGTTCTGGCCCTCTAAAGCTGTATGCATTGTTAGGAACTTCATCCCAGGTCCAGCGCACAGGCATCGCATTTTCACCTAATTGTAATTATATTGCATGTACCATTGTACACTCTACTTTCCTCACTGACACCTTGCCATATTTTTCCGTTATGTTAGACATTCTTTCATGGTTATCTCTGTAAATAATCAGCTCCTACGTTAGTGCACTTTAATTTATTTAGGTCCCCTATTACTTTCATATCAACTTTTTCTTTTATGCTATATGGAATATCCTCATATATATATATATATATATATATATATATATATATATGACTTTTTTCTGGCAGTAAAGTTTTTCTCAATTTTAAGAAGTTCCTTATATGATATTGATTGTAGTGTTTTGGTGCAAATATTTCTCAGTTTATTTTCTATTTCATTTCTTGTATTTTATAATTAATGTTAAATATTATCCAGTTGAATTCCTGAATCTCTTCCATTGTTGTTTCTTCCATTGCTTCAAGCTATAGAAAACTCTTCCTAATTCATTATTAATAACCTCCAGGCTCTGATGCATATTTTTAAAAAAGAAAAGATTTATTTGTTTGAAAGGCAGAGTTAGAGAGAGAGAGACAGACATATAGACAGAGACAGATCTTCCATCCTCTTGCTCACTCCCCAAGTGGCTGCAATGGCCAAGGCTGGGCCAGACGGGAGGCAGGAGCCAGCATCTTCATCCAGGTCTCCCACATAGGTGGCAGGGGCCCCAGCTCTTAGGCCATCTTCCTATGCTTTCCCAAGTGCATTAGCAGGGGGCTGGGTTAGAAATGGAGCAGCCACACTAGGCTAATCCTCTGCCTGCGGCGCCAGCACCCCGGGGTTCTAGTCCTGGTCGGGGTGCCGGATTCTGTCCCGGTTGCCCCTCTTCCAGGCCAGCTCTCTGCTGTGGCCCGGGAGTGCAGTGGAGGATGGCCCAGGTCCCTGGGCCCTGCACCCACATGGGAGACCAGGATAAGCACCTGGCTCCTGGCTTCAGATCAGCACAGCACGCTGGCCATGGTGGCCATTTGGGGGGTGAACCAACGGAAGGAAGACCTTTCTCTCTGTCTCTCTCTCTCACTGTCTAACTCTGCCTGTCCAAAAAAAAAAAGAAAAGAAAAGAAATGGAGCAGCCAGGATTTGAACCAGCACTCATATGGTATGTCAGCATCACAGGCAGTGGCTTAACCCACTGTGCCACAATGCCAGCCTGAAGCACTCTTGATTCTCTTTTCCTTTTACTGTTCAATGGATTTTAACTTTTTTTATTTTGAGACTTAGTTATTTATTTGAGTTATTATTTGAGGCAGAGTTACAGAGAGAGAGAGAGAGAGAGAGAGAGAGGTATCTTCCATCTACTGGCTCACTCCCCAAATAGCTGCAAGGGCCGGAGCTGGGCTGATCCTAAACCAGGAGACAGGAGCTTCTTCCAGGTCTCCAAGCACTTGGGCCATCTTCCACTGCTTTCCCAGGCACATTAACAGGGAACTGGGTCAGAGTGGATCAGCCAGGACTTGAACTGGTGCCCGTATGGCATGCCGGTTCTACAGGCAGCGGCTTAACCTACGCCACAGCAGCAGCCCAAACTCTTTACTTCTTCTTAGCGTATTTTACACCTATCTTGATAATACACCTAATTGTTAGAGTGATGGCATCATTAAGTAACATCTTTACCATTGTTTATCATATTTCACATATCAAATTGTCCTGACATTGGACCTTCCGGTAAATGTTTTATTAAGTTCTTATCTAAGGGTTGAAACGGTTTGCTAAGTATTCATGTAATATTGCTATTGTCAGCAAGTGATCTAGGACTTGCTCCCTCATTCTCTATTCTAAGCCAAACTTGTTCTTTCACTTCTCTATTCTCTTCAAGGTAGGAAACTAATTCTATTATGAAGGAATCTGTGGGACGCACAATTTAATCTTTAGACCTTATAAGAGATGGCTGACATTTTTCTGTAATAGCATAGCCAAAATAAGAACTTAACTAATAATCTCATAGCTAGATTCACATCGCCATCAGCGAAGTATACAGTAAGTAGAAAATAAAACCTCCCTTTCAGACCAAAGGGAAAGAAAGTTTTAAAGTGAGAATATAATTTTCCTCATGGGCATTGTCTACCTTAGAAAAACTACTACAGAACATGCCTGTGACTATAGACTTGTAGTTCAGGCCACCGAAGATTAGAGATGGGACACGGGCACTCCCTTGACTTGCATCCTCTGGTCTGCTTGAACACAAACCAGGAGGAAAAGAAAGCTCGGCATCAGAAGCAATGGGTGGCAGGCCTATTAATGGCTGATCTGTGCAGTGATCTGCCCTCAAGGAGACCCAACAGGCCAGTCCACTGCAGTGGCTTTCAATGTGGTAAGCCTGGGCTTCAGCAGAAATCAGCTTGTGAAGAGCCCTGGCAGCTCTGCCAAGAGTTGGATCACTGGAAATGGACCTGCCCTGGAGTCGAAGGATGCCCAGGTCAGAGCCACAGATCTTATTGGCTCCAAGCTGAAAAGCCCTTCACTCAGCCCAACTTCCAAAGTGACCACTGCAGCTGAGGGGATGGTCAAGTAGGGTCAGCAACATTGCAGGCAGAACTGTAAATTTCTTGTTAGAGATGCCCCCTGCCTTTACCTGGCCAGCTCTCCTCCCAGGCCAGCCAAGTAATGAAAGTCAACAGAGTGCCTTCCCCTAGGAGGTTCACACCTCCCTTAGGATATACCCCATGTGAAGAGATAGATAGGTCTGGGCCTCTTAACTTACAAGTCCTAAAACCCAACAGATTATTATCAAGCCCCTTCTATCAGGTTCTATTTGCCTCTCAATCAGAAAAATTACTTGTAGCTTAGACAGCACCTTTCTTAGCTCCTCTAATAATGACTCTGTCCTTTGTTCTAGACCCTGTCTAGCACACTTGAGCCTCATTCCTTTGTAATCATAACCTCTACTCTACCACCAATGGCTCTACTCCCAACCTGTGTGTACTGATGGTCCTCTTCCCCATTTAATGCTGTATAATTGTTCAGACCTGGTTAAGGCCACTCTTAGGATCATTGGTTACTATCCTCACCCTGTCTTTTATGACCTTGTCTAAATATGATCAGAGTCGGGGAACTTGGAAGGCTTCCATAGCCTTGGCAACTCATGACGACAGCCTAGGGTGGTTACTGGCGCCATAAACTAGAGTGTCAATTTGTTGGGTCAACAACAGGAGCCACTGTGCGCTTGCTCCTGATGTGGGATCTCTGTCCTTGATGTACTGTACATTTTGATTTAATGCTATAACTAGTACTCAAACAGTATGTTTCACTTTGTGTTTCTATGTGGGTGCAAACTGTTGAAGTATTTATACTAAATTGATCTTCTGTATATAAATAGAATTGAAAATGAATCTTGATGTGAACGGAAGGGGAGAGGGAGCGGGAGAGGGGAGGGTTGCGGGTGGGAGGGAAGTTATGGGAAGGGGAAGCCATTGTAATCCATAAGCTGTATACTGGAAATTTATATTCATTAAATAAAAGTTAAAAAAAATTGTCCTGAATGAGTAGGTTTATTTCATTGTTTCTTCTTGTCTTCTACCATTTTACAAGAGGGTGCTTCAAAAAGTCCATTGAGAGTAGAATTTAAAAATAAGTTTATTTTGGTGCCAAGAACTCTTGAAATCTATGCATTCATGGCCTCTTCAAACAGTCCATGGAACATAGGGATTATGAAAAAAGTATACATAGATTTCAAACATTTTTTGCCCCAAGGTAAACTTTTTGTAGTACCCTCATATATGTCTGATTTTGCACCAGTACTGTCCTGTTCTAATTATTCTAGCTTTGAGATATGTTTAGAATTATGGCCCTAGTCTTTCCCAGCCGCAGATCTTCTTTTTCAAAATGTCATTTTATGTTATTGACATTTTGTTTGCCTAAGTTTAAGATCATTCTGTTGGCCTGCGCCGCGGCTCACTTGGCTAATCTGCCTGCAGCGCCGGCATCCCGGGTTCTAGTCCCGGTTGGAGCGCCGGATTCTGTCCCAGTTGCTCCTCTTCCAGTCTAGCTCTCTGCTGTGGCCCAGGAGGGCAGTGGAGGATGGCCCAAGTGCTTGGGCCCTGCACCCGCATGGGAGACCAGGAGGAAGCACCTGGCTCTTGGCTTCGGGTCGGCGCAGCGCGCCAGGTGTAGCGGCAATTTGGGGGGTGAACCAACGGAAAAAGGAAGTCCTTTCTCTTTGTCTCTCTCTCTCACTATCTAACTCTGCCTGTCCAAAAAAAAAAAAAAAAATCATTTTGTCAAGTTCTAAAATAAGTGGTGGTTTTGACTTAAATGTATCAGATTGAGGCGGAAGTTTGGCATATCAGCTGAGATGTTGCTTGAGGCACCTACACCCCATATCCCAGGCTTGGGTTGAATACTGGCTCTGCTTCTGCTTCCTGCTTCCTCTTCCTGCTTCCTGCTTCCTGCTTCCTGCTAATGAGCAACCTGGAAGGCAGCAGGTAATGGCTCACAGAGTTGGTCCCTCCCAGCCACGTGGGAGATCTGGACTGAGTTCCCAGCTCCTGGCTTTGGCCTGGCATTTGGGGAGCGAGCCAGCAGATAAGGATATTTTCTCTCTCTCCCCCTCCCTCTCTTCCTCCTTCCACCTTTCAATAAATTTTTAAGATACTCATCAAGTTAACTCCATAAATCATTGCATGCATTCTAAACATCTTACATTCTTTTTTAAAAAAAATTTATTTATTTATTTATTTGAAAATCAGAGTTACAGAGAGAGAGGGAGAGACAGAGAAAGAGATCTTCCATCCACTGGTTCACTCCCCAAATGACCACAATGACCAGGGCTGGGCCAAGCCAAAGCCAGGAGTTTCATCGAGTCTCCCACGTGGGTGCAAGGGCCCAAGCACCAGGGCCATCTTCCATTGCTTTCCTGGCTGTCCTAGCAGAGAGCTGGATCAGAAGTACAGTAGCCAGGACTCAAACCAGCATCCATATGGGATGCCAGCACTGCAACAGTGGCTTAATCCACTATGCCACAATGCTGGCCCCTCTTATATTCTGATATTATTATACATGCATGTTTTATATCAGTTACTGCTTATGCATAATAATATGGCATAAATAGCAAAGGTAACATAATATACTGTATATATTAGTACTACTGATTTTGAATTTGAATACTAAATCTACCCTTGGTAAATTTATTGATTGAATTACAGGTACACAGCAGAGTCTTATAAGTATTTTCCTCTTATTTTTCTTTTTTCTTTCTTTCTTTTATTTTTTAATTTTTTATTTTTTGATAGGAAGAGTGGTCAGTGAGAGAAAGAGAGACAGAGAGAAAGGTCTTCCTTTGCCATTGGTTCACCCTCCAATGGTCGCCGCGGCCGGCGTACTGTGGCCGGCCCACCGCGCTGATCCGAAGGCAGGAGCCAGGTGCTTATCCTGGTCTCCCCATGAGGTGCAAGGCCCAAGCACTTGGGCCATCCTCCACTGCACTCCCTGGCCACAGCAGAGAGCTGGCCTGGAAGAGGGGCAACCGGGACAGAATCCGGTGCCCTGACCGGGACTAGAACCGGGTGTGTCAGCGCCGCAGGCAGAGGATTAGCCTACTGAGCCTCAGCACCAGCCTTTTCTCTTATTTTTCAATAGTTATTGCTCTTTATCTCTTTTACAATTTACCTAAAACAATCTTAAGTCCTGTTTTTGAAAGAAAAATTTTAGCTTTAGTCCATTATTAGTTCTTGATTTAAACCAGGTATTTTTATCTTATCAAGGTTGTAAATTATGTTACTCGAAGTAAATTACAAGTTACATCAATTCCTCTTTTGATACATATTGAAATGGATTGTGTCATCTAATGTTAATGTTTATATGATATGAATCTTTCATTGATTTTTCTTTTTGCCTTCCTTAAGTAAGATCAAATTTGTCACATAGAATGAATTAGATGGAGTTCAGCCTGATGCTCTGTGGGTTTTTTTTTTTTTAAGATTTTATTTATTTATTTGAAAGGTAGAGTTACAGACAGAGAGAGGGAGAGACAGAAGTCTTCTATCAGTTGGTACCTTCCCCAAATGGCTGCAACGGCCGGAGCTGTGCTGATCTAAAGCCAGGAGCCAGGAGCTTATTCCAGGTCTCCCATGCAGGTGTGAGGTTCCAAGCACTTGGCCATCTTCTACTGCTTTCCCAGGTCATAGTAGAGAGCTGGATCAGAAGTAGAGCAGCCGGGACTAGAACCAGTGTCCATATGGAATGCCGGTGCTGCAGGCAGAGGCTCAACCCACTATGCCACAGTGCCATCCTCTTGATATGTGTTATCTGTATTTTGATACAGTTAGTATAGCTTGGAAATTACCTCTATTCTTTACAAGTCTGAAGGAATTCAGTATGAAAGTCAGCCTTGCTTTATGGGACATTCTGAAACTCTTTTAAAATTTCTACCTCTGTTATTGATTTAATAGAGTTTCCTACCTCATTGTTTCATTGAGATATTTTACATTTATTGTAAAATACCATCCATTCCTTGAGGCTTTAAGTCAATGAAAATGTAATTAGGCATAACAGTCCATATAAGTAGCTTAAACCGTTTTTATATCTCACATGAAATCACACTTGAATTCTCATCCGGGTCCCGCCTCTAATTGATCTGTGTGACTTTGACCAGGTAACTTGACGTTCCTCTCACAAGGGCTGCAGTGAGGATTGTGGAGAAAGTGTGTGAAGGTATTAGCCAGAGCCTGTGCTCCACAAACAGAAGACTGGAGTGTTCTCTGTCCTAATTCTGTGTGTTGGTCCCTTTTCGCTGTTGTTCTTCAATTATATTTCCACGGGATGTCTATTTTTCTTAGTCTTTTCATTACTTTTAGAAGCAACACAGAAACAGTGGGAGCCAGTGAAGGTTTTCAAAGAAAAGGCAGCAGCTCTTGTAATCGCGGAGCTGAGCCGCGTTTGTGGACGGATGATCCGAACAGGAGTCTGCTGTGAGAAGTCCCAGAATTGACAAGGGGCCAGCTCGGCCCTCCTTGCCAAGAGCGGGGTGGAGGTGCAGCCTGTGTTTTCACAGTCAGTGAACACAGGCTCCAGGGCCTAGGAGAGCCCCTTTCAAGGGCTCCCGGGAGTGGGAAGTGGACCAACTGGCCCCCAGTTGTCCTCCTGCAGCAGCCGAGCCCTCCAACATGCTGACAAACACCGTGACCCAGACTGAACCCAGCTCATGAATAGAACAACAAAACGGGCTTTGTTCATCCTTTTGAAATGGGGCCCAATTATGCTTGATTAATAAATGAAACTCTGTGTCCAAATAGGAGAGACACTGCAGAAAAGATGATCAGAAAATTCTTTCAGCAGGAAAGGCTGGTGAAGTTTTCAGAGGGCGTTCATTTGCCTAGAGCTGGTCTAAGGCAGGAAATTTAGCCCCTCCAGATCACTCTTGTCTCCCTAATCTCTTTTTTCCCCCTTAAATATGTTTAATTCTTCTGCTTAAGTTTTATTTTGGGTTCCTTGGTGATGGATGTCTGTGTTTATTATGTCACTTAGAGGAAAAATGCACTATTAAAAACATTCCTAATTCGTTTATAGATGTCAACAGAAAAACAAGTCCAAAGGTTAACAATAGTAATTAATCAGCAGGTATCTACTGAGCATTTCCCACGTGTCAAGCACTGTGGCCTATACTAGGAGGAAGACGAGGAAACAGCCCTACCTTCCGAAGTCTTGCAGTCTAGTGGCAGAATAGTCGAATAATGGATCAGCTGTACTCTAAGAGAAACTGAATTAAGTACCATAGTGTCTCCCACGCCACTCCCTGTAGGGGTACTGATCCGATGGATGGATCAGCAAGGACTTCATGAGCAAGTTGCTTTTAGGTTGCATCTTGGGAAAGAAGTAGGCTTTTCATAATGTGTTCCCTCGGATTGTTGGGTGAGTCAGCGCACCTACACACCACGCTGCAGATGTCAGCAAATATGAACAGCTGCTCTCAGCTGTTCCACCAGACCTGTGTGCACACACCAGCACACAAACAGATGCTTCCCAGTTCACCTAGGCTTGCTTTCCTGTCCCTCCCGGCATTTCTCCAGCTCCACATCCTCACCCCCAGACATGCCCCTGACCCTCTTCGTTTTGAAATCTGGCCTTTCCCATGTGGCTTCTGATTTTGCTCCCTCTCTTGAATTTTAATCCTTTCTTCCATGTCATCTTGGGAGAAAATTCTTAGGCTCCTGTCCTCTGTCCATAAGGTCTCCACTCCTAGCCAGGCCAAACCTTGGTGAAGGGTGAGGAAGCTGTTAGGAAAATTCCCTTCATTGTGCATCCAGGAATCATGGAAGTAGTACAGGTTCTTCTCCACTCCTTGACCCTAGGCAGGTTGATGCTGCAGAATAAAATCAGGGCCTTGCATAGCCCCATGGTTGGCTTCACCAGCAAGGATAATCATGCTTCTAGCATGGAGCTCAGAGACTTCCTTGTGTGCTGTTTTCCCAAAGATATTAAGAGGAAAGAAAAGATCCAAGTGAATTTCCAGGGTTTCTTGTGTCTCTATTCCCAGCCACAGCCAGGAGTCAGGAACTCGAGCCAGGTCTCCCACATGGGTGGCAGGGACATAAATACTTGACCTAAGTCACCTGCTGCCTCCCAGAGTGTGCATCAGCAGAAAGCTGGAATCAGGAGCAGAGCTGAAACTGGAATCCAAGCACCCAAGGGGCATCTTAACTGCTGTACCAAATACCCACCCCAACCCTGACACTTCTGCTGTGTCACCAGTGGTTCCCTTTGTGACCACAGGATCAGTAGAATGGTTCCACACATTGCCTCCCACATGACCTGGTGCCATTGGCAAGGATACTTATTAGAGTATTCAGTTGATGAAAGGGTTTGTCTCCGGGGTCTGAGATGACATCATTCATACCTCCAGAACCTTGGCAGAGTATCTAGAAGGCTGAGACTATAACCTCCAGTGCATGCTGGTCTCCACGAGTCAGATTTCCTCCATGCTGCCTCGAGGTTCTCAAAGACAGAAAGTGGAAGCTGCCTGTTTCCCAGGCCTGGGCCCAGAAACTGGCCAAAACAGTCACAAAGCCGCCTACATGCGAGGGACTGGGACAGACCCCCACCTCTTAACAGGAGGAGTGCCCAGAAATTTAGTTATCTTTGATCTACATGTAGGATATAAGCTATATTGCTGTAATAAAGAGACCAGGAATATGGTGGGACTTTTTAAAAGATTTATTTATTGATTTGAAAGTCAGAGTTACACAGAGAGAACAGGCAGATAGAGAGGTCAGTCTTCCATCCACTGGTTCACTCCCCAGTTGGCTGTAATGACTAGGGCTGCACTGAGCAGAAGCCAGGAGCTTCCTCCGGGTCTCCCATATGGGTGCAGGGGCCCAAAGACTTGGGTCATTTTCTACTGCTTTCCCAGGCCATAGCAGAGAGCTAGATTGGAAGTGGAGAAGCCGGGACTCGAACCCATGCCTTTATGGGATGCCAGCACTGCAGATAGGGCTTTAACCCGCTGTGCCACAGCCCTGGCCCTGAAATACGGTGTTTTAAATGAGATAGGTGTTTGTTCACTTCTTATAAAGCAGCTCAGAGGTGAACAACACGAGGCTGAGGATCTGTCTCTACCAGACTTGGCTCCCATGCCTGGGTGCAAGACAGATGCTCTGGTTCCTACTTCTCATGGAGTGGGAGAGGGAGGGTGAGACTGGACCACAAAGAGCTTCCCTGTAAAAGTGATCCAAAGTCATCGGCGTCCCTGTTTGCATCACCTTGGCTAATTATGTGTTACACAACCACACCTGGCTGTAAGTTATTACAAGTAGAAGATAGGGATAATAGGTACAGGGACTCATTATCTCTTGGGTCTCTCTTGACAGCCCAAAAGGAAATAGGCGGTGGTGGGTGAGAGTCAATTCTAAATGATAGAGCTGATTTCTGGGCCGTTTGATGAATGAATCCTGCAGTTGGTCATGAACGCAGGGGACTCTGGACACACCTGTCAGGATCAGACCGTTCATACACACCAAAGCGAATAGTGTGGCAAAAATGGATGCTTGCCTAGCAGGAGTAGCCGCTTAACTGAACATCTTCCACAGCTGGACAGGAATAGAGCTTATCTGTGGAGTTCCCTTGGTGGGTTTTTTTCTCTTTAAAAATACCCGCTGAGGTTTCCTTCTCTAAACTTATCGCAGACCACAGAAGAATTAGTTGATAAGGAATGAGCTGAATAATTTACTAAATGGATTATGAGCCGTTTAAATAAATACGAAGCAGATCTAACCAGAGCATTAAACGTGTCGCTGGGAGGCAGGCCTAGCAGCAGCGCAGCCACATCTCACCACCTAAGCCCGCCTCGCAGGGTCCTGGGGGCCCCGCTCTCGGAGAGGTTGGCCTTGTCATGGGCGTTTGCTGGGTGTCTGCTTTGTGTTGCTGTAACAGAATCCCTGACCCTGGGTAACTCATATAGAAAAGAGGTCTATTTGCCTCCTGATTCTGGTGGCTGGGAAATCCAAATAGCTTGGCCTGGCATCTGGCCAACAAGGTAGGGAAACAGGGGGACCAAGTACATGGGGCTTCCTTGTTTCTTTGTGTTGTTTTGTTTTTAAGGTTTATTTATTTGAAAGCAGAGCATCAGAGAGAGAGGAAGAGACAGAGGGAGATATCTCCCTCCACTGGTTCACTCCGCAGATGGCCACAACAGCCAGGGCTCCATCTGGGTTTCCCACATGGTGGCAGAAGTCCAAGCACTTGGGCCATCTTCTGTTGCTTTCCCAGGCACATTAATGGGGAATTGAGTAGGAAGCAGAGCAGCCAAACCTCAAACTGGAGCTCTAATAACCCGCTGTATCACAGGGCCAGCCCCATGGCCTCACTTTATAACAATCTGCCCTGTGAGAACTACCTCATTCCTGGACTCCATCCCAACTCCATCCACCAGCCCAGCAGTAATGCATCCACAAAGGCAGATCACCTTCCAGTGGGACCGACCCTTTACAGGTGCACCACCTCATTACCATTCCACTGGGGACCAAGCTTCCAGAATGGATACATACTGAAACCATAGGCAAAACATAGCACATCTGTCTTCTTCCTTGTTCTGAGAAGTTCACTAATCTACTTTTTAAAATTTATACATTGGGGCCAGCGCTGTGGTGCAGTGGATTAAAGCCCTGGCCTGAAGCACCGGCAACCCATTTGGGCGCCCATTCGAGTCTCGGCTGTTCCTCTTCCGACCCAGCTCTCTGCTGTGGCCTGGGAAAGCAGTAGAAGATGGCCCAAGTCCTTGGGCCCCTGCACCTGCATGGGAGACCCAGAAGAAGTTCCTGGCTCCTGGCTCCAGATCGACGCAGCTCCCCATTACGGCCAACTGGGGAGTGAACCAGCAGATGGAAGACCTCTCTCTCTGTCTCTACCTCTCTATATAACTCTGACTTTAAAATAGATAAAATAAATCTTTAAAAAATTATATATTAGGCCGGCGCCGCGGCTCACTAGGCTAATCCTCCGCCTTGTGGCGCCGGCACACCGGGTTCTAGTCCCGGTCGGGGCACCGATCCTGTCCCGGTTGCCCCTCTTCCAGGCCAGCTCTCTGCTGTGGCCAGGGAGTGCAGTGGAGGATGGCCCAAGTGCTTGGGCCCTGCACCCCATGGGAGACCAGGAGAAGCACCTGGCTCCTGCCTTCGGATCGGCGTGCTGCGCCGGCCGCAGCGCGCCTACCGCGGCGGCCATTGGAGGGTGAACCAACGGCAAAAGGAAGACCTTTCTCTCTGTCTCTCTCTCACTGTCCACTCTGCCTGTCAAAAATAAAAAAAAATTAAAAATAAAAAAATTAAAAAATAAAAAATAAATAAATAAATTATATATTTATTTGAGAGGTAGACAGAGAGCTTCCATCCCCTGGTTCACTCCTCAGATGCCCACAAGAGCTGGGGCTGGGCAAGGCAGAAGCTGGGAGCCCAGAACTCAACCCAGGTCTCCCACATGACTAGCAGGAAACCCACTACTTGAGCCATCACTGCTGCCTCCCAGGTCTGCATTAGCATGAATCCGGAGTCAGAAACCAGAGCTGGGCCCCAAACCCAGGTACTCCAACCACTAGGCTAAATACCTACCCTCTCCCCTACTCCCATCCACTTTTGCAATTTCCTCCAGAGCTGGTCAGATGATGTTCTAGCTTATATCAAAACCTGTGCTTCCATCTGGAGAGTTTTCAGTTTCCTCCTACAGGTGCTCACAGTGCAGCTGCTCCAGCCACACCAGCACACTTGTTTCACAGGCCCAAAAGCAGCCCTACTCCTGTCTGCTTTATATAGTGGGGTTCTGGGTTTACTTCTGTTCAAGAAATGTGTTCCAATACCTTAAAAGAAGGATTGATGGCAATTGGCTTGGGAAGTACCTTGGGCTCAGTGCATAGCCAGCTCTTGCTCTCATATATTTTTATGACTATTTTCAGGAAGCAAATGGTCTTTCCACTGGTTCTTGAGAGATAATTTTAATAATATATTTGGGGGAGTATTTGAAATGGGATAAGAGTATTATGACTCTAGACTTTATTTATTGTTGAGTCTCTAGCTTCTGTATTAAAACAAAACAAAAAAAGAAACACTTCTCCTTTACTGATAAAGCAGCATAGAAAAAACCACAGATTTTTCACTCAAAAAAACTTGATCTTAAGTATCATCACTACCACTTAATAGCTCTGTGATCTAGGGCAAAATATTGACATCTGTGAGTTTCCACCTGCTCATGTGTAAAATATAATAATTCTCAACAGGCTGCTGTGAGGATGAAGGTAGCTGGTGTATGTGAAGCAGTAAGTACAGTGCCTACGCCAGTTACCAGTCACTCCTCACTGGCCCTTTGCAATGTGGTAGGCACTGTCAGTGATTCTCTGAGGGACTTGGGAAAACCACCTGCCTGCCTTCAGGCCCCACCACAGGCCCAGCACATCAGAAATAGTGGGGTTACGTCCAGCCATCTGTTTTAAACACGCCCTCCTGGTGCTTCCTGTAGACACAAAAGTGTACAGACCATGGTCCAAGTGTGCAACAGTTGGAAAATGTGGATTTTCACCTCCACACTGCATTCCTACTAATCGTGATGCTGAAACAAAAATCAACATTCCCTCTTCCGTTTTGTCTGAGGACAGTCCTGGGGTCGTCATCCGTGACATCAGTGGTTCTCAGAACCACTCGTCACAAGGAGAATCAGCTCTCTCGCCTCCGCCTCCCACCCAGGTGGCCGCGTCCTCCTCCAGAGGGGCTGCTTGCTGTCTGTGACAGGCGGCTTGAGAAACCCCTGCGGAGAGCTCACCTACTCCAGAAAGAATGGATTGTTTCTCCCTAGTGCAGCCCTTGCACCTGGGGCCAATGTCTCCCTAACTGTCATCATGGATTCCCATCTGTACCCCTGATAAAATACGCGCTCCCTGAGGGAGGGCACCATGTCTTAATCATCTCTGTGTCTCGACACCTGGCACATGTAGTAGACACCTAATAATTGAGTGGTGAATGAATGAAGTGTCAGTGCCAAATCAGAGGGGCATTTGTTCCTGGAGCATTCGTGTGTTAGGTGTGTCCTAGCAGCCAATATATTTCTGGTCCTGGTGACAAGTGGGCACTGGGATTGCACAGAGACCCGTGCAGTGTTGCCTGAACCATGCCTCCTCCATCCCTCGGCTTGGTTCTGTGCCACAAGGAAAGCTGTGTGACGGTCTCCTAGCAGATCAGAACCACATTAAGCACAGCCTAGAAAAGCCAACTGCAAGCATCCATTGCTTTTCTCTGTCATAATTAGTTTTCCCCATTGCCAGTGAGGTTGAAATGAGCTCTGTCTGATGGCAATTTGGGCAGAATAACTTTTCTGTTTCATGAATTCCGAACAGTAGAGACCAGAATTCTGCTTTGGGCTGTGGAAAATGAACGAAGCATTTGGTGGAATGGGTGGGAACACAGCACGGTCTAAGCTGAGCAAGAATTTGGCCTTGTTTTGGGGCCATCTCTCTGAATTTATTCCTGCCTTCCAAGTCTGTTTGCATTGGATGGGTGCGGGAAAAGCTATCCTGTCCATTGCCCTGTCCCCCACCCACTGCCACCCAAGCTGGAAGCCATTCATCTAACTGACTCAGAAGAATCAGAATGAACATAGATTCCTTCTTCCACGCGTGAGCTTATGGCCCCACCCCATTTCTTCTCATTGCAGTGTTCCCACTTGATGCAGCCACACTGGACTCTACTGAGGGGCAGCAGAAAACTCACCCTTCCCTAGAAAACTTTGACAGGGCTGGACGATGAGGGAATAGTGGTCCTGACTCTGGTCTGTCTCTAACTCAAAGTGTAGATGTACGTATTGGGCTATGGCAAAGGGCTCCTATGACAAGGAGAACAAGCAACTGATAGTTGATGGAGGAGGAATGGAGTTAAACTGGGTGCAAAACTCCTCAGGGCTACTATGGCTTATAAAGTGAGTAATGGCCAAAGCCTAAGGGCCACAACCTAGATATATCTTCTACAGTCAAATGTTGGCTCTAAAATTGGACCTATTTGTATAATATTGCAGCCACCTGAAAGAAAAAGGATGTAGATGCATGGCTTCCAGAAAGAGGGTGGTCAGGAGAAGGCATTGGCCAGGGTCTTTGCTGCAGGCTGAGAGAGAAGGTAGTGTGCTGTGATGTT
The DNA here is from genome assembly GCF_033115175.1 of Lepus europaeus. Lineage (NCBI taxonomy): Eukaryota > Metazoa > Chordata > Mammalia > Lagomorpha > Leporidae > Lepus > Lepus europaeus. The sequence goes on along the minus strand of NC_084833.1, from coordinate 51,038,619 downwards.
TTGATCTGCAAGACGCATCTGGCTCCAGAATGGACTTAGATATCACCATGACTCTGTTAAAATTATTCAGCTACACCCCTTTGTTTCAGCTCTGTGCTTCCCTGGCAATGTTCTGTTGAGGTTATGGCTTCTCAAAGACACTTGCCTACACATGGCAGCTGCACTGCCCAGCACACGTGAGTTGATGTGGAGCCCAACAGCTTCCCTTTTTCTCCCGACCGGGTACATCTTCTACATCTTGAGCATCTGGCTGTGTAAGCCAGTTCCTCTGGTTGATCTCTTCTGCCCCTGGCTCCAGAATCAACATCCTGGAGCAGTTGGTAAGGAGAGGTCCACAATCCGGCCATGGTCATGCGGTATAATAGGTGATAAAACTCTTGAATTCCACTTTGGGAAGGTGGCTTTTCTTCTTCAACTCTGTATTCAAAAGGCCAGTGTTAAAGTTGAATAATGATAGTCTTCATTATCATTCCTACTAAGGTGACATTTGTTAGGCCATATTTAAACAATCCTTTGAAGTGGTTTTCTTCCTAAATTTTCTAATTTTTGTTCATAATATATTTAGAGAGGATTTCAAGTTGCCTGGTGATAGGAAATGGAAACATTTTCTATCAACAAGCTAAAACAAGTTGTAAACTCTGACCTTAAAAACATCTATAATATGGCATCATAAAATATAATTAGAAATCCATTTCAACATCACATTACAGATCTGACTTAAAGGTAATTTCTGTCATTTGAATATGATGGTGAACTGATGGCTGAATTAGATTCTTAAGAGAAAAACAATTTCTCCTGCATTAGGAGTTATTACTTTAATTGAATAATATCTGGATCATGCCAGTGGTAATGTTAATGTTATTACCCATTATCTTGGTGATGTTCACCCCACTGTTTCCAGGGAAAATATAGCCCATTAAGTGGACGGAAGGATTAAAATAGATAAAAAGCTGTAAGCTTTTCATGGCTCATTATGCCAAGGTCAAGATGAAAGAACGGCCCTGACCTTGAAGTGGAACAGAGAACCTGGCCTGAGCTAAATGTGTAAAAGAACCCCAAGAAAAGTCTTCTCAGCCATGGCAGAGTACATTACATTTCCTCGACAACATGTCATTTTCAAAAATAGATTCAATAATTAATTCCTTTTTCATGTATTCACTTACCCATTCATTAATTCAACCAACCCATTTATTCAACCAATGTATTTTTTTGTTTGTTTGTTGAGAGACAAACAGAGCTCCCATCCTCTGGTTTACCCTCCAAATACCTGCAACAGCCAGGGCTGGGAATCAGGAACTCAGTCCAGGTCTCCCATGTGGGTGGTAGAGATCCAATTATTTGAGCAATTACCTGCTGTCTCCTAGGGTGCACATTAGCAGGCAACTGGAATGAGGGAGAGAGTAGGGACTCAAACCCAGGTACACCAGTATGGGACATGGGAGTCTTTCTTTAACGTTCACTTAGTTTGTAACAGATTCAATGTGATTTGTATATACAATTCTAAGAACATAATGATATTGCCTTCCTCCCTCCTCCTCTCCCTCCCACCCTCCACCCTTCTCCATTTCTGTTTTTGATATAACATATTTTAAATTTACATTTCAGTAACAAAGCTTAATAATTCACCACATAAGAAGTTTAACAAGTAAAAAGCAAAAAAAAAAAAAAAAAACCTACTTTAGTGGGAATATAGACAATGGCTATAAACAATAATTGAATGGAAAAATGACTGTTTCTCTCATATACAGTAAATTTTAAACTAATCACAGCTCATTAAAACTACAGTAGTATAACATTCTTAACCACTGGTTTGACAAACATATAAAACAAAACTTTGCAAAATAATATTTGCAGTAATACTAATACAAACAGGCATTTCTTTCTCTGTTTGTTTTTGTTTGTTTTTTTAAATTTGAGCTCCCGCATATAGAGGAGAACATGTGGTATTTGTCTTTCTGGGTCTGGTTTACTTCACTCAACATGACATCCTCCAGTCATGTCCATTTTGCTGCAAATGGTAGAATTGCGTTCTCTTTTATAGCTGAATAATACTCCATTGTGTATCTAGACCACATTTTCTTTATCTGTTCATCTGATGATGGACACCTTGGTTGATTCCAAATTTTGGCTATTGTGAACAGTCTGCTATAAAGATGGTGGTGCAGGTATCTCTTGGATACACTGTGTTCAAGTCTTTTGGATATATACTCAGTAGTGGGATTGTGGGATCATATGGCAAGTGTATTTCTAGTTTTTAAAGAAATCTTCACACTGTTTTCCACAGTAGCTGCACTAATTTACATTCCTATAACTGCTCTCTTTGTCCACATCCTCTCCAGCATTTGTTACTGTCTGTTTTGGATTTTAGCCATTCTGAAAGGGGTGAGACGATATTTCATCATGGTTTTGATTGCATTTCCCTGATGGCTACTGATATTGAGCATTTTTTTCATGTATTTGTTGACCATTTGTATTTCTTTTGAGAACTGTCTGTTAAAGTCCTTTGCCCATTTCTCAACTGGATTGGATTTTTGGTGTTGAGTTTTTTTAAGTTGATGATATATTGGGGATATTAATCCTTTGTCAGGCAGGTGGTTTGCAAATTTTTTTTCCCATTCTGTTGGATGTCTCTTGGGACATGGGAGTCTTAACCAACGTGTTAACCACTAGGCCAAACACATACCTCCCAACCAGCATATTTTGTGTATCTTCATAAAACTGTGAATGGTGACAGATCACAGAAAAACAAAGATGCTTTATTCAGGGAGGGTCAGGACGTATTGAGAACCTACCCTACCACAGAAATTACAGTAGATGCTTTCAAATAATATCGGACTTATTTTACCCTGGATCCTGTAAGATAGGTACAAGTGTTACACCCATTGTTACATGAAGACCCTGAGGATCAGCCAGGAGAAATGACATGCCCAAGACCTCATGGCTAGAGAGGGAAAGAGTCACCATTCAAACCAAGGCCTGTCTCTTTTTTGGAAAGGCAGAGTGACAGAGAGAGGAAGAGAGAGAAAGAAAGAGAGAGAGAGAGAGAGTTCTTCCATCTCCATCTGTTGGTTCACTCTCCCGGTTCCCACAATAACAAGGCCTGGGTCAGGCCAAAGCCAGACTTCACCCGAGTCTCTCATGTGGGTAGCAGGGATTGAAGTACTTGAGCCACTATCTGCTGCCATCCCAAGTGCATTAGCAGGAAGCTGGATTGGAAGCAAAGTAGCTGGGACTTGAACCAGCACTCTGATAAGGGATGCAGGTATCCCAAGTAGCGGCTTAACTCCTTGCGTATGATGCCTACCCCTCAAGGCTTGTCTTTTTTTTTTTTTTTTTAAGATTTATTTTCGTTCTTTGAAAGACAGAGTTACAGAGAGAGGTAGAGTCAGAGAGAGAAAGAGAGAGAGAGATCTTCCATCCGCTGGTTCACTCCCCAAATGGCCACAACAGCCAGAGCTGCGCCGATCTAAAGCCAGAAGCCAGGAGTTTCCTCCAGGTCTTCCCACATGGGTGCAGGGGCTCAAGAACTTGGGCCATCCTCCACTGCCTTCCCAAGCTACAGCAGAGAGCTGGAAGGAAGTGGAGCAGCTGGGTCTCAAACCGGCGCCCATATGGGATGCCGGTGCTGCAGGCCAGGGCATTAACCCACTGCGCCACAGCACTGGCTCCCCAAGGCTGGTCTTACTTCAAGGCCTACACTATTCTACCACACCTGGAATTTGAACATGGGGTATAAATACACTTTAAAAATTATAATATGATATGATAAAAGAGGATAATTGAGAAGGTACAACAACGTGGAGCAAGACAGCGGCAGTGGTGAAAACCAGACACAGACTCAGGGCCAACTCCTTGACATCTCCAGATGATGAGAAATGTCTGGATGGCCCTAGTGTGTCCTCCAAAGCGCCTCTCCTCTTACCCCGTCACACAGCCCTCCCTCCAGCTCCTCCTTATCCACAGCCTGTTCTCTGCACCCCTCCCCTGTCCTCTCGAGAGGAGGGCATTTATTCCTCCACCCCCTACATAACTCAGGGCAGGGGGAAGGGGCAGGCTCCACCTTCTCACATTTTCTGGTACAGAAGGAACCCTGCTCCTGAGGGGCACCAAACGCCCAGCTATGCCGGCCTCTGGCCTCTGGTCTCTGCCATCTCCCAGTCTTCTCGTCACAGCCAGCCCTCACTGAAGATGTTGGCCTTGGAATCACCAAATTGTCCACCCCAATTCAGCTTTTATTGGGACTATGACCGTGTTCAGCCGCTTGGCTTACCAGACTCATGTGGGCACCATGGGGCACATTATTGTCCTGGAAGTAAGTTGAGAGTTCAGTTGGCTGTAGAAGGCTGTGAGCCAAGCCCATTCCAAAGGAGTACATCTGACCAAATTTTGTATGTGCCTGGGCCCCTGCACCCATGTAGGAAGCCTGGAAAAAGCTCCTGGCTCCTGGCATTGAAACCCCACCCCCCTACACCCCACCCTGCCAGCCCCAGGCCATTGTGGCCATCTGGGGAGTGAACAAGTGGATGGAGGACCTCTGTCTCTCATTGTCTCTCTCTTTCTCTGAACTCCACCTTTCAAATAAATAAATCTCTTTTTAAAAAAAAGTTTTAAAATCCTGAGACATACAGCAAAGATTTCCATATGCTCTTTGGTTTTCAGAATCATCTGAGGACATTTTTAGAACTGTAGATGTGTGTGTCCCACCCAGAGAGTCTTAATTCAATAGCTCTGAGGTGGGATCTGAACATAAGCAGGCTTTGAACATCTTCTTCTGAAGCACAGCTAGTCTGGGGAGCCACTGCTCTCCACATCTTAACACCAAGTGAGTGGCTTAAGTCTACCCTCATCTGCATTCACCATCATTAGGTCGGAAATTCACCTGCAGCCTCTAGCTTAGGGCTGTCCTCTCGTCCCACCAGTCATATGCTGGTAAATATTTAACAATGAGCTCTAAGGAAAAAAAGAAGAAAAAGTCCTGGTTTGTAGTGTTTGCCAAATGCCATGGTGCAAATACTCCTGCCACGCACAATTGGAAGCTACTAATGTGGCATCCCTGAGCATGAAGTTGAAAGAAGATGCATAGAATCAGCTCTCGTGAGCCACGTAAGTCAGCTCCGCGTGTCACTGTGCCTCCCACTGCTTGCTTATTCTAGAAGATCAACCACTCCTCATGAAACAGAGGGCCTTCTCAGATCCAGCAATACAGCCGGAGCCTCTCAGAAGAGTTTCCTTCTCATTTCTTAAGTATCTTGACATAATCAAAAGTAGAAAAAATGCTATTATAGGACTAGCAACATGGGAGTGTATTAAAACTGTACTAATCCAAAGATAAGTATAAGAAGTATGGGACCAGTGTGGGGGAGCACCAGATTAAGCTGCCACCAGCAATGCTGGCATCCCATCCAGGAGGCCTGGCTGCTCTGCTCCCAATCCAGCTTCCTGCTAATGCACCTGGGAAGTCAACAAAATATGGCCTAGGGGCTTGGTCCACTACCACCTCTATGGGAGAACAAGATGAAGGTCCTGGCTTCTGGCTTCAGCCTGGCCAGTTCTGGCCATTGCACAAAATCAGGGAGTGAGCAAGCAGATAGGAGAGCACTTGCTCTCTTTCCTCCCTGCCTTTTAAATAAACAAATATGTATATACACACATATTTAAAGAATTGTAAAAATATTCATTTGTAAATCATCGTAGAAGAGGTCAGTTAGTAGCAGGATATGTCAAAAGTTACAAGGTGAATGTCCTTTGGTTCTGTAATTGTATCTCTGTGATCCTAGAGATAATAATGCCTCTCCTGTGTGACTTTGGTGAGTGTGATAACTGGGGTAGATGCCCCCCACACACACACAAAGTCCTGTTTCCACCCTTCTACCACCCACCCTCACCCCCACACCATGGCAGACATAATGTTCTGCCTTCTGCCTTCTGTTCTTTGCCTCCCAATAATTTCCAAAGCCAGGTACCCTGCCATGAGCCTTATCTGGGTCACAAAATAACTAAGTGACAAGAATTAAACTTAACCAAAAAAACACTGTGGAATTCAGCTCCCTTCTGCACCACTGAGAATCAGCAGTTAGATACAAATGACAGGCTCTTTTATCTGACTCCAGTCTGGCAAGAGATCTGGCGGAAAATTCTTTCTGGGTTTCATTTTCCTTATTTCTCTGGGCCACTCCTGGCAGAAACATTATAAGCAAATCAAGTTCTGATCAGTTGAAGCCTATTCAAAGGCTCTGGGAGCTGCTGCTGATTCATTCATTTATTAAACAAACATTTATTCAGTTCCTCTCTTGTGCCAGATCCCGTGCTAGACAAGAGGGAAGATGGATCGAGAGATGAGAGTGAAGAACACACAGCCCCTCCCTTTGAAGCCCTCCTGATGGGAGGGAGGGCGGACCGTGGGGAAGAGGCTGACTGTGGTTGGGTTCCAGGAAGCAGATCCCACCACAGAGGCCAACTTGGCCACCTTGGAAGACAGAGCAGTCAGAAAAGGCTGGAGCTGCATCCTGATGGACAAGGAGTTATTATCCAGGTGAGGAAGGGATCAGAGGCCTGCAGGGAGACAGTGGTTTATGCAAAGGGACAGAAACTAAGCAAACAAACAAACAGAAAGAGCTGTGTGCATCCAAGAACCATGGTAGTTCAGCAGGGGGCAGCTATCCTCGTAATTATGTCTCGATATCATAGGGCTTAAGGTTCAGAACCTGGCTCCTGTGCTTATTAGCCATGTGAATGGAAGTGGATTATTCAGCTTCTCTAAGCCTCGGTTTCCCCATCTGTAAACTCCTCCCGGTGAGATTGTTCGTATGTAGATGAGACAGCCTATGTAGCATGTTCATGCCTAGTAGGTGGGCCTCATGCAGTGCTTGGGAGCTGGTTTGGTGATGAAGGCGAAAATAGGATGACGGGTGCACATAGCGGGGAGGGTGGATATGAGGCTGGACGCACGGCCACACTCTACACTAAACACACTGTATGATAAAGAAAAAGCCATTCGAAAAAATATTCCTTAAAATACTCCTCATCGTCTGAGTCAAAACAGCAATCCTCTCCCTACTACCTGAGTAAGGAAATGCTCGATTGAATTACAAATGGGGGAAAAAATTATGATGGGATCCAACTTCAGACTTGTATTTATGTTCTTCCCTGTGCTTTGGGAGGTTGTGCTGTGCCAATGAAGATAGACTTAAGATGTGTGAACAGTCCAGAGTTTGAAAAATAATAGTCGTTTTTATTATTATAGCTTCAAGCATGGATTGTTGCCATGATTTCTATTTCAGGAAACTTCGAGTACAGGAAAATCGCCCAGTAGTTAGATATGATTGGATTACCGATAGGCTCTTTTTAAAGAAAGTAAAACATCTCATCAGAAAGCTGTCCAAGCGACAGTCACATCACCGCACTCAGTCTGGGTTGTAAGAGTACGGAATTGAAGGCGGGCCCTGGTGGCTGAGAAGTTTCGAGAGAAGGACAAATGAATCGAACGGCTGAGATTTTCAGCACCGCATTCCCAGGTCTGGAATCGCCATGCCTAAATCAAACATTGGTGGACTCCTCTCAGATCTGCACTTGATGAGTCATGGCGCCATCTTCCTAGGAGGTGGCATCTTCATTACAATCTTCAATTTGGATTTTTTAATTATTTACCTATCTGAATGGCAGAGAGAGAGAGAGAGAGAAGGAAGCAAGAGATCTTCCATCCGCTGGTTTATTCCCCAAATGGTGACACCAGCTGGGGCTGAGCCAAGAATTCAATGCAGATCTCCCATGTGAGTTAAGGGGCGCATCTTCCACTGCTGTCCCAGCATTAGCAGAGAGCTGGATTGGAAGTGGAACAGCTGGGACTTGAGCCCACACATAGGGGATACTGGTACATCAGCTGGTGGCTTAATCTGCTGTGCCATAATGCCAGTCCCAATTTGGATAGTTTTAAAAATGGTAATAATGATAATAATAGCTCACACTGTTTTATGATTCATAAAGTGTTCTAACATTTAAGCCTTACAATTTTAAATATTTGAGTTAACTTTATTTCCACCTTAGAGATGAAGAAAGTAAGACTCAGAGAAACCTCCTGACCAGGCTGAGGTCACACTGCAGGGAAATAGACCAGATCCAGGGAAGCTTTTCAGCCCCTCCTCTCCTCCCTGCCAGTAAAGTCACTCTCACTAGACTCATTCATCAATAGGGCAAGGAGGCCCCATTGGAATAGTATTAATGCCTTAATCACCACACAGAACAACACAAATGTTTTCTTACAGTTCTGGAGGTCAGAAATATTTTGAATTCCATTTCTGGCATTTCCTCAACCTCTTCATTTTTGTATTCTAATACTGAAATGTTCTTGTGTTCTTTGGCGGGGTCATGGTATCTTCCTTATTCTTGTTTCTTGAATTTCTGGATTTATTATTAGGCATCTGTAGAGTTGTTTTTTTTTTTTTCTTCTGATGGCTTTTATCTTAGGGCTCTGCTTCTGTGGCTTAGTGGAATGTCTGCTTTTTCAGTGAATACCAAGAGATGTGTGGTGGGTGTGGGAGTTCTAGTCAATGCTCTAGGGTGGGATGAGTTTCCAGAATAATACCCAAGCTGGCCATGGTAGAACTCAATACCCAGCTACACCCTCTCCTGTCTCTGGCTCATGTAACTGCCAAGTCTCCCAGGTCTCAGCCCACAAGGTTCTCACAGTTGCTCGTTCAGAGGTTTCTCTCCACCCTACCAGTCTGCCCATCAACAGAGATGGAGCTGCCTCGGTGTTTTGACCCTGGGAGGCTGCAGGTGCCAGCATCCTACTGTCCCATGTAGCTGCACAGCCACCTCCCAACCAGGCTCAAAGACTGTGGGAACCACGGACCTGTTCCCTCTACAAGAATCTCTGGTTCACACGTGCACACTAGAGTCACTGGCTGAACACTGCTACCTATTCACCACTGCCACTGGCACTGTTAAACAGGTGTTCCATCTCAGCCAACTGCCATGCACAGACCCAGAGGCACCTGAAGCTGCTGCTGCCCTATTCCAAAATGGTGTTTTCGCTCTCTCAGCTGGGCAACAGGCATTGTTTGGGGTGATGGAGTGGGGGAGTATCAAACGTCCGCCTCTGCTTCCTCTGGGTCCGTGCATAACCTCCAGCCCCTAGGGCTCCAGTCCAGACCCACACCACATTCTCCCTCTAGCTCTATCACCATGGGCTGCCACAGCCAATCTCACCTCCATCTCCATACTGTAGCCCGCTCTGGTGTTCCACCAACACTCCTGCCTGTGCTACACGTAGGTGCCATTCACACACAGGTTCATGCCCTTCACCTCTTCCCATGGGGCTTCCCATGTGGTTTTTCTCTCCAGTTTTTCCCTGGGAATATGCCTCCTATGTGTGAATTTTTCACTGTTTATCTTTAGCCCAGCGAAGCATGTTGCTCCCTAACCCTCCATCTTTCTCCTGGAGGTCAGAAATCTAAAACAAATCTGAACGGAGCTAAGGTCAAGGTGCTGGCAGAGCTGGTTATTGGGGAGGCTCCAGGAGACCTCTTCCAGCTTCAGGTCAAAGCCCCTGGCATTCCTTGGCTTGTGGCCACACCCTTTCAGCTTCTGCTTCCATCTTCCATTGCTTTCTGCTCTTCTTTGGTCAACTCTGCCTGTGACCCCTTTCATAAGGACACTTAAGATCCAAGGTTATCTCCCATCTCAGGTTAACAAGCCATATCTACAAAGTCCTTTGGATGCAGAAGCAACATTCACAGGGTCTAGGGATGATGACGTGGCTATTGTCGGAGGCCATGATTCAACCTACCTTGGAAATATTTGCCTCATTTATTGAGTTGGCCCTAAATATAAAATTCTGCAAATTTAAATCTAGACGGTGGCTCTTCATACTTTTCTATTTCTAACCTTTCACTTCTGTGTGCCTTGAGGCTTTTGTATTTGCTTCCTTGCTCACTTGCTAACGTTTAAGCAAATTTAACTCGAACTCCCTGTTGGCAATAACTCACCTAAACCCCATCCTCATGCCATCTTGTCAAGGTTGGATACAGTCAGCTGGGTTTTTCCAGACCAGCTTGGAAGGGCTTACAGAGAGATCCATTCTTTACTTCTGCTGCCTGGTACTTAATGAGCACTTACTGTGTGCCGGAAACTGTGCAAACATTCTACACTCACTCATAACCCATCTGTCTGTTGCAACGAACCTGTAAGGTAGATATCATTATCCCTATTTTAGATGACAAAATCAAGGCTCAACGAGTTAAGTAATATGTCCAAAGTTACACAGGTAAGCCACACACCTTTCAAAACCCAATCTCTTAATACAGTATAGCAAAATTAGATAATCCACAAACCTGAGTAATACTTGTAGATGGACCTCTTTTAAAAGGTAGACACAATCTCACAAACTCCCCAGGGTTGAGTTATAATTGCTTTCATCATCATATTATTTAAATATGTGTAAAGATAACATGATACTAACTGCTTATGCTTATGATTCTCATAAGACTATAAAAGCAAAATAGCAATTCTAACAAGAAGACAAATACAACGACAAATGCTCTAAACTGCTCATTTAGAGCTTTGCGTTGATGTGGAGTGTGATGCTGTTTTACTGATATTAAATGACTGCTCACTGTCCAGATGTGATGCTGGGCACCCCGCCCTGGGCCCTCCAGTCCAGCACCCACACACCAGAGCCCTTTGAGCCAACCCGTTTCTCCCCCTCTTCTCCAAACCCCTGACGACACATGCGCTCTCGCTGGTGAGAATGTCACTGATCTGTTGGTTCTGCCTCTCTTTTTCCCCACCAACCATAGCTGCTAGGTTCTCTGGAAAATAGACTTTGAATCAAGATCAGTTGCTGGAAGTGATCAGACTGTGTTCTTGGGACCCACAGCTGGAGGAGGGAGGGAGGAAGGTAGGAAAGAGCAGAGGGAAAGGTTGAGCTACTGCATCGCAGGCCCAGCATAGGCCTCTGCCAGCCCAGTGTGGCTCTGGCCTGCCTCGGTGATGGGAGGGGCCCAGCCTTTGTGCCCCTGGACCAGGGCCTCTGGAAGAGGACCTCCACAGGGACTGCCAGCTGCCATTTAGCATCATTCCTGCGCTGAGAAAGGATTCCCCCAGTCCCCACAGAGTCCGCCTACTAGCCCACAGCGCAGTGTGTAGGACGCCAGTGGGCTGTGAGCACAATCGCATCCCAGCTGCCACATTGCCCAGTGGTTCTTGATGAGAAGATCTCTGACGGATCCATCACACGCCTACCTGGATTTTGAAAATTCCCACAGTGATATAAAACATTGGGATTCCGGTGGGGAACGAAGACGGCCCTAATGAGATAGTCACAGACCTGACTCTGAGAAAGGAGACACCCAGAGGCGTCAGCCGTGTGCCCCTGCTGTGAACCTGCTGTGTAAGCCCATGCTACCCCCACGGTGTCACAGTCACACGGTTTTGTGACTGCTTCTCTGGGCAGCAGGAAAAACCGCTTCCAGATCCTCTCACAATCCACATGGAACACTTGGGAATAAAAATTTTCCGTTATTGAACAGTCATCCAATATATCAAATCAAGCGCCCATGATGAGGTGAGTCGCTAGACACCTGGTTAGGGTACCTGAGGGAACAGATAACTGCACTGATATTTATGCCGCATGCTTCATGCTGTTAGAGACCAGGGGAGTCAGACAGCTTTCCGGGAGTTGTTTGAGGGACAAGGGGTAAAGACAAAAGGCTCCAGAGCGAAAGCACCGACCCCGTGGTGCCGGGTGTAGCAGATGAGCAGGTGCACTTCAAAAATTCATGGGAAATGGAATTAAAAGATGAGTTTACTTTGGGGCAAGATTGTTTTAATCCATGCATAGTTTTTTTTTTTTCATAACACGCATTTTCCATTAACTTTTCAATTTTTTTCATTTGTTGTATTTGAAAGGCAGTCTGCTGATTCACTTCCCAAATGCCCACAGTGGTGGAGGCTGGGCCAGGCAGAGCCCAGGAGCTGGGGAATTCCATCTGGGTTTCCCCTGTGGGTGACAAGGGTCCACGTACTTGAGTCATCATCTCCTGTTGCCTCCCAGGGTGTGCATTGGCAAGAAGCTAGAATGCAGAGCAGAGCTTGAACTCGAACCCAGGCACTCCAACATGGATGCTGTCACCACAAGCCATGAGCTTTTCCAAGACCCCTCATAACCTAGGAAACCACTGAAAGGAGGAGTGGGCAGTAGGGAGAGAGTACACTGAGACAAGTGGGGCGACAGTCTTTGAAGCAGCTACCCTGTTGGCTCTTTCCCTGGAGTGTCTCATTGGATCCTCATGCACTATTGTTAACCCCGTAGAAAACAAGCTGCAGCGCCAGGGCTGTGGTGCAGTGGGTTAAACCCACCATCTATAATGCCGGCACCCCATCTGGGCGCTGGTTTGAGTCCCAGCTGCTCTGCTTCCCATACAGCTCCTTGCTAATGGCTGGGAAAAGCAGCAGAGGACAGCCCAAGTGCTTGGGCTCCTACACCCACATGGGAAACCTGGGTGAACCTCCTGGTTCCTGGCTTCAGCCTGGCCCAGCCTTGGCTGTTGAGGCCACCTGGGGAGTGATCCAGCAGGTGGAAGATCTCTCTCTCTCTCTCTCTCTGTGCCTCTGTCTCTCTCTATCTATCTATCTATCTCTGTAATTCTGCCTTTCAAATAAATAAAATAAATCTTAAGAAAAAAAGAACAAGCTCCACACAGCAGGGATGGTGTCCATCATGCGTATCCCCCTAGTTCTTCTCCCCTCCTCCCTCTTCTTGGAAAGCCTAGGTGGGGGAGTTTGGGGTGTGGAATTCCCCTAAACAATTCCCTCCGGACAGTACTGGCCATCAGGGTTCTTATCTCTCAGAGATGCAAACACTCCTGCAGTCCAGTCAGGCAGCTGGAGAGACAACAAGGGGCCGGGGCTCACTTCCAGGACTTGTTGACTTATTCCATTGCACATGAACATGTTTTCTTCAAAACTTCCCACTTTCTTCAGCCCCTCACACACACACACACACACACAGGCTATGTCTACCTAGCTGCCTTAACAGTGTGATTTTTTTAAAGATTTATTTATTTGATTTGAACGGCAGAGGTACAGAGAGCGAGATCTTCCATCTGCTGGTTCACTCCCCCAAAGAGCTGCAAAGGCCGGAGCTGGGCTGATCAGGAGCCAGGAGCTTCTTTTGAGTCTCCCACGTGGGTGCCGGGGGCCAGGGACTTGGCTCATCCTCCACTGCTTTCCCAATCACATTAGCAGGGAGCTGGACCGGAAGTAGAGCAGCCAGCAGCCCATAGGGGAGGCTGGCCCACAGACGGCAGCTTTACCCACTACGCCATAGCACCAGCCCCAGCAGTGTGATCTTAAATTCCAGTAGGGACATCCCTTGAAATGTCAGCCAGCAACAGAAAATTTCTCCTAAAAGCTCCAGTCTCCCCAAACGTCAGATAGGTGGGAGCATCAGGAATGAGAAGGGCTGAGGGAGAGCTGTCGCTTTGCATTTAAATAGCCCCGTTTACTCAGGCCCCATGCCATGGAAGCTGCTTTGCTACTAATGTGGTGAGCACCTTAAGGCACTTTTGCTTCCTGTCCTGGTCTTTTGGAGCCTCATTACTTAATAATTTGAAAGCCTTTATGGAAATCACTGGATAAAGGGAGATGATGAAGCGAAATGTTATTATATACAAGGATCCAGGAAAGCAGGCCAATGACACCGTGCCTGAGTTACACACTTCTTAGTGGGGAAAGAGAAGAAATGAGTTGATGAATTCACGTCTTTTTTGGAAATTGCTTTCATGTTGAAAATACCCTTTGCCTGGCAAAGCCTAAAAGGCTTTGGAATTGTCAAGACCCCACCGGAAGTCTCCAGGGTCTCTCCCCCTGCGTGGGTTCTTCGGGACCCCCTGGTGGTTCCCTGCCCATTGGTTCTGGCCGCTGCCCGTTCCCCTGCGTGAGCCTAGCCAGACTCACGCCACGCTCACCTCCACAGCCTTCGTCACTGGCCAGCAGAGAAAACCACGGGAAATAGGCTTGGACGTGGCCTTCTCCTCCTTCTTTCCATCTTTACTTAATGGCCATATATTCATGTGCTTCAAAATTCAAAAGATTTACAGGGCTTACGGGAAAAAAGAAAACCTCCCATCCCTTTCCTCGCTCTCTGGCTCCCCAGAGCCTTCCCCGGAGGCAGCCCATGTTGTCAAATTCTTCTATGAAGGGACTTCAGAAAGTTCACGCAGAAATGGAATTAAAAGAATCTTTATTTTGGTGTAAAAAATTTTGAAATCCATGCACGGTTTTTCAAGATATGCATTTTCCATGAACTTTTTGAAGATCCCTGATATTTCCTTCTGGAGACTCTATACAGTCAAAAACACACACATCCACACACTCACACACACACACATCCATATCCACACACTCACACACACTCACACACAGACACACACATACATACACACCCCTACACCCCCACATCCATATCCACACACTCACACACACACATACATACATACATACACACCCCTACACCCCCACATCCATATCCACACACTCACACACACAGACACACATATACATACACACCCCTGCACCCCCACATCCATATCCACACACTCACACACACACACAGACACACATATACATACATACCCCTGCACCCCCACATCCATATCCACACACTCACACACACAGACACACATATACATACACACCCCTACACCCCCACATCCATATCCACACACTCATACACAGACACACATATACATACATACATACACACCCCTGCACCCCCACATCCATATCCACACACACACAGACACACATACATACATACATACACACCCCTACACCCCCACATCCATATCCACACACTCACACACACAGACACACATATACATACATACATACACACCCCTGCACCCCCACATCCATATACACACACTCACACACACACAGACACATACATACATACACACCCCTACACCCCCACATCCATATATATACACACACACACACACAGACACACATATACATACATACATACACACCCCTGCACCCCCACATCCATATACACACACACTCACACACAGACACACATATACATACGTACATACACACCCCTACACCCCCACATCCATATCCACACACTCATACACACAGACACACATATACATACATACCCCTGCACCCCCACATCCATATCCACACACTCACACACACACAGACACACATAT
This sequence comes from Lepus europaeus, assembly GCF_033115175.1. NCBI lineage: Eukaryota > Metazoa > Chordata > Mammalia > Lagomorpha > Leporidae > Lepus > Lepus europaeus. The sequence continues at coordinate 51,023,401 of NC_084833.1, read as the reverse complement.
ACATACACACCCCTACACCCCCACATCCATATCCACACACTCACACACACACACACATATACATACATACACACCCCTGCACCCCCACATCCATATCCACACACACACACACATACACAGACACACATATACATACATACATACACACCCCTGCACCCCCACATCCATATCCACACACTCACACACACATACACAGACACACATATACATACATACATACACACCCCTGCACCCCCACATCCATATCCACACACTCACACACACAGCCACACATGCACACAGGCAAACATGTACAAACATACACTCCCACACACAGCCACATATCCATATACATACACACATATACATACACACATGTACATATACACACATGGACATATACACACTCCCACACACATCCATATCCACACACTCACACACACAGACACACATATACATACATACATACCCCCACACATCTACATCCATATCCACACACACACATCCACACATGCACACAGGCAAACATGTACAAACATACATTCCCACACACAGCCTCATATCCACATACATACACACACATATACACATACACACGTGTACATATACACACTCCCACACACATCCATATCCTCACACTCACACACACAGACACACATATACATACATACATACACACCCCCACACATCCACATCCATATCCAGACACACACACACACACACGCACACAGGCAAACATATACAAACATACATTCCCACATACAGCCTCATATCCACATATATACACACACATATACACATACACACATGTACACATACACACTCCCACACACATCCATATCCACACACTCACACAGCCACACAGACGCACATATGCATACACACACACCCCCACTCCCCCACATTCATATCCACACATACATCCATATCCACACACTCACACAGCCACCCACACACACACAAACATACACTCCCACACACAGCCTCCCACACACACACATATACATACATACACTCCCACACACAGCCACATATCCATATACATACACACATATCCATACTTACACACATACACATGCACACATACACACATACACAGACTCCCACACACATACACACATACACACATACACACATGTACATATACACACTCCCACACACATCCACATCCACATATACACACATACATATACACACATCCACACATATGCATATACTCCCACACATATCCACACATATACATATATACATGTACATACATATACACACATCCACACATGTACATGCACACATACACATACACAGACTCCCACACACATCCACATATATCCACACATACATACACACACACACAAATACACACTCCCTCTATTCCTACCAGTTCTTTACACAATGGTAGATTGGTTGTTTTCCAGGCCAATTCCTATACAAATGACTATTTACCTTGCTTTTTAAATTCAATGTATCTTTGTGATCATCACATTTGTGACATGGCTTTCTTAATGATGAACCCCAAGGTCATATAGCAATGTAAAAAAAAGAAACATACACAGAAGCACATGTATGTATGTGTGTGTAAACTATGACCTCAACTGTGTGACAAAGCAAATGGACACCCCAACTGATGACAGCTCTGGGTTAGGATGGGGGCGATTACAAGGAATTCCCTCTCCCTCTGTCCCCTTCCTCCACCCTCCCCTTTTACTCCCTAAAACATGGTTATGCAATTTTTCCAAATTTCCAAAAGACCTCATTTCAGTTTGTAAGGCATATGTTCATTCAAGTATCACTATATCCTAGCTCTTTGCAAATGCATTAGCATCTATATCTTAAAATCCCGAGCCCCATTATCAGCGAAGTCTCCCTGCCCTCCACCCAGAATTGCAGGCTGCCTCCCTCTGCCTCGCCCTTGCCTGCTTTACTTTTGCTGGAGAACCCGTCTGACAGCGCACCGTGTAAGTGTTGGCCTGCTTGCACCTGCCTGCCTGCTCTGCAGTGAGAGCTCCCGAGGACAGGGCCGGGGTCTCTTGTGTTGAGGGCCGGATCGCCAGCACCTAGGAGGAGCTGGCACAGATGAGTAGCTCAGTCTGTAATTGCTGGGTGAGGCAGGCATGTGGCAGGGTGATTAAGTTGATGTTTGGAATTCCCACATCCCATAGTGCAGAGCCCGGTTTGAGCCCTGGCTCCTCCCCTTCAATCCAGCTTCCCACTGATGCACACCCTGGGAGCAGCAGACCATGGCTCAGGTCCCCAGGTTCCGACCACCCACATGGGAGACCCAGATGGAGTTCTAGATTCCTGGCTTTGGCCTGGTCCAGCCGTGGCTGTTGTGAGCATCTGGGGAGTGGGACAGTAATGGAGCAGTTTCTCTTTTGCTATCTTTCTGCCTTTCGCATAACATTAAAGTAATTGCTGGATGAACAGATCCCCGCCGCAGCTCCCAGGAGGCCCACAGCCAAGAGCGTCTGTGGTTGCCCCGCGTGGCCCTCGACGTGTGTGCTGTCCCAGCCTGCACACAAGCCCACCCTCTTGGCCTGGATCTCACTCCCCCTCATCCTTTCAAGACTCCACTGCCACAAGCGCTCGCTCGCTCGCTCCCTCTGTAACCCGCGCCTTCAGTGTCTCACTTGTATCGGTGACCCTCTTCAGCACCCAGACTTGGCCTAGCATCCCTCATCTTTTCAAATAAACCCGCAGCGAGGCGAGCTGCCCTGCTTGCTGGCTCCAGGGCCTCCCTCTGTGTTCCTGAACCTGCTTCTGCTGGTTCTCCGCGCTGGTATCAGTGCACGGGGCGGCAGGCGGGGTCCTCCCGTCTCCCTGGCTGTTCCTCCTGAGCTCCTGGCTCCCTCTCATCCTCTTCTCAGTCTCCCCGACTCCCCTGTAGGCCATCCTGTGACTTTAGCCACCACCTACAGGCTTCTCCCTTGAACTTCTCCCATGAACTCCAGCCTCCTCTCTCCAGCCGCCTCCCTGACACTTGACGCTGCCCTCACCATCATCCCTGACCCCTCCCTGCCTCCCAGCCTGCAGCAGCAGATCCCGTTGAGTCCACCATGAAAATGCATCTTGCATCCCATGCCTTCTCACCCGCTCCACTGCTCTTCCCTGCTTGGGGTCTCCGGCCATTGCCACGGCCTCCTGCCTGGTGTCCCTGCCGCCCCTGCCCTACTACGGTTTACTCCCTCTAAAAATGGAAGTGGCATGATATCACTCTCTGCTCACAGAGCCTTCAGCAGTGCCCCAGTCCCATCACGCCAGAACAAAAGCTCCTAAATCACCCGGAATGGCAGCCAGTGATGGCCAGAGGCCTCCTCTAGCTTGTCATTAATTAACTGTTTAATTAACTAATTCATTATTCATCAGTACACATTCCCTGCATAGGCTGGGGTACAGGAGGACACCTCTCAGGGACAGGACCTGAAGGTGGTAAGGAGGAGATAGGGGCCGGGGTGTTTTGTGCTGTGCCTTTAAGACCGCCACGGGCGTTCCCATGGGACAAGGTTAAAAGTCTCTTACAGGGGCTTTGCCCTTACAAGTGAGGCCCCTTGGGCCAGTCCCCCTGGCTCCTCCACTGCACTCCCAGGCCACAGCAGAGAGCAGGCCTGGAAGAGGGGCAACTGGGACAGAATCCAGCACCCCAACCGGGACTAGAACCCAGTGTGCCAGCGCCACAGGCAGAGGATTAGCCTATTGAGCCGTGGCGTCAGCCCCCGCAGCCCCTCTTGTCTGAAAGCAGGCAGCTCCTCCTTAGAGTGCGACCTCTCGTGTCTGGATTTGGTGCCATGAGGTCAGACTGTCTCCTGGCCTGGGGCCCCTTTTTCCCTCTGGCTCTGGCTTTGGCACTCAAGTTGCTCTAATTGCTGGGGAGGGGGAAGAGAAAAGCAGGGAGGGGAGGGAGAGAGAGAAGCAGGTGCGCCCACCGGCCTCTTCAGCCAGCCCCCTTTGCCCTCTGACTCAGGAAAAGCTGATCTTTGCGAGCATCACAAAGAATACAATGAGCATCTAGAAAACGAAGTTAACCCCAGGATTGGCTCTTTGGTCCCCAAGTGACAGGCTAAGTCGACAACCGTGGCCAGTGCAAGTGCACAGAAGGTCCTGGGTAAGGTGGGGCCCCGTGGACCTGCCCACCGTGGACAGCCTTGGCTGGAGGGGCACTGGGGCAGGCGGGGCAGGCCAGGCAGCCTCCAGGGCCCTTCCTCCCCAGCTGCAGAGATGCCATGCAGCTCCCACTAAACCGTCTCCGGGGAAAATTGTTCTCTGCAAGCATTATGCAATTTTCCCATCGGAATTACAGGCTGTGTTTGAAAAGAAATAAAAAGAAATTGAATTTGAAATGCTCCTGTGCAAACGCATCATCTTCTTGTGGATCTGTTAATGGCTTCAGATACCTTCTCTGGCTTTGAAATAGCAGATCAGACAGCAGCTCGTGACAGCAGCTGCTCCGGGGGACGAGGCATGGACCGGGCACTTAGAAACAGCCAGCCCGGCTGCTGGGATAATGCTGGAAGCAGACCCAGAACTTGTGAGCCTGACCATGGTTCCTGACATGGCCTCTGTGCCATCCCTTCGCCTACTCCTATGACTGGCACAGTTCCGTGGCTGGTGCTGTCCCCTGCTCTTAGGGCCACCAGCCAATGCCTAGGGAGCTTTGTATCGTGTCACACAGCTCTGGCTCCATTGTAGACTGCTGGGTTTCTGGTAGATTACAGCTCAGAAGGACACCGGTCCCTTCCTTACCACAGCCTCTCATTCATTCAACAAATATTGATTAAGCAAGTTCCCAGCATGGGACTAAACCCTGATGGTACAGCAGGGAGCAAAACACATACAAACTCTCTTGGCCTCCTGCAGCTCCCGTTCTTTGGGGGAGAACATAGGAAGACAATAGAAAGTAAGTAAGCGAAGTTTGCAGTAAGTCCTACAGTGGCAAATGTTGTGAAGAAAAGATATTCAGACAAGGAGGGAGGGGTGCTGGGTTGAGGAGGGGGTGGAGGATTTCCGTGGTCATCAAAGGCCTCACCAAGAAGGTGACTTTGAGCAAAGACCTGGAAGAGGCAAGGGAGTGAGTGCTGTTATCTGGGAGAACTACATCCGAGGTACAGGGCAGAGCAAGTGCAAAGTATGCCTGGCACAGTTGCGGGAGAGGAAGACATCCAAGATGCTCAGGAGAGGAAGAGATGAAGTTAACAAGGTCATGGGGAGGAGAGGCGGGGCATGAAGGACCTCGGGGACCATGGTGAGGTCCCGTCTGCTGTGAGATGCGAAGCCATTGGAGGGTCTTCGCAGAGGGATGGTTGCTGTGTGAGGAAGGGCCTGGAGGAGGGGAAAGGCTGAGCAGAGAGACTACCTAGGAAGCAACTAGGAGACAAGGGTGGCTTGGACCAGGACGGTGACAGGGCAGTGGATAAAGGGGTTGGATTGTAAAGATGCTGTGGGAGTGGAGGTGACAGGGTGTGCTGGCACTCTGAACATGGCATATGAGAGAGAGGCATCAAGCGTGAGCCACTGGGGGAATGGCATCTCCATCTAATGGAATGGGAAGGACTAGGAGGCCATGTTTGGGCCACGGACGATCCATGAGGACCCCCGAGGTTGAGATACCAGTTGAACTTTCAAGTGAAAATGTGAGCCAGTTGATAGGAAGTTTGGAGGTAAGGTTCAGGGAGAAGGTTAAAACTTAGGAGCCATCGAAGGGCATATATGGTTGGTTAAGGCTTGGGTCTAGATGACTCCCCCACACACAAGGGAATGTCAAAGACCAAAGACTGGAGCCCAGGGCCAGCTGGGGCTTCAGGGGAAAGTGGAAAGGAGTTGGCAGAGGCGGCTGAGAAGGAACAGTGATGAGGCAGCGGTCCCAGGGTCAAGTGTGCCAAGGAAGAGGGGCGGTCAGCATCAAACCCTGCAAGCTGCGAGCTGGGCACTGGCCACCGGCACAGATTGGCCGTCAGTGACCTTGACAAGGAGTGCTTCAGGCGAGAGTTGAATCCCAGTTCCCTCATTGGAGAAACGGAGCCCACACACCTGCCTGCCTCAGACGGCTGCAGTGCGGACCACGTGAGACTGTGAGCGAATCACCAAGGGCCACCGAACAGGAGCTGTCTCTGTTTATTTATGACCTGATCAACCCAGGCCTGCTGAAATGACGGGAGGCTCCCCCCGGGGCACAATTGATTTTAAAGATGCGTAGAGCCCTGTTATCACCTCATAAAACGGTTCATTTCCTGCTGCTCATCTCCAGGACACTCGCTGACCTACCGAGGGATGAAAAAGTTACCTTCAGACCGGGGAGCCATCAGGACTGAGGTTTTATGTGGGTGCTAAGTGGGAATTCTGGGAAAGGGTAGAAGCAAATAAAGGAGCCTCCTGCAAGATTCCGGGTGCCGCCCTCCTAGAGGCAGCTGGGTAGCCTGGGCCCCACAGCAAGAGCTCCCTGGAGAAAATGGCCAACCAGGAGCTATGCTGGAATTGAAAAATGAGTGACAGTGCAGGAGTGAGGAGGGGTGGGGAGCCAGAGTAGAAACAGCATGGGTACTGCAGTGGGACACACACACCTGTCTGGGAACCGCAGTTGCTGGTGGTCTTCAACAAGCCAACTGGATGTCCCCGAGCCTCAGTTTCCCCATCTGCAATGCAAAACACAATAGCTCACAGGACTTGGGAAGAACCAAGCCGATGTGTGAGGGGATCCTGGGTGTGAGCGTGTGGATCTCCCCCTGGGTATTCAGTGCCGTCGGGGAGCCCCCTCTCTGGAAGCACAACAACCCCAGGAGCCAGTGCCTCCCTCCTCACTGGCACGCTCCTCAGGACAGCACTGATTCTGACTGTATCGTGGGCATCTTCTGGTAGCCCTGTGAGTGTGGCCATCATACGCTGGAACCGGTGTGCTCTGAACTTGGGGCAGCAGGAGCGCAGTGGCTGGGACCAAGTCTCCCCGCTGCCCAGGTTCAGAGTGGCCAGGAATGTGGTCTCCACAGCCGGACTTGGCTTTCAGCCCAGCCATTGCCTGATTGGGACAGTGATTTAGCCACATAAATCTGTTTCTGCAAGGGCATGCCTACCTTGCAAATGAGTGAGAAGGATTAAGTGAGATACTGTCTATGGGAGTTAGGCAAGGTGTCTGCCCCATGAGAACAATACAGAATCATTGCCATGATTCTTCCTGTTTGGATTCCTCTCTCTCTCTGCTCGTGGACTGCATCCATTTCTCTTCCCGAGGGGAGGAGTCCTGATAGGAGCACGTGGGCTGGGATGACTCCAAGTCCAAAGTGCTTAGCATCAGTACCACAAGAAGCAGCTTGCTGTTCTGAACTTGAAGACAGGGTCAAAAGGTCAAGGTCAAGAGGAGGAGGTGAGAAAGCGGCCAGGGAGGAGGCACAGGCTCCAGACTTTGCTGTGGGCCTGGCTGAGATGCCCAGAGCTCTTGCTCACTGGATGCTGGCTCTGGCCTGCATGGGAGGGCCAGAGAGGGGCAAGGGTGGCTCAGATGTCAGCCCCACCCCACCCTCTGCTCAGACTCGCAATGCCCTGTTGTTATGTCATGTCTGCCCCTTGCCTGTCCCCGTCGGCACAGAGACCCTCTTCCCTCCACATCTAACCTCAGCCCAAGGCTTGTCTGGGCTGTGCCATTCCCTCCTGTGGTACCAGTTGCTATGCAGCAGGAGTACAGCTGTCACCTCTTCCCAATGTGTTTACCAAAAGCAAAACTAAAGACAGACACAAGTGACCTGAGTTCCTGTTGGATTTTCGCTTTTAATTGGCGTATGGTTGGGAAAGCATTAACGTCATCCGAACAAGGCATGATCTGTGAATGCCCCACAATCCTCTGTGTAAAAGTGTCCTATGGGAACCATGAAAAGGCTCTCAGGAGTCTTGACAGAGCCTGTCTGTGCCTTCGAGACTTGTTAAAACAAGCTTCTCCAGCCGGCGCCGCAGCTCACTTGGCTAATCCTCCACCTGCAGCATCAGCACCCCGGGTTCTAGTCCCGGTCGGGGCGCTGGTTCTGTCCCGGTTGCCCCTCTTCTAGTCCAGCTCTCTGCTGTGGCCTGGGAGTACAGTGGAAGATGGCCCAAGTGCTTGGGCCCTGCACCCGCATGGGAGACCAGGGGGAGGCGCCTGGCTCCTGGCTTCAGATCTGCACAGTGCGCCAGCTGTAGCAGCCATTTGAGGGATGAACCAACAGAAGGAAGACCTTTCTCTCTCTCTCTCTCTCTCTCTCACTGTAACTCTGCCTGTCAAAAAAAAGAAAATAGAAAAGCTTTTCCTTGACATCTGACGTGTGGGTTGCTTACTGTGGATTGGACTCCCTCGTGCTTCAGAAGGTGAAATACCCAGTGGCCCCATCTGTAGCTCCCCGGAGCTACATACCCTTCCCGTCACTTGCTCCCCGAGACTCGGGGCCCCGCTGTACATGAGGGGTGGAGAGTTCTCCTACAGCATGATGGGCTTGGAACTGCAACTGTTCACCCACTTTCTGTGTTCAAGCAACACGAGCCAACGCCAAACCACGTCGGTCTGGAAGTAAGTCATCATCCAAATGATGACTGGTGTTTGTGGAGCACCTACTCTGTGCCAGCCACCTACTGTGTGTCCGCACTTTACGCAAACCACACCATTTAATCCCTTGGCCATAATTAGAAGATCTCCCACACTTTAGTTTTTTTAAAAGATTTTTATTTATTTATTTGAAAGTCAGAGAAGGAGGGTCAGAGAAAGAGAGGTCCTCCATCTGCTGGTTCACTCTCCAGATGGCTGCAACAGCTGGAGCTGTGCTGATCCAAAGCCAGGAGCCAGGAGCTTCTTGTGGGTCTCCCACATGGGTGCAGGGGCCCAAAGACCTGAGCCATCTTCCACTGCTTTCCCAGGCCATAGCAGAGAGCTGGATCAGAAGTGGAGCAGCCAGGACTCGAACTGGTGCCCATATGGGATACCAGCACTGCAGGTGGCAGCTTTACCCACTATGCCACAATGCCGGCCCCCCAGCACTTTAAATATTATAAAAAGGGAGAGCTGTGATACACTGTCTGCAGTGGGTACTGAAGGAAGGTATGGTAGTAAAGGGCACTGTCAAGGTCATGGTGCAGATCAGGGTGTCCATTATGATGTAATGGATGTGGAGAGCTATACGTGATGTGCGTGCACACACACAGGTAGTTGCACAGCAGAGTAAAAGGTCTGTAGGGAAGGAGAAGGAGACAGAAGGCAAGGTGGAAATTGAAGTCCAAGATGCTGTAGATTGCGTGCGTCTGTGGTGCTAAACTGCCTACAGTCAGTGTGTATTATTCTGGATTGAAAATCAAAGACGGCAGAGCAGCGCTGGATTGAAAATCAAAGACGGCAGAGCAGCGCTAGAGAGTGCAGGCTACTCCCGAGGAATTTGGAAATTACCGTGGATACTGCAGGGAGCCATGGGTGCATTTAGTCAGGGAGCAGACCTGGGCAGATCTGCGGTTGCTGAGGATGGGTTGGGGGGAGGCAAGAAGCCACTACACGCAGGGTGAGCCGGGGTGGGTCCAGAGGATGTGCAGTGCAGGAGGTCTTGGAGCCTGGCAGGCGTCAGGGGCAGGAGGAGGAGGAAGCTGTGCCGCTCTGCGTCTGTTCACGTCGCTGGTGGATGTGTCTGTAACCCAGGGCGGGGGGGGGGGGGGGGGCTGCTGGAGCAGGGGGAAGTCTTGGGTCACATGAAGGGCTCCGTGTGGGACATCAAGGTCACGGGAGACGCGGGGCAGGCCTTCAGGAGATAGTTCCTGCTCCACTATGACTTCATGGCAAACAGCTTCTCAGTCATCCAACAGCTTATTTATTAGGAGTGAGTGAGAGTAAATAAATCAATCCCCTGTGAGAAATGTAACAGCTCAGTTGGGACCAGGAGACCGTAGGGCATCCATGCATCCCAAGAGCCTTTCTTCCCACCAAAAGCGGACATCCCAGGGAGTGAGCTTGGGAGAGGGCCTCCAGCTTCCTCAGTGGGCTGCCTCTGCTCACTTGCCCCTGCAGGCCCCGCTTCTGCCCTCTGCCCTCACCCAGGCCCATCTCAGCAGCCAGTACAAGCTGGAGCTGGCAGAGTCCCCCCTTCTCTGAGGTCCAGCCCCCAGTGACTCCTTCCCTGCAGGGCAGGGGAGACTCTCTGGACCAGAAGGCTTTGATCATCCTTGAGCCCAAGTCTGGGAGGCCTCTGGCCCCTTTTCTTCCAGTTTCCCTAAGGACTGTGGGATTTTCTGGGCAAGGTACCCAACTGAGGAAAAGTTCATGAATCCATTCCAAATATCTTCTAGGGACCTACTGCCAGGCACAACTCTAAGGACAGGGTCATAGCTGCAAACCAGCCAGCGCCTCTACCCCCTGGAACTCGGGGATCTGTTCAGTTGGCAACAAAGCTCTTCCTTCCCCAGCTGGTGGCATTCTGGATTTTTCTCTGCCTAGCGGACAATGGTGGCTGAGCACTGCTGGCTCAGGCCAGGGGAGGGGAGAATCAGGGCCAGCCCTGAAGCTGGGCCTTTGCCAGCCCGGAGCCTTGCTTGAAATGAGTAGGCCACCTCTCAGCCCCCATGTGGAATTGAACCAGGACACCCAGCCAAACCTCAAAGTTGAGCAAAATCCACCAAGTTCTGAGCTTTGCCCCCATCACAGCCATTTAATGCTTTCCTTCAAAATATGAGTTATCAGAAGGGTCTTCAAAACAATGACTTTAGATTCTCCATGCTTTAATGGGGCTCCGTGTGCTCCAAAGCCACACAGGGCAGAATGTGTGAGGGGAGCCAGAGCTGTGAGCCCTGGGCTTCGTTCTCATGTCCTCCTCAACCTACGGAGAGGACCGAACAGCAGGGGAGGCCGGGGGCAGTCCTCGGGGTCAGATGTTGGGTGCTTTGCAGTTCCTGCTGACTCAGCTGGACACAAAGCACATGGCTTGGCCCGCCTGGCTGCACATGGTGTGAAATTCTGGCCAACTGCGGCAGAGCCTGGGTCATAGCTCTGGCGCCCGTGGGGAAGGGATGGGCTGAGCTGGAAACCAGAGGTCAGACTCAGTGGCTCGTCAATGTTCAGGATGCTCCAGGCACACTGGACCCTCAGTCCTACCTCCTGGTGTTGCTGAGGCTTCAGGGTTCCTGCATCCCAAGGCAAGGTGGCAGATAGAGCCTCAACAGCAGAGGAGAGGTCGGGGGTGGCAGGAGGTCAGGGTCATTGTGTCAAAACCTCCTTGTTCTCCTGAGCCCAGCTCCGCAGCTCTGTCCACTAAGTACCTGTGGTTCTTTTTTGCAGAGTGATGAGGTCCTCACCGTCATCAAAGCCAAAGCCCAGTGGCCAGCCTGGCAGCCTCTCAACGTGTAAGTACCAAGCAGCTCCTTGCCCTCCCTACTCCATCCTAGCCTTGCGCTCAGAGCCACCTGCCTCCTGGCCACCACACACCAGTTACGTCATTACCTGTCAGGCGAACAGACAAGCAAAGTGCTGCTCATGTTTAGCATGTCCCATGTGCTCCTGTCTTCTTGGTCTCGTTTTCCCCTAGTGGCTTTAGCACTGCAGAGGACTCAGCCTGGGCATACGGATGAACTGGGATGTGTTCACTCGTGCTCTCAGCCACAGCCCACCCAACTCGCGTTTGCCCTCAGAGGACAGAGGCATGTTCCCTATGAGCAAGTCTATCTCATGGAATGCCAGATTTACCCAGGGTTCTGTTCTCAGTCCCCATCCTATTGCTTGGCAAGTTCATCTGCCCTTGAGTCTTTGGAGTCCAGGGATACACTGACAATTCCCAAAACTATCACTCCTCTAGATGGATGGAGGGAAGGACAGATGGATGGACGGATGGACGGACAGATGGATGGGCAGAAAGAGACATTAGATAAATAGATAAGTGGATGGATAGATAGATAGATACATAGACAGACAGACAGACAGATCCATCAGTTTCTTGGGCATCTGAGGATGGCCTGTATGGATTTTGAATTCATCATGTCCAAATGGAATAAACCTGCTCTTCTCCATGTGGAGAAGCCTCAGAAGTACAGTGAGTCACAGAGTCCTGTTGATTTACCTTCTTACATCTCACAAATCAGTCCTTACCTGGCCAGCAGTTCAATCTGTTTCCCCTGACCCACTTCACCTCTTTCCCTCTTCTATAGTCTTCCCCCAGTCAGATGCCTCATCCACACTGTTAACACACCTATCTTTTAAGAAGTCAAGTCTTTGTGTGCTCCCCTTCTTAAACTCCCTCTAGGACCCTTTAGCCTCCAGGGTCAAGTCCACACCCCTTAGTTTAGCCGGCTAGGCCACAGAGTCACAACACACCTCAGTGCCTCCCTTCCCTATGGACTTACCTCCTGTGACTCCTGCATCTCCTGTGGCTTCTCTCACTCTGGCCACCCTGAATTCCTGAGCTGTGCTTCGAGCGGGACTTGCTTTCCACTCCATCTTTACAGATGCAAACAAGGTTCCAAGTCAACCATAGGAAAATGGTTTATGAAGAATAGATCCTCAATAGAGTAGTCTGCATCCATTAACAATGATGTCGATGAAGTCATTGACAACCCAGCAATGTGTAAGATACCGCTCAGTAGGAGAAAAAACTCAAAATGGTAGGAAGGGAAGTACAGAACATTCCATAGGAAGGCCCCAGGATTGGGTAGCAGGGGCTGAGGGAGGAGGAACACTCACACCTGCCTAGCTGGGAGCAGGGAAGCTTTTAAAGACACCTGGAGCCCACCCACCTAACCATTCAGAAAACTAACAGCTCATCCCTACCCTCTGTGCCAGCCCTACCCACGCGCAGCCCCAGCTCTTTGGAATACCCAGTCAAGAGGGGAGACAGAGTCCTACCACGCCAGGTCTGCCCTGTGCGTAAGTCCAGGTGATGCTATATACACACACAATACGTAAAATACAGTACTCTCATTTAGCCCTGTACACATCAAGGGATGATCCTAAGTGGCCCATCTGGGTGGAGCTGGGGCCTCTGTGGAAGCCTGAGGAGGGAGAGGGAGACTGACGCCGCTGGGAGGGCTGAACAGGGCAGCACAGCTGGCTGTGTGGAGGCCTTCCCTCGCCTGCTGTGATCTCCAAGCCTTGCTCAGGGTCTTCTCTGGGGAAGCGCCCAGGAGGGCGGTGAAAACCCCGCCCAGCCCAGCAAGGGTCCTGCCCTCCCGAGACAGGCAGCAGGATCGAGGGCTGCTGCCCCAGCTTCTCCGGGCAGAGGGGCATTCCCCAGTGCCTTCCCTGTCCCACCAAGACCCACCAGGGAGAATTCACGGCTTACGGCCCCCTTGGCACACCCGTCAGCCGTTAGCCATCAGGTCCTACATGGGAAGAAGTCCTCGCCTTAGGTTCTCTCAGAAGGAGGGCCCTCCGGGACAGGTGCGGGCTGGGGTATGTGAGCCACAGAGTTTGTGGGTACCAGCTTTTATTCCACTAAGGAATCCTGAAATCAGGGTTCTCTTGAGAAGCCTGGGTTCAGAAAAACATAAGCTCTGAAGCAAGATGCATTCAGGAGGGAAAGAGCAAAGAACGAAATCATTTTACCTTTAAGGATCCACAATGTATCCAAGTACCTGAGAAAGCACTTCCATTTATGATTATGTTTAGTCTTCCCAATAACCCCATAAGGTAGGAGTTGTGATGCCCATTTCAAGATGATGAAACTGAGACTTAGAAGATAAATGACAGGCCCAATGTCATCGTGTCATCCTATCAAGGATGGAACTAGAATCCCAACCAAACCCAGCTGACTAATGCGTATACTCTTCACTCTCACAAGGTTCCTGCCATTAAGTGACAGCTCATTCATGTTCCCACTCGTGAATTAATCGAGACATATCTGTCTGCCAATCAGGCTTCTGATCAGCATGAAATTAGCAGTGTGACCATATCAAATTGTCTGACTCCTGCCTCCAAATGAAACAAAATCTTGACTTTCACTTATCCTCCTATCAAAGATGACTGGAACATTTCATTGAGTCAATGAATATTGATTGAGAGACTCCAAACAAAAGTCCTGGGAAAGGTGGGCACCCACGGGGAGCACAGCAGTGTCTCTGATAGAGCTTGCCATTTAGCTGGGAGAGACAGTTATTAAATGACCACACAAATAAATGCGGTGCGTCCCAGAAGGAAAGCCTTAGGGGGCCAGGACAGTGACCCAGCCTGGGGGTCAGAGAGGGCTTCCCGAGGAAAAGTCAATGCAGCGGGGGTCTGCGGAGACCACAGGAGTTAACTTAATCAAGAAGCAAAGCGAGTGGGGCCAGCATTGTGGCGCAGAGGGCTGGCACTTTCATACGCATGGAACCACAGTTCAAGTCCCGGCTGCTCCACTTCCCATCCAGCTCCCTGCTAACGCGCCTGGGAAAGTGGTGGAAAACAGCCCAACTACTCCCACATGAGACATAGAAGATAAATGACAGGTCCAATGTCATCGTGTCATCCTATGAAGGGCGGAACTAGAATCCCAACCAAACCCAGCTGACTCGAATGCCTGTGCTCTTCACTCTCACGAGGTCCCTGTGATTTAGTGACAGCTCATTCATGTTCCCACTCATGAATTAATCGAGACCCAGATGGAGTTCTGAGCTCCAGGCTTCAGCCTGACCCAGCCCCAGTCATAGTGGTTATTTTGGGGGAGTGAACCAGCAGGTACAAGATTCCCTCTCCCTCTCCCTCTCCCTCTCCCTCTCCCTCTCCCTCTCCCTCTCCCTCTCCCTCTCCCTCTCCCTCTCCCTCTCCCTCTCCCTCTCCCTTAGATCAACAAAAAATAAATAAATCTTTTTTAAAAAATAGAAGAGCAAAGCAAGGAGAGAACATTCCAGAAAATCTAGAGACTAACATGAGTAAAGGCCCTGTGTGAGGAGGGGGTAGAGAGTCTTTAAGGCATCTAAGCTATTTGGTGTCATGGGATACAGAATCAAAGATGATTCTGATGTGGGACTAAGATGTGCAACATTAAAATTTTGATTTTTGCATTAAAAATAATGGGAAATCATTGAAAGGTTTTAAGAAGGATGGCATCAGATTCGCACGCGTGCATGTGTGCACACACACACACACAAACTTGGCTTCAGTGCAGAAGGACAAATGAGGCAAGACCAGCGAGGAGGCTGCTGCACGGAACCGGGAGAGAATTCGCTGTGACTGCTATGGGATGGGCAGAGTGGTGACAGTGGAGGCAATGTGGCAGTGCCTCGGAAGTAGCACAAGAGGTCGTGGTGTTGGGTTGGAGAAGGAGAGTGAAGGAGCGGGAGCGGCCAGGATGCTCCCCAGGTGGCTGGCTGGCATGGGGAAGGGGCTGGCAGAGCCATTCATGAGACGTGGTAAGACTGGCAACATTAGATACAGTTCAGTGGGAAAGATCGTGAGGTCACAGTGTTAAGATGGCCTCAAGATACCCAGTTAGAAGTGGTGAGTGCCCAGTGAGCTGTCACCCTGTAACTCATGGGAGAATCCCACCCTGAGCTAGGAGATGGGGAGTGAGGGAGGAATGGGAGACAGTCACTGCCAAGGGCGTGGGTGACAGAGAGCTCGAGGGTAAGAGGAGGCATTCACGATGGACTGCTAAAGAGCTCTAAGATGTAACCTGCAGAGGAAACAGAAAGGGAGCAGCAAAGAGATCCGGAAGGCAGCTGGTTGTCCGGGACGCAAGGGCGGGGAATGTTGGAAGACGGAGGCCAGCTCTGTCCAGGCCCACTGAGAGACCAAGGAAGACCAGGGCTGGGAAAGGCCCTTTGTGTTTATCGACATGAGACTCATCATCAAAACCTCTTTCTACTGAGCATTGTGGGGACCCATCCTGGTTAGTAGGCACAATGTTCTGGGGTGGGCACACAGCGCTCCTGGGAAGTTCACTGCAGAAAGAAGAGAGTGGGGAGGAAGTTCGAGGGGATGAAAAGTCAGGGGAATGCATCTCCTTTTTTTATTTATTTTTTAAGATTGATTTATTTATTCCAAAGAGTTACAGAGAGAGGGAGAGACAGAGAAAGATCCTCCATCTGCTGGCTCACTCCCCCAGATGGCCACAATGGCTAGCACTGGACCAGGTGGAAGCCAGGAGCTTCATTGGGGTCTCCCACGTGGGTGCAGGAGCCGAAGGACTTGGGCCATCTTTACTGCTTTTCCCAGGTGCATTAGCAGGGAGCTGGACCAGAAGTGGAACAGCCTGGACATGAAGCTGCTCCCATATGGGATGCTGGCCATGACAGGTGGCCACTTTACCTGCTACACCGCAGTACCAGCCCCACATGTTTCCTTTTTTAAGGTGGAAAAGACACTCTGAAAATTGGGAAGAAATATTTCGGGACGCTTTGTCCACCTGACCCATTCCTCAGTCTTCCCAAGACCCCCCACGGCACAGAAGGAAAGCAGGGAAGACACCAGGTCTCCCCGACGGCTGAGCCTCGGCCCGAGCCTACCAGCTTGTTCTTTGATTCTCCCAAACCCTGGTCTTCCCGTTCTTCTTCCAAATCTCATTAGGAAGTCAAATCAGGACGCCTCCGTGCAGCCAAATTGTGTTTTGCAGGAAGAACTCTCCCCTCCTCCCGGAGCCTGCCCCATTGAGGTTAATGGGATTCCAGCGTCCCTGGGCCCAGGGGAAAGCCAGGGTGACCTACTTTGCCAGGTCCTGCCCGTTGCAACTGACTTGTTTTTCAATGATCTTCATCTTTATCCCCAGCACCATTTCTCAAAGGACAGCCGGGAATGAACAAATTAGCTGCTGACTTGTTTAGCTCAATAAATCAGGCTGTGGTTCCGACAGCCCGCGCGCAGGTAGAGACAGCAAAGACAGATTCTGAACAAAACCCACATCCTTTAGTCCCTCTGGCACCCAAGTAGAAAATGGCCAGGCTTCCTGTACTTCCACTCTGAATCTCCATCCCCCCACTGGTCCCAGGGTAGTCTAAATTCTAAGGATTACTAAAAAGTTTTAATTTTTACTTCCTCTCTTATCATGAATCCCGCAAAGGATGTAATCCCCTTAAGTGATTCCCAGCCACTCAGCTTAACGTCCAAGGAGGCCACGGGGGTGTCTGTGAGGACAGCGGCGGTCAGACACGGTGGCCCTCTCCAGAAGTCCAGAAGGATTTGTCTCTGAAATCGGGTTTGCAGCTTCAGGGCCACCCCTGCCTCTTGTAGCCGGAGCCCAGGTCCATCAGCACCCCCAGGATGGTAGAGAAAGACAGTCCTCGGACTAGAGGAGCATGTGGTAGGTCCAGGCGTCCAGGTGGACCTGGAGCGCTGGATTCCCCCTGGCTCTTAGTTTTCCCAGGCTACGGGAACCTTACTCTAATCTTCCCTCCACTCAACCAGGACGCCTGTCCAGTGAATGGCTCGGGCGCCCTCTTGTGGCTAAATTGTGTTCCTGCAACTTCAAAAACTAGATTTGGAATGTATGAGACAAGCAGCCTGCATCAGTGGCTTAGGAAAACCTCTTAGCATCACTGGTATGGATCTGCACTATAGAAAGGGTTAGTACATCTCTAGGAGTAGCATAAAAATCTTTCCTTACCTCTTTTGTGGTGTTTCAGGAAATTTTGTTTGGAAAATTGGGAAAGAAACCTTCAAGGAGTCATATTTTTTAATATAAATTTTATTTATTTTTATTTAAAAGGCAGACAGACAGGTGTCAGAAATATTGCATGTACTGATTCACTTCCCAAATGCCCACAACAACCAGGGTTAGGACAGGCTGAAGCCAGCAACCTGGAACTCAATCTATGTCTCTCACATGGATGGCAGGGACCTAGACACGTGAGCCATCTCCGGGCGCTGCCGCTAGCCAGGGTGCACATTCGCAGGAAGCTGGAATCAGAACTGGAGCTGGGACTAGGGCCCAGGCACCCTGAAAATGGGATGTGGGTGTCTCAAGGAGTGTGTTAATGACTGCACCAAAAGCCTGCCCCTACCAAGTCCTGTTACATGTGGGTCACGGGGAAGCAGTCTCCTCCCAAGAAAACCTTGGGGTACAAATGATGAAGCTCCCATCTTCAAGTGCAGCAACTGCAAAGAAAGGGGAGATAAAAGCCACCATTGCATAGTTAATAAATAAGTGACCGCACCAAAACCCAAATACACCTCTGTCTGCTCCAATGCCCTGCGTTTTCCCTTACACACCATGCTGTCTCTCTGTAAAAAGAGGAAACGTTGCTCCATGCCTTCATTGGTTTTTTTTAATTTTCTGATGTGAGCTGTCTGCTTGTACCTTTCCTTGTCTATTGAGATCATTTTGTGTTATGGATTTGAATTAGTTCTGTATAGCTATCTTTAAAAGGATCTATTTATTTATTGGAGAGGCAGAGTTACAGAGAGAGGGAGAGACAGAGAGAAAGAGATCTTCCATCCGCTAGTTCACTCCCCAAATGGCTGCAACAGCCGGAGTTGAGCTGATCTGAAGCCAGGAGCCAGGAGCTTCTTCCCAGTCTCCCACCTAGGTGCAGGAGACCAAGCCATTGGGTCATCCTCCGCTGCTTTCTCAGGCTCATTAGCAGGGAGCTGGACCAGAAGTGGAGTAACCGGGACATGAAGCAGCTCCCATATGAGACACTGGCCAAGACAGGTGGCAGCTTAACCTGCTATGCCACAGTACCAGCCCCCTGTACAGCTACTGACACTTTCTCAAATACCCTTGACAGAGACAGTTTTGCCAGCAGATAATTTTTCTTTCCAGTTCAGCAGAGGTTGAGCATCCCTTATCTGAAATGCTGGGGACCAGAGGTATTTTGGACTTCGGATTTTTTTCAGAATTTGGAATATTTACATATACATAATGAGATATTTGGGGAATGGGACCTAAACCCAAAGACAAAATTCTTTTATGTTTAACAAATATCTTATGCGTATAGCATGGAGGAAATTTCGTACAGTATTTTTAGTGTGTATGCATTTTGACTATGACTCATCCCATGAGGTCAGATGTGGAATTTTCCATCATGTCAATGTTCAAAAATGTCATATTTGGGGGTAGGCATTGTGGCCTAGCAAAACCAGTACCTGCAACACCAGCATCCCATATGGGCATTGGTTCGAGTCCCAGCTGTTCCACTTCTGCTCCAACTCCCTGCTAATGTGCCTGGAAAAGCAAGAGAAGATGCCCCAAGTGTTTGAGTCCCTGCCTCCCATGTATGAGACCCAGATGAACTTCCTGGCTCCTGGCTTCAGCCTGGCCCGGTGCTGGCTGTTGTAGCCATTTGGGGACTGAACCAGCAGGTGGAGGATTCTCTCTCTCTCTCTCTCTCTCCCTCCCTCCCTCCCTCCCTCCCTCCCTCCTTCTCCCTCTCTCTGTAACTCTGCCTTTCAAATAAAATAAATAGTAAATATTTTTTAAATTTTTTTAAAAAATATTTTGCAGCATTTTGTGTTTCAGGCTTTTGGGCTAGGGCTGCTAAACCCGTACTGTTGTTTCATTCTATAGATGTTTTTATTTCATTTACATTCTACATAGATGCTTTTACTGATGTATAACTCAACTTGTTAATTTCTTTCTTCCTAATTGCTTTTATTGTTTCAAAGCTGAGAAAATTAGCACTTCTTCCACGTATTTTTCTTGAAAAAGTGACTTTTCCCATGATATGGCTGTTTGATATTTGAGTCTGGGTTCATCACTAATGTTTTTTATTAGAGTATAAGATGTGAATCCAATTTTTATTGCGATTAACTTAGCCCAGCCCTGCTTGCTGCGCACTCCTTCCCCCCTAACTTGAGGAGTCTGTTTTGCATAAATTCCTATCTGTAGTTTCTGGGATCCCCAATCTGTACCGCTGATGTATATTTTTGTTTTACCCTGAATATCACACTTTTTAAATTATCATGCAATATTACATACCCTGATATTAGTATGGTCAGATCAACTCTTTGCTAGAAAACATATAAGTTTAAATCTCCGATAGAAAAATGGAAGCCGGTTAACAGAACAGCATACCCTGGAAGACAGGGCATGCCAGAAACACGGTGAAGAACTTTCTGACAGCTTGAACAAATCCAAGACCCTAGCCCTATCTAGCAGTTCTTAAGGAAAGCTCAAATACATTCTTTCCATTTCGTTATTGTAAGCATTTTTAATATAGAAGTAATAAATACTTGGGAGTGATTTTAATTAAATTTGAAGGTCAAAGGAAGTACAAAGTCTCCACATTCGCTCCCTAGATTAATTCATTTATTTAAACAAACATTTGCAGAGAACCCACTGCATGCCAAGCTGTAAGCAAGACTAAAACAGCCCTTCCTCTGTTGGAAGCTAACGGAGAAGACAGATGTTAACCAAGAAAGTCCCAGGGCAGCATGAGTGCAGCGTGCCGCGGGCAGGTCAGCCAGGGCCACTGGGGAAGAAGAAGTCAGGAAACGCCTCCTGCAGGGGGCATCACGCGGAGGGAGCCCGGGGAGGAGGCTTCCGAAACGAGAGCAGCAAGGTGCATCTGAAGATGCTACAAGACTGCTCCCAGGGCCTTCTAGGTTCCATTTACCCAGGTGAAGGTCAGAGATTGGTAGCCCCTTGAAACACAGGGGCAGGACAGTCCGGAGGGGCTGACTCAGGCCACAGATCTGGCTACCACAGACAGCCAGCAGCATCCGTGAGGATGGGACCCCACTCCTCAGTGGGATCCCCCTCCTCAGCGGCTCCCATCCCTCGGCTGGGCAAGCCTAGGATGACGTGTTGGTTTCTCCTCCTCTGCATTCCTTGGTAGAACTGTTTTTGTCCCCTTGGGTTGTCACTGTGAAGAGCATCACTCATGGGGTATAGCATACGAATGACTTACCTGACCCAAAGTCACACACTTAGGTGCATGGGAAAGCAATAGGCAGGGTGGGCAGTCTCACAAACAATGGAAAAGGATGCTGCCTCTCAAGGGACACCTGGGCCCCCAAGGGTCCGAGGACCTCAACACACCGGGCCATAAAGCAGCGCCGCCAGACGTTCATGGTCCTGTGAGGTCCTGGGTGAGCAACGCCACAGCTCCCCAGCCTGCGATCTTGTAGAAGCTGGGTCTCTAAAGAACGCACTACAGCCACTGACCTACAGGCCAGAAGAGGCGTATGTGGGGAAAAGCCTAACAAAACAGCAGTGCTTGGCTATGTGGCACTTCAGCGTTTATACAGGCTTCCTGCTAAAGCATCTCATTGGCTCCCGCAGCAGCACCGCAGATAGGCAGTGTTAGATGAACACAGAGAGACTCAAAGGAGGTGCACAGCAGCTTGCCCAAGATCTGGAGCCAGCGAGTAGGGGAGCTCTAGCTGTCACACATCATTCGTTGTCAGCCCACCAGGCTCCACGGTACTGTGGGGGCAGCTGTGCAGCTCCTCAGGGAGCTCCCAGTCTGGGATGGAAGCTGACCAGTGAAGAAGCGATGGCTGTCACAGGGCAGGTAGGCACGCGCCTTCCCCCGGGGGTCGGAAGTCTCCTGGGAGAGGCAGCGCCTGAGCTGAGGCTGCGGCCACGAGCAGACCCAGGATCCTAAGCTTCAGGTGCATTGGGTTTGCTGGGTGGGGCTCAGTTACACAGAGAGCTCTGTCCCACTGCAGAGCCTCCCATTCAGTAACTCTGGGCTAGGGCCCAGTTGTTTGCATTTCTCACAAGGCATGAGGGGCAGGCTGATGCTGCTGATCCAAGCAGCACAATTTTGAAACCTGTGGAGAAGAGTTTTTCCCATGGGCAGTGGGTGGAACAGGAAAGGGAGAGTGGGGGGCCTTGAGGAAGAGGCAGCACCACGCCCACGTCAGCCTGCTGACACCAGGGCTGGGGCCAGCCTCTTCCTCCACTCCTGTGCCAGCACTCGGGTTGGCAGCAGGCTGCAATGTGGCACGCACCCAGGAAAGCTTCTCTCCCTGCCCTCTCCTTCCTGAGCTCCACGTGACCACAGTGCGTCTCTCAGTGCAGTACCACCATAATGGCCCAGGTGCCAGCACTGAGCTAAGCTCTCTGTGCCACTTAGCTCATTAAACACTCAGAAGAGCCCTTTGGGGTAGACATATGTGATCCCCATTTTCAAGATTTGAATACTGAGGGGTGGGCATTTGGCCTAATGGTTAAGATCCTGATTAAGATGCCCGTGCCCTGTATCAGAGTGCCTGGGTTCGAGTCCCAGCTCCAACTCCTGATTCCAGCTTCCTGCTAATGCACATCCGGGGAGGCAGCAATGATGACGCAAGTAGTTGAGCTCTTGCCACCCACATGGGAGATCTGGATTGAATTCCCAGCTCCCAGGCTTCAGCCTAGCCCGGTTCTGCAGTCCCAGCTGTTGTAGCACTCAGGGAATAAGCCAATGGATGGGAGCGTGTGCTTGCTTGCTCTAATTGATTTTTTAATTAATTTTTTAAATATATAAAAATAGGCCGGTGCCATGGCTCAACAGGCTAATCCTCCACCTTGCGGCACCGGCACACCAGGTTCTAGTCCCGGTCAGGGTGCCAGATTCTGTCCCGGTTGCCTCTCTTCCAGTCCAGCTCTCTGCTATGGCCCGGGAGGGCAGTGGAGGATGGCCCAAGTGCTTGGGCCCTGCACCCGCATGGGAGACCAGGATAAGCACCTGGCTCCTGGCTTCAGATCAGCGCGGTGCACTGGCTGCAGTGTGCCGGCCACGGCGGCCATTGGAGGGTGAACCAACAGCAAAGGAAGACCTTTCTCTCTCTCTCTCTCTCTCACTGTCCGCTCTGTCAAAAAATACATATATATATATATTTATATATATAAATTATATTTATATATTTTATATTTTATATATTTATATATTTATATTTTATATATTATATATTTATATATATATAATTTTAAGTATTTGGACACTGAGGCACAAGGTGGAGTTGGTGATTCCCCCAATGCCGCACAGCTATAAAAGGCAGCACCAGAATGCCAACCCAGGCTTTCTCACCCTGTGCTCATCCTTTGGGCCCATGTGGCTGCCAGCACCCAAGGGGTCTCATTGCCTAGGGCCTCTGAGGACTGGCATCCTCTGGGACCAGGTGAGAGCAGTCAGAAGTTCCCAACAGAGGGCACAGAGATACCCAAGCAGCTGAGGTTGACCAGCTGCCAGCTGGACTGAAGTGACCAGTTGGTCCCTGACCAAGGATTCCCCATGATTAGCAGCCTGGGGATGTAGAGTCAGGCCAAGCTGCCTCCAAGCTTCCTCCAAGCCTCAGCCCCTGCTAAGTGTGGCTCCCAGCCCATTAATCTCTATGCACATTCATTGCCTCTCTACAAAACAGAATGATGGTCCTAACCTCGCAGGATGGTCGGTCATAGGAGAAAATGAGATGACATGGGACTATGACCAAGTGTGTGCTGAGGGACTATGACTTTCTGTCCACCTCCACCACCCCACCCCCCGAGCCCCACAGTGGGCACCATGATGGACCTCATGCAGCCTTAGCAGCTCCTGAGACCTCTGCCTAGCAACACGAGGAGCCAGAGATGGGAGAGCTGCTCCCGTGGCTGTACACCTCGGGATGTTATTTCCAGCCCCTGGGAGTTGCCAGCCAGCAGTCTGCTCTGTGACTGGACCGCTGCTCCAGGACAGGAGTAAATAGCCGGGGGACCACTGCCAGTGGGTGGGTGCCTGGGGCCAAGGCACTGAAGACAGCAGCAGGCTGGAGGAGCTGCCCTCAGCAATGCCACAGGGGAACGCTCAAGAGATCGAAGGGGGACACGGGAGGAGTTAGAAGTGGACGATGGCAGGTGCATTGACATCAGTCTCCGTGGACTCGGGTTGTGGCTTCTGTTCTGCCACTTCACTCAGTGACTTGAGATGAGCCTCAGTTTCCTCCTCCAGTGTGTCTGCCCCCGGTGTGCTGTGAGGATGGGATGAGAGCGGATGAGGGCCCTTCCAAACACTCGTGAACAGTGTGCGTTATGAAAATGTGAGGCACGGATTGCAAAGAATGTTTGCACCAAAACAAACTTATCTTTGCACTCCATTTTCTGTGAGCCTCCCAAAGTCCCTGTCACCTAAGGCATGAGGAAGCCGTGTTGATGTGTAACATCCATCTCATGTCCAGTGCAGCTGGGCACATACATGAATATTTGTTCATTTATTTGAAAACGCTCACCGAGCAGCTACTCAGTGCTAGGCAGTGTTCCCGGCTCTAGAAGGAAATCCTAGAATAGACTCCAGTGACAGCAGACAGTAAACAGCACAACAGATAAATAAGCAAGGAAATGTAAAATAATGAGCCACAGACAGACTAAAACTGGATTGAGCCGTAACATATGGTTCTCTCCATGCTGGTCCAACAGATGGACTTAGAGAGAAGGGTATGAACCAGTAATGGCCAAAGATGCTGTCCCTGCGCTGTGCCTCTCATGCCTGTGCCGTAGCGGGGCCAGATGTCCCTCACATTGTGTACCGCAGCGCCCCCAGAGTGTAATGCTCTCTGAATTTGGTTTCCAGGAGAGCGGCACCATCAGCTGAATTTTCAGTGGACAGGACACGTCACTTAATGTCCTTCCTGACCATGATGGGCCCCAGTCCCGACTGGAACGTGGGTTTGTCCGCAGAGGATCTGTGCACCAAAGAATGCGGCTGGGTGCAGAAGGTGGTGCAGGACCTGATCCCCTGGGACGCCGGCACTGACAGTGGGGTGACCTACGAGGTAAGTGTGTCCCTGCTGTGTGAGTGGCAAAGCTCCTGAGCATCTCCTTCCATCCCCGCCCTGTCCTGGGTGTCCTGGCCACAGAGGTGAGTCTGATCTAGGCTCTGTCCCATATGAACATACACGCAGGTAGGGGAGGGAGCACAGGGTCAGCATCACAGACAGGATGATCAGGGCACTGGGGAGCATGGTCAGTGGCCTGGTCAAAGCAGGTCACAGGTAAGTAAGGGGGCGGCGCACCAAGCGCATGGAGACCAGACAGAGAGTGAGGACAGCAGAAAGTCCATATTATGATGTGGGGGCAGGTTCCGCAGGCTGCTGGACGGCAAACTGAGGCATTTGGATTCCATCCTGAATCGCATGTCTCAGATATGATCCTCAGTATACCAAGTGCGCCAAAATCCAGAGCCATCAGAAAACCAGTGGAGAACAATCTAGAATAGGCATCAGCAAACTATGATGTGCGAGACAAATCTGCCCTGGGACCCAACCTGTAGAGAGGTTTCAGAGCCAGCCTCACCTGTCCAATTATGCATCTTCTGGGACTGCTTTCCCACCAAGGCGCAGAGGCGAGGAGTTGTGACCGATAGTGTGTAGCTCAGAAGCCCTGGGATATGTGCCAACTGCCACTCCACAGAAAAACAGGTCCTTGTAGGGAAAGACCTGGACTCAGGCTGACCTGGCTCCCCAGCATGACCGCTCTGAAACCTCTGTAGGGCATACTCCTACCAGGTAGGTGGGAGAACTTTAAAACACAGATGTACAGTTTCTAAGCACAGCATGGGGCAGGACCACAATTCCATAAATAGAAATGGTAGTTCTACTTGTTGTTGAATTCCTATCAAGGTTTTTCTTTTGATCCTAATTGTTTTTGTTGGTTGTTTAAAAAGATTGATTGATTGATTTGAAAGGTAGAGCAAGAGAGCAAGAGAGAATGAGAGAATGAATCTTCCATCCTCTGGTTCACTCCCCCAATGGTTGCAACAGCTGGGTCTAGGCCAGGCTGAAACCAAAAACCTGAAACTTCATTCTGGTCTCCCATGTGGGTGGCAGGGACCCAAGCACTTCCTCCACTGCCCTTCCCAAGTGCATTAGCAAGAAGTTGGATCAGAAGCAGAGTAGGGGCCAGTGCTGTGGTGCAGCAGGTTAAAGCCCAGGCCTGCAGTGCCAGCATCCCATATGGGCACTGGTTTGAGTTTCAGCTGCTCCACTTCTGATCCAGCTCTCTGCTATGACCTGGGAAAGCAGTAGAAGATGGCCCAAGTCCTTGGGCCCCTGCACCCACATGGGAGACTTAGAAGAAGCTCCTGGCTCCTGGCATTGGATCAGCTCAGCTCTGGGCATTGTGGTCATTTGGGGAGTAAACCAGCGAATGGAAGATCTCCCTCTCTCTCTGGCTCTACCTCTCTCTATAACTCTGTCTTTCAAATAAATAAAATAAATCTTTAAAAAAAAGAAGAAGAAACTGTAGCAGAGTAGCTGGGGTTTGAACTCACACTCCAATGTGGGATGCCAGGGTCACAAGCAGCAGCTTAACCTGCTGTGCCACAATGACAGCCCCTTTGTGATTTTAATCAGCTTTATTTCTCCTGCTCCATAGCTGTTTTGTTTTGTTTTGTTTTGTTTTTCCTCACTGCAGTCACCCAACAAGCCCACGATTCCCCAAGAGAAAATCCGGCCCCTGACCAGCCTGGACCATCCTCAGAGTCCTTTCTACGACCCAGAAGGTGGTTCCATCATTCAAGTAGCCAGAGTTGTCATCGAGAGAATCGCCCGGAAGGTACTGGGTTGCAATGCACTGTGGTACAGAATCAGGGGGTCCTGAAGAAACCCCCCTGAAGTGGATTCCCCAACCTCCCAGAGTTTCTAGTATGCAAATCATTTCACAGCATGTGAATGAGCAAAAATCCAGGCCAGAGCTCCACTGAATGATTTGATTCGGGTCAACAGGTGTCATTGTGAGCTCCATAATCAATTGCTAATGTCCTCTGCCATGGGTCATTAGTCCCTCCCATCTGGTCCTTTTTTTCAGTCAGATAGGAAAGGCCGGCCCAGGGCTTGGCCATGGCACAGAGGGGAAATCAGATTCCCGGCCCCTCCAGCCTTCCCGGGCATGTTCCCCTCTTTCTCTCATGTGAGCCCTGCAAGTCCGATTCCTTTCGCAGGGGGAACAGTGCAACATTGTACCCGACAATGTGGATGACATTGTAGCAGACTTGGCTCCGGAAGAGAAAGATGAAGGTACGTTGTTGTCCTGTTGTTGTCCTTGGCTGCAGGGGACAATGCACAGGGGCAGGGCCCTTCGGGCAAGCACTTTGCTAACTCCTTGCAGAACCCTAAAAATCGTTACATCCTTTGACTTGGTAATGCCATCTTTGAGGATTTCCCCCTCAAGAAATAATCTAAAACAAGTCCAAGACCAGGCACGCAAGTCTCAGGGAACTGGGAAATCGGCGCCCTACAGTGGTGGGCATTCCAAATGAGTGTGGTCAGTGGCCTGAGTCAGTGCCCAGCATCAGACTGCACTGGCCATGGATTCTCACGGTGGCCTGGGAGGAGAGTACGGATTCCCCCACTTCCCCGGTGCGGAAAAGCGAGGCCGGGGACCTGTGGTTAGGAGGGAGTGGCAGAGCCAGGCTGTGAGCTCAGATTTTCCCCCGAGATCTGGAGCTAGACAAGCTGGATTAGCCCCGTGATACCGGGGCCTGAGAAGTTAAAAAAAATCCTGTGCTTTCCAAAACTGCCTGTGCCAGGCCTGCCAGTGTGCGGGACTGTGCACGTGCTGGGGAGAAAGGATAGGAAGCGACCCGCTCCCGTTATTTAGACACTTGTTAGGAGGATGCTAAAGGTGCATTGTGGGAGGAAGGGCGCGGCTGTTCCCTTCACAGGGGCAGCCAGGCTGCGAGGCGGGTCTGATAGCAGCAACTTTCTTCTCCCTATTTGAGTGCCTCTGGGAGCAGGCCAGGAGCAGCCTCCACAAGCTGCCTGGGAAAACATGTCACACGCTCTTTGCAGACGACACCCCTGAGACCTGCATCTACTCCAACTGGTCCCCGTGGTCGGCCTGCAGCTCCTCCACCTGCGACAAAGGCAAGAGGATGCGGCAGCGCATGCTGAAGGCACAGCTGGACCTCAGTGTCCCCTGCCCTGACACCCAGGACTTCCAGCCCTGCATGGGCCCTGGCTGCAGCGACGAAGGTGAGGAGGAAACCCAGGCCAGCCAGGGGCTGGCAGAGGCTCGGCTAGGGGAGGATCTGCCTGGTGACTGTGGTCCCTCCTACGTGGCGGGTGGCACCCCTGGTGGGGGCACTAGAACTCTGTGATCCACCTAGGACAGAGAGAGCCCCATCTACAACTCTGCCTGGACACAGATTATGTCTTTTTTTTTTTTTTTTTTTTTTTTTTTTTTTTTTACAGGCAGAGTGGATAGTGTGAGAGAGAGAGAGAGAGAGAGAGAAAGGTCTTCCTTTTGCCGTTGGTTCACCCTCCAATGGCCGCTGCGGCCGGCGCACTGCGCTGATCCGAAGCCAGGAGCCAGGTGCTTCTCCTGGTCTCCCATGCGGGTACAGGGCCCAAGGACTTGGGCCATCCTCCACTGCCTTCCCGGGCCATAGCAGAGAGCTGGCCTGAAAGAGGGGCAACCGGGATAGAATCCAGCGCCCCAACCGGGACTAGAACCCGGTGTGCCAGCGCCGCTAGGCAGAGGGTTAGCCTGTTGAGCCACGGCGCCGGCCCCAGATCATGTCTTAGGACATCAAAAGCATTCTTAAGATTAACCAACCTCCCCGGCAGCCCAGCAATGCAGTAAGATGGAC
This sequence comes from Lepus europaeus, assembly GCF_033115175.1. Classification (NCBI taxonomy): domain Eukaryota; kingdom Metazoa; phylum Chordata; class Mammalia; order Lagomorpha; family Leporidae; genus Lepus; species Lepus europaeus. The sequence continues at coordinate 50,995,054 of NC_084833.1, read as the reverse complement.
AGATAACTCATGAGGGAACAGATAAGTCTCATGGCAAACTACAAACAACCAGCATCCTGCCTCTAGGCCTTAACTCCAATCTCTTGTGAAGGAGCCGGTGAACAGGTTGGCCAAGGCTGAACCCATTGGGCCAGTTCTGTCATCCATGGCCCCTCATCTGTCTTCCACCTGAGCCCGAGTTGCAGTGCTCACTCTTTTGGGTCAGGATCTCCAGACGGATGAGAGAAATTCTCAGCCTATCTATCTGCAGCTGCTCAAAGATGAGGCTTGAGCTATGAGCTTGCCCAGTCTATGTCACCAGGGCCTGGCTTCCAGACTACACTCAGCTGATTGCCGGGCCAAGACCAGCTGCAGGTTCCCCAGGACAAGACTCTCCTCTCGGCCTGCATAGAGCTAGTCTCCAGGGTCAGCTCCGACCTCCTCTGGGTGCAGTGAGACGGCAGCAAGGGAAGCGTGGGCTGGGAATGCTGACACACGCTCACCCACTGCACGTCCATCACTCCCTGGCTCTCCCTGGGCACCAGGCTTCAGTGCCTCTCCTGACTGCGCTGCCACAGTGGCTCGTTGCTAACTGCTTTTCCCCCAGATAAAGCACTTTGGAGGGGAGGACACCATGCCGTAGACAGACCATACCTACAAAGAGGCATGGGGGATGCCATGATCCTTCCTCACCCTGGTTCCGAGGCTCCCAGGTGCTAACGCTGGTTCTGAACCGTCCTGATCCAAGCCTGTTGTTTGTTCTTGAGGCTCATGCTCTGCTCACCACCCAGAGCCAGGTAAGCAAGGCTCTGTGCTGCTCGGTTTGAGTGGCAGAGATGAGGAAGAAGCAGAGGCCCCTGTGGACATGGCACAGGGACTGGTTGTCTCGGACAAGAGGAAGGTACTTCACGGTACCATGCAGCGGTCTCCGTTGCCTCCTCTCTGGCCAAGCCTCTTAGCAAAGGCTTTGTCATCTCGCCTCTCCTTTGTCCTCCTTTCAAGGCACCACTTGAGGTTTCTTTCCCAAAGACCTGATTATGCCAGTCCATTGTCAGCTGAAACCCTGGGCCTCCCTCTTGCCCGGGTGCAAACTTCCCAGTCTCACTCACTTGTAAGAGAGCCCTGCAGAGAACAGTCCTGGTGAAAATGAGCATGCTCACACACATCTGACACGAGTGACGTCACGCTGCAGCACCCGGGGATGCCTGTCGGAGGAAGACGTGAAGGGTGGAGCCTGCCCTGGGCACTGCCTCCCGAAGGACACCCTCGGGATGGCAGGGACCACACTCAGCCTGCTGGAGTGATGTCTTGCCGATCAGAGGAAGGCTGAACTGGGGCTCGTCAGGTCTCACACCTCCCAGCTGAATCACACTGGAATACAATCCCTTCTGTGGTTGTACTTGATGCCTTTTGTTAGCCTGGTCCCTGGGTCTAACGTGTTGATTGCCACTGTGGTTTCTTACTGCACCACCAGCACAGCTGGCGGCACTGTCCAAGGTCGCAGAACAACGTTCAGACGACACACATGTGCAGAGTGACAGCGGTAAGGGTTCAGACTTCATCTCCTAATACCACGCAGGATATTTGCAGAGCTGCTCCCTTCACCTAAAATCTAAAGTCTCCTTTTCCTGACAAAAGTGCACTCCGGGTGCCCTGTTAGGTGAAATCCTGCCCAGAGCCCCAGGACGGAGCAGATGTTCCCTCCTCGGCACCCTCTGATTCCCTGGGCACTCCTCTGTGGTCCTATTTGCAATACCTGGAATTGCTGTCAGTTTTGGTGCTCCCCTGTCCCTGGCGTAGGACAAGATTGGGAACTCACACATCTTTATAACCCCCAAGCACATCTCTAAGCATTTGGTCCGCCTCCATTGATGTGAATTAAATAGAAGATGGATAGACAGACCTATGACTTCATCTTCTTCCCTTTCCAGAACTAAACTCACTCGGACACACACACACACACACACACCACCTTGGGAACAAGCCAAGTCATGCTGTGAGAGGTTCAAGTATCTTCCCGCCAGCCTCCCAAGTATGTCCTCTGTGATCATGGCTTTGGCTAACACTCACTCATGGGAGCAAAGCCCAAGCTTTCAACACAGAGCTCGGCTTGCATTGCCCTCTTCCTCCTTCCTCCACACCCATCTCTCCTGGAACACAGACACACCTTCCGCACTCCCTACCCTGTCTTTTGTTCCCCAAGAGCAGTCGGGGTGTTTTGTTACCCAACTCAATGGAGGCGTTGAGATATCTTCGGCCACTTGGTGCCATCTGCTCTTTGGGTACAGATCAGTCCTGTGTCCCAAGGCCAATCTCTCTCTCTCTCTCTCTCTGTCCTCAAGAGAAGACTTCTGTTTTTCTTGGGGGAGGGGGGGAGGGGTGGAGCTCATAGCTTGAGATAACAACTAAAGTCTCAGTTTCCTCTAAGAGCTTCCACAATAACTCAGAATATGCCAGTTACTTCCAACTCCGACCAATAAACTGTCTGCAGTGATAAAAATGTTCTCTTAACCACACTGCCCAATATGGTAGCCCCCAGCACACGTGGTCACTGAGCACTTAAAATGTGGTCAGTGACTGAAGAAATTGATTATTAATCTTACTCAATAGTCCTAATACACTTTATATCATACAAATAGATTATGCCTTACCTTAAATTGTATGTAAAATAGCTTATAGTACATATTTTATATCCAAGAGTGGGTAGAATTCACCTGAAGCTGTTTTATAGGAATGTCTTGAGGCAATGGGAGGGGACATAAACAGGACACACTCCCCAGGTCCAGTCCACTCCTACTCTGCGTTGACCTTGTTGGGCCCCACATGTATATATATAGGACTGTATATATATATTTTTTGACATTCTGCTGTGCATCAGAGCATGTTTCAAGGGTATTTTCTATGGTCTGAGAAGTAATTGTGAGTGCTTCCACAAACCTGGAAAAGGGGCATCTCTTTTTTTAAAAAAATATTTATTTATTTATTTATTTGAAGTCAGAGTTACACAGAGAGAGGAGAGGTAGAGAGGGAGAGGTCTTCCATCAGATGGCTGCAACGGCCAGAGCTGCGCTGATCTGAAGCCAAGAGCCAGGAGCTTCTTCCTGGTCTCCCACACGGGTACAGGGGCCTAAGGACTTGGGCCTTCTTCTACTGCCTTCCCAGGCCATAGCAGAGAGCTGGATCAGAAGAGGAGCAGCCGGGACTAGAACCAGCGCCCATATGGGATGCCGGCACTTCAGGCCAGGGTGTTAACCTGCTGTGTCACAGCGCTGGAAAGGGGCATCTCTTGGTGTAAAGATTTAGATTTTTTATGTTCCCGTCCATCCTTGACCCCCACATCCCTGTGACTACCACAATTTTCCTTTTCTGATTCCTGCCTTGTGGGCAGTTCTGCACACGCGACCCCAGCCTGTGGGGCCCCACGGCAGCGTCTCCTCTGCTCCTGTGTTTCAGACGGCTCCACCTGTACCATGTCCGAGTGGATCACCTGGTCACCCTGCAGCATCTCCTGCGGCACAGGCATGCGGTCCCGGGAGAGGTACGTGAAGCAATTCCCCGAGGACGGCTCCGTGTGCACGCTGCCCACCGAGGAGACGGAGAAGTGCACGGTCAACGAGGAGTGCTGTGAGTTGGGGCGCAAAGGGGTGGGGGTGAATCACCACAGGCGTCCACAGCACAACTCCAACTCAGCGGGACTCCCTAGCTCCCAGCAGCTGCCTGATGACCGAGTGGGGCGAGTGGGACGAGTGCAGCGCCACCTGCGGGGTGGGCATGAAGAAGCGCCACCGCATGGTCAAGATGAGCCCTGCAGACGGCTCCATGTGCAAGGCCGAGACGTCCCAGACAGAGAAGTGCATGATGCCCGAGTGCCGTGAGTTTGCGTGGGCATGGGGGCCGGGGAGGTGATGGGGCACAGACGCGGAGGACACAGCGACCCCTACCAACAAGAGGAAAAGCAGGTGCAGGAGGAAAGCACCACCCGCAGTCCTTGCAATGGGTGCTGTTAAGAATCATAGTGTGGGGACTTCAACCAGAGCCAGAGAAAGTGACCTTCTATGGGGGACACTCTGAGCAATGCTGGGGTGGCAAACAGGTGACCTCTGGGTAGAATTCACCTGAAGCTGTTTTATAGGAATGTCTTGAGGCAATGGGAGGGGACATAAACAGGACACACTCCCCAGGTCCAGTCCACTCCTACTCTGCGTTGACCTTGTTGGGCCCCACAAAGCATGACAACCCCTGCTCTGTGCACAAACGCATATGGGCCCACCCACCTGCACAAATGTCTACAGGCACACAAGTGCATGCACATCCCAGGGATTTCTGGACCCAAGTGTCCAAAATGGCAGGAGTGAGCCTCTCCTTTAGTGCATGGCTCTTGGGGAGCTTGGGGCGCTCTCAGCCCCAGTGTACTCCGATTATTGAGCCTCATCTGATGTCAGGTCATGACCATCAGATGCAGAGAGTACCAAGCTCTGTAGACTATTGAGTCATTTCTTATTCCTGGTTCACCCTTTTTTTAACCCCATGGGCCAATTCTACTTTACTCTGGGGGCTAACACAAGAGATGGGGTGTTGGAGGGAGACACTGTGGAGCCAAGGAGATGACAGCAAGCAAAGGGAGCCCATCCTGAAATGCAAATGTGACTCTTGACCTAGACACCATCCCATGCTTGCTGTCCCCGTGGTCCGAGTGGAGCGACTGCAGCGTGACCTGTGGGAAGGGCATGCGGACCCGCCAGAGGATGCTCAAGTCTCTGGCGGAACTTGGAGACTGTAATGAGGAGCTGGAGCAGGTGGAGAAGTGCATGTTGCCGGAATGCCGTAAGTCCTGGGTCCCACAGTCCACCACTCCTCTCCCGCTACGTTCCTGAGCCCAGAGGGCTGCAATCCAGCCCCGGGCTGTGATGACATGCCACATTCTAAAGGAAAGCTGTTTGCTGGGGAGAAAGAGCACGGGGTTTAGGTCTTTGCATTGATGTGTTGGTTACATTCTCCGTGTCTTCCTTGGTAAAATGGGTTTCCCACGACTGTCTATAAAACAAATTGCAAGTTGCTGTGAGTCTAAACTAAAGACGTACTTGTATATGAACAACACTCAGCACAAAGGCCCACTAAACCACTGTTCTCTCCCCTCTCCCCCAATTATGGGGTTTGTCTGACTCATGGATTTTCCAGGCTGTTTAATCCTTCCTCCTCTCTCTGACCATTTTCTTTACCCACGACCAAAGCTGGATATTAAATCAGTACCTCCTACAGCCGGGAAGACCAGCAAGCAAGCCAGGTCCCCAGCAGCGCACAGTCCACCCACATCTCCAAAGTCCCTGTGCTCAGCTGACTTTATTACCCAGGGCCTAGTCTTCAAGCAGAGAGCCTGTTTGGCTGGCTAGTTTTCCAGAGCTGCAGTTTGAAATGGTGAAAGGGCAGGCACACTTGCAGCCTTTCCTGCTCCTTCCCCTTGGTGGCAGTTGGGCTGCTGCCCAGGTTCAGGCCCCAGCTCTGCCCCTTGCTGGCTACCTTCAGCATCCCTGTCCCTCAGTGTCCTCATTGGTTAACCAGCAGAACATGCTTCCTCAGTTGCTCAGAGGATTAAACTGAGAAACTGGCACAAAGTATGACCACTGGACCCAGCCAGTCCACGCCTCCCTCAACCAGTGCTCCATTCTACAGCTGCTGAGTGCTGCTGGCTGGATGCAGTCGTGTGTGGAGATAATCTGGACATCATGTAAACCAAGCCTGGCACTTTCGGTATCTGCAGCTGACCCACAGCTCCACCCCAACCCCCACACTAAGGCCCCAGGGGCCTTTTTTTTTTTTTTTTTTTTTTACAGGCAGAGTGGACAGTGAGAGACAGAAAGGTCTTCCTTTGCCATTGGTTCACCCTCCAATGGCCACTGCAGCCAGCGCACTGCACTGATCCGAAGACAGGAGCCAGGTGCTTATCCTGGTCTCCCATGGGGTGCAGGGCTCAAGCACTTGGGCCATCCTCCACTGCACTCCCGGGCCATAGCAGAGAGCTGGCCTGGAAGAGGGGCAACCGGGACAGAACCCAGTGCCCCGACCGGGACTAGAACCCGATGTGCCGGCACCGCAAGGCGGAGGATTAGCCTGTTGAGCCACGGCGCTGGCCAGGGGCCTTTTGATGGCCAGTTTCTGACTGCCACAGAAGTCTTCATAGCCACAGCATCCATTGAAGGGAGAGGAACATTTATGGAGCACTTCCTGGAGTGGCAGCACTCTCACAACCTAATGGGAAAAATAGTAGCACCACTGTGCAGACAAAAAGCCACTAAGGCGCCTTGGTGCTGACCCACAGGGATCACCCATCTTTAAGCTGTTGGCTCTTCTCTCCCGAAGAGCTGGGCAGCAGGGGGCCTGTTGGCCACGTTCTAGAAACACCCAGTGAGCGGTGCTTTCCCTGAGAAAACCCAGATCCTTGGGAGTGTGGGGAGGCAGTCTGTGCCACCCGAGCTGCCCTAGGAGCTCAGAGTGCAGGCCAAGAGGCTCTGAATGCATCGCCAAAGTGCCCCAAAGCCTCGAACCAGAAGGGTCATAGCATGTGGGTTATGACCCACCGTTTACCCTTTACCAACCATATGAGCTGAAGGAAGTTAGTCTGCTGCTTGGGCCCTGTTTCTTCTATTGTAAAATGGGCAACAGAGCCTGCTTTGTACTGTGCAGGCTTGCTGAGATATTCAAAGGCAAGAGCAAGTGACCGGATCTTGTTTCAGACCTGAGCTACACTCATAACCCCTCTCTGTCTTGCCAGCCATTGACTGCGAGCTCACCGAGTGGTCCCAGTGGTCAGAATGTAACAAGTCATGCGGGAAAGGCCACATGATCCGAACCCGGATGGTCCAAATGGAGCCCCAGTTTGGAGGCGCACCCTGCCCAGAGACTGTGCAACGCAAAAAGTGCCGCGTCCGGAAATGCCTCCGAAACCCATCCATCCAGAAGCTGCGCTGGAGGGAGGCCAGAGAGAGCCGGAGGAGCGAGCAGCTGCGAGAAGAGTCTGATGGGGAGCAGTTCCCAGGTATGGCAATCGTGTGGGATAGGGCTGGTCTCCAGGGCAGGCTGCGGTGCGCACTGGCCTAAGTCATGGTCTGTCAAAAAAAAAAGGTGGGGGTCCTGAATTTTTCAGACCACACTTTCTTTTTTCAAAGACTTTATTTGTAAGGCAGAGTCAACTAGAGAGACAAGAGATTTTTCCATCCACTGGTTTGCTCCCCAAATGATCGCAATGACCAGGGCTGGGTCAAGTTGAAGCCAGGAGTTTCATCTGAGTCTCCAACGTGGATTCAGAGGCCCAAGCACTTGGACCACCCTCCACTGCCTTCCCAGGTGCACCAGCAGGAAGCTGGATTGGAAGTAGAGCAGCTGAGACCAAACAGGTGCCCATATGGGATCCCGACACTGCAGGTGGCAGCTCCATCTGCTACGCCACATGGCCACCACACTTTAATTCTTTAAATATAGAACCTTCCTCAAGTATCAAGCATAATTTACAAAGGAAAGGATGGGGTAGGGACTTCAAGAATCCTTTAGAGAAGTACAATTTCAAGAACCAGCTTTTAAGAACTGTACCCTTCCTAAGCTTCCTTCAATCAATTTAACTGAAAGGTAGAATTACAGTGACAGAGGGAGAGACAGATCTTCCCTCTGCTGATTCACTCCCTAAATGGCTGCAATGGCCCAGGCTGAAGCCAGGAGCTAGAACTTCATCCTGTTCTTCCACATGGATGGCAGAAGCCCAAGTACTTGGGCCATCTTCTGCTGCTTTCCGAGGCACATTAGCTGGGAGATGGATTGGAAGTGGAGCAGGAGGGACTTGAACCAGTGGCACTTCCATGGGATGCCAGAGTCACAGGTAGCAGCTTAACCCACTGTGCCCCAACGCCAACCAGCCCCCTTTTTTCCTTTTTAAGCACACAGACAACCTGAAGTCTTGTTCAACCTTACTTAAAATCAGTTATGACTTACCCCATTCACTCCTTGCAATTGGAGAAAATGACATGGACATGTCGCAGGAATGTCAATTGTCACTTAGGGCAGAACAAGTCATCTTCCATTTTAAGGGTGTGGCCTAGACAAGACAGCCCTAGCCTGTGGCTTCTTCGTTTATATTTATGCAAGGTTAACCAGAAAGTTGAGTGGCAGCCTTAAGTTTTAAGTAATGCAGCTCCAAGCGGCCAGTTAACTGGCTGATGGTCCCATGGACCGAGTGCTAAGGCACCATCTTACATTGACTGGAGTTCAGGAAGATACCTGGGCACTGACAGGTCCTGAAAAACATGTAAGGGTTTGCTAGTTACAAAAGATCGAAGTAGTAACTTCAAATGTCTAAGCGTCCTTCTGGGATAGACAGCAGAGTGCAAGGAGCAGAGGCAGGAAACCAGACTGCAGAAGTGGAGACCAGACTCTGACAGCCCAGTGGCCTGCTGTGAATGTGAGGCTTGATTCTGTAGGTAAAGGTTTTAAACAAGAAAGTGGCTTTAACAGATTTGTGTTGTGATTTGGAGGTGGCAGAACAGAGGCAGAGTGACCAGCTGTTTCTAGAGAAAGATTCTGTGTTCTGGGGCTGCACTGAGTAAACAGGTCCAGGCCAAGAGCAGCACATCACTAGCAAACCGAAGCAACAGCTGGGGCCGCCACGTGGTCTTTAGAGTCCCTGGAATAGGTGAGGAAGGTGACCATGTAACCGTGAAGGTTAATGGGACATCAAGTTTCCCACTGAATTAAAAGGCTCAGCTTGAATTAGCCCCTTTTCTTCTCTTCCTTAACCCACCATGTCCCATCATCGTATCTATGACTCCCATGAAGACACTGAGCAATAAGTATACCACTTGTAACTCTGCAATATTACATAAAACCTAGGATTTAGTGGGTTTAGATGTTCCACCTCCATTTAGGATGACGATAGAAAAGGACAGAGTGTAAGAACCTAGCTGACAGGGCTGGTGCTGTGGCGCAGCAGGTTAAGCCGCTGTCTGCAGCACTGGCATCCCTTATGGGCATCGGTTTTGAGTCCAAGCTGCTTCACTTCCAATCCAGCTCCCTGTTGATGTGCCTAGGAAAGTACAGAATATGGCCCAAATCCTTGGGCCCCTGCACCTACATGGGAGACCCAAATGAAGCTTCTGTGTTCAACCTGGCCCATTTGAAGAGTTGCAACCACTTGTGGAGCCAGCAGATGCAAGGCTCTCTCTGTGCAATTCTTTCAAAACATAACTAAATCTTGGGGGGAGGGAGCTACCTGACAGTTCACTGTCTGCTGCATATGGTAGTCAGTCAATATGCAGTCGTTAAGGTCAACTATGTGCCAAGCACATAATTGTTCACTAAGTTCTTGCATGGAACTTAGCTGTCGTGTGACCAACAGAAACCCAATGTATAATCATTACATATGATGGCTTCTTTCAACAAATACAGAGTGCTATAAAGCGTAAACACAACATCTGATCTCATCTCTGGGAGTCAGGGAGGTTATCAGAAAGGTGTGTTTATGCTGAGTTAAGAAAAAAATTATATTTCAGTTTACTTAGTACTGGGGAGGTCAATTATTTGAGAACCAAGGTGTAACAGAAAATGGTATAGTGTTCAAGTAGATGCTGTGAAACATACCACTTCATTCAGTACATTTCTAAGCCATGATGTTTTAACATGATTCTGCAGGTCATGGGGCTACTATCAGTTAGCAGCTCAACCCGGGCTAGAAGAGCTAGACTGGCCTCACCTGCATTGCCAAGGCTCATGGAATGGCTGGGACCCCTCTCCACATGGCTGTTCCTGTAGGCCAGCCAGGATTGTTACACAGTAATGCATGGATTCCCTATGGTTTTCTTCAAGCCCTGTCTCTACTTAAGTCTCATTGGCCAAAGCAAGTCATGTAGCCAAGCTTGCATACAACAGGTGGAGAAACAGACTCTGCCCCTTTGATGGAAAGAGCTACAAAGTATTTGTGGCCAACTTTTGTCACTTAGCATTCCCTGGTAGGAACTCTAATCATGGATTAATTCAACAACCCATTACATGCACCAGTACAGAAGCCCAGGCAACAAAGCTGGGCTCTCCTGCCACACACAGCTCAGCATCCCTGTTCTGTCACTAACCGGCATCTTCCTGCTTTCAGGCTGCAGGATGCGCCCTTGGACAGCATGGTCAGAATGCACCAAACTGTGTGGAGGTGGGATTCAGGAACGCTACATGACTGTAAAGAAGAGGTTCAAAAGCTCCCAGTTTACCAGCTGCAAAGACAAGAAGGAGATCAGAGCATGTAACGTTCACCCTTGTTAGCAAGGACACAAGTTCCCCAGGGCTGCACTGTAGTCCAGAGTCACCAATGGCTGGTTTGCTTGTTTAAGACAATTCAAATTGTGTTTGCTAGTTTTCCTTTTTTTTGCAGTGTGGTTTGCCAGGTAGTCTTGTGGATGTCAGGGACATTCCTCCTGAATACTTCTTGGTGGGTATGGGCTGCATGGGGCTCCCGCACTCACAAGGGGCCCTCTTCCTACACAGAGTTAACGTACATGGTGTCAGCTACCTTGTACGTTTGACACGTGTCCCTCTGGAACATCCACCTGGCCAGGTGAGGCAGAGACCCTGGCCTCCTCCACAAGGAGAGGCGGCTGTGTCTGGAAGTGGCTCTGTGCTGGGTCCCAGCGTGCAGCAGGCAGGAAACAGTCCAACCAGATGAGAGAGCAGATGCCCCTCACTCTCATCTTCGGCCTGTCTGCTCTTGCAGAAAACGACTGCCCATCTCTAGGTCCCCTGTTAAGTCTCCTCAGTCCTCATTAACTCTTGGGAAAGCAGAGCGGGCAGACGTTTCAACAGCCCTTCATGCTGGGTGGTTTTCCATCTTTCACTGGGAAATCCTGAATCTATTTAGCTTACTCCCTGACGTTGGTTCCTGATACCCAAAAGGAGAAAATACACCTGGGATAAAGTGTTCTTTTAAGCCACAATTCTCCTAAATGCTTGGGCAGTAGATCCTTACTGGAACCGAGGCTAAGGAAACAAAACTGGCCTCGCTAGAAGTCCCAAACCTGAGTTTTAATCTTCCATATGTCTAGACTTTCAAGTTTTCAATCAAGTTCTAAAAAGAAAACATTTTCGTTTATGCAAACACTTCACTAAGTCTGCTCGGAGCCCATCATTCTTTCAACAAAAAAACTATCTGCGTACTTTAACATGGAATTTTAAGATTAAAAAATAACTTTAGAGACACAAAGTGTTTCAGATATGAAGGGGTACAGAAAGTCTAGGAGAAAAAGAGTATTATGGCATCAAACCGAACAGCAGTTCTGATGGGAAATCAAACCTGAGTCAGCTCTCCACTCCAGAGCTCTGGTCCTCACAGGGAAGGCCCTGGGTTTCCATCCACTTCCATGCATAAGCACACCAAGTTCAGGGAGGCTGACTACCAAGGATTAGTGTAAAAAGACATTTTTCTCAGTTGAGTCCATCAGTAGTTTTCTATTCGTGCATTTATTGTTAAAACTACCGTTTCATTCCTTTTGCGGCCTACTTTACTATTGCTTAATCCAAATATGCACCATGGGTGATAGATACATACAATGCTTTATACACTACTCCTAAGACTCTGCATTAAACACATCAGGATATTTCCAAACACAACATATATATGGTATAGCCCTGCATATGTATTTTAACACAAGAGAGACTGTTCAATTAAAAAAACTCATTGGGTCTGTCTGTCTCATGTTTTTAAGCTAATTAAGTGACCACAAGCCTGGGTCTTTTTATAACTGTTAGTCACCTCATTTTTCAAAGATATGGCTTTTCTCCCCCTCATTCTAGAGACACCATTAACTACTGCTTTCTCCTCCCTTCAGAGGAACATACTATTAAAGAAAATAAGAAGTCCAATTTTTCTACTTGGACAAACCACCAACCACTTTTGCCAACATTCTCTATGCTATCCAGAGGCATACTTATTTGCAACCTATGAAAATCAAAAGTTCCTTCCAACAGTAATTCCTGAATAACTCCAAGAACAAGCCATCCTAGTGTCTCGTGTTCTTATTTGGTTCCTGCTGGGTACACTTTTAGTCCTGATTTTGAAGACTTAGAACCGGGTGACCAGTTAATATCTGAGAATGAGTAATATGATTTTTGTCACATTGTTATTTTTTGTTTGCAATGGGGAGTTTATAAGAAGTCAAATCTCTTTCTTACCAAAGTCTTGTGTTAGGTGGTTTATAGTTTTTCTGGCTAACCATTTTGGAAATAAAGACTTTTTACTACAAAAATGAACATTTGTTTGGGCTTCCACTTGAGATGGTAAAGAGATCATATAATAGATACCCAGTTAAAAAGTGCTACTAAAGAAATAGCTGTAATTGTTGAATATATTTTTATCAATGCCAAACCAGTTGTAATCCAATTTATACCCATATTCTAAGATACCACTAAGAAGTTCAGAGATCTATTTCCCAACCAGACATTGAGTCACTTACCTGTCATCTTGCCAATGCATTATATTTGGAGGAAATCTGTTGTAGCAAATGAGAATAAATCCTGGGCTTCCCAAGACCCAGAACTGAAAACCTTGAAAAGATTTTGTGCTGTTTTTAATTTGAAATTTGTGTATTTAACATTTTAGCATACTCAAAGATTTATGTGCTCCTTCCAAGGAAGTCAGGACACACTACACATTCTCACATGCCTACAACTATCCAGGAACTTAGTCCATCCAGGTCAAGTCCATGGCCAAAATGTCAATACACAAAAATCTCCAAGTCAACTTACTTTTGTCTCGTGAACACGTTTCAAGCAACAGTTAAAAAATACAAGGTGTCTCTGGATCACTTTATAATGGAATCTGAGCTAGAGTACAAGAGTCCAGCTTTAGAGTTCAGCTACATGGAGTTCAACTACAACATGGAGTTCAACTACAAAGGAATTAAATACGTACAGTGTGAAGAAATGGACACTGTTACCTAAACAAGACTAAACACAAATGTTAAATCCCTAATTGCAAACACAGAATTGAGGAAGACAGCATTTCCATTATTTTGTTATTTGATGCTATTAGTTTGTATATGTTAATGGTTTATTAAAATGCTTAAGAGGTGCTATTAATTTTAATAATGATTTTTTCATATTGCCTAAAGTAGGGGGATAAATGAAAATAAATTAATCCCTTTTGAAAATCAGATGCAGTAACAAATTATAAATAGCAGCTGAAAGCTAATTAGCATGAAGCTAATTTTTCAACTCCTTTGAAATCTGGAAGCAAAAGATATACACTGTCAAATTTAAATAATGATACCCTGTCTTAGAAACCTCGCTAGTTCCAGAAGTTTTATATGCTGGGAGATGGGGACAAGGCGGGGCAGGGGTACTGTGGTTGGGCAGGCTAGGGTGAGTCAGTTCACCTTTTTCAGTCCGCAACTTTGGCACAAGCTGCCTTACACTGAAAGACTTCACCTCCACAATTCAGCCAGTTCTCATCTTGGGAGCAGGTCCTGGTGGGATTCTCCCCCAGGATTCACTGAAAGCCAGCCCCACTGCATCAGTCCCTCATATCTTCAGAAACCAGTAAACACCCACTTTGTACTGAAGCTGGTTCGAGGTACATTTCTGTCACACTGAAAATGTCATGCCAAATAAAATATGCATAATTTTTACATGCACTTAACATTCATAATATTCATAATGTCTTAGCATAAGATAGCATTCATTAACATTTTCTCACATTGCTCTAAATACTCCTATCTTTAGAAGTGACTGGTAATAGTTCTCATATTTTAAGCAGTTACATGCTTAACCAATTTTCCTTTACCTCAAGTAATGTTTAAGTATTAAATAGAAGGGAAAAAGGCAAACATCTTATTCCAGACTACTGACTCTTTTACAACACTTAAAATTTATAAAAGTACAATCTCTATTTCTTTAGTGTTGGGAATTACTGGTCTACCTAGGCAATCAGATGGCTCACCTGGGAGAAATACCTTAATGTCCTGTCCCTACCCAATCTGCTAGTGCTACTCAAAGCAAAATCTGCAGCCAGGGCAAATCTATAAATTAAACACAGAAACTGAAAAGGAAGTATTCTCAAACTTTTATAGCCATCTGATATTGCCACAATATCTAAGATAATGACTACTGCCTAGTAAGTCATTTGTTATTGCACTTAGTCCACAAAACACTGGCGAGTGATCTGCTGAACTAGCCCTTCATCACACAGTCTGAGAATGGCTGTTCCATGCTCACCAGTCAGGAAGGGATGCCTGGAGACCCCAGGCTACAGATCTATGATTAAGCACCCTGCTCTAACATCCTACTCATCACGCCCTGATTTTGCCACAGAATTCCTCAAATAGCTCGCACTTAATTCCTCCAATCACACACAGCTCACCATGACCTGGTTTCCACAAGCAGAAGACTGAAGCAGTCTCTCTAGGTGAGTCAACCACAGCCATAACGATCACTATCACCCGTTCCACCACCATCCCCCATACAGCACTCAAGACTTTTTACCACCCCTTGGCTTCCCCCAGAAGACACACTCTTAGTTCTCTTCAGTTTCTGGCTTTTTCTCCCGACTTTTTGCTGCCTCTTAATCTTCCATTCCTCAAATGTTGGCTTTTCCCAAGTTTTATCCCTGGCCCTTCTCTAAACACACTCTTTACAGTGCCTACTATCCAGTTTGATCTCTTCAATCGCTAGCAAAAAATAGGTGAACCCACTTCTGCACTTGCAGTTCCCATTCCCAAATACCTCCTGACCGACCCTGGTGTGACGGTCACAAACATCATCTATTTCTGCCACTGAGAGTGGCCTGTGCTCCTCCTTTTAATTCATGGCACCACCACCTTCCCGTTACCTAGGATCTGCACTTGGGGACTGAAATATGTCTTGGACATACCTGCAAGGCTCACCTCCTGCCTCGTTTCCTGCAGTTCAGGTCTTCATCATCTTTCTTGGAAATCATTCGCTCACCAAAGCACTTGTCGGCATATGCCAGACAATACGGGTAAGGCAGTACAGACAGCAGAGTTCTGCCCTGTGTTTAGATGATACTAAAGACAGATTCTATGATGCCAACAGTCTCTTACCTGACCAACTTCCCCTCTGTCTGCACCCCTCAACCATGCACATCACCACTACATTAGATTCAGGCACCTCCTGTTCAGAATCCATGGCAGTTTCCCATTACATACAGAAGGGTCACGCTCCCCCAAATTCCTGCTCCCACCCCCGTGGGATCCCAGTCTGTCAATGCTGTGCCTTAGCCCAGGCCCTGCTCAGGTATTTCCCAGCCTTCCCACCACTTCCTTCTTCTCCTCTTCCCCCACACGTGCTAACAACCCATGCAGCTCCCTGGTGTTTCCTAGGAGCAATCTGTGGGGGCTGATGGCACTTTCTGCATGCTTCCCAAACTGTATCTTGGAATGTGGGGCACCAGCATTTGTTTGTGTCATCCTTAACCTGCCTCCACCAAACTCCTGCGTAACATGTAGGAAAAGCTCCCCATTTTTTCATGTCCCCAGAACAGCTAATACACACTGGCATAAAGAAATCATGCTCAAATGTTTTTAATTATAATATCTTTTTTGCTAAAACAACTTTGAAACTTTGGAAGTAGTCATTGGTTATACACCCTTAAAAAGTCATGCGATAAAAGTCTGAAGATGACCACTTGATCCATCTCTTCCTGTCAGCTATCTGTTCAATGCGATTAATATGTATGGCAATGGGGAAAGAAATAAAGCAAATCAAATAGTAATTAAAAGTTAAAAGATGAACAGACTAGAACTTGAGCATGTTCAACCTTGTCATATAAAGTTTTAAAAGCCAAATGGTAAGATAAGGGACCAATTTATATTACAAAATTCCAAAGCCCTTAACCCAGACAGTCATCAATGTAACAGGTTGAGCAGGTTGTAGAAAAACGGAATTGAAAGTTTATCGTCTTGGCACAAAAGAATTTTGAAATCCATTCAGTATTTAATGATATACATTTTCCATGAACTCTCTCAAGACCCTTCATATGCATGGATTTCAAAATTTGACACCAAAATAAATTTATTTTAATTCCACTTACCACAAAATTTTTGAAGTCCCTTCATATGTCATTAAGCACACACTGTCCAACTCTGAAACATTATAAATCTCTAAACAAACAATATAGGGATAAAACGCTTAAGACAGAAATTCAAGACCATCTGGTTCAGGAAATCCTGCTTAAGAGAATTCCATAAAGAGACATAAGAGATTCTGAAGTTGAGAATGTAACCTTCAATGTTAAATGTGCTACAGAGCAGGGCAGGCAAACCAGGCATGGTCATAACCATTCCACCATCTGTTTTCATATAGAGTAACTTTTTACAATATTAAATGGCTTTAAGTGTTTAGAATTTTATACTTTTAAACAAATGCAAAAGACTAACAGTTCATGATATGAGACTGCTATGAAACACAAATTTCAGTGTACACAAATAAAGTTTTACTGCACACAGCCACATCCACTCACTCAAGACAGTGCTTATGGCTCCCTCAGTGCTATAGTGTCAGAGTAGAGTAGTGGGGACAGAGATCATATGGCCTACAAAACTCAAGATGACATTTGCTATCTAGCCCTTTCCAGAAAAAGTTTAAAGAAAAAATGGCCCCACAGACAAGGCATATGCAAGCCATGAGACAGGCCACTCTGTGACAGAAGTTTCCAAGGCAGAGGGCTACACTTGAGGCACCTCTCATTACATGATAGGAATCAAACTGGAGAAATGTCAACTTCTAATCATGATGGAGCAGAGGGGCCCGATTTATTCCCCTACCTTACATAGATAATCAGAAAAGCAGCTAGGTTGTCTGAACAATTTTTCAGAGCGCATAGGACTACAAAGCCTGAAGGAAGAGGAACAAATAAGGTAAGCCTTAAAACAGTACCGGCTTTCGGCAGGAAAACACATTCCAGATATGCAAGGGGGATACGGGATTGCAAGTAGAGCACCAATGTTTCCCCAAGTTAAAAGACAGAGGGGGATCAGACCATCTGAAGCAAGACTAAGTTCTGGAGGGGAGAAAGCTACACAGAAAAAGAGTTCCAAAAGTATGTATAGTGTCAGTCTTTGCTCATATAAGTATTAAGATACATATGCATAAGGTGAAGAGATGAAGGTCAGGCAAAGAATGACCCAGGAGCACCAACAGAATGGTTCTTCCCCAGAGCTCATATGGGACAGTGAATTGTTTGAGTTTCCACAAGCCAAATTGCAGACCCCTAATAAAATCACTAAGGGCATTGAGTTGAAGAGCTAATCTATCCTAGAGAAAAGGCTACTTAAAACTGCAGTAAGCTTAAACACATGATTTGGAAAGAGCAAACTGAACCTCAAGTAGATTAGCTGACTACCAGAACAAAGTCCAAAATCTTCAGATGAACACAACAAATGTAAAGACCCACCAGCATAAAATACTGTAGTATTTTATGTAGTAACAATGTCCATAATCTAAACAAAACTTCCTAGACATGTGACAAAAGGTCACATGTGGAAAATGTGAACCACAACTAGAAAAAAAGCCAACAGAAGCAAATCTAAAAAAGCACAGTAAAGATGGAATCAACAAAGATGTTACAACAGCTGATAGAACCTTGTTCAAACGTGCAAAGCAGCCTTTCGTAACCAGGGTTCTGTGAGGAAAATTAAGCCTACAGAAAACTGAGTGGTATTTTCCAATTTTCCCAAGGAAGGCACACTGCTACTACCATTCTAGATATATAGGTGAGAGGTTAACTCATAACATACAACAGATAAGGTATTAGTGCTCAATTCTCTGGGAACACAGATAAGAAGAGCTTGTTTAGAGGAATACATGAACATAACAAGAAGAAAAATAGAACTATATAAAAAAAGAACCAAACAGAATATCGAGCGGGAAAAAAACCCACAAAGTTTGAAATGAAAACATATAGGATTAATAAAAAAATCAAACAACTGCAGAAGAGAGGTTTAAGAATTTGAAGATACAGCAACAGAAATAATCCAAAGTGAAGCACAGAGGAAAAAAAGGAGTACACTGAAATAACAAAATTTTCATGATTTCCCATTAAATCTGGATATTATGTAAGCAGACTCCTATCTGAAGTTACCTACAACAAACAAAAAACCCATCCATCTGAAAGTACTGCCAAGGATATACAATAGTGCTGATAATAGTACCAAATGCCACGGTGGTGATTTTACTAAAAGACTTACAAAGAAAGACAATTCCATTAGTGCGATTATATCACAAAGTACAATGTAAAATTATACAATCTTTACTAGTATTCAAATACTAATGTATTTGTGCTTTGCTCCTGCTGTTTCAGGGCTCCTCCTCAGAGGACTATGCTTGCATTCATCCCCCTCTTTCCTCTACAGCTGGTGTTCTCCCAGGAACCTTTCACGGATAAGGTTTAGAAGTGCCGACTTCAGAAAACACTACAAACACCAACCTGCTTTCCGTCAAGTTCACCTGCCAAATGATCAAGGTTGACTATTAGACTCAAACCCTAAAGCACTGTTGAGAAAAGCCATAAACCTACAAAAGTTGAGTTTTTCCTAAAACACTTTCCCTCACGAAACCACTAAAATAACAAAACGAGTGATCAAGCATCAATCTTATGATAACAGATCAATTTTAATTCTAGCACCTGAAGCTATACAAGGGTACGCTTTATAAACTTCATGGGACTGTTGTACACATTCAATAAAGTGACAACTGTGCAATACCACTTAGTATCTCAAAGTCAGGAACATACTTTTGAATTGTTTAAACACAATCCACAAAATCAAGAACAAAATCAGAAACCATCCACAGTTATACTAGTCTTCAATTAAAAGTTTTACACTTAATACTTGAGATAACAGTCAATATCTGGTAGGGGATATTGAAAGTGATTTCAGAGTCTCGTCCTGTTGCACTGTATCAGGAAGGTTTCTTGAGTGGGTGTCTGACTGGCCAAACGTGGCTACAACCAGGACCAGACCAGCAAGTAGAAGCGCTACCACAGTGTCTGGAATTTCCACTTTTTTTTCCTTTGTGAAAGTGAACAGTGAGAATTAAATACTTATCTTTACATATACACAAGGTATGCTGTGAAAGCATATTTGCTTACAAACATATAAAAATACTTGTTAACTAGTTTGATAAGAAAATAATGTATAAAAGTATATAGCAAAAACATTAATCATCTCTGACCCTGGAAAGATCAATTCCATATTTTATATTACATCAAACAAAAACAGTTTTAGTTTTTTTGAATCCCTTAACCAGAAATACTTGAAAAGGAAGACAGACAGAAATTACTCATTTTTACCCTTAGCAAGGCTCTGAAGAGTTAAATTAAAAAACCAAGAACATTGAAATGCTTGGGTCCAGAATGAGTCCCAATATTTGTCCACACAGAGTAATATTTATCTTCAAGAGTAAGAGTAGTAACAAAGACTTTCTAAGCAGTTTTTAATCCATAAATACAAGAGGCATTTGGGTATTTTGGCCACTGGAAAACAAAGGCTGTAGCATCAGTAAAGGTCTGAGATGTCTCACTTTTGTAGATTCAATTCAGTGTATTTAAGGTTAACGAAAGTTGACATCAAAATTTTTAAAGATAGGCAAAAATTCACATTAAAAAAAAACTCTCTATGTTTCTATTTAGAGTAACAGTAGGCATCATGATTCCAGAAGTTAAAAATTATTTCACAACCTATGACTTCAGCTTGGAAAAACAGCTCAGGTTCCCAAACTGATCCATCTATTAAAATCTAAGCCCTTAAAAAAAGAACGTCTGTAGACATATATTTTAAAGGAATCAGATCATCTTTGAAGCAGCCTTAGTGTTTCCTTTAAATTTGTCTGGAAATGACCATTGTATGAGCTCCACAGAAAGGATTAGCCAGCTTCTTGGTCTAAGGCTAACACGGTGATCACTCGTCTGAGGCTAGAAAGGTATTAGCACGATGTAAACTCTAAGGAAAGAACATGAGGGCTTTTCCTGGCAGTCGGTAGCTAAAACTCAAGGGACTCTTAGAAAATGACACAATGGCAGCCTTTCTTGTCTTTTTCTTTCCGAGTTGGTTCCGGTGAAGGAGGACATTCTTGCTCTTGAAATTTCCTGTAAAACAAAATATCTAAATATAATCACCTTCTAGCTAAGCTACTATTAAAACAGAAAGATTATTTTTGAACAAGTCTAGTTTAAGTACATATGCTTTTCGATATTAAACATCAACTAGGTATCAAAGCGCATCTTCAGGGGTGGGGGAAGCACAAACTGCTTCAACACCCACATGAGCAGAGCTGCCTGAGCTACCTGAATGGGCCAGTCCTAAATCAGCTAACATGCTGGGCTCAGTAACCGCTAAGTTCCCTTCCCAATTTCAAATTCCATGGCTCCACACTATGCTGCAGAATAAACATCTAGCACCACAGCGCAACATAAAGTTTCTCTTACAAAATATGCATTTCTTACCCCTGTTCTGATTGTTAAAGTCAGTATCAGACAAGTTAGTTGGCCTCTGTGCCTGTTTTTTAGAAGGGTATAATAAAAGCCTACCTTTCACAGTTGTTCTCATGATTAAAGAAGATTCTGTGGCATTTAAATACATCTAATAGTGCCTAAAAATCAAAACCCTTAAAAAAAGAATGTGTCGTAAACATATGTTTTGAAGAAATCAGATAATCTTTGAAGCAATCTTAGTGTTTCCTTTACGTTTGTCTGAAAATGACTACTGTGTTGGCTTCACAAACTGACCTCCTCTATCCTCCCTCATTCATGATGGACTGATAGGTAAGGACAGATCCTGAGAGTCAAAAAGACATTTCCAAAAGATAAGACTAAGTGGTTTAAGAAGGCACTGATTCGGGGCCAAAACTGTGACCTAGTTCACTAAGCCTTTACCTGCGATGCCAGCATCCCAGCTGTTCCTCTTACAATTGAGCTCTAGGCCATGGCCTGGGAAAGCAGTAGAAGATGGCCCAAGTGCTTTGGCCCTTGCAACCTCATGGGAGACATGGAAGAAGCTCCTGGCTCCTGGCTCCTAATTGGCCCAGCTCTGGCTGTTGCAGCCATTTGGGGAGTGAACCAGCGGATGGAAGACCTTTCTCTCTCTCCCTCTCTCTGTCTGTAACTCTACCTCTCAAATAAATAATCTTAAAAAAAAAAAAAAGGCACTGGTCCATCAGCTGTTGAACACTAACATGGAATGGGGGTGAATGGGAGTGAGGGCAAAGTAAAGTTCATCTACTATAAAAGTTTTCATCTTCACTAGTGTTCAGTGTACAAATCTGTGGCAATAAGTACATTCACACTGCTGTACAAGCATTGCCAGAACTTTTTCATTTTGCAAAACTGAAACTCTACCTATCATACAATATTGAGAAACTGCTAAACACCAAAAAAGTATAATCTTCTTGTGTTTTCCTCCACAAAGAAAACGCCCTGGTAAACAACTAACAAGTACTAGAAGCCCGTAACTGGGTGTCAATTTACTTTAGACACAATAAACAAGATCCTACTCCACAGTCCTGTCAACCTAACTCACAGTGAAACCAAACAGATGGAGAGGGCAGAAGGTGAAGTGGAGGCCAAGGCAGTCAGACTCAAAATAATCTAATGAAACTCCACCTACTAAACAAGTTCATCTTTCTCACATGCAGACAAATATAGGAACTCTAGCAGACCTCACCTGCCACCTCAAGCTTCTGGGCATCCGTTAACACTTTCAAAACCACAGGGACCTCCTTGACCACCTACCAGAAAAGCCCCCTGGTTTATTCTCTGCCTTGGAAGGAGTTGGGTATGGAGCAAAGCTAGGAGCACAGGATCTGGAATCAGAGATTTTAGATTCAGGCCCCAGCTTTGATATGGTATGTCTAAACCTTTTTTTCCTTTTTTTTTTTTTTTTTTTTTTTTTTTTAAATTTGGGAGGCAAACAGAAAGAGAGTAAGCCCCACCTACTGATTCACTCCCCAAGGTCTGCAGTGGGGCAGGGGGTTTGACAAAGCCAGGACTTCAATCCAGATCTCCCACATAGTGGCAAGGACCCAACTACTTGAGCCATCACCTGCTGTCTCCCAGGAGATACATTAGTAGGATGCTGTAATTGGAAGCAAAGCCAAGACTGGAACCCAGGTACTCCAATATGGGATGCAGGCATCCAGATTCACATCTAAACTACAGGTCAAATGCCCGCCCCCTAGTATGTCTAAACCTTGAGCAAGTTATTTAACTTCTCTGTATCTCCATTTTTTCATCTGAAAGCAAGGACCAAAAAAAGTATTTAGCTTACTGATCTGTGGTGAGGATTACATATAACAATACATGGAAGCATTTAGCAAAGTAGCCGAGAAATATCTGGCGACTATTCAAATGTTCACTGCTGTCGTCATCCTTTCCACACCACCACCTTCACAAGCTGCATGTATTCTTTTCAAAAATCCCTACACGTACTTTCTATTTCAACATGATTAAAATTTATATACTTGAAGTGCATAAAATATAATGTGCTTAATCAAAATTTTTAACACACATTAAGATAAAATTTTAATACCATGTACCCCAGCAAGAAATCACTCCTACATACAATTGTCTCTTTCTTACCAGAAACATTTACTGATAATGTATTAAATACACTTCTAGAATGTGTTTTGCTTACCTTATAACCCGAACAAGTTCATGGAAAGCTTGATCTACATTCATTCTGATCTTTGCTGAGGCTTCCATGTATGTTACCTTAAGCTGCCTCGCTAACTGCTGTCCTTCTTCCTGTGTGACCTGAAATTCAAGAGTCATGTTTAAGGGTGGCGTAGGAACAATTACATTTGCTCCATCTAATCCTTGCTACAGGCTGTGCTGATAATCCAGACAGGAGCCCTGGCCATTTTATCCTAAAATGAACCAACAGACCTAATGGTTCAGTGCAAACTGAAGTCCGCCTCTGTGCAGAAAACAAAAAACGGATACATTTGTTATAAAAATACTGCCATACAACAAGATTCCAGTCCAGCAGCTACACAAAAAGTTACTAAATCTAACAGGCATGTATCATGGGAAAGGAAAGTATGAAGTATTGTGAGAGTGTTTCACCGTGTCAGTGGAGTTAGGGAAAGCTTTCCCCAAAGAGGTGATATCTAAGCTAAGAACTAAACAAAGAGTACGGGGTTAGGGACGGGGGTGTCTCTGACAGAGACTGAAATAGCACATGAGGGGTCCAGACTGAGAATCAACTTTGCAAGTCATGGGAACACAAAGAAGCCTGATATGGCTGCAACATAGCAAGAAAATGCAGAGGCGAGGGCAGAGAAGAGTACAAGCTTCAGAGGCCACTGAGCCATTCTACTGTTCCATTTCCCAATCATAAGTATGTGAGAAAAATGAACTATGAATTATGAATAGGATCACAGGCTCTCACAATGCCTAATGTTTGCAGGTGAAGGGAGTTAGGCAAGAAAGCGGCCACAGCTGAGGCATAAAATGGTAGCCAGAGTAAGATTATTTATTGAATATAAACAAACACCTTACATATTTTAAATACAAAAGATTTGAATGGTGATACTATTTTTATTTTTGGGTAAAAAGAATAGAAATTCTAGGAACCTATTAGTCATAAAGAACTACAGTCTTTTGTTTTGTTTTGTTTTTTGACAGGCAGAGTTAGACAGTGAGAGACAGAGACAGAGAGAAAGGTCTTCCTTTTCCGTTGGTTCACCCCCGAATTGGCCGCCACAGCCGGAGCGCTGCGGCCGGCATGCTGCACCAATCCGAAGCCAGGAGCCAGGTGCTTATCCTGGTCTCCCATGTGGGTGTAGGGCCCAAGCACTTGGGCCATCCTCCACTGCCTTCCCGGGCCATAGCAGAGAGCTGGACTGGAAGAGGAGCAACTGGGACAGAATCCAGTGCCCCAACCGGGACTAGAACCCAGGGTGCTGGCGCCACAGGCGGAGGATTAGCCCAGTGAACTGTGGTGCCGGCCAAAGAACTGCAGTCTTAGGGCCAGTGCTTAGGGCCACTGCCTGCAGTGCCTGCATCCCACATGGGCACTGGTTCAAGTCCCAGCTGCTGCACTTCCAATCCAGCTCTCTGCTATGGCCTGGGAAAGCAGTAGAAGATGGCCCAAGTCTTTGAGCCCCTGCACCCGCTGGGAGACCTGGGAGAAGCTTCTGGCTTCAGATTGGTACAGCTCAGGCTGTTGTGGCCATGTGGGGAGTGAACCAGTGGATGGAAGACACCTCTCCCTCCGTCTCTCCTCTCACTGTGTAACTTTGACTTTCAAATAAATAAATAAATCTTTAAAAAAAAAAAAAAAAGAAGAAGAAGAAGAACCACCACCACATTCTTCTGGCCATTTTTCAATGTAAATTTTTTCAAAAAATTTAGTCACTGAAAAAACAGAGTGACAGAGAAAGACAGAGCTCTTCCATCTGCTAGTTCATTCTCCAAATGGTCACAACAGCTAGGGTTGGGCTACATCAAAGCCAAGAGCCAAGAATTCCATCCAGGTCTCCCACGTGCATGGGAGGAACCCAAGGAGGTAAGCCATCTTACGTTGCTCCCCCAGGCGCATTAGCAGGAAGGTGGATCAGAAGCAAATCAGCTGGAACTCCAACCAGTATCCCCACAGAGATGCTGGTGTCATAAGTAGTGGCTTAATCCACTGTGCCACACCACCCATCCCCCAATATAAATCTTTTACACTTCGAAAACAAGATCACACTTTTTGTATATTTATCTTATACCACAGAAACATTCTAAATGTTCTAAAATCATTTATCTAGTTCTTCTGTAAAATTCCACAATCATGTCATCTGCTAACAAAGACAGCTTCATGTCTTCCTTTTTGGCATGAATGTCTCTTCTGGCCTTCCTACAACCGCCAGCACAATGACAGAAGCGGTGGTGAGAGGTATGGTGGGTTTCTTTTTTTTTTTTTTTTTTTTTTTGACAGGCAGAGTGGACAGTGAGAGAGAGAGAGACATAGAGAAAGGTCTTCCTTTGCCGTTGGTTCACCCTCTAATGGCCGCCGCGGTAGCGCGCTGCGGCCGGCGCACCGCGCTGTTCCGATGGCAGGAGCCAGGTGCTTATCCTGGTCTCCCATGGGGTGCAGAGCCCAAGCACTTGGGCCATCCTCCACTGCACTCCCTGGCCACAGCAGAGAGCTGGCCTGGAAGAGGGGCAACCGGGACAGAATCTGGTGCCCCGACCGGGACTAGAACCCGGTGTGCCGGCGCCGCAAGGCGGAGGATTAGCCTGTTGAGCCACGGCGCCGGCCTTTTTTTTTTTTTTTTTAAGAATTATTTTATTTACTTGAAAGTCAGAGTTACACAGAGAAAGAAAGAAAGAGGCAGAGAGAGAGAGTCTTCCATTCCGCTGGATCACTCCCCAAATAAATGACTGCAAAGGCCAGAGCTGAGTTGATCCGAAGCCAGGAGCCAGGAGCTTCTTCCAAGTCTCCCACGTGGGTGCAGGGGCCCAAGGACTTGGGCCATCTTCTACTGTTTTCCCAGGCCATAGCAGAGAACTAGATCGGAAAAAGAGCAGCCGGGACACGAACCAGCGCCCATATGGGATGCTGGCGCTGCAGGCTGGGGCTTTAACCGCTGCGCCACAGCACTGACCCCAAGGTATGGTGTTTCTTTTTAGAAAAGTCTGTTAACATGATGAATTATATTGAGTTGTTTTTTAATTGTTAAGCAAACATGTGCTCCTGGAATAACCTCCACTTGAAGAATGCATTGTCTTTTTCATATTTGGTTAAATTCTATTAACTAACATTTTATTAAGAATTCTTATACCTAAGTTTAAAAGAAATACAAACTGTACTTTTAGTGCATCTTTGGTTTGGTTTTCAAGGCAAGGTTAGCTTCACATAATGAGTTTCAAAAAATTCCCTTCAAGTCGAGAAAAGCTTATCTTAAATTCTGGTATAATTTACTAGTGAATCTAAGAGGGCCTGGAGTTTTCTTGAGCTTTTATAACAAATTATTAACAGATACAGTACTATTCAGGTTATCTGCCTTTTTTCAACTAAACGTTGGTAGACTTGTGCCTTTCAGGGAAGATGTTCATTTTATTTATCTTGTTGAAATTACTGGTGTAAAAGTTGTTCCTAACATTGTCTTTTAAACATCTATAAGATCTGATATGATGAACCTCTCATTCCAGGTATCTTCTCTTTTTTTAACTGATCATTCTGGCTACAGGCTTGCAGTCTGATCTTCTAAAAGACTGTCTTTGGTTTTTATTTTTATTTTTTGGTTTTCCTATTTTCAATTTCATTGGTTTCCGTTCTTACCTTTAGTATTTCCCTTCTATTAACTATAGTTTTGATTTGCTGTTTCTTTTTCTTCTTGTTTCTTAAGGCAGAAGCTAAAATCATGAAATTGAAGCCTTTTTTTCTAATACAAGTATTTAGTACCATAGATTTCTTTATCCATACTACTTTAGCATGCATTTTAATTTTCATTCAGTCCCTAATACTGTGTAATCTCCATCTTGAGTTTTGTCTTCAACCAAAGGGTTAAATCAGAAATATGTTCATTTTCCAATATTTAGAGATTTCCTAAATGTTTTGATTATTAATTTCCAATTTACTTCTATTATTATCAGAGACTATGCATCGTCTGACTGAAATCCTTTTAAGTCTGTTGAGGCTTGTCCTATAATCCATCCTCATGTCAAAACAAAATGTATTCTGTTGTTGGGAGGTATGTTCATTAAATGTCAACTAGGATAAGTTGTTTGATAGCGTTATTCAAATCATCCTTCTCCTGATTGATTTTCCTTCTGCTTCCCTATCAGTTACTGAGAGGGGTGCTGAAGTCTCTGACCACAAGTGTGAACCTCTCTCTCCTTGCAGTTCTTTGAACTCTTGCTTCACGCTGTTGTCAAAGACGGGAACACTACGGACTGCCATGTCCTCTTGATGAACTGCTCTCTTTATCACAGGGAAACAGCCCTCCTTACCTCTAGCAATACTCCGCACTCTGAAACCTACTTCACTGTAGCAACTAGATTTTCACAATTGTTAGCATGGTATATCTTATCTAATTCCTTTACTTTTAACCTATTAGTGTCTCTAAATTTCAAAGTTTTTTGTAGGGGCTTGCTTTTTTGTTTTTTTTTTTTAAATCCAACTTGACATCTTCCTTTTAACTGAGGTGTTCACATAGTTAACATTTGTAATTATTGATACATTTAAGTTTTCTTGCGATCTGTTTCCTATCCCTCCCATCTGTTCTTTGTTCTATTTATCCTCTTTTTCTGGTTTCTTTTGGGTGAACTGAATTTTGAGTTTTTTTAAATGATTCCACTTGATCTCCTTTATTGGCTTATTAACTGTTATGTCATTTTAGTGGTTGCTTTAGAGTGTGTATTATACATTTAACTCAGCAAATTAAAATACTATCAACAGTATATTTCTTACCTCACAATATTTTTGCTTTACATATTCAATTGTTTTTTCAAGAGATTTAAATAACAATAAAAGCAACTTACATTTACTTACAAATTACCATTTTCAGCATTCTTCATTCCTTTGTGTAGATTCAAGTTTTTATTTGGTATCATTCTACTACCCAAAGACTTTTTTCCCCCTTTCTTAAAATGGAAGTCTGCTAATAATGAACTCTTTTACTTTTAAATGTTTGGGGAAAGCCTGCATTTCACCTTCATTTTTGCAATAGATTTAGTTTTAGTCTGAGTACTGAATTCTAGATTTGATAGTTTTTGTTTCCTGTACTTAAAAGATGTTACACCTCTATCCTGGTTTGCACTGTGTCCAGTGATGACTACTCCATCCTTATCTTTGTTCCTCTCTGGGTTTTTCCCCTGCCAGTTTCTCAGCATTCTTCCCATCACTAGTTTTAAGCACTTTCAGTACGATAGGACTTGGAGTAATTTTTTCCTTTATATATCTTTGCCAGAGTTTGTTGAGCTTTGCAGATGTGTGTATTAATAATTTTCATCAGCTTTAGAAATTTTTAGTAATTACTTCTGTTAATCCTGTCTAGTACATTTTTCATCTCATTGTAGGTTTAATTTCTTTATTTCTTTTTTTTTTTTTTTTTTTTTTTTTTTTACAGGCAGAGTGGATAGTGAGAGAGAGAGAGAGAGAGACAGAGAGAAAGGTCTTCCTTTTGCCATTGGTTCACCCTCCAATGGCCGCTGCGGCCGGCGCATCTCGCTGATCCGAAGCCAGGAGCCAGGTGCTTCCTCCTGGTCTCCCATGCAGGTGCAGGGCCCAAGCACTTGGGCCATAGCAGAGAGCTGGCCTGGAAGAGGGGCAACAGGGATAGAATCCGGTGCCCCAACCGGGACTAGAACCTGGTGTGCCGGCGCCGCAAGGCGGAGGATTAGCCTGTTAAGCCACGGCGCCGGCCAGGTTTAATTTCTAAAACTGATTTGGATTTTAATTTCTAAAGTCTGATTTTAATTTCTGAAGTCTGATTTGAATCTTTTTACATTCTCCACATTTCTTCTACTTAACACAGAATTTTCTTCAGCTTCTTGAATTCATGGAATATTATTAAAATAACTTTTTTTTAAAAGATTTATTTTTTTTATTTGAAAGTCAGAGTCACACAGAGAGAGGAGAGGCAGAGAGAGAGAGATCTTCCATCCACTGTTTCACTCCCCAATTGGCCGCAACGGCTGGAGCTGCATCAGTCCAAAACCAGGAGCCAAGAGCTTCTTCCTAGAGCACCAGGACTCGAACCGGCACAAATATGAGATGCCAGTGCTTCAGGCCAAGGCGTTAACCCACTGCACCACAGCGCTGGCCCTGGAATAACTGTTTTAATAACATTCTATCATCTCTGACTCTGTTGAGTCTGTTTCTATTAACTGATCTGTCTTGTCCTTATAAATCATATTTCCCTGCTTCTTTATATTCCTGGTAATTTTTGAGTAGATAACTAGGACTTTTACCTATTACAGATACTGGATATTTTATACTCCCAGACATATCATTGAGCTTACTCCTAGGATCCAGTTAAGTAATTTGGGAACAGTTTGATCCCTTCAGTTTAGATTTTGTTATAGAGTGCCAGAATAGCATTTAGTCTAGTGCTAATTTGCCTCACTACTGGGATAAAATCCTTCAGAGCATATTATCTAATACCCCCAAAAATATGAAGTTTTCTGATTGCCCAACATATGAATTATTCCTGGCCCCCATGAGTTGAAGGCATTATTCTCTCTCTAATCTTTTCAGGTTGTTTGTTCTCCAAATTTAATAATCCATCCCCAAAATGCAGCAACACTCAATATAGTATCTTTATTACTTTAATGAATACACATCCAGTGATTACTTTATAACAGTTTGCCCCTGTGTTACATTCCAACAGTGCAGAGGGCAAATTCCATATAGCACTGCTATAATCAAGTTTATGTAACTTTTAAATTTACCTGGCCTCGCTTCAAAATAATATATGTACCATAAGGTCTATGGGTTTGAAATATAAATCAATCAAATTATGCAAGCAATTAGCAGTAAGGAAGGAAGCCAAGTAAGAGAAAGCTTCACAGAGCCACCAACTGAGAAAGACAATCCCTATTTTAAGAAAACTTGAAGTGGTAAATTCCTTCCTATAAAAACACCCCCATGTTGTCACAAATTCTGTTTCTTCTTCCTGGGATGTCATCCCTTCCCTCTCAACTCTATACTCTCAATTTCTCTCTTATTAATTTTCCCTAAGATTCAAACAGTTAGAAACTTCCTCCTAGTGTTGACGTTTTATAGTAAGAACTTTGTCATGGCTCCCATCACAGTCTATGGTTACCACTGCAAAAGCTCTTAATATATCACACTGCAATTTTGGGTTTTGTTCTCATCTGCCAACCATCTCGAGATGGCTTCTGAGGCTGGAAGTAAAGCAGATTTGTCTTGATGTACCCAGGGCTAAGAAGAGCACATAGCAAGCAGTTGACTAAATAAACATGTGTTAAGTAAAAGGAATATGGCCAATTTAAATAACTACATCCTGAAATAAAATATAAAGTAAAAATAGGTAGGTCAATTTCACTAAATTATTAATTAATATAAATTTGATTTGGGGAGGGAAAAATGTATCCTCAAGTTTTACTACTTGTCTTTCAGGTCAATTATTCCTCAGAAAGGTACCTCCTCTTACTCTGTCATGTACAGTGTACTGAGAAGGAGGAATGACAAATAACTCATCTTCACAGATAGTTCAAGTTAAGAAAAATTAATGCATTCATGGCTGGATAATAAAACAATCCCTTTGCTAAGGTTGTTTACATGTTTCATTTAAGTATTTTTAAAGCACAGTTTCACATCACTTTCTTCCAGGAATCAAGGTCAACAGTTTGTACGAACATTTCTGGTCAAGAGATCTCTAACCACATGTAAAGCTGCTTTTGAGCTCACTGATATAGCACATTTTTAATTAACAAGTAGAAATAGCACTGCTTCAACCAAAACAAACAAGAAAGACAACACAGAACAGAACCACAGCACTGTGAAGCTAGAAGTCAGAAGATCAGAAGCTATACAAATAAGTATTTCCTAGAGGTTTCTGAACCAAAGAAACTGATAAAGATGATACCAAATATACCAAACCTCATCTACTGAATATTCTTTTTTTTTCCCTGAATATTCTGACATGGTAGTTTTGAGTCCTGTCCAGAAATACTTTGTTTTAAACATCAAGGTGAATCTGATGGAACAAATCCACAGACCAGGTATAGGAACTTCCAAATGAGACTCAGGTAAAGGGCACATAAATATTAGCAGAAATCCACAATAATAGCTTAGCTAGTACCATATATTTCTAAATAGAGAAGGAAAACATGGGAATAAAAGCAATTATATTCAAGCAAACTGGATTCATGGGAATAAACTAGAATACTTGTAACACTCTTAGGAATATGTCAGTTAATAAAATTTACAGAAGCAAAATTTGTTTTCAAAAACACCTACTAAGTAAAAAGAATCATCTCATTAACATCACATCTTATACACAGATGCCTAGATTCATCCATTCAACAAATATTTATTGAGCACATACCTTTGTTCTATATGCTAAGGGTAAAACATGAACAAAACTGACCAGTCCACACTGAGAAGTGTTCATGGCACCTACATTCAATGTTTTACAAATCTTTAAGATGCACAAAGACATAAACAGATAAGGCTGGAGGACTCTATGTTATCTGAGAGAGGATTCCTTTTCATAGGAGGCTGTTTGGGGGCACACTGTGGTCCAGGTACTGACAGAAGTGGGTGGTTATACTTGGTATCTATCATTATAAGTATAAGGAGTTTCTTCTTCCAACTAGTGCTGGTCATTGGCATGTGAGCAACTAACAGGAGGAAAGGAGAGTGGCAGTAAAGAAGAGAGAGAAAGGTAGAAAAAATAAAAAGGCAAAAAAAACAGCTGATTTCCAGACAGGACTGACAAGGATAAGGAACGTGACATAAATATACTATGAAATCCACACACCAAGTCCACATTCTAATGTATAAGATTTCAGAATCAATGTGCTGTCATATTTATCTACTTTCATATTTCAGCAAGAGGAAGCAAACCATTTGCCTCTATTTTCTTCCTACATCTTTGACAAGATAAACAAAATAATCCAAGTATCTCTAAGGGCACAAATGGTTGATAACACGAACCAACCGTTCAAATTTTACAGATCTCTCTTTATTGAATACAAACTTCAGGGACTTTTGTCTACTGTATCATCAGAGCCCAGGAAAGGTTCAACATTCAGTAAATCTTAAATATTCAATCATAATATTGAATATCCAGTATTCAATAAATACTGGATAAATGGCTGGAAGGAATAAAGAAGTCCACAGAGAAATGGAAGTCAAAAGGAAGGAAGCAGAGCCTTTACAGACTGCTCCCTGCCTTTGACGGGGTTCAGAATCTCGGAAGCCAGTGGTAGGTACACCCAGGGATCACCCACAAATTCAAAGAACAAAAGAAACTGGCCAGGGGTGGGCATCTGGCACAGTGGTGGGGATGTCACTTGGGACACCTGCATTGCATGTCAAAGTGCTTAGGTAATGGTCTTGGGTCCACCTCCGATTCCAGTTCCCTACTAATATGCAGCCTGGCAGGCAGCAGGTGAAAGTCTGAATGCTTGGGTCCATGCCCCTGGCACACACATCAGAGCTCCAGATGGGGTTCCAAGCTCCTGGCTTCAGCCTGGCCCAGATCAGTTATTGTGGGCATTTGGGGAGTGGACAGAAGATCTCAGTTTATCTGTTTGTCTACCTCTTTCGCCATACCTTTCAAATAAAAGTATATAAATAAAAATCTTAAAAAGAGGAACTGGCTAGAAGTGAACAAAGTCCAAAGGATCACATTGAAGACAAAGGCAGAAAAGAACAAGCTGGGTCAGCAACTCAGAGCAATCCAGACTGGTTACTGAGTAAGAACTTAGGACCAGGGGCAGGTGCAGTGGCATAGCGGGTTAAGCCATCGCCTGCAGTGTTGGCATCCCATATGGGCACCAGTTTGAGTCCCGGCTGCTCTACTTCTGATCTAACACCCTGCTGATAGCCTGGGAAAAGCAGCAGAGGATGGCTCAAATGCTTGGGCCCTGCACCCATGTGGGAGACCTAGAAGAAGCTCCTGGTTCTTAGATTAGTCTGACCCAGCCATGGCCGCTGCAGCCATCTGCAAAGTAAACTAGCAAATAGAAGACTTTCCTTCTCTCTTTCTCTCTCTCTCTCTCTCTCTCTCTCTCTCTGCCTCTCCCTCTCTGTAACTCCACCTTTCAAATAAATAAGTAAACCTTTAAAAATAATAACTTAGGACCAAATATAAAACACCTCTAAGCAGGGGGAAAAGCTTTTACTAGACCACGCCTGTGGCCTATCTGGGTTGAGTTGACAGTGCAAAAGAAGGTGCTAGGACATTAAGGAACATCACTTTTACTTCCAAAGAGACTTTAAAAAGGTACACATCTTTAGTATAGCATCTCAATTTCAGATGTATTGAGTATGCTCCTCAACCCTTGGAGGTAAGGCATGCTTGTATACCCTAAGATTAGAGGAGTGCAATCTGGAGCCATGAAACACTCTAGAAGGATGGGGAGATGAAGAGAAGCCTTTATGAGACATTGGGGAGGAGGCAGGAAGAGTGGGGAATAGAATCTCAGAATCAAGAAAAGAAACTGTTTCAAAAGGAGAGTGATCACTGTGTCAAATGTTACTGACATTTACGTAAGTGATGACCTTGACCATGGCACTGAGTGTCTGATGCCAGTACATGCAAGAGCAGCAGGAAAATGAGTTTAAGAAGTTTTGCTACTGAGGGAGCAGAAAAAAATGTAAGGGGAATGTAAGATTAAACATTTTTGCTGCATTTATTTTTTGTTTCAATGAGAGACACTGTAAGATGTTGCATGCTGATGGGCAGGATCATGCAGGTGGGAAATAACAACTCAAATGGAACAACTGCTGCAATGATGTCCACAAGTAAGTGAAAAGAAGTGAGAGCCAGTGCCTAGTAGAGAGGCTGTTCTTATTAGGTGACGTTTATCCATGTAAGTAGAAGACAGACTTGATGGGGTATGTGTGCCCTTGGGTTAGTAAAAGTGTAGGTGGGAACGTGTAGAAATTTCTCAGTGAAATAGGAAAATATTGCTCATCGGCTAAGAAAGAGGAGGAGGGGAAGAAATATATATTAGCTTGAAGAATAAAAACGTAAGCGTGGGCTGCTATTGTGTAGCAGGCTGGGAATCGGCATCTCATATTGGAGCGCCAATTAAGAGTCCCACTTGCTCTGCTTTTGATCCAGCTCCCAGGTAATGAGCCTGGGAAGGCAGTGGAAGATGGTCCAAGTACTTGGGCCCTTCCACCCATGTGGAAGAGTTGGATGGAGTTCCAGGCTCCTGGCTTTCGCCTGGCCAGCTCCAGGCACTACAGCCATTTGGGGAGTGAATCAGTGGATGGAAAATCTCTGTCTCTCCTCATCTGTCACTCTACTTTTCAAATTAATAAATAATCTTTTAGACTTGGAAAAAAATGTAAGCAGTAACTATCCAAATAAGTGGGAAATGAATAGACCAGGGAAATATAGCAGGGCTTTCATTCCACACTAAAAGCCCACATAAGGTTAGTGGTCCTAACTGAGAGCAGTCAACATTCCCAAGTGCAGGTGCAAAGGAACACAGAAAAGAGAAAACAGACAAGGTAAAGGGAGGAATAAAATGCTTCAGCAAATAAGCTCTATATAAATAAGCAGAAAATTGAGTAATCACAATTCAGCCTCTTGTTTTTCTCCTTTGGATATACATCTGAGCTTTCTGGTGTACATATGATGTATATCTATGCGTACAGTTTAGGGAGGAAAATCAACACAAAAGAATTTACTCTAAGCTAATAGCACATATCTTTCAAGTGATGAATGTATATAAGATAAATTTCCTGTATTGTTCCTCCCACCTTTTTTATTCTTATCTAATATTTTTATTTAAAAAAAAAAAAACTTACATGAAATTATTTATTTATTTGAAAGGCAGAGCAACAGAGAGAGAAGAGACAGAGATCCTCTCTCCATCAGTCCACTCCCCAAATGGCCACAACAGCAGGGTTTGATCCAGAGCAAAGACAGGAACTCCACTCTAGTCTCCCATATAGGTAGGTGGCAAGGCCCAAGTACTTGGGCCACCTTCTGTTGCCTCCTGAGCCCATTAGCAGGAAGCCGGCTCTGAAGTAAAGCACTGTGATATTGGCTGCCAGTATTACAATCAGTGACTTAACTCTGTATTATAACACCCAGCCCCACATGAAAAAACTCAGAATCCTGTGGTTTACAAGGGTACTTTAAAAAGTTTATAGAAAATGGAATTAAAAGAGAAGTTTATTTTGGTGCAAGAAATTTTTGAAACTAATTGTACCTCACTGCCATGTAAGCTGCATACCTGCAGACAGATGGAAACTGCATACCACATATACAGGCAACCTTCAGTATACAGATGACTTAAAAATAACTCTTGGGCCAGCATTGTGGCTTGGCAGGTTAAGCCACCACCTGCAACACTGGCATCCCATATGGGTGATGGTTCATGTCCCAGCTGCTCCACTTCTGATTCAGCTCCCTAGTAATGACCTAGGAAAAGCTGCAGAAGATGGCCAAAATACTTGGGATCCTGCCACCCAATTGGGAGACCCAGAAGAAGCTCCTGGCTCCTGGCTTCAGATCGGCCCAGCTCCAGCCATTATGGCCATTTAGGGAGTGCACCAGCGGATGGAAGATCTTTCTCTGTCTCTGTCTCTCTGTAACACTGCCTTTCGAATAAATAAGTAAATCTCTTCTTAAAAATGAAGATAAAAAATGGTCACCTTAACTTTAATAATTCAGATTTAAACGAGAACTAACAGGAAAATTTATTCTATAAGCCAGATCATCAGTAAACATTTCTTAATCTTAGCATTAGAGTAATATATCATTCTTTTAAGCTTATGTTTTACACCTCCAATAACATTTTACAAATACAACATAAAATGAAAGAGAATAAAATGGTTCCTCATGTTTGCACTTTTCAAATAAAATCTTAAAAATCTACTTGCATAGGTGCTACAAAAACACAAGTAATTAAATACCAGCAAAACAATATTTAAACAATAATGTTCTAGATATTGAGTAGAGGCTAAAGTCCTAAAAGAAAAGAAGACAAAACAAACCTCCCAAATGATGTCAATCCTGTATTAATTTATACTGGTCTTGCTCTTCCCCCACAGAAAGATTAATGTACAATATAGTAAAGCTTTCAGTAAGTAGGCAAGTAGGAAATCTCCAAACAGGAAAGAAAGAAATGAGAATAAAGTAGTCTGCAACTAAATACTGAACACAGGTTACTAGTTATAGTAGCTAGTACAGGCTTCTACTTATTAGATCCAGCCAATAGAAAGAATCAGTAGAAAACTTGGTCATGATAGGGACTTAAGAAAAAATTTCTAAAACTATAATTTAAATTAAAACCATCCTCTAAATGAAGGCAAGCTAGTATTAACACTGAATAAATTCAGTATTTAGGAGTAAAATTATCTAACAAGGGGCCAGCTTTGTGGTATAGCAGGTAAAGCTGACATCTGTGGAGCTGGCATCCCACATGGGCACAGTTTTGTGTCCCAGCTGCTCCACTTCCCACCCAGCTCCCTGCTAATGTTCCTAGGAAAGCAATGGAAAATGGCCCAAGTGCTTGGGCCCCTGTACCCACTTGGGAGGGGTGGAAGAAGCTCCTGGCTCCTGGCTTCAGCCTGGCCCTATTATGGCAGTTGTGGCTATCTGGGGAGTGAACCAGAGGATGAAGACCTCTGTCTGTCTCTCCTTTTCTGAAACTCTTTCAAATAAACAAATAAACCTCTTAAAAAATAAGATTATCTAACTAAATAAAGAGTTCTAGATGTTACCCAAGAAATTATTACTTTTGAATGGAGCTAGTAATATTTGCAGGGTTATAGTCTTCTGAAATTTTCTGTAAGACTGTGAAAGTTTTAATTTCTCCAAATACACTTTTTATTTTATACCAATTATGACTTCTGTAAGATCCAGTGTGCCAGACTCAGCTATAAACACTTGCAATTTTTTGGTCATAGGACTTAATTGTTTCATAAATCTTTCAGTTCAATTACATGATTACTATTTAAATAATTGGTTTCCTAGTAGAATTCCTTCTCACCTGTCTTTGATGATCCAGATCTGCTTTATTACCAATTAAAATCATTGGAAACTCATCACGATCCTTTACTCTGAGAATCTGTCTCTGAAATTTATAGATTTCTTCAAAACTAAACAACAACAAAAAGATACAAATTAATTATTCTGGTCAAGTATCAGAATTCAGCAAGTCCCACATCCCATTTATTACATTTCTTTTTTTATAATAACAAGAAAATTCAAATTCAACAGAACAGTGATGCAGACAGGAAAAGTAGATCTCCATTTTAATATTGATACGAACCTGCCTCTATCTGTGACTGAAAAGACCAACAGGAAACCCTCACCGGTCCTCATATACTGTTCTCTCATGGCTCCAAACTCCTCTTGTCCTGCTGTATCCAAAACTAAAGAAAAAACAAATGGATTTGTGTTTGTGTTTTATTTTATCAACTGCTCCTCCCAAGGGCAGGCCCTCTCACACATGTCCTCTGGGTGGCCTCACACTTGGTCCAGGAAGCAAAGGGCATCCTCTGAGTGCTTCAGTCTCAACACTAAAGACAAAGTGTTCTAACAGCAGACAGTTTAAGCGCTTATCTTCACCAGTACAGATTGATTTTGTGGTTTGAATACATTAGCATCCCAATTACAAGGTTAAAAATATCAAACCCATGGAAGCAGATGATGTCAGATAACCTCTGAAATCACTTGGATATTTTATCCCCACCATGGGAAGACCTGAAAAAGATACCTGTAAATTCAAGAAACAAATTGTAGTTGTTAGTCCCCTACCTACTCTGGCCTCCATACCATACTTAGCATAGGTACTAATGTATTTATTGGTCTCTGTGAAGAAAAGAATCATATATGTTAAAAGAGTAGGACTTTATTTTGTAGAGGGATATTTAATCAAGCACAAAACACTAATTGTTCAATTAAAGCCTCTGTATTATAAATTCTAAATTAACAGATATTAAACCTGTCCTAAATGTACTTCCCCCACAAAAGGTAGGAAGAGCTAAGACCTTGACATCTGGCCGGCGCCGTGGCTTAACAGGCTAATCCTCCACCTTGCGGCGCCGGCACACCGGGTTCTAGTTCCAGTCGGGGAGCCGGATTCTATCCCAGTTGCCCCTCTTCCAGGCCAGCTCTCTGCTGTGGCCTGGGAGTGCAGTGGAGGATGGCCCAAGTCCTTGGGCCCTGCACCCGCATGGGAGACCAGGAGGAAGCACCTGGCTCCTGGCTCCAGATCAGCAAGATGCGCCGGCCGCAGCGGCCATTGGAGGGTGAACCAACGGCAAAAAGGAAGACCTTTCTCTCTGTCTCTCTCTCACTATCCACTCTGCCTGTCCAAAAAAAAAAAAAAAGACCTTGACATCTTTTTTTTCCAGTTGTCCCAATAAATACAAAATCAACAGCTCACAGTAAGACAAAACAAAATCACTCCAATTACTGGTTTACTTTTCACTAACTGAAATGGTCAATATGCAGATCCATCAACCAAAACTAAGGAAAGAGATGGGCCTGAGTTCAAGACTATCTAGTTCAATTTTACTATAATTAATACTAGCAGTACCATGGGGCTTGTTTTTGAAAAATACAACGTATGTGAACCATCAAGTAACGGAAGTTTACTTACTATCTAACCGGGCAGCTCTGTCGTCTATCACACACTGCTTTGTGTAGGAATCTTCAATGGTCGGATCATAATCCGTGACGAAATATGACTGTAAAAAAGAAAAGTGTACCGTTATGTGCCTGCCCGACTCCCAATGTCAACTTCGCTTATCAAATTCTTCTCACTGGAACTAATCAAAATCTTTTCATTGAATAGAAGTATCTTCAGAGTACCTTCCTAGTGAAGAAAAGGTACTAAATATCTCAACTTCATATCTGAAAGATTGCAAAAGAGCTACTGCACTTTCTTTCAGAACCATAGAAAGCTAAGAATCTAGATCTGAAGTTTTTTAAAGAATTTTTTTTAAAAACCAGTAAGTTATAATTCTGATTTAATTGAATTTATAAAAACATCAGTTCAAGGAACAAAAGTAGCCAGGAATAAATAGATAACAGAAAGAGCCTGGTACATTCCCTCCCCATCATCTCTTTTCACACTTTGTCCTATTCCAGCTGCCTATGTATTTCAAAACAACATTTTACGATTTCTTCATGCAAGGAACCACACACTTCCATTGATAACTTATGTTAAATCTACTTCTCTTTTCCACTGTCCAAACCTCCTATGTAGTATCTTCTAAGGCATCTTAGCAAACATTTTCCAATTTCCTTTTAAAATATATTTTAAAATAAACAATAATAATCTGAGAAAGAATGCATTTCCCTTCTTACAGAAGGTCACTGACTAGGCCAGGGACCCCGCCCTTCTTTTGTGCTGAGTATCTCCCTCCCTCTACTCACTCCGGCCTCCCTCAAGCCCATTTTCCCATGGGCTCGTTACAAAATCCCAGGGAGCTGGAGGAAGGCAGTTCAGAGCTGGGAACCAGCATCAAGGGTGTGCGGCCATTCTTCAAGCAAGGAGGCAGTGAGTGCTCTGAAGCAACAGCCCCAGCGAGGTGCCTCCTGCAGTCTCCAGAGAGCTGCTCAGTTCTCAACAGGACAGGAAAGAAATCTCTGGCTGGGCAGGGGAGCAAAGGGAGATCCTGATAACCAGTTACCCACCATCTTCACAATTTCTTTTTTTGTTGAAGGATCTTTTCCACATTTTATTTATATTTTAGGAATAACTTTAATCACAGAATTCAGTATCCAAAATTTAATTTATATATCCCGTAGACGTACAACTCATATGTGTACAAAAAAGTGTAAGGTAGCTTGATGGATTTCTTTTTATGGGTATGCCTGTGAAATTATTGCTCAGGTCCAAAAACTATTTCCTGAACTCTAGGTGGGGAGCTTGTGTCCTAATTTGCAATATTTAGATATCAAGTCTATTTCTTTCTTGACATCTTCACTTAAGCTCATGATTTATTAAACAAGTGGTAAGAGAAATACCAACAGCAATAGCTTTATTAGAGATCCACCTCTACCACTACCTCGTTCCCATTTAAAAATAAACAGGAATCAAAACAATCCTGAGGGGCTGGCACTGTGGCATAGTGGGTAAAGCCGTCCCCTGCAATGCCAGCATCCCATGTGGGCGCTGGTTTGTTAATGAGCCTGGGAAAGCAGCAAAAGATGACCCAAGCACTTGACCTCCTTTACCCACGTGGGTGACCCGGATGAAGCTCCTGAAGTTTACTGGCTTCAGCCTGGCCCAGGTCTGACCTTTGCAGCCATCTTGGGGAGTGACCCAGCAGATGCAAGACCGCTCTCTCTCTAACTCTGCCTTCCAAATAAATAAATCAATTTTTAAAAATAAACTTGAATAACTATAAAACAGGAATAACACTCTTGCAGAGCAAGTAAAATATAGTAAAGTGCCAATACGTAATGATCATTAATGTCAATCATAAGAATCAAGTTAGATGGTCTTAGCTAGTATTGTTATTCAAGTAAGAAGGCTCGCTGATAATGGGAGCAGCTATGCTAATTCCAATCCTGGTCACATCACAGACCAACCAGGTTATCACTGAGACTTGATATCTAAATATTGCAAATTAGGACACAAGCTCCCCACCTAGAGTTCAGGAAATAGTTTTTGGACCTGAGCAATAATTTCACAGGCATACCCATAAAAAGAAATCCATCAAGCTACCTTACACTTTTTTGTACACATATGAGTTGTACGTCTACAGGATATATAAATTAAATGGCTCCCTGCTGCTTACAGGATCAGGAGTTCCTTTGCATAGTACCCAAAGCCCTCCAGTTTGATCTGTGCTGGACCATTCAAAGCCATATTTCCCACCAGCTGAAACATGTTCCACCAGTGGTTCTTGTTCCCTTGATCTGCTTCGTTTGTTCAACAGTTATGGAGGGAGTAACCACTATAGGTGCTGTGTGGACAAGGTCTCTAATGCCACAGAGCCTACTATCTGTCATACAGCATTTAGCACCTGAGAGATTACTATAGCTGGGAGCGGGGGGCTGGGACCGTTAAATACATTAGTAAGTTCACTGCCAAAGAAGCGAACTAGCGTGAAATACCAATACCCAGCTTGCTCAGAAGGCAACAAAAGCTAAGCAGTTAGCACTGCACTTATGTATAGGAACTACGTGTACAGTCACTTATAAACATACTGTCCCAGCCATTTGCCAGGAAAGAAAACAATCTCGCTCCTAAAGTTGAAAAAAGTTGCCAACCACAACCCAGAAAGAGTATTCTGTGAAAGAAAGCAAGAAAAAAGAAAAAGCAAGCACAGCAATTGCCTTGAGACAGCGGGGATTCAGCAAATGCACGCAGGAGGGTGGAGCCAAGGGTCCAGAAGAACACAGTGAAGGAGAAGGAGCCTAACCAGAAGCAAGGAAATGCCCCTTCAAGGGGTGGGATGCTGGGCGGGCAAGACTCCACAGTGCCTGGTTCAAGTCCACCAAGCTCAACTTCCTGCTAATGAACACCCTAGGAGGCAGCAGACATACTTGAGTCCCTGCCACCCATATAAGAGATCCAGAATAAGTTCCACACTCCTGCCTTCAGCCTGGCCCAACCTCAGCTGTTGTGGCCATTTGCAACTATATCAGCAAATGGGAGTCTGATTTCTTCTCCTTCTCCTCCTCCTCCTCCCCCCTCCTTGCCTGCCTGCCTGCCTGCCTTTCAAACCAAATAAACAAAGAGCAGGATGTCTTGCAAGTAGTAGGAACAGCAAATGGATTCAGCCTCTTACAGGTTGTTTGGAGATGTGGAGATCCTTTTAGGATCAGGGAAGCTGTTCCATTTAAAAGAGAGATCTGCTTCCTCAATAAAATCTGATCTGGACAAGGCTGTCAGGAGCCCTTTTTGAAGCCACTAATAACACCAAAGTATTATGGTGTAATAAACCAGGAAGTTATTCCTGACTATGTCATTAGACTGTACAACAAGAGCTCTGATTAACTTCCAAAGCCCAACTCACCGCGTTCCAACTGGAGAAAGAGGGAAACAGAGGAAAGAGGATGAAGGCCCTTCAGCGAGTAAAAAATCCCTTGGTCCTGGGGAAGGTGCAGTTCCCAGCACTGCCACAAAGCGGTGCCTGCTCTACACACTGGGACTGGGGACTCAGTGCAGATTCTGCACACAGGTTAACAAGGCAAAAAGACAGGCTAGGTCTAAGGTAGCACAAGGGTTGCAAACAAATGACAGGGCATGCCTGAGCACAGCGCCACCCTCAGGAGTCTCAGAGGTCCTGTAAAACCACAGGGCAAAGGAAGGGGAGGACAGAGGGAGGGAAAAGATTAAACAAGCAACCCAGATCCATGTTATATTGTACACTGAACTTCTGCTTCTACTTGAGAATTTTCATACTGAAAGTAACTTCTTAGAAATCTGGTGGGAGCACATAAGCACTACAGAAGGATTCAAATCAAGGACAGAGGATATGGGAATTTTTTTTTTTAATCCTGAGCTTTCACTTCACTCTTCAAGGCCAAATGACCTAGAAATCTCAGCTTTATTTCCTTACCCAGACATTCTCCAGTTTCTTTTTCTTTCCCTCCCTCTTTTTCTCAATAACATATGTATCTTACATGTACCTCTATTGTCCATCCATCTCCCCACCCAACTGAATAAAAGCTCCTTGCTTCAACATCAAGCCACAGGCAACCCCAGTCCCCCAGCTCCTGCACCAGCTACTCAGCTTGGCTGCTCTGCCCCTCTGGCGGTGCGGGGCACTCACAAGGCCTCCACGCCTACACTCACCGCACCAAGGGAAAGTCAAAGGGCCCCATCACACCAACAGCAGACACCAGTGACAGAGCATTTGCCATGTGTCAGGCAACTCAGGAAACGCTACATTTTATTACTTGATAAAATATATTTTCTCAGGGGCCAGTGCTATAGCATACATAGTAAGCTAAGCCTACTATGCAGGCACAGCACAGGCATCCCATACAGGTACCAGTTCATATCCCAGCTGCTCTTCTTCAGATCCAGCTCTCTGCTATGGCCTGGGAAAGCAGCAGAAGATGGCCCAAGTGGTTGGGCCCTTGCACCCATGTGGGAGAACCAGAAGAAGCTCCTGGCTCATGACTTCAGGTTGGCCCAGCTCCAGCCTTTGCAGCCATCTGGTGCATGAATCAACAGACGGATGACCTCTCTGTCTCTCCCCACTCTCTATCTGTAACTCTGCCTCTCAAATCTTTTTTAAAAATTAAAAATTTATATTTTTTCTCATTTAGGCCTCACAATGACTCTTTCCATAGATAGATCCTATTACAGATTTGTTTTAATGTGAATCACACAATTATCTTACCTCTTCAAGGTCACCCAACTAATAAGTAGAAGAACCATAATCTAAATTCAGGTCTGATACTAAGCTCATGTTCTAGAATTCTTGATGTAATAAAATTTCCAAAATTTCAAAATTTTCATCCCTTTATTAGCCTATAAAAGAAGGAATAAAAGTACCATAAGAGGGGTAAAACTGCTGCGTGCAGTGCTGTTATCCCATATGGGTGCCAGTTCGGGTCCCGGCTGCTCCACTTTCGATCCAGCTTTCTGCTATGGCCTGGGAAAGTAGTGGAAGATGGTCCAAGTCCTTGGACCCCTGCACCTACGTAAGAGACCTGGAAGAAGCTCCTGGCTCCTAGCTTTGGATTGGCCCAG
Source organism: Lepus europaeus (assembly GCF_033115175.1). Taxonomy (NCBI): domain Eukaryota; kingdom Metazoa; phylum Chordata; class Mammalia; order Lagomorpha; family Leporidae; genus Lepus; species Lepus europaeus. The sequence goes on along the minus strand of NC_084833.1, from coordinate 50,951,727 downwards.
CTCCAGCCATTGCAGCCATTTGGGAAGTGAACCAGCAGATGGAAGACCTCTCTCTCTCTGTGCCTCTGCCTCTCTGTAACTCGGCCTTTCAAATAAATAAATAAATCTTTAAAAAAGAAAAAAAAGTACCATGAAAAATAAGAACCAAGGCTAACAAATTCACATTCTTTTCTTCTCCCTGGGCTACTGCTCAGCTCACCTTTTGCCCCCACACTGTGGAGAAATAGGGTCATGGAACAGTCTACACACAAAATTCTGTGATTTTCTGTTCCTCTTAAGACAACACTTCCTTATAATTACCCCAGTCACAAAACATGTATTATGTTTTAAAATTATAAAATAAACCACAACACGAGGTTTTACAAGTGCTTGCTTTCTATAAATAGACATTTACAGTCTTCACTGGAGACAGCACGATTTAAAAAGGCAGGGGTTCCGAATCCAGATGCCTTCCTAACCTGCTGGTTTTGAGTCCTTGTATCAACTTATTTAACAATCACTAACTGCTATTTCCTCAACAGAAAAGGGTGAGAACTGGACTAATGCAGGCAGGGCGTAGTCCACTGCCTACTTCAGGTGGGGCAGCCCAGACAGCAGATGAAGGAACACCCACTCCCAGGGATGGGGAAGCGCACAAAGCTGCTCCTCAGGACCGAAGGGCCGCTGATCACCAGGGGCTGCCGTGGGCCCTCCTTGCAGGCTGGGACCATCCCACCCCATGACTGTGTGGAGTGTGTGGAGCTGTGTAGGGAGTGAGCAGCGAAGACCATAAAGAGCCTGAGGGCTGAGTGACACGGGCCAGGAGCTGGAGAAACCGGAATAGCTCATTTCACCTATCTGAACCTCAGTTCCCGTGTCGAAGATGGAAATAATTCTCACTTTGTAGGATTCTTGAGAAAAGAAAAAATATCATAAGAGAATACTTCAAAAAATTTGTGGAAAATGGAATTAAAAGAAAGTTTAATTTTATGCAAGAAATTTGGAAATCCACATATATACATATACATACTTTCATGAACTTTTTGAAGACTCCTATGAGTACATTTCAACTTTTTGTACCAAAATAAAAACTCCATTTTATACAAATACTTTGAGGTACACTCACATAGTCTTGCTTTTAAGTGATGATAGTTTGGATTTTTCCAACTTCACATGATTGTCTTAATATCAAGAAAAGTGATCTGGATAACAGGTACACCAGGCTTGATGTCTATCATATAACTGAAACTTACAACATCTTTCATGTATGTGTATATATGTGTATAAGTAACTGGTACAGTAAGCTAATAGAGTAAAAGCACAAAACTTCTCTTCCGAGTTCCTCTCTGGACTTGGAAGTTCCTTGCTCCTAAATGAAATCAACAACAAGTCTCAAAATTTTTCCAATCATTCTCTGATTATACATACACACACACACACACAATATTTTTTCTCCTTCAGTCACTTTCAGCACTAACAGCACTATAATTTCAATAATTAAAATGTCTGGCAGAGTGTCTTACTGCATTAGTCAATATTCATCTTAATTAAAGCTCTTTCCATCCTAGATTGAGCTGCCAAGTCTGTGGTGAGGGTGCAGGTGAGGGTGCCACACATCATCTTCCCTCCCCCTTCGTTGTGTTGTGCATCTCTTTCATCGCCTAACAAGGCTGTACTTGGCTCCTTGAGGTGGGAGCTGGAAACAGTGGGAAGAGCTCCAGGGGCAGAACAAAGAGTCTAAAAGGCCATGCCGATGGCACCTGACTTCATGCTTTTTCATGAGGGCCTGCGAGTTTCCTGGGAGAGTTCCTAAGGTGGGACTCTTGTGCAGAATCCTTGACTCTCAATACCTTTGTTCCATGGAGGTAGGTATGAGCTAAGTGTGCAAACCAATTTAAGGCTACTCTCTATGTAAATCCTGGAAATGAGGATAATTTGGCATCCACTGTTTTATTCTCAATCTTTGGAACTTCAACAGAAACTAAAATGGATTAGGAGTTCCAGTTAAAATCCTGTTATACATATCCCAGGACAGATAGAACGACTTGATGTCCCCAAAGCCTACCTCATGCCTTTTTAAAGCTGTCTTGGTGCAAGCAGTGTACTACCTTGTACAGAGTTGGAATCTCAAGCTATCAGCTGTTGAGAAACCCAATAATTATGAAGACTGTAGTGGAGAGTTAGGAATTAATTTTGCAAGCCAAAAGGGATCCTAGTTAGCTATCAGTAGCCTTTATTTTCCAAAACAAGAGCAGCCCAAATTCCTCTGGTAACACTAGAGAAGACTGCAGCAACTTCAGGCAGCTGGGAGCCAGAGCTGGGTTCCTCCCTGTGTCACTTTTTAACAGCAGCTGTCAAGCCACAGAGAACCTTTGTTCCCTGCAACACCCTCCCTTATTTTTATATCAAATGTTTCCGACATGCTTGTTATTCCTTACTCAAGTACATATTTTCTCCTGACAGAAATTAGTATTTTAATGGAACATGTATAATTACAGGTACAGGATCTTCATAATTCATCCCCCAGAACTCTGATGTAGAATAAAAAAAGCTATACTAAGTCCAATAACCCTTTTAGTTTCTAATAAAACTTAGGGAAGCCTGTGGTCAGTGTTGCCATCTTGGACTGCCTGATGTAACTTGTGCCTTTCATTGAGCTTCTGTGCCATGATAATGCACCTTGTGCATTTGGTTGCAAATAAATGATCCACCAACAAAAGCACAGTACAGAGTCAACTTATAAACTGGTTCTATTACAAAGGTTTATTTCTAAGTTGTTATTTGGTGCTCATTTCCCCATGGAAATTTTTTCTAAACTGTGGTTATGTCCAAAGGCAAGACCATAGAAGCTACCATTGAAATTTGGGCTTTGGCCAGCATCAGTCCCAAGGTCTAACCTCTGAAGCAGAGTCATCTGGCCCAAGAAGAAACATGAAAAAATTTATTTTCCTTTCCCAGAGTACACAGTCAGACCTAGATAAGCATTATAAGGAGGAAAGGCCTTTTCTGGGATGCCTCTTGTACACCCCATTATCCATGCTTTTCCTTGGCTTTACCCCCCTTCTGAAAACATTCTAGGTATAAAAAACATCTACCAGGCCAGCGCCGTAGCTCACTTGGTTAATCCTCTTCCTGCAGTGCTCGCATCCCATATGGGTGCCGGTTCTAGTCCCGGTTGTTCCTCTTCCAGTCTAGGAAGGCAGTGGAGGATAGCCCAAGTGCTTGGGCCCCTGCACCCACATGGGAGACCAAGGAGAAGCACCTGGCTCCTGGCTTCGGATCGGCACAGCGCCAGCCTTAGTGGCCATTTGGGGAATGAACCAACGGAAGGGGAAACCTTTCTCTCTCTCTCTCTCTCTCTCTCTCTATCTATCTATCTATAACTCTACCTGTCAAATAAATAAAAATTTTAAAAAAATAAAAATAAAAAAAAACCTACCTCTCTTCGCACTGCTTCCTCCCCTCCCAAATCACATCAATTCCCTCGGGAAAGCTCACCCAGCTGGCACTAGGTGGACACTGAGATCTGTGACTACCACCCCAACCTACCAAGGGGAGCTTGCTCTTTTCAAAAGCAAAACTCTAAATCCAAATGAATCTTCAATAACATTTAGGCACAGAAAAAGGAAACTTTTAGGGTCTATGAAGGAATAATAATTATTCAGGGAAGCAAACTACCATTCTGAAAAACCTCCAGGGAGCTGTGCTTAGTCTTTACAGCCTTTATCCTTCCTGACCCACTGGGGAGCAAGATCACACAAACATGTTTAGTTTTTAATGTCAGTGGGCAGCAAGAGGGAAGGGGCCCTGCCACGACTACAGCTACTGTTCCTGTAACAAACCTTTGCACGTTGGTAAGACAAACCTAACTCAGGTGCTGTACATCCTTCAGAGCCGGCACAGTACGCAGATGCCACTGAGCACCCAGAAGTCAATGACCTACTCACATACCATGGAACAGGCACCAGATAAAGTCTAACGGACCAGGGTACAGTCATCAGATAAAGCCTACAGTTAAGAGTTGAAAATTTTGGCCGGCGCCGCGGCTCACTAGGCTAATCCTCCGCCTTGCGGCGCCGGCACACCGGGTTCTAATCTCGGTCGGGGCACCCATCCTGTCCCGGTTGCCCCTCTTCCAGGCCAGCTCTCTGCTGTGGCCAGGGAGTGCAGTGGAGGATGGCCCGAGTGCTTGGGCCCTGCACCCCATGGGAGACCAGGAGAAGCACCTGGCTCCTGCCATCGGATCAGCGCGGTGCACTGGCCGCAGCGCGCCAGCCTCGGCGGCCATTGGAGGGTGAACCAACGGCAAAAGAAAGACCTTTCTCTCTGTCTCTCTCTCTCACTGTCCACTCTGCCTGTCAAAAAATAAAAAAATAATAAAAATTAAAAAAAAAAAAGAGTTGAAAATTTTTTAAAGCACAGTGATGCCTGGCACAGACAGGAGTAACTGCCAAACAGGGAGAGCTCTATATGCCTCCAGTGTACGGCACACGGACATTAACACAGACCTCACGTCATCAGTACATAAGACACAAGGGAATCCCAATACAGTCTCTCTCTCTCACACCATGGCCTTTCTTGTTTCTCTCGGTTCTTCCCTTGACTGAAAGTTTGTCTTCCAAGGGAGTCTATACATCTATTCCATCCTCCTCATCCCTCTGGCTACCCCCTTCCTCCTTACCTCTGTCTGATGCAACAGCCTAAGGCCAACCTCTGTGGGACACTCAAACAGGCCAGGCAGTCCCTGACCTCTGGGGCACAGACTGACCTCCAGGAGCGGTCCTCCCTCAGGCTCCTTCCCTTTTCTCCTGGGGTGCTCTCTGTAGGCTAAGTCATTCTGGCCACTTCAGAGTCAGTATGGATGTGGAGGCAGGAAGTAGAGTCTTCCTTAGCTTTGTCATTCATCTGACCTTGACATGACACTAAAATGTTGATGAATGCTTGTTTCACCCCAAAATCCCAATACCACCATTTCTCTTCCCTCTTTCTCAAATCAATTCAGCTCCAACATGAGCTCTTATAAATTGGGCCACTCCTACTCTAAACTCATGTCTTACATTGATAATCTAAGAAACCTAGGCCCTTCTTTGAACTAGGATTTCATTTTTGATATTTGTTTTTTAAAAAGCATTATTGAGACATAAATCACATATCATAAAATGTAATCCACGTACACCACTCAAGATTGTGCAACCGTCACAACTAATTCCAGAATGTTTTCACCACCCCAAAAATGAATCGTTACACCCATTGTTCCCCAGTTCCCCCAGCCTTCCCAGTCCTAGAGCCACCAACCACAAACCTACTTTCTAGTTTGCCTGTTCCAGACATTTCCTACAAACAGAATCATACTGCGCGTGCTCTAGTGTCTGACTTCCTTCACTTCCCACGTCATTAAGATTCTATCTGAGCTCACACTTTGCATGAGCACTTCACTACTCCTTCCGTTTAGTGATATGCCGCTAACATATACCATATACTGTACTTATCCAATCATCAGCTGATGAACACTTGGGTTGTTGCAACACTTTGGCTATTATGAACAATGCTGGCATGCATGTCTAAGTTTTTATGGTTTCTTTTCTTTTCTTTCTTTTTTTTTTTTTTTTTTAAGTATTTTCATTTTATTTGAAAGGCAAAGGGACAGAGAGATCTTCCATTTGCTGGTTCATTTTCCAAAAACTCACAAAAGCCAGGGCTGGGTTATGTTGAAGCCAGGAGCCAGGAACTCAATCCAGGCTTCCTGTATGGGTAGTGAAGACCTAAGTATTTAAGCCATCACCTGCTGCCATTGAAGCACACATCAGCAGGAAGCTACATCAGAAACAGAGGAGCCAGGACTCAAACTAGGCACTGCCATATGGGATGTGGGTGTCCCAGGCAGCATACTCACTGCATGCCAAATGCCTACCCCTCATGTACATTCATTTTTCTTGGGTATGTATCTAATAGTAGAGCTGCTAGATTATTCGGTAAATTTAATGTTTTGAGGATCTGCCATCGTTTTCCACGGCAGCTGTACCATTTTACATTCCTACTGACAGCACTTGAGGGTTCCAGTTTTTCAATAGCCTGACTTATACTTGTTAGTAAATATCTATCATTCTGACTACTGCCATACCAGTGAGTATAAAATAGTCTCACTGCAGTTCAATGAACTTTTTCTTAATGGGATACAGGACATCTTTTTGTGTATCTTCTTTGTAGAATGTATATTCAAATCTCTGCCTGCTTTTTAAAAGATTTATGTATTTAAAAGAAGAGAGGGAGAGAGAGCTCTTATCCACTAATTCATTCCCCAAATGTCCACAACAGCCTGGCTGGACCAGGCTCAAGCCAGAAGCCAGGAACTTCATCCAGCTCTCCCACTTAGGTGGGAGTACTTGGGCCATTATCTGCAGCCTTCCCAGGAAACTGGATCAGAAGTGGAGCAGCCGGGACTCCGGCTATCCTGCCACTAAGTGGTGGTCCTATGTGCTAAATAGATTGAAACTTCTACTGCAGCAGAAGGTCACCTTCTGACACACCAAGCACAGTCCCACCCCAGTACTTTCCCCATCACACTAAACTTCCTCTGTCCATACCTGGCCTTGGTACAGTTCACTTGTTCCATTATATGAATTCACTCTATTTCATCAAATCTAAATTGCCACCAATTATAAAACCATCATTATTTTATATGTCAGAAAATAAAAAACTAACAATATACCTATGACATGCTTTTGATTATGGGACATCTCAAATTCAGAGATAATAAAATATAGGAGGGGAATGGGTGTTAGGATCTATGAAATATAACAGTTCTAGACAACAACTCTATTATTAGGCTGCTACTATTTTATTATCCCTATTTTGTAGATGAGTCCACTGAGACGCAGCAGTTATTGCTGAAGGTCACCATGTCAGTGAGTTGGTTCAACTGGGGTCTAAATCAGTCTGACTACAAAGCAATAGCCCTGTCATTACACTTTCTCTAACCTGCCATTTTAACATGAAGCTTATAGCCTGAACCAGTTTTATAAAGAAATCCATCATTTTGGCACAACAGGTTAAGCCACCACTGGCACCGCCAGCACCCCTCGTATCAAAGCACCAGTTTGAGCCCCAGCTGCTCCACTTCCAATCCAGCTTCTTGATAATGTGCCAGCAAAGCAAAGGAAGATGGCCCAAGTGCTTGGACCCCTGCAACCCACATGGAGACCTGGATGGAGTTCGAGGCTATGGCAGCCATTTAGGGAGTAAATCAATAGATGGAAGTTCTCCCTCTCTCAAGATGTCTCTGTCACACTGCCTGTAAAATAAATAAATCCTACAAAGAGAAAATAGAATTCCTGTTATCCCCTTGGAATAAGTATTTTTAATTATAAATTGCTATTGCCGAATCAAAAAGCCAAATAAAAGCAGTTTCATTTAAAGTCAAAACACTCCTATTTCTATGTTAAGAATAAAGATCTAAGTATATCAACATACAAAAAATTAAAACAGATACTCTTTGATCCAGCAATTTCACTTTTAGAAATTTATCCTACTGGGGCCAGCGCTGCGGCACAGCAGGTTAAACCTCCACCTGCGCCGCAGGCATCCCACATGGATGCCGGTTCTAGTCCCGGCTGCTCCTCTAACTGCCCTGCTTCCAATCCAGCTCCCTACTAATGTGCTTGGGAAAGCAGCAGAGGACAGCCCAAGTCTTTGGGGCCAATGCACCCACATGGGAGACCCAGATGGAGCTCCTGGCTCCTGGCTTTGGTCCTGCCCAGCCCTTGCCATTGCGGCCATCTGGAGAGTGAACCAATGGATGGAAGATTTCCCCCTTTCTGTCTCTCCCGGACTGTAACTCTGCCTTTCAAATAAGTAAAATAAAACTTTAAAATAAATCAATGGTAAATGAGTGCAAGATCCTTCATTATTGAATTTGTTAATTTAAAAGACTGGAAACACCTTAAAATATCTTTCAGCAAATGACTGGTTAAATTGTTAAAAGTTTATTCAATAAGAATATAGCCATTTTAAAAAATGAGTAACTGCATGTACTAATATAGAGTATATGCAATATACCTTGTTAAATAAATATACACAGTTCACATATTTGCTTCATGTGCATAAAATATCCCTGGAAAGATACATAAGAAACTGATTAACTTTTATTATATGCAGAAAGAACTGGATTGCCGGGAGACATAAACAGGAGGAAATTTTTCTTCCACAGCTTTTAAAATTTGAAACGTGAATAAAGAAAGAAAAACCTAGGGGCCGGCACTGTGGCATAGCAGGTAAAGCCGCTGCCTGCATTGCCAGCATCCCATATGGGTGCCGGTTTGAGACCCAGCTGCTCCACATCCCATCCAGCTCTCTGCTATGGCCTGGGAATGCAGTGGAAGATGGCCCAAGTCCTTGGGCCCCTGCACCCACAGGGGAGACCTGGAAGAAGCTCCTGGCTCCTGGCTTCAGATCAGCGCAGCTCTGGCCGTTGCAGCCAATTGGGGAGTGACCCAGTGGATGGAAGATCTCTCTCTCTCTCTCCGCCTCTCCTCTCTCTGTGTAACTCTGACTTTCAAGTAAATAAATAAATATTTAAAAAAAAAAAAAAAAAGAAAGGAAAGGAAAGAAGAGGGGAGGGGAGGGGAGGGAAGAGGAAAACCTAAACAGACAAAATAGTAAAAAGTCTTTAGTAATAAAATCTAGATTCTTGTCCCAGTTCTACCAATAACTGGATGAATATTTCTGAGTGAGAAAAGTCTCCCTTTCTGGCTTTCAGCTATAAACGACAAACTCATTTCCAGCTCTATAATTTTATTATGACATACTTAGCTCCTACAAAGTGTCAAATATAATTTGTAGGTGCTCTCAGGATTTCTTTAAATTTGTGATACACAGATAGAATATCAGCTTTTAAGTGAGGAAGTTTTGATCAAAGCCCTAGTTCTGCCTCTTTCTAGCTGCAGGATTTGCAAATGATCGCATCAATTACCTGAAAAATTGAGGTGACAGCTCCTTTCAAAGATGGGTGAAAATTTGCCATAAACTTTACAGCTCCATGTGAAATGTAAATTCCATACACAGCCTCCTCTTTAGGGACTATGAAGCAAGCACAGGAGCAGGAATCTGCGCTAGGCGGACCTGGAGCTCTTGCTTAATTGCTCTATGACCCTGGGAAGCTTATGTAATCTCTTAAGCCTCAAATTCCTCACCTATAAAACGGGCATGACCCTCACTTGAAAGGGCCAGAGTGAAGATTAAATGATATTGTAAAGTACTAAGTACACCGCCTAGCTCAATATGGGCATGCAAAAAAGTAGCTCTCTTCCTTTCCAAACTTAGAAATGACAGGCTGCCCCATAAGCAGGTGGGAAACTAACTCACTTATGACTGTAACTGTTGCTCCCTAGAGTCTGGGTTGTACTTCCTTTTTCACTCCTTCTCCTACCCCTATCCATTGTTACCCACCAATATCCTAAATCCCAATTTCATTTCTCATCCCTTCTAGAGAATGATCTGTAGAAGTAAAAAGGGAGTGACTTTTCACAGCCCATGTTCTACTAAACTGCTAAATGAAACCTTCCACATGAAGCTTCCTTAGTGCCACTCATCAACCTACTCCATATACACACACTCATCAGCACCCGCGATGTGCCAGGCTCTGTGTCAGGAGCTGAGGGTCACAGGCCACAGGGCCTGAGATGTCTCAGGGTGTTGACCATCAACAAAGAAACAAATACAATCACCAGAGGGGACATGAACTCCAAAGAAAAGTGAAGATCAGCAGCAGCAGGAGCTGACACTGCCTGAGATGGCCAGACAAGGCTTCCCTGGTGCTGTAGCATTTAGTCCTAGGTCAACTTGGGAGGTGGGGGGAGTGTGCGGCTGTCTAGGGGAAAGGTAACACTGAGTTGAAGGTGGCAGTATGTATGGCATGTCTGAGGAACAAACAAGGCAAGCAGTGTGACTCCAACAGAACAAACGGCAGGACAAGTGGAGCATGATGCCTTTGGGGTAACAAGCAGGCAGAGCCTTGTGAGCCACAGTGACTCTGGTCTTGTCTTTCATAACAGAAGTGACACTGGCTGCTCTAGAAAGACTGGACTTGGGGTGGAGGAGGTCAAAGGTAATCCTAAATACAACAAGACCACTAAGAAGCCACTATAGCACAACATGGAAAGAAAATGGCAGCCTGAACAAGGGTGGCTAGAGTAGAGGTGAGAAGTGGCCAGACCTGCGTCTATTTCCAAAGGACTATCAGAGGGCTGGCTGGCTACCTGGATGTGGAAGTGGGGTCTGTCAGAACCGAGACAAGATGATGCCAAGGTTTGGTTTGGTTTTTTGGTTTTGTTTGTTTCCTAATTAACTGAAAGAGCAGTGGCACCATTTACTGAGATGCAATAGGCTACCAGGAGGGAGGAGTAGTAACTAGAGACCAGAACAAACAGCAGTTTGTACACGTCCTGCTAAGATACTTGTTAGACACCTAGTACAAAAATGAGGCTGCAATGCACCTAAAAGATGGGGTCAAAGCCAATTGTGGGAGTAAGTCAGCAACAGAGAGATGGTATTAAGGCACAGGACCAGATGTGACAAGGAAAGGAGCAGAGACAAGGACTGGAGGTCAGAAAAATGAGGAAGGTCAAGAAGTTGAGGGGGGCCAGCGCTGTAGCGTAGTGGATAAAGCAGCGGCCTGCAGTGCCGGCATCCCATATGGGCATCAGTTCAAGTCCCAGCTGCTCCTCTTCCGATCCAGCTCTCTGCTATGGCCTGGGAAATCAGTGGAGGATGGCTCAAGTCCTTGGGCCCCTGCACCTGCGTGGGAGAGCCAGAAGAAGCTCCTGGCTCCTGGCTTCAGATCAGTGCAGCTCCAGCTGCTGCAGCCAATTGGGGAGTGAACCAGCAGTTGGGGGACCTCTTTCTCTCTCTCTCTCTCTGCCTCTCCTTCTCTGTGTAACTCTTAACTTTCAAATAAATAAAATCTTTTAAAAAAAAAAAAAAAAGGTTGATGAATAACCACAACAGTAAAAAGAACAAAGAAAATGCCAGTCCAGAACCAAGAGTAGAAAGTATTTCAAGGAGGGAAAGACAAGCAAGGGTTGCTGATAGGCCGGCGCCGTGGCTCAATAGGCTAATCCTTCGCCTGCGGCGCTGGCACCCCAGGTTCTAGTCCCTGTTAGGGCGCTGGATTCTGTCCCAGTTGCCCCTCTTCCAGTCTGCTATGGCCCGGGAGTGCAGTGGAGGATGGCCCAAGTGCTTGGGCCCTGTACCCGCATGGGAGACCAGGAGAAGCACCTGGCTCCTGGCTTCAGATCAGTGCCGTGCGCTGGCCGCAGTGGCCATTGGAGGGTGAACCAATGGTAAAGGAAGACCTTTCTCTCTGTCTCTCTCTCTCACTGTCCACTCTGCCTGTCCAAAAAAAAAAAAAAAAACCAAGGGTTGCTGATAGATCCAATAATCATATTAACTGCAGTGACAGCAAACACCCATGTGCATGTACTGTGTACCAAGCACTAATCCATCTCTGTAGACAAAGACACTAAGAAACAGATTAAAATAGAATGATCATATAATGTACTGACAGACTGCCACTCATAGGGGATGCTAATAATAGTAACATCAGGACAACAGGCACAAACCAGGACTCTCCTAGGTGAACTGGGATGTATAGTCACCCTAAGGTTAAGCACATCCTTTCGCATGGGCGGAATTCCCCCTTATTTCTTAGTCTAGTCTGGTGGCTGCTTTCCTTTCTCACCTTATTCTACAATGGACAAAAGGGTTCTGATACTTTCTTCCTAAGGTACAGCCAAGAACCACCTCACAGAGGCAAGCAGTATGTATATGCTGCTTCTAATACCTTCATTAAGATTTTGTGGCAAAACAGTCTCACTGATTCAAGGAGGAAACACATTAATAAGCAATTTAAACGTATTTAGGAAAGTGAGACCTGCTACACTTAAAATTATTTCAGTAATACCTCTTAAAATGTGCTTAGTTATTCCACAGGAACATAGCCATGAATGATTGAATGAAACATTGTAAACTACCAGAGATACACAAAAATACACAAAGGTGTCTCCAGACAACTTTGCTACTGTGAAAAGCTGTTCATAGCTTAAAGGTCCCTAACAGGAGATTGTTCAAATGAGTTATGATACATCTATCACAAAGTAGTACACAGTTGTTAAAAAGAATGAGATGTTTCTACATGCAGGTTTCACAGTGTCTATAACATTTTAAGTTCATTCATTCAACAAATACTTGCTGAATACTTACTTCCTAGGAACTAGGATATAGCATTTTGGTTTGTTTCTTGTTATTGTTTTAAATTTGACAGGCAGACAGCAAGTTCCCATCTGCTGGTTCACTCCCCACGTGCCAACAGAGCCAAGAGTGGAGCCAGGCCAAAGCCCCAAGTCATCAAATCGAACCAGGTCTGTCACATGCTGGTAGGAATGCTGCTACTCAAGCCATCACCTGCTGCCTTCCAGGGCCTGCATAAGCAGGAAGCGGGAGTCAGGAGCTCAAGCCAGGACTCAAATCCATGCATTTGAATATGGAACAGGGATATTCGAACTGCTAAGCTGAACACCTTTCCCCAATCCACACCTACTCCTTGCCCAGCATATAGTTTTAAATTAGAATAAAACTGGCATGGCCTAGAACTTGTAGAGCATAGATTTTAATGGAGATATTGTATAAACAGGTAGAAATAAGATGACAATTGTGTGAAGTATGTGCCACAAAACAGACTAATGTGGACAGAGAATGAATGACAGAAAGGGCATGTTGCTTCTAAAAAAAATCGCACTGTCAGACAGCACAGCTTTGGGTTTACAGAATAACTTGGGAGAAGAATAAAAAAAGCATTATACCTGTATCACTGTTTTATTTTTCCAATACAAAAGAACTGAATTTCTCATGGCCTTCCCCTCAGAATGGAAGAGGAGGAAGCTCTCAGCAGTTTCTCTCCAAGCCACACGCCTGAGACAGGGCCCGCATTTCTCAGAATGCATCCCTGTATATTCACACCAAGGACCACCCTTCTTTCTTCTGATTTTTTAACCTCACTCACCCACCACCTGGCAATTCTCAGCAGTTTTTATAAAACCCTTTCTTATAGCACACAAATTTAAATCAGACTAGATCAGAGGATAAATTTAAATGCTTTTAAGTGGAGACAAACATGATTCATACCAAAAGGAACCATATAAGCAGTCATCTTACAAAAATACCCAAGTATGTAAGTTAAAAACGTCAACAGCTGAATTTCAGACCCTGCTCACAACATTTAAAGTCACAAATTACAGCTTGTTTATATGTGTTCAGTCTAATTTCATAGTAAAAGAATGCCACATCAATTGTAAACCACATAAAAAGAAAACAAACATGCAACTAAATTCTGAATCACATATATATAATACAGGTCAGACTCTATAACTATTATTCCATTTAGCAAAAGTACTTTCACAGTACTTATTAACAAATTCAGAAAGCAGCTCTCTCACTTACAGTAGATTGGAAACTGGCATCCAAAAAGATATAGCTAACTCTTATAAATATGACCCTACTTGGAAACAGGCTCTTCTATAGATAAGATGAAGTTAAGGATCTTGAGGCAAGATCATCCTAGAAGAAAACCTAATGACTACTGTCCTTTTAAGAGAAATGAAAGGGAGATCTGACACAAAAAGACCCAGAGGTGAAGCCCAAGTGAGACAGAGGTAGAGACTGAGTGATGCAGCCACAAGCCAAGGAGCCCCAAGGACTGCTGACAACCTGCAGAGGCAGGCCAGGGGCCCAGCAGGGTTCATTCTCACTTCAAGCCTCATGGCGCTAGCACAAGCCTGGGACATAACTGTTTTCATTATCTGAACTAGACAGATTCAGACAGTCAACAAAAACAAAAAGTACAAGAAATTATATGCTAGTACTTTTAGAAAAATAACAGTATTGTTTTAGTTCTAACAATTTTAGGAAAGTACTCAAAATAATCATTTGTATTGAAACACAGTATATCTGAAGAGTAATCACTGAAACATAAAAGAATTTAACAAGTTAATTTTATTATTTCTAATTTAGGGGCCAGCATTTGGTACAGTGTGGTTGAGAAGCTACTTGAAAAACACTCATTCGGTATCAAAGTACCTGGGTGTGAGTCCTGGCTCCACTCCCAATTCTAACTTCCTGCTAATGCACACCCTGGGTGACAGCAGACAATGTTCCTAGTACTTGGGTCCCTGCCAGGTGTGTGGAAACTGTGGACTGAGTTCTGAACTCTGGGCTTCAGGCTGGCCCTGCCCCAACTATTGCAGGCATTTGGGGAGTGAACCAGTGGATGAAAGATCTCTATCTTTCAAATAAACAAACAAATAAATAAAATTTTAATTTAGTTTTCTGTTTTCTTTTTGTAAAATAATGCATCTCATGATAGAAAATTTGGAAAATCATAAGAAAAAATTGTAAAACTAACCTTTGAAACCAGGACCTGTCTTCACAAATTGAAATATGAAACTAAACATGTATTTTCTAGCCTGCCAGCTGAACAATCCTCTCAAATTGCCTAGATAAGGCCCATCACTCAAGGCTTCTGTTTACAATCAAGTTTATATGGCAGTTACACAACTATGAAGTTGAGAGTCTACAATGGAAATTCTGGTCTAATTTTAACATAAGCCTTATAATTGAAATGTACAAATGAGAACTACAAGGACAGGTTTATTGTCATGGGAGTTTCCAACAAGGTGCTTTCCCTTGATCATTTTGGGTCCTAAACTGTTCTGGTCTCTAATCATAATTTACATATCAGCTAAGACCTCAGTTTTAGAAATAAGAAGTACAGAATGCAATAGATGAAGATTGAAATATTACACAAATTTTTATAAGAGTTTTTCACTAATGGTCTTAAACCTGTTCCTTTCCTTATATTTTTTCAAAACACAATGATCAATTAGATGGCATAAAATGCAGAGAAAGAGGAACATCTAAGAGCTGCCATCAAGTGCAAAGGCTGAAACATCGAGAATGAGAAAAAGCATGAGTTTTGCCAAACCAAATCTCTAAATACAGATATTTTTCTAAAATATTTTATTTATATACCCATGCTTTTGTTAAACAAAGATTTCACTAACTACAGATGAGTTTTTAAAGTTCTACCATTTAAAAATATTCAAAATTATATAGCACCCCCACTCCCTAAGTGTGGGCTACACAAGGCTTCCTTCTAAAGAATACAATGGGTTGATGGATAGAGAGTAATTTTATGGTAGAGAAACCAAATATTGCCTCAGCATGCGATAAGGTCAACATCAACAGTCATAAACCACACTGATAGCATGTACCCTTGATATGTGATGAAAAGGCACTTCACCTATGTAGTCCTTCCTCTCAAAAAGCTACACCCCTAGTCCAGCCAAAAGAAAAACAGCGAACAAATTCCAAAAGAAGGGTGTTCTACAAAATATTTAACAAGAGTACTCTGCAGAGGGTAGTCGTCAGAAAGAAGGACATAAGCCAAGAGCTGTCTGAAAAGACATGGAACGTGGCATACTCATGGGATCTCAGACAGAAAAAGGACATTAGGCAGGATCTATGGAGACCTGAATAAACTGTGGGGTTTAGTTAGTGTTAATATAAGGATACTAAGAATTCTACCAAATATACCATACAAAATAAAATGTTAACAGGGGAAGTAGGTGTCTAATATATGGAGAGGGAAACATTATATACTCTCTTCTTGCTACAGCTAAAGTTCTTTATTAACAAACAAACAAACAAAAAAAAAAAAAAAAACAAGGTCCAGGGGCCGGCACTGTGGCGTAGCATTATAAGTCATGGCCTGCAGTGCCAGCATCCCATATGTGTGCTGGTTCGAGTCCCAACTGCTTTACTTCTGATCCAGCTCCCTGCTAACGGGCCTTGGAAAGCAAGTCCCTGGGCCCCTGCACCCACGCGGGAGACCCAGAAGAAGCTCCTGGCTCCTGGCTCCTGGCTCTGGGCTTCAGCCTCGCCCAGCCTTGGCCATTGCAGCCATTTGGAGAGTGAACCAGTGGATGGAAGATACGAATCTCTTTCTAATTGTGCCTTTCAAATAAATAAAAATAACTTTCTTTTTTAAATTTCACAGCAGGTATTTCCCGAAAAATACTAATTAAGTTCCTAGGTAAATTCTTCTAATCACAAGGAACAGCCCAGTTAGACCAAGCAGTTTCTTCTTGAACTAAGATTAAATTTAGGTTCAGGGATACATGGGGGCAAGATAAAAGCAGATGAGACTGACTCTACTCTCACAAAGTTGCTGTGATGCAGGTATGAAAACCCAGCCTCAGAACTAGAGTTATTTATAAAGACAGATCATTTTAAACTAATGAAAATAACCCCCAAAAAAGTAACTCAGAAGAGGTTTTTTCCTAAAGCAGAAGGAACTATCTAGAACAGATCAGACGCCCTGGACAGAAACCTGGCCCTTCTTCCATCCTCAGGGGCTAAATCTTCTGCCCTTGCACACGCTGACTCTGTTACCTCATTTACATGCTAGAAAGTGGCAGTGGCATACTGCAATATCCACAGAATGCTCAAAAATTTATAGCGCATCCTAAGTGACAACGTAAAACTCCTCTTTCACTTCACTGGCATCTGCCAAAACAATGCTTTGTTCACAAGTCCTGTATCAGCACAAAGCAATAAAATAAAAGCAAAATATAAGAAGAAAATAGCTACAAAGGAAGTGAAAGTAGAAAAGGCCCTTAACTGCTGGGCAACATTTACCAGGCCCTCTTTATACGCATCCTCCTGCCATCCTCCCCTCCCTACCCCCACCCCACACGCACCCTCATGAGACTCTCATTTCAACTAACACTCACTGAGATGAGCCTAAAATTGTTAACACGGTAATTCACCAAAAAGGAGGGTCCTAAATGCAAATCAGACATGGGAAATAATAAAAACAAATAACTATTAGTTCCTGTTCTCAAATAGTCCGCTCATAGTCAACTAGGAAGCAAGAGAGGAAAACAAATATCACCTTTTGCTGACTCTGGGGTGCCATCAATTGGAAGATGCATCCTAATTACAACGATACTAAAGTAAGAATTTTTTTTTAAGTGTTGTCTTAGGATATAAGAAATGCCATACTTTGAGTGCCAAGTGTGAAGAGTTAGTTTAGTATAAAATTCTATAGAAGCACAGATGTGAATCTGATAGCATTCGACATCAATCCCTACAGATGTTGGGCAGGTGGACTAGAGGCAGGAGCATGTCCACAGATTCTTACAGTTAATGAGAAAACAGAGTTCAAAATTTATATATCTTACCAGGAACAGAATTACTTCAAAAATTCAAAACAGACCAATAAAGACGCAGAATGTCTTTGCTAATAAAACTTTTTTTTTTTTTTTTTTTTGGACAGGCAGAGTAGATAGTGAGAGAGACAGAGAGAAAGGTCTTCCTTTTTGCCGTTGGTTCACCCTCCAATGGCTGCTGCGGCCGGCACATCTCGCTGATCCGAAGCCAGGAGCCAGGTGCTTCTCCTGGTCTCCCATGGGGTGCAGGGCCCAAGGACTTGGGCCATCCTCCTCTGCACTCCCGGGCCACAGCAGAGAGCTGGCCTGGAAGAGGGGCAACCGGGACAGAATCCGGCGCCCTGTCCAGGACCAGAACCCGGTGTGCCGGCGCCGCAAGGCAGAGGATTAGCCTACTGAGCCGCGGTGCCAGCCAGTAATAAAACTTTAAAAGCCAACATGAATACATTTATATCAACATTTCACTAAATTACTTGAGAAACAAAATTCAGATGATTACTTTTAAGAAACACAGACTTGGCAGTGGTACTGTGGAGTAGCAGGTAAAGCTGCTGCTGGCATCCCATATTGGTGCCAGTTTGTGTCCCAGTTGCTCCACTTCCAATCCAGCTCCCTTCTAATGGCCTGAGAAAAGCAGCAGAAGATGACCCATGTGCTTGGGCCCCTGCACCCATGTGGAAAACCCGAATGAAGCTCCTGTTCAGCCTGGTTCAGCCCTGGCTGCTGTGGCCATCTGGAGAGTGAATCAATGGATGGAAGATCTCTGTCTCTCCCTCTCTCTGTAAAAACTCTTTCAAATAAATAAATAAATATTAAGGTGGGGGGGGGGGGGCGGTGTAGCCTTTTAACCAGCAAGAAACAGAAGAACAGAGAACAGAGAACTTAATCAGTTTTTTCCTCTGGATCTTCCCTACAAAATAAATCATGGCAACGTTATTCATGTGCCAAGATGACACCTGTAAAATAAACAACATTTCTAAAGAGCACTGGGTCATTTTCAAATGCAACAGGAAGAGTACAGCAATCCTGCTCACATCTTCCTCCTTGTTTAAGACTTAAGTTTTATTTCAGACAAGGAAGGAAATCCTTGCCTTGCAAACTCCTTAAGTAACAGCTAGAATATAAATTCGAGAGAGGAGCATTTGCTGAATAAGAAATCCCCTCATGAGACAAGCAAAATCCTTCACTCACAGGGTCATGTGGCCAGTGAGGGCCTCTGCCTGTCTCCAGCGCCGCAATCACTCCGGCTTGGCTGGGCAGTGAAGCAGCTGAGAGAGAGAAATGGTTCCTGAGAAAGGCAGGCAGTGTAACTAGAGATAACTCAAATGTGGACACTGCTTGATTCTTTCAGGTTGTACGCTTGGGACTATTCAAAAGTAACTATAAGGGGCAGTGATCTGGACAGAAGTGCCACTTGGGACGTCTGCACTCCATAGTACAGTGCCTGGGTTTGAGTCCCACGGCAGCTTCCCATCCAGCTCTTGCTAACGTGCACTCTGGAAAGCAGCAGATGATAGCTCAAGTGCCTGAGCATCTGCTACCCACCTGGTTCTAGACTCCAGGCTTCAGTCTGGCCCAGCCCCGACTATTGCAGATATTTGGGAAATGGATGAGCAGAAGGAAGACCACCTTCTATCTGTCTGCCTCTCAATCTCTTTCAAATAAATAAAAAGGAACTGCAAATCATGCTGTCAGAAAAATTCAATCTTACGTGTGAGATTCCTTCACAGAAATATGTACCTGTACATCTAGAATCACATACATTGATGTGCAGAGACACAAAGAGATCTTCTATCTGCTGGTTCACTCCCTAAATGGCCACAATGGCTGGGGCAGGGCCAGGCTGAAGTGAGGAGCCTGGAGCTTCTTCTGGGTCTCCCATATGGATGCACTTCCAATCCAGCTGCTTGCTGGGAGAAAGTAAGGATGCCTCAAGTGCCTAGGCCCCTGCCATTCATGTGGGAGACTCACATGGAATCCCAGGCTCCTAGCTTCAGACTGGTCCAACACTGGCTATTGTGGGCATTTGAAGAGAGAAACAGCAGAGGGAAGACCTGTTTTTCTCTCTCTGTGATTCAGCCTTTCAAACATGAAAATATTTTTAGAGACCAGCACTGTAGTATAGTAGGCTAAGCCACAGGCATCCCTTATGGACACCGGTTCATGTCCTTGCTGCTCCTATTCCAATTCAGCTGTTTGTGGCCTGGGAAGGCAGTGGAGGATAGCCCAAGTGCTTAGGCCCCTGAACCCATGTGAGAGACTCAGAAGAAGCTCCTGCTCCTGACTTTGGATAAGCTCAGCTCCGGCCATTGCAGCCATTCAGGGAGTGAACCAACAGATGGAAGACCTTTATCTTGTCTCTCTGTCTATAATTCTGCCTCTCAAATAAACAAAATCTTTTAAAAAATTTTTTTAAATAAGTTTTTTAGGGCTGGCGTTGTGGAGTAGCAGGTTAAGCCTCAGCCTGCAATGCTGGCATCCCACATGGGTGCTGGTTCAAGACACGGCTGCTCCACTTCCAATCTAGCTCCCTGCTAGTGCACCTGGGAAAGCAGCGGAAGATGGCCCAAGTCCTGGGACCCTTGCATCCACATGGGAGACCCAGAAGAAGCTCCAGGCTCCTCGCTTCAGCCTGGCCCTGCCCCAGCCATTGTGGCCATTTAGGGAGTGAACCAGCAGATAGAAGATCTCTCTGTGTCTCTGCCTCTCTCTCTATAAATCTAATAGACGAATAAATCTTAAAAAGCAAAAAAAAAAAAAATTATTTTTTTAAAAAGTAATTTTGTTACAATAAATATTTAAATTCATGCAGTTTTTTATAATGTGCATATTCCAAGATGAGATACCTCACATGAAACTCAGTGAAATCTCAAAATAAACCCATAAAGTGGGCTACTCATTATCGTCACCATCTACAGCTGAAGGAAAGGAGACGTAACAGGATAAGTTACCTGCCAAAGGTCACACAGCAAGTAAGCAGAGGACTGGAGATGGATTCTGGGCCGCCTGGCTCAATTCTGTTCCCCAAACCACAACATTACACAGAGAAAGAGCTGTAGAAAAGAAGCTAAATGCGTTACCTCTATTTTCTCTAGACTTATGGAGGAAAAAGGTCAGGATTTTCTCAAATCATTCTCTCTCCACATCTCCGTCAATCCTGACATTTGGCAGCAATAAATATATAAACTATGCAGGCTCCCTCCATCTTCCAGGACCATGGATGACAACACACTTATCATACATTACGGAGGATTTCTCCTTTGGCTTTAAAATATTTTCAAGGGGCCGGCGCTGTGGCGCAGAGGGTTAACGCCCTGGCCTGAAGTGCTGGCATCCCATATGGGCACTGGTTCAAGTTCCAGCTGCCCCAGTTATAATCCAGCTCTCTGCTATGGCCTGGGTACTCAGTAGAAGATGGCCCAAGTCCTTGGGCCCCTGCACCTACATGGGAGACCCGGAAGAAGCTCCTGGCTCCTGGCTTCGGATTGGTGCAGCTCCAGCTGTTGCGGCTAATTGGGGAGTGAACCATCAGATAGAAGACCTCTCTCTCTCTCTCTCTGCCTCTCCTTCTCTCTGTGTAACTCTGACTTTCAAATAAATAAATCTTTAAAAGAATATTTTCAAAGTATCCCAACTGATAAAAGGTCATGAACCTAGGCAAAAGACTTATGGTAAAAAAGAAGCAAATATTGGTTTTATTTTCCAGAGTACAAAAACCAGCAAGATAAACTTGCAAAAGGAGGGGATGGGTTCCCGTCAGCCCGCATTGTAGGTCTAAGATCTCTGACCTTTAGGGCTCTCACAAGTAAGCTCTCAACCAAAAAAAAAGAAAAAGAGCTTGATGGGGAATGGATGACAAAAGGAGATGATAAAGCTACTACACAATTCAAATGTAGTTATGGTACATGTTTACCACAAACTCATCACTGTAAAAACCTTTAAAGAACAAGGAATGATACTAGAGAAAAGTCACAGTGTGAGAGAATGAAAGAGACATGTTAAATAAAGGTTTTCTTCCTGCATAATTCACTGTGTTTATTTAGTTGTAGCACTGCCCACTAACCACACTCCACAGAAAAAAGCCACATTCATTTGAGGTCAGTTTACCTCCTGCTATTTCCTTTGCAGTGAGTCTGCAAAGTTGTGATGCATGGTAGTGATCTTATTCATTGAACAGAAAGCAACTGAGTGAAGCCTACAAGCAGCCAGACCTCTGGCACCCTGTAAAACCACAAGAGAGCAAAATCTTTTTTTTCCCATGTTCTAACAGATCTTTTTAAAGTTGTTTTCTTAAGTGGCTATATACCTAGAGCAACTTCACACTTGTCTAGAGTCTCATGTTCAGTACCAAAAGCCACAGGTCAAGTGATACAGAATGCAAATTAATCCAGACAAAAAATTTAAAACAAAAATCTTTACTCAAGTAGCTTTCATTTACTTACTCTTTCATTTAGTTAATTTACTCTTTCGTTTAGCTAACTATAAATAATAAAAAGAGTAGACCGTTTTTCCTGTAGAATCTCATTAACACTCTAGCCTCTGCAGTTAAATTTTAAATTTGCACAAAGATTTCCCTTTAACTGATTTTTTCATTGCCTTTGGAAAAGGTTACACAAAAAACAATGGTTAAAAATAAAGGGAAGGAACTTTTCTGAGAGACACTAAATATACTGTCCTTTTCTTTTAAAACAGTATAGAGTGGTAAAAAATAAATTTTTTAAAAATTCATTCTTCAAGACCCTGACAACCATAAAAGTCATGAAAAGAACTATGATATAAAGTGTTGGAAAACTGCAGGCAGTGTTGTGGCACAGATGCCAAATCAAGTCCCACCTGCTCTGCTTTTTATCCAGCTCCCTTACTAATGCGCCTGATAAAGCAGCGGAAGATGGTCCAAATATTTGAGCCCATGCATACCTGCTTCCTGGCTTCAGCCCTGCCCTTTGCAGCCATTTGGGGAATAAACCAGTAGAATGAACCAGTAGATGGAAGACCTCTTTCTCCCTCCCTCTCTCTGTAGCTCTGCCTTTCAAATTAATTAAAAAAAAAAAAAGTAGTATGAAAGAGTTACTCTTTAAAGTAACTTGAGCAACATATTGATAAAAAACAAACATTACAAACAAGTAAAGACACACCAATACTTGTAAGCCTTTGAGCAATGTCCATACCATTCCCCCTCCATAATACAACTAATCCAGAACCAACTGTGGGTGTTTTCTCCTTTGGTGACACAGTGGCAGCTCAAGCCAGGGAACTCTACAAGGAAGACACTAAGGTCCCCCATTCTGAATGATCATTAAAGAATGACCAAAGTATCAAAATGTCTGAGGTCCTTGCATGGAGTGGGGGTGCAGCCTAAGTCTACTGTTTGTTATCTGTGCCCATTTTGGGTTTTGTTGGTGTGTCCCTGTTTGATCACAGAGGAGCAAGTAGGTGTGGGGAGAAGAGGGAGCTGGCTATCTACCTTGCAGGAACACATCAGCATGCCTAAGATCACAGTAAGCCTGGCTAGAGGGATCCTTCTTCATGAGGGAAATCTCAGATTTAGCCCCCACAACTCACACTTGTTGATGGTCCAAAGTTTAGTCTCTAATTGAAAGTGACACATTCCTCAAATTCTGCCTTTACTCTGTTCTCTCATACCAACAACTGCTCTGTACTCCCACTTGAGCTCGCCCTTTTTTGGGGGAGTGCGGTAAAAGAGCACACCCAGAAATGTTTTACACTTCTTTTGAATTCAGTAATGCATTAAAAAGGTATATGTATCCCAGATCTAGTTATTAACAGGTTCTCGTATCATTTCCTGTACTGCAAACATACACATATTTAGACAATGATTAGCTCATCACACTAACTACAAATGAACTTTGTTTAGTAGTTTTATAGGCTACATACCAATAATCTAAACCTATGGAGCTATGTGTTAAAATATTCAAAATCTTATTTATCTCAGATGTTTTATTAGGGAACTACAAGAACCATGAATAAATATTAAAGAAGTAAATGCCAGGTTTTTTTTTTTTCCAATTATCTTTATATACAGAAGATCGATTCAGTATATAATTAGTAAAGATCTCATCAGTTTGTACCCACGCAGAAACACAAAGTGTAAAAATACTGTTTTAGTGCTAGTTATAGCATCACTGCACATTAGACAACACATTAAGGACAGATCCCACATGGGATGTAAGTACACAGTGACTTCTGTTGCTGACTTAACAATTTGACACTCCTGTTCATGGCGTCAGTAATCTCCCTAGGCTCTAGTCATGAGTTGCCAGGGCTATGGAAGCCTTTAGAGTTCGCTGACTTTGATCTTATTCTGATAGGGTCATAGTCAAAGTGGAAGTTCTCTCCTCCCTTCAGAGAAAGGTACCTCCTTCTTTGATGGCCCCATACTTTCCACTGGGATCTCACTCACAGAGATCTTTCATTTAGGTCTTCTTTTTTTCTTTTCCATGGTATCTTGGCTTTCCATGCCTACAATACTCTCATGGGCTCTTCAGCCAGATCCAAATGCCTTAAGGGCTGATTCTGAGGCCAGAGTGTTGTTTAGGACGTCTGTGGGTTGGAGGGAAGTTTTGGGAGGGGAAAGCCATTGTAACCCATAAGCTGTACTTTGGAAATTTATATTCATTAAATAAAAGTTTAATTTAAAAAAAAAAAGGAAGTAAATGGAATTACAAGCAAGTTGAGCAGTAAGCAGCTATCAAAAAATGATCATTCAGATCTTGAAACAAACAGAATCTACAGAAATAAAAAATATAATCTTATGGTAAAAATACAACAGAGTAAAACACAGATCTCTTTAGACACTGCCAACAAGAAGCACAAAGAAGTAATCGTAACTGTGGCTACAGGAAAGATTTCAAAGAAAACACTACCAACACCTTCAAGCAATTCATGTGAAACAGACAAATGTCTAGAAAATTACAAACTATCAAAATGATTCAAGAATAACTGGACAGCCTAGATAGTCTCAGGACCAAAAAAGGAGTAAAAAATTTAAAACCTGCCCAGTCCACACAAAAACACCCAAATACACACACACACACACACACACAGTTGTAAAAGCAAATTCTACTAAACTTCCAGAAAGCAAATTATCAAGCCGGCGCAGTGGTGTAGCAGATAAAGCTGCCACCTGTGGCCCTGGCATCCCATTTTGGGCGCCAGTTCAAGTCCCAAGGGCTTCTCTTCTGATCCAGCTCTCTACTTTGGCCTGGGAAAGCAGTAGAGGATAGCCCAAGTCCTTGAGCCCCCGCATACCTATGGGAGACCTGGAAGAGCCACCAGCCTCCTGGCTTTGCATCAGCTCAGCTCTGCCAGCTGCGGCCATTTGGGGATGGAAGTCAGTCTCAGTCTTTCTCTCTCTCTCTCTCTCTCTTTCTCTCTCTCTCTCTCTCTCTCTCTTCCCATCTCTGTAACTCTGCCTTTTCAACTCTTTAAAAAAACAAAAGTAAAGAAAGAAAGCAAATTATCACACAAATTCTATCATAGTAAAGGAGAAAATATTCCCCCAGCTCACTTCATTCATGAGGTCAGTATAATCTAGTCACTAAAACCAGACAAGGATATTATGAAAAATGAACACTATAGGGCCCAGTGCTGTGGCACAGCAGGTTAAAGCCCGGGCCTGCGGTGTCAGCATCCCATATGGGCACTGGTTCGAGTCCCAGCTGCTCCACTTCTGATCCAGCTCCCTGCTAATGCTCCTGAGAAAGCAGCAGAAGATGATACAATTCCTTAAGCCCCTGCACCCACATCAGAGACCCGGAGGAAGCTCCTGGCTTCCAATCGGCCCAGCTCTGGCCATTGCAGCCAAATGGGGAGTGAAACAGTTGATGAAAGACCTTTGTTTCCACCTCTCTTTCTCTTTCAAATAAATAAATCAATAAAATAAAATAAATGGAAGACCTTTGTCTCTACCTCTCTCAAATAAAATAAATCTTGTTTAAAAAAAGACCTTAAGCCAACTGCACTAGTAAACACAGATTTTTTAATGCATACAAAATACTAGCATTTGATAATATGTAAATAAGAATATACATTACGACCACTATGTCCCAAGAGCCCAGGAGTGGAATACCTAGACATTTTCAGAATTACAAATATAATTTATCACATGGATCAGTTTAAGAAAAAATAATTTGATCATAAGACATCAAAAAAGCATGAGAAATGTCACATAATCTGAAAACTTCAACTGGGGCCGGTGCCGCGGCTCACTAGGCTAATCCTCCACCTGCAGAGCCGGCACTCCGGGTTCTAGTCCTGGTTGGGGAACCGGATTCTGTCCTGGTTGCTCCTCTTCCAGTCCAGCTCTCTGCTGTGGCCCAGGAGTGCAGTGGAGGATGGCCCAAGTGCTTGGGCCCCTGCACCCGCATGGGAGACCAGGAGAAGCACCTGGCTCCTGGCTTCGGATCGGCGCAGCATGCCGGCCGTAGCAGCCATTTGGGAGGTGAACCAACAGAAGGAAGACCTTTGTCTCTCTCACTAACTCTGCCATTTGGGGATGTAATTCCATTTACTTCTTGCCTGTCAAAAAAAAAAAAAAAAACCTTCAACTAGGACAGGGAATCAAAAACCTACAATGATAGGCTAGCACTGTAGTGTGGCAGGTTAAGCTAATGCACCTGAGAAGGCAGCAGAGGATGGCCCAAGGGCTTGGGCCCCTGCCACCTATGTGGAAGACTGTAAGGAGTTCCTGGCTCCTTGCTTCAGCCAGGCCCAAACCTGGCTGCTATGGGCATTTGAGGAGTGAACCAGCAGATGAAAGGTATCTCTGCCCCTCTCCCCTGCCTCTCCCCACTCTCTGTTGCTCTGTCAAATAAATAAATGTACATTATACTTGTTTAAAAACCTACAGTGGGGGCCATCACTGTGGCACGGTAAGTTAAGCATCCATCCATGGCACCAGTATCCCATATGGGTGCCAGTTTGAGTCCCAGTTGCTCCACTTCTGATCCAGCTCCCTACTAATAGCCTGGGAAAACATCAGAGGATGGCCCAAATCCTTGGGCCCCTGCAGCCACATGGGAGACCTGGAAGAAGCTCCTGGCTCCTGACTTTGGATCAGCCCAGCTCTGGCCCTTGTGGCCATTTGGGGAGTGAACCAGCAGATGGGAGATCTCAGTCTCTCTCTCTCTCTCTCTCTCTCTCTGCCTTTCAAATAAAATAATCTTAAAAAAAAAAAAAAAAAGAACCTACAGTGACTTTTTATTTGAAGTGAAACTCCTTAGAATCAAGAAGTTAGCATGCCCACTATTACTACTCTTATTCAACACAATCTTGGTGGTCTAACTAATGTAATAAGAACATAGTATAATGGGAAAACCGTTTATTTGCTGATATGCTTATCTGCATAGAAAACCCAACAGAATATACAGAATAATTACTGGAATTAGAGTTCAGCAAGGTGCTTGAATATAAAGTCTATATCTCCACACTACCCCCATTTCTGTTTACTAGCCATTAGAAAACGTAAATCAAAGACAAATGTTTAGCCTAGCAGCAAAGACGCTAGTTAAGAAAACTACTTCCCACATCAGAGCACCTGGGTTCAATTCCTGGCTCCAACTCCCTGTTAATGCAGGCCCTGAGAGGCAACAATCATGGCTCAAATATTCAGGCTCCTGCCATCTATGTGGGAGACCTGAACTAAGTTCCTGGCTTCTGGCTTTGGCCAGTTGTAGACATACCAATACTAAATCAATGTCTGGGCTTGCTCTTTCACGCTCTCACACTCTCTCTCTCTCTGCGTCTTAATTTTTTTTTTTTAATTTTAAAAACAAAACTGAAATCAAATAAAGATACCAAAGAGTAAATCTAATAAAATATATTCTAAATCTTTATAGAAAGAAATTGGGAAGCTTTAAACAAAGGCAAAAAGAAATAAATGTAAAAACATTGTATGTTCATGGATAGAACTGTCAAAATGGCATTTTTCCTTTAAGCAACCCAATGTAAATGTTTTCTAAAGTTAATGGGGGTGGGGGGAGGCACGCTGTGGTGCAGCAAGTTAAGCCATCATCTGCAGCACCAACATCCCTATGGGTACCAGTTCGAATCCTGGCTGCTCCACTTCCAATCCCGCTCCTAATTAACATGCCTGGGAAAGCAGTGGAAGATGGCCCAAATGCTTGTGCCCCTCCACCCACATGGGAGACCTAGATGAAGCCCCTGGTTCCTGGCTTCAGCCTGGCCCACTCCTGACCATTGTAGCTGTCTGGAAAGTGAAACGGCAGATGGAAGATTCTATCTCTTCCTCTCTGTAAATCTTTCAAAAAATAAATAAATCTTTAAAAAAAAAATAAAGCAAATGTTTTGTTTTTTTTTTAAGATTGATTTTATTTATTTGGAAGACAGAGTTACAGAGAGAGGTAGAGAGAGAGAGAGAGAGAGAGGTCTTCCATCCATCCATTAGTTCACTCCCCAGATGGCCGCAATGGCTGGAGCTGTGCCAATCCAAAGTCAGGAGCCAGGAGCTTCCTCCGGGTCTTCCACGTGGGTGCAGGGGCCCAAGGACTTGGGCCATCTTCAACTGCCCAGACCATAGCACAGAGCTGGATCGGAAGAGGAGCAGCCAGGACTAGAACCGGTGCCCATACGGGATGCCAGTGCTTCAGGCCAGGGCTTTAACCTGCTGTACAACAGCACCAGCCCGAAAGTTAATGAGTTTTTAATAGAACTTGACAAACAAATTCTAACATTTATAAGCTATATAATATAGCCAAGAACTTTTTTTAAAAAGATATATTTATTTATTTGAAAGTCAGAGTTACACACAGTGAGGAGAGACAGAGACAGAGAGAGAAAGATCTCCCATCCACTGGTTCACCCCCAATTGGACGCAACAGCTGGAGCTGCACCGATCCAAAGCCAGGAGCTTCTTCCAAGTCTCCGAAGCGAATGCAGGGGCCCAAGCACTTGGGCCATCTTCTACTGCTTTCCCAGGCCACAGCAGAGAGCTGGATTGGAAGTGGTGCAGCCAGGTCTCAAACCAACGCCCATATGGGGTGCCAGCACTGCAGGCAGCGGCTTCTCCTGCCACGCCAGCAGTGCACCCCAACCAAGAACATTTTCTACAATTTCCATGAGATTTGATTTTGTTCAGTGCTGTTTTCTCAGCACCTAAAATGTTCCTGGCATATAGTGGCTGTCTAATATACATATGGTTAGTGAAATTTTTATTGAATGAACATAGCAAGGGACTTATCCAATCATTTCTGAAATTTAGAGAATTGACACAGAACAGGCCCAACAAACAAATAAACAAACAAAAGATTAATGCAGTCAAACAGAAGGCCTAGGAACAAATCTACAGTTACACAATTTGATATGTAATGAGGTAGAGGAACAAGGGGGAAAGGACAGACTATGCAATAAATGACACTGGGAAACTGCTCAAGCATGTGCAAAAAGCAAAACTGAGGGGAAAGAATAAAAGGTCTATTAATCTATAAATACAGTTTGTAATATCACTTGAACTCCCTAGAAAAACCTAAAAAGTTTGATCTTCTAAATGTATTTAGATGCTAATCTTCTTAAGAGAGATTGATCTGCTATCTGCCGATTCACTCCTCCAGCGCCCTCCGAAGACACAGTTAGGCTGCCAGGCTGAAGCCTCAAGCTGGGAACTCAGTCTGGGCCTCCCACATGGGTAGCAAGCACCCAACGACCTGAGCCACCACCATTGCCTCCTGCGGTACACATTAACAGGAAGCTGGAATCAGAACTGGGGCAAATTCAAATCCAAGACACTTCAATATGGGATGTGGGCAGCCCAAGCAGCATCTTATTGTATGTAATGCCCACGCTGAGATACAAGTCAAACTGAAAAAAATACATAGTACTTCACCTGGAACTGTAACACTATTATGTAAATGTTTATGAAATACTAAATAATACCCACTTTCTTTTTTTTTTTTTTTTTTGACAGAGTTAGTGAGAGAGAGAGACAGAGAGAAAGGTCTTCCTTCTGTTGGTTCACCCCCCAAATGGCCACCACGGCCAGCACACTGCGCCGATCCGAAGCCAGGAGCTTCCTCCTGGTCTCCCATGCCGGTGCAGGGCCCAAGCACTTGGGCCATCCTCCACTGCCTCCCCAGGCCACAGCAGAGAGCTGGACTGGAAGAGGAGCAACCGGGACTAGAACCCGGGGTGCTGGCGCTGCAGGCGGAGGATTAGCCTAGTGAGCAGCGGCGCCAGCCTGTACTACCCACTTTCTTTTTTTTTATATATTTTTTTATTTTTATTTTTTTGACAGGCAGAGTGGACAGTGAGAGACAGAGACAGAGAGAAAGGTCTTCCTTTTTGCCGTTGGTTCACCCTCCAATGGCCGCCGCGGCCAGCGCACCGCGCTGATCCGAAGCCAGGAGCCAGGTGCGTCTCCTGGTCTCCCATGCGGGTGCAGGGCCTAAGCACTTGGGCCATCCTCCACTGCACTCCCGGGCCATAGCAGAGAGCTGGCCTGGAAGAGGGGCAACTGGGACAGAATCCGGCGCCCCAACCGGGACTAGAACCCGGAGGATTAGCCTAGTGAGCTGCGGCGCCGGCCTGTAATACCCACTTTCAAAGACGCCTTGCTTCACCACTACCTAGCTTAAAGCTACTTTAATTCTCTGAGCTTTTTTACTTATCTTCAAAATCAGCTTAAACTAATATCTACCTCAGCAAGAATGGTCAATTGTGATTTTTTTTCCATTTTTCTAATATTTTTATTTCAATATAGTATTAAGTAATAGATTAACTTAAAACTGACACCGCTCAGCACTTCAATCTTCAAATCCAAAAGCAATGTTTGCTTCTCTGTTTAAGTCTTCCTTGATGAAGCCAGATGAACCTTCCTTGGTGAACCTCGATGAAGCTTCCTTGGTGAACCTTGATGTCATATTTAAGCTTCCCAACATAGATGTTACTTTTTTAAAGACTTATTTATTTGAAGACAGAGTTACAAAGAGAGAGAGGGAGAGATAGAGAGATATATCTTCCATTCCCTGGTTCACTCCCCAAATGGCCACAATGGCCAGGGCTTTCCCAGTCAGAAGCCAGGAGCTTCATCCAGGTCTCACACATGGGTACAGGTGCCGAAGCCCTTGGGCCATCCTCTGCTACTTTCTGAGGCACATCAGCAAGGAGCTGGATCAGAAGTGGAACAGCTGGGACTTGAACCAGTGGTCTGGGAAGCTGGCATTGCAGGTGGCAGCTTTACCCGTTACACCACAATGCAAGCCCCTTAAATTCTATTTTAAAGAGAATTCTATCGGGCAGCGCTGTGGCATAGCAGTTAAAACTGCTGCCTACAATGCAGGCATCCCACATGGACACCAGTTTGAGTCTTGGCTGCTCCACTTCCTAACCAGCTCTCTGCTATGGCCTAGGAATGCAGTGGAAGATGGCCCAAGCTCTTGGGCTCCTGCACCTGCATGGGAGACCCAGAAGAAGCTACTGGTTCCTGGCTTCAGATTGGCTGAGCTCTGGCTACTGTGGCCATTTAGGGAGTGAAACAGCAGATGGACGATCTCTTTCTCTCTCTGCCTCTGCCTGTCAAATAAATAAATAAATCTTAAAAAAAAAAAAAAACCTATAACATATACCAGATTACAGTGAAGTATAGAAATTGTAAAAAAAAAAAAAAATGTACTTTCCAACACTAATAAAGTTTTAGAAAAGACTGGAAATATGCAACAGAAAGTTATTATCAAGACTCACCAATTGTGAGATTTGTTTAAGTAAAGGAACAGTTCTACCATAGTAAAAGAACAATTTTAAGGGATAAATGTTCTATACCTTTATTCCAACTGATCTGGCACAATCAGGAGTTTCAATTCAACTCAGGACAGCTTCCAGTAAGAGTAAAATGTCCTCTAGTGGAGAGAGACAGAGCCACCACGCAGTTTTAAGTCAAGTTAAAACAACAGTGCCGGGCTGGCGCTGTGGTGCAGTGGGTTAACGCCCTGGCCTGAAGCGCCAGCATCCCATATGGGCGCCACTTCCTGTCCAACCCTCTGCTATGGCCCGGAAAAGCAGAAGATGGCCCAAGTCCTTGGGCCCCTGCACCCACGTGGGAGACCCGGAAGAAGCTCCTGGATCCTGGCTTTGGATCGGCGCAGCTCCGGCCCTCACGGCCATTTGGGGAGTGAACCATCGAATGGAAGACCTCTCTGCCTCTCCTCTCTCTGTGTTAACTCTTTCAAATAAATAAATAATTCTTTAAAAAAAAAAAAAAAAAACGGGCCCAGACCCCTGCCCAGCTCCATCCTTTAGTAGGTTAAGCTGCTGTCTACAATGCATCCCATATCGATGCTGTAATCTCTTATCAGAGCACCAGTTCAAGTTGCCCCTGCTCTGCTTCTAATCCAGCTCCCTGCTAATGCACCTGAGAAAGCAGCAGCAGAAGGCCCCTGCCACCCACACCAAAGACTCAGATGGAGTTCCAGGCTCCTGGCTTCTTCTTGGCCATTTCGGGAGTGAAACAGCAGATCAAAGATCTTTCTGTCTCTCCCTCTCTCTATCATTCTGCCTTCCAAATAATTAAAATAAATCTTATTTAAAAAAGTGGAGTTTCAAGACATAATATGCATGCATGAATTTCATTACAGAAGATACTACAGTTAAAGTATCACTGATGCACTCACTGAAAGTAGTACATAGAAGTAAAAATAGCTGAACAGAAGGATGGGTGGTCAAATCTCAAAACAAGTGCTATAACCACCACCCAAAAATGCAAAATAAAGGAAGTCGTCTTTAGAGTTAAAAAAAAAAAAGTCTTACTATTTACTCTACTACCCTGGGTGGTGGGGAATAGGTGCAGCGCAGAGAGGGCAGTGAAATAAGATGGGAAGGGGAAGAACAACTCCATGTCTTCTTAAGTACTTAAAAAACAAATACAATTTGCCTTTATAAACACTGAAAAAGAGAAGCATTGCTGTGTTAGATTCAAAATCATCTTACTGATATCCAGAAACCTGCCTTTTAATTTGCACTTACAAACTAAGTAAAAAGTAGAGGCAGTATGTTGACATGGGGTGACACTTAAAAACACAAATTTAGATGATAAGTATTTAAGTGAAAGAGGTTATAACAAAAATAAGATACTCATAAACCACAGCTCATGCTCATCATTAGTTATCAGAGAAAAACAACTTAAAACTACCATCACTACCCACCTACGAGATTGGCTAAAACACCAGCTACTGGTAAAGAGTCAGAGTAACTGGAATTTCCATACATTGTTGGTGGGAATGTAAAATGGTACAGGCACTTTGTAAGAAACAGCCAAGGGGCAGCTTTTGGCATGGTCATGAGAACACCATTTTGGGTGCTATCTGCCTCTCAAATAAATAAATTTAAACTAAAAACAAACAAAACACACATACACACACACACACAAAAAAAGTCAAGAGATGTCGTATGAAAGACTACGTAACAAAATATGCATAAGAAAATTTGGTGGGGACAGGTGTTTGGCACAGCAGTTAAGATGCTGCTGGGACGCAGGTGATGGGTCAAGGACTTGGATCCCCGCCACACACGTAAGAGATCCAGTTTAAGTTCCTGGCTCCTGGCTTAAGCCTAGCCCAGTTCTGGCTGTTGGAAGGATCTGAGGAGTAAATAGGCTTTCACTCTTTGCCTTTCAAGTAAAGTGAAAATAAACAATAAAATTTATTTTTTAAAAAATCTGATCATAGAAAATAAAAGAACTATATATCAGATCCTAACACAAATGATCTTTCTCTAAAATTTAACACAAGAAATCTTGATTTATAGTCTATTGCACGTTTCATCACACAACAGGAAAACTAAAGTAAATACAGAAGACATCATTACAGACTTTCCCAAATAAGAGGCCAACAAGCAAAAACATAAACAAAAGAAAAACAGAATTAAGACTCTCCTATTAGTTAACAATATAATCATTGATTTACTTTAAATCCACTGGAGGAATGAGCTATATTTTAACCATTAACCTATTTGACAAATCTAAATTTTTTTAAAGATTTATTTATTTATTTGAGAGGCAGAGTTAGAGACAGAGAGGAAGATGAAAGAGAGAAAGGTCTGCTCCCCAAATGGCCACAACAGCCAGAGCTGGGCCAATTCAAAAGTAGGAGTCAGGAGCTTCTTCCGAGCACGTGGGTCCAGGGGTCCAAGCACTTGGGCCATCTTCCACTGCTTTCCCAGGCCATAGCAGAGAGCTGGACCGGAAGAGCAGCAGCCAGGATACAAACATTTTCATTTTATTTCAAAGGCAGAAAGATAGAAAAAAAAGACATAAATAGATCTTTCAATCACTGGTTTACCCCCTAAATGCCTGTAACAGCCAGGCTGGGTCAGCTGAAACCAGGGACCCTGAACTCAATCCAGTTCTTTCAGGTTAGTGGCAAGGTTCCAAGCACTTAAGCCATCACCAGCTGCCTTCCAGGATGTGCATTAATGGGAAGCTGGATGGGAAGCAGAGCAGCCAGCACTCAAATCAGGTACTATGTTATGGGATGCGGACATCTCAAGTGGTGTCTTAACCTCTGTGCAAACGCCAGCTCCCATGAGTTCAGTTTTGAGCCTAATGAGTTTGAGATGCTTCAGAGGCAGCTGTACAAAAACATTTTATTTAAAGTCAGAGTTACAAAGAGAGAGGGAAAGAAGGGGGGAAAGGGGGGCAGAAAGAGAGAGAAAGAGAGATCTATGTCCCATCCACTGGTTCATTCTCCAGATGGCCACGACGACCAGGGCTTGACCAGGCCACAGCCAGAAGCCAGGAGCTTCTTTGGGGTCTCATATGTGGGTGCAGGGACCAAGCACTTGGGTCATCTTCCGCTGCTTTCCCAGGCCATTAGCAGGGAGCTGGATAGGAAGTAGAGCAGCTAGGACGCAAATGGGCACCCATATGGGATGCCGGCACTGCAGGCAGCGGCTGTACTTGCTACACCACAGTGCTGGTCCCATGTTTCCTTTTTTATAATCAGAATAGAAATGTAGAGCAGAGATCTAGGCAGAATGATAAGAGTGGGAATGTAAACAGATGACTGTTTTAGACAATTTACGTAGGTAATGAAGTCCATGGGGCTCTGGAACTTGCCACATACCTGGAATGAACCCACTGTAGAATGTGACAAAAACTCCATTAAGTATTACAGAAACCAAGAGAAGATCATTTCAAGAATGGCCGTGAGTGTTCAACTTGGTCACATGTCTGAGATCAGCAAGCAGTATGACGGCAGAAATTGAAACAGCTTTGTCAGTGAACAGGTCAGCTGTGGAATGATGGGACTGAAACAGACTCTGAATGGGAGCCAAGAAAAATGTAGGTGGAAGAGAAAGAAGGAAGGTAAAAGCAAGCAGCTGAAGGGTACGTGTATTTTTTTTTAGGTTTGTTTATATGCTGAGGAAAGAGTACTAGTACAACAGGAAAGACACCGGAGAATGGCAGTGTTGGCAAGGGCCTTTGAGAAGGAAGGAGATCGGGTCTGGAGCGCAGGCTGAAAGACAGAAGCTGGGCAGGAGTGATGATGCTTTTCCCTCCAGATGGAAAAGAGGTCTGCATGCCTATTAGCATGACTGGATGCAGGGGAATCGCCGGAAGTAGGAAGAACTTGACAGGAGTCTGGCTAGTCAGCTGTCTTCAATCAAGGCAGAATCTCTCCAGTACGCATGCATGGGTGCTTTTCAAAAAAGTTTTACCAGAATCAGTAATTTAACAGGTTATATTATTGATATGTAAGAACTGCATGTATTTATAAGCATCTGTAGTTGATAATAAAGGATGCTTATATCTGAAAAGGAAAATGGCAACAGTGTGAAGAGACAATGAAAACCCAAATACAGTAACGTTTTAAATGGTTATCCCTGACTGAATAGGCAAAACAAAACAAAAATGAAACAAAAAAAACAAACATGACAAGGAAATACAAAAGAAGCCACTTTTAAAATATCAAAGCTGACAAAGATTAATATAAGGTTACTGGCCGGCGCCGCAGCTCAATAGACTAATCCTCCGCCTGCGGCACCAGCACACTGGGTTCTAGTCCCAGTGGGGGTGCCGGATTCTGTCCCGGTTGCCCCTCTTCCAGGCCAGCTCTCTGCTGTGGCCCGGGAAGGCAGTGGAGGATGGCTGAAGTGCTTGGACCCTGCACCTGCATGGGAGACCAGGAGAAGCACCTGGTTCCTGGCTTCGGATCAGCACGGTGCGCCAGCCACAGTGTGCCAGCCACAGCGGCCATTGTGGGGTGAACCAACAGAAAAAGGAAGCCCTTTCTCTCTGTCTCTCTCTCACTGTCCACTCTGCCTGTCAAAAAATAAATAAATAAAAAATAAATAAACTTATCTGGGGGCCAACACTGTGGCACAGTGGGTTAAGCCATGGCCCACAACGCTGGCATTCCATATGGGTGCTGGTTCAAGTCCCAACTGCTCCATTTCTAACCTAGCTGCCCACTAACGCACCTTGACAAGTAGCCAAGGATGACTCAAGTGCTTCAGTCCCTGCCACAGACCCGGCTGGAGTTCCAGGCTCCGAGCTTTGGCCTGGCCCAATCAGCGTCACTGCAGCCATTTGGGGAGTAAACAGCACATGGAAGATATCCCCTCCCCAACTCTACCTTTCCAATAAATAAATAAATATATTTTTAAAAATAAACAGCTTTTAATTTCGCAATCCATGCACTTTTTAACATACCCAGATCTACCGCAGAATTGAAGCCAAAAAGCTAGCAGTCTCAGAGATGCCAATAGAAGCAGACAAGAAAATCCCCTACAAATCCTGCTCTCCCAAGTCAAAAGACCAAGAATGGAGCAGCCCAGAAAGATGGAAAACTTTTAGACAATAACCACTCTACCAAACACAAGAGGGGGGAAAAAAGAAAACTGCAGTCCCCTCCTCCATCCATACTAGGAAAGGCCAAGTTGAGAGCCTAGAATTCCAACTCAACACTCTTTAAACGGACATCGCAACATTCCACTGGAATGAAGTCTAAGCAGGGAGCCAAGACTTTGATCCTAGCCAGTAACAAAGAGTTCCCTCCTACCTCAGTTTCTTTTTAAGATTTATTTATTTGTTTTTATTTTTATTTTTTTAATTTGACAGGTAGAGTTATAGACAGTGAGAGAGAGACAGAGAAAGGTCTTCCTTCCATTGGTTCACCCCACAAATGGCCGCTATGGCCGGCACTGCACCGATCCAAAGCCAGGAGCCAGGTGCTTCTCCTGGTCTCCCATGCGGGTGCAGGGCCCAAACACCTGGGCCATCCTCCACTGCCCTCCCAGGCCACAGCAGAGAGCTGGACTGGAAGAGGAGCAGCCAGGACTAGAACCAGCACCTACATGGGATGCCGGCGCCGCAGGCGGAGGATTAGCCAAGTGAGCCACGGCACTGGCCCCAAAATTTATTTATTTCTTTGAAAGTCAGAGTTATACAGAGAGAGGAGAGGCAGAGAGAGAGAGAGAGAGAGAGAGAGAGAGAGAGAGGTCTTCCATCCACTGATTCACTCCCCAGTTGGCTGCAACGGCCGGAGCTGTGCTGATCCGAAGCCAGGAGCTTCTTCAGGTTCTCCCATGCAGGTGTGCAGGGGCCCAAGGACTTGGGCCATCCTCCACTGCTTTCCCAGGCCATAGCAGAGAGCTGGATGGGAAGTGGAACAGCTGGGTCTCGAACCAGCGCCCATATGGGATACCGGCACTTCAGGCCAGGGCGTTAACCCACTGTGCCACAGAGCGGCCCCCCTACCTCAGTATCAATAGAGGCTGAGCAGTCTACCTCCTCCTGGCAGTAACAAGGCAGCTCCTCCCCTTCTCCGGCAGAGCAGTATCTAAGGAAAGCTAAGTAAAATAGACAGTCTGAGTAAGACTCAGAGCCCCAGAACAAAATATGAAAATGCACAGCTTTCAACAGAAAAACCCAAGAACCAGGAAAACCTCAAACTGAATGACAAAAAAGATAATGAATAAATGCTAACATCAACAGAGATATCTAAACTGAGAAAAGATATTAGAGCAATCTTGATTTTAAAAAAAAGTTTCAACTATGAGTATGCTTGAAACATGAAAAAAAAAAAAAAAAGAAAATGCCTCAGCAAAGAAACACAAGTTATAAAAAGCCAATGTGAATTCAAAACTGAAAAATATTATAACTGAAATAAGGGGCTCAATGGATGGTTTTAACATCAGAATGCAAGGGACTGAACAATCTACAAACAGGAAGTTACAACACAACAGAAACCACCAAATCTGAAAACACATAGAGAAAATACATTCTTTTAAAAGAAGAAAAAATGAACACATTCTCAACACTCTATGGGACGACAACAAAGATATAACTTTCATGTCAGATGATTAGAATAAGAGGACATACAGAATAGGGATGAAGAATTATGTGAAGAAACAATGGCAGAAAACTTTCCAAACCTGGCAAGCATACACCAACATTCATACTGAAGAAGCTAAGCAAACTCAACAGAGGAACAAATGAATAAAATCCATACCAAGACGCATCACAATTAAATTTCTGAAAACTAAAGACAAATAGAAAATCTTGAAAGAAGCCAGAGAAAAACAATACCTTATCTACAGAGGACAGCAGATTTCTATCCAGAAAGCACAGAGATCAGTAGAAGAGACACGATATTTTTCAGGTACAGAACTAAAAGAACTATTATTCCATAATCTTATATCCAATCAAAAGAAATCAAAGCACCCTCAAAGAAAATGAGAATTTTGTTGCCAGCAGACTCCCCCTAAATAAATAGCTAAAGAAGTTCTTAAAACAGATAAGAAACAAGAAAAGAAGGAAGCTTGAAACATCAGGAAGTATAAACACAGTTTAAAAATAGGTAAATATGATAGGCTTTCCTTCTCTTGAGTTTTCCATGGTATACTTAATTAACAATTGAAGAAAAATTATAATATTGCCTGCTATTGCAGCGGCTCACTAGGCTAATCCTCCGCCTGCAGCGCTGGCACTCCGGGTTCTAGTCCCGGTCAGGGCGCCGGTTCTGTCCCGGTTGCTCCTCTTCCAGTCCAGCTCTCTGCTGTGGCCCCAGAAGGCAGTGGAGGATGGCCCAAGTGCTTGGCCCTGCACCCGCATGGGAGACCAGAAGCACCTGGCTCCTGGCTTCGGATCAGCACAGTGCACCGGCCATAGCGGCCATTGAGGAGTGAACCAACGGCAAAGGAAGACCTTTCTCTGTCTCTCTCTCTCACTGTCTAACTCTGCCTTTCAAAAAATAAATAAATAAATAAATATTGCCTGCTATGGTTCGAAACATAGACATCTGGTGGAGCATTAAACCTTTAGTGAAAATGCAAACTAAAAATGTTATCTCAAAAAGAAAAAAAATTTTTCTAGAGGGAATATTTAAAATAGTTACACGGGGAGGCCTTGGGCATAGAGACATCAGACATTAGTGTCTGGATTCAGTTCCTGGCTCCAGCTTTTGATTCCAGCTTCTTGCTAAAGCAGACCCTGCAAAGCAGTGGTGAGGGCTCAAGTAGTTGGGTGTCTACCACCCATGTGAAAGACCTGGATTCAGTTTCCAGCTCCTGGCTTCCAATCAGCCCAAGACCATTTCAGACATCTGGAGAGTGAACCAGCAGACAGGAGCTTGCACTTTCCCTCTCTCTCAATCTCTGTGTGTCCATCTGCCTTCCAAACAGGCAAGTTTCTTAAAAATTATAAAAAACTATAAATGACAAGGGTAAAGAGGCATAATAAAAGGAGGTAAGGCTTCAATCCTTCAAACAGATAAAAAAAAATACCAGGAGACTCTGAGAAGCTATACACATCTAATATAACAGCTAAAGCACCATAAAAAATCTAAAACCCTCTAAGTGCTATTCCTGTTCCCATCGTATTGGTTAGGAAATAAAGGCTGTATAAGGATGCAGATACTGGAAAGCAGTGAAAATGGAACTTAATTCCAAAGTCATCCGGCTCCAAATCCTGACATCCTTTTCCCACCCACCACATTAGAAAGGGTTTCTTACGATTAAAACACCAATATGTGGAGAGCAAAAAAATTTTTTTCACTAACCTCTGTTAAATAAAATGTTTAGAAGACCATTGGTTTGGACTAAGCTCCTACACCAAACCAAAATAGTTCTACACCATCAAGCAGAAATGAAGTTGTTTATCTGACCTACCAAGAAACCAGGCAAGAGATAACAAGTAGCCAAATGTCCCGGAAGGACAGTTTCTGCGTGCAGGAGAAGCAGTCTCCTCTGCTTTGAACCCACGGGGGAAGTTACTCTGAAGTGACCAATCCATCTCTTGTTCTGTGTCTGCTTTCTTCAGCCCTCCTCTGCCTATGAAGTCAACCACCTCTGCTTAGCTCCATTTTACAGAATGAAATGTTACCCAACCTTAGAATAGAAAATAAAAGCCAATTAAATCTTTACATTTCTGGTAATTCTGTCTTCTGACAGATCTAGCTGAAATTTACATTGCTTTCAATAACACTGCAGCAGCACCTGTGGTTCTGCCATCAAAAAGCAGATATTTTCATATAATACTTGTTGCCGAAAAGTCAGAATTAACATTTACACTCAATGGGCTAAAAAGAATTGTTTTTAATATGCTGGCTGGTTTTCAAATGTAACTGCTTATGTTATAATCATATATTGTATTTTATACATTTGAAAAAAAGGCTAGGCTTTTCCAGACTGCCCAAAGATTCCTTCGTACAAAAAGGTTAGGAGCCACCACCTGGGGAACATTTCCCAAATTCTATTTCAAAGTCTTACTGGACCATAGCTTCTACCTGCCAGCGGAATGAGAACTGCCCTGCTTTTGAGATGACACCAGTTAAAGAAAGAATCCCTACAAAATTAAACCACAGAAAAAACAAAATACTTTTCCAAGTTCTCAAAAACCAATACCAAAGAGTTGGGCCTTTAAGATCACAATGAGAATCCATCCAAAATCAAAGGACCCCAATTTACACCTTGAGTTGATTCCTAAGTATCCCCCTCAAAAAGGAGGTAATTCAAACCTCTAAAGCACATTTATTCCTCCTTCCCAAACCCACCTCTTACCCATTCCACCCCAATTCCTCTTAAATATACATTATAAGGGCGGGCACTGTGGCATAGCAGTTAAAACTGCTGCCTGCAGTGACCAGCATCCCATATGAGTGCCAGTTTGAGTTCTCGCTGCTCCACTTCCTATCCAGCTCTCTGCTATGGCCTGGGAATGCAGTGGAAGATGGCCCAAGTCCTTGGGCCCCTGCACCCACAGGGGAGACCTGGAAGAAGCTCCTGGCTCCTGGCTTTGGATCAGCACACCTCTGGCCATTACAGCCAATTGGGGAGTGAGCCAGTGGATGGAAGACCTCTCTCTCTCTCTGTGTACCTCCAACTTTCAAATAAATAACTCTTTAAAATATATATATATATACACATTATAATATGTACATCCAAAGATTCCCTTAAACCACTTGTTCTCATCAACTTACTGAGAAAATTGGCAACTTTTAAATATACAGGGTGATTATACTTAATATGGAAATCCAAAATCCTAAGAAATCTGAAACTCTTTAAAGCAGTATGTCA
The DNA here is from genome assembly GCF_033115175.1 of Lepus europaeus. Lineage (NCBI taxonomy): Eukaryota > Metazoa > Chordata > Mammalia > Lagomorpha > Leporidae > Lepus > Lepus europaeus. The sequence continues at coordinate 50,910,928 of NC_084833.1, read as the reverse complement.
ACACTCAAAAAATGCTTTGGATTTCAGAAAATTTCAGATTTCAGATTTTCCAATTAGAGATGCTTAACCAGTGAAGTCTATACACATATTCCAAGACCTGAAAAACTGAACCGCTTCTGGTCCCAGGCTTTTCAAATAAGGGATACTCAACTTGCAAATACGAGTACTTTCACATTCTTGTTGGAAGAACACAGAATTCCTTTTCTCCCTCTCATTCCATCTCTAAAAAACAGAAGTACCCAAATAAAAGCCAAGCCTTTAGATGTCAGCCACTAAACATTCTTTTCTAATTCTATGCTCATCCAAATTTGGAAATAAAGACTCCTTTCATTCATAAGACAACCAAAAACGTATTTTGTAAATAAGTAAATAATCCTACCCTTCCCCCCAAATTCAACTCTGATGAAAGTGTTCTCAGTGCAACAATTATCCATTTTATAAATGAGTACATTTCATGAGCAAAAAAGTCAACAGCACGCATGGCTCTGAGCACAAGTGAAGTATATGATACTCCAAGTTTTCTTTTCACCTTTACCCACACCTACCTAAAACCACATTATGTGAGCATTCATTTTGCACACCTACAAGAAGTGTTAAGAATGTGTGCCGGGAAAAGTTACAGGCATCATTTCTTCACACAGGAAATTAAGGCAAAATTAATCATCAGTTCCTGTAACCACCAAGATGAAATCAGGCACTGTGCTTTAGAGCAATCTTCAGAAACCGCGTATAGTCATTTCAGAAGCAAATCACAACACATACCCTTATACACACGTTCACATCAAACAGCTTCACCCACAAACTCAAATACAAATTTATTACTGTAAGAATTGTACTCAGGTTTTATTTGCTGTCTGAGCAGACGAGGAGGAAAGAAAATAGTTTGCCACCCTGAAGAAAAACCCCTAAAGAACATACTTGTCTTTGTCAACCAAGTCATGATATCTTAACATCAAATGAAGTTTCCATTTAACTACATACTTAAGTCAATTCAAAGTAATTTCTCTTCTTATCTATATAATACCTCTGATGTTATAAAGAAAAATACAAACACTATGCCTACCTACTTCCCAACACAGGAAATATTAGTAATATGATGGAAGATTTCTGCATCCCACCTCACCCTTCACCCTCTCCCCCCTACCCCCTGCCAGCCATAATCATAGTACCTTTCCTCATCCCCCATCCCAAGAGGGAATCAATATCCCAGACTTGGTGTTTACAACACTGGTGTTTGCAGAATGGATGTGTTTGTAGTATAGACAACTCAGTCTTCTTAAGCTCTATTTTAGAGGAAGGAAGGATGCAACCACATTTCTTTGCCCCATACTACCTTACACCAGAAGCCATCATTAGCAGCAGCAGCAGAAGCGCACTGGGTCATCAAGTGTGCTTTTGGTGGAACCTCTCTTAGGGCCTCTTCCCCAGACTCGTACTTAAAACACATTCTGGCCGGCGCTGTGGCTCAATAGGCTAATCCTCCGCCTAGCGGCGCCAGCACACTGGGTTCTAGTCCCAGTCGGGGCGCCAGATTCTATCCCGGTTGCTCCTCTTCCAGGCCAGCTCTCTGCTGTGGCCAGGGAGCGCAGTGGAGGATGGCCCGAGTGCTTGGGCCCTGCACCCCATGGGAGACCAGGAGAAGCACCTGGCTCCTGCCTTCGGATCAACGCGGTGCGCCGGCCGCAGTGCGCCAGCCGCAGCACGCCGGCCACGGCAGCCATTGGAGGGTGAACCAATGGCAAAGGAAGACCTTTCTCTCTGTCTCTCTCTCTCTCACTGTCCACTCTGCCTGTCAAAAATAAAAAAATTTTTTACAAAATTCAAACAGAATTTCATGCAGAAAAGTACATATCACTGTTTTCAGCTCCTCTCTAGAAAATGCTGGCATTTTTGCTGCAATTTAACAAGTACATAACCAAGAAGCAAGCTATATTTAGAAGCTAGGAAAATCAGCTTAAAAATGTCAGTTTTACTGTTTACTTGCTGTAGGACATGGGGCTTATTTCCTCTTCCTAAACCTACATTTCTTCACCTGTGGAATGAATATGTTGATAACAATGACTTTGTTGAGCTCCAATTTTTTAAGATTTTTTTTTTAATTTATTTGAAAGGTATAGTTACAGAAACAGATGTTTACCCACTGTTCACTCCCCAAATGGCCACAATGGCCAGAGCTGAGCCAGTCCAAAGCTGGGAGCCAGGAGCTTCATCCAGGTCTCCCACATGGGTGCAGGGGCCCAAGCACTCAGACCAACTTCCACTGCTTTCCCAGGAGCATTAGCAGGGAGCTGGATCAAAAGTAGAACAGACAGGACTTGAACCAGTGCCCATAAGGGATACCAGCATTTCAGGCAGTGGCTTAACCCATTATGCCACAACACAGGCCCCACTGTGCTACCCTTCAATCATAAAGGGTTGTTATGGGCATAAAATGAAATCATGAATGCAAAAAATTCTCTGAAAACTAAAAAAAAAAAAAAAAAAATCACATAAGCATCCAGTATCATAAAAGGCAAATGTCAATTACTATAAAAATCCTTAAGAAAGATTATTTTAAAGTTATATGTACCCAAATTATTTTATAACTCATTAAGGAACCCAATGCTTTTACTAAGGAACTTAAAAGTACAGGTTGAGTATCCTTATTCTAAATGTTAGGGGCCAGAAGTGTTTTGAGATTTCTTTTAGATCTTGGCATGTTTGCACAGACTTCACCAGTTGATCATCTCTCATCTGAAAATGCAAAATCTGGGGACTGGTGCTGTGGCTCAGTGTGTAAAGCCAACAATCATGACTCCAGCATCCCGCATCAAAACACCAGTTCAATTCCCAGCTGCTCTACTGACGATCCAGCTCCCTGCTAATGCTCCTGGGAAAAGTGACAGAAGATGGTCCAAGTACTTAGGCCCCTGCTACCCAAGTGGGAGACCTGAATGGAGTTCCATGTTCATGCCTTTGGCCTGGCCCAGCCCCAGCCTTTGCAGCCATTCAGAGAGTGAGAGTGAACCAGCACGAAAATCTCTCTCCTTCTCTATCTGCCCCTCCCTCCCTCCCTCCACCTCTTTTCTCCCACTCTGCCTTTCAAATAAAAAAACACATTTTGAAACAAAGGAAAGGAAAAGGAGAAAACAAAATCAAACTAAGAGAAAAAGTTTTTGAGATGCTTCAAGGGGCTTGCACTCTGTCTTAGAGGGTAAAGCCACTACCTACAGTGCCAGCATCCCACATGGGCTCTGATTGCTCCACTTCCAATCCAGCTCTCTGCTGGGAAAGCAGTGGAAGATGGTCCAAGCCCTTGGGAGACCCAGAAGAAGCTCCTGGCTCCTGGCTTCAGACCGGCTCAGCTCCAGCCATTGCTACCATCTGGGGAGTGAACCAGTGGATGGAAGACCTCTCTCTCATTCTGCCTCTAGCTTTCAAATAAAACAAATAAATCTTTAAAAAAAGGAATGTTTTAAAATACAAAATTTTTTGAGCCAATATGCTGAATATGCTGTTCGAACAATTTCATATTTGAGCGTTTCAATTTCCCATTCTCAGATGAGGATGCTCACCTATACTAACAGTATTAAAATAGCACTTGATACTTTCAGTCTGTTTATAATGTAACAATTAACTTCTACAATAACTAACTTCTAAGTAATTTGTCTAAATTCTACAATGAATCAAGACCCTGACTCCCCTAGAAATGATGATTAAATGATAATTATATGATTAATGATGATTAAAAACTGTGGGGCCTGCGCTCTGGCGCAGAGAGTTAAAGCCTTGCCTTGCAGCGCCAGCATCCCATATGGATGCCAGTTCGAGTCCCAGCTGCTCCACTTTCAATCCAGCTCTCTGCTATGGTTTGGGAAAGCAGCATAAAATGGCCCAAGTGTTTGGGCCCTTGCACTCATGGGAGACCCAGAAGAAGCCCCTGGCTGCAGCTCCAACCACTGCAGCCATCTGGGGACTGAATTAGCAGATAGAAGACCTTCTTCTCTGTCTCTCTCTGCCTCTGCCTCTCTGTAGCTCTGCCTTTCAAATAAATAAATCTTTAAAAAAGGGGGGGGCAGGGGGCCGGTGCCGTGGCTCACTTGGTTAATCCTCTGCCTGTGGCACCAGTATCCCATATGGGCACTGGTTCTAGTCCTGGTTGCTCCTCTTCCAGTCTAGCTCTCTGCTGTGGCCCGGGAGTGCAGTGGAGGATGGCCCAAGTGCTTGGGCCCTGCACCCCATGGGAGACCAGGAGACGCACCTGGCTCCTGCCATCGGATCAGCGCGGTGCGCCGGCTGCAGTGGCCACTGGAGGGTGAACCAACGGCAAAAATGAAGACCTTTCTGTCTCTCTCTCTCACTGTCCACTCTGCCTGTCAAAAAAAAAATTTTTTTTTAAATACATTTGCTAATTACAAAAGCAACAGTATTGTTTTAGTGGTTAATTAAGTAATCAGATTTCATATTATCAGATTGGCACAAAAGACAATATGTGTATCTTTCATAGAATGTATCAGAGGACACATGAACCTCTGATATTTCTACCATATACCCAATTTGATTTGAATAAAACATCAGACAAAATCAAATCATGATATATTTTACAAATAACATTACAACTAGAAAGATATGACAAAAAATAAATAGAACATGTGATCCTGGGTTGAAAAACATTTGGGGGAGAAGGTGGCAGCAGCATTGTGGAACAGCAGGTAAAGCTACAGCTTACAAGGCCAGCATCCCACATGGGTACAGGTTCCTTCCCAGCTCCACTTCTTTTTTTTTTTTTGAAAGGCAGAATGGACAGTGAGAAAGAGAGACAGAGAGAAAGGTCTTCCTTTGCCATTGGTTCACCCTCCAATGGCCACCGCGGCTGGCGCACTGCGGCCGGCGCACCGCGCTGATCCGATGGCAGGAGCCAGGTGCTTCTTCTGGTCTCCCATGGGGTGCAGGGCCCAAGCACTGGGCCATCCTCCACTGCACTCCCTGGCCACAGCAGAGAGCTGGCCTGGAAGAGGGGCAACCGGGACAGGATCCGAAGCCCCAACCGGGACTAGAACCCGGTGTGCCGGCGCCGCAAGGCAGAGGATTAGCCTAGTGAGCCGCGGCGCCGGCCCCAGCTCCACTTCTGATGCAGCTCCCTGCTGATGGCCTGGGAAAGCAGAGGAAGATGGTGCAAGTGCTTGGGCCCCTGCACCCACATGGGAGACCTGGATGGAGCTCCTGGCTCCTGGCTTCAGCCTGGCCCAGCTCTGGTTGTTGCAACCAGCTGTGGAATGAGCCAGCAGATGAAAGACTTCTCTCTCTCTGCCCCCATATCTCTGTGTAAATCCTTCAAAAAAAATTAAAAGAGAAAAAAAAATTGCTGTAAAAGACTTTAGAACTGGTAACATTTAAATAATGTAAATTAAATAATTATGTTTAATTATCTGATCCTGAGAACTAGATGAAGGTTATATAAAGACTTTCTGTGTGAAAGATTTCTTTAGGTAAAAAAATACTGAAAGGGCATGATTTCTTCAGTTTATTCTCCAAAGATTCAGAAAAAAATGCACAGGATACTAATGAGGAGCGCACAAGAGGAGCCCCTAGTAACAATGTGGATATTCCCTCAGGAAAGGCTCTCTGAAGAAAATCTGAACCGCGGCTAGGAAGATACCAGGAAGTGACAGATAAGAGGACACAGCCTCAGAAAAGACGTGGATGTACATTTCACACAGATTATGGCCAAGGATGAACAGATCATGTTTATCCAAACAGAGTTCAAATGTTCTGTGTGAAAGCAGGACTGTCAACTAGATATGGGATCAGTGTGACAGCAGACTTTCAGCACACACAGCAAGTCTGGGCGCTGATGGGGAAAGAGCAATAGCCAGAATGAAGTACTGGCAAACGGATCTTGAACAGGACAGTGCAGAAAGGGAAGTAAGGGGGTGCGTTCAACAAAACTTCACTCTCTGTTCAACCCCAACACTCCTAACTTCAACTAAATGGAAAACACTTCATGAACCTGTTACTGAAAAGTAAATTAAAAACTCCTATGATGATATCATTATTAAAGTAACTTGTTAAATGTTCAATATTATAATCATTACTAATTCAATGTATTCTTCAGAGGCACCTGCCTCTAATTAAAAAGTCAAAACTTAAAACCCTTAGTAGTACAATTTAGTTACCATACAGGATAGAAAAATATATTAAAGTCCAACCAACCAACCACCCCAACAAAAACACAAGCCTATGTAAGTTCTATAAAGGCTATAAAACACAATATTCACTATGTTCCTAAATTGAATATATGAAATACATGAAACTTATACAAATTAAATAAATTTTTTAAAAAAAACACAATATTATGGCTTTTCATTTTGAAATTCTATGGAAGCTTACTAATACAAAGTAAAGGTTAAAGTAAGAAATTAGAAGATTTCATTATCCAGACATCAGCCACATGTTGGGGGGATATCATTATAATCTGGTACTTGTCACTGTTAAATACTTGTCTCCTGTAAATACTTCACAACTGCAACATTTACTCACACAAATAATTATAAATTCAACAAGGCTTAACTCTACTAGACATAATCTCTCTGGGGGTTATTCTAAGTAAATAGCTACTGACAGACTTATAAAAATGAAGAAAAGTCAATACCAGGATCCACTTTAATGAAAGTACAGAATGTTGCAAAAGGTTCTATTTAAAAAAAAAAAAAAAAAAAAGGAATGTGGGGTATTCTGTGACAGGCCAGCAAGACAGCTGGAAACAAAGCTGTGGGAGCAACAGCTGTGCACCATGTACTGTTCATCAAAACCACAAACTACAGTAACCCATGTCAGACAACTTCATCTGCCTAAGCTCAGCCAATAGCTTCTTCCTGAAACTGTCTCCTGCAAAGAAATCTAAACTCAATACACAGTTTCCAGTGACTTGAGGAAGCAGGGGAAAAAAAGCAAACAAAACAGATTCTATCTTTAAATGTAAAATCAAAAACTTAGCATCACAATCTAATATCCTAAAAGACAAGGTGTTAAAAATAATAAAATAAAAGGCAACGTGTTCCACACTATTTTCACACCTACTAAAATTATGATCACAGAACCTTTCAAACTTTATAATGGTAAGAAAATAACATTCCCAACATCTGATGAAATCTGAATTTCTAATACACAACCTCACCATTCCTATCCCATTCTAAACTTTTAACTGAATGAAAAATGCTTATCATAATAAGAAATTCTTAACATTAAATCTTTTGATAATTAAAAAGTAATTCATTTAAACCAAGTTGTTGGCATAGAATTTCTACACCAATATCTGAAAATAATAATTCATGTAGCGCCTAAGTAAGCTACTATAATCTGTAAGTTTTCATTAAATTATCAAACTTACATTATTTTACATTTTTTCCATTTCTTTATTCAAAAAAAAAAAAAAAACAGAAATCCCTCTCCAACTTTAAATTTACTCCTTTTTTAGTTTAACCATTTGCACATAGGCACCTAAGAGTACACACATACATAAGGCAATGTTTCCTACTCTATTTAGTTGACATATCTTAATATCAGAGATATAAGGGACAAAGTACTAAAGTTAATAGCAGCATACATTTCCCACATGATTGTTCAGACTTAAATAAGATATCCAGTGCAAATCTTCCTTTGCAGTTTGACTGGCTGGCCTGCTTACTATTCATTTCACCTCAGCTAATAAACTGCTGACTGTTGTAATCTCAACCACATGTTGTCATTTAACCAAAAGCATTAGGAGAAAACCTACCAAGAAGCTGGACAAAAGAACAAACTCTTACTGTCAGCCTGTGTCACATTTCCCGAGTCAGAATTTCCACAGAGAAAGTAAAACAAGGATCATCTCTAAAGACTGTATTAGATAAAACTGAAAGCTATGAAGCAAGTGCAAGAACTTCTAAAACTCAAGATTCCAGGGCCAGCACTGTGGCAAAGCAGTTAAATCTAGCAGCATCCCATACAGATGTCGGTTCGAGTCCTAGCTGCTCCACTTCTGATCCAGCTCTCTGCTATGGCCTGGGAAAGCAGTAGAAGACGGCCTAAGTACTTGGACCCCTGCACCCACATGGGAGACCCGGAAGAAGCTCCTGGCTCCTGGCTTCGGATCAGCACAGCTCCAGCTGTTGCAGTCAACTGGGGAGTGAACCATCGGATGGAAGACCTTTCTCTCTCTGCCTCTCCTCTGTGTGACTCTGATTTCAAATAAATAAATAAATCTTTAAAAAAAAAAAAAAAAAACAGGCCGGCACCGTGGCTTAACAGGCTAATCCTCCACCTTGCAGCGCAGGCATACCGGGTTCTAGTCCCGGTTGGGGCGCCAGATTCTATCCCGGTTGCCCCTCTTCCAGGCCAGCTCTCTGCTATGGCCCGGGAAGGCAGTGGAGGATGGCCCAAGTCCTTGGGCCCTGCACCCACATGGGAGACCAGGATAAGCACCTGGCTCCTGCCATCGGATCAGCGCGGTGCGCCGGCTGCAGTGGCCATTGGAGGGTGAACCAACAGCGAAAAGGAAGACCTTTCTGTCTGTCTCTCTCTCTCACTAGCCACTCTGCCTGTCAAAAAAAAAAAAACCATACAAAACAACTGTGAACCAGACACAGAATCATTATCTAATCCAAAATCTACATGTGAGAAATGACAATTGAACCCAGAAAAGTAACACGATGTAACCAAGGCCATATTGTCCTGTAGTGGCTGAATTAAATTTTAAATCTTGACATGTGAACTGTCACTTCATTATATGAACAGTATGAATTCATCCTGGTCCAGAACCTTCTGAAAATGACAAAAAAAAAAAAAAAAAACTATGCAGCTGCAGTGCTAAATTCCATTACACATAAGTAGGCAAAGCTACAGGAGCAATTCCTCCGAAGCAACCTCTACTACTGAAATTATCACTACACTCCTAATGCAGGGTCGGGGGGAGGGGAGTAAAGTAATAAAATAAAATAGAATGACAAGGATAAAAACAAATTTGTCTAGATTCCAAAATAATAATTCAATTGCTTAACTCCCCTACTAAATGAGACTCTCAGGTTTTTATTTATTTATTTAAAACACAGAGCAACAGAGAGATAGTGGGAGAGCTAGAGAGAGGTGGCTTCCCCCTGCTGGTTCACTCCCCAAATGCCCGCAACAGTCAGGTCTGGGCCAGGCCAAAGCCAGGAGCCAGGAACGCTATCCTGATGGCAGGGGTCCAGGTACTTGGGCCATCCTCCACTGCCTTCCCAGGTACATTAGCAAGGAGCTGGATCAGAAGCAGAGTAGCCAGGGCTCAAATCACCACTTCCAAGCTTCAGCTTAACCCACTGCATGCCACAACAATGGGCCCTCTCATTTTTAATTTTTTAACCATTATATCACATATCCTCCACACAAGCTTGATACAAATGACCAAAAGAAGGGTGAGAGGGATTATATACAATGAAGTCAAGCAGGGTGGGCAATATTAAAGTTACAAGATGAAATCCAAAGTAAAACACACACGAGAGCGATATTATTTAATGATAAGAGGGACAAAGATTTAATCATCCTGAGTTTTAATGCCTAATAATTAATAAAAGAAAGCAAAAAGAGAAATGCAAAGAAAAAATTTAGTTTTTGTTAGAAATGTAATATAATGTGAGAAATGTAATAATAAAATGTAGATTCAGATTAAATAAGCGTGAAAAAGCAAAGAATATGTAAGATTTTTTTTAAAAAATCAAATTTAATTTTACTGAATTTGTGTGAAACTCTGCACCTTATAGCTATAAATATCTTTCTACACTCATGTTCTTGGAACAACTTTTAAAAATCAATGTTAAGTGTTGCCATTAAAAGTTGTTAGAGTCAAGGCAGAATCCTTTTGCTTCAAAGCCACTCCAATTTCCACATGCACAGCAAGAAAAACCTTTGTCTTGATTTGTATTTTACAAGTTAACAATCACATACCTGCCTCCTCAGCCTCTTCCACTTGCCTCAGCACAAAGCTGAGACGTGAGGGATTAAAACTCGTCCTTCTAGCCATCTCTAATTTTCTAAAACCATATCTCTCAGCCAAAACCCAATCTGGCTGACTGTCTTAGAGATTTCAACAGAATTTTTCATTTGTTGAAATCCTGCTACTTATAGGTCTTCAAAAGAAATTGAAGCTCCCAGTATCAACTTGCTCTTCAGCATCAAAACACAATGCAAATCTCAGTAACCCAAGGCAATTCAAAGGATGACCAGTTCTTCACTTCCAGTACCAAAAACACCTAAGGGCAATGCTTCAGCAACAGAAAGAAAAAAATATTGTCTTCTACACAAAGAAACCTACCCTAAAAAAGTTGTTTCATTAAACCATATCAAGCTTTCAAAAACATACTACTTTTGCAGTCTTAATATGAGAACACTGTCACTATTTAATATCAGATTGAGATATCAAGGGCATTAAATCGGTTGTGGAGCTGGTCATTATCTGACATTCAGAAAATTTCAACAGTGATAGAAAAGGCAAATCTGACAAATGGTCCTAGAATGGGGTGTATCTTGTCCTTTTGTAATGATTGATTTAAAACATGGTATGAAGACTACAAAGAGCCAATGCACAAATAAAGTATACTCCAAAAGATAAATGAGAAAATTAGTAGAAAAATGGAGAAGAAAATCCCCCAGAAACTGAGAGTGCTTCATCACTCTCCTAGGAAAACTAATGAACCAAGAAAACCTCCTAGTCATACCCTGATAAATGTTTCTGCTTCCAATGATAAGGGAATGCTGCAAGCATGCAAATAGAAAAATTATTTCTACAGGATAGAAACTTGAAGCCAGCCAGATAAATAAAGCAGTACTTTTAAAATACAAGCACTATTTGTATTTTGTTTTAATGCAAAAACATACGACAGAACACTTGATATCCAACCAAATCATCATTTATCATGCATAACTATAACCTTACACATCTACTCAGGCAAAAGGACTTGAAAGTAAGTGATCTTTGCATCACAATTCAAAATAAAAACTGGTTGTACAACATGGTAACTATAAATAATATAAAAATAATTTGATTAAAATAATTTAATAAAATAATAAAATATTGTATTCTTAAAAAATACTGAGTAGATGTTAAGTGTGTTTACTACAAAAAATGGTAACTATGAGATGGAGCATACAATAACCAGTAGATTTTATATCCCCCATCAGAGTGCCAGCAGGAGTCCTGGCTGCTACTCTGCTTTTAACATAGCTCCTGCTAATATGCCTGGGAAAGCAGCAGATGATGGTCCAAGTCCTTAGGTCACTGCCACCCAGGTTGGGAGACCTAAATGGAGTTCCTGGCTCCTGGCTTTGGCCTGGCCCAGCCCTGGCTATTACAGGTTATTTGGGAAATGAACCAACAGATCCCACTCTCTCGGCCTCTCCCTCTAATTTTGCCTTTCAAATAAACTTGTAAAAGAAATTTGCACCAAAATTTATTTTTAAATTCCATTTTCCACAGACTTTTTTGAAGTGTCCTGTTCACAAGATACGCTTGCTGACTGAGTTCATGGCCAAAATTCGTACCGGCGTAAACTAAATTTATCAACCTGTCTCTCTCAAGACACCTGGCTACAAAATTAAATGACTTTTTTCTTCTAAGAGAAAGTTGGTCTCCTTTACATCTTAACTGGTTGCTTTAGCCTGAATTTTGTTCAATACCTAGCTAAGGTGATTATAAAGACTAGATCTTATTAGCGTAACTACCTGACCTCAAATGGGACAGTGTTTCCATAAACTAAGAAAGCAAAAATTGCCTCAAAACATATTTCTCAGAAAGTATTCCATTGTTAAGCAAACAAAACAAACTCTGCTCATTACCACTGCCTAAAGCAACATCAGCACCGATGGTGGTCAAGGTGTGACGGACAGTCTTCTCCCCAGGAACATTATTTTCCCCTTGATAATTAGTAATATATGGGAAGATACTTTGAGACTATTTTAACATCCAAATATTCTCAATCTTTCACCTAGTTTGAACATCCACTTATGATTCTTACTTGAAGCAACTGTTATGACTGCAAATGGTGATTTTCCTGTTTGTTCATTAGTCAGACTTCTACATAGAGAATTTTGCATTTATTTCGCACTACAGCATTATTGATTACTTATGGGCAACAATCAATATTTGCCTTATTTACCTCAATATAAGCCAATGGGAGTTCCAGGTGGGTTCCTACAGCTGTCTGGCATGTACTCATCACTTCATTAGCACTTTCTCATTTTTTGGCCCTACAAGATGCTGCAAGTGGGGCAGGAGTTGTGATGCAGTGGGTGAGCCATTGCTTAGGACACCCACATCCCACAGCAGAGTGCCAGGTAGGGTCCTAATTACTATTCTGATTGAGCTCCTTGCTAATACACCCAGGAGATGCCCAGTGATGGTTGAGTGCCTGTGCTCCTGCCACTCATGTAGAAGACCTGGATGCAGTTATTGGCTCCTGTCTGTCTTCAGCCTGATCCAGGCCGAGCTGTGTATTCAGGAGTGAACAAGTGGATGGAAGATCTTTTCCCTCTCTCCAACTCCACCCTCCAACACACACACTCTCCATCACTCTCTGAAATAAATAACCAAATTAAAAAAAAAAAAAAAAATGGGGCCGGCGCTGTGGCATAGCGAGTTAAAGCCCTGGCCTGAAGCGCCAGCATCCCATATGTGCGCCGGTTCTAGTCCCAGCTGTTCCTTTTCCAATCCAGCTCTCTGCTGTGGCCTGGGAAGGCAGTAGAGGATGGCCCAAGTCCTTGGTCTCCTGCACCCACGTGGGAGATCCGGAAGAAGCTCCTGCCTTCGGATCAGTGCAGCTCCAGGCGTTGCAGCCATCTGGGGAGTGAACTAGCAGATGGAAGACCTCTCTCTCTGTCTCTACCTCTCTCTGTAACTCTTTCAAATAAATAAAATAAATCTTTAAAAAAAAATGCTCCAAGCTCAGCTTATTCCTACCTGAGTCCTGGAATCAGTCATTTCCTCCTAGTAGAGACTGGTATTTAGAAACCAAGATTTTGGGTGCCTACGCTGTGGCGCAGTGGGTAAAGCCACCACCTGCGGCACTAGTATCCCATACACCAGTTAAGAGTCCCAGCTATTTCACTTCTGATCCAGCTCCCTGCTAATGTGCCTGGGAAAACAGCAGAAGATGGTCAAGTGCATAGGCCTCTACACCAACGTGGGAGATCCAGACAAAGCTCTTGTCTCCTGGATTCAGATCAGCCCAGTTCCAGCCACTGCAACCATTTGGGGAGTGAATCAGCAGATGGAAGATATATCTCTCTCTCTGCTTCTCCCTCCCTCTCTCTCTGCCTTTCAAATAAATAAATAAACCTATTTTAAAAAAATAAGGAAACCAAGATTTTCAGCTCCTCTCAACAGACACACAGCTGGAAAAAGATGTATAGTATAGATATGTGCACGTGTCCACACATATCAACTGTATTTCTATATCTATATATTTCAATATATCTATATGCTTTAAAAACCATGTGCTTTTGCCAATATTTTCAATTCCAAGCAAACATCAGAGTTCATTCTAACCTTTACCCCTCATACATCAGTATTTCCCTTCTCCTCAGAGAGAAACTGCCTCCCATTTTCCACAATATATTTATTTGCTAAATCGTAGTATGGACAACTGCAAACACATGCCTCTGTGTCAAAAAGAAAAATCTGGCCGGCGCCATGGCTTAACAGGCTAATCCTCTGCCTTGCGGCGCCGGCACACCGGGTTCTAGTCCCGGTTGGGGCTCCGGATTCTATCCGGTTGCCCCTCTTCCAGGCCAGCTCTCTGCTATGGCCCGGGAAGGCAGTGGAGGATGGCCCAAGTGCTTGGGCCCTGCACCCGCATGGGAGACCAGGAGAAGCACCTGGCTCCTGCCTTCGGATCAGCGCGATGCGCTGGCCGCAGCGGCCATTGGAGGGTGAACCAATGGCAAAAGGAAGACCTTTCTCTCTCTCTCTCTCTCACTATCCACTCTGCCCGTCAAAAAAAAAAAAAAGCAAAATTAAAAAGAAAAATCTACTAACTAGAGTTCAGTGTTTCTTTCAGATTCTTTTTGTCATTGTCCTGAGGGCATAATCCAAATACTAGGTTCAAAAATTACCTAAAGTTATGGGGCCGGAGCTGTGGTGCAGCAGATAAAGACTCCGCCTGCCATGCTGATATCCCACCCATATGGGAGCTAGTGTGAGTCCCAGCTGCTCCACTTCTGATCCAGCTCCCTGCTAATGCGCTTGGGAAAACAGTGGAAGATGGCTCAAGTGCTTGGGCCCCTGCACCCACAGGGGAAACCCAGCTGAAGCTCCTGGATCCTGGGTTCGGCCTGCCCCAGCCCTGACCATTGTGGCCATTCGGGAGTAAACCAGTGAATGGAAGATCTCTGTCTCTCCCTCTTTAACTCTACCTGTCAAATAAATCTTTTAAAAAAAAAGTTACCTAAGTTAGTTTTTTCTTTCACCGCCTCACTATGGTTATATTATTCACTTGAAATTAGGTTCAGTTCATTTGTTGTTTGTATTCCACCTTAAGGTGTTTTTTTTTCTTCATCAGCTGATTTTATTGCAGGGTTTTCTATTTATATAGTGAGTAAGTGAAACATTAACATAGTTCCAAAGTCAGAGATCCTCAGAAGGGTCACTGCCCCCAATCCTACCAAAACTCTCTAGATAACTAATCTCACCGATCTCTCATTTACCCTTCTGGTGTTTTGTTTTTGCTCCAAGGAACAAACACGCCTTTTTTATAAAGTTTTATTTATTTGAATTTATTTCAGAGAGAGAGAGAAAGTAAATGAAAGAAATTGATTTTACATCCACAGGTTCACTCCCCAAACACCTGCAACAGTCAGGGCTGGCTCAGGCCAAAGCCAGGAGGCCAGAGCTCCAGTGGGCTCTCCCGTGTGGAAAGCAGGGACCCAAGTACTTAAGCCATCATCTGCTGCCTCCTGGGGTACACATTAGCAGGAAGCTGGATTGGAAGTGGAGCCAAGACTCAAACTCAGGCACTCTGATATGGGATGTGGGTGTCCCAAGCAGCTGTGCTGTAACACCTGCCCCCTTTTCTTTAAAGTTTTATTTGTGTATGTGTTTTCTTATCTACTCTTCTTATACAAAAGGCAGTATACTATACATAGACACTTGAGTATTTTACTTTGTCTTAACTGAACAATATATCTTGAAAAACACTTCACTGTTGAACCTTTCTCATTCTTTTTTACAACTGCATAATATTCCATTGGGTGAATGCAGCACGTTTTATTAAACTATTGTGCTATCGTACAGGTTGCTTCTAATTTTTGTATTTACAAATAACATTACAATCTTGTGCATGTGTATTTTCATGTTTATGGAAGGCTATCTTCACAGCAAATTCCTAGATTTGAGAGTACTGAGTCAAAAAGTAAGCATGTATACAGTCATATCAACATCCACTTTACATCTCCTAACATTCTTATACTGCACCAAGGCTACATCATCTTTCTTCTAGGGAAAAAAAAATCCTCATGAGGCAATTTTAAACTACTAATATACACCAACAATAAACTGACTATAATTTTAAACTATGATTTAGGGGCCAGCATTGTGGCGCTATGTTATAGCAGGTAAAGCCACCATCTGCAGTGGCAGCATCCCATATGGTCACCAGCTCAAGTCCTGGCTGCTCCAACTTCTGATCCAGCTCTCTGCTGTGGCCTGAGAAAGCAGTGGAAGATGGCTCAGGTCCTTGGGCCCATGCACCCATGTGGGAAGACCAAGAGGAAACTCCTGGCTTTAGATCATGACAGCTCTGGCCACTGTGGCCATTTGCAGAGTGAACCAGCAGATGGAAGACTTTTTCTCTGTGTACCTCTGTCTCTCTGTAACTTTGCCTTTCAAATAAATGAGTAAATCTTAAAAAAAAAAAAAAAATTACAATTTAATGTCTTTTAATGCTGTATAACTAATAAGGGACCTCATGTCTTTTATAAAGAACTAAAATAAAGTATAATTTATAAAACATCAAGCAATTCAGTCTAATTAGGTCTTTTGTTTGTTTTTAAAAGGTCCCATTTACCAGTCTTTTCCTTTATATGTTATATGTCTTTTTTTTTTTTAAAGATGTATTTATTTACTTGAAAGTCAGTGCTACACAGAGAGAGGAGAGGCACAGAGAGAGAGAGAGAGAGAGAGGGGTCCTCCACCCGCTGGTTCACTCCCCAACTGGCCACAACAGCCAGAAGCTGGGCCGATCAGAAGCCAGGAGCCAGCAGCCTCCTCCAGGTGCCTCCACACACATGCAGGGGCCCAAGGACCCGGGCTATTTTCCACTGCTCTCCCAGGCCACAGCAGAGAGCTGGGTCTGGAAGCGCGCCCCTATGGGATGCCAGCACTGTGGCGTAGCAGGTAAAGCCACCACCTGCAGTGCTGGCATCCCATAAGGGCGCACTTCCAGACCCAGCTATTCCATTTCTGATCCAGCTCTCTTCTATGGCCTGGGAAAGCAGTAGAAGATGGCCCAAGTCCTTGGACCCTTGCACCCGTGTGGGAGACCCAGAGAGAAGCTCCTCACTCCTAGCTTCAGATAGGTCCAGCTCTCTCTCTAAGTCTCTTTCTTTCTCTCTCTTTCTACCTTTCTGTAACCCTATCTTACAAATAAATCAATCTTTCAAAAAAAAAAAAAAATCCCACTCCAGTAGGTAACAGCCTGTCTTCTACCAAGAGAAAGCATTCTTGATCTACTCAACAGAAGTGTCCCCTACTAGACTCCTACAGCTTCCCATCCCAGTATAAACATACAAGCACGCACAAAAAAACAAATAATCTTCCTGGTCTCCCATGCGGGTGCAGGGGCCCAAGCACTTGAGCCATCTTCTACTGCTATCCCAGGCCACAGCAGAGAGCTGGACTGGAAGAGGAGCAACCAGGACTAGAACCAGCACCCATATGGGACGCCAGCGCCTCAGGCTGAGGATTAACCTGGTGTGCCACAGCGCCGGCCCGAACAATAGTTTTAAGACTAAGATTCAAGATGAGAGAAATCAGCTAACTCCCTCCCCCCACATAACTCGACATCTGACAAACTGCTAAATGAATTGAAAACTTAAGATGCCAAAAGAACAGAAACCGAAATTCTTTCCCTCTTTACATTTGTAAAACATGTATGGTCTCTTCTCAGGGTTGCCAGACAAAGCAGTGACCCAAATCCTCAATGGCTACCTCATTATTTCTTAAAATCAACTCCAACTGACAAAAAGAAGTGTCCCCAACTCAAAATGAAATCAACATCCAACACCCAAATCCCACACAGAAGTGAGGAGAGTATGTGATGGGAGCAGGAAGGGGAGGGTGGTGGAGACTTAAAGTAGAGCAGATTATGCTTTAAGGAAAAACAAGTAAATATCGAATTTTGTTTTGGAAGCACACCAAGGTACAAAAGTAATGGCAGCAAAGAAACTCCGGTGGCAGCTATCACTTGCTTACTCTGTAGATGGCACTGTGCCGAACGATTTGTGTTCATTATTTTCTTTACTCCGAAAACCCTAAGGGTGCTACTATTACTCTCCTTTCGCAAGGCTGAGAAGCTAAGAAACCGCACACTTTACGCAGAAAAAACTGAAGCCCTCAATTGATGAGAGTAGATTAAGAAACAACCAGTATCACCTGGGCAAGGAGACCCAGCCCCAGCATTCAAGGGTCTCTTTTCGGCTCAGCCAGGACAAAGTGAGAATCATTTCCTAACTGCAGTTTACTTGCCGTTTTTGTGTTCTATTCATCAGTAGAACTTAAAAAAAAAAAAGAGCACAGAAACAAGATCATGTAGACATACATGCTTAATAACATGGAACTTCACATTTCATAATTTGCTATATTCATTTTAAGAGGAAAAAGTACCTCAATTTATTACCTTTCTTTCCTAGTTTTGCAGCCCCTTATATGCATAAGTGAACAACTAAATCTAAGGTCAAAGAAAGTCAAGGCTAAAGGCAAAGTTATCTTTAAATTCTCCATGCTCAAACTTGTTATTATACTTTTTCTGTTCAAGATTACGTAATAGAAAATATATTTTGAAAGTTACAAAAATAGTGTAGTTTTTGGGAGTCTTAAAAAATAAATAGGACCAATTTATGCTCTCTAATCTCCTACATATAGAACTGACCTCCTCTTATTAAAATGATTATTCTGCTCTCTCTTCTTCCAGTTAGTACTTCTAGACAATCACAGAATGAATTTTGACTCCCCAGGAATCAGAAAGAGGTTCTACTAAGTGTAGATGATAAACAGTCATGTTAGCTCTAAATCTAAAGCTAACACATAAGGTACACTGCCTCATTATGCACCAGACATTGTTCTAAGTCAGGGGTGGGGAACGTCCACCCCGCAGACCCACGAAATCATCTGGTCTGGCTCTGCCAAGGAAACCGCACGTGGGTTTCACTGAATCTACAGCAGGCTACTTTTTACGTTGATCATTGTGTATGGCCCTTGAAAGATGTCATACACACTCAAAAGGCCCTTGGAAGAAAAAATGTTCCCTGCCCCTGAAGCCTTTGACACACATTAATTCATTTAACTCAAAGAGTTATTTCCCCAGCTTACACATTGGGAAAACTAAGGTACAGAGACTGCCTAAGATTACCCAGGCACCAAGCGTCAGAGCTGGGACTCTATCCAGATGGCCTGCTTCCTGCCTCCCTTTCTCACCTGCAAGGTCCTAAGTCACCTATCCAGCCCACTCTCCGCTTTGCCCGCCTGCCCGCCTGCCCGCTCTGAGCTAGCACTACCCCACACTCCACTCACACAGGACATTTCCATCCTCCCCACCATCAAGCCGACGTGGTACTTTCATCAGCCTTTCCCACACCAACTTTTCCCCAGTTCTGAATTCCATCTACATTTAAACACATTCTAAAAATACACACATGCAAACATTAAACGTTAACTACTGCATGTATAGCATGCCCTAGATACATACTAACCTAAGATCCCTTTCACAATTTACAAGTTCTAAAGGATGTGTAATGAGCCCATTCCACTGGCCAAAAAATTAAGGTTCAGAGAGGCTGAATATTGTGGCAGTGTTCTCACAGCCAATAAACAAGGAAGCAAGAGGCACAGACTCAAGTTTGGATGCTTCAAAGCCATATTAAACCTCATGGAAATGCATATGATAAAAAAAAACTGCACAGATTTCAAAAATTTTTTGTACAAAAATAACCTTATCTTTTATTTCAATTTTTCCATGAGCCTTCTGGAGTCCCCCCATCTTTCTCATGTATATTTCTTTGTTTACACCTTTGATATTTGTAGCATCCAGGTACTGTACTACCCATTCTTTCACAAGTGAATTCTAGAAAACCACTAGGAAGGCAGCAATTACTGTTCTCTTAATGGTTTCTAATACTATTTCCCAAAAACAGAAAGTTCCAATACCATTAAATAATTAACTTAGGGATCAAATACATTCGGATGGCCCCTCCCCCAAAGAAATACTGGTTTAAATATTATTGGTTTAAATCTTTTAGGTAACACTACTAATCAATACTGGAACCCAGGCTTATCCTCACTCCTCAACCCAACCTTCTCACCTCCCCACTAACCATCTCACCAGCCCCCAAAGAAAGGGTTAGCTGTAAATTTTTTGCTAAATGTTTTGCCATCAGTTCCTCCCAGCCTCCTCCCCCCATCCAGGGAAACAGCAACCTGAAGCATCTGTGGGTCGGCAACCTACTGAAATTAAACCAATCTCACCTCCTGATTTTTTTTTAACCCACTAATGAACATACTGTAAATGTTCAGCACCTAAATGTGCTCTCTTCCTGGATACAGGCGTTTTAGCCGTGTCCCACCCCGTGGAATAGTACAGCAGCAATTACTGCTCATCTACTCACAGTGGAGGGGGAGCATCCCATTTATGTTGCACTACTCTGCATTGTAACGGCACAATAAGCCTTAACCGAAATGAAATAAGCGATTCCAACACCCAGTTAGTAACAAATGGGTGAAAAGGGAGACAGAAAAAAATATTTCACCATCAGTACTGCTGATACGGTTTAAAAAAAAAAAAAAATACCTTTGTTACCAGACAGAACAGGGTACCTTCCTTCCCTCCCAGCATAAGCCACACCTTTTAGGTTTGACAAAAGCAGAAAGATATCTGGGTTTTCTCTCAAAGACCACTCAAACCTCTTCCCAAGAGCAAATTCTAAGAACGAAGAATTCCACCTCCCTTCTCTCTACCACAACCCTCTGGCAACCAGAAAAGAGCGGAGGTGGGCGAGACGGTGGTCAGGGTGCAGAACCCACGACTCGGTTACCCCCTGCCCGGCCCACCCCAAACTTCACCTTGGCACGGGGAGAAGCAGGAAGGCACCAGGCATTCCTAGGAAATGGTCTCACCCCTCTCCAGGAACATTTCTAACTTCCTCCGAACCACCATCTCCCCGGGGCGTTATCACACACTCCCACCCGGATTCAACACCTAAGACACGACTCGTAGAAGCGCACACAAAAGAAAAACACACCGCTGGGAGCGGGCAGCTCCAGCTCAGCGCGGGCCGAGAAAGCCCGCAGACCACGCGGAGCCCGCGGCCAAGTCGCCACCGCGAGCTCACCGAGCGCGGCTGGCAGAGCGGCGCGCCGGGCTCCGGGTCCCCGGGGGCAGGAAGCCCGGCGCGGCGCCACCGCCGCTCTCGGAGGGCTCCGGCCTCGGCCGGAGCGATAAGGTGGATCGGCGCTTCCCACCCCGGCAGCTCCGCCCTCCCGGCCGCATTCCTGAGAAGCCCGACTCCCGGGACGCCGAGCCGGGCGCCGGGCGGGCAGCAGCGCAGCGCCGGCCCCGCGCCCGCCCCCGGCCTGCGCGGCGCCTCCGGGGCGGGGTCGCGGCAGCCGCCGGGCCACAGGTAGCGCGGGCCCCCGCCCGCCGCCGCCCCGGCGCCCCCGGCAGGCCCGCTCCAGGCACCTGGATGAACTGGATGGTGAGCGCCGACTTGCCCACGCCGCCTCCGCCGACCACCACGAGCCGGTACTTCTCCTGGCCGGAGCCGTCCCGCCAGCCGGCCGCGGCCATGGGGACGCCGCCGAGCCCAGCCCGGCCGCGCCGAGCCGCCGCTGCCGCCGCCCGCCCGCCTTAGGCCCGGCTCCGGGGACGTGTGCGGCCGGCGGGCTGCAGGCGAGCGGCCGGGCGGGGGTCCCGGGTGTCGGGAGCTGCCGTGAGGGCTGGTGCTCTCGGGGGCGCGGCGCCCAGGGCTGGCCGGGTCCCGCCCGAGGCGCGGAGAAGCGGGTGACCGCAAGGGCCAGGGGCGGCAGCGGCCGGGGGGCGCGCTCCTCTACGCGTCTCCGCAGCGCCTGGCGAACGCAGCCTCCAGCGCCGCTACAAATGGCCGTCTGGGGGCCGGGCCGCTAGAGCGAGGTGCTGCATATGTATGAGGGGGCGGGGCCGGGCGGGGCGGAGCCGCGCCCTCCGCGGCTGAGATTCCGGAGCTGACCAAGACCCCACGCGGACGTACGTCTCTGGTCCCTTGCCGCTGGGTGTGTGCGTGAGAGTGTGGCAGGGGGAAGGAGGCTGCAAGATCGTGTGTAAGTGCAATTGTGTATGTCAGGGACTGTGTGGATGAGAAATACAGTATGCGACCGAGTGAAAAATAGAGCGGTTGTCATATTAACTCAATTTGCAGGAGCGCAAGTATCCTAAGAGTACAGATGGCAACCATACTAGTGTGAAAACAGTATGTGACAGTGATTGAGGATTAGAGCTGTCACAGTGATTGAGTGTGTGATGGGCTAGTGGTGCTGACAGTGTGAGGAATGTGACAGTGACTGCGCGTGGGGAACAAGCCACAGTGATGGAGCTTGTGGGGAAGAGAGTGGTTATGCAGATTGCGTATGTGTCAGGAGAGTGTCCTGGGAGCTCTGGGTGTGTGTGAGAAACGTGTGAGATTCTGCCTCTACGTACGCTAGGTACCAGGCAGTCTGCGCAGTGCTAGAGCTGTGTCCATGCACAGGGTTTTGTTCCTGTCCTCAGGGAACTTCCAGCCCAGTGGAGGAGTCAGCAACACAACAGGCAAATTATAAGGCAGGATGACAAAGGATTACAACCACATAAGCACCATGTGATATTGGGACCAACAGAAAAACTCTCATCCCAGGGGTGGGTGGTCAGGGAAAGCTTCCTAAAAGGTCTGAAGATAAATGATATGAGCAGATGAATAAGTGGAAGACAAACATTCCAAGAAAAGGAAAACAGGCAGAATTCAGAATTAAAGAGGAAAGGACTGTGTCACGTAATTTCAAATATGTCGGAAGGGTTTACACACCAGTGATTGTGAATAAAAAGTCCTTATCTGGCTATGGCAGTTTAGCCTAGTGCAGCAAGGATCGCAGCTGTAGGGAGAGGCAGGGTATAACAATCATTGAGGCTGTGGATTCTGGAGCAGACCATCTGAATCAAATCCTACCTATTCTATAATGGTATATTACAAACTTCTGTGCCTCAGGTCTCTTTAAAATAAGGAAAGTGGGGGGGAGGAGCATTTGACATAGCAGTTGAGATGATGGTGAAGACGCCCTTGTCCCATACTGGAGTGCCTCGATTCCGGTCCTGGCTCTGCTTTTTTTTTTTTTTTTTTTTTTTTTTTTTTTTTTTTTTGACAGGCAGAGTGGACAGTGAGAGAGAGAGACAGACAAAAAGGTCTTCCTTTTGCCGTTGGTTCACCCTCCAATGGCCGCCGTGGCCGGCGCACCGCGCTGATCCGATGGCAGGAGCCAGGTGCTTCTCCTGGTCTCCCATGGGGTGCAGGGCCCAAGTACTTGGGCCATCCTCCACTGCACTCCCTGGCCACAGCAGAGAGCTGGCCTGGAAGAGGGGCAACCGGGACAGAATCCGGTGCCCCGACCGGGACTAGAACCCGGTGTGCCGGTGCCGCAAGGCGGAGGATTACTGGCTCTGCTCTTGATTCCAGCCTCCTGCTAATGTGCACCCTGGGAGGCAGCAAATTATGATTCCAGGAGTTGAGGCCCTTCCACCCATTTGAGAGACCTGGACTGAGTTCTTAGCTTCCAGTCCAGATTGCTGGCATTTAGGGAGTGAACCAGCAGTTCGGGGCTCTCTCCTTTCTCTTTGTGTCTGTCTCTCTGCCTCTCAATTTAAAAAAAAAAAAAAAAAAAAAAAAAAACAATAAGACTACCTACCTCATGAAGAATCATGTTAACTAATAGAAAGCTCATACAACTGGCCTATAGTGAGCATTTGTGAAGATTTTGGAACACAACTGCACATTCTTGACATACTAGGTAATGCAGATGCAATAATAGAATGCAGCAGAAGAGATACTGCTTAATACCCAGGACTACGCAAGAAGAGACCATGCAGCTTCCACCTGTTCTCTTGGGATTCGTGCACTGAGAGAAACAAAGTGAGATGCTTGACTCCATCAGACTACCTGCTGCAGAGGCCCCACGTGGGCATGCTGGTGAGAAGTCCACCTGAGCTCCCACCAGACCACTAACATCAACCGCCACATTTGAGTGAGGCTTCTTGGACACCCAGCCCAATCCAGCCTCCAGATGCCTGCAGCCCCTACTGGCATCTGACTGCAACTGCATGAGAGACCCCAAGCAAGAACTGCCTAGCCCCAGCCCTTGCTGAATTCCTGATCCACAGAACTATAAATGGGGGCCGGTGCTGTGGTGTAGTTAGTAGGCTAAGCCTCCACCTACAGCAGCATCCCATATGCTGCTCCTCTTCCGATCCAGCTCCCTGCTTATGGCCTGGGAAAGCAGTGGCAAATGGCCCAAGTGCCTGGTCCCCAGCACCAACACAGGAGACCCAGAGGAAGCTCCTGGCTCCAGGCTTCAAGTTATCCCAGCTCAGCTCCAGCCATTGCAGCCATCTGGGGATGGAAGACCTCTCACTCTCTTTTCTCTCTCTCTGTAACTCTGCCTCTCAAATAAATAAATAAAATATTTAAAAGAAAAACTGTAAATGATTGTGCTTTTAAAAACTTATTTGGTGGCCGGCGCTGCGGCTCACTAGGTTAATCCTCCACCTGCAGCGCCGGCACCCTGGGTTCTAGTCCCAGTTGGGGCGCCAGATTCTGTCCTGGTTGCTCCTCTTCCAGGCCAGCTCTCTGCTGTGGCCAGGGAGTGCAGTGGAGGATGGCTGCACTCCTTGGGCCCTGCACCTGCATGGGAGATCAGGAGAAGCACCTGGCTCCTGGCTTCAGTTCAGCGCAGCATGCCGGCCGCAACACGCCGGTGGTAGCGGCCACTTTGGGGGTGAACCAATGGAAAAAGGAAGACCTTTCTCTCTGTCTCTCTCTCTCACTGTCTAACTCTGTCAAACAAACAAACAAACAAACAAACCTTATTTGGGAGCGATTTCAATGAATAGAGTATAAAAGCACCCATATACTACTTATTCAAATTCACCTATTGTAAACAGACTTTTTAGACTGATTCATTTATTTGAAACCAGAGCTACAGAGAGAGAGGCAGAGACAGAGAGAGGTATCTTCTGTCTGCTGGTTCACTCCTCAGATGACCACAACAGCCAAACTAAAGCCAGGAGCCTAGAACTCCATCTATGTGTCCTACGTGGATGGCAGGGTTGCAAGCACTTGGACCATCTATTGCTGCCTTCCTGTTGAATCGAAACCAGAACAACCAGGATTCGAACTGGTGCTCTGATATGGGACGCCAGCATTACAAGCAGAAGTATAACCCACTGCACCGCAATGATGGCCTTCATGTCCATGCTTTATGTCAGGACAACAATGACCTTCTCATCTGGACTGCTGGGTTACTGATCATCATTAAAAGCCACTACTGACCAAATAGCATCCCTGATCCAGATCCACCCTAGAGAAGGGGTCAGAGGGTGGAGTGAATAGGGAGTTTCTGAAATCAAGATTCCCCTGACCTCATCTCTGGCTAAGTCAGAAAGAGCCATGGCTTGATGACCAAAGAGGGCCAAGCCCCCAATCAGAGAGCCTGCAATCCTGATCTTAGTTCATAGGGCAGCAGCATCCACTTATTTCCTTAATGGGCCATTGCTTTTAATGTGAATGAATGGCTGGTAGAGAATGAAACAGCCCAGCAGGAGCTGCATGCATATGAGATGAGACAGAAGCACAAATCTATTCCTTGTTTAAAGATCATGCTGCTAAGAATAGCAACTGAAAGGCATGCTCAAGCGTGTGCACAGGCAGCCCTGAGGAAGGCCACAATGGAGCTGAAGGAATCCACAGCTTAGCAGAGGATGATCTGAGAATCTCAGGTCCAGGAGGTCATTCTCTCTAAAGTTCTCCTATTTCAGACACGGAGCAAAGGTACAAAGATAAAAGGGCAGTCCCCCCAAATCACCTAGGGACAAAGCAGAAGCACGACTGGAACTCAGATCTCTATCTCCCAGGTTAATGTCCCTCTCAGGGTAGCACAGTACTGTGGGAATCCAACAGCCAAGAAGGCTGAACAAGACCAAAGTCATATCCCTCAGGCATGGCTGCCAGGAGAGTCTAGCAGACATTATAGAGTTTTTCAAATATCGAAAACTATCCAAATGTCTATAAACAGGGTCTTGGTTAAATAAGTGATGCTACAGCCATAGTACAGAACACTATGTGGTCATAAACAATTTTTATTTTTGTAGGAAAATGAGATAGGTAGGTGCTACAGTCTGACTGTTTGGATCCTCCCAAAACTAGTATGATGCAACCTAATCTCCAATGTGATTACTTGTTAAAAGGTAGGGGCCTGGGGCGGGCATCATAGCACAGCAGGTTAAGCCACTGCTTGGGCTGCCCACATCCCATATCAGAGTGCCAGTCTGAATCTCAGCTCCTCTGCTTCCAATCCAGCTTCCTTCCAACTCATCCTTTGAGGCAGCTCCCTCATGGAAGACCCAGATGGAGTACCTGTCACCTGACTTTGGCTTCACCCAGCCCCGGCTGTTGTAGGCATTTGGGGAATGAACCAGTGGATGTCTCTGTCTCTATCTCTGTCTCTGTCTCTCTCTCTCTCTCTGTTAAGTGAATGAAAATAAATTAATAAACTTTTTTTTAAAAGGAAATGGTACCAGGGCCAGCACTGTGGCATAGCAGGTAAAGCCGCCACCTATGGCACCAGCTTCCCACATGGACTTCAGTTCAGGTTTTGACTGCTCCACTTCTGATCCAGCTTCCTGCTAATGTGCTTGGGAAAGCAGCTGAAGACGGCCCAAGTTCTTAGGGCCCTGAACCACAGGGGAGACCTAGAAGAAGCTCCTGGCTTCGGCCTGGCCTGGTTCTAGCCATTGTGGCCATATGGGGAGTGAACCAGCAGGTGGAAGATCTCTCTCTCTCTCTCTCTCTCTCTCTCTCTCTCTAACTCTGTCTTTCATAAATAAATAAATCTTAAAAAAAAAAAAAAAGGTAATGCCTTTAGGAGACGATTAGGTTATGAGGACTCTGCTGTCATGCATGAGATGCAGGAGAAGCTTTTATTAGATGGGCTTAATAAATAAAGAAGTTTGTTTGTTTGTTTGTTTGTTTGTTTTTTTAATAAAGCCTCACTCGACCGTGGGAGGACACACAGAAGGTATGGTATATGAAGAAGAGCGCCCTCACCAGATGCTGATCTGCCAGCACTTTGATCTTGGACTTCCCAGCCTCCAGGACTGTGAGAAATAAATTTCTGCAGTTTAGCAAGTCCTCAGCCTAAGGGACTTTGTACAGCAATGTGAACTGACAAATACAGGAGAATACAAAACAGTATGCATCATGTATACAGTATAGCTATAAAGATAGAGATGTATCCATAGAATCAGGTATGCCGCCACTGATCACTTACTGTGTGCTAGCACTGTGCTAATGGCTTAAAACATTATCCAGTGTAATCCATTAACCAACCACCCAAAGTAGGTTATATTATTTGTATTTTCCAAAAAGCTGTGGTAAGAGATCTTGCACAGCTGGTAAATGGTATAGTGCATATTTGAATCCAGGAGGTCTGAGCTCCAGAGCTCTTGTACTTAAAATAGATTTTTTAAAACATTGACAACAGGGCCAGTGCCGTGGCTCAATTGGCTAATCCTCCGCCTGTGGCGCCAGCATATGGGCACTGGGTTCCAGTCCCAGTTGCTCCTCTTCCAGTCCAGCTCTCTGCTGTGGCCCGGGAGGGCAGTGGAGGATGGCCCAAGTGCTTGGGCCCCTGTACCTGCATGGGAGACCAGGAGAAGCACCTGGCTCCTGGCTTCGGATCGACACAGCGCCGGCCGTAGTGGCCATTTAGGGGGTGAACCAACAGAAGGAAGACCTTTCTCTCTGTCTCTCTCTCTCACTGTCTATAACTCTACCTGTCAAAAAAAAAAAAAAAATTGACAGGACACTCAGCTATCCCAGATAGATACAAGTGAACTTTTTTTTCCTTTTAATTAATTTATTTGAGAAATATACATGCAGAGAAAGACAGGCAGGAAGAGAGAATTCCTATCCACTGGTTTACTCCCCACAACCAGGATTGAGCCAGGAAGAAGCTGGGAAATGGGAATTTAATCCAGGTCTCTCTTGTGAGTAACAGGAACCCGATTACTTGAACCATCTCTGCTGGAATCTGGATCCAGAGCCTAGGATTGAACCCAGGCACTCTAATGTGGGACATGGGTGTCTTAACCGGTATCTTAACCATTGGGCTAAATGCCCACCCCAATGTACATGTTCTTAATTTTAATAAAGTCCAATCTTTTTAATGAAAAAAATAGAAAATTATGTTTGTGAACACTTTTAAAAAGTTTAGGTAAAACAGGAACCAAAACTGTATATATATAATCTATGTAAAACAAGTGGTAGTTATGAGTCCAGTGCTGTGGCATAGCACATAAAGGCAATGCCTGCAGCACCAGCATCCCACAAGGGTGCCAGTTTGAGTCCCAGCTATGCCACTTCCAATCTAGCTCCCTGCTAACGCACCTAGTAAAGCAGCAGCAGGTGACCCCAGTGCTTGGACCTCTGCACCCAGGAGGGAGACCAGGAAAAAGCTCCTAGCTCCTGGCTTTGGATCAGTCCAGTCCAGCTGTTGCAGCCATTTGGGGAGAGAACCAGCAGATGGAAGATATCTCTCTCTCTCTCTCTCTCTCTCTCTCTCTTTCTAACTGTGCCTTTCAAATAAATAAGTCTTTAAGAAAAAAAATAATTATTTTTAAATAAATAAATAAGTGGTAATTAGATAATCTGGAAGAGGGGGTGAATTATTCCAGGAAGACCGAGAATGAGGGTCATTTATAGAAAATATTCTCCTGATCCTCCACCACTGACAGCTACTTTGTCTCTTTCTTCCCTGTAGTAGCTCCCCGAAGAGAGATGTGTCTACCCTTCTAGGGCACTGAACCCCAAATTTGAGTTCCCTTTCGCTCCAGGGCCTGGTTTTTAGAACCTCAAGCGGGTCTTTCTCTCATCCATACCCCTCACCCTGAATGACTGGGGCTATTTGAAAAATCTGTGGCGAACACAGGAAAGCCCAAAAAAAAAAAAAAAAAAAAAAGCAGAAGGGAGAAGAGAGATGGCCTTTCTTTCAAACGACGGACAGAGGCATCTCTGGGCCCAGCAGCACACGTTGCCAAGGGCAGCCACACAGATTTAGGCTAGACAGCCGACAGAACCTGGTAATCAGGGCAGGTAGACAGCTCCTAGGAAGCTTTTTAAAAGGCAGTGTTTTCTAGGCCTGGTTCAGGCTTCACAGAACCACACTGCTTCAGGAGAGAACTGAAAGGAAATGCTTCAAGATTGCAATCTCCCCTCCCGAGCCCCATGGGGCTCGGGAGACTGTTGTTTGCCACAGGTGCAACACCAGTGGTCTGGTGAAAACAAACAAGGTTTTCTTCCCCAGTGCACTCAGCCACCCAGGAGAGAGACGGTGACACCTGGCCTCCTAGGATGTGCCCGGGGCTCAGGACACACCGCTCCAAAATATGATGGAGGGGATGGAAGCACTGCCAGCAAGGGGTCCGTCTGTCGTTGCCACATGTTAAGCTAGTTTTTCTGAGAAATGGCAAGCACAGGAGTAGTTCTGCAAACCTGTCCTTTTGTAAAAGAAATTCACATCCATAAAGCAAATCTACATTGATAGAGTCTCTGTGTTATGAAGAGAGCTGTTCTCAACAATCTACTTTTATTACCTGAGAGATTGTACTTGCATAATAAGACATTTAATCAACATATTTTTGAAGGTTTATTTTTTTTCCCAAAGAAACTGTTTATTTAATGAGTACAAATTCCATAAGTACAACTTTAGGAATATGGTGATTCTTCCCATCATACCTGCCCTCCCTCCCCCACTCCCAAGCAACCTCCTCCTCCCTCTCCCATTCCCAGTCCCATTCTCCATTAAGAAAAACAAAAACAAAAACTGTCAAGATAAGGGCTGTTCAAGTCATTGTTTCTCAAAGTGTCAATTTCACTTCTACCGATTTCCTTTTAGGTGCTCTGTTAGTTATCATAGATCAGGGAGAACATATGGTATTTGTCCCATTGAAGGTTTATTTATGTATTTGAAAGGGTTACAGAGAAGGAGAGAGAGAGAGAGAGAGAGAGAGAAATCTCCCATCTGCTGCTTCATTTCTTCCCAAATAGCTGCAACAGCCAGAGCTGGGTCAGGCCCAAGCCAGGAGTTTTGTCGGGTTCTCCCATGTGACTGTCAGGGCCCCCAGCACTTGGGTCATCCTCTGCTGCTTTCCCAGGAACATTAGCAGGGACCTGGATTGGAAGTGGAACAGCAAAACTCAAGCAGGATCTCATACGGGAGGCTGGTGTTGCAGGCCACAGCTTAACCCATTGCACCACAACACCAGCCCCATATTATCACATTTTTCTCCCATAGCTTGTGTAGATACCCAACACACTCAGAAGCCCCAAGTCCACAATCCTCTGTGTAGCTCAGGATGCCATATAAGCTTCAATCATCTAACCCTTCTTCAAGGCTCGTATTTTGTGGGCCTGTCACACTGGACATAATGTCATATGATGTCTCCCTGTTTATCTGTTTTATGCCAACTTAATTTGTAGCTCAGCCACAGAATCTGGGAGTGTGGAGGGAAGCCATTGTCCCCTCCCCTACAAATCGTGGAAGCCAAAGAGGCCTGAGCCATCTACTCACTCCTCTTATGTTAGCCAGTGTTGGGGCACTCACTAAACAATAACTCTCTTCTCTGCTGAGTCTGACCCGATTGAGAAAACAGACACAGAATGATGGCTTTATTACTGGTAAGAGCTAGATTGGAGGACATGCTTTACATGTGAGGCCAAAAGAGTTTGCTTGCACTGCTCCCAGAATAAATTTACTAGTTAGCTACAGACGGGATGGAAAAACAGCAGCCTCATCATATGGGAATATGCCTTTGGTAGAACTGTGACACCTGGGGAAATGGAGCAGCTGTCCCTTTACCCAGGCTGGCTCCCAGAGACAGGGAAGAGAGGAGACAAACTGAGCATGCCCAGGCCACTCTTCCAAACTCACTAATCAGGTAATTCAGACCTTCTTCATGGGGAGAGTGAATAAGAGACCAGAAGTCCTAGTCTAGTTGTCCTTTAGTGGGCACAGAATCACCTGGGGCTATTACTACACAGAATGGGGAGCCTGATGAACTGTATTCTTTAACAAGTTCCCTGGGGGCTCTGCTTGAGTTGCCACACTTTGAGAACCACTGTTCAAAGGGAGTCTCTCCACTTGGAAACATAAGGAAGAATAAATGTTCCCCTTGACGGCCAGGACTTGTTTGGTTGCCAGTGACAAACATAACCGGAACTGAGAGGCGGGGTGGGGGGTGGGGGAAGGGAAGGGAGAGAAAGTTGGGGTTAGTGTTTGGCCCAGCAGTTAAGAAGCTAGTTAAGATGCCCATGTCCCATATCAGAGCACCTGGGTTTAATTCTCTGCTCTGGCTCGCAGTTACAGCTTCTCATCAACGCAGCTCCTGAGAGGCAGCAGGTGATAGATCAAGTAGTTGAGTCTCTGCATTGAAGACCTCAACTGAGTTCCCAGCTCCTGGCCTCCCCCATGCCCAGCCCCAACTACTGCAGGCAGTTAGGGGAATGAACCAACAGAAGGTGAGCTCGCTCGCTCTCTCTCCCTCTCTCTCTCTCTCTCTCTCCCCCCTCCCCCTCCTCCTCCCTCCCTCTCTCTCTCTCTCTCTCTCTCTCCCCCTCCCTCCCTCTCTCTCTCTCTCCCTCTCTCCCTCCCCCCCCCCCTCTTTCCCTCTTTAAAGATTTGCTTATTTTATTTGAAAGAGAGTTACAGAGAGTCAGAGGCAGAGAGAGAGAGAGAGAATCTTCCATCTGCTGATTCACTCCCCAAATGGCTGCAACGGCCAGAGCTATGCGGATCCAAAGCCGGGAGCTTCTTCCTGGTCTCCCATGCAGGTGCAGGGGCCCAAGGACTTGGGCCATCCTCTATTGCTTTCCCAGGCCATAGCAGAGGGCTGGATTGAAAATGGAGCAGCCAGAACTTGAACTGGAGCCTGTATGGGATGCCAGCACTGCAGGAGGTAGCTCTATCCACTACACCACAGCACCCCCCCATCTATCTCTCCAGTATATTTTATTGTACTTTTTTATTTTTTTTTATTTTTATTTTTTGACAGGCAGAGTGGACAGTGAGAGAGAGAGAGACAGAGAGAAAGGTCTTCCTTTTTGCCGTTGGTTCACCCTCCAATGGCCGCTGCGGCCGGCGCACCGCGCTGATCCGAAGGCAGGAGCCAGGTGCTTCTCCTTGTCTCCCATGGGGTGCAGGGCCCAAGCACTTGGGCCATCCTCCACTGCACTCCCTGGCCACAGCAGAGAGCTGGCCTGGAAGAGGGGCAACCGGGACAGAATCTGGTGCCCCGACCGGAACTAGAACCCGGTGTGCCGGCGCCGCAAGGCAGAGGATTAGCCTAGTGAGCTGCAGCGCCGGCCTATTGTACTTATTTTTTAAAATATTTATTTATTTATTTGAAAGGCAGAGTTATAGAGAGGCAGAGACAGAAAGAGAGTGGTCTTCCATCCACTAATTCACATCCCAAATGGCTACAACGGCCAGAACTGCGCCAGTCCAAAGCCAGGAGCTTCTTCCATGTCTCCCACATGGGTGCAGGGGCCCAAAGACTAGGCCCATCTTCTACTGCTTTTGTAGGCCACAGCAGAGAGCTGATCAGAAGTGGAGCAGCCAGGACCCAAACCGCCATGCATGTGGGATGCCAGCACCGCTATGCCACAGCACCGGCCCTTCCAATATATTTTAAAAAGATAGAAAGTGGTGAACACACTTAGGGATGGTGAAAGCATTGATGGAGAGAAGAGTAGCAGGGAAAAATGCAGAACTGGAGTCATGTGTACTGCCCCTTGGCCAAGAGAGGCCATTTCAATCCATTACGCAGACCAATCCATTAATGCTGATGTGACCGTGATGGGTTCTGGTCCTGGAGGATATGTCACTACCATGAAAGCTGCCCAGTTAGGCTTTAAGACAGTCTGCACTGAGAAAAGTGAAACATCCAGAGGGACATGCTTGACTGTGGGCTGTATTCCTTCTAAAGCTTTATCGAATAACTCTCATGATTACCATATGACCCATGGAAAAGATTTTGCATCTAGGGGAATCGAAATGTCCTAAGTTCACCTGAATTTAGAGAAGATGATGGAGCAGAAGGGCACTGCAGCTCAAGCTTTAACAGGTGGAATTGTTATTCAAACAGAATAAGTTTGTTCCTGTCCATGGATCTGTTAAGATTACTGGCAAACATCAGATCACTGCCACAAAAGCTGATGGCAGCATGCAAGTCATCGGCACAAAGAGCATTCTTGTGGCTACAGGATCAGAAGTTTCCTCCTTTTCCTGGAAGTATAGTTGATGAAGATAGACTAGTGTCATCTGCAGGTGCTTGATCTTTAAAAAAAAAAAAAAAAAAGTTCCAAAAAAGTTGGTTGTTTTTGGTGCAGGATTAATAGGGGTAAAATTGGGTTCAGTGTGGCAAAGACATGGGGCAGACATGATAGCAGTTCAATTTTTGAGTCATGCAGGTGGAGTTGGAATTAACATGGAGATAGCTAAAAAACGTATTTGCATCCTTCAAAGACAAGGACTTAAATTTAAATGGAATACAAAAGTTACTGGTGCTACCAAGAAAACAGATGGAAAAATTGATGTTTCAAGACCTGCGCTGTGGTGCAGCAAGTTAAAGTCCTGGCCCACGGTACCAGCATCCCATATGGGCGCTAGTTTAAGTCCCAGCTGCTCTACTTCAGATCCAGCTCCCTGCCGATGCACCTGGGAGAGCAGTGGAGGATCGCTCAAGTCCTCGGGCCCCTGTACCCACATGGGAGACCTAGAAGAGACTCCTGGCTCCTGGCTTTGATTTGGCTCAGCTCCGGCTGTTGCAGCCATTTGGGGAGTGAACCATAGGATGGAAGACCTCTCCGTCTGTGTCCCTACCTCTCTCTGTAACTCTGTCTTTAAAGTGAATAATATAAATAATATAAATATAAATATAAATAATTTAAATCTTTTTAAAAATTTGATGTTTCTGTTGATGCTGCTTCAGTGGTAAAACTAAAGTTATCACTTGGCTTGCATTGGTTGGTGACCTTTTATTCAGAATTTGTGACCAGAAGAACTGGGGATTGAACTACATCCAGAGGTAGAATCCCAGAAGTAGAATACTAGATTCCAAACTAAAATTCCAAATATCTGTGCATTTGGGGATGTGATTGCTGGCCTGGCAATGGCTCACAGAGTAGAGGACGAGGGTATTATCTGTGTCAAAGGATTAGCTGGTGGCACTGCGCACACTGATTACAATTGCGCACCATGTGTACTTTACACACAACCTGCAGTTGCTTGGGTTGGAAAATCAGAAGAGCAGTTGAAGGAAGAGGGTATTGAGTACAAAGTTGATAAGTTCCCATTTGATGCTAACAGCAGAGCTACAACGAATGCAGACACAGATGGCAGAAGCTGACAAAGTACCAGGAGCACATATTCTAGGACCAGGAGCTGGAGAATGGTAATTGAAGCTGCTCTCACTTTGGAGTACGGGGCATCCGTGAAGATATAGCTAGAGGCTGCCACGCACGTCGACCTTTTCAGAAGCTTTTAGAAAAGCAAACCTGGCTACATCTTTGGCAAATCAATCAACTTTTAACTTAGAAGATCATATTTTCTTTCAGAAATTCCTTGGGAGCTTTTGTACAGGTCACAATATACTCCCTGCTCAAACAATATCTAGGCTGAAGTATGAGACTTCTGGAAGGTATTCAGTAGGTTTGGACAGAACGAAATAATCTATCCATATTTTAAATAAACTTAATATTTTGTTTCAGTGCATTAATATGTAGGACAAAATGTTACTTATAGTAGTAGCACCCTGAAAATTTCTATCAACCTATATTTACATGATGTTTATGAAGGGTTCAACTGCACTGAACTTGTGTTAAATAGGTTTTCTCTCTGAGACAGTAAAGTTGAATTTACTTTTACACGGCTGGAGCTGTGAACAGTTGTGTTGAAGCAACGTGATCAAGTTATTTTAAATTTGGTTTTCATGTTGGAAACAGGCTAGTCATCAGAATAAGACTTAAATACATATAAACTAAAACAATGTAAATAAAAAGTGGCTGTCTCTCACTTGTCTTACTCAACGATTCAATTGTTGTAGTTTAAAGGTAGAGTTTGTAAGGTTCCATTGAGGTCTACAAGTCTGAAGGTTAGTTATTCAATTTTACAAATAAGAGAGTCTATTTACAAAACTCATATGAAATGGAGACTTAAATGTGTTACAGCGGGGCATGAAGATAACTAAATAAATGTCTTAAATATTCGAATAAATAAAAATAAAAAGAGAGCACGAGAATGACTCATTTGTGTGACTAAATTATGCAGTGGTCAATGTGAGTTCCAGCATGACCAGGCTCAGAGCCCCCAGTGCATCTTCCCCTCCCGGATCTCTCAGCCCTGTGGGTTCTGTACGGTTGTAGTCATCTTTGATGGGGTTCTCCTGGCTTGCCCACGTGGCTCCACCTACAGTCTTTCCCTGAAACCAGTGTTTCTCCAACTTCAGAATGAATCAGGATCACCTGGAGGGCCTGTTAGACACAAATTGCTGGGCCCCACCCCAGCATGTCTGACTCACTAATGCACTCCCAGTTAGTGTTCTGTGGCCACAGGTGGAGAGCTGCTGCCCTAGACAGTTTCTGCAGCAAAGGAAGGGGCTCTATGCCAGTTGTCCCCTCTCATACCATTCAAAAGCAACAAACAAGTAAACAAAAGCAAGACCTGGAACTGAGTCTCACTTGAACTGACCAGAGTTGGACCACATACCCTGAATCCATAACTGTTGTGCTGTTCCTATTGGCCAGGCTTACTAAAGTTTCCATGAATACCTCCAGAGGTACCTGGA
This sequence comes from Lepus europaeus, assembly GCF_033115175.1. Taxonomy (NCBI): domain Eukaryota; kingdom Metazoa; phylum Chordata; class Mammalia; order Lagomorpha; family Leporidae; genus Lepus; species Lepus europaeus. The sequence continues at coordinate 50,875,559 of NC_084833.1, read as the reverse complement.
GATGGAGGTGGGCTCTTTGGGCTGAAAATGGGCCAGGATAGAGCCACAAGACAGGGCTATTGGCACTGGAGCTGAGGTACAGCGGGTTAAGCTGCCATCTGCAGTGCCAGCATCCCATAAGGGCACTGGTTCAAGTCCCAGCTCCCTGCTATTGCACCTGGAAAAGCAGCAGAAGATGGCCCAAGTCCTAAGACCCCTGCACCCATATGGGAGACCTAGAAGAAGCTCCTGGCTCCTAGCTTCAGCCTGGCCCAACCCCAGTGGTGGCAGCCATTTGCGGAGTGAACCAGCAGACGAAAGATAGCCCTCTCTCTCTGTCTCTCCTCTCTTTCTGCTGTGGTGTAGTAAAGCAGGTAAAGCCACTGCCTGCAGTGCTGCCATACCATATGGGCACCAGTTTGAGTCCCAGCTGCTCCACTTCCTGATTCAGCTCTCTGCTATGGCCTGGGAAAGCAGTGGAAGATGGCCCAAGTCTTTGGGCTCCTGCACCCACGTAGGAGACCTGGAAGAAGCTCCTGGCTCCTGGCTTCAGATTGGCGCAGCTCCAGCCACTGCGGCCATTTGGGGAGTGAACCATCGGATGGAAGTCCTCTCTCTCTCCCTCTGCGTGGCTCTGCCTTCCAAATAAATAAATAAATGGTTTTTTTTTTAATCTAAAAAAAAAATACACAGCTATAGGAATGCAAATGAATGCTGGGAGGCACAAACAACAGATGTTCTAAGCAACCCTTCAGTTTCACAGATTAAGAAGTAAGGAGGTCAATTATTCCATTACCTTTAGAAAATAAAAGTTGTGTCAAAGGGCAGTCTGATACACTAGGAAGGTCACTGCATGGATTTCAGAGAAAACCTTAAGATCAAATGGCATTCCCACTATGGACAAATGGTTTAGGTCAGATCACTAAACTTCTGTAGTGTTTAGCTCCTTTGTTCAGTGTTTTAAAATGGAAGTAGCCAAAACATCTAATCCTTAGGTGGGATGAGAAGGTGATGAAGTTAATAAAAAGTTAATTAAAAAAAGAACTAAAAGTCTATTAGAGCAACAAAATGGGTGCAACTGGAAAATATTATACTTAGTGAAACAAGTCAGTCCCAAAAGGACAAACACCGTATGTTCTCCCTGATCTGGGGTAACTAATAGAGCACCTAAAAGGTAATCTATAGAAGTGAAATTGACACTTTGAGATATGATGAATTTGAACAGCCCTTGTCTCAATAGCTGAGGAACAGGTTTTTTTTTTTTTTTCATAGTATTTATTGAACACTTTTTTTTTTTTTTACTTTTTTTTGAAGGGGGAAGAGGCTTAATTTTTTTAAAGATTTATTTGAAAGGCAGAGTTACACAGATACAGATACGGGGTGGGGGGGAGAGATCTTCCATTCATTAGTTCACTCCCCAAATGGCTGGGCCAGGCCAAAGCCAGGAATCCAAAGCTTCTTCCTGGTCCCTTACATGGGTGCTGGGGTCTAAGGACTTGGGCCATCCTCTGCTGCTTTCCCATTAGCAGGGAGCTGGATCAAAAGTGGAGCAGCTGGTACTTGAACCGGCACCCATATGGGATGCCAGCACCGTGCCCATATAGGATACCAACACCACAGGTCATGGCTTTTAACCTGCTACCCACAGCACCAGCCCCATAACACATTCCTTTAATGGTTGGCTTCTCTGAATGGCTACCCCCAGCCCCCAGCTTTCTAATGTTCCCTTGTACCTCCCAAATATACTACATGCATGGGAAACCATTGTCACAGAGATATGGTTTTCTGGATGAATTCCAGTCAAGATGTAAACACTCTTTGTGAGACAGCAATATCTAGCAACATTATAAATTCACGAGTCCTTTGACCTAACAAATATAATTTTTTATTAAAAAAAATTTGGGGGTGGGGCCAGTGTTGTGGTTCACCAGGTTAAGCTACCACCTGCAATGCTGGCATCCCTTATGGACACCAGTTCAAGTTCCAGCTGCTCCACTTTCAATCCAGCTCCCTGCTGATGCACCTGGGAAAGCAAAGTTGGCCCAAGTGCTTGGACCTCTGCACCCACACAGGAGACTGGGATAAAGCTCCTGGCTCAGCCCTGGCCATTGACAGTCATTTGGGGAGTGAACCAATGGATGGAGGATCTCTCTCTCTAACTCTGCCTCTCAAATAAATTAAAATCTTCTTTAAAACAATTTTTTTGTCTGCCTGTGTTTCAGTGAAAACAATTCTCTTTCCATTTTTTAAGATTTATTTGAAAAGCAGAATGACAGAGTGAGAGAAAGAGACAAAAAGAGTGAGAATTTCTTTTATCTTTTGGTTCACTCTCCAAATGCCTGCAACAGCCAGGGCTGAGTCAGACCAAAGCCAGGAGCCAGGGACTCCAGCCAGGCCTCCCACATGGTTGGAAGGAGCCCAAGTACTCAGGCCATCTTCTGCTTCCTTCCTAGGTGCATTAACAGGGAGCTGGATTGAAAGTGCAGTAGCCAGGACTCAAACCAGCATTCTGATACTGGATGTTGGCACCACAAACAGTGGCTTAACGCACCGCACCATAACTCCAGCCCACTAATTCTAATAGCTACTTTAACAAGTATATGCACACATGTGCAAAATAACATGCATAAGGCTACTGATTCACTGAAGCACTTTTTTGTGATAGCCAGAGACTGATTCAATTTAAACGTCTGTTAATAGAGCATGGCTCAAGTAAATGTTTACTGACACAGTGAGATAGTACACAGTTCAAAAAGTGGGGTAGGGTGGGGGCGGGGTTCCTGCCAACTTGGAGAAATTTCAAGACTCACTTATTCATTTTTAATTTTTTACATTTATTTTCATTTATGTGAAAGGCCGAGAGACACAGACAAAAGACAGAGAGATCTTTATTCTGCTACAGATTGGCTTCTCTCCCCAGGCTTCTAGCTCTTTGATACTTCTCTTTGCTTCTGTTTCAGTCTCTATCTCTGCTTTCTGTCTCTGTTCCAATTGTTCTGCCTCTTATTGTTTCCATCTCAATTGTCTAAGGTTCCTTCTCCATTTTGCTCCCATTTCTCTCAATCACAAGCACTGGCTCCCTGGAAAATAGCTTTTGCATTACTAAACCTAAAGCAAAGCAAAATAAAACAAAAACCCAGAGGTCGGGCTTATTCACAAGGCCCTTTGATTCTAAAAGCCAGTATAGCAACTCATACTTTTATGCCACACACAGAACTCTATCTCAGATGGATTAAAAAGTTAAATATATAAATGTCAAATCGCAGAAAAACTGGCAGGAAATTGAATTCACTATCAGATCTTTGGAGGAGTGGTGAGGTTTAAAGCACTGGAGCAAAAGAAGAAATTACAAAGGAAAAGAGCTGATTGTACTATACCAAAGTGTGACATTTCTGTACAAAAAGAGACGAGAAAAACAGACTAGGGAAAATTTCAGTGAGCATTCAAAGATTGAATATCTAAATTATATAAAGTTCATATCATAACAAAGAAAATTAAAGCTTGAATAGACATCTTCCATAAATTGAAATGTATCTATAAACCAATATAAAGAAGTGTTTAATGGCTTAGTTTTAAGCATGTACAAATTCAAACAGTAATAGGAACCATTTTCCTACTATTACACTGGGAAAAATTAAAACAATGATAATTTCCAGTGTTCGTGGTTAGGTAAATTTACACAAGACTTCTGGAATGCTATTTGGCAATAATTATCAAGAAACTTTAAACTATTTGTACCTTTGTCCCTCAATTCCATTCCAAAGGATTTATCCTAAGGCAGCAGATTTTAAACTATGCTCTTTGCAATTCTAAAAGTGCTAAAGAATTGTCCCATGAAGGCTATGTAATAACCAGGGTTTGGGGCTCTAAGCAAGGAAAACAAACACCAACTACCTCAAGCAAAAAGATAATGTACTGGGAAAGCACAGAGGCTCCCAGAATCGATAGGAAGCTGAAGAACCGGGGAGTGTAAACAGGCAGGACAGCTGGAACCACACCACAGGTCACAGAGCAGAAACAGTTAGGTGCATGTCACCCTGCTGCTAAGAGGAAAATGACCTCCAGTCACCTCCACATTGTCACATGTTCGTGATTCAAAGACTAGAAAAGAATGACTGATGGAAACTAAACCACACGCTCCAGGCTTTGCAAGGAATCAGGAGGTGGATGAGAAGAATCCAGGTTTTTGGCTTCCTAATGGGAGAAGGTAACTATCTTCAGCATCTACACACACACATGAAGAGTCCCCCAGATTGAAGATTTGGTTACTAATAGCAACAGGACATGGACTGCTGAAAAGCAGGAAATAACTATTAATGTGTGATAGCAAGGGGTGCTGACCACATAAAGCTCTAAGCTCTCAATTCCATTTTCTTCCTTCCTTTCCAAATTTGAAAAACAGAGTTACAGAGAGAGGGAGAGTCAGAGCTTCCATCTGTTGGTTGGTTCACTCCCCAAATGACTGCAAGGGTTGGGGCTGGGCCAGGCCAAAACCAGGAGCCCAGAGCTTCTTCCAGGTCTTCTCTCATGGATGCAGGAGCCCAAGTACTTGGGCCATCTTCAGCTGTTTTCCCAAGCCATAGCAGAGAGCTAGAAGTGGAGCAGCTTGGACTTGAACCAGGGGATGCTGACATCACAGTTGGTGGCTTAACTCACTAGGCCACACCAAAGGCCCCCAATAATTCCATTTTCATGAGCTTTTCCAAATAGGCTTCCAGGTCAATCTGTACTTTGACAGGTGATTACTAGAGGTTGGGAAGAGTGAGGGAAGGAGGGTAAGGGAGTTTGGATAACAGGTACCAAACACAATCAGAAAGAGGCAGAATGTTCTAGTGTTCCAAAGCATAGTGGGGTGACTACAGTTCAAAATAATATGTTATACTCTGTGTAAAGAACTGGATGAGAGGAGCTGATAGGCTCCAAACAGAAAGGAGAAATAAGGAAATGGAAAGGCTAGTAGCCTGATTTAATTGGCTTACACTGTGAAAATGTGTTGTAATTTTGCTCTGTGCTTCATAAAAAATGTACAGTATTACACGGTAATCAAAACATTTTAAATAAAATAATGTAAGGGGCATACCCTAAAGAGCAGCAGGTGACAGCTCCAGGGCTGGGGTGGTAGGGAGACCCAGATAGAGTTCCAGGTTCCTGGCTGCAGTCTGGCCCAGCCCTGGATGTTACAGTCATCTGGGAAGTGACCCAGTAGTTGAAAGATCTCTGTCTCTTGCTCTCACTCTCTCACTCTCCATGCCTCTCTGTTTTACTCTGCCTTTCAAATAAATAATAGAACTTTTTTAGAAAAACGCTGTTTCTCAGGTAATACTCAAGACCTACTGAATCAGACACTCTGGGTTGGGACCCAGCAGGCTGTGGTCTAAGAAGCCCTGCAGGTGATCCTGATTCATTCTGAAGTTAGGGAAACACTGGCTTAGGACAAAGACTGCCTATGTGGAGCCATGTTGCCAACACCCTGTCTGACTATGGCCAGGAGCCTGGCACTTGATCCAGGTCTCCAAAGTGGGTGGTAGGGATGCAAGTCTTCCAACCATCACCCACCATGGTGCACATTACAGGAAGCTGGATTGGAAGAGGGGCTGGAATTCCAACTTAGGATATCCCAAACCGGGTCTTACCTGCTGCCCGAATTCTCACCCTTGTTTTGTTTTTTAATCAATAGCAGGTGCCTGTGAAGAATACTCTGAATTAAAATTACTAAGATTGAGCATTTAATAAGTTACCTTAATAATGAAGTCAGGGCAGGCATTCGGCACAGTGGTTAAGACACTATTCCTGGCTTCAGGCTGTCCCAGATCCAGTTGTTGTAGGCATTTGGGGAGTAAACCAGTGGATAGATGATCTCTCAAGGTCTGCCTCTCTGCTTTTCAAATAAAAATAAATAATAAAAATTATGAAAGCCATCTAGAGAAGTTTTCTGTTCCTTGAAGCTAAAAGCATTACTTAATATATCCCTAAGCCAAAAATCCAAAAGAAGTAAACATTTATATTGATAAGTTGTTTATTACAGAATTTCCCAAACCGGAATTTTTTTTTAAAGGGCCTAAATCTAAATGTCTAGCTATAGGAGATTGCTTACATAAACTACAATCTGGGGTGGGCATTGTGGCATAGTGGCTTAAGCTGCTACTTGGGATGCCTGCATTGCTTATCAGAAGGCCTGGGATCTAGTCTTGCCTCCACTTCTAGGTCAACTTCCTGCAGATGATACTAGGGTCCCTGCCACCCATGTGGGAGACCTGATGGAGTTCCTGGCTCCTGGCTTTGGGTTAGCCCAACCCAGGCTGCTGTGGGCCTTTGGGAGTGAACAAGTGAATAGATAGAAGATCTCTCTCTCTCTCTCTCTCTCCCCCCCCCCTCTTTCTCTCTGTGTCACTCTGCCTTTCAAATAAATAATTTTTTTAAAAAGCCAGAGGAGGGACTGACACCGTGGCTCACTTGGTTAATCCTCCGCCTGCAGCGCCGGCATCTCATATGGGCGCCGGGTTCTAGTCCTGGTTGCTCCTCTTTCACAGCTCTCTGCTGTGGCCCAGGAGGGCAGTGGAGAAAGGCCCAAATGCTTGGGCCCCTGCACCCGCATGAGAGACCAGGAGGAAGCACCTGGCTCCTGGCTTTGGATTGGTGCAGCGCGACAGCCATAGCAGCCATTTGGGGGGGTGAACCAACAGAAGGAAGACCTTTCTGGCTCTCTCTCACTGTCTAACTCTGCCTGCCCCCCCCCCCAAAAAAGACAGAGGAAATGAAATTTTTTTTAAAGATTTATTTATTTGAAAGTCAGAGTTACACAGAGAGGGGAGAGGCAGAGAGAGAGAGAGGTCTTCCATCCGATGGTTCACTCCCCAATGGGCCACAATAGCCAGAGCTGCACTGATTTGAAGCCAGGAGCCAGGAGCCAGGAGCTTCTTCTGGATCTTGCACATGGGTGCAGGGGCCCAAGGACTTGAGCCATCTTCTACTGCTTTCCCAGGCCATAGCAGAGAGCTAGATCAGAAGTGGAGCAGCCGGGACTAGAACCGGTGCCCATATGTGATGCCGGCACTTCAGGCCAGGGTGTTAATCTGCTGCATCACAGTGCTGGTCCCCACAAAATTGTTTTTTAAGAAAAAATAAATTACAGTCTATCCACTGGATGATCTAGTATGTCTGTATTAAATTGGATAATTATGAAGTCTTTATATACTATGAAATAATAATTAAAACACATAATTATATCTATGTTATTGTACTATACGTAAAACCCCAGCTCCCTGCAATGGCCACTCTCACCTTTGGAGGAACTGAATCACCCACAGCACCTGCTGGGCAAAGCAGCTCTAAACAATCATGTTCTGCACCTTTAGGCCCCTCGCCCTCCTGAAACAGATTGGCCCAGGTGGAACTGATCTCAAACAGCCAGCATCTTCTGATGCAAAACTCTGCTCCAACAGGGGTGAAATGGGGCCAATAGGTTTCTCAACCATTGAAAGTGGGATTGGGGAATACCAAGAGTATCAGGCAAGTCCTATGAGGATGGATACTTACAGAGTACATAGATCACGTGATCAAGCAAGGGCCACAAGGGGCTGTGACCACATACGTTATAAGGAGCCAGAAACCATGAGGCTGTGAAGAGATGCAGAGTAGAGCATGAGGAAGCCACTGGATGCACGGAAAGAAAGAGGCAGACACAGAATGAAGTGAAAGTACAGAGAGCAGCCGACTTAGGTCAATGTCAAAGTGTTAGCGTTAGATGGAGTTCTGAACAGCTGCCTAGGTCCAGAACAACTTTCTAGGCCCAGTCCTACAGGCCTAGCTGCACTTCTGTCCCCTTTACTGAATTCCTAAGAGCCTCTCTGCTTTTGGCTGCAAGGTTCAGCAACTGGACCCTACAGCCAGTGTGAGCATGTATTTCTGGGAGCATATCAGCTTAATAGAGCTATAAACACAACTACATAAAAATTCTCTATCCATAGGGACAGGATTCGGAATAAATAAAAACAATTGATTTGCTAGAGAAGGGAGTTTGTGAATACTTCTTTTGAAAAATTCATTATTGCTGCTCTAATGTTGCTTTTACATTAAGTAACAATTATGTTTTAAACTCACTGTGGAACTCCTAGGGTAAAAGCCTTAAGTGTGTACTTACTGTTTGACCCAGGAATACTACTTCCAAGAATGTATTTTAAGAATATAATCAGAGGACCGACGCTGTGGCATAGCAGGTAAAGCCACCGCCTGCAGTGCTGGCATCCCATTTGAGCACCAGTTCAAGTCCCAGCTGCTCCTCTTCCGATCCAGCTCTCTGTTGTGGTCTGGGAAAGCAGAAGATAGCCCCTGCACCCAAGTGGGAGACCCAGAAGAAGCTCCTTGCTCCTGGCTTCGGATCCGCCAAGCTCTGGCTAATGTGGCCATTTGGGGAGTGAACCAGCAGATAGACGATTTCTTTCTCTCTCTCTGTCTCCACCTCTCTGTGGCCCTCTGCCACAAATAAATGGATAGAAAAAAATATAATCAGAGATAATGCATGAAAATTGAAGTTATTAAATACCACAGCATTGTAGAAGAATGAAAACCATTTAAGTGTCAAATAGAGTATTATTTAAATTATGATCTAGCCATATAATACGATGCTGTACTACAATTAATAATCATATTGTAGGAGAATATGATTGGTACAGAAAATGTTCATGATTAAGTAAAACAAATGCAACAAAAACCCCTACAAAATAGTAACTACAATATAATGTGCTCAGCTTTTTGTACAAAGAACAAGGTACGCGATGATACTATAATAGGCAAAAAACAAACAAAACCAAAAAAAAACCATGAGGGACAGATACTAACATGTCATCTTTGGTTCTTCTCGGGTTGGGACGTAGGGATGATTGGAGGAACATATTGCATTTTTCCTTTATACTATTTTGCTTTTTTCACGTTTTTCTACCTTGAATATCTTGTATATATAATTAAAAGGGTGGAGAGGAGCTGTTGTTTTTGTTCTCGTTTTTTTAAATTTCCCCTACACTTTTTTTTTTCTTTTTTCATTTAAAGAAAGAAGAAGGAAAAAAAAAAAAAAACACGCTGCCTGTCTGAGCGCCTAGGAAAGCGCTATCTCGCTCTCCAGCATCTCCCAGCCAGCGAGCTTGGGGACTCTGGGAGAAGCTGGTCGTATAAACCCTCCCCTGACAGCCAAGTGCACAGGTAACAGCAAGGAGCGAGGGCCGGGGGACAGAGGACCGGCCGCGCGGGAGGGGCGCCAGCGTTCAGCCAGCTCCCGGGCGGAGCTCCCGCCCAAGCCGGGCCCGTGCCGGCGGCCGACGACGCACTGGACGTGACCCTGCAAGGGCACCGAGCCGGAGCGCGCTGGGGCCGGGAGCGCGCAGCCGCTCCAGACGGCGCTCGGAGGCTGGGCTCGCGGAGGAAGGGAGCTTTGAGCCCGAGACAAGCCGAGCCAGCCCGGCGGAAGCGGCTCTGCACGCACCTTCCCGGGGCCGGCCGGCCTGCCGGGGCATGCAAGAGCGCGCCGTGGAGTGCCGCTGCCGAGAGCACCGCGGGCCGGGACCAGCGCCAGGCTAATCGGGGCAGGCGGCGATCATGCGCCTGTGCCCAGGAGCCCCGGGCATTCGTCACCGGCTTCAGTCCTCCCGGCCCGAGAACCCGGGGGGACTGTCAGTGTTAGCTTTAACAAGGACGAAAACCGCAGAGGAAGTACTGCCACACGGAGGGAATGTGGAAATGGTAGTGGGAGGACCTCGGTTCAACCCGTGTGACCATGAGCAGGTCATCTTGCGCCTGTGTGCCTCAGTTTCACTATCTGCGGGAATAATAATAATATTCGTCCCAGCAGAGTCTTACCAATGAGTCTTACCAATGAAGACAAAAAATGATAGAACAGGATATGTGAAAACAACTTTGTAAATTATGAAGGACTAAGCTAATGTCTATTCCTATTGGTCAGATGTATGCTTTAGGGCTTAATAATTCTCAGATTTTGAATGTTACTTGTGTATTCTGATACCTTGTAACTTTCCACAGCTTCCATCAGAAGATATAGTGGAATAATTTAAAAGCAGGAAAGAAATCAGATCCAAAGCAAAGCAGAGCTCATAGTTGGCAGTGAACGTGTCAGTACAGTTTCTGAGATTCGGTTTTGAGTTTCATTCTGGGTTTGACCGTGATTAGCTCCACAGTACTCAGTATCAGCAAAGATTAGTACAAAGGACAGGACTAAGTAGACATGGCGTGTTCACTAAACCCCGAGATGAGACGACTGCTCGAGTCAGTTGCTCACTTACCATCCTCACGAACTTTGCCATCTATATGCCACATGTGCTTTTGATTAACAAATATCTTTTTAAATACAGTCTAAGAAAAAGTATTTTCTAAGGGAAAATTTATATATATATATATATATATCTCACTCCTTGGAGTGTTTTTGTTTATTTCCCTTTATACACTGTAGTTTAAATATACGTAACCATTAAAGTAGAAAATGTTCAGACTCTAACCACTTGAAATCATCTTCTGTGCCACGTAAGACATTCGTATACATAATACGTGCAGGCTGTGCTGCCCACACTCTGGGAAACTGCTCTGCTTGTTTGATGCACCCCTGAGGCAGCCCATCATGGCATGTCCACACTGACATAGATTCTAGATAGCACCAGGACCAACTCCCTTTACAGGCTCTCCTCTAGGAGAGGGGGGCCCAACAGGGGGACCAGCCCAGCTCAAGACTGATGGGAGGGACAGGGTGAGGCCTCCGGATCCCCAGACCCATGGCCTTGGCTCCTCTGCACTCACTGCCTTCCCCAGCCCCCTACAACACCCTGGGTGACCCCTCAGTCAGCATCCGTGCCCATGACATCTCAACAACGTGCCCGAGTCTGGTTCAGAGAGGAGCTAAGTAGGTGGTGCAATCTGAGCAGTTCCTCAGAGTTGTTGGGGAGCTGAGGAGCCCCAGGTCTTGTCTCTGATGCACAAAAGAATTGGAGGACAAGAGGTGGATAAAGATGAGCAGAGGAAAAAAATTATTAGCAAAGAGAGTGCAGTGCTTTGTATGAGTTTGTTCCGGGAAGGGCAGAGATTTCCAGGAATTTGGAAACTGTCGCCTTTTTAGGAAGTCTCAGAAATATCCTGGAATCAGGTGCAAATGGGTGTGGCAGTGTCAGGCATGGTCATTTTATCATAAGATATTACAATGGGCGGACAGTCAGCAGCCATGTCGGCTATTTGCTGCTGGCGCTGGTGGTAGGCTCTGGCTTTGCTGCCAGTGATTTCAGGGCGGCAAAGCCCTGAAGGGAGGAGTTTTAGAGACACCCTGGGGCAGGGGGTAGTGTCCTGTTTCCTCCAGCTCCTTCCCTGATCCCTGACTGTCTCCTTTCCTATTAACACAACCACTTTGCCTTCTCTTCTCATCTCTTCCCCTAGATTATGAACTCCAGGAAGGAGAAAATCATGATTTAGGCAGTTAGAGCACAACAATTAATGTGCAGGCAGAATTTTCTGGAGACCCAAGCACAGCAGCCATCATCTGCAGCCTCCCAGGGTGCACATTTGCAGGAAGCTAAGTCAAAGCAGAGTAGCTAGGCATTCAGTATGGGGTGTGGGCATCCCGAGCAGCAGTTTAACCACTGCAATACAACACCCACCCCAAAGAGGGGCATTTTAACTGGGCTCCCACAGGCATTCCCTTTCATAGTTTGCCCATCTGAGGAGATAATTCAAAAGATTCTTACCTTAACTCTATGTAAAAAATTTTAAACAAGCACTTTTCACTGTCTCTTAAAAGCTTGGTGTGAAATAGTTTGGTCTAAATGTTTGTGTCTCTGTAAAGTCCTTAAGATGATAGTTTTGGTAGGTGGGACCTTTGAGAGGTGGCTGGATCATGAAGACAGTCTTTATGAGTGGGATTGGTGCTCTTATGAAAAAGACCCCAAAGACCCCAGAGCAATCCCTTGCCTTCTCCATATGTGAGGTTACAGTGAGAAGATAGCTGTCTATGAGGAAGCTGGTCCCTGCAAGAACCCAAACATGCTGGCACCTTGATCTTGGACTTCGAATCTCCAAAATGGTAAGCAATACCTTTCTGTTGTTGATGAGTCACTTGGGCTATGGAATGTTAGAGCTGTCTGAATGGACAAGATAGAAATCTGATATCAATGCAATTTATTTGAACAAAATAACAAATCCAGAGCACTCGTTGTGGTAGAGACACAGTATAGCATAGGTTTATGTAGATATTTTAGGGATGGACAATCTTGAGTTTAAGCCAGGGCTTATTACTTCCTAGCTACGTGACTTTTTTTTTTTTTTTTTTAATTTTTGACAGGCAGAGTAGACAGTGAGAGAGAGAGACAGAGAGAAAGGTCTTCCTTTGCCACTGGTTCACCCTCCAATGGCACCGCAGCTAGTGCGCTGCGGCAGACACACCGCACTGATCCTAAGGCAGGAGCCAGGTGCTTCTCCTGGTCTCCCATGGGGTGCAGGGCCCAAGCACTTCAGCCATCCTCCACTGCACTCCCAGGCCATAGCAGAGAGCTGGCCTGGAAGAGGGGCAACCGGGACAGAATCCGGCACCCTGACTGGGACTAGAACCCGGTGTGCCGGCGCCACAGGGCAGATGATTAGCCTGTTGAGCCACGGCGCCGGTCAGCTATGTGACTTCTGACAATTATTTACTGAGTTCCCTTTCCTGAAAAACTGAGAGAATAATAGAATCCGCCTCATGGGTTGGTTGTGTGGGTTAAGTGAAATAATGATGTAAAGCACTTTCATTTACTATGTTCAAAAAAATGCTAACGGTCATCATTACTTGTAATATGGTATCCAGCACACAATGAGTTCTCATTATGTTTGTTCTTCTCTCCTCCCCATCATGCCTCCAGCCTCGCCAGGTCCATCCGGGCACATTTTAGGTGCACTGGCCTGACAGGTGGAATGTGCGCAGAGGAATCAGAACTCTCTACACTGTTTCCCCACAGTGCTTCCCACTCGGCCCCCTGCACAGTGTCCCCCACCCACCCACCCCCAGCAAGCACAGCCGCTAATGTAGGACACTGTCATGTTGTTCTCCAGCACCAGTTTTTCTCCCTCACCGGGAATGCAAAAGACAGAGGCTGCAGGCCATATGCTCAGAGCATCAGCTGGGTTTCCATGGCGACCAGCCCAGCATAGCTAGATGTTTCAGCAGAGATGAGCTATGATACCCAGCTCCCCACAGATACAGCTGACTAGCTATTATTATCTCCCTTGCACTGACCTAAGGACTAAAGCAGGCTGAACGTGGCTCAGAGGGGTGAGAAAACTGAATTTGAGAATGTACTTGGCTATTCATTGTGCCAGTAACTACTGTGGCTTTAATAAGTTAAAAGAAATGTGAAAAAAAAAACCAAAAATTTACTTCTAATGCCACAACAGAGGAAGCTACCTATTGCTGTGTGAACAAGAAAGCCATAAGGACTTCATTTTAAGAAAATCTTTGGTATTTCTCTATTTTAAAGAAATGAAACATTCTGTAAATATATTCATTAGAGTGCTTTGAACTGTGAGGAACCAGAAACCCAACTAAAAGCAGCTTAAATGATTGACAGTCGCTATCTCATGCTCCAGAAAATCTGGAGGAAAGCCATTCAATGACTTTGAGGCAGCAGCAGGACCCAAACTACTACCTTTCTGCTTGTTTGTACTTGTTATTCTGCAGTGTCTTCCCACATGGTTAAGGGATGACCAAGGGTAAGCACTCTGGTACAGCAGGTTAGGCCACTCTCAGGACACCCACATCCCATATTGGAGTGTCAGTTTGAGTCCCAGCTGCCCCTCTTCCTATTCAGCTTCCTGCTAAAATATCTGGGAGACAGCAGATGATGGCCCAGGTACTTGGGTCTCTGCCTCCCACATGGGAGACAGGTGGAGTTCCTGACTTCGGCCTGGCCCAGTCTCAGCTGTGGCCATTTGGGAAATGAACCAGTAGATGGAAGACCTCTCTCTTCTCTTCTCTTCTCTTCTCTTCTCTTCTCTTCTCTTCTCTTCTCTTCTCTTCTCTTCTCTTCTCTTCTCTTCTCTCTCCTCTCTTCTACTCTCTTCACTCTACCTTTCGAATACAATAGAAAAAAGGCTTTAAAGGGAGAGCACAAGAGAGAAATGGCCAAAGCATTTGCAGGTGTTAACATACATTTCCTCTCCAAAGAAGGGCATTTGCTCCTGAAAAACCCTTTCAGTAGTGAGGAAAACCTCCCAACCTTCAGACTTCCTGCCAGGTTCCATTAGCCCGTGATCAAAACCCAGCCTTCATTTCATCACAGATTCTGAGTCAAGGATTTGGATTCTATCCTGGGTTCAATGGGGAGCCGTTAAAGAGGTCTCAGCCAGATGACAGAGTCATGCATTTCTTCTTTGATAGATCACTTAGAGACTAATATGGAAGATGGACTAGAGAGAAGGAAAGATGAGAAGCAAGGAAAACTGTTATCAAACCTACAAAATCCACCTGAGAAATGATGATGTCTGAACTAAGATAGTGATGATGGGAATCGGGGAGGGTAGGAATCAGGAAAGAAGTTGTCACTGGCCTCTGATCTGGAGAAGGATTGGCTAGAAGTCAGCTTAGATTTCTTGGTTTTGTATACAAGTAAAGGAGTCTTGGCACCTACTGAACTGAAAAACATCACGGGAGCAACTGTAAAGAAGCTGATGACTAGCTCAACTGGGCAGATACCGAATTTGGGGACCACGGCGTATTCAGGAGGTAGGACAATAATAAAGGCTGGGAGCCCAGGAAAGAGACAGGGAGTTAGGAGTTGTCAGCATGTGAAGTATTGGTCAAAGCCAAGGGAACAGATGAGATCACCAAGAGCCAGAAGGGAAGGGTGCCAGGGCCAGAATCCTGGGTGAACAGCATTTAAGGAATGGGCTGTAGGGGCAAGTGTTGAGGTACAACAGGTTAAGCCATAGTTTGGGTTGCCCACATTCCATAGCAGAGTGCCTAGGATTGAGTCCCGCCTCTGCTTCCAATCTAGCTTCCTGCTAATGTGCACCTGGAAGGCAACAGATGCTGGTCCAAGTACTTGTGTTCCTACCATCCACATGGGAGATTTGGTAGGAGTTTCTGGCTTCTGTCTTCAATTTGGCCCAGCCCCACTGGTTGCAGGCATTTTAAGAGTGAATCAGCCCATGAAAGATTCTCTCTCTCTCTCTCTCAAAATAAATGAATAAATACTTTTAAAAAAAAATGAAGAGGGTTGTAGATGAGAGCTTGGTGAAAAATATGGATTCAGAAAAATCAGGGAGATAGAAAGAGTCCCAGGAGACAATGGTGTTAGAAAAGCTAAGGGAAGGGGATTTCCAGGGGCTGGCATTATGGCACATCAACTTAAGCCACCATTGTGATATTGGCATCACATATAAGAGCATCAAATTGAGGCCAAGGTACTTTATTATCCACCCAGCTTCCAGCTAGTGTGCCTGGGACAGCAGCAAAAGATGGTCAAGTACTTGAGCCCCTGCCACAGGAGACCAGGATGCAATACCTGGCTCTTGGTTTCAACCTGGCCTAGACCTGGCTGCTGTGGCAATTTGGGGGAATGAACCAGTGAATGGAAAATCTCAATCTCTCTCTCTCTCCCTCTCTCTCCCTCTCTCTACCTCTACCTCTACCTCTACCTCTACCTCTACCTCTGACTCTCCTTCTCTCTCCGTCAATCTGCCTTTCAAGTAAGTAAATCTTAAAAGAAAACAAGGGAATTTACATGCAGGGTGGGCCAGAGTGTTTAATCCCACAGAGGAGCAAGAAAGATGAAGGATTGGTTCATGACTTTGGTGAGACCAGTGAGGTCAGACAGTGAATGCAGCAAATGCAGGCAACTCCAGTAGCCTGTGAGGGCGAGCAGAGATGGTACAATAACTGATGCGTGGGAGAGAGAATTTTATAAATGTGGAATGAGGCAGGCGCACATTTGTAGACTGAAGAAAGGGGCCCAGAGCCAGGAAGATTCTATAGTTATACTGCCTGACCCAGATCTAGGCAAATTTAGAGCAAATTCTGAAAGTTGGAGTCTCCTCCTCCTGCTGGGCCATTTCAGGAGATCTTGAAGGTTGGTCCCTCTACAGAGGGCCATGTAGTGTCCCCAGCCTCTGCTCTTACAATGGCACCTTTAGCCACATGCTGTTTTTGTTCCTGGTGTTCTTTTTAAGATTTATTTATTTATTTGTAAGTCAGAGTTACAGAAAGAGAGAGACAGAAAGAGATCTTTCATCTGCTGGTTCATTCCCAAGATGGCCATGACAGCAAGGGCTAGGCCAGGTCAAAGCCAAGAGCCAGGAGCCAGGAGCTTCATCCAGATTTCCCATGTGAGGCGACAGGGGCCCAAGCACTTGGATCACATTCTGCTGCTTTCCCAGGCCACTAGCAGGGAGCCTGTGTTGCAGGCTGCAACTTTACTCATATTGCCATAACACTGGCCAAGTTCCTGGTATTAGAAGATACAAAGGAGTCAATCATTGCCTCTACTTAGTACTGGCTTTTTGGGATTTATGCAAAATACTGGGTGTCTCCTGGATCATCTTCTTAGTGCCCTGGGGTGATAATTACAAGGAAGTGACGGTGAGGAGCGTTTAGCTTGTCAGCAAGAAGTCCTTTACACTTGAGCAGCTGTCTTTGCATCGTCCTGGCCTCCTCTGGGGCTGACTCAGTTGTCCCCAGGCCTGGCTCTCAGGGGACTGAACCCTCACCATGCCTGCCTCCTTCGGAACAAGAGCACCTCTGGCCCTGGCCAGTCGCTCCTTGTCCTTTGGTGGCACGATTGCAACCAGAAGCAAAGAGTCAAGGCTGCATGCTGGGAAGATCAAAAATGTATAACCTGCAGTAGACCCAGAGAGAGCTGTCGGCAGAGCCTGGGACAAGCAGCTTTGCCCTCAAAGCCTCATCAGGACACATATGGAGGTTTGCATGGAGAAATTTTCTTCACAGAAGTTGGCTGTCTTACCCAGCCTCTACATTTTACTCCCAGTGCCCATGTTTCTGCTGTATCTCCCTGTTCCTCATTTGCATTCCTAGGGAATAAGGCCAGGGCAGGAATCTGGCCCAAGAGCTTTTCCTTGAATCTTTGCACAGCAGAATCCCAGATCTATCATTGTATCTAGCACATAGTAGGCAGCTACCAAATATTTCTTGTGAATATTTTCTTTGCTCTCACCACTTCCTGTTGGCTTTACGAGGAATACTCTTTCTCCATTCTCTTGTTTAGCCAATGCCTCCTCATCTGCCAGAGCTGATGCCAAAACTCAGCAGCTCCCTGAAGTTGCCACTGATTCTCCAGCTCCAGCCTGTTTCTGCAATATTCAGAATTTGTCACTGAAGTAGAACTTTGTACTCTGCATCACAAGTGTTTGGTTGCTCATTTACTATGGTGAGAGAGAGGGAGAGAGGGGGAGAGAGAGAGAGAGAGAGAGAGAGAGAGAGAGATTTCATAGCTTCTTCCATTTACCATATGTTTCAAGGTTCATCCATGTTGTAGCACATTTCAGTACTTCATTCCTTTTGCTTGTCAATAATATCCTTTGATATGGATGCACCGCATTTTATTTACCCATTTAATAGACAGTTGGATTATTTCTATTTGGGGGCTATTACAAATGATGTTGCTATGAACATTGATGTCCAAGTTTTTGTGAGAATGCGTGTTTTTGTTTCTCTTGGGTATGTACTTAGGGTGGGACTGCGAGGTCATGTAATAACACTATGGGTAATTGTTTGAAAAACTGCCAGATTATTTTTCAAAGCCAAGCACCAATTTATATTCCCACCAGCAGGGTATGGGATTCCAATTTCTCCACATCAACACTTGTTATCATTTGTATATTTTATTAAAATACTCCTGGTGGGCATGAAGTACAATCTCATGGTGCTTTTTTGTTTGCATTTCTCTAATGGCTAATAATGTTGAGCATCTCTTTGTTTGCTTATTGGTCATTTGTATATCTTCTTTGGAGTTATGTCTACTCAGATTCTTTGCCCATCTTACAGTTAGAATGCTTTAAATTAATGAATTTTAAAAGTTTTTTATATATTCCAAGTGCAAGCTCCTTAGTAGATTTGCAAATATCTGATTTATTTGGCTCTCACTCTAAACTGTATGCTTCAGTTTGTCCTAAACAACCAAGAAGGGGATTTTTTTTTTTTTTTGCTGCTATCTATCTACAGTATTTTTTCTTTTCTCTCTCAATTTGTTTAGGACCCAGGCAGATGAGAGGGGTACTCTGATTGGGCCACATGAGAGACTCTAGCACCCTCTTTCCTGCTTTAAGTCCAGTTCCTCTAGTATATCAGAGTGGGGAAGAAAGCAAAGGCCATTGAACACTGGAGATAGTTCAAGAATCTACTATTGTTGGCCTGCGCCGTGACTCAATAGGTTAATCCTCCGCCTGCAGCACCGGCACCCCAGGTTCTAGTCCTGGTCAGAGCGGCAGATTCTGTCCTGGTTGCTCCTCTTCCAGGCCAGCTCTCTGCTGTGGCCAGGGAGTGCAGTGGAGGATGGCCCGAGTCCTTGGGCCCTGCACCCCATGGGAGACCAGGAGAAGCACCTGGCTCCTGGCTTCGGGTCAGTGCAGTGCGCCGGCCGCAGCGGCCATTGGGGAATGAACCAATGGAAAAGGAAGACCTTTCTCTTTGTCTCTCTCTCTCTCTCTCTCACTGTCTAACTCTGCCTGTACAAAAAAAAAAAAACAAAAACAAAAAAACAAAAAAACAAAAAAAACAAAAAACAATCTACTACGTAAACCACTGTACAACTGGGGGATAGAATTTCAGCCTCTTCTTCCATGCAACCTTAGTTTCTACAAATGATTCCTTTGGAACCCTGTCCCTTCTCTCCCCAATACTAGACTTTAGGTAGAGGAGAAGGCACACACTATGAACAGATGCTGTAGTCTCCACAAGTCTGACTGTCTTCACAAGTCTCTTTACCCTTATTTTAATATAGCTCAGGTATGGGCATTTTGGCATGGCAGGTTAAGCTGCTGCCTGGGATGCCCACATCCATTATCAGAGTGCTGGTTTAAGTTTTTGCCACTCTGCTTCTGATCTAGGTTCCTGCCAACGCACCCTGGGTGGCAGCAGATTATGACTCAATTGCTTAGGCCCTTGCCAACCACATGGCAGACACGGATGGAGTTCTGGGCTCCTGGCTTTGGCTTTACCCAGCCCTGGCTGTTGTTGCAGGCATTTGGGGAGTGAGCCAGTAGTGTGAAGATCTCTCTGCTGCTTTATTTTTTCATCTAAGATGAAAATAAACAAATAAACAAATAAGTAAATAAACAGACATTAAAAAGTATTTCAGACAGGTGGTCATTGTGGTGGAAGGGTGATGGCTGATAACAGCAAGACCAATTCTGAACCCTGTCTCTAAGCCCAGAGGAAGACTAGAGGGTAGGAGGGGTTCTATCATCCAGATGTAAACTGTTCACATTGGAAGGTAAGATGTTTGTTTTTGTTTGTCAGTCACATGCTCTAAGTGTCAATTATAGGGCAATAGGAAAAGATCCATCTAACTCCTACTCTTGGCAAAAATTTTTAAAATACTGTGAATTATATGAAATATAGAAGATGCAAAGCCATCCCACACCCACTCCCCTGAGTTGTAGGGAACCGTTAGCTTGCTTTATATTCTTTAGGATTTTTTCCAATGCTATATTTTTAAAAGGAAGAGTTCATAATGCATATACTTTTTTGTAGTTTCTTTTTTCACTAACAAAACGTCCTAATCCATGAGATTTTTCACTATCAGAGAATGGAGTTAAAAATATGGAAAGCAAGAAAACTAGGATGAATCTTTTGGTATTGGATTAAGAACTGAAGTCTTGGGCCGGCGCCGTGGCTCAACAGGCTAATCCTCCGCCTAGCGGCGCCAGCACACCAGGTTCTAGTCCCGGTCGGGGCACCGGATTCTGTGCAGGTTGCCCCTCTTCCAGGCCAGCTCTCTGCTGTGGCCAGGGAGTGCAGTGGAGGATGGCCCAAGTGCTTGGGCCCTGCACCCCATGGGAGACCAGGATAAGTGCCTGGCTCCTGCCATTGGATCAGCGCGGTGTGCCGGCCACAGCGCGCCGGCCGCAGCGGCCATTGGAGGGTGAACCAATGGCAAAGGAAGACCTTTCTCTCTCACTATCCACTCTGCCTGTCCAAAAAAAAAAAAAAAAAAAAAAAAGAACTGAAGTCTTGGTAGAAACCTGTATTTCAATATATATATAAATAGAATTAGAAATCTACATATAAATATCTGTGAGTATATATACAAATGTGCACTGTATGGATATACACGGGTGTATTTCCTAGCTCTACCCATTCTTAGGGTCTAGAAACAGTGATATCTTAAAATGAGCACTCCAAGGATTTAGCTCTTGGTTTCTAAAATCCACTCTCTGCTAAAAGGAACCAGGGATGCTTGAAAAAGAATCAATGCTACTGGGTCTCATGGAACATGCATGAATCTGTAACTTTTTTTTCTCAGAAAGTAAAGGGATGCACAAAAATCTATGGAGATTTGCCAAAAGGACATTGAAGCCAGCTTCTAGGGTCCTTCACTGGACAAATTAAAACTTATTTGCATATCAAAACAAATAACCATCAGAGGAGATCATAACCTGCTTTGATGATTACTTGTATGTGTCAACTTGACTGTGCCTCAGGGTGCCCAGAAATTTGGTTAACATTATTGTATGTATGACTGTGAGGGTATTTCTGGATGAGCTTGACAAGTGAGTTGATGGACTGAGTAGAGCAGGCTGCCGTTCCCAGAGTGATTGGGCCTCATCCAATCTGTCGAAGGCCTGAATAGAAAAAAGACTGAGCAAGAGCAATTTCTCTCTCTGCTTGACTTTTTGAGTTGGGACATCAATATCATGCTTTATTCTCAGACTAGAATATATACCATTGGCTCTCCTAGGTCTTCTGTTCCCTAGCCGCACATCTTGGAACTTCTCAGCCTCTGTAACTATTTGAGTACATTCCTTTGAGTAAATCATAGATACAGAGGTAGTTCAATAGACCTTACTGGTTCTATTTCTCCACACAAATACATCACTAATTAAAATAGGAAGTGACAAGTACACACTGATATAAAAATTAATGTTGAAAATTTGATGAAGACTAGTGTATTTACATGGCTTCACACTACCTACCCACAGAATAATTAGTAATTACAAACAGAAGGAGAATAGGTTTTCAGTGGAGAAATCTGGCAGGCATGGCCTCAGTCTATTGATCAAAGAGAACCTCGTTAATAATGGAACAAATTGAAATCATGTTCCACCTATTAGGATACAATGAGAACATAACATTATCTCTGTGTTGCACAACCTGAATCTAATTGTGAAGAGGTTTCAGCCAAATTAAACTGAGGGGCAGTCTACAAAACAATCATAACTGCAGCCTTCAAGTGTGATGTGTCAAGGCCATGAAAGTCAAGGGAAGGGTGAAGAACTGTGTCAGAGAAGCCTGAAGAGATGAGACAGTGTACTGCAACCTGGGATACTGAACTGGCTTCTTGGCTGAAAAAGGCATCCTTGGGATCATTGGAGAAACTTGTCTGGGGTGTGAAGATTGGATGGTTGTAAGGTGTTGATGTCAGTGTCCTGATTTGGATGGTCCTTGTGTTCAGAATGTGCACTAAGATGCCCAGTGGTATTAGGTTCTCATGTTGGTGCTTTAGTCTCAAGTGGGAGTGGGAGTTCCTTGTACCATTCTTGCAACTTGTATTTTAGGTTTGAAACTGTTTCAAAGCATTAACTCTCTCTAGACCGGAGGAGGAAGAAAAGAGTAGAGTACTAAAGCTGACAGCAGTGTAGGGGCTGGATTTGGTAATTAGAAGGCTTTGTGGTTCTCTTAGGCAGAGGGCTGGCTTTCTGTTTTCCAAGAGCTCCGGTGCCTCCGGTTCCTGAGATTTTCTAGGACACTTCAAGGAACACTGACTTGCTTCTTGTCAGGGTCTCCCTCTGCAATATCTCTTACCCTAGGAGATTTGATTTCCTCTGCAAGTAAAGTCTGAACCAGAGTTTGGTAGCTAACTTGGGAGATGATCTCAAGAAGCAGGAGTGAAGAAGCAGAGAAAAACAACTCAAAGGAAGAAGAAACAGCCAATATAAGGGTGCACTGTTGAGGTTGTCCCTGGGGCATTGGAGGCTCAGAAATGTATAGTGTGTTCTCAGATTTGTCTGCCCTGGGTGCTGGATGAGGACTGCCCTTAATGACATTAATTCACTTTCCCCAAAATGCATTTTCACTTACACATAAGCCAATCAGCTTTCTTTCTTTCTTTCTTTTTTTTTAAAGATTCTATTTATTTATTTGAGAGGTAGAGTTACAAACAGTGAGAGGGAGAGACAAGAGAAAGGTCTCCCTTCCATTGGTTCACTCCCCAAATGGCTGCAATGGCTGGAGCTATGCCAATCCGAAGTCAGGAGCCAGGAGCTTCTTCCTGGTCTCCCATGCTGGTGCAGGGGCCCAAGAACTTGGTCATCTTCTATTGCTTTCCCAGGCCACAGCAGAGAGCTGGACTGGAAGAGGAGCAGCCAGGACTAGAACGGGTGCCCATATGGGATGCCGGGCCACAGGTGGAGGATTAACCTACTGCGCCACGATACTGGCCACTGGATCAGCTTTCTTCATGCATTGAAGAAGCTCCAGGGCAATAAGAGAAATGATGCAGGTCACATGCTCAAGGCATGATGCTATCAGTCCAGGCATATTTGATCATGGCTGAAATCCAAGGTGGGCTAAGACATGAAGGAGGGGCCCGATGTATCTACCACAATAGATTATCGTTCCTCCAGTTTCTTTTTTCTTTGAGTTGTATTTTAATTAACATGTAATGCTTGTACATTTTAACAGGATATAGTGTGATATTTCAATGCACATAGACAACATAAACAGAACAAGTCAAGTAATTAGCATTCCATTTCATCATCTTTTTTAATTAAATAATTTTTTTAACTTTTATTTAGTAAATATAAATTTCCAAAGTACAGTTTATGGATTACAATGGCATCCCCCCATAACTTCCCTCCCACTTGCACCCCTCCCATCTCCTGCTCCCTCTCCCATTCCATTCACATCAAGATTCATTTTCAATTATCTTTATATACAGAAGATCAATTTAGTATATATTAAGTAAAGATTTCATCAGTTTGCACCCACACAGAACATAAAGTGTAAAATACTGTTTCAGCACTAGTTATAGCATTACTTCACATTGGACAACACATTAAGGACAGAGATCCCACATGAGGAGTAAGTACACAGTGACTCCTGTTGCTGACTTAACAATTTGACACTCTTGCTTATGGCATCAGTAATCTCCCTAGGCTCTAGTCATGAGTTGCCTTTTTTAATTTATTTTTTTAAGATTTTATTTTATTTATTTGAAAGACAGAGTTACAGAGAGAGGTAGAGACAGAGAGAGAGGTCTTCCATCTGCTGGTTCACTCCCCAGATGGCTGCAACTGCTGGAGCTGAGCAGATCCGAATTAGGAGCCAGGAACTTCTTCTGGTCTCCCACATGGGTGCAGGGGCCCAAGGCCTTGGGCCATCTTCTACTGCTTTCCCAGGCCATAGCAGAGATCTGGATCAGAAAAGGAGCAGCTGGGACTAGAACAGGTGCCCATATGGGATGCCGGTGCTCCAGGCCAGGGCTTTAACCCACTGTGCCACAGTGCCAGGCTCCTTTTTAAAAATTTTCTTAGATTTTATTTATTTATTTGAAAGGCAGAGTTACAGAGATGCAGAGGCAAACAGAGAGCGAGAGTGAGAGCGAGAACAAGTTTCCATCTGTTAGTTAACAGCCCAAATGACCACAACAGCTGGAGCTGAACCAGTCTGAAGCCAGGAGCCAAGAGCTTCTTCTGAGTCTCCCACACAGGTGCAGGGGCCCAAGGACTTGGGCCATCTTCCACTGCTTTCCCAGGAAATAGCAGAGAGCTGGATTGGAAGTTGAACAAACAGCCTGGATTCAACTAGTGCTCATATGGGATGCCGGCACTGCAGGTGGCAGCTTTATCCACCAGGACACAGTGATGGCCCTTGCTTTTCTTTTCTATCTTTCTTTCTTTCTTTCTTTCTTTCTTTCTTTCTTTCTTTCTTTCTTTCAGCCTACAAGCTCCTCTTTTCCAGTTCTTCATGCAGTATATAACATGTTATTGTGAACTGTAGTCACTGAACTGTGCTGTGGAATGCCAGAACTTGCTACGTCTATCTGACTGTTTTGGTATCCTTCATCCAACATCATCCTATAATCACTAGTAATTCCAGCCTCTAGTAATCATGACTGCAAGCTTAAATTGACTTTTGAAAAAAAGATTTACGTATGGGGGCTGCTGTTATGGCACAGCAGGTTAAGGCACTGCTTGCGGCACCAGCATCCCAAGTTTCAACTGCTCTGCTTCTGATCCAACTCCCTGCTAATGTGCCTGGGGAAACCAGCAGAAGATGGCGCAAGTGCTTGGGCTCCTGTTACGCACCTGGAAGAACCCAGATGCAGTTCCTGGCTCCTGACTTTAGCCTGGGCTAGACCTGGCTGTTGCAGGCATTTTGGGATTGAACCAGCAGATAGAAGATCTTCCCCTCTCTCCCTCTCTCTATAAAGACTGATTTATTTATTTATTTGAAAGTCAGAGTATCAGAGAGAGACAGAGAGACAGAGAGAGAGATCCCATCCACTGGTTCATTCCCCAAATGCCTACAACAGCTAGGGCTAGGCCAGGCCAAAGTCAGGAGCCAGGAACTCCACTCAGGTCTCCCACATGTATGGCAGAGACCCAGATATTCAGGCCGTATTCTGCTGTTCCCAGGTGCATTGGCAGGGAGCTGGACTGGAAGGCAGAGGCAGAACTTGAATTGAGGCACCATGATATGGGATGGGGGCATTCCCCAGTGGTGGCTTAGCCTGCTGCATCACAACATCCCCAGATTGACTTTTTTTTTTTTTTTTAAGATTTACTTATTTATTTGAAAGTCAGAGTTACACAGAGAGAGAAGGAGAAGCGGGGCGGGGTGGGGGGGGATTCTTCCATCCTTTGGTTCACTCCCCAATTGACCACAATGGCTGGAGCTGTGCTGATCCAAAGCCAGGAGCCAGGAGTTTCCTCTGGATCTCCCACATGGGTGCAGGGGTCCAAGGACTTGAGCCATCTTCTACTGCTTTCCCAGGTCATAGCAGAGAGCTGGATAGGAAGTGGAGTAGCTGGGATTTGAACCGGCACCATATGGGTTGCCAGTACTGCAGGTGGCAGCTTTACCCGCTATGCCACAGCACCGGCTCCCAGATTGACTTTTACAAAATTCCTTTCCCCTTTTTTATTTACATAAAGGGAATAAATTTCATGCATTTCACACACACAGTTTTAAGAGTATAATGATACTTCCCACCTATTCTCTCTCCCTCCCTTCCACCCTTGCTCCTCCTTCTTTTCTTCTTTTCCTTTTAATTTTTACAATGGCATGCTTCACTTTACTTCATAATCACAGGCTTGACCATCTACTGAATAAAGAATTCAATAGTTAGTAAGTAGAAAAATCACTGTTCCTCAGGAGTATGGACAATAATCAAATCTCAAAACAATTTATTTAAACTTCCATATGTGAGAGAGAGCATGCAGTATTTGTTTTTCTGTGTCTGGCTCATTTCACCTAACGTAATAACCTCAAACATAGCCACCAGTTCGTGCACATCCTTGCCATGCTAAGCGTCTCTGTAACATTCCAGTTTCAGGATAAGTGCTGCTGAAGTGAGCACCCTCCTTCTTCCATTTTTCCACCTGCTGCCTCTCTTGCAAATTTCTCCTGTGTCATCTAAGATGGGGCTTGTGTTTTGCTTTACCGGTCTCCTTGCTGGTATGGTCTGGTTTCTGAGTAAAATAAGAGAGGGGGAAAGTCTTAATTTTGCTATATTGAGAATTCCACTAATTAATGACTAATAGAACATTTGATTGTACTTCTGTGAATAATTCCCCAAGCTCTGTCCCTAGATCTTCTAGCTGTCTCATTTTCCACAATTCCTTTGGCATTGTCAGTTAGTGAAGTGGGATTTGCTCATCCTGGACCAACCACAGGTTGGATTCCTTCCACCCAAGAAAGAATGCAGTTCAGGCTCCAGAATTTTCACAGAAGCCTGTCAGCTTTGGTGCCTATTGGTCTTATATTTTAAGTCTGTCTTTAGTCATCAGATGGATGCCACAGGCTCTTGCCAAGAAGCAAAACTTAGAACTGAATGCAAACTGCCTTCTTACAAGAAGCACAAAGTTGAAGTTTTTAAAAGCCTAGTTAAGAGACTGAGAAAGGAATATGCCACCCTCAGGATGAAATAAGTTTTATGCACCGTTTCCTTTGTTGCACTTTATACTATTGTGATTAAATAATTGTGAGATGAGTTTTTTAATGTCCAGTTCTCTTCTACTACGAATATGGGGCTAGAGATGAGTTGTCACTTAAAACCACTTCCTGGGGGCAGGCATGTGTCCTAGCATTTAAATATTAGTTGAAGATGCCCACATCCACATCAGAGTTCCTGGGTTTGATACCCAGTTCTGGCTCCTGACTCCAGCTTCCTACTAATGCAGACTTTGGGAGATTAGTGGTGATGGCTCAAGGGGTTGGGTTCCTGCCACCCATATGGGAGACTTGGATTGAGTTCTCATAGCTCCCTTCTTTGGCCATTACGGGCATTTGAGAAGGTGGATATGAGCTCTCTCCTTCCGTCTCTCCCCTCCACCTTTCCCACTCTGCCTCTCAAAAACATGTTTTAAACCTCTCCTCTCAGAAACCAGTAAGTATATTCCAACAAATATTTATGAAGTATATGCTTTCTTTTGCAAGACACTGAAACTACAACTGACATGTGCTTTTTAAAAATTATTTTTTATAAAAAAGATTTATTTATCCAAAATGCAGAGCCACACACACACACACACACACACAAGTCTTCCTTCTGCTGGTTCATTCTCCAAATGGCCACAACAGCCAGGTCTGAGCCAGCCTGAAGCCAGGAGTGAGGAACTCCATCCAGGTCTCCGATATGCATGCCAGGAGGAAGCTGGATTGGAAGCAGAGCTGCTAGGACTCCAACTACACTCAGATATGGGATGCTGGCATCTCGAGCAGTGGCTTAATCCACTAACTCACAAGGCCAGGCCCTGGAGTTTGCTTTAGAATAAGAAAATAAGGGGCCATGCTGTGGCGTAGCCGATAAAGCCACTGCCTACAGTGCCAGCATCCCATTTGGGCGCTGGTTCGAGTCCCGGCTGCTCCTCTTCCAATCCGACTCTCTGCTATGGCCTGGGGAGAGCAGTGGAAGATGGCCCAAGTCCTTGGGCCCCTGAACCCGTGTGGGAAGACCTGGAGGAAGTGCCTGGCTCCTGGCTTCAGATCGACACAGCTCCAGCTGTTGCGGACAATTGGGAAGTGAACCAATGGATGGAAGACCTCTCGCTCTCTCTCTGTCTGCCTTTCCTCAATCTGTGTAACTCTGACTTTCAAATAAATAAATAAAATATTTTTTTTAAAAAAAGAAAATATATTATTGTACATAAGAGGAAGTTTAGAAGTAGGGTGGTTTCCTGTGTTGGTTGATTGAGCAATTCAACAATGCTATTCATGTCCCATTTGTTCCATTTCCAACTCAGCTCCCTGCTAATGGCCTGAAAAAAGCAGAAGATGGTCCAAGTACTTGTTCCCCTGCTACCAATGTGAGAGACCTGATTAAAGTTCCTAGCTTCGGCCTGGCCAAGCCCTGGCTGTTGTGGAGATGTGTGGAGACAACCAGCAGATGGAAGCGCTCTCTCTCTCTCTCTCTCTCTCTTTAACTCTGACTTTCAAATAAATAAATAAATCTTTGGGGAAAAAAAAAAAGAATCCAGGCTCTTTCCAGCTCCCTGTGGGTCTTCCTTGTTGTTGACTTCATCTTCAACTTACAAGATGGCTTTAAGAGTTCCAGCCATCACACAAAATCTCTCTGGCTTTCTTTGGAACAGAGAAACTTCCCAGACTCCTCCTGCAGACTTTTCCACATCCATTGGCCAGAACTGGGTCATGTGCGCATTCCTGAACCAATCAGGGGCCATGGAATCCAGCTGCTTTTAAACCAGTCAGGCTGCCCCTTAGAGCTGGGAGCAAGGTCTGCTCCGGATTCTCATAGCTGCTTGAGAGAGAACAAAAGCATGCTATTGTTCAAATGGCAGCTGGAGGCAACAGAGGGTGTGCTATAGGTTCCTCATAGCTCACTTCTGTTCAGATCTGTTAGCCTGGGCCAGACAACAATCTGAGTGAGGAACGCTGGCTGTCCTTACCACTCTGTCTTTCAAAGGAGACCCCTCTCCTAAAGCATTTCTCTTTCATTCCTCTTCCCCACCTCCCTTTGGAGTTCTGGGATCAGCCTCTCAGTCATGATTGAGTTTTACCTTGACTTTTGTGCTACACTGCCAATGAGGGACACTGCTTATGTTCTTGCTCAATATCCCTTGTATAAGAATCTGTGATGCATTCCTTATTGAATTACAAGTTTGTATTTGTGGACAAATGTCCTCTCACAAAACAAGGACAGTCACACAAACCATAATCATTCTTTCTTACAGCAGTGAAATGGAGAGCTCTCTATAGTGCTCAATAGCCATAATGATCTCACCCCCAGTGCTTGGTACCACTATGTTTCTCCTTTCTCTGATACGATGTCCAGTATCTGGAGGTGCTGGTTTCTTTATGCAGTAAGTTGATGCTGGGGAGTACCAGACTTCAGGACTTTTGAGCCCTTGATAAAGAGAGACCAAAAAAAAAAAAAAAAAAAAAAAGACTAACAGGATCTGGACTTGGTTTGACTTATATCCCCCTGGGTCAGCAATAGCCACCCTAGATTACAGATCTTGATTATAATTTGATATCAAAAAGCTGACTGACCAGACATTAGAATGATTTATGTAGATTACTGATTGTCTTTTGAGGACTATAAGGCCACGATACAGTTTGTGGCCCCTGAGGTTGTACAAGGGATCCTTCCTGAAGGGAATGGAGATTACCATTGTTAATCATCGTGGCAGGAGGTTGATCTTGTGACTGTAAATAAGGTCTGGTGAGCCGTGGCATGGACCAGAGTGAGAGGAAATCTTCCTCACGCTCTGGAGCCTGGGCCAGTTTGGCTTGGATCCTATGCCGGCCATGTTCCTGGTGGTGATAACTATTGACTCCTGCTGTTGTGGGGCCAGGCCCAGAACACGGCAGGAGACAGACCAGGATGGGTCCCGAACAAAGAGCTGAGTCTGTGCAGTCAATGGAAGGCATCACCTGCTGTTTGTTTACGCCTCAGTCATCCATCACTTCTCGTAAACGTTATGGGCTGGTCTCTGCTGAGATATGGGACATTGAAGGGAAGGGATTGTCTAAACTTCGTCCATGGATGCCAAGGAGAGAATATTGACCTCCTACCTGGGGCCAAATGGCAGTGGCATCAGTAACCAGCAGAGGACAGCTAGGCCCAAGAGGCAGCAATGTCAGGGGTCAATGTAGCACAGACAGCAGTGGGGCTCTATGGGGAGGAGGCTAGAGTTAATGAACAGGAAAGATTCTCCCTCCCTTCCTCCTTCTTCCCTTTTTTAAAGATTGTATTTTATGTATTTAAATGGCAGAGTAACAGAGAGAAGAGACACAGAGAGAAAGAGAGAGATCTTGCATCTGCTGGTTCACTCATCAAGTGACTGCAACAGAGAGGGCTAGGCCAGACTGACAGAAAGAGCCAGAAACTCTATGCTGCTCTCCCAGGCAGGTGGCAGGGGCCCAACCACTTGCGCCATCATCTGCTGCCTTCCCAAGTGCATTAGCAGGAAGCTGGATCAGAAGCAGGGCAGCTGGACATTGGTGGCAGGGGTCCAAGCACTTGGGCCATCATTCACTACCACCCAAGCACATTAGCAGGGAGCTGGATCAGAAATAGAGTGGCTGGAACCGTAACCAGCATTCCAATATGAGACACAGGCATCCCAAGTGGTGTTCTAACTCACTATGCCACAACGTCCCCAGCTGGCCCAATCCCAAACACATTTCTTCCTTCAATCCCACCTCCCACATCTACCTCCAACACACACACACACAGTTGGGCCTCCCTTTCCACATCCAATAAGAGGAAAGTATGTGAAACTCAGTCTTCCAGAAAGCCCAGGGACTGATGCCAGCTTTGAGTATGGTCTTGGGCAGCCTAGGGAGTTGCATTTTAATTGAGACCAAAGCCTCCAGGTGAAAGGAAGGTCTACTGGATAATTTTAGGCATTCAGAGCCACTGGGAAAAGTATGTGGGGAATGGAAACAGCTGAGTGGAGCCTGCTCTTCCTGCCCAGGAGATTCCCAGGGCCTGCGCAGCCGCCACCCATTCTTGGTTTTGCCAAATTTGGGAGGCAGCAGATCTTTCTTTAATTCAGCTCTAAATCAGAGGTGGCCTGAACATCATTGCCCAAGCCAATGCTGTCAGGGGTGAAATTGCAAAATTATCCCTTTAGGCTGCAACCACATCATCCCTGAATTACCAAGACCCAAAGCAGAAAATCAGAAATTCTCCAGCAACCTCTGCTGCAGGCTTCCTCCCAAGGGGCTGCTCTGTTCTGTGGTCCTGAGACCCACGTGCGGAAGGCATTGTCCTTCTTTCTCCTTTGCTGCTGTCTCTAAATTGGGGAAGGGTTAGGGGAAGTTTAGGGGGTAAGGAGAGAAGAATGGGTTTGCCCAAACCAAGCAATCATCGCCATCTGGGAACTTCTGGTCATAAACAGAGTTAATTTGAGGTCACAGACCCAGGTCCTCCAGGGGCCAAGCCCTCATGGGCTAATCACAGAATCACAGATTTGGGCACCTAGAGATGGTCCCAGCCAGGGCAGACATTACAAGGTGGTAGTCAACATGTCAATTAACCTGACTGTTAATCTCACCTCCCCCTCCCTCCTAAGGGAAAATTTTCTGCTTATTGTTCCCTCTGGAGGCAGCCAAGGGGTGCCCTGTTTTCCCATGTGAGTCCATCTTCTTTTGGCCACAACTGACTAGACAGATGGGTGTGACAATCTGAGCCCAAGTGTGACAAGTCCATAGGTGGGACAGTGACCTACAATGTGGAATGCTACAAAAAGGGAAACTGAGGTAACCACATTTTTTTCACTTCGGTTTTTTAAGAGAAACGCTGAGAGAAGGAGATACTTAGCGGCGGAAGCGTTCACTCAAGGGTTAAGATTTAGAAGGAAGTAGGCAAACGGATGAGCTAATGACAAGTGAAAGTTGTAAGGAGACGGAAAATACGAGGAGGGAGAAGTGATGGGTGGAACTAGCATTAAAAGAAAGAAGTAGACACGTAGATGGGCCCGCCCAGCCAGGAATTGAGCCATACTGACAGCTCCCGTGGTGAAGGTCCAGGGAAACCTTCCAGATCAGACAGCCCAGCCGCATTGCAGGAGTCCTCTCCTTGGACCCAGTAATGTGTGTCTTCCTGTCCAACTCAGTCTCTATCAGTCTCTCTCCCTGCTTACCACACACACACATGACTTGAAATAAGCTGAATAATTCTCTTCCTAACAGCCAAAAGATTCAACCACAGCGGCCAGAATTGTGGTGCAGCGAGTTAAGCTGCCTCCTGTGACGCTGGCATCTCATATCAGAGCCCTGGTTGGAGTCCCAGATACTCTGCTTCCACACAGCTTCCTGCTAATGCACCTGAAAAAGTAGTGAAAGATGTTCCAAGAACGTGGGTCCCTGCCACCCATATGCGAGACCAGGATGGAGTTCCTGGCTGTTGGCTTCAGCCTAGCCCAGATCTGGCTGTTATGGCCATGTCCTTTGGGAAATGAAGAAACAGATGGAATCAATCTCTCTCATCTCTCCTCTTTCTCTCTCTCTCTCTCTCTCTCTCTCTCTCTCTCTCTCTCTCTCTCTCTGTGTGTGTGTGTGTGTGTGTGTGTCTCTGCCACTCTGCTTTTCAAGTAAATAAATAAATGTTTAAAAATAACTTTAGATTTTTAATAAATGTAATGATTCAGTCCTAATAGCAATATTGAAAGAGGAAAACAAAATCACCCATTCTACATCCAGTATCAGCTACATGTTCTGCATATCCTTACATACAGCTTTACACAATTATCATTACAGTGAACATACATTTTGACTTTGCTTTTATTGGTTTGTTGGGACTTCAAGAGAGTTTAGGAGAAGGGTGAAGAGAAAAGGATTCAGGGAAAACTCCCATGCTTCTGTCCTGGATGACTGTGTAGAACTATGCTGTCTAACATCAGAGACACTGGCCACATATGGCTATTTACATTTATACTTAAAATAGCTAACACGAGGTGCAGGCATTTGGCCAAGCAGTGATGATGCCGGTTGGGATACACACATTCCACTTTGGAGTGCCTAAGTCTGAGTCTCAGCTCGACTCCCAATTCTAGCTTCCTACTAATGCGCACCCTGGGAGGCAGCAGATGATAACTAAAATGATTGGGCCTCTGTCACCCGTATGGGAGACTTGGATTGAGTCCTGGCTCCCAACTTTGACCTGGCCAAGCTTCAGCTGTTGCAAGCCTTTGGGCCATGAAATAGTAGATGCAAACTCTCTCTGGATCTGTCTATCTTTCTCTCTCTCTCTCTCTCTCTCTCTTCCTCTCTTCTCTCTCTCTCTCTCTTTCTGCCTCTCACATGAATGAATGAATTGATGTCTTTAAAAATTTATTTAAAATAATTAAAATTAAATAAGGTAAGGTTTCAGTGCCACAGTTACTGGCTACATTTCGATGCTCAATAGTTACATGTGCTTAGTGGCTGCCATGTGGAACAGCACAGATACAGAACATTGCCATTACTCAGAAAGTTCTAGTAGACATTGCTGGAGAGAGGCTCCCCCACGATCTTCTGCTGCTTCTTCTCTTCTTCTTCTCCTCCTTCTGCTTCCTCTTCCTCTTTTTTTTTTTTTTTCTATTTATTTATTTGCTTGAGAGGCAGTGTTACATACAGAAAGAGGGAGAGACAGAGAGGTCCTCCATCTGCTGGTTCACTCTTCAAATGACCACCTCCTCTGGGTCTCCCACGCAGGTGCAAGGCCCCAAACACTTGTCCCCCACAATCTTCTTCTTTTTTTTTTTTTTTTTGACAGGCAGAGTGGACAGTGAGAGAGAGACAGAGAGAAAGGTCTTCCTTTTTTGCCGTTGGTTCACCCTCCAATGGCCGCCACGGTAGGCGTGCTGCGGCCAGCGCACCGCACTGATCCGATGGCAGGAGCCAGGTGCTTCTCCTGGTCTCCCATGGGGTGCAGGACCCAAGGACTTGGGCCATCCTCCACTGCACTCCTGGGCCACAGCAGAGAGCTGGCCTGGAAGAGGGGCAACCGGGACAGGATCGGTGCCCTGACCGGGACTAGAACCCGGTGTGCCGGTGCCGCAAGGCGGAGGATTAGCCTAGTGAGCCGCGGCGCCGGCCTCCCCACAATCTTCTATAATAGCAATAGGCAAACTTTTTCTGTAAATGGCCAGGTAATACATCTTTTAGACTTTGAAGGTCATAGGTTTCCATTACAAATACTCAAACCTGCCATTATAGCGTGAAAGCAAGGATAAACAACACATAAAATATGGGTGTTTTCCAATAAAACCTTAATTACAAAAAAAAAGCAGGAGGCCACACTTGACCTGCTCACCATTGTAGTTTGCCAACCTCTGCTCTGTCACACGACCTGTTAGTTTTCTCCGTGACACCAAGTGTCTTATAATAATAGCTTCATTATTTGCTTATTATCTTCTCCCCACATTAGAATAGAGGCTGTGGGAGGGCAGCCCCTAGGCAGATTTTGTTAATCATAGTGCTGGCAGGTGTGGCATGCTTGATTAATATTTGTTGACTGAATGAATGGCTTTTGTAACAGGATGATTTCGCTTAGGGATCTGCTGGTTTAATTATAATGTATTATTTTATTATTCCCTGTGGAGTCCCTTGCAGCTCTAGCCTTCTCTAAGCTTCATTCATTTTGAGGTTAGTGATGTTATTTAGGAGCTGGTCAGCTGCTCTTTGGATGAGCTCCCTAGGGGCTGGATTGGAGGCCCAGCCACGGGGGAGATTTCCTGGGACATCAGCCATGAGCTGGAGTGGCAGGAAGAAAGCTTGGGCTTGGCCGGCCCCTCCTGCACGTTTGTCAGTGTTGGCTCCAAGAACTAAGATTCCTTTCCCATTCTGTTTGCTGAGCTGAATTAGAAAGACCAAATCTGTGACCTAAGGAATTACTTAAGGCAGAACTCCCAAAATTCCAGTCATTCATTTGCCCCTTTTACGACATTTCTAGACCACCTAAAGCATGTTTACTTCATATTTTCAACCCTTCCAAAATCTTTAAGATGTTTAACTCAGATTGAGTCACTCTCCTCCTCGCAGAGTTAATTTCAGAGCTTGTACCGTACTCTGCCAGGCCCTGCATAATCAGGCCCCTGGCTCCTTCTCTGACCTCATTTCTGCCACTCACTGAGTGCACTCCAACTGCACTGACCCCTCCGTAGTCCTGGAACATTCCAAGCAAGCTGCTGCCTGGAAGTGCTTCCCTCCTCACCCAGCAGCCCTCAGAAAGTTCTTCCCTTAACACACTGTATGTAGCAGCCTTCGTTGCTCTTCCAAATCAAGTTTAGAATCATCTAGAAAAATTTCACATTCCCTCTCTCTCTCATGCACACATACACACACATACACACACACCCCTGTCAGAATATTGATAGGGATTGCATTAAATTTCAAGAATAATTTGGGAGAAATTACACCCTTTTAATATTGAGTCTTCTTCTCCATTCTATATCTCTACATTTGTTTAGGTTTCATCTTATGGTTTTCATTAATGTGCTATAATTTTCTTGACAAAGACCAACCACACACGTTAATTACATTTGTTTCTAGGTGAGTAAAATTGTGTTTCTTCTGTAAAGAATATCTTTTTTGAAAAAGATTACATTATGTTAGAAAATGTTTGTTATGATTGTACCTTTATTTCTAATACTATTTATTTATTTATCTTTCTTTTGTATTCCTGATGGGTTTTACTGGCATTAAAGAAGTGGTTAGATACCTTCCAGCAAAGCACAGAGACATTCATCATTGGTTTTTTAAATACAGTCTTATAGTTTATTGACAGATAATAGTCATAAAGAGTGATTCTTTTAATATAATCAAAAAAGATTGAAAAGGGATGAAAAAGGGAAAACTTAAGACTATTTAATGCTGGTGATTGTATGGAATTTTAAATCATTTTATGTCCCATCAATGCTGTTTCCATGCTGGGAAACATTGATTTGCTTTATTTCATCATCACAATGAGATGCTTTTTGGGTTAGCAGTTGCTTTAGCTCACTTCTGGGCCCATCTGTAGCTCAGGAGGTGACGGAAGGCTGCTGAGCTAAGAGAAATGGGTGTGGAGGGTGCTCCAGGGAAGTGGGAGTTCCCAGAATCTAGAAGCTGAGAGACTGCCTGCCCTGCCCCATCCTGCTGCCACACTGCTTGCATGAACAGCTGTGCACTTAGAGGAGATCCCCAAGGTGAGGGGGCCCCCATGGAGGAGGAGGCGGGAGCTGTGGGTGAAGGCCCCCCCAGCCTTTCCCCACCAAGAACCCAGGCTCCAGGTGTGAAGCAGGAAGTGGAGCTTCTTAGAACTGTCGAGGTTTCCTGGAAGTCTGTGACAGCTGAGACCATCTGGCTCTACGGCTCACTTTCTAGTGGCATCTGGGACATGGGACCCCCTTGGGAGACATAAGCTTCCTGCTTCAGAACCCTGAGGGCCTGGTGCGTGTTGATGTCAGGCAGGGGAAGGGGGCTTTTAGTTCTGGACTCTTCCGGTCTCTACCACTGCTCCCCATGGCCCGTACAGTCTGGCTCTGGTCAGTCTCTGCAGCCTGACCTTCTCAAAATAAACCATGTCTTCCGGGAAATATGTGCATTTTTAAGGTTCCTCCTTGTCTGAGAAACTCTTAACTGAAGAAGGCAGGAAGCCACAGAGTCCTGGGTGGGCAGAGCCTACCTGGGGTTACTCCCCGCCTCGCAGGGGAATGCAGCTGCTCTGAGTCACCCAGGAAGTCCAAGAAACAACACCTTCTTACTACGCAGTGTTCTTAGAGAGGCAGGCAGAGGCCAGTTTCGTACCTGGAAAGGGGGCACAGGAAAGAGCACAGGCTTTAGGGCCGCAAGACCCAGTTTCCAGCCATGGTTCTTCTACGCCTTGGGTCTGTCTCTCGGTGACTTCTCTGGAGATTCTGAAAGCCAGGTAGCATCATGGGGGTAATGTGAGCCTCTCTCAGATTGTGTAGGTGAATATAATGTAACATAACTCACCTGTATTTGTATGTGCTATATATTTTTACTTTTTTTAAAAAAAATTATTTATTTGAGAGGCAGAAAGACCAAGTCAGAGCTCCCATCTGCTGGTTTTAATGGTCAGGGCCAGGCTAGAAGGACCAGAGCCAGGAGCCGGGAACTCAATCTAGGTCTCCCACATGGGTGGCAGGTGCCCAAGCTGAGCCATCACCTGCTGCCTCCTAGGCTCTGCATTGGCAGCAAGCAGCAATCAGGAGCTGGAGCCAGGAACTGAACCCAGTTTACTTCAATAAGGGGTGTGGGGACCTTAACTGCTATGCCAAACATCTGCCCCTCCATAGGCTGGATTAATTGAAGTACTGCTAGCTGCTGTAACAAATAAATCCCCAAGCATATACAGGCTCAAATAGAACCCCTATTCATTTCTCACTCACACTGGGTTTAAGGTTGTTTGGCAGGTAGCTCTTTTCCCTCCGTGACTCAAAGAGCCGGGGTCCTTTCATCTTGTAGTGCGCCCTCCCCTAGGGTTTTCACAGGCAGAAGGAAGGGGAGCGGGTGGAGGAGTCATACTCACTTCCTGAAAGCTTTGGCCCAGAAATGATACATATTTCTGCTCACATTCTGCTGGCAAGAGCAGTGTACACAGCCACACCTGGGTGCAAGGGAAGTTACAGATGGAATCCCCACCTAGCAAACTGCTTCCTGGCATCAACTTGAACCATGGAGGGGAAACTGAAATTCTAGTGGCCGTGGCAGGGAAGCAAAGAAAAAATAAGAAGATATCACAATCCATTAATGGTAGTTACCTCTGGGGACTCAGATTAGAGAAGTGGAGAGAGTTTCACTTTTTCCTTTGAACAAGTAGTATTGTAGAAGCCCACATTGATTTTTAATTTTATAATTAACAAAAGAACATGGGCAAGATTCACTGAAAAGTGTTAGCACATGTTATCTGCTGTGGGTTTTTTTTTTTTTAATCATTATTCTTCAGTCTTAGAATATATCAACTAAGAAAAGAAGGCCCTATCCTTTGTCCTTTATAAGAGGCAGACAGATAGCCGGCGCCGTGGCTTAACAGGCTAATCCTCCGCCTTGCGGCGCCGGCACACCGGGTTCTAGTTCCGGTCGGGGCGCCGGATTCTATCCCGGTTGCCCCTCTTCCAGGCCAGCTCTCTGCTATGGCCCGGGAAGGCAGTGGAGGATGGCCCAAGTCCTTGGGCCCTGCACCCACATGGGAGACCAGGAGAAGCATCTGGCTCCTGGCTTCGGATCAGCATGATGTGCTGGCCACAGCGGTCGTTGGAGGGTGAACCAACGGCAAAAAGGAAGACCTTTCTCTCTGTCTCTCTCTCACTGTCCACTCTGCCTGTCAAAAAAAAAAAAAAAAAGAGGCAGACAGATTTTAGTGTGGTGATGGTATGGGAAAAGGCAGAGGAGTTTTTTCCTTAAAAAAAGTTTTTAAAAGGATTCATACCAAAGAAGACTTTAAAGAGTATAAAAATTCAGGAAGTCATAGATTGATAGACTCAGAAATATCTAGCATTTCTCGAGTGTAAATCTCAAAAAAAAAAAAAGAGGTTCCATGTCTTAAATCATAGGACGTAGGGACCTCTTAGCTTTCCCGATTTATTTCAACAAAAATATTTAATATTTTAAAGCAGAGAATAAGAGGTAATCATCGCGAAAAGGGAGAAGAAAAAGATTATAATCAATACCATGTAGGAAGAAAGGAAAATTGCCAAGAGCAGCCTACTCAGCATGTGGATGTTAGAAAGTCAAGGAGGCGCCATTGCTGTGGTGTAGCGGGTAAAGCCACTGCCTGCAGTGCTGGCATCCTATATAGGTGCCGATTTGAGTCCCAGCTGTTCCACTTCCAATCCAACTCCCTGCTATGGCCTGGGAAAGCAGTAGAAGATGGCCCAAGTCCTTGGGCCCTTGTACCCGCATGGGAGACCTGGAAGAAGCTCCAGGCTTCTAGTTTTGGATTGGCCCAGCTTCAGACATTGAGGCCATTTGGGGAGTGAATCAGTGAATGGGAGAACTCTCTTTCTCTCTCTCTGCCTCTGTAACTCTGCCTTTCAAATAAAAATAAATTAAAAAAAAATTTTCAAAGAGACCTATGTGAGTTAATGCGAACAATGAAGTAGCTATAAACGCAGAGGATGCTGTTGATTAGTCAGTCAACATCCAGTTAATCCTTCCTTCTCTCTCTTTTTTTTTTGACAGGCAGAGTGGATAGTGAGAGAGAGAGACAGAGAGAAAGGTCTTCCATTTTGCCGTTGGTTCACCCTCCAATGGCCGCTGCGGCCGGCGCATCGCACTGATCCAAAGGCAGGAGCCAGGTGCTTCTCCTGGTCTCCTATGGGGTGCAGGGCCCAAGGACCTGGGCCATCCTCCACTGCACTCCCGGGCCACAGCAGAGAGCTGGCCTGGAAGAGGGGCAACCGGGATAGAATCCGGCGCCCCGACCGGGACTAGAACCCGGTGTGCCGGCGCCACAAGGCAGAGGATTAGCCTGTTAAGCCACGGCACCGGCCGATCCTTCCCTCTCTTAATAGTACCTCTAACCTTGCCACGATGCACACATGTGATTAGTTGAAAGCTGGACCTCATCTCTACTGCTAGGAGTGGATCCCCAGTTATATTTCTATTCATCTAAACCAATCATGACAACCCAACCTTACTTACTAGTGACCCATTTGGGAAGTCAGGCTGATGCCAGTCAGCACAGGGAACACTCCTAGTCACAGTCATTGAAATAGAAGCAGGCATAAAACATAAGGTGGCCTAAACAGGTTGGAGGAAGGGCTGTATACTTCTGTTTGAGGGAGATTTGTTTTTTCTGTTGTGATGTGTGTGAGCAGGGAAGCATGTTGTCACAGTTGGTAGGTCCCAGTGTCACTGTCTCTGGACAGTGGGGGAAGCCAGCCTGCAGACAGAGCTGATACAAAAGGGGGCCGAGCTGGCAGAACTGCAGAGAGACAGAGTCAGAGCCCTGATTATTGCTTTCCTGGGGCCTGCTCCACTTCAAGACTCCCCATTATGTGAGATGAAGAATCTCCTTATTGTTTATGCCAGTTTGAGTTAGGTTTTCTGTTCCTTCGTGCTTAGAGGCGCTTAAGCATGACACTAAAAATAATAGCAGCTAACATTTCTTCAGAACTGCTTTGTGCCAGGCACATGCTATATACTTGTGATTTCATGGAATGTTTTCAAAACCCTTTTTCTTAAAAAAATTTCTTTCTTATTTTATCTTACTTATTTGAAAGGCAGAGTTACAGAGGAAGAGCGAGAGAGAGGGAGAGACAGAGAGAGAGCTCATACATCTGCTGGTTTACTACTCAAGTGTCTGCAACAGTCACATGTGGGCCAGGCCCAAGACAGGAGCCAGGAACTCCATCCTGGTATCCCACATGGGTGGCAGGGGCCCAGGTACTTGGGCCATCTTCCACCTAGTTGGGATAGGAAGTGGAGCAGCCAGAACTCGAATCAATGCTCTGCTCTGGAATGCTGGCATCCCGAGTTGGGGCTTAACCCACTGTGCCACAATGCTGGCCCTTCAACAATCTTAGGAGGCAGATATAACCATTGAACTTATTTGTTAAGATGTGAGAGGCTTTGCTCAAGGTCATATGGATAGTAATTGCCAGAACCAACATCTTTTAGAGCTTAGAGCCTGTGCTGTTTACCGGTTCTGTTGACATGTGAGACAAAAGAGAAGAAAAGTGTACGTGAGGAAATCAGAGGAAAAGGAAATGGCGATATTCTTTTTTTTTTTTTTTAAGATTTTTTTAGTTAGTTGAAAGAGTTACACAGAGAGAAGAGGAGAGGCAGAGAGGGGGGTGGTCTTCCATCCACTGGTCCACTCCCCAGTTGGCCGCAACAGCCGGAGTTGTGCTGATCCGAAGCCAGGAGCTATGAGTTTCTTCTGGGTCTCCCACAAGGGTGCAGGGGCCCAAGGACTTGGGCCATCTTCTACTGCTTTCCCAGGCCACAGCAGAGAGCTGGATCAGAAGTGGAGCAGCCGGGACTCAAACCAGCACCCATATGGGATGCAAAGATTAATGCAGGCGGCGGCTTTATCCGCTATGCCACAGTGCCGGCCCCAATATTAATTTTATAATTATACATTATCTTGTTCTGTCTTCCTTGAAGAGCCTATCCTTGAGGTACTCTCCCCTACTTCTCTACCTAGAAACTTGTAATTGTTCTTTAAGAACTCAGCTCAGATGTCACCTCCTCTGAAAAGCCTTCCCAATCCCATCACCCAAACCCTTTGGGATCCCGCCAAAATGTGTTCAAATCTCTATTACAGCTCAGGTTATTATAAGGTGCCTGTTTTCATATCTTCTTCTTTTACTAAATTAAAAATTCCTCCAAAGGACCATGTCTAATTACTCCTCGTGATCCCTGAGCACAGCTCAGCATTTTGTAGGTGCTTAGGAAAAGTGAGATTGAATGAAGTGAGCATCCATCTGTCAATCACCACCCCTTCTTGAGGACCCTCTGTCTTACTAGGGACGTGTTAAGCCATGAGAAGATGGAACGTTAAAGAGAGCAAGCCTTGGGGATGGTGTTGTGACGTAGCAAGAGAAGCCACCACTTGTGATGCTGGCATTCCATATCAGAACAGTGGTTCAAAACCTGATTGCTTCACTTCTGATCGAGCTCCCTGCTAATGTGCCTGGGAAAATATCAGGCCTAAATGTCTGAGTCCCTGCCACCCATGTCACAGAGTTCTTGGCTCCTAGCTTCAGCCTGGCCCAGCCTCAGCTGTTGTGGTCATCTGGGGAATGAACCAGTGGATGGAAGATTTCTGTTTCTCTCTCTCTCTCTCTCTCAGCTTTTCAGATGAATGAATGAATGAATGAATGTATAAATAAATAAAAATTTAAAAAAGATCAAGTCTTCACCTTCTTGAAGTTCAAAAATAAATTGAGGATGTGTTCATATCTTTTAATTACACATTACAGAAACCCAACTCAAACTAGCTTAAAAGGAAAAAAAAGTGAGTGGGGGTAGTCCCAAGCATATTACTTCCAGCTTCAGGAAGAATGGAATCCAAGACCCATGGGCTCTCAACTGTGTTATCCTCAAGATGATGTTTCTTTCTGTAATTCACTATTGGGTAGCTTCATCCTCAGAAAGCCCCTTGCAGCTCGGTGTCTACATCCAAACACAGCAAAAACAGAGCTTCTTATTCCAATGGTTCCAGCAGAAGTCCTAGTATAATGATCAAGGCTTTTTATTGAAACATCTGCCCTTCAACGAGCCAATCACAGCGACTAAAAAGGCCCAAGTCACACGCCTGCCTCTGGATTTGGGAGGTGAGATCACCCAAGACACATGAAGTAAAAATGAAGCAAGATGGCTAATCAGAGAAAAACCAAGTTGCTGCTACGAAATGCAGGAGGGGATGTTGGGAAGGCAAAGCCAACACAGTCCTCCACAGAGGAGAGGTCTTGCATGTCAGAAACTCAATTACAAGGCTATGAGCATTGCATGTCATAAGAGTTCAGAGTCAGGGCAGGCATCTGGCACCGCCGTTAAGGTCGCATCTCGGGATATCCGCATCCCATATTGGAGTCAGAGACCAGGCTACTCTGCTTCCAACCCAGCTTCCTGATAACACGCCCCCTGGCAGGCAGCACGTGATGACTCGGGAACTTGGGTCCCTGCCACCCATGTGGGAGACCCGGATTGAGTTCCCAGTTTCTCGATTCAGTCTATCCAAGCCCCAAGTGTTGTGGATGTCTGGGAAGGGAATCAGAATATGAGTGCTCTCTATCCATCTCTCTGTCCCTAAGCCTTTAAAATAAGGTAAAATTAAATAAACAAATTTTAAAGAGTTTACAGTCAAAGATTAAATAGGAGAAATGGGTCATTTCTAGGACAGCTACTCACGAATGCCTCCTAGAAGGAAGCCTATGAACTAGGTCTTTGGGGTAGGCTGGATCATAAGTGACAATAAAAACACTTTACAGATATGTGGAAAGGTACAGACAAAGATAGGAAGTCGGAGATCCTTGGGGGATTTTCCAAGTTTAATGGGAACTTTTGTTTATCAAAGCCAGAAATGTGGCTGGGGACTAGAGCTAGAAATATTCTAACAATGCACTAATGCCTTATGCAGATTCCTTACATGTATGATCTCAAAGAAGAGCATACGAATTTTGTCAGGTACCAGGAGTAGGTGAGTAAGGTCCACTACAAGCAAGTCCTGTGCAGAGGTTACTACCCAAGGATGGAATTGCAAAAGAAGCCAATGTTCTGACCCGTGCCACTCTTCCTCCACAAGCAAAACGAACTGGAGCTGGAAATCATGAGGACAGCATCCCAGGCCGGCCAGTGAAGACCTTCAGAGGAAGCTGTGGGAACTACCAAGGCAGAGAGAAGCTATCTGACTCAGAGAATGTTCAGGAGTAAAGAACTGGGAATCAGAAAGCCTGGTTTTGAATACCAGTTCCATGGCTTATGATGCTCTTTTGGACAGACTATATTACCTCTCTGAGCCTGTTTCCTCATCCATAGAACAAAGTGGACAAAAATCCCCAGCTCTTGGAGTGTCGATGAGGTCTGAAGAAGTAGTGCATCTGAAGAAGTTCACAGTGTCTGCTGCGTACGGTGGTCAATACCTGTGACTGACAGCGAAGTGTGGTGGAGGCATTTGAGTTACACAGGCTTCCAGGGGACAGATCCTGGCTCCGACACAATCACTGCACCCTTCTGATGCTGTGAATTACTCTCCTCACCGCTCACTCCCAGCTGTTGAACATTTCTGAAATCAGGACGC
This sequence comes from Lepus europaeus, assembly GCF_033115175.1. NCBI lineage: Eukaryota > Metazoa > Chordata > Mammalia > Lagomorpha > Leporidae > Lepus > Lepus europaeus. Next base: position 50,832,465 of record NC_084833.1, on the reverse strand, counting down.
ACCGTAGCATTGAAACATGGTATGCTGCCAGCGTCTGTTAGCAGTACACAAGATAATAGCATGTCCTTAGAATCGGTGTCTTATTATGGACAATTACTTGAGCTTTGGATACCTCAGTTTCTTCCACTGTAGAATGGAGATAATAGTACTATCTACTTTATAAAATGGTGAAGATTAATTGAGATTTGGTTTACAAGTGTCTGGCACCTAATAAGGGAATGGTAAATTCCATGTATTGCTATAATTTTCATTATTGTCTCAAACCAGGTAATGAGATAGGTGTTAGGAGCTGTGTGGGTGGAGCAACCAGAGGCAGAAGCAACCAGAAGGGCTGGGCAGGGTTGAAAGTGGTATCAAGACAGCCAATTTTCAGGTTCAGAAGGGGAGTGGGAAGAACATTAGCCAGGTAGCTGGACAAGTGGTGGATGGAGTACAAGATGGGCATGCAGCCTGCAGGTGAAGACTGGAAGCCACGTTAGGTACCAAGCTGGTGGACAGTGAAGATGGGGTGTGGATGAAGGGCTGGTTAGGCTGGGCTAGCTGGTCTACGCGTTCTCTTTGACCTTGCTTCTTCTCTGACCAAAGCTACCTGGCCGGCGCCATGGCTCACTAGGCTAATCCTCCGCCTTGCGGCACCGGCACATCAGGTTCTAGTCCCGGTCGGGGCACCGATCCTGTCCCGGTTGCCCCTCTTCCAGGCCAGCTCTCTGCTGTGGCCAGGGAGTGCAGTGGAGGATGGCCCAAGTGCTTGGACCCTGCACCCCATGGGAGACCAGGATAAGCACCTGGCTCCTGCCATCGGATCAGCGCAGTGCGCTGGTCGCAGCGCGCCTACCGCGGCGGCCATTGGAGGGTGAACCAACGGCAAAAGGAAGACCTTTCTGTCTGTCTCTCTCTCACTGTCCACTCTGCCTGTCAAAAATTAAAAAAAAAAAGCTACCATCGATTAAGTACTTACTATGCTAGGGCAACATGTTGATTGATAAGTACCTTCTCAGAGGGAGGGACAGAGAGAAAGGTCTTCTTTCCATTGGGTCACTCCCCAGATGGCCGCAATGGCCGGAGCTGCGCAGATCCAAAGCCAGGAGCCAGGTGGTTTTTCCTGGTCTCCCATGCGGGCGCAAGGGGCTAAGGACTTGGGCCATCTTCTACTGCCGGAAGGCCACAGCAGAGAGCTGGATTAGAAGAGGAGCAGCCAGGACTAGAACCGGTGCCCATATGGGATGCTGGTGCCGCAGGCAGAGGATTAACCTACTGTGCCATGGCGCCAGCCCTGTTACCAACCTTTGATTCTATAACCTAAATCAAGGCTCAAAGAGGTAAAATTAGCATGTTCAAAGTCACATGGCTATTAATTGGCAGACCCCTGGAATCAGAATCAGGGTTTTTTTTGTTTTGTTTTGTTTTGTTTTTTAAGCTTCACTTCCTGCACCTAAGTTCCCCTGCCACCCTGCTTCTTGAACTTAGTGTCTGGCAGCTCCCAGTATATCCAATAGCAATTTCCTCCCTCTCTGCTCCCCCCACCCCACAGGTCTCCACCTCCCAAGCCCACAAATGCCAAGCTCACAAGTCATCTGTTTTGCCAAAATTCTGTTCCGATTTGATAAACTCTAACCGGGCCAGCTCACTCAGCATGATTCAGCCGGAGAGAATAGCAAGGCTGCGTGCTCGGCATGCCGACCGGCTGAGCTCAGGCAGGATGGGCGGCGCTCAGGAACCTCAGCGTGACAGATGGCTCCACTCGGCTGTCTCCGCGGGCCTGATGCCAGGGGCAATGCTGGCGCTGTGCGGGAGGGAGGAGCAGGAGCCAGGTCCTGTGAGTTTCCCATGAGCGCGTGTGTGTGTGTGTACACACGGAGCACACAGGAGCAAGGCGTGTGTGTGTGTGTATATGTACACACGGAGCACACAGGAGCAAGGCGTGTGTGTGTGTGTGTACACACGGAGCACACAGGAGCAAGGTGTGTGTGTGTGTGTGTGTACACACGGAGCACACAGGAGCAAGGCGTGTGTGATTCAGAATGCACATTGGTGTGTGGCCGGATTGTGTGTGTTTACCTGTGCGTATGCGGATAAGTGTGCATGCGTATTTGTGTGTATGCGGGGGGTGGGGGGGGTGGGGGGGTGAGTTTGCATTCATTCTAGTATGTGTGTGCTTGTGGGTGTGAAAGAGAAAGGAGGGGAGAGAGAAGAAGGAAGCCGGGAATGAGGGAGAGACACAGAGAGAGACAGAGACAGAGGGTGGAAGGGCGAAGATTCCTGGGCTTTGAGAATTCAGTCTTTTGGATGTTCCCATCCGCAAGAGAGCTGCTGCACGCCCCGCCCTCGCTCCAGCTCTCCTGTCTCAAGAATGACAGATATCAGCAGAACAGAGTCCTCCCGCTCCCATTGGGAAGTGTAGGCTCCAGCTGAGGGTCAGGTTTCGGAAAACAACGTGGCAAAATTTTTTCCTAAAGTAGGGACACTTAACTATTTGTGATGCAGGGCCCCTCTGAAAATCTGGTGACCACAGGGGACCTTCCCAGGAAAATACTGTCCAAACATGTAATTTCTCCTTCCACAAGTATCACAGAACTCATGGGGCTCACTGAAGCCTACACAGAGGCCTCGGCTTAGGAAACCAAGTGTCGACCTTGGAAAGATAAATACAGAGAGGAATAAGATAGCCACAGTTGGGAGCAAACATTTTGCCTAGAGGTTAGATATTTAGCCTAGAGGATAAGATTTCCATATCCCGTATCACAGAACCAAAGTTTGATTCCCAGCTCTGGCTCCTGACCTCAGCTTCCTGCCAGGTTGACTCTGGGAAGCAGCAGTGATGCCCAAGATAATAGGTTCCTGCCACTCGTGAGGGGGACCTGGATTGAAGTTCTGGCTCCTGCCTTCAGGCCTGGTGCAGTCCCAGCCTCCGTGGGTATTTGAGGAGTGAACCAGTGGATGGGAACTATCTGTCAGTCAGTCGGTGTGTGCGCATCTCTTAGTCTCTGCCTCTTTACCTCTCACATAAATAAAAAAATAATAAAAGAGGATGTGTGTGTGGTCAGCAGTTAAGATGCCTCTTTGGACACTCACATCCCATATTCAGTGCCTGGGTTCAAATCTTATCTCCACTTCCAATTCTAGCTCCTGTGAGTGTGCATCCTGGGAGGCAACAGGTGGGGGCCCAGCACCTAGATCCCTACCACCTATGTGGGAGATTCAGGTGGAGTTTGGACTCCCGGCTTCAGCTTGGCCTCGCCGCAGCCACTGAGGGCATTTGGTGAGTGAACAAGCAGGCAGAGGATCTCTCTGACGTTCAAATAAAATAAAAATAAATACTTTTTTCTATAATTTTTTAAAGCTCATTTATTTGAAAGTCAGAGCTACAGAGACGGAGAGGCAGAGGTAGAAAGAGAGAGTGAGAGGTCTTCTATCCACTTGTTCACTTCCCAAATGGCCAAAATGGTCCTGGGCTGGGTCAGGCCAAAGCCAGGAGCCAAGAGCTTCATCCAAGTCTCCCACATGGGTGCAGGGGCCCAAGGACTTGGACCATCTTCTGTTGCTTTCTCAGGTGCATTAGGAAGAACTTGGATCAGAAGTGGAGCAGCTGGAATCGGAACCAGCGCCTTTATGAGATGTCAGCACTGCAGGCGGCAGCTTTACCTGCTATGCCACAGCACCAGCCCCTCTAAAAGATTTTTAAAAGAGCAAGAAAGATAGCCACTATTTTTTTTAAATCTCACTATAGTAGGAGAAATAGATGTTAAGACATAGTTACAGCCCACCTTGACAAGTGTGGTATTCATTGGATTGAAAGAATTACCAGGGCATGGGAGGAAACAGGGGATACATTTCTTCAGGGATTCCAGGACAGAGTTCACTGGAAAAAAATGTACATTTAAGCTGTCTATTGAAATGGGACAAAGCATTTGTCAAACAAAAATGGAGAAGGGCTTTTCGGACACAAAGAAGAATATGCACAAAAGTAGAGGGGATTCTGTATTTGGGGAGCAGGAAGCAAGGCTGAAAAGGGAGCTTGGAGGAGGACCATTAAGAGCCTTGTGCTTGGGCCCCATGCAGAGGCACAGCAGGTTAAGCCACTGCCTACAATATCAACATCCCATATGGGCTTTTGTTGGCGTCTTCCGATCCAGCTCCCTGCTAATGTGCCTGGGAAAGGAGGGGAAGATGGTGCAAATGCCCAGGCCCCTTCCACCCATGTGGGAGACCTGGATGAAGCTCCTGGCTGCTGGCTTTGGCCTGGCCCAGCCCCAGCTCTTGCAACCATTTGGAGAGTGAACCAGCAGATGGAAGATCTCTCTCTCTTTTTTTTTTTTTCCTCTCTCTTTCTCCCCCTTTTCTTCCTCTCTGTAACTCTGCCTTTCAAATAAAGCAATAAATCTAAAAAAAAAAAAAAAAAAGCCATGTATTTACTAAGCTACAGGAGTCAGAGTATATCCCGAAAGTTACGGGGAACCACTAGAGCTTTTGAAAAGAGGGACATCATCTAGTTGGTGATTCGCAGAGGCCACAATGCAGCCAGTGCTTATCCAGAGATTAAACAGTAGGCTACCACAATAGTCCATCCAAGTGAGAGAAAAATGAAGAAAGTGTGAACAACAGGATTGTGGGGAAATTGAGGCATGGATTTGAAGCAAAGAAAGATTTAGGAAATCAACTAGTCAAGAGTTAGGATCCCTCACTAAATGTGGAAATTAAGAAGAAGAAAGGAGGAACAGCTGAGTATGGCTTCTATGTTTAGCTTGAAAAGGTACAAGTTAGTGCCATTCCTTGAGATGGAACCATGGCGCAGTTGAGGTTCTTGGAGAAGATAATAGTTCCATTGGGGATCAAATGTGAAACACACATAATGCAGAGATTTGTCTTAGGCAATTAGTGATATGGCTCTGGAGCACTGAGGACATTTGGAAATACAAATTCATGAGTAACAAGCACATGGATGATAACCGAAGTCATGGGAAAGTGATGAGATCACTAAGGTTTGGCGTAGATAATGAGAGAGAAGCAGGGAAAAAGTCAATATTTAAAGGTAGATGGAAGAAGAGGAATTTGTGAAGCAAACTATATGAGAGAGCATTCTTAGAGATTGGAAGGCTTAGATTAAAACCAGGAAGCAGGTATCTCCTAGAAGCTAACAGTGTACAAAATTTAAAAACAATGGTATTATCGTTAGTATTGAAGGCTAAAAAGAAAAGAGATCAAGTAGGCAGAGGACTGATGGAAAAAGCCATGCAAAATTCAAGAGGTAGAGAAGATGGAAGGAAATATAAAAGACACAAAACATTACTCAGAGTTAATATTATAGAGAAATTATAGGAGTTTCTCTGTTGTGCTTTTTACAGTTGTTACTTTCGTGTTCCCAGATCAGTCCAATGAATTAGTTTTAAATTAACAGTGTGAGGAGTGAACCAGCAAAGGGAAGACCTCTCTCGCTCTCTGTCTCTGCCTCTTTCTGTAACTCTTGTCTTTCAAATAAATTTTAAAAATCTTTAAATTTAACAGTGAAAGGGACTACCTGGAGAACTTTTATGAGGTTATTGGAATAGAGGACTTCCAGTTGTAGACAAGATGGAGTAACAGGTGCTTCATTTAACTTCCTGCCTAGAACAATTAGAAAACTTCCTTTCTGGTGCTGGTTCTTGGATTTTCCTTGGAGCATGGCTTCCAAACACGCATCTTCGCTCCTGCTTCAAATGAAGAAGCTGAAACCAATGCCTGGCCTGGGCCTCTCAGGGTTTGTTGAAAGGAGAAAAATAAGGAGCAACTGATCATACTGATAAAGCACAAAATGAAACAGACAGCCTAAATGAACAAGCCCAGGAGGAGATTTTGAAACTAAAGCAGAAATATAACAAACTGTGCCAACATTTTTTTTTCAGAAGAGGTCAGAATTATCACCAAAATCCCAAATTTGGGGGTAATGACATTTGTCAACCATTAGCAAGCATCTGTACCACTTGGGGAGGAGGGTGAAAAGGTGCTGCCTTATCTACTCATGAAAGTGATATAATTTGATAGAATTTGAAGATATTAAATCAGGTTACAGAATAGATTTTTACTTTGGTGAAAATCCTTACTTTGAAAATAAAATTCTCTCCAAAAAAAATGTCATCTGAAAGAGTGGTGATCCATCTTCAAAGACCACTGAAATCAAATGGAAATCTGGAAAGGATTTGATGAAACGTTCAAGTCAAAGGCAGAACAAGGCCAGCAGGAAGAGGCAGCACGAGGACCCAGAGAGCTTCAGTATCCGGCTTCCTGACCATGCTGCTGCAGGTGCAGAAGAGTTGGGAGAGGTCATCAAAATGATATTTGGCCAAAGCTGTTGCAGCACTACTTGGTTCCTGATATGGATGATGAGGAAGGGGATGGAGAAGACGATGATGATGATGAAGAGGAAGGATTGGAAGACATTGATGAAGATGGGAATGATGATGGAGGGGAAGGAAAGGAGGATGAAGAAGATGACTAAAAACACCAATGGAGTCCAAGCTTTTTTGTTTTCTTTTCTTTTAAATTTTCTCCAGTACCTGGGAGCAATTACAGTCTTATTTGTTTTTCTCTCTTATGCTCAGTTTCCCTATTTTTGAGATCTCTTTTCTGTGCATCATGGTTTTCACCTTAATGCAGGCAAGAAAAATGCCTTAAACAGAATACAATGGGAAAAAAAAAACTCTCTTTCTCTTCCAAATTCATTTTCATCCCTTCTTATCGCCACAAAAACTGTATGAAATCAACACCACTGTGCTGGAAGCTGGCGGGTGGTAGGCCCCTGTGTGGTAGTGCTTAGAAGTCTAGCTTTTTCCTTCCTTTCACTGGATATTGGGCTCAAAGATTCTACTGTGTCTCTATGTGAATAAGGGACAGTTAGCATTTACCAACACATGTGTGCCTACTTTCTCTCTCTCTCTCTCTAAAAAAAAAAACTTTAAAAAATGCACTCATGGGAAGTCAGTGAATGGTGGGTTTGAGATGTTTGTGTGAGGTAAGTGAGCATTTTGCCAACATGGCTTCTCCTTTGGCATGTTCATTTGTGATGTTTAATGGACATCCTTGCAGTTAAAGATGATTCTTTTTTTTTTTTTAAAAGATGTATTTATTTATTTGAAAGTCAGAGTTACACACACACACAGAGAGGAAGAGGCAGAGAGAGAGGGAGAATTTCTATCTGCTGGTTCATTCCCCAGATGGCTATACCAGGCAGGGTTGAGTCAAGCTGAAGCTAGGAGCCAGGAACTTCATTTGGGTCTCTCACGTAGGTGCAGGGGCCGGGGACTTGGATCATTTTCCACCGCTTTTCCAGTCCATTAGCAGGGAGCTGAATCGGAAGTGGAGCAGCTGGGACTTGAACTGGTGCCCATATGGATGCTGGTGTTGCAGGTGGCAGCTTTACCTGCTATGCAACCCTGGCCCCAGTTTCTGCTATGTTATGCTCCAGGAACTACCTATACCAGGAGCTAGGGGGTGGGCGTACAAAGATAGAAAAGACTAAGCAGCTGGAGTAGGGTGAGTAGGATGTGGGTTTGTTTCTCAAAAGAAAAACACTGTACAAAAGCAACACATGAGCTGTTGGAGGCTCTGTGGGGTGCAGAAGAGCAGCTAACTGTTGGGAAGAACCAGGGCTTCCCACCCTTTGAAGATGGCATGGAGATAGGAAGATGCCAAAACTGTGAGGGGCTCTTGATTGATAAAAGAAACCACAACGTGAAACCCACAGAGCCATTGTCTTCTGTCCTCCAAGCTTCAAGAGGACACACCTACAGATAGGGCTGGAGATTAGTAATAATGAGAGCTTCCTTGGTAGGGAAAGTGGGACTCCACAACCTGGAGATAATGTTCCTAAGGAGGCAGAAAATTAGGACAGCACATTGGTTTTATTATGTTTTACTGTAATTATAAAAATAATACCAATTTACAGTAAAAAATTTTTTTTAAACAATGCAGAGGGTATAACATGGTCTTCTCACCTTTTCACAAAGATGGCACCTAAGGTTAGGAAGGAATCTCCTGCTCCTCCCAAAGCTGAAGCCAAAGCAAAGTAGCAATGAGGGATGACCACAGTCATGGACACCTGGGGTGGGTGTGGAGATGCCGCAGGCGAAGCCGCTGCTCACGGTTCCAGCATCTCCTGTCCGAGTTTGAGTCTGAGTCCCAGATGCTGCTCTTCTGATCCAGCTTCCTGCTAATGCATCCTGGGAGGCAGCAGATGGTGCTCAAGTGCATGGACCCCTGCCACCCATGTGAGAGACCTGGATGGAGTTCTGGGCTTCTGGCTTCTGCCTGGCCCTGCCCCGACTGCTACGGGCATTTGAGGAGTTAACCAGCTGATAGAATCTCTCTCTCTCTTTCTCTCTCTCTCCTTCTCTGTGTTGCTTTGCCTTTCAAGTAGATGAAAATAAATGAACCGACACACACAAAGGTCTGCACATTACCCACCTTCCGCAGCCCTGGAGGCAGCCCACATAGCCTTGGAAGAGCTCCCCTAGGGGAAGCCGTCTTGACCTTTATGCCATCTTCAAGTCACTGTGTCCGTTGTGAGGAAGACGGAAGACAGCAACCCGCTGTGCTCATTGTGGATGTCAAGGCCAACAAGCACCAGATCAAACAGGCCATGAAAAAGCTGCATGACATTGATGGGGCCAAGGTCAGTACCCTGATCAGGCCTGACAGAGAGAAGCATGTGCTTGCTGGCTCTGGAATATGATGCTTTGGATGTTGCCAACAAAATGGGGATCAAATATAGGGTCCAGCTGGCTAATTCTAAATAGATGCTTTCCACAGAAAAAAACAAAAGACAAAAAGAAAACACAACCAACAAGCAAAAACAAAATGCCAGGACCAACCCTTTCTCTGCCAATCTCACTCCTCAGAGATATGCCAAATGTAAATAGTTTCTTGTGTATGTGTCTAGACGTGTTCACTTCAAATGTTTCTCAAATCAATACATGCAAAAGGCTTTTTGATAAAAAGTCGTATGAACTCCAATGCTTATAACAAAAGACATAATGCCTTGCCCTGTACACTCACTCAGGTTCCCTTTCCCAAATATACTCATTTTAGACTCTCTTAGCTATTTCTTTTGGCATTTATAGATCTGTTTTTCCTAACTAATGTGCTATTGTTGCTCCATTTTAGACATAGCATAGTGACTTCTTTCTATGGTAGAGGAGGATTAAGCTCTCTTAACTTCCCTCTCCTCTGCTACTTCTCCCCTAGTCTCCCAACAGAATAACATTACAAGTTTTGGCTAAATCATTATTCAGGTTTATTATGCCTATGCAAATACTATTGCATGTGTCTATCAAAGTTATATTTCTTTTCCTACTTTTGCTTTTTCTAAAGTTAATAATTGCCTTGATTTTACACTTGCTTGTTAGCTACAGCTCATTCTGACACTTTCCACCCTCCTTTCACTGCCGTTTTCCTAATGGTCAGTTACATCAGGTGATCTGTCAGTCCCAGTTTTTCTCCTTGAAGACACTCCTCCTGGACACTTTCATTTTTCTAACTGAATCTTTGCTCTCAGGCCCTCCTGTCCAGCTGTGTTCCTGGCACTTTTCTTCCCCATCACTTTGGGAATTCTTTTTGTCTTTTCTGAGCTGGAGTCTCTGTTGCCTAGAATTTTTGTCTTCCTCTATTTATACCCATCTTGGGAGGTCAGGTCTTCCAGTAGTTTAACAGTTTTAACCTGAGGCCATAGCAAAGAGCTGGATCTGAAGTAGAGCAGCTGGGATTCAAACCAGCACCCATATGGGATGCTGGAGCCACAGGTGGAACCTACTATGCCGCACGCTGGCCTGGCATCTTCTTTCATATCTGTTTTCCACATGTGCATGTGCATTTGCACCTGAATATTTTGAAGTACCCTTGTCTATACCTCATGAGTTGTAAATAGAAACTTGAAGCAGATTTTTGCTTCAAAGAGATTTGTTTTGTTTTGTTTTGTTTTTTTAAAGATTTATTTGTTTATTTGAGAGGCAGAGTTACAGAGAAAGGGAGAGACAGAGATCTCCATCTGCTAGTTCACTCCCCAGATGGCCATAACTGCTGGGGCTGGGCCAGGTAGAAACCAGGAGCCAGGAGTTTCATCCACGTCTCCCACGTGTGTGCAGGGGTTCAGGTACGTGGGCCATCTTCTACTGCTTTCCCAGGCATATGAGCAGAGAACTGAACTGGATCAGAAGTGGAGCAGCCAGAATTGGAGCCTGTGCTCATATCTGTTCCCACCACAAACCCCTCTTCAAGAGTTTTTTTGTTTTGTTGTTGTTGTTGTTGTTGTTTTTTGACAGGCAGAGTGGACAGTAAGAGAGACAGAGAGAAAGGTCTTCCTTTGCCATTGGTTCACCCTCCAATGGCTGCCATGGCCGGCGCACTGTGCTGGTCCGATGGGAGGAGCCAGGTGCTTCTCCTGGTCTCCCATGGGGTGCAGGGCCCAAGCACTTGGGCCATCCTTCTCTGTGCTCCCGGGCCACAGCAGAGAGCTGGACTGGAAGAGGGGCAACTGGGACAGAATCCGGCGCCCCGACCGGGACTAGAACCCGGTGTGCCGGCGCCGCAAGGCGGAGGATTAGCCTATGAGCTGCGGGGCAGGCTCGAGTTTTTTTTTTTTTTTTTTTTTTTAAGATTTATTTATTTATTTGAAAGTCAGAGTTACACAGAGAGAGGCAGAGAGAGAGAGAGAAAGGTCTTCCATCCGATGGTTCACTCTCCAATTGGCCGCAACAGCCAGAGCTGTGCCAATCTGAAGCCAGGAGCCAGGAGCTTCCTCTAGGTCTCCCACGTGGGTATAGTGGCCCAAGGACTTGGGCCATCTTCTACTGCTTTCCCAGGCCACAGCAGAGAGCTAGATTGGAAGTGGAGCAGCCAGGTCTTGAACTGGCGCCCATATGGGATGCTGGCACTTAAGGCCAGGGCATTAACCCGCTGCACCACAGCGCCGGCCCCCTCAAGAGTTTTTAAACTCAGGAAATTTCACATGAAAATCAAGTGTTTGTGTTACTTTGAAAAAAGTCAAAGAACTACCAACATGGTACTTGCATTTCTATAGAATGATCTGAAATGGAATTACATCTGCTCCCTTTAAATGTGGAATCCTCTTTCTCTAGCTCCCAGCATGCCGCTTGTGCCTGCAGCACTTATATATGATGTCAACTTGGTTCCTGTTTTCATTTGCACATGCTAGAAATTTTTAATAAAAAAATTATCATACAAACTGTTCTTGATCTTGCTTTTTTGACTTACTTAAGCTGCTGTCCTCTTAAGGCGCAAATGAATCAGATACACAAGCCAAGGCCTCCGCTCGCTAATACTTTTCCCCTCACCCAGAGATGATAGATCCAGCAGTAAGCCCCTAACCTTCGGTGAGCCAATGTGATAATCTGTCTTAGAAACTTGAAGTTCAGAATAGACGTTCTGAGGCTAGGGGTCACTGTGGTTGAGTCATTCTAGAGAGGATTCACAGAATTCCACCTACCAACCAAGTGCTACCTTAATTCCTTCCCTACCAATTTTTGATTATTCATTAGATTCTCTGAACTATCCAGTATCCTTTCAGTAAATTCCTCACACACATATTTTTTCCTTCTACTTCAGCCAGAATTGTAGATTATTTCTTGAGGCTTTTTCCCCCACTGATGCTGTTATCCCCGCCCAAGCTCTATAAAAACATCACCATTACCATTTTAAAATTAGTAACAGTTTTATTGAGATATAATTCACATGCCATAAAATTGAAGCATTTAAAGAGTACAAGTCAATTGTATATTCAGAGTTCTACAACCAACACCCCAATTAGTTTAATAATATTTTCTTCATCCCATGAGGAATTATTTTTTTATTTTTTAAAATATTTATTTATTTATTTGAAAGTCAGAGTTACACAGAGAGAGGAGAGGCAGAGAGAGAGAGAGAGAGAGAGAGGTCCTCCATCAGCTGGTTCACTCCCCAATTGGCTGCAAAAGCTGGAGCTGCGCTGATCCGAAGCCAGAAGCCAGGAGCTTCCTCCAGGTCTTCCCATGCTGGTGCAGGGGCCCAGGGACTTGGGCTATATTCTACTGCTTTCCCAGGCCATAGCAGAGAGCTGGATAGGAAGTGGAGCAGCCAGGTCTCAGACCGGTGCCCACATGGGATGCCGGCACTGCAGGCTGCGGCTTTATATGCTATGCCACAGCTCTCTTTTTTTAAAGATTCATTTATTTATTTGAACATCAGAGTTACATAAGGAGATGAAGAGACAGAGAGAAAGAGATCTCCCATTTGTTGGTTCTCTCCTCCTAGTAGCCACAACAGCCAGGGCTGTCCAAGATGAAACCGGGAACATGGAACTCCTTCCTAGTCTCACATGGGTGGCAGGGTCCCAAGTACTGGGGCCATCTTCCACTACCTTCTCATGCACACCAGCAGGAAGTTGGATTGGAAGCAGAATACCATATGTGATGCAGGCATTGTGAGCATTAGCTTGATCCTCCACACCACAACACTGGCTCCTTGCGAACAAAGCTTGTACCTTGTAGGAGTCATTTTTCATTTCCCTTCAACACCCCCAGCCCTTGGCAATCACTAACCTACTTTCTATCTTGGCAGATTTACCTATTTGGAGTTTTCATATAGATTGACTCAAACAAGACATGGTGTTTTATAGATAACTTCTTTCGCTTAGCATAACATTTTCAAGGTACACCAAGTTGTACCATGTATCAGGATGTGGTTTCTTTTTATTGCCAAATAATAGTCCATTGTGTAGATATAATCGTATTTTGCTTATCTATTATTGATGGGATTTAGGTGTTTCCACTTTTGTGGAAATATTATTCTGAATAGTATTTCTATGAACATTTACACACATGTTTCTGTGTAGATATATTTTCATATCTCTTAGGTTTGTCTTGAGTAGCGGAATCACTGGGTCATAATGGCGACTCCATGCTTAACATTTTGAAAAACTGCCGGATTGTTTTCCAAAGCAGCAACACCACTTTCTATTCCTACCAGTGCTGTATGAGGGTTCCAGTTTCTTCACATCCTCATCAATTCATCATCATTCTAGTGGGTGTGAAGTGGTATCTCACTGTGGTTTTGATTTGCATTTTCCTCTCATCAAATGATGCAGAGCATCTTTTCATGTGCTCATTGGCCATTTGTATATCTGTTTTTGGAGAGATGTCTATTCAGATCCTTTGCCTAGTTTTAACTTATTTTAACTTATTAATTTTTTATTTATTTGAGAGGCAGAGAAAGCAAGAGAGAGCTCCCATTCACAGGTTCACTCCTCAAATGCTGGGCTGCAGCCTAAGCTAGGAGCCAGAAACTCATTCCAGGTTTCCCACATGAATGGCAGCCATACCCTTAAATTAGCAGGAAGCTAGAGGCAGGAGCCAGGTATTGAAACCAGGTACTCTAATACAGGGCATGAATACATTAACTGATAGGCTAGATACATGCCATTGCCTATTCTGTAATTGGGCTTTCTATTATTAAATATGAGTTCTTTTAAAATCCTGGATACAAGTCTCTTATTAGATATGTGATTTCTAAATATTTCTTGCATTCTGCATGTTGCCTTCTTACTTTCTTGACAGTGATCTCTGAAGCACAGAAATTTTTAAAATTTTGATGAAATCCAATTTTTTTCACTTATGACCATTAATGCTTTTTAAAAAATCATTGATGTAATTAACTTATCTGAAAGGCAAAGAGACAGATGGTGAGAAAGAGAAACTATTTGTTGGTTCATTCTCCAAATGCTTGCAGTAGCTGAAGCTTGGCCAGGCCAAAGCTAAGAACTGGGAACTTAATTTGGGTCTCCAGAGGAATCCAACCACCTGAGCTATCACCTGCTGCCTCCCAGAGCACATACTAGCAGGAGGATGGAATTGGGAGCTGAGCCAAGACTTGAACTCCAGCACTCTGATATGGGATGCAAATGTACTAAGCAGTATCTTAACTGCTAGACCAAATGCCCACCCCACTTATGACCATTAATGTCTTGATGCAGATTTCTCCAGATATTTTCTCTGTGTTTTAACAAATGTTCGATGCTGTCTATAACTCACTGCTTTATTTATGTAATAAACTGTGAACAATTTCCAGGACTGTACATCATCATTATTGCCTTCATAGAATATATTGTATGAATTTACCACGATCTATTTCAGTGGTCACCTAGAGATGGACATTTATGTCATTCCCAATATTTTGACATTATAAGCAATGGACATTGAGATCATTCCCAATATTTTCCATTACAAGAATCTTTGCACACATGTCTAAATTATTTGACAGGAGAAACCAGGACTGAAGCATGTGGCAGATGCAGGGAACAGTCCTGAGGAAGGTCAAAGAGGAGGAAGAACTCATCAAGCCCATATTTGGTAAAATGTAAGCTGTGTAAAGGAGACCAGTAGAAGATCACGCTGGAAAGGTAGACTGTTGCCAAATTGTGGAAAGGCCTCAAACGTGAGCTTAATAAGCTTAGATTTGGAAAACCATAGACGTTTTTTAGGTGGAGGCTCAACTTGATAAAACCATCTGGTTTCGTTTTGATAGAAAGGGTGGAGTGGTTTACTTTCAAAACCTATGTTCTAAAAAAGCAGGAGTAAACCCAAGAGATGATAATGTCATAGAAGCCAGGGGGAGGCAAATGCCTCAGGGAGAGAGAAGCCAATTGGGCCCAATGATGCAGAGAAAGCAAACTTTCAGTTGACTTAGCAATAGAATAATAGGGGTGGCATTTACTTTAGTAATGTCAATGCAGAGGAGGATTCTGAGTCCTCCTGACTAAAAATGTCAGAAATATCAGTTAGTATTAGCAGACACTTGTCTTGTTTGTGTGATCCCTTTGACTCTTAGACCTATCAGAGCCATCGAATGTGAACTGAAATTGATCACTTGGACTAGTGAGATGGCATTGGTACATGCCACCTTGATGGGATTGTATTGGAATCCCCTGGCACATTTCTAACTCCACCATTTGCGGCAAGTCTGATTGTGCATGTCCCAAATTGTACATCTCCTCCCTCTCTTTTTCCACTCTTAAATTTAACAGGGATCACCTTTCAGTTAAAATTTAAACACCTAAGAGTAATTGTGTGTTAATTACAGAGTTCAACCACTAGTACTAGAACAACAACTGATAGAATCAAAAAGGGAGAGAAAGATCCAACATGGGAAGTGGGATACACAGCAGACACATAGAATGGCAGACGTCCTAAACAACACTCTGGCCTCAGAATCAGCCCTTAAGGCATTTGGATCTGGCTGAAGAGCCCATGAGAGTATTGTAGGCATGGAAAGCCAAGATACCATGGAAAAGAAAAAAAGAAGAAGACCTAAATGAAAGATCTCTGGGAGTGAGATCCCAGTGGAAAGAACAGGGCCATCAAAGAAGAAGGTACCTTTCTCTGAAGGGAGGAGAGAACTTCCACTTTGACTATGACCCTATCAGAATAAGATCAAAGTCAGCGAACTCTAAAGGCTTCCATAGCCCTGGCAACTCATGACTAGAGCCTAGGGAGATTACTGACGCCATGAACAGGAGTGTCAAATTGTTAAGTCAGCATCAGGAGTCACTGTGTACTTACATCCCATGTGGGATCTGTCCCTAATGTGTTGTCTAATGTGCAGTGATGCTATAACTAGTACTGAAACAGTATTTTTACACTTTGTGTTTCTGTGTGGGTACAAACTGATGAGATCTTTACTAATTATATACTGAATCGATCTTCTGTATATAAAGATAATTGGAAATGAAAAAAGGAAAAACCTGGTGTTAAATTGGAAATGGCATAGAAAATTAATTAATTTTAAAAAAAAATATATTATGTAAGATCTCTGTCTTTAATGTACTGTACACTCTTATTTAATGCTATAACTAGTACTCCAACAGTATTTTTTTTCACTTTGTGTTACTATATGGGGGCAAACTGTTGAAATCGTTACCTAATATATACTAAACTGATCTTCTGTATATAAAGAGAATTGAAAATGAATCATGATGTGATTGGAAGGGGAGAGGGAGCGGGAAAGGGGAGGGTTGTGGGTGGGAGGGAAATTTTGGGAGGGGGAAGCCATTGTAACCCATAAGCTGTACTTTGGAAATTTATATTCATTAAATAAAAGTTTAATTAAAAAAATGTCAGAAATAATGTTATTCTTTAAAAAAAAAAAACGAGATGCTTGAGAAAGCTGACATTGCAATCATATTAAGTAAGGTAACCTACACTGGAATATAGTAATTACATTAATTAAGTTAGCCTATGCTGTAATAAACAAAACCCGGATTTCAGTGACTTACACACAAAGTTTGTTTCTTCATTATTATATGTAGTTGGTGGGTCTGCTCTACAGAGTCTCTGAGGAGCTCAGCGTGATGAAGATGCCATCATCGGAAAGTTCCAACTTCTGGAAGACAGAAACCTCCTTTGATTGGCTCAGGGAGAGATTGTCAGAGGATCATGTGCCACCTGGTCTATACCACAGTCCAGGGTGAGATAGGAGCCTCGTCTAGACCTGCCTTACTGACAAGTGGCTGGGCCATGTGGGGAACAGGTGTAATATTTGGTGAGCACCACTGTCTCTGACATAGGGAGAGTAGCCCACATAAAATTTGTTATGGAAGAAGAGAGGTAAGGTAGTGGCTACAGCTGCAGAAGGCGAGTGAATTTTTTCATTTTTCTAGTGAGAAGAGAGAGTGGTTAAGCCATGGAGCATGATATGGGTCTTTAGAACCTGGAAGGGAGAATGATGAGCTGTCAGCAGGAGACCCTGGCTCCCTTTCTCTGAAGTTGGCAGGAAGGAAGTGAGGGAAGTATAGTTAGTCAACTTTGTGGGTATGGAGGCAGGAAATTGGGGAAGTTCACACCTGATATTTTTAATTTCCTAAGAAGTAGGAAGTCAATGGCTAAAAGTGGTAGTAGGTAGCAGTAGTATGGTAGGGGTAGGGGCCAGAAGTAGATGGTGGGTCTTTCAGAGATTGGAGAATCTGAAAAAGATCTCTCTAGTCTGCATCAGCCTTCAAATGGACAACCATAATACTTCCTCTCTGGTGTACTTACTTCCACTAAACCCTTTCATCATGCTGTAAACAGGTTGACTGCTTTTAAAAGACAGGGCGTATCAGATCATGCCATACTGTGCATAAGGCCCTACAATTAAAATGACACACAGATGCGGCTTACACTGTCTTCTCAACCTTGTCCTCAACCCCTCCATACACTCTTACATGGTCTCTTTTCTTTCCTCCTTCCTGCCTTGAGGGCTTCACAGGAAAGCCTTTCCAATCTATTTCTACTCCTTTCACTTAGTTAATTCAAAGCCACTTTTAGGCCTCAAACTAAATGTCGGCTTCTCACAGAGGCCTTCTCTGCCCCTTCATACTAGCTTAGCTCTTATGATACTTGGAGCTTTTCCTTGGTAGCATTCTTTACAATTATAATTATATATTTGTATATAGTGGACAAGGGCTGTCTCCTCCACTAGACTGCAATTCTGTGAAGGTAGGCACTGTGCCTGTTTACTTCTGCTGCTGTCTGCTTAATATGTAGCACATTGCCTGGCATTAAAAAAAAAAGATTTATTTGAAGCAGTGTTATGGGGAAAAGGAGAGAGAGAGAGAGAGAGAGAGAGAGAGAGAGAGAGAGACAGGGAGAGATGGGTAAGGGAAAGAGAAAGAGAGAGAATGTTCCATCTATCTGCTGATTCACTCCCCAAATGGCCACAACAGCCAGGGCTGGTCCAGGCTGAAGTCAGAAACCCAGAGAGAACTCCATTTAGGTCTCCCATGTGGGTGGTGGGGCCCCAAGTACTTGGGCCATCTTCTGATGCCTTCTCAGGCACATTACCAGGGAACTGATCAGAATCAGAGCAGTGGGACTAAAACCAGCATTCCCATATTCCACAACACTGGTCCCCATGCCTGACTTTCTACAGATGACAAATAAATATTTGTCAAATGACTAAATGGATCAGATTTTGTTAACTAATTAATCCATCCCTATTGTAAAGAGATGACCAGTGCCGCACCACCTCTGAGAGCCCCACCAAGGATGGCAGCCACAGACCTGCTATAGGGCCAATGTGCACGACTGTGCTCAGCAGTCCCAGTATAGGGATGGGGAAGGCAGGGTTGGACTGATGGAAGGTTGAGGCTTTGCAGGATGCATGTGGAAGAAAGAGACTCATCCTGGTCTTCCTGCTGCTCTCACTGCAGAGAAAGAGAAATCCAGAGGGGACTGAGGGACTTGGGAGAAAACAATGAGACCAAAGAGCTGGTGGTAACCAGGATACCGAGGAGCATGTATGGTGGGAGTAAGAGCCTGAGAAAGCTGGGGAGCCAGGACGTGACAGTCAGAGCACTGGTATGTCAGACTTGGAGGTCTCTAGGGTGGAGCGTGATTCCAGGTCTCGAGGTCCAGAGTGTAAGCCTGGAAATGAATGGCTGAGTAGCTGTTGGGAGGTGGTCGTTGCTGCCAGCAATAAGGAATCACCTGACCAGTGATGTTACCTGGGTGACAGAAGCCTTGAAGTGAAGACTTTCAGGTACCAAAATGTTTAGGGACTGAGGGGATCACAAGATGACTTAGAGGACATCATGTCTTTTTTTTCTTTTTAAGCAAGAACTAGAGATGATAATCTGCTATAAACTTATTTGCTTATTTTTCCATGGCCAAGGATTGTTCCAGCAGTAAAAGTAACAACAGGTTATAGAGAGAGGACAGGTCCTGGTCAAAGGTCAGGGTCTACCACTTTCTTGCTAAGTAACCTTTGTCAATTACTTCACCTCTTGGAGCTCAGTTTTCCTGCTTGCAAAATAAAGCACCAACTTGGGTTACTGTTGGATCAAACGAGATAATGGGTACAAACTACACTGTGAAGTGCTATCCGTAGAGTGAATTCATGGTAGCATTTAGAACAAAGTTCTTAATACCTGACTTTTTTTTTTAGCTTTATTTATTTCCATCTACTTGAAAGGCAGAGTGGCAGAGACAGAGAGGTATCTGCCTTCTGCTGGTTCATTCCTCAAATGTCTGCCGCATCCAGGGCCAGACAGACCACACTCAGGAGCCCAGAACCCCATCTGAGTCTCCCATTTGAGTGGCACAGAGCTCAGAACTTCAGGCGGGTCTCCAACCTGGGTGACAAGCACTTAAGTCGTATCTGCTGCCTCCCAGAATGTACTGGCAGGAAGCTGGATGTGGAGCAGAGCACCCATGACTACTCTGATTTGGGATGCAGGCTTCCCACTTGGCAGCTTAACCTGCTGTGGCACAATGCCCACCCCATAAAACAGTCCTCAGAGACAGGCAGTGCAAATACTATCTCCATTATACAGGTGAGAAAACAAGGGTAAGTTTAGTTAGAAACATTCAGTGATTGAGGTGGGCATGGGATAATAAGATGACTCAGACACAATCCATCACCTTGGAGCTGGAAGTCCAATGAGACAGACAGTGATGTGCTACGTTGTGCTGTGCGGTATAATGGTGGAAGAGGGAGGGCTGTGAGAGCACAGAAAAAGGTGGAGTGAACTTTCTAGAGGGAACACCAGGTGAGTTGGGCCTTGGAGATGAAGCCACAGGAGAGAGCTGCTCCTTCTCGGAAGTGGCAGAGACTAGAACTAGATCTAGAACTGTTACCAAGGGACACAGGCACGCAGTCAGGTGCTGCATCCTCCGTGCTCTTTGGTCAGGAGAAAAGGGAGCCTCCTGGGCCCACACAGGAGCATATTCTCCCTGCTTCCGCTAAGGGCCTGGCTGCCAGGGGAGCACCAGTTCTTGCTTCGTCTCTTTGCAATGTGCTGTCAGCAACCTACTGTCAGGACGCAAATGGACAGCTCAGATCCCGCAGGCATGAAGCAGCATGCTTTGGTTTCTGTCTCCTAACCTCTTCACAGTTGTCTGATGACGTCTCTTACTGGCTGACCACCGTGCTTTATATGCAAACCAATGTGAGGCCCCTAAGTCACCTTGCAAGGAGCTCTTCCAGGAAACCGGCAGAGTTTTAAAGGAATTGTGACTTGGCACACACACTGAGTGCTTCTTATCTGAAGGAGGCTGCTGGAGGTCTTCCCATGCTTCTCCTCTCCCCCTCACGATTTCCTTCAGTAACCTTGAGCGAAACCCTTTTTCCTCAGTCTCTGTGGCTCACAAACTCTGTATGCTTCATACTTTTTCAAAGGGCATTGGTAGGGAGCCAGTAACTTACTTTATTCTTGAAAACTTGGTTACTCAGGGCTGGACTCTATTTAGTAGCTAACCATAACCATGGTGGGGCCAGCACTGTGGCATAGAAATTTAAGCCTCTGCCTGCAGTGCCGCCATCCCATAGGGGACCCAGTTCAAGCCCCGGCTGCTCCACTTCCCTGCCAGCTCCCTGCTATTGTGCCTGGGAAAAGCAGTGGAAGATGGCCCAAGAGCTTGAGCCCGTGCTCCCATGTGCAAAGCTCACATTGAGTTCCTGGCTCCTGGCTTTGGATGGGGCCTCGTCCAGCAGCTGCAGCCATCTGGGGAGTGAACCAGTGAATGGAATATTCTCTCCCTCTCTCTCCCTGAATCTCTGCCTTTCAAATAAATAAATAAAACCTTTAAAAGATAATAAGCATGGTATATCCATTTTATAGATAAAGACACTGAACCTAACCTCAGAGAGGGTAAGAGGTGAGAGGCTCAGGTGAAGAAGCCATCACGGGGGGCATCAGAACAAGGGAAAGGAACATAGCCTAAGGCAAGGGGGTAATGTTGTAAGTGTGTGCTGGGCTGCACCCCACTTTCAGTACACATTCTGTGTAGTGTTAGTGAGAGTGAACTTCCAGAGGTCTAACTCCCAATAAGGTTATTGAAGGGTCACAGAGTTCTCATCTGTGAAGTCTGAGAGAAATAGCAGAAGTTATCTCCCTACTGAGACTGGCATAGTGCCCAGCCCACAGTAATGGAGGCCACTGGGAGAAGTTCACGCTAGGGGCTGGTGTGGTGGTGCAGTGGGTTAGGCCACCACTGGTGACGCCAGCCAGCATCCTGTACCAGAGCACCAGTTTGAGTCCTGGCTGCTCTGTTTCCCATCCAGCTCCCTGCTAATGTGCCTGAGAAGGCAATTGATGATGGCCAAGTAGTCAGGCACCAGCTATTCACATGGGAGACCAGGGTGGAGTTTCTGACTCCTGGCTTCAGACTAGCCAAACCCTGGCCATTATGGCCATTTGGGGGAGTGAAGCATTAGATGGAAGGTCTTTCTGTCTCTCCCCTTTTATCTGTCATTGTGCATTTCAAATAAATACATCTTTAAAGAAAGCTCATGGTAAAGTGGAATGAAAAGATATGTTTATTTGGGTGCAAAAAAAACATTGAAATCCATCCATAGTTTTTTTTTTTTATAATATGCAATTCTCACGAACTTTTTGAAGACCTCTCATATATGCATGAATTTCAAAAAATTTTTTCACCAAAATAAACTTCCATTTTTATTTAATTTTCCATGGATTTTTTGAAGTGCCCTCACAGCTGCTTAGCAAATGGCATTTCTGTTCAGCACTGTTACTTACTCATCTGGCTAGTGTTAGGCAAGTCACTTAACAGTCTTTGCTCAGCAATGATGTGTGTAATATTATTAGCATTCCTAACATGTATTAAGTGCTTTGTGGTTAGTAACTGCTATAGTGTCATAATTATCCTTTTGTCCCCAAAGCAATGAAGGGGTTGAATCAGTTGTAATATATCATCAGCATGTCAGAAACTATTTAATGCAGAAGTAGACATTGGATTATTTATATTATAACTTGTTTACAGCATCGAATAATTCCACTGTATTGTAACCATACTTTGATTAAAAACATATTTAAATGTATAGCAGAAACGATACATCTCAAATGTGAACTAGGGTTTATCTTTCTCTTAAGTTTTATCTTTGCCTCTATTTTCTATCTTCAATGAACAAACATTATTCAGTAGTAATTTTTTTTTTTTTTTGACAGGCAGAGTGGACAGTGAGAGAGAGAGACAGAGAGAAAGGTTTTCCTTTTTGCCGTTGGTTCACCCTCCAATGGCCGCTGCGGCCGGCTCATCGCACTGATCCAAAGCCAGGAGCCAGGTGCTTCTCCTGGTCTCCCATGCGGGTGCAGGGCCCAAGCACTTGGGCCATCCTCCACTGCACTCCCGGGCCATAGCAGAGAGCTGGCCTGGAAGAGGGGCAACCGGGACAGAATCCGGCGCCCCAACCAGGACTAGAACCTGGTGTGCCGGCGCCACAAGGCGGAGGATTAGCCTATTAAGCCACGGCACCGGCCATTCAGTAGTAATTTTTTTTTTAATTTTTATTTATTTATTTTTTATTTTTGACAGGCAGAGTGGACAGTGAGAGAGAGACAGAGAGAAAGGTCTTCCTTTGCTGTTGGTTCACCCTCCAATGGCCGCCGCGGTAGCGTGCTGCGGCCAGCGCACCGCGCTGATCCGATGGCAGGAGCCAGGTGCTTATCCTGGTCTCCCATGGGGTGCAGGGCCCAAGCACTTGGGCCATCCTCCACTGCACTCCCTGGCCACAGCAGAGAGCTGGCCTGGAAGAGGGGCAACCGGGATAGGATCGGTGCCCCGACCGGGACTAGAACCTGGTGTGCCGGCGCCGCAAGGCGGAGGATTAGCCTGTTGAGCCACGGCGCTGGCCTCAGTAGTAATTTTTAAGTTTAAACAAAGCCATCACTTAGTGGAGAATCAGACTCTGGCTGGATTCCAGCCAGGGGCAAATTCCAGGAGGTGGGAAGACAGCGCAGCTCCATGCAGTGGGGCTGGAGTAGGAATGGCAGTCACAGGAGACTTCCAGGTGGTAGACGGCTGGTTTAAAGCAAGATCCTTGGTGTTGGGTAGTTACAGAATCCAGCCCTGCAGGAGAGTTGAGGGCCAGAGCTCAGAGACTAACTTAAAAAAAAAAATGTATTTATTTGAAAAGCAGAGCAGAATAGGGGCCAGCCTTGGCACAGTGGGTTAACGCCCTGGCCTGAAGCGTCGGCATCCCATATGGGTACTGGTTCGAGATCCGGCTGCTCCACTTCCGATCCAGCTCTCTGGTATGGCCTGGGAAAGCAGTAGAAGGTAGCCCGAGACCTTGGGCCCCTGCACCCACGTGGGAGAACTGGAAGAAACTCCTGGATCTTGGCTTTGGATCGGCACAGCTCTGGCCATTGTGGCCTACAACTGGAAGAACTCTCTCTCTCCCCCTCTCCTCTCTCTGTGTAACTCTGTCAAATAAATAAATCAATCTTAAAAAAAAAAAAAAGCAGAGCAACAAGGAGAGAGAGAGAGAGAGAGAATCTTCCATCTGCTAGTTCACTCCCTAAATGGCTGCGACAGCCAGGACTGGGCCAGGCTGAAAGCTAGGAGATGGGAACTCTATCCAGGTCTGCTTGAACTATTATCTGCTGCCTTCCTGGGAAGTGGAGCAGGTGGGATTTGCACTGGCTCTCCAATATGGATGCTAGTGTCACAAGCATAGCTTAACCTACTATGCCACAATGACAATGCCAGCCCCACAGAGAATTCTTATCTGTTTTCTGCCTTTATCTACTATTGCATCTCCTGCTATTTTATCTCTTCATCATAAAACACATTTTAAAATTCTAACTATTTTATTCCTCAGATATGGTAAACCCAGTTCCACCTCAGGTTCCTGTTACTGCCTTACCACACTGACACCCCTTTCTAACTTAACATCCCACCTACTAGCCACTAGCTAAGCCATTAGCCTATTTTTTTTCCTGCCTAGCACTTACTCACTCTGAATAATACCTTATTTGGTTGTTATAACAAGAATGTAAACTGCTGAGTGCAAGGATTTGTGTGTCTTGTTCACCATATATATGTTGTGACATGAACAGTGCTTGTATGAAATAGAAGCTGCATTAAAAAAAAACCATTGAACATTGTCAGGAAATAAAAATGTTAAGCAGGGGAAATGAGACAGAAATCCCTCTGTGTGCTATTGGAGCCAAGAGTAACAAGGGTCAGCAATTATGAGTTCACTTTTTAGGGTCAGATTCAGAGTTGGGAGTATAGGGAAATCGATACCGTTTCAACTGATTTGTTTTTTTCCTTTTCAAAAGCAGTTATCACATTTCAAAAAAATGGTGCTGACACCTCCAGTTGAATATGACACAGTCTATATGTATGAGCTTATTGGAAGTCTGGGCTAAATGAGTAACTTCCTGAATGATGTGAAAAGTGATGAGGCTTGTGGCATTCCAGAAAAACTTGACACAGATTGTGTACCAAAGCAATTCCATGGAATGATGGAATTGATGATTTAAATGGCCACTCAGTCTAAAAGATTTTGGCCTGAAGTTATGACAGCTGAACATTTTTATGTACACCAAAATCGCTGGCATAACTCAGTTTTTCTGGAACACAAGGAGGCAGAAAACTCTGAGTTCTATGCCAAAACTTCTATGAACAAGTAGGAAAAAGGGAGGGTAGGTGGATATTGGAAACAGTTGAGACTTTTGTTCAACCTCTTTTATGTGCCACACACTAACATGTCATGGATTTTATCATTTAATAACCCTACAAGGCAGTATGATTTACTTCCATTCTCCAGATAAAAAAATAAGACTGACACAGATTGACTTCCCACGACCACAGTTAATAAATTAGAGGGGGGAATTTAATTCTAGGTTATTTGACTCCAGAGCCTGCACACTTTCTACCACACTTGCCTCTCCAGCATTCCTGGAAATCCCCTTGGTGAGATATATTGCTCATCTTAAAAAAAAAAAAAAAAGTAATGATAGTAATGATACACCCTAAAAGGAAGCAGGAAGTAACAGGAAAACCAGAAAATCCACATGAAATTGTTGGTATTTGACTTTGTTTTATCTCATAAAAGAGGCAACCTCCTATCAATTCTATGGATGAAGATGACTATGACAGTCCTACTGATGACTTCTCTATCACTCCCTGGTGTTCACCTTCACACACTGCATATCGGTGTTATTTCGGCAACCCTTTAAGACAGGAAGAGTTAGGTGGTGCCATTTTATAAAAGGTAAAGCAGATTTGGTGACTCTACCCCTTTATCAAGGCAGCATTTGTCTTTAGGGAAACATGTAACTTTCTATTTTTTTAAAGCTCATGTGGCCCCTATTCCCACCCTACCCTGTCACAATCTTAACATCATGTTCTATCAAAATCATTTTTCAAAAGATGTTTTAAAAAGATTTATTTATTTAGCATGTCAGAGTTATAAGGAGAGGGAGGGAAGAAAGGGGGAGGGGGAGAGAATATCTTTCATTCACTGATTCACTTCCCAGATGGCTGCAATGGCCATAGCTGGGAGCCAGGCTGAAGCCAGAAGCCAGGAGCTTCATCTGGATTTCTAACATGCGCGCAGAGACCCAGGCATTTGGGTCATCTTCTGCTGCCTTCCCAGGTGCATTAGCAGGGAGCTGGATTGGGTGCAGAGCAGCCAGGACTTGAACTGGTGCTTGGCTATGGGAGGCTGGCATAGCAGGAGGCAGCTTAACCACAACATCAGCTCCTTGTCGAAAACCATTCTTGAATTTGATTTCTACAACAGGCTCCTAAGTGGCTTCCACACTTCCAATCTATTCTTCAAAAGTTTTTCTTTTTTCTAACTGCATATATGACCATGACTTATTTGCTTAAACTTCTTAGTAGTCCTTCATTCTGTACAATGTGAAGTTCAAATGCCTCAGCCTGTTCTTCACGATCTGACCCTTGGCTATCATCTCCAGCCCCAACAACTGCTATTGCTTCCCAATAGACTCTGCTGAGCCGAACCAAACTCTTGGTGCCATGTATCCCTGTGACTTTTTCCAAACTGATCTGTGATTGTGACGGCTTTCCTGCTCTTTCCCCCCCAACCCTAATCTGACATTCACCAAATTTATACTTTTCAAGGCATAGCTCAAACGTCACCTCTTTATTAAACCATGTCTAAATATTTTTAAAGGATTTATTGATTTATTTGAAAGTCAGAGTTAGAGAGCTAGGGAGAGACAGAGAGAGAGAGAGATCTTCTACCCACTGGTTCATTCCTCATATGGCTCCAGCAGCCAAGGCTGGGCCAGGCTGTAGCCAGGTTCATGCAGGTCTCCCATTTGGGTGGCAGGCACCCAAACAGTTGGGTCATGTTCTGCTGCTTTCCCAGGCCACTACCAGGGAATTTAATTGGAAGTAGAGCAGACAGGACATGAACCAGTGCCCATATGGGATGCTGGTGTTGCAGATGGCAGCTTTACCTATTATGCTACAATGCCAGCCTCTAAGTCTTTCCCAGAGTCCTTTACTTCATGACATATGCCAGGGACTGCCTGAACTTTGTTTTATAATTTTATTTCCTTAGAGAAAACAGTTCCTGTAAGTACATGATCTTTATGAATTACATAAAAGTTCTGTTTCACACTGACATCTAAGCCAGTGGTGGAGCATCTAAGTCAAGTTGTCCTTTCCACCACCCTGAAATATTGACACGTTTAATTCAATGTGGTGAATAAGGAACAATTTACTAGTAGAACCTATATGTATGCAATGTAAAACCACTAGGGGCCGGCACTGTGGTGTAGTAGGTTAAGCCTCCACCTGTGGCACCGGCATCCCATATGGACGCTAGTTCAAGTCCTGGCTGCTCGTCTTCAGACCAGCTCTCTGCTAATGGCCTGGGAAAGCAGTGGAAGATGGCCCAACTGCTTGGGCCCCTGCACCCATGTGGGAGACTCGAAGAAGCTCCTGGTGCCTGGCTTGGATCGACTCAGCTCTGGCTGTTGTGGCCATTTGGGGAGTGAACCAACGGGTGGAAGACCTGTCTCTCCCTCTTTCTGTATGTAACTGTGCCTCTCAAATAGATAAATAAATCTTAACCTGCTACACCACAGTGTTGGCCCCAGATAAATAAATTTTTAAAAAAATTTACAGAAAGGAAAGATAAAATTGACAAAATTCTACTAACTTGTGTTTTCTTGGACTTGGGAAAAAGACCCCTATTATCTGATTTAAGCTGTGAGACCATGTCTAGTTGTGGACTGCTAGTGTTCTAGCAGAGAGCTGGTTTGGAAAACCTGCTTTTATCCTAATATAAATAGTCACACCTTTACTTAAAACAAGGGACATTAAAAAGGTGGAGTGTGTGTGGCAGTTGACCTTGATGTTGTGGAAAGTGAAATTTCTGATTATAACTCACTAAATTCACCTTTAAAAAATGTCATTGGGCTTTAGGAACTGGTTTGCATAGCTTAGTAAAATCCAGTAATTTTCCCACACAGATTTTTTGAGTCAGTTGGGCATTTTCCCCACAGGCTGGTTGGTGAAGTCCGGTGTGCTAAGTCAGCCCCCACCCTCTTGTGAGAATTCAGTGCTTACTCACAAGGAGATGCCAACTCTCTGCTGGGCTCAAAGAGGCTGAAGTTTCAGCTGCTTTGAGACCCAAGAGATCAAGATCAAAGATCAAAAATCACAAGCGCTGGAATCAAGGACTACAGCCAATGACATATCTTAGTCACACCCAATAAGCAGGGTGGAGTGGGGTAGATAGCACTTATTTTCAAGATATATTACTGAAGTGACTGATGTGGTATCTAATTTTCCATTCACTTGGAGAGCCAGGCAGCAGCATATTTATAACATCTCCTAACTCATCTTAATGAGGGAGAAATACTTTTTAAAAAATTGTTTTAATTTTTAGAAATGTTTATTTGAAAGACAAAGCTGGTTCACTCTCCAAATGGCCACAATGGACCACGTTGGTCCTGGCCAAAGACAAGAATTCAGAACTCCAACTGGGAGGAGACATACATTCTTAGAGTGGTATCTTTTATCTCACCTAACGGTATTTCATAGGCACATGTCAACAGTATAATTTAATCCACACCCATGTTATCTTTATAGCTACATGCTTCATTCACTTGGTCACTCACTCAACAGATATTTATGGAGCATCTACTATCTAGTGGGTATTCTGGTAAACATTAAGGACATTTAACCCTGGTTGCTTGTCAATATTCATTTTGGGATGTCGTCACCCTTTTAAATTTTTACTACAACATTCTGTATTGATAGATGGAGAACATCAAGAGGATGTGGTCAGGTCATTGTTACTATAACCTGGCTTGTGCTCGCTTCGGCAGCACATATACTATATCCTGGCTGTACATATTTCTATGCCCAATTTTTATTATTTTATTTTTTATAGAAAACTTTTATTTAAAATAGATTTCTAAAGTACAACTTTTGGATTATAGTGGTTCTTCCCCCCATAACCACCCTCCCACCCGCAAACCATCCCATCTCCTACTCCCTTTCCCATCCCATTCTTCATTAAGATTAATTTTTAATTATCTTTATATACAAATCAACTCTATACTAAGTAAAAACTTCAACAGTTTGCACCGACACAGACACACAAATTATAAAGTACTGTTTGAAAAAAAAAAAAAAAAGTACTGTTTGGAGATTAGTTTTACTGTTAATTCGCATAGTACAACACCTTAAGGACAGAGGTCCTACATGGGGAGCAAATGCACAGTGACTCCTGTTGTTAACAATTGACACTCTTATTTATGATGTCAGTAATCACCCAAGGCTCTTGTCATGAGCTGCCAAGGCCATGGAAGCTTATTTAGACAAGGCCATAATCAAAGTGGAAGTTCTCTCCTCCCTTCAGAGAAAAGTACCTTCCTTCTCTAATGGTCCCTTCTTTCCACCAGGATCTCACTCACAGAGATCTTTCATTTAGGTCATTTTTTTGCCACAGTGTCTTAGCTTTCCATGCCTGAAATACTCTAATGGGCTTTTTAGCCAGATCCGAATGCCTTAAGGTATACCCAATTTTTTTAAAAAAAGATTTATTTATTTATTTGAAAGGCAGAGTTACACAGAGAGGCAGAGGCAGAGAGAGAGAAGTCTTCCATCCACTGGTTCACTCCCAAGATGGTCGCAAGGGTCAGAGCTGGGCTGATCTGAAGCTAAAAGCCAGGAGTTTCTTCCAGATCTCCCACATGGGTTTTGGGTCATCCTCTACTGCTTCCCCAGGCCATAGCAGAGAGCTGGATTGGAAGTGGAGCAGCTGGGACTCAAATTGGCACCCATAGGGGATGCCGGCACTGCAGGTGATGGTTTTATCTGCTACGCCATAGCACCAGCCCCCATTTTTTTTTTTTTAATAATTAAGAAACAGACATTTTTGGAAAGCATTGCTTTTTTTAAAAAAAAGATTTATTTATTTATTTGAAAGGCAGAGTTATAGAGAGGCAGAGGCAGAGAGAGAGGTATTCCATCCACTGGTTCATTCCCCAAATGGCCGCAAGGGTCAGAGCTGGGCTGATCTGAAGCCAGGAACCAGGAGTTTCTTCCAGGTTTCCCATGTGGGTACAAGGGCCCAAGGACTTAGGCCACCTTCACTGCTTTCCCAGGCCATAGCAGAGAGCTGGACTAGAAGTAGAGCAGCTGGCACTTGAACCGGCGCCCACTTGATGCCTGCATTGCAGGTGGCAGCTTTACCTGCTACACCACAGCACTGGCCCCTCTAGGCTCAATTTTTTAAAGAACCAGTAAAACTGACTGTGACTAAAGCATTTAAATTTCAGTATGTTCATGATGGACAATCTATCACATGAAGAATATGGCTTAAAATATTCATATTTTGCTGAGATAACAGTTGATTGGCAAAAGTGCCAAGAGCATATTAAAATAATTGAAACAACAAATAGTTACAAGCCAACGGCAACCCCAATTAAGAATTCTCAAGAAAAAAAACTTCTTTTATGTAGGTTACTGGTGATAAAAACAAAAACAAAAGCGTTTCACTATGAAGTGAGCCTACATTATGAGGGAGGTGTAAAGATAGTGAGAACAGGTTTTAGTCTTCTCTGCAAGGTAAAAGTGAGTGCTGGAAGAAACAACCACTTACTGATGAGCGTTCACTTTGTGCCAAATGTTCATCCTAAATATTTCATCTCAGCTTCATCCCAGCTCTATGAAGTAGACATCACAAGCACCTTTCAAATGAATAAACTAAGGCACAAAGTTATTAGGAAGTGATGGCAGGGGTGGGGGAAGCCATTGTAATCCATAAGCTGTACTTTAGAAATTTATATTCATTAAATAAAAGCTTTAAAGTAAAAATAAAAAAAAATAATAATAAAAAACGGAAGTGATGGCGATATGTAACTAGTTACAAGGGCTGTAGTGTGAGACACACTGGCTTTATATCTGGTTCATCTCTTACTGTCAAACCTTGAACAAGCAACTTACTGTCTCCTAAGACTGTGGTCACCACCTGAAATTGGTGGATTGATAGTTTTTGCCTTAGAGGGCTGTTGTGAGCACTGTTCATGTTGTGGAAAATGTGCTGTTATGCCTGCTAATTTAAGCACTGAATAAGTTAGCTGTTTACTCTTGGCTAAGACCACACAGAAAGTAAGTGGTAGACAGGATTCCATACTTTCCTAATTCTAAACTGAATTTGTATATTTTGTCTGTTTTTAAGATTTATTTATTGGGGCTGGCGCTGAGGCGTAGTGGGTGAAGCTGCCGCCTGCAGTGCTGGCATCCCAAATGGGTGCCGGTTATGAGTCCTGGCTGCTCCTCTTCTGATCCAGCTCTCTGTTAAGGCCTGGGAAAGCAGTAGAAGATGGCCCAAGTGCTTAGGCCCTTGCACCCATGTTGGAGATCTCACGTGAGAAGAAGCTCCTGGCTCCAGATCATCTCAGTCTGGCTGTTGCAGTCATTTGGGAAGTGAACCAGTGAATGGAAGACCTCTCTCTCTCTGCAACTCTTTCAAATAAAACAAATAAATATTTAAGATTTATTTATTTAAAGTCAGAGTTACAGAGACAGGCAGACACAGAATCTTCCATCTTCCCCAAACGGCTGCAACAGCTAGGGATGGGCCAGGCTGAAGGCAGAGGCCAGGAGCTTCATCTGGGTGGGTGAGGATAGGAGCCCAAACACTTGGGCCCTCCCTTGTTGCTTTCCCATGCACATTAGTAGGGAGCTAGATAGAAAAGAATGGTACCTAAATATGGGATCCCAGCACTGAGGCAGCTGCTTAACCTGCTGTGCCACAATGCCAGCCCCAAAACATCACTATTATTCCTGGCATTTGAAATTGTTTATTTTTATTTATTTATTTTTTGAGAGTCAAAAGAGACAGAGAACTCCTACCTGCTAGTTTACTCCCCAAAAGCCATGTTGGGTTCAGGCCAGGAACACAATCCAGGTTTCCCACATGGGTAACAGGGACCCAAGTACTTGAACCATCATCTTGCTGCTTCATGGGGGGTACACATTAGCAGTAATGCTGGATTGGAAGTAGAGCTGGGACTCAAATCAAGGACTCCAATATGAGGTGTGGTCATCCCAAGCAGTGACTTAACTGCTAAACCAAATGCTAGCCCCTGCTTTTTCTTTTTATAAAAACAACTTTAAACGCTAACATTTCTAATCCCTTCTAATAGAGCTCCCTCTAGTGTCATGACATTAATGAAATATAAGGCCCATTTAATTCTCTTGTAAAACTTACAGGTCTATTCAATACATTAATATATTAAGCCCTAACTTGGTGTTAGATAACATGTTTATTCTTTTTTTTTTTTTTTAAGATTTATTCATTTGAAAGTGAGAGTTACAGAGAGAGGGAGGTCTTCCAATCTCTGGTTTACTCCCCAGTTGGCCTCAACGGCCGGAGCTGAGCCGATCTGAAGCTAGGAGCCAGGAGCTTCCTCCAGGTCTTCCCATGTGGGTGCAGGGGCCCAAGGATTTGGGCCACCTTCTACTGCTTTCCCAGGCCATAGCAGAGAGCTGGATCGGAACTGGAGCAGCTGGGACTTGAATGGCGCCCATATGGGATGCCAGCACTGCAGGCGGCAGCTTTACCCCCATGCCACGGTACTGGCCTCATGTTTATTCTCTTATCAGACATCATGGTCTTAATTATATATTATATTTTAATGTGAACTTGCACTACCTTTGAATGTATATTATATTCAAATTAAGAGAGTACACAGTAAACAGCTTATTTAAACAAAGTGCTGCTATCCAATCCAGTTTACAATTATTACATGCACAAAGCTAATGAAATAAACAGTCTAATATATCTGCATTAACTTCTTTGTTTTCCTTCCTTATGAGTTTCACGTGAGGTAATCTGATTCCAACAAAAACAGCTAGAACATGTCAGGCAGACAACGTTTTAAGAATATGAAGAGATACAGGTATTTTCAAGAACACATAGAAACATAATTCCTTGACATCTTAAATTTTAATACTGGTTGACTGAGAATATAGGACTACCCTCTTTAACATGCTAAGCAACTTTCCCTGTCCTATAGAATGTCAACAGGTAGTCTATAAAAAATGGATTCTTGGGGGTGGCACTGTGGCATAGCTGGCATCTCATATGGGCACTGGTTCAGTCCTGGCTGCTCTACTTCTGATCCAACTCCCTGTTAATGCACCTGGAAAAGCAACAGAAGATGGCCCAAGTCCTTGGGTTTCTGCACCCATGTGGGAGACTTGGATGGAGTTCCTCTCTCATGGCTTTGCCCTGGCCCAGCTTTGGCTGATACAGCTATCTGGGGAGTGAACCAGCAGATGGAAGATCACTCTCTATCTCTCCCTCTCTTTCTCTGTAACTCTGTCTTTCAAATAAATAAATAAATCTCAAAAAAAAAAAAAAAAAAAAAAAAAGGGAGGAGGGGTGAATTCTCTGGTCAAATAAGATTAGGAAATGATGAATTAAACCAAATATGCTTTTGTTACTTAAAGGCTTCTCAGAATCTTTAGTATGCAAATATGCACTCTGAATTCTCCATACAAGACAGTATGTAGTTTTCCTCAAACTTATTTGACTATGGAATCCTTTTTTTCTCCAAATATTTAATGATAGCTAATTAATTAGCTAATGTTAAAAGAACAGACTTGGGGCCGGCACTGTGGCTTAACAGGCTAATCCTCCGCCTTGCGGCGCCGGCACACCGGGTTCTAGTCCCGGTTGGGGTACCAGATTTTATCCCGGTTGCCCCTCTTCCTGGCCAGCTCTCTGCTATGGCCTGGGAAGGCAGTGGAGGATGGCCCAAGTCCTTGGGCCCTGCACCCGCATGGGAGACCAGGAGAAGCACCTGGCTCCTGGCTTCGGATCAGCGAGATGCGCTGGCCGCAGCGGCTATTAGAGGGTGAACCAACGGCAAAAAGGAAGACCTTTCTCTCTGTCTCTCTCTCTCACTATCCACTCTGCCTGTCAAAAAAAAAAAAAAAAAAAAAAAAAAAAGAACAGACTTGGAGAAATGATCTAATTCAAACGAGGTCACATCAGTTCCTCTGCACTCATCACAAATCTCCACCCTTTGACTCAATGCATCAAACTGACCTTTTTCTTGCATTCCTATTATCTTCTCCACTTGGGAGCCACTGGTTTTGTTTCGAGATCTCAGTGCTCTGGAATCTCAAATGCCCTGTAATCTTCTGGTTTACTGATGAAAAATGCAAGTGGCTTCAAAGTTTTTGACATCATCCAAGGCATCAATCTCCTTACACTCAAAACAAATCATTCCATTCTCACTGAAATAGATGATGCTTGCACTCTTTCACAAACCATATCTCATGGGGAATGTAGCCTGAAGCCTAGCTGGAAGACAAGATACAATAGCTGAAGTTTAGACTTAGCTAAAAGACTACCTCAACCATCCCAGTGGAGATAAGGGCCAAAAGGAGGGCATTATCAGCCTGGGAAATTAAGCTAAAAAATGCACTTGGAATCACACTGGGGAGTGATGGTACCCTGCACTAGTGTAGAATGAGGAAAAGGGGAGTGAGGCACAAGGCAATGAGAGAACAGGGCAGCTTTCTGAAGTCTTTTTAGCTGAATCCTCCCAGTACAGCTTCCGTAATCAGCTAAAACCAATTTAATTCCTAACAAACATAATTATCAAAGTGAAACATGTATGGTTAAAAACTATTCTAGAGTATCTACTTTTTACTATGATTAAAGATGATTAAGATAGAGTTCACAATATTCCTTTAAGCTGAAGATGAATCTGTTTTCAAGTTATTTTGATACTTTGTTCCTGAAGCTAAATTCAGGGAAAAGCTCTTTAGAACATGACAAGGCCTTTTTAGAGATACCAGTGTTGCAGAATTAAATAAGTAAAAAACAATCAAGTAAATCAAGGGCTGTCTCATTTTATGCCATTGAGTTTATAAATTTTCTTAATAAAGCTGTATATATTCACAACTCAGAGTAATTTTAATTTGTAATAGAAATGTATAACTCAACCAAAAAATTCATTGCTACATAGCTAAAATAATGTAATTATTCATTTATTTATAAAATAACAAAAAAATTTATGAATAAATCTTTTTATTGTACTGTGAAAATGGTCTTGGTACATGTGAGAAACATTATATACTTTGAGGACAGCATTCAGAACTGGTTAAGACAAAAGACAAATTATAATTTTAAACTCAATCTTGATTTAAGGGAAAGGTTATAAATTATTGGCTGGAATGCATTTAGCATGAACTCTATATAACATAAAGCATGAAAGAGTACAAAAGATGTTGGAGGCCAATAAGCCCATATCTAGATTTTAACTGTAAAGCTTCAAGGACTTTGTGTCTATTCTTATACACTAGTTTTCTTCTGAGACAAGTTGATTTTATCTCCAAGACTTAAGGCCATTCCCTGTAAAGAAGAATGAAGATGTTTATAATGACTGAAACTATGCACAACCAGCAGGTTATTCCATTTCAATTAAGGCCTCATTGAATGACACCACATCAACAATGCAATGAAGATGTGCAAAAAAACTAAGACTTTATTGGATTGAATTTAGTGCTGGATTTACAAAAAAAGTCACTAATTGTACCTTGGCTTACAAAACATTTTAGAGAATTCATTTCACAAACATCCTAGAGGAATCAATTTGTTTTAAAAGCAAATATCCCAGAATAACAGGCCCAAAAGTTGAACCAATTTAATGAAGCAAAAGTTCTATATATTCAGAGAGTATCATATATATGCATGTAATGCATAAGGCATGAGCGACAAAATACACTAAACAAATAAGACAGATATAAATTCTTTCTCCCTTTGTTCAGTTCAGAGATGCTCTCAAAAAAAAAAAAAAAAAAAGAGAGAGAGAGAGAGGAATTGTTACCTGACTCTTTGCACGAATTCTTATGTGGCCAGTAACAGCAGCATCTGGGCCCTGGTGAATTGGCTTCTCAATGCTGACATTTGCAAGTGCATCTTCTCCAAATATGGAACGAGCATAAAGGTTGGCTGCCATAAAGCCACAGTAACCGGAAAGGGCCTAGAAGAAATTCACAATAAATTCAATACTTAACTGGAGAACTACACATAGGCAAAAGCAAACAGCGTAGTACATTATTCAGTAAATAGTATTTATGTGGTGGTGGTTACCTGGCTTTATAAGTTTGTGAAAACTCATAAAACTATACAGATAAAACTGTGTGTATATTATACTTTAATAAACCTGGCTTTAAAGAAAAAGTACCTACTTCAATTTGTATTCTCCTAACTTGTTTGGATGCCTGCCATGTCAGATCTTAGACTCCATGAAGGGATTATTTCAGTTGGACTTAGTATTTTCTAAATAAACTTACTTATCAATTAAAACCTACTTGTTTGGCAGCATTCTCTTATTGATAAAATGAATAACAGAAATTTAATAAGGGAAAAATATTCTTTAGAGCTTCAGTATAGTTTTCTTTTCTTTCTGTTTTTTTTTATTCACACACAAACGTAAGAGTCGTGGTAGGGGTTGATGCTGTGACGCAGCATGTTAAAAAGCTAGCCTGCAATGCCAGCATCCCATATGGGTGCTGATTCGAGTCCTGGCTGCTCCACTTCCAATCCAGCTCCCTACTAATGAGCCTGAGAAAGTAGTGGAGAATGGTCCAAGTCCTTGGGTCCCTGCACCTATGTGGGAGACCCAGAGAAAGCTCCTGGCTTCGGATTGGCCCAGCTCCACCCACTGTGGCCATTTTGGGTAGTGAATCATTGGATGGAAGACCCCTGTCTCTACTTCTCTCTGTAACTGTCTTTCAAACAAATAAATGTTTTTTTTTTTTTTTAATAGAGTCATAGTATACTAATTCTAGATTTGAGTAGATTTATTCTGACCTATAAATTGAGCCCATCAAAGAGGTCAGGGACATTTACTAATCTAGTATCAAAAATAAACTATTTTGGGCCGGCGCCGTGGCTTAACAGGCTAATCCTCTGCCTTGCAGCGCCGGCACACCAGGTTCTAGTTCCGGTTGGGGCGCCGGATCTATCCCGGTTGCCCCTCTTCCAGGCCAGCTCTCTGCTATGGCCTGGGAAGGCAGTGGAGGATGGCCCAGGTCCTTGGGCCCTCCACCCGCATGGGAGACCAGGAGAAACACCTGGCTCCTGGCTTTGGATCAGCGAGATGCGCTGGCCGCAGCAGCCATTGGAGAGTGAACCAACGGCAAAAAGGAAGACCTTTCTCTCTGTCTCTCTCTCTCACTATCAACTCTGCCTGTCAAAAAAAAAAAAAAGAAAATGAAAAAAAAAAATAAACTATTTTGGAATAACTCTCTAGCTGAAAGGGGTAAAAGATTAATAAGAAGAAATTAATTTGACTAGTTAACTGAGCCACTGCACTAGGAACAAGTAGGATGATATATTCCAACAGAAAGAGGTAATAAGCAGATCTGTACATTCTAGGAATTAACTTTTTAAGATTTATTTGACAGGGCAAACTCAGAAGGCTTCCATAGCCTTGGCAACTCATGACGGGAGTCTAGGGTGGTTACTGGCACCATAAACTAGAGTGTCAATTTGTTGGGTCAACAACAGGAGTTACTGTGCACTTGCTCCTCATGTGGGATCTCTGTCCTTAATGTGCTGTACATTGTGATTTAATGCTATAACTAGTACTCAAACAGTATGTTTCACTTTGTGTTTCTGTGTGGGTGCAAACTGTTGAAATCTTTACTTAATATATACTAAATTGATCTGTATATAAAGAGAATTGAAAATGAATCTTGATGTGAATGGAAGGGGAGAGGGAGTGGGAAAGGGGAGGGTTGCAGGTGGGAGGGAAGTTATAGAGGGGAAAGCCATTGTAATCCATAAGCTGTACATTGGAAATTTATAATCATTAAATAAAAGTTAAAAAAAAAAAAGATTTATTTCACAGGCAGAGTGACAGAGAAAGAGGGAGGCACATGACACAGAGAGTTCTTCCATGTCCCCAATAGCCAAGATTGGGTCAGGAGCAAACTAGGAGCCAGGAAATCCACCCAGGTCTCCCACTCTTCCATGTGAGTGGCAAGGACTCAAGGCCTTGGGCCATCACTTGCTGCCTTTCCAGGAGCAATATCAGGATGCTGGATCAGAAGCAAAGGAGGGGGCCAACGTAGTGGCATGGTGGTTAAGTAGCTGCCTGCATTGCTGGCATCCCATAGGGGCACTGGTTTGAGTCCCGGCTGCTCCATTTCAGATCTAGCTCTCTGCTAATGTGCCTGGGAAAGCAGCAGAGGATAGCTCAAGTGCTTGGGCCCCTGTACCCGTGTGGGAGACCTCAAAGAAACCCCCGGCTCCTGGCTTTCGCTTGGCTCAGCCCTGGCCATTGCAGCCGTTTTGGGAGTAAATCTCACAAACTCAGTGGATGGAAGATTTCTTTCTCTCTTTTAACTCTGACTTTTTCAAATAAATAAATATATCTTAAAAATAAAATAAAATAAAACAGTATAGGAGCCAGGAATGGAACTAGCATTCTGATATGGGATGTGGGGGCCCTGGGCAGCAGGTTAACCTGCTGCCCAGGGGGGCCTTCTAGCTACTCTAGAATGACATTTTGCCCAAGCTGAAGAAAACCGAAATTATACTAGAAGCAGCCAGGAGTCTATTATTCTCTCTCAGATTTAAGAAATTTTGCAAATTTTACCTTCTCTGGAGTGAGGCATTTCATATTGGTTGACTTTAGTATGTGCTGTAAATAGTCATTTAAGTCAATCATATTGGTGTTAACTGTCACCTGTAAAGAAAAACAATGTCAAGGAGATCATAAGTCTTCCATTGAGAAATCTGTCAATCAGTGATATTTCATATTAGAACCTACTTCCAACTATCATATAGAGGGGAAGGGCAGGCAACAAGAAGGTAAATAACATCTACAAAATCCCAACAACCTGCTGTTTGCTGTCAGTGCTTTTAGATATAGATAACAGAAGATCAATAAGAAGCATACAGAATATTTCTAATAGAAATCAAAGTTTGATGGGACAAAGATCACTAGAGGATCAGAGACTCTGCAAAGCCTCTTGTAGATACTATATTCAGTGGTAAGCTATTATTATGTAGAAAGGATGGAATATTGCATATAATGTCTTAATCAGATTATAGAACTGCTACTCTAATCAACGTACAATGGCAAATTACTAAACTACTTGCATGATTTTCAGTTACAGCTAATTTGAAGGAACAGATATCAAGACTGTTCGCTTTTCAAACATGACACTTTTTAGTGGGATTAACTGAACAGGGAATCCCTCAAAATTAGCCAAAGGAAAAAAGATTAATGGGTGCAAGGAAACCTCCCAAGAACTAACTTTGTTTTCCCATTCAAATTCAGCCCACATCTGACGGAATTCAGCATCAGTGCAAGTTGCAGGCTGGATGTAGTCCATGATGTCAATGTGGATATCACTGAGGACCACACAATTTCTGTCACTCGCTGCTCCAGACACATCATAAACTGCAATAAACAAAAAGATCTCCAATCACTGAGGCAAATTTCGACTTTAGGTTTTAACATATACAAATAACAATTATGATATTATTTATAAACGTTTACAGAATATTTATTATGTACTGGGCTCTAAGTGCTCTACAAGTATTGTAGGGCTGGCACCCAAAATCCTATCTGATTGTATTATTATTTTCTATCTTACAAATGAAGAAACAAAAGCACAGAAGTTAAATAAATTGCACAAGGTCAAACAACGGTAAGTGGCACGGACAGGATTCAAACTCAGGCACATTATGTTTTTAAACAAATAATTCTGACCCATTGTAGTGTCCTAGCCACTGCAGCAGACAGACACACAGGCAGTACAGTATTCTCACGGTAGGTGCACTGCTGAACCACAGCACTTTTAACAACGAAAGATCATTTGCTCTCATGACTGTCTCTTCCATAGTGGGAAGTTTCACTTTGGTGCCTACCTTCCCTCTTATTAGTGTCTTGACAGTCCCTCACTCCTTCTACTTTAAGGGAAAACTGAGATTACCAAGAAAAAGGTCCTTTAATTTTCAGTCCAATTTATTAAAAATAAATATTTCTCTGAATCTACTCTCTCCTCTTCCCCTTTTATATACTGCCTATTCACTTCAGGACTAATACTTCCTGACAACTATGATCTCTTCATTGGTCAAGGATCTCACTCCATCAATCATTATCTCTTTCACTCTGAAGTCTTTTTTTTTTTTTTTAAAGATTTTATTTATTTATTTGAGAGGTTGAGTTACAGACAGTGAGAGGGAGAGACAGAGAGAAAGGTCTTCCATCTGCTGGTTCACTCCACAAATGGCCACAATGGCTGGAGCTGCACCCATCTGAAGCCAGGAGCCAGGAGCCTCTTCTGGATCTCCTACGCAGGTGCAAGGGCCCAAGGACTTGGGCCATCTTCTACTGCTTTCCCAGGACATAGCAGAAAGCTGAATCAGAAGTGGAGCAGCCAGGACTCATAAAGTGCCCATATGGAAAGCTGGCACTGCAGGCAACAGCCTTACCCACTATGCCACAGTGCCGGTCCCTCCTGTTACTTTTAAATAAATATTTATCTCTAGTTTAGATCGTTTGTGTCAAGACTCACAATAAACTACTATTGCATATCTTTAGACACTTTTAATATTCAACTTGCTCAAGATTAAACTACGTGTTCTCTCAAATTTGATCTCCTATATTTCCTGTTTTGGTGAGTGACACAAACAACAACGTAATCCAATCCAGAAATCTGAGAGATAATCTAGCCACTTCCTTCCTCAACGCTAACTCATTCTTTCTTTTCCAACTCTTACTGCAGTTGTTTAAGCTCTCTGTCCTTTGTTACTTGGGCTTCAGCAATAGGCTACTAGTTAATTTTCCTGCCTCTTCTAATCAATCTTCTACAGTGCTATCACAGAAATAGTTCATCATTTAATTCACTAATTTACAATTTCTTAATGTTACCCCTTCCACAAATAAAAATTTGAAATGCTTAGCATAGCAAATATAATATGACTTCCATTAACCTTCCTAATTTAAGTTTTTTCTTCCCATGACCCTCCACTGCACTCTGAACTCCAGATATATCAAACTGCTTACATTTGTTCCAGCTGCACCCTTGTCTGTCCGTAGAACACTTACAAATCTTTTAAAACCTTACTTATATATCAGCTCCCCCAGGAAGCCATTCCTAATCCCTGTCCTAAAAGCTCTCGACATTCTGAGAACTGGACAAATCCCTTCCTTACTCCCACCCTACCTAGAACAAGCTGCTTTCATAATAGTTACCATTTGTAGTGTATGTATCTATTTTTTTTTTTCCCCAAATCCAGTTTTATTAAAATCGTTTGGCTCCTTTAGAAGCAGTAAAAAATCTTTGATTATGACCATGGACATAAGAGACACAAGTATTTTACACATGTTCATATACTTACATATTTTCCTTACTCAACTACCAGCTATCTGGAGATTTCGTTCCTCACCATGGTAACCCTATTCCTATGACAGAAATTGTTAGAAAATCTGCTTATGGACTGAATGCTTCTGAACAAACTAATCCTAATTCTGAAACATCCTTGTATATGTGGGAACAAATGTCTGTATGAAGGTTTAGACTCAGTTCAAATGTTATCCTTTGATAATATATATATCTTCTTTCTTCATAAATCCTTCCACCCTGTTATCATTTTTTCTACTATGATCTCAAACCATTGTTTCTACTATGATCTACTATATAAATTAGTCCCTAGGACATTGTATTATAATCTTATTATTTCCTTATCTATCTCCTCCCTTTGCCTAATAGTTTCTTGAGGATAGTGACTCTACATGGTTTATTTCTGTATACCCAGATCATAGAACAATGCTTGGCAACATAAAGAGTGCCCCACAGCAACTCACTACAGAAATTCCGTAATAAAAAAAAATACTGAATTACCACATGGCATAAAACACCGCCTTACCTATATTACCAAAAATTATTCCATTTTCTGTTGATGCCACTTTCACATTAGCTTTAATATTTGCAAAGTCATGAGGAGCAAGAGTCAAAGGAGATGGTTTTTCCACAAGTTTCAGGTCTCCTGAAAAAAAGTTTGGACATGGTTAAAATACATATATTAACCATAAAATTTTAAAATGTATGCATCTTAGAGCAGCATACCAGTTGAGACACTGCTTGGGATTCCTGCATCCCATAATGGAGTGCCTGGTTCAAGTTGTAGCTCAGTTCCCTGATAATTCATACCCTGGGAGGCAACAGGTAATGACTCAAATCGTTGGGTCCCGGCCAACCCACATGGGAGATCCATATTATGTTCCTGGCTTCTAATTTCAACCTGGCCCAGCCCCAGTTGTTGTGGGTATTTGGAGAGTGAACCAGGAGGTGAGAGATGTGTCTGCTTGCCTTACAAATAAATAAATAAAAGTTTTAAAAAATAAAAAATTAATAAAATGTATGAATTTAAGTTTCTAGAAAAATAACATTATATATTATATGTTTCATCATATTATGATGAAACAAATTCATTTAGCATCCTCATTATATCAATATGTACATTTTCAAAAAATTACAGGTATCTCAATATTTTTAATATTTAATTCATGGAGGGGCAGTTACTTAAAGCTTAAGTCTTAAACTATATATTGCATTACAAAGAAAAATTAAAGAATTTGCATGAAGGTTTGAAATTTTTTTTTAAGGTTTACTTATTTATTTGAAAGGCAGAATTGGGGAGGG
Organism: Lepus europaeus; assembly: GCF_033115175.1. Classification (NCBI taxonomy): domain Eukaryota; kingdom Metazoa; phylum Chordata; class Mammalia; order Lagomorpha; family Leporidae; genus Lepus; species Lepus europaeus. The sequence continues at coordinate 50,790,481 of NC_084833.1, read as the reverse complement.
AGGAAACAGAGAGAGAGACAGAGAGAGAGAGAGAGAGAGAGAGAGAGAGATGTTCCATCCACTGGTTCATGCGCCAAATTACCACAATGACCAGAATTGGGTCAGGCTGGAGCCAGGAGCCTGAACTCCATCCAGGTCTCCCACATGGGTAGTGGGGCCCAAGCATCTGGGCCATCCTCTGCTTCTTTCCCAGGCACATTAGCAAGAAGCTGGATTGGAAGTAGGGCAGTTGAGACTGGAACCGGTGCCTATATGGGATGCTGGGAGTTGCAGGAGGTTACCCACTACACCACAGTATCTGCCTCAAGCTTATAAATTTTCCCATCCAAGTACTAACCAGGTCCAACTCTGCCTAGCTTCCAAGATCAGACGAGATCGGGTGTGTTCAGGGTGGTATGGCCGTAGACAAGTTTATAAATTCTTAAGAGACATAGTTCTTTATACAGGTACTAGGCTATGCTGAAGAACTAAGAGTAAACATATGTTCTCCTTTGTTATCTTTTTTTGCATAAATTTATTCCCACCATTGTGAATTTATAAACCCCAAATCCAGGTATGGGCAGAACCCACAGCGGCGTCTCTACAGGGACTCAAGGGAAAAGAACCCATTACAGGTGGTGACAGGTATAGAACAGCGCTAGATCTGCTGAACACACAGCAAGGGAACAGGAGGTAGGCAGGTCAGGTAGGGGCTGACCACTGCCACTCCTTTGTTATCTTGAAGTCTCTTAATTCTTGCAGAAGAAACATTGAATTTGCTGGGGGCACTGCACTGTTCCTATATGCAATTTACATTTTTTAATTTAAAAACCAATATGAAATTGGTATGAAGAGAAAAATACAATCTTACACTGCTACATGTCGTAATGATGCAATACTTCAGCTACACATGGTATGTAACAGCTATGATTCAGGGAATACCTAATTCTAAGGCATTTAAAATTCTGAGTCACTCACTAACTCTGTAACTTAAATAACTTGTACGATATGTAGAAAAACTTGTATTTACTAGATTAAGTTCACTGAGTGAATCCATCTAAATGTGCCGCAAGTATCAGAAAATCAACACAACAGGCCGCGGCTCACTAAGCTAATCCTCCGCCTGCAGCACCAGCACTCCGGATTCTAGTACCAGTTGAGGCACCGGTTCTGTCCCGGTTGCTCTTCTTCCAGTCCAGCTCTGTTCTGTGACCCGGGAAGGCAGTGGAGGATGGCCCAAGTGCTTGGGCCCTGCACCCGTATGGGAGACCAGGAGGAAGCACCTGGCTCCTGGCTTTGGATTGGCGCAGCGTGCCGGCTGTAGAGCCATTTGGGGAGTGAACCAACGGAAGGAAGACCTTTCTCTCTGTCTCTCTCTCACTGTCTAACTCTGCCTGTCAAAAAAAAAAAAAAAAAACATAGAAAATCAACACAACAGAGGTTTAGACAACTGGAGTTAAAGGAGACAACATGTAAAATTTAAAACTAAGCATTGAATCAAAATGTAATTCAAGAGAATGCTTATACTAAAACCTGTGCACAATCTGCCACGAAGATCTACTGTGTAGCATTATCTTTTTCTTCCTTTATAATAAATTTCCTCACCTAGAGTAGCTAACTCTAATGTGCAGTTCTGCAAAGTATCAGTGGTTTGGTTCACAACAAGAACATCCAGGACAATATCATACTGGTTGACATGAACATAAGCTTCTGCATATACAGGATCTGAGAAACCTGTCAACTGGGTGACCTGTAAGAAAAAAATAAAGGTATAATCAAAGGAATGACAATTTAACCAAACACATCCTCACTAAATGATTAAGTCTGGTAAATAATTAATAGCAGTGCTCAGATTAGAAAAGTCACTTTGAAATAGGCATGATAAAACTGTTCTATAATGTAGAAATGGAAATTTAAAGTGGGACATTAGAAATAACAGGTCCTAGGTTTAAAAAACAGTATTCATACAATATAGAATTTTCTTTTTCTTTTTTTAATTTAATTTTTTTTTTTATTTTTTGACAGGCAGAGTTAGACAGTGAGAGAGAGAGACAGAAAGAGAGTTATAGACAGTGAGAGAGAGACTGAGACAAAGGTCTTCCTTCCGTTGGTTCACTCCCTTAATGGCTGCTATGGCTGGCGGGCTGTGCCGATCCAAAGCCAGGAGCCAGGTGCTTCTCCTGGTCTCCCAGGCAGGTGCAGGGCCCAAGCACTTGGACCATCCTCCACTGCCTTCCCGGGCAACAGCAGAGAGCTGGACTGGAAGAGGAGCAACTAGGACAGAATCCAGCGCCCCGACTGGGACTAGAACCCGGTGTGCCGGCTCTGCAGGCGGAGGATTAGCCTAGTGAGCCGCGGCACTGGCCACAATATAGAATTTAATTTAAAAATGATATTCAGGGGCCGGCACTGTGGCACAGATTAATTCTCTGCCTGCAGTACCAGCATCCCATATGGATGCTGGTTCTAGTCCCGGCTGCTCTTCTTCCAATCCAGCTCTCTGCTATGGCCTGGGAAAGCAGTAGAAGATGGCCCAAGTGCTTGGGTCCCTGCACCTGTGTGAGAGACCCAAAAGAAGCTCCTGGCTCCTGGCTTTGGATTGGACCTGCTCCAGCCGTTGCAGCCATTTGGGGAGTGGAACAGCAGATGGAAGAGACTTTTTTCTCTGCCTCTCCCTCTCAATGTCTATAACTCTACCTATAAAATAAATAAAATCTTTTTTAAGAAAATGATACTCAGGCACCTTTTGGCTTTTAAGTTGATTAACTTGGTATAAGGTATATGTGTTGTTTTTAAGCTGAGTAGTTCAGTGGTAGACAGACATTAAACATGTTTAGTAAACACATTTAAACACTGTTCCAACTTAGGAATTGAATACATTTGTACATATTTTCAGTTAAATCCCTAGTCACTCTATGAAACTCAGGAATCAAAATTAAAGTAATATGGTAGTCTTTGCTACCTAAGCTCAGGAAACAAACAGATCATATAGCAAGAAATGCTTTTATGATGCCATGAAGACCGAACGCTTCCTACCCTCCTCCAAATTAAAAAACACTCAAAGTACAACACTTTAAAAATGTAATATTGTCACAGGCAACAAAACAAATAACCACCAGATTAACCGGATAACATCAAAATTAAAACATTTTGTGCATCAAAGGATTTTAACAAATGAAAATCCACAGAATGGGAGAAAATATTTGTAAATCATGTATTTAAAAAGAACACAGGCAGATAACCAAAAAGCACATAAAAAGACTCTAACACTAATAATTAGAGGAATGCAAATCAAAATCATGATGAGATAATACTTCATACTCAAGGGTAGTTGCTGTAAAAAAAAAAAAAAAAAACAGAAAATAATTGTTAAAAGATGTGGAGAAACTAGAACCCTTGAACAATGCTAGTGAGAATGTAACATGGTGCAACTACCTTGAAAAACAATAAGGTAGTTCCACAAAAAACTTAAAAGTATAATTACCATAAGATCTACCAATTCTACTTCTGGAGATATATATATATATATATATACACTCAAAATAACCAAAAGCAAGGACTCCCAAGAGATATTTGTACATCTATGATGACAGTATTACTTACAATAGCTAAAATATGGAAGTACCCCACACGTCCAGGAATAAATGGATAAACATAATGTGGGATACACTTACAATGGAATATTATTCAGCTTTAAAAAGGAAGGAAATTCTGATATAAGCTACAATATAGATGAACCCTTACAACATTACGCTAAATGAAACAAAGCCAACCACAAAAGGACAAACATTGATTCTACTTATATAAGATATTCAGAGTAGTCAAAATCACTGAGACAGGAAGCAGAATGGTAACTGTCAAGTGATGGGGGAAGTAGGAATCAGTTGTCACTGTCTAATGGATATCGAGTTTCAGTTTTACAAGATGAAAACAGTGTTGAAATGGTTGTACAATAATGTGAATTCAATGAATGTCAAAATGCAAACATTAATAATTTATTAAAATGGTAAATTTTGTTATCTAATTTCTACAATTCAAAAATTAATATATGTAAGATTATTTGTATCAATTCCTAATTTTAAGGAAGAAAACATGTTTTAGTAGTTGTAATTGTTCTACTGACTTTATCCTGAACAACAAAATCAAATTGAGACTATTCACTCATTTAATGGAGAAGCAGTTAAACTATGCATTGAGTCTTAAATTTATGTTTAAAAGAGTAGAATTGACTTCCTAAGAAAATCTTGTAAAGAACTCAATATATTAAGAAAATAACAGTGGAACTGCGCTATTTAAAGCAGAAGGGGACAGGAGAAGCTCAGGTCAACAAAGCAGCCAGAACCCTGTCTGTTGAGTTTCCCTTGATTAGCTTATGATTCACACAACACAACTAGTTCAAGTTATAATATTATCTAATGGACTTATAGTACTATAATAAATATTTCATCAACTTTTGAGTTTCAGTTGAAGTTTAATGGCCCTATCAATTATAGAGACTTGACAGAAACTGATGCTGTATATAAACTAGCTCATTTTTCTTTTAGAAAACAGCAGGACCAGCAACTTCCTGATTACTACTTTCTTAAGTAGTCATTTTAGTTAATTTACAGTGTATTTGGTATTCTGTTACCTTGTTAAGCTTAGATGCTAGGGGATCTGCTGCCTCTTTCCTCTGTGTGTTACCCATTGCTGCCAGCAGACTCAGCTGGAACTGATCTTCCTTGCAGTTCATTTCATTTTTTGCAGTTAGTTGCATGAAGGAAATGGGGTCATCAGGCTGTACCGTCACATTCCTCTTTTCAGATTCTTTCTGTGTTGGGAATACAACAAATAGCTTTTACTAAACCTTTAATAGTGACAACCCTCACATATGAGGACTGAAAAATGAACAAAATTTTAAGAACTGAACCATAAAGCTTTTTTATGGCTTTTCCATATACATCTTACCTTTTGGGATAACTTCTCTTCTTCAAGTTTAGCAGATAACATATGAGAAAGGGACTGTCTGCATTCCTTATTGAAAATGTCATTCATTAAAGGTGAACATTCAGACAAAACCTTGAGGCACAGGGAAATTCGGTCTACATCATCATCAGTAATTGGCTTCTTAGGGAGAGAGGATTTTCCCAAATGAAGGATTGTAGCCATGAGCAACATAGCCTCCGCAACAAAAGACTAGAAAATGAGAAAAATGGTTCTTGTGTCATGATTCTCCAACTGCAATAATGTCACTTTATTATAACTCACAATTCAAGAACTAAAATTAACTTTTCATTTCAATTGAATAAGACAGCAAATCCTTTAGATGTTATCTTCATAGTTACCTTTTTTTGTACTATTCTCCATCCTTTTTATTCTAACTACCACTTTCTAAGGCTTTAATTAACCCTCAACTGAAAGAGCAATTGCTTTCTACTGGTTTTCCCTTGCTCTAGTTTTCCCTCTAACTACCCCACATGATGAGGCCATCTTTTTTCTCTCACACATAGAAAAAAACAATGATACATTTCACCAATTGTTAACATTTTGCCACATTTGCTCTTTAATGCCCTATTCACTTATTAAATTTTTTGCTAAACATATGAGAATAATATTCTTCATCTGGCCCAGTCCTGGCAGTTGGAGCCACTTGGGAGAGAACCAGCAAACACAAGAGCTCTTTCTCTGTCTCTCCCTAACTCTGCTTTAAAAAAAATAAAAAATGAAAAGTTTGTGGAAAATGGAATAAAATAATTTCAAAATCCGTGCAAATTTTTCGTAGTACATATTTTCCACAAACTTTTTGAAGTACCCTCATATAATATTGTAAATGAGTACACAGAATGGTCAGAAGGCATCATGAATGTCTGAACTGTAGATAGGAATAATTTAAAAGATTCTTTTGGATAAAACAATGAGTGAGTGGATGAAGACGTTAGAGAGAAAGGCATTTCCTTCACTGGTCCCTGATTAATCCCAACAAATAGAAGTGATTTCATAAGCCCTGACTTTTCCTTCCATGGACTATCACATGATATTATTATTATGTAACTTCGTAAATTTTATGGTTAACATATATTACTGTGTCCACATCCCCTATTAAACTATGCACTCTTTCATAATATGAACTATATCATTAACTTCTGGATCTCTCACTGTCTAGAGTACAATAGGTGCTTGATATTCAGTTGCTGGGTAAATGCATGATAAATGAACTTACATTTTGCTTTTTCTTCTCTTGAACCAAAGCTACATAGCGCAAGGCAATCTTGGTCAGAGTTGTGGCAAGGGAGGCAGCAACAAAAAAATCTCCATCCAAAAGGAATCCTCTCAGGGGAGGTCTGTAAAGAGATAAAACAAAACAAAACACCAACCTTTGAAGCACCATGCAGCTTTTGTAAAAATGATTCAAATAAGCCAGTCTCATCACCCTTCAGTGAGAAGGACCTCAATTAGCTCCTTCTATAGTGCTCAGAAGGAAAAAAATATATACATGACTTTAGTAGACACTGGAGGCAGCAGGTGATTGTTCAAGTAATTGGGTCCCTGCCAAATATGTGGAAGCCCTGGATTGAGTTCTGGTTTCCAGCTTCTGCTTAGTTCAGCCCCAGCTATTATAAGCATTTGGAGAACAAAGAGTGGAGAGATGCTCTTTCTTTTCTCAACTAAGTAAATAAGGGACCAACATTGTGGCGTAGCAGGTTAAGCTGTTGCCTGCATCCCATATGAGCACCAGTTTGTGTCCTGGCTGCCCTTCTGCTGATTCAGTTCTCTGGATCATGGCTAGGAAAGCAGCAGAAGATGGCTTGAGTGCTTGGGCCTTCATCACCCACATGGGAGACCCAGATGAAACTCTTGGCTCCTGGCTTTCGCCTGGCAGGGCCAGGTCACTGCAGCCATTTGGGGAGTGAACCAGTAGATGAAAGACTTCCCTTGGAGCAGGCTCTCTGGTGTAGTGGGTACCTGCAGCGCCAGATCCCATATGGGCACCGGTTAGAGCCCTAGTTGTTCTATATCCAATCCAGCTCCCTGCTGCTGAGCCTGGGAAAGCAGCAGGAGATGGCCCAAATCCTTGGGCCCCTGCACCTACTTGGGAGACCTCAAGGAAGCGCCTGACTCCTGGTTTTAACCTGGTTCAGCCCCAGCCATTATGGTCATTTGGAGAGTCAACCTGCAGGTGGAAGACCTCTCTCTCTGTCTCTGCCTCTCCCTCTCTGTAACTCTGACTTTCAAATAAAATAAATAAATCTTTAGGGAAAAAAAAAAAAAAAAAAAAAAAAAGGATTTCTCTGTCTCTCCCCTGTCTATAACTCTTTCAAATAAATAAATCTCCCCCCCCCACCAAAGAAACCTTTTATTTAAGGAAGCATAAATTTCTTAAGTACAACTTTAGGATTATAGTGATTCTTCCCACCAAACCCGCCCTTTCACCCCCATTCCCACTCCACCTCCTCCACCCTTTCCCAGTCCCATTCTCCATTAGGATTCATTTTCACTTAACTTTATACACAGAAGAACAACTCTATACTAAGTAAAGATTTCAACAATTTGCACACACACACACAAACTGTTTGAGAACAAATTTTACAGTTAATTCTCATAATACAACTCATTGAGGACGGAGGTCCTACATGGGGAGTTAGTGCACAGTGACTCCTGTTAATTTAACAACTAACACTCTTATTTATGACATCAGTGATCACCCGAGGCTCTTGACATGAGCTGCCTAGGCTATGGAAGCCTTTTGAATCCACAATCTCTGCCAATATTTAGACAAGGCCATAAACAAAGTGGAAGTTCTCTCCTCCCTTCAGAGATTAAACAAACAAACAAAAGAGGATTTCTCTGTTTCTCCATTACTCAGCCTTTCAAATAAATAATATTTTAAATAAATACATTTTTAAAAGGGGTGGGTATTTGGTCTAGTAGTTAAAACACCAAAATCCCATATCAGAGTGTCTGGGTTTGCGTCCTGGCTCTGTTCTCCATTCCAACTTCCTAGTACTGTAGATCCCGGGAGGTAGCAGGTGATGGCTGAAGCGTCTGAGTCCTGGTCACCCAAACTAGAGACCTAGATTTAGCTGGTTTTATCTGGCTCAGCCCCAGCCTTGTGGGTACTCAGGGAGTGAAGCATTAGGTTGGAGCTCTTTGTTGGCTTGTGAAATAAAAAATTTAAAAAAAAATTTAAAGATAAAAATAAAAAATATCAGCTTTATTAAAATATAAATAAAACGTATCTTCCAATGATGCAAGAGCCAAAATTAAGCTAAAGAGCTACATTCAAATCCTGGCATATTTGTTTGTTTATTGGGTAAATTACAAATGTCTCTAGGTCTCAAATTCCTCTTCTGGAAAATAGAGGTAATAGACCTTATCTCAAAGAACTGTTGCTTTCTTTACCATGAAAATGGGGAACAAAATAAAGGAGAAAATATCAAACTTTTACTCCATTAATTAGAACTAGAAAAAACTTCATGTTTCTAGGTACTAAATAGCAACAAAACTCAAATGTCATCAAAGTGATCTCATGGCATTTCACATGAGCAAAATAATTTTATGTCAACAGAAAAGAATTATTTCAATGAAAACAGTTGGAAGGAACAAACCATCAACATAATTTCTAGGAAAAATATTTAAACATCTTCCTTTCAAATACCTTAAATGGCAAAGATTTTCATTTTGATCACAAAAGCAAACTAATGCATGAAAATAAATATGTAACTGCTTTTTATATCAGAGTAATAATAAAAGCACAGCTGGTAGTTCATAAGTGTTGTGAATTACCTGTCTTCCTCTTTCTTGGCAGGTCTAGAACTGCTAAGAGCACTCTGAGTTGCATAGGTACCCATTTCAGTAACCAGTTTCTGAACTGGCCCCACAGTTACTTCTTCTTCAGGTTTTAATTCACCAGCCTCTTTCTTTATTTCTGACTCTACAATTGGGATCTAAAAGTCAATTGAAAACATAAATTTAGTAATAATATTAAAAGCAAGCAAAATTCACATATATATTTTACCATTTCTATAAAGAAGGCATTTTCTCAATGGGATTTTTGGAACCTGGAGCTCTGCTTCTAATTTCCTTTACTTCCTAGGATAATGTTTTGGGAGCAACAGAGACTAAGAACAGAGTTTGATGTTCCTAGGTTGGAATTCTCACTCTGCCACTTACTAGTTGTCTAGTTCTGGGTAAGTCAATTCAATCACTTTGAGTCTCAATTTCTTACCCTGATAAATGAAAATCTCACTTCTTTTCACACAAATTACTTAACAGAAAAATACATATGACAGTGTCAAATGCAAAGCAGATGGCTCACTAAGCCTATTCCTCTTCTCTTCCCGTTTCCTTGAAATATTAAACAAAATAGCACTCATCCTTTTAAAGTGAAATAAATCTTACTTGTATAGAACTTTACCAACTACCTTTTCTTTTTATATTTGTAAATGTTTATTCATTTATTTTTATTTCTTCTGAAGACAGACACACACACACATAGAGAGAGTGAGAGAGTGGGTGAGAGAGAGAACGTGAGAGAGCTCACTGGTTCACTCCTCAAATGCTCACAAAAGTCAGGGCTGGGCCAGGCTAAAACCAGGAATCTGGAACTCCATCTAAGTCTCCCACGTGGGTGGCAGGGACCCAAGTAATTCATTCATCATTTGTTGCCTCCCAGGATACAACAGCAGAAAGCTGGATTAAAAGTGGAGGTGCTGGGTCTCAAACTGGCACTCTGATATAAGGGATTACCAAGTAGTGGCTTAACCTGCTGTACCACAATGCCCACCCCAAGAACTTCTTTTAAATTAATGGCTACTATGTATTCTTTGTTACCAGTCTATTAAGGAACTCTAAAAGTCTTTAATCATTATCTATGTGAATCCCTTTATTTATAGATGAAAAAAGTGATGACTGGGGCAGGTGTCTGTCCTAGCAATTAAGACACCCCTATCCCACACTGGGCTTCCTGGGTCATCACCCAGCTTGGGCTCCTGACCCCAGGCTTCCTGCTAATGACACTTGGAGCCAGCAGTGATGCATCAAGCATTTAGTTTCCAGTTACCCTTATGGAAGATGCGGATCAACGTTCCAGCTTCCAGGTTTAGCCTGGCTCAGCCCTGGCGGCTGCAGACACTGGGAGAGTGAACCAGTGGATGGGAACTCTCTCTCTTTTATCTTCTCTCTGCCTCTTAAATAATTTTAAAAATTTAAAACAAAACAAAACTATGCCTAGTTCAGTTAAAAAAAATTAATTTGGCCGGCGCCGCGGCTCACTAGGCTAATCCTCCGCCTTGCGGCGCCAGCACACTGGGTTCTAGTCCCGGTCAGGGCACCGATCCTGTCCCGGTTGCCCCTCTTCCAGGCCAGCTCTCTGCTGTGGCCAGGGAGTGCAGTGGAGGATGGCCCAAGTCCCTGGGCCCTGCACCCCATGGGAGACCAGGAGAAGCACCTGGCTCCTGCCATCAGATCAGTGCGGTGCGCCGGCCGCAGCGTTCCTACCGCGGCGGCCATTGGAGGGTGAACCAACGGCAAAAAGGAAGACCTTTCTCTCTGTCTCTCTCTCTCACTGTCCACTCTGCCTGTCAGAGAAAAAAAAAATTAATTTGTAGCTGGTGCTGTGGCATAGTAGGTTAAGCTTCTGCCTGTGGTGCTGGGATCCCACATGAGCGCTAATTCGTGTCCTGGCTATTCCACTTCCGATCTGGCTCTCTGCTAATGGCCTGGAAAAGCAGCAGAGGACAGCCCAAGTGCTTGGGCCCCTGTACCTGAAGAAGCTCCTGGTTACAGGTTACAGGCTTCAGATTGGCCCAGCTCCAGCTGCTGTGGCCATTTGGGGAGTGAACCAGTGGATGGAAGACTGTTCTGTTTCCTCCCTCCCCTACTCTGTAACTCTATCTCTGAAATAAATAAACCTTTTTCTAAAAGAAACTTAAATTCAAGGTCTCAGAACTAATTATTGGCAGAACCAAGACTAGAACTCATGTTTCCTAACATGCAGTACACTGTTCTTTCTATTCTATCATGGGTCATTTGGTATACCACTAATAGCAGTAAAGCTACTAGTTTCAGTACATAAATATCCTAAAGTCAGCCTTTTCCTAAGAAATTTCTTGTTTCAGAACTATTAGGCTAAAATTTTATAAGCCTTATTCTTTTAAAGCATAAAACATTTTGTTCAAATAAAATCTTACCTGGAAGGCTAAAGAATAAAAGAGAAAAGCTTTATGGCTAAATGTGGGGAGAAAGAGCTCTCCTGATTTTCCACAGTGCCTAAGGCTTATTTATTGGGGTAATTAAAATACATTTTTTCAATGTTCTTTAGTTCAGATACTAATAAATAAAAACACAAGAGCAAATCTTCACATAAGGATCAAATTTTGAAAAGGAAACTCATATAAAGTAGGAGTCATTAAAATAAAACATACCTCCCCAAGGGACCGGCGGACCTCAGTCATCACACTCTGAATATCTTCCTTGGTACTACAGTATTCTCCCAGGATCCACAATGCTCCTCGGTAAATCCTGGGTCAAGAATACAAGCTCTGAAACATGGACCTGGCAAACACATCTTTTTCGGGCAAACTATCCATTGCAAAGCATAGAGTTACATAATTAAAAGGAATATTCAGTACTTACTAGAATTCTATTGAATATCTTTGCTTTTATTCTAAAACAGGAGGAACATCTGACTCATGAAATCATTTTGTCTGGCTTTCTTAAGGCAACCGCAGGTCAGACTTGAAATTCAATAAATCTATGGCAGGCTAATTTTTAAGTTGATAATTTTGTATAGCCTGTGAATGATGTAATAAATATCCAAATGGTCCTAGGCAGAAAAAAGGTTCCCCTCCCCTGCTCTAAAATCTCCAACAAGCTCCTGCTCCACCCTCACTTTTAGAGGATGGTGTTCTTGCTTCCTTGGCAAACACATATGGAAGCAGAGATCTTTCTTTTGAATTTAAGCTCAAGCAAGAAACCAAGGGCTGGCACTGTGACGTAGCAGGTTAAGCCACCTTCTGCAGCACCAGCATCCCAAATAGGCACTGGTTCAAGTCCTGGCTACTCCACTTCCAATCCAGCTCCCTGCTAATGCACCTGGTAAAGCTGAGGAACATGGCCCAGATGCTTGGGCCCCTGCACCCACATGGGAGACTCGACGGAGTTCCTGGCCTGGCTTTGGATCAGCCCCCGCTTCAGTTGTTGTGGTCATTTGCAGAGTGAACTAGCAGATTTCCTTCTCTGTCTCTCCCTCTCTCTAACTCTGCCTTTCAAATAAACAAAAACAATAAATCTTAAAAAAGAAATCAAGGTCATCCCATTCTAAAAGATTATAGATGAACATTTCAGAAAGAATGTAACATTGTTTTCATTCTCTCCAGAAATAATTTGGATTAAAAGCGAAATAATTGCTCCCATTTATCATTAAGAATATTCTAAAACTGGCAAACCTAGAAGTAAAAATAAATACGAAAATGTTTCCCAGCAAAGCATTCATTTAGGACAAAGATATGATAAATTTGGCTTTATCATTTATGACTCTAGGAAATATATTTTTTAAGCTTATTCTTTTTATTCATTAGAAAGGCAGAACAACAGAAAGAGAGAGAGACAGACAGACAGAAAAAAGTGTTCCACCTGCTGGTTCACTCCCCCAAAGACTACAACAATCAGGGCTGCGCCAGGCCACAGCCAAAAGGCAGGCACTAAGGGGTTTCAGGTAGGTGGCAGGTGCCCAAGTACTTGAGCCCTTATCTGATGCCTCCAAGGCTGCACATTAGCAGGAAGCTGGATTGTAAATGGAGGTGGGATTTGATCCCAGGTACTATGATTAAGGATATAGGTATCACAAGTAGAGCTTAATCCACTTCGATACAATGCCTGTCCCAAAACATTCATCACTTCCATAAATATCAACACAATTTCATATCATAAAAACATTTCTGCACTGGTTCCTTCATTTCTATCTAAGCAGACCTGCTGCAAGTCTGTTTTAGTCTATCCATCAGATGCTTTTTAAGTTTTCTGATTCTTATTTTATGTGAAAGGCAGACAGACAGCTGGATCAGAATCAGAGCAAGGGGGGCTGACCCAGCAGTCTGATAAGGGATGCCAGCATAACAGTGGCTTAATTCGTGGTACCATAATGCTGGCTCCACCCATCAGATGCTTTAGAGATAAAATTTGGATACAATATAGCAAAGGGTATTCAAGGGAAACACAGATTAGGTTGTATGCTCAATCTCTCCCTTTAATAAATAATAATGAGGAAAATACAAATAAGGAAATCTAAAAAGTGATGCCTTTTCTTAAATACTTTGTTTCTTAATTACTTTGAGATTCACAAGGTCTTATAGGAGATAAAAAGGGTACTTCAGAAACCTCATGGGGTGGCTGGTATCATGGCATAGCAGGTTAGGCCAATGCTTGCAAAGATGGCATCCCATACTACAGCACAAGTTCAAACACTGGCTATTCCACTTCTCATCTAGCTCCCTACTGACATGCCTAGGAAAGCAGCAGATGGCAGCTCAAGTTCTTGGGCTCTGCCACCCATGTGGAAGACCTGAATGGAATTTCAGGCTCCTGGGTTCAGCCTGGCCTAGCCCTGACGGTCGCAGCCATTTGGGGAGTGAAATCAAGATCTCTCTCTTTCTCTCTGCTTCTCCATCTCTATTTCATTCTGCCTTTTAAATAAATAAAATTAATCTTTAAAAAGTGAAGTAATAAAAAAGTTCATGAAAATGGAACTTAAAAATAAACTTATTTTGGTTCAAAAAAAGGTCTGAAACGCAAGTAAAGGAGGTGGTCTTCAAAAAGCTTAAAGAAAATGTATATTATGAAAAAATATGTATGGATTTCAAAAATTTCTTGCACCAAAATAAATATCACTTAATTTCACTTTTTCCATGGTGGAGGAACCTAACTAGATCATGATAAAAACATTTCCTTTTGGGGCCGGCGCCATGGCGCAGTAGGTTAATCCTCCGTCTGCGGCTCTGGCATCCCATATGGGTGCCAGTTCTAGTCCCAGCTGCTCCTTTTGCAGTCCAGTTCTCTGCTATGGCCTAGGAAAGCAGTAGAAGATGGCCCAAGTCTTGGGCCACTGCACCCATGAGGGAGACCAAGAAGAATCGCCTGGCTCCTGGCTTCAGATCAGCGCAGCTCTGGCCATTGCAGCCATCTGGGAAGTGAACCAATGGAAGGAAGACCTTTCTCTCTGTCTCTCCCTCTCACTTTCTGTAACTCTAACTCTCAAATAAAAATAAATTTAAAAAATCTTTAAAAAATTTTCCCTTTATCCACAAACTATGGATTGACTGAGAGTAGGGGTGAAGTGATGTTTATTGTCATGCTTAATTTGCCTTGACTCATATCTCTTCTCCAATCTATTTTCTAGCAAATAAACCTTTAAAGATAGAAACTGATAAAATGGTTAATTGACCCTACATCTAAATGTACTTTAAACTTACTTGACAGATTTAATAGCATGAAAAACTTCAAGCATTTTCTCCACAATAAGCATTCTCAGGTTATCAAATCGCTGAATGGCTTCACGAACAAACTCCAAGACATCAGCTGCTGCTGCTTCATTACTGTCACTAAGAAATTCCATTAACTAAAAAGGAAAAAGGGAAACATGATTCAAAAAATGTAATTTTCAGAAAGAAAATTATCTAAGGCAAGAGATAAATTAACAAAAATACAAAGAATATAATTACTAATAAATTTCAAATACATACCAAATATAAAACAAGAGACAAGAACTACTACATAAGGGTCAGCACTGTGGGCATAGCAAGTTAAGTGGCTGCCTACAGCTCCAGCATCCCATATGGGCCCGGTTAGAATCCCAGCTGTTCCACCTCCCATCCAGCTCACTGCTGATGCTCCTGGAAAAGCAGCGGAGGATGGCCCACGTGCTTGGACCCTTGCACCCATGTGGGAGACCTGGAGGAATTCTGGCCATCTGGGGAGTGAACTAGCAGAAGGCAGATCTCTCTATTTCTCCTTCTCTCTCCCTCTAACTCTGCCTTTCAAATGAATAAAATAAATCTTAAAAAATATTATATAATCAAAGCCACATGGCATTTTTGGAAAAGATTTATTTATTTATTTGAAAGGCAGAATTACAGAGAGAGAGAAGGAGAGGCAGAGAGAGAAAGAGAGAGCGAGAGCGCGCGCGCACGTGCACGAGAGAGAGAGAGAGAGAGAGAGAGAGAGCGCGCGCGCGAGAGAGAGCGCGCACAAGCTGGTTCACTCCCCATCTGTCCACAATGGCCAGAGCTGCACCGATCTGTAGCCAGGAGCCAGGAGCTTCCTCCAGGTCTCCCATGCAAGTGCAGAGGCCCAAGCACTTGGGCCATCTTCCACTGCTTTCCCAGGCCATAGCAGAGAGTTGGATCAGAAGTGAAGCAGCTGGGTCTTGAACTGGTGACCACATGGGATGCCGGCACTGCAGGAGGCGGTTTTATCTGCTATGCCAGAGCGCCGGCCCTGGCTTTCTGTTTTATGTGCAGCCAAGTTTATTATAAAACTCACTTTTTTCAAAGATTAATTTAATATTATTTTAAAAGATTTTTATTTAATTATTTGAGAGGTAGAGTTACAGATAGAGAGAGGGAGAGAACAGAGAATAGTCTTTCATCCACTGGTTCACTCCCCAAATGGCCGCAATGGCTGCAGAGGGGCCAATCTGAAGCCAGAAACCAGGAGTTTTTCTGGGTCCCCCATGCAGGTACAGGGGCTCAAGCACTTGGCCCATCTTCTACTGGTTTCCCAGGGCATAAGCAGAGAGTTGCATGAGACCCTGAAGAAGCTCTTGGCTCCTGGCTCCAGAACGCAGCTCTGACTGTTGCAGCCAACTAGGGAGTAAACCAGTGGATGGAAGACCTCTCTCTTTCTCTGCCTCTCCTTCTCTAACTCTGACTTTCAAATAAATAAATAAATCTTAAAAAAAAAAAAAAAAGAGGAGCAGCCAGGACACAAACTGGCACCTATATGGGATGGCAGTGCCTCAGGCAGAGGCTTAGCCTACTACACCACAGCACCGGCCCCTGTAATAAAAATTCCCAACAGAGGGATTATCGCTATGGCACGGGGGGCGGGGGGGGGGGGGGGGTTAAGCTGCCTCTTTGGGACAGCGGCATTCCATATCAGAGTGTTGGTTTCAGTTCTGGCTACTCTGCTTCTGATTCAACTCCCTGCAATTGCGCTTAGGAAGGCAGTGGATGATGATCCAAGTATTTGGGCCCCTGTCACCCATATGGGAGACACAGATGGAGTTCTGGCTCCTAGCTTCAGCCTGGACCAGCCCTGGCCATTACAGACATTTAGGAAGTGAACCAGCAAAAGGAAAATCTCTGTCCCTCCGTCTGTCTGTCTCTGGCATTCTTCCTTTCAAATAAATAAACCTTAAAAACAAAAGCAATAAACTTCTGATAGAAGAAATTCACAACTCAAAATAAGTTGGATATTTCTAAGTTGTAAGTAAAAGTAAAACCATCTGAGAAAATTCGGAATTCAATGGTAAAATTTCAAATTACAGTAATTTACCTAATTTATCTGATAACAGGAATCAAAAGTCTTGTTATGTGACTTTTTTCTATAACTGATTCCTTCAGCTTTTTTAAACTTTTATTTATTTATTTAATTTTTTAAAAATTCATTTGAGAGGCAGAGTTAGAGAGAGAGAGAGAGAGAGAGAGAGAGAGAGAGAGTCTTCCATCTGCTGGTTCACTCCCCAGACGACTGCAATGGCCGGAGCTGCATCGATCCGAAATCTGAAGCTAGGAACCAAGAGCTTCTTCTGGGTCTCCCAAAAGGGTACAGGAGCCCAAGGGCTTGGGCCATCTTCTACTGCTTTCCCAGGCCATAGCAGAGAGCTGGATCGGAAGTACAGCAGCTGGGACTTGAACCAGCGCCCATATGGGATGCCAGTACTATAGGCTGCAGCTTTTACCCACTATGCCACAGCGCCGGCCCCTCCTTCATAAGAGCTAAAATTATTTGAAAGAAATACTTGCCCTACTACATAATGCATATACATGATTTTACTTTCAGTAATTATAACAAATTTCAATTAAAATATGTAGAGCTTTTTGTTACTATTTTATTAATTTTTTATGAAGATATATGATGAAGTCAAATTCTTTGTTCTTCTAAGTTCAAGACAGACATAAAGGTCCCTCCTAACCATAAGATAAGGTTTCACCTCATCCCAGTTAGAATGGTTTTCATACAGAATTCAACAAACAACAAATGCTGGCAAGGATGTGGAGAAAAGGTACCCTAATCCATTGTTGGTGGGAATGTAAACTGGTACAACCACTGTGGAAGACAGTATGGAGTTACCTCAGACATCTGAATATACACCTGCCATATGACCCAGCCATCCCACTCAAGGGAATTTACCCAAGGGAAATGAAATCAGTAAATGAAAGAGTTATCTGTACCTCCATGTTTACTGCAGCTCAATTCACAATAACTAAGATATGGACCTGATCCAACCCAAATGCCCATCAACTGAAGACTACAAAAAGAAATCATAGGAAATGTACACCATGGAATACTACACAGAGGTAAAAAAACAAACAAACAAAAAACACGAAATCTGGTCATTTGCAAAAAATGGATGAAACTAAAAAGCATCATATTTAGTGAAACAAGCCAGTCCCAAAAGGACAAATATCATATGTTCTCTCTGACCTGTGGTAACTAATAGCATCTCAAAGGAAGTGAAATTGACACTTTGAGGAGCAATGACTTTGAACAGCTCTTGTCTCAACTATTAAGAAACTGTTTTCTGGGCTGGCGCCACGGCTCAATTGGCTAATCCTCCCCCACAGCTCCAGCACCCCAGGTTCTAGTCCCGGTTGGGGTGCAGGATTCTGTCCCAGTTGCTCTTCTTCCAGCTCAGCTCTCTGCTGTGGCCGGGGAAGGCAGTGGGGGATCGCCCAAGTGCTTGGGTTCCTGCACCCACATGGGAGACCGGGAGGAAGCACCCGGCTCCTGGCTTCGGATCGGCGCAGTGTGCCGGCCATGGCAGCCATTAGGGGAGTGAACCAACGGAAGGAAGACCTTTCTCTCTCTCTCTCTCGCTGTCTATAACTCTACCTGTCAAAAAAAAGTTTTCTTTTTTCCATACTATTTGTTGAACGTTTTACTCAACATAGAGTTAATTATATGAGTATAAAGCTAACTGAAAAAGAAACAAACAAAAAAAAAACATTAAAAAAAAAAAAGTTAATTGAAACTAGATCTTAGTCTACCGGTGCTGTGGCTCAAGGCTAATCCTCTGCCTGCGGCATCAGCACCCCGGGTTCTAGTTCCAGTTGGGGCACTGGATTCTGTCCTGGTTGTTCCTCTTCCAGTCCAGCTCTGTGCTGTGCCTGGGAAGGCAGTGGATGGTGGCCCAAGTCCTTGGGCCTTGCACCTGCATGGGAGACCAGGAGGAAGCACCTGGCTTTTAGCTTTGGATCGGCACAGGGCGCCGGCTGTAGCGGCCATTTAAGGGGTGAATCAATGGAAGGAAGACCTTTCTCTCTGTTTCTCTCTCTCTCACTGTCTAAATGTGTCTGTCAAAAAAAATATATAGATCTTAGTAAAAAATAAGAATGAGACTAGGAGACGGAGGAGGAAGAGGGGTAGGAGAGTGGGTGGGAGGGCAGGTACAGTGGGAAGAATCACCGTGTTCCTAAACTTGTAATTATGAAATATATGAAGTCTGTATTCCTTAAATAAAAGGTTTCTGGGGGAAAAAAAGATAAAGTGGTTCCATACAGCTGAGTTCTCTGGAATTTAAATATTCAATGACTAGAATTAAAAAAATTTTTTCAGAGCATTTCAAAAGGTAATCAGAATTACATACCACAGGAATAACATTTGCAGCCATATCTGGAAATCGAACAGAACAGGAGTGCAATGTTCGTACAAGGAGCTGCCTGTATTTGTCAGTATCTTCATGTTCAGACACATTGTTAGTTTTAATCACTTCCTTCTTCAAGACAATAACCAGCTACAGAACAAAGTAAAAGTAAGTGAGAATTAGATCATGTTTTGTCTAAGAGCTTATACAATGCTGTCAGTTTTGTTTTACCTCTTCAACATTCCTAGAAGAGACCAGGTCCAGTGCTAACTGCAGCGTTTTCTTGCGTACTTCTAAGTCTGGTGTGCTCAACACTCTTAGAATGTCCATTACCAGATCCTGAAAAAGAACAAAAAACCTGAGAATTAGCATCAATATTTCTGATCATAAGAAGGCGATCCTAACTGCAGAATGTAGATTCTGTCCATCTTGCTGCCTTAATCCTTTGATCAATAATAAAATTACAAGAACTACGTATCTTGAGCCTCCTCATGTAATACAATATGAAATAATATCATAAATGGTTCATTCAAACTGAAATTGTTTATTTTGACTCTACTAAGCTCTAGAGCCAACTTAGAGTTTATAGAAATTTAGAAGTCTGAGGGACAATGACATCACAAAAAGGTGTCTGGATGTGTCTGGGTAGACACAGCTCTGGTCGTTGTGGCCATGTGAGGAGTGAAAGAGTGGATGGAAGACCTCTCCCTTTCTCTTTGCCTCTCTCTGTAACTCTGCCTTTCAAATAAATAAATAGATTAAAAAAATAATAATAAAGAGACTGAGGGACTGGTATTGTGGCACAGTAGGTTAAGCTGCTGCTTGTGTCACTGGTATCTCCTATTGGAATGGTGGTTTGAGTTCTAGCTACTCTGCTTCCGATCCAGCTCCCTGCTAATGTGTCTAGGAAGGCAGTGGAGGTTGGCCCAAGTACTTGGGTTCCTGTCACCCACATGGGAGACCTGGATGGGTTTCCAGTTCTTGGCTTCAGCCTGGCTTTGCCTTGGCTGTTGTGGTCATTAGCAGAGTGAACCGATCGATGGGAGATCTCTCTCCTTCCTTCTCTGTTACTTTGCCTTTTAAATAAATAAACAAATAAATAATAAAACAAAACAAAAACAAAATTCAGAGACTGAAAGGACAGAACAGCCTGAACAATGGCTATAAATTGGACAAACGATACAAAAAGACCATTTTTGGAACAACCAGGAAAATCTGAATCTAGAGTTTATTAGATAATATTAAGAAATTATTAACAGTGTTATCATGTGTGATATTACCCGCTATGATACAGCGCTGGCCCCTATATTCACATTTCTAAACTGTGCCATAATGTTCTTCCTAGCAATCCTTTTTTATTTCTTTATTTTTTTTAGTTTAGTTTAGTTATTTGAAAGGAAGAGTTAGAGAGTTTGGTAGGTAGGTACATAGGTAGAGAGACAGAGACAGAAACAGAGAGAGAGAGAGAAAGAGAGAGCGAGAGAGAGGGAAAGAGGAAGGGAGGGAGAGAGAGAGACAGAGAGAGGTCTTCCACCTGCTGGTTCACTCCCCAAATGGCCGCAACGGCTAGAGCTGAGCTGATCTGAAGCCAGGAGCCAGGAGCTTCTTCTGGGTCTCCCACAAGAATGGAGGGGCCCATGGACTTGGGCTATTCTCCACTGCTTTCCCACGTGCATATTAGCAGGGAGCTAGACTGAAATGGAGCAGTGGGGACTCAAGCCAGTGACCACAAGGGATGCTGGTGCTGCAGGCCATGGCTTTAACCTGCTGCACCACAGGTCCCTCTTTATTGATCCAAGATCAGCATTGTATTTAGCAGTCACGGCCTTTATTTTTATTTATCAATATACCTATTTAATACAAGAAAATATATCGATTTTTATGTATTAAATAGGTTTATTGATAAATTCTTAGAATCTGATCATAGTCTATTCTCAATGAATTGGTATAATTATTCTCCAAGAAATATAAATTATATTCAAGTTAAAATGAATAGACCCACTATTGCTAAGAATACCTGGAACACTACAAATTTAAAAGATAGACTATTATTTTACTTTAGAAATATATATATATGTGTGTATGTTGTACATACACATTTTTAAAAAAATATTTATTTATTTGAAAGACAGAGTGACAGAGAGAGAGGGAGCAAGAGACACAGAGATCTTCCATCTGCTGGTTCACTCCCCAAACGGCTGCAATGGCCTGGGCTTATTCAGGTTGAAGCCAGGATCCCAGAACTTCATCCAGGTCTCCCACATGGGTGGGCACTTGGGCCATCTTCCACTGCTTTCCAAGGTGCATTAGCAGGAAACTAGATCAGAAGAAGAGTAGCTGGATCTTGAACCAGGGCTCTGATGTGGGATGCCAGCATCACAGGCAGCAGCTTAAACTACTGCGAACTAACACTGCCCTCCTTCTCTACCTTTTATTTATTTATTTATTTTGGAGAGAGAAGGACAGACAGACAGGAACAACACTCCCATTCTGGTTCACTCCTCAAATGGCCATAATGGCTGGAGGTAGGCCTGACCAAAGCCAGAATTCCTGCTTCCTCCCAGAATTCGTATTAGCAGAAGTTGGAATCAAAAGCCAGAAGCAGAACTTAGACTCAGGCACTCTCATGTGGGATGCAGGTATCTTAAACCAGTTTCTCAACCTATAGGTCAAACACCCACTCCAAGAAATGTTTATTATGGCAAAGATGATATCCCAAAAGGTTATAGTAATTACGGAGTTATACTTAGCTAATCAAAATTTAAACTGTCTAGTCGTCAAGCATTTAGGTTAACAAAATGCTAACACTTAGAAATGATATAAATTGGGGCCAGCATTGTGGCATAGTGGTACTAGCATCCCATTCGGATGCCAGTTCTTGTTTGGACTGCTCCATTTCCAGTCTAGCTCCCTGCTAATGGCCAGGGAAAAGCAGTGGAAGATGGCCTAAGTGTTTGGGACCCTGCCACCCATGTGGGAGGCCCAGAAGAAGCTCCTGGCTCCTAGCTTCAGCCTGTTTCAGCCCTAGTAGTGGCAGGTATCTGGAGACCGAACCAGCGGATGGAAGATTTCTCTCTCGGTCTCTCTCTGTAACCTTTCAAATAAATAAATAAATAATAAAAATGCTTAAAAAACACAGAAATGATCCAAATTTAAAAAACATTTATTTAGGATTTCTCTTAGACAACACTTACCTGGAGTACTCGTTCATGAGCAGGATGTTCTTTTAATTCTACCAATCGATCCAGAACTATGAGCTTTACATTGTTGTCACTCTCCTTAATAATTAAGTCAATGTAACACTGAGCGGCAGCCTATAGAAAAAAGTACACTTTATAAGAAGTCATTCATTTGCTGTAAATGTAGATACTGAAAATAAGGAAAAAGGAGTCAAAATGTATACATCTTCCTTGTATTAGAGTTCATGAATTCTGCTCAAAAGAATGTATGTATCTCTATTCCCTACATTTTAAAAGGTCTTATTATTTTTCAAGCCTATGACAGATTAGAAGCACTAGAAAAGAGCTGCTAAAGCCAGAAATAGTCAAAAATTAAGGGCTGAAACTAAGGAATAAGACAGGAGAAAGCAGATACGGAATCTCAAAATATATAACTATTAAGCATATTTTAGTTTAGGGACAAGGTTTAACACTTATGCATCGCAATGCAGAAAAAAATGAGACTATAAAGATGATCCTGTGTCATTAAAATATCTTAGCATATATTTAGAACATTTATTAAGCCAAAAAATGTTCTAAGTATTTTAGAATCATAAAGTTTTTTAAAAAGCAAAGGACAGGCCGGCGCCGTGGCTCAACAGGCTAATCCTTCGCCTTGCGGCGCCGGCACACCGGGTTCTAGTCCCGGTCGGGGCACCGATCCTGTCCCGGTTGCCCCTCTTCCAGGCCAGCTCTCTGCTGTGGCCAGGGAGTGCAGTGGAGGATGGCCCAAGTGTTTGGGCTCTGCACCCCATGGGAGACCAGGATAAGCACCTGGCTCCTGCCATCGGAACAGCGCGGTGCGCCGGCCGCAGCGCGCTACCGCGGCGGCCATTGGAGGGTGAACCAATGGCAAAAGGAAGACCTTTCTCTCTGTCTCTCTCTCTCTCACTGTCCACTCTGCCTGTCAAAAATAAAAAAAAAAAAAAAAAAAAAAAAAAAAGCAAAGGACAAAGGAACAAATCTGAAAGAGCACTCAATAGCCAAATAATTTGATCAACAAAGTAGGCAATAACAATGTTGGATTATGCTCCAAAAGATAAAATATCCACATTGATATGATATGATAATGAAAGAAAGGAAAGGAAGTAAGGGAGAGAAGACAAAGGACAGTTCTTCTTCACCCAAGAATTCCAATTATTAAGTATAGAATGAGGAAAATAGGCCGGCGCCGCGGCTCACTAGGCTAATCCTCCACCTTGCGGCGCCGGCACACCGGGTTCTAGTCCCGGTCAGGGCACCGATCCTGTCCCGGTTGCCCCTCTTCCAGGCCAGCTCTCTGCTGTGGCCAGGGAGTGCAGTGGAGGATGGCCCAAGTGCTTGGGCCCTGCACCCCATGGGAGACCAGGAGAAGCACCTGGCTCCTGCCATCGGATCGGCGCTGTGCGCCGGCCGCAGCGCACCTACTGCGGCGGCCATTGGAGGGTGAACCAATGGCAAAAGGAAGACCTTTCTCTCTGTCTCTCTCTCACTGTCCACTCTGCCTGTCAAAAAAAAAAAAAAAAAAAAAAAAAAAGAATGAGGAAAATAGAAAATCACCATAAGAATACCATAGCATCTCTCTCAGTCTCTCCTTCTCTCTGTAATTCTGCCTTTCAAATAAATAAAATAAATTAAATCTTAAAAAAAAAAAAAAAGAATATCAGGGTAATAATAGCTGTCACAAAGAAAATCCACTGATGGATGCCAATATCACACAGCTTCTGTGTTATTCTTCCCCAAAACACATAAACCTCAAACTAAGTATGAGAAAACATCAGGCAAATCCAAACTGAAGGATCTTTTATAAACGAATTAATCAGTATTCTTCAAATGTATCAAGGTCACAAAAAATAAGAAAAGTATGGGGAACTATCACTAAGATATGACAAATGCAATATGAAATCCTGGACTAGATCCTAAAACAGAAAAAGGATGTCCATTAAGTGGAAATCTGGTGAAAGTCTATAGTTGAGTTGACAATACTGTTATGATGCTAATTTTTTTTATTTACTTTTTTATATTTTATTTATATGAAAGGCATAGTGACAGAGACAGAGAAATAGAGAGAGAGAGAGAGAGAATCTTCCATCTACTGGTTCACTCTCCAAATGGCCTCAACAGCTGGCATTGGGCCAGGCTAAAGCTAGAAGCCAGGAACCAGGAGCTTAAATCCATGTCTCCCACATAGGTAGCTGTGGTCCAAACACTTAGGCCATCTTCCTTTGCTTTTCCCAGGCCATTAGCAAGGAGCTGGACTGAAGTGGAGGAGCTGGGATTTGTACCAGTGCCCATATGGGATGCTGGCATCACAAGTAGTAGCTTTACTTGCTATGTCACAATGCCAGTTCCAAGAGAGTGATCCTGAAATATCATTTTTTAAAAGATTTTATTATTTTCCATTTATTTGAAGGACAGAGTTACAGATAGAGGTAGAGAGACAGAGAGAGAGGTCTTCCATCCACTGGTTCACTCCCCAAATGGCCGCAATGGTGGGAACAGAGCCGATTTGAAGCCAGGGACCAGGAGCTTCTTCCAAGTCTCCCAGGTGGGTGCAGGGGCCCAAGGATTTGAGAGCCATCTTCCACTGCTTTCCCAGGCAATCAGCAGGGAGCAGGATTGGAAGTGCAGCAGCTGGGACTTGAATTGGTGACCAAATGGGAGGCTAACCCTGTAGGCTGGGGCTTTAACCCACTGCACCACAGCGCTGGCCCCCTAAAATATCATTCTTCATAAACTCAAAATATGTCATTCTCTGTCAATTCTTCTCCCCATATATGAAGGTACCTCTAAAAGTTCATGGAAATGGAATCAAAACATGTTTGTTTTGGTGCAAAAATGTTTTTTGAAATTCATACATTTTAGAAATCCTCAAAAAGTTCATGGAAATTCATATTATGAAAAAATTATGCATATTTTTGCACCAAAAGAAAATTATCTTTTAATTCCATTTTTCTATGAACTTTTTTTTTTTTTTTTTAACTTGAGAAGCAATGAGACAGAGACAGAGACAGAAAGTTCCCATCTGCCAGCTTACTCCTCCAAATGCCCACAAGTGGCCCTCGGCTAGTGGCAAAGCCAGGAGCCAGGAACTCAATCGAGGATCTCAGATGTGTGGCAAGAATCCAATCACTGAACCATCACTGCTACTTCCT
The DNA here is from genome assembly GCF_033115175.1 of Lepus europaeus. NCBI lineage: Eukaryota > Metazoa > Chordata > Mammalia > Lagomorpha > Leporidae > Lepus > Lepus europaeus. The sequence goes on along the minus strand of NC_084833.1, from coordinate 50,765,309 downwards.
AGGGTCCACATTAGCAGGAAGGGTAGAGACAAGAGCACAGGTGTACCTTAGGTACCATTGATATGAGATGTGGACATATTAACCAGTATTTTAACCACTAGGCCAAATATCTGCACCTTCATGAACTACTTAAATCGCTCACATAAGTGCAAGAAAGCAGGCAGAAAGAAAAGAAGGAGGGCTGACTATATATGAAAGCAAATAATTTTATGAAATTTGTAGTTGTTCTTTTTATGCCATGTAAGAACAAGTGAATCGCAATGCCATTAAATCACAAATGATAAAACAGCATGTCTATTATCTCGTGTGCCCCAAAAGAAACACGCAGTACCTTGATCGCAGTTGGTGCACTAGAGAGTGTTACTAATGTCCCAGCAGCTTCATATTTGACAGCAGGGCTAGATGACTGTAGTAAGTTATAGATGCAGCGAATGAAACGGGCCCTTTCTGAAGGATTAGCATGACAGACCTGGAAAAGAAAACATTTATGTTTCAATACTTGCTTTCAAAATGTCAACTGAAAGCAGGGACACTTGCTTTCAAATGTAAATTTTTATGGATATCACTTTATGGGGTGCTAATATTCTTAATTTGAAAGCTAAGAAAACAGTTTTTCCTTTTATATATTTTTAGTCATCTGAAAGAGACAGAAACAGAGACAGAGAGAGAGAGAGAGAGAAACACAAGCACTTCCATCTGCTGGTTCACTTCCTAAATACCTGCAACAGTCAGAGCTGGGCCAGGGGAGGTTAGAAGCCAAGAACTCAATCCAAGTTTCCCATGTGGATGGCAGTGACCCAAGCACTTGTGCCAACTACTGCTGCTTCTGAGGGTGCACATTAGCAGGAAGCTGGATCAGAAGCAGAGTACCCAGGATTTGAACAATGCACTGACAAGAGATGCAGGTGTCCCAAGCAGCAACTGTTCCACCCTGCCAAAGACCTGGCCCAGAACAATTTTACACAGACATATTAACATGTTAACCAACATAGGATGAGACACTGTAACATAACACTGGTAATTTAAAAAAGAAATGTCTTATTTCAAATAACTGTCATAGTTACTCATTGATTTATTCATTCCATTGTAATTTACATTTTACTACTTCACAAAAGGTTTTCAGACAGCTTCTAATAAGATATGCATACTAAACACAAGAGAGAATGTAAAGTAACAAAAGGACACATTAACTAAGTAAACTAACGTTGGTACTCTGGTGGGATATTAAATTTGGTCCTAAATTTTTATTCCGGATGCTATGTCAAGAAGGGAAACACAATGGTTGCTATAAATCTGAATAGATGATAAAGGGAGAATACCAGTCCTTTAAACAAGAAAGGTAAATTTTTTTTCAAGTACTATTTCCTATTATTTGGGACCATATTCAATAGTAGAGAGGAAACTAAAATCTTCTATTTTAAAATGCATCTGGATACCTTTACTTGTGAAGCAATTATTTCTTTTCTTTTGCAATGTTCAAATTAGATTCTCCTAGAATATATATAGTCAAATCTCTATTTTTTTTTTTTTTAATTTATTTGACAGGTAGAGTTACAGACAGTGAGAGAGAGAGACAGAGAGAAAGGAGATCAACCAGTACTAGAACCGATGCAGGCAGAGAATTTGCCAAGTGAACCACGGCGCCAGCCCCTCTACTCTTTTTTTTTCAAACCAAACCAAATGTTGCTTTTTTTTTTAAAGCAACATTTACGGAAAACAAAAGAAACTAGTTGGCACTGAGGCTCAATTGGTCATTATTTAAGTTATTGCTTCCAACTATAATCTGAACTCTATTAAACAAAGCCACTGATAACAGAGAATCCCTAACTTTTGAGAACTTCAATGACATCCCTAAATCATACAAACGAATTGAAAGGAGCCGTATATTTCTAGTCCTGGGTTTCATCTTAAATGCCAATTCCAAATGACTTCGCTGTGTCAAGAGGGGTGCCTTCCTCACTGATAGCTGTAATCAGTTGGCAGCATCTGACATGAGTGTTTTATCCATACCAACCTATTAAATAAAGCCATTCCTGATCTATTGGCCTTAATGATATCAACAGCAAATTCCATTGCACCTTTTACCAGAACATTAACATATAATCAATCCTTTTGCATCAAATTGAATAAAGTACTTCATTTTAAAATTCAAATGTCTTTGCTGCCTTTAGATTTCCTTAGTTAATGGCCTATGATGTCATTTAGACATATGGACATACCTGGAGATATTACAGGTTTGCTCTCAGATCACTCAATAAAATGAGTACACCAAATTTTTTTGGTTTCCCAGTTCATATGCCATAGTCTATTTTTTTTCTTTTTGACTGGCAGAGTTAGACAGTGAAGAGAGAGAGACAGATAGAAAGGTCTTCCTTTTCCATTGGTTCACCCCCCCAATGGCTGCTACGGCCGGCATGCTGTGTCGATCCGAAGCCAGGAGCCAGGTGCCTCCTCCTCCTGGTCTCTCATGCAGGTGCAGGGCCATCCTCCACTGCCTTCTCTGGCCACAGAAGAGAGCTGGACTGGAAGAGGAGCAACCGGGACAGAATCCGGTGCCCCAACCAGGACTAGAACCTGGGGTACTGGTGCAGCAGGTGGAGGATTAGCCAAGTGAACCATGGCGCCAGCCATTATGCCATAGACTATTAAGTGTGTAACCATATTATGTCTAAAAACAATTTATATACCTTATTAAAAATACTTTATCAATAATAAGTTACTAATGAACACCTGGGTCTTCAATGAGTCATAATCTTTTTGCTGATGAAGGGTCTTGCAAGCTTTGATGTGGCTGACTGTTGACTGACCAAGGTTGGCTGCTGAAGGGTGGGGTAGCTGTGGCAACTTCTTAAGGCATCAGATGAAGGTTGCCGCATCAGTTGATTTTCCCTTTCAAAGATTTCTCTGTAGCATATGCTGCTGTTTGACAGCATTTTACCCACAGTAGAATTCTTCTTTCAAAATTGGTGTCTGCCACTGCCTTATCACTTACATTTAAATAATATTCTAAAATTCTTTGTTATTATCAACATGGTTTACAGCATGTTCACCAGGAATAGAAGAAACTGAAGAAAGCACTTTCTTGCTCATCCTAAGAAGCAACTTCTCATCTGTTATGTTTTATCATAAGATTGCAGCAATTCAGTCATCTCTTAAGGCTCCATTTCTCATTCCCTTGCTATTTCTACCACTTCCTTCCTTCCTGGAAGTATTAGAACCCCTCAGAATCTTGTATGAGGGTTGGAATCAACCTCTGCCAAACTCCTGTAATGCTTGCATTTTGACCTACTCCATGAATCACAAATGTTCTTAAAAGCATCTAAATGGTGAAGCCTTGCTATAAGTTTTTCAACTTATTGTACCCAGATCCATCAGACGAATCACTACATATGAAGCTATAGTTTTATGAAATGTATTTCTCAAACACAACAACTTGAAAGTATACATTATTCTTTGATCCATGGGCTGCAGAAAGGATGTGTAACAGGATGCATGAAAACAATATTATTTGAGTATCTCCATGAGAGCTCTTGGGTGATCAGTGCATTTTGAAAGGATCTTTCTTTCTGAGTAGAAGGCCTCAACGAAGGACTTACAATGTGCTTGTCATGTAGGCTTTGTTGTTCCCTTTACAGAGCACAGGTAGGGTAGATAGTACAATTCTTAAGGGCTCTAGAATTTTCACAATGGTGAATGAACACTGGCTTCAACTTCAAGTTATCAGCTATATTAGCTCTTACTACAGCCTGTCCTTTCAAGCCAGACATTGACTTCTCCTCTCTAGCTATGTATGAAAAGTCCTACTTGGTATCTTCTTCCAGTATAAGGTTATCTTGTCTTCATTTAAAATCTGTTCTGTTAGCTAGATATTCTGGCTAACTTGCTTCAGATTCTATCAGCATTTGCTGCTTCACCTTGTACTTTTATGCTAGCATTTTTATGACAGCTTCTTTGAACCTCAGGAACCAACCTTTGCTTGCTTTAAATTTTTCTTCTGAAAAAAACAAAACAAAACAAACAAACAAAAAAACACAGCCTTGCTCTGGCTTTGGCTTTGGCTTAAGGAAATGCAGGGGAAGATTCGATCTATATCCAGACCACTAAAACGTTCTCCATAACAGCAAGAAGGCTATTTTGCTGCTTACTATTTGTGCTCACCCAGGTAGCACTTCAAAATTCCTTCAAAAGCTTTTCCTTTCCATTCATACCTTGGCTGTTTGGTGCTAAGAGGCCTAGCCTTCAACTTATCTTGGCTTTGGGCATTTCTTCTTCACTAAGCTTAATCATTTTTAGCTTTTGATTCAAAGTGAGAGACATGTGACCCTTTCTTTCAGATGAGCACTCAGAGGGTACAGTAGGGTTATTAATTGGCCTAATTTCAATATTTTTGTGCCTCAGGGAATGGGCAGCCAGGAGAGAGGGAGATATGGGGATACAGCCAGTTAGCAGAGCAGTTGGAACACACACATTTATCAATTTAGTTCACAGTCTGCTATGTGCATGGATTGTGGCACCCCAAAATAATACAGCTGTAACATTAAACATCACTGACCAGATCATCATAACAGATATAATAATAAGAATGAAAAAGTTTGATAGAACAAGAGATTTACCAAAATATGACACAAAGTGAGTACATGCTGTTGGAAAAACTATACCAATAGACTTCTTGACCAAGGTGGTCACAAAAATTTAACTTGGGGCCAGTATTGTGGTACAGTGGGTAAAACCACCACCTGCAATACCAGTATCTAATATGAATGCATATTCAAGTCCTGGCTGCTGCACTTCTGATCCAGCTCCCTGCTGCAGTCCCTGGGAAAGCAGAGTAGGATGGCCCAAGTACTTGGGCCCCTGCATCTACATGGGAGACCCAGAAGAAGCTCTGGGGTCCTGGCCTTAGACCAGCCTTGCTCCAGCATTGCAGCCATAGAGGGAGTAAACCAGTGGATAGAAGATGGATCTCTCTGTCTCTCCCTCTCTCTCTGTAACTTTGCCTTTCCCATAAATAAATTTAAAAAAAAAAAAAAAAAAAAAACCTCTTTAATTTGTAAAATTAAATCTCTGGAAAGCACAATAAAGCAAAGCATGTGAAAACACGTATGCCTATATTCACAATTTTTCTTTTTTTTTTTAAACCAGGAGACATAAAAAATACTTAAGCCTTTTCTGGCTTGTTTTTAGAGTTCCAAAGTAGTCCACTGTACACTGAAAAAAAAATTCTCGAATTTCATTCTTAAATTCAAATTCATAATCTACTCACACAATGATTTCTTTACAGCTTTACTGGCTCAAGTCATGAATTTTTTTTTTTTTTTTTTTTTTTGAGATTTATTTATGTCTTTGAAAGGCCAAGTTAGAGGGAGACAGATGGCCAATGGCTGCAGTGGGCAGGGCCAGGCTGAAGCCAGGAGCCAGGAGATTCTACCATGTCTCCCATCTGGGTGCAAGGGCCTAAGCACTTGGACCATCTTCTGCCGCTTTTCCAAGCACATTATCAGGAAGCTAGATTGGAAGTGGATCAGCCAGGACTTGAACTGGTGCCTATATCGGATACCAACATTGCAGGCATGGCTTAACCTGCTATGCCACAATGCTGGCCCCGCAAGTCATGAATTTTTAAAGAATTCCTTATGGAGGCTTAGAAAGGATGGAAGCAAAGAGTTGGAAAATACAACAAATCAAAGGGGGAAAAAAAAGCCTTTAAAAGGTCATGTTATAAAATATTTCTACTATTAAAACTATTATCCTAACAATTAGGTCATTTCCCAGAAAGAGACTATTTAATCTTAAACTGTTGCATTTATTTACACAACACAAACTATCATTCTTACCTTATAAATTAGTTCAACAATAACCAACTGCAGAATGTCTCCAAATGTTTGAACTTGATCAATACAAGTACTTAGGTAATCCAAAGCTCGATCCTAAAAAAGTAAGAATATATTATCATATTCCACCTGGTTCAATACAACCTTAATACAATTTTTTAATACATAATACAACTAAAGGTAAAACAAGGAAATTAGGGCAAGAAGAAATCAAGAACGAAGCAGACAGATAAAATGTACAATATAAAGTCAAATACATATTTCATAGGTGGGCCATAAATCTGTGGACTAAAGTTTCTAGTAGCTAAATCAGAAAGATAAATTCTATGTATTACATGATTCAGAGTATCCATAAATTAGAACAAATCATCTTCTTCAGAATTTAGTTCTTACTAATATCTATAAGAAAAATCTTCTGTGGATCCTCATATATCAGAGATTGAGATATGCAGAACAGTGACCTCAGTAACATCTTTCCAGTGAAAGTATCAATGTTACTGAACTATTTCTTTTTTTTTTTTTTAATTTATTTATTTTACTTGAAAGAGTTACACAGAGAAAGAAGGAGAGGCAGAGAGAAAGAGAGGGGTCTTCCATTTGCTGGTTCACTCCCTAAATGGCCACAAGAGCTGGAGCTGTGCTGATTCGAAGCCAGGAGCCTCTCCCAGGTCTCCCACGTGGGTGCAGGAGCCCAAGGACTTGGGCCATTTTCCCACTGCCTTCCCAGGCCACAGCAGAGAACTGGATCGGAAGTGGAGCAGCCGGGACTCAAACTGGCGACCATACGGATGCCAGCACTGCAGGCGGCAGCTTTATCCTCTATGCCACAGCACCGGCCCCTAAACTATTTCTAATTATTATCCCTTACTATAGGGTTTATAGCATGGTATCAAAAGCACAGTTCAGTGAAACAAATTCTACAAGAGGACACAGCACTGTGGCCCATATAATTAAAACAATAACAAAAAATGAGGCTAGTGTTCGGCCTAGTGGTTAAGACCAAGGCATTGGAGTGACTGAGTTCAACAACTCTTGGCTCTGGTTCCTGACTCTACCTCCCTATTTTGTTATTTATTTATTTATTTATTTATTTATTTTGACAGTGAGAGAAAGAAACAGAGAGGAAGGTCTTCCTTTGCCGTTGGTTCACCCCCCAGTGCTGGCGCGCTACAGCCAGTGCACCATGCTGATCTGAAGCCAGGAACCAGGTGCTTCTCCTGGTCTCCCATGTGGGTGCAGGGCCCAAGCACTTGGGCCATCCTCCACTGCACTCCTGGGCCACAGCAGAGAGCTACGGCGGTGCCGGCCTTTACCTCCCTATTAATGTAGACCAAGAGAGGCAGAGTTGATGGCTCAAGTGGCTGGATTCCTGCCATTCACAGGGGAGACCTGGCACTGACTTTCTGGCTCTCAGCTTTTGCTGTTGCAGGCATCTGGGGAATAAATCAGTAGATGAGAACTCTGCCTGCCTGCCTGCCTCTCAAGTACATAAAAATAAAATTAAAAAAATAAAGAAAGAAAACAAGTATTGGTGAGGAAGTAGAAAAACTGGAACCAATGTCTGTAATGCAAAAATGCTATAGCTGTTATGGGAACAGTATGGTAATTTCTTAAAAAATCAAAAATTGAACTGCATATGAACCAGCAACCCACTTCTGAATATATATTCAAAAGAATTTAAAAGATCTCAAAGAGATATTTTGTGCACCCATGCTCATAGCAGCAATGCACACAACAGTAAATGGTAGAAGCAATCCAAGTGTCCAATGATGAATAAATAATATGGAATATATTTAAAACAGAATTCTATTTGGCCTTCAGAAGGAAGAACATTCTGACACATGGAAAAATATAGGTGAATCTTAAAGACATTAAACTGAAATATTGCCTATCAAAAAGGACAAATACTCTATCATTCCACATATATGAAGTACTTAAATAGTCAAAATCGTAGAGGCAGAAAATAGAATGGTGGCTGTCAGAGGTTGGGGGAAGAAAAATGGGGAATTATTATTTAGTGGGTATAGAGTTTCAGTTTTGCAAGATACAAAAAGTTACGAAAATGTGTGGTAATATATGAACATAATAAATGTATTAATACTGAACTGTATACTTGAAAATGGTTAAAATAGTAAATCTTATGTACATTATACTATAATAAAAAATTGGAGACAAAATGACAGTATCCAGATTTCAGAGGAATGAATAAATCCCTATTTTCCAGTCTGCATATTCTCATATTTTGATAATACTAGAAAGCAAAAATGTTCACATCAAATGCCACCAAAGGTGTGCAGTCATTGCTTTCCAAAAGAAGACACATATATTTTAACCACCATCAGAGCTGGATGTAGAGGTTGGCATAAGCTTACAAAATTTAAAAAAATTAAAGAAGATAAGCATCCATATATAGAAGGCCATTCTATTTCTACAGACATGTAGAAAGGTAGACTCTATAAAAAACTACTATTTTTCTCTACTACGCAATTTTAGATCTATACCAACATAAGGAAAAACAGGCAAAGCATCAAAGTGAGTGCCACAAAACAAGCCGTAAGAAAAATCTTAAATTAGCTGTTCTAAAAACACTTCCTTGATATTTATTTAAAAAAATACATGGGGGCCAGTGCTGTGGCATAGCAGGTAAAGCCGCCACCTGCAGTGCTGGCCGGTATTCCATATGGGTGCCGGTTCAAGTCCCGGCTCCTCCACTTCCGATCCAGCTCTCTGCTATGGCCTGGGAAAGCAGTAGAAGATGGCCCAAGTCCTTGGGCCCCTGCAGCCATGTGGGAGACACGGAAGAAGTTCTTGGCTCTTGGTTTTGGATCGTCACAGCTCCGGCTGTTGCGGCCATCTGCGGAGTGAACCAGTGGACGAAACACGTCTCTCTCTCTCTGCCTCTCTGTAACTCTGCCTTTCAGATAAATACCAAAAAATCAAAATACTCAAATCACACGTACTACAAATAAAATTAAAAACTAAAAACATAACGAGACCTATGTGTAATTTCTTTCTTTTTTTTTAAAGATTTATTTATTATTATTTATTTGAAAGGCAGAGAGGTCTTCCATTTGCTGGTTCACTCCCCAGATGGCCACAACGGCCAGAGCTGCATCAATCCGAAGCCAGAAGCCAGGAGCCAGGAGCTTCTTCTGGGTCTCCCATGTGGGTGCAGGGGCCCAAGGACTTGGGCCACCTTCTACTTTCTAATTCTCATTTAAATATATCATGAAGGTATTTTATAAAAAGTACTTCACCTGATCTGCATGAATTAGCATCATAAATGCATTCCTTTTGCAACTTGCATCCTTCTCATTCACCAGAAAATCATGTATCAGTTCAGGAGCATCAGGTATAAGATGTTCAAAATTTCTTTAAATAAAAAAGATAATATATTTTAATAAAAAGCTACTTTGTTATTTTAGTAACTCTCTGATAATACCAAAATTAAACTGACTCAAACTTTGTAACACTTGATTCTTTTGCTTTTTGAAACTTTAAATCAATTAGAAATGGAGGAAGGCAAAATATTAGTTATATCTTCATCAATTAAGCAATCAAATTATACATTTTCTAGTTTAATACAGAAAAAACTTATTTATTGAACATGCCATCTATTAATTTATCTAATATTTTTTGTATACTTTATAATACAATGCTACCATCTTACCTTAATGAAGGAAAGATCCTTCATTTAGCATTATCTGAGAAAAAAATATAGTTCTTTGAATTTTACTAGTTGAACATTATTTATAAACATTAGTCTACATATTTACTTATCACTTACCTCTTACTTTGCAAATTTAAAATTATTTCTAATAACACAAAATTATTACCAGCTTAATAAAATATATCATCTAGCCTTGACAATTATTTCATGGCCAGTTTTATTTCACATATACCCCTGCCCATTTTCCCTTTTTCTATACTATTTTGAAGCAAATCTCAGATAACTATTTCTTCTATAAATACGTCAGTATGCTTCTCTAAGGGAAAGATTCTTTATTTTAAAAAATAATCATAATTTATCATATCCCTAACAAAAGTTCCTTAATATAAGCATACAGTTCCTGCTCAAATTTCCAGTGTCTTATACATAAATGTCATAATTTTCATGTTATACCCTATCATCTGATTGGTAACATTCAAAGTACTGAACAACATTACTAACTAGAATGCCGCCTTCCTTAACAGACTAAATCTAATAGTAAGAAAACTGTGAAATTATATCTCAGGGACCTGTGCTGTGGCATAGAAGGTTAAGCCTCTGCCAGTAGTGCTGGCATCCCATATGGGCACTGGCTTATATCCTGGCTGCTCTGCTTCTCATCCAGCTCCCTGCTAATGTGCCTGGGATAGCTATGGAGGATGGCCCAAGTGCTTGGGTCCCTGAACCCACATGGGATAACTGGATGGGGCTCCTTACTCCTGGCTTCTACCTGGCCCAGTCCAGGACATTGCAGCCATCTGGGGAGTGAACCAGAGGATGGAAGACCTCTCTCTCTGTCTTTCTCTCTCTGTAACTCTGCCTTTCAAATAAATAAAATAAATCTTTAAAAAAATTTTAAAAATAAAAAAATTTCAATCAACTAATATGTACAAAGATGTTTATAGAATGAACTGACATCAGTGATTGCAAAAACCAAGTATCCTAGCCTGTTTTTGTAAATTGTTTCAAATTATTTATTTATTTTATTTGATATGCAGAGTTCAGAGACAGGCAGAGAGACAGACATCCCCATCCACTGTTTCATTCCCCAAATGCCTGTAACAGTGTGAGCCAGGTCAAAGGTGGGAGCTGGGAACTCAACCAGGTCTCCCACGTGGGTAGGGACTCTACCTGAGCCATCACGTATCACTCCCCAGGATGTGTATTAGCAGGAAGCTGGAATTGGGAGTACAGCGGGATTCAAACGTATGCACTCTGATATGAGATGTAAGTGTCCCAAGCTAACTGCTATGCCAATACTTGTCCCTGTGAATTGTTTTTAAAGTCTTAAATCTTCACCTTTCTAAAATATGAGTCAGTTGAGAACTGTAGCCCTTCTCAATGAAAAACTTTTCTCATCAGACTCTAAAGGGTAAAAAGGTAAGGCTTATATTCCATAAAAAGAGAATTTTAAAATAAAAATGTAAAGCTTATAATAAAAGCTAATCAAATAAATGAATTAAATGGATTGGAATAATACAGGCACTGTCATAAACTGGAAATATAAACTACTTAAAGAAAGCTACTGTCATAAATTTTAGCAGACTTCTTTCATGCAAAAACCAGGGCCCAGTGTTATCAGATCTTTTTTAAGGCTGACAAGTTAATGACTAGGAAAAAATACTGTGCTGGCCAACAAAACACATTTACAAGCTACATACAGTCTGCAAGCAACCACTTTCAGAACCTCTAGTCTAAAAGAGAAAATATTCTTCAAAGAACTAAGCTAAAGGAATATCTTTATCTACCTATAGATAGTATAGATGGCCAAAACAGCATTTCTTCTGACATAGCTGTGTCGGTGCTCCAAACAAGCACGGATAGCTGGCATCAAAGGTTCTAGCAGTTCTGCTTCTTTCAATTTGCAAAGAAAACGAAGAGTAGATCCTCGAATAAATTCATTAGGATGCTGAAGATCCTGATATAAGAATTCAAATATGAAATAATGACTTTCAGTGTTTTATAAAGATGAATTTTTACATGAAAAACTTTCTAGTGGAAAAAACAAGGAAATCTGAGGCAAAAAAAACTTGATAATTAAACAGTTTTAATCAGATTCCTGTTCATTAAAGCAGTTTTCACCTATCTTATCAATGTCTTACTGTGTACTACATATGTCACTGTTATTATTAATAACACATAAAATGCATTAAAATATCTGGAAAAAACTTTTAAACAATTTTTAAAAAATCTATATAAGGTGAACAAATTTCATATATTTCACATATAAGATTTAGGAGCATAGTGCTACCTTTCACCCTTCCTTCCCTCCTGTCCACGCTCCCACTCACCTTCCTCCTTCCTTTCTTACTCTTTCTTTCAGTGTTTACAATGACATACTTTCAGTACAATAAAAACTTTGTACAGTACCATTTTACAAATTAAATTCAAATATCTACAACTAACATCTCATCAAAGTTTTAATTTTAAAATTCAAATCAAAGCGCTTTGCACCAACTTTACAATTAGATAAAATCAAAGCAGTATTCAGAAATAATTATGGCTGGTTTACCTTTCTATACGCATCACACACAAGAATCATTTCATGTAAAAGTCTTCCATCTGGAGTTGTTTTAGGAACAATTTCCCAAAATACCAGAAGTAATTTTTTGATGGTGTGATCCTGAAGAGGTAGCACAAAACGAATGATGGTCATCAGAAGTCCAGGAAGCTTCTCACCATTCAGAATCATAATGATTACTTTCTTCAAAGCTTCAGTCTTTGACTTCACATCTCCTTTTTCTGATTGAAAAATTTAAAACGAACACAATTACTTCAAAAGTCCTCAGATAATTTTAAGAACAATTAACTAAACATAATACCCTGATATATTATTGGCAATGGTAATACAGATACATACCCAAGTGACAAAGCTTTTCCACCTGGCTCCACAACAAGCAAGTTGTATGTCTTTGTGCAAGTCATTTATCTCTGAATCTCAGATTCTTTACATATACTACGAAGGCAATGAATTCGATTTCTGGTCCCCAACCAGTTGAGTTAATGCAGAGTTCATAAATCTACAGGTATACCACATAGCTAACCATGTTTTATACACATGTGGAGCTATTTTTCAAAACATGAATACATCTGTGAATAGCTACAACAACTATTATGGTAGAGGGCAGACATCAATCTTTTCTTTAACATTAGGAGGAGAGTTCTCAGACTCAAAAAGGGTTAGGAACTAAAGGAGTAGATTAATTCCAAAATCTCATCATATTTTACAGGGTTTGGAGTTTTAGAATCTTTCCTAAGATATCAATTTAAAACTGGAAGAGGGGCCGGCGCCATGGCGCAGTAGGTTAATCCTCTGCCTGCAGTGCTGGCATCCCATATGGGCGCCGGTTCTAGTCTTGGCTGCTCCATTTCCAGTCCAGCTCTCTGCTATGGCCTGGGAAAGCAGTAGAAAATAGCCCAAGTGTTTGGGCCCCTGTACCCACGTGGGAGACTGGGAAGAAGCACCTGGCTCCTGGCTTCGGATTGGCACAGCTCCGGCCATGCAGCCATATGGGGAGTGAACCAACGGAAGGAAGACCTTTCTGTCCTCTTACTGTCTGTAACTCTACCTCTCAAATAAAATAAAATAAAATCTTAAAAAAAAAGGAAAGAAACTGGAAGAAAATTTAAATGTTCAAGATTAGTTATAGCCACTGTTGAGAATTTAAGGATGACACATTTAAGACAAAATGAAAGTTTATTGCTTGCTTAGCCTAAACATTATGCACTATAAAGTATTTTATGGGGGTTGGTGCTGTGACGCAGTTGGTTGAGCCTCTGCCTGCAGTGCCAGCATCCCACACAGGCATTAGTTTGAGGTCTGGCTGCTCCACTTCCAATCCAGCTCCCTGCTAATGCACCTGGAAAAGCAGCGGAAGATGACCCAAGTGCTTGAGCCCCTGCACCCACATGAGAGACCTGGAAAACTCCTGGCTCCTGGCACAGCCCCAGCCACTGCAGATATTTAGGGAGTGAACCAGTGGATGGAAGATCTCTCTCTCTCCTCTCTGAATTTTTACCTTCCAGACCAAAAAAAAAAAAAATCTTAAAAAAAAAAAAGTTATCTTGGGGCTGGTGCTGTGGTGTAGTGGGCAAAGCCTTCTCCTGCGGTGCCAAAATCCACATGGCACCAGTTCTAGTCTCAGCTGCTCCTCTTCCGATCCAGCTCTCTGCTATGGCTTGGGAAAGCAGTAGAAGATGGCCCAAGTGCTTGTGCCCCTGTACTTGAGTGGGAGACCCAGAAGAGGGTCTCCAGGCTCCTGTCTCTGGATTGGCTCAGGCCCTTGCGGCCATTTGGAGAGTGAACCAGCAGATGAAAGACCTTTCTAAGGGGCCGGCGCTGTGGTGCAGCAGTTTAAAGCCCTGGCCTGAAGCACCGGCATCCCATATGGGCACTGGTTCAAGTCCCGGCTGTTCCTCTTCCCATCCAGCTCTCTGCTGTGGCCTGGGAAAGCAGTAGAAGATGGCCTAACTCCTTAGGCCCCTGCACCCGCGTGGAGACCCGGAAGAAGCTCCTGGCTCCTGGCTTTGGATTGGCGGCCATTTGGGGAGTGAACCAGCGGATGGAAGACCTCTCTCTCTGTCTCTAACTCTCTCTGTAACTCTGTCTTTCAAACAAAAAAAATAAATCTTTGGCCGGCACCGCAGCTCAATAGGCTAATCCTCCACCTGCGGAGCCGGCACACTGGGTTCTAGCCCTGGTCGGGGTGCCGGATTCTGTCCTGGTTGCTCCTCTTCCAGTCCAGCTCTCTGCTATGGCCCGGGAGTGCAGTGGAGGATGGCCAAAGTGCTTGGGCCCTGCACCCCATGGGAGACCAGGAGAAGCACCTGGCTCCTGCCTTTGGATCAGCGCGGTGCGCCAGCCACAGCGGCCATTGGGGGGTGAACCAATGGAAAAGGAAGACCTTTCTCTCTGTCTTTCTCTCACTGTCCACTCTACCTCTCAAAAAAAAAAAAAAAAAAAAGGAAAGAAAGACCTTTCTGTCTCTCCCTCTGTCTGTCTGTAACTCTACCTCTCAAATAAAATCCTTACAGAGATTGTACATGACCACATGGTAGGGTCATAGGAAAGATTCCAATTTCAGAAGAATTGCACTAGCTAAGTCCAAAGTTGCTTCTGGTCTCCAAAGGCTATATACTATGGCTACCATATTTTCACATGTTGCAGAACAGACATCCTAAGGTATCTGGAATGCAAACACAAAGTTACTGCTAAATATATCCAATGAGAGTCAATATTTATATTATTTATTTATTTGAATGGTACAGAGACACAGAGAAATCTTCTATCTACTGGGTCACTCCCCAAACTTGTACAGCAGTGGGGGCTGGGCCAAGCTAGAGCTGGGAGCGTTGAATTCAATCAGTGTCTCCCCTGTGGGAGGTAGGGTTCCAAGTATCTGAGCCATCACCTGCTGCCTTACACGGTACACATTAACAGGAAGAGAGAATCAGGAGACAGAGAGAGCCAGAACTCAAACCCCAATAAGAGATGTGGGCATTTCAATCAGCACCCTAACTACCTGCCCTATGTCAGCATTTTTAAAACAGACTAACTTCTCATGCATCTTTACTTGCTTCAAAGTCTTCTATGTCCTACCACATGTGAAATGTGTGTTGTATCAAATTAAAAAATAAATATAAAAAGATGAAGTGAGTATCAATCGGGGTAAACTTTGTTTTTAATTCTATGAACATGAAAAAATAAACTATCAAGAGAAATGAATGACAGTAGCTATAAAAATAAACCTGGGAGCCAGAGCTATGGTGCAGCAGGTTTACACCCTGGCCTGCAATGCCAGAATCCCTTACAGGGGCCAGTTCGAGACCCAGCTGCTCCACTGCGGCCAATTGGGGAGTGAACCATCGGATGGAAAACCTCTCTCTCTCTCTCTCTCTCTCTCTGCCTCTTCTTCTCTCTCTGTGTAACTCTGAATTTCAAATAAATAAATAAATCTTAAAAAAAGAACAGATCAGGCAACGTTCTACTCTCTGAATTATTTTTTCTCCTGTTTGATAACATAAAGGACACAAAGTCCAAAAGGCACAAAGCTGTATCACCTTAGAACTCCATCTATAATAGAACTTGAACATTTTAGAAGTAACTGCAAACTTAAAAAAAAAAACAAAACCAAAAACTACACCATTTATATTTTAAGGACTCCCACTCCAATTTCCATTTATTACAATAACTCAAATTGAGGTGAAAAAAGGATGTTGTTTCTTTTCACATCTTCAAATTCCCAGAGCTTCCTTCTTCTAGGAATACTATCAAAAATATAGAAAATTTATTTTTTTTAAAGATCTATTTTATTTATTTTGAAAGAGTTACAGAGAGAGGCAGAGAAAGAGAGAGAGGTCTTCCATCCGCTGGTTCACTCCCTAGATGGCCACAATGGCCAGAGCTGCGCTGTTCCGAAGCCAGGAGCCAGGAGCTTCTTCCAGGTCTCCCACGAGGGTGCAAGGGCCCAAGGACTTGGCCATCTTCCACTGCTATCCCAGGCCATGACAGAAAGCTGGATCAAAAGTAGAGCAGCCGGGACTTGAACCGGTGCCCATATGGGATGTCAGCGCTTCAGGCCAGCGCTTTAACCCACTGCACCACAGCGCTGCCCCCCCCCCAATATAGAAAATTTAAAATATCAATTCAGAATTCATCAAAATATACTGTGTATTTCCTACTCCAGGGAGTATAGTTTTCAGAGCTCAGTTCCAGTGACTGAAGGTAAAGAAAACAGTCACTCACTATTTAACCAAAATGTGATGGGGCAGATGTTTAGCACTATAAAGATGACTGCACCCCATGTTAGAGTGCCTGGGTTTGATGTCTGGCTCTGACTTCTAATTCCAGCTTCCTGCCAATGCAGAGCAAGGTGGAGGTGATGGCTCAAATAACTGGGTTCCTGCCACCCACACTGAGACCTGGATAGCATTCTTAGTTCCCAGTTTTAGCCAGGCCCCAACTGTTGCAGGCATTTAGGGGTATAAACCAGTGGATGGAAGCTGTCTTCTCTCTATTTCTCAAATAAACTAAAAAAAATTTTTTTTAAAAAGAGAAAAACTTGGAAAAGAGTTTCTAAACTTTTTTTTTCTCATCTCAACTCTTAAAGGCAAAAATATATGCATTAGAGACTACTTATTTACTGACTGGAGGAAGATAATTAATGCAGCTATAATTAAGACAAGGTTTTGTTCAAATTAAAATCAGTTTTATTCTTTATCTTCCCAGCCACAGCCTTACATATTTTTAGGATCTAATTACAACTTTTAAAATTGTTTTTAAAGATTTATTTTATTTATTTGAAAGATAGAATTACAGAGAAAGATAGAGACAGAGAGAGGTCTTCCATCCACTGGTTGGTTCACTCCCCAGATGGCTGCAACAGCCAGAGCTGTGTCGATCCAAAGCCAGGAGCCAGGAGCTTCTTCCAGGTCTCCCATGTGGGTACAGGTGCCCAAGGACTTGAGCCACCTTCTATTGCTTTCCCAGGCCATAGCAGAGAGCTGGACTGGAAGAGGAGCAGCTGGGACTAGAACTGGCGCCCATATGGGATGCCACGCTTCAGGCCAGGGCTTTAACGCACTGCGCCACAGTGCTAGCCCCTAAAACTTTTAAATTATAAAAAAAAAAAAGCAGTGATGAAAGCATATTCACTGATTTGTATTCTATTCAATTATCTCACATGAACAAACAACAAAAAAAACTCATATGTGGCTTTTGTATTTAATAGTATCAGTTTAAATGGCAAAAAAGAGGGCTTCTTTTCCCCTCTCTATAAAAGACTCAACAGAATTTAATATTGAGTAACCTCAAATCAGGAGGTATTCCATTACTGATGATTAAGAACTGAGAATAGGCAAATAAAATACTAAATAAAAATCCCTTTTCTGCAAACTACCTTCTAAAGATGCTGTCCACTTTGAAAGTAATTAATTAAAGAGGCAGAAAGAGAGCAAGAGCAAGTGATTGAGTGCTCCAATCTGCTGGTTCACTCCTCAAATGGTTGCATGGGCTACCGAGCCAAAGCTGGGTGCCTGGAACTCAATCCAGTCCTTCCATGTGAGTGGCAGGGGCCCAGCTACTTGAGCCAGGTAACTAGCCTCTATGTCCCAGGATGCCCGCTGGCAGGAAGTCGGAGTCAAGAGTCAAGGATAGTACATAAACCCAGGCATTCTGATACAAGATGAGCATTAACTGCCACACCAAAAACCGACATTAAATACTATCCATATCTGAAGTCTAATTCTTTATTGCACTCTATCAGCTTAAGTTATATTTATTTTATTTTTAAGATTTATTCTATTTATTGGAAAGGCAGGGTTAAAGAGAGAGAGAGAAGGAGAGATAGAGATATCTTCTATCTGCTGGTTCACTCCCTAAATGGTTGAAACCACCACTGCTAGTCCAGGCCAACGCCAGAAGCCAGGAGCTTCATTCATGTCTCCCATCTGGATGCAGGTGTCCATACTTTCCCAGGTGCATTAGCAGGAAGTTGGATAGGAAGTGGAGCAGCTGGGACTCCAACCAGCATCCATAAGTTGCTGGTGTTGTAGGCGGTGACTTAACCCATTATGCCACAATGCGTGCCCATAAATTATATTTATTTTTAGAAATTCAATTAAGGGAGGATCATTACTTTAGAAACTGTTATTTAAAATTTATTTTTTCATTTATTTGAAAGAAAGAAGCACAAGCATTGTGTTTCTTCCTCTCTCTGTGTAACTCTTTCAAATAAATATGAGAGAGGGAGGGGAAGGGGGAGGGAGGGAGGGAGACCTTCCATTCCTTGTTTCACTCCCCCAGTACCCATTTACAGCTGGGGCTGGGCCAGACCAAAGCCAGGAGCCTAGAAAATCCGGGTCTCCCACGTGAGTGGCAGCATCTAAGTACCTGAGCTGCCATCTGCTGCCTCCCAGAGTGTGTATCAGCAAAAGCTGGAATCAGAAATGGACTCCAAAACCAGACACTCTGATATGGGATGTGAGTGTTCCAAGTAGCATCACAACCACTGCAACAAATGCCCACCCCTAAAATAATTTTTTTTCTTGACAAAATCACACAAAGGAGACAGGGCATACATACACTTTTAAAAGGAAAATAAACGGGGTGGGTGTTTGGTACAGTGGTTAAGATGCTGCTTGGGAGACTGCATCCCTTAACAGAGTGCCTGGGTTTGAGTCCTGACTTTGCTTCTAATTCTAGTTTCCTGCTAATGTACACCCTGGGAGGCTGCCAGTGCTGATTCAAGTACTTGAATCCTGCTACCAATGTAGGAACCTGGGTTGAGTTCCCATCCCCTTGCTTTGGCGTGGCCCAGCCCCAGCTGCGGTGCGCATTTGGGAAGTAAGCCAGGAAATGAAAGATCTCTGTCTCTCTCTCTGCCTTTCAAACGAAATGAAATACATTTTTTAAAAAATTACTCATAATTTAAAATAAATTAAAGTGAAATACAGGGTTGGGCATTTGGTTTTTGGTTAGGATGCCTCTTGAGACACCTGCATCCCATATCCAGAGTGCCTAGATTGGAGTTTAAGCTCTGCTCAGAGCTCCAGCTTCCTGCTAAATGGGCACCCTGGGAGACATGGGAGACTCAGACTGAGTTCTAGGGTCCCAGCTTTGGCTGGGGAGTGAACCAGAAAGTGAGAACTCTGTCTTGTTTCTCAAATAACTAAAAAAAAAAAAAAAAAAAAAAAGGAATATTGTTCTTGTTTCCTTCTTGGCAAAAATGCTTTAAAAATAAAAAGTTTAACATTTTAGGGAAAAACACATTGATTCCAATGTTGAATTTTTTGGTTTTATAAGCTAAGTAATAGGAAGATAAGCGCAGAAAGGAATTAAGACATTCTAATACAAATTCTTAACCTGTTATCTCCAAAGAATTATCAACTACATTTAAGTATAATATACTGAACTGCACAATTAAGTCTGAGAAGTATCTGATAACTCAGTGACTGCATTTCTTTAGCTTTAGCAAGCATAACTGAGATGTTGTCTTATTTCCAAAAACCAATACTGCAAGTCAAAAGGCAATACATTTTCATTAGAAAAAAAGAATTTAGATAAAACTAAAGCATTCATAATTATAAAGAACCATGCAATGTAAAAGAGCATTATATTCATTTCATTCTCAAAATACTATAAGCATTACCTAGATCATTTTTTAAGCTAATTTCAGATGGTGGTTCTGAATCCATTGGCACGTTAATTAACGTATAGCACACGTTCTCAGCAGCCGTCATGGTTTCCAGTTAATAATCAACCCCAGATAGAAGACTTAAGAATAAACAGATGCCAGAAAATCTAGAAAAATAAATACAGGGACATCATTACACGTTTAAAAAAAAAAAAAAAAACTCACAAACCAATAAACTACTGTGTTCTTTATTGCTAAAGTTCATTGCGTTTGGCTTACGAGTTTTCAAGTACTAAATGGGAAGGACCGTTCTATATTGTGTTCACATGAAAATAAATTCTAACACAAAACACCCACCCTTGTCAGCCCCGGACTAAGGTATAGCACGTCCGATTCCCCTATTCCTCTGGCTGTCCAGGGTTTGAGAATGTTGTACAGCAGAATTAAGGGTCAAAAACAGTGACAGTCCCCCAGCCCACCCTCAACGTTACAAAACACTATTTTTAACAGAATATACAATCAGAACTGCTCAAATTAAGAGATGCTATGTGACTACTCTGCCAAAACTTTAAAGCGCTTTATCGCGGGCACAAGGCGACGCCCACGGCGTCTGGGGGTCCCTCAATCGGTGCGCTGCACCCCCAGCTCACCCACCCACTTCCCTCTCCCACGCCTCCAGCAAAGCAGGCCCCACCTCAAAGGGTGAGCCCGGAGTCTTGGGAGGCAGAAGACCCCGATCGGTAACGCGAGCTGAGATGGGCGTCCGGCCCAGAGCTTCCCAGCCCCCAGCCCCCACCCCGACCCGTTCCCCTTTGCCAGGCCCGGAGCGAGCGGCCTAGTAGCTGCCGTTCGCATCTCTCAGCCAGAGAGGCAGTTCCTCCGACTCTGCCCGGCTCACCAAGCCTCCGCGACTGGGGGGCTCGAGGTCCGCTACCTGGCTCCGAGGGGCAGCGGCTGGGGTCACCGCGGGACCGTCTATTTGGACTGCAACCCGCGGCGGCGGCGGCGGCTCCTCCGAGTCCTTGGCTGACGTGGAAGGGGGTGGGGTGGGGACCGAAGCAGCAGCCACCTAGCACCTACGGCGAGTCGGAGAGGACACGCCTTCTCCGTCCTGCAGTTGCGCGCGGCAAGCGCCCTGTTTTCTTCCTCCCTTCGGGTATATGGTTGGCTTAGGCGACTGAGGTGAATGGGAGTAGATATTTATTACGTTTTCCTTGCAATCCAGGCGCCGAGTTAAGCGCGAATGCCATGTAAACGCTGCGTGGAAATACTTACTTCTAGGAGCTGAAACGAGGGAAGTTTGTTCTGGAAGGCAAGGGGAACGTTTGCCTAAGGCTACGTGGTCTGTGTGGAACAGTTCTGCACCTGGAGCTGGAAGCCCAATTGCTCCCCAAACCAACTGAGGTACTATTTACTATTGGGAACTATTTACTATTGGGAAAGTATTTTCAGTTCTTTTAATAAGCGCCACTAGGTTATACCAAGATCCACGCGAATTCGTGGTGTCTGGTAGCTGAATCCGAATCTCAGCAGTAGGGCGGGAATTGCTTCAACAGGCAGTCACGCCACGCTGGTGCCGTTTCTGCTATTTAGTGATGGCTTCTTTTGTGTAGATTGAATTTTTTTTTTTTTTAAGTACATGGAAACGCAGCCTTAAAGGAGTCTAGCCATCTGTAAAGATCTAATTGTTACAGCTACAGTCAGCCACCAGCATCTTTGCTTTTGCTCATTTGAGGTGCCATAGATTCCCTCAAACCACTTCCAAACTCCCGCCAAAACAGGTTTTATTTGTTATTAATAACAAAACATTTGGCTTAGCAACGTATTGTGCATACAGAGAGATCTGACAGAACCTGCACTTATTAACATGTTCACCTTCCTAGGGATTGAACACAAATAGTACCTCATGCATCTGGAATCCAGTTATTCTGAGTGTTTTCCTTTTTGGTATCATCAAGCAAAAAATAAATCCTATGAACACCTAAAACACATCATAAAGACCATAAAAACCATGTGTGACAGCATTTTAAGAGTGCCTTTCTGAGCCTGTGTATTTTCATTCAAAATTTTAAAACCTAGCACATCTTTTAGTGTATTTTTTAAGGTTTATTTATTTATTTGAAAGGCAGAGTTACAGAGAAGCAGCGGCAGAATGAGAGAGAGAGAGAGAGAAAGAGAGGTCTTTCATCCGCTGGTTCATTCCCCAGAAGGCCACAAAGGCTCGAGCTGTGCCAATCTGAAGCCAGGAGCCAGGAGCTTTTTCTGGGTCTCCCACACGGGTGCATGGGGCCCAAGGACTTGGGACATCTTCTACTGCTTTCCCAGGCGATAGCAGAGACTGGATAGGAAGTGGAACAGCCGGAACTTGAACCGGCACCCTTACGGGATACTGGCATTGCAGGCGGTGGCCCCAACACATCTTTTCATAATAAGCATTTTCCATGAACTTTAACAAATCAAGAGGCACACAGCAAGAGCTGGAGCCAGGAGGCAGAGTCAATTGAACCCAGGCACTCTGGTGTTTTAAACGCTAGGCTAAACACCTTCTCCCTGTACATTCATTTTTGAGATAATCGTAAAGGGGCATGAATCCAGAGATCCCATATACTCCTCCTCATATTTCTCCCAATGGTAACGTCTTGAAAATTACAGTGCAATTTGATATCCAGGAAATTGACATATTAACCCATCCTTATTTCACCAGTTTTGCTGGCACCCACTTGTGTACTTAGTTCGAGACAATTTGATCATGTTTAGACTTGTGTGATCACCAACACAATCAGGATAAAAACCTAGTTTTGGCCGGCGCTGTGGCTCAGTAGGCTAATCCTCCGCCTGCGGCGCCAGCACACCAGGTTCTAGTCCTGGTCAGGGCGCCAGATTCTGTCCTGGTTGCTCCTCTTCCAGGCCAGCTCTCTGCTGTGGCCCGGGAGTGCAGTGGAGGATGGCCCAAGTGCTTGGGCCCTGCACCCCATGGGAGACCAGGAAAAGCACCTGGCTCCTGGCTTCGGATCAGCGTGGTGCGCTGGCCGCAGCACACCGGCCTTGGCAGCCATTGGAGGGTGAACCAACGGCAAAGGAAGACCTTTTTCTCTGTCTCTCTCTCACTGTCCACTCTGCCTGTCAAAAAATACAAACAAACAAACAAACCCTAATTTTGGGTCACAGTGGGTTAAGCTACCGATTTTTTTTTTTTAAGATTTATTATTTGAGTGGCAGAGTTACAGTCAGAGAGAGGGAGAGACAGAAAGGTATTCCACCTGCTGGTTCACTCTCCAAATGGCTGCAACAGCTGGAGCTGAGACGATCTGAAGCTAGGAGCCAGGAGCTTCTTCTGGGTCTCCCACCCAGGTGCAGGGGCTCAAGCACTTGGGCCATTTTCCATTGCTTTCCCAGGCCATAAGCAGAGAGCTGGATGAGAAGAGGAGCAGCCAGGACTAGAACCAGTGCCTATACTGGATGCCAGCACCTCAGGCAGAGGCTTAGCCTACTACACCACAGCACTGGCCCCTATTATAAAACTTCCAATAACAGGGGTTACCATTGTGGCACAGGGGGATTAAGCTGCCTCTTTGGGACAGTGGTATTCCATATCAAAGTGTTGGTTCGAGTTCTGGCTACTCTGCTTCTGACCCAACTCCCTGCTATTGTGCTTAGGAAGGCAGTGAATGATGGTGCAAGTATTTGGGCCCCTGTCACCCATATGGGAGACACAGATGGAGTTCTGTCTCCTAGTTTCAGCCTGGCCCAGCCCTGGCCATTACAGCCTTTTGGGGGTGGGAAACCACAAAAGGAAAATCTCTCTCCACCTGAGTACAGGGGCCCAAGCACTTGGGCCATCTTCTGCTGCTTTCCCAGGTGATCAGCAGAGGGCTGGATTGGAAGTGGAGCAGCCAGGACTTGAACTGGTACCCATAGGGGATGCTCGTGCCACAGGCGAAGGCTCACCTTACTACACCACAGCACCGGCTCCTCCTCTCACATTTTAAAGATTACACTATGATAGCATTCTTCTCCCTTAAACAATAAGCATTTATTTCTCAAACTTCTTGAGGCTAGGAAATCCATGATCAAGGTGCAGCAGATTGAGTTCTGGTGGGGACTGTCATCCGGGCTTCCTGCTTTCTCATTGTATGGAAAGAGAGGGTTCTGGTGTCAAGTCCTCTTCTTCATTTTTTTATTTTATTTTATTTATTTATTTATTTTTTTCTTGACAGGCAGAGTGGATAGTGAGAGAGAGGGAGAAAGAGAGAAAGGTCTTCCTTTTTGCCGCTGGTTCACCCTCCAATGGCCACTGCGGCCGGCGCATCGCGCTGATCTGAAGCCAGGAGCCAGGTGCTTCTCCTGGTCTCCCATGCGGGTGCAGGGCCCAAGGATTTGGGCATCCTCCACTGCCTTCCCGGGCCATAGCAGAGAGCTGGCCTGGAAGAGGAGCAACCGGGATAGAATCCGGCGCCCTGACCGGGACTAGAACCCGGTGTGCCGGCGCCGCAAGGTGGAGGATTAGCCTGTTAAGCCACGGCGCCGGCCAAGTCCTCTTCTTCAAAGGCACTGATCCCATCTTGGGGCCCCAACATCATAACCTCTTCTAACCCTAACTGCCTGCCAAAGGTGCCACCTCATAGTGGAGATTAGAAACTACCACTTTTTTTGGGGCCAGCGCTGGCTGTTTCAAAGTAGGTTAATCCTTCACCTGCGGCGCCAGCATCCCATATGGGCGCCGGTTCTAGTCTTGGCTGCTCCTCATCCAATCCAGCTCTCTGCTGTGGCCTGGGAAAGCAGTAGAAGATGGCCCAGGTCCTTGGGCCCCTGCACCTGCGTGGAAGGCCGGGAAGAAGCTCCTGGCTCCTGGCTTCGGCCTGGCGCAGGTCCAACCATTGCAGCCATTGGGGAGTGAACCAATGGATGGAAGACCTTTCTGTTTCTCCCTCTCACTGTCTGTAACTCTACCTCTCAAATAAATAAATAAAATCTTAAAAAAAAAAAAAACTACCACTTTTTAATATTGGAATGTTGGAGTCCCAACTACTCTGCTTCCTATTCAGTGTTCTTGCTAATGTGCCTTAGAAGACAGCAGAAGATGGCCCAACTACTTGGTTCACTGCCACCCACATGAAAGACCAGGATGGAGTTCCAGATTACTTGCTTTGGCCAGGCTCAGACTGGCTACTGCAGCCATTTGGGGAGTAGTTGGAAGACCTCTCTTTCCATGTCTCTCTGTGACTCTTAAATGAATAAATAAATCTTTAAAAAATTAGCATAACCTAAACTTAGCTACCATTCTAATCCTATCACAAGGATTCCTTCATGCTATTCATCTATAGCTCCATGTCTCCCTCCATAACAGATGGCATTTTTGTTCTCTAATTTTGTCATCCCAGTGATTTATAAATACAATGAAATCTTTTACGACTTTTTAAATTTAGCATAATCCCCTTGAGATCAGTCCAAGATGTGTACTTAAGTTCATTCCTTCTCTCTGTATTCATTTTTTTTTTTTTTTAAGATTCATTTGAAAGAGTTACAGAGTGAGGTAGAGACAGAGAGAGAGGTCTTCCTTCCGCTGGTTCACTCTCCAAATGGCTGCAATGGCCAGAGCTGAGCCATTCTGAAGCCAGGAGCCAGGAGCCTCCTCTGGGTCTCCCACGTAGGTACAGGGGTCCAAGGAGTAAGACCATCTTCCGGGCTTTCTCAGGTGCATCAGCAGGGAGCTGGATCAGAAGTGGAGCAGCCAGGACTCAAACCAGTGCCCATATGGGATGCTGGCCGCACAGGCCAGGGTTTTAACCTGCTGTGGCACAGCACCAGCCCCTGTGTATTAACTTTTAACATGAAATTTTTATAAATGCATTTATCTACTTTCCAATAAGAGATAACCTGTCAGAAAGAAATGAAGTCACAAAAGGTATAAAAACTAGATTTAGCAATAAGAAAGCTCAGTAATTTAGGGCCACCATGGTATAAAATTAACCATACCCACATCCCTTGTCCCAGAGATTCTGTGTTAAACTGAAATTTAAGGCCGGTGCTGCGGCTCAATAAGCTAATCCTCTGCCTGTGGCGCCAGCACACCGGGTTCTAGTCCCGGTTGGGATGCCGGATTTTATCCCGGTTGCCCCTCTTCCAGTCCAGCTCTCTGCTGTGGCCTGGGAGTGCAGTGGAGGATGGCCCAAGTCCTTGGGCCCTGCACCCGCATGGGAGACCAGGAGAAGCACCTGGCTCCTGCCTTCGGATCAGTGCAGTGCGCCGGCCGCAGCGGCCATTGAGGGGGTGAACCAACAGAAAAGGAAGACCTTTCTCTCTAACTCTGTCAAAAAAAAAAAAAAAAAAAAAAAAAAACAAACCCACAAAAACTGAAGTTTAAGTCATTAAGCAAACTATTAACTATGAAAAGGAGACAATTTAGCTCTACACCTGAACTATTCATTGGCAGTATATACATTGTGTGTTCTCAAATGCAGAGCTTCTTGAACATATACCAGGAACTCATTTAGCCTCACCAGTTTTTGGCTTGTAAAATTTACTGTTTTGGGTTTTTTTTTTTTTTAAATTTAAAAAAAAATTTTTTTTTTTTTGACAGGCAGAGTGGACAGTGAGAGAGAGAGAGAGAGAAAGGTCTTCCTTTTTGCCGTTGGTTCACCCTCCAATGGCCGCCGCACCGCGCTGATCCAATGGCAGGAAGGAGCCAGGTGCTTCTCCTGGTCTCCCATGGGGTGCAGGGCCCAAGCACTTGGGCCATCCTCCACTGCACTCCCTGGCCACAGCAGAGAGCTGGCCTGGAAGAGGGGCAACTGGGACAGAATCGGTGCCCCGACCGGGACTAGAACCCAGTGTGCCGGCGCTGCAAGGTGGAGGATTAGCCTGTTGAGCCGCGGCGCCAGCTCTTGGGTTTTTTTTTTAAACTCTAGCTCAGAATTTTTATCAATTTGATTTATTTTTTATTTTTTATTTTTTTGACAAGCAGAGTGGATAGTGAGAGAGAGAGACAGAGAGAAGGGTCTTCCTTTTTGCCGCTGGTTCACCCTCCAATGGCCACTGCGGCCGGCGCATCGCGCTGATCTGAAGCCAGGAGCCAGGTGCTTCTCCTGGTCTCCCATGCGGGTGCAGGGCCCAAGGACTTGGGCCATCCTCCACTGCCTTCCTGGGCCATAGCAGAGAGATGGACTGGAAGAGGGGCAACCGGGATAGAATCCGGCGCCCCAACCGGGACTAGAACCCGGTGTGCCGGCGCCACAAGGCGGAGGATTAGCCTGTTAAGCCATGGCGCCGGCCTATCAATTTGAATTTTTAAAATTATTGAGAGCAAAGACCATATGTCAAAAATCACAAAAACTTTTTATCTAGAAAAATTAAGGCTTAAAAAAATGGACTTGTCCAAAATCATGCAACTGTCACACTTACAGAGCTAGAGCCAGCACCTGAATCTGTCATATACTTCAAATCTTTTTATTTTAACCCATGCCAGTTCTTCAGGGCTGTACATATTGATGCTCAATGTAAATAAAACTATTATGTTTATATCAAAGTGATAAGCCTTACAAGGCATTAGGAATTTTAATGTTTCTAACTATTCAACATGGGCTAATTAAAGTATAGCAGAATACACCAACACGAAGAGGCAGTATAATGAGCTCTATACAGTGGCATTGAGTCTTATTGGGATGGGGGAGATTTTAAGTTCTGAAGTCAATATATAAGACTTATATCTAAAATCACATGTTGAAAGAAATTACTAAAACTGGCCTACAATACAGAACACTTTTTTTTCAGTTGAGTACAAGTAGTGGTTTGCAATTAGGAACAGGTACCAAAACAAAATCATACATATACACACACACATTCATGTAGTATCTTTAAACAACTGAATCACTAAGCAAGGAGGTCACCCAATCAAAGGCATAGAAGGAAGAGTTCTTCCTGAGCAAAGAGCAGATTATTTAACTTCCTGCTTATACTCCTTCTCCAGACTATGCACTCATTGAGTATGAGGGCAAGTGGGAGGATTGTTCACTGTTTTGTGTGTGTGTGAAAGTTAGAAGTGCTTGGTGCAATTCCACTGTAAGTCAAATAGTCACACTGTACTTGTGGCCTACTCCAAAGTTTAAATAGCAAATTCTTGAGGGTACTTCCAGGGTAGTGACTGACATCTCATAAATTCTAATATTTCATCAGATTTTTCCCTCAGCAAGGTTGCCGTAGTCTCTTTTACAATTCACTCTTTAAAAAGTCACAGAGATTTAAACCCATTATAGAGTTTGAGATTTAGAAAACAAATTAAACTAACATTTTAGAGCTTATGTATCATCACGTAAATTCTTCCTTTAAGTCCTCAGAGTAATTCTCTGAGGTTTCCTTGAAATAGGGCTAAGGAATTTGCACAAAGCCAATGGCAGATTAGAATTAGATAAAAAATCCAGGTTACTATCTATAAATGTATTCCTCAGAAAAATAACTCCTGTAGGCTTCATATAAGGCACTTATATTTGTGGGAAAAAAGTGAGGTGGATGTGTGGTACCTGCATTCCATATTAAAGTGCCTGGGAAGTCATGTTTCCATTTCCCATCCAGCTTCTTGCTAATGTACACCCTGAGAAGCAGCAGGCTATAGCTCAAGTAATTGGAACCCTGCCACCCATGTGGGAGACCTGCACTGAGTTCTTGTCTTTGGCCTGGCCCAGCTGCAGTTGTGGGCATCTGAGGAGTAAACCTGGAGATGAAAATTCTTTTACTTTTCAAAAAAAGAAAAAACAAAACAAAACAAATAAAAAATTTCAAAAGTTTGTGGAATTAAAAGACAACTTTATTTTGGTGCAAAATCAGCAAAATTTTGATATTGTGTTTTCTTAAAAAATCAGATTTTCTCTGATTCCATTTTGTATGGTCTAAGATAAAAATCGACTACAAAGCATGTGGGAATAAAGGCAGCCTGACTAAAAATTAAGCTGAGCAGGGCTAGGGAGGATATGAGGTTTGGAATTAAGATTTTCCTTTTATTTTTACAAAACTGGCCTTCGAGGAACAGAGCTGCCATCTGCTGGTTGAATAGAATAAATCCTTTCATATGTTAATCTTGCTAGTCTAAGTAGGAAAGCTGTGGTTTCTAAAGCTTTTTTTCCTCTATAATTTTTTTTTAAAAGATTTATTTATTTAGTTGAAAGTCAAAGTTACACAGAGAGAGGAGAGGCAGAGACCGAGAGGTCTTCCATCCACTGGTTCACTCCCCAGTTGGCTGTAACAGTTGGAGCTACACCAACCTGAAGCCAGGAACCAGAAGCTTCCTCTTGGTCTCTCATATGGATGTAGGGGCTGAAGGACCTGGGCCATCTTCCACTACTTTCCCAGGCCACAGCAGAGAGCTGGATTGGAAGTGGAACAGCCGAGACTCAAACCGGCGGCCACGTGGGATGCTGGCACCGCAAGTGGCAGCATTACCCGCTATGCCACAGTGCTGGCCACTCCTCTATAATGTTTTTTAAGATTTATTTTTATTTATGTTGGAAAGGCACAGTGACAGAGAGAGAGAAAGAGACAGGCAGATAGAAGTCTTCCATTCACTGGTTCATTCCCCAAATGGCTGCAATGGCCAGGGCCAGGCCAAACTGAAGCCAGGAACTCTATCTGGGTCTCCCATGTAGGTGCAGGAGCCCAAGCATTTAAGCCTTCTTTGGATGCTTTCCCAGGGAGCTGGATCAGAAGTGGAGCAGCTAGGACTCAAACTGGCACCCATACAGGGTGTCAGTGTCACAGGTGATGGATTTACCCAATATGCCACATGCCAGCTCCCAGTTTTCAAGGTTTTAATTCCACATGGGCGCCGGTTCCTGTCCCAGCTGCTCCACTTCTGATCCAGGTCTCTGCTACAACCTGGAAAAGCAGTGGAAGATGGTCCTTGGGCCCCTCCACCTGCGTAGGAGAACCAGAAGAAGCTCCTGGCTTTAGATCGGCTCAGCTCCAGCCGTTGCAGCCATTTGGGGAGAGAACCAGCAGAGAGAAGACCTCTCTCTTCTCTCTCTCTGCCTTTCTGTTACTCTTTCAAATACATAAATAAATTTTTTTAAAAAAAGAATGGATTTCTAAGGTTGCACCATGAAATTTGTATTCCAAAGCAAATCGTCATGGATTTTCATGCAGTCAGTCCACAGACTGCAGGCTGTGACAGTAAGAAGTATTTATTTTCTCTATCACTAAAATTAAGGCAATTTTGCAAACACAAATAATCAGCTGTATTTCTAGACTACAATTTACAGTTGAAACTACTTAAAAAAACAATACAAAACAGGTGGTGAAATAATTTTATTTCACAGTTGTCTTTAAAATTGTAAAGACACTATTTTCTTCATATAAAAACATTAGTATAGATACCTACAATGTCTACAAAATGATTATACAGACCCCCTTAAAGAAAAATGCACCCATTATATGGTTTCAATGAGGTTGCCCAGAAAAAACTCACATTTGGGCTGATTCCTAAACATATACTCCTACCACTTTCATATTTTGGTTCAAAGTATAGATTATTTTCATCAGTATGTGTTCCTGTACTCTTACATATTTGAAAACACACATATAGACTGTCTTGTCACTCAGTGTTCCATTGGCTCATCAGCCTTCTCTGCAGGTTCATCGGCAGGCTGAGCAGGCTTAAGAGGGGAAGAAAAGAGAAAACACATAAAATGAATGCTTGCTCGATATACATATACTTTTAGTCATATACATTACATTATTTAAAATATTAGGAAAAAGAGGTTAGAAGATAATGTATTTTGGATATGCTATTTTAGTTCATTGTCCTGTTACACTTTCTGAACAAATACTTTAAAGAATACTTTTATATATGTATATATAAAACATTTTACAGTTCTAAAAACTTAAATATATAGTGATTCTATCACTTTATCATATTTTGTGCCAAGCTTAAAATACAACCCAATACTTTTTAGACACCCTTCCTCCCCTTTAACACCAATAAAAACAGCAAAGATAGAGAAAAAAGTTGTGTAGCACTTCTTTTTCCTAACATTGTTAATTCTTATCAACAACACTTTAAATAATGTAAATCTTGCTCCCCAAGTAATAAACATATTATCCTTTGCAGACTGAAATTAATTTATGTTGTAGAACCAATTTCTTTATCAGGTACTTTTTAGTTTCAATTTACATTGGCTGTCAAATAAACATACATTAATAGCAAATGTGTATTCTAAACATCCAACAAAAAGATCCATAATTAACCTGAGATTCATCAACACTTCGTGCTGCTTTTCTAAGTGTTTGAAGTTGGGTCCCAGTGAACCACTCTTCCCAGTCCCCACTCACATAGACTCTGACTTATTTTAATCAACAGAAAGTACACATAACTCTGGGTCTCAAGTCTTTTTTTTTATAGGCAGAGTGGACAGTGAGAGAGAGAGACAGAGAGAAAGGTCTTCCTTTTTGCCGTTGGTTCACCCTCCAATGGCCGCCGCGGCCAGCGCATCTCGCTGATCCGAAGCCAGTGCTTCTCCTGGTCTCCCATGCGGGCGCAGGGCCCAAGCACTTGGGCCATCCTCCACTGCCTTCCTGGGCCATAGCAGAGAGCTGGCCTGGAAGAGGGGCAACCGGGATAGAATCCGGTGTCCCAACCGGGACTAGAACCTGGTGTGCCGGCGCCGCAAGGCAGAGGATTAGCCTGTTAAGCCATGGGTCTCAAGTCTTAAAGAATTCCTAACAGCTTTCATTTGTGAGCTTTCGAAAGCTGAGTTCTACCCTGCTGATGGAAAGGCCCTGATACTACAAGACAGAGGCCCAGTCTTTCCTAGCAGAGGTCTCAGCACCCAGCTATGAAACCAGAAGGTACTGACTGAAGAAGCATATGAGTAAGGATATCTTGGCTGGTTTAGCCTGATTCCACATCTGAATGCAACGTCTGAGAGATCACAAGCAAGATCAGCAAAGGAATCATCCAGCTGAGCCCGTTAACCACACAGTTGTGAGACATAACATTTATTGTAGCTCATTACATGGGAATAGATGATCAAATCACCAACTCTCTTCCCTTTTTGTGTTTATCAAGATCACTACCCCCCCATATTTCACTTTAAGTTGGTCCTTAAATTTGCTATTGCCATCTGAATTATCAGCATATCTCAATAATTAAAGACTAAAACCGGACACAGTTGTGGTGGGACCAGTAGCTTATGACAGAACTAAAGCCTCCTGTGTTATGATATATACCTGTGCTTTCCTCTGTGGTCTTTCTTCAAGACCTTCCAGGAATGGAGATACATCATCATCATCATAAATTGTAAACTCCAAGTCTTTCCCAACAATTCCAATGGAAACATTCTGAAGGGGAGAACAAAGGTAAAAATAAAAAATCATAAGAATTTAGGTTGGAAAAATGCTAATGATACAATGCTGAGTATAAAATTAAGCAGAATAAAACTATGTATCTATAGGGAGAAAACAGAGAAGGAAACTAGTAGGCTCATGTAATTGGCAGATTTCATCCTCACTTTTGATTATGAGAAACCTCATAGATTGTTCAGGCTATAATGTCTTCACATATGTAGTAAATAACAATTATCCAGTCACTATTAACAAAGTGACTTTATAACTGTTGATGAATTTCACTTCAATTATGATCATCTTAAGCAGGTCTTAGGGGTTCCTGGAAAATACTATGCCAATTTCTACATCATTCAATCGCCCTTTCTCTCAGACAATTCTTAACATTCTCCATTCTCCTTTCAGCTGAACACCTTCCTGACAGGCTTCTACTGTATCCACTCTTTCCTGCATCTATGTTCCTAGATTCCCCTGCTTCCAGGCACTATGAATGAAGTACAATTTCCTCTCTAAGGCCAATCTTCCCACCTATATATTGTTAAAAGCCAAAAAACAAACAAACAAACAAACAGAAAAACTAAACAAATTATCTCACAGTTTTTTTCAAATTTCTTCTATATAAATGTTTCCCTTTACACTGGACATTCTCATGATATAGCAATTATGATGTAATTTCTCACACTTTATCAACATCCATTTCCAGCCACCAATCCATTTCTCTGTAGTCTCAACAGACAACCTTGTCCAAACAGCTATATCCAATTCCTCTCACTCTGTACTGACTCTATTTATATGGGCTTTTGCCCCACAATTCCATTAAGACTGCCACCAAGTCCTCCGTGACTACACTACTGCTAATCTAATAGTTAATTCTTAATTCACAACTTCCTTGATCTATTAGCAGTTTCTCATTCACTCTTCTTCAAAAGTTTCTTCATTTGTTTTCAAGGATTCTTCATTTCCCAAGTCTTTCTCTTACCTTTCTGGCCTATTTTTGCAGTCTCTTTTGCTAACCCTACACATCTCCTAACCTCTAAAAGTTACATTTTCTTGGCCCAGTTCTCAAACTATTGGTTTAATCTGTGTTAAGGATCTCATCCAGTCTAATCTCTAAATGACATTTTTACATGAAGACTTCAAAACTTTAAACTCTAAGTGGGACCACTCTCCATGGTACTCTAAGGGATGCTAATACTGCCTACTGTATTACCAATTGGTCAATAGGCACTTCAAATTTGACGTGTTCATAAATGACTGCCTGATCTGCCTCCCCAACTTCTACTCCAAAATCTGTCCCTCCCACTGTCTTATCCCTACCCATAAAATCATAAATCATTCTTTCCAGTTAATCCAAAAACTTTGGAAGAATTCTTTTGTTCCCACTCACAAACTACAACAGATCTGTTAGCAAACTTTTCGGGCTTCAATTTCAAGACATTCACATTTGAGTCACTTATTATCACTATTTCTATCACTGTGCTCCAATCACCAGCATCTCTCACCTGAATTACTACAACTGCTGTAAAGTATTTCCACCCATGTCCTCACAATAATCTGTTGTCAAAAGGCCAGAGTGACTCTCTTAAAACCTAAACCAAATCATGGTGTTCCTCTGCTTAAACTCCAACAGTCACGCAGTAAAATGCCAAGTACGTACAGTGGCTTATAGGACACACAATCTGGCCTTTGTTACCTCTTTGATTTCTTTCCTTCTCCTCTTCCCCTTAATCTCTGACCCCAACGCTATTGGTTTCCTTGTCTTGAATACTAGAAACACTCTGGCCTCAGGACCTTTGCACTTGTATTCCTGGGATAATTTTGCCCTAAGCAGCTCCATGGTTTACTCACCTACTTTAGATTTTTCTCTCAAATTTCAACTTCTTGGTGATACCATCCTTGACCATGCTATTTTACAGTTATACCAACCATACTACCTATCTACACTCAATTGGCATATTACTCCTCTCATTTTGTTTCATTTTCTCTATAGTGTTTAACACCTTCTAATACACAATTTACTTATGTGTAAACTAATCCTATCAGAATTTGTTTTGTGAAAGTCAAGATGTTTGTTGTGTTTACAAATATAAATATATTGAACACTTACCACATACCTACAAAGTGCCTACACAGGGTAAATGCTCAATATATACATTTGGTTAACTATTAACAATACAAAGATATTATGGCTTTATTGCTTTACACCAGAGAAATATTTTGAAAAATGACATTTCAAAATTAGACAACTTAGCAAATAGCTTAAAGGGAAAGAATGAGACAAGGCGACTACCTCCCAAATTAAAGAATATAAGTATCTACTGCTCTATCACACACACTTGTGCAAAAAAAATAAACTACAATGTTAATTGGAAACATACTTACCTTTGTAGTTAGGTCCTGCTCTGCAGGAAGTGTCTCTCTTAATGCACGCAGGCCATGTTTAACCAGTTCATTTAAATTGCCTATATGTAATAAATTAACAGGTATTTCTTAACTTTGTTGTAATGCTAGGTTTCTTTTATTCATCAAGCAAAAGTCTGAAATTGTGGCTTTAGTTGCATACTTAACTTATCATAATAAATACAACCAAAAGTTTAACGCTAGTCATATAATCTTCTAATAGCCATTACTGACGTTGCTATTATCTAATGAGAGGATGCATGATTTCTGCCACTAAATTTGACCTTTCCTTTCACTACATTAAAATCCTGATTCACATGATACAACTGGAAGTTTTGTAGAAGGTGTTCTGTGGAATGCTAGTTTCTAAATTTGCTCTTTATAAAAGTAATCTCCAGGGGCCAGGCAGGCATTTGGCCTAGAGGTTAAGATGCCACTTAGGACAACTGTGCCCCACACTGGAGGACCTGGGTTTGACTCCTAGTCCCAACTCCAGATTCCAGCTGCCTGCTAATGCAGACTTCAAGAGGCAGCAGAAACAGCTCAAGAAGTTGGTTCCTGCTTACTGGTATGGGAGACAGGAACTGAGTTCCTAGCTCCTGGCTTTGTCCCTCTAGCATCCGTAGGCATTTGGGGACCAAACAAGGAAATGGGTGAGTGCACGCGCTCTCTCTCTCTTCACATAAATAAATAAATAAATAACTTCAAATAAATAAGTAACTTTTCTAAAAAAAAAAAAAAAAAAAAAAAAAAAGGATTCTTGGGGATGGCATTGTGGCACAATGGGTCAAGCCGCTGACTGTGATGCAGGCATCCCATATGGGTGCCAGTTCAAGTCCCGGCTGCTTCACTTCCAACCCAGCTCCCTGTTAATGTGCCTGGGCAAGCAGAAGATAGCCCAAGTGCTTGGGAGGGCCATGTGAGAGACACAGATGAAGCTCCTGGCTCCCGGCTTTGGCCTGGCTCAGACCCAGCCATTGTGGCCATTTGGGGAGTGAACCAGTGGACGAAAGATCTCTCTCTCCCTCTTTCTGTAACTGTGGCGACACATAAAAAGCATGCAATAAAACCCCAAATCCTTGCATGATAAAAACATTAAACTAGTAACTGAAGGAAACTCCTTCAACCTGACAAATGGTATTTACAAAAAAAATATTTAGTAGTGAAAAACTAGCTTTTTATATTAAGATCAGGAACAAAACAAGGATGCCTGCTCTTACCATTTCTATTCATCTTTGTAGGTGAGGTTCTCAGCCAGGACAATTTGATAAGAAAAAGATATAAAAACATTCAGATTGGAAAGGAAGAAGTAAAACTCTCTCTATTCCCAGATGATACAATCTTGGATCTAAAAAATCCATAAAAACTACCAGAATTTTTTTAAAGGATTTTATTTTATTTATTTGAAAGAGTTACAAAGAGAGGCAGAGAGAGAGGTCTTCCATCCACTGGTTCACTCCCTAGATGGCCACAATGGCTGGAACTGCGCCGATCTGAAGCCAGGAGCCAGGAGCTTCTTCCTGGTCCCCATCGTGGTGCAGGGGCCCATGGACTTGGGCCATCTTCTACTGATTTCCCAGGCCATTGCAGAGAGCTGGATTGGAAGAGGAGCAGCCAGGACTAGAACCGGCATCCATATGGGATGCTGATGCTCCAGGACAGGGCTTTAACCCACTGCACCACAGCACCGGCCCCACTACCAGAATTAATAAATGAGTTCAATACGGTTTCAAGATCTAAATCACGGGCCAGCACTGTGGTGTAGTGAGTAAAGCCACTGCCTGTGGTGTAGGCATCCCTTATGGGTGCTGGTTCAAGTCCCAGCTACTCTACTTCTAATCCAGCTCTCTGCTATAGCCTGGGAAAGCAGTGGAAGATGGTCCAAGTCCTTGGGCCTTTGCATCCGCATGGGAGACCCAGAAGAAGCTCCTAGCTTCTGGCTTTGGATTGGTGCAGGTCTGGCCATTGCGGGCATTTGAGAAGTGAACCAGCAGATGAAGACCTCTCTCTGTCTCTGTCTTTCAAATAAATAACTAAATATTAAAACAAAAATCTAAGTCAACATAGAAAAATCAATTGTTATTTCCACACACTTGCAATGAATAATTCATACATAAAGTTGAAAAAAAATTCTAAGGAATAAATTTAAGAAAATAAATAGGTTTGTGTACTGAAAACTACAAAACATTATTGAAAAAAATTAAAGATTACCTAAATTGGAAAACATTCCATGTTCATGAATCAGAACACTTGTATTATGTTTTAATTTTTAAAATTCATCTGAGAAGGAGAGAGAAGGGGAAGAAAAAGTAAGAGACAGAGTGTGCATGGAAGCACATACTCCCCGCACCCCATTTGCTGATTCACTCAGCAAAAGTCAATGATGGGTGGGGCTGAAACCAGGAGTTGGGAAAACAATCCAGGTCTCCCATATGGGCTGCAGGAATACAATTACTTGAGCTACCATCACTGCCTCCTGTAATAGCTAGGCTGAATGTTCACTCCCTCTACTTCTATTATTAAAGTAGTGGTACCCCAAATGATCCTCAGATTCACTGCAATCCTTGTTAATTTCTTATCCAGATTGGAATGTGCTGGGCAGAGGGTGCTTATGTTACCAATCCCCAACCAACACTTTGGACACTGTGTTTCTGATTAGCTTTTTAAGACGCTGAATTTTAATCTAGCATTTTGCAAGTTTATCTTGCTACACAATCCCCTTTTCTAGTTAAGCCTATTATCATACTACAACAGTTTGCTTTGAGTAATAAGACAATTTTTTCTGTATTCACTGAGTCTCAAATATTTTCTCCACAGAATGCTATAATGCCACAACAGATCAAATGACAAAGAGAACTGGTAAAGCCCTGATACCAGCCCTCTTCCTGATGCGAAGCAAGTCACTTGAAAACCTGCTCTATCTATCACGTCTTAAATCTTTCACCTTCCTTTCTCCCTTGTTTCAAATGGATTAATTAATGCAGAAATTTCTATGTGGCCCAAAGAACAAAATTATGGAAAATTATAAGTTGTTAACAGAATTGACAATTGATAGCTAGCTCAATGGTTTACAACAATCACTGGGGCATATTACAGAGCAAGGGAATCAAGAATATTCAAGGCTGGGGACACATTTATATTTTGAGATTTCTTCATTTAGGATCCTATGTTTATTCACCATATAAAGACTGGAGGAGTAAAGAGCAGGAAACATGATCACTTACACTCCATAAACTCAGACATATGTCTTTCCAAGTAAGTACGAGCTGATTGAGAACGGGCTCCAATGGACATAGCTCTGCAGTCAAAATAGTTAGCAGATGGACAGGTTTGGAAAATGTGAGGGCCCATATCCTACACATAGAAAGAAATACACCATTTAATTCTTGACTTTGGTTGAACTAAAACACACACACACAATCATTAACAATTAACAATTCTCTATGAACTTACATCATATCCAGCAATAAGCAGTCCAACACCATAGGGTCTCCGGCCATACCTTTGTGTTGGTATCTGGGTCTCTTAAACGAGTTAAAGAACTTGTTATAGCAAGTACTAAAGAACTATGTCTATTTTCAAATCCCCTTTAAAAGTGATGCTTGTATAATTTTTTTTTTTTTTTTTTTGACAGGCAGAGTGGACAGTGAGAGAGAGAGACAGAGAGAAAGGTCTTTCTTTTGCAGTTGGTTCACCCTCCAATGGCGCCGTGACCGGCGTGCTGCGGCCGGCGCATCGCGCTGATCCGAAGCCAGGAGCCAGGTGCTTCTCCTGGTCTCCCATGCGGGTGAAGGGCCCAAGGACTTGGGCCATCCTCCACTGCACTCCCGGGCCACAGCAGAGAGCTGGCCTGGCAGAGAGCTGGCCTGGAAGAGGGGCAACAGGGACAGAATCCAGCACCCCGACCGGGACTAGAACCCGGTGTGCCAGTGCCACATAGCGGAGGATTAGCCTACTGAGCCGCAGCGTCGCCTGTATAATTCAGAAATTGGGCTTGACTTATGTCTGAAAAATATTAATTGCTTTCAAGGGCTAACGAAAGAGCAACTCAATTTCTTGAGATTTTTTACCACCTTACCTATGTTATAAATGATCACATCTTGTATGATCATATTCCTATTAACTAACATAAGTGTTAAGTATCAAAACCCAAAACCCTTTAAAGTTCACATCCATACATGCTAACATAAAAAGGATACTGCTTCCAATTAGAGATACAAGACGAGACACCGG
The DNA here is from genome assembly GCF_033115175.1 of Lepus europaeus. Classification (NCBI taxonomy): domain Eukaryota; kingdom Metazoa; phylum Chordata; class Mammalia; order Lagomorpha; family Leporidae; genus Lepus; species Lepus europaeus. The sequence continues at coordinate 50,726,676 of NC_084833.1, read as the reverse complement.
AAGTGGTCTGTCAAATACAAATCTGGAATCCAAACATTCCTGGCGCATAAAATTACTAAAAAAGAAACAAGAAAAATTAATAATTTCTAATCACAGATAGTGGATGCAACCAAGTAAAGTTTCACTTTGATTTTCTCCTGAACATTTACATAGACTACACCCATATGAGGAAAGCAGAAAAAGGTAAGAAAGAACCACAAGGATGCACTTTGGTGCCAAACTCTGGGGCCATGTGAGGTTTTTACAAAATACTAAAATATATCTTAGCTTTAGAAAATCTTTGTCTTAGGGCACTGAAAGGTCAGAGAAGACTGAGAATAAAGACAAAGAGAATACTTATTCTGCTCTTTTCCTTGAAAGGAGACTAAAATTTCCCCATTAGAGCAAGCTATTTACAAAAAACAGAAGCCGTAACAGCGAAAACCTTTACCACTGTTCCTTCCAATGTTTTATTTAAAAAAAATTTTTTTTATTTGACTGGTAGAGTTATAGCCAGAGAGAGACAGAGAGAAAGGTCTTCCTTCTGTTGGCTCACCCCCCAAAATGGCCACTATGGCCAGCGCTGTGCTGATTCAAAGCCAGGAGCCGGGTGCTTCTTTCTGGTCTCCCATGAGTGCAGGTGTAGGACTCAAGCACTTGGGCCATCCTCCACTGCCTGGAAGAGGAGCAGCCGGGACCAGAACTGGCACCCATATGGGATTCCGGTGCCGCAGGCAGAGGATTAGCCAAGTGAGCCACGGCGCCGGCCCCTGTTCCTTCCAATGTTACCTCTATCCATTAGCAGTGCTCTAAGGCAGATACTAGATACTAGCTTGCTGAGTTTCACTGTTAAACCCAACGAGAATTAAGCAAGGCTAACAATGGGTAAAACTCATGTCTACTAAAGGGAGTAACCACAAGAAAAAAACATTTTCCTTTCTTTCCATGCTGCTTTGTCCCCTGTGTGTAAATGTCACATTTGAAGATCAAACTTCTTTGTTAAGTACTTTTATTTAAATCCATCTCCCAATGCTTTCTAGAACTTAAATGCCCAATATGGCAGACACTAATCGCATGTGGCTGCTGGGCCTTTTAAAAAGTAGCTAGGCTGAACTAGGATGTACTTAAAGAAATATATACCAAAATTTTGAAGACTTAGTACCAAAAAAAAATTTATAGTATCTCATTAATAAACTTCTTATATTAATTATATGTTCACATGGTGATATCTCAGTAAACTGAGTCTCACAATATTTTATATATCTAAGACCAGACAAAAACTTATCCTGTCATTATGTTGCTGACTTAAGAGAAAAAGGGCTTGAGGATGGGGGTTGGAGGAGGTGCTATAACTATCTCCCACCCCCAGCACACACACACACCTACCTCATTTACTATCTGAAAGGCACTGTGTTAAGTGCTCTACATATCAGGTTATTAAATAATAATCCCGGAAAATACTGAAAAAAATTGAGTGTTTAAGTAAGTAACCCAATCTCAGATATTAAGTGGTAAAGGTGGGAGTTCAACTTGTTTGGTTTCAAAGCCCCACCTGTTCACTTACATATTGCTTCTCAACCAGCATAAAAAAAAAATCTGTGTCTCCTCTCCTCTGGACTCCAAAGAAATTTACCAGTTATACTCTATTTTCTAAATTATATGACAAACTAATTTTAAGTTCCTTGAAGAACTGGGTCTGAGTTATTTTTGTATGTTCTGCAGAACCCAGTATTGAGCTTTGCAAAAAAAAAAAAAAATGTTTAATAAATATTGGTGTATTTAAAAGAAAAGTGGGGGCCAGTGCTGTGGCACAGTGGGCTAAGCCTCCACCTGTGGTGCAGGCATCCTATATGGGCAACCGATTTCAGTCCTGGCTGCTCCACTTCTTATCTACCGCTCTGCTATGGCCTGGGAAGGCAGTGCAAGATGGCCCAAGTCCTTGGGCCCCTGCAACCACATGGGAGACCCAGAGGAAGCTCCTGGCTCCTTACTTTGGATCGGCTCAGCTCTGGCCATTGCAGCCATTTGGGGAGTGAACCAGCGGATGGAAGACTTCTTTCTCTCTGCCTTTCAAATAAATAAATAAATCTTAAAGAAAAAGCGAAAAAAGCAAAAGTGATTTAGCTCATCCTTAAAAACAATACAAAAGTGTCAAGTGCTTCTTAAGACATAACAGTCTAACAACACGTTACTTTAAGAAGTTATCATATTATTTGATGACTTCTCAAGTTTTCATACTAGTGTGTTGAATTCTATTAGTTACTATTACAAGAACCAGGAAATGGAATATTCAGAAACTAACCCAACCCACTAAGATATTCATAATATTAACTGATAAACATTCTGGCAGACAACTTCCCAACATAGCCTACCTCAGTCTTTTCATGATAAGTAAACAATTATGAATCAGAGGCCAGTGCTGTGGTGCAGCGAGTTAAGGCCCTGGCCTGCAATGCTGACATCCCATATGGGCACTGGTTCAGGTTCTGGCTGCCCCACTTCCAATCCAGCTCTCTGCTGTGGCCTGGGAAAGCAGCAGAGGATGGCCCAGGTCCTTGGGCCCCTACACCCATGTGGGAGAAGCTCCTGGATCCTGGCTTCAGATTGGCTCAGCTATGGCCATTGTGGCCATTTGGCTAGTGAACCAACAGATGGAAGACTTCTCTTTCTGTCTCTACCTCTCTCTGTAACTCTTTCAGATAAATAAAATAAATATTTTAAAAAATTATGAATCAAAGAGATGTTTGTTTTTCAAGATCATACTCACCATAACAGCCTAGCATCAGCAGTAAGCCCCGCAATTGAAATACCAATATGGTTGTCAACATGGAGAATTTTTTTCTGATGAGCTGCAAGCTCTGACTGTGCCCTCTAAATAGACATCATAAAACATATAAATAAGTGTACAAGTTTATTGCCTACACAGTGAAATTTTCATTTGATAATTCTGCTTTCTAAAGGAAGATATATTTATTGCTTTATTTACCTTCAATGCAACCAAAACTGCATGGGTTTTTGATTTCAGACCAACTGTGGCTGAACCTTGCTTAACAGCTTCCATTGCATATTCAATTTGATGAATCCTGCCCTAAAGAGAAAAAAAACAACATGTCTTAGAGTCACCTTAGAAGACTTTCACAAATTGAGACTTAAGAATCCTCAAACCTCGAGAGCACTGTTAAATCGCAAATGATTTTTTTAAAACCAGGAAATGTATTTGAATTATAAATTTAAGTTATAGGAGTGTCTAAAATGAATATATCCCATTTTCTCGCAGTCTACAATCACACAGGCTTCTAAACACATTGCAGCCATGAAAAATCTCTTGAATGAAATAGTATGAAACATTATCTTACCTGAGGACTCCAAACAGTGACATCATTGTCATACTGGTTACGAAACTGAAAGTAAAACAAAAAAGATCAAATTATTGTCAGAACCCTCCTCTTAATATTCATTAAGAAATGTGTGATTCTATTACACACTAAAGTAACTGTTAAGGCAAACTCACTGGAAGATTACTACTTTACTTAGTGGCAAGCCAAGTCTACATTTTCTATGAGCTGGTGAGGAAGGAACACCTCTAAATGGGTCTTATCTTTCCAACTTTCTACCCAGCCACTCTCCATAACACTCCCTTTGGGTTCAACGATTGAAGTTCATATGCACCAACTTTAATGAGCTCAAATGTCTATCTCTTGAATTCTTCTCCCAAAACCCTCACAGCACGAAGTCCCACAGCTCTGTACACATCCTTTTCTATCTTAAAATTGAGGTTAGGGATATGTCTGATTATCTTTGAGCCTTCCCTGTACTTGCACTTTTGTACACACACAATTTTTCTTTGTTACTTTGGGCTAGATACGAATAACTGATACACTACTGTTTTAGACAATCTTCAAAAAGGCCTTTCATTACTTGGCAGAACAATCACAGGGGTGAGCGAACTGAACGCTGGATTGAAAGGCGTGGGACTTGAAGCCCACAGAACTACATGATAATCCTGATTCCATCATTCCCCCTTTCAGGATAAATTCACTCATTTGCCATCAGGTGACTGGACAAAGTGAGAGAGACCTTTTCTGATCGCGCCCTAGGGGGCTGATAAGTCGGGCGGACCCACCAAGGAAAGGGACGCGATCTAAGGACACACACCCTGGGTCAAGACCGCCCCGGCGGTACAAGGCCGCCTCCGAGTCAAGTCCCGTCTCTCTCCTCTATCGTCCAGAGCACGAGGGATCGTTTTGGACCTCTGGGAATCTACTCTGGTGAGGGAACTCGGGAGGCGGACTCGACCACTTCATCGAGGCCTTGAGAATAGCGAAATATGCTGCGGGGAAAAGGCTGCACCGGCTACCGACCGCTGCTCGCCAGGCCAGGCCGGAGATGCTGAATCACTGCCGGAGCCCTCCCGCAGACTGGGGTTCCCATGCCCTGTGGCCTCGGGCCGCTCTAAGAACGGCAGGAGAATTGGTTCGCCACCCCCAAACACCGGGACCTCGTCCCTAAACCTTCGAAGGATCGGGACCCAACGCACCATGGTTCCGACGCCGGCCTGGCTGCAGTACTCCTAGCGAAGGTGCGGAGTAAAGAACGAGCCGAAACTACCGCTCGGCGATCTACAGAGAAGGCTGCGGGATTTTGACGGCGGCAGCGCAGGGTAGATCAGTCTATTCCGGAGCTATCGATAGGTTTCCAACGCTTCCTCGCGCCCTCCTGCGTGGGCGGGGCCCCGGGAGAAGGAGGAACTGAGATTGGCGGGAAACCTAGGCCCCGGAGTGCTGGCAGTGGCTAACCTGCAGCTCGTAGCCCGTTCTGGAGTCTCAGGTTCATCGTCCTCCGAGATCTGAGCTGTGTGTGTCTGAGAAGAACGCGGCTTCAGGAAAGGCCACAGAATAATGGCCCGTTTATGTGTGTCAGCCATACTCTTCCTCGAGTATCTTGCTGGTGTACGTTCTTTGCTTTGCACTTAGGAATCCTCTGCCTTCCTTAAATCTCTTTGAAGACCCTGATACCAGCAGCCCTTCATTTTTTATCACTGTTGTTTTCCTCCTCCAGACTTTGAACTACTGTCTTTGCGTGCCCTCAGAACCAAGCAGACACCCGATAGATTAGATTAGGCCACTGAGAATAAACGGGCTTTTTCTTCTGAATTATCTATTTTCTTTTCGAGAGGATCTTCTGGCAAATCCCCAAATGAACTAGTTTAAGACAGCTCTGAACATAGCTGCCAAAAACACCTACCGACTGGTAATTCTCTTTTTAAAGAAGAGGTGAGTGCCTAGATTAAGTTGGAGTTGAAAGCATCCCTTCGGGATGAGAGTTTTACATGTACAAGAACTGACTCAGGTGGTGTGGTCAGGTTCGCAGCAACGTAGAATCACACTATTTAAAAGCCTGTGCATGTATGTGTTTGAACACTTTCTTGTCTTAAACATTTTGCAGGTCAAACAAAGATGCCCTGGTATTCTGCATTCTGAACATATGTTTACCCAGATCCCTATTGTTTGATATTTAGGTCCTTCCAAATAACTCACGAACTGTTTCCTATATATGTTTAACATCCATATTCTTTTCTTTTGAGTCAGTTCCAAGAAATGGAATTACAGGTTCAAATGGAATGTATAATTTTAAGGCTTTTCATGAAAAGAGCTAAATTGCCCTCTAGAAAAGTTTTACTGTTAGGTCCTCAACTGTAGTATATGGGGTTGCCCCCCTCAAATTCGCCAACAATGGTTACTGTCATTTTTAAAGTAACAAATTAAATTAGTAGTTCATTTTTTTGATGTACACATTTCTAGCATGTATGAAGTGCTTAATAAATATTGGCGAAGGGAATAAAGAATGTTGAATGAGTGACTGAATATCCATTTAAAAATTGTCATGTAACATATTTACGGTTATGTGTTGCATACAAATCTGTCAGTTCTTTTACATATAAAATTATATTAAACTATTTTTAATACCATTAAAAAGTTATAGCCATTTTATTTTCATAAATATTTATATTTTCAGTAGTTGTATAGTGTTCTATTGTGTGGAAATGAGATAATTTACCTTACTATTGGTGAGCAATTAGATTCTTTCCAAATTTTTGCTATTATAAAAATATCATAATGATGATTATACACTATTTGGTGTACTTTCCTGATTACATCCTTATGATGAATTCATAGAAGTAGAATTGTGGGGTCAGAGGGAATGCACATTTGTAGTTAAGACTTATATGGCTAAGTTGCAAAAAAATATTGTATCTATTTACATTCTACAGTGCCTGAGAATCCTCTTTCATTGTACCCTCACCAACATTGGATATTGTGAGTACACTGTACAGTTATCAAGTTGATAGGAAGGAACAAAAAAACTCTTGCTTTAATTTTCTTTGTAGTTTTTGATTACTAGTAAAAAATTTTTTTATGTATTTCCTGCTGTTTGTTATGTTAGTAAACCGTACTTCATTCTTTTCTCAATTTATTATTACATTAATCATTTTCTCATTCATTTGTTGGCACTCCCTGTCAATAGGGATGGTAACTTCTTATTAGGTTACTTTTTTTTTTAAAGATTTTATTTATTTATTTGAGAGGTAGAGTTAGAGACAGTGAGAGGGAGAGACAGCGAGAGAGGTTCTCCATCCACTGTTTCACTTCCCAGATGGCTGCAATGGCCGGAGCTGTGCCAATCCGAAGCCAGGAGCCAGGAGCTTCTTCTAGGTCTCCCACGTGGGTGCAGGGGCCCAAGGATTTGGGCCATCTTCTACTGCTATCCCAGGCCATAGCAGAAAGCTGGATTGGAAGAAGAGCAGCCAGGACTAGAGCCAGCGCCCATATAGGATGCTGGCACCATAGGCGAAGGATTAACTCACAGTGCTGGCCCCTTATTAGGTTACTTTTACAGAAGATTTTTGAATACAATGAAAAGAAACTCCTTGAAGGTAGCTCAAGTGAAAATGAGGAGGGAAACTTGTTATTCCAGGGAGTTAGGGAACGACTTAACTGTCCAGGGATAGGATTTTTTTTTTTTTGTCTTTTTTTTTTTTTTGACAGGCAGAGTTAGTGAGAGAGAGAGAGAGAGAGAGAGAGAGAGAGAGAGAGAGAAAGGTCTTCCTTCCATTGGTTCACCCCCCAAATGGCTGCTGTGGCCGGTGTACTGCGCCGATCCGAAGTCAGGAGCCAGGTGCTTCTCCTGGTCTCCCATGGGGTGCAGGGCTCAAGAACTCAGGCCAGCCTCCACTGCACTCCCAGGCCACAGCAGAGAGCTGGCCTGGAAGAGGAGCAGCCCGGACAGAATCTGGCGCCCCAACCGGGACTAGAACCCGGGGTGCCAGTGCCGCAGGTTGAAGATTAGCCTAGTGAGCTGCTGCGCTGGCCTTTTGTCTTCTTCTTCTTCTTTTTTTAAAATCTTCTTCCAAGGATAGGAAGTTTTGGTTATTTCTTTACTTACTGAGATATGCTTAGTCCTTGGAACAATGCCTGGCATACAGAAGGTACTCATCAAACCTTCATTGAGTGAATACATGAAAGAACAGCGGATACCTGCAAAACCTGTCCTTTTGGTTATTATTTCCTGAGCAAATATCTGGGGCTCTGAGACTCTTCAGAGTAACACTTATTAAAGCTCTATTTGTAGACCAATAGAAGAAGGAACATTTGGTTGGCTTTTGTCAAAAGTGAAAGTCTAGGGCTGGTGCTGTGGTGAGGTGGGTGAAGCTGTTGCCTGCAGTGCCACCATCCCATATGGGTGCCATTTTGAGTCCTGGCTGCACCACTTCCAATCCAGCTCCCTGCTGATGGCCTGGGAAATCAATAGAGGCCCAAGTGCTTGGGCTCCTGCACCTCCGTGGGAGACCTGGAAGAAGCTCCTGGCTTCGGATCGGTCTAGCTCCAGCTGTTGCAGCCATTTGGGGAGTGAACCAGTGGATGGAAGGACTCTCTGCTTCTGCCTCTCTTTAGTTCTGCCTCTCAAAAAAAATAAGTAAATCTTTAGAAAAAAAAAGTGGTCTTTTTTTTTTAAGATTTATTTATTTACTTAGAGGCATAGTTACAAAGGGGAAGAGCGAGCGAGAGCGGTCGAACATTCGCGCTTTACTCCCCAAATGGCCGCGACAGCTGGAGCTGGGCCAATCTGAAGCCAGGGGCCAGGAACTTCTTAGGGGTCTGCCATGGGAGTGCAGGTGTCCAAGCACTTGGGCCTCTACTGCCTTCCGCGGCCATCAGCAGGGAGCTGGATTGGAAGTGGAGCATCCAGGATTCAAACTGGCACCCACGTGGGATGCTGATATCACAGGCAGATGCTTAACCTACTACGCCACAGCACTGGCCAAAAGTGAAGATCTTAAACACTTATGGTTCATGTGATTTTTCCAGCTCTTCTCTGTGTGTTTTGAAGGTTTGGCTCAGGATACATCTTTATCCTTAACTGGTAGCTAAAAAATGATTAGTAAATATTGTGTAGGAAGATAGGGTCAGCAAACATAGCACTACTTCTTTGAACATCATTGGTAAGCAATCTCTGGATTTTTAAGAATCAGATAAAAGTAAATTCTAAATAAAAGATGGAAATTTTCCCTCATGTACACATAAATTTTATTATGGTGTTGTGCTTAGCAACTGTAACTGGTATATTGAACAAATGGAATATACCAGATGCAATGTGGAAATTACTATTTCCCTCCATATATGGAGTTAATTTTTACATACTTTTGAATGAAATAAGGTACAAATCTCATGATTTTTCTGGTTATTTAAGTAAAAAAAAGTCAACTAGTCAATTAAACAACTAGACACATCAGTGATTAATAAATCTAATACCATTAAGAGTGAAGTTTCTTGGGGCCAGCGCTGTGGCGCAGCAGGTTAACGCCCTGGACTGAAGTGCCAGCATCCCATATGGTCACCGGTTCTAGTCCTGGCTGCTTCTCTTCCAATCCAGCTCTCTGCTATGGCCTGGGAAAGCAGTGGAAGATGGCCCAAATCTTTGGGCCCCTACACCCGTGTGGGAGACCAGAAAAAGCTCCTGGCTCCTGGCTTTGGATCAGTGCAGCTCTGGCCGTTGACGCCATTTAAGGAGTGAACCAGAGGGTGGAAAACTTCTCTGTCTTCTCTGTCTCTACTCTCTCTGTAACTCTGTCTTTCAAATAAATAAAATAAGTCTTAAAAAAAAAAAAAAGGAGTGAAGTTTCTTGCCTCTCTCAACTTCGCAACTTGAGCTTGCCATGACAAAAGGGTAAATGCTTGATTTCCTCTCTGTTCCTGCCTAAAATTTCTCTTCTATCATCCCCTACCACCACCACCACCAACAACCACAACTAGTTTGCCTTTCTTTTTCCAAGCTGAAACAGGAAGGGGTAAGAAAATTCTTAACTTGGTCAACCTATGATTATAGTATATAAACACCTTGAACTTGACAGGTGTTTACTATTGACATTTGTAACTTTATAGGTTCTTTGGAAATACATCCATTCTCACATTTACTCTAATGAAAAAATTCTTGTAATCTCTTGCTTAAACTTGAAGAAACTTGTCTGGCTATCAACTCAATGTTGTTAGTATCTGTGAGTTCACCTCCAGGTTCTTTCTGTGGAAGTTTCCTTATCCTTCCACCTGACCCTCTGGAGTAACAAATATATGATCCAAAGAAATAATCACAATGTATGTGTGCCTTGTACTTTTGACCAGACTCAAAACTCACCTTTGCATTTTGTTAGCCAAAATGTCTTGCTCTCGAGGTTCTGCTAGAATGTTGGCTCTGTGAAGGCAGAGAATGTTTTTATTGTTCACTGTTGTATTCACCTGTGCCTAGAATAGTGTCTGTCAGCCACTAGTCCACTGTGACCCCAAGCCCCCCAGCTCTAGGGGCAAATATCAAAACTTTGTTGGGGTTGGCATTGTGGTGTAGCGGTCATCCCATTTGGGTGCCAGTTTGTGTCCCGGCTGCCTTACTTTCGATCCAACTCCCTGCTAATGGTCTGGGAAAAACAGAGGAAGACAGTTCAAGTGTTTGGACTCCACCCACCCACGTGGGAGACCTGGATGAAACTCCTGGCTCCTGGGTTCTGCCTGGCTCAGCCTTAGCTTTTATGGCCATTTGGGGATTGAGGCAGCAGTTGAAAGATTTCTCTCTCTCTCTTTACCCCTGTCTCATTATAATTTTCAAAATAAGTAAATAAATATTTTTAAAAAGATTTATTTGAGGCAGAGTTACAGAGAGAGGGAGAGACAGCGGGAAAGGTCTTCCATCTGCTGGTTCACTCTGCAAATGGTTGTAACAGCTAGAGCTGGGCTGATCTGAAGCCCGGAGCTTCCAGGTCTCCCATGCAGTTGCAGGAGCCCAAGCACTTGGGCTATCTTATACTACTTTCCCAGGCTGTAGCAGAGAGCTGGATCAAAAGAGGAGCTGCTGGGACATGAACTGGCGCCATATGGAATGCTGGCGCTGCCGGTGGAGGCTTAGCCTACTATGTCACAGCACTGCCCCCAATAAATCATTTTAAAAAATTCTATTAAAATCTCTCCCTGGGGATGAGGTGAGTAAAAAGTCATGTCCACACACAGCACACCAAAGACTTTCTGTGTCTTCTAAATTGTCATCTTTCTCTGACCTGGAAGTGGGTGGACAATTTTAGAGTTGCAAAAGCAACTCCCTTCCTCTCTTTTGAGAATTTTTGCTTTTGTAGTTTTGCATTTTGCTGTACAATGTGGGAATAGTCGGCATTTTACTTTCTTGGAATTTCAGCTGAAACTGAGAATCTTGTTTTAACAACCCAAGGCACACACACACCACTTACTTGGTATTTATTTGTTTACATTGATTTTCCATATATTATAAACCCTTAGAAGACAGCAAGTATGTCATATTTTCCTTAGTGTATGCATCTAATGTGTCACACAAACTAGGTGTTCAATAAGTTTAGTTTAAAAAGGTAGTGAGTGAATAAAAATACTTTAGTAATGGTAATAATAATTCCAGATACATTACATAGTACCAAAGACTGACATTCAAAACTCTGTTTCCGGCATCTTCTAATAGGTAATTTTTTACTTTGGAAATATTTATAGCAAAATTGTGGAACTGCTTGTACTTCCATGTCACTGTGCCGGATAGTCTCTGTTGCCCCTTTAGATTTACTTCACCTGTATGGATTATGTCATCAAAATCCCTTTCCCCCTGGCTTTTGGTTAGTCTCAGGTAGATGGAAGGTACTAGCAGGAGATCAAAAAGCAATAGGAGATAAATATCTGTGTTTATTTATTTATTTTTGACAGGCAGAGTGGACAGTGAGAGAGAGAGAGAGACAGAGAGAAAGGTCTTCCTTTTGCCGTTGGTTCACCCTCCAATGGCCGCCGCTGTTGGCGCGCTGCGGCCGGCGCACCACGCTGATCCGATGGCAGGAGCCAGGTGCTTCTCCTGGTCTCCCATGGGGTGCAGGGCCCAAGGACTTGGGCCATCCTCCACTGCACTCCCTGGCCACAGCAGAGAGCTGGCCTGGAAGAAGGGCAACCGGGACAGAATCCGGTGCCCCGACCGGGACTAGAACCCAGTGTGCCGGCGCCGCTAGGCAGAGGATTAGCCTATTGAGCCGTGGCGCCGGCCAATATCTGTGTTTATTAACCTCATTTCCTCTGTGTTGGCTACAGGTTTGCAGTGGTACTGCATCATTCATTGCTGTTTGCCTGCTTACATTCTGATTACACTCAGTTACCCCTGTAAAATTCTTTTTTCTCAAAATTTGTTTGAGAGGCAGGGAGAAAGAGAGAAGAGAGTTCTCTCCTCCCTAAATGCCCACAGAAGCCAGGGCTGAAGGAAACTGGGAACTCAATCTAGGTCTCCCAGAGGAGTGGCAGGAACCCAATTAAGCCATCACTGCTGCCTCCCAGGGTCTGCCTTGGCAGGAAGTAGGAGTCAGGAACCGGAAGTGGGAATTGAATCCCTGTACTCTGATGTGGGAGGTAGGCATCTTAACCACTAGGCTAAATGCCTGCCCTCCGATAGCCTTTAGATAGCTCACTCTAATGTAGCTTTGTTTATACCTACTCCTGTTCCACCCATTTCTTTCTTTTTTCCTTCTTCCCTCCCTCCCTCTTTTCTTTCCTCCCTTCCATACTCTCTCCCTCTTTGTCTCTCTTTACTGGTTATTCAGCAGCTAAGGTTGTCTTCTGCTAATAAACAACACTTGGAATGAAGCAAATTAGAATTAATAAACATAAATGGGAAGAGAAACAATTTAGAATTATACCTAAACTGTATAATATAATTTTCTTCTCTCAGTGTGTAACCAGAAATGAGGGCTGTATAAAAACCATTAGCATACTTGAGTTGTGTAGAAATATTTTTTCCCAGAAATTAAGCAATTGTTACAGAATATCATCTAGGTAATTGAGTAACAATAAATATTACATGTCCGTGGGAAATTGTCAACTTGACCTTTACTAGTTTTTATAATTCTACAAAATCTTGAAATAACTAACATTAGTCTTTAAATTGGAGAAGCAGTGTTGCTTTTGTGGCCTATTCTTCTTACAAAATACCCTTATCGATCAATTTTGCAACTTCATTTAAGAACCACTGTGTATCCTAAGCCAGATCCCCAAAACATGCTGAGAGGAACTGAAACCTTAAGAGACCAAATGTCTCTTGATTAGTCTACCAGGAGGACTTTTATATAGGGGCCACTCTGAAGAATTTGGCCAACCACCTTCAACTCATAAAGTCACCAATATCTGCATAAAAGATAGTGATGAAAAGAGCAGGTTTTGGCCTCAGACAGTTCTCATTCATTCAACTGTTGTTTGTTGATCACTTTGCTATATGTCAAACTCTATTACTAAAATGCTGAGGAAATCTCATAAACAAAATAGTTGGAAATGCTTAAGGGCACCCTGAGAATCTAATCTAATATATTAATAAGTTCATTAAAAAAAATTTTTTTTGACAGGCAGAGTGGACAGTGAGAGAGAGAGAGAGACAGAGAGAAAGGTCTTCCTTTTCCATTGGTTCACTCCCCAATGGCTGCTGTGGCCGGCGCGCTGTGGCCGGCACACCGCGCTGATCTGAAGCCAGGAGCCAGGTGCTTCTCCTGGTCTTCTATGCGGGCGCAGGGCCCAAGGACTTGGGCCATCCTCCACTGCACTGCCGGGCCACAGCAGAGAGCTGGACAGGAAGAGGAGCGACAGGGACAGAATCCGGCGCCCCGACCAGGACTAGAACCCGGGGTACCGGCGCCACAAGCGGAGGATTAGCCTATTGAGCCACGGCGCTGGCCCTTAGAAATATTTTTAAAAAAGAAAGAAAATACCTGAGGGGATCAGCAATGTGCAACAGGTTATACCTCTACCTGCACTGCAGGCATTCTGTATTGGAGCCTCTGTGTGAGTCTGGGCTGCTCCATTTCTGATCCAACTCCCTGCTAATGTGCCTGGGAAGGTAGTGGAAGATGGCCCAAGTACTTATGTCCCTTCCCCCAATGTGGGAGTTTCAGATGGAGCTGCAGGCTCCTGGCTTCAACCTGGCCCAGCCTTGACCACTGTAGCCATTTGAGGAATAAATTTGGAGGGTGTCTCTCTCTTTCTTTTTTTTTTTTTTTAAGCCTTACAGGAAGAATGGTATAGAAAAGATGAAGTTAGAGAGGAAATGGATTTGGGGATAGAGGTATTATGAGACCTTTAGTCATAAGAAGGAGATTGAGTGAGGCAGAAAGTTTGTAGAGGATTTTGAATAGAGGAATGTCACTCTTGATGTTTTAAAAAGATCAACCTGACCTTTGTGTTGAGAACAGGCTATAGGGGGCCAAGTGTATTAACAAGATTGAGGCTGTTAACATTAATCCAAGTGAGAGATAATGATGGCTTGGACCAGAGTTGTGACAGTGAGGTTGTAGGAAGTACTTGGATTTTGGATATGGTTTGAAGACAGAGCTGATAGGATTGAATGTAGTGTATAAGAGAAAGCATTCAAAATGACTCCATTGTTTTAGCGGGAGCAAATGGAAGAATGCAAAGAACAGAGATGAAGGAGAGTCAGGAAGAGCAGTTTTTAGGGAAAAGATGATTTTGGTTTTGTGTACTGCAAGTTTGCAATGTCTATTAGACATCTGAGTCGAGATAAGGAATAGTTGGTTGGCCTCTGAATTCGACTTCAGAGGGGAGATCTGTCCTGACTAGAGATCCAAAATTGGGGATTATCGTCATTGAGAAGTTATTTAGAGCCATGAGATATCAGTGAGAGCCAGAGTTCCAAGGGTTGAATGCTAGGAGACTGCAGTATTAAGACAGAACTGGCCGGCGCCGTGGCTTAACAGGTTAATCCTCTGCCTTGCGGCGCCGGCACACTGGGTTCTAGTCCCGGTTGGGGCACCAGATTCTATCCCGGTTGCCCCTGTTCCAGGCCAGCTCTCTGTTATGGCCCGGGAAGGCAGTGGAGGATGGCCCAAGTGCTTGGGCCCTGCACCCGCATGGGAGACCAGAAGTACCTGGCTCCTGGCTTCGGATCAGCGAGATGTGCCGGCCGCAGCGGCCATTGGAGGGTGAACCAACGGCAAAAAGGAAGACCTTTCTCTCTGTCTCTCTCCCTCTCTCACTATCCACTCTGCCTGTCAAAAAAAGAAAAAAAAAGAAAAAGACAGAACTGAATTTTTATTTGAACTTAGTCACTTAGAAGTACTGAGACCTTTGATAACTTATTTCACCTCTCTGAACTTTTACTGTTGTTGAAACCTGTAAAATGGAGGTAATAATGGCTATTAACTTGTATGAATACTGTGAGGAGTAAGTGAATTTCTCATTTAAAGTGCTTAGTACGGCCGGCACCGAACTAATAGGCTACAATAGACTAATCCTCCACCTGAGGCGCCGGCACACCGGGTTCTAGTCCCAGTCGGGGTGCCAGATTCTGTCTCAGTTGCCCCTCTTCCAGGCCAGCTCTCTGCTGTGGCCCAGGAGTGCAGTGGAGGATGGCCCAAGTCCTTGGGCCCTGCACCCCATGGGAGACCAGGAGAAGCACCTGGCTCCTGGCTTCGGATCAGCGCGATGCGCTGGCCACAGCACGCCGGCCACAGCAGCCATTAGAGGGTGAACCAACGGCAAAGGAAGACCTTTCTCTCTGTCTCTCTCTCACTGTCCACTCTGCCTGTCAAAAAAAAAAAAAAAAAGTGCTTACTACACTGCCTAGCACATGGTAAATACTCCATAAATATTAGCTATTACTATGGTTATTTTAGAACCAGTATTTGTCTTCTTAAATTGTTAGTTGCCCTACAGATGTTCCATACTCACATAATCATATAGTAACAATGCCTGTTATTATCTACATAGAAAGTGGCAAACTGGAGGTATAAATGAGCCACAACCCTCAAATCTAATCTCTTAAATAAGTTACTCTTTTAGGCAAAAGCCTTCCTTTTCACCTTGGTAGCTTTTGATGTTCTCCTATATGTTTAATTTTGTTTCAATCTCTTTTGACAGTTTTTGGTTATTTTTATTTAGATGTTAAGATCTACAAAGCACAATAGTAAGAAAATGTCCTTTAAAGCTTTGATGTTTAGGACAAATAACTGCTGCGAAAAATAAGAATATATTGGTGGAATTTGAAATAGGGACACCTTTCTTTAACAAGTTTGAATAATAATTTGTCTAGAAACTGTTTCTTCCTTTATAACGTGTCTTCTTATTGTCCTATCATAATAAAATACATTCTAATCTCAATTTTATAGAAATGTGTTGTGAGATTATTTGGGAAACTCCTTTCTGTGTTAAAAACAAATATTTTTCCTTCTGATGAGTCAAAGCCAGCTTTTTTTTTTTTTAAGATTTTATTTATTTATTTGAGAGGTAGAGTTACAGATAGTGAGATGGAGAGACAAAGACAAAAGTCTTCCTTCTGCTGGTTCACTCCCTAAATGGCGTCAACGGCCAGAGCTGCACCAATCCAAAGCCAGGAGCCAGGAGCTTCTTCCGGGTCTCCCATGTAGGTGCAGGGTACCAAGCACTTGGGGCATCTTCCACTGCTTTCTCAGGCCATAGCAGAGAACTGGATTGGAAGAGGAGCAGCCGAGGCTGGAAGAGAAGCAGCTGGGACTAGAACCGGCGCCCATATGGGATGCTGGCACTTCAGGCCAGGGCTTTAACCCACTGTGCCAAAGTGCCAGCCCCTTCTTCTTCTTCTTCTTGCTTCTTGCTTCTTGCTTCTTCCTTCTTTTAGGTTCATTTATTTATTTCAAAGGCAGAGTTACAGAGAGAGACAGAGACAGAGAGACAGACAGAAGACAGACAGACAGAAAGACAGAAAGAAGTGGGAATCAGAGAGAGAAATCTTTCATCCTCTGGTTGACTCCCTAAATGGCTGCAAATGGCTGGAGCTGGGCCAGGAGCCAGGAACTTCTTTGGGTTTCCCACATGGGTGCAGTGGCCCAAGGACATGGGCCATCTTCTGTTGTTTTCCCAGGCACATTAGCAGGGAGCTGGATCAGAAGTGGAGCAGCCAGGAGCTAATAAGCCAGCATCTTTAGTGTTAGGGATGGCTTCAGAATTTTACCTCCTGTAGCCTATTGCTATAGTGGTAAAGATAAAAATAACAGATATTTTATGATAGAAACAGTATTCTGCTAAAGAAACCAAACATTTTCGTTTGTTTTATTACTTTTTCTTTCCTCAAATGAGAGGAAAAAATCAAATCCCTAGTCTATCAGTAGGTTAATAATTCCTAAAATATTTTTTAAAATGTAAGTGATGTGCCCTTTAAAACTAACGTTTTCTAGCATTTCAGTCTCAAGCTAGATATGCAATTCCCTTTTCTGCTGCTAGGTGGCAATTAATGTCTTGGAGGAAAAAAAAAATTCTCCCTCCTTCCCAAGAAAGATATGTGCATTTTATTAAGTTAAGAATTCTCTTTAGGATGGTATTCCCTTTTTTTCCCCTGCTTTGTTTTGTCCAAATGAATTTAAACTCAGCTTTTCCTTTAATTGTTAAGAATTTCATGTACAAATCAAACGTAGATTGCTATAGCTAAGGAAGAATAGATCATATCTTTTAAAGTGAGTGGTTTCCAAACTGTATGTTCATGAGTGATACAGAGTAGGAAGTTGCTATAAGTTCCATACAGGTTTTTCTTTTTATTTTGTCTTGAAATTTTACTTAAAAAATTTCCTGTGAAAGGGATTACAATGCCCACACTGACATCATGCCTAATTAATTATAAATGTAACATGGTTACATATAAAAGAAAAATATTAAAAAGATTAAATATAAAAGAAGGAAAATATTTTTTTAAGATTTATTTTATTTATTTGAAAGAGTTACAGAGAGAGGTAGAGACAGACAGAGAGGTCTTCCATCCGCTGGATCATTCCCCAGAAGGCCACAACAGCCAGAGCTGTGCTGATCCGAAGCCAGGAGCCAGGTGCTTCTTCCGAGTCTCCCACGTGGGTGCAGGGGCCCAAGGACTTGATCCATCTTCTGCTGCTTTCCCAGGCCATAGCAGAGAGCTGGATTGGAAGAGGAGCAGCCAGGACTGGAAGAGGAGCAGCTGGAACTATATGGGATGCTGGCACTTCAGTCCAGGGCGTTAACCTGCTGTGCTACAGCGCTGGCCAGCCCCAGAAAATACTTTTAAAGACCTAAAAGTAACTTCATGTTGTAAAATTGCTTTTTCAAGTGAACTATAGGAAAAATAATAAAATAATTCTTCCTAATAATAACAGAGGAGTACAATATAAAAAACAAAATCTTGTGGTGGCAATTAGCCTTGCAGTTAAGACTGGTTAAGATGTTCACATTCACAGGCTGGCATTGTGGTGTAGCGGGTAAAGCCGCCACCTGCAACGCTGGCATTCCATATGGGCACTGGTTTGTGTCCCCACTGCTCCACTTCTGATCCAGCTCCCTGCTGATGGGTCTGGGAAAAGCAGCGGAAGATGGCCCAAGTGCTTGGGCTCCTGCTACCCACATGGGAGGCTAGGAAGAAGCACCTGGCTCCTGACTTCCACCTGGCCCAGCCTTGGCCATTGCAGCCATCTGGGGAGTGAACCACCATATGGAAGATCTCTCTCTCTCTCTGTCTCTCCCTCCCTCTCTTTCAAAATAAATAAATAAATAAATAAATAAATAAATAAATAAATAAACTTTTTTAAAGTCTATGTCCAATATCAGAGTACCTGGTGTCAGCACCTGGCTCAAGCTCCTGATTCTAGCTTCCCATTAATTCAGACCTAGGGTGGCAGCAGGTGATGGCTTAAGTAATTAGGTTTCTATCACTCATGTGGGAGACTCAGATTCAGTTCCAGGCTCCTAGCTTCAACCCTAACTAGGGGCTGTGGCAAGTATTTGGGGAATGAACCAGCAGACGGAGATCTACCTTTCTCATTTTAATAATTAAAACAACAAAACTTTTTTTCTCCAGACAACCTGTCCAGATTTATTCCTAGCAAAATTATTTAAAAACTGGAGTAGTTCCTGGGTGTTTATAAGTCTAGTGAATCTGGTCTACAATCTTTTCTAAGTACATTTACTTGTGTACATTGCTTTCTGTAACCTTCTTTCCTAAAAAGAATATATATAGTGGATGTTTGTTTGGTATAAAACTCCAAATATCAACTCCCTGTTCAAAAAAGACCTTTCCCAGGTGGGACTCAATGAAGCCTAACACCAAAAAGAAAAGCTACTTCTGGCATTTTAGGCCTTCCCTACATCCAGATGGCCTGTCTGTAGCCTAGCCAGAACCAAACCCTTCCTGCTGCCTTTTTAGCTGGCCTTGGATGGCAGCCCCAGGTTACACCAGCTTCCATACCCTTTTAACTCTTGAATGTCCAGATTTTTAAGACAAGAAGGGATTTCCAGTGTGAATTTGGTAGAAAGGGCAAATCAAGTTTTCAGTTTGAAGTTTAGTTTATAAAATATTTATCCACAGCACCTCCCTGCTCCCTACCGTAAGCTTTTTCTTCACAGTAGTAGCTCAGTCAGCCAATTGGCATCAGAGAAGCACAGTTTGGAAGAGAGTGTGTGTGGGCAGCTTGCAGGTGAGAACAGGGCTGCCAAGGCAGACCATGCGGTTTGTCCTGTGCCTACACCCAATACCTGACTTGTGCCTTTCCAGAGCGTTTGTATATACACAGCAATTCTGCTGTCTGGGGTGTGGGTAATTTCAAAAAGTATTTTTTAAAAAATGCCTCATTGACAAGACTTACGTTCAACAAACAAGAATGCATAATGGTAGATATAAAATGACCATACATGGATTTAAGTGGGAACTTCTCTGAAGTAGCTGTGCCAGGAAAACAAATCTACTTTATGTTTTCAAAGTACCCTTGGAAATCTTACTAGTGGCAGTCATTGTTTTCATTTTGGGTTCTCAAAGGTTTGTTTTGTGTGTGGGAATTTCACCAGAAGGTAATGCACAAAAGGTAACTCTGCACTTGAAGAAAAAATTTCCCCATAGCTTTGCTTTTCTCTACCTACAGAGATGTTAGTAACTGATTTGCAAGTGTGCTGCTCTGTTTGCCAGAAGATATTTTCAGATGAAAGCCTATGACTGTGTCGCTTTCTCTCTTTATTTTTCAATCTCATTTCTTAGTTCTGTGCTCACTGTTATTTTTAATTATTATTATTATGCCTGTTGCCAAGCTATTCCGCTTTCCACATTGTCAATTAGAGACCTGAGAAATCCAGGCCAACATAAAGTCCTGGTTTCCAGACCAGACTACATGAACAAAGGAAAGGAAAAACCTGCAAAAGTGCTAGCCCTTTTTTTTTTTTTTTTTTGACAGGCAGAGTTAGACAGAGAGAGAGAGACAGAGAGAAAGGTCTTCCTTCCGCTGGTTCATCCCCCAAATGGCCACTATGGCTGGCATGTTGTGCCAATCCGAAGCTAGGAGCCAGGTGCTTCTTCCTGGTCTCCCATGAGGGTGCAGGGCCCAGGGCCATCCTCCACTGCCTTCCTGGGCCACAGCAGAGAGCTGGACTGGAGGAGGAGCAACCGGGACAGAATCTGACACCAATACGGGATGCCGGCGCCACAGGTGGAGGATTAGCCTAGTGAGCCGCGGCACCAAAAGTGCTAGCTTTTAACAAGCTCCTGAAGTAGATGAGAGAAAAGAAAGAGAATCTCAAGGAAAACAAGAGCTGTGAATAATGGAGCTTAAAAACAGGACCCAGGGAAGGCGTAAGTAAGAGATAAGAACCATATAGCACTGAGATAAAAAGAAAGGATGTAGAAGAGAGAATGAAAGTTGAGTTTTTTAGTGTTTAGCCTGGAGTGATGAGTGGATGCTCTGAGCAATTGAACCTCTCAGCAACCAACATAAAAGGGGCAGGTCTGGCACAGGCTTCCATTTGCGGCTTCAAAACTGAAATGTTCCCCTTGATCCTCTGCACTGCAGCTCTGTTCAGATCTTCGCTCCCTTGTTTTCAGCTTCCTTATTTGCCTCTCTGCTTCTGCCTGGCTCACAAATGCACAAAGTTGCCTTCTGTGCCTTGACCTTGTCTCCTTGCAACTAAGATGATGAAAACTGGTACTCTCTCCAGCTGCTTTGTCTCAGGCCACTGTGAGTCATATTCCTCCCAGTTGGCCCAAGTCCTCAGGACCCTTTCCTTTGTGAAACCCGGTGAACCAGGCAGGCATTTAGGACAGATGATGTTCTCAGAAGAGATGTGATATCGCATATGGTTCAATGCATATTTCTGGAAAAGAAATGGAAAACACTTAAACAGACTAGCGGCAAAAAGTCTGTTGTTTCTGGACATCGGTGTCTGGTGCTTTTTTTTTTTTTCCCTTTTCAGTTTTACAGATACTCTGTTACTAATAACTGATACCTGATGAATTACACTTAGATTTTCTTTTTTCTTTCTTTCTTTTTTTTTTTTTTTTTTTGACAGGCAGAGTGGACAGTGAGAGAGAGAGTCAGAGAGAAAGGTCTTCCTTTGCTGTTGGTTCACCCTCCAATGGCCGCCGCGGTTGGCGCGCTGCGGCCGACGCACCACGCTGATCCGATGGCAGGAGCCAGGTGCTTCTCCTGGTCTCCCATGGGGTGCAGGACCCAAGCACTTGGGCCATCCTCCACTGCACTCCCTGGCCACAGCAGAGAGCTGGCCTGGAAGAGGGGCAACCGGGACAGAATCCGGCGCCCCGACCGGGACTAGAACCCGGTGTGCCGGCGCTGCAAGGCGGAGGATTAGCCTAGTGAGCCGCGGCACAGGCCTACACTTGGATTTTCACAGAAAAATAAAATACTCCTGTCACCAGAAAGGAAATTTGATTATAAAAAATTTATGAAAACCAAAAAAAAAAAAAAAAAAGAACAAACACATGGAGTTACACGTCAGCTTTTCCTCTTAGAAAATCTAAAGAAAAGTCCAATTAATTAGAAAGATTGTTTTAGGGAAAGTCACCTAATGGTGGTTTACTACTCTTCCTTTAAAAATATATACTTCAGTTTTGTGAAAAGAATTTTACTTTCATTTTCTTGGGTAGGGTAAAGTTTGGGATTACATTTACATGCTCTAATACAAAAGAAAAATTGCTGACATGAGAAATATGAATTTATGCATAACAATAATTTCTCTCCTAATTAAAATATGTTGTTCTCTACTTTTCTCCGTAACTGTCAGAGTGTATATGTTAAAAAAAAAAAGTCAGCCTTGCATAAAAGCTGTTGACCAGATTTCACAACTGTAGTCCTATGCTAATAAGAAGTCTTTATTTGGTTTTAGTCTTTCCAAATAAGCCTGTAAGTCTCTGACGCAGCAAATACCAGCTAAGTCCTCTCTGTCCCTTGACCCTCTGCTGAAACCTGGCTTAGTATATTCACCTAAAATGGTCAAATTAGACCCTATTTCTCCAGAGCATTTTCGTCTTTGTGCAGGGGCACATGCTGTGGGTAGCTCTGCCCTGGCCCAGGCAGCAGACAGAGCTTGGCTGCTCTTCAGTTTAGCTGGCACAAGAGAAGTTCAGCTTCCTTGTCCTCTCACAGACAGTCTCTTCCGTGCTGACCTTTAACTAGTTGGCAGAACTCTTGAGCTCTGCCCCAGCTTCCTCACTGCTCACACTCCAGTTCTTCCCCTCACTGATGGTACTTCTTAGGAGGGGGGACAGCCAGAGAAGGAGGTCTAGGGAAAGAAAAAGTCAAAGTCCTGACTTTGGAGCCTCTGAAGAATTTTTCTCCTGCCTTGATAAGGGAGAAGGATTGTTAATTTAGAAGTTTGCCAACATGTAGCATGGAAAATTCGCAAATATACAGATTTTATACTGTCTATGTGTCATGGAAGATAGTTCATAAACCTCAGGAGAACATGCTAGCCCTTTGCAAATTCCCATAGTCTTTAAAAATTCCATATTTAATGGAACTTTTGCAGGCATACACATTTTGCCTTCTTTTTATAATCGTTATTTTTAGTATTCCCATTGTATAGAAAAATAAATTCCAGGAATAATTATAGTGCATACAGACAGTTATCAAGTAGCTTACAGAATTTAGTGCTAAAATTTTTGAAAAATGCAACTTATTTATTTCTTGATCATATAATTAATTTTCAGGGAGACTCAATTAATCTATATGTAAAATCCTCCATAATATGGTTAACTATTTTTTTTTTTGGACTATCACAGAGTAACAGTTGTAAAATTGTTTTAAAAATCTTTACAATAAAGATAAACATTTGATTGTATTTTTCTGAGTTTTGTTACTCTTTGATGATTTCAGTGATGGTGGCTTAGTTTCATGCTTGGCATTTCTCCCCCTGCTAACCTGTACAAACAATCCTCTCCCTTATTTGGGGGTGTCTGTAACCTATTCATCTAGCCCAATCTATTTACCTTCCAAACGATGGCATTCAGCTGTAACCAGAAAAAAAAATGAATAAATAAACCAACAAGTTTCTAGTTTGTTGGCAGTTTGTTGAAGGCAATTAACTGCTTTTCAATAGAAACATTTCCTTCCTCTATTGTGTCACCTCTACCCTCTAAGACACTTGACGAAGCTCTGGATGAACCCTTCTGAGATTGCCAGACAATGGCTTCCTTTAAAAAAAAAAGAAAAGAAAAGAAAAAAACTTGGAAGCAGCTGGTGTCATGGGCCTGAGGACTTTTCTTAAGAAAATAGTCCAGGCTTTCTACCCACAGTGTCTGCACAGTAAATGGCACCACAGAGCTGGAAGGGGCTTCCCAACTCATCCTACCTATCAATTTCACAGGGGGAGGAAACTGAGTCCCAAAGAAATAAGAATATTGTCTAAGTGTTAGAGCAAGGGTTCTTCATTTTTTCCTGTGTTAGGGGGTCTTGGAAGACTGGTGAAAAATATGGATTCCCTCCTAAATAATGTTTTTACTAGTTCAAATTAAAGTAAGTGAAGCTGGACTACTTCCTTAATTCCAAAAATTAAGTTAAAATAGAGCATGAACCTAATTGTAAGAAGTAAAACTATGCAATTCTTACACGAAAAACAAAGAGCAAATTTTAGGATTGTGGATTAGGCAATAGTTTTTTTTTTTTTTAAAGGTTTATTTTATTTATTTATTTGAGAGGTAGATTTCCAGACAGAGAGAAAGGCCTTCCATCCTCTGGTTCACTCCCAAAATGGCCACAATGGCCAGAATTGGGCTGTTTCAAAGCCAGGAACCACGAGCTTCTTCTGTGTCTCCCATATGGGTAAAGGGGCCCAAGCGCCTGGGTCATCTTCTACTGCTTTCCCAGCCCATAGCAGAGAGCTGGATTAGAAGAAAAGCATCTTCAACATGAAGCAGAGCCCATATGGGATGCTGGTGTTACAGGCAGAAGCTTGGCCTAATCAGCACTGGCCCCTAGAAAATAGTTTTTACTTATTTTTAATTTTTTTTCCCAAAGAAACCTTTTATTTAAGGAATACAAACTTCATGCATTTCATAAGTACAACTTTAGGAATATAGTGATTGTTTCCACCTTACCTGCCCTCCCACCCACTACCCTCCCCCCACCATTCCCAGTCCTGATATAAGCAGGCAGATAGGATAAAATTGATTGGATTTTAAGCTGAAGACCACGCTCTCCACCATACCCACTGTATGATCTCACACCCCTACCTAATCTCTCCTGAATGCCCACCTGCCCATCAGGCTATATAACCACTCCTCTTTGTAAAGCATATAAAAGGCAAGGAGCACCCCAAATCACTCTCTGCCTTTGCTTCGCTGCTGGACTAAGCTACCTATGGCTGTTAATGACAATATGCTTGTTCCATGTGGCTCGCTCCTGGCCTGCTCTCTGCTTGGTATGGACCCAGCTTAGCTTCTACACCTCTCTTTTTCCCCTAAGTAAAGCCTTCATTTCCCTGTGCATTTCTCTAACTGAATAAAATCCTTAAAAACTTTCCATGTTGTCTGGTCTATTTGAGCCAGTATTCAGAATTCTTTGAATACATGGCAAGAACCCACAGGGTTATTAATGTTGAAAATTATTAATAAGCTGTCCACTATCACTCCCATTCTCCACTAAGATCCATTTTCTTTCTTTCCTTTTCTTTTTTCTTTCTTTCTTTCTTTTTTTTTTTTTGACAGGCAGAGTGGACAGTGAGAGAGAGAGGCAGAGAGAAAGGTCTTCCTTTGCCATTGGTTCACCCTCCAATGGCTGCCGCAGCCGGTGTCCTGTGGCCAGCGCACTGCGCTGATCCAAAGGCAGGAGCCAGGTGCTTCTCCTGGTCTCCCATGGGGTGCAGGGCCCAAGCACTTGGGCCATCTTCCACTGCACTCCCGGGCCACAGCAGAGAGCTGGCCTGGAAGAGGGGCAACCGGGACAGGATCCGGCACCCCGACCGGGACTAGAACCCGCTGTGCTGGCGCCACAGACGGAGGATTAGCCTATTGAGCCGTGGCGCCGGCCAGATCCATTTTCCATTAACTTCATACACAGAAGAACAACTCTGTACTAAGTAAAGGGTTCAACAATTTGCACCAAAAAATAAATAAATAAATAAAACTTTCTCAAAAGTCGAGACAAATGCTATTCAAAGTTGTTGTGTCTTGAAGTTAATTTCACTCCTTTTTATTTTTGAGAAACTTACTTAACTTTAAACAAAACCACCAAGAATGATATATCTTTTGTAAGCAATTAGACACAACTATAACTTATGAGACATAAGACCTTCATTTAATTCATTAAAAGAAAATAAGTCCTTGAGAACAAGTTTTATTATTCATTAAGGAAGCACCTAAGAAAACAAGCAATGGAATTGGACACTTAGGCATAACTAAAACTTATGGGACAAAAGAATATCCTCAACTTAGTACAATAAAACAAAATAAATCTTTGAGAACAAGTTTTACTGTTAACTCTCATAATACAACTCTTTGAGGACAAAGGTCCTGCATAGGAAGTTAGTGCACAGTGAATCCTATTGTTAATATAACAATTAACACTCTCATGTATGATGACAGTGATCACCTGAGGCTCTTGACATGATCTGCCTAGGTTATGGAAGCCTTTAGAACCCACAAACTCTGTCAGAATTTAAACAAGGCAGTAAGTGAAGTGGAAGTTCTCTCCTCCCTTCAGAGAGAAGTACCTCCTTCTTTGATGAACACATCTTTCCACTGGGGTCTCACCCACAGAGGTCCTTCATGTAGGACATTTTTTGACTCAGTGTCTTGGCTTTCCATGCCTGAAATGCTCTCATGGGCTTTTCAGCCAGACCAGAATGCCTTAAGGGCTGACTCTGAGGTCAGAGTGACACTTAAAGTGATTGTTATTCTATGAGTCTGCTGAATGGACTGCTTCCCATGTTGGAGCATTCATTCCTTTTTAATTCTGTTGTTATTATCAGATACTTAATCCTACCCATATTATCACTTTAGCACTTAAAATGCTATTTTTGCTACCCAGCTTAAGGGGATTTGGGGTTGTATGGCAAATTTTTAAGCTGTACCTTTAGAAGTAAGTCAGTAGGAATGTATTAGACAATAGTTTTTAAAGATTTCTTTATTGAAATACAATTATATTCCATAAAAACCATCTATTTAAAGTATATGCAATTCAGTGGTTTTTTTTTTTTAATGTATTAACAGTTGTACAACCATCACAATGACTTTGGAACCTGGATTTTTTTTTTTAAGATTTATTCATTTATTTGAAAGTCAGAGTTACACACAAGGAGAAGGAGAGGCAGAGAGAGAGAGAGAGAGAGAGAGAGGTCTTCCATCTGCTGGTTCATTCCCCAATTGGCTGCAGTGGCTGGAGCTGTGCCAATCTGAAGCCAGGAGCCAAGAGCTTCCTCTGGGTCTCCCACATGGGTGCAGGGGCCCAAAGGCTTGGGCCATCTTCTACTTCTATCCCAGGCCATAGCAGAGAGCTGGATCAGCCAGGACTCAAACCAGTGCCCATATGGGATGCTGGCACTGCAGGTGGTGGCTTTACCTGCTATGCCACAGTGCCAACCCCAATTTAATTTTTAAAGATAAATAGAATTTATTGGTTCACATGCAGAGAATATCATATAGTAATACCAAGGTCTGGATTTGTCTGTCTGCTCTTCTGCATTTTGACTTCTTTTTTTCCCAAACAACTGTCTTGAAATTAATTCACGTACTAGACTGCAGTGAAGGTGGAATAGTTCCGTGAATATATTAAAGCCTTTGAATTGTACACTTTAAGTGGGTGGATTTTCCGAGTTATGTATCAACAAAGATAAGAAATAAAAGTGTTTTTACCATAGTGACACAGCCAGCATAATTTTTTTAAAGGTTTATTTATTTGAAAGGCACAGTTACAGAGAGGCAGAGGCAAAGAGAGAGATATATCTTCCATTTGCTGGTTTACTCACCAAATGGCCACAACAGCCAGGACTGGGACAGGCCTAAGCCTGTAACTTGAACTCAATCCAGGTCTCCCATGTGGGTGGCAGGGACACAAGTAGTTGAGCCATCATCTATTGCCTCTCAGGATCTGCAATAGCAGAAAGCTTGTACTGAAGTGGAACTGCGACTTGATGTAGGCTCCATTGTAAGATGCAGGCATCCCAAGTAGCATCTTAACTACTGTGCCAAATCATACCCTAGAAAAAAGGATTTTGACTATGCCTCTCCTTTCACCTCCATTTTTCCCACACAACCAGTACCCCACCCCCATACAAGCCATATGCAGCATTGCTACCAAATGATATTTTTCTCCCCTTTCAACAGACGACTTTAGAGAAATGGCTTTTGTTTAGAGCTTTAGTGGAAATGTGGATTTTGAAATTTTCTCAGTGGAAATATTTCCTGGAATTTGCCTTTGAATGCCTGGCAAGGCAGAAAACTGCCAGCAGAGACTCAATCAATTGAAGAGAAGGTGGGGGTAACCACAAACTCAAACCACTGATTTGGGATTGTGCAGAAATTTAGTCACTATTCTACTTAGAGAGGAGCTTTCCAGAGCATGCCTTATGATAAAGATTTTAATAGGAGCTAATACACATGTGATCACTAAGAGGTGGAGCTAAAGGAAACAGAAGCAGTCAAGTTGTTCACGGGGCCGGCGCCATGGCTCACTTGGTTAATCCTCTGCCTGCGGTGCTGGCATCCCATATGGGCGCTGGGTTCTAGTCCCAGTTGCTCCTCTTCCAGTCCAGCTCTCTGCTGTGGCCTAAGAGGGCGGTGGAGGATGGCCCAAGTGCTTGGGCCCCTGCACCTGCATGGGAGACCAGGAAGAAGCACCTGGCTCCTGGCTTCGGATCGGCTCAACGCTGACCGTAGT
This sequence comes from Lepus europaeus, assembly GCF_033115175.1. NCBI lineage: Eukaryota > Metazoa > Chordata > Mammalia > Lagomorpha > Leporidae > Lepus > Lepus europaeus. Next base: position 50,699,015 of record NC_084833.1, on the reverse strand, counting down.
GGCCATTTGGGAGGTGAACCAACGGGAAGGAAGACCTTTCTCTCTTTCTCTCTCACTGTCTATAACTCTACCTGTCGAATGAAAAAAAAGTTGTTTGCCTCCATCATATCCAAACAATGGTGAATATCAGATGATTAAAATATGGACACAAAGAAAGCAAAATAATTTTTAAAAATAAGAACTGAGTGTGTGGCATTTCTGATTTACTTTAAAGACATGGTGAGAAGGTTTCTGGGTCTTTCTGGACCCTCTCCTGAACCTTGCCTTCTTTCCAGACCATCTCTACCATGTAACATGGTACTGCTTGTTATAGTAGCATGGAGAGTCTCAGACAGTTAATGGATAATATGTATTATGTGAAAGCAATGCATGAATTTTAAATTCTTTTTGCAGTGAACTAAGTTTATCTTTTAATTCCATTTCCACAGACTTTTTGAAATCCCTGTGTAGAACTTGAACTGTGGTTGCAAATTGGGCATTAAGACTGGTAGTCATTTCAGTACTGAAAACTTTTTTCATTTTTTGTTTTTCTTTTTATTTATCTAGTTTTTTAGCCATAAGCTCTATAATTTCTGATCTTTTCTTAAACTCAGAAATCTTTTATTTGAGGTATACAAACTTCATGCATTTCATAAACACAAATTTAGGATCATGGTGATTCTTCCCACTCAACCCTTCCCCCATCTGCACTCCCACCCTTCTTCCTTTTCCATCCCCTGTTCTCATTCTTATTTTTTACTAAGATATATTTTCAATTAACTTTATACTCATAAGATTAACCCTATACTAAGTAAAGAGTTCACCAAATAGTATGAAAGAAAACTGCTCCTGAGCAGTTGAGACAAGGGCTGTTCAAAGTCATCCCATCTCAAAGTGTGAATTTCACTCCTATAGATTACCTTTTAGGTACTTTACTAGTTACCACAAGTCAGGGAGAACATGTGGTATTTGTCATGTTGGACTGGCTATTTCACTAAGTATAATGTTTTCCATTTGCATCCATTTTGTTGCAAAAGACAGTATTTCATTTCTTTTTACTGTGTGTGGTATTCACTGATGTACACATCCCCTAATTTTTTAAAATTTTTTATTATTTATTTATTTTTATTTTTTGACAGGCAGAGTGGACAGTGAGAGAGAGAGATAGAGAGAAAGGTTTTCCTTTTTGCCGTTGGTTCACCCTCCAATGGCCGCCGCGGTAGGTGCGCTGCTGCTGGCGCACCGCGCTGATCCGATGGCAGGAGCCAGGTGCTTCTCCTGGTCTCCCATGGGGTGCAGGGCCCAAGGACTTGGGCCATCCTCCACTGCATTCCCTGGCCACAGCAGAGAGCTGGCCTGGAAGAGGGGCAACCGGGACAGAATCCGGCGGCCCAACCGGGACTAGAACCTGGTGTGCCGGCGCCGCAAGGCGGAGGATTAGCCTATTGAGCCGCGGCGCCAGCCTCCTAATTTTTTTTAAGATTCACATATTTATTTGAAAGGCAGAGTTACACACAGAGAGAAGGAGAGGCAGAGAGAGAGAGAGGTGCTTCATCCTCTGGTTCACTCCCCAATTAGCTGCAATGGCCGGAGCTGTGCTGATCTGAAGCCAGGAGCCAGGAACCTTCTCTGGGTCTCCCATGCAGATGCAGGGGCCCAAGGGCCATCCTTCACTGCCTTCCCAGGCCATAGCAGAGAGCTGGATCAGAAGTGGAGCAGCCTGCCCCTTCCCAAAGACTCCCTTTTCAGCATGAAGCAGCCAGAGCTATTGTTCACCCAGTTCCCACTAACAGATGTTAGGGCTTCCTTCTCTAGGAGGAGGGAATGTGAGGATTTAGATGGGCTAGTAGATAGTCAGGGGATCCCAATGGAATTTAGGGTGTAAAATATTTGCTTCCTTCCCCAAGTTATCTTTAGCAAGAACACAGGCTGCCCTCCTTCCTTCAGAGTCTCCAAATTTACCATGAGAATAGCAAGGGAGCTCCTCCAGAGCTCACAGTTTATTGTGAAAACAAGTTATCTACTACACCCTTAGCAGGCCAGACAGGATGGAGGATTGTAAATGAGGTTTTGATATTTTTTTATCCCCACCTCATAACTGAATCCAATCTGATTAAGATTTTTTTCCCTTCGAAATTGTACTTAAAGCTGACTGCCACCAGTCCCCTCTGGGTTCCTCTCTTGGATGCCCCCTCCATGTTGCTCTGGCTGGAGGCCCTTGATTCTAGTAAATATTTTGAATTAAAAAAAAAAAAAAGTGGAGCAGCCCAGACTCAAACTGGTGCCCATATGGGATGCCGGCACTGCATGAGGCGGCTTTACCTGCTATGCCAAAGCACTGGCCCCAACACATCCCATAATTTTTTATCCAGTCTTTAGTTGATGGATACCTGGATTGATTCCATATCTTATCTATTGTGAATTGAGCTGCAATAAACATGAAAATTTTTTCATATGCTGATTTCATTTTTTGGGGTAAATTCCCAGGAATGAGATGTCAGGGTAGGTCTATACTCAGATTTTTGAAGTATTTCCATACTGTCTTCTACAGTGGCTGTACCAGTTTACATTCCCACCAACAGTGGATTAGGGTACCTTTTCCCCCATATCCTGGCTAGAATTTGCTGTTTGTTGATTTCTGTTTGAAAGCCATTCTAATTGGGGTGAGGTGAAACCTCATGATGGTTTTAATTTGCATTTCTCTGATGGCAGTGATCCTGAGCATTTGTCTCATGTGTCTATTGGCCATTTGGATTTCCTCTTTTGAAAAATGCCTGTTAAAGTACTTTGCCCATTTCTTAACTGGGTTGTTTTGTTGTTGTTAAGTTTCCTGAGCTCTTTATAGATTCTGAATATTAACTCCTTATCAGCTGCATAGATTGCAAATAATTTCTCTCATTGTATTGGTTCCCTTTTCATTTTTCTGAGTGTTTTTTTTTTTTTTTTTGTGGTGCAGAAGTTTATCGATTAGATGTAATTCCGTTTGTCAGTTTTGGCTTTGATTGCCTGTGCTTCTGCGTTCTTTTTCAAGAACTCTTTGCCTGTACCAATGTCTTGCAGGGCTTCTCTAATAATTTGATGGTATCAGGTTGTAGATTTAGGTCTTTAATCCATTTTAAGTGGATTTTAATGTAAGATGTAAGGTAGTGGTCTTGCTTTATACTTCTGCATGTGGAGATCCAGTGTTCCCAGCACATTTGTTGAAGAGACTGTCCTTGCTTCGGGGATTGATTTTAGCTCCTTTATCAAAGATAAGTTGGTTGTAGATGCATGGATTGATTTCTGGAGGTTCTATTCTGTTCCAATGGTCTATCTATCTGTTTTGTACCAGTACCAATCTGTTTTGATTATAACTATGAGGACTATGCCTCTTTGGCTTACTGGAGTGCCTGCTCTTTCATTGAATACCCAGAAGCCTATGCTGGGTGTGGCCAGGGAGCTCTGTTCTGTGCTTCAGTGTGAGGGGAGTGTCCAAGGTGACACTGAAGTTGGACATGGTAAATCTTTTTTTTTAATCAAAGGGGAGTGTTTGATCAGCTCTTTGGCATAGTTTACGCTCACCTTCTCTCATCCTGCAGTTTCTCGCTAACTCTTACCTGAGATTTCACTCTATCTACTTCTTTTTTTAACTATCTTCCCCTAGACTAGAGTAGTAAGCTCCCCCCCTTTTCCACCATCTTGAAATCTTCTCTGGACCCTTTTTAAATGCTTGTATTTTCTGAATTAGAAAAAGGATGTGTTTTGGCTATAAGATTTTATATTTCTTCCTGTCACAAAAGTTCTTTAAGGTTTGGCATGGCACAATGGGTTAAGCTGTTGCTTGTGACATCAGCCTCCCACATCAGAGTGCTGGCTTGAGTCTCAGTTGCTCCACTTCTGATCCATTTTCCTGATAATGCACCTGGGAAGGTGGCAGAAGATGGCCTAAGTTCTTTTACCCCTGCTACCCACATGGGTAACCCAGATGGAGTTCCTGGTTCCTGGCTTTGGCTTGGCCCAACCCCTGTTGTTGTGACCATATGGGGAGTGAACCAGTGGATGGAAGATATTCTGTGTATGTGTGTGTGTGTGTGTGTCCTCTTCTCTGCTTTTCAAATAAATAAAATAAATATTTTTAAAAGTTCTTTGGACAATGTATGTTCTATACCAGAACAGTGTAGTCAAAAGAATAGAATATTTAAAAATGACCCTCTTTGGGAAACCTAGGTTAAATAGTCATCGTATTTATAGATTTCAGGGTAAGTATCCCAGAAAAAGAGATGAGAGTGTAGTCAAAACGAACAGGATAAAGTAAAAGGAGTAATGAGTATGGAAATAGGAACTGGGGAAGGTTCAGAACAAGATGATCTCTCAGGATACCAAGCTGAGGCAATGTCATGGGGTCAGAACCCAGAAGTCAAGGTCTAGAGATCCAGATACCTAATTGTGGCAGGGATCACAACAAGCTACCAATCAGAAGCCAATAGACAATAGGCATACAGTTAAGCTCAAAGACCCTGGGGAACAAAAGTAGGTAGTTAAACATCCAGGACCATACTCCAGTTACTAGAACTCTTCAGGGGTTGGTAGATGGAGACAAAACAGTCAAGATAAGGTAAGGAAATGTCTCCTTCCTCAGGTCTAAAGATTTGCCATGATTCTGATTTGGACAGAACTTAATCCCTACAATGCTAAACTGAATCTTCCAGTGGAAGGAGGGAAAGATGGTGCAGAGACAGGGGTGTAGAGGTAGAGTGTCAGCTGCTTCTGCCATCAGAAGAGCCTAACATCACTCTATAAATACAGAACTGTACATACAAACAATTATGATAGCTGATGCTTGCTATGTATTACTGTTGTTCGCACTTTAGTAGTACTGTTTTAAAAATCTTTATAACACACCTATTAAATGGAGGTAGAATTATGTTCATTATAGAGAAGAGGAAATTGAGGCACAGAAAACTGATTTTTCCAAGATTACTTGAGTGGTAAAGGTGATCATGAGTGGTAGAGGTGGCATTTCTTTTTTCTTTTTTCTATTTATTTATTTATTTATTTTGACAGGCAGAGTGGATAGTGAGAGAGAGAGAGACAGAGAGAAAGGTCTTCCTTTTTGCCATTGGTTCACCCTCCAATGGCTGCTGCGGCCGGCGCATTGTGCTGATCCGAAGCCAGGAGCCAGGTGCTTCTCCTGGTCTCCCATGCGGGTGCAGGGCCCAAGCACTTGGGCCATCCTCCACTGCACTCCCGGGCCATAACAGAGAGCTGGCCTGGAAGAGGGGCAACCAGGATAGAATCCGGCGCCCCAACCGGGACTAGAACCTGGTGTGCCGGCGCCACAAGGCGGAGGATTAGCCTGTTAAGCCACGGTGCCGGCCATTTTTTTCTTTTTCTTTTTCTTTTTTAAGATTTTATTTATTTATTTGAGATACAGAGTTAGAGACAGAGCAAAAGAGAAACAGAGAGAGGTCTTCCACCTGCTGGTTCATTCCCCACATGGCCGCAATGGCTGAAGCTGGGCTGATTCAAATCCAGGAGCCAAGAGTTTCCTCCAGGTCTTCCACATGAGTGCAGGAGCCCACACACTGCTTTCCCAGGCCATAGCAGAGAGCTAGATTGGAAGAGAAGCTGCCAGGATGTGAACTGGCTCCCATATGGGATGCCAGCGCCTCAGATGGAGGTTTAGCCCACTAAGCCACAGGACCGGCACCATGGAGGTGGGATTTCAAAGTAGGCACTGCCTTTAATCATTGTCACTACTCTGTAGACCTTATGTGTGTTCATGTGCATGTATGTTGTATTTGTACCTTTGCACTCAGGTGTTGTATATGTACATGTATACATGTATTTTCTACACGTATGTGTAGGAAAAGTGGTGTGCCGGAGCCTCCTTAGTACTAGCACACTAGAGTCAAATGTGCACATATGTTCTCTGCTCTGTATTCAGTGACATCAATTGTAGGTGAGAATTGGTCTTGGGAGAATATTTATAATACAGAAATGGGCAAAGTCAGTAAATTAGGACTTAATTTTCTTTCAAGGGTGACATCAGTATTTCACTGGGTATATATATCATCGGACACACATATCATATGGAAAGACATGTAAGCAGAAACATAAATAAATTCAAATTATAAGCTACAAATAAATACAAATTTTCCAAATAATAGGGGTAGGCATTTGTGCTAGTGGTTAAGATGCTGGTTAAGTCCACACCCTGCATTAGAATGCCTGGGTTCAATTCCCAATTGAGTTCTCTATTCCAGCTTCCTTCCTATGCAAACTTTGGGAGGTAACAAGTGAAGGCTCAAGTAATTGGGTCCTTGGTACCTATGTGGGAGACCTAGAACGAATTCCCAGATCCCTGCTGTTGCAGGTGTTTGGAGAATGAGCCTGTGGATGAGAGTTCTGTTTGTTTGTTTCTCTGTTTCTAAAATAAGGTTTAAAAATGCTGAGTACAAGAAATACGTTGTCTTTTCTTGACCATTTAATGACTTTATTTTGACCTGATTTCCCTCACACCCAAGCTACACTGGTTAAACCATCAAATAAAATATTTAAAGAGGGGCCAGCACTGTGGTGCAGTGGGTTAACACCTTGGCCTGAAGCACTGGCATCCCAAATGGGCGCTGGTTCGAGACCCAGCTGCTCCACTTCTGATCCAGCTCTCTGCTATGGCCTGGGGAAGCAGTAGAAGATGGCCCAACTCCTTGGGCCCCTGTACCCACATGGGAGACCTGGAAGAAGCTCCTGGCTCCTGGCTTCGGATCGGCTCAGCTCTGGCCATTGTGGCCAATTCGGAAGTGAACCAGTGGATGGAAGACCTCTCTCTCTCTCTCTGCCTTTCCTCTCTCTGTGTAACTCTGACTTTCAAATAAATAAAATAAATAAATCTTTAAAAAAAGAGAGATTTAAAGAGGTTTCCCGAGAAGATACTTGTTATAAAGTGTTAATATTAAATTTCAGAATAGAACATACCTTGATACTTCTCTATGGACAACACTTTATGAAGGTTCCTGTCAGTCCTAAATATGCTATATTGTTGAACTTAAAAATACTGATTAAAACAAAAACGTTGATGTTTATTATTACTATTTGCTTTTCAATTAGACTCCTGATAGTGAAAAATTCACAATATAATTCTATTTGTGGCTTTTGATGAAGTGTGCCTATGGTTTGCTGTATATTTTAATATAAAACTCATAGCCTGGGATCTGCACAACTCTTTTTGTTTAACTTAATAAAGTCCTCCACATATGGATTAACTTTCGTTGCTCAATATTTGTTATTGTTTCATCTTCAGTGAAATGGGAACTGTAAGAATTTTGATAAGTGGTTGAAAGGCTTCTAAATTTTACTTTTGTGTCTCAGAATGAGCCCCAGTATGTGCAGTAATCTGATTTTGTAATTTCCTGCAATGAAAATCAAATCTAAAGCTAATTATTACCACCTAATATAGCATGGCAGTGATAGGCAGCTCTCCCTGTGCCTACTGACTCTTCTGGAAAATAAATGTCAGAGAGTGTGCTCAGGCCAGAGCTGTGGCCAGAGCCATGAGAATGTGAATAGATTCTGTCCAAATGCTCCAACTACAAGAGGATTGAGTCAGGAGCTAATAATATGTGGGATGGGATCTTTTTTGTCTTAGCAAAACAATACATATTAACTCCTCTCGGCCCCGTCTTTTCACAATGTCTGATGTTTCGGCCCCATCTTTTCACAATGTCTGATGTTCAGCATTTGACAAAACATATCTTGGGTGAAATGGTCAACTATACAGCCTCTGAGCACAGTTATTATTTGTAATCACACTGGAAGGCAATGGAGATCACATGACTGACCTCTGGGGCTCTGACTGCATCTCTTCATCGCCAAGGACAGAGCTGAACACAACTAGCTTATTATTATTATTTCAAGTTTACATAAATAAGAAAGAGTCATTATGTATGAGTTAGAGGCAAGCAAAGCTCAAAGTAAATATATCCACGCATTTCATAAACATTCATGTGTTTCATAAATAGTCAATGAACAAATCAAAATAAAACAGTGCAACTTGATAGAAACACTATGCTAAGGTTTGCCCCCAAACCATTTGAAATGCACTTTATAACACTTCATTTTCTCATATACTGCCTTTGGATCCTGAAATTGCAGTGGAATTGCTTCAGAAGCCCTAATGTGCTACAGCGAATCCATTTGTCTTAATAGATAAAGCTATTACAAAATCATTTATGAGGGCAGTTGACTGGTGTTTTTTCTGGCTTTATTGAAAATAATGAATTGATTAAGATTGAGAAGGTGTTATGGGTAATTCTGGGTACTCTGCTTATGCTACTTATAGAAAATTGGAGAAGAAATTTTGAAAAGATTGAAAAATGAAGTAAGGAAAGCCAAAAGATATTAGAGAGAATACAAAGTAACTAAATAGAGTTTGTGGGTTGGGACTCAGAGTTATTGCTTTCATGGAAGGTGGAACTTGTTAAGCATTTTATGGGAAAAATAACCTTGTAATCTATTTTTTTTTAAGATTTATTTATTTGTATTTGAAAGGTAGAGTTACAGAGAAGCAGAGAGAGAGAGAGAGAGAGAGAGAGAGAGAAGTCTCCTATCCGCTGATTCACTCCCCAAATGGCCACAACGGCCGGAGCTGCGCTGATCCAAAGCCAGGAGCCAGGAGCTTCTTCCAGGTCTCCCATGTCGGTGCAGGGGCCTAAGGACTTGGGTCATCTTCTATGCTTTCCCAGGTTATAGCAGAGAGCTGGATCAGAAGTGAGGCAGCCGAGATATGAACTGGTGCCCCTATAGAATGCTGGTACTGCAGGCAGCGGCTTTTCCCACTGTGCCACAGCACCGGCCTCATAATCTATTATTAATTTTTTTATTCTCCTACAAATAGAAAATAGGATAACTCTTGATGTACACATAGCTATATAGGTGAGGAATTACCATAAAGATCACCTGTAAGCAATTTGAAAATTATGAGTGTAATACTGTCATTTGACCATCCATTATTTCTCTGCAAAAACAGGAGGAAGTGTATGGACTTGCCTGAACTATACTAGGATATCAATATGTCTGAAGTTTAGATATCTGAACACAGCACAGATAGAATAGTCCAGTGAATTTTCACAGGGAGATGATTCAACACTCAACAGTGTGATCGCAACACTTAAAATTTTAACTTCAGGGATATTACTGTTGAATCATTTGCATCTAGCAGATTTCACTGTCATTAAGTATGCTGCGATTAGCTAGTCTTCAATGATTATAATGATGTAATTTTTAAAATGTGCAATTATTTTAAAATTATTTGAAATAGTTCCTTTGCTTGGATGCTTTTGATAGAAGCCTCTGGAAAGAAAAGAAAACCATAGGAAAGAAAAAACACATGTAGGCCGGCTCCGCGGCTCACTAGGCTAATCGTCCACCTGTGGCGCCGGCACACCGGGTTCTAGTCCTGGTTGGGGGCACCGGATTCTGTCACGGTTGCTCCTCTTCCAGTCCAGCTCTCTGCTGGGGCCAGGGAGTGCAGTGGAGGATGGCCCAAGTGCTTGTGCCCTGCACCTGCATGGGAGACCAGGAGAAGCACCTGGCTCCTGGCTTCAGATCGGCGCAGTGTGCTGGCCGTAGTGGCCATTAGGGGAGTGAACCAATGGAAGGAAGACTTTTCTCTCTGTCTCTCTCTCACACTAACTCTGCCTGTCAAAAAAAAAAAAAAAAAAAAAAAAAAGAGAGAGAGAGAGAGAGAAAGAAAAAAAAAGAAAAAACACATGTAACTCTCTAGGAGCCCTAAAGGAAAGGGGCACTGGAGGGGGGTGTGGGCATCTACAATGTAATCTTCAGATGTTGCTGAATCTGCTAAATGGAACTGATTGCGCACTCTGTACACTTCTTGCAAAACAGCCTACTCCCCTATCAATCCCTGATTGGTTTGCTTAGCATGCCTTATTAATATACATTTTCAATTCCCAATTGGTTGTTTTTCCTGCCTTCTGATTTGTTATTATACCTGCCTTCTGATTGGCTGTTATTCTGGCCGCCTGATTGATTGTTATTCTGCTCCTCCCCTGATTAGCTAAATCTGTACTCACTTTTCAGAAAAGGACCAATCAGGGAGGGTCATTTTGTGTATAAAAGAATCAGAACTTGCAAGCTGCTTTGGCAGTTCTTCCCTTGGAGTCTACCTCCTGACTGCTGCAGCAGTAGGTTTCTTGCTTTCGATAAATATCACTTTACTTACTGAACCTGTCTGTGAAAATGCTTCTTTGCTGTGAGACAAGAACCGAGATCACTCTCATCATTCCTCAACACTTTCAGTGTTTATAACCCTGGATTAAAGGTCTTCTACCATAGTATTATATATATCATTATCAGGATGCAGGAAGGCTAACCCAAGAACAATGAAATTCTATAGCTTTTTCAGAATTCAAATTTAAAATCTCATTATAATTGATTAGAACAGTTTTATGCAACACCATATTGAGATATGAATACTAGGCTAGCATGACTGGTCCATTATTTGATGGAGAGAGTAGTCAGTTGTAGAAGCCTAGGAAAAGGGCATTTTCTAGGACAAATGTTCATCCAAGTGCCCTCCAGGGAGACAGAGTCCCAGCCAAATGACTTTGAATATTGCAGCCCCATTGGCAAGGACATTCTCAAAGTGAATGTGATTCAGGGGATCATAGCCAGTGAGCTTCGATTTCCCTCAGCATGACATGAGTATTACATGAGGCTATAATAAACTGAACCCTTAAGTGCTGAATTATTCTAATGCCCCCCGTTCTGATTCCATGCTCACCAAGCAACAGTCTAACTAGGGTTATGAATATCTACTTTGAAGAGGAGAGAGTGGACTAGCCATGTGGATGTGACTTGTTGCTGTTCCATTCATTGTAAATTAATAAAGTGACTTTTTTAGTTTGGCATAGTTTTGGCAGAATGATTTGTTAAAATACTGATTTTATTTTATCCTCCCTGTATTTTTCTCTTGTCCACATTTCAGAAGACTTTACAATTCCTTACAAAGGGGATATTGGTATGACAAAAAGCAGAAACAACTTCCAGTTAGTGGTTTCTCCCACCAATGGAAAAGCTAAGCTGGTTGATCAGATGACACTGGTGTCCTGGGGGATTGGGAGAGAGGTGTCTTAGGGAGACAAGAGGCTTCTTTAGGAGTTTCCCTGAAGTTGGAGAGGGTGATATGTCAGACCAGGGAAAAGTGGCAAGGCCTTAAAGGGGAATGGCTGCATGGAGTGCCCAGGGAGGCTGAGTCCCAGGCCCTCATGTCTCCTGAGTCTCAAACATCACAAAAGCTGCAGTCACCCTTCCTGGCCATACTCCTCAGGCCACAACAATGGGTGTCTGCACTGTAAGAAGACCAATGGTGCCTTTGCAAAGAATTACTTTGGTCAGATTTCCCTCCAGCGTATAGGATAGGGGGTTGGAATTCAAAGTAAGTGGATTTAAAGAACAGAAGAATGAAAGAAAACTTGGCTTTTCTTGCACATCTGAATTTGCAACTGAGATCATTACAGTACACATCAGTCTTTTGAACTTGGTTAATATGAATCCCAAGACATAAAGGCCAGATAACTGGTCTATGATAATAAGTGCTATTCTGTAGGTATTTGAAATACGCTACTTGCCTTCTTGAAACAGTGAGCATCTGCGTAAGCACTCTCACCACCACCACATCTACTTCTGTTTGCCTTCACCATGTTTTGCAAGAAGCACATTCTGAGATGAAATTTCACAATTTCTACCAAGAATTTGAATGTTTAAATATTTTAGGGGGCAAGCATTTAGTGCAATAGTTAAGATGCTACTTTGGACACCTTCATCCTATATCAGAGTGCCTGGTTCAAGTCCTGGATCCGTTTCCAGTCCACCTTCCTGCTAATGCATGTCCTGAGAGGCAGCAGGTGATGGCTGAACTATTTGAGTCCTTGCCATCCATGTGGGAGATATCGATGGAGTTTCTGGCTCCTGGCTTTGGCCTGGGCCAGCTCTGGCTGTTGTGGGCATTTGGAGAGTGAACCAGCAGATAGAAGTTTTTTTTTGTTTGTTTGTTTGTTTTTTTTTTTTATGTCTGTCTGTCTCTCTCTTTTTCTGTTCTCTGCCTTCCAAATAAAATGAAAGAAATTTTAAATTGCTCCTGTTAAAAAAACCCTAAATTAAATATTTAAACATTTTATCCAATATACAAAGAGTTTGTTAAATACAGGTATGTAGTGATAGCTTGCTGTGGTTTTAATTTGTATTTTTCTAATAACTAAGGAAGCTGAACATAGGAGTGTTTCTGTTTGTTTATTTGCCATCTGTAAATCCTCTTTGCAGAAGTGTCTATGTCTTCTGCCTATTTTTGAATTGGCTTTTTGCTTTCTTACTATTGATTTTTGAGAGTTACGTTTTTGACAGATGTTTGGTTTACAATATTTTCTGAAATACTTTTTGGTTTGCAGATACTTCCTTCCAGGCTGTGTTTTGTCTTTTCATATTCTTGATAATATCTTTCACAGAGCAAAAGTGTTTAAGTTTGATAAAGTCCAATCTATGAGTTTTTGTCTTAACATGCCTTGGGTGTCATATCTAAGGACTCTTCACCTACCCATAGGTCCTGAAGATTTTGTCTTGACAATTTTGTTTTCATATAAAAATGTTATAGTTTCACATTTGACATTTGAACATTTTATCCATTTTAGTTTAATTTTTATATATTATATGAATTTTAGGTTGAAGTTAATTTCTTTGCCTGTTCCAATTGCTCTAGCACAATTGTTGAAAATTAGTTGGCTATACTTTTTTTTTTTTTTTTTTGACAGGCAGAGTGGATAGTGAGAGACAGAGAGAAAGGTCTTCCTTTGCCGTTGGTTCACCCTCCAATGGCCACTGCTGCCGGCACATCTTGCTGATCCGAAGCCAGGAGCCAGGTGCTTCTCGTGGTCTCCCATGTGGGTGCAGAGCCCAAGGACTTGGGCCATCCTCCACTGCCTTCCCAGGCCACAGCAGAGAGCTGGCCTGGAAGAGGGGCAACTGGGACAGAATCCGGCGCCCCAACCGGGACTAGAACCTGGTGTGCCGGCGCCGCAAGGCGGAGAATTAGCCTGTTAAGCCACGGCGCCGGCCCTAAAACTAGTTGGCTATACTTAATGTGGATCTGCTTCTCTGTTCTATACTACTGTCCCCCCATCAATACCACACTGGTTCTTTTACTGTAGTCTTTTTAAAAACGATTTATTTATTTATTTGAAAGACAGAATTACACACACACATAGACAGAGAGAGAGAAAGAGAGAGAGAGAGAGAGAGATCTCCCATCTGCTGTTCACTCCCCAGATGGCTGCATCAGAAGCCAGGAACTTCATCTTGGTCTCCTGTGTGAGTGCAGGGGCTAAAGTAGTTGGGCCTTTTCCAGGCACATTAACAGGGACCTGGATCAGAAATGGAGCAGCTGGACACGGACCTGTACCCATATAGGATGCCAGAGTAGCAGGTCGTGGCTTAACCCACTACATCACAATGCCAGCCACCTACTATAGTCTTAATATGTAAGATCCTGGGCCAGAAATATAGCTCAGCAGGCTAAGCCACAACCTGAAGTGCTGGCATCCTATATGGGCACCAGTTTGAGTCCCAGCTGTTTTATTTCCAATCCAGCTCCCTGCTAACATGCCTGGGAAAACAACAGAAGATGGCCGAAGTCCCTGCGCCCCTGCACTCACATGGGAGACCTGGAAGAAGTTCCTGGCTCCTGGCTTTGAACATGGACAGCCCTGGCCATTTTGGCCATTTGGGGGAGTGAATGAGTGTATGAAAGATCTCTTTCTCTCTCCCTGTCTTTCTTTCTCTCACTCTGTAACTCTACCTTTCAAATAAATAAATCTTTAGAAAAGAAAACATTTTTAAGATCCATTTTCTAAAATCATGTCTCTGTGATGGATGTTGAGCCTAGTGGTTAAGACACTGGTTACAATGTCTGCATCCCATATTGGGTATCAGCATTGGCTCCCAACTCCAGCTTTCTGCTAATGTAGATCCTAGGAGGCAGCATTAATGGCTGAAAGTGGTTTGGGTTCCTGCCACCCATGTGAGAGACCTGAGTTGGGTTCTTGTCCCCCAGATTCTGCCTTCTGTCTGCCTTTCTCTGTTTCTTTGCCTCTCAAATAAATACACATATATTTTTAAAGATTTATTTATTTACTTGAAAGTCAGAGTTACACAGAGAGAGAGGAGAGGCAGAGAGAGAGAGGTCTTCCATCCAATGGTTCACTCCCCAATTGGCTGCAACAGCTGGAGCTCTGCCGATCTGAAGCCAGGAACCAGAAGCCTCCTCCAGGTCTCCCACGAAGATTCAGGGGCCCAAGGACTTGGGCCATCTTCTACTGCTTTCCCAGGCCATAGCAGAGAGCCGGATAGGAAGTGGAGCAGCCAGGTCTTGAACTGGTGCCCATACTGGATGCTGGCGCTTCAGGCCAGGGCATTAACCCGCTGTGTCACAGCGCTAGCCCCATCAAATAAATATACTTAAAAACTTCTCTGAATAATGGTTGTCTTTCTTTAAGTACTTATACATAATTGGCATTGCTGGAAATATTTCACATGCATAAATTCATTTAATCGTCTCAAAATTCTGTGTGATGGTAATATTTAGACCCATTTTATAGATGAAGAAACTGATGGAGTAGTTAGGTAATTTGCATGACAGATTGATTTGGAGCCTGGGCCAACACTGTAATCACTATGCTTTATTGCCTCTCTGAAGTGAACAGATTTTGGTCTCCTCACAGAATTGTTTTTACTACACTCTGCAGTAGAATGGCATTTGCCATTGACCTATGTGGAGAAAGACAATCAGAAACAGGTCAATGAAATTTATTGCTTCATTTACTGAAGACAAGCTGATGAGGATGTGGTTTACTACATTGCATGGTGTCCTCTTTGGTTGGACAAATGAGAAAAATGCCTTTCAGTTATAAGTGCCAGAAATAGATATATTTCTCCTAAGGGTTTGTTTTTATCTTTGGACTTGTGAAATTGTATAAAGGATTGCATTTCTCACTTGGTACTGGCTGCTAAAAAGCTCAGAACCAAATTTTCAGCCTATCTCTAGCAAAGATGTACACTGGAACTAGTGTTACTTTTGATTACTTTTGACTTTATTATTCTTTACACTAATCTTCTGTTCTTATTTCCTCTGTAACATACTTTTTTTTTTTGCTCTAGTGTTTTTCAAGAGCAATATATGTGAGCACATAGTATGAAAAATCAAAAGAAGGCTTTTAACAATAGCAAAACAAAATGGCAGTTTTTGAACATTTTATTAAAATACAGTACACATACCAATAAATGCAGTTAAATGTACAGATGAATGATTTTGTTTTCTGATCTCCTGCATAACCCACATTCAAATTAAGAACAAAGCATTGCTGATATCCCAAGAGTCCTCACTGTTCCCCCTTCTCCATTTCTTTTGCTTTTATAACAGGTGAAATGAGTATATTGTTATTTACATGGCATGATTCAGTGAATGAATATTTATAACTATATACCAAATCATTGGGCATCCACACAATTTTTATTTTCTCTATATTTTAACTATCACAAATAAGATAAAACGTGGTATTTTTCTTTTTGGATCTGGCTTATTTCACTTAGCATAATCTCCATTTGCATCTTTTTTGTCCAAATGTGAGGATTTCATTCTTTTTATGACAGAGTAATAATCTAACATGTATCTATACACCACATTTTCTTTATTCAGTCGTCAACTGATGATTGATTCCATATCTTAGCCATTGTGAATTGAGCTGCTGAAAATATGAGAGTGTTTCTTTCATATGCTGATTTCATTTCCTTTGGATATATTCCCAAGAGTGACATAGCTGGGTCATATGGCAGGTTTATTTTTAGTTTTCTGAGGAATCTCTAAAATTGCAATTTCTCCCCATTCTTCTCCACTTCTGATTTCATACAGCCAACTACATTCACATTTGTAGCTGTTTATTCTGGTGCTTATACTTTGTTTTTTCTCTTGACTTTTAAATTTTAGATACTATGATTTGATTTATTATTCTGGAGGTTAGGATTTAATTTTCTTATACTATTCTCTACCACATACATCATTCACCTATCTACAGCCTCCCATTATATCATATATTTGGTTAAATTTATTTCAGCATTTACATTATTTGGTTTATTAAAATATTGTTCACAGGTTAGCTACTTGTTATTCACATAATTTTGTTTTTCCTTGGGTTAATGATTGTCTATTTTATCTTATTTTTAAAAAAGATTTATTTTATTTATTTATTTGAAAAGCAGAGTCATACACACACACACACACACAATCTTCTATCTGCTGTTTGTTCCACAGATGTCTGCAACAGCCAAAGGCCCAGGCTGAAGCCAGTAGCCCAGAAATCCATGCTGGTCTCCCATGTGGGTGGCAGGGACCCAAGAACTTAGGCCATCATTTGCTGACTCCCAGGTACATTAGTAGGAAGCTGAATCAGAAGTGAAGAAGCTGGGACTCAAACTCGCACTCCAATATGGCATGTGGGTGTTCCAAGTGGTAGCTTAACCTACTGTACCACAACGCCCATATTGATTGTCTTTTTAAAAACTTCAGATGCTATGCAGTATGCATTAATTTTTCCCCAAGCCTTCTCCAGTCTATCAGTTTGTTTTCTCACAGACATCTCTCCTGGATGTCATCCTGGAGGCCTTCATTGTATAGCTCTGGTCTGGACTGGTTGTTCTCCATGACGGTAGCTAGGCCATCTGGAGACTTTGTTTTTTTCATCAGTTGAAGAATTCTGCCTATATTTCTCTTTTGTTAGGTCTCCTGTTTTCCTAGATCTCATATCTGATGGTTTACCTACTTTGGTAGATGCCATCCTGCAGTAGTTTCCTGAGAAAAAGTTAATGGAAGGCAAAGTTTTTTGAGACATGGCATGTCTGAAAATGTCTTTTTTTTTTTTTTGACAGGCAGAGTGGATAGTGAGAGAGAGAGATAGAGAGAAAGGTCTTCCTTTTTGCCGTTGGTTCACCCTCCAATGGCCGCTGCGGCTGGCGCATCGCACTGATCCGATGGCAGGAGCCAGGTGCTTCTCCTGGTCTCCCATGTGGGTGCAGGGCCCAAGGACTTGGGCCATCCTCCACTGCCTTCCCGGGCCATAGCAGAGAGCTGGCCTGGAAGAGGGGCAACCGGGATAGAATCCGGTGCCCCAACCGGGACTAGAACCCGGTGTGCCGGCGCCACAAGGCGGAGGATTAGCCTGTTAAGCCACGGCACTGGCCTGAAAATGTCTTTAACTTAGTATCACACTTGAATGATAGAGTATAGACTCCTGATTGGAAATAATTGTCTCTCAGAATTCTAAAGGTGTCACTTCTTTGTCTTTTTTTTTTTTTTTGAGATTTTATTTATTTATTTGAGAGGTAGAGTTATAGACAGTGAGAAGAAGAGACAGAGAGAAAGGTCTTCGTTGGTTCACTCCCCAAATGGCCGCAACGGCTGGAGCTGTGCCGATCCAAAGCCAGGAGCCAGGTGCTTCTTCCCAGTCTCCCACGTGGGTGCAGGGGCCCAAGCACTTGAACCATCTTCTACTGCTTTCCCAGTCCATAGCAGAGAGCTGGATTGGAAGAGGAGCAGCAGGAACTAGAACCGGAGTCCATATGGGACGCTGGCACTGCAGGTGAAGGATTAACCTACTGCGCCATGGTGCTGGCCCCACTTCTTTGTCTTCTAATTTTCCATGTTGCTGTTGAGGCATTTGACATTAATACCTTCTATGGGACTTGAAGGGTGTTGGGTGTTTTTTTTTTTTTTTCCTCTCTGGAAATTTTTGAGATCTTCTTTTTCTGAAGTTTCATGATGATACACTTTAAAATAGGGCCTTTTAAAAATCTACTATGAGAATGAACCTCAACACAGTGGGTCCCTTCAATCTGAAAGCACATTTTCTTCAGTTTTGAGAAATTATCATCTATTTTTATTACTATTTTCACTTCCATTTTTTCTTATCACTGTTTTTAGAACTCATGATTCAGTTGTTGGATCACTTGAAGTTATCTTCTTTTTTTTTTAATCTTTTCCTGGAAGATTTTCTTAACTTTGTTTTCTAATTCTTCATTGAATTTTACATTTTCTGGTATCATGGTTTTATTTTCTGAAAGCTCTTTCTGGTTCTTTGAGTGTCCCCTACTGCTGTCTGTTTTTGTTTTGCTTTGTTTTAAATGGCATTTTGTTCTGTTCTGTTGCAATGGCGTCTCTTATCTCTCTAGGGATACTAACTATAGGTTAGTATAGGTTAGTTTAACCATAGGTTTTGAAGCTTTCCTTATTTTTTTTTTTTTTGTATTTCACACTAGTGACTTTTCATAAATGGCTATCTATTCATATTTAAGAGTGAGGCCCTTCAGTGTTCTCCATGAATAGGCACAGTTTTTGGCTGTTGAGCGTCACAATAGTGTCACAGTTCTTTTATGGGTAGAAAGACCTCCAAATATCATTATTGATAATCTGTTACACTTATCAGTTTCCCTATCAGAAAAAAATCCTTTATATGGGGGTCTTATAAACCTAGCTTTTTGCCTTTTTGGAGGTTACTAGGGGAAAGAGGTTTGGGGGTGATGAGGGAACCCATCATTCAATTTGCAGATTTCCATTTGATCACATTTTCACTTGTACCTGGCATACCAAGATCAGTGTGTTTGACTCAACATTTCAAGAAGGTAAGCATCCAAATTTTTTCCATAATGGTAGAATGGTAGTCATTTTGTCACCAGAGAGAAGTTGTGGGGTTCTTGTCTTCATACAAGGAAGAATTCAGGCATGAGATCGAGAGCAAAGCAGCAATGTTTTATTGGGGACAGGGCATCTGTCAGACTGGAAGGAACAGAGAGAGAGCACTCAGTCACTCAGACTGGGGGAAAGCGAGGTTACATGGTTGAATGGAGAAAATACACCTGGCAGTCCAGGTGGGTGGCTCAGCAGAGAGCAGAGAGCTGAGTGTGCAGTCTTTGTTTAGACTTGGGCTTATAAGGGAAACAAGTTCTAGGTTTCCCTTCTCTTTCTCCCCCTCTCCTCCCCCCCCCCCCCCACCTAGGACAAGGGGTTTGCTGAGTGTAAATTAGGAAATTCCTCCCCATTTTTGTTATCAGAGAGGGGGAGTCTTGCTGGCTCTGGGCCAAGGGCTTCCCCCTAGGATGCCTGCCTTGGATGAAAGATGTTTATCAGGCCAGGTAACCCATTTGGTGCTGAGAGAGAACTTGGAAGAAGGGCTGGGACCACCTGGAAGGTTATCAGGATCTGGGCAGGACTTTGAAGTGCAATGCAGATGCAGGACTGCTGTAGATGTCCGTTTCCTCAGGCCCCTCTCTCACAAACATAAGCTAATTTCTTTTCTTTTCTTTTTTTTTTTTTTTGACAGGCAGAGTGGACAGTGAGAGAGAGAGATAGAGAGAAAGGTCTTCCTTTGCCGTTGGTTCACCCTCCAATGGCCGCCGCAGCCGGTGCACTGCGCTGATCTGATGGCAGGAGCCAGGTGCTTCTCCTGGTCTCCCATGGGGTGCAGGGCCCAAAGACTTGGGCCATCCTCCACTGCACTCCCGGGCCACAGCAGAGAGCTGGCCTGGAAGATGGGCAACTGGGACAGAATCCGGTGCCCCTACCGGGACTAGAACCCGGTGTGCCGGCGCCACTAGGCGGAGGATTAGCCTATTGAGCCGGGGCGCCGGCCACATAAGCTAATTTCTAACTTCCTACCCAACAATTTGAGTAATGCTATGTTGGGAAAAAGATCTGGGGACCCAACTGGTCATTGGAAAGACTTCCAAACTTCTCTTTTCACCCACACCTCAGATTCTGATCTTTAGAGATTCCTGGTGCCTCCTACTGCAAAGTTTGGGAGGGTTCTGTGATCCTATTTGTCTTCCTTCTTTCAGCTTTCTCTGATTTGAGTGAGACTAAATCTTGATTCAGGAGTGCTGTGGTTTGAACACAGTTGTCACTGCACACATTGTCACTGCAGTGGTTTGGGAGGTGGGGTCTTTAGGGAAGATCAGGTTGTTAGGAGAGATTAACATATTTCTAATGGGACTAGATTCTTTCTCTAGAGAACAAATGTAGGTTGCTATAAAGCAAAATCTGCCCCTCATGCTTTGTCCTGTTTGTATGCACTCTCTTGTCTTTTTAATCTCTGTCATATTATTACACTTTTGCCAGACATAGCTGCTGTGCTCCTGGACTTCCCAGCTTCCAACCATGAGCCAAAATATACTCCTATTGTTTATAAATCCCCCAGTCTTAGCTATTCTCTTATAGCAACAGAAAAAGGACTAAGAGAGAAAAGCAGAATTTTGAAGTCAAACTCAGAGAAATGGTGTCCATTCAGATGAAAAAGATGAACAAAACCAAGAAAAGTCCTACAAGTGTGGGAGTAATCATATTCAAAGTCACAATATTTGTGTCTGTTCTCTACCTATTTCTACATTTGAGAAGACTCTTCTTTGAGATAATATACTAAAGAGGAGTAAAAGTTCCTTCTGCTGACTCCAAATTGTGTCCTGGAAGACACAAGGTATAAATGGGAGAATGAATAGCAGAACCCTGGGGGTTGGGGAAAGGTTGAGAAATGTTTCTAGGCTTCAGGACTAAGGTCAACAACAATGTAGGGCTGGAGGCGTTCCAGTGTCGTGTTTTGATTTAGAAGTAGTACACAGGAGGGCCTGATGTCTTAAAGGAGCCACTGGGAGGGACCTGGGTTGTGGTTTCCACTCTCCCTATCCAGTTGGCATTGGAAGACTGGTTGGTTGATAGAAATCTACTGGCTAAGGACATTCCTTTTTACTACCCTAAATATAGTGGGCCTTTACAAAACTTGGAGGACTTCCTACACAAAGAGAATGCTGTTAATAACCCCTCCATCCAGGGGTTATGCGCTCTGGCTTGTTGTTCCAGTGGGATGTGCTTCAAGACAGCCAGACCAGCAATCTGCTGCCAACCTTGCCTCTAGGGAGGTTTTGAGAATGAATGGCTGTGTCCCTAATATCACAGTTAATAGCCTTAAATAAGCATAGGTATAGCCTAGCTTCATTTAAGAGATAACCCAGACTTAGGAAATGTGCTGAAGGAAGAAATGAAATAATAAAGAAGGGAAGCTTTGTCATTCACAAATTTGATAGTATAAGAAGTCACTGATACAGGGATTTACTATAAGAGGACTTGAAATTCCCTTGAGCAGAGGAAGTTGAAATGCACTGGGGTAAGGAGGGAACTCTAATCATGAGAGCATGAGGCAAAGGAAAGAAACAGAGACAAAATGGTGACTGCTACCAGGGGCAGTTCAAGTTCCCTTCCTCCTGACAACACGAGAGAGAGTCTCACATCTATCTCAGCCTCTGGGATTTGTCTGACTTTGCGTGAAGGGAGACAAGTGACAATCAGAGGGACCAACGGTTTTCTGGAAAGATGGGTTGGAGAAGCTCGGAGCCTGACACAGTCGGGGAGCTGAAGGGGAAAGAAGTGCCTGCTAGACAGGAGGAGAAATGAAAGGCTTCCTGGTTGTTTCTGGTATTCAACACATGCAGTGAGCTGGTCCCAGGAAAAGTGTTTTTTCCAAGAGGAGGAGAAATAGTATCAATGTTGCTGGTGAGGTTAATGAGCTTCCTGGATACAGATCACCATGTAATGCTTAACATCTATAAATAGTCTTACATGTAAGCTTTGTGTAAGTGTTACATATTATTTTCTGTTAAAAATAAAAATGAGGGTCTGGCATGGTGGTGATTGAAGCTGATAGCTGATGCCTGCAGTGCCAGCATCCCAAGTGGGTGCCAGTTCGAGTCCCAGCTGTTCCACTTCCAATACAGCTCTCTGCTATGGCCTGGGGAAGCAGTAGAAGATGGCCCAAGTCCTGGGCCCCTGAACCCACGTGGGAGACTGGGAAGAAGTTCCTGGCTTCTGATCTGTGAAGCTCTGCTGTTGCCACAATCCGGGGGGGTAACCAGTGGATGGAAGACCTCTCTGTCTCTGCCTCTCTATAACTCTGCCTTTCAAATAAATAACTAAATCTTAAAAAATAAAAAATAAGAACAAAACCAAAATATAACTGTTGTGTGCTGAGCTCCCAGGAGAGAGTCTGAGGTGGATGTTGGTATTGGGGAGAGCCCAAGAATCCAATACCAGAGGAGTGAAGGAAGTAGGTTTGAGAAGAAGGAGATGAAAAGCAAGGAAATCACAACAAAGAACAAAGATCTCTAAGCCATTCTATAGGGAACTGTGCAGTTGTCCTGCTTTGGAGCAGGGAAGGCCGAGCCTTCATGTCTGGGCATGGAGTAATCATTAGGTGTGGACTGCCCCTTCAGCTGAAGATGGTATCAGAGAGATAACTCCTCTGAGAACTACCAGCTGCCAATATACCTAACAGCTGAGGGAACAATTGCCTCAATACAAAAGGGGGATTGAGTAGCACCAGAACACCCATTGCAGCAAGTCTTGGTTCTACTTACTTTGTGTAAGTTCTAGAAATGGCTCCTCCAAGATTATGGTTGGACTCTTCCTGAGGAAGCATTTGAGAGGATGTTTAGTGCCACAAACTGCAAGTCCTGTTACTATTCCTGGTCTGAAGGTTGCAGTTGATACTTTGTGTCCTTGCTCTGCATGCAACCTGTTATCTTTAGCTCTGTTGTTTAGGTGGCTTACCTAGTGGGTTTCTGGTTACATGTCTTTCTGAGGCGATGACTACTGCTTTTGTCTCCAGGATTGGGTTAAGGAATATGACGAGTTTCCTCAGTCAGCTGCAAGGACCTCTGAACCCACAGAGCCCAGAGTTACAGGAACAAATGACATGAGTGGGTCCCTATTAATTGTGGTGATCAGGGCCTGGGTCCACTCTTATTTCCCTCCTTAGATTCCAGAACCATATGTTAACAACTTACATTAGCCTGCTTGTTTCTTTAACCAAAATACCTAGGAGAAGCTTCTTTGGGAGAGCAAAGGTTTATTTAGGCTTACAGTTTGGAGGTTACAGTTCAGGATTGGGGGTCCTATTTGCTGGCATCTGTGGAGGCTGGTCATTGCAGTGCAGAGGCACCATCACATAGTGAGCCAGGAAGCAGAGATAATAAAAATCAATTCTCTTGCAAGAGCCACACCCCTAATGACCTAAACTCCTCTGGGGAGATCTACCTCCTAGCAGCCACAATTAGGTCTCCACCCTTAAGCCATCAACTGCCAGTATTAAGATATCAGAGTTTAAATATCTGTATAAATTTGGGGGAGACAAATGTTGCTGTGTCCATAACACACTTATTGAGATCACAAGTCCATATAATAATTGTGGATTTAGGGTATAGGCCACATTCTTGAAGATGTCACTCCGTCTTTGCAGGATATCACCTGTAAAGTGGCACTTTGTACCTTCAAAAGGCCATCTCATTGCTCTGTACGGAGAAGCTGTATGGTATAAAATAGGAAAGGTGGATCCCATGATTATGTGCCACTGCTGCATCTATTCTGTTGTGGGATAGGTTCCTTCTAATAAAAATTTATGCAGGATTCTGTGTTAGTGAATCAAAAACTTTATGTGGTCTTAGATATGGTGTTGGCTGAGTCTCTCTCTCTCTCTCTTTATTAAAATATTTATATATTTGAAAGGCAGAGTTAGAGAGGCAGAGGCAGAGAGAGAGAGAGAGAGAGAGGTCTTCCATCCAATGGTTCACACCACTGATGGCCGCAATGGCCGGACCTGAAGCCAGGAGCTTCTTCCAGATCTCCTGCATGGTGCAGGGGCCCAAGGACTTGGACCATCTTCTACTGCTATCCCAGGCCATAGCAGAGAGCTGGATTGGAAGTGGAGCAGCCGGGACTCGAACCAGCACCCATATGAGATGCCGGTACTGCAGGCGGCGGCTTTACCAGCCATGCCACAGCATGGGTCCGTGACTGAGTCTCTTGAGGTTAGGAAATGCAAACTGATACCCAGACTATTATTTATTCCAGCTGAAATGAATCACTGCTTCTTCCGATGTAATCAACTTGCAGATAAGTGGCTGATTGGTCTTTTGGAAGAATGGTGCCTTATTGGGGGCTCAGAGTTGGTCTGTCTTGGTGCAGGTGAACAGAGGGAGGAGTGAACGGAGATGCAGTTGCAACAAAGGAGCTCTGCTTCTGGGATGACCCTTTATAGTTGTCCTTCCTTAAGACAGCGGAGACTGCCCTTATACCCTGTCCTCAATCATTGACCACTCATTGGAATTGGCTGCTCCCAAGGAGAGCATGACCTTGGGCAAGGTTGCTTTCTTTTTTTTTTTTTTTTTTTTAATTTTTGGACAGGCAGAGTTAGACAGTGAGAGAGAGAGAGAGAGAGAGAGAGAGACAGAGAGAAAGGTCTTTTTTTTTTTTCCCGTTGGTTCACCCCCCAAGTGGCTGCTGTGGTCAGCGTATTGCGCAGTTCCGAAGCCAGGAGCCAGGTACTTCCTCCTGGTCTCCCATGCGGGTGCAGGTCTCAAGGACTTGGGCCATCCTCCACTGCACTCCTGGGCCACAGCAGAGAGCTGGACTGGAAGGGGAGCAACCGGGACAGAATCTGGCACCCCGACTGGGACTAGAACTCAGGGTGCTGGCACCACAGGTGGAAGATTAGCCTAGTGAGCCACAGCGCCGGCTGCAAAGCTGCTTTCTTTAGTTGAGGGCAATTCTTGGAGAGATATTCAGCTGAGAGCTGGCAGCCAACTCTTCCAGAGGGTGGGGGAATGAGTAACTCAGACTTGAAAGAAGAATCTAAGCTCACTGCAGAATCTGCAAGAACTAAATAGTAGGATTTTCTGTTCTAAATTTCAGCAATTCCTAGGAGTTCTGGAATGGGAATGGTATGGGGAAAGATAGAGAATTTGTGAAATATACCACCTGCCCACTTTTATAGTTAATTATTTGGGAAAATTCATTGCAAACTGTATATATTATGGTTTTATGTATATTTAACCAAACTTAGAGATGATCCAGCACAGAAATTTCTTTTTTTTTTTTAAAAAAAGATTTGGGGCCGACACTGTGGTGTAGTAAATAAGCCTATGGACTATGTGTATTAATGGAAAACTGAAAACACAGAAATTAAAACAACATGAATACAACTTCTTGATTATGACTATGTAAATGCTATATCTTTACAATAAGAATTTTTTAAAAAGATTTATTTATTTATTTGAAAGTTAGAGTTACACAGAGAGAGAAGGAGAGGCAGAGAGAGAGAGGTCTTCCATCTACTGGTTCACTCCCCAATTGGCCGCAATAGCACTGAGCCGATCCGAAGCCAGGAGCCAGGAGCTTCTTCCCAGTCTCCCATGTACTTGGGCCATCTCTTACTGCTTTCCCAGACCATAGCAGAGAGCTAGATTGGAAACGGAGCAGCTGGGAGTCAAACTGGCGTACATATGAGATGCTGGCATGGCAGTTGGCAGCCCTACTCACTACGCCACAGCGCGCCGGCCCCAAAAATAAGAATTTTAAAAGAAGCAAGCAAATTTTGTGAACAGTGGGTATTTTAAGATAAAGCCACTCTCCATATTTTTCATTGATCTGTTCAGAAATTTTTTGCTTAGGGGTAAGCACTGCGGCGTAGTGGGTAAAGCTGCTGCCCGCAGTGCCAGCATCCCAAGTCAAGTCCCAGCTGCTCTACTCCAGTCCCGCTCTCTGCTATGGCCTGGGAAAGCAGTAGAAGATGGCCCAAGTCCTTGGGTCCCTGCCACCACCATGGAGAGTGAACCAGCGGATGTAAGACTCCTCTCTGTCTCTCTCTCTCACTCTTGCTCTCTACCTCTGTAACTCCGCCTTTCAAATAAATAAATAAACCAACATTCTACCATATTGTACTAATTTTTCATAATAATTTATCCCCTCTACTTGGGGGCACTTGATAGTTTTTCACAATAGTAAGCAGTACAGCTATAAAAATAGTTCTAAGAAGTTTTTTTTCTTCTCTACAATAGAAATAAAAGATGTATCATTCCATGTTATTTTTTAGAAAGTACTAATCTATAGCACTATAAGCAATGTTTGAATATCTGTTTACTGATAATTATGCTAACTTTTACATTTTTACTTTTGACAACAGAGCTAATGGTTCCCTTATCATTATTTTGTGTATGTATGTATGTATGTATTTTTTTTAAGAATTATTTATTTGAAAGACAGTTACAGAGAGAGGTGGAACCAGAGAGAGGTCTTCCATTCCACTGGTTCACTCCCCAAATGACTGCACTGGCCAAAGCTAAGAAGATCTGAAGCCAGGAGCCAAGAACAACTTCGGGGTCTCCCATGTGGGTGCAGGGGCCCAAGGAGTTGGGCCATCTTCTACTGCCTTCCCAGGCCATAGCAGAGAGCTGGATCAGAAGAGAAACAGCTGGGACTTGAACCAGCACCCACATGGGATGCCAGTGCTGTAGGCTGGAGCTTTAACCTGACGTACCACATCACAGGAGCCTCATTGTTTTAAATTTAATTTCTGGGGCTGGCACTGTGACGTAGCGAATAAAGAAGCCACCTGCAGTGGCAGCATCCCACATGGACACTGGTTTGATTCCTGGCTGCTCCACTTCCGATCCAGCTCTCTGCTATGGCCTGGGAAAACAGCAGAAGATGGCCCAAGTGCTTGGGCCCTTGCATCCACATTGGGGAACTGGAAGAGGTTCCTGGCACCTCTCTTCGGATAGGTGCAGCTCCAGCCATGTGGCCATCTGGGGAATGATCCAGTGGATGGAAGACCTCTCTCTCTCTCTCTTTGCCTCTGCCTCTCTATAACTTTGCCTTTCAAATAAATAAATAAATATTTCTTTTTAATTGTTTTTTTTCCAACTTTTATTTAATGAATATAAATTTCCAGTATACAGCTTATGGATTACAATGGCTTCCCCTTCCCATAATTTCCCTCCCACCCGCAACCCTCCCCTCTCCCGCTCCCTCTCCCCTTCCATTCACATTAAGATTCATTTTCAATTCTCTTTATATACAGAAGATCAATTTAGTATACATTAAGTAAATATTTCAACAGTTTGCACCCACATAGAAACACAAAGTGAAACATACTGTTTGAGTACTAGTTATAGCATTAAATCAAAATGTACAGTACATTAAGGACAGAGATCCCACATCAGGAGCAAGCGCACAGTGGCTCCTGTTGTTGACCCAACAAATTGACACTCTAGTTTATGGCACCAGTAACCACCCTAGGCTCTCGTCATGAGTTGCCAAGGCTATGGAAGCCTTCCAAGTTCCCCGACTCTGATCATATTTAGACAAGGTCATAAAAGACAGGGTGAGGATAGTAACCAATGATCCTAAGAGTGGCATTTACCAGGTCTGAACAATTATACAGCATTAAGTGGGGAAGAGGACCATCAGTACACACAGGTTGGGAGTAGAGCCATTGGTGGTAGAGTAGAGGTTATGATTACAAAGGAATGAGGCCCAAGTGGACTAGACAGGGTCTAGAACAAAGGACAGAGTCATTATTAGAGGAGCTAAGAAAGGTGCTGTTTAAGCTACAATTAAGTTTTCTGATTGAGAGGCAAATAGAACCTGACAGAAGGGGCTTGATAATAATCTGGTGGGCTTTAGGCCTTGTAAGTTAAGAGGCCCAGACCTATCTATCTCTTCACAATGAGGCCGAGAAAATTCCCAAGTGTATACTTACTCTTTGTAGTTTTATTATTAATATCTTTTGGCTATTTATCTCTGAGAAAAAAATGATATTTCACATTTTTATAGTACCTTATATATTATAGACAAAAATTTTTATTGACAATTTATTGTCAGTCAGCTGGGGCTGATCCAGGCCAAAACCAGGAGTCACCTTCCTCTGCTTTCCCAGGCACATTTGCAAGGAACTAGATCAGAAGTAGAGCAGCCAGGACTTGAACCAGCATCCATATGGGATGCCCGCATCACAGGAGGCAGCTTAGACAGTGTTGTCTATACCACAACACTGGCCCATTGAATTTATTTTTATTTAGTTGGCTTTTTGTTTTATAGCATAAAACCCATTGACTTTCCATAGATGATTTATTTAAATGCTTCCACAGGCCCGGTGCCATGGCTCACTTGGCTAATCCTTTGCCTACGGCGCCGGCACCCCGGGTTCTAGTCCTGGCTGGGGCGCCAAATTCTGTCCCGGTTGCTCCTCTTCCAGTCCAGCTCTCTGCTGTGGCCTGGGAGGGCAGTGGAGGATGGCCCAAATCCTTGGGCCCTGCACCCGCATGGGAGACTGGGAGGAAGCACCTGGCTCCTGGCTTCAGATAGGCGCAGTGCAGGCCATGGCAGCCTTTTGGGGAGTGAACCAATGGAAGGAAGACCTTTTTCTTTGTCTCTCTCACTGTCTATAACTCTCTCTCTGTCTCTCTCTCTCTCTCAGTGTCTTACTCTGCCCGGCAAAAAAAAAAAAAAAAAAAAAAAAAAAAAAAGAAAAAGCTTCTACATTCTAAAATGAATATTTTATTTTCTGTCAGGAAAAGTAGATTATTATGTTGTCTTCTTTTTATTTTAAGATTTATTTTATTTACATGAAAGAGTTACAGAGAGAGAGAGAGAGAGAGAGAGAGAGGTCTTCTATTCCACTGATTCACTCCCCAAATGACCGAAACAGCCAGAGCTGAGCTGATCTGGAGCCAGCAGCCAGGAGCTTCTTCCAGGTCTCCCATGTGGGTACAGGGGCCCAAGCACTTGGGCCATCTTCTACTGCCTTCCCAGGCCGTAGCAGAGAGCTGGATTGAAAGTGGAACAGCTGGGATTCGAACCGGTACCCATATGGGATGCTGGCACTGCAGGCGGAAGCTTTACCCACTATGCCACAGCACCAGCCCCTATATTGTCTTCTATATGATGAATATTTAAATTATTTCATATGAAATAGATTTTAGCTTAACTTAAATCCTTTGAGTTTATTGTGACATGTAATGTGGCCATATACTTCCCTCTTATTCCTGCCTAAAGTGAAATAATTTTGGTTTTGAAAAATATGCATATGGGGGTGATGTTTGGCCTGCTGGTTAAGATGCTGGTTAGGATAACTGCATCCCGTATGGGAGGGTCTGGGTTCAATATCTATCTCCAGCTCCTGACTCCAGATTCCTGCTAATGTAGACCCTGTAAGGAAGTGGTGATGGCTCAAGTGCTTGTGCTCCTGCCACCCAGAAGGGAAACCTGGATTGAGTTTCTGGCTCCCTGCTTTAGCTTCTATCTCAACTTGGTCTGGCCCACTGGGGCATTTGCAGAGTAAACCAGCAGATGGAAGCCCCTCACTCTGTTTCTACCTCTCAAATAAGTAAAAACACACACATACATATGTGATCACAGGTAATCACATGTGAATAGGCAGGCATAAAACAGATAACAGAAGAAAAATTTCAACAGTAGTTAACCTTAAATGATTGAATTATATATACTGAATAATTTTCATTTATCAGCATATTCTAAAATATATTACATTACAGTTAACATATATCAATTTATTCCCTAGAAAAAGAGAAATTTTCTTTTTTTAAAAGATTTTTAGGCCGGCACCGCGGCTCCCTAGGCTAATCCTCTGCCTTGCGGCGCCGGCACACCGGGTTCTAGTCCCAATTGGGGCGCCGGTTCTGTCCCGGTTGCCCCTCTTCCAGGCCAGCTCTCTGCTGTGGCCAGGGAGTGCAGTGGAGGATGGCCCAAGTCCTTGGGCCCTGCACCCCATGGGAGACCAGGATAAGCACCTGGCTCCTGCCATCGGATCAGCGCAGTGCACCGGCCGTAGCGCGCTACCGTGGCGGCCATTGGAGGGTGAACCAACGGCAAAGGAAGACCTTTCTCTCTGTCTCTCTCTCTCACTGTCCACTCTGCCTGTCAAAAAAAAAAAAAAAGATTTTTATTTATTTATTTATTTATTTGAAAGTCAGAGTTACACAGAGAGAGAAGGATAAACAGAGAGAGAGGTCTTCCAACTGCTGGTTCACTCCCCCACTAGTCCCAACAGCCGGAGCTGTGCTGATCCAAAGTCAGGAGCCAGGAGCTTCTTCCCAGTCTCCCACGCGGGTGCAGGAGCCCAAGGACTTGGGCCATCTTCTACTGCTTTCCCAGGCCATAGCAGAGAGCTGGATTGGAAGTGGAGCAGCCGGGACTTGAACTGGTGCCCATATGGGATGGGCAGGTGATGGCTTTACCCGCTATGCCACAGTGCTGGCCCCAGGAGAAACTTTAAATAAAATAAATAAAACTACTATGTGTTAGAAGACAATTATTAAGAAAATAAAAAGAAGAGTAAGTGTTAGAGAATAGGTCATGTTAGGGGAAAGTCAGATAAATGTGTTTACTGCCAAGCCTCTTTATGTGACTGTTGTCATATAACATTGTTCAGTCCTCTGTGAAAGCACATCTCTGCAGAGCTGCCCCCTGACATTTCTGAACTGCCCACTTGTCCTGTTCGTCTGCTTTAGTCCTGTTCCTAGAATCTACTTCTTGTGACTACAACTGCAGATGCCTTTGGCTTTTGATGCAGCTGGGTATTGCAGACCGTGAAGGACTACTTTCTGGATTTCTGGTATCAGACTTTTCTCTTTGTGCATTTAAGTAATTCTGCTCAAACCTCTTTGTAGCCCTTACTCAGCTGTCAACCCTCACCTACCTGCCTACCCATTCTCTACTTGGGCTATCCTGTGATCAGCTGCTCTAGAAAGTTTGAGGTGACAGAGTATCTGCTCAATATAACCTTGCCCTGGACACGCTTTTCTGGATCAGACTTATCAACAAGAGCAACAGCTTGTGATTTGTGCACTCTGGCTGTAAACCAACCAACCAACCAATTAACCAACCAACTTAACAAGGGCTAGCTTTGAGACTATGACTGCTAAGTCAGAGTCTAATCAGGAAGACAGAAATCACTCTGGATATGTTAAAAAGAAGGGGTTTAATTCTGGGAGTTTGTTACACAGCTGGAAAGCCGGAAAAGCAAAGAGAGGAAGCTGGGAAAAGCAGAGGTCTGTATTTCAGGAAACTGCTACTAGCGCTGAGTGGGAAAGCGAAAGTAATGACCTGAGCTTTCTCTCTTATAGGCCTGCTGCAGGTGGGGAGGAAGGTGGGTTGAGGTGTCACTCAGCATGTGCTCAGAGTTCAAAGGATCTAAAGCAGAGTGCAGGAGTGTTCCCAAGGCACCATGAAGAGTTCCTGAGATATGGAGAGAGTTGCTTTGGTTCAGTCTTAGAGCAGTGAGATTCAGCGCTTCTTTGTGTCTGTCCTTAGATGAAATGAGGCAACCTTTGAATCACCCTTTTAACTTGAGCTACTTTGAAGGAGGTCTTTGTGTCTGACAAACCTTTTAAAAGTCCTCCCTAGACAGACATTTCCTGTGAATGGGCTAACCTTCGCCAAACTTTTCTTTCATCATGCTGCCCCAGAACACCTCCTTCAATTTCAATCAAATTACCCAAGAGTTTTGATCAATGCTGCTTAAAAATCACAATGTGTTGAAATCCATAAAAAGTTCTACAACATTATCTTTTTTTCCTCTTAGAATGCTAGCAAATACACTTCTATTCTTGTTCAGTTTACGCTTATTTTGTCAAGCTCTATTTTGTAAAAACTCTCAATGCCTCTTTAATTACATTAAATATATGACAACATAGGAAGTCTGGTGTCATTTGTTTAATCCTTCCAGTTATGAGCCGGGGTAGCTATCCATCCAGATTCCCTTTATTGTGCCATTATGATTTTGAAGCTTTCTTTATATTTCTATTAGATTGACACTAAAATATTTAATGAGGATTTGAAGTCTCAGTTGCAAATGGGATTGCCTTTTACACTTTCATTTCTGGCTCTTGATTGTAACAACTATTTAAAACTGTGCTTGTGTATCCTGAGCACTTGAGGAAATGAGGAATTGTTCAGTGTGAGAAGGGGTGCTTAGCAGAAATGGATTTGCACTGCCTGTTTACTTTTACATGTTTGTGTCTCTTGTGGACAATGTTTGAGTAGTGCCTGGCCCTTGTGAGCCATGAGGCGGAGTACATTTTCCATTTTCATTTGTGAATAAGCCAAGTTAATTGACCTGTGCTGGGACTAAACCTGTGTTCTTAACCCCTCTAAAGGCACATACAGTACAGACCTTTGCTTTTAACAGCTCTCATTTCAAACAATTAAAGCTGACTGGGGTGCTTTGGGAGATATTGGTTTCTATGATATTATTAAACACTGAAATGACTGAGGATTGGTTGCAGGTTTTCAGGTAATGGATTAAGGGTTGATTTAAATAATATCTTAAAGTATGGGGGTTGGCACTGTGGCGTAGTGGGTTAAGCTGCCACCTGTGGTGCAAGCACCCCATATAGGCACCGGTTCAAGTCCTGGCTACTCCACTTCCAATCCAGCTCTCTGTTATGGCCTGGGAAAGCAGTAAAAGATGGCCCAAGTCCTTAGACCCCTGCACATATGTGGGAGACCCAGAAGAAGCTCCTGGCTCCTGGCTTCCAATTGGCCCAGCTCTGGCAGCTGCAGCCATTTGGCGAGTGAACTAGTGAATGGAAGACTTCTCTCTGCCTCTACTTCTCAATAACTCTAGCTTTCAAATAAATCTTTTTTAAAAAAAGTATGATGTGCCTTTAAAGTTGCATAAGGAATATATATATTTGCTATAGAAAAAAGTAGGAAAATTCAGATAAGGTTAAAAAAATAAAAGAATGCTTGCTTAGAGATGACCACTGTTAAGGCATTGCTGTCTCTTCTTCCAAATGTTTTCCCATGTCTGGTTTGTATAATTATAGAAATAAATATGCATACTTAAAATATTTCCCAATTTCTGAGGTGTACTTTTCCACGTGTTAATATTTCTGAGTTTGAGATGCAATTTCACAATGATTAAATATAAGAAAGTGTTTTCCTCTCTCAAAATATCTGTCATTAAATGTACTGCATAATATTTAAAAACAATTTAATTAAATTTATTTTCAAATAATTGTAAATTTACATGGAATTGTAAGAAATCATACAGAAAGATCTCTTTTTCCATTTTCCAGTTTCCTCTAATGTTAACATCTTGCAAAATCATAACAAGTATCACAGTCAGCATATTGACATTGAGACAGCATTTCCATCACCACATGGATCCCCAGGGTGCCTGTTTGGAATCATACACATCTTCTTCCTGTCCCTCCACCTCCCATAGCCATCAATTTGTTCTCCATTTCAATGATTTTGTCATTTCAACAGTGTTTTGTAAATGGAATCATATGATATGTAAATTTTTGGCTTTTTTCATTCAGCCTAATTCTCTAGTGATTTTTTCAGGTTTTGAATGCATTAAAATTTTATTTTTTATTATATGGTAACTAAGTTGTTTCACAATTTACTAATTGAAGTATATTTGGGTTGTTCTCTGTTTTTGGCATTATATATAAAATGCTATAAACATTCATGTGCAGATTTTTGTGTGAAAACAAAATATTCATTTCTTTTCTTTTTTTTAACAGGCAGAGTTAGACAGTGAGAGAGAGAGAAAGAGAGAAAGGTCTTCCTTCCGTTGGTTCACCCCCCAAGTGGCCGCTACGGCGGGCACACAGCAGCTGGCGCGTTGCGCTGATCTGAAGTCAGGAGCCAGGTGCTTCTCCTGGTCTCCCATGCGGGTGCAGGGCCCAAGCACCTCCACTGCACTCCCAGGCCACAGCAGAGAGCTGGACTGGAAGAGAAGCAACTGGGGCAGAATCCGGCGCCCCAACCAGGACTAGAACCCGGGGTGCCGGCGCCACAGGCGGAGGATTAGGCTAGTGAGCCGCGGCGCCGGCAACAAATCTTCATTTCTTTGGGATAAATACTCATAGGTGAAGTTGCTGGGGTTTATAGTAGTTGATGTTTCATCTTTTAAGAAACTGCTACACTGTTTTCTAGAGTGGCCAAACCATTTACTTTCCACCAGCAATGTATGGGGAATCTAGTTTCAATGTATCCTTACTAGCATTAGGCGTTATTTTCTTATTTGAGCTGTTCTGCTAGGGAAGTGAATTTCCCTACTAGTTATAGTGTTATTCAAAAGGTCTATTTCATTTTTGATGAGTTTTGGTAGTTACAGTTTTTTGTTTTTGTTTTTTTTTTGTTTTGTTTTTTTTTAAGGAATTGGCTCATTTAATCTAAGTTGTCAAATTCACGTGTATGGAATTATTTGTAGTATTCTTCTATTATTATTTTGATGTCTGTAGGCTCTGTAATAGCCCATTCATTTCTGATGGTGGTAATATATGTCTTCTCTCCTTTTTCTTTCTCAATCTTGCTATAGGTTTATTAGCTTTATTGAGCTTTTCAAAGAACTAGCTCTTTGTTTCACTGATTTTTCTCTCATTTCTGTTTTCAGTTTCATTGATTTTTATCCTTTCTGATTTCTTCCTTTTGCTTTAAGTTTAATTTGCTTTTTTTTCTGTATTCTTGATTAGAAGCTTAGATTACTGATCTCAGACTTTTTCTCTTTTCTAATATATACTTTTAATGCTGTAAATGTCTCTGAAAGACATATTTTATATTCCTTAGGCAAAGCCTTCATGTAGCTGCGTGTTTGTAGTTTCCTATTGAGAAATTCAATTCAATTAAACAAATATTTATGGAGTACTTGGGTTGGGCACTATTCTAAATCTTCACAATGTATCAGGGAACGAGATAGACAAAGATCTCTATCTTTGTGGAGCCCACATTCCAGCAGGGGAGACAGGCAATAAATCATAAGCATAATTTATCCTCATATAGTGTGTTAGACAATGATAAGTGTAGCAACAAGAAGTACTTCAGGGTAAGGAATGGGGATATGTGGGAAACTCTAGTACTCATTACCACAGTATTTACTATTCTGCATTTATTACTATAGCTGTAGAATGAAATAAGTTGGTCAGATGTGCCTTGCAGACACAGTGAGACCCGAGTAAAGATCTGAAGGAGTTAGGAGAGTTAGTCAAGCCAGTATGTATAAGCTGTGTGTTTCAGGCAGATGGGAAAGCTAGTGAAAAGGCCCTATGGAGGGAGTATAGGAATATTGGAGGAGAAGCAAGACTGGTGAGACTAGAGGCAGGAAAAGTGGCGAAGTAAAGGAAAAGTGGCAAAGGAGAGGCCAGAGGCCATAGGGGCTAGGAATTTAGCTTTTACTCTGAGTGAAAGGGGGCCATTGCTTCATGTAGAGAAAAGAAATAAGACATTGGGGCTGGCGCTGTGGCATAGCAGGTAAAGCCACTGCCTTCAGTGCCGACATCCCATATGGGCGCTGGTTCTAGTCCCTGCTGCTCCACTTCTGATCCAGCTCTCTGCTGTGGCCTGGGAAAGCAGTAGAAGATGGTCCAAGTCCTTGAGCCCCTGTACCTGCATGGGAGACCCAGAAGAAGCTCTTGGCTCCTGGCTTTGTATTGGCACAGATCCAGCCGTTGTAGCCAACTGGGGAGTGAACCAGCAGATGGAAGACCTCTCTCTCTCTCTGCCTCTCCTTCTCTCTGTGTAACTCTTTCAAGTAAATAAATAAATCTTTAAAAAAAAAAGCTGTATATAAAAAAAAGAAATGACAGGCCAAGACTAAGATTTTAAAATAATCACTCTGGGGACCGCCATTATGGTATAGCAGGTAAAGCTGCTGCCTGCAATGCTAGCATCCCATCTGGGTGCCAGTTTGAGTCCCTGCTGCTCCACTTCTAATCCAGCTCTTTATTAATGGCCTGAGAAAAGCAGCAGAAGATGATCCAAGTGCATGAGCCCCTGCCACCTATGTAGGAGACCCGGAAGAAGCTTCTTGGCTTATGGCTTTGGCCTAGCCCAGTGCTGGCTGTTGTGTTCATCTGGAGAGTGAACCAGCAGATGGAAGATCTCTGTCTATTTATCTCTCTCTCTTTGTAACTCTGCCTTTCAAAAATAAATAAATAAATAAATAAATAAAGAATCACTCACTGCTAATTGGAAATAGATTAGGGGTAGAAATAGGTGACCTCTTAGCAGTCTTCTAGAATAATGCAGGTGAAAAGCAGTGTGGCTTGGAACAGTGAGAAGTCATTATATTTTAAATACACTCATGTTTTGAGGGTAAATCTCAAATAGGATGTCTTCATAGACTGGACATAAGGTATTAGAAGAAGAGAGGACTCCAGGTAACTAGCCTGATGTTAAACAGCCTTGATCTTAAACAGCCACATTCAATACTATATGCATATGCCCACTCCTGCGGGTCTGTCCCCTGCTTTTTAGGCAATGACAATCCTTTACCTAGGGGGCAGCTGATCAGTAGACAAGAAGTTAGCCTGTACGGTGTCCTGGCATGAAAGTCTTGCCCAAATTCTTAGCAAAAAGTGGTGCCAAATAGAATTATCTTTCAGAAACCAGAACTGATGAGACGGGAAGAAAATCATCAGTGAGAGCAGAAGCTGAAAGATAGAGAGAAAAGGCTATATTCAGACTTCATGAGTAAGCAGAAACCATGAATAAACAGGAGCACTGAGCAAACAAAAGCCGTGAGGCAGAAATATACAGTGTAATGACAGAAATGATAGACGATAACCAAGACAGACCATATTCCCAGGAGAGAGAGGCAATAGCCAGGCCCGACTCACAGGCCAATCCTGAAGCCAGATCGGTGGTCTGCTCCTGTCACCACAAGTGGGTCAGTGGTGCTAGATAGACCAAATGACAGGTGTGCACCAGGCATGTAGAGTCAGGCTGGAATGAGTGCCATGGAAACCAGAACCACAAAAGAACCAAAGTTATGAGAGTGCAAGGAAGCCAGAGAAAGCAGAAGAAACCTGTTTGCTGAGAGAGGCAGAAAAGTGTAGTGGATGCTTAGAACGAGGCACAGAGGATGGAGGAGGCAGCCACATGGGAGGCTGGACTGTGTCTGCTCTTCCCATTTTATATACATGCCAGAATGGCCTGGCTTTGCTAAACCCTGCACTTTACAGCTCCAAGAGATTGCCTCTTATATACTTTGTAAATATCTCCTTTTTTGCTTGAACTAGTTGAGTAATTTTTGGTTTAGTCTCAGGGATACAGATGATATATTTGGCTGGAAGTTTCTCAGTATCTATATCAGATTTGAGCAACCCAGACAATGTGAAAAAGGTGACATTGCAAATATTTGGTATAAAGAAGAATGAACTGGAATCATGTGAAGCATTTTACATACTTTTTCTCATTTAATCTGTAGTGTGAGGAGGTACCATCACTAAGGCTCACAAAGATTTAATACCAACTGGCATTCCATTCTTATTACTCATGGATTCTGTAATTGTAAATTTATTTACTTGCTAAATTTTTTTTTTTAAAAATTTTTGACAGGCAGAGTGGACAGTAAGAGAGAGACACGGAGAGAAAGGTCTTCCTTTTGCCGTTAGTTCACCCTCCAATGGCCGCCGCGGCCGGCGCGCTGTGGCCAGCGCACCGCGCTGATCCGAAGGTAGGAGCCAGGTGCTTCTCCTGGTCTCCCATGGGGTGCAGGGCCCAAGCACTTGGGCCATCCTCCACTGCACTCCCTGGCCACAGCAGAGAGCTGGCCTGGAAGAGGGGCAACCGGAACAGAATCTGGCGCCCCGACCGGGACTAGAACCTGGTGTGCCGGCGCCGCAAGGCAGAGGTTAGCCTGTTGAGCCACGGCGCCGGCCCGCTAAAATTTATTTTTAAACCCAAATCAGTACCCTGGCACTTTTGTAGTCATTCATGGACATGCTCAGGGAAGTGAATAGTTTGCGCAGTCCAATGTGTACATTCCTAGCTGAGGTTGAACAAAGTAATACCTTGCCTTTCTGTTTCAGCTCTTATTCTGTCAACAAGGAGCTTTTTGAAGTCTGTTTAATGCTATGCTTTTCTCATTTTTGTGTTTTTAGTTTGTGATTTTGCTATTTAAAATGGCCCATAATCATAATGTTGAAATGCTGTCTGGTGCTCCTGAGCCCATGAGGCTTTTACCTTATACAGAGCAAATGTGAGTGTTAGATAAGCTTCAGTCAGGCAGTTAGAGCGCTGTCGGTCATGAATTCAGTGTTAATGAATAAACAGAGTATGTTAAATAAGGTGTCTTTAAACAGAAACACAAATAAAGTGAGATTATGTTTTGATTGATTGATGAAAATGTAACCAAGTGCTGATAGGAAGCTAACCTGGCATCTCCCCTAGGAGTTCTTTAGCCAATGTTAACTCAGTGTTCACAGAGACTTTATGGAACATAACTACTGTGAAAAATGAAAAGCAGCTGTAATGTGTCCAGGATCAGACAAACTGTGGAAGAGTGGAGTGCTCAGCTCCAAAGCCATGCCTCTGATTCTGGACACCTTGTGCTCATTTATCCCACCGTGCTACCTTTCAGAAGAGAAAGAAAAACTCTTCTGCTCAGTTTCCAGTATTTCTAACAATACATAATGCTGCTTTTCCTGGAACTTATTGACTACTTGGAAAATGAGCAGGCATGAAACAATTGAAAAGCATGAGATAGTCTACATTAGAGCTTGGATAGCAATGTGTGGCACATTTACCCTTGCTCTTCCCTTAAATGCCGTGGCAGGCATTGCTAACCTATTACAGTTTCTTTTCCGCTAAGTGTAGGTGGATTTTCAGAATCCTTCTTAATACAGGTCTCAAGGCAACTGTTCAGAGTTGATCAGAGTTGGTTTCTAATAG
Source organism: Lepus europaeus (assembly GCF_033115175.1). Taxonomy (NCBI): domain Eukaryota; kingdom Metazoa; phylum Chordata; class Mammalia; order Lagomorpha; family Leporidae; genus Lepus; species Lepus europaeus. The sequence goes on along the minus strand of NC_084833.1, from coordinate 50,660,416 downwards.
GAAACCCTATATTCCTTGCATGATGACCTATGTCCTTACAAGATATAGTATATGCTTAGAGAAACTGGATGCTGTCAGGTCTAAGGAACTTTAGAGTTTAAGCATATTAATCAGTTTGTTTCCAAGCCCAAACACTATGATAGCTCTGAGTGGCCCAGCAGGCTCTGTTTTGGAAAGGTTTTATGGTGTCCTATGTAAGCCTTTGTTCCCACAAGATTCATTATGAGGGGACATCTTTCTTGTTTAACACTGAATCACCTGTGTCTAGAACACCATCTGGCATAGAGTTTTTAGTCAGTGATGTTTGTTGATGAGTTTTTTATTTTTTATTTATTTTTTAATTTTTAATTTAATTTTACTTTTTTTGACAGGCAGAGTGGATAGTGAGAGAGAGAGAGAGAGAAAGGTCTTCCTTTTTGCCGTTGGTTCACCCTCCAATGGCCGCTGCGGCCGGCACATCGTGCTGATCCGAAGCCAGGAGCCAAGTGCTTCTCCTGGTCTCCCATGCGGGTGCAGGGCACAAGCACTTGGGCCATCTTCCACTGTACTCCCGGGCCACAGCAGAGAGCTGGACTGGAAGAGGGGCAACCAGGATAGAATCCGGCGCCCCAACTGGGACTAGAACCCGGTGTGCCAGCGCCGCAAGGTGGAGGATTAGCCTGTTAAGCCATGGCGCCGGCCTATTGATGAGTTTTTAGACACCAAGAGAGAAAGAGCTCCAAAGTAGGGCGATGACTGAATGGAATTTTTAAGGGCACATAGTGGGGCCAGGACATCTCGGGCTGGAGCTCTTTGGAGGAGGCCCTCAAGGGATTATACACAAAACTGAACAAGACAAGCATTCTGTTGACTGTCTGTGCTGCTTGTCTTCATTTCTCTTCATTCTCTTACCTCTTTACCTCTGCTAACATGAACCTCAGAATCCCAAGCAGGAATAGCATGGAGACACACACAGAAGAGGAGTCATGAGGTGCACTGCATGAGCTTACACTCCTTTGGTATTGAGAGGGACGGGGCCAGCGCTGTGGCATAGTGGATAAAGCCACCACCTGCAGTGCCGGCATCCCATATGGGCGCCAGGTGAGTCCTGGCTGCTCCACTTCCGATCCAGCTCTCTGCTATGGCCTGGGAAAGCAGTGGAAGATGGCTCAAGTTTTTGGGCTCCTGCACCCACGTGGGGAACGAGGAAGAAGCTCCTGGCTCCTGGCTTCGGATCGGCGCAGCTCCAACTGTTGCGGCCATCGGATGAACCATCGGATGGAAGACCTCTCTCTGTCTCTACCTCTCCTCTCTCTGTGTAACTCTGACTTTCAAATAAATAAATAAATCTTTTTTTTTTTTTTTTTTAAAGAGGGACCTAGGGCCGGCGCCGTAGCTTAACAGGCTAATCCTCCGCCTTGCGGCGCTGGCACACCGGGTTCTAGTCCCGGCTGCGGCGCCGGACTCTATCCCGGTTGCCCCTGTTCCAGGCCAGTTCTCTGCTATGGCCCGGGAAGGCAGTGGAGGATGGCCCAAGTCCTTGGGCCCTGCACCCGCATGGGAGACCAGGAGAAGCACCTGGCTTCTGGCTTCAGATCAGCGAGATGCGCTGGCCGCAGCGGCCATTGGAGGGTGAACCAACGGCAAAGGAAGACCTTTCTCTCTGTCTCTCTCTCTCTCACTATACACTCTGCCTGTAAAAAAAAAAAAAAAAAAAAAAAAAAAAAAAAAAAAAAAGAGGGACCTAATACTACAGGAAGCCTTTGGAGATGTGATTAAACCCCAAGGGTTCACCTTTATGAGTGGATCTGTGCCTCATAAAAAATCTGGAGGGAAAAAGCTTAGGCTGTCTTTGCCCTTCTGGCTTCCATCATGTGAGAACACAGCAGCGCAGCACCATCTGAGAAGCAGGGAACAAGGCCTGCAACAGACACTGAACCTGCTGGTGCCTTGATCTTGGACTTTCCAGCCTCTAGCATTGAGAGAAATAAATTCCTGTTCTTTGTAAGTTGCCTGGTCTCAGATATTTTGTTATACCAGTATTAACAGACTAATAGATATATTGATCCAATTTTTTGTTAATGAAAAATGTAAGGAGCCTATCTATCCGTACTACTTCACAGCCTTATCTGATAGTAACTCTTGTTAACTCAATTACTGCCTGGGGACAGTTTATACACACTATCATAATCATTAGCCACCAGTCCTAAGATTTCCCAAAAATGGCTTGTTGTATTTTTTAGCATACACATAAAGACACACTCATATGAAGGCTTTCAAAAAGTTCATGGAAAATGGAATTAAAAATAAGTTTATTTTTGAAGCCCACTTTACGTGCATTCAGTGGTTAGTGTGGTGTAAAAAATTTGTTAAGCATCTATTAAAGATATATCATATGTCACCTTACTTTAAAGGGAAGGAAAAGAAGGGGCTAACATTTATTGAGAACTTGCTCTGTACTGGGAGTTTTATTCATAAATTTACGTTAATTCTCATGACAATGCAGGAAAACAGCTTTTTTCAATTGTGACCTCTTTACAAGGCTCTTAAAAAGGGGTAGGACTCAGCATTTTGACCCCTTCTCTGATTCAAAGTTTTTTTCTTTCCTGTTTACCTGACTAGCTGTTAAAGCAAGAGAATGAACCAGAATGAGGAGGTTCAAAATCCAATCAGTAGAGTTAGCCCTGTTATTTGTATATCCAGGAACTCCTCACACAGAGTGGATTGGGCTTTAGGCTCACCCCACCTTCAAGACCAGTTCTGCTGTTAACAGCTTTATGTATTTGGGAGCAATGTAATATTTAAATAGGAAAAGCAATGAAGTGAGATTCTATTAACATAGGCGTTTGAAGACCATTAGACTGGAATCTGACCGCAACAGCTCTGTGATTCTGAGAGGTCTTAGCTGTTCCCAGATCATTAATCAATTCTGGATGTATAGCAACAGCTTTGAGAGGGATGGTGATCCTTAGAATGAAAGAGATCATGCAATGTGTTTCTTTGTGAATAAAGCAGAAATTAAGATAGAAAGAAACAAGATTCTCCAGGCATTTCTCCACACCACAGACAGAATGTGAGCAGAGAGGAAGTCAGGCTTTTGTTGGATTTGATGCTGATATGGCCCCAGACAGCGGAAGTTGCTGCAGAAGAGGAAACCCTCACACTGATGGTGAATGGGTATGAGGAGGGGCATCAGATATTTTGAGAATTGTTCCTTTCAGAAACCGTATCTGGTTAGAATATCTTCTGAGATTCTTCCTTGCTGTATAACTGATCAGCTCATGGTTAGTCAATGAGATACTCTCAAAGCAAGTGAAATCCCATTAAGGTATCATTTAAAAAAATATCTATAAGGAGATAACAACTTTGAAAAATTTTAGTACCTTATGAGTTACAATGTCTAGGTGACTTACCATTTTAACAGTGACAAAGGATAAAATGGAAGCCACATTTTCTGTTCATTCAAAGATCTACTCTTATATCTGCTTCCCCAAGTTACTCCTTAGTATCCTTCAAAGAAGACTATTAAAAATAACCAACAGTTATTGTTGGAGCACTTTAATGTTTATAATGAATAATTTATCTAAAAGTGTCTCATATTGTCTCCCCTAGTTCACCTTACTCCTCTTCCATAGTTATAGGATTTCTAATTTTTTTTTTGGAAAGAGAGACAGAGAGAGATCTAATCCACTGGTTCACTCCCCAATTGCCTGCAGCAGCTGGGCCAGGCTGAAGTTGGGAGCCAGGAACTCAATCCTGGCCCCTGATTTTGGTGGCAGGGACCCAACCACCCAACCACTTGAGCCGTCATTGCTGCCTCCCAGAGTCCACATTAGCAGTATGCTGGAATTGGGAGCTGGAGCCAGGAGTTGAACCTAGATGCTTACATATGCGATGTAAGCATCTCAGAGAGCATCTTAACCATGAGACCAAATGCCTGCTGGATAATAATTTTTTACTGTGTATAAGGTTGCCTGGAATTTGCTATCTTTTCTTGTAGCTAAGTGCAACCATATGACTAAATTCTTGTCAATGAGACATAGGCAGAAATGTTGTATGAAAGCTTCTGGCAACTTTCTTCCAAAGACATCGTGCATTTGTCCTTTGTCTCTTCTGCATACCTTCCTCCATCTTGCTTCCTGGAACAAAGGTGTGATGACAGCCATTCTGGTCACCATCTTGGACCATGACGATGAAGGCCACACCTGAGAAATAGAGGGTAATGAGGTGAACCTGGGTCCCTGAGGCTGTGGGAAACACCTCTGTACTTTCTCCCCTAGTCTAAATGAGAGAAAAAATAAACTATATTGTTTAAGGCACTTATACCTGTATCTTGCACCAAAAACTAATGCAAACTGATAGACCCTATGTATTAAGTACTATATTATTCCAGTTTTGCAAGTGAGAAGTTTGTGACTTAGCTGGTTGAAATCATTTGCCAATGTTGTCCACCTAGTAGATCTGAATTCTGATTTTTAGCAAAACCCATGAACTTCCCTCCTTCTCATTGTTCACTTTCAGACCACAGGATGCTAGTCTTTGACCTTATATGGCCTGTAAGAAGCCTTTTAGCAAATTCCCCCATGGTGTCTGTCCATGAGACAGTAGTCTCCATTTTATCCTGATCATCGTCATCTAAGTTTTAATTGAATGTCACCTTAAGGATTCTGGAGTGTCCCTGCTGCCACTCAAGAGCCTGATTTGTATGAAGACTCTTAGGCCTCCTAGGAGAAATAGAACTTGGAACTAATGATTGGCACCCTAGAGAGATGGTTCATCAGAGATGGGATGATGAAGTGGACCTTAGCCTTAAGGGGAAGACAGAGGCTCTAGTCCCAGGAGGAGGACAAGGGCACATCCATGTTATTATAGGGCACAAATCAAATAGGTGAGGGAAATGGAGGTAAGTGGTGCTTCAGGGTGAGTCCTAGCCCCAACCTTAGATAATTAAAGGAGGTCTATGGCCTTCTGTTTGAGTCCAAACACAGTTGTTTAGATGTCATACTACTTAGGTTTGCTGAAGAAGCTTTCTCTCTGTAGAGGGGCAATTTCCTTCCATTTTGGGACTAGAGCATGCTTTAATAGTGTGATTGAATAGAGATACAGTTGGCAGTGATGATCAAGGTTGGGGAACAAAGGAGGCAAATTGGCAACAACAGCAGAAAAAAATGGGAAGTGAGAAAGTGTACCCCCTTCCTCTTGACTGCACATATGTCATAAAGGGGAGAAAAAGAACAAGTGCTGGATAAGGGCCAGGTAGTTGGTGTATTTGAAGACCTGGTACAGGCAGACTTGGGGTATTTCTGAAAACATGCCTCTTTGGAACTTTAAGGAGCTACTAAAAGGTATGCTTCTTCTCCTAGAAGGTGTCTTATGAAATCTGAAGATAAAGTTCTAATGAAGTACTTCTTCGACTCAGAAATACACCCAGGCATGTCTCTACACACTGTGGAGACTTAACTGAGGTCCCACTCCATTGTTGGGTAAAACCTCTTTCAATTTTTATCCGAAAATTTGCTGTAGGGACCTATGCTATGGTGTAGTGAATAACGTCTCTGCCTGCGATGCCAGCATCCCAGATGGGTACCAGTTCAAGTCCCGGCTGCTCTACTTCCGATCCAGTTCCCTACTAATGTGCCTGGGAAAGCAGTGGAGGATGGCCTAAGTCCTTGGGTTCCTGCACCCACTTGGGAGACCCAGAAGAAGTTTCTGGCTCCCGGCTTCAGATCGGCCTAGCTCCACCCATTACAGCCATTTGGGGAGTGAACTAATGGATAGAAGCTCTCTCTATGTGTCTCTCCCTCTCTCTATCTCTGTAACTCTGTCTTTCAAATAAATAAATACATCTTTAATAAAAAAAAAAGGTATGCTTCATAAGCCAGACAGAAAATGCCAAATATTATATGATCCCACTTGTATGACATCTGTAGAATAGTCAAATTCATAGATGGGGAGGGAATCTTGGTCTCCAGGAATGGCAAATTACTGTTTAATAGATAAAGAGTTTCAATTTGGGAGTGTCAGAAAGTTCTGGAGATGAATGGTAGTGATGGTTTCATAACAATGTGGGTATTCTTAATTCTACTGAATTCTACTCTTAAAAGTAGTTATGTATATATATATTTTTAAAGATTTATTTATTTTATTTGAAAGTCAGAGTTACACAAAGTGGAGAGGCAGAGAGAGAGAGAGAGAGAGAGAGAGAGAGAGAGAGGTCTTCCATCTGCTGGTTCACTCTCCAAATGGCCACAATGGCCGGAGCTGAGCCGATCTGAAGCCAGGAGATACGAGCTTCTTCCGGGTCTCCCACATGGGTGCAGGGGCCCAAGGACTTGGGCCATCTTCTACTGCTTTTCCAGGCCATAACAGAGAGCTTGATTGGAAGAGAAGCAGCCGGGTCTTGAACCAGCGCTCATATGGGATGCCGGCACTTCAGGCCAGGGCGTTAACCTGCTGTGCCACAGCAGCGGCCCCAGTTATGTATATTTTTACATACACACACACACAGACACACACACAGTGTGTTTCAATATACTGAGCATACATTTTTCCCCCAAACTCCACTGCCCATTGAGCAGAGGGATCCTGATATTCCAGCAACTATATGTAGAAATCCTGTACTTTTTGTTTATTCCTGGCTTTGACTCTGTCTTCTGCCCCATTCCTGGATTTTCTTGCTTCTCACACTGAGTTTCTTCTTTCTTTTTAAAATTTTTATTTATTTACTTGAGATACAGAGAGACAGACAGAGCTCCTATCCACTTGTTCATTCCTCATATGTCCACAATGACCAAAATAAAAAGTTAAGCCCTCCCAAATCAGACCTTATTTGGTGTACCTTCCTATATTTAATCCAAATAAATACCCTATTTCTCCTCATAGTTCCTGTAGCAATTCCTAAATATACGTATCTGCCACTTGGAGATCTCCAGGAGATAGTAGTCCTGGACCAAATTGCAGATATTCTAATCCAGCAGATGAGGGTGAAGCTAGAGTTCTGCATTTGAACAAAACTGTTTGGTGGTTATTTAGAATGTTGATCACATCATCCTAATTTTCGAGGCTCAGTAGCCACATGGGGCTAGTGCCTAACATATTGGACACTGCAGAAATAGACCACTTCCATTATTGCTGAAGTTTCTAGTGCATAGAGCTTAGTTGGACCATTGTTATGAAACCATAGCACTTACTGTGCTGTTTAGCAAATGTGGCTTTATCCCCATCTTTCTTCCATATTCCAGAATCTTCCCATAACATCTGAACTATCATTCTCTAACCAGAAGACGTCCCTATAGCCTCACCTCTGACCATTCCCTTCGCCTTGTGGCACTTCAGGACTGGGATGTGCTGTTGGGGTCCTCTTTGCTCCCAGTACGTGCTTCTGTGCTCTTGTGAGAGACTCCGTCTCCTGAAGGCTAATGCCATTTGGTTATGACCATTTACTCCCTTTTTACTGCTTTACTGTCCCCTCATTCACTGGAGACTTTTACACTTAGCTCACGGTGTTCCTGTTTACCTCAAACCTTGCCTTCATCTAGGATAATGTCAAAGTCCTGCTAACAATTGGTCTTTTAGTTTCTTGACCTTTTCCTCTCCAATAAAAATAGGAGTTAGCACTTGCTATGTGCCAGTTCCTGTTCTAAGAAATCAGCATGTTAGGTATTGACTCGTTTGATTCCATGACTGCCCCATAGGACAGGTCACTGTTATTATCTTCTCCATTTTACAGATGAGGAAACAGTTAAGGAGTCTGCTCATGGTTGTGCTTCCATACAGCACTGAGGGCAAGATCTAAATCCAGGTGCTCCAGCCCAAGAGAGGACATGCTTCAACACCATTCCAAGTTGTCTCCTTCCAATGACGATCTTTCCTCCATTCCATCTCTGCCACCCACTTTCACTATCATACTGTGAATCCTGCCATCACCTCTACCTGTCTCATCTTCAGATCACTAATTCAGGCATTCCATCTTGTAACCAACTTCCTCTGGCACCAGCAGGGGAATAAAAACAACAAAAGTCAGTGTCATAAAAAACCATTGTTTAGGGGCCAGCACTGCGGTACAGCAAGTTAAGCCGTGGCTTGCCGAACTGGCATCCCATATGGGTGCTGGTTCGAGTCCTGGTTGCTCCACTTCCAATGCAGATCCCTGCTAATGTGCCTGAGAAAGCAGCAGAAGATGGCCCAAGTTCCTGGGCCCCTGCTTGCATGTGGGAGACCCAGAAGAAGCTCTTGGCTCCTGACTTAGGCCTGGCTGTTGTGGCCATTTAGGGAGTGAACCAGCAGATGGAGGATCTCTCTCTCTCTCTGTCTCTCCTTCTTTCTCTCTATAAATCTACCTTTCAAATAAATAAATCTTTTTTAAAAAAAGAAAAGATAAAAAATTTTAAAATAGCATTATTTGCAAAATCTAGGGAGCTAATTTAATTTGGAATTCTGTATGAGGTATGAACCCAGTTACTGGCTTTTTTCCAACTTTAAAATTTCTTACTGTTAAAGCACCTTGCTTAGAAAATTTTAAATATTTATGTCTGCAACAATTCTCTCAAAATAATAAACTGTTCAATTCTTGTCATTACAAAAATCTGAACTCCCCCCTAATGGGACTTGTTAGTTTCACTGTGTTTTCTGCCAGTGTAAATGTGAAAAGCTTTGCTTACATTACATTTTGAAAATGTATTTTGCGCACTTGAATTTTGCCAAATCTCCATGAGAAGGTTAGATCTAAGTAGATGAATAAAGTTCTATGCATGTTTTGAAAGTTTTTTAAAAAAAGGTAATGGTTTCTCTGAAGGGAGGAGAGAACTTCCACTTTGACTATGGCCTTGTTGGAATAGGATCGAAGTCGGCGAACCCTAAAGGCTTCCATAGCCTCAGCAACTCATGGCTAGAGCCTAGGGAGATTACTGACACCATAAACAAGAGTGTTAAATTGTTAAAACAACATCAGGAGTCACTGTGTACTTACGTCCCATGTGGGATCTGTCCTTAATAGGTTGCCGAAGGTGAAGTAATGATATAGCTAGTACTGAAACAGTATTCTTACACTTTGTGGTTATGTGTGGGTGCAAACTGATGAAATCTTTACTTAGTATATACTGAAGCGATCTTCTGTATATAAAGATAATTGAAAATGAAAAAAAAAAAAACCTTGGTTTTAAATTGGAAATTACATAGAAAAATAATCAATCTTTTTAAAAAAAAAATCTTGCAGAATCTCGGTCATTAATGTGATGTACACTGTTATTTAATGCTATAACTAGTATTCCAACAGTATTTTTTCACTTTGTGTTGCTATGGGAGGGCAAACTGTTGAAATCTATATATATACTAAACTGATTTTCTATATATAAAGAGAATTGAACATGAATCTTGATGGGAATGGAAGGGGAGAGCGAGTGGGAAAGGGGAGGGTTGCGGGTTGGGGGGAAGTTGTGGGGAGGGGGAAGCCTTTGTAATCCATAAGCTGTACTTTGGAAATTTATATTCACTAAATAAAAAAAAAAAAAAGAATTGTATCTATGAAAAAAAAAAAAGGTAATGGTGGCAATAGCAAACACTTATTTAGTCTAAGTGCTTTTAAACACATGTTAACTCATTCATTCCTTACAGCAGTTGTATTTAGAGGTAGATATGATTACCATTGTTTTACAGATGAGGAGACTTGAAACAGAGAGAGGTTAATTTGCATGCACAAGGCCATACAGCTCAGAAGTGGCAAAGCCGGAATTGGAAGTTCCAGAGTCCACATTCTTACCTGTTGTGTGAAGGATGATAATCCTGGAGTTGTGGGAAAAATAATTTTCACCTAGTAATTTTTTTTTTCAAGACACCCATGCCTACCCTCCAGTTCCAAATGTCTATTTGTCTGTTTGAAAGAACCTTTCAGATGATCTAGATATGTGCTTCATGCTCTCAACCATGAATTTCTGCAACCTCCCATCCTGGTGTTCTGGCTGAGTTTAACCTACTGAGTCCTGCTGGCCTTGGTGAGAACTTACAGAAACAGGACGGGGCTGGGTCTGTGGGTGGAGGCACTGCAGCTAGCAAGGCTGAGTAAGACAAGCACTGGTATCAACAGCTTGAAGAAGCTGGAGTTAGCAGGGATGGCTGTATTTCTCCATACACACGTTATACCTGATGTGTTGTTACTGTTATCTGGTTTAACCTAATAGCCAGGAAGAGGACCAACTGCTCCACTGGGGATAGCTCTGGGCAGCAGTTTGCTGTTCACTAATGTGATGGTTTCTTCTACAAGAAGAAAGCAGAATGAGAAGAGAGCAAAGAAGGTATTCTTGGCACCGGTCTGGAGAAAAGCAGTCTGGCTGAAACCATTCAGTTTCCTTGGCCAGGAAGCAGCAATCTACATAAACAGGAAGTGGAGAAGGTTGGGGGAGAGGGCAGTGGTTAGTTGGTGAGAAACAAGAGCTGACACAAGATGGTGTTAAGTGGTTACATGCAAAAGAGCTTCAGATTCAGGCTCAGGTTTTGCATGTTCATTATCCCAGCTCTCTCGGGAGGCCTATTTTCACCAGGATGTCTGTGTGGCAAGTGTTGGGTCCTGTTCTCAAAAGGCTACATATTTGAGTACCTGCTTTTTGCCTGTTGCCTTCTGTGTAGTTTTATTTTATATCATTTAATCATCTCAACATTCTGTTAGGATGGAATTAGGTGAAAAAGCTGGCTCAGAGGGATTAAGTTACTTTTCCTAAATTCATTCACATTATACCATTTTATAGCACCTTGAAAAATTATCTCCTCTCATAAAATTGACTGTTAAGCATATCTATTAGAAAGGTAGATTAACTTTCTAGGGATACCATAATAAGCATCACAAATTTGGTGGCTTAATACAACAGAAGTTGAGGAGCCAGTGTTAGGGCTGTTGTGATGCCGGCATCCCATATATGTGCCAGTTTGTGTCCTGCCTGCTCTACTGATCCAGCTCCCTGCTAATGCACCTGGGAAAACAGCAGAAGATGGCCCAAGTGCTTGGGCCCCTGCCACCCAACTTGGGAGATCTGGATGGATCTCCCGGCTACTGGCTTTGGCATGACCCAGCCCTGGCTGTTAAGGCCATTTGTGGACTGAACCAGTAGATGGAAGATCTCACTCTCTCCCCTTCTCTTTGTAACTCTAACTTTCAAATAAATAAATACTCTCTCCTCAAAAAAAAAAAAAAAAAAAAGCCAACAGAAATCTATTTTCTCAGTAGTCTGGGGACTACAAGTTGGAAATCAAGGTGCTGGCAGGGCCATGCTCCTTCTAAAGCCTTTATGAGAGAACACTTTTGTGTTTTGTCCAGCTTCTGGTGTCTCTGGACATTCTTTGGCTTGTGGCTGTGATGTGGGAAGATAGGTAGCTAATAGGGAGGAGCTGAGGTTTGACAGCCCCAGCTGACCTATGTGGTATCATGGCCTGAGGCGTGACAGCTCCAGCCCTGCCTAGCCGTTGCACCAGCCATGTCCAGCGCTCACAGGATAGCCTGGCTGACCCACATGACAGCCTGATCTGAAACATCCAAACCCTTCTGGGATACCACTCAAACCTCCCTTTCTGGGAATTGCCCAAACCCATCACCAACTCCCCTCTCCCCATGTCCGTGTAGCAGAAATTGCAAGTTCTGCAATGTTGCAAACTTAGAATCAGCTGGAAATATCCAGTATGGCTGCAGGCTGTATCCCAGTGATGTCTTTTAATAAACGTGTAGCAACTTACCATAGCCAGCAATCCTGCTCCTATCATATACCTGATGCCATGACAGTTCCAAGATTTCCCCCAAAAAAGTATGGAAATGGGGAGAACTCAAGCTCTGCCCCAAACTCTACCCTCTTTAAATATTCATTTGCGCCTCACCCCAGATACCACCCTCTATGCCTCCTGATAATGTAAAAATGATGGCCTGAATATTGATGGGTCTTGCTTCTTTCCTTCCTTTCTTTCTTTTTTAAAGATTTCTTCTTCTTCTTTTTTTTAAAAAGACATTTATTTTATTTGAAAGTCAGAATTACAGAGACGCAGAGGAGAGACAGAGAGAGAGAGAGAGAGAGAGAGATCTTCTATCCTCTGGATCCCCAAATGGCCACAGTGTCTGGGACTGGCCCAGGCTGAAGCCAGGAGCCAGGAGCTTCTTCCAGGTCTCCCACATAGGTATCAGTGGTCCAAACGTTTGGACCATCTTCTGCTGCTTTCCCAGGCCATTAGCAGGGAGTTGGATTTCAAGTGGAGTAGCTGAGACTTGAACCGGTGCCCAAATGGGATGCCAGCGCTACAGGCAGTAGCTTTACCTACTATGCCACAAGGATTTTTTTCTTTGTGCTTTATTTTTTTTCAAAAGACTTATTTATTTTGAAAGCCAGAGTTACAGAGAGAGAGAGAGAGAGAGGGAGAGACAAAGATCTTCCAATCTCTGGTTCATTCTCCAGATGGCTGATATGGCCAGCTCTGGGTCTGGCCAAAGGCAGGAAGAGCTACATCTGGGTCATCCCACGTGGACGACAGGATTCAAACACTTGGGTCATCTTCTGCTGTTTTCCCAGGCCATTATCAGGGAGCTGGATAGGAAGTGGAGCAACAGGGACATGAACTAGAACCGGCACCCAAATGGGGCTAGCATCACAGGTGATGGTTTTACGCAGTATGCTACAAGGCCGAGAGAGAGAGAGAGAGAGAGAGAAAGAGAGAGAGAGAGAAAGCTTCCACACACTGGCGCACTCCTCAAATGGCTGCAATAGCACGGGATGGGTCAGGTTGAAGCCAGGAGCTAGAACTCCATCTGGGTCTCCCATATGGGTGGCAAGGTCTGAAGCACTTGGGCCATCTTTCACTGACACATTAGCAGGGAGCTGGATTGGAAAAGGAGCAGCTGGGACATGAACCAGTGCCCATATGGGATGCTGGTGCTAAAGGCAGTGGCTTGGCCCACTATACCACAGCACTGGCCCCTGCAGTTAAAAGTGTGTACTTTTCCTTTGCTTTAAGTAAATCCTGCTTTCCTGTACACCTTTATGTCTCCTTTTGAATTTCTTCTTGTGATGGAGACAAGAACCTGGACCAAGCCTAGCCAGGCCATCTCCATGACAATTACGTAACTCTAATCTCTGCTTCCAATTTTACTTGGCCTTTCCTCTTTGTACTTGCTTTCTCTTTTTTATAAGGATATTTGTCATTGGATTTAGGTCCACTCCGATGATCTCATCTCAAGATCCTTAATTACATCTAAAGACCAGTTGTCTAAATAAGGTAACATTTGCAGAGGCCAGGAATGAGTACATGGATACATCTTTTCTGGGACATTCAATCAACCATAAGGGATTTTATTATTAAAACATAGAGGCAGATTTTGTAGCATTTTAATAAGAACTGTGGAATCAAGAAGAATATCCTCTTGATTAGAGTTTCCATGTTCAGATCTCTGTTCTTTAAAAGAAAAAAATTTTTTCTAAAATGCTAATTGAATATCCCCCAACTGACTGCTCTACTGAACTGCCGGTCCCTTGGGGCTATCAGAATTTCAGAGCAAGCAAGGAGTGTGACACACAGGCATGTATATTTTGAAAATGCTCTTAAAGTGAAAATGATATTTTCCTCTTACAATGCATGCATATACATGTAATTGGGAATTGCTTCTCTGAGGGAATGCTATAACCCAGGCTGACAGATACGGGGGATCCTGAGGATAAATTGTTCGTGCATTGAGAAAAGAGAGAGAAATGTTCCCCAGCAGTGAGCCTGGAGGCTAAAAGTTGGATCAAGCTGAAGAAAATCCTCAAATCCAAAGAGAAGTGCTGGGGGTACCTACCAACTGCGAGGGAGTGACTCTGTTGTCCATGTGACCTATCTGCAGTACATGGCACTCTGTGTGAGACCTTTCATTGGCTCCCTATGAATACTGGCTGGATTTCAGACGGCCTTGACTCTTTTTAGAGTCATCTCATATTACTTTTCCTTAAAGACTATCTGCTCTTGCCACACCAAAATTCTTGCCATTTCACAAACATGTCTTGTCCTTGATTGCTTTCTCTAGACTTGAACATTCTATTCCATTGGCTTGGGATGCTGTTCCCATTTCTCTCGCTGATAATTCCTACTGATAGATACATCAAGACCACTCTTCCTGTCACCCTATCTATGAACCTGCATTAACAAGCCTCTATATTGTCTTCATTGAGTTGGCATCTCCCTCTGGTGTGATCCCAAGTCATTCTGTTCATGGGCACTATTCTTTTTTTTTTTTTAAAGGCCATGTTTTACTTCATTTAATCCTCTTAAAAAAGAACAACTGATTCCACTTTTGTCCCCAGTATACAGATGTGGAAATTATACTTTAGGAGTCTTGGCCAAAAATGGCTGAATTGGTACATAGTTGTTTTTTTTTTTAAGATTTATTTATTCTTTTTTTTAAACTTTTATTTAATGAATATAAATTTCCAAAGTACAGCTTATGGATTACAATGGCTCCCCCCCCCCCATAACTTCCCTCCTACCTGCAACCCTCCCCTTTCCCGCTCCCTCTCCCCTTCCATTCACATCAAGATTCATTTTCAATTCTCTTTATATACAGAAGATCAGTTTAGTATATATTAAGTAAAGATTTCAACAGTTTGCACCCACATAGCAACACAAAGTGAAAAATACTGTTGGAGTACTAGTTATAGCATTAAATCAAAATGTACAAAACATTAAGGATAGAGATCCTACATGAGGAGTAAGTGCACAGTGACTCCTGTTGTTTACTTAACAAATTGACACTCTTGTTTATGGCGTCAGTAATCACCCTAGGCTCTTGTCATGAGTGGGCACTATTCTTTTTAAGATTTTATTTTACTTATTTGAGAGGCAGAGCTACAGATAGAGAGAGGGACAGAGAAAGGTCCTCTATCTGCTGGTCTATTCCCTAGAATGACTGCAATGGCTGGAGCTGAGCTGATCTGAAGCCCGGATCCAGGAGCTTCTTCCAGGTCTCTCACACAACTGCAGGGACCCAAGCCTTTGGGCCATCCTCCACCGATTTTACAGGCATAGCAGAGAGCTGGGTTGGAAATGGAGCAGCTGGGACACAAACTGGGGTGCAATTGGGATTCTGGCGCCACTGGCAGAGGCTTAGCCTACTACGTCACAACACCGGCCCCTCATGGGTACAATTGACCTTATATCCCATCTACCCATCTCCACTCTTTTATAAGAGAACTTTTAGAAAGATAGAACTGTGTCATATTCATCTTTGAATCTTCAGTGCCTCACAGGTGCTCAATAAGTGCTGAAAAAAATGAAAAGACTGGGTCCTAATGGGTTCAAGTATGAAAATACTTGGTTTGGTGACAGTGGGATCCATACTTTTCAGTCTTTGTGAATCTGCAGCCCAGAGCCACAGGCAGAAAAGAACACAGTGGCCAGCGCTGCGGCTCAATAGGCTAATCCTCTGCCTGTGGCGCCGGCACACCGGGTTCTAGTCCTGGTCAGGGCGCCAGATTCTGTCCCGGTTGCCCCCTTCCAGGCCAGCTCTCTGCTATGGCCCGGGAAGGCAGTGGAGGATGGCCCAAGTCCTTGGGCCCTGCACCCGTATGGGAGACCAGGAGAAGCACTTGGCTCCAGGCTTTGGATCAGCACAATGTGCCGGCCGCAGCGGCCATTGGAGGGTGAACCAATGGCAAAAGGAAGACCTTTCTCTCTCTCTCTCTCTCTCTCTCTCTCTCTCTCACTGTCCACTCTGCCTGTCAAAAATAAAATAAAATAAAAAAGAACACGGAAGCAGTCCTGGAAGTTAGTCTGGAAGAGGCCCAAGAAAGAATTATAGGAAACTGAGAGCGAGGTTATTTAATTTGAAGCTTAGTAGGGGTAGTTTACAACAGTTTAGGAGCCTCAATCTGTTCTTCCACCTTCACCATAAAAACTACTGAGGCGGAATCTTTGCAGGAGTTCCCCATCTCTATCAGGACATCACATCGGAAGGGTGGGAATCATAGATGAGCTACAATTATGAAGTATTGATACTGATGCCAGGGAGCTGTGTGATTATAGAATTAATTGTGGGAAAGAGGACAAAAGGAAGCACATGCGAGAGACAAGAGAAGAGGGATCTGATATTGGGGTCCGCTGGCTGGTATTCATATATTGGTAAAGAGCTGTTACATTCTTGGTACCTGCCACTCGTAGGCAGTTCTGAAGAAAATAAACCATTTTGCTCACCACTGATATTTGTTCTAGGGCATATGACCCGCAGATTGGAATCTGCTAATGAGGTCTTAGTGTAAGATGTCTTCTCAGGTATGAAATTTATTTCTTTTATATAAATAAAAAAAATTTTAAAAAGAGGTCTTCTCAAAAATGTAGGTAACCTCTGAATCAGTTGGCTCAAGTAGCACAGTTTAACAGGAGTCCAGGGACTTAAAACCAGAAGGCATATCAATTGGACAAGTTACTTAACTTCTATGTGCTTTCAACTTCCTTTTGAGTAATCAGTATAATAATTGTATGCAATCCATAAGGTTGCCTTTAAGATACAATGGCTTAAAATGAGTAAAGCTTTTAATAAGAGTGATCAGTAAGCATTATTCATCAGTCAACTTTTCATTGCTACAACCATAGATTCAAGAGAAGCTTATAAAGATAAAAGGCTTATTAGCTCACAGTATAAGAGGTTCAAGTCCAAGATTGGGCAACCCCATTGGTTTGGCCTCTGATGAGAGTAGCTGATGGCAGTGGCAGAGAGCTTGTGGAGGAAGGATCATGTGGCAAGCCAGAAAGCGGAGACAGTGGCTGAGCCCAACTCAGGATTGTATAACCAATCCTCTTGCAAAAACTATCTCACTGGGCCCACCTCCTAAACACTATAACTGGATTGTTTCCACTCTGTTAGTACCATTAACTTTTGACTTTAGGGTTTGCATGTCTGCATGATTTGGGGAGTCAAATTATATTCAAATCATAGCACTATTATAACTCTTAAGAGGCAAACACATTAAAGTACCACATTCTGAATTTAAATAATAATAGTTATCTTTTTCTAACATAATGGAACCTATATTAGTCAAGACTCTCAGTTGTGAGAGAAACCTAACAAACTAGTTTAAGTAATAAAGAAGGCTTTATTAGTTTTATGTGAAAAACTCAGTTATCTATACCAGCTTCAGTATAGTTGGCTTTTTTTTAAAAGATATATTTATTTATTTGAAAGGCAGAGTTATAGGCAGAGGCAGAGGGAGAGAGAGAGAGAGAGGTCTTCCATCTGCTGGTTTACTCCCCAAATGGCAGCAATGGCCCGAGCTGGGACGATCTGAAGCCAGGAGCTTGGATTTTCTTTCAGATCTCCCACGTGGGTGCAAGGGCTCAAGCACTAGGACCATCTTCTGCGGCTTTCCCAGGCCATAGTAGAGAGCTGGGTCAGAAGTGGAGCAGCCAGGACTTGAACCCATGTCCTTATGGGATGTTGGCACTGCAGGCAGCGGCTTTACCCATACATCACACCATAAATAAATATTTTTTAAAAAAGAGATTTAATTTACCATAAGAAAGGCAATGGAAAATGATAGGGATGGATTTGTATTTTGTAGAGACTGAAGCTTTATAATTTTGAGCCTCTAAAAAATCTGTCAAATTATAAACTTAAATTAGACATAAAAGTGATTTTTTTTAGAATGAGAAAATAAATCATAGTAAGTTATTAGAATCTTAGAGATTTAGATTCTTTCCTTTTAAGAATATTGAGTCACCTTAGCAAATGCTAATTTGTAAATGTTTGTTGAATGTAACCTGGCTTCTCTCCCGACATAGAGCACTCTGTAACTCTCAGCATCTCCCAGCACTTACAGGGACCCACTCAAGTGAAGGACTCTGAAACTTAGTGTATATTTGCTTCACAATAATTACTCCTTTGAACACAGGACAAGCAAACAAAGCAGATGTGCATTTCGTATTGGCAGAGTCCTTGTTTTGGAGAATAGAAGTCTAGATGTATATCCAACTAACTGCTCAGGCCACCACATCTGGAGAACCTGGGATCTTGGCAGTACAAGTGATCATCATTTTGTACTTTGTGGCACTGGCCAAACCCGGCTGGATATTTGCTACACTGATTTTAACAACTCCGCACTCACGTAATTCAGTGCTTTAAAAGACTGTGTTTTATTTGGCATGGATGCTTTCAGCAAACTTACAGGGACTGTTGGCCTTGGGAGCCAAAAGCTGAACCTGTCCTGCCATAGCTCCTGGCCATGTCAATTTCCTCTTCCATCCTCTCTGCCTTTCTTCTACCTCTTACTTCTCTTTTTCCTCTTGTTCTGTACCTTTTCTTCTTCCTTATTTTCTTCCTCCCTGATTGCTTTGACAGATCATTGAGTTCAGACAGTACATCACACATGAGGCCTAAATTATGAGCAAATTCCATTGACGTCAGGCCATTTGTACAACCAGTGAATTTGGCTCAATTTTTGGCGTTTCTAAGCTGTGTCCATTTGAGATGCAGACTAGTGCCTTCAGGGCAACAGAGGCATTCCAGATGGTGGTGTTCAGATAGGCTGCCTCACATGCTCCCTCCCATCTGGGCCAGTGCTTGGAATGCCATAGGCCACTCACTGCACATCACCACAGCTGCTGTTGACTCTTGGAAGGAGCGCAGCAAACACACTGTGACTTATCAGGGGAAACCTGCAGATGATTAACTCTGGGCCCATTATAGGCTGCGTTTCCACTCAAGTGGACTCCAGGCTGGGGGGAAAAGCAGAGGGAAGGCAGACAGCATGGAACACCAGGAGTTTGACAGTAATCATAAATGTTATCCCTAGCAAAGGAGACACAATAGTAGGAAAAAAACACATTTAAATATAGATAAATTTGGGTTCAGTTTCATGTACTACCTGTGTGAACTCAAAATATGGTGGTAGAGACCTTCTGACTTTGTTTACCCCACACCTGCTTCTAAAAATAGCAGCCTCTTCTTCCAGGCACTTCTTTCCTAGTGCATATGTCCTCAGGGCTGTATCCTTCTACCCCAATCCAATCTCACCCCTACCCCTGAATGGTAGGTAGTCAACTACTACAGCCTCCTGCATGTAACACACAATCACATAATTTATGCAAGCCCATTGAAAACTTTCAAAATTTCCATGTTAGATTAAAGCTATACAAGAGGCTGACGCTGTGGCTCAACAGGCTAATCCTCTGCCTTGCGGCGCCGGCACACAAGGTTCTAGTCCCGGTCAGGGTGCCGGATTCTGTTCCGGTTGCCTCTCTTCCAGCTCTCTGCTATGGCCAGGGAGTGCAGTGGAGGATGGCCCAAGTGCTTGGGCCCTGCACCCCATGGGAGACCAGGATAAGCACCTGGCTCCTGCCTTCAGATCAGCTCAGTGCGCTGGCTGTAGCGCGCCGGCTGCAGCGGCCATTGGAAGGTGAACCAACGGCAAAGGAAGACCTTTCTCTCTGTCTCTCTCTCTCTCACTGTCCACTCTGCCTGTCAAAAAAAAAAAAAAAGCTATATAAGAGTGTTAATATCTTACAATTCCAATACAAGGGACCAGGGAAAAATAGCTGTCATTCTAGCTGGGAAAAATGGAGATAACCGAAGTAAAAAAGCCATGCCTCCACTTCTCTGTATGTCTGGCAAAATACCAACATTTATTGAGGTAATGTGGGATTATATGTATGTGAATTTTCCTGGTAGCTGAAAGTTAGTCCTTCAAGGATAAAAGAACCTGTTTGAATGACATTACTCACAGATTTTCTTTCTTTCTTTCTTTTTTTTTTTTTTTGACAGGCAGAGTAGACAGTGAGAGAGAGAGAGAAAGGTCTTCCTTCTATTGGTTCACCCCCCAAATGGCCTCTATGGCCAGTGCGCCACGCCGATCCGAAGCCAGGAGCCAGGTGCTTCCTCCTGGTCTCCCATGCGGGTGCGGAGCCCAAGCACTTGGGCCATCCTCCACTGCCTTCCTGGGCCACAGCAGAGAGCTGGACTGGAAGAGGAGCAATTGGGACAGAATCCAGCACCCCGACTGGGACTAGAACACTGGGTGCTGGCGCCGCAGGCAGAGGATTAGCCTAGTGAGCCATGGCGCTGGCCTACTCACAGATTTTCTAACATATTTTGTATGCACTTCCCTTACTTTTTGTTTTCCTTTTGTGCTCTCTCTCTCTCTCTCTCTCTCTCTCTCTCTCTTTTTAAAGATTTATTTCTTTTATTTGAAAGTCAGAATTACAGAAAGAGAAGGAAAGACAGAAAGAGAGATCTTGCACCTGCTGGTTCACCAAAGGGCCACAACTGCCAGGGCTGGGCCAGCCCAAAGTCAGGAGTCAGGAGCTTCTTATGGGTCTCCCAAGTGGGTGCAGGGGCACTAGAACTTGGGCCATATACCATGCTTTCCCAGGCCATTAGCAGGGAGCTGGATCAGAAGTGGATCAGCCGGGACTTGAAACAGTGTCAATATGGGATGCTGGCACTGCAGGCTGTGGTTTAACCTGCAGAGCTATGAGGAGTCAAATGGGTGATAGGCAGTCAGGGTGGTCCCCTGGTAGAAATTTGGAACAGTGAGGTGTCTGCTCCCCACAAAAGGTTATCTTTAGCCTATCAAAGTGTCTTCCTTCCTTCGGATTCTCCAAATTTACAAATCTACCATGAGAATAGCAAGGGAGTGGTGTCCCCCCCCCCACACTGCCCTTATGGGTTATTTTTTAATCATAAGCAAGCCAGACAGGATAGAGAAGTGTATGTAAATAGAGTCTTTTGTTGAGTTTATCTCCACCTTGTTGATTGACAGTTTGGTCCCCAAGATTGTACTTAAAACTCTGAATGCTATGGGGCCTTCCTCTCTTGGAAGCCCCTCTCCATACTGCTCCTGCTGGAGGTCCTTGATTCTAAGAAGTCCTTTTAAATCTCTCTGGGTCTGCTTGGAAATTTTTCTTCCATGCGAGACAAAGAAAAAGAACCGAGGTAACAATAATTTCTCCGCCGCTGTTTTCCCATAACAGTGCGACAGCGTTGGCCCAACCTTCTCTTACTTACTAAATCCGGGTACCACATTTAAATTCTTCTGCACAGCTCAGGGTCCTCATGAGAAGCATCAGTTAATAAGCTGTGTGATAATACAGGCTGGGGCTGTTTGATTTGATTTTGTTTTTGCTTTTTAGCCCGCACTTCCTAACTCTTGTCTGCAGCACAGAGCAAGCTCCCAACAAGGACGAGCTTGAGGTCTTCTGGCCTCACTCAGGGCCAAAGCCCTGACATCTTCCTGTCTTGTTTCACCCCCCTTCCTGATGTGTTCTTGCATTCCTCTGGCTCCTGAACTTATGTTTGCTTCCTGCTTTTAGTCCAGCAGTTTCCCTTTAGATGTCACCTGTGATATCGTTGCTCTGTGACTGACCTTTGCTCTTCTTCCTCATATGCCAATCTGCCTCTGCCCTTGGGCCCTGTTTTGCCTCCAGCTGGCAACTGTTCTGAGCTGGGCTGGGGTCCCATGACAAGGGATCAAATGCTGGTGTTTCTGTCTCCTTTCACATGGTTAAATGGACTGGGATCATTTACTGCAGGGACAAATAACCTATGCACTACAGTAACCCCCAGAGTAAAATTTAAAATAGCTGGGAATAGAGGAAGGGTAATAGAAGATCTTAGTACTACCACAGCGTGCAGTTGGAATGGAAATCAGTTCTCTGGGAAGTGTCGATTGTCCTTTTTACTGATTAATTAGGTTACAAATGCTCATTTGGAAGTGCCTAATTTCCAAGCCTGACAGCTAGGCTGACTGCTGGCCCCATATCCTTCCCCCGCCCAACTTTCTTGTTCCTTCCCTGCTGATCCATTTTCTTTCTGCTTTGGCAGGCCCATTTCTTTATCCCCCTAAAAGCAGTTCAAAGAAGTAAAGCATAAATATATGTCTATATATATGTTGAAATTAGCTCATACACTTCTCAAGTCCATGTACAGATGTCCTTGTGTAAAGCTGTAGGAGGGGCCTGTATTGGATAGCGGGTTAAGCCGCTGCCTGTGATGCTGGCTAACCCGCCACTTGCAATGCGGCATCCCATATGGGCGCTGGTTTGTGTCCCTGCTGCTCTACTTCTGATCCAGCTCCCTGCTCCTGTGCCTAGGAAAGCAGTGAACTCATATGGGAGACCTGAAGGAAGCTCCTGGATCCTGGCATCAGCCCTGGCCGTTGTGCCATTTTGGGAGAGAATCAGCAGATGGAATCTCTCTCTCTCCCGCACTCTTCCTTACTCTCTATCTGTAACCCTGACTTTAAATAAATAAATAACCTGGGACTGGTGCTGTGGTGTAGTGGGTAAAGCTTCCGCCTGCAGTGCTGGCA
The DNA here is from genome assembly GCF_033115175.1 of Lepus europaeus. Taxonomy (NCBI): domain Eukaryota; kingdom Metazoa; phylum Chordata; class Mammalia; order Lagomorpha; family Leporidae; genus Lepus; species Lepus europaeus. The sequence continues at coordinate 50,638,142 of NC_084833.1, read as the reverse complement.
TCCCATATGGGCGCTGGTTCAAGTTCTGGCTGCTCCACTTTCCATCTAGCTCTCTGCGATGGCCTGGGAAAGCAGTAGAAGATGGCCCAAATCTTGGGCCCCCGCACCCACATGGGAGACCCCGGAAGAAGTTCCTGGATCCTGGCTTCGGATGGGTGCAGCTCTGGCCATTGTGGCCATCTGGGGAGTGAACCAGCAGATGGAAGATTTTCTTTCTCTCTCTCTCTCTCTGCCTTTCAAATAAATAAAATAAATCTTTAAAATAAATAAATAACTTCAAAAAAAAGTTGTAGGGAACATTGCAAAGGATGAACCATTGCCAATTAAAAGCTTAAATTAAATATAAACTTTTTAGTCACCTACTGAGAATCTGGTCAAACCTATGTTCTCAACAACCCACTGAGTAGCTGCTCCTCTCCCCTCTTTTTCATGGAGCCCTCCCACAAATCCTGACACAGAAAGCACATAAAAGTCCAGCCTGGAGGCCCCAACTTAGAGACTTACGCAGAAATCTGTCGCTCTGTTAGTACCCTTCTTCCTTATCCTATGCCTTGTTCTGCTGGCCTTTGATCCTGTGGCACACTTCACTGCAGTGGTCCCCAACCCTGTATGTACATTGGAATCCATTTAGAGAACTTTAAAAAAAATTCTGATGTCCAGACCTGGCTACAACCAATTAATGCAGAATCCCTGAATGAAGAGCCTAAGCATGGAATCCTCTGCACCTATCCCCACTTTTTAGTGGGAAAATTTTTATATAAGAATGTAGGTACTCACCACCTACATTCTACTGTTAGCATTTTATTATACATCTCTGTCTAGCAAATTTTATTACCACATGTCTATCCAGTAATATCCCTCTATCCTCTAATCCATCCTATTTTTTAAAAAATTTACTTGTTTGAAAACCAGGAGGAAAAGAAAGCTAGGCATCAGAAGCAATGGGTGGCAGGCCTATTAATGGCTGATCTGTACAGTGATCTGCCCTCAAGGAGACCCAACAGGCCAGTCCACTGCAGTGGCTTTCAATGTGGTAAGCCTGGGCTTCAGCAGAAGTCAACTTGTGAAGAGCCCTGGCAGCTCTGCCAAGAGTTGGATCACTGGAAATGGACCTGCCCTGGAGTCGAAGGATGCCCAGGTCAGAGCCACAGATCTTATTGGCTCTAAGCTGAAAAGCCCTTCACTCAGCCCAACTTCCAAAGTGACCACTGCAGCTGAGGGGACGGCCAAGTAGGGTCAGCAACATTGCAGGCAGAACTGTAAATTTCTTGCTAGAGATGCCACCTGCCTTTACCTGGCCAGCTCTCCTCCCAGGCCATCCAAGTAATGAAAGTCAACAGAGTGCCTTCTCCTAGGAGGTTCATACCTCCCTTAGGATGTACCCCATGTGAAGAGATAGATAGGTCTGGGCCTCTTAACTTACAAGGCCTAAAGCCCACCAGATTATTATCAAGCCCCTTCTGTCAGGTTCTATTTGCCTCTCAATCAGAAAACTTAATTGTAGCTTAGACAGCACCTTTCTTAGCTCCTCTAATAATGACTCTGTCCTTTGTTCTAGACCCTGTCTAGTGCACTTGGGCCTCATTCCTTCGTAATCATAACCTCTACTCTACCTCCAATGGCTCTACTCCCAACCTGTGTGTACTGATGGTCCTCTTCCCCACTGTATGCTGTATAATTGTTCAGACCTGGTTAATGCCACTCTTAGGAGCATTGGTTACTATCCTCACCCTGTCTTTTATGACCTTGTCTAAATATGATCAGAGTCGGCGAACTTGGAAGGCTTCCATAGCCTGGCAACTCATGACGAGAGCCTAGGGTGGTTACTGGCGCCATAAACTAGAGTGTCAATTTGTTGGGTCAACAACAGGAGTCACTGTGCACTTGCTCCTCATGTAGGATCTCTGTCCTTAATGTGCTGTACATTGTGATTTAATACTATAACTAGTACTCAAACAGTATGTTTCACTTTGTGTTTCTATGTGGGTGCAAACTGTTGAAATCTACTTAATATATACTAAATTGATCTTGTGTATATAAAGAGAATTGAAAATGAATATTTTTTTCTATTAAATAATGATAACTTTACTCTGTATTCAATTTTCTGTTGGTTGATAGATAAACATCTTTGGCTTTAATTACATTCCTTCACTGACCTGGAAGAGATAATTTCCAGGAGAAAGTAGAATTTTCCACTTTTTTTTTCTTTTCTCTTTCATAAATGTGAATTTACAAAGTGCAACTTTTGTATTGTTGTGGCTTCCCCCCCAACCTCCCTCCCTCCCGTGGCCCTCCCCTCTCCCTCTCCCATCCCGCCCTTTATTGAGTTTCATTTTCAATTACCTTCATATACTGAAGATCAACTTAGTATATACTAAGCAAGGATTTCAACAGGCTGCACTCACACAACCGCACAAGGTATAGGGTAACGTTCGACTAGTAGTGTTTTTAAGTTTCATAGTAAAACACATTAAGGACAGAGATCCTATGTGGGGAGCATGTACCCAGTGACTCCCGTTGTTGATTTAACAATTGGCACTCTTATTTATGACGTCAGCAATCACCCGAGACTCTTGCTATGAGCTGTCTAGGCTATGGAAGCCCCTTGAGTTCACCGACTCTGAACTTGTTTAGTCAAGGCCGTGTCACAGTGGAGGTTCCTTCCTCCCTTCAGAGAAAGGCACCTCTCTCCTTGATGGCCTGTTCCTTCTGCTGGGGTCTTGTTCACCAGGGTCTTTCATTTAGATTGTTTTTTGCCATCGTGTCATGGCTTTCCATGCCTGTGAGACTCTCATGGACCTTTTAGCCAGATCTGAATGTCTCAAGGGTTGATTCTGAGGCAGGAGTGCTGTTTTGGGCATTTGCCATTCTATGAGTCTGCTGTGTGTCCTGCTTCCCCCACAGGATCATTCTGAAAATGAATCTTGATGTGAATGGAAGGGGAGAGGGAGCGGGAGAGGGGAGGGTTGCGGTTGGGAGGGAAGTTATGGGAGGGGGAAGCCATTGTAATCCATAAGCTGTACATTGGAAATTTGTATTCATTAAATAAAAGTTAAAAAAAAACTTATGAAAAATATGTCATGAAAGCAAAAAAAAAAATTTTACTTGTTTGAGAGAGAGAGAGAGAGAGAGAAACTCCCAGCTGCTGTTCACTTCCAAAGTGCATGAAATGTCAATGTATGCAGTTTGTGACAGCTGGGAACTCAATCCAGGTCTCCTACGTGGGCAGCAGGAATCCAATTGTGAGCATCACTGCTGCCTTTGAGGGCCTGCATTAGCAGGAAACTGGAATCTAGAGCCAGGGCTGGAGCCAGGAATTGAACCCAGGCACTCTGATGTGGGACACAGGCGTCCTAACTGGTGTCTTTACTGTTAGAAATGCCTACCTCTTCTTATTTGTTGAAATATTTAAAGATAAATTAATTACCAGGGATGAAGGGAGAGGGAATAGAACATTATCACTAATTGCTACAGTTTCTCTTTGGGGTGAAGAAAGGATTTGAAAATAGTGCTGATGGTTGCATAATATTGTGGATGTAATTAATACCATGGAATTGTACACTAAAAATTGGTGTAATGGCAAATTTCATTGTATATAATTTAACCACTATATATATATATATATATATATATATATATATATATATAATGAAATATTTGTTTGAAAGAGAGAGAGAGAGAGAGAGAGAGAAAGAGATCTTTCATCCACTGGTTTACTCCCTAAATCCCTAAATACCTGTTACAGACAGGACTGGGCCAGGTCAAAGCTAGGAGCCTGGATGGATTTCAATCCAGGTTTTCTATGTGGTTGTTAGCAGCCAAACTACTTGAGCCAATCATTTAGTGCATCCCAAGATGTACATTAACAGGTGTTGGGATCAGGAGCAGAACCAGGACTTGAAACCCAAATGGCTTCCTAACCACTGTATCAAGTACTCATGCTGCCACACAAGTTTTTTAAAAAGTAAATGCAGATAATAATATACTACTCTCTGAGACTGGGTAGTATGCATATAAGTATTTTTCTTTATTATTTTTACTATGTATATATATATTATAGATATTTCATTTTATCTGCTGAGTAGAGTTGTAAATACCTAGGAAAATACCTTGATGGTTGTTTCTGTCAGGAACACCTCTCTCTTTTCCTTAACTACAGTATTTCTATTTTTCTTTAGGATTATTACTTTTCCCCTTTGATAAATCTCTCTCTTGCTACTATAGCTACCATAACCTCCCCCTCTTTTGAATTTACTTAGCCTCTTTGCTCTTCATATGAACACCAAATTAAATACCAGTTCATTTCATAATCCTTTTCATTTCAGGTAGAGCGATTGCATGCTGGCACTAGTTTCAGATCCATTTCCACCCTTCCCTGGCTCTGCTTTGCTATTGTCTTTCACAGACTTATTCTTTGGCTTTTGATTGGTTAAAGCGACGAGGAGCATTACAAGAAGGGGAAGGGAACAACCAGGATATTTCTCACTCTGTTTTCCTGCTTCCTTTGGAGTCTGGCAGTCTCCCATTAGAAGTCCCTCCCTTCCTGGTCCCAGTTCTACTTGGGTGATTTTCACTCTCTCTTTATGACAGTCCAGGTTTCTTGAATCTGATAATATCTTCTTCCCCCAGTGTCACTCATGCAGCAAGGGAAATGACGTCTTGATTTTATTAATCTGTGAATTATTTCATCATTCTTTATTTGGCTTCTCACCCTTCCATTCATCTACATAACTAATCTTCTGTAAAAAAAATAATGCTTTCCTCTGCAAAGCCTATTGTTTTTCTTCCTGGCTAGATCCCAATTGATACCATTACAATATATAGTGAAAAGAGCCCAGGCTTGGAACTAGGCTTGGAACTATATATTACAATATATAGTGAAAAGAGCCCAGAATGTATGTAGGAACCTAAGTTTGAATCTGGTTGCTGACTCCATGAATGTGGGTAAGTTACCTAACCTCACTGGGAGTTCTAACACCTGCTTCATTAGGTTGCTGTGTTAAATGGCATACCATATGGCCATTGCCTGTACCATAGTTAGGACTCAATGACTATTATTGATTCATAAACTCTTTGACAGCATGGCCATATTCTTTCTTTGTGTTCCAGTGCTTTACTTTAAGATGTTTATCACATTATCGCTGTTAAATTTTGTTTCATCCATGACTTATTTGGCACCTGTTATGTGTTAGCAATTGTGTTGGGCACAATTATAGGAAACCTTACAAAAACAACAACAACAACAACAACAAAAACAGCTATTGCCTTCAATATGTTGATCCAGGCCAAAACCAGGAGCCAGGAGCTTCTTTTGGGTCTCCCACATGGGTGTAGGGGCCCAAGCACTTGGGCCATCCTCCTCTGCTTCCATACACATTAGCAGGGAGTTGGCTCTGAAGTGGATCAGCTTGGATTGAAACTGGCACCCAGATGGGATGGTGGTACTGCCTGATACACCACAGCACCAGCCCCTCCTTCCCATATCTTAGGTCTCAGATAAAATGCCTTCCTCGAAAATGCTTTTCTGACATGCCCATCAGAAACAGCCATTCTCAGAGCAGGTGTTTGGCACAATAGTTAAGATGCGGCTTGGGATGCCTGTGTCCCATATGGGTGTGCCTAGGTGGAAGTCCCAGCTCCACTCCTGATTCCAGCTTCTTGCTAAGCTGCACACTGGGAGGCAGCAGGTAATGGCTAAGTAGTTGGGTTCCTGCCATCCAAGAGAACTGGGATTGAGTTTCCAGTTCGTGGTTTCAGTCTGGCCTATCCCTGGCTATTGTGGTATTTAACGAATTGACCTGCAGATTAGAGATGTCTCTCTGTGTCTGTGTCTCTCTCTAGTCTTACTGTCTTTCTTTCTTTTTAAAGATTTATTTATTTATTTGAAAGAGTTACACAGAAAGAGAAGGAGAGGCATAGAGAGAGAGAGAGAGAAAGAGAGAGGTCCTCTATCGGCTGGTGAACTCCCCAATTGGCTGCAATGGCTGGAGCTGTGCCGATCCGAAGCCAGGAGCCAGGAGCTTTCTCCGGGTCTTCCTACACGGGTGCAGGGGTCCAAGAACTTGGGCCATATTCTACTGCTTTCCCAGGCCATAGCAGAGCGCTGGATCGGAAGTAGAGCAGCTGGGACTCAAACTGGCACCCATATGGGATGCTGGCACTGAAGGTGGCAGCTTTATCCGCTATACCACAGTGCTGGCCCCTTATTGTCTTTCAGACAAAACTCTTTAAATACCATTATCATCCTAGTTATATTTTATAATTATCATTATGTTTCACTTTTCTCATTGTGCTTAGCATTATCTGAAATTATTCTTTTTGTTCACTTGTTTATTTTCTGTCCTTTCCTTCTTCTATTAGAATGTAGGCTGTGTGGGGGCTGGTGCCGTGGCTCACTTGGTTAATCCTCTGCCTGCGGCGCTTGCATCCCATATGGGTGCTGGATTCTGTCCCGGTTGCTCCTCTTCCAGTCCAGCTCTCTGCTGTGGCCTGGGAGGGCAGTGGAGGATGGCCCAAGTGCTTGGGCCCCTGAACCCACATGGGAGACCAGGCTTTGGATTGGCACAGTGCTGGCCGTTGCGGCCATTTGCGGGGTGAACCAATGGAAGGAAGACCTTTCTCTCTGTCTCTCTCTCACTAACTCTACCTGTTCAAAAAAAAAAAAAAAATATATATATATATAGGCTGTGTGAGTACTGGGTCTCTGATACATGGTGGAAATTAAAGAAATATTTGTTAAATGAGTGAATGTAGAAGGTACTGTGCTGAAAGTTTCATATGGATTATCTCATCCACCTCTCTCAGAACCCCCAAGTAAATAGCACCATTAGATTTCCTTTTTCTCAGATAAGAAAACAGGTTTTACAGCTAGAAAATGGTAGAACCCAGATTTGAATTCAGGTGATTTGATTCTAGAACTCATTCTGCGTTTGTTTATTTAACTGCAGGACTTCTTAGGACTCTGAATCTTTAAGAGAAGGAAAGCGTATGAAACATTGTTCAGACTTACTGGGCCACCAAGTCTTCTTTCTTTGTGAAATGTTCCTGGAGTTTTATGGGTATACTTTTGGAAACACCGCCATAAGGTTTCTAACCCATGTGAGTGGGACATTTACAGGTCAGTAACATAACTTCAATTCAATCCCATGTGGTCCAATATACCTGAGAAACATGGTGGGATGAGGGAATAGAGGCCTGCTCAATGGCAAAAGGAGGACAGTCAAAAGTTATCTGTAAAAAAAAATTGAAAAGCACGAGTATCTTGTGAGAGAAAGGAGCAGAATGCAAATGATTCAGAGAAAGACACTAAGATCACCTTTATTTCAGCCAGCTCTATGGCTATTCAGAATGTGATCCTAAGAAAGCAAATTGTTAACTTATAGAGGAGCCTGTAGATCACGAGTGGGTAAGTAGACACCGGTGTTGTTTACTCAATATCTGTTCTCTTTCTTCCTCTTTTCTAATAAAAACCCCATGTTTCCCTTTACAGTTCACCCTCCTTCCCTCAGCTTTTGCTTCTCTTAGCCAATAACTCTTCTCACCAGTGAATCATGTAGGTTGCCTTATGTAATCCTGGTCAGTAGACATAAAGGCAAGTCTACTGAGGACCTCTCAGAAGTTTCCTTGTTTGTGGAAAAGAGACACATAGGAAGAGATGTTGTGTTTGCATGTAATGCCTGGCATTGGACAATGCTAAAATTGAAAATGAGAATGGCAGATCAGGAAAACAGAGAGAACTTGGATTTGTGGGGACATTGTTTAACCAACTTCTGTCCTCATGTGGACTTCTATTATTTGAGATATTAAATGGTTCTTAAGTTTTTCTGTTACTGTGGCCAAAACATCTCAACTGATAGTGGTAGGAAATAGAACCCTTTAAACCCCTACCCTGTGTTCACACTGATCAGAGTGGGAGCATTTAGAAGGAGCACTACAGCAGGGAGGAAGTCCAGGTACAGAGATCTATACCTCTTTGGCAAAGAATATTAATAAACTTGGGAAATTGATGGCACAGAGGAAGGGATTTCAGCTTATATTATGTCTAGAATACATGTAGATGCCCAAGCAACAAATAATTTGGTACTCCTATAACCGAATGTTCAGTAAATGTTGTACAAACCATTTTTTATTTAAGAGGCAGACAAACAGAAAGAGCTCCCACATGCTGGTTCACTCCACAAATGCCCACAATGGCCAGAGCTGAGCTGGGTTCAAACCTGGGAGCTGGGAGAGCAATCCTCACATGGATAGCAGGAGGCAAATTATGTGTGCCATCAGTCGCTGCCTTCCAGAACCTGCATTAGCAGGAATCTGGAGACAAGAGCCAGAGCTAGGTATCAAACACAAATACTCCAATATAGGAAACGAGCACCTTGACCACTAGACTAAATGCTCTCCCTGGCTCAATGTTACTTATTTATTTATTTTATAAAGATAACTCTTTTTCTTTTAATTTTTTTGTTTATATATTTATTTTATTTACTTGAAAGGCAGAGATCTCCCATCTGCTGGTTCACTCCCCAAATGCCCATAAAAACCAGGACTGGGCCAGGCTAAAGTTAGAAGCCTAGAACACAATCTGGGTCTCCCATCTCGTAGCAGGGACCCAACCACCTAAGCCATCATGTGCTGCTTCACAGGGTACACATTATCAGGAAGCTGGAGTTGAGAATAGAACCCGGGTTTGAACCCAAGGACTCTAATAGAGGATGTGCTCATCTCAAGTGGCAACTTAACCCACTGAACCAAACACCCTTCCCTCCATATTATTTAATGGGAATAAGAATATCTTATCTCCTACAAATTGAAATTGTAGACTTTCTGAGTTTGAAATAAGAGATTTATCACATATATTGACTATAATATGATATTTTAACTTATTTGAAATTTTTCTATAGCATAATATTGAAGTCTAGTTGTCATTCATAGTGAAGTTAAAGGTAACATACAGGTGTTGTTATTATGGGTTAAAAATATGTCAAATGTTTTTATTTCTTTCACATTGACATTCCTTTCTACCTTATGTAATTCTTATTCTTCCTTAAGGTTTCTGATGTATTTTTAAAATAAATATTTATTTGAAAGGCAAAGCAACAGAGAGAGAGAGAGAGAGAGCGACAGAGACAGAGACAGAGAAAGATAGAAACAGAGACAAACATACAGAGGTCTTCTACCTGCTGGTTCACTTCCCAGGCACATTAGAAGGAAGCTGCTTGAAGGAAGTAGCCAGGACTCTAATTAGTACTCCAAGATGGGATTCAGGCATTGCTGTGGTAGCTTAACCCCCTGTGCCACAATATCCACCCCTGCCTTTTCTTTCAAACCAGATGTCTTGAGAGGAATTTTAAAGACATTAAATTCTAAGGGGCTGGCGTTAGGGTGTAGTGAGTAAAGTCGCCACCTGTGACGCTGGCATCCCATATGGGCATTGGAGAGTCCCGGCTGTTCCACTTCCAATGCAGCTACCTGCTAATGGCCTGGGAAAAGAAGTAGGAAATGGCCTAGATGTTTGGCCCCTACTACCCATGTGGGAGACCCAGAAGCATCTCCTGGTTCCTGGCTTTCAGCCTGGGCCAGCCCTGGCTGTTGTGGCCATCTGGGAATTGAACCAGTGGATGGAAGATTCTCTCTCTCTCTCTCTCTGTAACTCTAACTTTAAAATACATAAATCTTTTTTTTTTTTTTAAAGCTGCTTCATAGGCTGCTGTCCTCCATCTCAAATCATGAAGCTAGCTGATTGCATTCTTGGCTGAGCACCTATAGATAGGGCCTGGAGAAGATGTAGATTTCAGTCTGGTCCCTTGGATTATTAGTAACTTTGGTGGAATTAGAGATTTGCTTTGATAAGACAATCTTGTCTACATGCTCCTTTTGGGGAAAATCAGATTGCCATAGACTTTAGATTCTGATTTCAACATATTTTTAGATATCTCAAGTAGCAAAAGTGAGCAGCCCTCACACCTATCCCAGGAACTTGCTCAAATAACTTATCCAAGGCCACACATCTAGTAAATGTAAGAATGATAATTAAACCCTGAGTTATATAACTTCAAACACCTGTGCAAATAACCATTCTGCTGAATGAGACTTCTATCAAAGTTCATGCCAAGCAACTTCATGCATGAGAAAATCCTGTGAAGGGTTTACTATCAGAAAAAGATTGAGACCCATGCCCACCCCTACCCTTCACCACTCTAACCTTTCACTTCTACCTCAAGTTTAGTCAATCATTTCACCTTCAGTATTGAGAATTCACTGACTTCTCACCACATATGCATGACTTCATGCATCACACCCACATAGTACACATAGATAGGTAAGTGGATTCTAGCTCAGGGTCAATGGGATTACCTCCAAGGGTACATTTATTATTATTATTATTATTATTATTATTTATTTATTTATTTTTGACAGGCAGAGTGGACAGTGAGAGAGAGAGGGAGAGAGAGACAGACAGAGAGAAAGGTCTTCCTTGCCGTTGGTTCACCCTCCAATGGCCGCTGCGGCTGGCGCGCTGTGGCCAGCGCACCGTGCTGATCCGAAGGCAGGAGCCAGGTGCTTCTCCTGGTCTCCCATGGGGTGCAGGGCCCAAGCGCTTGGGCCATCCTCTACTGCACTCCCGGGCCACAGCAGAGAGCTGGCCTGGAAGAGGGGCAACCGGGACAGAATCCGGCGGCCCAACCGGGACTAGAACCCGGTGTGCCGGCGCCACTAGGCGAAGGATTAGCCTGTTGAGCCATGGCACTGGCCACATTTATTATTTAGATTGCTCTCATTGCAGGAAGAGGATCTGGCAGGATGGGGGAACAAATGAACTTTGGTTTGGAACAAATCTCAGTTACTGTGATGGAGATGGTTTCCCAGAATGGGGAACTTAGGCAAAAGTTTCTTGAGATATGAAAATGCAAGGCTATCACCAAACTATTTGGGTGTAAGAAGGAAAGTTTTCCTGTTTATCACCATCTCTCTGGAACACTGTTGAGAGAAAAGTGTGGATTTAGTTGCATACCTGGTACATTAATTAAGCAGAGACTCTGTGCCAAGTTTACAGCTCCCTTTAGTCCCTCAAAAGTATGAAAGAATGATAGTTATAGAAATTTGTTTCTTTATATGTATGTATATTACTTTGTAGTTTTAAAGTCTGCAAAGTGAATGAGATCTGACTTTTTGGGAGGGAGGAATGGGGAGTCATGCTTATAATCTTATAGTAGCCATATTTGACAGATACTAAATATGCCTATTGTTGGTGCAATGGATGAGGCACGATTGATGTTTAAATAAATAGACTTGGTGGGCAATTGCCAGTGTTTTTTTTATTTTTTATTTTTCTACCATTCAGACATACAGAGAAAAAAAGACAGAATTCAGCCCAATTGAGTTCTAGTTGCATTTATACTAAAAGCAAAGATTAGTAATGTGGGCTCAACAGAAAAGACCTAGACTTGAACCATTTCAGTCTTTATCCAAGAATTACTTTCAGAAAGGTGAATGACCCAACAGGAAAATTTGTTTTTACTTTCGCTTTGTAATTGTGTTTTGAGTTGTATTTTACTCTAATTTCCAAGAATTTTAATGGCACATTTCATGCACAGACTAAATAAATACCCAATATAGATAAAAATTAATTTCCTAAATTAATGTCTTACTTCAAATTCTAGCTCTCTAAGCTTACTGGAAGGGACATTTGTAGTCAAAAGAAAAGTATTTTAATGTAGGGAAGGGTTTGCTAACAGTGGTTTTTCAGGGGATTTTGTAGCAGATCAAACAAGAGATTGTATACTGACTTTTTTGAGAAAATTGTCAGTCTTCTTTTCTCTTCTTGTAGAGGAATCAAGCTGTAACCTGTAAACCTATCAATAGAGTTGTGGAAATGAAACTTCTCTCTGCAATTGATTTCCTGGAATATATATTGATACTGATTTCCAGTTCATAATTTTATGGATCTGTTTTCTGTTTCACTATATCTCTGCATTTTATATGAATACTTTAAATCTGTTTCTTGAATTTGTAATTAAAAGATCAACTAGCTGCAGTCTAAAAATTATTCAATTGAGGCTAAATATTTGCTATTTTTAGCATGCCTAATTATTTCCATCTTTGTCTTGCTGAATAATTGCAAGTATTAAAATCTTATTCTCCTGCTTTTCACTGTTTTATAAAATATCTTCAAACAAAATGTTCAAATTATTTCATGGACCAAGACTGTTTCATAGATAATACACACAAATTAGAACCCATGACTGATGATACCTTATAAAACCTTATTAATCAGCACATGTTTGAGAATTCCAGTGGACAACACAGAGGAGGAGTATTATGAGCTATCAAGGGACAGTGTCAGGATCTCATTCATCTGAAGGTCATTATTATCGAGAAACATGTTGCTCAATCAATGTCTTCATGAAGAATTGATTCCCTTCCTGGACAGTAGAAAGGTATGCTAATTTGATAGGCTTTACTTGATTCTGAAAATACTTATTTGTTTATTTGAGAGAGAGGCTCCTATCTACTGATTTACTCCTCAGATGCCTGTAATGGCTGGATCTGGGCTGGAGCCAATGCTGGAAGCTGAGAACTCATTTCAGGTCTCCTACATGGGTGGTAGGAACCCCAAGTATTTAAGTGATTACTTGCTACTTCTCAGAGTCTCTATTGGTGGGAAGCTGTAGTCAGGGGCTAGAGCCAGGAATTGAACCCAGGTACTCAGATGTGGGATGCAGTTGTCTTAAATAATGACTTAACTGGTAGGCGTAATGCCAGTTTCTGCTTGATGTTTTCAAAAAGATTTTTCATTTATTTATTTGAGAGGTAGATTAAAGAGAGAGGGAGAGAGAGAGAGAGAGAGAAAATTCTTCCATCTACTAGTTCACTCCCCAGACGGCTGCAACAGCCAGAGCAGGGCTGATCCAATGCCAGAAGCCCGGAGCTTCTTCTGGGTCTCCCATGCAGGTCAGGGGCCCAAACACTTGGGCCATCTTCCACTGCTTTTCCAGGCCATAGCAGAAAGCTGGATTGGAAGAGGAGCAGCTGGGACATGAACTGGCACCCATATGGGATGCTGGCACTGCAGGCAGAGGATTATCCCACCACGCCACAGCTCCGGTTCTTATATTTGATTTTTAAGATGAGTAGTGTATGGTTGTAATTATACTTTATCTATTATATTCAGGCTCTTTGAGACATCAAGATTCAGTCATTTCCAACTCCCCAATACAAAGATGAAAACGTTTGAGGCATACACAATGTTGGTCCCTTTCTAGTAGTAGGCTAGAGGTCACATGGAAAAATAAGGTAATTACAAGTTACATTTTCCATCAGATCACATTTTTGAAGCATTTGTGAAGACATTCAGGAGATTTTAAATGTGACAATATCATAGCTTAAATATTTAAAAAATCTAAGTTAAGAAAATGCAGGACTAGAGGAGGGAACTTTATCCTTACTCATGTAATCATTAGTGTGAATGTTTCTAATTTATGTGTGTTAAAGCCTTCCTTGTGAAAATAGAGCTATAATAAGAAATGACAAAATTAAAATTCATACAGGCTAAGGGCTTCTGCTTGAGTTCTAAGTGAGTTCTAGCAGTATGCTTTTGGGAAAGTTAGTTGACTCATTCTACCTCAGTTCCCTCCTAGGTGAAAACCAACTGTGAGACAAAAAAGGAGCTGTAAACTGCTAAAGGCTAGAACTGAGGATGTGGCTTACATGTGTGACAATAATAGCCGTACTAATCAGAAACCATAGTCATATGTCAGGTAGTGTTGAACCTACTGGTCTCCATATGTGGGAATCTCCCCAATGTCAAGTGTATGGTGTGGAGGAGCATAATGGAATGCATGTTCTCTGTGGACCCAAAGTTAAAATGAAGGAAGGGGCTGAAATAAGCATTTTAAAATTCTTCTGTCAAGGTGCTGGCACTGTGGTGTGGTAGGTTAAGCTTCCACCTGCAGTGCTGGCATCCCATATGGGTACTGGTTTGAGTGTTGGCAGCTCCACTTTCAATCCAGCTTCCTGCTGACAGCGTGGGAAAGCAATGGAAGATGGCCCAAGTACTTAGGCCCCTGAACCCATGTGGGAGACCCGGAAAAGGCTCCTGGCTCCTGGCTCCTGGCTTTGGATCAGCCCAGCTCCGGCCATTGTGACCATTTGCAAAGTGAACCAGTGGATGGAAGATGTTTGTCTCTCCCTCTCTCCATCTGTAACTCTGCCTCTCAAATAAATAAATAAATAAATAAATCTTTAAAAAATTCTTCTGTCAAACTCATCCATAAGAAAAGTCATTACTCTTTCCCTGGGAAGGAATGAGAAGGGTTGGCAGAGAAGGGACAGTAGTATTACATTAGTGAAGCTTCTTCCACAGGAAAGAAATGCAGATAGGGAAAAAGTTTTACCCTTAAGTATTTTTTTTGAGTCTTGTTCCCTTAATCAACTGGACTTGACCATTTGGTATATAGTCAACCAGGCTGTGGCTGTCCTCTTGTGCAGAGAATAGAAGGCTATCAAAATAGTTCTACTCTTGCTTTCATGAAGCTGTTTCTCTCAACACTAATCACGCTCCTCTGCAGATCTTACTAGTATTTTCTAGGTGGATTGTGTTTCTAGGTGGAATGCTCTGAAATGGGCCAGATGAACATGTTAGATCATTTAACTTAAAGGCATCATACTCAAGACTGAAAATCAATTTCTCATTTTCTTTACCAACAAAGATTATGTCTAACCAAGTTTGGATCCATGGAGAATCAGATGCTAAGGAGAGATTTATTGCATGTAAGAGATTTATTGGAGGAGGAAGTAGAAGAAAGAAACATCCTTAAAAGTGAAGTGCAGGTCTGACATCTGTGCAGGAAGAGAGGGGAGGGAAGAGAAATGGGGAGGAAGAATCTTGAGTATAGTGCAGTTCTTAGAAAGGTTAAGTCTAGCTGGTTGGAAAGACCTGAGCCAAAATTACTTGCTGGAGGAGTTGTCACATTGGAATGTCCTTGCTTTAGCAAGCTCATCATCTTCAGTTATTTGTTAAAAGCAGCTGGCAAGAAATGTGGCCTCAGTGTGAATGTGGTCCAGAGGCTCTCAGTTCATTATGTTCCATACAGCAGATCTGAGAAGTCATTTTCATGGCTGCAACATGAATGTACCCATCAGAGTTCTACAGTGGCATTGATGACAGCATAAAGATACTCAAATAATTATATATAGCAATACAATGCTTCACATCTGAATATGCACCCCTTCCCATGATCAAATTCCAGGGAGAAATGATCACCAAGGGGTGGAGGAAGGAAAAAGAAAAGAAAACTGGTGACTTTGCTCTAGAGTTAAGTCCAAATAAGTTAAAATCCAGAGATTAAGGTCCTAAGTCAAATTCTCTTGACTTTATGAGTTAAAGTTTTATAACATTAAAGTAAAAAATTTGTCTTCCTCTATTTCCCGTCCTCTCAGACAAAAAAGCGCAGGTGTGGGGTTGGATTCTCTCAGCAGTGCAGCTCCTGAATGGGTGTGGTTCCCTCAATAACTCCCCTTGTCTTCATGGTCTGCATTTAAAAGTCCAAAGAGCCAGCGCCGTGGCTCACTTGGCTAATCCTCCGCCTGCAGCGCCGGCACCCTGGGTTCTAGTCCCAGTTGGGGAGCCAGATTCTGTCCCGGTTGCTCCTCTTCCAGTCCAGCTCTCTGCTGCAGCCTGGGAGGGCAGCGGAGGATGGCCCAAGTGCTTGGGTCCCTGCACCCGCATGGGAGACCAGGAGGAAGTACCCGGCTCCTGGCTTCGGACTGGCACAGCGCCAGCCGTGGTGGCCATTCAGCCATTAGAGGAGTGAAGAGGAAGACCTTTCTCTCTGTCTCTCTCTCACTATCTATAACTCTCTCTCTGTCTCTCTCTCTCACTGTCTAACTCTGCCTGGCAAAAAAAAAAAAAAAAAAGAAAGAAAAAATCCAAAGAATTCCTAGAACATACTAAATTATAAGAGTCCTAGTTCAGTCAGTATGTAAATTAGAAAGTGAGCTAATCTCTAGATCATAAGGCAGCTGTCACCGGAAAGCTGTGTTTCCAGATCACATCATTTGGTGAGGCCAAAGACCTCAGCAAAGATGTCCAAATGAAGGTGGGTAGATGGAGATGATCTGAGTTTAGCCTCACCAGGATTCATGCATTTATATTACAAATAATTACAGAATATTTAAAATGTGTCAGGAGATATTCTAACACCTAATAAAGTAGACAAAAGTCTTCATCCTCATGGAGTATAATTGCATTCTATTAGGATCCAAGCTGATCCAAGCCGGGAGTCAGCTTCTTCTGGGTCTCCCACACAGGCCCAGGGTCCCAAGTACTTCAGTCATCCTCCGCTACCCTTCCTGGTCATCAGCAGAGAGCTGGATCAGAAGAGGAGCAGCTGGGACTAGAACTGGCACCCATATGGGATGCTGGTACCACAGGCTGAGGCTTCGCCCACTACGCCACAGCGTCAGCTTCTCCTCAGTTTTTTTAGAGTAAAACTCTTAAATTGTCTTCTAATGCCTGTCTGTGAATACAATCTGACTTCAACACAGAACCAGCCTCCAAATAAATGAAGACGATCAGGTCAGGCATGAATTCCCCCCTCCCCCCAACCTCCCAGATCTCAGGAGTGCAGAATTGGATTAATCCCAAACTGTGGTTATGACACATTTTCCTCATTGGTTGGCTCGTTTGTGCTTTGATTCCTTCCTTCCTTCCTTCCTTCCTCCCTCCCTTGTTCACTCTATCCTTTCCTCTCTCCCTGTCTGCCCTGCCTCCTTTCTAACTTACTATCTGTACTAAGGAGTCTTGCACAATTAATACTTCATTTTGAGTGGAATAGAATTTAAGGATTCCTCAATAGTCACTCCCTTCCCTTTGCAGGCAATTATCTTTATTTGTCATGTTGAGTTTGAAATTTAAATAAACACTGAAAATAACAGTCTTGCCACATGTGGAGGAAAAAAAAATGCTGCTTCTTTTGGTTTCCCCCAGAATCTGAAGTGTACATCCCTAAGTGATTTTGACTCAAACTTTGTCCTGTGTGCCAACCTCAGGGAGTCTGAGTTGAATTAGGCGGAGTGTAACAAAGCTTGACAATAGACAAGTCTGATGCGGTTTGGAGTTTTATTATGAAACTTCTGTGTAGTTCTGCTTTTCACCCAGTTGTGTCATAAGAAAACAACCAAAACATTCATTTCAGTTTCTGCTGACCATCTGTTTAGAATAACACAAATACACACTTAGTATTTAAATATTCTGTTTCACAATTAACAAGATGTTGATATTCTACTAGTACTAATTCATAAACCAGTTGTAAACTATTTCCTTACTTGACTTTCCTTCAATTATAAATTACGCATATATTTGTATTTATTTATTTATATGCAGTCATTGTTTTGGTATCCACAGGAGTTAGCTCCAGGATCCCCCAGGGAACCCCAAATCCATGAATGATTAAATTCCTTAAATAAAATGGTGTAGTGTTTGCATATAATCTATGCACATCCTACGGTATACTTTAAATCATGTTTAGATTACTTATAATATCTAACACAATGTTATATAAATAGGTATTATGCTCTGTTGTTAGAGAATAATGACGAGAAAAAAGTATGTGCAAGTTTAGTACAGATGCATTGTTTAAAAAATTTTTTTCTATCCCTGATTAGGTTGAATCTGTGGCTGCTGAGTCTTCAGATATGGAAGTCTGGCGGTACTATACCCAATATCATGTATCTATATAAAGGCACTTACTTAAAAGCAAAGAAAATATTGAGACTTTTAATTATTTATTATATGAGGGTGCTTCAAAAAGTTGGTGGAAAATGGAGTTCAATGGAGTTTAGGGGCAGGCATTGGCCCCATGGTTGACTCTGGCTGGGATGCCGGCATGCCACATCAGAATGCCTGGGTTCTAGCCCTGGCTGTGTTCTGGTTCCAGTTTCCTCTGAGGCAGCAGATAATGGCTTAAGTGGTTGGATTTTTGACACCCATGTGGGAGATGTGGACTGAGTTCCTTGCTCTTGGCTTCTGCTTGGCCCAGTCTTAGCCACTATGGGCATTTTGGGAGTGATCCAGTGGATAGACAGTCTGTCTGTATCTCTCAAAAAAAAATTAAAAAGTTTAAAAGATAAGGTTATTTTGGTGCAAAAGATTTTGGAATCTATGAATACTTTTTAAAAAATTAATATGAATTTTAATGAACTTTTTGAAGATCCCTTGTAGAAGCAGTTTTATTCATTAACAAAATGGGATAATGTTCATTATCTCATTAAAGATGGGATAATACAAAAATTAGAAAGATCATGTATGGGTCAGTTTCTTAGTTAATCTACTGGCAACTGACACTGTGCTAAAGGCTGAGAAAAAATACATAGATGACTATGAAATAGACTATAATCAATAGGAGAAAGATACAAATAAAATAAATATAAATATTCAATGAAAATTTAGAACTTCCCCAACACTTTCAGTACTCCAGTACCTTCCTTTTACTCGGTAATTAAGAGGTTGGCTCTGTTTACTTAGAGAGCAAGTGATATGTGGGTGCCTTGGCCTTGTCTTGATTTAACTTGAAGTCCAGTGCTCTTCAGACCACACGTATCTACACTTCCTTAGAGAGGCTGGAGTAGGGAAGCAGTCTCTCCACCTGTTACTTGAGCTGGGTTGCCCGGGCTAATGAGTGATAAAAATGCAATGATGATGGGCCATTGAAGACCATGAAACTAAACTAAATGGGAGGAAGGAAAGCTACATGATTATCTAGTGTACTAATGACTCAGTCTGAATTTCACAACCAAAGTGGGCTGCATTGTGGCACAGTGGGTTAAGTAAGCCACGGCCTGCAGTGCTGGCAAACCATATGTTGGCATCCCATATGGGTGCTGGTTCAAGTCCCACTGCTCCACTTCCAATCCAGCTCTCTGATCATGTGCCTGGGAAAGCAACAGAAGATGGTCCAAGTGCTTGAGCCCCTGCTGCCCATGTTGGGGACCCAGGAGAAGTTCCTGGCTCCTGGCCCCAGCTTGGCCCAGCCCTGGCCATTACGGCAATTTGGGGAGTGAACCAGCAAATGGAAGATCTCTCTCCCCCCCTCTCTCTCCTCCTCTCTCTTTTTGTAACTATGCTTTTCAAATAACTAAATAAAATTAATCTTTAAAAAAAGAAATGAAAAAGCCAATGTCCCAGCTCAAAGCCATCAGGCAGGTGGAGGTACCTCTTATTTCAGGACTGCCAGCCTTAAAAACAAAAACAAAAACAAAAACAAAGCAGAACATTTTTTTCTGAAGTTATTATCAGTAAAATTTTGAAAATGATATTTTTAACAAAATAGAATCTAGTCAATTTCACAATTTTAATAGCTATATTAAGTCCCATATTGATCATGCATGAAGTTAGACTAAAAAAATCAATTAATTCTACTTATGCCTCATTATGTTCTATAAATGGCAGACTCTTGGTTTCAGATAATTGAAACTGTATTTATGAGATTTAAAAATAATTGTTTAAAACTATTGTGTTGGAAACTACACACAAGTAATACAATTGTGAGACTCTATACCGAGTGATTATTTCAGACAACATTTGGCCCAGTGGTTAAGACAATTGCATCTCTTCTCAGAGTGCCTAGGTTCAGTATCTGTCTCTGCTCCAGACTCTAGCTTCCTCTAATGCAGATGCTGGGAGACAGCAGTTATAGGTGAAGTAACTGAGTTTTAGCGACCCTTGTGGAGACCTGAATTACATTCCCAGCTCCCTGCTTTGTCCCCAGGTGGGCAGTGATTGTGAGTAAACCAGTGGATGGGAACTGTCTCTTTCTCTCAAGCAAATAAGTAGACATTGAGAAACAGGAGACTTGGTGAACTTAGACTTTTTAATTAAAAATATTTAAAATAGTTATTGGTAAGAAAATATTCTTCAATCATTCTAATATTGAATTTTTGTTTATTGATGTTTAGAAATTAAAATATGTGTGCATATTTATGCATGTGTATACATATTTACACATAAATAAAAACATTGTATCATTTAAACATTTTTTTAAAGAAAAGTATTTCAGTTCTTCTTAAGTAAAATGGTTGAGGCAGTTGGAACCAAAGTAGAAACTGGCAGTCATCTAAATAATTCTGGCTTTCTTTAACTGATGAAGAAAAAGTAAATAGTTTCTAATTTTCTTTTGAATGTTTTTGCAAATATATGTATCAAAATCACAACAAAACCAACATTAATATAATCTATTGCCTTTATTTGTCCATCTGCCTACACATTCATCCATTCATCTAGTAAATATTTATATGCCTAATGTAAAACAGAATTTGCTGGTTACAGTATTATCAAATGCCTAAGTTAAAGAACAACTACATGTCACTGAGATATGGGTTTATATAATAAAATGAAGCTGCTGTGGGAAACTTGGATTTTATTTACCAAATAAATGAGTTTAAATTTAAAGAGCAAATAGCACTCAGTTTTCAAACTGAGGGTTGTTTGCATTTTAAAGAACACTCCTAAACTACTGTGCAATTCTGAGTTATGAACTTCTATTACTAACAAACAAATGAAAAACTCATCTCATGGTACACAGTGTCAGCAGTAGATTTATTCCTGACTCTCATTGTGGTTTATTTTATTATATGATGAGTCACATTTTTTCCTTTGTTAGTTACAAAGATTGAGAAAAATCTGGTTGATATGCTTTACATAGTCTACAAAAAATAAATTCTTCTCCAAATGTGTATCTGGCTTCTAGATGTCTCCAGAGCCCTGGAGAGCCTGCTATTCGTTGCTAGCTGCACATTTCTCAGTGACCCACAGGCACAACAGATTCAATATAAGCAAAGATGAAATCTATATAATATCCCACAGACCTTGTCTTTTTAAATAATAGTGCCAGCCTCTACATATTTTGTCAAACTGGAAATTTGCTACTTATCTGGAATCTCCCTTTCTTGGCACCCCTCATAGTTATTAGGTCTTCAAGTTCTGTTAATTATGTCTTCAGATTGGACCTACTGTTTTTGCTTCATCCTCACACCACTGCTTTATTGCCCCCTACCTTTATCTTGCCTGGGTGATTGCAAAGACCTCCAAACTGATCTTTCTACTTCTGGTCTCTCAACACTCTAGTCTAGACTCTGTAATGCCATTAAGCTTTCAATAGGTTAACTGTGGTCATGTAACTCTCTCTGGATAGACCCTCAATAACTGTAAGATTGAGTCCAATCATTTCAGGAGCCTTTATAATCTGGTCCTTTCTTTTCAGTCTCATCTCACTACAAGTATCATGTGTTTTGGTCAAATGGGGTTGCTTAATATCATGCATGTTCTTTTTCTATGAGTGGTTGAGTTGCCATACCTTTGCCTGGAATACTATTAGTCACTTCTTCACGTGGTAACACTCTGATTATCCCGAAGTACTTAATTCAAACATCACCTCTTTTAAAATGTCATCTTTGAAATCTTCAGGAACAATAAGGTCCTTTGCTGTCTGTGCTGGGATGTTCTTTGCTTGCCCCTTGAGCTTACCTATTCACCACTCTCTTCTTCCCTTGTGTTCTCAGTTGCTGACCACTCTGGACAACATTAACTAGACTTTCTTGCCCTTTGTCTTTCTAATGGTTCAGAACAACGGGAAACCTCAGGAAAAGATCAGAGGTCAAAAGAAAATGATACTGTAGAAACATTTTCCTAATTTTCTCTGTTACAGGCCTTGGGTTGAGAGGGGCTATGCTAAGCCATTGAAACAGAGTTCCTATTGGGTAGCCCTCTGTTATAACTTTCTTTCTGGATTGTGATAATAGGCCCTTCCTTCAGGCCTAGGAGTGGGAGAAATTTCTCAGGGTTGGTGCTTCATCCTAACTCTGCCTACACCTTTGTTAATAAATCCTTTGTTAAACTCTCCTTAATCACTGATTTTGAGTATGCCATCTGTTTGCTGTCCTGACTGGTCCCCTCCTGTGATACCATTTAGGTATCATTTTACCTGTATTTAATACATTATACTCCATTTATTTTTGTCTGTCTGTTTGTTTCCTCTTTACACACCTTTAAGGCAGGTGTGAACCCAGGGAAAGAACTATTGTAGCTAGGTAGGAAAGGGCCTTCCATTCCTAGGAGAGCTTTGTAAAGATCAGGGTTGTATATACAGACACCAGAGCCAGGGGGACTTCTCACATTTGTGGATAACCTGAGGAACCTTGAGATGATCTTTTAGCATAGGTAAAGAGCCAGCTGCCTACTTTACTCATGGAGATCAGAGGAATCAATTTTTTAAAAAATATTTAATTTGAGAGGCAGAAAGAGAGGGATATAGAGAAGGGACCAGAGTGAGGCAGACTGAAAGATAGAGCCTCCATTCAATGGTTTGCTACCCAAATGCCTACAATGGTCAGGCCAGGGCTGCTGGGCTGGGGCTGAAGCTGGGAGTCAGGAATGCCATCCAGGTCTGCCCTATGGGTGGCAGGAACCGAATTACTTAGGCTATCACCTCTGCCTCACAGGGTCTGCAGTAGCAGGAAACAGGAGTCAAGAGCCAGAGTTAGAAACTGAACCCAGGTATTCCAACATGGGATATGGTTATAGGCCTGCTCCCAGGGGAGTTAATCTTACTCTAATTTGGTCCAAAGTCTGAGATTCTTAGTCTGGCATCTGGCACCAGCTGGTAGTCACCCAAATTTCATCCAATACAGAGCTGAGAACTATAAACAAAAGGTTAATGACTGTAAGAACTGTGTAAAATTTCTTAAGTTTTCATAATTTTGGAGGTAAAAGTTGGAGAATCTTAATTTATAACACTTCTTCCCTACATGAGTTTTCACCAAATTGAGAACTAAAAGATTAAGACAAATGAAGGCCAAAATAATAACTAATGAGTGCTCAAACTTCTGCAGCACATATTTTGCAATAGACATCTTTCTAGATGTTTTATGATCTTTCTAGATGTTTTATGTATATTAAGTTAGCCTTCACAAGAGCTCTGTGACTAGGGACTATTAGTCTTGTTTTGTAGGTAGAGAAACTGAGGCATAGGGAGGTTATGTTACTTGCCGAAAGTCACGGGCTATTAAATGACAAATCCAAGGTATGAACCTGTTTGGCTCCGGAGTCTACATACTTAATCATTTCACTGCACTGCCTCTTGGGAAATTACACATTGATTACAAATGCAACTGATGTTGGAGAATGTGGTTTGAACAACAGATTCCCAATAGTGCACCCCTATTCACAGACAGGGCTGGACTTCTGGAGGCTTTTATATGGGATGTCTCTGGAAAACTTGGGATGTGGAAGAGCAGAATAAATGTTATCTTCTTATGTAGGGTGAGATGGATTGCACAAAATAAAGGGTTTGTGTGGCATGCCTTTTTTCCCCCCATAGTTATCAATCAGATTAAGTTATTTCTACTTTCCTGGGAAGGAAAGGGTTGAGGGGTGGAGGAAGTTTAGGAGAAATATGCTAGTGGAGCCCACTCCATCAGGAAGAAACATCAGGAAATAGGAAGAGATATTATCCTCCTGTGCAGCATCTCTATTACGTTCATTATCATTTTGGTTGCCAGTATCAATGCCACATTGTACTGTAATTATTTGTCTGTTTCTCCTTTCCTCTTCCTTCCTAGACAACGTACTTCCTAACAGCAGAAATCTTTCTCTGTTAACCTTTGTATCTCCAGTGATTGGCACAGGGTAGGCACTCAATAGTTGCTTATTATGTGAAAGAATGGATAAATAAATATTTCTAATTTCCAGAAAATATAGAGGTAAGAATGTAATACAAACTCTAAGATTAGTTCTTAGCTGTGAAGAGCTCAGAAGATTGCTTGCTTTAGAATCTTAGGTACTCGGTTTGAATTCAGAAATTCAGCTACTTGGTTTGAGTTCATCTTCAATCTCTTTATTGCCTGGCTTTTTTTTTTTTTAAAATATAAGGATTTCACAGGTGATCTGGATAAGCAAAACTCCTTGCTACTGCGACTGAAGGCTTTTCTAAAACTGGAACAAGAAAGGCATAAGGAACAGCACAGCTTGGCAGCTTAGTACATACCTTGATTATCTTGTCTGGCAGAAAGAAGTGCAGTTGGAGGACATGGACTTTGGTGCTTTGGTGTCAGCCTGATTTTGAAAACTCATGTTGCAATTTACTAGTGGTGTGACTTTGGACAGGTTACGCTTGTAGCATAGGAACTATGTTGTAGCTATTTCAGGCGGTCCCCTTCTGTGAGGACGTCATCTACTTTTCAGAAAGATTCCCATTTGACAGCTTTTATGGATGTATCATGTTCTGGCTCATGGCCTCCTTTTCCATTTTTTAAATCTGCCTGCTTTATCTTCCAGACATCAGATTCTGCAGTCTGATAGCATGTGACTATCGAGAAATGTGATTATTTTTCTTAGTTCTTGAATTTATCCTGTTTTTCTAGTTTGAGATTGTATCTCAATTAACTATTTCCTTAGTTACTGATTGACCTAATGGAATCCAGCTTCATTGACATAATTTGTGAACTTTGGCTGCCTGTAACATCTATTTGAACCACAGTAGCTTGTCAAATTGTCCTGATATTTTTATTGTCTTCCAGAATCACTGAAGCTTATTACCAAGCGTCACTTTAAATTGCGTCATTTATTTTAGTCTCTCGGTAGGGTTATCCAAGTGTAACATGTATTTTCTTTTTTTTTTTTTAAGATTTATTTTATTTATTTGAGAGGCAAAGCCATAGAGAGAGAGGGAGAGACAGAGAGGTCTTCCATTCACTGGTTCACTCTCCAGATGGCCACAACGGCCAGAGCTGGGCTGATCCGAAAGCATGAGTCTCCCACTTGGGTGCAGGGGCCCAAGCACTTGGGCCATCTTCTGATGATTTCCTAGGCCATTAGCAGGGAGCTGTATCAGAAGTGGAGCAGCCAGGACTCAAACTAGCACCCATATGGGATGCCGACATTGCAGGCAGTAGCTCAATTTATGCGTCAGAGTGCCAGCCCCTATATATTTTCTTGATCAATCAAGCCCGTGTTTTGTACTTGATAATACACACTTCTAGGAATACTACATAGAATTATCCAAACCCTAAGTTTCTGAAGAAATGGTCAGTGATAAACCAGGACATAGAAATGAGTATTTAAGAGACATGACAGCAAGTCCCAGTTTTCGGAAACTCGATTCCACTCTATTACAGGACAACCTTTTGTCAACTTGCCTCCGTGTATTAACTCTTCCATTGTCCTCTTCCAGTGAACCAGCCATCTTCATTCTTATTTTCATAGATGGCTAACTGAAAAATTCAGAAACTATTCTCTACAGGCTATTAATAAGCAACAGTGACATTAGCTTACATCTATGCAGGATTTCACAGTTTGTAAAGTGTTTATAATCCATTCTCCCACTGTATTTTGAGTTCTTGAACAACAGATATTATATGGGTACATGTTTAAGCTATTAGGATAATGATTCTTTGGTTGGCATTTTTTGGTGTCCTGATGTATTTTTGCCTCCAAGACCATTACCCATTTGCTAACTAATTTATTAAACTAACATTTGTTGAATCTTCTTCTGTGAAGCAGAAACTGTGGGAAAAAAAAGAGATGAGTATGGCATCGTCCTTGCATGTAAGCCAAGGAAATAGATTTAAGATAACCAACAAAGCAAGTATTTAGTCTAGCAGTTAAGACACCAGTGTCTGACACTGGAGTACATGGGTTAATTCCTGGCTCCAGGTTCTAACTCTGGCTTCCTGGTAATGAGGATCTTGAGAGGCAGTGATGATGGCTCAAGTAATTGGGATTCTGACACTCATGTGGGAGCCCTAGATTGCATTCCCAGCTCCCAGCTTTGGTACTGGCCTAGCCCCAGCTGTTATGAGCATTTGAGGAGTAAATTACTGTATGGGAACTGTCTCTTACAGTCTCCTGTTCTTCTCTCTCCATGTGTGTCTCTCTCCACTTCTCAAATAATTAATTTTTAAAATTAACCAAAATATGTTAAACTATTATAATCATAGATTATATAAAGAACTCAAAAAATATAGCAGGAGAGGCTAATTCTCGCCTACACTGTAGGATGGTTCATGCTTCAAAAAGCCAATTAAAAAGACAAGGGAACAAGCATAAAGAACACTCAGGTAGCAACCGATAGAATGGGATTGCAAACTATGCTACAGATAAAGGATTAATAACCAGAATCTACAGTGAGATCAAGAAACTCCACAACAACAAAACAAACAACCCACTTGAGAGATGGGCCAAGGACCTCAATAGACATTTTTCAAAAGAGGAAATCCAAATGGCCAACAGGCACATGAAAAAATGTTCAAGATCACTAGCAATCAGGGAAATGCAAATCAAAACCACAATGAGGTTTCACCTCACCCCAGTTAGAATGGCTCACATACAGAAATCTACCAACAATAGAAGCTGGAGAGGATGTGGGGAAAAAGGGACACTAACCCACTGTTGGTGGGAATGCAAACTGGTCAAGCCACTATGGAAGTCAGTCTGGAGATTCCTCAGAAACCTGAATATAACCCTACCATACAACCCAGCCATCCCACTCCTTGGAATTTACCCAAAGGAAATTAAATTGGCAAACGAAAACGCTGTTTGCACATTAATGTTTATTGCAGCTCAGTTTACAATAGCTAAGACCTGGAATCAACCTAAATGCCCATCAACAGTAGACTGGATAAAGAAATTATGGGATATGTACTCTATAGAATACTATACAGCAGTCAAAAACAATGAAATCCAGTCATTTGCAACAAGATGGAGGAATCTGGAAAACATCATGCTGAGTGAACTAAGCCAGTCCCAAAGAGACAAATATCATATGTTCTCTCTGATCGGTGACAACTAACTGAGCACCAAAAAGAAAACCTGTTGAAATGAAATGGACACTATGAGAAACGGTGACTTGATCAGCCCTTGCCCTGACTGTTGATGAACAACTTAATACCTTATCCCTTTTAGTATTTTTTCTATTTGTTCTACTTAATACTATTGAATTCTGTAATTAATACACAGTTATTCTTAAGTGTTGAAGCTTAACTGAAAAGTGATCCCTGTTAAATATAAGAGTGGGAGTAAGAGAAGGAAGAGATGTACAATTTGGGATATGCTCAATCGGACTTGCCCCAAATGGTAGAGTTAGAAACATACCAGGGGATTCCAATTCAATCTCATCAAGGTGGCATGTACCAATGCCATCTCACTAGTCCAAGTGATCAATTTCTGTTCACAATTGATCATAATGATGGGACTAAGAGTCAAAGGGATCACATAAACAAGACTAGTGTCTGAAAATACTGATAGAATAAAAAAGGGAGAGAACGATCCAACATGGGAAGTGGGATACACAGCAGACTCATAGAATAGCGGATGTCCTAATTAGCACTCTGGCCTCAGAATCAGCCCTTAAGGCATTTGGATCTGGTTGAAAAGCCCATGAGAGTATGTCAGGCATGGAAAGCCAATACACTCTGGAAAAAAAAAAAAAAACCTAAATGAAAGATCTCTGTGCATGAGATCCCAGTGGAAAGAACATGTCATCAAAGAAGGTGGTACCTTTCTCTGAAGGGAGGAGAGAACTTCCACTCTGACTAGGACCTTGTCCAAATATGATCAGAGTCGGCGAACTCAAAAGGCTTCCATAGCCTTGGCAACTTATGACAAGAGCCTAGGGTGATTATTGACGCCATAAACAAGAGTGTCAATTTGTTAAGTAAACAACAGGAGTCACTATGCACTTACTCCTCATGTAGAATCTCTGTCCTTAATGTGCTGTACATTGTGATTTAATGCTATAACTAGTACTCCAACAGTATTTTTCACTTTGTGTTTCTGTGTGGGTGCAAACTGTTGAAATCTTTACTTAATATATACTAAATTGATCTGTATATAAAGAGAATTGAAAATGAATCTTGATGTGAATGGAAGGGGAGGGGGGGGAAGTTATGGGCGGGGGAAGCCATTGTAATCCATAAGCTGTACTTTGGAAATTATATTCATTAAATCAAAGTTAAAAAAATCTTTAAAAAAAACACTCAGGCAAAGTAATATAAATTTAAATTCATTTAAGTGCTTTTAAAAACATTATATAATTAATTTTTCTTTGAGTGTGTGGGAACAGTATGACAGGAGGGACAGTTGTGAAATCTAACAAACAAAATAGGGTGTCACAACTTCAAAGAGGTTGGAAATCATTTTCTTAGTACCCCAGATGTTTAAACACTGTATTACTCAGACCTTGTTACTTGTAATTTCTAGGCAATGGGAATTGGGACAATTTATGTCAAATAAGCAGAACTAAATGGTTTTAGTAGCAATCACTTGTCTTTACCTTAATAATCACTATAAGGCAACTATATGACATTAGGACCTAGATGAATATTTCCCCTTCTATAAATAGGGGCACCTTAAGTTTTATACTTGAAGGATACTGGGCAAACACTTTTAATTCTCATCTACCTAATAGTAAAGACAATAGTGATTTCCTTTTTATTTTATTACAGATGCTGTGAGAGAAAGAGAGAGAGTTCTAAAGGTGTCTTTAGCATTATGACATACCAAAAAGCTCGTCTTGAGTTTGTTATCAAAAAGCAACTATAACAGAAGAAGGACAAATGGGATTTCCTCTATAACTAATATTGACTTAACTTTATAGGGTCCCAAGCCTTAACTCCTTTGTTTATTCATGAAACAGATCCAGGCTATTGATTCATTTGGATTTCTTTCCAACCTTCACAGTTCAGACTGCACAGGCAGTTTAACTCTTGGCTTCTCAGGTGACTTGACTTACAAGGGTTATAGAAAAGGCCATAACAGTACTGCTGGGATATTTTGAAAGAAACCCATGCCCTGGCTCACACCCTGGTAGACTATAGTCCCTCAGTAAATGAGTTTGCACTGGTTACACTTGGGAATTATCCTTGATTTCAGCTTTGTCTTAAACCATCTGGATGTCTAAAGTGCTAATAAGGAACTGTTTCACTGGCAGAATAAATTCAATCTAGTGATCGCTTCTGAAAGTCTCTGTTAACAACAGGAATACTGGCAATACAGCAAAAGAACAATTTCCTAAATTTTTAGGTCCTCTAAGCCTAGTTGTGAGACAGAATAACAGAATAGACACTGGAGACACTTGAGAGTGGCTCGGCTTTATTTTTTGTAGATAAAAGAAGCCAGTTTGAGATCTTGTCAAACCTCTAACTTCTAACTCTCTCAAAGGAGCAATTGTAGATTTCTAATTCTTAAAAACCTTGGAATTATTTCACAGCTTCCCCTGTTTCAATTGCTGGGAAAGTTTTATGAGACTTGGCAATCCTTGATAGTTATCAAGATCATTTTACATTTGAACTACCAAACTTAGTCTAGAGGATAGCAGCTTTGAGCTCTCACAAATTACAATATATTTAAAAAAAATTTTTTTTTCAAACTTGGGAGGCAGAGGAATGTAGAGAAAGAGAGGCACATGCGTGCACATAGAAACATACACACACAGCAACGGGGACACAGACAGAGTAGATCTCCTGCTAGTTCACCCCCAAATGCTCAATAAATTAGGAACTCAGTCTTGGTCCCTCAGGCGGGCAGCAGGGATCCAAGTACTTGAGATATTGCCTGCTGCCTCCAACAGCATGTGTTAATGGGAAGCTGGTGGCAGAGCCGTGCCTGGACTTGTGTCTAGGCACTCATATGTAATGCATGCATCCCAAGCAATGACTTAATCACTGTGTTAAATGCATGCCCTCAAATTACAAATATAATACAAGAAAAATGATATTTGTCCTACTGATTAAGGGTGTGTGTGTCTGGTTATTTTATTTTCCCACATTGGCTCTTTTTTTTAATGATTTTATTTATTTTATTTGAGAGTTATAGTTATAGACAGTGAGAGGGAGAGACAGAGAGAAAGGTCTTCTGTCCATTGGTTCACTCCCCAAATGGCCGCAATGGCTGGAGCTGAGCAGATGTGAAGTCAGGAGCCAGGCACTTCTTCCTATTTCCCGTGCCCACATTGGCTCTTATACTGACATGTCAGAGATGAAAAATGTGAATATACTTTTTATTTCTCTATAGAAACAGATATTTTTAGGTAATAGAAAACATTTTTGGGAGATGGCTAGTGGGCACAAATGCATTCATTTATTCATTTTATTTCAAGATCGTGTTTCACTTTATTATTAGTGAAAAGTGTCAACAATATCTTAGATTTCATGAAATAATCTTAAATATAGCAATACTGATGATCAACTGGCACCTGATAACTACCTTTTTTTCCACTGGGTCTGTTTCTTTAAATTATTTCTTTTCAACTCTACAGTCTTTTTTCATCTGAGGTTTCTTTGATACCCTCACACCCTCAGAGAAAATATTCCAAGCATTTTCAATTTAAAGGATGACACATATCTCTTATGTTCCATTCAAATTTCTGGTAAAAGAGCCTAATTCAAATCTCTCTCTCTCATATTTGATGATTCTCTATGACCTGGAAGAATAAAATTGATAAGATTTACTGAGTACTTCTTATGTGCCAGGCACCTTTGTAAGCACTTTCTATTTAATAACTGATTCAGTCCTCATAATAACACTATAAACCAGTCAGGTCATGTAAATCATCCAACATTGGTAGGCATCTTGTTGAATTTCATACTGAATTTATTAATTCATTTATAAAATGTTTAAAGAATGTTTGCTAAATGAGGTGGTTTGTAGGATCCCTGGATATAAAAATGTAAATGACTAGGTACCTACCCTGACTTTCAGGCATCCAGGGCCAAGCAATTGGTAGCCCCAATTGAAGCTGCTTTGCTGAATATCATGGAATAGACCTGATTAATAAGGCTTCAGGCATATGTTATCTGGCATTCAATAGGTGAATGAATTCTTTTCTATTCCAGTTTTAATAGGAGATCAGAAATAGTTTGCATTCATGTGAGTCAGTCAATAATATTCATTTATACTTTTGCATTAGGATTGTATGAATTGTCCTGCTCTTTGTTGTATACTCAGAAGAAATCTGGACTGCCTGGCCATTGTCTGAAACGGTACATTGATGGTATCATACAGATTGTCTAGGATGAGCAAGAACAGGCTAGTATGCTGAAGGCCTTGGTAAGACATGATGTTCCATAGGGTTGATGATAAATCCCATAAAGATTCATGAATTTGAGACTTTAATGAAGTTTTTAGGGATTCAGTGGTCAAAAGCTTGACAAGATATTCCCTGCAAAGTTAAAAGAAAATTGTTGCATATTGCATTCACTAAAACAAAGAGAAAGAGGCCTGGTAGGTCTCTGGGTTCTAGAGGCAACACATTCTAATACTCAAATATTGCTCCATATACTAGTGATATAGAAAGCTGCCAGATTTGCATGAGGAGCTCCAGTTTTCATTGTAAACAGCTGTGCCACTTGGGCTATACAATCCAGCAGATCTTTATGGTGTGGAGGTGTCAGTGGTGGGAAAAGATTCAGTGTGTTATGGCAAGTCCCATTGAGAGAATGAAATGCAGTTACCTATGATTCTGGAGCAAGAATATTCCATTTACTGCTTAGAAAAAGCTCTTGGTGAGTATTGCAACTGATAGATGAAGAATACTTCACCATGTGCACTATGTGTACCATGTGACCAAGGGTCTAAAAAGCATGATACAAGCTGGATCCTGTTGGAAATGTCAAATCATTAAAGTCTATAGGCCCAGAAGCAGTCTACTGTAATATATAAATTACACATCCAGAATTGAGCCTGAGCAGGGCACAGGATACAGTAAACTGAGCAAGTAGCCCATAATAGCTGTGACAGCATTGTTTTCCAGCTTGCTCCTATGGTTATATAGTGGAGGGGGAGTGCCATGGTGGTATGACCAACTGAAGAAGAAAAGCATAAACTTGATTTTTGAATGGTTCTGTTCTGTACAAGTTGAAAATGGACCATGGGTGCATTACAACAACATTCAAGGACAGCCTTGGAAGACAATGGAGAGGGAAAATTCCAAATGTGTAGAGCTGTGAACACTGCACCTACTTACTGTCTTTTTGTGGAATAAGAAATGGCCCAGTATATATAGACATGGGAAATGGCCAGTGGCCTGAGTGTGTTGTCAAAGGCCTAGAAAGAAAAGGATTGAAGATTACAGACAAAAAGTTCTGAGATTAGAGGCATGTAGATGAACATGAAAAGTTTATATCACACATTATAGCCCCACAGAAAGCATCTAACATGAAAGATATAGTGAATAACCAATTGACATAATCCAGTCTTTGTCATTGGCCACCCTGGAATCACCATGAGGGGGATAGGAACAAAGTGGCCATGGTGGCAGAAATAGGTTATATGTCAGCCTATAATGCAGACTTCTCATCATCCTGTTCTAGATCTGTTTCTGAAGGGCCAACCTTTTAGCAACAGAGACCAATGATGTTATAGAACTGTTTCTTGATGAGATCAACAGGCAACTTAGTGGTCAGTCAAATATAAGGGGTAGTAGTTTGTCTGTTTATGGGTAAGTATCAGTCTGGATACAGGCTTGTCTTTCCCATTTCAAAGCCTTGTCTAGCACCACAATCAGGGGCATTATAGAATACCTAATTCACAGATATGGAATCTCATACAGTAACATTGGAACAGGTTACATATTTCATAGAGAAGGAGATGCAGGATTGGACTCATGACCATGGAAGCATTGCCATGTCTCATGGTCATGGGATAGAATTAGCCAGTTTCACAGAATATAAGAATAGCTGTCTAAAGACACAGTTGAAGCATCAACTCAGAAACAGCATTCTGAAAAGAGGCTGTGCCACCCTTTGCAGAGAAAAGCTCAGGATTTTTCTTCCTCTTTCAACTGGTTGTGAACTCTCCAACTGTAACTTCATTTTATTTATTTATTTTTTCATTTATTAAACTTTTATTTAATAAATATAAATTTCCAAAGTACAGCTTATGGATTACAATGGCTTCCCCCCTCCCATAACTTCCCCCCACCCGCAACCCTCCCCTTTCCCGCTCCCTCTCCCCTTCCATTCACATCAAGATTCATTTTCAATTCTCTTTATATACAGAAGATCAGTTAAGTATATATTAAGTAAAGATTTCAACAGTTTGCCCCCATATAGCAACACAAAGTGAAAAAAATACTGTTTGAGTACTAGTTATAGCATTAAATAAGAGTGTACAGCACATTAAAGACAGAGATCCTACATAATATTTTTTTAAAAATTAATTAATTTTCTATGCCATTTCCAATTTAACACCAGGTTTTTTTTTTTTCATTTCCAATTATCTTTATATACAGAAGATCGATTCTGTATATAATTAGTAAAGATTTCATCAGTTTGTACCCACACAGAAACACAAAGTGTAAAAATACTGTTTCAGTACTAGTTATAGCATCACTGCACATTAGACAACACATTAAGGACAGATCCCACATGGGATGTAAGTACACAGTGACTCCTGTTGCTGACTTAACAATTTGACACTCTTGTTTATGGCGTCAGTAATCTCCCTAGGCTCTAGTCATGAGTTGCCAAGGCTATGGAAGCCTTTAGAGTTCGCTGACTTTGATCTTATTCCGGCAGGGTGATAGGCAAAGTGGAAGTTCTCTCCTCCCTTCAGAGAAAGGTATCTCCTTCTTTGATGGCCCCGTTCTTTCCACTGGGATCTCATGTAACTTCATTTTATTCATATATAAGAAACTGAGGAGGTATGCTGTTGCAACTGTGGTAGATGACAAAAAGATCTGGGCTAAATCAGAGACCTCTTTATCATGGTACCATACGCCCACTAAGAAGTACATGATAGCCATCTATGGGTATAATCAGGAATGGCCCCATTTACCATGACTCCCAATGGTCCCTACCCAGAGACTCTGTGTTTCCCATACCTGCAACTCTGGACTCTTCAGGACTGGAGGTCTCCAGAAACAATGAACTCATTCCAGAAGAAAGAGAGAATATCTCACTAAACTATAAGCTATGGATACTGCCAGGGCACTTTGGACTTACTGTGTCCAGAAACTGGCAGGCAAGAAGAGAAATCACATCTTAGCAGGAATAATCAACCCTGAACACTTGGAGGAGGCAGTGATGCTTTGATAGAGTAGGGGTAGAAATATTTATGGAATTCTAGTGATCTATTTGGGAGCATCCTGGTACTTCTTTGACCCACTGTATATGTGAAAGAACATTTGCAACAAATCTGCCTTGAAAGGGGTATGATTATCAAGGGCACAGACCTGTAGGAATGAAGGTTTTGGTCACACATAGATATAAGCTACTAACACTTTGTCAAGGAAATAGCTGAGGGTTAAGGGGAATTAGAATGGACTATGGAGGTGGGAGAGGATGAATACCAGTTGCAATTCCAAGCCTAACTGCAGCACCGAGTTTTGGTTCATCTCATCAACCTCTTCCTTAGTTTTCCCTCAGGAAGAGAGGTCTTAAGAACTATGAAGGATTTGAGCCCTAAGTCTACATGAACAAGCAAATCTGTCCATAGCAAGGGGTGAACTAGGGCAATCTTGAAAATATACCACTTGGCCATGCCGTTCTGGCTGGAGGTCTTTGACTCTAACAAATCTTTTTAAATCTAAAAAAAAAAAAAAAAAAAAAAAAAGAAAAGAAAATATAGTATTTGGAGCCAGCATTGTGGCATAGTGGGTTAAGCCACTGCTTGTGACACAAGCATCCTATATGGGCACCAGTTTGAAACCTGGCTGCTCCACTTCTGATCCAGCTCCTTGCTAATGCACCTGGGAAAGCAGCAAAAGACAGCCCAAGTGCTTGGGCCCCTGCACTCCTGTGGAGACTGGGAAGAAGCTCTGGGCTCCTGGCTTTGGCCTGGCCCAGCCCTGGCCATTGCAACCATTTGGGGCATGAATAAGCAAATGGAACATCTTTCCCTCTCGTTCTGTCACTCTGCCTTTTGAATAAGTAAAAATAAATATTAAAAAAGGGAGAGAATGTCCCACTCAAATCTGCTACAGGGAACAGATTGTAGGACTTACAAGTTGTAATTGTAGGACTTAATACTTCTGAATCTACCCACTTTTGTACTGAGGCAATACATTCTTGGACTTTGCCTAGTTAATGAAAACAGGGGTCATAATGGTGGCCAATTATTATTTTTTTTCTAACATTTGTAAAGTTTTCTTTAATGTTTTACATGTCTGAGTTGGACATCCTTTTTTAAAAATTTTATTTAAGTTATACAAATTTCATATATTTCAAATATACAGATTTAGGAACACAGTGGCACTTCCCCTTCTACCCTCCCTCCTGCCTAGGTGCCAACCCTTCCTCCCTCTCCTTCTTGTATTCCCACTTTTAATTATTAGAAAGATCTATTTTCTTTTCTTTTTTTAAAAGATACATTTATTTGAAAAACAAAGTTTACAGAGAGGCAGAGTCAGAGAAAAGGAGAGAGAAGTCTTCCATCTGCTGGTTCACTCCCCAAATGGCCACAACTGCTAGAGCTGGACTGATCCAAAGCCAGGAGCCAGGAGCTTTGTGGTGCCAGCATCCCATATGGGCACTGGTTCTAGTCGCGGCTGCTCCTCTTCCCATCCAGCTCTCTGCTATGGTCTGGGATAGAAGGACCCCTGCACTCACGTGGGAGACCTGGAATAAGCTCCTGGCTCCTGATCGGCGCAGCTCCGGCTGTTGCGGCCATCTGTGTAGTGAACTGGTGGATGGAAAACCTCTCTCTCTTTGTCTCTACCTCTCTGTAACTCTGTCTTTCAAATAAATAAAATAAATTAAAAAAAAAAAAAAAAAGAAGTGGAGCAGGGGCCGGTGCTCCTGGCAGAGCAGGTAAAGCTGCCGCCTACAGTGCCAGCATCCCATATGGGTGCTGGTTTGTGTCCGGGCTGTTCCACATCCTCACCAACATTTGTCATTTATTGATTTCTGTATGAGAGCCATTCTGACTGGGTGAGGTTAAACCTCCTTATGTTTTTTTTTTTTTTTTTTTTAACAGGCAGAGTGGACAGTGAGAGAGACAGGCAGAGAGAAAGGTCTTCCTGTTCCATTGGTTCAACCCCCAAATAGCCACCACGGCCAGTGCACTGCGTTGATCCAAAGCCAGGAGCCAGGTGCTTCTCCTGGTCTCCCATGGGGTGCAGGGCCCAAGCACTTGGGTCATCCTCCACTGCACTCCTGGGCCACAGCAGAGAGCTGGCCCGGAAGAGGGGCAACTGGGACAGGATCTGGCGCCCCGACCAGGACTAGAACCCGGTGTGCTGGCGCCGCAAGGCGGAGGATTAGCCTATTGAGCCATGGTGCCGGCCCTCCTTGTGGTTTTGATTTGCATTTTTCTGATGATTAGTGATCCTGAGCATTTTCTAAAATGTCTTTTGGCCATTTGAATTTCCTCTCTTTTTTTTTTTATTAAACTTTTATTTAATGAATATAAATTTCCAAAGTATAGCTTATGGGTTACAATGGCTTCCCCCCTCCCATAACTTCCCTCCCGCCCGCAACCCTCCCCTTTCCCGCTCCCTTTCCCCATCCATTCATGTAAAGATTCATTTTCAATTCTCTTTATATACAGAAGATCAGTTTAGTATATATTAGAATTTCCTCTCTTGAAAAATGTCTGGGCCGGCGCTGCGGCTCAATAGGCTAATCCTCTGCCTGCGGCGCCGGCACACCGGGTTCTAGTCCCGGTTGCCCCTCTTCCAGGCCAGCTCTCTGCTGTGGCCCAGGAGAGCAGTGGAGGATGGCCCAAGTGCTTGGGCCCTGTACCCGCATGGGAGACCAGGAGAAGCACCTGGCTCCTGGCTTTGGATCAGCGCGGTGCGCTGGCCGCAACGGACATTGGAGGGTGAACCAATGGAAAAGGAAGACCTTTCTGTCTCTGTCTCACTGTCCACTCTGTCAAAAAAAAGAAAAAAAGTTCAAGTCCTGTCCCCATTTCTTTTCTTTTCTTTTTTTTTTTTTAAGATTTATGTATTTATTTGAGAGGTAGTTATAGACATTGAGAGGGACAGACAGAGGGAAAGGTTTTCCTTCCGTCAGTTCACTCTCCAGATGGCTGCAGCGGCCGGAGCTGTGCCGATCTGAAGCCAGGAGCCAGGAGCTTCTTCCAGGCCTCCCATGTGGGTGCAGGGGCCCAAGGACTTGGGCCATCTTCTACTGCTTTCCCAGGCCGCAGCAGAGAGCTGGATTTGAAGAGGGGCAGCTGGGACTAGAACTGGTGCCAATATGGGATGTTGGCACCACAGGCTGATTAACCTACTATGCCATAGTGCCAGCCCCCGTCCCCATTTCTTAACTGGATTCTTTGTTTTGTTATTGTTGAATTTCTTGAGCTCTTTATAAATATCCTGGATGTTAACCCTTTATCATTTGCATAGTTTGCAAATATTTTCTCCCATTCTGTTGGTTGCCTTTTCAATTTGCTGAGTATTTCTTCTGTAGTGCAGGATCTTCTCAGCTTGATGTAAAAAAATTTTTTTTGTCAATTTTTACTTTGATTGCCTGTGCTTATGGGGTCTTTTCCAAGAATTCTTTGCCTATGCCAATCTCTTGAAGAGTTTCCCCAACATTCTCTAATGATTTTATGGTATCGGGTCATAGATTTAGGTCTTTGTTCCATTCTGAGTGGATTTTTTTGTAAGGTTTAAGGTAGGGGTCTTGCTTCATACTTTTGCATATGGAGAGCCAGTTTCCTCAGCACCATTTGTTAAAGAGACTGTTCTTGCTCCAGGGATTGATTTTAGCTCATTTGTCAAAGATAAGTTGGTTGTGGATGCATGGATTGATTTCTGGAGTTCCTATTCTGTTCCATTTGTCTACAAATCTGTTTTTGTGCCAGTACCAGGCTGTTTTGATTATAACTGCTCTGCAGTATGTCTTGAAATCAGGTATTGTGCTGCCTCAGGTTTTGTTTTTGCTGTATAAGATTGCTTTAGCTATTCAGGGTCTCTTGTGTTTCCATATGAATTTTAGCATCATTTTTTCTACATCAGCAAAGAATGTCATTGTATTTGGATTGGGATTGCACTCAATCTGTAAACTGCTATTGGAAGTATGGACATTTTGATGATATTGATTCTTCTAATCCACGAACTTAGAAGATTTTTCCATTTTTTAATATCTTCTTCTCTTTCTTTCTTTAGTGTTTTGTAATTTTCATCATGGAGATCTCTGACATCCCTGGTTAAATTTTATTCCAAGGTATTTGATTCTTTTTGGAGCTATTGTGAATGGGATTGATCTTAGAAGTTCTTTCTCAACCATGACATTGCCTGTGTATACAAAAGCTATTGATTTTTCCATATTGATTTTATACCCTGCCACTTTGCCAAACTCTTTTATGAGTTCCTATCGTCTCAGTGGAGTCTTTCTTTTGGATCCCCTGTTTATAGGATCATGTCATCTGCAAATAGGGATTGTTTGACTTCCTCCTTTCTAATTTGTATCCCTTTGATTTCTTTTTCTTGCCTAATGGCTCTGGCTAAAACTTCCAGGACTGTATTAAATAGCAATGGTGTGGAGGCCAATTCTTGTGAGACAAGGGACTCCTTTCATAGGTGACTTTGCCTGGAGGACTCCAGATTGTTCTGGCAGAAACTTTGTTAGAACTGTGCTGGAGTCTAAGGCTCTTTTTATGGAATCCTCCTTCCTTTCACTTTTTTCACTAGTATTAGACTTGAGTCATGATCTCAAAGCTCTTCCCACTTTCTCTGGCTATCTTCCTTTTATCCTTTTCAGGCATTTCCCCCAGAAAATTTCATGCATGTCTAGTCTTTTTTGGGGGTGGGCGGATTTCTGCTTCTCAGAGGACACAAACTAACAGTGCCAATGGGGAAATGAAACCTTAGCTAACAAAAGAGTAGGGTAAGAAGAGAGACTTAGAATCCGCCTTCCTGCACTGGATCTCTAGAAATTTTTCATACAACATTGGCATTGTTTTCTGTGAATACCAATTCAAAAATTATTCGTATTTTCACTAGCCTAAATAAAAAGGAAGTGCTAGCTAAAGGGAATGAAAGTAAAGGAATCACTGCCTCTAACTTTAATTGCTCTTTCACTTTTTCTTACACTTTTATTACTTAAAATTACTTATTTGAAAGGAGTCAGAGACAGAGAGAGAGAGGGAGGGAGAAAGAGAAATAAAATCTTCATTTGTTGGTTTATTATGCAAATGGCCACAACAGCCAGGGTTGGGCCAAGCTGGAACCGGGAGCCAGGAACTCCCTCCTGCCACATGGGTGGCAGAGGCCCAGAGAGTTGGGCTACCTTCCGCTGCCTTCTGTAGCTGCATTTGCAGGGTGCTAGATTGCAGCTGGAGCATCTGGGAGATGCTTAAACCCCAAGACCACAATGCCAGCCCCTCTTAAGTTTTAAAAAAATATTTATTGATTGATTTATTATTTTTATTACTTCTATTTTATTATTATATGTTATATACTTATATTATTATTATTTATTTTATTACTTAAGTTTCAATTCATTATAAGACTGGCATTCTGCAAATTTATACCACTTGGTATATGAGTAAAACTATTTCCACTGCTAGAAAATCATTCAAATGTGTATTTCTTAAAGGACCAAACACATAATCCATAAATGGCTTCATTTTTGTTACTGCATATTCAATTGTTTGAGAACTGAGCATTAGGAATCTTGTATAGTATTCGAATCTCCTTTTTGCTATTAACATTTGAGTGTATCTCTTGAGTTCTTGAATCATATCTTATTTAAGTCTAGAAGAGGGGTAAAGAAAGGCATTTCTTCAGATGGGTCTTTTGTATAGTAACTATACTTCATGATGTGTGTATGGGAGTGTATTGTGTATGTGCGTATGTAATATATGAAAAATCAGTTTAATATTTGGATCATTAGACCTATACTCAGCTCTATAGTTTGTAAGAAATCTGGGCAAATTCTATTGTGTTACTGAGTTGTGGCTGCTTATAGCCTGTCGCAAAGTTCAAGTGCAACAGAGTATGTATAAAGGCTTTATAAATTATAATATGGCACATGGATTTGAATTTTTATGATAGTGATAATAGGGATCTTCTTTGGAGCAACTCAATATATGACAGATGTATAAATAGCGAAAAAGAAGTAGGAAGTAAATGCAGTTCATTGTGTGTTAAGCTATTAGAGCTGCCACAACAAAACATCAAAGAATAGGTGGATTAAACACAGAAATTTATTTTCTCACAGTTCTAAAGGCTGAAAGTTTAAAATCAAGGTGCTGGCAGGGTTGTTTGCTCCTAAGGCCTCTTTTCTTAGCTTTCAGATGAGATGCCTTTTCATTATGTCCTCAGCTTGTTGTTTCTCTGGGCATATGAATCCCTGGTGCCTTTTCTTTTCTTTTTTTTTTTTTTTTTATTTTTGACAGGCAGAGTGGATAGTGAGAGAGAGACAGAGAGAAAGGTCCTCCTTTTGCCGTTGGTTCACACTCCAATGGCCGCCGCGATAGCGCGCTGCGGCCGGCGCACCGCGCTGATCCGAAGCCAGGAGCCAGGTGCTTCTCCTGGTCTCCCATGGGGTGCAGGGCCCAAGCACTTGGGCCATCCTCCACTGCACTCCCTGGCCACAGCAGAGAGCTGGCCTGGAAGAGGGGCAACCAGGACAGGATCGGTGCCCCGACCGGGACTAGAACCCGGTGTGCCGGCGCCGCAAGGCGGAGGATTAGCCTAGTGAGCCGCGGCGCCGGCTCGCCTTTTCTTTTTTGTATAAGGACACCAGTCATATTGGATTAAGGCCCTCTCTTTATGCCTCCTTTTAACCTTCATCATCTCTTTCAAGGTTCTGTTTCCAAATACAGTCATATTAGGGGTTAGGGCTTCAATATAGGAATTCTGGAGGAATACAATTAAGCCCACAATACCCATCATTAACTATTTTCCAGTTCATTCTTGGTCCTATCCAACGCTGAGCTGGTCTACTCCAAGACTGTGTGGTTCCCAGATCTGTATCCTGGTGCCTTGTGGTGCTTGGTATAAATGGAAGTTTCTCAGTTCCATCTTGGGTCTACTGAGTCAGAATCTTTAGGGCCGAGGTTCAGCAATCTGCATTTTTACCATCTGGGTAGAAGTTATCTGGATGATTCTTGTGTACCAATGTTTAATAATTACTGATTCAATGAAAAGCACAAAGAAGCTTTGGAGTCATGGGGCCTGGGTTCAAATCCTGACTCCACCAGTTACTAGATGTATCATCTTTGCCAAATTACTTATGTCCGTGTGCTACAATTTCCTCACATGTAAAACGACAGTTCTTATTACTACCAGAAGATTATTATGAGGATTAAAGGACCTGGCATGCTACACTTGCTTTACATTTTTTTTATTGCTCTTCAACTTTATGTTCTGATAAAACAATGGTTCCATTAACATGTTCTTCACTTTTATGTCTTTTTTCTCCCTTGCAATGTCATCATCTTTTATTTCTAAATCCTACCACAACCTTTAAGACAGATTTTAAATCATGCCTCCTTTTTTTTTTTTTTTTAAACGGGTAGAGTTATAGACAGTGAGAGAGAGAGAGAGAGAGAGAGAGAGAAAGAGAGAGAGAGAGAGAAAGGTCTTCCTCCTGTTGGTTCACTCCCCAAATGGCTGTTATGGCTGGAGCTGCGTCGATCCGAAGCTAGGAGCCAGGTGCTTCTCCTGGTCTCCCATGCGGGTGCAGGGGCCCAAGCACTTGGGGCATCCTCCACTGCTTTCCCTGGCCACAGCAGTGAGCTGGACTGGAAGAGGAGCAACTGGGACTAGAACCGGTGCCCATATGGGATGCCAGAGCCGCAGGTGGAGGATTAACCAAGTGGGCCAAGGCGCCAGCCCCAATCCTGCCTTCTTAATGTCACCCTTCCTTATCCCAATTGCAATCTGACTGTCTCTTCAAGTATTCCATTTTGTATTTAGTTATTTGTGTTTGTCTTGTTCCCCACTGATCATTCACAACTGATTCCATTCTAACATATACACATGCACCTGTATGCAATGCACACAAACACACCCTTTTGAAGGTACCTAGAACTAATAAATATTTGCTGAATGGCATTAAAAGGTCTCTTCTTTTTACAAAGGTGAAGATTCCACTTAACTGTAAAAATCCAGGCTTTCTTTGCCCAGGATACAAGTAGCTCATGATATATGAACTGGTAGTGTACAGGAAAACTGTACTGACAAATGTGAATGTATGCAGGGAATGAAGCTAACATTTTTCCCCATTCTTATAGTCCAATAATCAAATAGAAGTGGGCCCTTTGATCCTTATTACCAATTCGTGGGTGAAGAAACTGCCTGCACTGTAGCTCTGGAAGAAAAAAGAGCATGCGAGCAAGATTGATGAAGGGTGAAGGAATTTTGATTGTTAGAGAAACTTGGAGCCCATGGTTTATTTTGAAACTATTTTTAGTAAAGATTTAGTCAGGTTCATTCCTATGAAGGTTTGGAAATGTCTGGTCTATTTTATAGCACAATAAAACCTCATGGTTTCCTGGCTGGCTGGTATTTGTTTGAAGAGAGTGGGTTGCTGGTTCGGACAACATTTGAGAGGTTATAGTGAGAGGAAATCTGATGTTAATCTTTTCACCTGTAAAAAAGAGGGTCGCTAAGGAATAAAATTAGCCATATCCATGAGGCTTATGAGTGAAGAGTCATTGCTTTGATTTGTTTAAGAGTTTGTTCCTGTAAGAGTGGATGTTAGTCATCCTTTCAAACATGATTATACATCCCCAAAATACAGTATTAAAACCTTGAATTATATGTAAGTGTTCTTGTTATTTTTCACAGTTTGCACTTACGTTTAATATAGTTACCAAAGCACCAAACCATGCTAGAGAGTTGTCACTGGGAACAGTCCAAGCATAATTCTAGTGAAGATTGATGTTGGGTTAAGAACTGAAGCATTGCAGTTAATCCTGGTTATTTAGCAGGAAAAGGACATAAAATACCCTGCTTTTATCTGAATTATCTGACCAGACACTAGAAAATTTTCTCTAAACATAGAAGTCTGTATTTTGCTTTTAGTAGATAGACCTAGTTGCTTGTTTACTATTTTCAGAGCTGGGGAAAATATGGTGATTTTTAAACAATCAATATTTAACAAGGCCATTTACATGATCTGTTCTGTTCCTTTTTTTTTTTTTTTTTGCCAGGTAGAGTGATAGACAGTGAGAGAGAGAGACAGAGAGAAAAGTCTTCCTTCTGTTCGTTCACTCCCCAAATGGCCGCTGAGGCTGGCGCTGCACTGATCCGAAGCCAGGAGCCAGGTGCTTCTTCCCGGTCTCCCAGGTGCAGGGGCCCAAGCACTTGGGCCATCCTCCACTGCTTTCCTGGGCCACAGCAGAGAGCTGGACTGGAAGAGGAGCAACCAGGACTAGAACCCAGTGCCCATATGAGATGCTGGCGCTGCAGGTGGAGGATTAACCAAGTGAGCCACGGCGCCGGCCCCAATTTTTTCTATTCTTAAAAAAATGAATCAGACTGAGATTGCACTACTCATTGAAAGTGGATAATAACTGTTCAATTGTTTAAAAAAATCTTAGAGCTATGTTAGATGTTTCTATTTGTTTCCATATTATAGAGAATTTGTAACCTCACTAGCATGTTTTTGTATTCCCTTATTTGTAGAATATCTCTATAAGAACAAGATAAGTTCTAGTTTAATTAATCTATTTATAAAAATGTAGGGAAGACTATAGATATGCTATTAAGAGGAATCCGTTATTTTAGACTTATTTTTTTACACAGTAAATGTACTTTATATTGTAGCAATAAGCTATTTTAATCATGTTTTTAAGCTGAAACTCATAAAAATAATTATGAAACTAAAGGTAAA
The DNA here is from genome assembly GCF_033115175.1 of Lepus europaeus. Classification (NCBI taxonomy): domain Eukaryota; kingdom Metazoa; phylum Chordata; class Mammalia; order Lagomorpha; family Leporidae; genus Lepus; species Lepus europaeus. The sequence goes on along the minus strand of NC_084833.1, from coordinate 50,594,360 downwards.
GCTTCTTCTTGGCTAAACTTTCTAGAATGAAACCTGTTTTAGCGTCAACATTCTTTGCTTAATACACTGCAATCTGGTTTCTGCCCCCACTGTGGCAACTACTCCCCATAAGTTTGCCAATGACTTCCTGTGATTATTCCTCTGTCCTCATTTTTCAGAAGGTTGTATCTTATATTTTTTGTCCCCTTTCTTGAAAGCGATTTTGGTTTGTGACACCACTCCTGCCTGGTTCTCTCTATAGGTTTGCTACTTTCTTTTCAGTAATTCTTTTGCTCTCTGTCCCTTATGTGTTGATATTCCCCAGAGTTCAAAACTTAATCCTTTTATTTTCTCACACTAGATACCTCACACTAGATACTCTCCTATGGAATATTTAATTTTTCTCCCAGGGTTCCACTTCTATCCATGCACTATAGGAAATATATTCTTTTATTTATTTATTTATTTTTTAATTTTTGACAGGCGGAGTGGACAGTGAGAGAGAGAGACAGGGAGAAAGGTCTTCCTTTGCCGTTGGTTCACCCTCCAATGGCCGCCACGGCTGGCACACTGCGGCCGGCGCATCTCGCTGATCCAATGGCAGGAGCCAGGTGCTTCTCCTGGTCTCCCGTGGGGTGCAGGGCCCAAGTACTTCGGCCATACTCCACTGCACTCCCTGGCCACAGCAGAGAGCTGGCCTGGAAGAGGGGCAACCGGGACAGAATCCGGCACCCCAACCGGGACTAGAACCCGGTGTGCCGGCGCCGCTAGGCAGAGGATTAGCCTATTGAGCCGCGGCGCCGGCCTGGGAATATATTCTTAAAAATAGCTTTCAACCTCTATCTATCCTAGACTGCTCTCTTAAGCATCAGATTGATATTTCCAATGGCCAAGATACATTTCCACTTGGAGTCAATCTATTAAAAAATGAAACTGGTAATTCTTACTCTCAATTATTCCTCTAGTACTTCTTATTCTGAGAATGGCTTTTAGCCTAGACCTGGAAAACATTCTTCACAGTCCCCCTCTCCCCTATTTCTATCATATGGAATTGATCAGAAAGTTCTGTAGCTGCTGTTAATTCAGTTCTCACTTTCCAAATTTATTGCCATTGCTTCAGAGATCTTTACCTTTAATTTGGTCTATTAAAATAGTTTCTTAACTGATTTCCCTAGGTTTGGTCTCATATTCTTCCAAAATATTCTTCAAGCAATACCAGTACTGAGATTTAAAATGCACAATTAAAACTGACCATGCTTCTATTGTGCTTTAAAATCTTAAACAGTTCTTTATCTTTTACAGAATGAAATTCAGGCTCCTCAGTGTGGCCTATAGAGCTTTCCATGATTTGGCTTCCAGCCATCTATCCAAACTCATTTTTCCATGCCCATCTTCCCTCCACCCCTAATCATAGCAACCTGGTTCCAGTTCCAGAAATGCTTGTGATTTTTCATGCCTTCATGGGTTTGCCCATACTGCTGTCTGGAATGCTCTACCATCTCCTTGTATACCTGGGAAGCACCTATTCAGTCTTCAATATCCAGACTATCATGTTCTCATCTGTGTATTCCTTTTTGTCCTATCTCTGTATTATGTAAGGATTCTAATAGAGCATTCAACACTGCTGTGCTTGTTGACATATTTTCTAAACTGAAGGCAGGGATTATATCTTATTCATAGTTGTACCTGTGGTGTCTAGGTAGGGCCTGGTACATGCCAAATGAGTAAGACTATACTTTCAGGGATCATTTCTATAGTTCACTAAATGAGTGAATAAACTTTTGCAAATATAAATGTTTTCTGTCTTCACTATTTTTAATGTTATTTTGGATGAAACTGCTTAAAGTTTGATTTTTTCATTTCTCCATGTCACCACAAATAGACACTTAATCTACATCATTTCTGTAGAATGAGATTTGAGATATGTAGGCCCATCAGATTATGATAATAATATGTAGTAATTCCTTAAAGTAATATATTAAACATTTCTGAACTACAGTATTTAGAACAGAGGCATTAAAAACCCTTTATAATTTGCTTTGTAATTAAAGGAAGCTGCTAATTTATCTATTTAAGTGAATAATTAGGAAGTCAAAGACTTACTTGAATGAAACAGCATTGAAAATAAGCCTTGAAAAGGAGCTGAACAGATAATATAATCTGTAGATTTCCTGGGGAAAACTCAGAATCCTGGGAAGCCTTGAAATAATGGGGGAGGATAAGAACAAGGTAAATGCAGGGAAAAGGGAAGTAAAGTACATTAATGGAGCATCCAGTCATTGCTACCATATATATATATATATATATATATATATATATATATATATATAATTTCATATAATCCATAATAGCCTTAAAAGGTGGACATTGTTCTCCCCACTTCATGGAGGAGGTGAGTAAAATGAAACATTGAGTAACTTCCAAGGTCGTGCCACTACAAAGTGGAAACTAGATCAACTCATCCTCATTTCCTTCTTTCGCATCATTCCGCCTTCTGCCTTTCAAATAAAGTTCCCAGAGCTGCTGTGCTGCTGTGTGCAGCTTAGTAACACATATACAAATACAGATTATTTGCTTCTATTTGCAAATGACCATATGTAGGAGATTCACATAGCAGTTATAAGTAATGAAACTTTATTTCCAATTCCATGTCTATTAAAAATTATTAATGAATAGTCCCACATTTATTGATGATGCTAGATAATGAATTGTTTGTATTTTTTAGAGCTTATTTTTCAAAATGGTGTGAATGCATTTTAAGTAGGGGTAGTGGAGAAAGCATGCCTCTAGTTTTTTCTTTGGTGTACCCTGTTGCTGGCTCCTTTTGGAATCCAGAAATGACTGCTGTCTGGGGTAAAAGGCAGTTTGCTCTTGCTGCCTCCTGTAGATTGCTGGGCCTGGCAGTTTGTCACTCTCCTGGGCAAATATCCAGTTTGTGGTAGGGAGGTGGTTTTGTGGCAGAACTCCACAATTAACCACAAGTTCAGTGTCAACGGTAGGCTGCCACCTTCGTGGCTGTGATCCTTCAGATCTGCTGGGATAGCCAGAGCTAAAGAAACTCCTACTTGTCTAAGGAGGGAACAGGAAAACTTGGAAAGAGTCTGCATTGCTGTTTATTGTTCAAGATTTAGGTTTTAGGTTTAAAACAAAAATCCAGGAAGTTTCAGATTAATAGGTATAGCTTTAATACTTTTCCTGGTTGTTATATTTGAAAAGTGAGTTTATATCATAGATGTATCTGTTGCTTTGAAAATTAGAAACAGAGAAGGGAAATTCTTAAAGTACTAGAATTTACTCTTTCATGGCAAAAAATTTTATAGATACCATTACTTGAATTAAAGTTTAAAAATCACCTGCACATTTCTTAAACATTTATTTTATGCTGGAAATTAAATCAAACACAAACATATGTATACTGTTTTTTCATTGACTCTAATTGAAAGGGTTCTTTTACTGATTTTCTGAAAATGGATGTTAAGAAAAATATTTTCAACAATATGCAATCCTTTTGCTATTAAATATTATATATTTTTAAAATAATATTCTTCTGTCTGTACTTTTGTATATATATGTAGAAGTGGAATTGCTGGTTCATATGGTGATTCTATGTTTCTTTTTTTAAAAGATTTATTTATTTATTGGAAAGGTAGAGTTACCGGGAGGCAGAGGCAGAGAGAGAGAGAGATATCTTCCATCCGCTGGTTCACTCCACAAATGGCCGCAACAGCTGGAGCTGGTCTGATCTGAAGCCAGGAGCCAGGAGCTTGGTGCAGGGGCCCGAGTTCTTGGGCCATCTTCTGTTGCCTTCCCAGGCCATAGCAGATAGTTGGATTGGAAGTGGAGTAGCCAGGACTTGAACTGGCACCCATATGGGATGCCAGCACTGCAGGAGGTGGCTTTGCCTGCTAACATAGCACTGGCTCCTAAACAGTATTTTAAGAGTTTTCTATTAAAATTCATTATTTAGGGGCCAGTGTTGTGATATAGCAGGTTAAGCCACTGCCTGTGATGCTGGCATCTCCTGTGGGCAACAGTTGTCCCCACTGCTTCACTTCTGATCTAGCTCACTGCTAATGTGCCTGGGAAAGCAGCGGAAGATGGCCCAAGTGCTTGGGCCCCTGCACCCATGTGGGAGACCTGGAAGAAGCTCCTGGCTCCCAGCTCCTGGCCTGCTCTGGCTGTTGTGTCTATTTGGGGAGTGAACCAGTGGATGGAAGACCTCTCTGTCTCTCTGGATCTCTCCCTAACTATAACTCTCAAATAAATAAATAAATCTTTTCAAAAACATTCATTGTTTAATAAGGCAAAAAAAAAAAAAACCCTAAAAACCGATTTGTTAAAATTGTTTTGAGAAATATAAACATACTTGAAAAAGATTTTGCGTGCTTGCTATATATAGGCTGAGTACTGTGCTAGGCATTTGGAGATTGTTCTAAGATTGAATAAGGCGGAGTTCTTGTGTTTGAAGACCACATCACAAGGAAGCCATGTAAATACACATGAACATACACCTTTTTATAACAAATGGTAACAACACACCTCAGTTCAACATTAGGGTCCCATCATCTCTCTAGCCCCTTCAAACCTTACACTTATGTTCTTTGTCCTCCCATACCTTACAATCCTAGGATGCTTGAGTTACCCACAGGCACTGTGCTTGCCTTCTTCCGGATTTTTGTACTTCGTTGCTTCCTTTGCCCAGATTATATTTTCGATTTTATTTAGATAACATCCTTTCATCTTTCAGTACCAAACCCAGAAATCATTTTCTTCAACTCTTCTTATTACTCCTTACCTGCTATTTCCACCAGGGTCTGGGTTAGGTGCCCCTCCTCTGAGCTCCCAGATGACACTGAGCCTACTTACTGATCACAGCTCCTACTACACTGGGCTCTAGAAGTCTTTTTACTCTTGTAGCTTCCACTATAGAGTCATACTTTCATCATTATATCTTTGTCATCTAGGACAGTTTCTAGAATGTCAGGCACTGGATAAAGGTGGAATGAATGAATGTATTTACTAAGGGAGGGAGATTAAATGTTGGTAGAGGGAGACAGTACATAGGAGAACACAGTGAAAGAAATGAGGGAATTAAATGTAGAGACAAAATTGAGAGGGTTTGGCAGAGGGGAGAGAAACAGGAAGACAGCTATCTGGACAGGCACTGAGGAAAGAAAGAAGACAGTAAAGGAGAGAATTGGAACCGACAGAGGAGGAGAAACAAATAGTGGGAACAAGCTCAGACAACTGCATCAGCTGAATCTCTGGGAAGGAATGACTCTCTTCTTAATAGTCCTGAAGCATTTTTCCCAAGAGTGTTTATCCTCTTGTGCTCCTTAATAGTCTATGTGCATATATCCTACTCCCAGGTAAAGCAGCAGCTCTGAGGAAGCTCCTAAGGAACTCTTAGAGTTTTTAAATGTTCCATATAACATCTAGCACAGTGCTCTGCATATGGTGGGCACTCAATAAACATTTGTGAGATGAACTAAAAGTGAGTCAATGGGAGGTTCAGATTCTGAGATGGGTGTTAGTTGGAAGGAAAACAGCTGGTGTTCACATTTCTGGGCAACAGAGCTGCCACTGCACAAAGCAGAACCATCTTTTCTGTACTGGAGAGAAACTGTTCTGTTTTTATTTTTCAGTATGTTTGTAAATGTTAATTCTTCATTATTTTAAAACCTTTCTTTTAACTTAAGGGATGAATCTAGTTTTAAACATTTGGTATTTTTTTTTTTTTTGACAGGCAGAGTTAGACAGTGAGAGAGTGACAGAGAGAAAGGTATTCCTTCCATTGGTTCACTCCCCAAATGGCTGCCATGGCCAGCGCTGCTGTGCCGATCCGAAGCCAGGAGCCAGGTGCTTCCTCCTGGTCTCCCAAGCAGGTTCAGGGCCCAAGGACCTGGGCCATCCTCCACTGCCCTCCTGGGCCACAGCAGAGAGCTGGACTGGAAGAGGAGCAAATCCGGGACAGAATCCGGCACCCCGACTGGAACTAGAATCCGGGGTGCTGGCGCCGCAGGCAGAGGATTAGCCTAGTGAGCCGCAGCACCGGCTGGTATTTTTTTTTTAAGATTTATTTATTTGAAAGAGTTACAGAGAGAGGGGGAGAGACAGAGATATCTTCTACCCACTGGTTCACTCCTGATGGCCCCAAGAGCTGGGACTGGGCCAGGCCGAAACCAGGAGCCAGGAGCTTCTTCCAAGTCTCCCACATGGGTGACGGGGCCCAAGCACTTGGGCCACCTTCTGCTGCCTTACCAGGCCATTAACAGAGATCTGCATCGGAAGTGGAGCAGCAGGGGCGTGAATGGGTGTCCATTTGGGATGCTGGCATTGCCAGTAAAGGCTTTACCTGCTATGCCATAAAAATGGTCCCAGTTTTAGATATTTGGAATTTCAATGACAGTGGTTAATTTACTACCTATTTCTGAAAGTTTCTTTGATGTTTAAAATTTATCAGACTACTTTATATCATTATTTCTGAGAAATTCAGGCTGTTTTATCATTGAACTCTGGGAAATTACACTTAGAAACAGCAATCAGTTCTTTTAGACATTTTCCCAAGTACACATTAATTTTTTAGGTCTGTTTTAGAGATTTGAATATATCCATTTAGTTTTTAATTCAGTGGTTCCAAAGAGAGGCTTTCCTTCAGAGCATGAGGTGCCAGAGACCCACTAAGTTGTCAGGCTCTGGTTCTGGACACGTGCACTTGACTAAGAGTAGTCTGCTTTTATGTGTATGACATTTATTTTGAAAAATAGTTAACACTGTGATTGAGAGGCGACAATATAGAATGAGAATAATAATGTGAAGCTCTTAAAGAGCTGGTAACCATTATTCTTTACTTTTCAACTGCTCTTAACAAGTCTTTAAAAACTTCCACATATCATCCTGAGGAGTTGTCCGATTATGAGACTTCTGTCTGACACAGAGGACTAAACCTCATTTAGAGAGGACATTTACCAAACTACCAATCATCAGCACCAGAGGTTCCCGTTGAAGAAGTAGGTATTCTAACAGTTGAGCTAAACCCAGTAACGGGATGTCCGAAGTGGTGCTTGTAAGGTTAAACAGATGAGAGGCAAGTGGCATCTAGAGGGGCTGTAAATTTTTTTTTTTTCTTTGACAGGCAGAGTGGACAGTGAGAGAGAGAGAGAGAGAGAGAAAGGTCTTCCTTTGCCGTTGGTTCACCCTCCAATGGCTGCCGTGGCTGGCACGCTGCGGCCGGCGCACCGCGTTGATCCAAAGGCAGGAGCCAGGTGCTTCTCCTGGTCTCCCATGGGGTGCAGGGCCCAAGCACTTGAGCCATCCTTCACTGCACTCCCTGGCCATAGCAGAGAGCTGGCCTGGAAGAGGGGCAACCGGGACAGAATTTGGCGCCCCGACCGGGACGAGAACCCGGTGTGCTGGCACCGCAAGGCAGAGGATTAGTCTATTGAGCTGCGGCGCCGGCCTGGGGCTGTAACTGTTAACACAGTTCTTACAAACTTCAACTAATTCATGGGGCAGGGTGTTAGACCCTGATACTGCAAAAACCTAGGCAGAGCTCTCCAACAGTCACTGAGGCATTAGATTACTGGTGTGGATACTTTAGAAAGAGAACAAAACAAAATTTCCACCCTAAAAATTGGCCCTCATGAGACAACTGGGTCTTTGGAGCTTGAGAATAAGGATTGTGTTGCCCCAGACTGACTTAGTAGACAGATGGTAACCATCAAGTTTCCATGGATCATCAAATCAGGAGATTGGAGAGGTCCACTAGAAAGTGGAGAGATTATGGGTCAAGATATGAGGGAATGCAAAGTAAAATGAGGCTGGGTTACAGAGTCCTCAAAGGTATGCTTTAGCTTAAGGACTTTTCCTCCAAACAGATAATCAGTACAGATTCTTGAAATGAAAGACAAGAGCTAAGTAATTCTATTGGTTAATTTACATTTGGCAGAATAATAATTAAATAACTTGACCTCTAAGAAATGCAGCCTAGTAATAATCTTAAACAAAGACTGTAAACAGAGAAGGGAGTTGCTATAAACATAGCTAGCTCATTCTTTTTGTGCATATTTTTAGTTAAGTTCTCATGATGTTTGGTCCCATTCTTACATTTTATTTTAGAATTCTTCTCAGGTGCTGGGTTGGCATTCAGGAGGATGCATTCCAGCTATGGATTATTCAAAGAGTTGAGTTTGAGCCTCACAAAGACTTGGATGACAGCTAAAAGAAATGTAAAGAATTGGCAAGTAAAGCAATTTTGTGAAGAAGGCATTGATTTTTATTTCCTAGGAAAGTCCTGTTATACACATCCCTTCATTTAAAATTTTATTTTCATTTTATTAGAGAGAGAGAGAGAAAAAGAAAGAGAAAGAAACATGACTCCTCAAATGCCCAAAACAGCCAGGGCTGAGACAGGCCAAAACAAAGAACTGGGAACTCAACTCGAGTCTCTCATATGAGTACCTGAGCCATCATCTGCTGCCCTGCACACTAGCAGGAAGCTGGATCCAAAGCAGAGTAGCTGGAGCTTGAACCAGGCGGTCCAATATGGGATGTGGGTGTCCTAATCAGTGACTTAATTATAAACACCTGCCCTTTCCTTCATTTTTTATTTATCAAAACAGAATTTGACTTAGTTGATAGTACAAATAATTCAAAGGTTCTCCTGGCAACCTGAAGGGTAATCCTAAGGATGCCAATATACTCTTGACATACAGAAATCATACCATACACCCCCTTGGCTAAACCTTAAAGGTCACCTTTATGGACTACTTTAACAGAGACCAGCAGGTAGAGGAGCAAGCTAGGCAGCAGGAGCAATGGAAGGATAGGTGGCACCAATTAATAGCTGCTTTACACAGTGATCTGCCATTAAGGAGACCCAATAAGACCAGTTCACACCCAAATAGCGCCTGTAGGAAACCAGGAAATTGAGCAAACAGCTGTGATGACAGAAGACAGCTTCTGAAGAGCTCTGTCAGCTCTGCTAAGAGCTGGGTCATTGAATTTGGAACTGCCATGGGGTCAAAGAACTTTCAGGTCAGAACTGCGGACCCTGTTGACACTAAGCTGAAAACCTCCTTAACTCTGCTGAGGTTCCTGAATGCTACTCAGGGGACAGCCTAGGGTCAGTGACATTGTAGGCAAGGTCATAAGTTTTCTTTTAGAGACACTGCCTATTCTGTATTAACCTGTTCAGGCCAGACAGGCAATGGGAGCTAACAGGTTATCTTCCTTAAAGAGGTTCACACCACCCTGTAATGTCTCTTATAGTACTCTATGTGAAGAAATAGATAGGTCTAGGCCTCACATATATCTGGCCAGGCCTTAATACCCATCTGATTATTATAAAGACCCTCCTGTCAGTTTCTATTTGCCTTTAAATTCATTAACAAACAGAGCATAAAGCAACAGCTAATCTGAACAGTGTGATGACAGGATTTATAGACAGCACATATTTGAGCAAGCCATCATAGAGAAACTTAATCAACCTATCTTGAGGGAGGGTGAAAAAATAATGCAATGTAGATGATTTGCTCATCTGTTCTCCCACCTGAGACTCCATTTGGGGCATTTGACTAACACCCTTAACTTCTTAGCAGAATGAGTGTCCAGGAGAAAAAAAACCAAAACACAACTGGTCTGTCAGGAAGTAAGCTATTTCTTGTCCATCCTCGCCCTGGGGAACAAAGACTGGCCCTGGGGAGCATATGAGGGCCTCTGTTCTGGGGTTGTTAAACCTAGTCCTTCAAAGCAGGCAGGCAGTTAGACATGCTAACTGCTGCCCAAGAGTATGTCTATGCCCTGTTTCTAAAATGTTCTTGGGTCAAACTAAACAGGTGCAAAAGCATGTTCCCACTTTCTTGGACAAGACCAGACAACTCCAGGACTAGGCTGAATAAGACTGAAATTTTTGGCCTAACACCTGGTCATAGAAATTGTGGCTATTGCTCCTCCTTGACCCTATACTCTCCTTCTTTTACTGCTTCTCTTTATACCACGAGTCTTTAATGCCCTTATTTGCTTTGTCTCTAACAGAATAAAAGCCATCCAACTCCAGATGATTTTATGGCAGGACTTCCAGCCTATCACACCAGACAGTGTGACCAGTCCTCCAGACAGGGTAAGACAATCTTTTTTTTTTTTTTTTTTTTTTTTTTTTAAGATTTTATTTATTTGAAAGAGAATTGGAGAGAGAAAATGGAAGAAACAGATGACTGGAATGAAGTAATCACTTACTTTTCTAATAGGTAAGAAACTTGATGGTCAGTATCATTCAGAGGGGTCTGTTTAGGGGAATTCCTTATCTAAAGTAATTGCTCTTGTTTTATAACCCTAAATTTAGATGGGTTTTGGGGCCAGCACTGTGGTGCAGTGGGTTAATGCTCTGGCCTGAAGTGCTGGCATCCCATATGGGTGCCGGTTCATGTCCCAGCTGCTGCACTCTGATCCAGCTCTCTGCTATGGCCTGGGAAGGCAGTAGAAGATGGCCTTGGGCCCCTGTACCATGTAGGAGACCCGGAAGAAGCTCCTGGAAGAGCTTTTTCCATTTTCCATCTGCTGGTTCACTCCCCAAAAGGCTGCAATGGCCAGAACTGAGCCAGGCTGAAGCCAGGAGCCAGGAGCCAGTAACTTTATCTGGGTCTCCCAAGTGGGTGCAGAGGCCCAAAGACTTGGGCTATCCTCCACTGCTTTCTCAGGTGTATTAGCAGAGAGCTGGGTTGGAAGTGGAGCAGCTGGGACTTTAACTGACAACCATATGGGATGCCAGTGTTAGAGGCAGCAGCTTAACCTATTATTCTGCAACACCAGGCCCACAAGACAATCTTTTCTAAACACCACAGGATAAAGAGCAAGAGAAGAATACCCACAGACATGTCAATGCACATATGACAGTTCGAAGAAGATACAGAAATGAAGATCTTCATTCTGTAATTGCTCTTGTTTTATAACCCTAAATTTATATGGGTTTTGGGGGCTGGCGCTGTGGCGTAGTGGGTTAACACCCTGGCTTGAAGTGCTGGCATCCCATATGGTTGCTCATAGCTCCTGGCTCCTGGCTTCGGATTGGCACAGCTCCAGCCGTTGCAGCTAACTGGGGAGTGAACCACTGGATGGAAGACCTCTCTCTCTCTCTCTCTTTCTCTCTGCCTCTCCTGTCTCTGTGTAACTCTGACTTTCAAATAAATAAATAAATCTTTAAAAAAAATTTAGATGGGTTTCACCTCTCTCCCTGGGGGCAGCTCAGGGAAAGCTCATCTGACCTTCACATAGGAAACTACTGAGAATTTCTGGGAGGAATTCCACTATCAGAAAACCCTCTACCTAGTAGTATCCCAGAAAGGGTATAGAGGCAGAAGAAATGGGGAACTCATACTTAAGTTCATGAAAACTCCAGCGTGACTCTGGACAGGGTTCTGAGTCGCTTCTGAGATGCCCTCTTGGCCTATCAGGTGTAGGAGTTTCTGTATCTTCATATTTTCAATACAATTTGCTAAAACAAACAAACAAAACATAAACATAGTTTTCTGAGACCAGAAGATCACCTAAATTAAATTGCTCTATTTGACACTTCAGAAGGCTGAGACCTGTAAAAGTTGCTTAAAGTCAAGTAGTAAAAGGTTGGGCCCAGACTGAAACTCATGAAACTGTATTTCTAATTCAGTACTATTCTTGCTACTTGTCTATTTTACCTCAGATAACATCCTTGGATTTAAGAAAACAAAAAACTTTAATCTTAATTGGGTCTAATACTTAATTTATTATCTCCTATAAAAATTTTTTTTAAAGATTTATTTATTTATTTGAAAATCTGAGTTATACAGAGAGAGGAGAGGCAGAGAGAGAGAGAGAGAGAGAGAGCGCTCTTCTATCCGACGGTTCACTCCCCAGATGGCTGCAACGGCCGGATCTGTGCTGATCCGAAGCCAGGAGCCAGGAGCTTCTTCCAGGTCTCCCACGTGGGTGCAGGGGCCCAAGGACTTGGGCCATCTTCTACTGCTTTCCCAGTCCACAGCAGAGAGCTGGATCAGAAGAGGAGCAGCCAGGACTAGAACCGGCGCCCATATGGGATGCGGGCGCTTCAGGCCAGGGCATTAACCCACTGTGCCACAGCACTGGCCCCAAGAATTTTTTAAAAAAGATTTATTTGAAAGGCAGAATTAGAGAGAGGCAGCGGCAGAGAGAGAGGGAGAGGGAGAGAGAGAGAGAGAGAGGTCTTCATCTGCTGGTTCACTCCCCAGATGGCTGCAATGGCTGGAGCTGTGCCAATCTGAAGCTAAGAGCAAGGAGCTTCTTCTGGGTCTCACATGTGGGTGCAGGGGCCCAAGGACTTGGGCCATCTTCAACTGCTTTCCCAGGCCATACCAGAGAGATGGATCAGAAATGGAATGGCCAGGACTTGAACTGGTGCCCATATGGGATGCCAACATTGCAGGCAGTGGCTTTACCCACAGCACTGACCCCTCTCCTATAAGAATTTATAATGGCATTTCAATATTACATCTTGCTAGTTTTGTCCTGCCCTTCTCTATAGGCTCTGACTGTATCCATTAAGTTTCCTACATGTGGGGTGGGCAATTGGTCTCAAGGTTAAGCTGCTGGTTGGGGTGCCTGCATCTCATACAGGAGTGCCTGGGTTTGAGTCCTAGGTCTGCTCCCAATTACATCTTCCTGTTAATGTGCACTTCTAGAGGTCAGTGAGTGATGGCTCTGGTACTTGGGTCCTTGACACTCATGTACAGCTGAAATGAGTTCCCTGGTTTTGGGGCACTTAAGGAGTGAATTAGCATGTGGGAGTTACTCTCTGCCTCTCAAGTAAATTAAAAAATAAAATTTTTAAAGTTTCATACTTCAGTTTTCATCTGGTGTTAGTGAGTTTTATACATGTTATTGTCATAGTGGAAGAAAGCCTCGATGGACTCTACCTTTTAGGAAAGCATTTGGTTTATAAATTAGAAAACTTTTTTCTTTTATTCAATGTATAGAAAAGGAAAGGAAGTTGGTAATTTGTTTTTGTTTGTATGCGTGTCTCTTGATCAAATTCTTGAGCTAATTTCACAGTGATTTCTGCTATGTATGTGAACTCTGACCGTATATGAAAATGGTGTGTTAGGTCATGGCTGTGGGCAGAGATTAATTGGTGAAAAATGGGCCTGTTTGTGGGATTTACCACACAGTAAGGTTCCTCATCTCCCTGGAAAAATGTGGAATTAGCTCTTTGAGAAATGCAGTTCTGTCATGAGGCTGGAGGGAGTTTCGGTGGAGGGAAACACAGTTCACCCTCTAAGGCAGTTATGATTGGTGCGATTCCAGAGCAGTCCCTTTGGTACTGCAAAGTTCTTCTCACTTGAAGTCAGCATTTCCTAACATTGCTAGTTTCACCACTACTTCACAGATAGCATCTTACTTGGCTTCTTTGGAAGGCCAATGGATCACAGCTGAGGAGTGGTCTTGGCGAGAACACCTAATCTTCCTATACCCCCTCTCTAGAACTTGCTGTTATAGTGAAAAAGCTTTCAATTTGGAAAGGACATTTGCAACAGCAAATCTTACAGGCTATGTTAGAGGGGGACTAGACTGACCATTGCGTATGTATGGCAAGGGTGGAAGGTGGAGGACGTGACGTCAGTTCCTTGCCTGTGAAGCAAGATTTGGATGTTTCCAGAGTGCCCGCCACGTGCACCCTCCCTAAGGGCCACTGCAGGGATTTTGGGCCTGCTGCGTGGCTCAAGGAAACACGTTGCAGCTGGGGCCATACCTACCCACCGTGATTAGAGGTTCTGGGTTGTGGCCTTGGTGATGACGGGCCCTCACTTGGTCACAGCTCTGCTCACACAGTCCCAGGGCCCAACCCGAACTGGGCTGAGGTTAGAGGCAGCCCCTCCCACTCTGGGCTCGGCATCCCCACTAGGCACTCCTTTTGGGGACCACAAACGTCCTCTCTTTCCCCAAGACCCCAGTGGTGACCTGTCGGAGCCTGGCTAGACATCTCTGACTTCCCCTCAAAACACCCTGCGTGTCCGGGGTCCCGGGATGGCGGGTTTGCCCTTCCCATCCGATGACGACCCCGTCGTCTCTCCCAGCCGCAGCCGGCCCCCGGACTATCGCGGCCGCGCTCTCCTGCCCCACACTCACACACTCGGCGGGGTCCCGATCTCGCGTCCCTGTTGGTGGCGGCGGGCGCCGGTGCTGGCGGGCCAGACGCGGGCGCGCGCGGACGGCGGGCAGGGCGCGTGCCCGGCCGGAGCTGCCGCGGGGGAGGAGCGCCCGCTTGCCGCTCGCGCGCCCAACGGACCAGGCTGGGGCCGTGAGGTTAACTGTTGCAGCCAACGGGAGCTGGGAGGCGACACCGAGCCTTCAGTCCCCAGAGGTGCCCGAGGGAAAAGGAGACGGCAGCCGAAGCGGTCCCGGAGAGAAGCCCCTCGCCGCTGCTCTCCTGAGCCAGCATGTCGCGGACTCTGCCGCTCCTCGGCCCGCGCGGCGGAGACCCCGGGCCGCGGCGACGGGCGCAGCTCTGACGCGCTACGAGCCGGGGGGCGCCCAGAACTCGGTGGCGGGGGTCCGGGAGCGCGAGCGGCTGTCTGCGGTCCGAGCCGGGCGTGCTGAGCCCCGCGGCCACCCCTGGCCATGAGGGGAGAGGAGCGAGACGCCAAAGCCATGCGGTACGCGCAGCCGCCGGACGGGGCCGGCTCGCCCCCCGGGAGTCTGAGGAACGGCTACGTGAAGAGCTGCGTGAGCCCCTTGCGGCAGGACCCTCCGCGCGGCTTCTTCTTCCACCTCTGCCGCTTCTGCAACGTGGAGCCGCCGGCGCCGGCCTCTCCCCAGCAGCCGCGGCACGGCTCCCGCTTCTCCCGGGCGCGCCTCTCGCTGGGCGCCCTGGCCGCCTTTGTCCTCGCCGGGCTGCTCGGCGCGGGGCCCGAGAGCTGGGCTGCCGGGGCCGCCCAGCTGCGGACGCTGCTGAGCGTGTGCTCGCAGAGCCTCAGCCCCCTCTTCAGCATCGCCTGTGCCTTCTTCTTCCTCACCTGCTTCCTGACTCGGACCCAGCGGGGCCCCGACCTGGGCCCAGGCGGCGGCTCCTGGTGGGTGCTGGCGCTGCCCGCCTGCTGTTACCTGGGGGACCTCTTGGGGTGGCCGTGGTGGTCCTGGCCGTGGGGGGCCGAGACCCCCGGCCCGCACGCGCCCCCAGCGGTGGCGGGCAGGTTGGTGTTGGTGCTGAGCTGTGTGGGTTTGCTGACGCTCGCGCAGCCTGCGAGGCTCCGCCACAGCATCCCGGCGCTGCTGCTCTTCGCCAGCTGCGTCTGGTGGGTCTCCGTCACCAGCCTGGGCTCGCTGCCTTCGGTCCTTCGGCCGCTGCTCTCTTGCCTGGTCGGGAGCGCAGGCTGTCTGCTGGCCCTGGGGTTGGATCACTTCTTTCAGATCAGGGAAGCGCCTCTCCATCCTCGGTTGGCCAGCGCCGCGGACGAAAAAGTGCCTGTGATACGACCCCGGCGGAGGTCCAGCTGCGTTTCTCTGGGAGAGAGCGGCGCCAGTTACTATGGCAGTGGCAAGATGTTCCGCCGACCGTCGTTGCCTTGTATTTCCAGAGAGCAGGTATGTTGGCCCGGGAGTCGGGGCCGCCCGGGGGCGAGCGCGCCGTCGGCCTTGGCGCTGCGGTGCGCGAGTGCAGGGAGCGTCTTGGAAGTGGGAGCAAAGGGGAGGAAGTCATGTTTTATCCTGGAAGGGATTCCTCAATTACAGGAAGCGTTTTCAGAACGCAGAAGCAAGTTTTGTTCTTTGAGTGGCCCTGAAGTAGCCCCCTAAGCAGGCTGCATTTTAAGCGACTTTGTTTATGTAATGGGGGGAGGGGGTGTTTCTCAGAGGCATGAGGCGGGCACACTCTTGTTTGGTGCCATTATCACTTTGCTGGTGGTATCTGCCCCAGCAGAGCGTGCGGCCTTCAGCCTGAGGGGAGACTGTTGGGAGTTTTCGCCAGTGATGATAATCGAGGGGGGAATCTGAGATCTTTACCTGGAAAGAACAGTTTGGAACTGAGACTCAGTCGTTCAGACAGAAAGCCAGCCATATAGTCTACTAGAGTTGTGTGAGTGTCTCTCTGTGTGTGTGTGTGTGTGTATTTTTTTTCAACACTAACTCACTGTGTTGTGTGTATTTGTTGCAAAATTAGAGTAATGTTTTAACAGCTTAAGCTTAGTAATGTCTGGAAACTTGTCAAACGCGTTTCTTTTTTTTTTCTTCATAGACTTAAAATTTTTGTTTTTTAAAGAATTGAAATGATCAGGGAATGAACTTATATCTTTATATAGCTTTGGGAAATTTACCTGTTCGACATCACCACAAGGTTCAGTAAGCACAGTTAATGTTCACTGAGCTCAGTGGAAAATGCTTTACATATGTTGTCTCAACTCCTCACAGGCATCATGCTTGGTAGATGACATTAGCCTGAGTTTAGAGGTGAGTGAATTGCAGCTTTTAGAGACTACCCAGCTCCACACATCTAGTAAGTGGTAGTCCTGGGACTTTGATTACAATATTCAGTTCTCAGTATTGTGTTCTGTGAAACTAAAAGGATAAATGTAGGAGTGTTTACCATTTTTTTCGAGAATTTTTTGATTAGTAGCATGTTTTACACTGAGACCCAGTAGGTTGGAAACAAGTTTCTTGTCCTGACTACACCTGAGGCACTTACCTCTCTCTCTCTCTCTTTCTCTTTTCATCTGTTGTAATCTTTTCAAAATAGTCTACAGGCTACCACCTTGATTTTGTGAGATACTAGGCACTGACAATATAATGATGTTCCAATAAGTTAACACTTTTCTTCTTGAAATGGCTTCAGAGGCTGTTTTTGTGGCCTGAAATTGGCCAGATGCTTGGAAAACAATATTGTTATGCCCTTTGTTTTCTGTTTCTGACCAGCGATAGTCGACATTACTTAGAAGAATACGTATCAGAAGAGAAATTATTCTGACAATATTCACCATAGAGCAAGTATGAAGGCATTTCAAAATGTTCATGGAAAATGTAATTCATAGGGAATTCAGTGCAAGTATTTTCATAGAGTGGAATAACATTTTACTAAATGTAACTAGATTGGAAAATTGTTTTAGCACAATTTCATTACATTTGTAGATAATTTTCCTGAACTTAACAGCGTTATAACTTAACATATTTCAGTTGTAGTTTTACACTTGTAAATTGAAAATTTCTGGTCTTAAGGTCAGTGTGGTGCTCTTTCAATCACAGCAAATTTTGTGGACCTTTAACTAGGAACAGTGTTAGGTAACCTCATTTGTTCTTTGTATTAGTAGAAAATACAATTTATGCTTCTAAAAAAGGCGTATTTTATTATTGCAAGAAAACCCTTATTCATGTTCTCCTCTGAATGGAAACATTTTTGGAGTTCTAAAATACGTGCTAATTGCTTGGGAATTTAATGTTACTTAATGTTCAGGGTCACAAAATAATGGTATTTTGACATTACCAGAAAAGGATATTTTGAACCTAGCAGAGGTTGTAATATAAAGAATTTTATTATGCATATTTCTGAAATTTGTTTCTGTGTTTGTGCGCACGTGCACATGTAAATTTTCTAAGGAAATTAAGAAGAAATCAGTACTTCTCTGGAAGTAAAAAGTCAGGAGATTTCCTAATTTTCAAAGGATCTTCAGTGACAATGGTAAAAACACTTTGTTTCAGAAAGTGAAGAAACGCAAAAAGATTTTGGGTGGACCCTGATTTGGGAGAAAGTGTCCTGGGTCCAGCGGGGATGGGGGATGTCAAATCTTGGCTCTACTGTTTAATCTTGGAAAACCTTTCTGAGTCTCAGTGTCCTGTCAAATCAGAGATCCTAATAGCTGAATTCCATATGTTTCTAAAATTAATTTCTTTTAGTTTATCTTTTGAATAAACGAATATTATAAATATAAATAAAATATTGTAAATGAAAGGTTACAAATCAGTAATTCTTGTAGTTTTACTTGAATGCTAATATTTCTAACCTGAATTTTCCAACATGTGATGATTAGAAAAGATAAACATTTGTTCTACATTTATTTGGCTAGGGAGAACTTTCTTTTAAAAAGTAAATGTGAATTCATTTTGTGATAACAAAATTATTATGCTTTTGTTTCCTGAAGAAGTTAAAAATCTATTAACATCCTTGACTGTCACTTAATCTTATCAATATAAATGTTTTTAGTTGTGTGAGAATATATTTAAAGTAATTTGGAACATTTGGGATATTATATTAGGTGTCATGTTGGAAAACAGTGACCTAATTAATTTATAATATTTGACTTCAATGCTTTGTATATGTTATTTAAATAAGATTTCTTCCTTTTTATTTTCAAAGTATTTAGAGATTTAAAATTTAAATTTGGTTACTGCTGTGTTCTGCTTTGATGGCTAATGGAAAGAAGTACTAAGTTGATAGTCTGCTAGAGTCAGCTGAAATTAATTGGAAGTTAAAAAAAAAAGCTGTATAAAAACTTTGAACAGAATTGAAAAGCTCCTTTTTTATTCTATTTTAATTGCATATTTTATAATGTAATTTTAAGCTCTTAAGTGAGATAATTTTGTCTGCAGTTAGGTGAATTTGAGGTTTTGGAAGGCATAGGTTAGTGAGATCTTTTTCTATACCTAAAATGTTAAGTGCTTTCTAAACGGTTAGGTAAATATTTAAAAATCCTGTGGCCTTAATGCCCATAAATATTATTTAAAGTGTGAATTTTATTTGAAAAATGCATACATATGGAGTGTGAAGAGTTTAAAAAGGAAGATTTTAAAGTGTAATTTCTTATTCTCTTAAAAAATTTTTGCAAGGCATACTCTATGTGAATTTCTTTAATAATAATATTGTAATATTTTTATGAGTTCAGTGAGTGAGTGTTTTAGTCTAATTTTATGTTAATATTTCATACTAAAATATCAGTTTTCATGATAGTTTTATTTTATTTTTTGTAAATATTGTATGTACTCTGACATTAGTCACCTTTAAAAAATATAGATTTGGTAAAGTCACTTGCTCTGTTTTAAAAATGTCTCATAGCTGCCCACAGGATAAAGTTCATGCCTTTGACCTTTGCTTGCAAAGTACTTTGTAACCTGCTGTTAGCTTTTTTTTTTTTAAATAAACACTCTAGGATTTATGAAACAGTCCCTCCTGACATCCATCTTTGGTTCTAGCTATTTGAAGGATGCTTATTGTTATGAGCTTGTAGATTTTTTTCTTTTACTTTTACCATTTCTATTGGGTGAAGTCTACTTTGAGGAGTAAATAAGATCAAGAAGTCTTTAGAAAGTTCCTGAGTACTCAAATTAACATATAAGCTTCAACTTATCCTTGACAAAAGAGCTAAGATCAATCCCTGGACCAAGGACATTGTCTTCAACAAATGGTGCTGGCAAAACTGGATCTCCACATGCAGAAGTATAAAGCAAAACCCCTACCTTACACACAAATCTAGTCAAAATGGATCAAAGACCTAAATCTATAACCTGATACCATCAAATTATTAGAGAATGTTGGAGAAACCCTGCAAGATGTTAGCACAGGCAAAGAGTTCTTAGAAAAGACCCCAGAAGCACAAACAGTAGAAGCCAAAATTGACAAATGGGATTACATCAAATTGAGAAGCTTTTGCACTGCAAAAGGAATACTAAGCAAAGTGAAGAGGCAACCAACAGAATAGGAGAAAATATTTGCCAACTATGCAACTGATGAAGGATTAATATCCAGAATATGTAAAGAGCTCAAGAAATTCAACAACAACAAAACAAACAACCCAGTTAAGGTATAGGCAAAGGACTTGAATGGGCATTTTTCAAGAGAGGAAATTTAAATGGCCAACAGATGCATGAAACAATGTTCAAGATCACCAGCCATCAAGGAAATGAAAAAGCCACAATGAGGTTTCACCTCACCCCTGTTAGAATGGCTTTCCTACAGAAATCAACAAATAACAAATGCTGGCCAGGATATGAGGAAAAAGGTACCCTAATCCACTGTCGGTGGTAATGTAAACTGGTACAGCCACTGTGGAACACAGTATGGAGATACCTCAGAAATCTGAATATGGACCTACCATATGACTCAGACATCCCACTTCTGGAAATTTACCAAAAGGAAATGAAATCAGCAAATGAAGGAGTTATATGTACCCCATGTTCATTGCAGCTCAATTCATAATAGCTAAGATATGGAATCAACTCAGATGTCTATCAACTGAAGACTGGATAAAGAAATTATACATATATAATTACACAGTGGTAAAAAAATGAAAGCCTGTCTTTTGCAACAAAATGGATGCAACTGGAAACCATTATACGTAGTGAAATAAGCCACTCCTTAAACGACAAATGCCATGTGTTCTCCCTGATCACTGGTAACCAGTAGAATATATATACAGGTAATCCATAGAAGTGAAATTGTTACTTTGAAATGTAATGATTTTGAACAGTCTTTGTCTTACTGTTGAGAAACAGTTTTTTATACTGTTTGTTGAGCTCTTTAATTTAGTGTAGGGTTAATCTTATGTGTATAAAGTTAATTGAAAATAGATCTTTGTAGAAAACAATAATGGGAATAGGAGAGGGAGAAGCAAGAAGGCTGGGAGTGCTGGCAGGAGGGAGCGTAGGGTGGGATGAATCACTATGTTCCTAAATTTGTTTATATGAAATGCGTGAAATCTGTATACCTTAAATAAAAGATTTCCAGGTAAATTTATGTGTGTATGTGTATATGTATATGAATATATCTATCTAAGCTGAGAACAAAACTGTTACAGCAGTGTTGGCAATATTTTCGTGTGCTCTCTTTTCCTTTTCCCTTTCAGTTACCAGGTCACTCTGTTTCTGTAGCACCCTCTTCTGTCTTCCTGTATTCTGTTCAAAGCAGTCAGAATCTATTCTTGTTGAACAGCTTATTTCAATATAAATGTTTTTGTGTAAATATAGAATGTGCAGGAGAGATTTAGAGTTTATGTAATTGAAATCTGCTCAATATATAAAGAAACTTGGGTTCAGTTTCTCGAATCAGGGTTATGCTGTGAGCTATTTGGAAAACATTGTCTAGAACCTAGTTTTAACTTTTAGTCTACATATGTTTTTCCATAAAGAGCATGTGTACCTGTAACATAGTTTTCCAAGGCTGTACTTAATTTTGCTGGGTATCTTCAATTACATGGTCCTTGGTTAAATGATGGGAGTGGGGAAAGTGGTGGGAGAGAGAGAGTTAGGAGGGATTCTTGAAATCACATAGTTCATAATAATGACCTTGAAGATAAACTTAATGTCTAATATAGTTAATTCAGGGTGACTTGAAAGGATGCAGTTACATATATGTTTAAGTTGTATGTTGAGGAAGGTGAGCACAGTAAAAGGGGTATGAAGAATGGAAGTAAACTGGTTATTGCCTGCTTTTCCTAAAGGAATTCATTTTAAATAAAATAACCTGAATAACCGTGTTAGCCACAAAATTTTAGAAAAGCTAAATTCTGTCTGTGGGAAGTTCCTGACAGTTAAAACACTGAATTGGTGTTTATGTTGTTCTTTGTAGGGTGAATGAACCATGCTTATTTAGGTGGCTGTTAGAAGGCTGCTCTTAGAACTTGGGGAAGAATAATATATCTCCCACTGATTTTTCTTTTTACAACCCAGAACTTTCCCTTCAGCATTGATGTAACTAGGAAGTATCTTTATAGATTTTTTTCCTCTTCCTTCAGCTACAGTAGTACTTTATTTGGCTACTTCATCATCTCTTTTCATACAAACTGTATTCAGGATATTTTATTTAGTTAGAATCTAAATTTCCCATGAAAAAGATCATACATAAGAGACTGTGTATGTGTGTATTTTTATATGGCTTAGGAAAAACGTAACACAAGAAAAAAAAGCATCATATAGTCATGTTTCATTTGAAGGCCTCTCTTCCTCCAGCCTCTCTTACATCCTCTTCTCTCTGCCTCAGAGATAACATCTCTATTCTGGATTTTTTTTTTTTTGCTGTAATTCCCTTACTTATCTTTATAATTATAATGTACTATGAATGTATCCCTATATAAATGTCATTAGTTTTGCCTGATTTTGAATTTTGAGTACAATAATACCATATGTATTTTCCTGTAACTTTCTTTTTGCTTGATATTTTCTGACATTCATCCATGCTGATGTAGATAGTTGTTCATTTTTATTAACTATATAGTATTTCATTATATGAACAAAGTAAATTGATCATCCATTCGACTGTTTGTGGACACTTGCGTGGTTTTTAGCGTTTTGATATTATATATTTCTTTTCTTTTTTTTTTCTTTTTTAAAGCCATTTTATTAAGTTATAACTCACAGATTAACAGCTGTAATATTTAACACACACAGCTACATAACTAACCCAATTTTATTTACTCCAGAGGTCAGACACAGAAGACTCACTCAAATAGAAAACCAATGCCATTATCAAAATGCTTATATTTTAGCTTGTATATTTTAATTCTAATTTAGCCTCCTTTAAATAAAACATGAGATAGTTTATTTGAAAAAAATAATCACCATTATTATCCAAGAATGCATTTTTGATATTATATATTTCTATGAAAATTCTTGTAGATGTTACCTGATGCATGTATGCATATAGAAGTAGAATTGCTGGATTGCAAGGTATGTTTGTAGTCAATTTTCTCATGGATATAGGCAGAATAATAGTACTCTAAAGATGTCCATGTTTCAATCCCTTGACTGAATACTTTCACGGCAAAAGGAACTTTGCAGAAGGGATTAAGTTAAATTAGGGAGATTATCCTGGATTATCTAAATGGCCTAGTGTGTCATAAGGATCTTTAAAAAGTGCAAGAGAGAGGTCCATGGGCCGCACATTCCCCACCCCTAATAGTCTTCCCCCTGTGCTTGTCTACCTTTGTGTTCAAATTTTCGCTTTTTATAAGAACTCTAGTTGTATTAGATTAGGGTCCACCTTAGTGACCTTATTTGAATTTAATTACCTCTGCCTGTACCCTATTTCCAAAGAAGGTTACATTCTGAGATATTGAGCATTAGATTAGGACTTCAGTGTATCTTTTTTTGGGGGGGAGGGGTGTCACACTTCATCCAAGTAGAAATAGACAATTAAAATACTATTTAAAGTTGAATATTTTCCAAAGTGGATATATCATTTGAATTTTTTGCTAGTAGTGAATAAAAATGACCTTTGATCTGCATTCTCCAATCAGTTTGCTCTTTTTTGCTAGTCTAATGGATATGAAATGGTATTTATTGAGATTTCAATATGCCTTTTCTGAACTGCATATCTCTGGAAAGCTTGGTTTTTTAAAATGTATTTATGAACTGTTTCTTATTCAAGTATTACCTGTTTACATCTTTTGCTCTATTAAAAGTTGGGTTTTTTATTTATTAGTTTTTTTTCTTAATTATGATTTCCCCTATATATTTGGGTGGTGAACTTTTATTGGTTATTTGTATTTCAGGTTTCTTCTTCCAGTTTTTAGTTAATAGAAGTTTTAAATTTTAATGTTATGTTTACCAATAAGACTCTGATTACATATTTTTTAAAGATTGTGTATTTTAAAAAGTCTTCCCTACTGGAAGTTACAAAATATATTGTATTTGTGTTTTTTAAAAAAATTATTTATTTATTTGAAAGAGTTAGAGACAGAGAGAGAGAGAGGGAGAATTGATCTTCTATCTGCTGGTTCACTCCCCAAGTGTCTGCAGCAGCCAGGACTGGGCCAGGCAAAAGCTAGGAGCTAGAAGTTTCATCTGGGTCTCCTACATGGCTGCAGGGGCCTGAGTACTTGGCCTATTTTCCACTACTTTCCCAGACACATTAATGGGGAGCTAGATTGGAAGTGGGACAGCTGGAACTCTGAACCGGAGCCCATAAGGGATGCTGGCACTGTAGGTGGCAGCTTTTCCACCTATGCCACAACTCTGGCCCCTATATTGTCTTTTCAAAGTTTTAAAGTTTTGTGTTTCACATTTTTTTCATCTACCTAGAATTGATTTATATGTGTGACTAATATAGAGATCCAGTCTTATTTTTATCCATATGCATATCCAGTTATGCTAACACACAGTTCATTGAAAAGTTTATTTATTTACCATTCACCAGCTGTGTTACCTCTGTCATATATCAAATTTCAATAGCTGTAAGAGTTTGTATCCTGTCTGTTGTGTTTCAATGATTAGTTATGCATCTGATATTAAAAGCACTCTGTCTCTTTATATACAGTAAGTCCCCTCATTCTTTTTAAAGAGTGTTTTGATTATTTTTGGACTTTTCTTATTCAATGTAAATTTTAGAATTCAATGTAAAATTTTAGAATAAGCTTGTCAAGTTCTATAAAAAATTTTGTTGGGATTTTGCTGGCATTGTGTTACATCTTTTGAATGATTTAGAGGAAATTTCCTTTTTAATTGAAATTTTTAAGTTGTATTTTTCTGGGAATTTATTTAATGCAACTTAAAATTTATTACTATAGTTCATTGTATTTTATTATATGTTTAATCTCTTTAGCATCTTTCACTCTCTTTCACTCCAAATACCATTTGTACCTTTTTTATTTTTTGGTTTCCTAATCAAACTGGGTAGAAGCATGTTTTTAAAAAATTCTTAATTTTGGCCAGCGCCGCGGCTCACTAGGGTAATCCTCCGCCTAGCGGCACCAGCACACCAGGTTCTAGTCCTGGTCGGGGTGCTGGATTCTGTCCCGGTTGCCCCTCTTCCAGGCCAGCTCTCTGCTGTGGCCCGGGAGTGCAGTGGAGGATGGCCCAAGTGTTTGGGTCCTACACCCCATGGGAGACCAGGAGAAGCATCTGGCTCCTGGCTTTGGATCAGCGCGATGCGCTGGCCGCAACGGCCATTGGAGGGTGAACCAACGGCAAAAGGAAGACCTTTCTCTCTGTCTCTCTCTCACTGTCCACTCTGCCTGTCAAAAAAAAATTTTTAATTTTAATTTTTAACAGATTCAATGTGATTTGTAGATGCAATTCTTTTTATTTTAGATTCATTTATTTATTTGAAAGGAAGAAATAGAAAGAAAGAGAAGAGAGAGATCTTCTACCCACTGGTTCACTTCTCAGATGGCTACAATGGCTGGAATTGGGCTGATCCCAAGCCAGGAGCCAGGAGCTTTTTCCAAGTCTTCCACATGGGTGCACATGAGCTCTCTTCTACTGGGAGCTGGACCAGAAGTGGAGCAGCTGGGACTTGAACTAATGCCCATATCTATGCTTACACTACAGGCAGAGGCTTAATATTCTACACCACAGTGCCAGACTCTCCCTGTAAATGCAATTCTAAGAACATAATGATATTCTCTTCTTTCCTCCCTCCCCATATCTCTCCCATTCTTTTTTCTTCTCCCCTTCTTTTTTTCCTTTTTGTTATAGTTTTTGAGATAGCATGTTTTAAGATTATAATATAAAAAAGCTTAATACAAAAAAGAGGGATTATTATAATAAGATCTAATAATTAATTACTCAATAATCATAATCTCAACAGCCCTATGAACCAATACTGGACTCTCTTTTACAGCTAGAGACTAAGGTAGGAAGATAAATTAACTAGCCCTAAACTACTTAGCTAGTATTTAGAGAATACCATAATATGCTAAATGCCATTTCTAGTATATAACAAGCCCTTTAAAAAATCTTACATTGAAACAACTATACTACAGTTTAAAAATTTTAAATATCTTTTGAAAGGAATTGCTAGGTTGACACAAAAGTAAGGAACTCTCAGGTCCCCAAAAAGAAGTAAAAGGAGGAATCCTGAGAGGTTAGTAGATCCTAAAGTCTGTTTTCACTTAAAGAGTATGTGATCATTCTCAGAGATCTTGTACATTTAATTTACTTTGGCTATGTGTGACTGGGCTCAAAAGATAAAAGCAGAGTCAATCTTAAGTGAGGAACAAACTAGGAAATATCTGTGTAAAGTTGAAACATCCAAAACGCTACTCACCCCAATGTAAGAGTAATAAGTAAATATGACCATATCTTGACCCTGCATAAGGGAGGAGGAGAGCTAAAATAACATAGCTGAGAATGTGTAACTACAAGATGGTTTTCATACAGTTTCATTTGTAGCAAAATGGACGCAACTGGAGGACATAATGTTGAGAAAATGAGCTCAACCCAGAAAGACAAATAACGCGTGTTCTGCCTTATTTGTGGGGACTAAAATTTAAAAAATAAAAAAGTTCTAGTCCCGGTTGGGGCACCGATCCTGTCCCGGTTGCCCCTCTTCCAGGCCAGCTCTCTGCTGTGGCCCGGGAGTGCAGTGGAGGATGGCCCAAGTGCTTGGGTCCTGCACCCCATGGGAGACCAGGATAAGCACCTGGCTCCTGCCATCGGAACAGCGCGGTGCGCCGGCCGCAGCGCGCTACCGCGGCGGCCATTGGAGGGTGAACCAACGGCAAAAGGAAGACCTTTCTCTCTGTCTCTCTCTCTCACTGTCCACTCTGCCTGTCAAAAAAAAAAAAAAAAAAAAAAAAAAAAAAAAAAAATTAAAAAAAAAAAAAAATAAAAAAGAAAAAAGAAATGTCTGTATGTATCAGTGTGCTGCAAATATAGTTTTCTAAAACTTTGTTTTACACCTTTGTCAAACCAGTGGTTAAGAATGTTATACTGGGCCTGGTATTATGGCATAACAAGTTGAACACTGCCCCCTGCATACCATGTGGGTGCTGGTTCAAGTTCTGGCTGCTCTACTTCTGATCCAGCTCCCTGCTAACATGCCTGGGAAAGTGGCAGAAGATGTGATTGGGCCCCTACCCCGACATGGGAAACCCAGATGAAGCTCCTGGCTTTGGCCTGGCCTGCAGCCATTTGGGAAGTGAATCTGTAGATGGAAGACCTCCTTCTCTCTCCTCTTCCTCTGTCTCTATAATTCTGCCCTTCAAATAAATACAATCTTTAAAAAAAAAAAAAAAGAATGTTGTACTACTGTAGTTTTTTTTTTTTTTTGGACAGGCAGCGTGGATAGTGAGAGAGAGAGACAGAAAGGTCTTCCTTTTTGCCGTTGGTTCACCCTCCAATGGCTGCTGCCGCCGGTGCACCGCGCTGATCCGAAGCCAGGAGCCAGGTGCTTCTGGTCTCCCATGCGGTTGCAGGGCCCAAGGACTTGGGCCATCCTCCACTGCACTCCTGGGCCATAGCAGAGAGCTGGCCTGGAAGAGGGGCAACCGGGATAGAATCCGGTGCCCCAACCAGGACTAGAACCCGGTGTGCCGGCGCCACAAGGCAGAGGATTAGCCTGTTAAGCCACAGCGTCGGCCATACTACTGTAGTTTTAATGATCAGTGATTATTATAAAATTTACTATGTATGAGTGACATTTTCATTTTTCCATTCAATTATTTATAATTATTGTCTATATTCCCACTTAACTAGGATCTTTTGCTTGTTAAACGTATTATTCTGTGAGGTGTTAAGCCTTTTTACTGTAAGGTAAATTTAAAATAAGTTATCTCAAAAACTAAAATAAAATAAAAAATAAGTAATTTGGCCATAAATACTCCTGTTGTTTGCTTTGGATTTCCTTTGTACTTTTATTGAAAGATTTTCTGCCTTCACATTCTTTCATAGTGATGAGTCTCTGTGTTCTGTTTGTAGGACATGCTTAGGCATCATTTGCAAGGCTGTGTTAGTGCTGATGAATTCTTTTCATTTTCTGTTTGGTATGGAATGTCTTTATTGCACCTTTATTTGTAAATGAGAGTTTTGCAGGGTACAATATTCTGACTTGACAGTTTTTTTCTTTTAAGATTTTCACTATGTCTCCCCGTTTTCTCCTAACCTGTAGGGTTTCTGATGAGAAGTCAGCAGTGCATCTAATTGTAGATCCACTGAAAGTCTGGTGTTTCCTTTTTGCACATTTTAGAATCATTTATTTAGTTTTTACTGTTGAAAGTTTTGACTACAGTGTATTGTGGTGAAAGTCTTTTTTAGTCATGTCTATCATGTCTGTGTGTTTCCTGTATTTGAAAGTTCCTTTTTCCCCTCTAAATTAGGGATTTTTTCTATAATCATTTCACTTAATAGACCTTATAATCCATTCTCTGTTTCTATGCCTTCAGGAACTCCCAAGACCTGTATGTTGGGTCACTTGATAATACCCCATAAATCTCTAACATCATTTTTAATTTTTGTTTTCTTGATTTTTTTTTTTTTGGTGTGACTGAGATATTTCCAAAGATTTGTTTTCTAGCTCAGATATTCTTTCTTCTTTCTCACCAAGTGTGTTATTAAGGCTTTCCACTGTATTTTTTGTTTGACATATTGACTTCTTCATTTCCAATACTTCAATTTGATTTCTCCTCAAAATCTGAATCTCCTGGGAAAATTTTTCTTGCATATTATGTATGGAAATCTTTAACAAATCTTTAATTTGCCTCTCATTGCTTCTGAGTAATTCTGTTATCAATCTTTTGAATTCCTTTCAGGCATTTCATCATTCTCTTCATCTTCACATTCTAATATTGAAGCATTTTAGTGTTCCTTTGGGGGAGTATTGTTGTCTTCCCTATTTTTGTTTCTTGAATTTCTGCATTTATTTTTAGGCATTTGTGGAAATAGTTGTTAGTTTTCTTTTCTAATGGATTTTATCTTTGAACTCCTTCTCTGTGGCTTAGTGGAGTGTCTGCTCTCAGTGAATACCCAGAGGCATGTGGCCAGGGAGCTCTGTTCAGTGCTTCAGGGTGGGAGTAGTATCTAGTTGGGTGTGTTAGATCTCTATTTTCTGCAGGGGGAAGGGTGTGATCACCTCTGTTGGCATAATCACAACCTCACATCATCTCTTCCAAGGTTATCAGTGCCTCCTGCCAGTCCACAGTGTGTGCAGCACTCACCTGTGCTGCCACATGAACCACACAAAGGATCTCTGCATTCCTCAGTGTGAGCATGGATCCCTGTGCAATGATCCTCCCCAGGCAGCTAGGGAGTTGTGAGCTTCTAGCGCAGGACATAGTGATTGCCGAAGCCAGCTACACCCTGTGCCCTTTCATACAGTAATAGAGTTCTCACAGTATCAGCACACAAAGCTGCCACAACCATGGGTGAAAGAGGATCTGCTCCACCCTGCTATCCTGTTCCATTCACAGAGAGTGCACAGACATTCCCAGAGCCAGCTGCCTGGGGGTGCTCTACCTTGGCAGTTTCAGCCCCGGAGCCTGTGATAGGTTGAGAGGCTGGAGATACCTCACAGTCCTATGTGAGTGCTCAACCCTCTTGTCAACTCTCCCAGCCAGACTCAAAGTGAGTGGGGAATGTGCTTTCTCTCTGGTAAAATCCCCCAATCACTAGTGCATACGTAGCTGCTACAGCCACCACTGGTGTCCAAACACCACCTGGTCTCCCTGCTGGTTGCTGGCTGCCCTTGTTGGGGGTTGGGGAGAAAGAAATGTGCTTTTTTTCCCACTGGGTTAGGATAGTTCCCTGCCCCTCTTAGGGCTCCAGGTTAGACTGAAAGGCTGTATGGTCTTCAAGACTCTTCCTCCAGCAGTATTACCAGTAGCACAGGCTTCTGCAGTCTGCTGTCATCTTGCTTTCCAAGGCTGGCATCTCCTCCAGGTCTTGGGTGTGGGGATCATGTATGGTGTCTGCCCTCATTGCTGCTATGTGTCTGCATCTTCCACACTGATCCATGATGCCCCTCTTCCTTCTGTAGAATTTCGACTATAGATTTCACTTCAATCGATGGGAATGCACTTCCTCCACTTTTTTTAAAAAATATTTTTCTCCTCATCTAAAGTAGTATGTCTTTTCCTTATGCAGCCATCTTGGTATCCATGGAGGTTTATTAATTTTTTTTTTGACAGGCAGAGTTAGACAGTGAGAGAGAGAGAGAGAAAGAAAGGTCTTCCCTTCGTTGGTTCACCCCCCCAAATGGCCGCTACAGCCGGCTCACTGCGCCGATCCAAAGCCAGGAGCCAGGTGCTTCCTCCTGGTCTCCCATGCGGATGCAGGGTCCAAGGACTTGGGCCATCCTGCACTGCCTTCCTGGGCCAGAGCAGAGAGCTGGACTGGAAGAGGAGCAACCAGGAGAGAATCCAGTGCCCCAACTGGGACTAGAACCTGGGGTGCTGGCGCCATAGGCAGAGGATTAGCCTAGTGTGCCGGCCCAGTTTTATTAATTTTTAAAATCTTTTTGGGGGCTGGTGCTGTGGCATAGTGGGTAAAGCTGCCACGTGTAGTGTCAGCAGCCCATATGGGTGCTGGTTTGAGATCTGGCTGCTCTACTTCTGATTCAGCTCTCTGCTATGGCCTAGGAAAGCAGTAGAAGATGGCCCAAGTCCTTGGGCCCCTACATCCAGGCTCCTGGCTTCTATCAGCCCAGTTTTAACCTTTGCGGCCAATTGGGGAGTGAACCAGTGGATGGAAGATCTCTCTCTGCCTCTCTGTAACTTTGCCTTTCAAGTAAATAAATAAATACATCTATTAAAATATTTTTAAGAGTCATCTTTGGTTTAACTAATTTTCTCTATTTTCCTGTTACCACTTTTAATTGATGTTTGAGGTTTTCAATATTTCTTTTGTTTCAGCTTGTTTTAGGTTCATTTTGTTCTTTTCCTAGTTTAGGATGAGAAATTAGATGATTGATTTTAAGTTTTTCTTTTTTTCCTTTTTTTTTTTTTTTTTGTTAAAGTGACTTTATTTATTAAAAGGCAGAGTTACAGAGAGAAGAAGAGATACAGAGAGAGAGATCTTCCATCTGCTGGTTCATTTCCCAAATTATTGCAATACCTGGGGCTGTGTCAGGCCAAATCCAGGAGCCTACAACTTCATCCTGGTCTCCCATATGGCTATAGGGGCCTAAGAACTTGGTTCATTTTATGCTGCTTTCCCAGGCACATTGGTGGGGAACTGGATCAGAAGTGGAGCAGCCAAGATTTGAACTGGCACTCATATGGGAGGCTGTTGTTGCAGGCAGCAGCATAACTCACTTCACCACAACTCTTGCCTCTTCTTAATTTCTAATGTTAGCATTTTGTGCTCTAAATTTCCCTCTAAGTATCACTCTAACTGCATGCCATAACTTTTGATAAGTTGATTTTTGAATTTCACTTGTGTGTAGGAAACAAAAGTTTTCCCTTTCCCTTCTCTACTATCACATACATATGAGATCTCTGATCTCAGAAAGATGTGGAATTTTTCTCTTAATAGCAAGCAAGCATCACTTCTGCAACAGACACCAGCAGAATGTCTTCTAATTCAATTTAGTTCTGACACTATCTACCAGGAGATAGAATGACATCCTCAAGCTGGGGGCTTGGTCCCCAAGACTGCCTGCATACTCCAGTCCCAGTTATGCGCTTAGGCCTTCAGACCTTCTGACCAACTGCCTACCCC
The DNA here is from genome assembly GCF_033115175.1 of Lepus europaeus. Lineage (NCBI taxonomy): Eukaryota > Metazoa > Chordata > Mammalia > Lagomorpha > Leporidae > Lepus > Lepus europaeus. The sequence continues at coordinate 50,563,028 of NC_084833.1, read as the reverse complement.
ACTTGGGGTTCCATTGACCCCATCTTCAGATTCAGTTAATTTGCTCGAGAAGTTCACAGAACTTAAACATTTTTCTCACATATGCTGATTGATTATAAAGAATATTTTAAATGATAGAGATAAGCAACCAGAGAAAGAGATTCATGGAGTGAGGTCTTGAAGCATTCCAGGTGCACAAGCTTCCATCTTTGAGGAGTTAAGTATGCCATTCTCTGAATACAAGGATGGATCTTTCTTGCCTTTCTGTAAGCCTCCATTTGTAAAGCATTCCAGAAGCCCCTGAAATCCCACTTATTTTGGGATTTTATGAAGATTTTATTGCACAGCTATGTTTAAAGAAATGTGATTAGACCAAAGGGGTGTGATCCAATGCTAACAGAGTAAGTGGGAAATCAGGGAGGCCTGTTTGTTTAGATTCTTCTTGGTTTTTATATGTTACATTTTTTTCTGATGGGGTAAAGAGCAGGGCCCCTGTTGAAAATGAGGGTCTTGGCCGTCGCCGCGGCACAATAGGCTAATCCTCCACCTGTGGCGCTGACACACCGGGTTCCAGTCCCAGTCGGGGTGCTGGATTCTGTCCCGGTTGCCCCTCTTCCAGGCCAGCTCTCTGCTGTGGCCTGGGAGTGCAGTGAGCATGGCCCAAGTCCTTGGGCCCTGCACCCGCATGGGAGACCAGGAGAAGCACCTGGCTCCTGGCTTCGGATCAGCATCAGCGTGGTGCGCCGGCCGCAGTGGCCATTGGAGGGTAAACCAATGGTAAAGGAAGACCTTTCTCTCTGTCTCTCTCACTCTCCACTCTGCCTGTCAAAAAAAAAAAAAAAAAAAAAAAAAGTGAGGGTCTTATGATCAACTATCACACAAGTTATTCAGAGAGTTTCTTTATGGTTGACTCTTAAGACAGAAAGGCATGAGATTAGGGCACATTCTTAGTTTCCATGACTCACCTTCAGGAAGAGAAATTCTCATTTGTATGACCTGTACTAGGGAGGGAGTCACAAGCCAGGAACCATGGATGAAAAACAAAAAATATATGTCATAATTTCACAACTTTGTTAAAACTGTTCTCTAACTTCCCATTAAACTTTTACCTCAAACCATGGCTTATTTAGAAGACGTTTAATTTCTAAGCATTTAGACTATTTCTGAATAGTCTTGGAACTGTAACTATTTCTGTTTTATTTGGCTAAATAATATATTTCTTATTGCCTCTTCTGTTGAAGATCATGAAGATGATATACAATTCAGTTTATTTATTAGTATCTACTTGATTAGTATATAATTTTAGATTACAAGTCCAAAGATGAAATGAACGCTAATTGGGGCTGTTAGGAACTTACCCAGTTTACTATGTAATTTTTTGTTGAAAAGTGTAGATACTTTTTATTATATATATATTAGGTTCAAAAAGATTCTGAATAGATAGGAGGTATTTTCTTCTAAAGCTGCACTCAGAATTTTATTTTGTGCTAATAACATGAATGTATGTAGTTTTCTTTTTCATTTTATTTTATTGAAATTGTGATGTTCTGGTAAAGAAATTAAAATTTTTACTTTCATTTGTTTTTCAAAATTGGGAATACGTGAATGTTTTCAAGAAATTAGATGTTTGAATTAGAAATTTTTTTTTTTTGTATTTCAAGAAACACATCAATCTTTTCTTAACTATGAAATTCAGAACTGCAAAGACTTGAGTGTTTTTGAGCTTAGAAAAAAATAGTCTGAATCCTAGCAACTGAAAGCAAATAGACGTACGTCAGTATCTGTGTATAAGTGCTGACACTTATGTCAGCAGTTTGTCCTATTTGCTTGGGAACTCTTGTTTAGTAGTATGTTTACAATGAGATCTTTCACTAGAGCAGGGCTACATGACTGAATATGTACTCTGTATTGTATGAGTATATTCTGTATACAACCTTTAAGTTATCTGTATAGGCATATTTATTGCTATTTGCTATTGACATTTGTTCTTTTTATTGTATTCATTTTCTTTCTCAAAAGTGTTTTTTTGTTGTTGATCTTTGTCTTTGTTAACTAACAATAGGCTATTGATTCTAATTTTGATGTCTTTGTGGAGGACACTGACATGGCTGAGGAGCTATGGGACTTGTTTTAATTGAAGCTGCTATAGGTGGAATAATATGGATTTAAGATTTATAGTTTTGTTATGCTTAATTTTCTTAGTAGTTGCTATGAAAATTATTTACTAAGTTTAAAATGTACCACTGAACATTAAAATGAAGTTCAGAAGACTCCAAGTAATACGATGAGATTTTGTATTTTGTTGTGGGGGATGGGAACAAATTTTTCTTGATAGAAAAGGCCAGTAGGCAGTTAGAAATGGCAGGTTTGAATTTTGGAAAGAAAGAATGAGGTAAGACATATACTTTAGAGTTATTTAGCGTTTTATTGAAGGCCTGTATATGGTCTTGAAGATTCAAGCCCTGAATTCTTACAGAGCCCAAGACTGGTATCTCTCTTGTCTGTGGAATTGACAGTCTAGTTACTGTATAATTAGTTTAGATTGCAGAGGAAGTTTATTAGTTTAGAAGGTCATCCTTGAAGCTTGGAAATGGATGTTATTAAAAGAAAAAGTCTATATAGAATTAAAAATAATTAAGGACAGAGTGAATTTGGGAAGTACCTGTATTATGCAGGTTTTTAGGAGATAGGCAAGGGTTGTGAGAAGTACCCATATTTAGTAATTAGCATAACAAAGAGGAGTCAGTGAAGAAACACAATCAGAGTGGCCAGATGGGGGATTTTTCATGAAACTAATTAAATTTAAGCTTCAGGGTCTCCCACTTGTGCAAATTCCTTTTAAGATTTTGCAAGGAATATGTTCACATGGCTATATGTTTGTATAGGATTTCCAAAAGTAAATTTTTTTGATTGCTGTTTCTGTTCTTGACTCATGTCATGTAGCATTCGAGTGACTTTAGGCATTGTAGTGACTGTAGGTGTTTTTTTGGGGACAGCTAAAGGAAGGTTGAATTGTGTTTACAGTTGGTTTGAGTGGAATATATTTATGTGGATTTGGTGATTAAGGGGTTACTGATGATCTTCAAGAATGAATGTAAATTTTGAGAATGGGAAGTGGGGTTTCTATTTGTTGTTTTTAAAGAAAGTGTCAGTGGCATCCAAGAATAGTAAATTTGGGGGAAAGCAAAGACTAGTGAAGGTATGTGTGTGTGTATGTCTATCTTTTAAAGGTAGATGGACATCTAAATATATTAAAGAAGGGGCAAAATACAAATACCAACTAATAAGAATGTTTAGAGCAGAGCAGAGATAGTACTCAGAGGAAGGAGGGTAAATGAAATGGGATCTAGACATAGAAATGTGCTAAGTAGTAGAATTTCAGTGAAGGTCATTTAATATTAGCACAGTAGTAGTGCTGAGAGTGGTAATTAATTCTCATAATGTTGACCACTGACAATTCTTACTAAAATCATAGTGTATTTTATACTTATTGGCTCTAATATTACATTTTGATAGTAAAATGAAGTGTTTGTTTCATGACAAAAATAGAAGATAATTATCTGCATTAGTTTAACATGTTAAACTCAATCTTGGAAAGTTTTCATTGACTATATGAAATGATTGTCCCAAATCAGCTTAAGGACATACATAAAGTGTTTCTTATGGTAACATTATATAAGCTGATTAATATAAAAGATACTTAATAAGGTTATTTTTTCTTAGTTTCAAAGAGTTATTTATGTATTTGAAAGAGAGAGGGAAAGAGAGCGACAGAGAGAGAATCTTTGGTTTGCTGGTTCACTCCCCTATGGTCACAACAGCCAGGTCTGAGCTAGGCTGAAGCCAGGAGCCAGGTGTTTCATTTGAGTCTTCCACATGATTTTCAGGGGCCTAAACACTTGGGCATTCTTCCTCTGATTTTCTCAGGCCATTATTAGGGAGCTGGAATGGAAATGGAACAGCCAGGACACAAACTGGTACCCATATGGTATGCTGGTGTCAGAGTGGGGATCGCTGGCCCTGTATTTTTTCTTAGTTTTATTGATGGTATGGAAATGTGTACACAATTATTACTTTTTTCATCCTGTTCATTATTATTGATTATGTGTTCCTTAGATGCCTGGCATAGGTGTAGATTCTTGGGAAAGAGCAGTTATCAACATTGGCAAGGTGTTTGCCTTTGTGCAACTTACATTCTAGTGAGGGAGATTCAAAGTAAGCAAATAAACACATACATACTCATAAATAGTGTAGTATCAGGTAGAAATGATAGATAATGAAGAAAAATAAGTGACAGGAAGATGATGGAAAGTTGTGGAGATGATATTTTAGATACTGTGGTAAGGAAAGCAGCTAGGACATTGAACTATTACTCTTTGTCAGTATGGAGAAAACTAATTTAATGCAGGCCAATAATTCAAATAATTCAAAGTTTAATGGAAGAAACATCTAGTGGGGCAGGTCTTGTATAGTGGGTAATGCTGCCAGTGGTGATGCTGGCATCCTGTATGGTGCTGATTTGAATTATGGCTGCGTCACATCTAATCCAACTCCCTGCTAATGGCCTGGGAAGAGCAGCAGCAGATGACCCAAGTACTTGGGCCCCTACCACCCACATGGGAGACTTGGATGGAACTCTTGGCTCCTGGCTTGGGCTTGGCTGTTGGCAGCCGTCTGGGGAGTAAACCATTGGGTAGATGATCTCTTTTTCTCTCCCTCTTTAACTCTGGCTTTCAAATAAATAAATCTTTAAAAAGAGAAAAAAAGAAACATCTACTTATTTCAGTTTTTTCATCTCTAAAACCATTAATAATAGAACCTACCTCATGGGGTTGTTGAATGGTTTTAATAATACTGTGCATGGTTTTCTATGTGTAGGTGTAACTTTCACATAATGCTTAAGATATTACCAACTCTAAATAAATATTAGATCTTCTTTTTATCATGTCTTTATTTCCTGTATGATATATGCTTTCATGTGAACCAAATAGTTTAGAAGATGACTGTTTTATTAAGTATGTTCCTTTTCTACATATACCTCAAATTCCAGACTGAAGCTTTTTGTTTTGTTTTAAATTTGGAGATTAATTTTTTATTTTATTTTATTTTATTTTATTTATACAAGAGTCCCAAGCCTTAACCATTACACCAAATACTGCCCAAGTCCTGTGTTCTGTAAAGAACGTTTTTTTTGTTTTTGTTTTTTGTTTTGATAGGCAGAGTGGATAGTGATATATATATATAGAGAGAGAGAGAGAGAAAGGTCTTCCTTTTTGCTGTTGGTTCACCCTCCAATGGCCGCCGCGGCCAGCGCATCTCGCTGATCCGAAGCCAGGAGCCAAGTGCTTCTCCTGGTCTCCCATGCAGGTGCAGGGCCCAAGGACTTGGGCCATCCTCCACTGCCTTCCCGGGCCATAACAGAGAGCTGGCCTGGAAGAGGGGCAACCGGGATAGAATCTGGCGCCCCAACCGGGACTAGAACCTGGTGTGCCGGCACCGCTAGGCAGAGGATTAGCCTGTTAAGCCACGGAGCCGGCCAATTTTTTTAAAAAAGTTGAGGTACATGAACATACAACAAAGCATACTAATTCAAATATTTTGCTCATTGAATATTTTCATAGATACATACCTGTATGATCACCACCCAGATCCAAATATAAAATATTTCCAATACACCAGAAGAAATCTTTGTTCACCCTTTGAGTCATCATTGATTCCATATTCTGACTTCTATCCCAGTTGATTTGTTTTCCTATTTTTGAATTTTATATAATTTGAATTACATTATATACTTTTACTTTAATTTGCTAAAAGTAATGCCTACAAAATGTACTCACATTCATATTGTTATGTGTATCATCAGTTTGCTTGTTCCCTTTTAGTCCTCTGTAGTATTTCATAGTATGAATGTGCTATAGTTCATTTACTTTTTCTCCAATTTGTGGACATTTGTTTTGTTTTTACCGTGGGCGGGCAGTTATGAAAAAAGCTGTTGTGAATATTCTTATGTATCGATTTTTGTTTGCTGTATACTTAGAGTGGTTTTATTGAGTCATAAGGTATTTAGGTAGGTATATGTTTAACTTCAGTAGGAACTTCAGAGCAGTTTTTGAAAGTTGTACCAATCTACTCACCAAATGGTAATAAATGAAGATTCTAGTTACTCCAACACTTTGGGTGAGTTGAAGTGTTTAGCTATTCTAGGAGATGTGTACTTATGTCTCATTCCTTTAATTTGCATTTCTTTGGTGCTAATGATGCTTGAGTACTTTCATATATGTGTTAATAGACCATTTGAATATTCTCTTTTTTTATTATGCTTTAGATCTTTGTCCACAATTTTTTTGGAGGTTTTGTTATTGACCTGTAGTAGTTTTTAAAAAAATAATCTTTATGTATTCTACATATAAAACCTTTATTGTCTATAGTTATCTTTTTTTTTTTCTTTTCTTTTTCTTTTTTGACAGGCAGAGTGGACAGTCAGAGAGAGAGAGATCAGAGAGAAAGGTCTTCCTTTTCCATTGGTTCACCCCCAATGGCCGCTGTGGCCAGCGCACCACACTGATCCGAAGCCAGGAGCCAGGTGCTCCCTTCTGGTCTCCCATGCGGGTGCAGGGCCCAGGCTTGGGCCATCCTCCACTGCACTCCCTGGCCACAGAGGAGAGCTGGCCTGGAAGAGGAGCAACCGGGACAGAATCTGGTGCCCCGACTGGGACTAGAACCTGGTTTGCCAGCACCGCAGGTGGAGGATTAGCCTGTTGAGCCACGGTGCCGGCCTATACTTATCTTTTTACTCTTAATGGTATCTTTTGAGCAATAAAAAGTTCTTAGTTTTAATAAAGTTTAGTGTACCTCTTTTTTCTTTAGTAGGTTAGTGCTTTTTGAATATTAAAAGAATCTTTGCCTACACAAAGGATATGGAGATATTTTCCTTTATTTCCTTCTGGAAGATTTATAGTTTTATCTTTCACTTTTAGATAAGATTTATTTCAATTATATTTTGCTCATGGTATGAGATTCTCAAGGTTCATTGTTTTTTTCCTACTGATATCTGGTGCTCTAGCAGCAATAATTGAATAGACTGTCTTTGTTACCTCAGGTTTTCAGTAGTGTCTTTTTTTTTTTAAGATTTATTTTATTTATTTTAAAGTCAGAGTTACACACAGAGAGAAGGAGAGGCAGAGAGAGAGAGAGAGAGAGAGAGAGGTCTTCCATCTACTGGTTCACTCCCCAGTTGGCCGCAACAGCTGGAGCGATGATCCAAAGCCAGGAGCTTCCTCCAGGTCTTCCCAAGCAGTTCCAGGGGCCCAAGGATTTGGGCCATCCTCTACTGCTTTCCTAGGCCATAGCAGAGAGCTGGATTAGAAGTTGGGCTTCCAGAACTCAAACTGGCGCCCATATGGGATGCTGGCATAGTAGGTGGTGGCTTTACTCACTACACAGCGCTCTGTAATAGTGTCTTTTTCATAAACCAAGTAGTTGTAGATGTGGATACCTTTTATCAAATCAAGGAAGTTCCCTTCTATTCCTAATATTCTATGCCTTTTTATTTTAAAATGATGAGTAAGTATTAAATTGTATCAAAACTTTTCTGCATTTGTTGGGTGATCCTAGGATTTTTCTTCTTTAGTTAACATGGTAAGTTAATTTGGTTTATATTTGAATATTGAACCAACATTGTATTCTTGTAACAAATTCCACTTGGTTATGTATGCTGTTGCTTTTATACATTGCTGGCTTTGCCTTATGAAATTATTATTTTTATTCTTATTTTTTTTGCTGTGTTCCTGAGGGTGTTGGTCTATAATTCTACTTGTTATGTCCATGTCAGGTGTTGCCAACGTATTAGGGTTCTGCTGGCCTCATAGAATGACTTAGTGTTTCCTCTTTCACTATATGCTGAAAAGAAAATTGTGTGAGATTAGTTTTGCTACTTCTAATCTATTTTTAAAGGTTGGAAGTATTCATGAGAATAGGCTATGATTATCTTCTTTTATAATTGAGGAAACTGGAGCTTAGAGAAGGTAAGTACCATTAGGTAACTTGTATTTATTGATCTGTATTAAAAAACCGTTCTGTCTTACTTCTTAACCCATGCTACATAATACACATGGGAGAAAATTACTTACCAGGTGGTCATATGGGGATATTAGGAAATACTAGGATTTTTTTTCTGAAAACTTCTTTTCAAACTTTATTTTCTGCAAGAATAAGAAACATACTCTTGATGAATACTTCATAGCTGTTTGTGAGAATTGTGGCTTAAAGTGGCTAAGCTTTATAATTCTTTTGGCTCTGTCAGATGAAAATCCATCTGTTCCAAAACTGAACAAATTAGTTTTATTTCTCTGTGGGAACAAATGGTTATTTGGAATTTACTGGGATTCCTCCTTCTCCAAATGCACATAGTCTTCACAAACATTCTTTGGCTTTGTAGAAGTTATGATATTGCCAATCTTGACTCTTTCTGGTATATGATAGGTTAAGGGAGTCAGTTCATCCATATTGACAGATCCAAGGATAAAGGGGAAAAGCTTTACAAAGGGAAATAGAAGGTAACTTTTAAGACTTACTGTGGGCCGGCACTGTGGCTCAACAGGCTAATCCTCTGCCTAGCGGTGCCGGCACACCGGCTTCTAGTCCTGGTCGGGGCGCTGGATTCTGTCCCGGTTGCCCCTCTTCCAGGCCAGCTCTCTGCTATGGCCTGGGAGTGCAGTGGAGGATGGCCCAAGTGCTTGGGCCCTGCACCCACATGGGAGACCAGAATAAGCACCTGGCTCCTGGCTTCGGATCAGCGCAGTGCACCGGCCGTAGCGTGCCAGCCGCGGTGGCCATTGGAGGGTGAACCAACGGCAAAGGAAGACCTTTCTCTCTGTCTCTCTCTCTCACTGTCCACTCTGCCTGTCAAAAAAAAAAAAAAAAAAAAAGAAGACTTACTGTGTACCTTATTTCCTTTCAAATTCAATCATTCTCATAAGAGAATCTTATATAAAGACGTATAATTTTTATTTCACATGGAAATTAAATAATAATACCTGAAGCTGTTCTTTGTTGATTTCTAAAGAATTCATGTTTTCAAACAATTATTTACTTATGACTTCTCAGTCTATAAGGATTTAAGTTTTTTTTCCCCTTCAGGATTGCATTTGAAATGTTTGCCTCCTTTATGAGCTTTCAACAACTTTTAATGTTGTTTAGTCACTAGAATTTATACTGTGCCAATGATATTATTTTATTTGCTTCATATTTAAACCTCAATAAGCTTGTCTCATTTCCAGTTAACTTAATTAGAATGTCTGGCTCCCTTTGAAACAGCTTCTCATTTTTTTAAAAAAGTGTTATTTAACTACAAAAGAATAATGTTAGAGAAGATAGTGCTTTTTAGTAGAAAATGTCCTGAGTTAATAAAGACCTCAGGATTTTAGCACTAGAAACTTTTTAAGAAACTATTTAATTTTTCTAATACTTGTAATATTGTTATTTCGGTGGGTTTATTTACTTGTCAAATATATTATTAGTATTTAATTGTTTTTAAATCCTTTGTTAAATATGAATATCTCAAATAGTGGAGCTACAAGTTTAGTTTAAGGACAGATAATTGTACATATGGTCCCCTTAAAAACTGGAGTTGAAGTATTGACCTGCTGTTTTTTTTCCTTTAGTTTTGCTGGTAATAGTAATCTTTATTCTCGTGCCATTTTATAGGTCTAATAGTTTAATACATGGACTCTACTAGTTAATAAGGTTAATTCTTAGTATGAAAAATAAGGATCCCATGTTTGCTTTAAAAATTATTTAATTTATTTGAGAAACAGACACAAAGTAGGGGTGCTAGGGGAGAGCACATGAGAAAACACCTCCATCTGTTGGTTCTCTCCAAATACCTGCTGAGACTTAGAGACTCAGTTCAGTGCTAAAGCTGAGAGCCCAAAAACTCAGTCCAGATCTCCCAGGTGAGTAGCAGAACTCAATCACTTGAGTCATCACCACTACCTTACAGGGTCTTTATTAGCAGAAGGTTAGAATGAGGAACTGGAGCCAGGGATTGAACCCATGCATTCTGATGTGGGCCTTACAACCAGTGATTTAACTGCTAGAACATAAGGCTACCCATTCTTATTTTTTTAAAGATTTGTTTATTTATTTGAAAGTCAGGGTTACACAGAGAGAAGGAGAGGCAGAAGAGAGAGAGAGGTCTTCCATCTACTGGTTCACTCCCCAATTGTCTGCAATGGCCGTAGCTGCACAGATCTGAAGCCAGAAGCCAGGAGCTTCCTCCAGGTCTCCTGCACTTGTGCAGGGGCCCAAGGACTTGGGCCATCTTCTGCTGCTTTCACAGACAACAGCAGAGAGATGGATTGGAAGTGGAGCAGCTGGAACCCGATTTGGCGCCCATATGGGATGTCAGCACTGTAGGCGGCGGCTTTACCCACTATGCCACAGTTCTCCCCCCCATTCATTTTTAAAAAAGATTTATTTATTTATATGAAAGCATTACAGAGAGAGGGAGAGAGAGAGACAGAGAGGGAGAGAGAAAGAGAGAGAGAGAGAGAGAGAGAGAGAGAGAGAGAGAGATCCATCTGCTGTTTCAATCTCCAGATGGCCTCAGTCACTGAAACCAGGAATGCCAGGAGCTTCATATGGGTCTCAAACGTGAATGGCAGGGGCCCAAACACTTGGGCCGTCTTTCACTTCTCTTCCCAGTCCATTAGTAGGGAGCTGGGTTGGAAGTGGAACAGCTGGGACAAGAACCCGCTCCCAGTGGATGTCAGTGTTTAATGCTGGCCCGCATTTTTGTTTCTTATATAAAGCTAGATGGACTTGCTAGCTTATTATTTGTGCTGAATAACAGAGGTTCAATTTTTGAAGGTACAGTATATTAATGGAATTGGAAACAGTTGCCCTGTCTAATTCCGAGATAGAAAAGGAATGAACAGATCCATTGTATTATAATGCTCTGAAACAGAAAAGATGAACAAAGTAAGGTGTCAGAAATAAGTATTTAGAACACAGACTGGAAGTGAAGAGTTGGAAAAGTATATACCAGGCAAATGGAAACAAAGCCATAACTATGCTGATATCAGATAAAACAGACTTTAAGTCAAAAATTGTAAAAAGAGATAAAGAAGGACATTATATTTTGATAAAAGGTTCAATTTAGCAAGAAGACATAACAATCATAAATATGTATGTACCCAACACAAGACCACCCAGATATATATAGAAAGTACTTTTAGACCTAAAGAGAGACAGACTCCAATGCAATATTAGTGGGTAACTTCAACACCTCACTCTGTTTAATGACCAGATCATCCAGACAGAAAATCAGTAAAGATGTATCAGAGTTGAAACCTACTATTAAGCAAATGGACCTAACAGATATTTACAGGACATTTCACCAAAGAGCAACAGAATACATATTCTTCTCATCAGCACAAGGAACATTTTCTAGGATAGATCACATATAGGCCACAAATCAAGTCTCAGCAAATTTAAAAAAACTGAAATCATACCATGTATCTTCTCAGACCAGAAAGGAATAAAAGTAGCAATCAACAAAAATAATAATAATAGAACACTCATAAATACTTGGAAATTAAACAACATGCTACTGAATGATCAGTGGGTCATTGAAGAAATTAAGGAAATCAAAAACTTTTGTGAAATAAGTGAAAATGAAGACAACACATCAAAAACTGTGGGATATGGCAAAAGCAGTATTGAAGAAAGTTGACAGCGTTATGTGCTTACGTTAAAAAAGAGAAATATCTCAAAGATCTAATGATACATCCTGAAGACTTAGAAAAACAAGAACAAATCAAATGCAAAATCAGTGGAAGCAGGGAAATGTAAGAGTCAGAGGAGAAATAAATGAAGCTAAAAACTTACAAAAGGTCAACAAAACAAAAAGTTGTTTTTCTGAGATGCTAAACAAAATAGATAAACCTCTAGCCAGCCTAACAAAGAAAAATTGGAAAAACTCAAACAGATAAAATTAGAGATGAAGAAGGAGATACTAAAATTGAAACCACTGAAATACAAAGGAGCATAAGAAATAATGAAGAATTATATGCTAATAAACTGGAAAATCTCAAAGAAATGGATAAATTCCTGGATTCATATAACCTACCAATATTAAACCACAAAGATATAATCTAAACAGACCCACAACAAACTGAGTTTGAAGCAGTAATTGAAAGTCTTCTATTTAGGAAATATCTGGGAACTGATGGTTTTACTACTGAATTTTACAAAACATTAAAAGAGGAAGTAACTTTAATACTCTTCATATTATTCCAGGATATTGAACAGAATGGAATTCTGCCAAACTTTTTTTTGAGGCCAGCATTACTTTGATACCAAAACCAAAGACATAACACAGAACTACAGACCTATATCCTTAATAAACCTAGATGCAGAGATTCTCAACAAAATACTAGCAGATCAAATCCAAAACTACATCAGAAAGATAATGATCAAACGGGAGTTATCCCAGAAATGCAAGGGTGGTTCAACATTCACAAGTCAATAAATACAAGGGGATGTGAGGCTGCCGCAGCAGCAGCATGTGCCACGTGAGAGGGCGCTGGCAAAGGGCGGAAGAGAGGGTGGGACAACAGGCAGTCCTGAGGTACTGTCTGCTTGAAACACAATTTTGTAGGGTGATGGAGGCCAGGGATCCTGGGCACGACTCTTACCCTGGTCCCCAGGAGCTAGGTCCTATGTTTAAGGAAGCCACAACAGGGATGTGTGTGTGTTGTGTGGGTCATTTTCGAAGGATCTTGAAGTGTCAGGGGCCTCTGCCTTGCCCTCAGAACTTCACAAAAGTGGGGTGGTGGCACCTCTCCAGCCTGGTTCGTGCTATGCGAGACCCGTAGCTCACCACCCAGTTCCCCGTGGTCATGCCCGCCGCGGGGAGCCTGGTCCCTGCCTTCCATGGCCTTTCCAGGTCTGCCGGGCCAAGCATACTTCTGAATTCCAGTCCTCTGCTCAGAGTCCCCCATTTCCCTTTCTTCTTTCCTGGCTATGAGGCTCACACTGCACCACGTGCTCCCACCTTGCAGTGCCTGGCCAGGTGGCCTGCATTTGTCCAGAGATCCTAGAAGCAGCTCCCCAGTTCTGGGGTCCGCATCTCTCCTGTGTTCTTGAGATGCATGCCCAGGGATGGTGGGTGCTCGCTGCTTCCAAAGCACCTCCTCTGCTGCTTGTCCAGTTTTTTTTTTTTTTTTTTTTTTTTTTTTTTTTTTTTTTTTTTTGTGGTGGTGATGGGGTCGGGTAGGAGCCAACTTCTCCCACTCCAGCACCACCCCTGGGTGTGTCGCTCTGCTGTGAAGCTTTTTGGGGTCTGGTATCAGGTGTCCTTGCTCTAGCTACAGGGGTGCATCTCTGCTTTGCTGATTGTTGGAGGCCAGGAGTGAAGTGCTGTGGGTTTTTTTATTTAATTATAATAAATTGATTTTATGGTCCTTTGCATGGTATTTATTGGATCCATTTTGTGTTCTTGAGTGCATAATAGTATTTACTGAACATTTAAATATGGCAAGCACTGTTCCAAGAACTTTACATTGTTTTTTAAGAATCATTTATTCTGAAAGGCATTTACAGGAACTGGCGCTGTGGCATAGTTGGTAAAGCCACTGCCTGCAGTGCTAGCTTCCCATATGGGTGTTGGTTCAAGTCCCAGCTGTTCCAATTCCAATCCAGCTCTTTGCTATGGCCTGAGAAAGCAGAAAGTGGCCCAAGCCCATGGGCCCCTGCACTCATAAGGGAGACCCAGAGGAAGCTCCTGGCTCCTGGCTTCAGATTAGCACAGCTCAAGCTGTTGTGGCCATCTGGGGAGTGATTCTCTCTCTCTCTCCTCCCCCACCCCCCATACCTCTGCCTCTCTGTAACTCTGCCTTTCAAATAAATAAGGAAAAAAATCATAAATCACATCAATAGAATGAAGAACAGAACCCATATGGTCATCTCAGCAGATGCAGGAAAACACTTGATAAGATTCACCACCCCTTCATGATAAAAACCCTCTACAGATTAGATATAGAAGGAAAATTCCTCAAAATTATAGAGGCTATATATCACAAACCAACAGCCAATATCATACTGAATGGGAAAAAAACTGAAAGCATTTTGCCTCAGATCTGGAACAAGACAAGGATGTCCACTTCTGCCATTCTTATTCAATATAGTACTGGAAGTTTCAGCAGGAGCAATTTGGGAGGAGAAAGAAAGGACATTGAAATTGGAAAAGAAAAAGTCAATCTATTCACGTTTGCAGGTGAGATGATGTTGTACATGGAAAAGTCTAAACACTCCACCAAAAAATTGTTAGAATAAACCCATTTAGTAAAGTTGCAGGTTACAAAATAAATATACCAAAAACATAGCTTTTTTGTGTGCTAATGATGAACTCACAGAGGAGAAATCAAGAAAGAAATCCCATTCGTGATAGCCACAAAAAGTCAAATATTTAGGAATAAATTTTTTGAAATTTATTTATTTTTTTTTTTATTTTTGACAGGCAGAGTGGACAGAGAGAGAGACAGACAGAAAGGTCTTCCTTTGCTGTTGGATCACCCTCCAATGGCCGCCGTGGCCGGCGCACCGCGCTGATCTGAAGGCAGGAGCCAGGTGCTTCTCCTGGTCTCCCATGGGGTGCAGGGCCCAAGCACTTGGGCCATCCTCCACTGCACTCCCTGGCCACAGCAGAGAGCTGGCCTGGAAGAGGGGCAACCAGGACAGAATCCAGTGCCCCAACCGGGACTAGAACCCGGTGTGCCGGCGCCGCAAGGCGGAGGATTAGCCTGTTGAGCCACGGCACCGGCCCAGGAATAAATTTAACAAAAGAAGTGAAAGATCTCTACAATGAAAATTATCAAACATTGAAAGAAATCATCAAACACACAAAAATATGGAAAATGGAGAGATATTCCTTACTCATGGGTTAGAAGAATCAACATCGTCAAAATGTCTATACTGGGGCTTGTGCTGTGATGCAGTAGGTTAGTCCTCTGCCTGCAGCGCCAGCATTCCATATGGGCACCAGTTCTAGTCCTGGCTGCTCCTTTTCCAATCCAGCTCTCTGATATGGCCTGGGAAAGCAGTAGAAGATGGCCCAAGTGCTTAGGCCCCTGCACCCCAGTGGGAGACCTAGGAGAAGCTCCTGGCTCCTGGCTTCAGAACAGCACAGCTCCGGCCATTGTGGCCATTTGGGGAGTGAACCAACTAAAGGAAGACCTTTCTATCTGTCTCTCCCTCTCCCTGTCTGTAACTCTACCTCTCAAATAAATAAAATCTTAAAAAAAAAGTCTATATTACTGAGGCAGCTCTGTGTGGTGCAGCAGATTAAGTCACAGCCTGCAGTGCTAGTATCCCCTATGGGCGCCAGTTCATGTCCTGGCTGTTCCATTTCCAATGCAGCTTCCTGCTAATGGCCTGGGAAAAGCAGTGGAGGGTCACCCAAGTACTTGGGCCCTTGCAATGCTAGTGGGAGACCCAGATGAAGCTCCTGGCTCCTGGCTTTGGCCTGGCCCAGCCCTGGCCATCGTGGTCTTCTAGGAAATGAACCAGCTGATGGAATATCTTTCTCTCCCTCTCACTGTGTAATTCTGACTTTTAAATAAATAAGTAAATAAATTTTTTAAAAAATATCTTTTGCAAAAATATTGAAAAGGAATTATAGTCCAATTCTAAAATCTATTTGCAATGACAAATCAATTGTCAAGGCAATAAAAAGAAGTACAGAAGTACATAGTTAGATTTATACTACTTGATTTCAAGATTTACTTAAAGATGATGTGGTGTTAGTGACAGGGTAGATATTCTGGATTGATGGAATAGGATTGAATGTCCCAAAATAGACTCCAACCTAAATGGTCAGTTCAGTTTTGGCAAAAGCGCCAACACAATTCAAATGAAAGTAAGGCTTTCCAATAAATGTGCTGGGATAATTGAGTATTCTTTATGGAAAAAAATGAACACCGACTGTTAGCTTACACCATATAAAAAATGAATGCAAAATGGGGTCATAGGCCTAAATTTAAAACATAATCATCTAGAAGCAAAGAACAGAAAAAGCACCATAAAAATTAATAAACCAAGTAATCTTGATTTTATAAAAATTAAAACCCTTTGGTTTTTGAAAGTTACCAATAAGAAAATGAAAAGACAAGCTCCAACATAGGAAAATATTCATAATACATGTTTCTGGGAAATGACATCTACCCAGAATATATAAAGAACTGTTGCAACTCAATAAAATGAATAAAGATAACCCAGTTTAACATAGACAAGGATTTGAACATTTTTGGTAGTAGTGGAAAGTCTCTGCCTCTCAAAAGAAAAAGAAAAATATCAGATGATAGGATAGCGTGTACAAGGAAGAACTATTATAGATTCTGTTGTTGTCGTAAAGGTCTTTGTTAGCAGATGACATTTAAACAGAGATCTGAGATGAGAAGTCTCTGGAAGATCTGTGGGTGGATTTTCTAGTTAGTGGGAACATGAGTGTGACTATATCTTAGACCTGAGGAGCTTTGCATATTTGAATACTTTAAAAGATGAATACTGCTGAAAGATTGTGATTGGCTGGAAAAGTAATAAGGGGGAGGAGAGTGGAAAAACAGGGACCTATCTTTCTACAAACTGCCTTGGGAATCATTTCTGACCCACTCTGTGAAGCTTGATGCTACAGGCAAAGAAAAGTATGGAAAGCATGTGGTTGGTATTACCAGTGTAGCTTTTAGCAAATAAAAATCCAGGATTTTTACTGGGGATTTGGAAGTACAATTAAAGAAATAATCATTTGAGCTAAAGATGATTGAATAGGGAAAAGATGTGATGATTCTGACCAAAGGAAAATAATAGAAGAAAAGGGGAGGAAGTGTGTTCCCAGAGGACAGTTGGAGAGAAGTGTGCAGTGAACAGTACAATCACACAGCAGTGAGTAAGATACCACTGATGGCTCCCACAGTTGGTGGCTGGAGGGGATGCCATCTTTTTGGAGCAAGGCACCCACCAACCAACAGGGAGGAAACACCATCTTAATATGGCAAATAGAGGCTGCTGTGGCCCCTGCACAGATAGAGGATTTTATAAGAGGGATAAATCCACAGTCCTCAATGACTTTTAGTCTGGCCTGGCGGGTTAGTGGAGGGGCAGGGTGCACACTTAGGCTCATGTAGCACTCTCCTCCCCTCACTCTATCAAGGCACCCAGACTCCACTTGCCAAGATGGGCTTTGAGCAACCTCTGTCAGGCAGCTGGCTCTGGAATGCCATGGCTCTTTCCTTGGACAAGGGAGGATCATGGGGCTGCATGGATCCCTTGCTCCTTGTGACTGTGGGGGTTCTGTGCTGTGCAGTAGGGTGTGGCTGGGTCTTTGGCAATCACTGTGTCTGGCTTCAGAGGCTCAAGCTTCTGTGCTCATGCTGAGGAGTACACAGATCCTTTGTTAGATTAATGTGCCTGTGTGGGTAAGGTGCCTAGGCACTGTGGGCTCACCTGGGGTAGTTGGTTCACCTTGGCAGAGAGGAGCTGACACTGTGATCACACAAGCTGACATGATCATTCCCTCACTGCTACTGCTAATAGAGGAGTTCTACCAAGCACAACTTGGGTGTCACCTTGGCCTCTTGCCCCACTCTCAAGCACTGGCCAGAGCTCCCTGGCCCCACCAACCGTATGCCTCTGGATATCCAGTGAAAGAGCAGACACTCACTGTGATACAGAGGCATATTTCAAAGATAAAAGCCATTGGGGGAATGACTAACAAATGTTTCCACAATGACCAAAAGTAAATGTAGAATTAAGGGCAACATGAACAAGGAAGGCAACAACACTTCAAAATTAGAATGTGATGGCAAAGAGATGGATGAAATGCCTGGAAAGGAATTCAAAAGAATGATTCTAATATTACTCAACAACACAGAGAGTCGATGAGATATCATGAGATATCATGAGATAAAGAAATCCATACATGACACGAATGAAAAATTTTGCTGGGACATATACTTATTTAAAAGAAATCAAAGTGAAATATTAGAAATGAAAAATTTAATTTGTCAAATATTACAGTGGAAAGCCTTAATAACAGACTTGGTGAGGCAGAAGGATCTATATGCAAGCTAGAAGAAAAATATTTGGAAATAGACAAAAAAATTTGAAAACCAAAAATAGTGTTCGAGATTCATGGTATACTATCAAATGACCACACATATGTGTCTTAGGAGTTCCTAAAGGTATGGAAAGCAAATGGATTGCAAGTCCTATTTAGTAAAGAAATAGCAGAAAATTTCCCTAATTTTGAGAAATGTAGGGACATCCAAGCTCGGGAAATAAGAAATAGTTAAAATCAGAAACAAAATTGAAACAAAAAAGATACGAAAGATCAGTGAAATGAAGAGCTGTTTATTTTCTGAAAAAAAAAAAAAAAAAAAAAAAGACAAATTGATACACCATTGGCCAAACTAATAAAAACAAGGAAGACTCACATCAGTAAAAGCAGAGATGAAAAAGGAGATGTAACAATGGCTACCACAGAAATAAAAAGAATCATGAAGTATTACTACAAATCGCTATATTCCAACAAATTGGAGAATCTAGAAGAAATGGATAGATTCCTGAATATATAAAATCTACCAAAATTGAGGCATGAAGTCATTGAAAGCCTTAACAGACCAATAACCAAGAAGGATATTGAATCTGTAATATTCTCCTAATAAAGAAAAGCAAAGGACCGGGTGGCTTCACTGCTGAATTCTACCAGACTTTTGAAGAACTAATTCCAATTTTTCTCAAACTATTCAAAACAATTGAAAGGGATAGAATCCTCCCATACTCCTTCTATATGGCCAGCATCGCCTCAATTCCAAAACCAGAAGGAGGTACTACAGCGTAGAGAAGTATAGGCCAATATCACTGATGAACATGGATGCAAAAACATTCCTTAACACAATCAAGGCAATATATGACAGACCCACAGCCAGTGTCATATTGAATGGAGAATGTTGGAAGCATTTCCACTAAGATCTGGAACCAGACAAGGATGCCCATTTTTCATAGCTGTTATTCAATTCAGTATAGTTCTGGAAGTTTTATTTTTTAAAATACTCATTTTATTTATTTGATAGGTAAAGTTACAGTTAGAGAGAAGGAGAAACAGAGAGAGAGAGAAAGAGTCTTCTACCTGCTAGTTCACTCCCCAAATGGCTGCAACAGCTAAGGCTGGGCAGTGATGAAGCCATAGCAGGTAGCTTCTTCTGGGTCTCACCTGTGAGTGCAGGGGCCCAAGCACTTGGACCATCCTCTGCTGCTCTACCAGGCACATTAGCAGGGAGCCTGATCAGAAATGGAGCAGCTGGAACTTGAACCAGCACCCATATGGGATGCTGATGTCCCATTTGGTGGCTTTACCACTATGCACAATGCCTTCCCAAGTTCTGGAAGTTTTAGCCAGAGCCATTAGGCAAGAAAAAAAAAATCGGATTCAAATTGGAAAGGAGGAAGTCAAGTTATCCTTGTTTGCAAAGTCATGATCCTATGTATAGGGGAAACAAAAGTCTCCATTAATAGACTGTTGGAACTTATGAGTTTGATAAAGTTGCAGTATATGAAATCTACACACAAAAATCAATAGTCTTTGTGTATACAAACAGCTTTATGGCTGAGAAAGAACTTGTAAGATTAGTCCCATTCACAGTAGCTATAAAAATTTAAATTTCTTGAAATAAATTTAACCAAGGGTGTGAAAGACCTCTAGAATGAAAATTACGAAGCAGTAAAGAAATAGAAGAGTCGAAAAATGGAAAAATCTTCCATGTTCGTGGATTGGAAGAATTAATATGAAAATTCCACACTATCTAAAGCAATTTACAGATTCTATGAAATCCCAGTCAATACACCAAGGACATTCTTCTCAGATCTAGAAAAAATAATGCTCAAATTCCTATGGGAACACCAGAGGCCCTGAAAAGCTAAAGCAGTCTTAACAAAAACAAAGTGGGAGGCCTTGCAATACTAGATTTCAATACATACTATGGGGTAGTTATAATCAAAACAGCCTGGTACTGGCACAAAAGTAGAGATTTAGACCAATGAAACAGAACATATACCTCAGAAATTAATCCATTACAGCTGCAAGTAACTAATGTTTGACAAATGAGCTAAAATCACTTCCTTTAGAAAGGTCAGTCTCTTCAGGAAATGGTGTTGGGAAAATTGAATCTGTACATGTAGAAGTATGAAACAAGACCCCTACCTTACACCATATACCCAAATCAATTCACAGTGGATCGTGGATCTAAATCTATGACCTGATACCATCAAATTACTAGAGGAAAACATTGGGGAAACTGTAAGACATTGGCATAGGCAAAGACTTCCTGGAAATGACCCAGAAGCACAGGCAATCAAAGCAAATGGACAAAAGGCAGTATATTAAACTAAGAAGCTTTTGCACTGCAAAGAACACACTCAACAAAGTGATATGGCAAGCTGCAGAAGTGGAGAAAATATTTGCAAACTATGCAACTGACAAAGATTACTATTCAGGTTCTATAAAGAGCTCAAGAAACTCAACAACAACAGAGCAATCCAGTTGAGAAATGGGCACGGGACATGAACAAAAGATGAAATTCAGATGGCCAATAAACACATGAAAAAATGCTGATGATCACTAGCAACTAGGGAAATGCAAATAAAAGCAGCATAGTTTCACTTCACCCCACTTAGAATGGCTATCATTGAACAAAAAATAAGAAGTGCTAGTGAGGGGCTGGCACCGCGGCTCAATAGGCTAATCCTCCGCCTTGTGGCACTGGCACACCTGGTTCTAGTCCTGGTCGGGGCACCGGATTCTGTCCCGGTTGCCCCTCTTCCAGGCCAGCTCTCTGCTGTGGCCAAGGAGCGCAGTGGAGGATGGCCCAAGTGCTTGGACCCTGCACCCTATGGGAGACCAGGATAAGCACTTGGCTCCTGCCTTGGGATCACTGCGGTGCGCCGGCTGCAGCGCATCGGCCGTGGCGGCCATTGGAGGGTGAACCAACGGCAAAGGAAGACCTTTCTCTCTGTCTCTCTCTCTCACTGTCCACTCTGCCTGTCAAAAAAAAAAGTGCTAGTAAGGATTTGGGGGAAAAGATACCCTAATACACTGTACACTGTTGGTGAGAATGTAAACTGGTACAATCATTATGGAAGACAGAATGGAGATTCCTCAGAAATTTGAAAATAGATTTACCATATTACCCAACCTTCCCACTCCTGGGAATTGACCCAAATGAAATGAAATCATCAAATGAAATAGTTATTTGTACCCCCATACTTTTTACAGTTCAATTCAGTGTATAAGATATGGAATCAATGCAGATGTCCATCAACTGATGACTGGTTAAGAAAATGTGGTATACACACACACACACACACGCACCGCATGTAATACTACTCAGCCATAAAAAAGAATGAAATCTTGTGTTTTGCACCAAAATGCATGTAACTGGAAACCATCATGCTTAATGATATAAACCAGTCACCCAAAGGGATATATATGTTTTCTCTGATACGTGGTAGTTAATATGGAATACAAAGAATGTATAAAGATGAAATGGACATCTTATGCTTTGCTTATTGTTTTTAGCCCTTGTCTGTTCTCCTTTGGAACTGTGGACATTCTACTTTTACTTGTTGAATATTATGTTTATTGGTGCATTTAGCCTGTGAGTATAAAGTAAATTGAAATTATGTTTTTGCAAAAATTTAAAAGTATTATTAGTTTCTTAGAATTGTACCTATAAAATACATGGCATCTGTTCTCTTTATGTTAGTAAAAATAGAAAAAAGAAGTCATCATTACTTCTGGGGATAAACCAGGCCTTATTCCTGCCTTCTCTTTAATAAAATTTCAAGATGTAAAAATATGTTTTTAAAAAAGCAAGGAAGGTAATAAATGCACATGAGCTTTTCTTTTCTAGTAACTGTTTAGACTCTGTTATTTTACTGGATGTGGGGTAGATTTTATATATATGTGTGTGTGTATATATATATATATATATAGCATTTTTAACTGCTGCACTGAATGTTTGATTGTGAGAAGGCTTTTATAATATGTTTATATTCTTTTTTTAATTTTTTTAAAAATTTTTGACAGGCAGAGTGGAGAGTGAGAGAGAGACAGAGAAAAAGGTCTTCCTTTGTCGTTGGTTCACCCTCCAATGGCTGCTGTGGCCGGCGCGCTGCGGCCGGCACACTGTGCTGATCTGAAGGCAGGAGCCAGGTGCTTCTCCTGGTCTCCCATGGGGTGCAGGGCCCAAGCACTTGGGCCATCCTCCACTGTACTCCCTGGCCATAGCAGAGAGCTGGCCTGGAAGAGGGGCAACCGGGACAGAATCCGGCGCCCCGACCAGGACTAGAACCCGGTGTGCCGGCGCCGCAAGGAGGAGGATTAGCCTGTTGAGCCACGGCACCGGCTTATATTCTTTTTTTAAAAAAATTTATTTATTTGAGAAGCATTGTTATAAAGAAAGAGAAGGAGAGACAGGGAGGTTGGTCTTCCACCTGCTAGTTTACTCTCCAAATGGCTGCAGCAGCTGGAGCTGTGTTAATCTGAAGCCAGGAGCCAGGAGCTTCTTCTGGGTTTCCCATCATGGGTGCAGGGGCCCAAGCACTTTGGCCATCCTCCACTGTTTTCCCAGGCTATTAGCAGGGAGCTGGATTGGAGATGGAGCAGCCAGGACTCAAACTGGTGCCCATATGGGATGCTGACACCACAGGTGGAGGCTTAAAATACTACACCACACTGCCAGGCTCTAGATTGAAATTCTTTAATGGATTTAATTTCTTTTTTTAAAATGAATTTTGGTAATTTTAAATTTTATTTGGGGCCGGCGCCATGGCTCACTTGGTTAATCCTTCGCCTGTGGCACCGGCATCCCATATGGGCAATGGGTTCTAGTCCGGTTGCTCCTCTTCCAGTTCAGCTCTCTGCTGTGGCCTGGGAGGGCAGTGGAGGATGGCCCAGGTGCTTGGGCCCCGGCACCCGCATGGGAGACCAGGAGAAAGCACCTGGCTCCTGGCTTCCGATTGACATAGTTCCAGCCGTGGTGACCATTTGGGGGGTGAACCAATGGAAGGAAGACCTTTCTGTCTGTCTCTCTCACTGTTAACTATGTCAAATAATAAAAAAATAAAAAAATAAAAAAAATTTTATTTGGAAACATTCATATTATACAAATTTATTAGCCTAAAATGATTCATGATATCCTTTTATTTTTTTGATGATTATAGGATTTGTAGTAATATGTGTCTTTTATATTTGTTCAAGACATGGAATTCTTTATTCAAAATTTATCAGAGAAGATTTGAAGAATTTTGAGCCCCAGATCTACTAAGTTACAATCTACATTTTAACAAGATCATTAGGTGATTTCAATTGTCTATTTGAAGAGCCCTGTGATAAAATAGTCTAAAAAGATATTCTCTCTCTCTTTTTTTTAAAGATTTATTTATTTATTTGAGAGTCGGAATTACAGAGAGAGGAGAGGCAGAGAGAGAGAAAGGTCTTCCGTCCTCTGGTTCATTCCCCACAACAGCTGGAGCTGCACTGATCCGAAGCCAGGAACCAGGAGCTTCTTCCGGGTCTCCACATGGGTGCAGGGGCCCAAGGACTTGGACCATCTTCTACTGCTTTTTCAGGCCATAGCAGAGAGCTGGATTGGAAGTGGAGCAGCCAGGTCTTGAACCAGTGCCCATATGGGGTGCTGGCGTCAGGCCAGGGCATTAACCTGCTATGCCACAGCGCTGGCCCCTAAAAAGTTATTCTTGAAAGATTGTAGTAACTGACAAGTTAGTAAGAACTTACCAAGCCAAAACTGAAAGGGAAAACTGGAATCCAGAGAAGGTAGTGAACAAGGATGCCACTTCTGCTACTTGCAGATCCTAATAGATTTTAATTTTGAAGGACTCATGGACAAATAGGACAGAAATGAAAGCCCAGAGTTTAGACAAGGAGGGAACGTACAGAAAACCTACTTCAGAATAAACTGAATCTCTCAGGGTCTACAGTCTCAGGTTCAAAGTGAAGCAGTGTTAAACCAGATCTCAAATGACCCTGTAACCTAGGCATGGGTTAGCCTGGTTGGTGCAGAAACTTGACACTTTAAACCTTGATCATGGTGACCTTGGATTGGTGTAGTTATCAAGCACCTAACAAGTACAAATTCTTTCTATAGAAAGCGGCATTAACCCCAGGACTCAAATTAATCCTACTGTTAGTTTTCAAGTATAAGCAGGTAAACAAAGAAAGCCACCATGAATGAAAACCTAAGAAAGCAAATGACAGAAGCAAACCCACAAAAGTTTCAGATATTAGAACTATTATATCTGATAAATATTCAAAACTTATTAGCTATTGCCATTATGTTTGTCAGTTAGCTGAGTGAACTATGAAAGTAGATGTTATCCATGGAAATTTACAGAATGTGCATTCTTGAAAATATCCAGCTTGAGGGGCTGGCGCTGTAGTGTATTATTGGGTAAGGCCGCCGCCTGTGGTGCCCACATCCCATATGGGGGCCAGTTCGAGTCCCAGCTGCTCCACTTCTGACCTGCTCTCTGCTATGGCCTGGGAGGGCACTGTAGGATGGCCCAAGTCCTTGGGCCCCTGCACCCGTTTGGGAGACCTGGAAGAGGCTCCCGGCTCCTGGTTTTGGATTGGCACAGCTCTGGCCATTGTGGCCAATAGGTGAGTGAACCAGCAGATGGAGGATCTCTCTCTTTCTCTGCCTCCCCTTCTCTCTCTGTGTAACTCTGACTTTCAAGTAAATAAATAAATCTTTAAAAAAAAAATCCAGCTTGTATGAACTCTAATGCAGTCTGTAGTCATTTATAGAACATCAAGGATTTCATGTTTATATTTACATTGTTGGACATTCATAGTGTCTAGTTGTTAATGTCTTTAAGAATGTTTTTCAGTTGAGGATGGCCCAACTGCTTGGGCCCTTCCATTCACATGGGAGACCCAGAGGAAGCTCCTGGCTCCTGGCATTGGATTTGCCCAGCTGCAGCCATTGTGGCCATTTGGTGAGTGAAACAATAGATGGAAGACCTTTCTGTTTCTCCCTCTCTCTGTAACTCTGCCTCTCAAATCAATAAATAAAATATTTTAAAAAAGAAGATTTTTTTGACAGGCAGAGTTAGACAGAGAGAGAGAGAAGTAATTATACTTGTATATTAGAATATATGTGAGCTGCATACTAATTAAGTGATTAAAGCACAACTTCAGTGTTTAAAACAGAATAAGCCTCCTCATATAAGCAGCTATTTTAGCCTTACATTTTGACCTTAGTATTCTTCTTTTTTTAAGATTTATTTATTTATTTATTTGAACATCAGAGTTACACACAGAGAGAAAGAGAGGCAGAGAGAGAGGTCTTCCATCTTCTGGTTCACTCCCCAATAGGCTGCGATGGCCAGAGCTGCGCCGATCTGAAGCCAGGAGCCAAGAGCCTCCTTCGGGTCTCCCATGTGGGTGCAGGGGCCCAACGACTTGGCCATCTGCTGCTGCTTTCCCAGGCCACAGTAGAGAGCTGAACTGAAAGTGGAGCAGCTGGGACTCGAACTGGCACCCACATGGGATGCCGTCACTGCAGGCGGCTGCTTTACCCGCTATGCCTCAGCTCCAGCCCCTTAGTATTCTTCTTCAACCTCTCCTTACACAGACTTCACACCATTGTCCTCATAGTGTTTCTCAATGGCAGCCATGAAAACTCTCAGAACCTCTCACCCCTACCAGTGAACGAAGACATACTTGGCACATCAGGTGAAATTTGTGGTCCATATGAGTGTAGGCCTTAGCGTTGGCTGTAGTGTTGCTTAGTGTGTGCACAACTTGCTGTGCCTTGGCCAGGTTCCCCTGATTACTACA
This sequence comes from Lepus europaeus, assembly GCF_033115175.1. Classification (NCBI taxonomy): domain Eukaryota; kingdom Metazoa; phylum Chordata; class Mammalia; order Lagomorpha; family Leporidae; genus Lepus; species Lepus europaeus. The sequence continues at coordinate 50,537,134 of NC_084833.1, read as the reverse complement.
GTGGAAAGCTGGTAGTTCATACCAACCTTGAAGCTAGTAGGGCATCAGTCTACAAACTTAATGGTATTATTGGTCTTGGGACAGCATTGGCATCTTTATGAATGATATCACCATAGTATAACAAACAGAAAACCATGTTATTTACCCTGGCAAGGGTTATATTTCACCATCTGTTTGGCTTAGTCTAAGCAAACATTAATGATTGCTGCTACATAAAACTTTGTAGTGTGCTTTCTTAGCAAATATCACAGGAGCCTATTTGGTCAAAAGCTAGTAGATTAGGGAATAGGGAAGAATTTTCAGGGTTCCATTAAATCTAAGGGAAGCAGTGATGAAGGACCCAATCTAACTTCTCTGCATGTTTAGGATAGTGTAGGTTGGGCACCCAGTAGCCTCATTATCTACCATAAAGACAGTGTATTCATTCAGTTCACAGTTCAAAGTAGTTTCTTTAATTTTGATTTATTCTCTTGTCTTATGGATTATTTAAATTTTATTATTTATAATATCTGAGGGGATTTTAGATTACTTTTTATTATTTATTTATTATAGATTAATGCTGTTGAGGCCAGAGAACATAATTGAATAATTTTGGAATTCTTGAGCGTTAATTTATGGTCTAGTATATGAGCAGTTTAGGTATATGTTTCATGTGTGTTGGAAATTAATTTGAATTTTGTCATTGTTGAGTGTACTATTTTATGTGTTGTGTCAAATTTGCTAATTGTGCTGTTCAGGTTTTTATGCTTGCTTTTAGTATTGGCTATTGTACAAAGAACGTTAAAGTCTTCACTATGATTACAAATATATTTCTTCTTTTTGTTTTGCCATTGTTAGTTTTATATATTTTGAAGCACATGTATTGAATTATAGCTTCCTGTTGGCAAATTTCCCCGGGAAAAAAATAGCTACTGATCTTCCTTTTACCTCTCAACAGTTCTTTCTTTTGGGGAATTTTAATCTATCTTGACTTCATTGACTCTACATTTCTCTGATTCCTCTAAAAATAAGATTTCTATGAATAATCCAACATTTTTAACTGTAATCAGCAGGATCATTGTTCTGTTGAGAACCATTATAACGTACTCTGAATGATAATTTGCATCCCAGTTTTAATGGGGGAATTTTTTGCAGGAATGGCATTTAGAAATAGGTATCTTAAAGTTTATTTTCTTATTGTTGGAATCATTGCTTCATTATAAAATCTAAAATTGGACACTCTTGGGGCAGGCATTTGGTTTAGTATTTTTTTTAAAAGATTTATTTATTTATTTGAAAGTCAGAGTTACACAGACAGAGGAGAGGCAGAGAGAGAGAGAGAGAGAGAGAGAGAGAGAGAGAGAGAGAGAGAGAGAGAGAAAGAGAGAAAGAGTTCTTCCATCCGATGGTTCACTCCCCAATTGGTCGCAATGGCTGGAGTTGCGCTGATCTGAAGCCAGGAGCCAGGAGCAGGGGAAGGGTGCAAGGGCCCAAGGACTTGGGCAGTGCCATTAGTACAGTGCCATGTTCTACTGCTTTCCCAGGCCGTAGCAGAGAGCTGGATCGGAAGTGGAGCATCCAGGTCTCAAACTGGCGCCCATATGGGATGCCGGCGCTTTACGCTAGGGCTTTAACCCACTGTGCCACAGCGCTGGACCCTTGATTTAGTATTTAAGATGTTCCTTAGACACCTGAATCCTACATAGAAGATCTTGGGTACAAGTCTGGATTCTGTTCTTGATTCCAACTTTCTGCTTATGCACACCCTGGGAGGCAGAAGATGATTATGGCTCAACTGCTTGGGTTCCTGCCATATATATGAGAGATGTGGATCAAGTTCTTGGCTTCTGACTTCAGCCTGGTCCAGTCCAGGAAGCTATAGGCAAGTTTGGGAAGTGAGCCAGTAGGTGGAAGATGTTTGTCTCTCTGTCTCTTTTCTTTCAAATAAATAAATGTATTAAAATTGGACACTGTCTACAGGGGGTTAATCAAAACTTTAAAATTTTATATGCAACTTTTTACTAACTCACTATTAAAATAATATTTAAAAGTGCTGTACATTTAATGTGAGTCCAGAATTTTTACATGTGCTTTATTAATATCTTTAAAAATGTGCTTCCTGCTTTACCCCATTTTTTTCTTCTTATTTTTTTGGGATAATTTCTTTTGTCCTTCAATCTCTCTTTTTTCTATTTGAGTTATTAAAAATAACTCTCATGATCATTATTATGAGCCTATATTAAGTACTTTAGACAGCCCTTCACTAATTGCTTTATATTGATTGTCCTGAATGTGTCTCATGAATTACCTAGCACAGCTTTAGGTGCTAGAACAGTAGAAGATTGGGGCTGAGGAATTAGAGGGTTGGGAGAGTCTCAAGGAGCTGATCTTCTCACATTTATTTAAACCATTTAACTGGAACCATCAGTAAAAACAGAGTCTTCACATTGTTTATGATGTGTTTTGAACTCTACCTTGATGCATTTTATCCTAACCCTGGCAGATGGTAATTTTTTCATTTCCCTTTCATTTATGGCAATTAATTGACCCCTAGAATTTAAAAATTGTCACAAATCTTCAAAAATTATAAGCAATTCATGCTCTTGGTTAGCAATTCATATAGTGTAATAAGACTTAAGATGGAAAGTGAAGATTCTGACCCATGTAGTCTTATTTCTCAGAAATAGAAATTGTTAATGATTTCTTATGTATTCTTCTATAGTTCTTTACATCTGTGCAAGCATATGTGTTTGTGCATGTAAATTTTCATATTTGAGGGTTCTTCAGAAAGTTCATGGACAGTGCATTTATGAAAATCCTGTGCATGGATTATTTATTTATTTATTTATTGACAGGCAGAGTAGACAGTGAGAGAGAGAGACAGAGAGAAAGATCTTCCTTTGCCGTTGGTTCACCCTCCAATGGCCGCCGCGGCTTGCGTGCTGCGGCCGGCGCACCGCGCTGATCTGATGGCAGGAGCCAGGTGCTTCTCCTGGTCTCCCAGGGGATGCAGGGCCCAAGCACTTGGACCATCCTCCACTGTACTCCCTGGCCATAGCAGAGAGCTGGCCTGGAAGAGGGGCAACCGGGACAGAATCCGGTGCCCCGACCGAGACTAGAACCCAGTGTGCCGGCGCCGCAAGGTGGAGGATTAGCCTGTTGAGCCGCGGCGCTGGCCCTGTGCATGAATTTAAGCTCTTATTTGCACACAAATAAACTAAAATTTTAATTAAATTTTACATTAACTTTTCAAGTACCTTAGTTTACCTTCTCTTTTTTCTTTTACATATATAGGGGTCTACAGTACTGTACTATAGCAATTTGTCATTTAATAATATGCACTTTATTGACTTTTATAAATCTGTCTTGTACTTCATAACATCTGAGTAGTAGTCTATTGTTGGAATAAAACATGTTGTGGTTTAGTTTCTTTTGAGACAGATTTATGTTGTTTACAGGTTTTTTATAATTGTTGACTTGCATCCGGTATAATTTCATCCTTTGGTAGATATCTTTAATAGTTTTCAGAACAGTTGCAAAATTGTCTTTCAAGAACGGGGCCATCAAAGAAGGAGGTACCCTTCTCCGAAGGGAGGAGAGAACTTCCACTTTGACTATGACCCTATCGGAATAAGATCGAAGTCAGCGAACTCTAAAGGCTTCCATAGCCCTGGCAACTCATGACTAGAGCCTAGGGAGATTACTGACGCCATGAACAGGAGTGTCAAATTGTTAAATCAGCAACAGGAGTCACTGTGTACTTACACCCCATGTGGGATCTGTCCCTAATGTGTCGTCTAAAGCGAAGTGATGCTATAACTAGTACTGAAACAGTATTTTTATACTTTGCGTTTCTGTGTGGGCACAAACTGATGAGGTCTTTACTAATTATATACTGAAGTGATCTTCTGTATATAAAGGGAATTGGAAATGAAAAAAAAAAACAACCTGGTGTTAAAATGGAAATGGCATAGAAAATTAATTAATTTGAAAAAAAAATTATGTAGGATCTCTGTCTTTAATGTGCTGTACATTGCTATTTAATGCTATAATTAGTAATCCAATGGTAGTTTTTTCACTTTGTGTTGCTATATGGGCAAAATGTTGAAATCTTTACCTAATATATACTAAACTGATCTTCTGTATACAAAGAGAATTGAAAATGAATCTTTACATGAATGGAAGGGGAAAGGGAGCGGGAAGGGGGAGGATTGCGGGCGGGAGGGAAGTTATGGGAGGGGGGAAGCCATTGTAACCCATGGGCTATACTTTGGAAATTTCTATTCATTAAATAAAAGTTAAAAAAAAATTGTCTTTCAAAATAGTAGAAACAGTTTATATTCCCTATAAGTGTGTTAGAATACTTTTTCCTTCATATTGTGGCTAATATAAACCCAAAACAGTTGGCATTAAATAGGAATATTCTAATGAACAGAAAATACTTTATTTGTGCCAATTAATTTCATTATTTTCTTTTATTATTTTGTGACATCTGTTTAATTATGTCAAAAATTGATTTTTGCATTCTATCCCAAAGATGGCAGTACAGTACTCAACATGGTTTTTGGAAAATATAGCTAATACAGGACATGTATGAGCTAATATGATTAAAATTAATGATATTTTAATGCTTATTTGCAAGCTAAAGTTCATTTAATTCAAATAACAATATATAATTAGACTTTTCAGCATAGGCTGTCATTGAACAATAGTCAACATAAATTTAAAATGATTGATTAAAGTGAATTGAATTTTTACAGCAATCTTCATACAGATTGAATCAAGCAAGAGTTCTCAATGGGTGTTAAATCCATGAGGAATTTTTAATAAATGATAGGATATTTGCCTGATTTTAAAATGTCTGTTTTCTAGTACTTTATACTTTGTGTGTCTGTGTGGGTGCAAACTGTTGAAATCTATACTTAGTATACTTCTGTAGGAAAGTCTAGGCAAGTGCTGTTTTAGCAAAACATCTATCTGAACCAACTGGCAGATACAGTCCAGTAGTGGGTCTTTAGACTTGCAGTTAAGGAGCCACTTAAGATGCTAACACCACACATTGGAGTATTTAGATTCAGTACCAGGCTTTCGTTCCTGATTCCAGCTTCCTGTCTGTGTATACTAGGGGAGAAGATGGAGATGGCTTAAGTAATTGTTTTTTTGCCACTCATGTGGGAGGCGTGGGTTTAATTATTGGCTCCTGGGTTTGGCCCAGCCCAGCTTCAGCTGTTGTGGGCATTTGGAGTGTGAATCAGTGGATAGAAGCTCTATTTGTCTTTTTTTTTTTTTTTTTTTTTTTGACAGGCGGAGTGGGCAGTGAGAGAGAGAGAGAGAGAGAAAGAGAGAGAGAAAGGTCTTCCTTTGCCGTTGGTTCACCCTCCAATGGCCGCTGCAGCCGGTGCGCTGTGGCCGGTGCACCGCGCTGATCCGAAGCCGGGAGCCAGGTGCTTCTCCTGGTCTCCCATGCGGGTGCAGGGCCCAAGCACTTGGGCCATCCTCTGCTGCACTCCCGGGCTACAGCAGAGAGCTGGCCTGGCAGAGGAGCAACCAGGACAGAATCTGGAGCCCCAACCGGGACTAGAACCCGGTGTACTGGCGCCGCAAGGCGGAGGATTAGCCTGTTGAGCCGCGGCGCTGGCCGCTCTATTTGTCTTTCTGTCCCTCTTTCTGTATCTCTCAAATTAGTTAGGTAATTAAAAATAAATTTAATAACTCGGGGTGCCGGATTCTGTCCCAGTTGCCCCTCTTCCAGTCCAGCTCTCTGCTGTGGCCCGGGAGTGCAGTGGAGGATGGCCAAAGTCTTTCGGCCCGGCACCCGCATGGGAGACCAGGAGAAGCACCTGGCTCCTGGCTTCGGATCAGTGTGGTGTGCCGGCTGCAGCGGCCATTGGAGGGTGAACCAAAGGTAAAGGAAAACCTTTCTCTCTCTCTCTCTCACTCTCCACTCTGCCTGCCAAAGAAAAACTTAATAACAATAACATCTTTGGATGCTAAAAAGGCCTATGCCATTTTGTCAAGAGAAACTTTTTCCAAAGCTTAAGCCCACAGATAATTTTGTTGCATTTGTCATGGGTATTGAATAATATAATAGATGGTGTTCTTTCACAGCAGTCTCACAAATGATAGAAATTTTTTTTTATGTTTACATGAAATCTAGGTAAAAGTTTTTGAAATTGTTATACCTGATAATAAACACATGCATTCTGAGCCCAGGAGCAGATCCTTCAGCCTTAGTCTGGTCTTGAGATACTTGCTGTCTGACTTGACAGCTTAACTATAACTTCATGACATAAATTGAACCAGAAGCACTCAGCTGGATAAGCTACTTTCAGATTCCTGACCCATCGAAAATATAACATAACAAGTGTTTGCTGTTATAAGCTGCTTAGTTTTGGAGTAATCTTTTTATACCAAAGGAGATGACTAATATGTGATAAATATACTATTTTTTTTTAGGTTGGAAGTATCTGGTATTAAATGTTAAATAGATAATTGTTTTCAAAACTTTCAAATCTTTTTTGGAAGTATATTAATTGCTTTGTACAGTTGAGGCTATAAATATATTTAGGAAAAGTGCTGAAAATAGATATCTACTTTGACTAGCTTACCTAAACAGCATCTAATGATTTGAATAGGTGCAAAATAGTTAATAACAGCATATAACATATATTTGAACTTTTTCTCTGTTTCAGAAACTATGCTAAGCATGTTATGGGCACTGTATCATTTAGCCTTCACAAAATCCCATGAGGTACTAAAGGCTATAAGAAGTTAAGTAACTTTCATAAGGTTACATAGGCAGATGCAATCAGGGCTTAAACCCAAATCCCCTTTGCTTAAATTTATCCAGTGTACCATATTGCCATCAGATAACTTTGCAAGTATAGAAATTCATGCAGCAAACATCTTAGGGATCCTTGAATTCTCATGGATGCTGGAGATAACAGTGGAGTAAAGTGAGATGCAACCTCTGATCGCCTGGCACTTAGAGTCTTGTGAAGGACATAGACATCAATAAAATAAGTGCATATTTACAAACTAAGGTTAAGTACTATTCAGGTGAATTCTGTGGGATCCCCTTATAAAAACAAAGTTCTGTTGTGAGAGTGCAGTTGTATGCTGAGTAACTGAAAGAAGGGCAACAAGATTGTAGCAAGGAAAATGAAAGGAAGAATGGTGTGAGATTAGGCTGGAAAGATAAGCTTGGCTAGATTGGCAAGGCTTTGAGGGTGATGTTTTATTTTTCCTAAGAGATAAGAGAAGGTGGAGCTGGCGCTGTGGTGCAGTGGGCTAAAGCCCTGGCCTGAAGCGCCGGCATCCCATATGGGTGCCGGTTCTAGTCCCGGCTGCTCCTCTTCCAGTACAGCTCTCTGCTATGGCCTGGGAAAGCAGTGGAAGATGGCCCAAGTCCTTGGGCCCCTGCACCAACATGGGAGTCCCGGAGGAAGCTCCTGGCTCCTGGCTTTGGATCTGCGCAGTTCCGGCCATTGTGGCCATCTGGGAAGTGAGCCAGCGGATGGTAGACCTCCCTCGCTGTCTTTAACTCTCTCTGTAAGTGTCTTTCAAATAAATAAAATATCTATTTTAAAAAAAGAGATATGAGAAGGTGTTAAAAAGTTTTCTATCTGTAGGCATAATGTTAAGATGTTCTTTTGTTTTAAAAATATTTATTTATTTGAAAGGTAGAGTTATAGAAAGAGGGAGAGGCAGAGAGAGAGAGAGAGAGAGGGAGAGGCAGAGGTGGGGGGAAGACTGATCTTCATTTGAAAGATAGTTAACAAGGAAAAAGCAACAGGCCTTTGTGAGAGTTATTGATTCTCAAGTAGTGTGGGAGAAGGCAGTGTTGAAGATGATGAAAAGATTTCCACTTTGTCCATCTGGATGTATGGTGATGTAATTTGTTAAGATATAGACCATTGATGCTGCCATTGTGGTGTAATGGGTAAAGCTGCTGCCTGTGATGCTGACATCCCATATGGATGCTGGTTCATGTCCCAGCTGCTCCTCTTCTGATCCAGTTCCTACTAATGTACCTGGGAAAGCAGTACAAGGTGGTCCAAATGCTTGGGCCTCTGCATCCTGGCTTTGGCCTGGCCTAGCCCCAGCTGTTGTGGCCATCTGGGAAGTGAATCACTGGAAGGAATTTCTCTTTCTCTCTCCCTGTCTCTGTAGCTCTGACTTTCAAGTAAAGGAATAAATCTTTTAAAAAAGATACAGAACATTGAAATGGAGATACTTTTGGTGGTAAAATTCACTAGTTAGTTCTTGATAAATTTGAGATGCCTTTGAGATATCCCAGGTGAAATATTGAGAAGAATATATGCATAATAAGTTGGATCCAAGAGCATCAGAATGTTCATAAAATGGGACAATACATGGTAACTGTAGCAATGGATAAGAATGGGTAGTCATAGTCTTTGTGCTCATGATGCCTATTCTTTGATGATAGGCAAATAAATGAATTCAGATAGGAATTGTGTTGAGAGGAAACAGGAAAAGATTAAGTGATGGGAACTGAGGTGGGGAAGACTAGAAGAGGAACAAGACTTTTTAGGAAAATCAACAACTTTTAGCTGTGCTAGTTTTGATATCCAGGGGATTAGTGGTAGCTGTTGCATGGTAGTAAATAATACCTCATTCGCTCACGTTTTGCAAGCCAAAAGCTTAATGGTCATTCTTTTTTTTAAATTCCATGTCCAGTCCATTAGCAACTTCTGACAACTATACCTTTGACATGTGTGACCAATCTGATTACATTAATTACTTGGTACTCTCTAGTCCAGACTATTTCCTCTTGCCTAGCCTATTGGAGAAGCCTCTTCCCTGGTCTTCCAACTTCTAATCATGTCCTCATGTAGTCTGATCTTCAGATTGTGGCCAGAATGATCTTTTTACTAAAATCTAAAATCTTACCATGTCAGTTCCTTGGTCAAATGGTCGAGTTGTTTCCTATTCTCTTTACAATGGCTACAATGCTTTGTAAGATCTAACCAATTGTCTCACTTCATATTGGAATGCTCTTTTATTCCAGCTATGTTGACTAGGACTTTTTGCTATTCCTATAAGTTATCAGTATTATTCCTAACTTTTTTTTTTTTTTTTTCCCCACAGACAAAGTGGACAGTGAGAGAGAGAGACAGAGAGAAAGGTCTTCCTTTGCCGTTGGTTCACCCTCCAATGGCTGCCGCGGCTGGCACACTGCGGCCGGAGCACCGCGCTGATCCGATGGCAGGAGCCAGGTGCTTCTCCTGGTCTCCCATGGGGTGCAGGGCCCAAGCACTTGGACCATCCTCCACTGCACTCCCTGGCCATAGCAGAGAGCTGGCCTGGAAGAGGGGCAACCGGGACAGAATCCGGCGCCCCGACCGGGACTAGAACCCGGTATGCCGGCGCCGCAAGGTGGAGGATTAGCCTGTTAAGCCACGGCGCCGGCCCTTATTCCTAACTTTTAAGACACTTGGACTTCCTATTTCTTCCACTTGAAATGTACTTCCATGGTATTTGCACATGTCTTTCTCTCTTACTCCATACCAGTCTCTAATCAGGTGTGGCCATATAAGAGGCTTTCCTTGACCATCCTATATAAATATGTCTCCTTTTTAAAAGAATTATTTATTTTACTTAGCTATTGGAGGTGGGGGGTGGGAGAGATCACTCCCGTCTGCTTTTCCCTTTCCTTTCCTTTTTTAAGATTTTATTTATTTATTCGAAAGTCAGAGAGTTACATAGAGAGAAGAGAGGCAGAGAGAGGGAGAGAGGTCTTCTATTTGATGGCTCACTCCCCAGTTGGTTGAAACGGCTGGAGCTGCACCTATCCGAAGCCAGGAGTCAGGATCAGGGGCAGGGTGCAGGGGCCCAAGGACTTGGGCCATCTTCCACTGCTTTCCCAGGCCATAGCAGAGAGCTGGATCTGAAGAAGAGCAGCCAGGACTAGAACTGGCACCCATATGGGATGCCGGCGTTTCAGGCCAGGGTGTTAACCCACTGTGCCACAGCACTGGCCCCCATCTGCTTTTTAATTCCCCCAAATTCTCATGAGAGCTAGGACTGGATTGAGGTTGGGTTGAGACTGAAGCTGGGAACCAAGAACTCAATCCATATCTCCTACATGGATGTCAGGAACCTGATCACTTCAGCCATAATCACTTCCAACCAGGGTCTGCATTAGTAGGATACTGGAATCTGGAGTCAGAGTTGTACCCCAGTTTGGGATGCAGGCATACTAACCTATGTCTTAACCACTAGGCCAAATACCCACCCCACTGTGTCTTTATCTGCCTATCAGTCTATGTTTCCTTTAAACCATTTTATTTTCCTTTGTTTCACTTGTCATCTGATGCATATTATTTATTATTTTTCTCTTCCTCTAGAATGAAAGACTTTTGTCTTCTAATCTGCATTCCAGTAGCCTAGAGTAATGTCTGACACATAATGTTCAATAAATATTTGTTAAATGAATGAATGAATATATAAATCTGGAACTCAGAAGATATTTCAGTTCTGAAATGTAAATTTAGTTGTCCATAGCATACTTGTGATATTTTAAACCATAGGATTGGCTGAAATTACCAAGGGATACTGCAAAATCAAAGCTGAAAATGGGACGCAGATTCAAGTCCTGGGCCACTTTTCTATTTATAATCAGAGTAGGACTCAACAACTTAGGAGAAAATCTGTGGAGGCATATGATTGAAACTAAGGACAGAAATGTTTTCAGGATATAACCATGTTGAATAATGCTGAAAGGTTGATTCAGATGTGGTTTGCAAATTAACTGTTGGATTTGGTAAGATGATTATTTTGTGGACTACTAGAGTTTTTTAAGGGGTGTGGTTAGGATGGAAGTCAGATTGGAGTAGATAGAAGAGGGAATGAGAAGAGAAGAAGTAGGGAGAACAAAGTAGAAAACTCCATTAAGAAGTGTTGCTATGAAGGGATGAATAGAGAATTGAGTGATACTTAAGAGAAGAAATGGAATCAAGGTAGAGCTTAAATATTCTTCAGAGCTTTCTGAATTTTACCTAGCCGTCATCTTTGTTATCTCCTCTTATACTGAGTTCTAGCTACCATCAATTAATGACAGATTTATTTATTTATTTACTAGAGTTGCAGAGAGAGAGAGAGAGAGAGGTCCTCCATCCACTGATTTATTCCCCTATTACCTGCAATGGCCAGGGCTGGACCAGGTCAAAGTCAGGAGCCAGGAGGTTCATCCAGGACTTGCATGTGGGTAACAGGAACCCAAATATTGGACCATCTTCCACTGCTTCTCCCAGGCCATTAGCAGGAAGCTGGATGGGAAGTGGAGTACCTTGAACATGAACTGGTGCCCATATGGGATGCCAGCTTTGTTGGCAGTGGCTGCACCAAAAACCTGCTACACCAAAACACTCATCCACATAATGCCTTTTTGTAAGGTGGGAAAATTTGGTTTCCTCGACAGATCTTCTATCAATTTTCTCTCTTTTATTCCATTTTATTAAAGTCCTTGATAAATAATTCCTGTTTTTCTTGTTTTGAATCATAACTGTTTAGTAAGTTAAGCTTTTGTCTTTCTTGGTGATTTTATTGTGTTGTATAACTATCATAGATAATTTCCAGTGTTAATGATAGTGATAGTAATTGTGATAATAAGGTGTTAATGTATTGACATTTATTTTTTGTGTGGGGCCCTTTGAAGAAATTTACATGGATTTTTTTCATTTAATGTTCAGAACAACCCTGGGAGGCACTTACTATTAATATTGTCAACAAAGGATTCAGGAATTTGATACACACAGAATTTAAGTAATTTTATTAAGTAGTTGCCAGTGTGGTTATAGAGCTTTTGCTGTTAGCCATCAGGCCTAGTCTGTCTCTATTTAACAAAGCAAATGTCTCATCTTCTAATTATATTAAATAAATATGACTTTGGTGAATTATTTTGGTAAAGTCAATAATTCATTTTCTCTGCCTTTACATTTATTATATAAATGTTATGTTTTGGACTGAGTTATTGGTAACTCTTATTTCTATAATAATTAAGTTTCAGAGCTAGATGGTACATTTGATTAAATAATGACTTGAATAAAATTTACTAATCAGATAGAGCTGTTTCCTAAATTGCATTTTTCCCCTTTGTATGTTTTTTGGCATACACTGTTGGCTATAAACTTTTAAGTTTATTTGTGCATTTAACAATAGGAACTATTTATTCCTTGGGTGATTTTACTAACCTTACAAGGCTTACCGTTTGTAGCATTCAGTGTAACCACATCAGGTTTGCACTTCTTAAGTATACTTGTTGGGTTTCATGGAATTCTATTTTGACAGTGATGAAGAGCATGCTCATAGGCATCATTGAAAAGGAATGTCAGGACTATGTGATAGTTCTATAAGTTTCTCAATTTTATCTGTTGTTACAGAAAGGTTTATCAGCATGTTTACTATACACTTTATAATCTATGAGTTCTTTTATAGTTTGTTAAATGACTAATAAAAGAACTTATAGGAATTATAGTTTTGAGAACCTTTTAGGATTTAAATTCAAATTTTTGAAATTTTATTTCAGAAGACTGGCCAAATCTAGTTAACAAAGGAATCAAGTTGTTTTTCTATATTGGAAGATCAAAAGCTTAATTTTATATGTTTTTTGAAAGTAAGTAACTGTTACAGCTTAACAAAAATATTTTCACTGCTACGTTTATGAAGACATTGCAAGAATCAATATTTAGTCAGTATTTTTCATGGTACCTAAAGAATGTAAAAGAAGGTGGGGAGAACTCATAGAGAGGATCAGAGAAGAGGAAGAAGTAACATTTTTGGAGTACCTATTGTGTCCAGATGATTCAGTGTTGGGATCTCTCTCTCTCTCTCTCTCTCTCTCTCTCTCTCTCTCTCTATATATATATATATATATATATATATATATATAATTACATTCTCACAGAAGCCTTGCAGTTATTTCTCATTTATAGTTGAGGAAACTGAAATTGCAAAAGTTAATTATTATGATATCTCTTACATAGATACTAAAACCGAGATTCTAATCCAGAAATATCTGATACTCAAGCCTGATTCTTACTCTTGCTTCATGGAGTTATTCATGGGCTTTCTTAAACAGAAAATTGTTCTATGCCATGGCAGATTTTTTTAGAACCAGGACTTAAGTTTTATTTACTTACTTTTCATTAACAGTAAAATACTCTTATATTACTTCTATATAAGCCTTAGATATTTTCAAATATAAAAACTAAGCTGCATATTGACTCATCCATTGGAGTGATGTAGAATAATTAAAAGTGGGCCGACCCTGCGGCTCAATAGTCTAATCCTTTACCTGCGGCGCTGGCACCCCGGGTTCTAGTCCCGGTCGGGGTGCTGGATTCTGTCCTGGTTGCTCCTCTCCAGTCCAGCTCTCTGCTGTGGCCCGGGAGTGCCGTGGAGGATGGCCCAGGTGGTTGGGCCCTGAACCCACATGGGAGACCAGGAGAAGCATCTGGCTCCTGGCTTCGGATCAGTGTGGTGATCAGGGGGGTGAACCAACGGAAAAGGAAGACCTTTCTCTCTGTCTCTCTCTCTCTCACTGTCCACTCTGCCTGTAAAAAAAAAAAATAATAAAGTGATTACAATAGATCTTTCAGATATACATAATCATTTGTGTTCTTCCAAAGTTCAGATGGCTTTTATAGCATGTGCTTCCAGACCATGTTCAACCCATGAACAAAGGAATCCATGAGCTAGAGAACCTCATTACCTCAGATGTATTTTCAGATGAACTTGGAAAGATGAGATGTTTCCTGGAGATATTTTCCCTAGCATTTACCTTAGAACACTAACGATAAATAGAGTATTGACAGATAGGAACAAATAAGAAAGCATCTTTATCTTTTTGTTGATTAAATTCATAGCTCAATTGTCTTACGGATTTCAACTAATATGGCAGTGTTTTATTAATCTGATGACACCTATTTTGAAGTTAATTTGATTATATTGACTTTTATCTTCATTTTTAAATCATAACATTTTAAAGATCACATTATACTTATTTTCCCAGTGATCTTTGTCCAAAAGTAATACAGTTTTGTCCTGGATGGAACCAGGTTAGTTGTGGTTTATCAAATTTCCATAATGAGATATTTTGTTGCAGTGCAAATAAGTTGTATTTTCCATTGCTACCCTTGTTTGCTTTTTTCCCCATCTTGATTACAGAAATTAACAATAACATGATAAAATGCTATAATTACAGGCCGGCGCCGCGGCTCACTAGGCTAATCCTCCGCCTTGCGGCGCCGGCACACCGGGTTCTAGTCCCAATCGGGGCACCGGATTCTGTCCCGGTTGCCCCTCTTCCAGGCCAGCTCTCTGCTGTGGCCCGGGAGTGCAGTGGAGGATGGCCCAAGTGCTTGGGCCCTGCACCCCATGGGAGACCAGGAGAAGCACCTGGCTCCTGCCATCGGATCAGCGCGGTGCGCTGGCCGCCGCATGCAAGCCGCGGCAGCCATTGGAGGGTGAACCAACGGCAAAAAGGAAGACCTTTCTCTCTCTCTCTCTCACTGTCCACTCTGCCTGTCAAAAAAAAAAAATTAAAAAAATAATTATAATTGTTTTTGTAATTTAATTTTCTTTTTTTTATCTTTTTTTTTTAAACTTGTATTTAATGAATATAAATTTCCAAAGTACAGCTTATGGATTACAATGGCTTCCCCCCACCCCATAACTTCCCTTCCACCCGCAACCCTCCCCTTTCCCGCTCCCTCTCCCCTTCCATTCACATCAACATTCATTTTCAATTCTCTTTATATACAGAAGATCAGTTTAGTATATATTAAGTAAAGATTTCAACAGTTTGCACCCACATAGCAACACAAAGTGAAAAATACTGTTGGAGTACTAGTTATAGCATTAAATCACAATGTACAGCACTTTAAGGATAGAGATCCTACATGATATTTTTTAAAGAATTGATTAATTTTCTATGCAGTTTCCAATTTAACACCAAGTTTTTTTTTTCATTTTCAATTATCTTTATATACAGAAGATCAATTCTGTATATACTAAGTAAAGATTTCATCAGTTTGCAACCACACAGAAACACAAGGTGTAAAAATACTGTTTCAGTACTAGTTATAGCATTACTTCACATTGGACAACACATTAAGGACAGATCCCACATGAGACGTAAGTACACAGTGACTCCTGTTGTTGATTTAACAATTTGACACTCTTGTTTATGGCGTCAGTAATCTCCCTAGGCTCCAGTCATGCGTTGCCGAGGCTATGGAATCCTTTAGGGTTTTCTGACTTCGATCTTATTCCGGCAGGGTGATAGGCAAAGTGGAAGTTCTCTCCTCCCTTCAGAGAAAGGTACCTCCTTCTTTGATGGCCCCGTTCTTTCCACTGTGATCACACTCACTGAGATCTTTCATTTAGGTCTTCTTCTTCTTCTTCTTTTTTTTTTTCCCAAGAGTGTCTTGGCTTTCCATGCCTAAAATACTCTCATGGGCTCTTCAGCTAGATCCGAATGCCTTAAGGGCTGATTCTGAGGCCAGAGTGTTATTTAGGACATCTTCCATTCTATGAGTCTGCTGTGTCTCCCACTTCCCATGTTGGATCGTTCTCTCCCTTTTTGATTCTGTCAGTTAGTATTAGCAGACACTAGTCTTGTTTGTGTGATCCCTTTGACTCTTAGACCTATCAGTGTGATCAATTGTGAACTGAAGATGATCACTTGGACTAGTGAGATGGCATTGGTACATGCCACCTTGATGGGATTGTATTGGAATCCCCTGGCACGTTTCTAACTCCATCATTTGGGGCAAGACCGATTGAGCATGTCCCCAATTGTACATCTCCTCCCTCTCTTTTTCCCACTCTTGTATTTAACAGGGATCACTTTTCAGTTAAAATTTAAACACCTAAGAATAATTGTGTGTTAATTACAGAGTTCAACCAATAGTACTAGAACAAAAAAAAAATACTGTAATGGATAAAGTATTACATTGTACATCAACAGTCAGGACAAGAGCTGATCAAGTCACTGTTTCTCATACTGCCCATTTCACTTCAACAGGTTTCCCTTTTGGTGCTCAGTTAGTTGTCACCGATCAGGAAAAACAAATGATATTTGTCTCTTTGGGACTGGCTTAATTCACTCAGCATGATGTTTTCCAGATTCCTCCATCTTGTTGCAAATGACTGGATTTCATTGTTTTTGACTGCTGTATAGTATTCTATAGAGTACGTGTCCCATAATTTCTTTATCCAGTCTACTGTTGATGGGCATTTGGGTTGGTTCCAGGTCTTAGCTATTGTGAATTGAGCTGCAATAAACATTAATGTGCAGACGGCTTTTTTGTTTGCCAATTTAATTTCCTTTGGGTAAATTCCAAGGAGTGGGATGGCTGGGTTGTATGGTAGGGTTCTATTCAGGTTTCTGAGGAATCTCCAGACTGACTTTCATAGTGGCTTAACCAGTTTGCATTCCCACCAACAGTGGGTTAGTGTCCCTTTTTCCCCACATCCTCTCCAGCATCTGTTGTTGGTGGATTTCTGAATGTGAGCCATTCTAACCAGGGTGAGGTGAAACCTCATTGTGGTTTTGATTTGCATTTCCCTGATTGCTAGTGATCTTGAAGATTTTTTCATGTGTCTGTTGGCCATTTGGATTTCCTCTTTGGAAAAATGTCTATTGAGGTCCTTGGCCCATCTCTTAAGTGGGTTGTTTGTTTTGATGTTGTGGAGTTTCTTGATTTCTTTGTAGATTCTGGTTATCAACCCTTTATCTGTTGCATAGTTTGAAAATATATTTTCCCATTCTGTCGGTTGCCTCTTTACTTTCCTGACTATTTCTTTCGAAGTACAGAAACTTCTCAATTTGATGCAATCCCGATAGTTAATTTCAGCTTTGACTGCCTGTGCTTCTGGGTCTTTTCCAAGAAGTCTTTGCCAGTACCTATATCTTGCAGGGTTTCTTCAATGTTCTCTAATAATTTGATGGTGTCGGGTCGTAGATTTAAGTCTTTAATCCATGTTGAGTGGATTTTTTTGTAAGGTGAAAGGTAGGGGTCTTGCTTCATGGTTCTGCACGTGGAAATCCAATTTTCCCAGCACCATTTATTGAATAGACTGTCCTTACTCCAGGGATTGGTTTTGGATCCTTGATCAAATATAAGTTGGCTGTAGATGTTTGGATTGATTTCTGGTGTTTCTATTCTGTTCCATTGGTCTATCCATCTGTTTCTGTACCAGTACCATGCTGTTTTGATAACTACTGCCCTGTAGTATGTCCTGAAATCTGGTATTGTGATGCCTCCGGCTTTGTTTTTGTTGTACAAGATTGCTTAAGCTATTCGAGGTCTCCTGTGTCTCCATATGAATTTCAGCATCATTTTTTCCAGATCTGAGAAGAATGTCATTGGTATTTTGATTGGTATTGCATTGAATCTGTATATTGCTTTTGGCAGAATGGACATTTTGATGATATTGATTCTTCCAATCCATGAACATGGAAGATTTCTCCATTTTTTGGTATCCTCTTCTATTTCTTTCTGTAAGGTTTTGTAGTTTGTATTGTAGAGATCTTTAACGTCCTCGGTTAAGTTTATTCCAAGGTATTTGATTGTTTTTGTAGCTATTGTGAATGTGATTGATCTTAGAAGTTCTTCCTCAGCCATGGCATTGCCTGTGTATACAAAGGCTGTTGATATTTGTGGATTGATTTTATATCCTGCTACTTTGCCAAACTCTTCGATGAGTTCCAGTAGTCTCTTAGTAGAGTTCTTTGGGTCCCCTAAATAAAGAATCATATCATCTGCAAGGAGGGATAGTTTGAGTTCTTCCTTCCCAATTTGTATCCCTTTCATTTCTTTTTCTTGCCTGATGGCTCTGGCTAAGACTTCCAGAACTATATTGAATAGCAGTGGTGAGAGTGGGCATCCGTGTCTGGTACCAGATCTCAGTGGAAAAGCTTCCAACTTTTCCCCATTCAATAGGATGTTGGCCGTGGGTTTTTCATATATTGCTTTGAGTGTAGTGAGGAATGTTCCTTCCATACCCAGTTTGCTTAAAGTTTTCATCTTGAAAGGGTGTTGTATTTTATCAAATGCTTTCTCTGCGTCTATTGAGAGAATCATATGGTTTTTCTTCTGCAGTCTGTTAATGTAGTGTATTACGTTGATTGTTTTGCGAACATTGAGCAATCCCTGCATACCAGGGATAAATCCCACTTGGTCTGGGTGGATGATCTTTCTGATGCGTTGTTGTATTCTATTGGCCAGAATTTTATTGAGGATTTTTGCATCTATGTTCATCAGGGATATTGGTCTGTAATTCTCTTTCAATACTGCATCTTTTTCCGGCTTAGGAATTAAGGTGATGCTGGCTTCATAAAAAGAATTTGGGAGGATTCCCTGTTTTTCGATTGTTCTGAATAGTTTGAGAAGAATTGGAGTTAGTGCTTCTTTAGATGTCTGGTAGAATTCGGCAGTGAATCCATCTGGTCCTGGGCTTTTCTTTGTTGGGAGGGCCTTTATTACTGTTTCAATTTCTGTGTCAGTTATGGGTCTGTTTAGGTTTTCTATGTCTTCCTGGTTCAATTTAGGTAGGTTGTATGTGTCCAGGAATCTATCCATTTCTGATAGATTTCCGTGTTTGCTGGCATACAAGTCCTTGTAGTAATTTCTGATGATTCTTTTTATTTCTTGGTGTCTGTTGTTACGTTTCCTTTTTCATCTCTGATTTTATTGATTTAGGTCTTTTCTTTTTTTAATTAGTTGGGCCAATGGGGTGTCAATTTTGTTTATTTTTTCAAAAAACCAGTTCCTCGTTTGGATGATTTTCTGTAATTTTTTTTTTTGATTCAATCCTGTTGATTTCTTCTCTGATTTTAATTATTTCTCGTCTCCTACTAGCTTTGGGTCTGGTTTGCTGCCGATTTTCTAGATCCTTGAGATGAACTGAAAGCTCATTTATTTGGTGCCTTTCCAATTTCTTGATGTAGGCACCTATTGATATAAACTTTCCTCTTAACACTGCTTTTGCTGTATCCCATAGGTTTTGGTATGATGTGCTGTTATCCTCATTTACTTCCAGAAAATTTTTGATTTCTCTTTTAATTTCTTCTATGACCCATTGTTCATTCAGGAGCATGTTGTTCAGTCTCCATGTGTTTGCATATGCTCTAGGGATTCCTGAGTTGCTAATTTCCAACTTCATTCCTTTATCGTCTGAGAAGCTGCATCGTATGATTCTAATTCTTTTGAATTTGCTGAGACTTGCTTTATAGCCTAGTATGTGGTCAATCCTAGAAAAGGTTCCATGTACTGCTGAGAAGAATGTAAATGCTTTCTGTGTAGGATGAAAAGTTCTGTAGATATCTGTTAGGTACATTTGGGCTGTAGTATCGTTTAAATCTTCTGTCTCCTTGTTGATCTTCTGTCCTGTTGATCTATCTCTGAGAGTGGAGTATTGAAGTCCCCCAGTACTATTGTATTGGGGTCTAAGTCTCCCTTTAAGTCCCTTAACAAACCTTTAAATAAACTGGTGCCCTGTAATTAGGTGCATATACATTGATAATCGTTATATCTTCCTGTTGAATTGATGCCTTAATCATTATGTAGTGCCCCTCTTTGTCTCTCCTAACAGTTTTTGTGGTAAAATTTATGTTACCCGATATTAAGATAGCTACGCATGCTCTTTTTTCATTTCTGTTGGCGTGGTATATCTTTTTCCAGCCTTTCACTTTCAGTCTGTATGCATCTTTGTTAGAAAGATGTGTTTCTTGTAAGCAGCAAATAGATGGGTTTTGTTCCTTAACCCAGTCAGCCAGTCGGTGTCTTTTAACTGGACAGTTCAGGCATTAACGTTGAATGTGAATATCGATAAGTAGTAACTTTGTCATACCATTTGCTAAAGATATTTTCTAATATATGCTTTGAGTTTCCTGTGATCTTTTGCTGTGAGGTTTTCTTCCTTTACCTTCTTTCATGTTGATGACCGTGTTTCTGTGTTTCTGCGTGTAACACATCTTTAAGCATCTTTTGCAGGGCTGGACACGTGGCAACAAATTCTTTCAATGTCTGTTTGCTGTGAAAGGTCTTTATTTCACCTTCATTCACAAATGAGAGCTTTGCAGGATATAATATTCTGGGCTGGCAGTTTTTCTCTCTTAGTACCGGGGCTATATCTCGCCATTCCCTCCTAGCTTGTAGGGTTTCTGATGAGAAGTCTGCTGTGAGTCTAATTGGAGATCCTCTGAGAGTAATCTGACGTTTCTCTCTTGCACATTTTAGAATCTTTTCTTTCTGTTTCACTGTGGTGAGTTTGATTACTATGTGTCGTGGTGAGGATCTCTTTTGGTCATGTTTACTCGGGGTTCTATGAGCTTCCTGTACTAGGATGTCTCTGTCCTTCTCCAAACCCGGGAAGTTCTCTGCAAGTACCTCACTAAAAAGGCCTTCTAATCCTTTCTCTCTCTCCATGCCTTCAGGAACTCCTAGAACCCGAATGTTGGTTTTTTTAATAGTACCCTGTAGATTCCCAACAATATTTTTTAGATTTCTAATTTCCTCTTCTTTTCTTTGGTTTGACTGTATACT
Source organism: Lepus europaeus (assembly GCF_033115175.1). NCBI lineage: Eukaryota > Metazoa > Chordata > Mammalia > Lagomorpha > Leporidae > Lepus > Lepus europaeus. Next base: position 50,516,579 of record NC_084833.1, on the reverse strand, counting down.
TTCCTGTGCTCTGTCTTCTAAGTCCGATATTCTCTCTTCTGCTTCACCCATTCTGTTTTTAAGGCTCTCTAATGTGTCATTTGATCTATTGAATTCTTCATTTCATTATTATTTCTCGTCACTATAACAGTTTCTTGTTCTACTAGCTGTTTCATTTCATTTTGATTCCTCCTTAATATTTCATTTTCACAAGAGAGATTTTCTATCTTGTCCATTAAGGAATTCTGTAGTTCAAGAATTTGTTTTTGAGAACATCTTAATGTTCTTATTAATTTTTTGAGATCTGCTTCTTGCGTTTCTTCTATCTCATCATCTTCATAATCTTGAATTGGGGTGTCTTTTTCATTTGGGGGCATCATAGTGTCTTCCTTGTTCTTGTTACCTCGGTTTTTGCGTTTGTTGTTTGGAATATTGGAGATATTCTTTGGTTTCTTCACTGTGGTGTTTTTTCTTGTTATACTATGAGTTTAGATTAAGTGGGCTGTCTGCTTTCCATGGAGCCTTAGAGGCTTGAAATGGGTGTGGCCTGAGAGCTCTGTTTGGTTCCTCAGGGTTGAGGGTGTGCCAAAGGTGACACTCCCAGGTTAGGCGTGTAAATCTCTCTCTCTCTCGGCTTATCTTCTAATGCTTTCCCAGGGCATAGCAGAGAGCTGGATCACAAGAAGAGCAACTGGGACAGAAACTGGTACCCATATGGGATGCCAGCACTGCAGGCGTAGGCTCAACTTACCAAGTCACAGTGGCAGCCCCTGATTTATAATTTGACTGTATTATCTTGCTGATAATTACAATGGTTCTGCTAGCAAGTCTTGCAGCCGTATTATACAGAAGATAAGAAATGGAATGTGTTTGCTTAAAACAACACAAGGAGAAATGGATGGCCTCAGTCTTCAGAGCTATTCCTTCCTGCCTCTAAGGAAAGACTTCAATGGCTTCTATAAACGTACTTGCTAGCCCTGGCCTGACCCCCTCTAGATGAATGTAGCTCTAGAACACATGTTTGACCAGGTGTTTTCTTTATTCTTATTTTAAAAATATTTATTTATTTGAAAGGGAGAGTGATAGGTTTATGAAGGTACTTCAACTGGTAGAAATCTGCAGAAAATATGCTTTCTGAGTCCTTACACCATCATACTTGATTATAAACTTTATGTATGGTCTCTAAGTTCTGTAATAATATTTTTCCTCCGAAATGTAAAAAATGTTATTTTTTCTCATTCAGTTTTGCTGGAAGTCAAAGCTACTCTGGTTCTTGGTAGTCAAGTTTTTCCCCTCTGAAATTAGATAGGAGGTCAGTACTACAATTCATTTCTTCTGTAATGATAGGAAGGTTCATGAATGGGCATAACTTTCCTTTGCACTTGATACTCTTTTAAATTCTTCATAATAGAGAAGTATCTTAGAATAGTGGTTAAGATAATAGATTTTGAAACCGAACTAACCATGTTTGAATCACAATTCCATCATTCACTTGTTCCATGATCCTAGGCAATTTACTTGATCCTTCTTTACCTAAGTTTCTCCAGGTTTATAATAGGGAAGATGGTAGTAGTCGTACCACCTATCTTATAAGATTGCTAGAATGAGTTAATGTTTGTAGGTGCTGAAAATTTTATCATACTAAATACAAAGTAACATAGGGGTTGACAAGCTACAAGCCATGGGCCAAATCCAGCGTGTGGCATTCTTTTTAGTGCTTGTGAGTTAAGAATGTTGTTTTATTTTAAAAGAATTGTTACACACACACACACACACAGAACATGCATGACATGAAGCTTAAAATTATACTGTCATGCCCTTTATAGAAAAGGTTTGGGCCGGCGCTGCAGCTCAATAGGCTAATCCTCTGCCTGCGGCGTTCACACACCGGGTTCTAGTCTCTGTCAGGGCACCGGATTCTGTCCTGGTCACTCCTCTTCCAGTCCAGCTCTCTGCTGTGGCCCAGAAGTGCAGTGGAGGATGGCCCAGGTGCTTGGGCCCTGCACCCGCATGGGAGACCAGTAGAAGCACCTGGCTCCTGGCTTCGGATCAGCACGGTGCGCCGGCTGCAGCGCGCCAGCCGCAGCAGCCATTGGAGAGTGAACCAATGGAAAAGGAAGACCTTTCTCTCTCTCTCTCTCTCTCACTGTCCACTCTGTGAAAAAAAAAAAGTTTTTATGGCCACTTGACATATTATATATGTTTGTTAAAAACAGTCTGATTTTAAAAATAATCCCGTTAAAAATAATCAGAAGAATGAGAAAGATAGAAAGATCTTTTGACTTCCCATCCAAAATTATTTTATCCCACCTAGTTAATCTTTAGTTTTTGTAATTATGATTTAATTACAACGTAATGTGAGTACTTTTTTATGAAGAAGTGGTCAAATATTATTAAACTATATTTAGATAGTTTTTGGTTCACCTTTTGGCTTTCAAAGAACTAGTTTTTCTTTGGTATTTGTTTGTCTTGTCTTTAGGCTGAGTCTGGATAAATTATTTGGCTAAGTGTTCTCATTTCTCTTTCTCATTTGTCTCTGGACTTTCATTATAATTAAACACTCGATGGCTATGGAAAAAATATTAAAGTTTAATTAAGAAGAATTGCATAGGGAAGAAATTAAAACTGGGTTTCATTTTAAGCACACCCGTTGAATAAAGCATACCCGGGGGTGGCACTGGGAGGTCTGCGGAATAGACTGGGGTACAACAAGCTGAGGAAGATAATAAGAAAAACTGAGAAAGAAATATGGAAAGGAAGAAATATAGAGTAAAAAAAATATTTGGCAATATGGTATATCAAGAAGAAAATGTCTATAATGCTGTCTGGGGATATTTTTGGTTAAAAAAAATTCTAAAAATTATGGAATCCAAGTCACATTTTATTCTACACTCTTGTGAAAAATGGGGTGACAAATGTGCCTCAACCCTGTTGTTTTCTGAAACATAGTGTACATGCTTGAAATGTAGCATTGTGGAAGAAAGTTCATTTCTGACGTAGCACATCTGACCTTTCTTAGCTTGTGGCATTTCTGATTCTCAAGACACGTATTTGTCATTATTTTGCCTTTTAGAAATTCTGTAGGCATTTATCCAGGAAAAGAAACTAACAGCAACAAAATGAATCTATTATTGCCTATAATAAAAAAATATTGACGTTTGTAACTGTATCCTGGGATACCTTTTTTTTCCCCTTAACTGCTTTTTTGCATTAGAAAATTTTAGATACAGTGAATTTTACCATTATAAACCCTTGTTATTTTTCCTAAAATTATAGTTTAGTCCATCTATCTGATTTTGAGTTTAGCATTTATACTTATTGAAATTATTGTTAATCATTAGTATTTTTAGTATTTTTTGATGGAATCAGGATTTATATTCTTTATTTGTTTTAATGTGGGTTTCCTTTTTGTGGATTTTGAAATCTACCATTTCTTCCTAACTAAATTTTTAAATTTATAGGTTTTTAAAAACAATATGATTTTGTGTGAATGATATTCCTCTTTTATAAGTTTTTTTTTTTATTAGAGAAAAAGGAGAGTGCACACACACACACAAATGAGAGAGAGAGAGAGAAAGAGAGAGAGAGATCCAGTAAGCAGTTTTAACCCCCTAAATGACTCCAGTGGCTGGGCTGGGCAAGGCTGAAACTGTGTACCTAATGTAGGTATTTCCCGTGAGTTGTATCAATCCAGTTACTTTAGTTATCACTGCTGCCTCCCAGGGTGCATTTTAGCAGGAAGCAGGAATTGGGAGCAGAGCTAGTATTCAACACAGGCACTGCGCCCTAGGCCAGATACCTGCCCTGCTAAATTTATAAATTCTTTGCAGCAGTAAATTGTGTTTAATCTTAAAATTTAATGACTATTTCAATCTCTGTCATATTGTTTGTAGATTACAGTTTCTGAATGTTTAAAAACATATAAAAATTGAGCACTGCAAAATTGCTTTAATACTAAGGTTGAAAAAAATACTTAGAATATTTTATTTATTTATTTATTTATTTATTCCTTAAGCCATTTACAAGTATTTATTTGGGTAAGAGATCATAAAATATATTTTTATAATAAACATAAGAAAACACATTTGAATGAACAAAAAAAAATGACAGGTGATAGAATTAGTGTTTATAAATGAAATCACTAATAACTAACAATTCAGAGAAGAAATTCAAAGTGTATTTAAACGTTCAAACCATGCTTTACAATATTTTATAATAAAAAAGGTATTAGACTTTTGAGGGTAATACATGACAATGTTTTTTTGAATGATTTCAAAGTAGGTTTCTAGACATGGTCATTCATGAACATAAAAAAAAAAAACAAAAAAAACCAAGAACTTTGGCAGGCAAAGTATTAGTCCATAGCAGCTTGAAAGTGTATTTTATACATACCTTAGTTTAACAACCACAATATGCTTTATAATATTTAATTGTTCTTGGTAGTAAAGGGCTTTGACTGTTAATATACTAGAAACTAAACTATTATATACAAACACTTTCCTGGTACACTGCTCTCATTTTAGTCTAGCAGTATTGTACAGAAGAGGAGAATAATTTATATAGAAGTTAAGTAACTTGCTTTGGGGTCTCATTGTAGTAAATAGTAGAGCCAAGTCTTTGGACTCCTGGTGAGATGTGTTTGTCCATTATACTGTGATTTTTTTTTTTTTTTTTTTTTTTGCCTACAGTAAGCATGAAGTAGTAGATCAGGTTCTTCTAATCAAAATAATATTGCTAGATTAGCTGTTTTGATTGATTTGACTGATAAAACAACTTGCTTTCTTAGAGTTGGTCTCAATGTCATAAAAATAGTATGAAGAACCCACAATTATACAAAACAGTAGGAATTAAAAAGGAACCTCAGTGTTTTTTTTTTTTTTTTGACAGGCAGAGTGGACAGTGAGAGAGACAGAGAGAAAGGTCTTCCTTTGCTGTTGGTTCACCCTCCAATGGCCACCGTGGCTGGCACGCTGCGGCCGGTGCACCGCGCTTATCTGAAGCCAGGAGCCAGGTGCTTCTCCTGGTCTCCCATGTGGGTGCAGGGCCCAAGCACTTGGGCCATCCTCCACTGCACTCTCGGGCCATAGCAGAGAGCTGTCCTGGAAGAGGGGCAACTGGGACAGAATCTGGCTCCCCAACCGGGACTAGAACCCAGTGTGCCAGTGCCACAAGGCAGAGGATTAGCCTATTGAGCTGTGGCACCAGCCAGAACCTCAGTGTTTTAATACAGTGGATCCCATACTTAACTGTCCCACAGAATTGGTTAGGTAGCTTTAAAAAATGTTGTTTTGGGCCAGCACCGCGGCTCTTTTGGGTAATCCTCCTTCTCTGGCGCCGGTACGCCGGGTTCTAGTCCCGGTTGGGGCGCCGGATTCTGTCCTGGTTGCCCCTCTTCCAGTCTAGCTCTCTGCTGTGGCCCGGGAGGGCAGTGGAGGATGGCCCAAGTGCTTGGGCCCTGCACCCGTGTGGGAGACCAGGAGGAAGCACCTGGTTCCTGGCTTCGGATCGGCACAGTGTGCTGGCCATAGCGGCCCTTTGTAAAAAAAAAATGTTGTTTTGGGGGCCAGTGTTGTGGCATAGTGGGTAAAGCCACTGCCTGTGATGCTGGCATTCTATATTGTCAGTAGTTAAGTCCTGCATGCTCCAGTTTTGATCCAGCACCCTGCTAATATGTCTGATAAAGCAGCAGAGGATGATCCAAGTGCTTAGACCCCTTCATCCATGTGGGAGACCTGGAAGAAGTTCCTGGCTCCTGGCTTTGGATCACCCCAGCTCTGGCAGTTGTGGCCATTTAGGGAATGAACCAGTGAGTAGAAATATCTTTCTCTCTCTCTTTGTGTAACTATTCCTTTCAAATAAAGAAATAAAGAAATAAATCTTTTTTTAAACAAATTTTTTCCTGTGTTTGATCACAGTGTTTCTGATTTTGTAGGCTTACTATGTAGAACCTAGGGCTCTGTCCTTACAAAAAGATTGCCTAAATGAGTCACATGAAGTTGGAAACCATGGATAGCCTCTTCCCTTTTTTTTTTTTTTTAAACAGGCAGAGTGGATAGTGAGAGAGAGAGAGAGAGAGAGAGAGAGAAAGGTCTTCCTTTTTGCCGTTGGTTCACCCCCCAATGACCGCTGCGGACAGCGCATCTCGCTGATCCGAAGGCAGGAGCCAGGTGCTTCTCCCGGTCTCCCATGCGGGTGCAGGGCCCAAGGACTTGGGCCATCCTCCACTGCCTTCCCGGGCCATAGCAGAGAGCTGGCCTGGAAGAGGGGCAACCGGGACAGAATCCGGCGCCCCAACTGGGACTAGAACCTGGTGTGCCGGCGCCGCAAGGCGGAGGACTAGGCTGTTAAGCCATGGCGCCGGCCCTCTTCCTTTGTTTTAAAGATGAGAAAACCAAAATACAGAAAGGTAAAGATAGTACTAGTATGTGGTAAAACATGGATGTGAAGGCTGCCAGTGTTGTGGTACAGTAGTTAAGCCACCACCTGTGAGGCTGGCATCTCATTTGAATACTGGTGGTTGAGTCCCAGTTGCTCTTCTTCCAATTCATCTTCTTGCTTACACACTTGGGAAAGAAGCAAAAGGTGGCCCAAGTTTTTAGGCCCCTACCACTCACCTGGAAGATCTGGATGGAGTTCCAGACTCCTGACTTTGACCTGAGACCAAGCCACAGCCTTTGTAGCCATTTAGGGAGTGAACTAGTGGATCGAAAATGTCTGTCTGTCTGTCACTCTCTCTTTCTCTGTCTATGTAACTTTGCCTTTCAAAGAAAGAAGTAAATAAATACATTTATCTTTAAAATAAAATTCAGACTTGAAGTAGTTTCTTGAATCTTAACCTCAGCGCTTTTTATTATGTTTACTACTAACTATAGTTTCTTAGCTAATATCTTTTGTCTGAGACATTAATAAATATTCCATTTGGCAATAGATGTGCTGATTCTGACCACGGGAAGATAGCAGGAAAAAAAAAATGGAGGAATTATATTCCCAGGGGAGAGGGCTGTTTAAAACAAATTTTATCAGATCTAAAGGGAGACATAGAAATATAGTAGTCATGGGGAACTTCAACACCACACTTTCATCAATCGACAGATCAACTAGAAAGAAAATCAAGAAAGAAATAACAGAACTAATCTACTCTGTGGACCACATTGACCTAACTGATATCTATAGAACCTTTCATCTGACAGTTGCAGAATACACATTCTTTTCATCACTGCATGGAACTCTCTCTAGGAGAGATCATATGGTAGGCCATAAAGTAAGTCTCAGCAAATTAAAACAAATTGAAATTTTATCATGTATCTTTTCCTTAATTTTTAAAAAATTTATATGCAGCCTGAGGGGTGGCAACAGAGAGAGAGATAGAGAGAGAGATAAGAGATCTTCCATTTTCTGGTTCATTCCCCAGATGGCCACAATGGCCAGGGTTGGGTCAGAGAAAAGCCAGGAGCCAGGAGCTTCTTCCATATTTCCTGTGTGGGTCCAGGGGCCCAAACACTTGAGCCGTCTTTCACTGCTTTCCCTGGCACATCACAAAGGAGCTGGATTGGAAGTAGAGAAGCTGGGAATTGAACCAGTGCTCATATGGTTTGCCGGCACCACAGACAGGGGCTCTACCTGATATGACACACCACCAGTCCCATAATATACCTTTTCTGATCACAATGGAATGAAGGTGGAAATTAACAACTTACAAAAGTAGAAAATATGCAAACACATGGAGACTGGAACATAAAAATCCTGGAAATGAATAAAGATGACAATACAACATATCAAAAATTATGGACGGGCTGGCGCTGTGGCAGAGCAGGTTTAGCTGCCACCTGCAGTGCCAGCATCCCATATGGATGTCACCTTGAGTCCTGGCTGCTTTACTTCTAATCCAGCTCTCTACTATGGCCTGGGAAAGCAGTGGAAAATGCCCCAAGTCCTTGAGCCTCTGCATCCACGTGGGAGACCTGGATGAAACTCTTGGCTCTTGGCTATGGATTGGTGCAGCTCTGGCCATTGTAGCCATCTGGGGATTGAACCAGTGGATGGAAGGCATTTCTTTCTCTCTCTCTCTCTCTCTCTCTCTCTCTCTCTCTCTCTCTCTCTTTCTCTCTCTTTCTCCCCGTATCAGCCTCTCTCTAATCTGCCTTTCAAATAAAATAAATAAATCTTTAAGAAAAAATTAAGAAGTTTATAAAGTTGGTGTCTACCCAAGAAATTGGAAAGGCACCAAATAAATGAGCTATCAGTGCATCTCAATGACCTAGAAAAGCAACCCAAAAATTAATAGGAAAGAATTAAAGTTAGAGAAGAAATTAACTAAATTGAAACAAACAAAAAAAAATACAAAAGGCAAGTGAAATGAAGAGCTAGTTTTTTGAAAAAATAAAACTGATTTACCCTTGGCCCAACTAACCAGAAAAAAGAAAAAAGGCAGAAGATCCTAATTAAAAAAAATTAGAGATCAAAAAGTAAATGTATTTCCTTAAGATACTTTTATGACACACTTAAGACCATTAGATTTGCTGATTGAATGCTTTAAATATTAAAGGGTTTGTGCAAATATTCACCATATATGCAGTATTTATATCTTTTGTATATAAAACTTAAGCTGGTTTCTGTCATTCATAAATGATTAGAAGTAAATTCCTTATAGTTTATTTTGCTAAATAGTATTTAAAAGTCTCATTTTCCTAGAAATCTAATTATTATTCATGGCAAAATATTTTTTTTAAATAAGAAATTCTGAGTTGTCTGCTTGGAGTGCTTGGTGTCACAGTAGCAAGGTCTTACAGAAGTTGGAGATAGAAACCTCAGGTTGGTGATCCCTTCTCTGGCCTTGATAGTTTTTTCTGAAGTTTATGATCATTTGTTGATTGTGATTATGACCTATTACCAGAATACTGAAAAAAATGTGTGGGACTTCATAGAAACATTTTAGTAATGGATATGAGGACTTTTTCAAATAGCAAATATATGTTTAAAGTTTAAAGCTGCCTTCAAAAAAGAGATGTAGACAGGGCACATCGTGTAAAATTTTGGGATTGAATATTTGATATAGGAGAGTTAATAAACACATGGTTTACATTTATTCAGTTATGATGTATGCAGTGTGGTGCACATTTTCATAGAATTCAGGCTTTACTGAAATAACTTTTTTGGCCGTATAGCTTATAGATTCCTCAAATATTAGAATTCTATCTGCTTCTCTAACAAGAACAAATGTAAACTGAAGAATCTTTAAAGCTGCTATGGACTAATACTTTGCCTGCCGAAGTTCTTGTCTTTTTGTTTGTTTGTTTGTTTGTTTTATGTTCATGAATGACCATGTCTAGAAACCTACTTTGAAATCATTCAAAAAAACATTGTCATGTATTACCCTCAAAAGTCTAATACCTTTTTTATTATAAAATATTGTAAAGCAGGGTCTGAACTTTTAAATACACTTTGAATTTCTTCTCTGAAATGTTAAAGTTATTAGTAATTTCATTTACAAATACTAATTCTATCACCTTCTGTCATTTTTTTTATTCATTCAAATGTGTTTTCTTATGTTTATTATAAAATATATTTTATGATCTCTTACCCAAATAAATACTTGTAAATGGCTAAAAAAAAGTAAATGTAACAATGGATACCACAGAAATAAAAAATATCATCAGGAGTTACTACAAACAGCTATATGCCAACAAATTGGTGAATCTAGAAGAAATGAATAGATTCCTGCATACATACAGTAATATACCAAAAATTGAAAAATGAACACATTGAAAACCTAAACGGACCAGTAACCAAGAAGGATATTGAATCTGTAATAAAGACCCTCCCAACAAAGAAAAGCACAGGACTGGATGATTTCACGGCTGAATTCTACCATACCTTTGAAGAAGAACTAACTCCAATTTTACTCAAACTATGAAAAACAATTAAAAGGGAGAGAATCGTCCCAAAGTCCTTCTATGAGGGCAACATCACCTCAATTCCAAAACCAGAAGAAGATACTACAACACAGGGAACTATAGTCCAATATCAGTGATGAACATGGATGCAAAAACCCTCAACAAAATACTAGCTAAACAAATCCAGCAAGACATCAGAAAGATCATTCACCCGGACCAAGTGGGATTTATGTGTGCTATGCAAGGGTGGTTCAACATTCACAAATCAATCAATGTGGTATCTCATATTAGCAAACTGAACATTAAAAACCATACCATTATTTCATTAGATGAAGAGAAAGTATTTGATGAAATATAACATCCTGTCATGATAGAAATCCATAAGCAAATTTGGTCTAGAAAAAATATTCCTCAACACAAGCAAGGCAGTTTATGACAAACTCATGCCAGCATCCTACTGAATGGGAATAAGTTGAAAGCATTCCCCCTAGGATCCAGAACCAGACAAGGATGCCCACTTTCACCATTGCTATATAGTTCTGGAAGTTTTAGTCAGAGCCATTAGGCAAGAAAAATAAATCAAAGAGATATAAATTAGATAGGAGGAAGTCACATTATCCCTGTTTTCAGATGACGTGAGTCTCTATACAGGGGACTCAAAAGACTCCACTAAGAGACTTTGGAACATATGGCAGAGTTTGGTATAGTTGAAGGATATAAAATTAACACACAAAAATCAATAGCCTTTGGATACAATGACAATGCTTCAGTTGAGAAAGAACTTGTATGATATGATAAGTCACTTTCAAATAAGTTACCAAAAAATTAAATACCTTGGAATAAATTTACCCAAGGAGGTGGAAGATTGCTATAATGAAAACTACAAAATATTAAAGAAAGAAATAGAAGAAGACACACAAAAAAGTGGAAAAATCTTCCATGTTCATAAGTTGGTAGAGTCAATATTATTGAAGTGTCCATACTGCTGAATGTAATTTATAGATTCAGTGTAACCCAATCAAAATACCAACAACATCCTTTTCAGATCTAGAAAATATGATGTTAAAATTCATATGGAAATACAAGAGACCCTGAACAGCTAAAGCAATCATACACAACAAAACCAAAGTTAGAGGTATCACAATACCAAATTTCAATAACATACTGCAGGTTTAATCAAAGCTGCCTGAACTGGCACAAAAATATACATGTAGGCCAATGGAACAGGATAGAAACTCCAGAAATCAATCCATGTATCTACAGCTATGTAATCTTTGACAGAGGAGCTAAAATCAATCCCTAGAGAACATACAGTCTTTCAAGAAATGGTGCTAGGAAAATTTGATCTCCATGTGCTGAAGTTGAAACAAGATACCTGCCATACAGTTTATACAACAATCCACTCAAACTGGATCAGGGATCTAAATCTGTGACCTGATACCATCAAATTACTAGAGGATAACTTCCAGGAAACTCTATTTTTTTTTTTGACAGGCAGAGTGGACAATGAGAGAGAGAGACAGAGAGAAAGGTCTTCCTTTTTGCCGTTGGTTCACCCTCCAGTGGCTGCCGTGGCTGGCGTGCTGTTGCCAGCATACCACACTGATCTGAAGGCAGGAGCCAGGTGCTTCTCCTGGTCTCCCATGTGGGTGCAGGGCCCAAGACTTGGGCCATCCTCCACTGTACTCTCGGGCCACAGCAGAGAGCTGTCCTGGAAGAGGGGCAACCGGGACAGAATCCGGCGCCCCGACCGGGACTAGAACCCGGTGTGCCAGTGCCGCAAGGCAGAGGATTAGCCTATTGAGCCGCGGCGCTGGCCCCAGGAAACTCTTGAAGACATTGGTATAGGCAAAGACTTTTTGGAAAATACTCCAGAAGCATGGGCAATCAAAGCAAAAATGGACAAATGGGAGTACATCAAGCTAAGAATCTTTTGTATTACAAAGGAAACACCTGAGAAATTAATGAAGCAACCAGAAAATGGGAGAATGTATTTGCAAACTGTGTAACTGATAAAGGATTAATATTCAGAATCTTTAAAGAGCTCAAGAAACTCAGCATCAACTAAACAAACAGTCTAGTTAAGAAATGGGGGAAGTACTTGAACAGAAAAAGAAGAAGAAATTCAAATGGCCAAAAACACATGAGAAAATACTCAGGATCACTAGCCATCAGGGAAATGCAAATCAAAACCACAATGAAGTTTCACCTCACCTTACTTCAACTGGCTTTCATGCAGAAATCAACAAATAATAAATGCTGGCAAGGATGTAGGGAAAAAAGTTCTTTAATACACTGTTGGTTGGAATGCAAACTTGTACAACCATTATGTAAGACAGTATGGAGATTCCTCAGAAAGCTGAAAATAGATATATCATATGACCTAGCCATCACACCCCTGGTAATTCCAAATGAAATGAAATCAGCATACGGAAGAATTACCTGTACCTCCCGTGTTTATTGCATCTCAATTAACAATAGCTGAGATATGGAGTCAACCCAGTTACCCATCAACTGATGTCTGGATAAAGAAAATGTGTTATATATTCCTTGTGGAATATTACTCAGCCTTAAAAAAGAATGAAATCTGGTCTTTTGCAACAAAATGAATGCAATTGGAAACCAATGTACTTAGTGAAATAAGCCAGTTCCCATAAGACAAATACTGTACCTTTTCCCTGATCTTTGGAAACTAATAGAGTAAAAAAATATATAATGTATAATTATTTGCTTTGCAGTCTGCATAAAATTATTCTTGTTCATAAGTTATGGAGAAGATATGGTTTGAAGTCTAAATGAACTTAATTATTGTCTTGTAGCCATCCAGGACACGTTTAGATGTTACATTGTCATTGGTTCTATTTCACTGAAAGAAATTATCAATGACTAATTGACAAAAAAACCTGTATATGGGTGAAATTGTCATTTTCTTATTCAATTATTGTTTATGGCCATGATCTGTATGCGCACTGAACTAGGGTTTTTTTTCTTTCTGCTTATTAAACTTCTTATTCAGTGTAGTATTGAATTTATTTACTGTAACGTGGGTTTTTAAAAAATATTTATTTATTTATTTGAAAGTCAGAGTAAAACAGAGAGGAGAGGCAGAGAGAGAGAGGTCCTCCATCCGATGGTCCACTCCTAAGATGGCTGCAACGGCCGGAGCTGTGCCGTTCTGAAGCCAGGAGCCAGGAGCTTTCTCCGGTCTCTCAAAGGGGTGCAGGGGCCTAAGGGCTTGGGTCATCTTCCACTGTCTTCGCAGGCCACAGCAGAGAGCTTGGTGGGAAGTGAAGCAGCTGGGACTAGAACCGGCGCCCGTATGGGATGCTGGTGCTTCAGGCCAGGGCGTTAACCCGCTGTGCCACAGTGCTGGCCCCTGTAGTGTGGATTTGGAATATGTTATCAAAAACTAAAAAACAAAACAAGGGTAGAAGGAAGCAGACTGTGAGGGAGGTAGAGAGGGTAGGTGGAAGGGAATATCATTATGTTCTTGGACTTGTATCTATAAATCATATTGAATCTTAAAAATTAATTACGATTAAAATAAAACCTGAAAATAAAGATGGCAATTAATACACCCACAAAATTATTCCATAAGTATTAAAATATTGAACAAAATTTTAAAAATAACAAGAATTTTTTGTCAATGTTCTTTTTCTCTATTGTGAAAATCATTAGTTTTTATTTCAGTGGCATTTATACACTGTGCTACTTTAGTTTTCTTTTTAGTGTTAAGCTGCTTTTCCACCTCACATCAAATTTTTGTTTTGTTGTAATTTGTTACAGTGTATTTACCACTATCCTCAAAAGTGACATCAGAGCTGTAAAATGCTTCTTTAAAAGACAATTGGTGCAGCTCACTTGGCTAATCCTCCGCCTGCGGCGCCGGCACCCCGAGTTCTAGTTCTGATTAGGGTGCCGGATTCTGTCCCGGTTGCTCTTCTTCCAGTCCAGCTCTCTACTAGTCAAGTTGTATGAATGACTGTTGCACTGAATTGCAGTCATAAATGTGTGTTAAATGTGAATTGATTACAGTGTTTGAGAGTTTTGGGTACTGATGTCTATACAACCTCTGCATTTTGGCTTGAAGGGAGTTGAAAAGTTCCTAGGTGAAACAGAGGAAGTGGAAGTACAAAGCCCATGTTAGGAGGATACACAGTAGAGAAATGTGATACAAAGCAGGAAATTAAAAAGCAATTTTGAATCTAGCAGGTGTTTAAGAAGTTTTAAGTCTTTGCTGAGTTGTAAAGTAGGACAGTGTCAAAGAATAGTGAATAAATCTCATTATAGGAACTTGACATCTAATTATGAGTACAGGATGTATCCTGTATAGAAATTATTCCTTCTCGGCCGGCTAATCCTCTGCCTTGCGGCGCCGGCACACCGGGTTCTAGTCCCGGTTGGGGCGCTGGATTCTGTCCCGGTTGCCCCTCTTCCAGGCCAGCTCTCTGCTGTGGCCCGAGAGTGCAGTGGAGGATGGCCCAAGTGCTTGGGCCCTGCACCCACATGGGAGACCAGGAGAAGCACCTGGCTCCTGCCTTCGGATCAGCGCGGTGCGCCAGCCACAGCGTGCCAGCCATGGTGGCCATTGGAGGGTGAACCAACGGCAAAAAGGAAGACCTTTCTCTCTGTCTCTCTCTCTCACTGTCCACTCTGCCTGTCAAAAATAAAAAAATAAAAAATAAATTATTCCTTCTCATGGTAAGTGTGGAAGATGAGGAGATAGTATCTAGAACTCAAAGATGAAACAACACTTTTATGGCACTAGGTAGAAGAGATGAGGTATAATTATCTAGTTCTGTATTTGTTAGCCACAAATTGCTGTTTAAACTTCAATTAAAACAATTTAAATGATAGAAAATTTTAAATCTAGTTCCTCATAGTGGCTGCATTTCAAGTGCTCAGTAGCCACGTATGGCTATTATATTAGAACATTTAAGTCACTGGGAAGTTTATTTGGACTTGGCAGTAGACCCAATATAAAGCTTGCTTTTTTTTTTTTTTAAGATTTATTTTATTTGTTTAAAAGAGTTACAGAGAGAGGTGGAGACAAAGGCAGAGAGGTCTTCCATCTGCTGGTTCACTCCCCGAATGGCTGCAACAGGCAGAAATGAGCCAATCCAAAGCCAGGAACCAGGAGCTTTCCTCTGGTTTTCCGTGTGGGTACAGGGTCTCAAGGACTTGGGCAATTTTCCACTGCATTCCCAGGTGCATTAGCAGGGAGCTGGATTGGAAGTGGAGCAGTCAGAACTCGAACTGGTGCCATATGGGATGTGGGTACTGTGCAGGCTGGGGCTACACCACAGTGCTGGCCCTGGGCTTGCTGGCTTTTAGGCTATATATTCAGGATTGATTAACAGCCTTTTCAAATGGATAAAAAATCCTTGATTATTATCCAGTCCAGATGACTCACTTAAGGATCATGAAGTGAGAAAGAAAACAGAAAAGCATGTTTAGTCTTCAGAATAAGCCCAGTATTTGGGGAATGATAGGTGTGTGTGTTTGTATTTTTTTTTATTGTTGATTGATAAAATGGAGCTGAGAAAAAATAGAAGACAAATTATCTAGATTTAACTGTACTGTTTTCCATTACATGGTAAGGGCTAAGCTTTTGATTTTCGCTGGGTGCCACAAGATTGGGTTCTGATAGGATGGGCCTATGCCCATGAAAATGGCCATAGAATGAAGCCACCGGGTGATGGTAGTTTGGAAAGAAAGGCATAGTACAGTGCTGACTAAGGAGAACTAGCAAAAATGCTCAGTCATAAGAATATACTTGAGAGTATAGAAGAAAGTATGTTGAAGTATGTAGTCTTTCAGGAGTTCTCTATGAACTTTTTATTTGCCAAATACTTAATGCACTTAATGAATTTCTGTGCTGTGCCTGACATAGTATGAGTCTTTAAAAGTCATAAGTTACTGAGTACTTTGCCCTCATATTAACAGAGCTAGTAATTTTAGAGAAATTAGTAATGGAACACAGACACCAAACTCCCATCCCTTTGGAAAGATGTTTTAATGCTTAAAGACCTCTTTTGTACATACTTTCTTTGAGTATTTTTGGTTAGAGAGACTGATGGACTTTTTAGCTGGAAAGGGAAGAACTGAAGTTGCCATAGGGAACCAAAGCCTGAAAGAAACTGAAGTTCTCTAGCTTAGTGAAGATTATATAAGAGTGCATATTCAAATATACTAATAAACATGCATTTTTTTTTTTTACAGGCAGAGTGGATAGTGAGAGAGAGACAGAAAGGTCTTCCTTTTTGCCGTTGGTTCACCCTCCAATGGCCGCTGCGGCTTGCGCATCGTGCTGATCCGAAGGCAGGAGCCAGGTGCTTCTCCTGGTCTGCCATGTGGGTGCAGGGCCCAAGGACTTGGGCCATCCTCCACTGCCTTCCCGGGCCATAGCAGAGAGTTGGCCTGGAAGAGGGGCAACCGGGACAGAATCCGGCGCCCCAACCGGGACTAGAACCCGGTGTGCCAAGGATTAGCCTGTTAAACCACGGCACCGGCCAATAAACATGCATTTGATCTCAGAGTTTGGAGAGAATTTACAAAACAGCATAGCATACAGACCGTATTTTTCTTTAAGATACTATAGAGTGCAGTTTTACAATACTGTAAATAGGTACATATTTTTCTGATTTTCAGAAGGGATAAAGGCGTTTCCACAAACATGAATTGGTTTGACATTGATCTCAGAAAAGCTTAAAGAGATGTGTTTGGAGCACTTGTAAAGGTAGTAATGGTCACTAGAATTCAGAGTGAGCTCATGGTGCAGCTTTGGGCTTTTTCTTTATCTCTGTGTACCTCAGATTTCTCTCTCTCTCTCTCTCTCTCTGTTGCAGTCCTCCCTCCCTTCCTCCCTTTCTCCCTTTCCTCCCTCCCTCCCTCCCTTCCAGGGAGAAAAAGAAATCATAAGTCTGCATCTACATAGGTTCCAGCTGCAACCTCTAGAACTAGTTGCTTTGGGTTTTCTTGAATTGTGAAAGTAACTCTGGGCTTCTCTATATGACCATCTTGAATCTCTTTTTTCAAAGACAAACTTTGTTATTATTGATTATTTTTTAAATTTTATTTAAGTTATACAAGTTTCATATATTTCATATATACATATTTGAGACATAGTGGCACTTCACCCACTGCCCTCCCTCCTACCTGTGCTCCAGCCCTTCTTCCTCCTCCCTCTTACGTACCCACACTTAATTTTTGCTAAGATCTATTTTCAGAATGCTTAATGATTGTATGATTAACTGTAAGTAAAAGAGTTAAAAAATAATATGAAGAGAAAAAGGAAAAAAAAAACCCTACTGTTCCTCAGTGGAAGAGACAAGGGCTATAAACAACCATTGAACATCAGAATGTCTATTTCACTCCAATACATTACATTTCAGGAACTCTGTTACCTCAGATCAAGGAAAACATATGATATCTCTTTTTGGGACTGACTTATTTCACTAAATATAATGCTTTCCAGTTGCAACCATCTTGTTGCAAAAGACAGGAGTTTGGTTTTTTTCACATAGTTGAGTAGTACTTCATAGAGTATATATATACCCCACAATTTCTTTATCCAGTCAACAGTTGATGGATGTCTGGGTTGATGTCTTAGCTATTGTGAATTGTTCTGCAATGAACATGGGGTACAGATAACTTTCAAAATGTGGCTTATTTTGATTTGGGTAAATTCCCAGGAGTAGGATGGCTAGAACATACGGTAGATCTATATTCAGATTTCTGAGGTATCTCCATACTGTATTCCACTGTGGTTGAACCCGTTTACATTTCCACCAACAGTGTGTCCATGGTAATTTTTTCCCTCACATCCTTACCAGCTTTTGTTATTTGTTGATTTCTGTATAAGAACCATTCTAACTGGAGTGAAGCGAAACCTCATTGTGGTTTTGATTTGCATTTCCCTAATGGTAGTGATCCTGTGAATTTTCTTAAGTGTCTGTTGGGCATTTGAATTTCCTCTCTTGAAAAATGCATATACAAGTCCTTTCCCCATTTCTTAACTGGATTGTTTGTTTTGTTTTTGAATTTCATGAGCTCTTTATAGATTCTGATGTAAACCTTTTTTTCGTTGCATAGTTTGCAAATATTTTCTTCCATTTTGTCAGTTGCCTCTTCACTTTGCTGAGTGTTTCTTTTGCAGTGCAAGAGACTCTCAGCGTGATGTAATCCCATCTGTCAATTTTGGCTTTGATTGCCTGTGTTTCTGGGGTATTTTCCAAGAAGTCTTTGATTATGCCAATGTCTTGCAGAGTTTCCCCAGTGTTCTCTAATGATTTGATGGTATTGGGTCAAAGATTGAGGTCTTTGATCCATTTTGAGTGGATTTTTGTGTAAGATGTAAGGTAGGGGTCTAGTTTCAAACTTCTGCATATGGAGATCCCATTTCCCCAGCACCATTTGTATAAGAGACTGTCTTTGCTCTAGGGATTGATTTTAGCTGCTTTGTCAAAGATTAGTTGGTTATAGATGCATGGATTGATTTCTGGAATTTCTGTTCTGTTCCATTGGTCTACAAGTCTATTTTTGTGCAAGTACCAGGCTGTTTTGATTGTAACTGCCCTGTAATACGTCTTAAAAATCAGGTATTGTGATGCCTCAGGTTTTGTTTTTGATGTATAAGATTACTTTAGCTATTCGAGGTCTGTTGTGTTTCCACATGAATTTTGGCATCATTTTCTCTAGATAGGCAAAGAATGTTGTTGGTATTTTGATTGGGATAGCATTGAATCTGTAAATTGCTTTTGGTAGTATAGTATTTTGCTGATGTTGATTTTTCCAATCCATGAACTTGGAAAATTTTTCCATTTTTAAATGTTTTCTTCTGTTTCTTTCTTTAGTGTTTTGTAATTTTTGTCATAGAGATCTCTGACATCCTTGGTTAATTTATTCCAAGGTATTTGATTCTTTTTTGGAACTATTGTGGAATGGGACTGATATTCTTTTTTATTTTTGACAGGCAGAGTGGACAGTGAGAGAGAGAGACAGAGAGACAGAGAGAAAGGTCTTCCTTTTGCCATTGGTTCACCCTCCAATGGCCACCACAGCCGGCGCACTGCGGCCAGCACACCGCGCTGATCCGAAGGAAGGAGCCAGGTGCTTATCCTGGTCTCCCATAGGGTGCAGGGCCCAGGCACTTGGGCCATCCTCCACTGCACTCCCTGGCCATAGCAGAGAGCTGGCCTGGAAGAGGGGCAACCGGGACATAATCTGGCGCCCCGACCGGGACTAGAACCCGGTGTCCTGGCGCCACAGGCAGAGGATTAGCCTATTGAGCCGCAGCGCCGACTGGGACTGATATTCTTAAAAGTTCTTTCTAAGCCATGACATTGTCTGTGTTGATTTTTCCATGTTATTTTATATCCTACCACTTTACCAAACTCTTTTATGAGTTCCAGTCATCTCCAAGTGGAGTCTTAGATCCCCTATATGTAGGAATATGTTATGTGCAACTAGGGATATTTAGATTTCCTCCTTTCCAAGTTGTATCCCTTAGATTTTATTTTCTTGCGTAATGGCTTTGGCTAAAACTTCCAGGACTATATTAAATAGCACATGTGAGAGTGAGCATCCTTGTCTCATTCTGAATCTTAGGGCAATGCTTCGAACTTTTCCCCATTCAACAAGATGCTGGCTGTGAGGTTGTCATAAATTGCTTTGATTGTATTGAGGAATGTTCCTTCTATACCCAATTTGCTTAAGATTTTCATCATGAAGGGATGTTATATTTTATAAAATGCTTTCTCTCCATCTATTGAGATAACTATATGGTTTTTGTTCTTCAGGTTGTTAATGTGATATATCACATTGATTGATTTGTGAATGCTGAACCATCCCTGCATAGCAAGAATAAATCACATGAATGATCTTTCTGATGTGTTGTTGGATTTGATTAGCTAATATTTTGTTGAGGATTGTTGCATCTAGGTTCATCAGGGATATTGTTCTATTGTTCTCTTTCTCTGATGCATCTTCTTCTGGCTTAGGAATTAAGGTGATGCAGGCTTCATAGAAGGAGTTTGGGAAGATTCCATACCTTTCAATTGTTTTGAATAGCTTGAGATGAATTGGAGTTAGTTATTCTTTAAATGTTTGGTAGAATTCAGCATTGAAGCCATCTGGTCCTGGGCTTTTTGTTGTTGGGAGGGTCTTTATTACTGATTGAATTTCCATCTTTGTTATTCCCTTCTAGCTTGTAGGGTTTCTGATGTGAGTCTAGTTGGAGATCCTCTGAAAGTAATCTGGGATTTTTCTTGTGCACATTTTAGAATGTTTTCTTTATGTTTTACTATGGAAAGTTTGACTACAACGTGTCATGTTGAAGATCTTTTCTGGTAATATCTGTTAGGAGTTGAATGTTCTTCCTATACTTAGACATCCCTTTCTTTCTCCAAATTAGGGAAGTTTTCTGTAATTATTTCACTAAATAGGCCTTCTAGTCCATTCTCTGTTTCCATACCTTCAGGAACTCCTAAGACCCATTTGTTGGGTCGTTTGACAGTATACCATAAGTCTCCAACGTTGTGTTTAAGTTTTCCATTTTCTTCTTCTTTTCTTTCTTTTTTTTTTTTTTTTCTAACTTCTAGTTCAGGTATCCTTTCTTATGCCTCGCCATGTCTACTCTTAGAGTTTTCCACTGCATTTTTTATTTGATCTATTGAATTCTTCTATTCTTTCATTTTTTAAATTTCATATTAAAATCTCAATTTCATGGGAAAAATTTTCACTCATATCATATATGGTTTTCTTTAGTTTGTGATTTGCTTCAATTGCTTTTGAGTAATCCTATGATTAATTTTTTGAATTCTTGTGGCATTACCTCAATCTCCTCATCTTTGCATTATAGTATTGAGATGTTTATATGTTCCTTTCTTTGGTGTAATGGTGTCTTTCTTATTCTTATTTCCTCATTTTCTGTGTTTGTTTTTAGGCATTTGAGGAGTTGTTTTTAGTTTTTTTTTTCCTCTGACAGCTTTTATCTTTGAGGTATGCCTGTGTGGCATAGTGGAATGGCTCCACTTTCAGTGAATACCATTGGTTGGGTGTGGCCATGGAGCTCCAGTCAGAGCTTCAGAGTGGGGCGAGTATCCAGGGTAACACTCAGGTTGGGCATGGTAGATCCCAATACCCAGTGACAGCCTACACCTTCTCATGTATCCACTGAGTCCCAGTGGTCTCAGTACACAAGGATCCCACAATCATTGGGTCCAGAGGTTTCTCTCTGCCCTGCCAGCTTATTTAGTCAACAGAGAGACAGATGTTCCCTGAGACAGCTCTGCCTAAGCATCTTGATCCTGGGAGGTTGCAGGTGCCTCACAATCCTACATGGTTGCCCAGACACCTGCCAGCAAGATTCAATGTCAGTGGATACTGGGGATTGTTCCCTCCACCAGAGTCTCTGGATCACATGCCTATAAGAGAGGACTGGCTCAATGTTTTTCCCTGCTCACCACTGCCGTCAGTACTGCTGAGAAGGCATACTGTCTCAGCCAGTTGCTGTGCGTGTGCACAAAGGCTTCTGCAATTTCCACCCAGACCCAAAATGGCGCCCGCCTATTCTCATTTGGGTGGTGGGTGCTGTTGTGGGGAAGTTGGGGTGAGATAAACATGCCCCCTCTACTTCCACTGGATCCACAACTACTAATAACCATTAGCCCCCTGGACTGCAATCAGAACTCAAGTCACGCTCTCCCTCTGGCTGTATCAGCATGCGTTGCTACAGTCCTATCTTACCTACATCTCCAAACTGCTACCTGCTTGGCTCTAGCAACTGCAGTTGTATTTGTGTTCATGCTGCTTGGCTGCACCCTCCACACAGGGCTACAGAGTGTGGTGTGTTGTGTTTTCATTTTTGTCTCAATTACTTCTAACACCACTTGTAGTTTTTCTTTGACTTATTGTTTAGGGATGTGTTTATCTCCATGTGTTTGTGAATTTCCTACTTTTCTTTTTTTAAATTTATTTTTTGAAAGTCAGAGATACACAGAGAGAGAAGAGGCAGAGAGAGAGAGATAGAGATGAGAGAGAGGCAGGCCTTCCATCCGATGATTCACTCCCCAATTGGCTGCAATGGCTGGAGCTGCGCCGATCCAAAACCAGGAGCCAGGAGTTTCCTCTGGGTCTCCAGTGTGGGTGCAAGGGCCCAAAGACTTGGGCCTTCTTCTACTGCTTTCTCAGGCCATAACAGAGAGCTGGATCAGAAGTGGAGCAGTCAGGTCTCAAACCGGCCCCCATGTGGGATCTGGCGCTTCAGGCCAGGGCGTTAACCCCCTGCACCACAGCGTCGGCCTCCTCTACTTTTCTTTCTGTCATTGATTTCCAGTTTAATTGTACTGTTTTTGGAAAACATTCTTTGTATGATAGTGGCCTTTTAAAATTTTTTGATGCTTATTCTGTGGTCTAACATATATGACCTATACTGGAGCATTTAACCTATGTACTTGAGAAAACTGTATGTTTTGCTGTTATTAAGTATATTATTCTGTATATGCCACTTAGGTATATGAGGGCATTTTTAAAAATTCATGGAAATAGAGTTAAAAGATAAGTTTATTTTTGTGAAAAAAATTTGAAGTCCATACACAATTTTTTCATAACATACATTTTCCATGAGCTTTTTTTTTTTTAGAATCCCTTGTACATTTTTCTTTTAAAGCATAGAAATTACCAACCCAAAATGCAATGCTGTGGCTTTTCTGTTCACTTTTTCCGTTGTTCTTTATTTCCTCTTAAGCCTTTAAGTCACCATTTTAAAATTTTAGGCCTGAGGATTTTGTTTACCTGTTCTTTTGTTTTTTAATTAATTTATTTGAAAGACAGGGTTACAGAGAAGAAGAGAGAGAGATAGCAAAAGAGAGAGAGAGAGGTAGAGAGAGAGAGAAAGAGAGATCTTCCATCCATTGGTTCATTTCCCAGCTGGCTGCAACGGCCAGGGCTGGGCCAGGCTGAAGCCAGGAGCTTCATCTGGGTCTTCCACATGGGTGCCAGGGTTCCAAGGACTTGGGCCATCTTCCACTGCTTTCCCAAGTACATTTCCAGGGAGCTGGATCAGAAGTGGAACAGCCTTGGCCGGCGCCGCGGCTCACTAGGCTAATCCTCCGCCTTGCGGCGCCGGCACACCGGGTTCTAGTCCCGGTCGGGGCACCGATCCTGTCCCGGTTGCCCCTCTTCCAGGCCAGCTCTCTGCTGTGGCCAGGGAGTGCAGTGGAGGATGGCCCAAGTGCTTGGGCCCAGCACCCCATGGGAGACCAGGAGAAGCACCTGGCTCCTGCCATCGGATCAGCGCGGTGTGCCAGCTGCAGCGCACCTACCGCGACGGCCATTGGAGGGTGAACCAACGGCAAAGGAAGACCTTTCTCTCTGTCTCTCTCTCACTGTCCACTTTGCCTGTCAAAAAAAAAAAAAGAAGTGGAACAGCCTGGACTTGAACTGGCACCCAAATGGGATGTCAGTGCTGCAGGCAGAGACTTTACTATTCCACAGTGCCAGCCCCTGTTAGTAGTTCTTATAGGGCAGATTTAATAGCGACAAATCCTTCAGTTTTTATCTTGGCATATCTTTTCTTTTTATAATTTTATTTTATTTTTTATTTATTTGACAGGTAGAGTTACAGACAGTGAGAAAGACAAAGAGAAAGGTCTTCCTTCTGTTGGTTCACTCCCCAAATGGCCACCACTGCTGGCGCTGCACTGATCCAAAGCCAGGAGCCAGGTGCTTCCTCCTGGTTTCCCATGTGGGTGCAGGAGACCAAGCATTTGGGCCATCCTCCACTGCCTTCCCGGGCCACAGCAGAGAGCTGGACTGGAAGAGGAGCCATTGGGACTAGAACCTGGCGCCCATATGGGATGCCGGTGCCACAGGTGGAGGATTAACCATCTCAAAATTAGTTGTATAATGGGTAACTATCCTGTGACTTTCATTGTTTTCCTGGATATGTAGCTGTTTATGATTCAGATTGGCTGCAATCCCAGTTTGTCATTGGTAGTTGTTTTGATTTGAGGCAGGTGACCTGAAGAAACAGCATCCATAAATTAAAACACTAATACTTTTTCTGTGTACATTAAAATCTTTCTTAGAAACCTGAAGGCTTTCAGTATGAAGGTAATTTCAAAGTCATAATAGTCTTTGAATTTTCTCAGTCAATAGACATTAACCTGAGTTTTGCATAACAATATTCATTTCAGTTTTGTAAAATAAATAACTGCTGAATTATCTTAACACAGAAATAAGCAAAAAATCCTAATTATTTTTATATCAAACTTAAAAGTAATTGAATTCTAACCTAAATAGAGGAATGTTTATTACCTTCATGTTTTAATCAATTCAAAATGGAAAAAGAAATATTTCCTGTGAAATTTTCATCAGACATTTTTAGTTCTCATTTATCATTCATTATGGGTTAGGACAGTCTCCAGGACAAATATGTTTATTAATTTCATTGTTAAGGTAAAAGGGGAATGATCTTTTCTCTTTATTGGTTTGAAATATCCATGCTAAAACAGTAGTACTCAAAAAAAAGTGAGGGGTAACTTTATGTTTAAGGAATTATCTCTGGCCTTAAGAACTTCATATTTTTATTTTCTTGCTCTGTTAGTGCACATGTAAATTAGAAGTAATCAAATATTCAGGTTGGAAACGAAGTAAAAAATCATATAGTCTAGTCTTTCAATTTAATTTCCTTAAACATATTAACTAAGTAGTAAGCTAGCTTCTCCAGAGACTGATCCATAATCAATAACTCAGTATTTTTTAAGATAATATATTCTAGTTTTATACAATATTGACTAATGGAAAGCAAATAGCTCTATTAAACCAAACGCTGCTTCCTTGTGCTTTTGTTGTTGTTGTTGTTGTTTTTAATCTATTGCCTCTAGATTTCTTGGTTTACAGAGAGTAGCCTGAACAATTGTTTCCCTATAATAATTATAAAATATTTGAGGATAGCTTTTATTACTCCTCCATCTCTCTGTTTCCAGAGTTTCTTCTTTTGGTGAAATGGCCTTCAGTTCCTTCAGCCATTCTTTGTCATAAAGTCCTTTTCTGTTCAAAATATGTTATAGACGGCCGGCGCCGCGGCTCACTAGGCTAATCTTCCGCCTGCGGCGCCGGCACACCAGGTTCTAGTCCCGGTCGGGGCACCGGATTCTGTCCCGGTTGCCCCTCTTCCAGGCCAGCCCTCTGCTGTGGCCAGGGAGTGCAGTGGAGGATGTCCCAAGTGCTTGGGTCCTGCACCCCATGGGAGACCAGGATAAGCCCCTGGCTCCTGCCATCGGATCAGCGCGGTGCGCCGGCCGCAGCGCGCCAACCGCGGCGGCCATTGGAGGGTGAACCAACGGCAAAAGGAAGACCTTTCTCTCTGTCTCTCTCTCTCACTGTCCACTCTGCCTGTCAAAAAAAAAAATGTTATAGATGGTCTCTATTAAGAGTAGAGTCCATGAATAGAACTCAAGACATCCGTGAATTTGGTGATATTATTAGAGTTCTCCAGAGACAGAGAACCAATAGGATATGTGTATGTTAAATATACATATTTATAGAAGCTGAAAAGTCCTGAGATCTACATTTGGCAAGCTATAGATCCAGAAGAGCTGATGGTATTCATTCCAGTCTGAAAGCTGGCCAACTTCAGACCAAGAAGAGAAAATATTTTAGAGTCCAAAGGCTGGAAAAAATGAATGCTCTAGTTTAAGCTATCAGAAAGAAAAGAGTTCTCATATTCAACTTTATTCTTTTATTCATGTCTTTAGTTGATTCAGTGATGTCTGCCCATGCTAAGGAAGACAGTCTGCTTTACTTATTAGTCTGTTGTTTCTAATATCAGTCTCATCTGGAAACACCTTCATATACAAACCATTTGGCTAAATGCCTGGGTACCACATCGCCTGGTTAAGTTAGTACATAGAATTAACCATCACTTTTCATTGTGTGGCCCACTAAACTAAATGAGGGTGGATTATCAACTCCCTGCTTCCACATGCCATGAACCAATTTTTCATTCACTATTATAGGATCATGGTAGTTGGAATTAGTTCATCCTTTTGATTGTAGCCGGTCCTGATCTTTGTAGTTTCTGACTCATTCTGTTAATGTGTTCTTGTTCAATGCTTCTATCATCTACAGTTACAGTAAATGTGCCCTCCTGATCACATATTGCCAATTGTGGCTTCTTACTAGACTCATCCTAGGAGTCTTATAAAAGAGATTCTTTGTGCCATCGTTGTGGTATAGTAGGCTAAGCCTCAGCCTGAAGTGCCAGCATCCTATATGGGCACCAGTTCATGTCCGGGCTGCTCCTCTTCCAATCCAGCTCTCTGATGTGGCTTGAGAAAGCAGTAGAAGAATGGCCCAAGTGCTTGAGCCCCTGTACCTGTGTGGGAGACCTGGAAGAAACTCCTGGCTCCTGGCTTTGGATCGGCACAACTCCGGCTGTTGAGGCCATTTGGAGAGTGAACCAGCAGATGGAAGGCCTTTCTATCTGTCTCCCCATCTGTCTGTAATTCTGCTTCTTAAATAAATAAATAAATAGATTCTTACATCATAACTCATTTAGTCAGAAATACTATGCACCTGGTTTATGCAACCTACTTGGCACTGGTCTGTGGATTCATATTTGGTAATACTATAGTTTTATATGATTTGTGTCTGACAATTTCTTTAGAATGGTATGGAAGTTATATTCTGTAGCATTGTGCTCATTGTATCTCCAGCTTGATCTGTAGCACCTGTTAGGTTCAAATGATTGTTTACCTCGTTGCTGCATTATAATTCATATTTCTTAATTTTGAGTAATTTTTTTTTTAGAAAAATTAAGAGTCTGCCTCATTTCTCTGATTTACCATCTAATAATAAATCTTGGCAAGAAAGTAAATTATCTCTTGTTTTCTAGTAATTTGATATAAGCTTCTAATCACTTCTTCAACTGATTTCTCATAAATCATTCCTTAAATCTTTTTGTGAGCAACTGGTATCAGCTTCATTGTTTAGGCTTGAATTCCCATAGAGGTCAAGTCTGAGACTAGGACATGGTCTGGTAGTTTATTTTGAGAGGTGATCTCATGAGATGCTGGTAAGGAAGAAGGGAAGAATAAGAGAGGAAAAGCCAACGTAAGAATGCATTCTGCTCTAGTTGTGGCAGCAATCCTGGATCCTGCTAGGATGTCCTAAAAGGTATTCAGAATCCCTGTGTGAGAGATAGGTGATTAGATAATTTGTCTATTAGCTCTTGTCCTTCGTTGGTCCATTGATTGATGGTTGTCCTCTCTTCCTCAACTGTACCATTGTAGTGCCATTGAAAGCCCTGGGACAGAAAATGGAAAGATGGGCAAATGAATATTTAAAAGTGGCAATTGGGAACGCAGGATACCTGTTTTTCCCTGTTTGCCAACCACTGGACTAGGAAAAGTTAACTCACCACTAACAATAAGTGAAATTTCTCCCTCTTTGGAGGGAGAAAGGGAGAAAAATTTCAGTGCTTGTGCTTTTTTTTTCTTTTTTTCTTTCTTTCTTTCTTTTTTTTTTTTTTTTGACAGGCAGAGTGGACAGTGAGAGAGAGACAGAGAGAAATCTGGTCTTCCTTTTGTTGTTGGTTCACCCTCCAATGGCCACCGCAGCTGGCGTGCTGCGGCCGCCGCATCGCGCTGATCCGAAGGCAGGAGCCAGGTGCTTATCCTGGTCTCCCTTGCAGGTGCAGGGCCCAAGGACTTGGGCCATCCTCCACTCCACTCCCGGGCCATAGCAGAGGGCTGACCTGGAAGAGGGGCAACCGGGACAGAAACCGGCACCCCGACCGGGACTAGAACCCAGGGTGCTGGCGCCACAGGTGGAGGATTAGCCTATTGAGCCGCGGCGCCGGCCCAGTGCATGTGATTTTAAAGTTAAGAATATATCCATACATTTTTCATCAGTATATATATATGTATATATATTTTAAAGATTTTATTTATTTATTTGAGAGGTAGAGTTACAGATAGTGAGAAGCAGAGAAAGAGAGAGAAAGGTCTTCCTTCCATTGGTTCACTCCTCAGATGGCTGCAATGGCTGGAGCTGCGCCGATCTGAAGCCGGGAGCCAGGAGCCAGGAGCTTCTTCCCAGTCTCCCACGTAGGTGCAGTGGCCCAAGCACTTGGGGCATCTTCTGCTGCTTTCCCAGACCATAGCAGAGAGCTAGCATTGGAAGAGGGGCAGCCAGGACTAGAACCCATGCCCATGTGGGATGCTGGCACTGCAGGCAGAGGATTAACCTACTGCACCGTGGAAACAGCCCCCATCAGTATATATTTTAAAATCATTTTATACATTAGGAAAAGAAAGAAAGGAGGAATGAGAAATGAAAGTGTTGAGAGCACAGAGGAAAATATTTAAGGAAAAGAGAAGATTAAGGAAAATCAGAGTGGTATTATGAGATCACATTAAGTATAACAAAGTGAATTCCATGTTGTTAAAGAAACTGGAAGTGTAATTTTTAGGTTCAAAAATCTAATCATTGGGTTCATAAAGTTGACATACTATTCTCATATGCCAATTCTGTTCTCCTTAAGATGAAAAATGTGATTATCTTAGATTCTACTAACTTTGATTTGCTTAGATAAATGTTAAACTAAGCATCCAGTGTTGTATCTTCAGTGTTTTTTACCAGAGAATTATTTGTATGCCTCTATGTATAAAAGAAGTAAGGTAATTTAATTGAAAAGAGAACTAGAAACTTAAAGTATCCTTTTTTTTTTTTTTTGGGGTGGGGGAGGAGCAGGAACTCCCAAGGTGGCCACAGTCACCATATTGCTTTAAAACATTTTCTCTTAGCGCAGTTAAAAAATAAATTTATGAATATGTCAATGGCTTATAAAATTGCCTTAAAAAGTCCTTATTTTCATTATTTTTATTTTCCTCAAAGAGATAATGAATAGCATATTTTCTACCATGTTTATTCAACTCAATTAGGTGTTCAAATATTTTAGTAAGTAGAATGTATATAAAGCCTGAAAGTCAATACTTTTTTCTGGGAAAACTCAGACAGACACCAGAGATTTTTAAACCTCTACTTCATGTTAGGTGAGTAAATCATGTTTTGTTTTGGAAGTTTAAAAACAAAACTTGTTATAAAATTTTTTTATCCCATGCCAACGAAGTCTTATTGCTTATTTATTTTTATTTTTGAATAAGATGGAATGAAAGTGGAAACTTATGTTTTAGGGACTTCCTGTCCTATTTAGATTATGTTAAATAACATAACATTTTAGGAAAAAACAGCTTTTTAAACAAATAAGACTTTAGACAAGGTAATATGGATACAAGATGGGGTTTTACAAGACTCAGTCAGGAATGCAAAAACTTCAAAGGGTGCTTCATGGAATACAGGGGTAGTTCATCTTTCAGGAATACTTGTTTTTTTTTTTCCTGAATTGCATTTGAGAAAGTCAAAATTCATTTTTTCCTTGGTAATTTGATAATTTGATAATCTAAATTTATAGCTACTGTTCAAAAAATACCAGTTTTCATTGTTCCTTAACTCTCTTTTTGGATGATTATTTCAGATCTTTTTTAACAGATGCTTGCAGTTTGAATTTTTTGAAAAAGATCAAATTGTAATTTATTACAAATGAAAAGTGAAGTTTTTAAAAATTTCAACTTGACCACATATGCAAGAATTTGAAAACAACTGAAGGTGTAGAGAAAAACCAGGCTTTAAAAAACGTTTATCCTTACCAGAAAGTGGTATCTTCAGATAAAAATAATAAAAACCCAGTGCTGTACAGACAATGCAGATAGTTCTACAAATCTAGTCAGTGGGCAAAAAGCAGGCACTTAGGTCTTCAGCTGCCATCTTCTGTTCATTTCTTTGCTGGAATTTTATATTCATTTCTTCTTGTTAAACCAAATAGTAAGCCAGCATTTACTCAGCCCCACCCTGCTCAGTCTCAGGAGGGGACAAATTTTCAGTTGGTGGATTTTCTGCTTTTGTCTCTGTCATGTTGTGGTTTAGGATTTTCTGGACATATACGTGGGTTGTTGATGTTGTGGCACCACTGATGTTGAGGTGACCCCTGACCTTGGGTCTCATCTTCTTGCATTTCCTTAACCTCTTCATCCCTAGGCTGTCTTTGGCAAGGAGGCCATGTACTCTGTCTCACTGGTGTACCTTGTTCTCCTCCATCCTGGTTATCAGCATCTTCCATCACTTCTGACTGCATAGGAGGGTTGGAATACTGTGATCAGTACCCACAGGGTCTCTACATGTATTAAGTTTCACTTATAGTAAGGCTGGTGTGGTTGGGCCCATGGTACCTCTTTCTTTTCCTCACTCCTTCTATTCAGGGAATTCTGGGAATTTCATGGAGAGACCCCTTTAGTGTGGATGGGTGGATGGTGTGTGTATATTGGTTAAGATCTGCTGCATATTTTCCACCTTGCACTGGAACTTCTCCAGGGCCTGCAACATTTGCAACCTTTTCTCCTTCAACATCAGACTCCAGTCTCTCCATCTCCTACATTGCAAAAGAACTTCCTAGGGTTATTCTTTATGGCAGTCTGGGATACAAATACATCTATCTTCTTTGGTGCTATTCTAGTTGATGAAACCATATCCATTTCTTAAATTGAACCATTTTGTTCCTAAAACCTTCCTTGTGATGATCTTTCTGTCTCTCTGCCAACTTGGTGAGGCTGCCTGAGCCACTGCTCCCTGTGTTATGGCAGCGGAGCAATGCTTAGTTCCCCAGTCTCCGAGGTCAGGAGCGGCAGGCAGCTGCTAGGTCTCAGCCTCACTGCTCGTGGTTGCAGTGGTGGTGAGAAAGGCAGGCTGTGGCAACTGTAGTTCCTTCGGGAGTGTGATGGTAACTAGGCTGGGCTGCCTAGAGCTCTCTGGATTCTGCTGTCTGTTCCAGCTTATTAATGAACTCTCCTGGACTATTGTAAACAACCATTTAAATCACCAGAATTAATTGACAACAGTAATACTAATAAATCATACGAACATTTCTTTTTGTTCTTTATTTATTTTATTTATTTGAAAGACAGAGTTACAGAGAGAGGTAGAGACAGAGAGAGAGGTTTCCATCCAATGGTTCACTCCCCAGATGGCTGCAATGACTGAAGCCACACCAATCCGAAGCTAGGGGCTTCCTTCGGGTCTCCCACGTGGATGCAGGGACCCAAGGACTTGGGCCATCCTCCACTGCTTTCCCAGGCCATAGCAGAGAGTTGGATTGGAAGAGGAGCAGTTGGGACTCGAGCCAGCGCCTACATGGGATGCTGGTGTTTCAGGCCAGGGCTTTAACCCGCTGCGCCACAGTGCTGGTCCCCCAACATTTCTTGAGACCAGTCTCTATAGTAATATATAAGCCCTTCATGTATATTATCTCATTTGAGCCTTGATAACTTGAATATAGATAATTATTACAGCTTTGTAGATGGTATTACTTGAAAGAACTGCAGTAAATCCTTTGGAAAAAGAAGGAGTGTTTTGGAATATAAGCAGCGACACCCTAATTTAGCTCTTTTATATACCTTTATATATCTGGATTCTTGTAATTGACAGTATTCTTGTTAAACTTGCTATTCCTAGACCTCTTCATTTATTCATTATTTTTATGAATATCAACATTATTTTTTGTGTCTACTAAGACTTGAATGCTCTAGGTTTCTTTGAGTATGCACCCTTATTTATGTTCCCTCCTCCTTATCTCCCCAAATCAGGAAGTTGTGCAGTTTTGTAAAGATAATTTTTGTATTCCTCCCATTAGTTACTTTAATTTTTGAGCTCAGAAATGGGAATGAATTTTTTTGGAATGAGAAGAACCACCCTCAACCACTATTATTTAACACTGAATAACTTTGGGGATTATCTTTTGCTGTAGACTTGATGATTTTGCTTAAAGAATTCAGCCTAAAGTTATGAATAATAACAGAGCTTAAAATGTGAAATTTATACAGTGGTAAAATTCATGTTGATGATAATGAATGTTTTAATGACAAGTAATGTTAAGCTGATTTGTACTTACATGTTGCCAAAAGTTACAAGAAGTGAATTCTCTATTCCCACACAGATTTGCCCTACTTAACATTTCCTAGATGAAATTACAGCTCTGGCAGCAATTTTCAGACCTCAAAGCATGTTAAGGATTTGCTATATTTCAAAATCCACTTAACTGCAATCGAGGAACTTCCATATAACCTTCATTTGGAAGTGTAATAACTTGCCAAAAAGCAAATGTCAGCAGAAGAATCTAATAGAATTCCATAAATACATTCCAAGTGATGAATATGCTCAATTATGATCAAATACTTGTGGACTGTTACCAGTACTTGGCAGTGGCTAGCTGTGTGAAAAGTCATTTTCAAACATGAAACTTGTAAAGTCTCATTACAGAAGAATATTTATAGATTTACATCGATTTTGATGATACAAGTAGCAACTTAGAGCTCTAATTAAAATGAAATACTCTCCCAGCAAAAGAACTCTGTTCTTCTCACTTGATAGACTTGTCTTACAAATAATTATACTCATTGTGTTTTGAATTTTGCTAATGAAAAACTTTGTGGAAATAAATTTGTCTTATATCATATGTGGCCCTTTCCATAAAATGTCAAATTGTGCTAAATACTTACTCATTTATTTTTAAGTATGTTTATCAAACACAGAACAATAATTCTCTATTGGTAGGGTTTAGTGTTTTTTCTAGTATACTTCATTTACATGTAGGTATTTATGCTGGATGCTGAAAATAATAAAAAAAAATTAAAAAACAAGGTCTGTATCATCGAAGGAAATTAATCTATTTGGGGACTTTATCAGTCAGGGTCCCAGCAAGAAACAAATGGCACACACTCAAATGTAGTAATTGAGGATCATTTAATGAAGAACTATTTAAAAAAAATGCTCCATCTTAGAACCAGAGCCTGAAGAGACAAAGATGGTTATAGGAACAGGGTCCCCAGGAGCAGCTGGGACTTACAGTGGAGGAATCCAGCTACTGTCAACCTGCTCTGTCAAGAAGGGCCTTCAGCCTCCTAGCCTGTAAATAACTTGACCTTATTCTCCTCCTGCCCTCTTACCTCCTACTGATGCCTCTTATAGTCTTCACCCCACAAAAGCCAGATGAGAACTTTTTGATGCAGTCCCTTAGCCTCCTAAGGGAAAAGTGCCACTTAGAAAGTGGATCTGAAGACAGCAAGATTATTTGCACAGTAATAACACTTGATAACTATTCTAAGTGTGAATACTCTGACAACATGTACTTTAGATGATAGGATATCATTTGATCAGCATTTTTATAGTACTTCACATTTTAGGAAATATACTTTTACATACACAACAAATTTAAGACAGTGCATTCTATTCTACATTGACATTTGGAACAGAAGTAATTCAGTCATTGGTATTCTAAACCAGTAATCCATAACTTCTGCATAAACTTGTTTTACTGTATAACAGAAGCTGACATTATTTTAAGAACTTAAGAACTCAGCCTCAGGAAAGAAAATAATGTATTATTACTATTATTTGTAATGAAAATTAATTATTTTAATATTTTTGTAAATTGCTATTCTCTATAGGATTAAAGAGATTTATGTAGTAGAGAGTGTTATAAAAATAAATTACGAATATTCTGGTATAATACTGTCATTCAAATTATGGATTTTGGAGTCAGACATGGTTTGAATTCTGGCTCTACCACCAAGTAAGCTTGTGCAAGTTCCTTTGGCTCTGTCAGTCACAGTTTATTGTAAAAAATAGAAAAACCAGAAAATTGTTTCAAGTCATAAGTGAGATAATGGCTTATAGTGAACTCTCAAAAATGTTAATTATTAGTGGTATTAACAGATTCTGTAACCAAATTTTCAAATTTATTAAGTGGGAAAATGATATTTATAGGTTAATTCATTCTACAAATATTTGGAAGGCAGCTATTAGGTACTAGGCATTCATTGGTAGATGTTGTGATCACAGTAGCAAGAAATCAGACCTTGTCTTCTGAGGCTTAAGATACGTAATTTTATATCTGATTTATATAACTATTTAGTGAATTAGTAAACAGTGCCTACACTGACATGCATACTGGCAGCCTAATGTTTTATTTAGCTATCCTCATTGACCATCACCATACCCAAAAGAGTAGAGTAGTTTATTTCTCTAGTAGTTTGTGGTTAAGAGTTAACACTATGCTAGACTCTCTCAGCAAAATGCCAGGTTGGTGTGCATTGACCTCCTAATAAATAAGCAACTATTAACTAATAAAAAAAGACTATTGATTTGAAAATAGAAATATTTTTATATTTTTATTTTTTTAAAGATTTATTTATTTATTTGAAAGAGTTACACAAAGAGAGAAGGAGAGGCAGAAAGAAGGAGAGAGAAGTCTTCCATCTGCTGGTTCACTCCCTAGATGGCTGCAACGGCGGAGCTGTGCCAATTCAAAGCCAGGAGCGAGGAGCTTCTTCCGGATCTCCCACGTGGGTCATGGGCCCAAGGACTTGAGCCATCTTGTACTGCTTTCCCAGGCCATAGCAGAGAGCTGGATTGGAAGTGGAGCAGCCAGGACTTGAACCGGCGCCCATATGGGATGCCAGCACTGCAGGCGGCGGCTTTACTTGCTACGCCACAGTGCTGACCCCAGAAATATTTTTGCCGGCCCCAGAAATATTTTTAAATTTAATGCTTTTATCATTGAAGGTCCTTAATATAATTATCTTATTTCTTTTTTAACTTTCAAAAAATAGATTTATTTAATTTTATTTGAAAGGCATAGTGACAGAGAGAGATGGAGAGATGGAAAAGTCTTCCCCAAATGCCCAAAACAGGCAAGGTTAGACCAAGCCAAAGCCAGGAACCAGGAACCTCAGCTGGGTCTCCCACATGGGATGCAGAGTCCCAACTACTTGAATCATCACTTGCTGCTTCCCAGGATGTGCTTAGCAGGAAGGTGAAATCAGAAACAGAGCCTAAATTCGAACCCAAGCACTCTGATATGGTATGCAGGTGTCTCAACTGGTATTCTAACTGCCATGCCAAACGTCTGTACCTATCCTTATTTTTAACTGAACATTAAATTTGTGCATATATATGGGACACAGTGAAATGTTTCAATAAATGTATACATTGTATTATGAATAATCTGGATAACCACATTTATTTTCTTTTCCATGGATTTTGAGCTGGAATGCTAATTTTTATTGTGTGGCACAGAAAGTGCCATTGCTTGGGAAAAAATGTTATTCCATACTAAACAGTTAGTAGTTGCTCTTATTTTAAATAGCATCTCTAGAAGTTACTTGACACTTGATTTTGCTGTCTCAGTTTCTTTCACACTATAGTAGTCAATTCAGTTCTAATTCCATGACTTTGCTTCTTCTGTGAAATTTAATACACAGAAAATTGGTGTTTAGTAGTCCTCTACTTTGTGAAGTTTTTCTAAAAATGTAAATTTATCTGTATGTTTAAAGTTTTTTTAAAAAGTCACTTTGCTTACGCAAGACATGAAACTCTAGAATATTTTGTCTTATCAGTTTAGGGTAGCAGGATGATCCCTAGGGAATCTAATTTTTAATAGGCAAGAGGTTCCCAGTGTCTTTGTTTCCTTAATTTTAAACTCAGTTATCATGACAAAACATGTTTACTTAACTAATGCCTAGCAATGTCAAATAGATACTGCTGGCAATTTGAATAATTTCCATGTGACAAATAAAAGTGACAACCTTTCATTTTAAGTAAATTAGTTTATATAAATTTATTTATAAGATTATTGTTTACCTCAAATCGACTTTGATGCTTTCTGTTTATTTTCTTGAATACTTGTATCTTGTAAATTTAACTTTCAGTTCTAAAATAAAGGCAGGTAGGGACCTTGGTCAGTGTATTTCTGTTAAGTATTTCAGTCTATCTGTAAAAAGGAATTTCACACAAGTGATAAGTAAACATTCTTAGAAATACCTGTGCTACTTTTCTATATACTTTTTTAAAAAAGATTTATTTATTTATTTGAGAGGTAGAGTTACAGAGAGGGAGAGACAGGAAGTCTTCCATCCGCTGGTTCACTCCCCAGATGGCCTTAATGGCTAGAGCTGCGCCGATCCGAAACCAGGAGCCAGAACTTCTTCAGGTCTCTCACTCTGTCACTGTAGAAAAGCCGTGGAGTTCTTGTCTTTGCCCAAGAAAGAATTCAGGCGTGAGACAGAGAGCAGTGGAAAGCAAAGTAGCAAGGTTTATTAGGGGTAGGACATCTGTAAGAATGGATGGTACCGCTCCATACAGAACCTGAGAGAGAGTGCTGCTTGGTTTACATTTAGACTGGGGTTTTTAAGGGAATGGGTCTTGGCTTCCTGCCTTTCCTCTTCCACCATCCTCTTTCTCCTCCAGAACAAAGAACTTGTTGGGTGTAAATAGGAAAAATTCAGTTTACCACTGAGGTTGCCTGGGGAAGTCTTGCTGTTGTTGGCCAAGGGCTTCTCTGTAGGGTGCCTACCTTCCAGGAAGGATGTTTATCAGGCCAAGTAGAAGGGGCTGGACTGGGACTGCCTGGAAGGTTATCAGGGTCTAGGCAGGACCTTGAAATGCAGATGCTGGAGGCAGATACTGGACTGCTGCAGATGTCATTTTCTTTAGGCCTTTCTCACACACATAGGCTAAATTCTAACTTCCTCCCTAACAACTCCAGTGCAGGGGCCCAAGCACTTTGGGCCATCTTCCACTGCTTTCCCAGGCCATTAGCAGGGAGCTGGATTGGAAGTGGAACAGCTGGGACTTGAACTGGCACCCATATGGGATGATGGGGCCACAGAGGCTAAGCCCACTCCGCTACAGTACCGGCCCCTCCTATATACTTTTTGTATGAAATGCCTTTTATTGTTTTGGAGATAGCCATTTGGCAAAATCTGAGTTCTTTATTAGGGTCCTGAATCTTTACCATTTTGGTAGTGTGTTTGTGAGATTGAATAACCTAATCTCTGATTGTTGCTTGAAAGCAGTTACTGCTTTAAAGGAAAAAGCTTCATTATTTAAGGAATACTTTCATTGTGGACTTCAAATATTTCTTCTATTTTAAGTGTAAATATATAACATAGATTAAGAAATAGGAAATAGAGAGTAGAAACCCAGGAAAGCAGGAAGATGCCAATAAAATTAGAAAGTGCCAAGCAGATTTTTGTTGCTAGATTCTCCCCACCCCCTACTTTTGTTTTGAGGAGATAATTAGATGTGAGTTTGGCTGGAAGATGGGTTGGTAGAATTATAAAGCTTGCCTCAACTGAGACTAAATGGCTTATTTGTTTCCTTGAAGTCTACAGATATTTTAGCTGAGTAAAGTTAGGCAGAGGTAAGAAAGACAATAGTCACTTACTGTGGTCCCTGTTTTCATTATGTGTAAAATGAGAAGATTGGAATTCTTAGCTTTAAAATTCACATCAGCTGAAAAATACTCTGTGTTAACATTAGTTAACGATGGTTTTTTTGGGTGGAGGTAATGAAAAAGTCTTGATTTTGACTGTGGTGATGGCTGCACAACTGCACATAAGACATTAATTGTATGGTGGGTGGACTGTATCTTTTTTAAATATAAATTTATTTATTTGAAAGACAGAGTGGCAGCGGCAGAGGGGAGAGAGAGAAAGTCTTCCATCCACTGGTTCACATGTCAAATGGCCGCATTGGCTGGAGCTGGGCCAATCTGAAGCCAGGAACCAGGAACTTCTTCTGGGTCTCCCACAAGGGTACAGAGGCCCAATCACTTGGGCCATCTTCTTCTGCTTTTCCAGGCCATAGCAGAGAGCTGGATCAGAAGTGGATGAACTAGGACTCAAACTGGCACCCTATGAGATGCGGGCACAGCAAGTGGTAGCTTTACGCCACAGTACTGGCCCCTGCATGATATATATATTTTTTTTTTTTGGACAGGCAGAGTGGATAGAGAGAGAGAGACAGAGAGAAAGGTCTTCCTTTTTTGCCACTGGTTCACCCTCCAATGGCACGCTGTGGCCGGTGTATCTCGCTGATCCGAAGCCAGGAGCCAGGTGCTTCTCCTGGTCTCCCACCTACATGATATTTTAACAAGATAAAAATGGCTTTGAAGATTTTTATAAAGTGGATAGAATGTTAAAGGGAAAATTGGAAGGAGGCTATTAAAAATGATGTGAAAACTGATCATTGATAGGATAAAATGTGAAAAATGCAGTGGTGATAGAAAGTTAGAAATACCCAGATCAAATTAGGTTGAAATGGAGAAGGAGAGGAGGAATTTTAAAAACTGAGCCATCTGTTCACTCAACAAACCTAGGTTTCATGAAATTAGAAAATCAGAATAGTAATACTGATCTTATAGGACTGAAGCTCCAGCAGAGTTCCTAGCATAGTAAACATACAAACTTTTTTTTTGACAGGCAGAGTTAGACAGTGAGAGAGAGACAGAGTGAAAGGTCTTCCTTCCGTTGGTTCACCCCCCAAATGGCCGCTACGGCCAGTGCACTGCGCCAATACAAAGCTAGGAGCCAGGTGCCTTCCCCTGGTCTCCCATGCGAGTGCAGGGCCCAAGCATTTGGGCTGTCCTCCACTGCCTTCCTGGGCCACAGCAGAGAGCTAGACTGGAAGAGGAGCAACCAGGACAGAATCCGGCACCCCAACTGGGACTAGAACCTGGGGTGCTGATGCCGCAGTTGGAGGATTAGCCTAGTGAGCTGCAGTGCCAGCCCATACAAACTTGCATTCTCTTTGGTTGCCTGTGGTTTGCTGGACTTGGGATACCTCCTTTCTTTGGTATAATTGCAGTGAAACAGAAATTTAAGGGCATTAAAAACAGATACTGATTAAAAAGTTACACCCACCATTTATTCCTTTTAAAATGCACAACTGCAACAATATTTAGGTATTATCCATGATGCTTCCCATCCTTTGTCCAAAATCGGAAAGGTTCCACAGTCAGATTAGTCCTTGGACCATACTGGCATTGATCATTACAATGTTCAAAGGCTAGTTAGATTAGGCAGACTGTTGAGGAGTATCAGCCTGGAACTGAGCCCCTTTAGGGACTTTTCAAACTCTTTCCCAGCAGAGTATTCTAACCCTTTTCATTACCGCTCTTGGGACAGAGACTACAGATTAATGATGAAATATATTTATGACCTCTGCCCATGGTGAGATAACATTAGGACTCTCATTGTGTTATTAAAGAGGCATAGATATCAAAAGAGGTAAGAACAGAATTCCTAAACAGAGGCATTCTTGCAGAGAATGTGCCTCTGTTAGTTTTATTTTTCTTTATATATAACTGTTTTACCAGTAAGTTTGATGTGTTTGGTTGACTTATTTGGGGGGAAAAGAGCAACCCAGCCTCCTCTGAGTCATAACTCAGTGGTTATTAGATTGATACACTGTTGACAGCTTGGATTCTAGCATGATAATACTTGCACTATTGTATTGATTGATGGGGACATTTCTAGATTTGGTCACAAAACTACCAATTTAGGCAAATCTGCCATCTCCCCAAAAGGACCTTAGCGTTTGATTTCTCTTTAAGATTATCTTTTCAGACCTAGAGCTAAGCTTGTAATCTTGTTTGTAAACCATGCATGGAATTCTATGATATTAGTATATTTTCATGTGATCCTGAATTGTTCAAGTGTCTTAGTAAGGTCTTTAAATATTGCTGTTACGAATCTAATCTCTTATTTGCTTAAAATTATCCTGAAAATTTTATTACAGCTCAAAAAGAAAAAAAATATATGAGTAAAATAGAAATTATATTCCTGGAGGCTTATAATCACAGTTTCTTCAGTTATTTTTTATTTCTTTTCTTGGAACGTATAGTTCTTGGTGGAATGTAAAAACTGTGTCACAAATGGCAATAAAAGTTTGCTCATGGGGCTGGCATCTTGTTAAAGTGCTGCCTGTGACACCAACATAACATATGGGCACTGGTTTGAATTTCAGGTGCTCTAGTTCCAGTCTAGCTCTCTGCCATCCATGTGGGCATCTGCCACCCTGGAAGAAGTTCCTGGCTCCTGACTTCAGCCTCGCCTAGCCCTGGTTGTTGCAGCTATTTGGGGAGTGGATGGAGGATTCTCTCTCTCTATCTCTCTTTCTCTCTCGATTCCCCCCCCCCCCACACACACACTTTCTCTTCCTTTCGCTGTAACTCTGCTTTTCAAATAAATAAATAAATCTTGAAAATAAATAAATTAATAAATAATAATGTGGGAAATGTAAAAAAGTTCACTCAATAGGTTAGAGAAACCAGTCGAAACCTGGGCCAAGAAATATATCTAAAAGATAGGGAAGAGAAGTAAGTAGGTGAAACTTGAAAATACCTAGAAAGAATAAGAATACTGGTAAAATAGAGGCTATTTCACATTACACTTAGAAAATGGTTCTCAGTACTTGAATTCTCTTAACACACTAATTAGATTTCAGCTACGTAGATTGTTTTATAACTCTATGGTGGTTCTGAAAAAAAAAAAAGTAGGCAATTTACTCAATTTCAGAACATTCAAAGAAACAAATAAATAAAACAGTCCTCTGAAAGTTAAAGTGTAAAAAATGTTTAACACTTAGTTTTATCAGTAGCATAGAGAGATTTAAGGAATGGGTACTTGTACAGGTTAAAACTCTAAGTATTTTAAATACTACATAACTTCAATACTTTCTTATTTTGTTTCCTTAACCATGCTTATTCCCCACCCCCCTTTTAATTTTTTATTTGAAAGACAGAGTTAGAGAGGTGGAGAAAGAGACAGAGAGAGGTCTTCCATCTGTGGGTTCATTCCCCAAATGGCTGCAACGGCTGGAGCTGAGCTAATCCGAAGTCAAGAGCCAGGAACTTCTTCAGGGTCTCCCATGTGAGTGCAGGGGCCCAAGGACTTTGGCCATCTTCTAGTGCTTTTCCAGGCAATAGCAGAGAGTGGGATCAGCAGAGGAGCAGCTGGGACTAGAACCTGTACCCATATAGGATGCTAGCGCTTCAGGCTGGGGCTTTAACCCACTGTGCCACAGTGCAGGCCCCTCCCTGTTCTTTAAAATGTCTTTTTTTCTGATTCTGTACTTGACCAAAAAATTATATACATATTATATAAAATCTGATATATCAATACAGTTTCAGAAAATCACACCTGAGAATAGCTTTATGTCATTATTTTATTTTTAGTTTATTAAGAAAAAAAAAAGGAAAGATACGGGAAATGGTCTTTATTGAACTGACTGGCATGTTCAAGGAACAGCAAGTATACCAGTATAGTTGGAGAGGCCATTGTTCAAAGCTCAGAGTTTTTGTGTGGGCTAGGAAATGATTGAGAATGTAGACAGAGACATGCCATGATGTGACTTAAAAGTCTAAAAGGATCACTTTGACTGCTGTGTTGAACATAGATTATGGTTGGGCAAGAAGAAACAGGGGGTGTGTAAAAGGCTATGGTACTAATCTAGGCAAGAGATTATGGTGGTTTAGGCTAAAGTAAAAGCAGTGAAGATATGAGAAGAGTTCATATTCTGTACATATTTTGAAAGTAGAGATAACCTGTTCTTTTAGCATCATAGAAGATACTGAAATTAGAGGTTAATAAACCTGAGTTAAGATCTGGCTCTGCCCTGTGCCAGCTGACATGTGACAGAACTTAGTTACTGCAGCCCTGTATCATTTAAGGGTCCAGAGAGAAAAGGAACTCACTCAAAGGTGGTTCCGATGAAAATATTTGAGTAAAGAGTCTGCTTTGTGAAGATAAGTAGGGTTGAAACTAGCCCCTTTGGGAAGCTGTTAATCTCACCAAGGGCTGAAAGAAGGGAAATGGTGTTTGCAGAGTTTAGTGATGGCTGAAGTTGTGAAGGGAGGGCAGCTGGTAAGAGCTGTAATCATGGAAGAACACAGCTGTTGCCAGAGACAACTGATGCGTAGGCAAGGAGTGATCTCTGTCTCCATTCAATCTCCTGTTTCCTGCTGTTTGCTCCCATTGGCCAAAGCTAAGCAGGAGCCTGCTGCAAGGTTACTCAAGTGATATAGAATATAAAGGTCAGACTCTGTATGGTACAAAAAATGGCAAAGAAGGAATCTTGGAAGCAAATGCAGAATAATAAGTATAACCACTAAGCCTCAACTTCTGCATATTTAAAATTGAACCACTTGCAAAATTGCTGTGATTTTTACATGCATTTTTGAATGTTTGGCATATTGTTGGGACATAGTAGTGTTTAATAAACAATAAAGTATAAGAAAATGTTGCATAATAGTTAACAATGCTTAAAGCTTTGAAACTAAGCAGATCTAGATTTACA
The DNA here is from genome assembly GCF_033115175.1 of Lepus europaeus. Taxonomy (NCBI): domain Eukaryota; kingdom Metazoa; phylum Chordata; class Mammalia; order Lagomorpha; family Leporidae; genus Lepus; species Lepus europaeus. The sequence continues at coordinate 50,474,451 of NC_084833.1, read as the reverse complement.
TCACGTCTTTGCCACTTACTAGTCATGTGACTTTTGGCAGTGTCTGTTCTGTCAACTATAAAATGGATAAATAAGATTGGCCACAGAGACTTCTCGTAAAGATTAAGGACATGGTATATTTCAAGTCTCTAATGTAGTGCTGGTACATAGCATGCAGTGTAAGTCACTATGGTCACTATGTCCATTATCATATTGTTTGATTAGTAGGAATAGTAAACGAGATTAGTTTCCAAGTAATACTAGTCTTCCTTCCTTATTCCCCCCCCCCCCCCAGCCAACCCTCCCTCTCACATTAACCTTTTCTTCTGCTTCTTAGTGTTTCTGAATAGGTTTCTTTGTCATGTAAGGATCCAGGTTACGTAATTTTTGTACCTTAAGCTAGAAAGCATAGCTTTAGTAAAACTTTTTGGCTGTTTATTTTGTTTTTGATTTATGTTTGATAAACACAATCGAAGAGTTAAAATAATTTTTTTGGAACTGTGTTGAAAAGTATAGAAGTAGAAAACAGTTGGAAATACTGAAATTCAATTCATTAGCATAGATTTATATATGAAGTTCAAGAAAAATGTCACCAAAAATAATATTTCTAACAGTTAATCCAAAGGTGTACCATAATAATAGTCTTATAAGTTTCACATAAATGTAGCAGTTCTGTAAGTTTGATTTGAAGGCACATATATGCTTTTTCATTTTGGCTACAGTGGGAACAATGAAATAAAACCTCATTGACGTAATTAAACCTGATAACATCTCCTGATTGTGCTGCTGATGTTTCCCTGTGGTTTTGTTGGTTTTGTAGAGTTCTGTAAAGCATGTTAGACTTGTAAACATATTCAAACAGAAACTTTTATCAGGATTCAACTTTAAAACCACAAAGAAAAAGTACATTTAAATAAAGGTGTGGTCTTTGGTACACTTTATCAAATAAACTAAAAAAGACATTTAATAGTATGTACCTCTTATGTTATTTAAAGAAAATATTCCTTTAAATTAGTTTTGAACAAATAACCATAGTGTGCAAAGCTACAATAATTTCTGATAATGTATTTCTGATAGTATAAGTTTAGAAACAGGTAGATATAATAATAGAAATTCCTAAAACCGGTCGGCGCCGTGGCTTAACAGGCTAATCCTCCGCCTTGTGGCACCGGCACACCGGGTTCTAGTCCCGGTTGGGGCGCCGGATTCTATCCCAGTTGCCCCTCTTCCAGACCAGCTCTCTGCTATGGCCTGGAAAGGCAGTGGAGGATGGCCCAAATCCTTGGGCCCTGCACCCGCATGGGAGACCAGGAGAAGCACCTGGCTCCTGGCTTCGGATCAGCGCGATGAGCCAGCTGCAGCGGCCATTGGAGGGTGAACCAACGGCAAAAAGGAAGACCTTTCTCTCTGTCTCTCTCTCTCACTATCCACTCTGCCTGTAAAAAAAAAAAAAAAAAAAGAAATTCCTAAAACCAAATTAAAATTTTTTTTTCTTTCTTTCTTTGACAGATAGAGTTAGACAGTAAAAGAGACAGAGAGAAAGGTCTTCCTTCCATTGGTTCACTCCCCAAATGGCTGCTGTGGCCGAAGCTATGCCAATTAAAAGCCAGGAGCCAGGTGCCTGTTCCTGGTCTCCCATGTGGGTTCAGGTGCCCTGGTCTCTCATGCAGGTGCAGGCACCCAAGCACTTGGGCCATCCTCCACTGCCTTCCCGGCCACAGGAGAGCCCTGGACTGGAAGAGGAGCAACCAGGACTAGAACCCGGCGCCTGTATGGGATGCTGGTGCCACAGGTAGAGGATTAACCAAGTGAGCCATAGTGCCGGCCCCCAAATTAAAATTTTAATCAAAGTGTGTGTCTTTTTTTTAAATTTTATTTTAAACTTTTCTTTAATGAATATAAATTTCCAAAGTACAGCTTATGGATTACAATGGCTTCCCCCCCCCCATAACTTCCCTCCCACCCGCAACCCTCCCCTTTCCCACTCCCTCTCCCCTTCCATTCACATCAAGATTCATTTTCAATTCTCTTTATATACAGAAGATCAGTCTAGTATATATTAAGTAAAGATTTCAACAGTTTGCACCCACATAGCAACACAAAGTGAAAAATACTGTTGGAGTACTAGTTATAGCATTAAATAACAGTGTACAGCACATTAAGGGCAGAGATCCTACATGGTATTTTTTAAAAATTGATTAATTTTCTGTGCAATGTCCAATTTAACACCAGGTTTTTTTTTTTTCATTTTCAATTATCTTTATATACAGAAGATCAATTCAGTATATACTAAGTAAAGATTTCATCAGTTTGCACCCACACAGAAACACAAAGTGTAAAAATACTGTTTTACTACTAGTTATAGCATCACTTCACATTGGACAACACATTAAGGACAGATCCCACATGAGACCTAAGTACACAGTGACTCCTGTTGTTGACTTAACAATTTGACACTCTTGTTTATGGCGTCAGTAATCTCCCTAGGCTCTAGTCATGAGTTGCCAAGGCTATGGAAGCCTTTAGGGTTCGCCGACTTTGATCTTATTCCGACAGGGTCATAGTCAAAATGGAAGTTCTCTCCTCCCTTCAGAGAAAGGTACCTCCTTCTTTGATGGCCCCATTCTTTCCACGGGGATCTCACTCACAGAGATCTTTCATTTAGGTCGTCTTCTTTTTTTTTTTCCCCCCAGGGTGTCTTGGCTTTCCATGCCTACAATACTCTCATGGGCTCTTCAGCCAGATCCGAACACCTTAAGGGCTGATTCTGAGGACAGAGTGCTATTTAGGACATCTTCCATTCTATGAATCTGCTGTGTCTCCCACTTCCCATGTTGAATCGTTATCTCCCTTTTTGATTCTATCAGTTAGTATTAGCAGACACTAGTCTTGTTTGTGTGATCCCTTTGACTCTTAGACCTATCAGAGTCATCAGTTGTGACCTGAAATTGATCACTTGGACTAGTGAGATGGCATTGGTACATGCCACCTTGATGGGATTGTATTGGAATCCCCTGGCACGTTTCTAACTCCACCATTTGGGGCAAGTCCGATTGAGCATGTCCCAAATTGTACATCTCCTCCCTCTCTTTTTCCCACTCTTATATTTAACAGGGATCACTTTTCAGTTAAAATTTAAACACCTAAGAATAATTGTGTGTTAATTACAGAGTTCAACCAATAGTACTAGAACAAAAAAATACTGTAATGGATAAAGTATTACATTGTACATCAACAGTCAGGACAAGAGCTGATCAAGTCACTGTTTCTCATAGTGTCCAATTCACTTCAACAAGTTTCCCCTTTGGTGCTCAGTTGTTGCCGATCAGGGAGAACATATGATATTTGTCTCTTTGGGACTGGCTTAATTCACTCAGCATGATGTTTTCCAGATTCCTCCATCTTGTTGCAAATGACTGTATTTCATTGTTTTTGACTGCTGTATAGTATTCTATAGAGTACATGTCCCATAATTTCTTTATCCAGTCTATTGTTGATGGGCATTTGGGTTGGTTCCAGGTCTTAGCTATTGTGAATTGAGCTGCAATAAACATTAATGTGCAGATGGCTTTTTTGTTTGCCAATTTAATTTCCTTTGGGTAAATTCCAAGGAGTGGGATGGCTGGGTTGTATGGTAGGGTTATATTCAGGTTTCTGAGGAATCTCCAGACTGATTTCCATAGTGGCTTGACCAGTTTGCATTCCCACCAACAGTGGGTTAGTGTCTCTTTGAGTAAAAAAAAAAAAAAAAAAAAAAAAAAAAAAAAAAAAAGAGAGAGAGAGAGAGAGAGTGAGCGAGCAAAGTGTGTGTCTTATAAGTGTAATAGAACCATATTTTGAAAATGTGACATAATCACTGTAACTTTTTTAAAAGCTGTAAGTCAAAATTTAAAGTTTATATGCCTAAAATTTTGCTGATGTGGAAACAGCTGTTTTACATAGAACTAAAAATTTTTTTTAAACTTTGCTTTTATATAGGGAGAATGAATACTTGGATCAATATTTCTTAAATTTTTTTTTTTTTTTTTGGACAGGCAGAGTGGACAGTGAGAGAGAGAGAGAGAGAGACAGAGAGGAAGGTCTTCCTTTTTTGTTGGTTCAACCCGCAATGGCCGCTACAGCCAGTGCGTTGCGGCCGGCACACTGCGCTGATCTGAAGGCAGGAGCCAGGTGCTTCTTCTGGTCTCCCATTAGGGTGCAGGGCCCAAGCACTTGGGCCATCTTCCACTGCACTCCCCGGCCACAGCAGAGAGCTGGACTGGAAAAGGAGCAACTGGGACAGAATCTGGCGCTCCAACCGGGACTAGAACCCAGTGTGCCTGCACTGCAGGCGGAGGATTAGCTTATTGACACACAGCGCCAGCCTAATTTTTTAATATATATGTACCATCCACAATGCATTCCGTGTTCAGTGTTCATGGTGGCCATCTACCAATTTTAGGTATAAAAATTTCATCACAGTTTTTAAAAACAAAAAAACAAATTTTATAACCACGTATATTATTTGCAATATATCTATCCAGTCAGTGATGACTATAAATAAATTGCATTGTAGTTTCATTCTTTTTTTTTTTGTAAAGTTTTATTTATTTGAGAGGCAGTGTTACAGACACAGAGAGGGAGAGACAGAGAGAAAGGTCTTCCATCTGCTGGAAGACTTCCCAAATGGCTGCAACAGCTGGAGCTAGGCCCATCTGAAGGCAAGAGCCAGGAGCTTCTTATGTGGGTTCAAGGGCCCAAGAACTTGCGCCTTCTTCCACTGCTTTCCTGGCTATTAGCAGAGAGCTGAATCAGAAGAAGAGCAGCCAGGATCTGAACTGGCGCTCATATGGGATGCTGGCAGTGTAGGTGGAGGTTTAACCTACTATGCCACAGTGCCAGCCCCTGAAGGTTCATTTTATATCCAATCATATTTTTGTCTTCTCTGTTTCTTTTAAATTAGAAAAATACATCCAAAATGGTAATTTATGAGGAAAGGCAGCAATTGTTTGTTGACTGTTGGTTTTGAATATTCAGATTAAGCTTAGACTTCATATATATTATATAACTATAATTATGAAGAATTTCTCAATGAAGACTACTTTTAGTGCTATATTGGTTGCTAAATTGATGAGCATTATATTTAAAAAGCATGAAACATGACAGTTCTTTGCATTTTTTAAAAAAGGTTATTTACTATTTATTTTAAAGACAGGAGTTACAAACAGGTTGGGGGAGAGATTTTCCATCTGCTGGTTTATTCTTCAAATGCCCACAATAGCCAGGACTGGGCCAAAACTAGGAGCCTGGACTCCATTTGATTACTCCAAGCCAAGTACTTAGGCTACCATCTTTTGCCTTCTAGGATGTACAGCAGAAAGCTGGATTGGAAGCAGAGGTGCCAGGACTGGAACTGGCACACAGATATGGGATGTGAGTGTCCCAAGTGGCAGCTTAACTCACTGCACCATAACACCTGCCTCAGTTCTTTGCATTTTAGTGGGGATAAAACCCTCTTTTATTATATTTGGTCTTATTTTATATTTGATTTTTAATAAATTTCTATTTGTTTTATTTTTTCACAGCAAACTGAAAAGATGTATATACTTTGTGGCCAGAAATTGAGTGTTTTACATTTGTACTATTTTTTTAACATTGAATCATGCCTAGTACATGTGTTTTATCCACCAGCTATTTTCTGTGAATAAGAGCAGTGTGCAACTTATTGTCATACTGTCATTGATTTGCAAAGACTTTTGCTGCACAAATAAAGGATTTCTTCTTAGAATTGATTTTATGTCTGATTTCCCAGTCTTTATCATCATTTACAAAATAATCGCTAAATAGGCAAAAAAGAAGGGATCCTTTTGGGGCAGGTGTTTGTCATAGCAGTTGGGATGCTTGCATCCCATATTGGAATTGCCTACATTTGAATTCCACTTGTACTCCTGATTCCAGCTTCCTGCTAGTGCATACCCTGGGAGGTAGCAGGCTGAAGTAATTTGGTCCCTGCCATGGATCTGAAAGATTCAGACATTCATTTTCTCTCTCTCTCTTCTCTCTGTCTCTGCCTTTCAAATAAGAATTTTTTAGAAAAATATTTTAGCATGGGATTTTTAGTTATAACCACATTAAAAATTTGTTTTTTCTTCTCATGTGTATTATTCATTACTAAGAGTTGATTTTGACATGCCTGAATTTATTCAGCAACAAAGAAACCACTGTATACAAATGTAACTCTTTTACATTTAATGCCTTTTCTATTCTGTGATTCCCAAAGTGTCATATGGAAAGTATGTTTTGGAAATTATTTGATCTGTTCTCTCTTTCAGCATAATATTTATCATTTGTGTTACTTGTTTCATAAATCTGTCAGCATGGTTAATCTTTTAAGTGCTTTTGCTTTGAGGACCACAGAATCTAAATGATACCTTCTTTTTGTTTTGAATCTCCTGAACTATTTATTTATTATTTTTTCTTTGTTTTACCCAAAAGAAACCATTTATTTAATGAGTACCAATTTCATAGGTACAACTTTAGGAATATAGTGCTTCTTCTCATCCTACCCACCCTTTCACCCAACCTCCTCCACCTTCTCTCATTCCCAGTCCCACACTCCATTAAAAAAAAAAAAATTGTTCCTTGACAGTCAAGACAAGGGCTGTTCAAGTCATTGCTTTGAGAAGCATCAATTTCATGCCTACAGATTTCCTTTTAGGTGCTTTATTAGTTATCACAGAGAAGGGAAAACTGATGGTATTTGTCCCTTTGGGACTGGCTTATTTCACTATGTAAAATGTTTTCCAGATTCATCCTTTTTGTTGCAAATGACTGGATTTCATTTTTTTTTTTTTACTGCTGTATAGTATTGCATAGAGTACATATCCCATAATTTTTTTATCTAGTCTTCAGTTGATGGGCATTTAGGTTGATTCCATGTCTTAGCTATTGTAAATTGAGCTACAATAAACATGCAGTGTAGATAACTCTTTTCTTTGCTGATTTCATTTCCCTTGGGTAAATTCCCATGAATGGGTTGGCTGGGTCATATGGTAGGTCTATATTCAGATTTCTGAGATATCTCCAAACTGATTTCCATAGTGGTTTTACCAGTTTACATTCCCACTAACAGGTTTAGAAGGCCTGTTTAGTGAAATAATAACAAAATTTCCCCAATTTGGAGAAAGAAAGGGGCATCCAAGTACAGAAAGCACAGAGAACTCCTAATAGAAAGGACCAGAAAAGATCTGCACCATGACACATTGTAATCAAACTCTCCACAGTAAAACGTAAAGAAAAGATTCTAAAGTGTGCACAAGAGAAATGCCAGATTACTTTCAGAGGACATCCAATTAGACTCACAGCAGACTTCTCATCAGAAATCCTACGGATTAGGAGAGAATAGCGAGATATAGTCCAAGTCTTAAGAAGAAAAAGCAGTCAACCCAGAATACTATACCCTGCAAAGTTCTCATTTATGAACAAAGGTGAAATAAAGACCTTCCATGACAAACAGAAACAAAGAATTTGTCACCACCCATCCAGCCCTGCGGAAGGTGCTTAAGAATGTGCTGCACTCAGAAGCACAGAAACACGGTCACCACTAAAGAAGAAGATAAAGGAAGGAAAGCTCTCAGTAAAAGTACAAAGGAAATCGAAAGTAAACAATAGGAGTAGTTATGAAAAATGCCAGGGCAGCTGGTGCCATGGCTTAATAGGCTAATCCTCCGCCTGCGGCACTGGCATCAGCGCGGTGCATCGGCAGCAGCGTGCCGGCCGCAGTGGCCATTGGGGGGTGAACCAACGGTAAAGGAAGACCTTTCTCTCTGTCTCTCTCTCTCTCGCTGTCCACTCTGCCTGTCAAAAAAAGAAAAAAAAATAAATAAATAAAATTTTAAAAAATGGCAGGGCATTATCAAGTCACCTTGAATGTAAATGGCCTTAACTCTCTAGTTAAAAGACACAGACTGGCTGAATGGAATAAAAAACAAAACCCATCTATTTGCTGCCTACAAGAAACACATCACACCTTTATTGTTTTTATCTCTTGTCTTTTATATTTTCAATTTCATAAAATGAAGCAGTATGTACTTGTTTTAGAAAAATTCTGTTGGTGTATCAAAGAGGTTTTTATGCTTTGTTTGAAGTTTTTCTGGCTTTCTGTCATTATTTGAAAAAGTTTGAAAGTTGATAACATGCCGAAGTATGTAGAATGAATGAATTGTCAGTCTAAAAAAAGAGAGAGAAATCAGCTTTTAGATAGTTGCTATTATATGTCCTTATAACATTTTTGTTTTTACACGTTTATATGGGATTATTATGCCTACAAATTTTTATTCTGTTTGCATTAGAGTTCTGTTCCTGATTTAGGTTTAACATTCATTCTGAGTTACTTGTTACTATTTTTATCATTAGCTTAGGCTTTAGAAAAACTATGATCTACTTATTTTTATTGGTGATATATAATACACTTCAAATAATACAAATTAAATAGATACATGTGAAAAATAACATTGAAATGGCATGGAAATACATTTTAGCTAATGTGATTTGTAGTCTTATAGAATAATGTAGGCCTTAGGGCACCTGCCCAGCTTAATTTTGAGAATATTGTTATTAAGGGGCTGCCACTGTGGCATAGCAGGTAAAGCTACCACCTGTAGTGCTGACATCCCATATGGACGCTGGTTCCAATACCGGCTGCCTGACTTCTGATCCAGCTCTCTGCTTTGGCCTGAGAAAGCAGTGGAGGATGACCCAAGTTCTTGGGCCCCCTGCAGCTGCATGGGAGACCTGGTGGAGGCTCTTGACTCTTGCCTTCCAATTGGCTCAGCTCTGGCTGGTGCGGCCATTTTGAGGGAGAACCAGTGGATTGAGGATCTCTGTTTTCCTCTCTGTTTCTGCCTCTGCTTCATTGTAACTCTGACTTTCAAATAAATAAATCTTTAAAAAATATATATAGAGAGAGGCCAGTGCTGTGGCACAGTGAGTTAAAGCCCCAGACTGCATTGCCGGCATCCCAAATGGGCACCAGTTCAAGTCCCGGCTGCTCCACTTCTGATCCAGCTCTCTGCTATGGCCTGCAAATGCCCAACTCCTTGGATGCCTGCACCTGTGTGGGAGACCCAGAAGAAACTCCTGGCTACTTGCTTCCGATCAGCTCAGCTCTGATCGTTGCGGTCATCTGGGGAGTGAAACAGCGGATGGAAGACTTCTTTCTTTCTCTGGCTCTACCTCTCTCTAACTCTCTTTCTTTCTTTATTTTTTGTTAAATATTTTTATTTATTGTTTATTTGAAAGTCAGAGTTACACAGAGAGAGGAGAGGCAGAGACAGAGAGAGAGGTCTTCTATCCAATGGTTCACTCCCCAATTGGCTGCAATGGCCGAAGCTGCACTGATCTGAAGCCAGGAGCCAGGAGCTTGTTCTGGGTCTCCCATGCAGGCATAGGGGCGCAAGGACCTGGGCCATTATCCACTGCTTTCCCAGGCCATAGCAGAGAGCTGGAATGGAAGTAGAGCAGCTGGGCACAGAAGTGCTTTACTGGTAAGGAAATAATTTCATCCCTTAACACTGGCTTTAAAAATGATGAAGATGGACCTTTGAAGACAAGGATAGGGAGGGGAAGAATATCTGAAGATGCATGAATTTTTTTTCATATTTTTAATGACTAGATGTGATTTTGGTTTTGTATTTTTGTGGTAATAAGTATTTGAAAAATTAATATACCTTATTTTAGTGAATTATTTGATTATTCTTTATATTTTTGAATTTAATTTACAGATTAACTAAAATGTTTTGTCTAGAGATTATTTTTATTCTCACCTTCCCAATTCCTTTCCCAAATTTTAAATTAGTTCAGATATCTGTAATTGAAATGCTACATTTTATCTTTATGTTTGTTTAATTCTATTGTGTAATCAACTGAATTTCTTTTTCCAGATGATTCTTTGGGATTGGGACTTAAAGCAGTGGTGTAAACCTCATTATCAGGTAACTATGAGTTTTTATATATATTCCATTATTGCTAATGTAATAATTAATATCTTTAATGAAACTTTGACATTTAAAGTTGTATCACAAGATTTTTGTGCTGTAAGATTTTTCTTTTTCTTTTACTGAAATAAAGTTAGCCAGAGCATTCAAGAGGTAGGTTTTTGCACTCTGGCCTCAGAATCAGCCCTTAAGGCATTCAGATCCAGCTGAAAATCCCATGAGAGTATTTCAGGCATGGAAAGCCAAGAAACTCTGGAAAAAAAAAAAGACCTAAATGAAAGATCTCTGAGAGTGAGATCCCAATGGAAAGAACAGGTCATCAAAGAAGGAGGTACCTTTCTCTGAAGAGAGGAGAGAACTTCCACTTTGACTATGACTTTGTCTAAATATGATCAGAGTCAGTGAACTCAAAAGACTTCCATAGCCTTGGCAACTCATGACAAGAGCCTAGGGTGATTACTGATGCCATAAACAATGGTGTCAATTTGTTAAGTCAGCAACAGGAGTCACTGTGCACCTACTCCTCATGTAGGATCTCTGTCCTTAATGTGCTGTACATTGTGATTTAATGCTATAACTAGTACTCAAACAGTATTTTTCACTTTGTGTTTCTGTGTGGGTGCAAACTGTTGAAATCTTTATTTAATATATACTAAACTGATCTTCTGTATATAAAGAGAATTGAAAATGAATCTTGATGTGAATGGGATGGGAGAGGGAGCGGGAGAGGGGAGGGTTGCGGGTGGGAGGGAAGTTATGGGAGGGGGAAGCCATTGTAATCCATAAGCTGTACTTTGGTAATTTATATTCATTACAAGTAAAAAAAAAAAGAGGTAGTTTTTAAAAAAACGTCTTTTAATTTTAAGGAAAAAAAATTATATGAAACCAAACAATAAAATAAATATTTTTGGAAATATTGCAAATATAACTTGAGTTCAGAATAGACCAATATTTCTGTTTTAAGGATGTGGGTTTTTTTGCCTTTTCTGATGCGGTCCAGTGATCACAGAGGCAGAAAAATAGATTGAAGAACATGTAAGACAGAGCAAAGCAATTGGCAAAACATTCTATAGGAAGTAACTCTTTTATTGCTATTTCACTCCTTTATTTTTTTGAAGTAACACATTTTTAATTTACATCATAATCAAAGGTTCCAGTAAATAAAGAGTTCAACAAATTAGAATTAAAAAAGACCATAGTTCATCAGAAAAATAGGCAAAGCCTATAAACAATTATCAGATGAAAATATATTTAACTTCAGTCATATGAAGTAAATTTTAAAATAGATACAAAATCATTCAAGCTGTAATAGTACATAATTGTTAACATTTTATCTGATAAAGATTTAAAACAAATTTTGACAAAACACTGTATTTGCTGCTTAACACACAGGCATTTCTTTTTTCCTGTTGTTTTGATTTTTTAAAAATTTTAGCTCCCAAATATAACGGAGAACATACAGTATTTTTTTTCTGTGTCTAGCTTATTTCACTCAACATGATAGGCTCCAGTTGTAACCATTTTGATGTAATTTCCAGAATTTCATTCTTTTGTAGCTGAATAATATTCCATTGTGTATATATCTTTTCTTTTTTTTTTAACTTTTATTTAATGAATATAAATTTCCAAAGTACAGCTTATGGATTACAATGGCTTCCCCCCCCCCCCCGCCCATAACTTCCCTCCCACCCGCAACCCTCCCCTTTCCTGCTCCCTCTCCCCTTCCATTCACATCAAGATTCATTTTCAATTATCTTTATATACAGAAGATCAGTTTAGTATATATTAAGTAAAGATTTCAACAGTTTGCACCCACATAGCAACACAAAGTGAAAAATACTGTTGGAGTACTAGTTATAGCATTAAATAACAGTGTACAGCGCATTAAGGACAGAGATCCTACATGATATTTTTTAAAAATTGATTAATTTTCTATGCAATGTCCAATTTAACACCAGGTTGTTTTTTTTTTTTTATTTTCAATTATCTTTATATACAGAAGATCAATTCAGTATATACTAAGTAAAGATTTCATCAGTTTGCACCCACACAGAAACACAAAGTGTAAAAATACTGTTTTACTACTAGTTATAGCATCACTTCACATTGGACAACACATTAAGGACAGATCCCACATGAGACCTAAGTACACAGTGACTCCTGTTGTTGACTTAACAATTTGACACTCTTGTTTATGGCGTCAGTAATCTCCCTAGGCTCTAGTCATGAGTTGCCAAGGCTATGGAAGCCTTTAGGGTTCGCCGACTTTGATCTTATTCCGACAGGGTCATAGTCAAAGTGGAAATATATCTTTTCTTTATCAGTTCTTCTGAAGAAGGGCATGTTTCGTATGTTGTTTGTAAACCTGATTTTTTTGCAATAATGGGTGAACATTAATAAATATTATATCATTTATAGTCCAAAAATGTTATCTCTATTTATTAGATTTATTTAGCTAGTTTTCCCAATACCAGTTTTTGCTAAGTGAATATCCAGCTTAATTGCTGATTTATTTTCTTTTAACCTGTGAATAGAGTAGCCATAACAGCCCCAATTTGGACTTGGTGTGAGCTAAATAATGTAACTTGCTGTCAGATGAAGTCAAGGTGAAGGTCACATCTTACCTAAATGAAGTTGGTTCCATAACCTACATGGTGAACTTTATCATCATTCATGTTCCCCAACTCAATGAATATCTAAACTAATGGTAAAATCTAAAGATAAATACTCAGTAATTGCCCAGAGTGTGGTAGACTTGTTGTCTGACTGTTGTATAATATTAAGTGCTTATATCTTTTTTCTGACTTTTACCTTTTCCTCCTCTTTGCTTTCCAAAACATTTTAAGAATTAAAATCTAACATTTGTATATAAAAGTACTTAGCTTGTAAGTATACAGCTTGATTAACTTGATGAGTTTTCTCAAACTGAATACACATATGTGACCATCATTGAGAAGTAGAATTCAGCACCCCAGAAATCCTCTAATATTCCCCTTCTAGCTGTCACTGTCTCTCAAGTGTTATCTCAGTGCTGATTTCTGCCATTACTACTTTTTCCTGCCTTTAAATTCTTTTTTTTTTATTTTATTTTTTTTATTTTTGACAGGCAGAGTGGACAGTGAGAGAGAGACAGAGAGAAAGGTCTTCCTTTTGCCGTTGGTTCACCCTCCAATGGCCGCCGCGGTAGCGCGCTGCGGCCGGCGCACCGCGCTGATCCGATGGCAGGAGCCAGGTGCTTCTCCTGGTCTCCCATGGGGTGCAGGGCCCAAGGACTTGGGCCATCCTCCACTGCACTCCCTGGCCACAGCAGAGAGCTGGCCTGGAAGAGGGGCAACCGGGACAGGACTGGTGCCCCGACCGGGACTAGAACCTGGTGTGCCGGCGCCGCAAGGCGGAGGATTAGCCTACTGAGCCGCGGCGCCGGCCCTGCCTTTAAATTCTGTGTAAGTGGACCAACTTACACATATTTTCTCTTTTGCTTCTCTTTTCAAAATTTTATCAGCAATTAATAAATGCACAAAGCAGCAATTCATTCATTTTCATTTTATTTAGTATTCCATTAATGAATGTCTATCTTGTAATAAATGGACACATATTATACTTTAAAATTTTTGACTATTGCAGATAATGCTGCTAGAACAATATTGATGTCTTTTGTTGGATATGTATGTTGGAAAAATTGCTAGGATGTGTTACCTTTAGAAGATAGAGCTGGACAATTTTCCAAAGTGCTTGTTAATTTTTACCTATATCCTCACCAACATTGGTACTGTGCCTTCTAAATCGTCCTAATAGATGTATAACTGTCTTGTGGCTTGAATATCTGCATTTCACTGGTGCTTCATCTGGGTGAAGGCCTTTCGTATGTCAGTTGGCTACTCAGATATCTTCTCAGGTTTGCTGTTTGCTGACTGTTAGCAATCAGCATGAGTTTTCTGTGTATTTTGGACACGAATATATATATATATATATGTATATATATGCATACATACAGATACATATGTGTGTTATATTAGATTGTATTGTACTTATCTAACATATGTTGAAAAATTTTATCTCACTGGCTTAAAATGGTGTTTATACATGAAAATAGTAAATATTTTAATTCAGTGCCAGTCTATCAATAATTTCCTTTTGGTTAGTGATTTTTGTGTGTGTATATCTAAAGAAATATCTGCCCTGAGGTCATGAAGATTTTCTTCTAGATTACATCCTAGAGGTTTTATTTATTTTTTTTTAAATATTATTTATTGGGGCTGTCACTGTGGTGTAGCGGGTAAAGCCATTGCCTGTGGCACCAGCATCCCTGGGCGCAGGTTTGAGTCCCAGCTGCTCCACTTCCGAACCAGCTCTCTGCTATGGCCTGGGAAAGCAGTACAAGATGGCCAAAGTTCTTGAGCCCCTGCACCTGTGTGGGAGACCTGGAAGAAGTTCCTCTCTCTCTCTCTCTCTCTCTTTCTCTCTCTTTCTCTCTCTTCCTCCCTTCCCCCCCCTTCTTCTCTCTCTGTGTAACTCTGACTTTCAAATAAATAAACCAATCTTCAAAAATATATATTATTTATTTATTTATTTAAAAGGCTGAGTGACAGAGAGAAAGACAAAAACAGAGATATTCCATCTACTGGTTCATTTCTCAAATGGCCTTCATATCCAAGTCTGGGCCAGGCTGAAGCCAGGATTTAGAAATTCCAGTTGGGTCTCCTACATGGGTAGCGGGAACCCAAAGACTTGAGCTTTCTGATCTACTGCTTCCCAGGTGCACTAGAAGAGAGATGGATTGGAAGTGAATTAGCCAGGACATGAACTGGCACTCTGATATGGGATGTGAATGTCCCAAATGGCTGCTTAACTCACAGTTCTATAATGTGTCTGGAATTTATTGTTCAGTGTGAGTAGGATTGAAAATTGATATTAATTCTGTATTGTGTGGTACATAACCCAAGGTACATTTTTTTTCCCCAAACAGACATCCAATAGATCAATTCTCATTTGGAAGTTCTATTTTACTTTTAAATAGAAATAATATGAAGAATTCTTTTAGGATTTCTTCATCTCTTGGAGACTGATTATAAATTGGCAAACGTCTTCAAGGGAAAAGCAGCTCTGAATTTAAGCTGGCTATTTTTTCACATCTGTCTGAGATCTTACTTGGTCTTTCATGCCCTCTCCTTGTGTTCATAGCCTTGGTCTCGAAATATGGTCTCCCAGCCTCTTGAGACTATATCGTGCTCTACTCTGTTTCCTTATGCTCTTAAAAGCTCTGTTTCTCATCCTGTTGACCATGTAGGAGTTATGAATCAGCAGTAAGTTCCTTGAGGGGGGAAAAAGAAGCACAGAATGATGGATTACTTTTAGTCTTAGCTGAGTTCTTGTCCTCTCAAGCTTAGGCTGCTTGCTTATGTGCTATGTCTTAATGCATTTGCTTTTTGTATTTTATTTTAGCTTTTCAGAGTTGTTCCAGGCACAAGAGTTGGTCTAAAACAAACTAATCTCTCTTTGCTGGAAAGTTAGGCAAGTCTCTATGTCTCTCTGAACCTCATCTATAAATTGAAAATATGAGCAGTTCTTCAGAGGCCAATTAATAACATGTGCCTGACACATAGTATCACTGAATGAAAATGTGAGCTGTATTATCTTGTAAATTATAAAACACTAATGAAAGGAATATAAAGCACAAAAATGGAATGATCTCTAATGTTCATGAAATGCAAGCATTAATGTTAAAATGTCCATATTACTCAAAGCAATTTTATTTTATTTTATTTTTTTGACAGGCAGAGTTAGACAGTGAGAGAGAGAGACAGAGAGAAAAGTCTTCCTTCCGTTGGTTCACCTCCCAAATGGATGCTACGGCTGGCACACTTTGCCGATCCGAAGCCAGGAGCCAGGTGCTTGCTCCTGGTCTCCGATGCGGGTGCTGGGCCCAAGCACTTGGGCCATCCTCCACTGCCTTCCCGGGCCACAGCAGAGAGCTAGACTGGAAGAGGAGCAACCAGGACAGAATCCGGTGCCCCAAGCGGGTCTAGAACCTGGGGTGCCAGCGCCGCAGTTGGAGGATTAGCCAAGTGAGCCGCGGCGCCTGCCACCCAAAGCAATTTAAAAATTCACTGCAGTCCCCTTCAAAATATGAAAGACATTCTTCCATAAAACTAGAAAAAATAGTCGTAAAATTCTTATGGAAGCACAAAAGATCTTAAATAGCCAAAATTGTGTTTAACAAGAAGAGCAAAGCTAGAAAGCATCATAATACCAGCTCTTAAGACATACTCTAGAGTTGTTGTGATCAAAACAGCATTGTACTAGAATAAAAAGACATTTGGAATAGTGGAACAGAGTAGAGATCCCAGCAATGATTCCACATGTGTATAGCCAACTAGTCTTTGACAAAGGTGCCAGCAACACATACCAGAGAAAGAACAGTCTCTTCAATAAATGTTGTTGGGAAAACCAGATATTCATAAGCAGAAGATTGAACCATGATCCCTGTCAACTTATACAAAAATCAACTCAAAATAGATTAAAGATCTAAATGCAGGATGTGAAACTATTTAACTATTATTAGAAAACATAACACTTTAAGATATTTGCATAGGCAGTGTTTTTTTGATAAGACCTTGAAAACACAGATAAGAAAAATAAAACCAGACCAATGCGAATATGTCAAATCAAGAAGCTTTTGTACAGTAAAAGGATCTATTAACAGAACTAAGAGACAGCTGCCATAATGGGAGAAAACATTTAGTAGTTATTCATTTGACAAAGGATATAAGTATAAAACGAACTCAAAAAACTCAATAATAACAATAAACAAGCAATACAGTTAAACAGTCCAAGCATCCGGATAGATATTTTTTCAGAAAATGAAATACAAATGGTAATGAAATTCTTTTTTGTTTTTTTAAGATTTGTTTGTTTTTTAAGATTCATTTATTTATTTAAAAGGCAGAGTTACAGAGAGGTGGGGGGCAGGGAGAAGAGGGAGAGAGGTTCACTCCCCAGATGTCCGCATCGGCTGGAGCTGCGCTGATCTGAAGCCAGGAGCCAGGAGCTTCTTTCTGGCCTCCCATGCAGGTGCAGGGGCCCAAGAACTTGGGCCATCTTGTACTACTTTCCCAGGCCATAGCAGAGAGCTGGATCAGAAGTGGAGCAGTCAGGTCTCGAACCAGCACCCATATGGGATGCTGGCACTGCAGGTGGCAGCTCTACCTGCTTCGCCACAGCGCCGGCCCCATGAAATACATTTTAAAATTCCCAGGAATGAGCATTTAGACTCTCAGTTAAGATGCCTGTGTTGCAAATTGGAGTTGCCTGGGTTCGATTTCCATCTCTGGTACCTGACATCAGCTTCCTACTAGTGCAGACCATGGGAGGCACCAGCAATGGCTCAAATGATTGGGTTCCTGCCACCCTTATGGGAGACCTGGACTGTGTTCCTAGCTCCTGACCCAGTCCTGGCCATTATGGGCATTTAGGGAGTAAACCAGCAGATGGGTACTTTCTGTGTCTGTTTTCTCTTTCTTTTTCTCTAATACAATTTAAAAAGAAGTGCTCAATAGCACTAGCCATCAGGGAAGTGAGTCAAAACCACAATGAGTTATGTCATTCTACTTAGAATGGTTATTATTCAATAGAAAAACAATACAAGCTGGTAAGTATGTGGAGAAAAGGGGATCCTTATGTTGTTAGTGGGAATGGAAAGTTCTTCTGCCATTATGGAGAACAGTATGGAAACCGTTCAGAGAACTAAAAATGGATCTACCATAGGACCTTGCTGTCCCGCTTCTGAGAATATATATGTATATTATCTCCAAAGGAAATTAAATCAGCATATAAAGCCAAAGGAAGTTAAATAATAGAGACACCAGCCCTCTCAAGTTCTTTGCAACACTATCGACAATAGCCAAGACATGGAATCAATCAATAGGTGTCCACTCATTGATGAATGGATAAAGAAAATGTGGTATATATATACAATGGAATACTGTGCAACCATAAAAGAATGAAATCCTGGTATTTACAATGAAATGGATGGAACTGGCAGTAATTATTGCTAAATGGAATAAGGCAGACACAGAAAAAAAATACTGCATGTTTTGTGTCATGTGGAAGTTAAAAACAGTCAATCTGAATCTAAAATAGTGATTACTATACGTTTGGGAGGATTGGGAAATGAGGGAAAGAGGGAGTTTGGATAACTGATATCAAAGCATAGTTCTTTTTTTAATTAAATATTTATTTATTTATTCAAAAGACAGAGTTTCAAAAAAGGGGAGGGTTGTGGGTGGGAGGAAAGTTATGGGAGGGGGGAAGCCATTGTAATCCATAAGCTGTACTTTGGAAATTTATATTCATTAAATAAAAGTAAAAAAAAAAAAAAAAGAAAAAGAAAAGGGGGTAGAGACAGAGAAATCTTTTATCTATTGGGCCTGGCTGAAGCCAGGAGCCTGGTACTCCATCCAGGTCTCCCATCTTGGGGACAGGGGCCCATGTTCCACTGGTCTCCCAGGCACAATAGAGGGGAAGTGGATTGGAAATGGAGCACATAGGACTCAAACTAGCACCCATATGGAAAGCCAGCATTGTAGGGGTGGCTTAATCTGCTACACTGCAATGCCATCCTGGAACAAAACACAGTTAGATAGAAATAATAGGTTCTCCTGTTCTGTAGCGCTGAAACTATAATTCAGTATATAAAGAATTTGGAGGAGCTGACGCTGTGGCGCAGCAGGTTAACACCCTGGCCTGAAGCGCCGGCATCCCATATGGGTGCCAACTTAAAAGTTGTGAAACTTTGATGCCAGTAGAATGAAAAAAATCACAGAATTATGTTATATTACCAAGAGCAGCCACTAGGGAAACTATATAAAGTAATACAGTAACAAAAATTCTGTAAGTCAATCATAATATAATTTTTAAAAAGTTTTAGTAATTTTCCCCCCAAGAAAGCAAGAAGGAAGAAACAGAGGACAAGAAAAAGAAGAAATACCAAAATGAAAAACTTAAGGCATTAAAAAGTTGCAATATGAGAAAAAGAGAAATTGACCATGAAAAAAGGATTTGTCTATGAAAATGAATTAGGCATTCATGTTGTCAGAAGTATTTAATAGTGAATTTTAATTACATTGTACTGTTAAAGTGAAAATCACAATGTACTGTTTTGGTAAATTTGTGAATTGTCCTTTCCTATTTGTCCTGAATTGTCCTGAATAATGTTTAGAAAATATTATTTTTGAAGAAATCTTCTATTTTCATACATGTTCCATTTGAATTTTGTAGCAGTTAAATGAGATTATAAATAGACAAAGTCTATGGAAATATGGCAGAGAACATTGAGAATTACAGTAATCAGAGGATTCAGGTTGAAGTAGCAATGAGATGATTATTTTTTTTGCCTACGAGATAGGTAGAGATTAATAAATTCATGCTATCCAATTATAATTAGGGCTATAGGGTAAAAAATGCCATTATATACAATTAATGGGTGGGGTAGACTTGATCAGCATATTCCAGAGAAGGTTTTAGAACAGTGATCAAATTTTAGTATGCTCATTTGCTTTGGTTCAGGAATTCAAATTATAGGAAGCTGTTTATCAGAAGTATGCTTACTTGTTATTTTAATGCTATTTATAACAGATAAAGGCTGGAAATAACTAGGCTATGTCCTGATAACAGGGAATGTTTAAAATCAAGACTTTGTGTTCCACAAGGATCAAACATGTTATTTAACTATTTTAGCCTTTCAAAACATTTCTCAATTCTTTTTATTTTATTTTTATTTATTTATTTTTTTGACAGGCAGAGTGGGCAGTGAGAGAGAAAGACAGGGAGAAAGGTCTTCCTTTGCCGTTGGTTCACCCTCCAATGGCTGCCGCGGCTGGTGCGCTGCAGCCGGCGCACCGCGCTGATCCGAAGGCAGGAGCCAGGTGCTTATCCGAAGGCAGGAGCCAGGTGCTTATCCTGGTCTCCCATGGGATGCAGGGCCCAAGCACTTGAGCCATCCTCCACTGCACTCCCTGGCCACAGCAGAGAGCTGGCCTGGAAGAGGAGCAACTGGGATAGAATCCGGTGCTCCCACCGGGACTAGAACCTGGTGTGCCAGCGCCACAAGGCAGAGGATTAGCCTATTGAGCCACAGCGCTGGCCACATTTCTCAATTCTGAAATGTGTTGCAAATACTTTAAGTTTCATGGTGAACAAAAAGTTTGAATAATTATCAGTTTCAGACATACCCAAATATAAGTTCAAGAAACAATAAAATTGCAAAAAGTAACATTTAGTTCACTGTTTTCATTATTGGTCCATTTGTTTCTATGAATAATTGAGTTTAATATTATATATATGTATTATTAAAAAGTTGAAATTATATCTTATGTATATATTAGTGACATAATTAATCTTCTGAATTAAAAAATTTTTCCTACCAAATTTTTATGGTTTTTCCTGATGCTACCCTTTGAAGTTTATATTGACTATTCATCTTAAAGTTGTTGCTGTCTCTTTTGAACTTTGATTCCAATTTTCTGTTTTTGTCTCATCATTTCCATAATATTAATAATAATAATGTTTATTGCACTTTAAGTACATGTACTAAAGAGTGTACTGTGTACTTCACATATATTATCAGATTTATTTCTTATGTCAGCCCTTAATGAGATGGATATTATCGTCATTTAACATTGAATAAATTTTAAAATGTTCAGTTTGAAATAAATTGCTCAAAGTCACACAGTTAGGTTTTAATTCCAGATTACGAACTGGGCAGTCTTTGTAACAAAGCCTTGCTGATATGTTTAGTGAACAAAGTAAATGAAAAAATGTTCTTTATGTTTAGAAGAAAGTTTGACATAAATGAAAGGACAGGCTCAATAAATTAGTGAAATATACAAATTACAGATTTTAAATTTAATAGATGTAGTTCTGTACTAATTACAGTGGGCCAGTAATGAATATCATTAAATTTAATGAATAAGCTAAAGAAAAATAAAGAAAAAATTAAAGTGTATCATATTGAAAAAAATTTTCAACTTAGAATTATACCATTTGTTACATCATTTATGCCATGTCCAAATAAATGAAAATTTAAAGGAATTAATTACTTAGATAGACTTTATTTAAAGAAAATTTTTATTAAATGTTAATTTTTCTGTGTAACAAATATATAATTTTGCTTTCTTTTCTAGAATTCTGGAGGAGGAAATGGAGTTGATCTTTCAGTGCTGAATGAGGCTCGCAATATGGTGTCAGATCTTCTGGTTGATCCAAGCCTTTCCCCACAAGTCATTTCTTCCTTACGGAGCATCAGTAGCTTGATGGGTGCTTTCTCAGGTTCCTGTAGGCCAAAGATTAATCCTCTCACACCATTTCCTGGATTTTACCCCTGCTCAGAAATAGAGGACCCAGCTGAGAAAGGAGATCGAAAACTTCATAAGGTCAAAATCAGTACTCAGTTATCAGCCAGCCCTATTTTTATAAATAACATAGTTTTTAAATTAAAACTATCCCTTTAAATGTTATATAAAATGCAGTTACCTCTTCAAGGACCAGCTCCTTTTACATTGTACTGAGCTGCTAGGGACTTTAGAGGCAGTTATAAACTCAAATAATTCTAGATGTGTGTTCAGTTTCTACTTTGATATTACTATAATTATAACTTGAATGGTAACAATCATTTATTATCATTGTTATTGTTAGGAAAAGGAAGAAAAAAAGCAAATATAGTTCCAGGTTTATAGAAAAAAATAGTATTCAGATCATGTCATTAATTAATTTTATCCTTTAGAATCCAGGATTTGTTCTTCTTGAACCAAGAAATGAGGAAATCTTCATTGTAATATTCAGTTTATGAATTACACAGCATTATTTCAAATGATTTTCACATTTCTGAACCCTGTTTTTCCCTCTGTACCTATTGGCAATTACCATAGCCCAATAAGCATTGATTTTTCTATCAGATGTGGGATTAATTTCTCTCTAAATACCAATATTTCAAAATAGAATTTCCTTTAGGACATAACAAATACTGTTCTACTGAACAGGCATACTTATACATAATGCTTGTTCAGAGTGCTTTTAGTTGTTTTGTTTGATTTATTACCAATAATGAAAATCATCAAACTTCGAAACAAGAAACAGTTTAGGGATTACTCTAATTCAACTAATTTATTCCACAGCTAGGAAACTGACCAAGAGAGAAGATGAAATTCAAATATGTTAATTTTGTTAATTGTAATAGTCTATGTAGAACTTTAAAAAAGGGAAATATGAGAAAAAATTAACTGTAGTTTTTGAAGGGATTTTGATCATCAATTAATTTTATTTTGCCAGATTTCAGCATTAGGTTTTAGAAATGTTGAAACATTTTGCAGGGTTAATTAGGGTAAAAGGATTTGAACATTATTGGTCACAATCTGGGTCATAGATATTTATGTGAGGCTTTTATTGGTATTTTAATTTTTATCAGAAAGGCACTGAGAGAGAGAGAGAGAGAGAGGTAAAGATGGGGAGAGATCTTCCCTTCACTTGTTCTCTCCCCAAAATTCTGAAGCAGTTGGGTCTGGGATAGATTAATAAATAAATAAATCTATAAAATAAAAAACTTTCTGCTACACTTTAAAATATTTTAAACATAATATTGCTTAGATAAAAGGTCTGAATACTTCATTTCCTGAGCATTGCAGTATCAGGCTAATTTTGGATGCTGTAATCATGTAATACTGACATGAGTAGCTCATATAAGGACCTGGAAGCAATCCTTATGAAAAAAACCTCATTTCCTTTGTGTTGTATAAACTCCTTGGGAAAATTCCATATCTGTCCCTTTTTATAGAAAAGCATACTAAAATCCTGATGTTACTTCAGAAAAGGTCAACAACATTTATGAAAAAAAAGCCCAGTAAGAAAAAAGGGACTAAGAACATACTGTATGATGTAAATATCTTATAGATATGTTAAAAACTAAGAAGGATTATAACAACCTACAT
This sequence comes from Lepus europaeus, assembly GCF_033115175.1. Lineage (NCBI taxonomy): Eukaryota > Metazoa > Chordata > Mammalia > Lagomorpha > Leporidae > Lepus > Lepus europaeus. The sequence continues at coordinate 50,451,518 of NC_084833.1, read as the reverse complement.
TATGATCAGCCAAGATTATGCTACATAAGGAATTTTTTCACTGAATTTCCACGTAATCCTAGTTAACCCTAGACCTGAATAAAATCAATATCCTTGGGGAAGCTTAAGTTAAATATAGTATTTCTCTAAGATTGTTGTAGTGTTTGGTGATAGGGAAAATTCATAAGAAACAGAAACTGGGCTATATAGATTTCAGTAAAACTACACTCACAATGGTAAAAAATGGGATATTTTCATCAATTGAATATTTGGATTAAGAATATTTTCAAAATTAGTGTAAAATATCAATGCAAAAAGTATTCTGTGTTTAATTTTATCATTATTTCAAATGGTAACTCAGGATCCTAAAGTTTTTCCAGATTCACCACTCTGTACATTAGCCAGAATTGTACTGAAATATAAAATAATATATTGACTGATCATGTCTGATCTTAAGCTTGACTTCTGATCTTAATTTTCAGAATCTATCTACATATTTATATTTAAATTTCCAATTCTTTATTTTTAATGAAAGTTAAAGCATAATGTGCAAAAGAAAAATGCTAGTTTAAATTGTATCAAGTTCAACAATCACTTTTTAGTAGGAAAAAAATACATTGAACAGCAGCATATAATATGAAATTTGTAGTAAATTGGCAGGTTTTCAGAAGGAAATGCCTCATTTCTTCTTTATATGTTAAGAATATAGTTTCCATTGATAGTCGTGTACTATCATTAATATTACATGTACAACATATTAAAAGCTGAAAATTTTAACCATTGTTAAATTATTCAACAGGGACTGAATAATAGGAATAGTTTACCAACTCCACAGCTGAGGAGGAGCTCAGGAACTTCAGGACTGCAACCTATTGAGCAGTCTTCAAGGTGGGAACGCAATAATGGCAGAAGGCCTAACCAGGAATTTGGCACTTCAAGGTAAAATCCACAGAGCCATTAAATGAAACATTCTAATACACCCACTTTGTTTCTGTGAATAATTTTTGGAATAACTCTAAATGTAAAAGGCAATTCTTGAAGTATTTTAGGTGAACTACAATATGGGCAGTAATAATAAGGTGTAATAAAGAAACTGATTCTTGGAAACTTCCCTCAGAATCTAGGTGGGTTGGGTACACAGCAAGCTGAGCCTTAGGAATGTGAGCTAGTGAAGTGGTTCAGGGAAATTGGGACCCACTTAAGACAGAGCTTTTGAATTTCTAAAGGTTACCATTATAGGGGTAGTCACCAATTCAATGTGAAATATCCAAAGTCTGCAGTTACTGACTTGTGAAAGGAAGAACAAGTTCCCAGGGCTCATTACAGTTGTTAGGTCTAAGGTGGCAAAACTTTTTAAACTCTGTCCTACTAGAGGCTGAGACTACCAATATATTCTATAATATGTTGAGAATTTACACGGAACTGAACAGAGCTAATCCTATAAATGAAAGACATAAGTTAACTACAAGTAAATGAGTCTGGGACAATGCAGGAACTGAAATCTTCTGAATGTCAATACAAATAAAGGGTCTTCAGAAGTTCATGGAAAATATTTATTATTAAAAAAAACTATGCATGGACTTCTTTTTTTTTTTAAAGATTTATTCTATTTATTTGAAAGACAGAGTTACAGAGAGAGGTAGAGACACAGAGAGAGGTCTTCCATCCTCTGGTTCACTCCCCAGATGGCTGCAATGGCTGGAGCTACGCCGATCTGAAGCCAGGAGCCAGGAGCTTCCTCCGAGGCTCCCATGTGGGTGCAGGGGCCCAAGAACTTGGGCCATCTTCTACTGCTTTCCCAGGCCATAGCAGAGAGCTGGATCGGAAGTGGAGCAGCTGGGACTAGAACCAGTATCCATATAGGATGCTGGAGCTTCAGGCTAGGGCGTTAACCTGCTGTGCTACAGCACGGCCCCCCAATGCATGGATTTCAAAAAAATTTTTGTAGCAAAGTAAATTATCTTTTTTTAAACTTTTATTTAATAAATATAATTTCCAAAGTACAGCTTTTGGATTACAGTGGCTTTTCCCCCCTATAACCTCCCTCCTACCCGCAACCATCCCATCTCTCTCTCCCTCTCCCATCCCATTCACATCAAGATTCATTTTCAATTATCTTTATATACAGAAGATCAATTTAGTATATACTAAGCAAAGATTTCAGCAGTTTGCACCCACACAGAAATACAAAGTGTAAAGTAGTTTGAATACTAGTTATACCGTTAATTCACATAGCACAACACATTAAGGACAGAGATCTTACATGGGGAGCAAGTGCACAGTGACACCTGTTGTTGATTTAACAATTGACACTCTTGTTTATGGTGTCAGTAATCACCCTAGGCTCTTGTCATGAGTTGCCAAGGCTATGGAAGCCTTTTGAGTTTGCCAGCTCCGATCTTATTTAGACAAGGTCATAGTCAAAGTGGAAGTAAATTATCTTGTAATTCCATTTTCCATGAATTTTTTGAAATATCCTTGTAATCCTGGCAACAAAGAGTTTGTTACTTTGTATTTTGAAGCCAGGTACTGATCTCTTATGTGGGTTATAAGCTTCTCTTGAATTATGTATTTAATAAAATTAGAATTAGCATACATTCCACGTTTAATCATTCTATTACTAATGAGCATGTGTTGTACTTTTTTAGTTTGAGATGTTGTCTTTTTGCATTTGAAACAGTAGATGGCAGGATTGGATCATAGCTATTTATTAAAATTTATGTTAACATGTATGAAATATAATCAGATAATTATATTTTCCCAATTCTTATATGGCTTATTAATTTGAATTTTCTATAATATAATGGAATGGTGGACTTATTTTTTATAAAAGAAAAACTGTACGAACTGATGTGTGAAATAGTAGACTTACGTATGAAAAATGTAGTTAGGAAAATAAGCTTTGGTCCAAAGTTTACCTAGAGTATAAACATGATAGTCTTTTGTTTTGTTTTGTTTTAAATAGAAGCAGGATATAGGAAGGTGAAGTCAACAACCTAAAATGTGCCAGGTAGTTCTTAATCAAGGAACAATTATATTGAGATTATTATTAGGTTTAAAAAAAGAGATTGGCCGGCACTGTGGCTCACTAGGCTAATCTTCCACCTGCGGCGATGGCACCCTGGATTCTAGTCCCAGTTGGGGCACTGGATTCTGTCTTGGTTGCTCCTCTTCCAGTCCAGCTCTCTACTGTGGCCCGGGGGGGCAGTGGAGAATGGCCCAAGTCCTTGGGCCCTGCACCTGCATTGGAGACCAGGAGCAAGCACCTGGCTCCTGGCTTCAGATTGGCGCAGCGCACCGGCCGTAGCCGCCATTTGGGGGGTGAACCAACGGAAAGGAGACCTTTCTCTCTCTCTTTCTCTCTCTATAACTCTACCTGTCCAAAAAAAAAAAAAAGGATGAATAAAATTATTCTGTTTTTTAATCTTTCACACTAATATAATAGCAATGTATTTGCAGTTAAAGAAAGACTTGATATATGTTGGGTTAAGGTCAGATATATACATTGAGATAAAGTATTTTTATCTGGCTACCTCTGGTGATTGATGTTAAAATAGAAACATGGTCTGGAGAAAAATCATGAACTGACAAGTGTTCTCTCACAGGGGTGGGGACTGTTGACCGCAAGGCTATGTAAGGCCCATGAAATCATTTGATCTGGCCTTTCTAAGGCAACTGCAGGCAAGACTCAAAATTCAATAAATCTATAGCAGGTTAATTTTTCAGTTGATAATTTTTATAGCCTATGAAGTGTATTATAATTATCCAAATGGCCTTTGGCAGAAAAAAAGATTCCCCACCATGGTAAAAGTAGGCAAATTTTATATATTCAGTTAACTTTCATTAAAACAAAATCATATGACTCAAAAGATTTAGATATTTGAAAAACAATTATATATTATGTATATCTAATTTAAATTGACCATGTATGGAACCTTTTTAATATACAAACTAAAGAGTCTTTGAGTAATATTTCTGAATGTCTTTTAAACATAGACAGGGTAAGATAGGAATATATGAAGCATTCACAACCACTACTCTTTTTCAAGTTCAAGTCTATAGGTTGTTGCTGTCCAGTAGAAAATTCTGTGATGATGTGTTGTCCAAAGATGGTAGCCATAGCTGTATATGACTGTTGATCATTTGAAATGGGCCTAGAATGACTAAGGAACTAAATTTTAAATCTGAGTTAATTAATTATAATTAATTTAATTCAAATCAAGGAGCCTATGTAACTATCATATAGACCTATAAGGGTATTTCACACTCTTCATGGAAAATGTGATTGAAAGGTAAGGTTATTTTGCTGCAAAAAATATTGAAATTCATGCATAGTTTTTTCATAATGCACACTTTAAATGAATTGTTTTGAAGATCCCTCATGTATAATATGTGGCATCTTATATTAGACAGCGAAGGTCTTGATTTTAATGAATTATGGCATTTAATTCAGGAACCTTTAGACTTTGGTAGCCCAATTAATAGACTTGTGTTTCTGGAATCACCTCGAGTTTATATTAGAATAGCCCAGAACTAAGAGCACATTTACTAGGTTTTTGAGCCTTGATTTGAACTCAGCTTTGGATTCTGTTCCATTCCTTGCCTGATTTTAACTGACACTGTGATTTCAACATGATTCCAGTATTGAACTCCTCACTCTCGGAATCTGTCTCTGCAGCCAGATTTCTCATCCTTTCAGCTGCTTTTTCATCTGTGGCTTTTGTCCAGCCCTTAGACTGTTGCTATCTTCTAATCTAGCAGTTGCTTTCAGAATTGATTTACTTAGAAGAGTTGGTGTTACCTTTGTATCCTGTTACTTTATTTTGCAGGTAGCAGTTGTTAAGTTTACCTGTGCAATATCTTTTCCTCTATTTATTCTTCTTGATAACCTTACTACATTATTTCATGCTTGCATTATCACTTACTTGGGCTGTGGAACTAGCCTCTTAATTAGCTTTGCAACTTCTAGTATCCTTCCCCAATGAATTCATCTTCTACCTTTCATTAGAAATCTTCCTTGAACAAAATCTTGATTATATCATGGTTTGTCAAACCATTTTGTGGAAAAATAGAATTAAAAGAAGTTATTTTTGGTGCCTAAGTGTTTTGAAATCCATGCTATAGTTTTTTCATGCTACACATTTTCCATGAACTTTCTGAAGACTTTTCACACCGTTTTTGTAGTCATTAAGTTTGTGAGTGCTTTACCAATGTTTGTAGAATAGTACTCAAGGGGAGAGAGAAACCAGTTATGATGTACTTGTCCCATATCACAATACCTGAGTTCCATACCCAGTCCTGACCTTGATTCTTGCTTCCTGCTAATGCACAGCCTTAGAAGCAGTAGTAATGGCTCAACCAGTTGGGTTCCTACCACTCATGTGGGAGACCTGAATTGAGTTCCTAACTCCGAGCTTCAGTCTGGCACAGCCCTAAAATATGTTGCAGACATTTGGGTAGTGAACCAGTAGGTGAGAGATTCCTCTCAGTCTGTCTTTGTCTTTCTGTCTCTCTCTCTGCCTCTCAAATAAATATATAAATAAATAAAAAGTAGTGCTCAAATCCCTAGTCTGGATTTTAAATCCTGCTATTACCTCATGACAGAGTTGCACCTTTAGTTAGAAAAATTAAATGAACTGACATAGGTGAGCAGTTTTTAAAATTTTATGTAAGTTATACAAGTTTCATGTATTTCATATATACAGATTTAGTAACATAGTGATACTTCCCTCCCTCCTACAACCTTTCTTCTCCTCCCTCTCCCATTCCCGCTCTTAATTTTTACAAAGATCTACTTTCAGTTTACTTAATGACTGTAAGGTTGACCCTACACTAAGTAAAAGAGTTCATCAAATAGTATGAAGAAAAAAAAAACCACTTCCTCAATATAAGAGATAACGGCTATAAACAATCAGAATGTCAAAGTGTCCATTTCACTCTAATATATTACATTTTAGGTACTCTGTTAGCACCCCTGATCAGGGAAAACATATGATATCTGTCTTTTTGGGACTGGCTTATTTCACTGAGTATAATGTTTTCCAGTTGCATCCATTTTGTATCAAAAGACAGGAGTTCATTTTTTTAATAGCTGAGTAGTACTCCATAGTATATATATATACACCATAATTTCTGTTCTTTTTTTTTTTTTTAAAGATTCATTTTATTTATTTGAAAGAGTTACAGAAAGAGGTAGAGATAGAGAGAGAGGTCTTCTATCTGATGGCTCACTCCCCAGATGGCTACAACAGCCGGAGCTGTGCCGATCTGAAGCCAGGAGCCACGAGCTTCCTCCGGGCCTCCCACATGGGTGCAGGGGCCCAAGGACTTGGGCCATCTTCTACTGCTATCCCAGGCCATAGCAGAGAGCTGGATCGGAAGTGGAGCAGCCAGGAATTGAACTGGTGCCCATATGGGATGCCAGCACTGCAGCCAGCGGCTTTACCTGCCACGCCACAGCCTTTGCCCCTTCATTGTGGTTTTGATTTGCATTTCCCTGATTGTTAGTGATCCTGAGCATTTCTCAAATGTTTATTTGCTACGTTTGAATTTCCTCTCTTGAAAGATGAGCAGCCTTTAAAACAATGAGAAGAGAAGAATGATTTGGAAAGCTCTCTATGTGAAAAGAATAGGCATATTGTTTTATCTCTTCCTTGAGGTTCTCTGATAATTTTGTTCTTAGATTAACTCCATTTGAAAGTTGAACTGAATTATATTTCAGAATAATTGAAATATAAACAAATGATATAAAAATAATGTATCTGGGTGAAGAGTAATACCTTATTTGGATAAAGAATAATATAGGACTAAATTTTATTATTCATGTTTGGTTGGAGAAAAAAAAGAGTAATATGCATAGACATGATAAAAAGAAATGTTAGTCCCTGGGTAGTCACCATAAGAGTTTAATCACTGTTGATCTCATAGAGGACTTGAAATTTTACTGTTTGAGGAAGACATTCTTTTCCAATACCAAAAATACCTTTCCAACATCATCTTCCTCTATTCATCTAAAATTCCAGTCAAACTCAACCTTTTGATGTTCTCTGTCCATGTCTGTGCTCCTTTTTAAATTAAAAAGGAACTTAACTAGACTAGATAGTCTCACTCTCATTTCTGTATATTCTTTTTTTAAAAAATATTTATTTATTTATTTATTTTCATTTATTTGAGAGGCAGATGGAGCCTGAGAGACACACAGAAAGAGAGGGTGCTTCCATCCACTTTAGCACTGCCCAGATGCCCACAATAGTCAGATTGCTCCATGCTGAAGCCAGTAGCCAAGAACTCAGTCCAGATCTCCCCTATAGATGGCATGAACCCATCTACTTCAGCCCTCACTGCTTCTTCCCATGGTGCACATTAGCAGGAAGCTGTAATGGAACTGGGACACTATACAAGACATTCTGATATGGGATATGAGCATCCTCACTGGCATCTTAGCTGCTAAACCAGACACCCAACTGTATATCTTTAATTTACCTCAAATACCACATCTTAAGACTAAGACATTGATATCCTCCTCCTTCTATGGAAATTTCATCTGCAAATTTCTATAACATCTTTCTTTACATATATTTTTAAAAATATTTATTTATTTATTTATTTGAAAGAGTTACACAGAGGAGAGGCAGAGAGAGAGAGAGAAAGATAGAGAGAGAGAGAAAGGTCTTCCATTTGATGGTTCACTCCCCAGATGGTTGCAATGGCTGGAGCTGAGCCGATCCAAAGCCAGGAGCTAGGAGCTTCTTCTGGGTCTCCCATGTGGGTGCAGGGGCCCAAGGACTTGGGCCATCCTCCACCACCTTCCCAGGTCACAGCACAGGATCCGAAGTGGAGCAGCCAGCCCATCGCTTCTCGGCCTTTTGGCTAAGATCAAGTGCGAAGTGGAGCAGCCAGGTCTCTAACCAGCACCCATATGGGATGCGGATGCTCCAGGCCAGGGCGTTAACTCACTGCGCCACAGTGCTGGCCCCCTCTTTGCATATCTTATGGGACTTTTCACCTATCTTTTGTTGCCTTTAGTGCTCCTCTGAGTCCCCTTTGATTCTTGTGACAGGTTTGGGATTGTCTTTAAATGCTTGCCTAACATGTGTACTGCAGGTGTATGGGATTATGACACTTAAACCTGTCTTCTGCTTAAGATTCAGACCTGGGATGCGATTTCTGTGGTCACAAAGTTCTAGTAATGATTAAATAGTGGTTTTTTGGATTATTTGACCATTGAGTTATCCGTCTTTGAATTCTAGTTTTAGTACTTAGGATTAAAGAATGAACTGGGACCTGCACTCTGGTGTAATGAGTAACCTGCTGCGCCAGCATCCCATATAGATGCTGGTTTGAGTCCTGGCTATTTCACTTCCGATTCGGCTCCCTGCTATTGCACCTGGGAAGGCAGAGGATGGCCCAAGTGTTTGTGCCTCTGCACCCATACAGGGGACTCAGAAAAAACTCCTTGTTTTGGATCATGCTTGCTCTGGCTGTTGTGGCCCTCTGGGAAGTGGACCATCAGATAGAAGTCTCTCTTTCTCTCCCTCCTTCATCACCTCTGTAACTCTGCCTTTCAAATAAATAAACAAATCTTAAAAAAAAAAAACCACACACACAAGGACTAAAATTGAACTGCTATCCTTGAATTGGCTGATGTGACCCAGCCCTCGGTGATATAGACAGACATATTCATGGCTCTATTTGAAAATTAAGGAGATTCATTCTTTAAGCTAACTCACAGCTTGCTCTTTTTCAACAGAATTTCCGTGGAGAAAAAATTGGCAAATTATACTCAATTACTCTGTGGGATGTCAACTATTGATATACTCTACACTGAAAAGACTGGCTTTTAACATATGCTGTGGTTCATCATTCATCTCACCATCTGCTCTATAATCAAATCTAATACTTTGTTTCCAGACAGTAGTATGCCCTTTAAATAATGACCTTGGGAACCAGCTTCTCAAATCGGTGCTTTATAATTTGCAAAGATTTCAACCCTATTTGAACCCCAGAAATTCAAGAGGGCTGATGATATCATCCTGATAGCTTCTTAAGAGTGGCTCTGTAAATCTAGACATCATATAGGTATAAAGTTTATACAATGGCTTTTTTTTTAATTTTTTTTAAAAATTTTTGACAGATAGAGTGGACAGTGAGAGAGAGAGAGAGAGAGAAAGGTCTTCCTTTGCCGTTGGTTCACCCTCCAATGGCTGCCGCGGCCGGCGCACCGCGCTGATCCGATGGCAGGAGCCAGGTGCTTATCCTGGTCTCCTATGGGGTGCAGGGCCCAATCACTTGGGCCATCCTCCAGCAGAGAGCTGGCCTGGAAGAGGAGCAACGGGGACAGAATCTGGCGCCCCGACTGGGACCAGAACCCGGTGTGGCGGTGCCGCAAGGCGGAGGATTAGCCTTATACAATTGCTTTTAAAAAAGATTGACTTGTTTAAAAAAGATAACCTTGTTAAGGTAATTTGCATTGACTGTCTAGAAGCCAACTCAATAAATGACTTAACTCTGTGACTATAACTTTTAGCATCCCTTATAATATTTGTGCAGTGACTTTGAGAGTCATTCTCAGGTTTGGCTTTAGTCACCCCCCACCCCCAACTAACTTCTGCTAATAATGAAAACTTCTAGCCTGTCTCGCCTTCTTCTTTGTTCAGTATTGCTTTATGTAATTCACTGAGATATATATCCAGTTCTGGGAACAAAATTAATGAGTAGATCCTAGAACTGATTTGAGAATTTATAATTTGACCTGTTACACTCAACTCTAAATAGCTACTTGAATATATGATGTATAGACTTCTACCCTGGATTAAGGTAGAAAACTGTGGAGGGACTGGTGTTGTAGCACAACAGGTTAAGCTACTGCTTGCTATGACAGCATCCAATATTCAGCTGCTCTGATTCTGATCTAGCTTTCTATTAATGTTCCTGGGAAGGCATTAGAAGGTGGTCCAAGTACTTGGGTCCCTGCTAGTCACATGGGAGACCCAGAAGGAATTCCTGGCTCCTGGCTTTGCCCTGGCCCAGACTTGGCTGCTGTGGCCATTGGGGAATGAACCAGCCAATGGAAGATATCTCTCCCTCTCCCTGTCTTTCAAATCAATAAATCTTTAAAAAAATTTTTATTTTAATTATTTTTAAGAAAGATGAAAAACTATAGAGCAATACTATGGCTGTGTTCTGAATAAGACATATCATTCTTTGTCATGATTATTAATCATGGAGTAGACTTTAGTATAATACATATATTTTTCTTTTTTTCTTTTAAATATTTATTTATTTATTTGAAAATCAGAGTTACACATAGAAGGAGAGGCGGGGGGGGGGGGTCTTCCATCCTCTGATTCACTCCCAGTTGGCCGCAACGGCCGGAGCTGTGCTGATCTGAAGCCAGGAGCCAGGAGCCTCCTTTGGGTCTCCCATGTGGGTGCAGGGGCCCGAGAACTTGAGCCATCTTCTACTGCTTTCCCAGGCCCTAGCAGAGAACTGGATCGTAAGTGGAGCGCCTGGGACTAGAATCGGCGCCCATATGAGATGCCAGCACGGCAGGCAGTGGCTTTACCTACTATGCCATAGCGCCAGCCCCGGTACATAGATTTTTCTGTTTTAATATTACATCAAGTAGTATTGTTACTCTTCTTTCCCAGTTTTGCTTACTTTGCATGAGAGCAATGAATACTCAAATTGAGCACTGGTAGGGAGATGAGTTAATTGGATATTATTATTTGCCTACTGCTTCTTTTTGTAAAATTGTTAAAAAGTTATTACTGGCTAGAGAAAAAAATACTAAAAATCTCTAATTTTACTGATGGAGAAATAGACAAAAACACAGAATCAGAATTGTGTTGTGTAAGTGTGCATACATTTTAGAGTTGGAAAAGTAGTTTGAATTTTAGCTCAGCTACTTACTAACTGGGTGAATGTTTAGACATTACCTAGCCTCTCAATGCCTCAGTTTTCCTTTCTGCTAAACAGGAATAACAGTAGTGTTGTTAAGATGACTAAGCAAGATAAGGTATAAAAGATGCCTAAATCAATGAATGACACATAATAAATACTCAAAATAGTGTGTTTTATAATTCTTGTTAATATAAATGAAGTTTTAATGAAGTGATAGCCAACTGATTTTACATGCCTTTTCTTTGTAAAACTGACCTTTTTCTCCCATGGAGGTATAAAACAGAGTAGATTTCTAGGAGAAAGTTCCAAGAAATACCTAAGAAACAGTAGTTAGATAATGAATGAAAGTCTATTTACTTGATTGGGGAGCGAAAAGGTCTGTTTGTAGTAAGTGTATAATAGGAGCTAAAAAGGATTAGTGTCATTTATGCCACAAATATCTGTTGAACACCTGTATTTACTATGAATATAAAGATGAGTGAGATATGGCCTACAAAGGAACTCACATGAGGGAAAAGAATTTGTAAGCAGTAAGATTATGATAAAATATGGGTCAGTGTTATAAGAGGCATGAATGAACACCTCTTAGTGCACAGAAAACTAGATCTTTTCTGAGTAAATGGAATGTAAGGAAACATGAAAGAAGGGAGGAGTTAAGGAAGAGCTTATTGAGAACTTAGCCTATGCTAATAAAAGTTGAGTGAAACTGGATTAAGTTAGATTTTCCTTGAGACTGTGGCAGAATGTCCACTTGCTTTAAGAATCTACTAACAAAAATACAGGCCAGTGAATATGGAAAAGAAGATGATATTTATAATGTGTTTCATATAAACATGGCATTGGGTGAAAGCTTTTGTCCTGGTATATATTACACTATTTAATTTGTAATGGATTTAATAAACTATTTTATTTGTCATGTTGGTATATATTTTGACTTCCTGTATGTATTTAATTAGTTTATTCACAAAAACCTTGAACATACAGTAAATATTTCAGCTTTAGGAAATGAGTGGGTGAATGGTAGTCAATATCTATAAAGATAGGAAACAGAAAATAACAAAACCTGTGTTTTAGGCCAGTGGTTCTCAATGAGATCCCTGGACCAGCATAAGCATTATCTAAGAATTCTTACAGAATGCAAATTCATGCCATACCCTAGGTCTATAAACAGAAGCCATAGGAATGGGTCCAGAAATCTATGTTTTAAGAAGACTTCCAGGTAATAATGATAGTCTTCTTCAAGTCAGCAGTCTTCAGAGCATAGCGTGTGAACTTAATATGCATTATAACCTGTTTTAGTAAATAGCATTTTATTCAAACAGCCATACCAATTTATTATTGTTGATGGATGTTTTTGTGGTATAGTGGCAAACTTGATTAGTTGCAACAGAGACCTTATTGCCTACAATACCAAAGGGATTTACCATCTAGTTCATCACAGAAAAGATTTGTCTACTCCTGCTTTAGACGTTATGTACTAGATAAAGATCTAAACTCTGAATGTATAAGCAGATATCTGTTAATTGAAGTGAAGATTAAAAAGAGAAAATTTTTCATGGTTTTAAAATTCTTAATCTTTTATCTTTCCCTTTTAGTCAAGGATGCTTTGTAAATGGACCTTTCAGTTCAAATCTTCTTACCATCCCAAAGCAAAGGTCATCTTCTGTGTCATTGACTCACCATGTAGGTTTGAGAAGAACTGGTAAGAAAATTCTTCATAGTGTCAATTGTTAAATCAACAACAGGAGTCACTGTACACTTGCTCCCCTTGTAAGACCTCTGTCCTTAATGTTTGTACAATGAGAATTAACAGTAAATCTAGTCTTCAAACAGTACTTTATACTTTGTGTGTCTGTGTGGGTGCAAACTGTTGAAATCTATACTTAGTATACAGTTGATCTTCCGTGTATAAAGATAATAAAAAATTAATCTTAATGAAGAAAGTGATGGGAGAGGGAGTAAGAGGTGGGATGGTTTGGGGGAATGGAAGGTGATTATGGGGGGAAGAACTGCTATAATCCAAAAGTTATACTTAGGAAATTTATATTTATTAGATAAAAGATTTCTATTAAAAAATAAAAGTATGCACAAAAAAGAATCATTCTTTATGATTTAAATGTGGGGGTTCTCAAAGTATATGATAGTGTAAATTTTTTTCTTTACACATTTATAGTTAATTTTTAATACTATTTCATAATTTCATGTGTTATCAGTATATATGACTAAGAAATTTGAGTTTCTTATTGTTAACCATCTGCCAGTTCATTGACTGAACATATTTTGAGCATCTGTTATGTACCAGGCAATTTTTTAGATGCTGAAGATTGAAAGATAAAATATGCAACTGGTTTACTATTCTGAATAGTCACAGATCCAGAATAAAGGAAAATCTTCAAGAGAAGCTGTTTCTTTTGTAGCGTGGTAATTGTAGAGAAAGAAAATCTTGGTGTAAGAGTAGATAAAACCCTTTATCTTAGCAAGTCTTACGCTTATATCTTAGCAAGTCAAATGAACAGAAATTTTCTTTTAACTAAGAGATTATAAAATATTTCAAAGCTTCCTGGGAAAGATATTTTACAAATACAGCATAGTATTAGCAGAGCAAAATTGATATTCTGCTTTTAAAGTATGTTATGACTGATGTACAATTACAATAGGATATAAGATCACAGAATTCTTACATATACAATTTTAAAAAGCTGTAAGACCAGAGAGGTAGTAAAATGTTATTGATAATGATGAAAAGCAGGCATTAGGAAGAAATCTGAATATGATATTGATATTGAATTTATAGTATGTTTTAAAAAGATTTATTTATTTATTCAAGATGCAGAGCTACAGAGAGAGGAAGAGAGAGAGAGATGTCTTCCATCCTCTGGTTCACTCCCCAAATGGCCACAATGGTCAGAGCTGGGATGATCTAAAATCGGGAGCCAAGAGCTTCTTTTGGATCTCCTACGTGGGTGCAAGGGCCCAAGTGCTTGGGCCATCCTCTGCTGCTTTCCCAAGGCATTAGCAGAGAGCTGGATCTGAAGTGGAGCAGCTGGGATATGAACTGGTGCCCATATAGGATACCAGCACTGCAGGCAGAGGCTTAACCTACTATGCCACGGCACTGGCCTACAGAGTTTTTAAAAAAAATTTAATTATTTATTTGAAAGGCAGCAATAGAGGGAGAGAGAAGAGATGGGGAGAGAGAGAGACAGAGAGACAGAGAGAGACAGAGAATCTTCCATCTGCTGGTTCACTCCCCAAATGACCACAAGGACTGGAGCTGGACCAGGCCGAAGCTAGGAGCCTGGAACTTACATGTGGGTGTTAGGGGCCCAAGTACTTGGGCCATTTTCTGCTGCTTTCCTAAGTGCTTTAACAGGGAGCTATGTTAGAAGTGGAGCAGCTGGTACTTGACCCTGTTCATATTGGGGTTCTGGTGTCACAGGTGGTGGTTCAACCTGCTGGGCCACAGTCAGGCCTCAAACTGACAAGTCTTTAAAATTCCAATATTTTAAAGGAAATAGGAAGAAACTTGGGCAAAATGGATGTATATTTTGAATAGAGAACTGGAACACATAAAAGAAATGATGGGCAGTCTAGAACTGAGAAATGTATTTTATTATATTAAGAACCTGGTGAATTATTTAAGATTAGACATAAAGAAACAGAATAAAATATACGAGATAGATGCTGGCCCCAAAACTTTTTTCAGAGTATACACACTCTTCCACATATACAAAATGGGAAGCATGTGTGATGATGGGTTTGTTAATTAATTTGATTATGTTAATCATTTCACAATGTACAGTGTATGTAAATCAAATCATGTTTTATATGTCTTAAGAATATACAATTTTTATTTGTCAATTTTATTTCAGTAAAGCTGGGAAAAAACTTTTTAATGAATCAGGTTAGAAGCTAGAGAAGTAAAACTTTTTTTTTTTTTAAAGATTTATTTATTTATTTTGGAGGTAGTTACAAACAGAAAGAAGAGACATAAAGGTCTTCCATCTGCTGGTTCACTCCCCAAATGGCCGCAACAGTTGGAGCTGAGCTAGTCCGAAGCCAGGAGTTAAGAGCTTCTTCTGGATCCCCCATGCAGGTGCAGGGGCCCAAGCACTTGGGCCATCTACCACTGCTTTCCCAGACTATAGTAAGGAGAGAGCTGTATCAGAGGTGCAGCAGCCAGGACTTAAACTGATACCCATATGGACACTTTGTTCTGTTTTTTTTTTTTTTTTAATGTATTTTCCCTCTCTGTAGGCATATTTCCATGTTTTCAAGATCACTATTTTTATATTCTGTTGTGTTCAGTCTACTGTTAAATAATTCACCAGGCTCTTAATATAATAAAAATACATTTCTCGGTTCTAGAATGCCTATCATTTCTTTTCTGGAGCAGCCAGGACAAGAATTTGTGCCCATTTGGGATGTTGGTGCCACAGGCAGAGGCTTAGCCTACTACCCACAGCGCTGGCCCCAAGTAAAACTTTTTATACAAATTAAAGCTGAAAGGAATTGTTTCTGGAAAACCTGTACTACTAAATTTCAGAGAAGAAAATTTAGGAGGAAAATGATACAGTTACACTATATAACTGTAGGAATAAATAGCAAGTACTAATAAGCCTAAGTAGATGGGTAAGTATAAGAAACTAATAGTAAAAACAGCAATAATAGCTTTTTTTAAACATTTATAATATATGTAGAAGTCAATATATATACGTATATGTTAATAATATTGTAGAAGGTAGGGAAGGAGTTAAGTACTTAAACTTGTACAGTGCTGGGAATGATTGAAAAGTAGTAAAAGCTTCTAATTTAAAGTGACACTAATACTTCAAAGATGCAAATTATAATATCTAGAGACAACTGAAAGAATAATAGAGAGGGCAGGTATTTTGCATATCATTTAAGTTGCCTCTTAGGATGACTGTATCCCATATTGGAGTGCCTGGATTTAAGTCTCAGCTACTCTACTTCTGATCCAGTTTCCTGCTAATGTACTTCGTGGGAAGCAGCAGATGATGGCTCAAGTATTTGCGTTCTTGCCACCATTTGGGAAACCTGGATGGGGTTCTTGGCTCCTGGTTCAAACTTGGACTACTCTTGGCTCTTGTGGACATTTAGGGAGTGAACCAGCAGATGGAAAATCTCTGTTTGTCTCGCTGCCTCTATTTTTGTCTTTTTGCCTTTCAAATAAAGTGGAAATTTTTTAAAAAATTAAAAAAATAGAAAAAGATGTAACTAAAAATTGATTTAGAAGGTAAAATGGCATGAATACTTCAGTAATCTAGAGTAACCCAAGAAACAAAAAAAAAAGGATGAACAAATAAAAAATAGATAGCGAGGAGATAGATTAAACATATGATATTATATTAACTGTATATCTTGGATACAGGAAGATCTGACCAGAGTTACTATAATATACAGTAGTCCCCCCCACCAACATTTTCACTTTGTGCAATTTCAGTTACCTGTAGTCAACTGCAGTCTGAATAGTAAATGGAAAATAATAAATGGAAAATTCCAGAAATCAAGAATTCATGTGTTTAACATTATATGAAGCTCTGAGTAGCATGATAAAGTCTAGTGCCATCTATCTCCATCTTGCCCTGGACGTGAATCATTCTTTTGTTTGGCATTTCCACAGTGTTTATCCACACTGAATATACTACCCTTCTGTTGTCATTTATAGCCATCTCTGTTATCAGATCAACTGTTGTAGTACTGCAGTGTTTGTGTTCAACTAACACTTATTTTACTTAATAATGGCTCAAAGTACAGGAGTAATAATATTGGCAATATTATTGCAATGTGTTATTATAGCCATCCTATTTGTTTTTACTGTTGTTAATTACTTACTATGCTCAATATTATACATTAAGCCTTATCATAGATATGTGTGTATAGAAAACACAGTATATATAAGGTTCTGTAATATTTATAGTTTCGATTACAGTATATATGGGGCACAGTACTATCTGTGATCTTGGAATTTATGCCTCCATGGATAAGAGGAACTACTGAACTATCTGATTATCCACTGTTTTAACAAATAATTGGACTCTATACTCAATTTAAAATTATGACTGAATTAAAAGTAGAAGACTCCCTGTATTTGCTCTTTCCCAGAGACATACTCTAATTTAAGGACAGATATAGATTTGATCCCATAGTTGTAAAATATTTGGATTAACAATGTATAGAACTAATGGACAAATTCATGTTCATCTTTGAGAGATTTTAAATTACCACTCTCGTTAATTAGCAGAATAAACAGACCAAAATAGTATGGCTGTGTGGACTATTTGAATAACATGATTAACTGACTTAACTGCTTTAACTGAATATAAAGCACTATACCCAGCCATTACAGGGTGTGCATTATTTCCACAAACACACAAAAATTTGTCACAGCAAACATTTGCTCTACTTGACTATAAAGCAAGTTTCAATGAGTTTGAAAGGCTTAAAATTATAGATGGGGATAGGTTGACTTCTAAAATGGCAGAGGGAGGATCTCACTCTCCTTAAACAGTGAAAGTAGGGACAAAACAAGTAAGTCAACCATTTCAAAACCCTGGGAGTTAACAAAATTCAGATAATATATTAGAAGTTATTTATCCAAGAGAACTACTGAAATTTGGTGAGATAGTGGATTATGTGACAGTTTTAAATTGGAGTTATTATCATCTAAAATAGTCTAGATTTTCTATAGAATAGAATAGTCTAGGGGCTCCCATTGTGGCATAGCAGGTTATGCTAGGATTCCACATATGCTGTTAGGTTCCTTATAGGTTCTGATTGAGATCTGACTGCTCCACTTCCAATCCAGCTCGCCAATGCACCTGGGAAAGCAGCAGAAGATGACCCAAGTGCTTGGGCCCTTACACCCATGTGGGAGACCCAGAAGAAGCTTCGGCCTGTCCCAGCCCTGGCCTTTGTGGCCATTTGGGGAGCTAACCAGCAGATGGAAGATAGCTTGCTTGCTCTTGCTGTCTCTCTCCTCCTCCTCTTCTCTCTGTAACTCTGCCTTTCAAGTAAGTAAAAATTAAATCTTAAAAAAAAAGAAGAGTCAACAATAACAAGTTTTGGTAAACACTCAGAAGAAGAAACATTCATACATTGCTCGAGGGAAAGTAAAGTGTCAAACCATATTGGAAGACAATATGGCAGATTCTCAAGATGTTAAGCATAGAGTATTATATGACCCAGCAAATCTCCTCCTAGATGTATATGCAAGAAATGAGACCAGATGTCCATAGAGAGTATGTCCATAAATTTTCATAGCAATATTATTCTTTTTTTTAAAAAAGATTTTATTTATTTGAGAGGCAGAGTTACAGGGAGAGACAGAAAAGTCTTCCATCTGCTCTTTCACTCCCCAAATGGCCGCAACAAATGGAACTGAGCTGATTCAAAGCCAGGAGCTAGGAGCCAGGAGCCCCCTCGGCGTCTCCCATGCAGGTGAAAGGGCCCAACCACTTGGGTTATCCTCTACTGCTTTCCCAGGCCATCTCAGAGAGCTGGATTAGAAGCGGAGTAGCCGGGACTGCAACCAGTGCCCGTATGGAATGTCAGTGCTGTAGGTGGAGGAGGTCTAGCTCACCATGCCACAGTGTAGGCCCCTGCAACGTTATTATTAATAGCCATAGAGTAGAAAGAACTGAAATGGCTATCAACTTCGTGGATTATCAAAATGTGTTCTATCTATACAATGGATTATTATTTATCACAAAAATGGAATGATATAGTAGCCATACGTGCTACAACATGAATGAACTTTGAAAACATTAAGCTAGCCAAAAAAGATCATACAAGTAGTATGAATACATTTCTGACACATACAGAATAGATATTTCCATAGAGATAGAAAGTACATTAGTGGTTGCTATAATTTTAATACATTCCCCAAAATACATGTGTTGAAATAAAATCTCTAATGCATCAGTATTAAGAGATAATGCCTTTAGGAGGTTATAAGGTCGTGAGGTGATAGATCATATCATTTGTAGCCCTCATACTATTTGTAACCCTCATGAATGCAAATCAGTGCCTATAAAAGTGGCCCAAGAGAGCTGGGTGTCTGGCTCAGCAGTTCAGTTGCTGCTTGGGACACCTGCATTCAACATAGAAGTGCCTGGTTCTTGTCCTGGCTACTCCACTTCTGACTCAGCTTTTTATTACGGCCCACCCTGGGTTAAGACAGAAGATGATGGCTTGAGTTCTTGGCTCCCTGCCACCAGTGTGGGAGACCTGGGTGAAGCTTAGAGCTCCTGGCTTCATTCTTGCCCAACCCTGGTTGTTGCAGATATTTGGAGAGTGAGCCCACAGATGGAAGATCCTTTTTCATCTGTCTCAATCTCTCTCTCTCTGTGTGTGTGTGTCTGCTTTTCAAATAAAATGAAAATTTAAAAATTAAAAAAAAAGAGATCCAAGGGAGCCAGCTATCCCTTTATGCCACATGACTGGGTGTTGGGGAGAGGATTGAAAAATGACTGCTGATGGGTATAAGGTTTCTTTTAGCTTTATGAAAATATTCCAGAATTAGCAAAACTGTGAGTATACTAAAAGTAGCTGATGTGTCTAATTTAAAAGGATGAATTTTGTGGAATGTGAATGATATCACAATAAAGCTGTTAAAAGCTTACAGGAGTGGGCATTTAGCCTGGTGTTTAAGATGCTAGTTCAGATGCCTGCATCCCACATTTAAGTACCTGGGTTCAGTTCTCTGCTCCAGCTCCCGATTTTAGCTAACTACTAATGAAACCCTGGGAGAGAGTGGTGATGCCTCAAGTACTTGAGTTCCTGCCCCAAACGGGAGACCTGGATTAAGTTTCCCACTCCCATTCCCAGCTTTAACCTTGGTGCAACCCTGGCCACTGCAGGCATTTGGGGAGTGAACCAGCAGCTCTTTCCCCTACTTCCATTCATATGTCTCTCTCTGTCTCTCAAATAAATAAATAAAAATTAAAAGAAAAAGGTACAAATAGCAATACTCTCACAACAGTAAAATTAGAGTAAAGCATTTAGAAATATGTACAAGATATCTCAAAATGGCCTGCACCCATGTGGAAAACCTGGAAGAAGCTCCTGGCTCCTGGCTTCGGATTGGCGCAACTCCAGCTGTTGCGGCCATCTGGGGAGTGAACCAACGGATGGAATACCTCTCTCACTGCCTCTCCTCTCTCTGTGTGACTCTGACTTTCCTGCCTTTTTTTTTTTTTTTTTTTTTTTGACAGGCAGAGTGGACAGTGAGAGAGAGAGACAGAGAGAAAGGTCTTCCTTTGCCGTTGGTTCACCCTCCAATGGCCGCCGTGGTAGGCGTGCTGCGGCCGGCGCACTGTGCTGATCCGATGGCAGGAGCCAGGTGCTTCTCCTGGTCTCCCATGGGGTGCAGGGCCCAAGGACTTGGGCCATCCTCCACTGCACTCCCTGGCCACAGCAGAGAGCTGGCCTGGAAGAGGGGCAACCGGGACAGGATCGGTGCACCGACCGGGACTAGAACCCGGTGTGCCGGCGCCGCAAGGTGGAGGATTAGCCTAGTGAGCCGCGGCGCCGGACTCCTGCCTTTTTTATAAAGATTTATTTATTTATTTTGAAAGTGAATAGGCAACCGACAGAATGGGAAATAATATTTGCAAACTATGCAACAGATAAAGGGTTGATAACCAGAATCTACAAAGAAATCAAGAAACTCCACAACAACAAAACAAACAACCCACTTAAGAGATGGGCCAAGGACCTCAATAGACATTTTTCCAAAGAGGAAATCCAAATGGCCAACAGACACATGAAAAAATGTTCTAGATCACTAGCAATCAGGGAAATGCAAATCAAAACCACAATGAGGTTTCACCTCACCCTGGTTAGAATGGCTCACATTCAGAAATCTACCAACAATAGAAGCTGGAGAGGATGTGGGGAAAAAGGGACACTAACCCACTGTTGGTGGGAATGCAAACTGGTCAAGCCACTATGGAAGTCAGTCTGGAGATTCCTCAGAAACCTGAATATAACCCTACCATACAACCCAGCCATCCCACTCCTTGGAATTTACCCAAAGGAAATTAAATTGGCAAACAAAAAAGCCGTCTGCACATTAATGTTTATTGCAGCTCAATTCACAATAGCTAAGACCTGGAACCAACCCAAATGCCCATCAACAGTAGACTGGATAAAGAAATTATGGGACATGTACTCTATAGAACACTATACAGCAGTCAAAAACAGTGAAACCCGGTCATTTGCAACAAGATGGAGGAATCTGGAAAACATCATGCTGAGTGAATTAAGCCAGTCCCAAAGAGACAAATATCATATGTTCTCCCTGATCGGCAACAACTGAGCACCAAAGGGGAAACTTGTTGAAGTGAATTGGACACTATGAGAAACAGTGACTTGATCAGCTCTTGTCCTGACTGTTGATGTACAATGTAATACTTTATCCATTACAGTATTTTTTTTGTTCTAGTACTAGTGGTTGAACTCTGTAATTAACACACAATTATTCTTAGGTGTTTAAATTATAACTGAAAAGTGATCCCTGTTAAATATAAGAGTGGGAAAAAGAGAGGGAGGAGATGTACAATTGGGGACATGCTCAATCGGACTTGCCCCAAATGGTGGAGTTAGAAACGTGCCAGGGGATTCCAATACAATCCCATCAAGGTGGCATGTACCAATGCCATCTCACTAGTCCAAGTGATCAACTTCAGTTCACAATTGATCACACTGATAGGTCTAAGAGTCAAAGGGATCACACAAACAAGACTAGTGTCTGCTAATACTAACTGATAGAATCAAAAAGGGAGAGAACGATCCAACATGGCAAGCGGGATACACAGCAGACTCATAGAATGGAAGATGTCCTAAATAGCACTCTGGCCTCAGAATCAGCCCTTAAGGTGTTCGGATCTGGCTGAAGAGCCCATGAGAGTATTGTAGGCATGGAAAGCCAAGACACCCTGGAAAAAAAAAAAGAAGACCTAAATGAAAGATCTCTGTGAGTGAGATCCCAGTGGAAAGAACGGGGCCATCAAAGAAGGAGGTACCTTTCTCTGAAGGGAGGAGAGAACTTCCACTTTGACTATGACCCTGTTGGAATAAGATCAAAGTCGGCGAACCCTAAAGGCTTCCATAGCCTTGGCAACTTATGACTAGAGCCTAGGGAGATTACTGACGCCATAAACAAGAGTGTCAAATTGTTAAGTCAACAACAGGAGTCACTGTGTACTTAGGTCTCATGTGGGATCTGTCCTTAATGTGTTGTCCAATGTGAAGTGATGCTATAACTAGTACTAAAACAGTATTTTTATACTTTGTGTTTCTGTGTGGGTGCAAACTGATGAAATCTTTACTTAGTATATACTGAATTGATCTTCTGTATATAAAGATAATTGAAAATGAAAAAAAAAAAAACCAACCTGGTGTTAAATTGGAAATTGCATAGAAAATTAATCAATTCTTAAAAAAAAATCATGTAGGATCTCTGTCTTTAATGTGCTGTACACTCTTATTTAATGCTATAACTAGTACTCCAGCAGTATTTTTTCACTTGTGTTGCTATGTGGGGGCAAACTGTTGAAATCTTTACTTAATATATACTAAACTGATCTTTTGTATATAAAGAGAATTGAAAATGAATCTTGATGTGAATGGAAGGGGAGAGGGAGCGGGAGAGGGGAGGGTTGCAGGTGGGAGGGAAGTTATGGGGGGGGGCATTGTAATCCATAAGCTGTACTTTGGAAATTTATATTCATTAAGTAAAAGTTATAAAAAAAGCAAATATAATGAAAAGTAGAAAACATTTTGAGCTGAATGATAATGAAAATAAGACTTCAAAACTTGTGGGCAGAAGCTAAAGTAGTGCTTTGAGTTACAAAATTTATTGGAAAGAATGGAATAAAAGCCTGTCAAACTTATATCTTGGGGCCAGCACTGTGGCACAGCGGGTTATAGCCCTGGCCTAAAGTGCTTGCATCCCATATGGGTGCCGGTTCTAGTCCTGGCTACTCCTCTTACAATCCAGCTCTCTGCCATGGCCTGGGATAGCAGTGGAGAATGGCCCAAGTCCTTGGGTCTCTGCACCCATGTGCGAGACTGGGAGGAGGCTCTTGGCTCCTGGCTTCTGATTGGCACAGCTCCGCCTGTTGCGGCCATCTGGGGAATGAACCAGCGGATGGATGACCTCACTCTGTCTCTACCTTTCTTTGTAACTCCTTCAAATAAATAAGATAAATAAAAAAAAAATCTTAAAAAGTTATTACTTTATCAGCAAAATTTATCAATAGAAAAAATAAAAGAATAAGGCTTGCTGGAAATTAGTGAAATGGAAAGCAGCAACAAAATAAAATCAATAAAATGAAAATTCAAAGCAAAAATATCCATAGAAATTGTTCATTTGTGTAGATTAATGAAATTGTTACCTCTGGTAGAAGATAGATATGGCAAAATAAAGGGAAAACTCAAACTTTCCATGTAACAAGTAGAAATGGTATATTATCACTAAACCCAGAAATTTAAAGAAAAAATACTTGAACCATTTTATGCAAGTAAATCTTATAATTAAATGAAATGAATTCCTTAAAAACACAAATAGTTGGAACTGATACAAATAGAAATTTTGAACAGTCATATCTTTTAAAGAAATTATTGTTGTACCTAGAAAACTTCCTACATAGAAAATTATATGTCCAGTGTCCAGTGCTGTGGTGTAGCAGGTAAAGCGTCTGCTTGCAGTGCCATCATCCCATATAAGCACCGGTTCGAGTCCCAGCTGCTCCAATCCCAGCCTAGCTCCCTGCTAATGTGCCTGTGAAAGCAGCAGAGGATGGCCCAAGTGCTTGGGCCCCTACACCTGCATGGGAGACCCAGAAGAACCTCCTGGCTCCTGGCTTCAGATCAGCCTGGCTGCAGCTATTATGGCCAATTTGGGAGTGAACCAGTGGATGGAAGACCTTTCTCTTTTGTCTCCTTCTCACCACCACCCCCCCCATAACTTTGCCTTTCAAATAAATAAATAAATCTTTAAGAAAAAGAAAAAAGAAAATTATAGGTCCAGATAACTTTACTGATGAATCTTGCCTAACATTTAATGAAGATGTCATTATGAAAGATTGTGTCCAATACCTAGTTTCTTACTGTTGCTTGCTATAGCCTGAATATTTGTGTCCTTTTTCCCTAATTCATATGGTGACACCTGATTCCCAGTGTTGAATGAATGACTGAGCTGCGAATATTTAAGTATATTTTTTAAAGGAATCTGACACTATGTTAGCATATAATTTTATCACAAACTCAGCTTGTTTAATGCTATTAAAAACTTTAATTCTTTAATAAAATTGAATTTATTGAATTGAAAAAAGCTTAGAAAATTTGGTACAGATGCTTGCTCATGTGAATAATCAAACTGATTGGGACACACAATATGAGAGATAAAGACCAATATGAATTAGGAGACTGTACCACACAATATGTACATTTTATTCATACTCTTAATGTTTAACTATTATGTCTACTTTGCAATAGGATGTTTACTTACCAATCATTGGTGATGAGAAAAACAATTAATAATTGTATATATTACTAAAATATTTTGAAGCCCCAAGTAGAAATTTATTTCATAATTTAACTGTAAATACTTTGCTTTTGCTAAAGGAAGAAAATACTCTTAATTAAAAAAATATATACATACATATTCATTTATTTGCCTAATTCCTCTCCTTTAATTTTTAAGGTGCCTTAGCCAACTTGAACCCTGTGCATTCTGCCAGCTATGGACCAGTGTCTGCTGCCTCTCCAACTAATCAGTCACCCATAGGGTGTCCTGATATTGCTGATTTTCTTACTAAGCCAGGTGTTACTTTACACAGATCTATGAGCAGTGCACCCAACACACCAGATTTTTATCAGCATCTTAGAAATTCTGATAGCAATCTTTGCAACAGGTAAGTTGCTCAATTGTTTACTATTTCTGTTTCAAAATGTAACCTGTATAAAGTATTAAAATTTTCCTAGTTATAATTAGCTGAAGAATTAAGACTACATTGTTTTATTTATATACATAGTAGTTTTTATTCTAAGAAAATTTTTCTTGTTTCAGTTCTATTATAGACTTGCTAATTAAATGATCTCCAACTGAGATGAAATGTAATGGTATTTTACACAATACAAGATATCAGTAAATCTAGAGAGAATTATTTTAGTGTGATCTACTTTAGTGTCTATTCATAGTACACAGTTATTTTGATGTTTAATCTCATTTCTGCTTTGATAATAATAAATAATGATTTATGTAAGACCCTAATATTGATGTTCAAAAGTAAATTATTTCTTTCAGGGAAACACAGATGCTTTCTAAGATAAAGCTTTTTAAATGTATAAAGAGATTAAAATATTTGAATGTGTTGCAGTTGGCATCTAAGTTAAAAATTTGAGATTTTCCAATTATGTTTAGGTAAAAATTTCTACCTCATTTATAACATACATTATTTATTTTATTCTACAAGCTGTGGGCATCAAATACTGAAATATGTTTCAACATCCGAATCAGATGGTAGAGATTGCCACAGTGGAAAATCAGGTGAGGTTGCACAAATCAAATGTATTTAACAGTAAATTCTTAAAATGTTTTTTTTCAAATACATAAATGAATGAGTTGCAGTTTCTCTCTCTTTAAAATGAAGATTATAATGTTTTAATTACTTCACTGAAGGATTAAGAACAAGTTAATATTAGTAGATGGTGAAAATATTTTGAAGAGCAAAAGTGTGCTATACTAATAATGTAGTCTTCTTAGGCTATGGCTAATTTTCATAGATAATGAATTATTTGTTAATATTGAAATTTGTACTGTGCGATCGAAGCCCAAAGGGATTTGCATAAATTGTTTATGGCATAGAGAGCAGGTGTTTTAAAATTTAGAAAACTATATTATTCTGAAACATTTTGCATCTTCAAATAAGAAATATTGTTGTTAGGGTGGACACTTGGTGCAGTGGTTGGAATACCATATTGAAGTGCCTGTGTTTGAGTTCTGCCTCCACATCTGATCCAGCTTCCTGCTGATGCACACCCTGGTAGGCAACAGGTGATGGCTCAAGTTCTTGAGCTCCTGTGACCCATGTGGGACACCTGGATGGAGTTCTACTCCTGGCTTTGGCCTAGCTGAGCCCTGGCATTTGGGGAGTGAAACAACAGATAGAAGATCTCTCTTTCTGTGTTTCTGGTATGTCTCTGCCTTTCAAATAAAAACTAAAAGTCAATTTTAAAACTTTTTATAAAAAATATTATTGATGAAGACAAGGTGTTTTATAACATTAAAAAATTGTCTCAAATGACCAATAATATTTAAGTAAGTAATTCAGACCAACATTCCCCATAGGTGTAGCTAGAAAACTGAACAAATTATTAATGCTTTTTTTAAAATCTACTTGAAGCCATTGACAAGCTCCTAAGAATTACCAGTTGAGGATCTGAAGGATAGAAGTATAAGAAATGAGTCTTAAATTTAGGCTATGAAAAGGGTGTTTACTGATTCTAGAAGGGCCAGTGACTGATAAAATTAGTAGTGTTTTTTTTGGTAGTTTTATGAGACTAGGGAGACAGAAATTGGATTTGAAAACATGGTGGAGATAACTTGGTAAGCTCTGAAGAGCTACACTTATGAAAAAAGGTTAAAAAAAAATAGATCGGCCCTCAGTCCTTTCATCTATGGCAAAGTTACCCTTTTAAAGTGTGAAGTTTTCTAGTTTTATTACATTTTAAAATTATTTATTTATTTATTTGAATTTGACGGTAGAGTTAGAGACAGTGAGAGAGACAGACAGCTCTCTGCTGGACTGGAAGAGGAGCAACCAGGACTAGAATCTGGTGCCTATATGGGATGCCGGTGTCGCAAGCGGAGGATTAGCCAAGTGAGCCACGACGCCGGCCTTAAAGTGTTTTTTTTAAAGTAGAAAACTAGGCCTTCACAAACTCCTCAGAAATAAAATAGGAGAAACTTCCCAAATCATTCTATAAGACCGTTATTACCCTGACACTCTAACCAACAAAGGCATTGTAAGAAAGCTACAGACCAATATGCCTTATGTGTATACACACAAAAATCTTTATCAAAACACTTGCAAACTGAATCAGGTTTGCTGTAAAAAGGTCACACAATGACCAAGTGATTTTTATACTAGGAATGCAAGAGTTGCTGAGTATTTGGAAATCAATCCATATAATACACCACACTAATAGGATAAAAGGAAAAGGTCAGACATTGTTTCACACCAGTTAAGTTGCTGCTTAAGACAGCTGCGTCTCATAGAGGAGTGCCAGCACTCGAGTCTAGCATCTGCTTCCTGTCTAGCTGCCTGCTAATGTGCACTCTAGTAGGCAGCAGGTGATAGTTAAAGTGCTTGGGTCCCTGTCACCCACGTGGGAGACCCAGATGGAGTTCTGGACTCCTGGCTTCAGCCTGACCCAGCTCTGGCTGTTACAGATAACTAGGGAGGGAATCAGTGGATGTAACATCTTTGTCTCTTTTCTCTTGCACTTTCAAATACATGAAAAGTAAATAAAATTTAAAAGGGAAAAAATATGATAATCTCAAAAGACTCAGAAGCATTTGACAAAATCTAACACTCTTTTTGCGATTAAAACAAAAATAAAACCCAACACTGAAACTGTTAGTAGCAGGGAAATTTTTCAACCTGATTAAAGGTCTCTTTGAAAAACACACAGCCAAGTAGGGTCAGCAACATTGCAGGCAGAACTGTAAATTTCTTGTTAGAGATGCCACCTGCCTTTACCTGGCCAGCTCTCCTCCCAGGCCAGCCAAGTAATGAAAGTCAACAGAGTGCCTTCCCTCAGGTGGTTCACACCTCCCTTACGACGTACCCCATGTGAAGAGATAGATAGGTCTCGGCCTCTTAACTTACAAGGCCTAAAGCCCAACAGATTATTACCAGGCCCCTTCTGTCAGGTTCTATTTGCCTCTCAATCAGAAAACTTAATTGTAGCTTAGACAGCACCTTTCTTAGCTCCTCTAATAATGACTCTGTCCTTTGTTCTAGACCCTGTCTAGCACACTTAAGCCTCATTCCTTTGTAATCATAACCTCTACTCTACCACCAATGGCTCTACTCCCAACCTGTGTGTCCTGATGGTCCTCTTCCCCACTTAATGCTGTATAATTGTTCAGACCTGGTTAATGCCACTCTTAGGATCATTGGTTACTATCCTCGCTCTGTCTTTTATGACCTTGTCTAAATATGATCAGAGTCGGCAAACTTGGAAGACTTTCATAGCCTTGGCAACTCATGATGACAGCCTAGGGTGGTTACTGGCACCATAAACTAGAGTGTCAATTTGTTGGGTCAACAACAGGAGTCACTGTGCACTTGCTCCTCATGTGGGATCTCTGTCCTTAATGTGCTGTACATTGTGATTTAATGCTATAACTAGTACTCCAACAGTATGTTTCACTTTGTGTTTCTATGTGGGTGCAAACTGTTGAAATCTTTACTTAATATATACTAAATTGATCTTCTGTATATAAAGAGAATTGAAAATGAATCTTGATGTGAATTGAAGGGGAGAGGGAGCGGGAGAGGGGAGGTTTGTGGGTGGGAGGGAAGTTATGGGAGGGGGAAGCCATTGTAATCCATAAGCTGTACACTGGAAATTTATATTCATTAAATAAAAGTTAAAAAAAAAAAAAAAAGGAAAACACACAGCCAGGGCCAACACTGTGGCATAGTAGGTAAAGCAGCCATCTGCTGTGCCGGCACACTATATTCATACCTGTTTGAGTCCTGGGTGCCTCACTTCGGATCCAGCTCCCTGCTAATGTTCCTGGGGAAACAGCAGAAGATGGCCCAAATGCTTGGGCCCCTGCATCTATGCAGGAAACTTGGAAAAAGCTCCTGGCTCGTGGCTTCAGCCTGGTGCAGCCCCGGTCATTGTGGCCATTTGGGGAGTGAACAAGCGATTGGAAGACCAATTTCTCTTTGTCTCTCCCTCTCTCTCTCTCTCATAACTCTGCCTTATAAATAAAAAAAAAGAAATATTTTTCAAAGAAAAAGGAAAATAAGGAACTCAAAATAGACCAAAGTAGAAGAATTATAACCATGAAACTTTTTGAGGAACATATAGGACAGTCTTTGTAGTCTTGTGTTGAGTAATGTATTCTTGGATAGAATACCAAAAGTACAATCTATGAAAGAAAATCTCAACAAATTGGGCTTCAGCAAAATAAAAACTTTTGTATTTCAAAAGATACCAATAAGAAAAGGAAAAGACAAACTATAGATTGAGAAAAAAATTGCAAGTTATACTTTTGATTAAGGACTTATATCTAGTTTATATAAAGAACTCCTACAACCTAACATCAAATTATTCAATTAAAAAATGGGGAAACAATTTTAGACATTTTGGTTAAAGTCATTTGGTAAAGGAGACGAGCAAAGCATGAAAAGATGATAATACCATTAATCATTAAGGAAATGCAAATTAATGTTATGAGACCCGATTGATTACATTCCAACTAGAATAGTGTAATCAAAAACAGAGTCACTGCCACGAGCAGGGATGCAGAGAAACTGGGGGCCAGCATTACAAAAATCAGGACTTGAGTCCTTTTCTGAAAATCTACTCCAGTGAGTATTCTTAAGAACACTTTTTACTTAAAATAATTTTAATAAAATTTTACATATTATAAAGTACACAGATCATGAGTTTGCAGATTGATGAATTTTCATAACACTCCTCAATCATCACTCAGATTAAGATACAAAATATTACTAGCACCTCAAAGTTTTCCTTCATGCATCTTTACAGACATATCTCCCAATGATTTCTGGTTTTTTAAAAACTCATTTATATTGGTTTTGATAGGCTTTGAAACTTTTCATAAAGAGGATCACAGAATATGTATGTACCTTTGTGCCTGGCATCTTCCACTTAACATTATGTTTTTAAGAATCACTCATATATTGTAGTTATAGTTCATTCTCTTTTCTCTGTAATGTGTAATTGTATAAATATACCATAATTTGCTCATACTACTATCAGTGGGTTTTTGGAATGTTTCTTGTTACTATAAATAGAATGAACTGAACATTTTTTGGCATGTGAGTATATACTATTTGGCTACCAATGTTTTTCCCATTTTGTATCTGATTTGAGAGAAAGCATATTATTAATCATATTGGCTGATAAATTGATAAATAACTCATAGTTTATAATATTGTAGTTTAAGTTTTATTTGTGCCTTAATTTTATTCATTTATTATTGTGAGTTTATAATTTTTATATATAAAAATGTCAGATGTTGGAAATCATTTACATCAAATTTGTAAGAAAAGATTTATCAATTGACACTACCTTTTTCTGTTTCTCACTTTTATGAAGAATCTTCACCCTTCTCTTTCATTTTGAGTAGATTTGGAACTTGATTACTGTATGAGAAATGTCTGTTTTGCCTGAGGACAAGGTCCCTGGAGAAAATAATTTAGCAAGATACTATTGTATCATATTTAATTAATGTAATTAATTTATATTGAGGTTCATTATGATTCAATTTGAATATTTTAAAATATAACCATTTATAAAGCTATACATATAGAGCAAATTTTATTTCTATTTATTACTATATATTTTTATTTTTGTTACTGTAAAGATAGTGGGTTTCATACATTTCATAGGTACAGTTCTAAAAGATAACCATACCTCCCTCACTTTCCCTCCTTTAACTGCCCTTCTTCCTTCCTTATTTTTTTCTTTAATTTTTGCAAAGACAATTTTAATCCACTCTGTAATCACAGTCTTAATTCATCATTCACCTTAATATTCAATAAGTAAAAAGTAGGAAGACCACAGGTCCATAGGTTATAAACAAAGGCTAAAAACAACAATCATCACACAGTGTCTGTTTAATTTCTATACCTTTTTTTTTTTTCTGGTATTCTATATTAACTACCACAAATCAGAGAAAACATGATATTTGTCTTTTTGGAACTGACTTATTTCACTAAGCATAATGATTTCCAGTTGCATCCATTTTGTTGCAAAAGACAGGAGTTTGGGGCCGGCACCGTGGCGCAGTAGGTTAATCCTCCACCTGCGGTGCCGGGATCACATATAGGCTCCGGTTCTAGTCCCAGCTGCTCTCCTTCTGGTCTAGCTCTCTGCTATACTCTGGAAAAGCATTGGATGATGGCCCAAGTCCTTTGGCCCTTGCGCCCACTTGGGAGACCAAGAGGAAGCACCTGACTCCTGGCTTCGGATGGCGCAGCTCTGGCTATTGAGGCCATTTGGGGAGTGGACCAACAGAGTGAAGACCTTTCTCTCTGTCTCTCCCTCTCACTATCTGTGGCTCTAACTCTCAAATAAAAGAAATAAAATCTTTAAAAAAAAAAAAGGAGTTCATTCTTTTTTATGGCTGAGTAGATTTCCATAGTGCATATATATCATGAGTGTTGATTCCATATCTTAGCTATTGTGAATTGAGCTGCCATAAACATGGGGGTACAGAGACTTCTTTCATATGCTGATTTCATTGCATTTGGATAAATTCCCAGGAGTGAGATGGCTGGGTCATATGGTAGATCTATTTTTAGATCTCGGAGTATTCCCCCCATACTGTCTTCCGTAATGGTTGTACTAGTTTACATTCCCATGAACAGTGGATTATTAGGGTATCTTTTCTCCTCGGTCCTCACCAGCATTTATTTTTTTGATCTTTGGATGATAGTCATTTGAACTGGGGTGAGTGAAACCCCATTGTAGTTTTGATTTACGTTTCCATGATGGGTAGTGATTATCAGAATTTTTTCGTGTGTCTGTTGGCCATTTGAATTTCCTCTTTTGAAAAAATACCTGTTAATGTCCTTTTGGTCATTTCTTACCTAGATTGCTTGGTTTTTTTTTTTGTTGTTGTTGTTGTTGTTAAGTTTCTTTTATCAGTTGCATAGTTTGCAAATATTTTCTCCCATTCTGTTGGTTGCCTTGCCACCTAATTGAATGTTTCCTTGTAACACAAAAGCTTCTTAGCTTAATGTAATCCCATTTGTCTATTTTTGCTTTTATTGCCTGTACTTTTGAAGTCTTTTCCAAGAAGTCTTTGCCTGTGCCAATGTCTTATAGAGTTTCCCCAATGTTTTCCTCTAGTAATCTGGTAGTATCAGGTTGTAGATTTAGATCATTGATCCATTTTGAGTTGATTTTTGTATCTATCTATATATATATTTAAGGTGAAGAAGATAGTACCATTTTATTAAAAGAATCATTCAACTTTATGGAAACTCAACAGGAAGAGGAAACAGAGAAGAGAAACTACAGAAAATTATTTTTGGAAGGTGATCATCATCTAACAGAAGACAAACAGAATGAACAGCAGCTGAATGTAAAACATAAACTTTCAATATGATTGTGTTAAGGTGAAATATAATCCTAGTTAGTACTGGTTTAATTATTTTTCCCAGAACAATATTTTTAGTGTAATGGTATCTTTAATTCTTTTTACTGAAAAGTCATGATAACTGAAATTTTTTTTGGGTTATAAATCCTAATTAATTCTAAACTTGTCCCCCTAAAGCAATAAATGGCAATCAATTTTAAATGAACACATTTATTTTGTTTTGTAATTGATATATTATTTTCAATCCTGATTTTCATTATATATTTTAATGTACAGTAATACTTTCTGTTATACAGGTTCAAAATTAAAGCTTTTAGAACAAACCCTCCATTTCTTTTGGAAAATTATTCTAGTAATATGTACCAATAAAGAAATATGAGTTTCTTTCTCTTACCCTTTAATATCAGTATCTTTTATAATGAAAATAATTGTTTTTATATTTGTATAGTGATTTCAAAACAAAACTTGTTTATTTATGAAATGAATATATATAAATAGTATTATGATGTCCAGAAGAGATATTTATAGTTGTCTAAAGGTAAGTTTTTATTTAGAGAAGAAGAAAGTACAGATAATAGTATATTTGAGAATAACCATTATAGAATAACCATTATAGAAAATACTCATAATACCTATTTTTTAAATTTTTTAAGTGTTCTCTTTTGATGTGGATTTAACAGTATTTATAAAACATAAAATGATAGGGTTTTTTTTCCTTTATTATTGTACAGATTGACCAGGAACTGTCACAGGAGCAGATTTTATTGGAAGATTATGAGTCATTAATAGAAAAGATGAGCAACTGGAATTTTCAAATTTTTGAACTTGTAGAAAAGATGGGAGAGAAATCAGGAAGGATTCTCAGTCAGGTTGGATTTTAAATCTCTCCTTTTTTTTTTTTAAACTGTTTCTCAAATGATTTTTATAAAGCAAAAACTAAATTGCATGTAATATTGGCTTAGGTACTAGTTCAGTAATGTTTATTGAATTTACTTTCCCAGGAAATCCCCCAAATATATAAAAATATGTATGTTATAAATATAATATGTATGTCATACAAGTCTCTGTATGTGTGTGTGTATAGCATATTAGTGGGATTTAATTTAGGTTAAAAAAGTAAAATTTATTTTTTTAGTACTACCACAGCGAAACATTTATTTAAAGATTTATTTATTTGAAAGGCAAAGTGAGAGAGAGAGAGAGAGAGAGAGAGAGAGAGAGAGAAAGAGAAAGGTCTTTCATCTGATGGTTCAGTTCCCATAGGATTTCCTTTTTCTTGAATCTTGAGTTTGAAAAGAAGATGAAAAGTGATCAGGAGTATGGATAAATTATGTAAAGAACATACTAGTTCATCTTATTGATGTATTTACAAAAATGGGATAAAGTTGCTGTTGTTCTTTTTTTAAAAAAGTAACACTAGAGAGGAATAGGAAACAAATACCTTTCAAAACATTATGTATAAAATGCTAAGGAAAAGAATCCAAAAATTTGAAAATTCAAACATGATATATGGAATAAGATTTCCTTGGTTTTCAAGGACTTTAGAGGATGTCTTTATTTTTTGAAAAAAAAAGTAAAATTTTATATAAATTATCAACTTAAATACATACACTTGGTTAATATTCCTAAATGCAAATAAAACAGTGTTTTATTCAACTACAACTAGAAATTCTGATTTTAAAGGTGAATTTTATTCTCATTGATATTTAGGTCATATACACCTTATTTCAAGATACTGGTTTATTGGAAATATTTAAAATTCCCACTCAACAATTTATGAACTATTTTCGTGCATTAGAAAATGGCTATCGAGATATTCCTTGTAAGTATTAACATTATTTTATTATTTAAGTTCAAGCAATACCAGTTTGAAACTCTTTACTTCTCTGCAAGTGATTCTTTAAACAGTTTTTTAAAATAAAGATTTATTTATTTATTTGAGAGGCAGAGCTACAGACAGTGAGAGAGAGAGAGAGAGAGAGAGAGAGAGAGAGAGGTGTTTCTTCTGATGGTTCACTCCCCAAATGGCTGCAACAGCCAGAGCTGGGCCAATCTGAAGCCAGGAGCCAGGAGCTTCTTCTGGGTCTCCCACGCAGGTGCAGAAGCCCAAGCTCTTGGACCATCTTCTACTGTTTTCCCAGGCCATAGCAGAGAGCTGGATGGGAAGTGGAGCAGCCAGGACTCGAACTGGTGCCCATATGGGATGCCAGCACTAAAGGCAGTGGCTTTACCTGCTATGTCACAGCGCCAGCTCCTAAAATTTTTAAACTACATGTTTGAAAAAAATTTAAATAGAGATTTGAAAAGAAAATCTGCGTACTACTAATTAGAGTTAGCTGACCCCTGCTATCATTTTGGTGTATATCCTCTTAAGACTTTCTTACAATAATTCATCTTTTTGTAAAACAGATCACAGTATTAATAAACCTGTTTATAATATACTTTTTTACTTTTCATATAATATGCATCATTCCTTTTTTTTTAAAAGCTTTTATTTAATGAATATAAATTTCCAAAGTACAGCTTATGGATTACAGTGGCTTCCCCCCCATAACTTCCCTCCCACCCGCAACCCTCCCCTTTCCCGCTCTTTCTCCCCTTCCATTCACATCAAGATTCATTTTCAATTCTCTTTATATAAAAAAATCAGTTTAGTATATATAAAGTAAAGATTTCAACAGTTTGCCCTCACATAGCAACACAAAGTGAAAAATACTGTTGGAGTACTAGTTATAGCATTAATAATATGCATCATTCTATATTAATAATTGTTGTCTGAGTACCAATATCATCTTTTAAATGTTTGATAATATTAAGTCAAGCACTTCAGAAAATTCTTCACTGTGAAATGTTGAAAATGTATTCATAGAAATTCTATTCTTAGTTGTCTTCTCATTTATGGAATTATTTTTAATAGCAATTTGATCTTATGATTGAGCATAGTTTTTTTTTTTTTTAGATTTATGTATCTACTTGAAAGTCAGAGTTACACAGAGAGAGAAACAGAGTAAGAGAGAGAGAGAGAGAGAGAGAGAGAAGTCCTCCATTCACTCGTTCACTCCCCAGATGGCTGCAGTGGCTGGAGCTGTGCCAATCCAAAGCCAGAAGCCAGGAGCTTCCTCTGGGTCTCCCACGTGGGTGCAGGGGCCCAAAGACTTGCGCCGTCTTCCACTGCTTTCACAGGCCAAAACAGAGAGCTAGATTGGAAGTGGAGCAGCTGGGATTCGAACCGGTGCCCCTATGGGATGCTGGCACTGCAGGCGGTGGCCTTACCCATTACGCCACAGCTCCAGCCCCGATTGAGTACAGTTTGAATTTCATATAGAAAACACTGGTTTCCTTATGACACATAGTTTCCTTTCATAAGGACACATTTGGGAAATCATCTATATAAATCAAGTAAATTATTCTTAAATTGGCATGACTAATTAATAATTGTGTTTAATTATTTAAGATGAGTTTATATACTATAATTTCCACTTATAAAGTATACTTTTTTAGGAAGAGATAATGTTAATTTTTATTCTTTTGTGTGTACAATAAGTAATGAAACAAATTTTTCCAAACACAATTTTGTGATGTGATAGATTATTCACTTCCAAAAAAATATTCTAAAATGGTGTATCTTTTTTTTTTTTTTTTTTTTTTTTTTTTACAATCTTTGGCCTTTACTTACTCTCTGGTTTGAGACACAGCATATTGTTCGTTTTTTTTTTTTGTTTGTTTGTTTGTTTTTTTTACATTTTAGTTATATTTATTTTTTTAACTTTTATTTTATTTTACATTTAGTTGTATTTCTTATTTTTTTAACTTTTATTTATTTTAAAAAAAGATTTATTTACTTATTTGAAAGGCAGCTATACAGAGAGGCAGAGGCAGAGAGAGAGAGATAGTCTTCCTTCTGATGGTTCACTCCCCAAATGGCTGCAACGGCTAGAGTTGGGCCAATCCAAAGCCAGGATCCAGGAGTTTCTTAGGGTCTCCCACGCAAGTGAAGCAGCACAAGAACTTGGGTCATCTTTTACTGCTTTCCCAGACCATGGCAGAGAGCTGGATCAGAAGAGGAGCAGCTGGAACTCAAGCTACGCTCATATGGGCTGCTGGCACTGCAGGCGCTGGCTTTACCCGTCACAGCACTGGCCCCAAGTATGTGTTTTATAAAGGGTTGAGGTGAGCATTTGGTATAGTCGTTAAGATGCCTCTTGGTACATCTAAATTCCATTTGGAGTGCCTAGGTTCAAGCTCCACTCTTGATTCCAGCTTCCTCCTCATGTGCATCCTGAGAGGCAACAGGTGATGGCTGAAGGAGTTGGGTTCCTGCTACCCATGTGGGAGACCCAGATTGAGTTCTTGGCTCCTGACTTTGGCATGTCTCAGCCCTGGCTGTTGCAGGTGTTTGGGAAGTAAACCAGCAGAAGGGAGATCTGTCTCTCTCTCTCTCTCTCACTGTGTCTGCCTTATAAATAAATAAATAAAATTTTAAAAATGAAAAAGTTGTTGAATTTTGTAAAGGGAATATCAAAGAGGCATTAAGATCAACTTCAAGGGAAACATAATGGGAAGAAAGAGGTGGTAAGGAGTCTTCACTGTCCACTTTAATGAGGATATACTGGTTAAAAAAGTCTTTCTGGATCTAGCTTTTCTAAACTTAAGTTTATAAATTTGTATGTAGGAATAATAGTAGCACCTACCCCATAGGGTGATCATGTAAAATAGTCTATTTATATCGTATACTCTGTCAGAGTTCTTGGCATGCATAGTTTATGATCAATAAAAGGTGGTGATTGTAAATGATGATTAAGCTCCTAGTAGACTGACACTGTCATGTGTATGGCCTGAACAATTAGTATCACATCACCTGCTGATGTTATTTTGTAAATATTCATTAAATATTTGTTGAAGCATTGAGTTGTTTTGGCTTCCTTCTATGACTGTAATCATTAGATTTATGTCAGTTATCTTATATAATCTTGTTTGGAAAGATTGTATTAACCTTTTACAGGTGAGATGTAAAAACTCAGTAGGATCTTTTCTAACCTAAGATCATAAAACTGATTAGCAATGCTGGGTTTCAGTTGCAGGTCTATTTAACTTCTAAAGACTATATTCTTTACACTATGCCACGTGGCATTTTCATATAATGAACCAGTGTTTGACTGATGATATGTTATCTGTCAGACCCTTTTCTGGATGCTTTCATGTGCCATTTAGCATTTAATCCTTTGAAAAAACCTGAGCGAGAGAAGCGTTCCTCACCTTTGGGGGAAGGGAAGAGTGGGTGTGGAGGATTCAGGTTGGGCTTCCTTAATCTAAAAATGTGTAATCCAAAACACTCCAAAATCTGAAACATTTTGGCACCAATATGAAACCACAAGTGGAAAATTCTTTTTTTTTTCCTTTTTTCTTTTTTTTTTTAAACTTTTATTTAATGAATATAAATTTCCAGTGTACAGCTTATGGATTACAATGGCTTCCCCCTCCCATAACTTCCCTCCCACCCACAACCCTCCCCTCTCCCCTTCAATTCACATCAAGATTCATTTTCAATTCTCTTTATATACAGAAGATCAATTTAGTATAAAGATTTCAACAGTTTGCACCCACATAGAAACACAAAGTGAAACATACTGTTTGAGTACTAGTTATAGCATTAAATCACAATGTACAGCACATTAAGGACAGAGATCCCACATGAGGAGCAAGTGCACAGTGGCTCCTGTTGTTGACCCAACAAATTGACACTCTAGTTTATGGTGCCAGTAACCACCCTAGGCTGTCGTCATGAGTTGCCAAGGCTATGGAAGCCTTCCAAGTTTGCCGACTCTGATCATATTTAGACAAGGTCATAAAAGACAGAGTGAGGATAGTAACCAATGATCCTAAGAGTGGCATTTACCAGGTTTGAACAATTATACAGCATTAAGTGGGGAAGAGGACCATCAGGACACACAGGTTGGGAGTAGAGCCATTGGTGGTAGAGTAGAGGTTATGATTACAAAGGAATGAGGCTTAAGTGTGCTAGACAGGGTCTAGAACAAAGGACAGAGTCATTATTAGAGGAGCTAAGAAAGGTGCTGTCTAAGCTACAATTAAGTTTTCTGATTGAGAGGCAAATAGAACCTGATAGAAGGGGCTTGATAATAATCTGTTGGGCTTTAGGCCTTGTAAGTTAAGAGGCCCAGACCTATCTATCTCTTCACATGGGGTATATCCTAAGGGAGGTGTTAACCTCCTAGGGGAAGGCACTCTGTTGACTTTCATTACTTGGATGGCCTGGGAGGAGAGCTGGCCAGGTAAAGGCAGGTGGCATCTCTAACAAGAAATTGACAGTTCTGCCTGCAATGTTGCTGACCCTACTTGACCATCCCCTCAGCTGCAGTGGTCACTTTGGAAGTTGGGCTGAGTGAAGGGCTTTTCAGCTTAGAGCCAATAAGATCTGTGGCTCTGACCTGGGCATCCTTCGACTCCAGGGCAGGTCCATTTCCAGTGATCCAACTCTTGGCAGAGCTGCCAGGGCTCTTCACAAGCTGATTTCTGCTGAAGCCCAGGCTTACCACATTGAAAGCCACTGCAGTGGACTGGCCTGTTGGGTCTCCTTGAGGGCAGATCACTGTACAGATCAGCCATTAATAGGCCTGCCACCCATTGTTTCTGATGCCTAGCTTTCTTTTCCTCCTGGTTTGTGTTAAAGAAGACCAGAGGATGCAAGTCAAGGGAGTGCCCATGTCCCATCTCTAATCTTCGGTGGCCTGAACTACAAGTCTATAGTCACAGGCATGTTCTGTAGTAGTTTTTCTAAGGTAGACAATGCCCATGAGGAAAATTATATTCTCACTTTAAAACTTTCTTTCCCTTTGGTCTGAAAGGGAGGTTTTTTCTACTTACTGTATACTTTGCTGATGGCGAAGTGAATCTAGCTATGAGATTATTATTTAAGTTCTTATTTTGGCTATGCTATTACAGAAAAATGTTAGCCATCTCTTTTATAAGGTCTAAAGATTAAATTGTGCGTCCTACAGATTCCTTCATAATAGAATTAGTTTCCTACCTTGAAGAGAATAGAGAAATGAAAGAACAAGTTGGGCTTAGAATAGAGAAATGAGGGAGCAAGTCCTAGATCGCTCGCTGACAATAGCAATATCACATGAATACTTAGCAAACCGTTTCAACCATTAGATAACAACTTAAGAAAACATTTACCAGAAGGTCCAATGCCTTCTATAAATTTTAAGAATCATGTATTTGAAAACACCTCTTAAATATCTAACATGGTGTAGTTTGTTTAACCAGAAAACTTAAGCACAACCATCTAAAATGTTTTTAGTTTCTTTTTACCAAGAAGTTTAAAACATGATACACAGATTCAGGTCACACAAATTAAAATGTATCTTTGATTCATTTTAGCAGCTTAAATTTATGTACAATCTTATCTATAAGCCATTTAAAATAAAACTCTTAATAAAATTTCCTATGTGGACATACAATATGTACACACATATAACATAGCATAATAGACCAATATAGCAATTTTAATAATAGCTTTTAAAATCTTTAACTCTTTTTGTAGATTGCCAATTGATTTGAATTGCTTTTTGTTTTTAGATTACTTTAACACATTGCTTTAACAGAGCATCAGAGTTTAATTCTATGTCAAAGAGAAATTGAGCTTCCTCTGATCTTTTGCTGTGAGGTTTCCTTCCTTTACCTTCTTTCATATTGATGACCATGTTTCTGTGTTTCTGTGTATAACACATCTTTAAGCATCTTTTGCAGGGCAGGATGAGTGGCAACAAATTCTTTCAGTTTCTGTTTGCTATGAAAAGTCTTAATTTCACCTTCATTCACAAATGAGAGCTTTGCAGGATATAATATTCTGGGCTGGCAGTTTTTCTCTCTTAGTACCTGGGCTATATCTCGTCATTCCCTTCTAGCTTGTAGGGTTTCTGATGAGAAGTCTGCTGTGAGTCTAATTGGAGATCCTCTGAGAGTAATCTGACGTTTCTCTCTTGCACCTTTTAGAATCTTTTCTTTATGTTTCACTGTGGTGAGTTTGATTACAATGTGTCGTGGTGAGGATCTCTTTTGGTCATGTTTATTAGGGGT
Organism: Lepus europaeus; assembly: GCF_033115175.1. Classification (NCBI taxonomy): domain Eukaryota; kingdom Metazoa; phylum Chordata; class Mammalia; order Lagomorpha; family Leporidae; genus Lepus; species Lepus europaeus. The sequence goes on along the minus strand of NC_084833.1, from coordinate 50,411,131 downwards.
TCTATAAGGTTCCTGTACTAAGATGCCTCTGTCCTTCTCCAAACCTGGGAAATTTTCTGCTAGTATCTCACTGAAAATGCCTTCTAATCCTTTCTTCCTCTCCATGCCTTCAGGAACTCCTAGAACCCGAATATTAGGTTTTTAAATAGTATCCTGTAGATTCCCGACAATATTTTTTAGATTTCTAATTTCTTCTTCTTTTCTTTGGTTTGCCTGTTTCCTTTCCTGTTCTCTGTCTTCTAAGTCTGATATTCTCTCTTCTGCTTCGCCCATTCTGTTTTTAAGGCTCTCTAATGTGTTTGTCATTTGATCTATTGAGTTCTTCATTTCATTGTGGTTTTTTGTCACTATCATAGTTTTATGTTCTACTAGTTGTTTCATTTCATTTTGATTCCTCCTTAATATTTCATTTTCACGAGAGAGATTTTCTATCTTGTCCATGAAGGATTTCTGTAGTTCAAGAATTTGTTTTTGAGAACTTCTTAATGTTCTTATCAATTTTTTGAGATCCACTTCTTGCATTTCTTCTATCTCATCATCTTCATAATCTTGAATTGGAGTGTCTTTTTCATTTGGGGGCGTCATAGTGTCTTCCTTGTTCTTGTTACCTCGGTTTTTGCGTTTGTTGTATGGCATGTTGGAGATATTTGGTTTCTTCACTGTGGTGTTTTTTCTTGTTACACTATGGCTCTATATTAAGAGGACTGTCTGCTTTCGGTGGAGCCTTAGAGGCTTGAGATAAGTGTGGACTGAGAGCTGTGTTTGGTTCCTCAGGGTTGAGGGTGTGTCAAAGATGACACTCCCAGGTTAGGCGTGGTAAATCTCTCTCTCTCTTTTTTTTTTTTTTTTTTTTGATTCAAAAGGGAAGTAATTCCGCACAGCTGAACGTACTTGGAGGTAGTTAGCAGGCGAATGATATACCCACAGGAGCCAGAGATGGGAAGCTCTTTCCCAAGGACCACACAGGGAATCTCTGCTGCCCTCGGTGTGGGCTCCAATTCTCCTGCAGTCTCCCACTGGATTGCCAAGTTAGATGCTAATCTCCTGTTATTTCACCCCTCCCCCCAGAGTCAGGTTTTTCTGCTAGGCTCAGGGCTGGTGCAGACCTGAGGTCGCTCTGCTTATGACGTATGTCCAAAACGGCGCCTGCTCTTTGTCTTGCTCGCCTTTGAGAGGTGAGCAGAGAGAGAGAAACTCGTGTCCCTATCGGTCACTTTTTTTTTTTTTCCCTCTCTCTCTTCTAGTTAGCCTGGTGAACTTTTCCCCACGGAGTTTCAAGCCTCGTTCCCTCTAGTCTCCTCTTTCCGCTTGCCCGCTGGTGTCTCGGGCTATTGAGGTTCGGCTCACCTCGCGTTCCAGCGCTGGTGTGTTGAGTCTGCCGCTGGTGTCCCGAACTTGGGCTCCCACGCTCTCCATGCAGGTCCACTGTGAATCACTAGTTCCGGAAGAGTTTCCGCTGCTGTTTCTTCCCCTACTCTTCCTTGACCCTGCAGTATCTCCACTTTTATTAACCTGTGTGTCTTGCTGAACTATCAATGTGCTCCCTTCCTATTCCGCCATCTTGCCGCTCCCACAAGTGGAAAATTCTATATTATGAAATTGTTTCATGCAAGCAAAATTGTATAAAATTACCTTTAGACTATGTGTGTAAGATGTATATGAAACATAAATGCATTTTGTGTGTGTAGGTTTGGGTCATATTCCCAAAATATGTCATTATGTTTATGTAAATATTCCAAAACCCCAAATCTGAAACACTCCTGGTCCCAAAAATTTTGGATAAGGGATATTCAACTATGTAAGTATCTAGAATTTTTAACTGTTCTATCTGAACTTTTTTTTTGTGCAAACATGCTTCTCCATAATCCAGACACTATATGATATTTTTAAAACCACAAAAGCAGCCTTAAGAAAGTTTCCCAATGCTTTTCAATTATCCTTGGTTACCATGCCTTTACTTTGGCCTCTTTACCATGTTTTCATAGTATATGTAAATGTTTTTCAACCAGATATTTTTAACATATAAAGAGACTTTAGCATTCTAAGTCATATATTTTATTAATGAGAATAAAGTGTGACTAGAAAAATTTTGTGTGTTTAAAATGCCCTATGTCAAACCTAACAGAATGATCATTTTAATAAAATGTTTTGGTGACTTTAGATCATAATCGTATACATGCCACAGATGTCCTACATGCAGTTTGGTATTTGACAACACGGCCAATACCTGGCTTACAACAGATTCACAATGATCGTGGAACATGGAATGAAACAGGTACTTCCTTTATAATCTTTCTTTTAATTATTTGACTGGGAATAATAAAGTTGTCTTTTTCATTATCTTTGTTCTTTGAATTTTTTCATTAAGTAACCTTTGGTACATATAAGGGACTGTGTAAGTTTTGATCCATCAAAATAACATGAAAAAAAATTTTTAAGGGAAAGGGTTTATTGGTGGGGAAACCTGACAGACCAGAGGGAACGGGTGAAGAAGGAAAAGAGGGAGAAGGAGAGCGTAAGAGAGAGATCAAGAGACAGAGAGAAACAGAGAGAGAGAGCACACCATATGTTCAGCAACAGGTCCTGTTAAACCTTCGCTGGGGTCAGGCAGGGAAGTAGGAGGGGTGAATCCCATTAGGATGGGGTGGAGCTGACACCTGTGGTTGGGCCATGGGGTCACCTGGCTTCCAGCCTTGGTGGCAGGGGCTAGAGCCTATGATGGTGTCCAGGGTGTCCCCCCTTTTGTTTTTTATAAAGCAAGAGTTGTATGGGATTACATTAGCCCCAAAAGTCCAGAAGGGGTAGAGATATGATGATCTGTCTTTAGAGCTACTTCCTGCTGACATGGGATGACGAGGTACTCTCTGCTGGCATGGGGTGAATTGACATGAAAATATTAAAACCTGCTACCTATCTTAAGAACTCAATTAAGATCTAGTACTGCTGCTAGATCTATCATTTCCTTCTCTGTTCCATCCTTTTGCTTTCACCAGTGAGGAAGCCACTATCCTTAAAGTTATGATAATCATCCCTTTGCATTTTCTTTCTTGATTTTATTTTTCTTTGAGATGTATTATTCCTATTGTAAATAGGTAACATGGAGTGAGCATTTAGTCTAGCAGTTAAGACATACACATCACATTTTGGGAGTAGCTGGTTTCACTTCTCAGCCTGGCTCTTGACTGTAGCTTCCTGCTAATTCGTGTGCTGGAAATAGTGGTGATGGTTTAAGGAACTGGATTCTTGCCAGCCCACATGGGAGAAATGGATTGGTATTCCTGGCTTTCAGCGTCAGCCCTGACCCAGTCTCAGTTGTTGTAGGCTTTTGGGGAGAAAACCAGTGGATGGGAATTCTCTCTTTCTCTCTCACTCTTTCTCTGCCTTTCTGCCTTTCAAATAAATGAGTAAATAAATTATCAAAAAAAGAAAACAGGTAACATTTCTAAAACAAAGGAACATGTGTAAAATCATCACGTAAGTATTTAAATGTTGATTTGAAGAACTTCTGTAAACATTCAGATTTCAAATTTTGCTTCTCAAAAAGTTAATACTAATACTTAAGTACAGTCACATAAATATAATGAAATATAACAATCACAGTTATCTTACTTTGGTTTATAAAGAGGAAGGATATACATATGGCAAGACAAAATTCAGTTATCAATACTTGAGTAACAATATTACCATACTAATCAGTGTAAATGTCATAGATTCAGCCATTGCCTTCTATTTTGATAGTTGAGTGTGAAGTACTGCCAAATTTGTTTCAGGGATTTACTTTATGCTACCGGTTCTTCTTTGTGTATCATTTATTTATTCTTTCTAGTATCCTTCATTTCTTCCAAAAGTTCTGTGCTTCTGTCAGAGATCATTTTCTTCAGCTTTCTTGTTTGAAGATTTTTAATTTTGTCTTAGAAGAATATCTTCATATTTCAGCATGTTTAAAGACAGGATTTTATCATCTTTTGACTTCTATGGTTTCTATTGACAAATCAACCTTAGGTCTTATTGGCAAATATAATATGTAAACATATGTTCTTTTTGTCTTCGATGTTGCACTTTTTTTTTTTTTTTTTTTTTTTTTTTTAGCATTTCAACATCGTTTACTCAAGTGATTTTCTTTTTATTCATCCTGCTTGGAGTTGAGTGAATTTTCTAATTTTCTAACTATGTTGATTGTTCTTTTTATTGGATTCTATGATATTCTTGAAAATTCTTCCTACCTGGACCATTGCCCGATTCCAAAGCTATTCCTGTATTTTAAGTATTTGCTACATCAGTACTTCACTTCTAAGTACCAAATTTGTATGAGTTTTTATTGCTACTGTAACAAATCACCATAAATTTAATGACTTAAAACAACGCAGCTTTATTATCTGATAGTTCTAGAGATCAGAAGTCTGGAATAGGTTTGACCGGGCTAAAATCAAGGTGTGGGCAGGACTGTTGTCCTTTCACATGCTCTCAGGAAGAATGTGTTTTCTAGTCTCTCATTTTCTAGAAGCCACTTGTATTCCTTGGTTCATGGGTCTTCAAAAACAATGGCATTACATATTCAGATACCTTCCTGCTGCTGATCTTTTGATCCTTCCAAAGACAAACAAAAAGTGGTCTTTTGGCTTTCTTTCCAGAACACTATGCCACTTTTCTTTCCAGAACATACTTTCCTGACAGTTAATCTCTCAGTTTTAATATCTTTTGCAGTCTGGATAGGCTGAAAATCAGCCAAACCATCAAGCCCAGCTGCTTCTGCTTTTCTTAGTGTTTCTTCAATATTTCTCTTTCTTCTCACATTTTACAACAGATAGTAAGAAATCAGGCTGCGGGCCGGCGCCGTGTCTCAACAGGCTAATCCTCCACCTTGCGGCGCCGGCACACCGGGTTCTAGTCCCGGTCGGGGCACCGGATTCTGTCCCGGTTGCTCCTCTTCCAGGCCAGCTCTCTGCTATGGCCCGGGAAGGCAGTGGAGGATGGCCCAAGTCCTTGGGCCCTGCACCCCATGGGAGACCAGGATAAGCACCTGGCTCCTGGCTTTGGATCAGCGCAGTGCGCCGGCCATGGCGGCCATTGGAGGGTGAACCAATGGCAAAGGAAGACCTTTCTCTCTGTCTCTTTTTCACTGTCCACTCTGCCTGTCAAAAATTAAAAAAAAAAAAAAAAGAAAAATCAGGCTGCATCTTCAACACTCTGATTGGAAATTTTCGCAGCTAAATATCTAAGTTCATAATTTATGAATTTTGTGTTCCACATTACCTGTAGTACAAAATTTAGCCAAGCTTTCTGCTAATACATAACAAGTATCCTTTTTCCTTTAGTTTCCAATAAAATATTTCTTATTTTCTTCTGAGTAATGCCCTTAATGGCCTTATTCCTGTTACCAGCCTTTTCTCAAAGATTTAGGTATTCTTTAAGGCAACATATGTTATCTGTCTCATAGTCCTCACTTTCTTCACAGTTCTTGCTAGCAGTGTTATGAGTTCTTATACACAGTGTTATGGAATCAAGAGTCTACAGGGGAGAAGACTTTGAGAGAGATCATGTTGCTGTTGCAATAGAAAATTATGGTGGAAACAGACTACAAGAACTATGGTATGGCTCTCTGCTATGGCCTGGGATAGCAGTAGAAGATGGTCCAGATCCTTGGGCCCCTGCACCTGCTTGGGAGACCTAGAAGAAGCTCTTGGCTCCTGGCTTCTGATTGCCACAGTTCCGGCCATTGTGGCCAATTGGGGAGTGAACCATTGGATGGAAGACCTCTTTCCCTCTCTCTGCCTCTCCTCTCTCTGTGTAACTCTGACTTTCAAGTAAAATAAATCTTTTTTTAAAAAAAGAACTATGGTATGGATTGGCTTATTATGACTATATTAGTGAATTAGGGAAAAAATGACCACTGTAGAGCTTTAATTAATTGTAATAAGACCACATGGCTTCTCTGACTGACTTAAAAGAATCACTGTTTTTTAATGGTAGCATTATAGCTTCTGAAAACAAAACCCAGTATTTGATCCTGAAGTTACTTGAAATACAGTGCAGGTTGAGTTTGTGATCTCATGTGACCTTGTATGTCAGAATTAAGTTATCAGTTGGGGAAGAAAGGACCCTGAGAATTGGAATAAGTTTAGTTGGATAGGTTTGAAGTCATGTGATTCATGTGCTTATCCTTAACTCCCCAAATCCTGCTGATCTCCCTTGCTGAGAAACAATCATTTCTCATTATATTAGTTGCCTGAGGATCTTGTAATGACCTCTCCTGAGATTCCTGAATCAGAATAATGCTAATTCACCTCTAACTTCAATTCTGATAGTGCTTATTTCTTTGAGGTCCATATTTAAACTCAAATACCTGGAGATGTTAGGGGAAATAAATACTTAGTCTGAACACTAGAATAATATAATGGCATAAGTGTGAGGAATACATGTGAAATAGATTAGACTAGGAAGAAAGAAAAGCAATGTAGGTAGTTCTGTGTTTATTCATATAGGTATATTCCCAGAAATTCTGGATTCATTGTATTTGGTTGAGCAACTGGCGATGACGCTTAATAGTTTTATATAAACAGTTGTCAGAAATGTTAGCATCACATGAAGATGAAATGAAGATAAATTGTTGGAACTGTCTACTATACTGTGGAGGAAGGAATCCAGTCACTAATTCTAATAGATTGTTGAAATGAGTGATCAAATTCAGTCTTCTCACTCAATCCCAATTATGTCCCTGAGGAATGTTTCCCTTTAACAAGGTGTTGAGAAATACACTCTAAAACTAATTCTTGGAAAGTGAAATACCATACTGTTCCATCAGCTTGAGTTAGAGGCATATTCAATTTAGATCGTTTTTTGGTGTAGGCTTGTTTCACAGTGGTAGTTCCCCTAAACTATACCTATTTTCTGAATGCATAGTTTGAATAAACATATTCAGGAGCTGGCAGAATTCTTTCATTCATTCGTTGACTCTTGGAGAGAGGATTATCATTGTAGGAAGTCTCAAATACAATCCCCTGAACTAGTTCATTCCAGCAAAGCAGTGAACCAAAGCAATTCTGTGTTCCTTCCTAGTTGAATTGTGGAAAATAGTGTCACTATTAGGTAGTTAATAGATGTAGGAATGGTTATTTCCATCACATTGCTGTTCAGCGTTGTTATATGGCTTTTATACAATACAAATAGGTCCTGGAAAATGATGGTGGATTATTCTACTCTTATTTGCATGTTGACTCCAGTTGCTATAGTTGTTCCAGATGTGATCAGACTATTTGAATAAACCAACCTAATTTGTAATATTTGGTATACAACAATTGATCTAGTGAATTCTTCTCATTTTCCATACATATTAGTAAAATTTCTAAGAAGACATTTACTTGGCAGGCATCACATATACTTTCTTTGTCTTATTTCTGAGCTATGTCCAGTCATCTATTCTTAGTTATAATCGAGTCTAGTCCTTTATGTTAGTAAGTTGTGATAATGACGAATAGCTCTGTTGAACAAGAAATAACAAATAGGGGTGGACATTTGGACTAGGGTTAGGACACCAGTTGACATGCACACATCTTAGATCAGAGTGGCTGGGTTTAAACCCCAGCTACACTCCCAATTCCAGCTTCCTGCTGGTGCACATCCTGTAAAGCAGTAGGTGAAGGCTCTCCCAGTTACTCTTTGCTACCCACATAGAACACCTGAATTGAGTTCTCAGTCCCATCTTTAACCTGGCCCAGCCTAGGCCATTGTGGGCATTTGATGGGACCTTTCTGTCTTGTCTCTCTGACTCTCAAATAATAGCAAATAAATTTTAAAAAGAAGTCATAAATTTTCTATGTGCATTGATAAGAGTGCCAGAGGATGAGAGATGAGAAACTGCCCCAAATACAGAATCTTTGATTTTAGTGAAGTTTACTAGTGATCTAGTGGTCTCGAACACTTTCAATTATCTACTCTGAGCAAAGGAACAACTGATATATTTTGAGTTCTCTAACTAGGGGGCTTTTTGGATTTGGAATGCAAATTCTCACCTCTGAGTGCTACTGTTTTAGTCAACTGACTGTAAGGCTCTGAATTTTTTTTTTTTTGACAGGCAGAGTGGACAGTGAGAGAGAGAGACAGAGAGAAAGGTCTTCCTTTTGCCATTGGTTCACCCTCCAATGGCCGCCGCGGTAGGCGCGCTGCGGCCGGCGCACCGTGCTGATCCGATGGCAGGAGCCAGGTGCTTCTCCTGGTCTCCCATGGGGTGCAGGGCCCAAGCACTTGGGCCATCCTCCACTGCACTCCCTGGCCATAGCAGAGAGCTGGCCTGGAAGAGGGGCAACCAGGACAGGATCGGTGCCCCAACTGGGACTAGAACCCGGTGTGCCGGCGCCGCAAGGCAGAGGATTAGCCTAGTGAGCCGCGGTGCCGGCAAGGCTATGAATTTTAAGTGCAACCCAGAGCAAGAGTGTTGAATTATGGGATCCAAGACCTTTCCCAACCCACAAAAGACAGTCACAGATGCAGGGGCAAGAGGATTTATTATTTTATTGCCAACTAGCTGGGGCTCCCACCGACACATACAACATAGTGCAGTACGGGGGTGAGAAGCCCCGCCTCTCTCCTTCTCAGCATTTTTATACACTTGAGTAAACAAGTCTATTTGTCATTACACACGTATGCTAGTTCCTTATTCTTTACATGTCATTTACCTAAATTTGAGCATTTTATTGGTGCATCCCAGAAGTCCGGGACTACGCGTCTCAGAAGTGGTCCCACAAGGAAGTAGGAGACCATTAATTTCAGGAAGTCTTTACTAAGTTTCGTTTTCTGAGAATTGGGCCTTCCCGTCTTCCTGGAGTTTGTGAAGCCTGTCATGGAGGTACAATTATTCCTCCCTACCTTTTCTTACGCTGGACATCCCGCGTTAAGTCATTGAGCAAGCAGCACAGTACAGAAGCAAAAAGCAATTGATATTTAGCATCCGCTAGTTCTAGATATGTGTGTGTGTGTGTGTGTATATATATATTTCATTTCAACAAGAGAAGAGTGTGAAGCCGTTTAAGTTGTTGTACAAGTTGCTATGGCACTTTTCCATAAGACCTCCAGCACATTCAGCCGTACTCAGTGTCTTTTGCAGCTAAAGCTCATCTTTGGAGCCTTAGCAAGACCATTGTAAGAGAATCACAGTGTAACTATGTAAACTTTTAAGACAAAGGCAAGCCATCTTCTTCAGATAACCAATGTCCTTTCTGTAAAAGCTGTTTGTGTAAATCATCTGTTTGTTATTTTAAAATACCCTAGAGGAGCTTCATGGGAAGGAAAAGGTTTGTTTCAGTGAATATTTTGAAAGTTTATAGGTCAGGATCAGGTGGCCCTATTTGTAAGGTGTTTGGTGGAAGCTGACCAAAGCAGAGCAGATTTAGAGGAATAAATGTGGTGAACAAGTAAGCAGAGAAGCTAGGCTGAACTCAGATTCAGTAACCACTCTCTCACAAAAACTGCCTTCTCAGGGCAAGCCCTCAGTGACTTAAAGACCTTTCACCAGACCTGCCTCTTAGGCAACATCATTAGATCAAGTCTCTACCTTAATCCATTATCTCTTAACATAAGACTTCAGAGTATAAATATCTGCATGTATTTGGGGGACCCAAGCCCTACACATCCATAACACTGCTAGATTGCTACTGCACTCCAGTAGATTGTGAATTCTTGTCTGTGGGCACTAGGTTACCATATGATCTGCCCTTAAAGAACTTTCTGCCATCTGACCCTCCAGTTTATAAAGCTGGCAAGAGTAGTAACCTCAGTTATCAAGGGGAATTGTTACATACAACATTAGTTATGAACTGCTCCTAAATGCATAGACTATAAGTTCAGACTACTGTGGATATTACTTTTAATATGCTGGCATCTCTTTAATCCACAATTATGAGGGCCAGTGCTATGGCATAGTGGGTAAAGCAACCGTCTGCAGTGCTGGCATCTGATATGGGCACTGGTTCGAGTCCTGGCTGTACCACTTCCAATCTAGCTCTCCACTGTGGCCTGGGAAAGCAGTAGAAGATGGCCCAAGTCCTTGGGCCCCTGCACCTGCATGGGAGATCCGGAACAAGTTCCTGGCTCCTGGCTTCGGATCAGCACAGCTCCGGCCATTGTGACCAGTGGGGAGTGAACCAGTGGATGGAAGCCTCCCCTTCCCCGTCTCTCCTTCTCTCTCTGTGTAACTCTGACTTTCAAATAAATAAGTCAATCTTAAAAATAAAAATAAAAAAATCCACAATTATGGCTACTTCCCAGGTAATTCCCTATGTCCAGTTGACTCAAGGGGAAGAGCCAGTTCACCTGTTTACACATGGTTCTGCCCAGTATCCTAATATGGTTACAGCTTTATAAGCTCACTCAAGAGTGTCCTTTGAAGGGTAATAGGGGAAATAATAAATAAATCCTATCTGAGCAGAATATTAAACAGAAAATCTTGTTCATTTAGCCTAGGAAAAGATGAACAGAGGAAAGGATCTCGACAGTGAGTAATAACTTCCTTGGATGTTTCGGGGCTGAGAAGGAGAACAATTAGGAAGTTGGTGGCAAGGATTCTGCAAAAGAGGTTTATGGCTAGACCACTCAGGCAGGACACATAGTGGTGGATATTTGTTCTGTGGAAATCCTAATGTGATGATTAATATCTCATCTTAGCTCGGCAGCAGAACCCAGATATTTGGTTGAACATTAATATGGATATTTTCTTGATGGTATGTTTTGGATGATATTTTTGTTTGCTTGTTTTGGATGATATTAACATTTAAATAAGTGGACTTTAGATAGAGGAGTACTTTCAGTATTGTAGGGAACATCTCTGTGGCACAGTGTACAGAGGGTCCCTTTTCTTTACATCCTTAGCATTTTTTTTTTTGACAGGCAGAGTGGACAGTGAGAGAGAGGGAGACAGAAAGGTCATCCTTTTCCGTTGGTTCACCCCCAGTGGCCGCTGTGGCCGGACACTGCGCTGATCCGAAGCCAGGAGCCAGGTGCTTCTCCTGGTCTCCCATGCGGGTGCAGGGCCCAAGCACTTGAGCCATCCTCCACTGCACTCCCGGGCCACAGCAGAGAGGAGCAGCCGGGACAGAATCCGGCACCCCAACCAAGACTAGAACCCGGGGTGCCGCAGGCAGAGGATTAGCCTATTGATCTGCGGTGCCGGCCAGCATTTTCTTCTTATCTTTTTCTTAATAGCCATCCTAGCAGATATGAGGTGATATCTCATTGTGGTTTTAATTTTAAGTTCCCTAATAATTAGTGATATTGACATTTTTTCATTTATCTCTTGGCCATTTACATCTTTTGAGAAATGTCTTTTTAGGTCTTTTGCCCATTCTTTAACTTTTTTTTTTTGACAGGCAGAGTGGATAGTGAGAGAGAGAGACAGAGAGGAAGGTCTTCCTTTTTGCCGTTGGTTCACCCTCCAATGGCCGCTGCGGCCGGCGCATCGTGCTGATCCAAAGCCAGGAGCCAGGTGGTTCTCCTGGTCTCCCATGCGGGTGCAGGGCCCAAGCACTTGGGCCATCCTCCACTGCCTTCCCGGGCCATAGCAGAGAGCTGGCCTGGAAGAGGGGCAACCAGGATAGAATCCGGCGCCCCAACCGGGACTAGAACCCGGTGTGCCGGCGCCGCAAAGTGGAGGATTAGCCTGTTAAGCCATGGCGCCGGCCGCCCATTCTATAAATGGTTATTTATTTTCTTGCTGTTGAGTTGTTAAATTCTTTATTTTGAATCATAACCCTTTATTAGGCATATTCAAAAATATTTCTTCCATTCCATTTGTTTCCTTTGCTGTGTTGACGATTTTTCATTTGATGCAGTCCCATTTGTCTATATTTGCTTTTGCTGCCTATGCTTTTTGGGGTCATATCCGAAAAAGTCTTTGCCCAGAATAAAGTTAAGAAACCTTCAATGTTTGCTGCTGCTTCTTCTTCATCATCTTCATCATCTTCATCGTCATCTTCTTCTTCATCTCCTTCCTCATAGTCTTTGTCATCCTCATAGTCTTTGTCATCTTTGTCATTGTCTTCCCCTTCCCTTTCTCTTTTCTTTTTTTTCATCTTTTTTCTTCTCCTTCCTCCCTCCTGTCCTTTCCTCATTGTATGTTTTTGGCACCTTTGTTGAAAATCAAGTGGCCGTAAATGTGTGGATTTAGTTCTGGGCCTCCATTCTGTTCCATTGGTCTTTTTTTTTTTTAACATTTATTTAATGAATATAAATTTTCAATGTACAGCTTATGGATTACAATGGCTTCCCCCTCCCATAACTTCCCTTCCACCCGCAACCCTCCCCTCTCCCGCTCCCTCTCCCCTTCCATTCACATCAAGATTCATTTTCAATTCTCTTTATATACAGAAGATCAATTTAGTATATATTAAGTAAAGATTTCAACAGTTTGCACCCACATAGAAACACAAAGTGAAACATACTGTTGGAGTACTAGTTATAGCATTAAGTCACAATGAACAGCACATTAAGGACAGAGATCCCACATGAGGAGCAAGTGCACAGTGACTCCTGTTGTTGACCCAACAAATTGACACTCTAGTTTATGGTGCCAGTAACCACCCTAGGTTCTCGTCATGAGTTGCCAAGGCTATGAAAGCCTTCCAGGTTTGCCGACTCTGATCATATTTAGACAAGGTCATAAAAGACAGGGTGAGGATAGTAACCAATGTTCCTAAGAGTGGCATTTACCAGGTTTGAACAATTATACAGCATTAAATGGGGAAGAGGACCATCAGTACACACAGGTTGGGAGTAGAGCCATTGGTGGTAGAGTAGAGGTTATGATTACAAAGGAATGAGGCCCAAGTGCACTAGACAGGGTCTAGAACAAAGGACAGAGTCATTATTAGAGGAGCTAAGAAAGGTGCTGTCTAAGCTACAATTAAGTTTTCTGATTGAGAGGCAAATAGAACCTGACAGAAGGGGCCTGGTAATAATCTGTTGGGCTTTAGGCCTTGTAAGTTAAGAGGCCCAGACCTATCTATCTCTTCACATGGGGTACATCCTAAGGGAGGTGTGAACCACCTGAGGGAAGGCACCCAGTTGGGCCCAAACTGGAAAATCCAAAGTCCAAGATTTACTGGAAATTTTAGAGTCCAGATTATTTGAAACTTTGATTTTTTGAATGCCTGTCAAGAATGCCAAGAAGGCTCAAAATCCAAAATATCTGGTTGAAATAAGATTCCTTAAAATCATGACATAATATAGACCAAATTTGATCGTTGTTACAAGGTGATTATTCAAATCTTTGCAAATAAGCACATATTTGTGCTTGCTTTGGCAGCACATATACCAAAATTGGAACGACACAGAGAAGACCAGCATGGCCCCTGTGCAAGGATGACACACAAATCCATGAAGTGCTCCATATTTAAAAAAAAAAAGAAAATAAGCACATATTTAAATAACCCATAGCTCTTAATAAAAATTCAGCTGTTTTTGAACAATTAGAATTTAACAGACATCAAGAGAACATAATAGATTACTTTAACACATTGCTTTAACAGAGCATCAGATTTTAATTCTATGTCAAAGAGAAATTGAGCTTCCTGTGATCTTTTGCTGTGAGGTTCCTTCCTTTACCTTCTTTCATGTTGATGACCATGTAACTGTGTTTCTGTGTATAACACATCTTTAAGCATCTTTTGCAGGGCAGGACGAGTGGCAACAAATTCTTTCAGTTTCTGTTTGCTATGAAAAGTCTTAATTTCACCTTCATTCACAAATGAGAGCTTTGCAGGATATAATATTCTGTGCTGGCAGTTTTTCTCTCTTAGTACCTGGGCTATGTCTCGCCATTCCCTTGTAGCTTGTAGGGTTTCTGATGAGAAGTCTGCTGTGAGTCTAATTGGAGATCCTCTGAGAGTAATCTGACGTTTCTCTCTTGCACATTTTAGAATCTTTTCTTTATGTTTCACTGTGGTGAGTTTGATTACTACGTGTCATGGTGAGGATCTCTTTTGGTCATGTTTACTAGGGGTTCTATGAGCTTCCTGTATTAGGAGGTCTCTGTCCTTCTCTAGACCCAGGAAGTTCTCTGCAAGTACCTCACTAAAAAGGCCTTCTAATCCTTTCTCTCTCTCCATGCCTTCAGGAACTCCTAGAACCCGAATGTTGGGTTTTTTAATAGTACCCTGTAGATTCCCAACAATATTTTTTAGATTTCTAATTTCCTCTTCTTTTCTTTGGTTTGACTGTATACTTTCCTGTGCTCTGTCTTCTAAGTCCGATATTCTCTCTTCTGCTTCACCCATTCTGTTTTTAAGGCTCTCTAATGTGTTTGTCATTTGATCTATTGAATTTTTCATTTCATTATGATTTCTCGTCACTATCACAGTTTCTTGTTCTACTAGTTGTTTCATTTCATTTTGATTCCTCCTTAATATTTCACTTTCACGAGAGAGATTTTCTATCTTGTCCATTAAGGATTTCTGTAGTTCAAGAATTTGTTTTTGAGAACATCTTAATGTTCTTATCAATTTTTTGAGATCTGCTTCTTGCATTTCTTCTATCTCATCATCTTCATAATCTTGAATTGTGGTGTCTTTTTCATTTGGGGGCGTCATAGTGTCTTCCTTGTTCTTGTTACCTTGGTTTTTGCATTTGTTGTTTGACATATTGGAGATATTCTTTGGTTTCTTCACTGTGGTGTTTTTTTCTTTTTATACTGTGACTCTAGAATAAGTGGATTGTCTGCTTTCGATGGAGCCTTAGAGACTTGAGATGGGTGTGCCTGAGAGCTCTGTTTGGTTCCTCCTGGTTAAGGGTGTGTCAAAGGTGACACTCCCAGGTTAGGCTTGGTAAATCTCTCTCTCTCTCTCTCTCTTTTTTTTTTTTGATTCAATAGGGAAGTAATTCCACACAGCTGAACAGAATTGGAGGTAGTTAGCAGGCAAATGATACACCCACAGGAGCCAGAGATCGGGAAGCTCTTACCCAAGGACCACACAGGGAATCTGTGCTGCCCTCAGTGTGGGCTCCAGTTCTCCTACAGACTCCCACTGGGTTGCCAAGGTTACCGAATTGTCACGTCTCTGGAGAGTACTCATGTGAATTCCGTGAGTTCTCTCCCCCACTGTCTCTTTTTTCACAGTCTCAGTTCATTAGCACCACACATTCATTAAATCCTAATCTCCTGTTATTTTACCCCTCCCCCCAGAGTCAAGTGTTTCTGCTAGGCTCAGGGCCGGTGCAGACCTGAGGTTGCCCTGCTTATGACGTATGTCCAAAATGGCACCTGCTCTTGCTCGCCTTTGAGAGGTGAGCGGAGAGAGAGAAACTCGTGTCCGTATCAGTCACTTTTTTTTTCTCTCTCTCTCTATTCTAGTTAGCCTGGTGAACTTTTCCCCACTGGATTTCAAGCTTTGTTCCCTCTAGTCTCCTCTTTCTGCTTTCCCGCTGGTGTCTCCGGCTGTTGAGGTTCGGTTCACCTCATGTTCCAGCGCTTGTGTGTTGATTCTGCTGCTGGTGTCCCGAACTTGGGCTCCCACACTCTCCACGCAGGTCCACTGTGAATCACTAGTTCCAGAAGAGTTTCCTTTGCTGTTTCTTCCCCTACTCTTCCTTGAACCTGCAGTATCTCCACTTTTATTAAACTGTGTCTCCCTGGACTATCAATGTGCTCCCTTCCTATTCCGCCATCTTGCCGCTCTCCCATTGGTCTTTTTATTTGTTTTGTGCCTATACTACATAGTTTTTAGTTCTCTAAGTTTATAGCGTGTTTTGATGCCCTCTTTTGTTCTGTTTAAGATTGCTTTGGCAACTCTGAGTCTTTTGTGGTGCTATATGAATTTTAGGATTGTTTTTTCGTATTTTTTGTGAAAAACGTCCATTGGCATTTTGACAGGTATTGCATTGAATCTGTGTATCACATTGGTAATGTAAACGTTTTAACAGTTTTCTTCCAATCTCTGGAGAACTTGTGTTCTCTACTTCCTTGGGTAAATTTAGTCCTAGTTTTTTGAAGCCATCGTACATGAGATTGTTTTCTTTATTTCTTTTTTAGATAGTTCATTATTCACATGTATTTATGCTGTTGATTTTTGTGCCCTGCAACTTTAGTGAATTTTATTTTAGTTCTAACAATGTTTTAGTGGAGTCTTTACAGTGTATGTGTGTGTGTGCGTGTGTGTGTGTGTGTGTACTAATGCCATCTTCAAAGGGACAGTTTAATTTTCTTTTTGATTTGGATGCCTCTTATTTCTTTTTCTGGCTAGAACTTCCAGTACTATTTTGAATGAAATTGGGGTAGAGTGAACATCCTTGTCTTCTTCCTGATCTTACTCAAAAAGCTTTCAACTTTCCACTACTGAGTACAGTGCTAACTGTGGAGTTGTCATATATGGTCTTTATTGTTTTAAGGAACATTCTTTCTATACCTAATTTGTTGAGAGTTTATATTATGAAAGGATGCTGAATATTGTCAGATGCTCTTTCTGATATGATTATGTGGTTTTGTCCTTTATTCTGTTTATGGTATAACACATTTGTTGATTTGCATATGAACCATCCTTGTACCCCAAGGAAAAATTCCACCTGACCATGGGGAATGAACCTTTTAATGTGCAGTTGAATTTCCTTTGGTGATATTTTGTTGAGGATTTATACATGTATGTTCATCAGGTATGTGGGTTCATAATTTTTCTTTCCTTGTAGTGTCTTTGTTTGGCTATGGTATCAAGGAAATGGTGGATCTGTAAATTAATTTGAGATATTCTCCTCTAGAGTTTTTTGGAAGAATTTGAGAAGGATTGGTGTTAATTCTGTAAATGTTTGGTAGAATTAGCTTGGTAAAATTAGGCCCTGACTTCTTTGATGAAAGATTTTGATTACTGATTCAGTCTTTACTTGTTATAATTCTGTTCAGATCTTCTGTTTCTTCAAAATTCAGTCTTTGTAGGTTGTATGTTTCTGGAAAATTATCCATTTCTTCAAGAGTATATCACTTATCTATATATAATTGCTCACCAGTCTATTATGATCCTTTATATTTCTATAGTCTCACATGGAATGTTTCATCTTTCATTTCTGATTTTCTTTCCTAGTCTAGTTAAGGATTTGCTAGTTTTGTCTATTTTTTCCCCAAAAATCAACTCTTCAATTCATCAATTTTTTTCTATTATGTTCCTATTATCTATTTCATTTATTTCTGCTTTGGTACTTTATCATTGCATTCATTTTTATGACTTTGGGCTTAGTTTGCTCTTTTTTTTTTCTTATTCCTTCAGATGAACCCTTTGATTATTTATTTGCAATCTTTCTCCTTTTTTGATATAGACAGTTATTGCTACAAATGTCCCTCTTCGAACTGTTTTTGCAGCATCACACAAATTTTGGTATACCATGTTTTTCATTTTCATTTTTCTCAAGATATTTTTAAATTTCCATTTTGATTTCTTCTTTGACTCATTGGTGGATTGGGAGCAAGTTGTTTAATTTGCACATATTTGTTAATTTTCTGGAAAAATCAGCTAACTAAAAGAATCACCATGTTCTGAAAGAAAGTAAATAAATGGGGTCTACCATTGTAATGTTTAATTTTATTTTTCATAGTATTAACTTTTTGTTAAGTTTATATAAACTTATGAATTAAGATCCTAATTGGTCAATTCTAAGAAATTATTGATGAAGGCTTGATAAAGCCTTCATTTAGAAATTTGAGTGTGTACCTGTATCCTTGCCCATACATTTAACTGTCTTGTTTTTTTATGTTTATAATTACTTTAAATATATTTCTAGTCTGGGTTATTCTAAAATTCAATTTAGATACAAAATAAAGACAGGCTGAAAATAATAAGGTATCTTTATAAGTATCACTAGATACTAAAGTCATTATGTTAAAAAGTTCTTGTGATGACAAGTATTGAGTCAACTAAATTTAGATTAAATGTTTTGGATTTTGACAAGCTAGGGCATTATTCATAAGTTGTAATAATGAATACAACCAAGCAAATTTTGTTTCCCTAATATATTTATGGTTTTATGTGCTATCTACTCTAAATAGTTTCTTTTTTCTTATACTTTCTCAAGATTCCATTAGCAAAAGCAATAGAGTGATAATCTAAATAGAAAAAGCTTCCAAAATACAAAAAGGGAAAAAAAGAGAGAACAAGAAGAAGAAAACAATGAAAAGGCTTTAATACACCAGAAATACAATTTGGGTAGTGAATATGTTATTTCTAACAAGAGGATAAAAGAGTTATGTTGATTTATTTATTCCTATGTTTTCCATACTTCTTCATTTTCCATATTCTTTATCTCATTATATTGTAAAGGAGTTTCATGGAGAAAAGAGAGGGGAAGAAGAGTTAAACTAGGGCTGCAAATTGCATGTAAACTTTGTGAATGATATCTGAAAATCCTCTATATTGAGCAGCCTGGTGTGGTAATATATTAAATTCCTAAATCTCTGGCTGTTTCATCAGATTTTATTCCAAGTATTGCTTTTTTTTCTGTTATATCCTATGTCCTAGCTATGATCTCTATTCCTTATACAATAAATATTTAGAAATCTGAGGTCTCTAAAATTATTATTAGCCTGAGTAAAACAGTATCAAGCTATCATGAGAATTTTATGTCCTGTACAATAAGCAATTTCAGAGTCAAAGTTGACACTGTTGGAAATAGTATACACTTTTAAGTCCAGGGAGTCTATTTCTTAGTTAAATCAACAA
The DNA here is from genome assembly GCF_033115175.1 of Lepus europaeus. NCBI lineage: Eukaryota > Metazoa > Chordata > Mammalia > Lagomorpha > Leporidae > Lepus > Lepus europaeus. The sequence continues at coordinate 50,392,451 of NC_084833.1, read as the reverse complement.
ATAATATCTCTGGGAAATCCCCTCCTTAGCATAATTATGAGGAAATTATGTGCTAATGCTGTTTATTTTGCTACTTATTGTTCCTCAGATTCTGATGGTAGAATTAACCCTGGGCAAACTGCTTACATTTCATCGAAGAGCTGCTCTGTTCCAGATGAAAGCTATGGCTGCTTGTCTTCAAACATTCCTGCATTAGAACTGATGGCTTTGTACGTGGCAGCTGCCATGCACGATTATGATCACCCAGGGCGGACAAATGCATTTCTGGTGGCAACAAATGCCCCTCAGGTAGGAAATATATATTTTTTGAGAAATTTAAAGAGACACTGTACAAGCCATTCTGCATATTCCTCAATTGAATCTTGTGGCTGTTCCATCTGATGCTAACATTCTGCATTGTAATTAATTGGTTAATAACACATGGCCTTGACATGATATGTACAAGAGAGTTGGGGAAAAATAACCTCTTCAACTAGAAAATAGTAACTTTCATAAATTATTCTGGAGTCCTTTGTGTCAGTATTTTTGTCTTTGATCAAACTGACAAAATTTTAACTAGATATAAGATTTATATTCCTTCTGCCTATGTCCATGGTATAAATAGGGTTAAACATTTGTAATGGTTGAGAATTTATTCATCTTTTTGTTGTCCTTTACCTTGAGATTGATCTTAATATACAGACTCTAAATCTCCTAGCTCTGAATGTATTAATGTATGATATATGAGGTGCACAAGGTAGCATAGCAGGTTAAGCTACCACTAAGCATGCCTGATCTCATATATATGTACTTGGGATCAAGTCCCACATTGGCTTCTAATTCAAATTCCAGCTAATGCCTCTGGGAGGCAGTAAATGATGGCCCAAGTGCTTGGGTCCCTGCATCCCATGTGGAAGACCAGATAGAGTTCTGGCTTCTGGCTTTAGCCTGACCCAGCCTTCTTCGTTGTGGATATTTGGGAAATGAAAATGGAAGATCTCACTGTCTCTCCTCCACTCCCCCCTCCCACTCGGTGCTTTTTGAATAAATAAATGTTTTTAAGAAAGATTTTATGTATTGAGAGGGAGAGTTACAGACAGAGACAGGGAGACAGACAGGTCTTCTCTCCTCTGGTTTGTTCCCCGAATGGCTGCAACATCCAGAACTAAGCTGATCCAAAGCTAGGAGCTTCTTCTGAGTCTCCTACATGGGTGCAGGGGCCCAAGCATTTGAACCATCTTCCACTGCTTTTCCACACTATAAGCAGAGAGCTGTATCAGAAGAGGAACAGCTGGGACATGAACTGATGTCCATATGAGGTGGCACCGGCTTAAAGAAAAGACTAATATACAGAAAAATTGACCACAGAGTGAAATGATAATTTAAGGTATAGAAAAGCATTTAACTAAAAAAGATATTCTCAAAGAAATTTAAAAGAATATTATACCTATAAACTAAAGAACAGGGAACTTTGAAAAAGAAAACACCAAAGAATGTTAGGGCGTTTAGAAACTAAAAATATAACTGCCAAAAGGTTTAAATTTTGGTACAAGTATTGAAAGTAAAATTCCACATTAATATCTCCTAGAGACAGACCAAAAAGATAGATAGGAAATATAGAGAAGGAAAAGATAGGACAGAGGGAGTAGATCAAGATCTGCTGGGAAAGAGGGGGATATTTTAATTAAATAGATTCACCAGGTGCCAGGAAAATTAAATAAAAGGAAAAAATAAAAAATGAGACTCACATACAGTGTTATAGTAAAATTTAAGAATACAGAGATTTTTTTAAAACTCTTGAGAGGATAAAAACAACACATCTATCAAACAGTAAAACTTCAGCCAACATTGTGCTTTAGCAATAGTGGATGCTAGATGATACTAGAATACTTTTCAAAATTCTAAGAGAATTCATTCATTCATTTATTTAACAGATATTTATTGGGTGCACATCACACTATTTTAACATTGTTATTAGATAAAATTGGGGAAAATTCTGCTGTCATTGAACTTAAATTTTCATAAAGCAAAAAAAAAAAAACTAAATGTGTGTCAGAAAGAGGTGGTAGTGGGGAGGGAGAGGGAGGAGAGGGGAAGAGAGAGATTAAGACATATATTCTAAGAAACAGGTAAAACTGGGAAAGAGATAGAAAATGCTGATATATGAGTGTTGTTTTCAAGCTAGAGTTCTGTAATCAGCTAAACTAACATTGGGCATGGAGCAAAATAAAGAGATTTTCAGATAAACTAATTAAAAAAAAAATCATGTCCCATCCCTTCTGAGACAGTCACCTAAAATGGGGCAGCAAAATATGGGTGGTAAACTAAGAGAGATATGGGATTACTCGTAGTAATAGATTAAACCCAGAACTTCTAGGATAAAGGAATTCCAAGATGACAGCTACTCATCAAGATGACTTGTATTTCTTTAAAAAATTAGCTGCTTTGTTTTCTGTAGCACTTAATTTGTTTTCTAATTCTACAGAACTTTTGCAGTTGAGAATATATAGTGAGCCACCTTTTTATCCAAGTTTTTTTCACTTCCCAGAAAAACTGAAGTACTTTAATCTAATGACTTCAACATCAGTATTTTTAGTGTTTTCTTCTATTTCTTGTATTTCAAAAGGGGGACATTTGTCGAGATTTTTAAAATTCTTGCTTTGTTTAATCTTTTATATACCTGATGGGCTTTCCCTTTTTCTTCCCTTGCTCATATTTACCAAAGGGTTTTACTATTTGTTGTAACATTCTTCCAATTTGCATTAAACCCTTTTCCAGGTCTTTCCTATTCAGAGGGTGAAAATGTTTAAGTTCAACTGATGCAGCAGGTGCTGTGGTATAGTAGGCTGAGCCTCTGCTTATGGTGCTGGCATTCTATTTGAGCATGAGTTCAGGTCCTGGCTGCTCCTCTTCTGATCCAGCTCTGTGCTTATGGCCTGGGAAGGCAGTGGAAGATGGCCCAAGTGCATGGGCCCTTGTACCTCTCTGAGAGACCTGGAAGAAGCTCCTGCCTCTTGGCTTGGGATCAGCTCAGCTCTGGCCACTGCTAACATTTTGGGGGAGTGAACCAGCAAATGGAAGACCTTTTTCTCTGTCTCTCCCTCTCTGTCTGTCACTCTACCTCTCAAATAAAAAAATAAAATAAAATAAAAAACCAGCTGATTTGCTTTGAGAAATTATAGATGTAAAGAATATTTCAAAAAGTTAATGGAGAAGTTGGCACCATGGCTAGTGGGCTAGGCCTCTGCCTGTGGTGCCAGCATCCCATATGGGCACTGGGTTCATGTCCCAGCTGTTCTTCTTCTGATCAGGTTCTCTGCCTATGGCCTGGGAAGGAGTAGAAAATGGCTCAGATGCTTGGTCCCCTGCACCTGCATTGGAGACCTGAAAGAAGTTCCTGGCTCCTGGCTTCAGATCGGCTTAGCTCCAACCATTGCGGCCATCTAGGGAGGGAACCAGCAGATGAAGGACCTTTCTGTCTGTTTCTCCCTCTCTCTGATTGTAGCTCTACCTCTTAAATAAATAAATAAATCTTTTTAAAAAGAGTTAATAGTAGAATTGAGAAGATGTTTATTTTGGTATGAAAATTTTTGAAGTACATGTATAGTTTTTCTTTTTTTTTTTCATTCTTAAAGAAGCAGCATTTCTCAGCTATCTAAAGTTGCTGAGTCTTTTTTTTAGATTTTTAAATTTCTTTTATTTGGAAGAGTTACAGAGAGAGGTAGACACACACACACATACAGACACACAGAGAGAAAGAGAGAGAGAGAGAGAGAGAGAGAGAGAGAGAGAGAGAGAGAAAGGTCTTCCATCCACTGGTTCGCTCCCCAAATGGCTGCAATGGCTAGGCTGGAGCTGATTCTAGGGAAGGAGCCAGGAGATTCCTCCGGGGCACCCATGTAGGTGCAGGGACCCAAAGACTTGGGCCAACCTCTGCTGCTTTTCCAGGCGCATTAGCAGGGAGCTGGACTGGAAGTGGAATAGCTGGGACTCAAACCAGCGCCCATAAGGGATGCTGGCGCTGCAGTCTGGGGCTTTAACCCACTGCACCACTGCACCACAGCACCGGCCCCATTGTTTTTCTATATAATATCCATTTTTCCATAAACTTTTTGAAGAATCCTCATAGCTGCCTTTGGTGAGAAAGAAAGGATCTACAGCCAGAGAAGGTAGGTAGGAAGGTATAAAGTCAAAGGATGTTAGTTTACTGCAGCTGTAAATAGCAGGGCACTGTCTTCCTTCTCTACTTTTTTTTTTTTTTTTTTGATGGACAGAGTTAGACAGTGAGAGAGAGAGAGAGAGACAGAGAGAAAGGTCTTCCTTTTTTTGTTGGTTCACCCCCCCAAGTTGGTGTGTTGTGGCCAGTGAGCTGTGCTGATCCGAAGCCAGGAGCCAGGTGCTTCCTCCCAGTCTCCCATGCGAGTACAGGGCCCAAGGACCTGGGTCATCCTCCACTGCACTCCCAGGCCACAGCAGAGAGCTGGACTGGAAGAGGAGCAACTGGGACAGAATCCGGCACCCCAACCAGGACTAGAACCTGGGGTGCTGGCGCTGCAGGCGGAGGATTAGCCTAGTGAGCCGCGGCGCCAACCCCTTCTCTACGTTTAAGAGCCCTCTGTAAAAAGTAGCTGTGGCTTTACCTGTTTTGCCAGAAGTGTATTTCTCACTAAATTTAAGCTTGTTCTGTTTTTCTGTATGCTACCTTCAGCATTCTTTTTAAGTAGAATTGGCACGTGCATCCTACTTATTGCTCCACTCAGCCATGAACTAATGGGCTTGTTGCTATCCTGCAAGGGATCGCTTCCACTTACTTTTCACTTGTGTTTTTCCTTTTTATGCACTGACTTCACCTTTTCCCATCCATTTTCATTTTCATCTTCATCATGTCTTTGATGTCATTCCATTTTGGGGATTGTAATCTGGGTTGTAATGCTGATTCAGATTTTTGCCCCCCTCCTTTTTATTTATTTGGTAATTTAAAAGGTGATCTGAATGGTGAAGAAATTTAGAATTTACTCATTTCTTTTTTTTATTTTTTTTTAATTTATTTTTTTATTTTTGACAGAGTGGACAGTGAGAGAGAGACAGAGAGAAAGGTCTTCCTTTGTTGTTGGTTCACCCTCCAATGACTGCCGCGGCCAGCACACTGCGGCCGGCGCACTGCGCTGATCCAAAGGCAGGAGCCAGGTGCTTCTTCTGGTCTCCCATGGGGTGCAGGGCCCAACTACTTGGGCCATCCTCCACTGCCTTCCCGGGCCATAGCAGAGAGCTGGCCTGGAGGAGGGGCAACCGGGACAGAATCTGGCACCCCGACCAGGACTAGAACCCGGTGTGCTGGCCTGCTAGGCGGAGGATTAGCCTGTTGAGCCACAGCGCCGACCCTCATTTCTTTTATTGAGCTAATCTCACCACTAGCTGAGAGTTTAAGTCAGCTAACTTCACAGGACATACATTCATTGTGTTCAATTGTGTTGGGAGTTGGATTACTTCTTCTGGAACAGATAGCTATGCTGATAGTTTGTCAGTTTTCATCAGATTTGAACATTTATTAGTGACTATTTAGCAAAAATTCACTCCTTAGGGAGTCTTTAAAACTTTGTCTTTGGGATTGATGATGTTTGAAAGACATATTGAGATTCATATGAAATGCCTTTCTATAGACTATTTTCAAAGTTTAAATCATAAGCTATAGTGAATTTTTTTTATTTGACAGGTAGAGTTATAGACAGAGAGAGAGAGAGACAGAGAGAAAGGTCTCCCTCCATTGGCCGCCATGGCCGGCACTGCGCTGACCCGAAGCCTGGAGCCAGGTGCTTCTTCCTGGTCTCCCTTGTGGGTGCAGGGGCCCAAGCACTTGGGCCATCCTCCACTGCCTCCCCGGGCCACAGCAGAGAGCTGGACTAGAAGAGGAGCAACCGGGACTAGAACCCGGCACCCATATGGGATGCCAGTACCACAGGCAGAGGATTAACCAAGTGAGCCACAGTGATGGCCCCAAGCTATAGTGAATTTTAACAAATATTTTTAACTAAATTAAACCTTTAGAATAAGCATCTTACTCAAGATTTCATCCCTTTTCTTTTTCATCATTGTTTCTCATTAGACAATAAGTTCCATGTAAACAGGGGCAGAAGTTCTATTTTTATTCCTGGACTTTGGCACAGTTTGGCTGTGAACATTCTTTTAATAATTATTTCTTTAATAACTTTTATAATTTCTTAATTTTTATTAAAAGTTATTTATTTAGTTATTTGAAAGACAGGGTGACAAAGAGAGGGAGAGAGACAGAGACAGAGAGAGCAAGATTTTCTATCCTCTGGTTTACTTCCCAAATGGCTGCAATAGCCAGGTCTGAACTAGACCAAAGCCAGGAACCAAGAACTCCATCTGAGTCTGACACATGGGTGGTAGGTACCTAAATGCTTGAGGTGTCCTCCACTGCCTTCACAGGTGTATTAGCAGGAAGTTGGATTGGAAGTTGAACAGCTGAGACTTAAGCTTTCATCCTATTTTCTCACAAGCATAAACTTAACCTGCTGCATGACAGTGCTGGCCCCAGGTGATTAAATTCTTTTTTTTTTTTTTTTTTGACAGGCAGAGTGGATAGTGAGAGAGAGAGACAGAGAGAAAGGTCTTCCTTTTCCGTTGGTTCACCTACCAATGGCCGCTGCGGCCGGTGCATCTCGCTGATCCGAAGCCAGGAGCCAGGTGCTTCTCCTGGTCTCCCATGCAGGTGCAGAGCCCAAGAACCTGGGCCATCCTCCACTGCCTTCCCGGGCCATAGCAGAGAGCTGGCCAGGAAGAGGGGCAACCGGGATAGAATCCGGCACCCCAACCGGGACTAGAACCCAGTGTGCCGGCGCCGCAAGGCGTAGGATTAGCCTGTTAAGCCACGGCGCCGGCCCCAGGTGATTAATTTTTAAAGGTGGAAAGGGCTTTAGAAAATGTCTATTCCAATGGTTTTAAATCTGAATCCCAATTTCCTGGTGTGCTGAGAAGGCACCTTAGGATATTCCATCAGAATGATAGAGAATAAGTGAATAATTCTATACTGAACCAGAGGATTTATGCTTCTACCTTTCCCATACTTCTCTCCGACTCTCAGGCATCATGTCAGAATGACAGTTCAGGATATTTCTTTCTCAGATGTGCAAATTTCTGACTTACCCTGGATAATATTGCACCCTTTTCTAAAGTCACTACCCATTTACCTTCATACTGACTAAAGAACAGAAATGTGGCCAGCGCCGCGGCTCAACAGGCTAATCCTTCGCCTTGCAGCGCCGGCACTCCGGGTTCTAGTCCTGGTCGGGGCACCGGATTCTGTCCCGGTTGCCCCTCTTCCAGGCCAGCTCTCTGCTGTGGCCAGGGAGTGCAGTGGAGGATGGCCCAAGTGCTTGGGTCCTGCACCCCATGGGAGACCAGGATAAGCCCCTGGCTCCTGCCATCGGATCAGCGCGGTGCGCCGGCCGCAGCGCGCCAACTGCGGCGGCCATTGGAGGGTGAACCAACGGAAAAGGAAGACCTTTCTCTCTGTCTCTCTCTCTCACTATCCACTCTGCCTGTCAAAAAAAAATAATAATAATAATAATAAAAAAAGAACAGAAATGTAACCCTACCCCTACTGTAGCTCCCTTTTGACTTTAATAACAGAAGCTTTATCTAGAAGGTTCAAAGATGGAGCAAAATAGACTTCAAAATACCAACTTTACATCTTTAGGGAGGCAGCATGGTATTTTCAAAGAAGAAGACAAATAATCATTTACTTGCTGTAGAAGGAAAAGTGTACCTTAAAATTCTTTGTACTTCAATTTACTCATTTATAAAATTATCACAGCCCTCCCTTTTTTTTTACAGATGTTAACTAAAATACTTGGTAACATCTGATATATAATAGGAACTCATTTTTTTATACTTCCAAACTGCTCCTAATTTTATTAATTATTGAAGTTTAATATCTTTGAGATGACTGCTTCATTTTTCTTTATTTCTTTTTAGGCAGTTCTGTACAATGACAGATCTGTTCTGGAAAATCATCATGCTGCATCAGCTTGGAATCTGTATCTTTCTCGTCCAGAATACAACTTCCTTCTTAATCTTGATCACGTGGAATTCAAACGCTTTCGTTTTTTAGTTATCGAGGCAATTCTTGCCACAGATCTTAAAAAACATTTTGATTTCCTTGCTGAATTTAATGCCAAGGTTTGTTTTGCAAATTAGTACCTGGTTTAAAATATGAAAATCATTGCGGTCAGTGTTACTGATAAAAGATGTTTATAAATGTTAGGATTACTGCTGCTCATAAAGTGACAATACATAATCTATATAAAAATAACATGTACCTATATTTTTATTTTTATGTACATATATTGTTATGGTACAGTGTCCTAAAATACAGTTGCTTGCTGTGTTTCCTGTTGACACACAGACTTAATGTCATTGTGACTTTTCACATAATGTCATTGTGACTTTTCACATAGTGACAAACCAATTAGTTATGTCAAAAGATTTTATAGGAAGATTGGATAAAGTTGTGCACCGTGCCAAGTAAGTCATTATATGAAATTTAGGATATATTTCCAAGAAGCCAATATGCTTACTCTGCCATACATACTAAGCTTTTTTAATATTAGTGGTTATTTAACTGGCTGTTAGGGGGCATAAGTACCCATTTCTACTTGAGAATAATTAATTCATTCAACAACTGTTTGTTTATTGGGATTGCCCAATATGTGCAGTCATTGTGCTAGGGAAAAATGAAGAAAGATCAAAGTCCTCCTCTACAAAGAACTCACATTCACTAGGGGATCAATAATCACTGACCTAGAATGATAGTGGTACAAATGAAGTGTGTTCTCTCATTCAGACATTTGGGGTGAAAAAAAATTGAGAACCACTGCTTTAGATTCCTGAGGGAAGGATGCCTCCTTTTTGGCTAGTAGGAAACTTCTGTTTTCATAATGACTTTTATGAATTAAAGGAAGGTGTGTCTTCTAGATAAAGCAACTGTTAACAAAGAAGTACTAGATATAACTTCCTGGAAGGAGATCCATATATGTATTGCAGTCATAATTTTAATAAAATACTTATAAAAATGGATGAGAAAATAGCATGCTTTTAATATTATTTAGTAGCTGTATAGATCTATTCACTTTTAGTTTTATTTAATAAGAATTCATGTAAGTGCTTAAGTCACCTTTTATAGGTGAAAAGTGATCTAAATCAATACCATTGAATCTGTGTTCCTCAGAGGCTGCTGTTTTAAAGTCTCTTAGGAAAACACCACATGAGTTGGCCTCTAGACCACCCATCTAGTTATTAATCAAAAGAGTTCTCCTTTTAAATATTCTTTGTGCTGGTGTTCTACATAAATTATTTTTTGGCAGAAAAATTTGGTACCACAAAAAAAAGCCATCACACTAAAAGTCGAAAGTTATGATCTGGTCCAGTCTCTTCATTTTTTACAAAAGGAGAATTGAGTTCTTGAAAGGCATACTAATTTGCCCAACAAATAATGATAATTACCATGTATTTAAATAACAATATTAGTTAATATTTATTAGGAACTGGCATTTTTCATTTATTAATGAACTGTGCATTTTTCATTTATTAGGAGCTGGTATTTTTTATTTATTAGTGCTCATAGCAATGTGGCTAAATCATTAGGTATCACTTTTCCTATTTCATATATGAAGAAAGTTAGATTTAGATCTGTTAAATTATGTTTCCGGTATTGTACACTGAATTACTAAGTTAAAATTTAAAGTCAGGATTTAAAATATAAACGTCAGCTTCTAAGACCTAAGACCCAGGTTCCTCTGAGTATGTAACTTTACCTTTTGTACTTAGAGCGAACTTCTCCTTAGTTCCTTAAGTGTTCTTTTTTGAAATAGAAAGTTCAATGATTGATTTATATTAGATATATATTCATATACATAACACATATATGTATGTACAGATAAATTATGATTGTCTTTGGCTATCACAAATATTGAAACCCAAAGTTTGATATATGTTTTTAGAAAGCTATGTTCCCATTAAACAAAATTATAGTGACACTTCAAAAGGGAATTTAACCCTGAAGCCCATCTTGTGGCAAAACTGATTAAAAGAAGCATTTACTGAAGTTTCTGTCATTTGGACAGAAAATTGTTTAAAGATATTTGACAGAAACAAAACAACAATTTTTTTTTAAAAAAGTTCACATGCCCTCAGAATCTAAAATAATTCTGTTTTTCCAAAATAGGCCAATGATGTAAATAGTAATGGTATAGAATGGAATAGTGAAAGTGATCGCCTCTTAGTATGCCAGGTGTGCATCAAACTGGCAGATATAAATGGCCCAGCTAAAGTTCGGGACTTGCATTTGAAATGGACCGAAGGCATTGTCAATGAATTTTATGAGCAGGTAAGTTGAAACCTGAGATTTGGGATTTTTAGGAACTTCCATGTGAAGACACTTCTGTTTGAGATTTGAATAGCTATACAAAATGTTTGAAATCTGAGTTACTTGACAAAAATGTTAGAAATTATTGCATTTTCTCTGGTTCTTAGCATTTTCTCATCTGTTTACTTTTGCTGCTAAAATTTCAAACAACGAAAAATAGTGGAATGTGTTCAATGTACTCTTGAGGTCCCTTTCAACCTTGAGAATCTCTAATTAGAATAATTTCAATTCAGATGAAAAGATTTTTAAGTGATTCAGGGTATGCTCAGAATGTATTTAAGAGATTATCAACCTGTTTCCAACCCTCCTGTAGAAAGAGTAACCACCATGCTATAGAAATATCAACTAGGCTAGCTTATTTCCATCTTACCTATTTTGAATTGAACTTCTATAAACAAGAGAATGAAGGTAACTCTTTCACATGCTGATTTCATTCCCTGTGGTTATATCCTCAAGAGTGGGATAGCTGGACCATATGGTGGCCCTAGTTTTCTGAGAAATCTCCATAATGCCTTCCATAATGCTTGTATCAGTTTACACTCTACCAACAGTGTATTAATGTACCTATTTCTCCACATCCTCACCAGCATTTGTTATGTTTTGATCTTGTGATAGCCATTTTAACTGGGAAGAAGTGATACTCACTGTGGATTTTATTTGCATTTCCCCGATGGCTAGTGATCCTGAGAATTTTTTCATGGATCTGTTGGCCATTTGTATTTCCTCCTTTGAAAAATGCCTGTTCATATCCCTTGCCCATTTCTTAATGGGTTGATTATTGTTGTTGAGTTTTTTGAGCTCTTTATGTATTCTGGATATTCATCCTTTATCAGATGCATAGTTTGTAAATATTTTCCCATTCTATTGTTTGCCTCTTCACTTTACTGTTTTCTTTGCTGTGCAGAAGCTTTTTAACTTGATATAATCCCATATGTCCATTTTTGCTTTTATTGCCTATACTTCTGGGTCTTATCCAAGAAGTGTTTGTACAGATCAATATCTTGCAGCATTTTCTCTATGCTCTCCTCTAGTAATTTGATAGTTTCAGGTTTCAAGTTTAGATCCATGATCCAATAAAAGTTGAATTTTGTATAAGATGTAACATATGGGTTTTGTTTCAAATTTCAGCATGTGGAAAACAAATTTTTCCAACACCATTTGCTGAAGAGACTTTCCTTTCTGCAGGGAGTGATTTTACTTCATTTGCCAATGATCAGTTGGTTGTAGATGTGTGTTTCCTCTTATTTGTGGTAGTTAATATATAGAGAAAGGATGAAAATTTTGTGGATGTCAGATAATTTGATATATAGTTATAAATATTGCTTCACTGAGTCATACTATGTACATGATAATGTACTCTTGTTTCACAAAAAAAGTAAAAAAAGTAAATAGTGAGGTAGGAATAGTGAGGACTCTTGGGGTACTAGTAATGCTTTGCTCTTAATTTGGGTGTTGGTTTTAAGAATGATCAGATGACAAAATAATAGTTGATCTGTACACTTAAATGCATTTCTTGGTATTTTAATAAAATGTTTTAAACACAGATGTCTAAAAATGGGACATAGTAGCTACTTAGTAGTTTTCAGGAACATAAAGATACAAATATGTTTTCTTTTCTCATATCTTTAAAAATCATGACTTTCAAATAATCCTACCACTTTGCAGAATCAGTGCCTTTTTTTTTTTTACTTAAGCTTTGAGCTTCCCTACAATGTGGGAAGAACACTGATCTCTCCACTATCTTAATGTTTCATTATGTTCAAAATATCAAATGCACCTTCTTGACTTTGGAATTGCATTTTTCAGCCTTGTTAGCTTTTTTTTCCTCTTTTTTTTTTTTTCTCTTTTGACAGGCAGAGTGGACAGTGAGAGAGAGAGAGAGAGAGAGAAAGGTCTTCCTTTTCTGTTTGTTCACCCCCCAATGGCCACTGCGGCCGGCGCGCCGCGCCTATCTGAAGCTGGGAGCTAGGTGCTTCTCCTGGTCTCCCATGCGGGTGCAGGGCCCAAGCACTTGGGCCATCCTCCACTGCACTACCGGGCCACAGCAGAGAGCTGGATTGGAAGAGGAGCATCCAGGAGAGAATCTGGCGCCCCGACCAGGACTAGAACCCCGGGGGTGCCAGCGCTGCAGGCGGATGATTAGCCTATTGAGCCGTGGTGCTGGCCCAGCCTTGTTAGCTTTAATAATCAGTAAAGATCAAGATGCCCACCAAGTGAATCTTCCTTTGTTATATGGTTTTCTTTATATGAATAGAAAATAGGATAGATGAAGTTGAGCCTATGTCATCAAATATACGTACCTCTAGATTGTATTATAGATGGGCAGTGTCTTTTATCTGTCTTAGTTGAACATTCCAACACAATAATGTAAACTCTTCTGTTTTGCAAGTTATAGAATACCGTACTAGGGATTCATGAAAATGTCTAAGTATTTAAAATTATTAATATTTTACTACTGTCTGATAAATACATGATTTGGGGGTATTAACTGGTTATTTAAAGATTATAATTTGCAGTTTGCATATTCCTATCCTCATTCTAAATAATTGAATTATGCTTTGGAGTTCTCCATCAGATCTTGTATTCACAAAAGAGGAATATTATGCTAAGTAAAATGCCATCTTTATATTATCTGTGTAAGAAGATAATAAGAAGATAGTATATTTCAATTTTACACTAACTCAATGAAATTACTTTAGATATATTCATTTAGATAACTTTGTTTGCCTGAAGTTGAATCCTGCCTTATCTTCCATATTGGCAATGTGATCTTGGGTAACTTATTTAACTTCTGTATTCCTCAATTCCCTTATTGATAAAATAGGAACGATGATGATACTATATAAAGTTGCTATCAGGATTAAATGAATTCATAGGTATATGTATGTTATTAGTCCCTGTCATAAGTATTTAATAAATGTTACATATCATAATCCAGATCTATCACAAACAATATAATACTATCTCAGTTTCCATTAATCTTTGTAGGTTTCATTATTCATGTCAAAGAAGAAGAGTGTTATCTGATATCCTGTCATATATGAAAATTCAAGAAGTTTGTGGAAACTGGGATTAATGGATAAGTTTAGAAGCAAGCATTTAGCCTAGTGGTTAAGATGCCCACATCTCACATCAAAGTGTCTGGGTTTGATTCCCAGCTGACTCTTGACTTTAGCTTCCTGCTAACACAGATCCTGGGAGGCAGTACTAATGTCTCAAGTAATAGAGTTTCTTATACTTATGTGGGAGTCCTGGATTGAATTCCTGTCTACGAGCTTTTGTCTTATCTGAGCCCTGGCCATTGCAGGCCTTTGGGGAGTGAACCAGCAGTTGAGAGCTCTCTCTGTGCTCTGTGTCTGTTTAGTTCTCAAATAATAATTAACAAAGAAATAAGCTTATTTGGATACAAAATAACTTTGAAATACATGTATAGTTTTTGATAATAATGCATTTTCTGTAAATTTTTGAAGACTCTTATTACTAGACTCTTAATCCTATCCATTTGATCACTTTAACACTTTAGATGGTATTTTTACTACCCATCTTAAAGGGATTTGGGGTCCCACGGTAAGTTTTTAAACTGTACCCTTAGAAGTAAGTCTGTAGGAATATATGCAGTACTATACAACTTCGTAGTTACAAACCCCTGAAGTACTCTTGTATTAAACTTTCTTGTCATTCTGGTCATGATACTAAGCTTCCTCAGGTATGGATACAAAATTCTGATCTTAGACAACCATTTTTTTAAATCATACTATCTGTATATACCTGTAGACATTTAAGTGTCACACTTAGAAAAGCCAAATTCCTAGAATACAACTATGAAATTGCAGAGTATTGTGAATAAATCCAACTTTTTTTAAAAATTGATAATTTACTTCCATTTGGAGGATAAAATCATAGAGGATTTTAAGTCTTGGGAAAATTAATCATTGCAACAGTTTCTGATAGTTGCATCAGGATTATGCTGGCTCATCAGATATTGCTTGCCTGAAGAACTGGAGCATTGTGGGGAGTAACTCATCCCTAGTTAGTTCAGACACTATAACTAAAATATTAATAATACTATTTTGGGGAATGCTTAGTACTGTGCTAAACATTTTACATAATATCACCTTTCATCCTCATAGCAACCCTGTAAGTTAGATTATTATTCAGATTTTACACAGATTAAAGTTGTGCATAGAGTTTGTCTAACACCACACAAGGGTAAGAAGTGGCAAAAGCAGATCTTGAAACCACATCTTTCTGATCTTAAATAATTGCCTCCATAGCTCTAGAAGCCACGGTGAGAGGTATAATACAGGCAGTTCGAGTTCTGGGTCTGCAATCCTCACTTCAACTTTAGTACCTCTAGGTTTATTTGTTTTACACAGTGAGTTTTGTGAGTTAGATTTATTAGGGCGCTCTGCCATTCAAAAATGGATGTTGAAAAGCATTTGCAAAATTTAGCTTTGTACATTTAAGGTACAAATACAACAACATATTTCCATTACTATGGTTTTCCTCCTAGGAGAAAAAGAATGTATGTTTGACATCATAGAATTTTGAGGTTCTTAGTAAAATTACTGATACATATGTATTTTTCTTGTCAACTAAATATCAACCATAGTGGTTGATATTGACAGAATGTAACAATTTAAAGTTTTGTGTAGGATTTCTCAAATATTAGAGGAATTCTTACCGTTGAAATGATAGAATAGATTCATTGGAGTTTCTTTGTAAAAGTAATTTTCATGTAGACTATTTTTTGAAAAGCCTCAAGATAATTTTAACGAGAAAGCTCAGTGGTTGTCCTTTCAACAGTTGAAGATATAATTTTCTTTTTAAAATGTTCAGGGAGATGAAGAAGCAAATCTTGGTCTGCCTATCAGTCCTTTCATGGATCGTTCCTCTCCTCAACTAGCAAAACTTCAGGAATCTTTTATCACCCACATAGTGGGTCCCCTGTGTAACTCCTATGATGCTGCTGGTTTGCTACCTGGTCAGTGGATAGAAACAGAAGATGATGATACTGAAAGTGGTGATGATGAAGATGGTGAAGAATTAGAAACTGATGATGAAGAAATGGAAGACAATCTGAATCCTAGTAAGAAATGCAAGGATACTGTAGATGCCTACTTAATTTGAACTTGGATCTCTGTCTCATAGATTCAGCATTCCTATCTAGAGTAACTGTGTAAACGTTCAGATTTGTTTCGAGTAGCTGGAATATGCTTGGTACAATGTTAATACTGTCATAGAATGGGCAATTTTATTTTCACCTCTTCCAGTCAGTGCTCTTCAGCAGGTCCCTGAGCATGCATGATAGGTTTTATGTATACGTATAACATCAGTGGAGGGGAGGGTCCTAGTGGCTAGTCCACTTTTATCTTACCTCCCCTCACATACCTTATGCCCAATAGGCAGCTACATAACATCCAAAGCAGCCCACTAATGTGCTCTCTCATAAACTTAGAAAATGGATCAAAATATTTGGAAGAAAAGGAAAACATGTATTCCCTAGCAGTAAAAGGAAAACCAGGTTTTGTGACATTATGAATTTCAGTTACCAAACTGTCATAACATTTTTCTCTAAACAATACAATGTGTATAAAATGAGAAATGAAAATAATTCATAACTTTTAACTATGGATAAAAGCAGTTATTTGCTCTATATTTTAAGATAGAGCTTAAATTATACCTAAGTGTTTTTTTCCAAGTATAGGATGATAACAAAGATTCCTGCTCCTCACATACATCTTATATTTAGGATTACCTTAGTAAAAAATAATTTTAAGCTATTAACATCAGAGCATCAATTTGGGAAGGTTGAATGGCTTCTAAAAATTAACTATATTCATCAAAATGTTAATAATTATGGTTAATTCATTATATAAGAAAGGTTTGCCTATAATCCACGTTGAGATGCCTATATCCCATATTGGAGTGTCTGTGTTCATGTCCAGCTCCACTTCTGAGTCCCATCTTCCTATTAGTGCCCACCCTGGGAGGCAGCAGGTAATGGATCAAGTAGTGAGGTCCCTATCACTGACACAGGAGACCCAGATCGGGCTCCAGTTTCCTTGTTTCAGCCTGGCCCAGATCTGGCTATTGTAGGCATTTGCAGGGTGAACCAGTGGATGCAAGATCTCTGGCTGGCTAGTTGACTTTCAAATAAATGAAAATAAGGGGAAAAAATTAAACACTTAGCTTTTAACTTTGGATTGTTATTATTTTCATTTGAGATTTCAACTATCCTCCCTTCCTCCCACTCCATCTTCTTTAAGTCCCTTCTCTGTTTTATTTTTATCCAAAACACTTAAAACCATCCATCATACTTATATTTTATTTCTTTTTGCTTGTCTAGATCTTTCCACTAGAATATGAACTCCATAGTACAAAGGTTGTTTTTAAACTCATTATTTTCAAAACCAGTGCTCAAATAATAAAATTTAAAAATATCCAGAATATAGTAGGCACTTAGATATTTATATTTAATGAATTAATCATATTGTTATGATTAGGATATGTGTGTTTTATATTTCGCAGACCCACAAAGGAAAGGCAGACGGCGGGTATTTTGTCAGCTAATGCATAACCTCACTGAAAACCACAAGATATGGAAGGGGATCATTGAAGAAGAAGAAAAATGTAAAACTGATGGTAATAAACTCCAGGTGGAGAATACTTCCTTACCTCAAGCAGATGAGATTCAGGTCATTGAAGAAGCAGATGAAGAGGAAGAGCAACAGTTTGAATAAAAGTCATATTGAAGAAGCCCATTGGGCTGCACCCAGGGTCAGAAGTCATTGCCTACTGTTCACTGTGCTGACTTTCCAATGACCATTCCCATGTGGACAGGCCTTAATACTGTGAGAGGATCCTTGCTGTGCTGACAGTTTCTCACTCCTATGCACTTTCACCACATGAACTACAAAATTATTCTTAGAGCTAGGCTTGAATATGTTGCAAGCCCTTACTTAAAACCTTTGCTGGTGTGTAAATACTTGGTCACAATGCTGCTTTTTGAGGGGGGAAGGGAGGGTAGTGAGCTCTTCTTTTTCATGGGTAGGGGTTAGCTAGAACTAAAAACTCAAGTGACTTACTTCAGTTCCAAAGTGGCTTGGACTTTTTGCTGTCATGAAAACAAGTTTCATATTGTATTTCCAAATGTGTATTTTATACCTTTGACTATTTTGAAAAAAAAAAAAAAAAAAAGTCTGTGCCTATCTAAAAAGGAATCCAGCATTACCCTTGTAAGGGATTGCTGCTCAATGCAATACACTGTTCAGTGCTGTTCTCCCAGCTAGGTTCATCCATGAAGGACTGAGTGACCTTTGTTATATTTAACAAAATCCAGGTGCATCAATTTCTGATGCTTTTTATTGTTGTGTATTATCTACTATGTATGTTTTATTTCCACTCAGAGCGTTCAGGTTTGCCATGGACATCAGAAGTCTGAATTCCAGTCTTATTGACTTTATGGTCTATGGTTGAATTTTAAAACTTTTGGTTTAACAATGAAGGAATTTTATTTTTTAATCAAAACTGTTCTTCTTTTTACTCTTGCTCAGGATTAGTATTTTTAAACATTTAATGTAAACACAGTGCAGATTTGTGAGAAGAAAAAAATTTGTCCTAATATTAACCTTTTATGAAATGAACACCATTTTCTCTCTTCTTAAATGAATTTGAGACTAAAGTCACATAAAAGAAGCTGTCTTTTGCCTTAATGCAAAACTCAAATGAAATTAATCCTATCACAGATAAAAACAAAAGAAATATTGTGAGCTCTAAAGGACATGCATATTAAGTAAATAATTGGAACATATGGTTATCTTTAGATCAATAACTTAGGTATCATGTATTTAATTACTGTAAAACTGGCATTAATCTTTCAGTTTATTTCCTTTTGACTCAAGACAGAAAATTACCCATTACTACTCCATATTCTCAGAGCCCATCTATAAAACTGATTTCTCAGGTAAAGTAAATGATTGGGAATACCTATTTAATTTTTTAATGTAAAAATATTATGGTAAATCATTTCACACAAAAGCATATAAATAGCAAAGTTAATATGGTTGCAAAGAAAATGGATATTTAAATATTTGTAAGCTTGTTAGGGAGCAAATATGTACCCTTGTTGTTTTAAATATTTGAAGATATAAAGAGCAGTCAAAATGATAGCAGGATGCTAGACTAATATTTTCCATTTTTGAAGACTGAATCATATTTTGCATCATTGGAATTCTATAAAGACAATTTTCTAATGTGTTATTTATCCTTTAAAGTAAAATATTGGCAGGCAATTTCTTACCTACCTAGAATATCAGGCTCATCTGAAAGCTATCAATTAATGATATATGGAAGTGTTGGAATTTTTGATCCTATACACTTTTTATCATAAAATTTAGTGAATCAAAAGCTTTATTTATTATATTGGTAATATGCTGAGTTCCTTCCTGTCATTTTTTTTCTGCTGTTGGCACACCATTTGTAAACTGGTCTTACCATATACTACCAAATAAAATTTTAAATGGTAATTACAGAGTTTGCACTTATAATGTATATATCCTGTGCATATATCCTTTGCATATACTCATTACTCTAGAGTACATTTTGTGTCCTGCATAAATGTACTTGTATTCATTCCTCTTCTGCAGAATACATGAGTGTGTGTGTAATATGCATACTTGTGCAACATGCATAATCAGACTCAATCAAATTTCTGTACTCTCTGTTGTTTCATTGAAATTTTCTATTGAATTTTTAATTTATATTTTTCTTTTTTTTTAAATTTTATTTAATGAATATAAATTTCCAAAGTACAGCTTATGGATTACAATGCCCCCCCCCACCTGCAACCTTCCCCTTTCCCGCTCCCTCTCCCCTTCCATTCACATCAAGATTCATTTTCAATTCTCTTTATATACAGAAGATCAGCTTAGTATATATTAAGTAAAGATTTCAACGGTTTGCCCCCACATAGCAACACAAGTGAAAAAATACTGTTGGAGTACTAGTTATAGCATTAAATAAGAGTGTACAGCACATTAAAGACAGGGATCCTACATGCTATTTTTTAAAAATTGATTAATTTTCTATGCAATGACCAATTTAACACCAGGTTTTTTTTTTTTTTTTTTCATTTTCAATTATCTTTATATACAGAAGATCGATTCAGTATATACTAAGTAAACATTTCATCAGTTTGCACCCACACAGAAACACAAAGTATAAAAATACTGTTTTAGTACTAGTTAGAGCATCACTTCACATTGGACAACACATTAAGGACAGATCCCACATGAGACATAAGTACACAGTGACTCCTGTTGTTGACTTAACAATTTGACACTCTTGTTTATGGCGTCAGTAATCTCCCTAGGCTCTAGTCATGAGTTGCCAAGGCTATGGAAGCCTTTAGGGTTCGCCGACTTTGATCTTATTCCAACAGGGTCATAGTCAAAGTGGAAGTTCTCTCCTCCCTTTAGAGAAAGGTACCTCCTTCTTTGATGGCCCTGTTCTTTCCACTGGGATCTCACTTGCAGAGATCTTTCATTTAGGTGTTTTTTTTTTTTTTTTTTTTTTTTTTTTTTGCCAGAGTGTCTTGGCTTTCTATGCCTACAATACTCTCATGGGCTCTTCAGCCAGATCCGAACACCTTAAGGGCTGATTCTGAGGCCAGAGTGCTATTTAGGACATCTTCCATTCTATGAGTCTGCTGTGTATCCCGCTTCCCATGTTGGATCGTTCTCTCCCTTTTTGATTCTATCAGTTAGTATTAGCAGACACTAGTCTTGTTTGTGTGATCCCTTTGACTCTTAGACCTATCAGAGTGATCAATTGTGAACTGAAATTGATCACTTGGACTAGTGAGATGGCATTGGTACATGCCACCTTGATGGGATTGTATTGGAATCCCCTGGCATGTTTCTAACTCCACCATTTGGGGCATGTCCCCAATTGTACATCTCCTCCCTCTCTTTTTCCCACTCTTATATTTATATTTATATAAATATATATATAAAAATAAAAAATATATATTTATATTTTTCAAAAGAAACATGTTTTGATTCTTTTAAAATACTATTATTGGAAACTCATTTTTAAGTTATATAACTCCTAAATTATTTAACCATCACTGAATAATCGCCATATACCAAAAGAAGTAGTACAAAGAAACCCCAAAAAATTATCTCTCTGAAACTTCAATAGGAAATGGATATGAGAGTATATTACATAGCACATAATATTAATAGATCAAATTTTACTTGAGAAATTACCATAAGCCATATTTTAGACCTTATTTTGATGGCTACTGACTCATAAATTCTTTATAATTTTACCATGTATTTGCTTTTAAGTCACTATTATTTTAGATATTTTTATAGTCACTATTTTTTTAGATATTATCACACTTGCCCCACCTTTGTCTTCGTGTTATTTCTAAACTTGCATTTAAACTTATTCACTATTCAGTGCTAGTCCTTTTGCTCATATTTCCTCAATCACCACTTATTTCACTTAAATTTGCCCTTACCCTTGATTATTTGGGTGATACAGAAATTTAGGTTCAAATTCAGATCAAAATAAGTTGTCTTCAATCTAGGACACTAATCCCATATAGGAGTATAACTATCCTGGGGATAATACTCAATTCATTTACATTTTTATTTCAATACTGGTGGGAAATTCTACAGGTACACAAACAGAAGGAGAAAGCAAAGTGGGGATGGGGCAAATTGTTCAGCTGCTTACCCCAAAGACTCAGTCAGCTTTATATTTTCCTCCATTTGTACTCTCCTTATTTGCTCTTCTTACCCACTGGTTTTCTCCACAGCTATCCTATGAAGAATGGGTTCTCATCTCAACCTCAGGCTTCGTCTTGTATGACCTCATCTATAGTTCCTTTAATATTTTCCCATTTACCTTTCATCTTCTAGAACTTGAAAATACCTACTGCATTAATATTGCCCTCTACCCCCATTCTCAATACTGTTTTTTTTTCTGTGATTATATTATTTCAGCAGTATTTGAGAAATGTGTGCTTCCTGTTGCTATCTTGAATCAGAAGTTGTATTTTCAATATTCTAATCAGTAGTTTGTCACTGGTGAGAAAGAAGGTATTCCCACTGCATAGACTCAATGGATGTAACCATGTAATTTTTAAAAATTAGGTATTTTTGCTAATTCATGTTAATTTATCTAGAAATATTGTTTTATTTTTATCACAGTTTATTGACTGCAAATAGTTAAGAGTTTACAGTATATGAAAAAAAAAATCTTACAGCGTATAAAGCATAGAATAACTGGGTGTGAGTAAAGAGTATGGGATAAAAAAAGGCATTCCTCTACCATTCAGTAGAGAAATAACTATCTATCTGAACAATTACTTTGTGTACTGTAAATTGAGCATGATAAGCGAGATAAGGGTTGTCTACCTTTAACAGTTTATGATTCTGTATCTTGATTTTTAGCAAGTTTACATTAACCTAATTAAGGGAAAATGCAAATATTACTTTAGATAAAAGGTAAGAAAATAGGTTTATAGAGTTTAAAGGGTACTAGAGGCAACAGGAGTAGTACTTAAAAGTAAAATAAAGCCTCCTCAATTTTTATTATAATTTACTTCATTCACTATATTGCTTTGTTACATAAGATTGTCAAGCCTCCAGAAGCCCCAGTCTGTAGAGTTTAGCTTAGGCTTCTATATGAGATAGGACAGTAAGTAGGAGAGATCTGCCGTACTGAAGAAAAATTAAGAAGCAACTTGACTAGGAATGTTTGTCAAAATTCAGAAAGCTAGGGCTGGCACTGTTGCATAGCGGGTAAAACTGGTGCCTGCAGCACCAGCATCCCATATGGGTGCCGCTTCAAGTCCAGCCTGCTCCATTTCTGATCCAGCTCCCTGCTAATGTACCTGAGAAAGCAGCAGAGGATGACCCAATTACTTGGACCCCTGCACCTTTGTGGGAGACCCGAAAGAAGCTCCTGGCTTCGGACTGGCCCAGCTCTACATTGCAGCCATTTGGGGAGTGAACCAGTGGATGGAAGACCTCTTTCTCTCTCTCTCTGCCTCTCTGTGACTTTCAAATAAATAAATAAATATTTAAAAAAAGATTGAGAAAGATAAGTTGGAAAGCTGTCTGGCTTAGCAAGTGGGCAGAGGAAAGGCCCAGGGAGATAGCATAACCAGTTTTCTGATATACAGCTTCTTTTCATACTGTAGGACACAAAAAACAGTTTTCTGAGGACATCCCAAAAACTCCCTTGCTCTCCAGAAACAATCCAGACTTGTTCTTTATGGAGCTAGGCAAAGTACCTATACGTCCACAAGCCAGCCTTAAGATAAAACTGGCACCATCTGGAAGGCAAAATTGAAGAATGAAGACAAACTGGTTCTTCAGTTACACCACGGATCATCTAGGCTATACCAATCCTAAAACTTCCACACTGTCTACAGATTTCTCTAAAATTAACTAATTTATTTGAGAAAGTAACAAAGAACTATCATCCATTAGTTCACTCTTCAAATGCCTGCAACCACCTGTGAAGTTGGGAGCTGAGGGTGGCAGGGACCCAACTACTTGAACCATTTCCCACTGTCTCTCCGGGTACACATTAGTAGGAAGCTGGAATTGGGAAATAGAGCTGAGAAGCTACCAAGGTACTCCAATATAGGATGCAGATGTTCTAACCAACTTCTTAATTGCTATGCCAAATTCCTGCCCCTATTTAAGTAAATTTGCATAGGATTTTCTTTCCCTTGCAACTGGAAACATCTTAATATATCAGAGATACAGAGACCCCTTATTTATAACACAGAAACTTGAAAATATTTAACAAATGAGGCCAAACTAAGGTGAAATCCAAATTATTAAGTAATTGTTATGTGCACTTACTCTGTGGCTACAATTATTCATGAGTCAAATTACACAAACATGAGCTCTTATTGTACAACTTTAGAAAAAATGACAACGTAAAAATAGCTATAGATGGATGGCTAAACATTTCAGTTTGTTCATGGCAGTTACAATTTATTCTTGTTGTCCTGACATAATAATTAATATCACCTCATCATGCTCAAGTGTCCCAGTTTACAGCCAGGTTGGGTCAAGCTGAAGCAAGGAGCCAGGAACTCCAACTGGGTCTACTACTTGGGTGGCAGGGACCCAGGTACTTGGGGCATCATCTGCTGCTTTCTCAGGTGCTATTAGCAAGAAGCTGGATTGAAAAGATATGGGATGTGGGCAATCCTAATTTGATGCCTTAAACTGCTGCACCACAACACCTGCCCCCTTTCTTAGCACCTTAAGCAACACCTATCATTTGCACCTCTGTGTTCCTCATAAAAGAATTCTGTTAGAAGTCACATAATCGTGAAACAAGTTCATAGCTAATGCTACTGTTTTTACAGACAAATCTGTGTTCATTTAGCTTCATGATGCTGTGATTTTTGTCCAGACGCACACATTGATTAAACGAAGTTCAAGTATGAAGCAAACATACACTCTAGCTGACCAAAATATCCATGAACTCTCATCGTCTTTTAGCACAGATGAGGTAGGGCTGGGGCTGCAGTGTCATGCCTAACCTGGGCTTCAGACTTGGAACTAATTGATGTGGAAAATGCAAATGAAACCGCTGAAGCAATGCTGTAAAAAACAAGAACATTTCCATCCGTGCCAGCTGTTCTCCAAGACAATGTCTTCTCCCTAAACAAAAAAAGCAGATAGAATAATTTTTAAAAACCCATTATATACCATACCAAAATTAATGTCTAATAGTTGGATGCCATTTAGGAAATTTGGAATTTAAAGGAACTTAGGCTTACTAAAGGATTCTTAGATCACAAAGAAAAAAAATGGCACTTGGGCTCCCAGAACCCATTCCTTTCTTCCTTTTGTAAGATTTTAGTGTAATCCTCAGGTTCCCTTGTATTTTGCAAAAGAGCCAAAGATATGCTATGCAAGATTTAATTTGAATTCTGACATTTGTTCTATAGATCCAAGAGAAGTCCATTTCATTTCTTTTTTTAAAAACTTTTATTTAAGGCCGGTGCCATGGCTTAATAGGCTAATCCTCCGCCTCGCGGCGCCAGCACACCGGGTTCTAGTCCTGGTTGGGGCGCCGGATTCTGTCCCGGTTGCCCCTCTTCCAGGCCAGCTCTCTGCTATGGCCCAGGAGTGTAGTGGAGGATGGCCCAAGTTCTTGGGCCCTGTACCCGCATGGGAGACCAGGAGAAGCACCTGGCTCCTGGCTTTGTATCAGCGTGATGAGCCGGCCGCAGTGGCCATTGGAGGGTGAACCAACGGCAAAAAGGAAGACCTTTCTCTCTCTCTCTCTCTCTCACTATCCACTCTGCCTATCCAAAAAAAACACTTTTATTTAATAAATATAAATTTTGAAAGAACATTTATATTTTACCCCCATAACACCCTCCCTCCCACAAACCATCTGGTCTCCTACTCCCTCGCCCATCCCATTCTTCATTAAGATTCATTTTTAATTATCTTTATATACAGAAGACCAACATAGTATATACTAAGTAAAGATTTCAACAGATTGCACTCACACAGACAAAGTATAAAGTACTGTTTGAAGACTAGTTTTACCATTAATTCGCATAGTACAACACCTTAAACAGAGATCCTACATGGGGAGTAAGTGCACAGTGACTCCCGTTGTTGATTTAACAATTGACACTTTTATTTATGACGTCAGTAATCACCCCAGGCTCTTGTCATGAGCTGCGAAGTTTGAGTTCACAAACTCCAACCTTATTTAGACAAGACCATAATCAAAGTAGAAGTTCTCTCCTCCTTTCAGAGAAAGGTACCTCCTTCTTTGATGGCCTGTTCTTTCCGCCGGGGATCTCACTCACAGAGATCTTTCATTTAGGTCATTTTTTTGCCAGTATCTTGGCTTTCCATGCCTGTGAAACTCTCATGGGCTTTTTAGCCAGATCTGAATGCCTTAAGGGATGATTCTGAGGCCAGAGTGCTGTTTGAGGCACCTGCCATTCTGAGTCTGCTGTGTATCCCGCTTCCCATGTTAGAATTAAATCTATCAATTATTATTAGCAGACACTGGTCTTATTTATGTGATCCCTTTCACACTTATTCCTATCTTTATGATTAATTATGAACTTAAACTGATCACATTAACTAGTACGATGGCATTGGTCCATGCCAACTTAATGGGATTTGGAGTCCCATGGCACGTTTCTAGCTTTACCCCTAGGGGTAAGTCCGAGTTAGCATGTGCCAAATTGTACATCTCCTCCCTCTCTTATTCCCACTCTTATTTTTGAAGCCCATTTCATTTCAACTGACCAAATAAGTATTCTTCTTTAAAGAGCAAGAGTTTCTGGTCCATCTTCCTTTTTTTTTTTTTTTTTAAGATTTATTTATTTGAAAGAGCCTCAGAGAGGCAGAGAGAGAGGTCGGTCTTCCATCCTCTGTTTCACTCCCCAAATGGCCACAATGGCCAGAGCTGGGCTGATCTGGAGCTTCTTCTGGGTCTCCCACATGGGTGCAGGGGCTTAACAACTTGGGCCATCTTCCACTGCTTTCCCAGGCCATAGCAGAGAGCTGGATCAGAAGTGCAATAGCGGAGACTCAATGATTGCTCCATATGGGATGCCCGCACTGCAGGTGGCGCCCTTATCAGCTATACCACAGTTCAGGACCCTCCAGCATTCTTGAGATCTATGTACTTTTTTTAAAGCAGAAGGAACATTTGCCTACTTGAAGATGAGGTACAATCATCTAGAAGCCAAGAAATCTAGATTCTAGCTTTACTTCCAAGTGAGCTATGGCCTGACCCGAGTCACTCTATTTTGTTTCTGGATGATCTCTAGTCACTGTTTGTCCTCTATTTTTCTTACCAGTTACACAACCACTGTATTCAAAAACTAGCCTCATAAGAATGTTAACTGTAAAGATTTTTTACATTAAATGCTATGAAAATGTGTCAATGCCCGACACCCCCAACCCCCCACCTCCCAGATAAGCATAACCTTGCTTGTTCTGGCTTCTGTAATGCTTGGCTTTGTAATTAACTCCCAACAGGATGTGGTTTTTGCCTTTATAAACTTACCATTGAGCTCAATCAGGGTTACATGATTTGGAGAGCACATGCATTCATGTAGCTGCCAGCTTTGCCGGCTTACAGAAATAAAACTGGCTTTCAGAAATAAAGACAACATAATTCGGCCATGAGACTTCAGTGTCTTCTGTAACTCACTGTTTCAAGATGTAACAACTTCAAATTACTATATTTCTCCTCTCTGGGTCTCAGTCATTAACTTTTAGTTCTACAAGGCAAAAATCCACAAGAAAGTTTCAGAAGCCATGGCTTCACAACAATTTATCTCTACTTAATAAAATTAAGGTTTATTTTGAGTAGAAACAAGCATTAATTACCTCTAACTCAATCATTTCTCCTATATGAATTGATGTGGTGGGACTGGCATTGTGATGCAGCTGATTAAGCTACTTACACTGGCATCCCATATGGGTGCTGGTTCTAGCCCTGGCTGTTCCACTTCTGATCCAGCTCCTTGCTAATGTGCCTGGGAAAGCAGCATCTCCCAGGAGACCCACAGGATGCTCCTGGCTCCTGGTTTCAACTTGGCCCTGCCCCAGCCTTTGTGGGCATTTGGAGAGTGAACCAATGGATGGAAGGTCTCTCTGACTACTTACAAATAAATCATATTTTTTTGGCAAAAAAAGAATCTTGTGTTTTCAGAGTTGAATTATAAGTATAAAATTTTTTATCAGGATGCTTCAGATCAAGATGATGCTATACAAGATGAGCCATCACTATATTTTATCCCAAAGTTATGCCCCTGTAAAGGTTCTCTTACCTAGAGAAAAAGGAACCAAAGCTTCTTTCTTGGCAAAATATCCACTGCTGTCTAGAAATCGCTCAGGATAGAACACATCTGGGTCTCTCCAGTACTTCTCATCAAAGTGTACAGAATAAAGATTTGTAATTACTGTTGTGCCTTTTGGAATGGAATAACCACGTACAACTGTATCTTCAGAGGTTGCATGGAAAATGCCTAGTGGAACTATATTACAAAATCTTAAAACTTCATGCAAAACTGCCTCAGTATAAGGCATTCTGCATTTGTTGTCCCAAGAAGGCTTCCCATCGCGGCCCATAATTAAATCAATCTCTTTGTGAACTTGTCCTGTCAGAGAAAAAGTGTTCCAGTTATTATGAAATTCTTAAAATTATATCTAAAGTAATCCTGTTTGGGGATAAAACATAGGATAATCTATGACATGGGTACAACTAGAGTCAGATTTTTTTAAATGTGGGAGTTTTACTTAAACTTACACTATATACTCCTATCAGACACTAATAGGCAATGCTGTGGGTAATTCAGTTGTGAAAAACAAACTAGGGTTGAGGCTCCAGATTTGCCACTTCCAGACACTCAGCTTTTTCCTTATTTATGAAAACAGGTATAACAACTTATCTCAGAACTTTTTTATGTAAACTTCTTAGATTATTGATTTGAAAATTCTTTACAACTATTAAATGTTTCTCTTACTGGTTAGTACAACAGGAGTACCTAAGGAAAATGCTTTGTACATGACCAAAGACGTTGAAACATGTACAAGCCCTACATGTAAGAGTAGACCCTGAGATTATAATGCAAATTCTTACCTTGAATGTTAGGGTAAAGGGCCATGAAAAGAATCGCCCACCGTAGCACATTGGTTGTAGTTTCAGTTCCAGCAATGATGAGCTCACCCACTGAAAAAATTAGGTTTTCTTTGGAAAAAGTAGATGATGGATCATTTTTACCTTGATCCATTTCATCAAAATATGCATCAACAAAATGTTGAGGTAACTGAGGCTGTCTTTTGACTGAAGCCTTTTCAATAAGTCTGGAGAGGAAATCATAGACCACTGCTGCATTTCTAAACAGCTGTTTATGTTTTCCAAAAGGTAAGATGCCAATCCATGGAAAGGCATTGTACAGGAAGACTGAGGCACTGGCAGCTAGTTCCACATTTTCACTAAATAACTCAATCATGTGTTGGAAATCAGTGTCTTCATAACGGAATCTTTCTCCAAAAATGATCAGATTGGTTATGTTTGATACAGCATTCGTTATTAATTGTTTAAAGTCAAACGGTCTACCTTTGTATGTTTCAATAGCATCAATGAAAAAAATTGTTTCCTCTAAGATTTTAGATTCAAAAGACTTTTGGCCATATCCAAAATAGCGAAAGCTGTTTACAGCTAATCTTCTGTGATCAACCCATCCTCGGCCATATCTGGAATTAAGTAAGCCTGGAAAAAAAAAATCATTAAGCAAATAAAGTTTCTACCTTCCCTGTATCTAATAGTCAAAAATGCAACAAAATAAAAAAAAAGAATAAAAATATGGTTATTCGTTCTTCCCTAAGCTCTCTTTCTTTATACCTTGATGGTTGGGTCCTATTGTTGCTTTTCATTAGTCATACAATATTTTTTGTCATACAATATTATAGCAAAAAGCCTTTCTACTCCTCATGTGTGAATTGACAAAGACCTATAATTCTCCTACCATAAAAAACTGGCAAGTCTGGCCGGCGCCGCGGCTCACTAGGCTAATCCTCCACCTTATGGCGCCAGCACACCGGGTTCTAGTCCGGGTCAGGGCACCGGATTCTGTCCCGGTTGCCCCTCTTCCAGGCCAGCTCTCTGCTGTGGCCAGGGAGTGCAGTGGAGGATGGCCCAAGTGCTTGGGTCCTGCACCCCATGGGAGACCAGGATAAGCCCCTGGCTCCTGCCATCGGATCAGCGCGGTGCGCCGGCCGCAGCGCGCCAACTGCGGCGGCCACTGGAGGGTGAACCAACGGCAAAGGAAGACCTTTCTCTCTGTCTCTCTCTTTCACTGTCCACTCTGTCTGTCAAAAAAAAAAAAAAAAAAAAAAAAAAACTGGCAAGTCTTGTATAATTCAATTGGGTAAACTAGTTTTGGTGATTTTATTATTCAACTTTTATTCTAAGCCTAATTCACATAAGACAAATGACTGCATGTTTGTCAGAACAACTTTATCTTCAACTTAACAGCCAAAAATTGTTATTCTAGTATTAGAAATGTCCTGCTTTCAACAAAGAACAGCCCTTGTCTACACTGTTGAGGAACAGTTCTCTTAGTTTTTTTATTCCATTATTTCTTTTTTTTTTTTCTTTCTTTCTGTTTATTTTTCTTTCTTGGACCAAACAGGAGAGGGAGTAGTAATGAGGGGGAAGGGAGAAGGGTGCAGTGGAAAGAATTACTATGTTCCTAATGTTGTCATTATGAGATACATACAAAAAAATTTTAAAAATAAAGTGATGATAGCTTGAAAGAAAAAAAAAATGTCCTGCTTAAGAGCTGGATTTTAGAATACAAATTTATTCTTGCTAAAGGCATATGATAACAGGGAAGCTATGACAAAAACAAAGGTAGTCCAAATAAATTGTCAATGTCATAGAAATGCTTAAGTCAAAAGGTGGGCAAACAGGAACGACCAGACTTTTTTAACATTAATATTGCTTGCCTTAGAATTTCAGAGTCTACATACATCAAGTATCTGCCATCCTGATATGGTTATCATGGAAAAATTTCTGCTTTCAACACCACAGTTGATATACCTCCAAAATCTAAACTGAAGATCTTTAAAAATCTGCATTTAACTGTCAGAATATATGGAGAGATATAACCATGGAAATCCACAGGTGCTAAACTTCACTCTTCCAGTACTTGTTACTTCACTGAAAATGAAGGCACTTATTATGCTACTGACAATGTTTAGAGTGTTTTAAATTAACTATCAAAGAAAAATACCAACATCTTCAGTGCACAACTTATATAATATATACCTTATAGGAAATTTCATTCATTATTGGGACACACATGAACCTGTGATGAAGAACATCATTTTTTTCAAGTATATATGAAGAACATATAAAATTTATATTTCAATAACTTGTTCAATGATTTTTTAATTTGGAGATTATAAAGTTAACCATATTTAAATAGGTCTTTAGCACTATATACAAATCTTATATTCCCACAGTCCATTTTCTTTTGTACACTACTGGTTGATTATTCATTCAACCAATATTATTTCAATATGTATTTATAAAGCAGTAAGTATATTCTAGGAATACTGCTTTGGGAGTGTCAGGGGATGTATCAGGTGAATATTCTGTACTTTCATGGAACTTATATACTAGTAGGAGAGACAAACAAATAAATGATACAGCAAAGAATGAAATAGGGTGGTCAAAGAAAGCTTCACTGAGGTGACATTTGAGTAAAGACTTAAAGGAGGCTGGCGCCGTGGCTCACTAGGCTAATCCTCCACCTTGCGGCGCCGGCACACCGGGTTCTAGTCCCGGTTGGGGCGCTGGATTATATCCCGGTTGCCCCTCTTCCAGGCCAGCTCTCTGCTATGGCCCGGGAAGACAGTGGAGGATGGCCCAAGTGCTTGGGCCCTGCACCTGCATGGGAGACCGGGAGAAGCACCTGGCTCCTGGCTTCAGATCAGCGCGATGTGCCCGGCCACAGCGGCCATTGGAGGGTGAACCAACGGCAAAGGAAGACCTTTCTCTCTGTCTCTCTCTCTCACTATCCACTCTGCCTGTCAAAAAAAAAAAAAAAAAAAAAAAAAAGAAGTATAAAAAAAAGACTTAAAGGAGATGAGAGAGTAGGTGAAGAATATCCGGGAGAAACACAGCAGGTAGAAGAAATATGTATGCTGTATAAAGGAGTGAGATCATAGTAAGCCCTGGGGAAATGTATACACGTGTATAACCCTACACTAACCAACTCGTGCCCCTGAGCCCATGCAAAGGGCAACTTTTCACATTTGCACAGAAGGCTGTTGATGGCCATGATTTTCCAGTTTCAAGTTCAATACACTTAATTTATTTGAAAGAGTTACACAGAGAGGGAAGGAAAAACAGAGAGAGGTCTTCCATCTGCTGGTTCACTTCCCAATTGGCTGCGACCACTGGAACTGCGCCAGGAGCCAGGAGATTTTTCTGGGTCTACCATGTGGGTGCAGGGGCCCAAGGACTTGGGCCATCTTGTACTGCTTTCCCAGGTCATAGCAGAGAGATGGATCAGAAGTGCAGCAGCTGGGACTCGAACTGGCCCCCATATGGGATGCCGGCACTGCAGGTGGCAGCTTTACCTGCTATGCCACAGTGCCAGCCCCAACAATACACATATTTTAAAATAGCATAATTTCCTATCTATTTGTCTTTTACTGTTTTTTCAAGATCTTGCTTTATCTTTATTATATAAATAATGTAGGGTATAAATTTATAACTAAAAAATGTTTGTTTCAACAATTACTCTTATCATATCATCTTTGGTTTTCATTTCTTTAATGGTCTTCCATTATAATTGTGATTTCTTCTTTGGCTTAACTGTTATATAGAAGACACAAGAGATTTGATTTTTATTTCTGCTTTGAGTATCATTTTACTCTGGCTTGAGAATTTGGCTTTTAAAAATCATGCTTTCTTTGCGTTCTTGATTTATTTTGTGATTTAACATAGGAGTTTAACTTTTTCTTTTCAACCAGTTTCTTTATTTTTAGTGTATGTAAACAAGATATTGTTAAATTTTTTGAAATTAAGTGTGTCTCATTAAATCAGGACATTTTGATTGTAAAAATTCTTACACTACTATTAAAACCATTATATCTATCTCAACACTTTATGCTTTCTGTTGCTGCTTTCTTCTTACTAATTCTGTCAACTTTCAAACTTTCTTGTCGAATATAGAATCATTCAACACTAAACCACACAGAATGAATAGTTCTTTTCACAAGCCATTTACATATCAAAGTGATTAAGAAAGGCTGCTCCAGGTTCTATAATCTTATAAGGAAAATCACAGTAAAAATGCCACCAAGTATTCAAGACTAGCTTTAAAAGGCACCTCTGATTCTACTGTGTGTTTATGTGTTACTAACTTTTTTCACAAAACCTATAGATATTATGTGCTAACACTTTAAAACATTTTTTTTTCCTAGATAAAATCACAGGCCTTATTCTTTCAGAGTGCCTCAGAATCCATGGTATTTTTCATTTATTGCATTTGATTAACATGATTGATTGCCAATCTCAAACAAATCATCCACAGCACACTACCCAGTAAAACACTATTTTGAACATTTACCAGAACTGGATTATAAAAAAATCAGCATTTACTAGTCTAAAATATGAGTGTAATATAGCCTGCAAGGTCCTCAAATTCTAGGTTTTGTAAGTAAGTAAATAAATATATTATGAGTAGATACTTTCCTGCTAATCAGAATAAAAGAATCCCAACTGTATGCACCAAAATTACTTAAAACAAAGAATATGATTTAAAACAGTTAAATAAGTAAATAGGTGAAAATAAACATACCTCCCATTTTTGTCATCTTCATAAATAAAGGAAGACATGGTCTGTCTGCAAAAATTTCACTTTGATGAACAAGGCATTCCTTTACTATGTCATATCCATTTAGAACAACAGTTGATATGCCTCCAAGATCTAAACTGAAGATCTTTGAGAAGAAAAGAAGAAAAATAATTTAACTGATGAACTGTATAGAAATCTACAGGTGCTAAGCCCTACTCGCCCAGTATGTTACTTCCCTAAAAAAGAAGCAATTAGGCCGGCGCCGCGGCTCAGTAGGCTAATCCTCCGCCTTACGGTGCCGGCACACCGGGTTCTAGTCCCGGTCGGGGCACCGATCCTGTCCCGGTTGCCCCTATTCCAGGCCAGCTCTCTGCTGTGGCCAGGGAGTGCAGTGGAGGATGGCCCAAGTGCTTGGGCCCTGCACCCCATGGGAGACCAGGAGAAGCACCTGGCTCCTGCCATCGGAACAGCGCGGTGCGCCCGGCGGCCATTGGAGGGTGAACCAACGGCAAAAGGAAGACCTTTCTCTCTGTCTCTCTCTACTGTCCACTCTTCCTGTCAAAAAAAAAAAAAAAGAAGCAATTACTCAATTGACAATGTTTAGAGTGCTTTCCTTCTATAAAGCATGTTAAACAGGGATCCGATTACACCATGCAGTATTATAAATGGTATAATGGTAAGAGTATTGGACTCAGAAAGACTTAAACACATATAAGAACCTGAAAAGAACTCTTACCCTTTTGGGACTTCAGTGTTGCCACAGGAAATACTTTTTATTTAGATGCTCTGTTAAGATTCATTCTACCTCAAAACATTCAATGATATCTGGCAATCTCCTTTTATTTTCCACATGAATGAATAGCACTATCTATGTATTATTACCCCAGTCTTAGTTCTGACAGGGGATTGCCCAAGGCCTGAGAGACTAGTTTTAAATACAAATATATTGTAATTATGCTCTCTGGCTTCCATGAAATTAACCAACAGAACCTGACCTTGCAGGAAAGGAATTCACCATGTTGGTATAAGTAGCTGTCCCTAAGCTAAGGGGAGGCAAAACAGAATATTTACCCTAAGCTTTGTCAGGGTTATTGGTCATGTGCCTCACCTCATGTTCAATTAAATGTCATACTTCCAATAGTCTGTTCTAATTAACCCAACATAAGGGGCTAGTCTAGTGACAGAATGTTTATCAGTGGGATGCAAAGATTGCTTATCACCAACCTCTCCTGTCAAAACCTGAGAGCTTTTTATGGTTAAAATAGAAGCTTTATGGGGGCTGGCATGGTGGCACAGGTTAATCCTCCACCTGCAGTGCCCGCATCCCATATGGGCGCCGGTTCTTGTCCTGGCTGCTCCTCTTCCAATCCAGCTCTCTTCGGTGGCCTGGAAGAGCAGTAGAAGATGGCTCAAGTCCTTGGGTCCCTGCACCCATGTGGGAGACTGGAAGAAGCTCTTGGCTCCTGGCTTCTGATTGGTGCAGCTCTGGCCATTGTGGCCATTTTGGGAGCGAACCAGTGGACAGAAGACCTTTCTCTCTGTCTCTCCTTGTCACTGTCTGTAACTCTAGCTCTCAAATAAATAAATAAATACATAATCTTTCCAAAAAATAGTTTTATTGCTGCTCAAGCAATTAGAGCAGATTTCATTCTATTTGGTACACACTTCAGAAGAAAAAAAGGTTTAACATAGAACAAAAGTTCAGTAGAAGTGGTTACATTGGCAAGAGTGATGAAGATTACCAAATGGTAACAGAATCTTCTAGCTAAGTGATAGGGCCACCAGAGTCTTTGGCACAAGGTTGGTCCCTAGCCAACCCATCAATAGGCACATGCAGTACCTTGGGGAAAGAGCACAGAATGTCTGCAATAAGCAGAGTTATTAGTCAAAAGTAGCAGTGAAAGAATTTTCAGCACAAAGGGAATGGTTGCCAGCCAAGCAAAGGAGGAGGGACCCTTTCTAAAGGAGTTCCTAAAGAGGTAATGTCATAGTATTGAAGTCTTTTCCTGGAGGTGTAATTTTAGCAGAGATAATGGAAGGATGGCATTAATAGGAAGTGGTCCTAATTCAGAATAAAAACAGACTAACTGATGATTGCATAAGGATGAGGAAAGACCCTGACATTGAAAGTTGAGTTAGTATGAAGGCAGACCAGAGGGGAGACATATTTCAGAGTAAAGCTGCAGGCTGTGAACACTAGGAATTCTAAAACCCAAAGAGAAGCCATGGCTTATGAAAGTTATTACACAATTCACCTTTACTCAAGAATTTGTGTTGGTCCTCTATTTGAGGGTGGGAGCAGGGAAATTTTACTTGACCTAGTATTTATTCTGGTATACACTGTTCTTAAGGACCTTCAATTAAGGGTTTCTAGTCAAATTCTAGAAACTTATCCTTAAACTTCTTTGGCCTATGGAAAAATCCATGATTATATTCATACATTCTTTGATCTAAATAATTTTTTTTGAAGGGCAGAGTTAGACAGTGAGCGAGAGAGACAGAGAGAAAGGTCTTCCTTCCGTTGGTTCACCCCCCAAATGGCCGCTATGGCCAGTGCGTTGCACCGACCTGAAGCCAGGAGCCAGGTGCTTCCTCCTGGTCTCCCCTGCAGGTGCAGGGCCCAAGCACTTGGGCCATCCTCCACTGCACTCCCGGGCCACAGCAGAGGGCTGGACTGGAAGAGGAGCAACTGGGACAGAATCTGGCGCCCCAACTGGGACTAGGACCCGGGGTAACGGCACCACAGGTAGAGGATTAGCCTAGTGAGCCACGGCGCTGGCCTGATCTAAATAATTTTTAGTACCTTTTATGGAATAGTTATGATGCTGGCGAAAATGGAGAAATGAATACATGAAATGTTTTCTTTGCCTTTCTAGAAGTTACTTTATGATCTTCAAGCCTCTTCCATTTCCCCCCAAACCAGCTCAACACAGAATACTTATTTCTGTTAATGGGTACTCCATCCTTGAAGTTGTTCAAACCAAAAAGCTAGTAGCCACCCATGCTGAGTCATTATTTTCTCCCAGATTCCACATCCAACTGCTCAGAAGTCATGTTTCCTATTTTTAGAACATAAACAGAATCTGACAATTTTCTATCACCTGCATCATTGACATCCTGGTCCAAGCCACCTGAAATCTTAGTTATATTTTCAGTAACCTCCCAACTTGCCTCACTAAACTCACTCATCTCTACAGGTAATTTGCAACATGGCATACTCCTGTTTCATAGCCTGCATCCTTGCTCTTCTTTTGATCTAGAATGTTTGTACCCTAGATTTTCCTATATCTTGCTCCTTCATTTCCTTTAAGTCTGTCCAAGTGCTATCTTTGCAGTGATGCCTGCTCTAACTAACCATTCTCTATTTCCCTTACCCTTTTGTAGTTTACTTCATACTTTGTACTCTTCTCACATAGAGTTTTCTTAATGCATCTATATTGTTTTCACCCCACCAAAATTTAAACTACATGAGGGAAGAGTCTGTGTCTTGGTCACTGCTGTAGCTCTAGTACCTATGATAGTACATGGCATTATGATGATGATCTATAAATGTATGTTGAATTAATGAATGGCAAATACCTATGTTTAAGCATATTATTACAATATCAATGGCTAAGTGCTAGTAGCAAATGAACGTGCAAAATGCTGTTGATGAAAACTATTAAGTGCCACATTTTCAACTTTAACTTGGTCTGTTTTTTCCCTTGGAATGCCACCCTTGACTGCCATACCATCTACCCCACACCAAGTCTTCAGGGATTATTCTCCATGAAGCCCTTCTCACTGAATACTTTTTCTCTCTGTTTTGAACCACCACAGCACATGTTTAGAAAATCCTATGGAGGATTCAGGGCAATATGGCGGAATAGGAAGGGAGCACACTGATAGTATGGGAAGAGACAGTTTAATAAAAGTGGAGACACTGCAGGTTCAAGGAAGAGTAAGGGAAGAAGCAGCAGAGGAAACTCTTCCAGAACTAGTGATTCATAGTAGACCTGCATGGAGAACGTGGGAACCCATGGTTCAGGACACCAGCCTCAGAATGAACACACCAGCGCTGGAATGCAAGCTGTGTGGAATTACTTCCATTTTGAATAAAAAAAAAAGAAAGAGAGATTTACCACACCTAACCTGGGAGTGTCACCTTTGACACACCCTCAACCCTGAGGAACCAAACAGAGCTCTCAGGCCACACCCACCTCAAGCCTCTAAGGCTCCATCAAAAGCAGACAGTCCACTTAATACAGTCATAGTATAACAAGAAAAAATACCACAGCGAGGGAAGAAGAATCCAAAGAATATCTCTACAATGCCAAGCAACAAATGAAGAAACCGAGGAAACAAGAACAAGGAAGACATTATGACACCCCCAAATGAACAAGACACCCCAAGCCAAGATTATGAAGATGATGAGATGGAAGAAATGCAAGATACGGATTTCAAAAAATTTTCGGCTCACTAGGCTAATCCTCCACCTTGCGGCGCCGGCACACCGGGTTCTAGTCCCGGTCGGGGCGCCGGATTCTGTCCCGGTTGCCCCTATTCCAGGCCAGCTCTCTGCTGTGGCCAGGGAGTGCATTGGAGGATGGCCCAAGTGCTTGGGCCCTGCACCCCATGGGAGACCAGGATAAGCCCCTGGCTCCTGCCATCGGATCAGCGCGGTGCGCTGGCTGCAGCGCGCCAACCGCGGCGGCCATTGGAGGGTGAACCAACGTCAAAAGGAAGACCTTTCTCTCTGTCTCTCTCTCTCACTGTCCACTCTGCCTGTAAAAAAAAAAAAAAATTATGATATGAACAATTAGAAGTGTTCAAAAACAAATGCTTGAGCTACAGAATTCCTTACTGGACAGGATAGAAAATCTCCTTCAAGAAAATGAAATCTTAAGGAGGAATCAAAATGAAATGAAACAACTAGTAGAACAAGAAACTGTGATAGTGACGAGAAATCATAATGAAATGAAAAATTCAATAGATCAAATGACAAACACATTAGAGAGCCTTAAAAACAGAATGGGTGAAGCAGAAGAGAGAATATCGGACTTAGAAGACAGAGCACAGGAAAGTATACAGTCAAACCAAAGAAAAGAAGAGGAAATTAGAAATCTAAAAAATATTGTTGGGAATCTACAGGGTACTATTAAAAAACCCAACATTCGGGTTCTAGGAGTTCCTGAAGGCATGGAGAGAGAGAAAGGATTAGAAGGCCTTTTTAGTGAGGTACTTGCAGAGAACTTCCCGGGTTTGGAGGACAGAGACATCCTAGTACAGGAAGCTCATAGAACCCCGAGTAAACATGACCAAAAGAGATCCTCACCACGACACATTGTAATCAAACTCACCACAGTGAAACATAAAGAAAAGATTCTAAAAGGTGCAAGAGAGAAACGTCAGATTACTCTCAGAGGATCTCCAATTAGACTCACAGCAGACTTCTCATCAGAAACCCTACAAGCTAGGAGGGAATGGCAAGACATAGCCCAGGTACTAAGAGAGAAAAACTGCCAGCCCAGAATATTATATCCTGCAAAGCTCTCATTTGTGAATGAAGGTGAAATTAAGACTTTTCATAGCAAACAGAAACTGAAAGAATTTGTTGCCACTCATCCTGCCCTGCAAAAGATGCTGAAATATGTGTTACACACAGAAACACAGAAACACGGTCATCAATATGAAAGAAGGTAAAGGAAGGAAACCTCACAGCAAAAGATCACAGGAAACTCAAAGCATATATTAGAAAATATCTTTGGCAAATGGCAGGGCAAAGTTACTACTTATCAAAAGTCACATTGAACGTTAATGGCCTGAAATGTCCAGTTAGAAGACACAGATTGGCTGACTGGGTTAAAGAACAAAACCCATCTATTTGCTGCTTACAAGAAACACAGTGAGTGTGGAAGTGAAAGGCTGGAAGAAGATATACCATGCCAACAGAAATGAAAAAAGAGCATGCGTATCCATCTTAATATCGGGCAACATTAACTTTACCACAAAAACTGTTAGGAGAGACAAAGAGGGGCACTATATAATGATTAAGGGATCAATTCAACAGGAAGATATAACGATTACCAATGTATATGCACCTAATTACAGGGCACCGGTTTATTTAAAAGATTTGTTAAGGGACTTAAAGGGAGACTTAGACTCCAATACAATAGTACTGGGGGACTTCAATACTGCACTCAGAAATAGATCAACAGGACAGAAGATCAACAAGGAGACAGTAGATTTAAACGACACTATATCCCAAATGAATCTAACAGATAACTACAGAACTTTTCATCCTACACAGAAAGTATTTACATTCTTCTCAGCAGTACATGGAACCTTCTCTAGGATTGACCACATACTAGGCCATAAAGCAAGTCTCAGCAAATTCAAAAGAATTAGAATCATATGATGCAGCTTCTCAGACGATAAAGGAATGAAGTTGGAAATTAGCAACTCAGGAATCCCTAGAGCATATGCAAAAACATGGAGACTGAAAACATGCTCCTGAATGAACAATGGGTCATAGAAAAAATCAAAAGAGAAATAAAAATTTTCGGGAAGTAAATGAGGATAACAGCACAACATACCAAAACTTAAGGATACAGCAAAAGCAGTGTTAAGAGGAAAGTTTATATCAATAGGTGCCTACATCAAGAAATTGGAAAGGCACCAAATAAATGAGCTTTCAATTCATCTCAAGGATCTAGAAAATGTGCAGCAAACCAGACCCTAATCTAGTAGAAGAGAAATAATTAAAATCAGAGAAGAAATCAACAGGATTGAATCCAAAAAAGGAAATGGTTATTCAACATGGTACACTTCTAATTAAGACTGCCTTTAAAATGAATGTGTAAGTCCTTTGTACTGGGATGGGGGTGGTCTTCAAGAATTATAAAGGAGAACTGAATTCATAGGCTGTATAAAAGTTGATGTTAAAGTAACTGTCATAAGCAATTGTAAACTCCAGGTATTTTTTTTATAAGCACACATAT
Organism: Lepus europaeus; assembly: GCF_033115175.1. Classification (NCBI taxonomy): domain Eukaryota; kingdom Metazoa; phylum Chordata; class Mammalia; order Lagomorpha; family Leporidae; genus Lepus; species Lepus europaeus. The sequence goes on along the minus strand of NC_084833.1, from coordinate 50,352,640 downwards.
AAAATTTTAAAGACAATGCAAAAATAAGATTCTATTTACAAACATGTCCTGTAAACTTTGCAGCTTCCAAAAATATAGGTGGTAATATTCTCCTTCTACCTCAACAAAAGGTATGGTATTTTACAACTTATATAAACTTTGAGGTTTTGGCAGAATTGGGAAATATCTCCAAGATAATGGAAGACTTCTAGGGTTGCTTCATAATCAGGGTAAGGATCAAATGCTTCTGTAGCTTAAAGAGTAAATATTTGGGGACCAGCATTGTGCCTAGGGGATAAAGCTGCCACCTGCAAGGCTAGCATTCCACATGGGCACTAATCTGTGTCCTGGTTGCTCCACTTCCAGTTCAGCTCCCTTCAAATAACCTGGGAAAAGATGGCCCAAGTGCTGGGCCCCTGCCACCCATGTGGGAGACCCAGATGAAGTTCCATTTGTGTGGCAGAGGCCCAAGCACTTGGGCCATCTGCTGCTGCTTTCCCAGGTGCTTTAGCAGGGAGCTGGATCTGAAGTAGAGCAGCCAGGACTTAAACTGATGCCCATTTGGGATGCCGGCATTGCAGGTGGTGGCTTTATCTACTATGCCACAGTGCTGGCCCCTAAATAAGTCTTTTTAAAAAAGTTAATGTGGCTGGTGGCGCAGCTCAGTAGGCTAATCCTCCACCTGCGGCGCTAGCACACAGGATTCTAGTCCCGGTCGGGGCACTGGATTCTGTCCCGGTTGCTCCTCTTCCTGTCCAGCTCTCTGCTGTGGCCCTGTGGTCCTTGGGCCCTGCACCCGCATGGGAGACCAGGAGAAGCACCTGGCTCCTGCCATTGGATCAGCACGGTGCGCCAGCCACAGCACGCCGGCCACAGCGGCCATTAGGGGGTGAACCAACGGAAAAGGAAGACCTTTCTCTCTGTCTCTCTTACTGTCCACTCTGCCTGTCAAAAAGAAAAAAAAAGTTAATGTTTGCTGGTTTTCAATTTAACTGTAAGATAGAGTGCAAACATTGGCTACTCTTCAACGTATAAACAGTTTCAATTTTTCTAAGAATTATTTCAGGTTTCTACAGCTCAATAGTGATTTGCATTACTAAAGGGAACCTGGTTTAATATATTTGATCTCTTTGATTTGTTATGTTTCCACATCTTATGATTTCTCCATAATATCATGCTGCTTTGTGACAAACATATCAAAGAGATCAAATATATTAAACAGAAATCATGGAAATAAATTCTGGCGAATGGGGGAGGGTGGATAAAACCTAAGAATTATATATATTTTCTTTGTCGATGTCCAGGTTCCCTTTAGCAATGCCATCCACTATTGAGCTGCAGAAGCCTGAAATAATTCTTAGAAAAATTGATTTAAGTAAGGATTTAAGCAGTAACCTGAAATATAATTGCCATGCAGCCTTTAACCATAGTTTATCGTTGGAATTCATTTTCTCTCTCCCTCTGGACTGTTAACTCCCTTCTGGACACTTCGACCTTTTTGAGATAAGGGCACCCTTCCAAACACAAGCACTGTGTTCCTGTCTTTTTCCAGGGGGGGGTCACTCAGCTTTTCTGTGTGAAAATGGGGAAAACCAGAAATACCTACCTCACCGGGTGGCTGTGAGATTTAAATGAGTCAACAAGTTGTCCGAGAGACCAGCACACAGGCGGCACCTTATAAATATATGCTCAAAGGACGTTCCTGGCCAATCTGAACGTCACTCACGCAGGGCTGCAGGGCTCCCGCGCTGTTTTGGGTCATTAGTTCTAAGCACGCTTTTCCTATTTACCACAGCCCGCTTCTTGGCCAGGGGCGTCCACTCCATTCTACTTTGAATCACAGCAAACGCTTAAACCACTTGTTAGTCAACAGCAAGCCTCGAAGAACCTCCCATTAACCATTAACTATAACCAGGCCCCAGAATTCAGGATGCCGCTACTTTTTGCTCAAGCCAAGCTGTGGACTCTAACCTGAGGGCGATCAAGGCCCACAGCCTGCGCCCGGCCTACCCGAGAACCACACCGCGCAGGCGCGGGAGCTGCGGCGGCGAGCGCGCGCTCCCCTCGGAGGCGAGAAACCCCGGCCCGGATCGCCTCAGAGCGCAGGCTGGAGTGGGGCGGCCCATTGGTGGAGGGGTCGGGGGTGGGCGAAATGAGCGGGTTTTCCTCAGCAAAAGTTGCCGGCACACAGAAATCTGGGCTACTCGCACCGGAATTGGCCTCCAATCCAACCTACAGGGAGACCCCAGCCAGCCCGGAGGCCAGGACGGCGGCCCTCCCGGCCCGCGGCCCGTCGGTCGGGGCAGTACCTCGCCGTACACTTGGCTCTGCTTTCTCATGTAGACATGGGGAAGGTCGGCTGAGGCGGCCAGGGAGTAGATGTTGCCGATAAACGGTAGCCCCGGAGGCCCCGGGGGGAAGCCCACCGGCCGCCTCCGCTTCAGCAGCTGGCGCCCCCACAGTGCAAAGAGCAAGAGGAAGAGCGCGCCACCCAGCGCCGCCGCGCACTCCTCAGCTCCCGAAGTTTCCCGCATCGGTCCGAGTTGAGGCTGCGTTCCCCTCTGTCGGGCTGGGACGGCGACGAGCCCTTCAATCTTGCCACGTTCTCATTGGCCCACTTTCCTGAGGTACCGCCCTTGCTCCATGGCCATTGGTTACCTGAGTGTAGGGCGGTCCCCAGGGCAGCTACCTCATGGCTTTGCCCACTCAACTGCTTTGCGACCCTTTGGGTTTGGCGGGGTTTAGGGGGAAGCCAAGCTGGCAGGACAGCCTTAAAGGTTGGCACCAGGGCGTTGAGGACGCACTCACTGGGAGAATCCTGCCTGCCTCCTTGGATGGCCAGCCCTTTCTGAAGGTATCTTTCTAGTGTCAGGTCTACTTATTAAAGACTAGGAAAACTGAACTTCTGTGGGCTTTAGCTGAGCCTGATAATTTTCAGAATTTCCATGAGAGAGTTCACGCCTGTCCTGCTTTACTTATCAATTTTTTTTCCTCATGTTATGAGGCATTTTTGTTGCTGATCCTTTAAGAATTTTCATGAGTAAGCAATTGTTATGCAATTAACTCAGGTTACTTGTCTTTTCACTTCTCTGGTCCTGCCAAACTGGTTGCTGATTGGTAGTCACAGAGGTCTGTGTACACTGCAGTTGCTCAGGGATAGTACTTAAGGTTTCTACCTATACTACCTAGACTTAAACAACCAATATTTCATATTATTCTTGTCATTTCACTTTTTTTTTTTTTATTTTTGACAGGCAGAGTGGACAGTGAGAGAGAGAGACAGAGAGAAAGGTCTTCCTTTTGCCATTGGTTCACCCTCCAATGGCCGCCGCGGTAGCGCGCTGCGGCCGGCGCACCGCGCTGTTACGATGGCAGGAGCCAGGTGCTTATCCTGGTCTCCCATGGGGTGCAGAGCCCAAACACTTGGGCTATCCTCCACTGCACTCCCTGGCCACAGCAGAGAGCTGGCCTGGAAGAGGGTCAACCGGGACAGGATCAGTGCCCCGACCGGGACTAGAACCCGGTGTGCCGGCGCCGCAAGGCGGAGGATTAGCCTGTTGAGCCACGGCGCCGGCCAGTCATTTCACTTTCTGTTCTGTTTTTAATCAACACGGAACCTACAGAACTTGGGACTCTTCTAAAAACTGCCCTGTGATTATGAGTTAACGTTGGTGGGAATTTTGTGGTCCTCATTAGCCTAGCTTTCATGAATACAGCACTATTTTTTGAATGCCTACGTTAGACAGGTGTCATAAGCACTGAGATAGAGAGGTAAATAAGAGCAACAAAGCCCCTACAGGGTATATTTTAGAGTCTCCACTTACAGAATAGCTACCTACTGCTTATTACAAATGCCTTATCTGTTATCCTTAGAGAGTTCTTAAAGTTCTTATTAATCAATTGTGAGAAACAGCCTTACCCAGCCAATCAAAGGATGGATTCAGACAGGAAGTTCACCAAAGTGAGACTTTATTAATTATCTCAGAAGACTGGGTGCCTAGTGGGCCAGCACACCCAGGGGTGGTTTATAGCAAGCTGTTCATTTTCTAGCACACAGGTCTCTCCCCCTGTTCCTCATTGGCTGAGTAACTGTGTGGTTATGCTCTTGCCTGCATTTGCTTCAGCTGTTTTGGCCACTAACATCCTGTTTGCCTAAGAACTTTCAGGTGCATGTAACCCAGCTTTTAGCTAGTTACTTGTCTGCAAGCTCTTATGCCAGCTTGTTGTCTTCTCAGATTTAAAACCTTACTTTGAAAATGAACCCAGTGTTTATTTCTCACATCAATCAAGAAACTACTGACAGAATGGAAAAATAATAGTACAAGGTTGTTGCTAAACTTAGTCTCTACTGTTATAATGGCAGGTGTGGGACCAGGATGCTGATGCCCAGGAACGGGGAGTATCACCAGCCAGACACATGAGGTCAGCCTTACCTTCTCTGACATCATCAGGTTTGCAGTATCTGGCCTGCCCACAGCAGTTATACAATACAGGCACTCAATTCAGGAATGGCCACTTTCTGTTTTTTCAAAAAAGGTTCATTTTCGTTCCAAAAATGTCCTCTAATTCATTTAAAGAACTTTCCTTCTTTGGTGTTCTTTCCTTGGCAACATTAGCATAGGAAAGCTCAGAGTTGCCCCTCACTCAGCCCTTATCTGACTAACAGCACTGCACTGTTGAGATGTGCTTCCCTGTCCATTATGGGATATTTGGGTGGGGGTGGGCTTTTCAGGAATAACTAGACATCTTCAGAACACAGCTTCCCCAGTAACTATTTCTCATATTCATAGTACTCAGCAAAGGGAAATAGTTATTTGTGGTCCCTGTCCCTGCATTTACCCTTTGAGTGGTAGAAAATGATCAATAATATGTATTTGTGGCTTCTGTAACTACAGGGATGTTTGCAGGAACCAGATGTAAAGGATTTCACTGTTTCATGCCAGAAATCCCATTTTCAGTATGCAAGGTGGAATAGGTAAATAGGATGTACAGGCTGTGCCATTTCTGTGTGTATGGTCATGGATTCAACAGGCAACAGTGCAGTTATGCTCCAATGACAGTACTTTTTCAGCCTTTGGAAACCCTACCTCTAGTATTTATCCCGAGAGGTAACATCAGGTGAGGGTGTCTTGTGGGCTTCTGCCAGTTCTTGGTGGCTGCAGCCCTGGCCAGGGCCCTGGGTGCTTGCCCCGTGGGACTCCCCCAGCTCAGAGTGATGCAGCGAGCACAAATTTGCCTCAGTACACTTTCCATTGTATGCATCATGGTATATTTCACCAAAATGGTAGTGAGAGTCAGAAGAAGTGCCAAGCAGAACTGTATTGGAGCCTAAGACAAAAGAAAAAAAATATTGATCTTGCCTTACTAAAAATTTAATATCTTGTTCACATGGCTTTTTGCTTAATTTTTCTTTTAATGTGTTGCATTGAAATATTATCTTGATTACTGAGGTTTTTGATGCCCCCTTGAATTTTGCTACCAAAGTGCACTCCTCAACCTAGTCCTGGGTTACCAAATGATGTGGATTACAAACTGGGGTGTAGGAATTGGGTTTGCTCAGGTTTTCATAGTGCTCTTAGGAGCCTGGCACTGATGTAGGGCTGGCAGAGCAATGGCACCTCTGAGTGGGATTTAAGGAGACTCCTTTGACCGATAAAAATAAATCCCCTACCCATTGTTTAAAGTTCAGTCTCTACAAATTAACTTATGTAAGTTAAACTATTCCCAAAATGGGCTGGGTTGGAAAATGCAACCCTGGTGGCAAGAGAATAGAGTGTTAAAAGGTACCTAAAACTGTATTTATATACAAAAGAGTTTATCCCAGCATTCAGAGGCAAGATAGAATGGAAGGCATGATGGCCCTGATCTGCTGAAGTTGGCCACATGGTGATGAGTTTGAGAATTTAAGAAAGGGATGCAGAAAAAGAAAGGAGAGTTTCCATAAGAAGAATTTATTTGTCTTCACAATTCTTCCAAAGGCTAGAATGACTTAGAACCAGGAGCCATTTCTTCCATTTCCTAGGGTAGGTCAACCTAACAACTTCCTGGCACTTCCTCCCCTCTAGTTTCCCACTGGACCATTTTCTATTCTTGATATCTTTTGTTCCTTTCCTTGTGTTTAAATGGAATAGAAATCTAAAAGTGGATGAACAACTGACCACTTTGTTGAAGACCCTTTTCCAAATGTAGCAAGAGTCAGAGGAGGCATAACTTTCCAAGACAGCACCAGTGGAACCAGAATCCTGGGCTCTGTACTTGTCATGCGTTCTTTCAGTCACTCATCACAAAATTATTGAAAACCTACTAAAATAGTTGTTGGAGATATAATGGTTAGCAAAAGTAGTCATGGTCCCTACTTTTGTGGGGTTTACAGTCTATTAGAAGGCACAAACACTAGTCAAATTATCACATAAACTCATTATTACAACATTTACATTTTCTGAAATATAGAAACAATTCTGTAAACACAGAAAATGTGATCAGTCGTGGAATCAGTGTTTACAGTCTAGAATGTGGAATCAGCTTATACCCAGGTATTCTGCATGACCAGTTCATGCCAAGTTTTGCTGAAATCCTTCCTTAGCAACTTTTTTTCACCCCCATGGGAAGGGAAGGGAAAGTGGACTCAGAGAGATACATAAGTACTAATTTGAAATCTTCTTTCTCTTGCTTCACAAATGATTTTTTCTTTTTTTAAAAATAAACTTTTAAAAACTTATTACCTGACAGGAAAAGAGACAGAGAGACAGAAATCCCATTTGCTGGTTTATTCCCCAAATGCCCACAATAGCAGGGGCTGGGTCAGGTCAAAGCCAAGATCCAGGAACCCAATCTAGCTCTCCCATGGGATAACGGAGAACAACTACCGAAACCATCACCTGCTGCCTCCCAGTATTTGTATTAACAGGAAGCTGGAATTGGGAGCAGAGCTGGGACCTGAACCCATATACTCTGATATGAGATGCAGGTATCTCAGCTGGCATCTTAACTGCTAGGTCAAACACATGTCCCTACACATTATTTTCTTAAACATTCTTCTGTGTCTTCTGAAGATAGTATACTGTATTCTGAAAACAGTAGACTTGAAGAAGCAATGTAAACAGATTGAATTATTATGATAACTATACCAGCCATATCAAAAATTACATTAGGCAATCTGATCACGAGGAACAAAACAAGAATTACAAAATATAGATGTAAGAAAACAAAAGGCACAACAGATGGGATCATTTAGAGTAGGAAATGCCAATCCCACACATTTCAAAGCCTGAGGGCATCACTTATAGTACAACAGAATATATTAATCCATGTGCTCATTAAGTGCACATCCTCATCAAAGATTAAAGTGATTTTATAGCACTCTAAGAGTGCGAGGGTACTGTGTGGTGTATTTTTTGGACTATTTAATGAAATTTCTGAAAAAAAAAAAAAAAACCCTAGCACTTGAAGGATTAACTTCAATGATCTAGAAAATACTCTTAGAGGTCACAGGAAAAGAATCATCTGGCCTTTGGCTCTTAGCCAAAATATGAATTTAATGATTGAGAAACATAAGTTGAGAAATTCTTTGATGTCATTTGTGGAACTTGTCCACCAACTGGACCTGTGTCTGAGTGCTATGTCTTAGACCATCACACTCAGCTCATTTTCCCCCCAAAATTGGGAAGTATCTTCTGGTCTTCAGGGAAGACATTTGTAGGTAGCTGGTGGCAAAGAAGCTTTATTTCCCTGGGGTTTGAAAGCCCAGTATTCTGAGTGTGGTATTTGGAGTGGAGAATTTTCTGGGCCCACAGGAGATGGAGAGTCAGGAAGACTCCCCTCAGGAATATCTGACTTCCTGCTTTCTTCAAATCCACCATTGTCAGGCCTGTTGCAGATGACCTGGGCTCAGAAGCCACATCTAAATGCTCTGGGCCATATAACATCCACTTCTGAGCCTCTCCAGCATTTCTAATCCTTATCATTCAGCTCACCATTCACCTGGCAATGCCTTCTTCTTTCATTAAACATTTCATGAGCATGATCCTAGACTCTGATGGGTAAGATCCCTGGCTTATTTTTCTCCTGAGCTCCCACACCTCAATATGTGGTTAGGCCTTAAATCCCTGATGAATGAATGGCTGGGTTTACTGGGATAGTATAGTTGCATTCATCAGACAACTGTGTTGGGAAGCATTTATCTAAAGCAAGACCTGGTACTATCCACAGATGGCTTGTTCTATTCTAAGAAACAAAGGCCCAGACACAATTCAAGAATAAGTCCTGCTGATACCTTAGCTGAGGCCTTAGTGTTCCTGCCCTCCTTTTCCTGTCTTTTCTGAGAATTGCTCATTCTTCCTATATGAGAGATGAAACACTAAGTTTCCTGATGCCTCACATGACAGTGATATATCTTCACACTTCTTGGCTATACTTCTGGATACCACAAAGTGGTATAGTACTTTTTAAATAGTTGTTTGGTTTAAAAAATACTTATTTTCATTTCATTTGAAAAGCGGGTAAACAGAGGCAGAGACAAATGAAAAAGATCTTTCATCTGCTTGTTCATTCTCCAAATACCTTGAAGCAGAGCCAGGGCTGAATCAGGCCAAAGCCAGGAGCTAAGAACCCAGTGTGGGCCTTCTACACTGGGAGAGACCCATTGGCAGAGACCTAATTACTTGAGCCATCATCTATTCTCTCCCAGAGACATTAGCAGGAATCTGGATTGGAAACAGAGTGGCCAGGACTCGAACTAGGCACTTTATTTTTGTAATGTTTTTATTTAATGAATACAGATTTCACATGTACAGCTTTTAGGAATATAGTGTTTCTTCCCCCCATTCTGGCCCTCCCACCCTGACTCCCATCTCACCTCCTACTCCTTCTGCCATTCCATTTTTCATTAAGATTCATTCTTAATTCACTTTATATACATAAGACCAACTCAATACTAAGCAGAGATTTCCACCGTTTGCACCCACACAGACAAAGTATAAAGTACTGTTTGAAGGCAGGTTTTTCCGTTAATTCTCATAGTACACCTCATTAAGGACAGAAGTCCAACACGGGGAGTAAGTGCACAGTGACTCCTGTTGTTGATTTAACAATTAACACTCTTATTTTTGACATCAGTGACCACCTGGGGCTCTTGACATGAGCTGCCAAGGCTATGGAAGCCTGTTGAGTCCGCAAACTCTGTTGGCATTTAGACAGGACTATATGCAATGTGGAAGTTCTCTTTTCCCTTCAGAGAAAAGTACATCCTTCTTTGATAGCCCCTTCTTTCCACTGGGGTCTCACTTGCAGAGATCATTCATGTAGGTTATTTTTTGCTACTATGTCTTGGCTTTCCATGCCTGAAATGGTCTTCTGGGCTTTTCAGCCAGATCTGAATGCCCCAAGGGCTGATTCTGAGCTCAGAGTGCTACTTAGGGCATTTGTCATTCTGAGTCTGCTGTGTGACCTGCTTCCCATGTTGGGTCATTCTTTTTTAATTCTATTATTGTTATTACTAGACACTTGGTCTCATTTATGTGATCCTTTTGACACTCAATCCTATTTATATGACCAGCTACACACTTAATATAATCACTTCAACATGTAAGATGGCATTAGTACCTGCCAACTCAATGAACCAGGCACTGTAATATGGGATGTTCCAAGCAGCAACTTAACCGCTGTGCCAAACACCTGTCCCTGACCCAAACTGTGGAGTAGGTTAACATGGCACAACGTTTATAGAAACTTTATAGCATTTCAGAATTGGAAGGAACATTAGGAACCACATGACCCCAAGGTTACATTCAACAAATTTGGAAGCTGAGGCCCTGAGTGAACAAACGATTTGCTCAAGGTCACAACATTAAATCATGGCAGGAACAGAATATGGTGTGTTGACACCTGAGACTCCTGTGATTCTGTGCTCTTTCCATCTTCTCTGGCTGCATCAACAATCTGGGAGTAAGTGTAAACCTCAGATTTGTCATATAAAGCACTGTGATCTAAAGGCAACTCACAGATGGCTGATTCTCAATTTAAGATGGATTTATTTGTTCAAAATGGAATAAATGAGTTCAGAAAATTTCTGCTGCTGCTTATTTTTCTCTTTTAATCAATTTAATTACTTGGGAATTTTTAGGATTTACTCTGAAATAAATGAGTAAGCACATAATTTTTTTATGTAAAATTGGAATTTTCCTCCTTGGTATCTCCAGGTAATTTATATACTATTGTTGTGCTTTTTGTTATAAATCACTTTGGCCAAAGCTTTATTTTCCTTTGCGCACTTTCATTGCTGTAGAGAACCAGTTGCTTATCAAATATAACAGAAATATGAAAAGTCTGTGCACGAATATATTTTTGTAAAAACCCTATGGTGGAATTGTATAAATATTGATTTGTAGTATTATACAACTAGGAATATTATTACTGAGTTCAAATTTAACAATTCATGGAAAATACATATCTTATTTTTGTTCTCAAGTTTTAGTTTGAGCATTTTTCATCATATTTATGTGTTGATATCTTTGGAACACAACTTTATAATTAGGGAGTAATCAAACTTTCAAAATTCCCGTTTGCTTGTAAAGATATATAGTGTTATAATGAACATCTTCTTACATAAAAGATTCTTTACTTCTGAAATAACTTCTTTCGTGTAGATTTCCAAGTGTAGAGCAAAATCACTAAACAAAATCTTCATCTGGGTACCTTGCTACCTGGCATTGACAGCCCTCCCAAAGAGAAGTGCCATAATTCTTTCTGATAATATCTTAATATGCAGCAGGCTAGCTATCATTTCATTTTCTTTCCACTTTCTCTCTCGGTAGGCTCTTTGATAGAAGACTTTTGGCTCTCTTCTTTGAAAACCATAATCTCTGTACAATTTGGAACACTCCAGTTAATTAGAGATCTTCAAACCCTGCCAAGATAGAGGAAGGGCCAAGCTTAAAAAAATATTGTCTCGCTCACACATGGATTGGTCCAAAAGCAGTATTTTTAAACTGCACTCTGAAAAATAGCTTTTCAGTAGCTATTATCCTAGGGCAAATGAAAACTTCAAAAAATGCATTTTGTCTTATATGATCTAGTACTCAATTTCAGAACTTCATAATAAGCTTTTAGCTATGAATCTAGTTATAGCTTAGAACTGGCATATGAATTTAAAATCAAATTTAAAACATCAATTTTGTCTAAATTTTTTTGTGTGAGTGTGTGTGTGTGTGGGTGTGTGGGTGTCTGACAGAGAGAGAGAGAGAGAGAGAGAGAGAGAGAGAATTCTGGAAGTAGGGGTATTAAATTTCTAAACAGAACATCAGGAGTAGGCATTTGGCCTGGTAATTAGGATGCCTACGGACCGTGTTGGTACCAACTTTGACTCCTGATTCTAGCTTCCGGCTAATGAGAATCCTGGAAGGCAGTACTGATGACTCAGTAGTTGAGTTCCCACCACTTACATGGAAGACCTTGACTGATTTCCTAGCTCCTGTCTTTGGCCCCAACCTGGGCCACTGAGGGCATTTGAGGAGTGAGATAGTGTATGGGAAGGAACTCTTGTCTTATCTGACTCTCAAAGAAAAAAAAAGAAAGCAAATAAGCTAAAGAATAAAACAGCATAAATATACATATAATTAACCTATTGAGTTATTTAGATTACATAATGGAACCTCTATTTTTTTTTTTTTTTTTTTTTTGGACAGGCAGAGTGGACAGTGAGAGAGAGAGACAGAGAGAAAGGTCTTCCTTTGCCATTGGTTCACCCTCCAATGGTCGCCGCTGCTGGCGCGCTTCGGCCGGCGTACCGCACTGATCCGATGGCAGGAGCCAGGTGCTTCTCCTGGTCTCCCATGCGGGTGCAGGGCCCAAGGACTTGGGCCATCCTCCACTGCACTCCCTGGCCACAGCAGAGAGCTGGCCTGGAAGAGGGGCAACCGGGACAGAATCCGGTGCCCTGACCCGGACTAGAACCCGGCGTGCTGGCACCGCAAGGCAGAGGATTAGCCTAGTGAGCCGCGGCGCCAGCTTGGAACCTCTATTTTATAACAAAATTTTGAGAATTGACCAGTACTGCCCAAAATTAGAAAAATAGTCAAATACAAAAATACAAAAGCTTAGTTATGGAGGTAATACTGTTACTATTAAAATAACCCTGAAAATGTGTGATAAAACCTTTGAAATGATAAGATATTATTAAACCAAGGTCATGAGTAATTATACTATTCATTAAAGGGGAATTACAGTGTATAAACAAACAATGAAAATACACAGCCTCATTCATAATAAAAATGCAAAGTAAAACATCTCTGAAATTCATATCAGCTTTATTCAGAAAAGCCAAATACTGGACATGACTAAAATGTCCATGAACAGGAGAATCAACAAATCATTGTGGTATATTCATGTAATGTAACACATCTCAATAATAAAAAGTGGGAAGAAAACCTTTAGGTACATTAAGCAACATGGATGAATCTGAAAAACATTATTCTGGGTGAAAGAACACCCCAAAGAGTATATGCTGTCTGGTTTCATTTATATGAAGTTATGAATTTGGCCCATGTACACTGTAATTTAAAAAGTTAAGAGGCAAGTATTTAACCTAGTGGTTAATATGCTTGCTAAGACACCTGTGTCCTATATCAGAGTAACCAGGTTTGATTCCAGCTTCTTGCTAATGCAGACTCTGGGAGGCAGTGATGATGGCTCAAGTAATTGGGTTCCTGCCTACCCACCTGGGAGAACTGGAATATGTTGTTGGCTCCTGGCTTTGGCTAGCTCAACTACAGCTATTGCATTTGGAGAATGAACCAGCAGGAGTGAATCAGTAGATTGGGTGTTTGTCTCTCTGTAGATGTTAGTCTTTGCCTCTCAAATAAATAAATATTTTAAAATCTATTTATTTATTTGAGAGAGTTACAGAGAGAGAGGAGAGACAGAAAGATCTTCCATCTGCTGATTCACTCCTCAAATGGCTGCAATGGCTGGGACTGGGGCTGGGCCAGGCCAAAGCCAGGAGCTTCATCCAGGTCTCCTACATGGGTGGCAGGGACCCAAGCACTTAGGCCATCCTCCACTGCTTTCCCAGGCACATTAGCAGGAATTGGATCAGAGCAGCTGGCATTTGAACCAGTATATGGGATTTTGGCACTGCAAGATGGCTACTTAACCTGCTATGCCACAGCACCGGCCCCAATAAATACATTTTTTTAAAGTTGCAAACTGTGCCTCTGGTGGTGTGTGGCAGTTATTGGGAATGAGATTTGATGGAAAGGAGCATGAGACACTTCTAGGAATAATAGTGATGTCTTGTATCTTGATAGAAGTTTCATAGGTATATACATTTGTTAAAACACATCAAATTTTACTTAAGGGGCAGGTATTGTGACACAGTGGGTTAAGTTGCGCTCGGAAGGTCTACAATCCTTATTGGAGTGTCTGGGATTAAGTTCACCTCTGCTTCCAGTCAGCTCCCTGCTAATGTGCCTGGAAAGCAGCAGATGATGGCTCAAGTACTTGGGGATTTGCCAGCATGTGGGAAACCTGGATGGAGTTCCTGGCTCCTTCAGCCAAGCCCAGCCCTGGCTTCTCTCTCCCTCTCCCCTTCCCTTTCTCCCCCTCCCCTGTTCCCTCTCCTCTCCTTTTCTCTGCTCCTCCTCCTCTCCTTTTCTCTCTCCTTTTCCCTCTCCCTTTCCTCCTCCCTCTCTGTCACTTTACATGTCAAGTAAATAAAAATAATTAATTTAAAAACTGTACACTTAAAATTTATGCATTTAATTGTATTGAAATTTTACTTTTAAAAGATCAGAATGCAAATACTAAACTATTTAATGGTCTGCATACTGAAGTATTTAGGAGTGTACTGTCCTGTTCAATGCAACTAACTTTGAGATATATTAAGAATAATACAAACTGTTATATACACAAATAGATGGATAGATACCTACAGATGTGTTAAAGCAACTAGAATCAAATGTTAAAGTCAGGTACTAGGTACATGGGATTCACTATAAAATTTCTTGATCTTTTCTAAATGCTTTTCAAAAACATTTTTTTCCTAGTAAGTTGCTGACTCAAAGTATTATTTTGCCTGGTAAATAAGCAAAAAGTATTTTAAGAATATAATGGGCAAAAAATATATTTTTAAAAGATTTATTTGAAAGGCAGAGTTAGAGAAAGAGGCAGAGAGAGAGAGAGGTCTTCCACCTGCTGGTTCACTCCCCAAATGACTGCAACAACCAGAGCTGGGCCTATCTGCAGCCAGGAGCTAGGAGCTTCTTTTGGGTCTCCCATGTGGATGCAGGAGCCCAAGGATCTGGGCCATCTTCTACTGCTTCCCAGGCCGTAGCAGAGAGCTGGATCGGAAGTGGAGCACCTGAGACTCGAACATGTGCCTGTATGGGATGCCAGCACTGCTGGAGGTGGCTTTACCTGCTAAGCCACAGCTCCAGCCCCAAGAGCAAAAAAAAAAAAAAAAAAAAAAAAAAAAAATTAAAAATACACCATGATGGCCATGATGCTATAAAGTGGTATTCCTTGGTTATGAGAATATAACTGATATTTTTTGGACAACAGTTTAGCAATTTGTATCCAAAGCCATAAACATGGCTTTCCTCCTCTAATAATTTTATATAGAAATCTGTATCAAGGAAATAATCTCATATGTGGAAAATCCCACTTAAAGGGAGATGTTCATATTACGATTATTTATAAAGCAATAAGCTAGAGAACTCTCTTGCAGTACAAAAATAGATATATTTATTTGTATTCCAGATTTCCACAGGAAATTTGAGGTGGTAGTAATAAAATTACATACAATGAAATGATAAAATAGATCTAGCAATAATGGCAGACACGGAAAATGGAATCGTTAAGCAAAGTACATCTACACTTGAAGCATTACAAATAGCTGAAAGTGGCAGCTGTGAAGATAATGCAGTTTCACTGAAAATGTCTGTGATATGGACAGTAAATGTGTATGTACCATAATTACCATCACACAAAAAGCTACTTGCCTGAAGCTGCTTGTAGTGGATGTCGTTGTGCTATGCTCAATTCCACCTTCAGAAAGGAGCTCACTTTCCTCCAGCTCCCTGGAGTGTGAGTGGCTGATAGATGAGTCACTTTCTGAGAATGGCTCTCAGCCAGAGAGGTTTGCCTTGGTCAAGGTCGGGGTTCTTCTCTGAGAATCATTCTTGTCTATGATATAGTTGAGGGCAAGACTGACTACACAATTTGCAGGGTCCAGTGAAGAAGAGAATGTAGGATCCTTTGTTCTGAAAGTATTAAGAATTTTGTTACAGTCACAGCAGAATATTAAAGCAAGTGTGGGGTTCTTTTGAGTGTTGCAGAGGTTTTATTGCACACAAGGAGGGAGGCCCTGTTCCAAGGCTGTTTTAAGGCTAAGACTCCTAACCTAAAGGTGGCATAACTCTCAAGTCTTAGCCCTACTCTAGAGTTCCCTGTGGGATGAAACTTTCTTGTACAGTTCAGCTTTTCCCTCTGCCCAGTCCTACTAGCTTCACTCTTCTGCTGGTGTTGATACTAGGGATACTTCCCAACCAATTTTCTGCATCCAAACCTCTGATTCAGAGCCTGCTTCCTGGTGAGCCTTACATAAAGACAATTGTTACAGGGAAAAATATGAATAAAATCCAGGAAAGAAATGCAATAATTTTATAAGAATGTTTTTTCTCTCTTCTGAAATTTCATAATATATTTATATGTCTTTTAAAATTATTTCCAATAAAAAAGTACTTATGAGTTTAAACACAAAAGAATTAAAAGCAGAGTTTCAAACAGATACTCGTACTCTAATTTCATAGCAATATTAGTCACAGGAGTCATAAGATAGACACAATCTACATGTCCATCAGCTTTTGAACATATAGACAAAAATATACATATAATGGATTATTTTCAGCCTTAAAAAGGAATGATATCCTGACACATGCTACAGCATGGTGAATCTTGTGGACATTATGCTAAGAGGAACTAGCCAGACACAAAAGGACAAATATTGTATGATTTCCCTTGAAAGAATTACCTAAAATAAGCAAACTCGTAGAAACAAAAAGTATAACAAAGGTTACTAGGGCATGGGGGAGAAAGGGGTGGGGAATTATTGTTTAATGGACATAGGATTTCCATTTGGGATGATGAACACTTTCTAGAAATAGATGGTGATGCCTGCGCAACATTGGGAATGTGCTCATTGTTAGTGAACTGTACAGTTAATGTTTAAAATGGTATTAAAAGCATTCTGCTTTTGCTTAGGATTAAGAAAACAATAAAAGTGTGTCAGCCCACCCTAACAATGATAAAAAGATATATAATGTACAAAATCATATTTTTGAGTCCACCAGGGAGCTAAAGGCTAACTGTATCACAAGATGTACTAATTCAAAAGAGTGATTAGCCCATCCAAGAAGAAAAGGATCATATGACTTGTTTCAACTTTGGCAAGAGGTGGTACTTGTAAGAGTTGTTAAGTGGGGGGCCTGTGCCATGGCTCAACAGGCTAATCCTCCGCCTTGCGGCGCCAGCATACCGGGTTCTAGCCCTGGTCGGGGCGCTGGATTCTGTCCTGGTTGTCCCTCTTCCAGGCCAGCTCTCTGCTGTGGCCCGGGAGTGCAGTGGAGGATGGCCCAAGTCCTTGGGCCCTGCACCCCATGGGAGACCAGGAGAAGCACCTGGCTCCTGCCTTCAGATGAGCACCTGGCTCCTGCCTTCGGATCAGTGCGGTGCGCCAGCCGCAGTGCGCTGGCTGCGGTGGCCATTGGAGGGTGAACCAATGGCAAAGGAAGACCTTTCTCTCTGTCTCTCTCTCTCACTGTCCACTCTGCCTGTAAAAAAAAAAAAAAAAAAAAAAAAAAAAAAGAGTTGTTGGGATAGGACTAGGGTGAGGGAGCCATTCTCCTCTGGTGCAAAATTTAAAGAGGCACCAAAATCTCAAACACTGTGATGGTTAATTTTGTGTGTCAAGTTGACTACAGGATGCCCAGATATCTGATTAAATATTATTTCAGGGTTGATTGAATAAAGCAGATGGCTCTCCCCAGAGAGGGTAGCATCATCCAATAGTTTAGGAACAGGATAGAACAAAAAGGTTGAGGAGGGTTGGATTCACCTTTCTGCCTGGCAGCTTGAGCTGGGATATTGATCTTGTCCTCCTTTGGGGCTCCCGGTTCTCAGACCTAGAATCTGTACCACTAGCTTTCCCAGGTCTCCATCTTGCAGATGACGGATTGCTGGAGTTCCATAATCATGTGAGCCAACATCTTTTATTAAGTATAATATGAACATAATTAATAATATGTATTTATTGGCCTGCATCTGGAGAATCCTGACTGCCATTGAAATCAGGAATTGCTATGGATTGGATTGTGTCTCCCCCCAGTTCACATGCTGGAGCCCTTATTCCCCAGTGAGATGAGATGGTATTTGGAGATGTGGCCTTTAAGAGGTAATTATGTTTAGATGAAGTCAAAAGAGTAAGGCCTCTGTGACGGGGGTCGTATCTTCATAGAGTCACCAGGGAGCTGGCTTCCTCTTTCTGTGTGTGAGGACACTGAGAAGGCAGCTGTCTGTAGACAGGAGGTGGCCTTTACTGCAAAACCAGTGGGTGGGTGACTTGATCTTGGCCTTCCTAGCCTCCAAAAGTGTGAGAAATGATAGCCATTCGGTCTGCAGTATTTTATCGTGGCAGCCTGAGATGACTAATATGGCAATACTCTCAAAAATAAACTTTAGGGGCCGGTGCCATGGCTCACTTGGTTAATCCTCCACCTGTGGTGCCGGCATTCCATATGGGTGCTGGGTTCTAGGCCCAGTTGCTCCTCTTCCAGTCCAGCTCTCTGCTGTGGCCCGGGAAGGCAGTGGAGGATGGCCCAAGTGCTTAGGCCCCTGCACCCGCATGGGAGACCAGGAGGAAGCACCTGGCTCCTGGCTTCAGATTGGCATAGCACCGGTTGTGGCGGCCATTTGGGGAATGAAACAATGGAAGACCTTTCTCTCTCTCTCTCTCTCTCTCTCTCTCTCTCTCTCTCACTGTCTATAGCTCTACCTGTCAAATAAATAAAAAATTAAATAAATAAACATTAATGCAAAAGACCCACAAACAAAATATCAGCTTTTGAATGAAGGCATGATCAAATGGAGCATTTACATGAGCCTCGCTCACTCACCTCACCCTGCTTCTGGTCTTGTCAGAGTCCTATCTTTATCCAAAGCTTTGTTATTTTGTTCATGATTTTGTTTTGCATTCATTCTTGTCTGTAAAACCATCAAATTAAAATGTCTATCTGGGTTCTGGAGATTTTAGCACCTTCTTAATGCCTGTAAATTTTGCAATAGAGGGGGCTGGCATCTGGCATTGTGGCATAGTGGGTGAAACCTCTGCCTGCAAGTCTAGCATCCCATATGGATGCCTGGTTGAAGTTCCAGTTGTTCCATCCAGCTCCCTACTAATGATCTGGGGAAGCAGCGGAGGATGGCCCAAGTACTTGGGCCCCTACACCCATGTGAGAGACCCAGAAGCAGCCTGGCTCTTGGCTTTGGCCTGACCCAGCCCTCACTGTTGTGGCCATTTGGGGAGAGAACCAGCAGATCAAAGATCTCTTTCTCTATCTCTGCCTTTCAAAATAAATGACTAAATTATCTATCTATTTACTTATTTATTTTTGCGGTGGAAGCCAGGGCCTCACTTGTCTCACCCTAGTTCCAGTCTCATAGGATAGATTTTGTTACCAAGGAAAATGTGGAGAATTCCTGCCCGAGCAGTCTTTTCTCAGCTAAGGAGAGACCCAATCTGAGTATGCATCGATTTCAAAAAAATTTTAGTACCAATACAACTATATTTTTTAGTTCTGTTTTCCACGAACGGATGTGCTCTGGATATACTTTTGGTTGGGCAAGAATGAAATCCGTTCTCATGCGCTTTTTCCGGGAGAAATTGGTCGCGCCTGTCTTCAAAAAAGCCTGCCTTTCTGAGCTCAGGCTGCGGCAGGGGCAACCAAAGCGTCGCAGCAGAGCCCCCTGGCGGCGGCAAAGGAGTGGTGGCCCGCGGATGCGCGGACCCTACATGGGAGGAAGCCGCCACAGCTACGGGGTATCGGGACCACTGGGTCCACTCAGAACCCCACGGAGCCCTCTGAACCCGTCAGCGCCCCTACTTCTGCCGTCTGTACTTCCCACATGAGGTGGAGCTGGCAGAAGCCAGGGCCGGGAGACTGCACAGTGCGCTGTACGAGCCCTGTGAGGCATCTATTCTGGAAAGAAAGGGGAGAGGTCTGTGCGCAGCATGATGTCAAGGCCAATGTCAAGGCGCAGTCTGTGGGCGGCGGGCGCACAAGTCCTCGGTGTCAAGTGCTTCTGCGTGCTGCAGTGAATTAGAGTAAGCAAGCCCAAGGCCTGGAGGAGGCGAGACTCTGGGCTGTGTGAATTTCTAGTAACCAGAGGCCGAACGCTGCGAGCATCCGGCCACAGTGCTTCTCCTTGGCTGGGCGCAGACGCCAGGGACTCTTGGGCCTGCAGTGCTCCTGCCTTCCGCTGGAGGGCGCTAAAGGCTGGGCTGTGGCGGCCCCTGGCTCTTCAGCCCAGGTAGAGAGCTGCAGGTGAACTAGCATGGGCGGCCCCAGGGAGACAACAAATAGGCACGCAGCGCAAGGCAGTGGTGCAAAGAGTTTCTAGCGATGGTTGGAGTTCCAGTTGTTCCATCCAGCTCCCTACTAATGGCCTGGGAAAGCACCGGAGGACTGCTCACCCCGATGGTTGGGCGGGAAGGTGTGTGCGTGTGCGTGTACATGTTGGGGGCAGCCGGAGAGGGCGCCGCAGCAGGTCCCACTGCCCCTTGAGAGGGCTGGCTGGGTGGTTGTTGTTCCAGGCAGAGCTTGAGTCCCGGAGAGGCGAGGTCATGATGGGTGAGCACACAGGTGGCCGAGGCCATCGGCCACAGAGCGGCCAGCTGGTGTCGTCTCGTGGTCCCTTGTTTCAATTGGCGTGTTGTAGAGGCTGTCGGTTTCCACGAGTGAGTTTCGGCTCCTGTCAACCTTCCAGTCGTCCTTAATCCCCCGACTCCTCTCTGCATAGGCCATACAGAGACCAAAACCAAGGCACCCTCGACCTCTACATGTTATTCTAGATCCAGGGAAAGAAAGGTGCACAGAGAGAGATTTCTTGGGGGAGATGTGGTGGAGGATTAGAAAGGCTTGGAAACTGGACCTGAAGTTGGAGGACACTTGGGGACTGCTCGCTGGGAAATTCCTTTGGCTTTGGAGAACTGGGGGGGAGGGGGGAGCAGGACACCCTCTAAGGATTCCAGGGCAGAGTGAAAGGGAAACCTTCTGGACCCCTCTTTAGGCCGGTGGTCTCAGCTTGTCCTCCTGGGGAAGAAAGCAGGTATTCAGGACAGAAACTCTGCCCGGAATGGTATGATGCTGTTGGCTTTAGCTCCAGGTGTGAACACACAGGAAACTTGGACATAGGCGAACTGGCTCAGCTTGTTAGAAGGTGAGGAAAAACCCCTGATGATGTGCCAGGTTACCTCAAAATACCGAAGAAGACTGTGACAACAAGCCCAGCTCCCGAATGTTTGGTTGTGTCTTGTGGGGGCGTTGTTCTCCCTTATAGAGGGAGTCATCATGGGCTCCCAGGAGTTCTCTCCTTTCCCAGCTCTCGCCATCCTGGTTCTGCGGAAGGCAAGCAGCTCCTGGGTACCACTCCAGTGAGCCAGCCCTGCCGGGGCACACTCTTCTCCCACTGCTTCTTGGATCAGACAGTTCCATGCCTCAAAGACCACAGTGGTGTCTGGCCCCTTGTCAATCAGCGTCATCAGGACATTGACCTTGCATGTGTTGCCCCCACATCTGCCCTGGGAACCCCTCTGCCAAGCATGAAGAACTGAGCAGTGTGTGGAATGCCAGACAAGCTCACCCTTCCCCACTCTGCCCTGGCCTTTGGCACCTCAGAGCTCTCCTAGTGGAGGGCTGTGAGCTGTCCTCCTGCCTGTCCCCCATGTGTCCCCACTTGTAGTGCCCCAGCCTGGCCTAACCTTCTGCTGACTTCATGCAGGGGCAGACGCTGGTGCCTGGTTCTCTCTGGCATCTCGTTTGCCTGCAGCCTGGCCACATTTAAGTGGTGCAATAATCTGAGTGCCTGCATGCTGGGCAAGCCCTCACAGAACCTGAACAACTTTCATACATTCTCCGGCATTGGCTTTAGCCTGAAACACCTGCCAACTGAACTCTTCCCACTCCATCCTGATTTCCTTTCTTGCTTCCTTTCTATAGTTTGATGCGTATGGTTACCCTTTGCTTGTTCTTTAGGCTAGGGTTGGAGACTTTGTGAAATGGAGTGCCAGAGACATCAGGGCAGGGCAGGAGAGAGCAGGATTCACAATAAGGATAGAGATTTGAGAGAGAAACTAATTCCTGAATTCTGATAAACACATCCCTCATTTCTGATCATTTGGTTAGTAAAATTTCAGGGACACTTCAAAAAGTTCATGGAATATGGACTTCAAAGATGTGTTCATTTTGTTATAAAAATGCCTAGTTTTTTTTTTTTCATGGTATACATTTTCCATGAACCCCTTGTATATGTTAAAACCCCCTGAACTGTGGTGGCCATTGCTCTGGCCTATGTTCCAGGCCTTGGGACCGTGCTAAGAAGTTACAGTAGCCCAGGTGACACACCCTAGACTTGGCAGATGGTACCTGTGAACCAGCTGAAGTGTCAAGAACAGGTTTGCTGAGAGGCAGGTAAGCACTTCCAAAGAGGATGCTGCAAATCCTGTTTTCTGCCTCTTCCAGGTGAGACGTTAATTTTGCTTCAGTTCCTAGTGGACGTGTGTTTGGTGAATCTTTAAGGTATGACCTCTGGAGACATCCTGTGTGCCTCAGAATGAGACCAGACGTGACTCTCACATTCATGTGGTTCTCCCAGCCTTTGCCAGTTACCCCTTGCAGGCCTTGAGGGGGTTGATTGTAAGGAATGCCAAGAGCAGCATTCAGCCTGTGCCCGCAGCCAGGAACCAGGAATCTCCCTGGACTCTGGTTTTCTGGGACATTCTTTGGGAAGGGTTCCTGGTCTTGGTGTGATGATTTTGTCTTGTGATCTTCTGTGTTGATAAGTGTGTGTAGGAGAAACACTTAATCGGTTAAGTGATACAACGCAGACGTTCTTTTCTTTATGAAGATCCTGTGGGGGCAGGCCTCTCTCCTCTGGCCTCCCTGAACCTTAGAGATCACAACCTTCTTCCCTTTTATGTTACCATGGTGATCCCATAGGTCAGGCTCTTCCCCTATTCTCTTCCCCACATGTCTTCTCTTCTCTCTTCTTCCTACGAATCAGCATCACTGCCCAGAAGAGAGGCTGCAGCACTGTCACCTACATGACCCATTGGCTGGTTGAACAGGTTTGGGGGGGGGGTGCCAGGAAGAGCAATTCGGTGCCCAGAACAGGGGTTCCCAGGTCTTTGCCTGGCACTGTAGAGATATTCCCTTCAGACTTAAACAGCTGGACCCTCAAGGAGGAAAGTGACTGGTCTTTTGGTCATGGGGCAGGGGTGAGTAAAAAAAAAAATGGGGATAAAACCCATAATTTGAGCCCCAGTGAATGGGGAGGCCATGTTGTGTATTTGTTTTTAGGGACGAGCATGTGTCTGAGTGCTGTGTTAGTAGGGTGGAGCAGGTAATGACCCAAAACTCAACAGGAATCTGAGGTTGAAAAGTGAAGAAGGGGCCGGCGCCGTGGCTCACTAGGCTAATCCTCCGCCTTGCGGCGCCGGCACACCAGGTTCTAGTCCCGGTCGGGGCACCGATCCTGTCCCGGTTGCCCCTCTTCCAGGCCAGCTCTCTGCTGTGGCCAGGGAGTGCAGTGGAGGATGGCCCAAGTGCTTGGGCCCTGCACCCCATGGGAGACCAGGAGAAGCACCTGGCTCCTGCCATCGGATCAGCGCGGTGCGCCGGCCGCAGCGCTCCTACCGCGGCGGCCATTGGAGGGTGAACCAATGGCAAACGGAAGACCTTTCTCTCTGTCTCTCTCTCTCACTGTCCCCTCTGCCTGTCAAAAAAAAAAAAGAAGAAGAAGAAGAAGAAGAAGAAGAAGAAGAAGAAGAAGAAGAAGAAGAAGAAAAGTGAAGAAGGAAGCTCCATGCAAGAATGAGAGTTTATTAGGGGCTGGCGCCACAGCTTAATAGGCTAATCCTCCGCCTGCGGTGCCGGCACACCGGGTTCTAGTCCTAGTTGGGGCACTGGATTCTGTCCTGGTTGCCCCTCTTCCAGTCCAGCTCTCTGCTGTGGCCCGGGAGTGTAGTGGAGGATGGCCCAAGTCCTTGGGCCCTGCACCTGCATGGGGGACCAGGAGAAGCACCTAGCTCCTGGCTTCGGATCAGCATGGTGCGCTGGCCGCAGCGGCCATTGGAGGGTGAACCAACGGCAAAAAGGAAGACCTTTCTCTTTGTCTCTCTCTCTCACTGTCCACTCTGCCTGTCAAAAAAATTTTTAAAAAAAGAGAGAGAGAGAGTTTATTAGGACAGTTCTCACATAGGACTTCAGAGCAGCACAGCTGGTGATCTGAGCATAGTTGCAACAAAGTTTATTCCACTTACTCCATACAGAATAGTGGAAGAGTTCAGGTTTTATACTTGTATAAATCATAAAAGAGCTAGGGGCTGGATCTGGTGTTGCAATGTCCCTTTATTAATCTTTAGAAATAGCCCTTAGGCATCTTGCTAGGCTGTCAGATAGGCTTCATATAGCCTTTAAGCTTTGTGGCTGGAGAGTGGCCTGGTGAGGGTAACAGGTATCAGCTTCTTCTAAGAGAGTGTTAGACTCAAGATGGCATCACTCTGGTTAGCTCTTGCACAGATGAGCAGGGCTAGCTTTCTATGTGGTGCTGAGTTCATCCATGGAAGACATTTGAATGATTCTAATTTAGAACACATCACTTTTTAAAAATTTCTTTATTTATTTTAAAGGCAGAGTTACAGAAAGGCAGAGACAGGGAGAGAGAAAATCTTTCATCCACTGGTTCACTCCCCAAATGGCCACAATGGCCAGAGCTGGGCCAATCTGAAAGCAGGAGCCAGGAGTTTTTTTTTTTTTTTAACTTTTATTTAATGCATATAAATTTCCAGTGTACAGCTTATGGATTACAATGGCTTCCCCCTCCCATAACTTCCCTCCCACCCACAACCCTCCCCTCTCCCGCTTCCTCTCCCCTTCCATTCACATCAAGATTCATTTTCAATTCTCTTTATATACAGAAGATCAATTTAGTATAAAGATTTCAACAGTTTGCACCCACATAGAAACACAAAGTGAAACATACTGTTTGAGTACTAGTTATAGCATTAAATCACAATGTACAGCACATTAAGGACAGAGATCCCACATGAGGAGCAAGTGCACAGTGGCTCTTGTTGTTGACCCAACAAATTGACACTCTAGTTCATGGCGCCAGTAACCACCCTAGGCTGTCGTCATGAGTTGCCAAGGCTATGGAAGCCTTCCAAGTTTGCCGACTCTGATCATATTTAGACAAGGTCATAAAAGAAAGAGTGAGGATAGTACCCAATGATCCTAAGAGTGGCATTTACCAGGTTTGAACAATTATACAGCATTAAGTGGGGAAGAGGACCATCAGTACACACAGGTTGGAAGTAGAGCCATTGGTGGTAGAGTAGAGGTTATGATTACAAAGGAATGAGGCCCAAGTACACTAGACAGGGTCTAGAACAAAGGACAGAGTGATTATTAGAGGAGCTAAGAAAGGTGCTGTCTAAGCTACAATTAAGTTTTCTGATTGAGAGGCAAATAGAACCTGATAGAAGGGGCTTGATAATAATCTGGGCTTTAGGCCTTGTAAGTTAAGAGGCCCAGACCTATCTATCTCTTCACATGGGGTATATCCTAAGGGAGGTGTGAACCTCCTAGGGGAAGGCACTCTGTTGACTTTCATTACTTGGCTGGCCTGGGAGGAGAGCTGGCCAGGTAAAGGCAGGGGGCATCTCTAACAAGAAATTTACAGTTCTGCCTGCAATGTTGCTGACCCTACTTGACCATCCCCTCAGCTGCAGTGGTCACCTTGGAAGTTGGGCTGAGTGAAGGGCTTTTCAGCTTAGAGCCAATAAGATCTGTGGCTCTGACCTGGGCATCCTTTGACTCCAGGGCAGGTCCATTTCCAGTGATCCAAATCTTGGCAGAGCTGCCAGGGCTCTTCACAAGCTAACTTCTGCTGAAGCCCAGGCTTACCACATTGAAAGCCACTGCAGTGGACTGGCCTGTTGGGTCTCCTTGAGGGCAGATCACTGTACAGATCAGCCATTAATAGGCCTGCCACCCATTGCTTCTGATGCCTAGCTTTCTTTTCCTCCTGGTTTGTGTTAAAGCAGACCAGAGGATGCAAGTCAAGGGAGTGCCAGTATCCCATCTCTAATCTTCGGTGGCCTGAACTACAAGTCTATAGTCACAGGCATGTTCTGTAGTAGTTTTTCTAAGGTAGACAATGCCCATGAGGAAAATTATATTCTCACTTAAAAACTTTCTTTCCCTTTGGTCTGAAAGGGAGGTTTTTTCTACTTACTGTATACTTCGCTGATGGCGAAGTGAATCTAGCTATGAGATTATTATTTAAATTCTTATTTTGGCTATGCTATTACAGAAAATTGTTAGCCATCTCTTTTATAAGGTCTAAAGATTAAATTGTGCGTCCTACAGATTCCTTCATAATAGAATTAGTTTCCTACCTTGAAGAGAATAGAGAAATGAAAGAATAAGTTGGGCTTAGAATAGAGAAATGAGGGAGCAAGTCCTAGATCGCTTGCTGACAATAGCAATATTACATTAATACTTAGCAAACCGTTTCAACCATTAGATAACAACTTAAGAAAACATTTACCAGAAGGTCCAATGCCTTCTATAAATTTTAAGAATCATGTATTTGAAAACACCTCTTAAATATCTAACATGGTGTAGTTTGTTTAGCCAGTAAACTTAAGCACAACCATATAAAATGTTTTTAGTTTCTTTCTACCAACAAGTATAAAACATATGATACACAGATTCAGGTCACACAAATTAAAATGTATCTTTGATTGATTTTAGCAGCTTAAATTTATGGACAATCTTATCTATAAGCCATTTAAAATAAAACTCTTAATAAAATTTCCTATGTGGACATACAATATGTACACACATATAACATAGCATAATAGACCAATATAGCAATTTTAACAATAGCTTTTAAAATCTTTAACTCTTTTTTAAGATTGCCAATTGATTTGAATTGCTTTTTGTTTTTAGATTACTTTAACACATTGCTTTAACAGAGCATCAGAGTTTAATTCTATGTCAAAGAGAAATTGAGCTTCCTATGATCTTTTGCTGTGAGGTTTCCTTCCTTTACCTTCTTTCATATTGGTGACCATGTTTCTGTGTTTCTGTGTGTAACACATCTTTAAGCATCTTTTGCAGGGCAGGATGAGTGGCAACAAATTCTTTCAGTTTCTGTTTGCTATGAAAAGTCTTAATTTCACCTTCATTCACAAATGAGAGCTTTGCAGGATATAATATTCTGGGCTGGCAGTTTTTCTCTCTTAGTACCTGGGCTATGTCTCGCCATTCCCTTCTAGCTTGTAGGGTTTCTGATGAGAAGTCTGCTGTGAGTCTAATTGGAGATCCTCTAAGAGTAATCTGACGTTTCTCTCTTGCACATTTTAGAATCTTTTCTTTATGTTTCACTGTGGTGAGTTTGATTACAATGTGTCGTGGTGAGGATCTCTTTTGGTCATGTTTATTAGGGGTTCTATAAGCTTCCTGTACTAAGATGCCTCTGTCCTTCTCCAAACCTGGGAAATTTTCTGCTAGTATCTCACTGAAAAGGCCTTCTAATCCTTTCTTCCTCTCCATGCCTTCAGGAACTCCTAGAACCCGAATGTTAGGTTTTTTAATAGTATCCTGTAGATTCCCAACAATATTTTTTAGATTTCTAATTTCTTCTTCTTTTCTTTGGTTTGCCTGTTTCCTTTCCTGTTCTCTGTCTTCTAAGTCTGATATTCTCTCTTCTGCTTTGCCCATTCTGTTTTTAAGGCTCTCTAATGTGTTTGTCATTTGATCTATTGAGTTCTTCATTTCATTGTGGTTTTTTGTCACTATCACAGTTTCATGTTCTACTAGTTGTTTCATTTCATTTTGATTCCTCCTTAATATTTCATTTTCACGAGAGAGATTTTCTATCTTGTCCATTAAGGATTTCTGTAGTTCAAGAATTTGTTTTTGAGAACTTCTTAATGTTCTTATCAATTTTTTGAGATCCGCTTCTTGCATTTCTTCGATCTCATCATCTTCATAATCTTGAATTGGGGTGTCTTTTTCATTTGGGGACGTCATAGTGTCTTCCTTGTTCTTGTTAGCTTGGTTTTTGCGTTTGTTGTTTGGCATGTTGGAGATATTTGGTTTCTTCACTGTGGTGTTTTTTCTTGTTACACTATGGCTCTATATTAAGTGGACTGTCTGCTTTCAGTGGAGCCTTAGAGGCTTGAGATGAGTGTGGACTGAGAGCTATGTTTGGTTCCTCAGGGTTGAGGGTGTGTCAAAGATGACACTCCCAGGTTAGGCGTGGTAAATCTTTTTTTTTTTTTTATTCAAAAGGGAAGTAATTCTGCACAGCTGAACGTAATTGGAGGTAGTTAGCAGGCAAATGATATACCCACAGGAGCCAGAGATGGGAAGCTCTTTCCCAAGGACCACACAGGGAATCTCTGCTGCCCTCAGTGTGGGCTCCAATTCTCCTGCAGTCTCCCACTGGGTTGCCAAGTTAGATGCTAATCTCCTGTTATTTCACCCCTCCCCCCAGAGTCAGGTTTTTCTGCTAGGCTCAGGGCCGGTGCAGACCTGAGGTTGCCCTGCTTATGACGTATGTCCAAAATGGCGCCTGCTCTTTGTCTTGCTCGCCTTTGAGGGGTGAGCGGAGAGAGAGAAACTCGTGTCCGTATCGGTCACTTTTTTTTTTTTCCTCTCTCTCTTCTAGTTAGCCTGGTGAGCTTTTCCCCACGGAGTTTCAAGCCTCGTTCCCTCTAGTCTCCTCTTTCTGCTTGCCCGCTGGTGTCTCAGGCTATTGAGGTTCGGCTCACCTCGTGTTCCAGCACTGGTGCGTTGAGTCTGCCGCTGGTGTCCCGAACTTGGGCTTCCACGCTCTCCACGCAGGTCCACTGTGAATCACTAGTTCCGGAAGAGTTTCTGCTGCTGTTTCTTCCCCTACTCTTCCTTGACCCTGCAGTATCTCCACTTTTATTAACCTGTGTGTCTTGCTGAACTATCAGTGTGCTCCCTTTCTATTCCTCCATCTTGCCACTCTGCCAGGAGTTTCTTTCTGGTCTCCCACTTGGGTTCAGGGGCCCAAGGACTTCTACTACTTTCCCAGGCCATAGCAGAGAGCTAGATCAGAAGTAGAATAGCCAAGACTCGAGCCGGCTCCCATCTGGGATGCTGGCACTGCAGGCAGTGGCTTTACCACTACACCACAGTGCTGATCCTTAGTACACATCATTTTTAAAACAACTGAAATCAATCAAGCAAAAGAACATGGTCCTTGTTTACACTGTTCACCTTTTTCTTCCTGGTTGTAGTGAAACTGAACTTGCCACTTCATTTGATTTCCTCCCAAGGAAAATAGACACATTATGTTTCTTTTTGTAGTACAGAGTATCTTCTTGATCCGAAAGCTGTACACAAAATAAGCTCATTTCAGTTCTTCTATATGTCCTCTTTCAGAAAAATGAATGTTTTATTTTGGAATAATTTTAAATTCACAGCAAAGTTATGAAGTTTGTGCAGAGTTCCTGAATACATTTCACTTGCTTTTCCCTAAGGTAAACATGAGATATAACCAGGTTACATGAATCAAAACTGGGAGTTTAGTGTTGGTATTGTTACTATTGGCTAAATTGAAGGCATTATCTACATTTAATTAGTTTTTCCACTAGTGTTCTTTTTGTGTTCCAAGATCCAACCTAGGATACCAAATTGCATTTTTGTCATCTGGCCTGTGAAAGTTTCTCATTTTTCCCTTGTTTCTGATTGTTTGTTTGCTTTTGTTTTAGTGACCTTAAGAATTTTGGTCAAGTATTTGGTACATTGCTTGTAAATTTGGACCAGTCTAATGTTTTCCTCATGTTTAGATCAGGATTTGGGGATTTTGGAAAGCACATCAGGGAAGTGAAGTGCCATTCCCATCAAATCATGTTGGGAATATGCTATGGATATTTGTTACTGATGATGTTAACCTTGATCTCTTTTAAGTTAGTATCTGGCAGATCTCTCCACTGTACACTTGTTTTTCCCTTTCCATGTTGTGTTTGTTGAAAGTGAGTCATTAAGTTGGGTCCACACAAAGGAGAATATTAAATTCCATTTCTTGGGATAGTATTTGCTTATATTACTTCCACTTCTTCTACAAGGAATATTTGTTTCATCTACCCTTTATTTATTTATCATTTTTATGTCATTACGGATTAATTTGTTCTATAGTTTATAATCCAATATTACCTTTGGTTATGGGAAAGTTTTTAAAAATTATTTTAAAATATTTTCACTGACACATGAAAATTGTATATGAGGTATCATATGTTGTTTCAATACATGTATACATTGTGTAATGTCCAATCAAGTAAATACATCTACTTTTTCAAACAAGAGTTACAGAGAGGCAGAGGCAGAGAGAGAGAGAGATGGTCTTCCAGCTACTGGTTTACTCCCCAGGTGAATGCAATGACTTGAGCTGTGCCAATCTGAAGCCAGGAGACAGGAGCTTCTTCCTGGTCTCTCACTCAGATGCAGGGGCCCAACATCTTGGGCCATCCTCTACTGTTTCCAGGCCATAGTAGAGAGCTAGGTCAGAAGTGGAACAGCTGGGACTTGAATCTGTGCTCATATGGGATGCTGGCACTGCAGGCAGCAGCTTTACCTGCTACACCACAGCGCTGGCCCCTCTTTTTTAAAGATGTATTTATTTGAAAGTGACAGAAAGGCGGGGCAGTGGAGGGGAGAGATCTTCCATCTGCTGATTCACTCCTCGAATGGCTGCAATGGCTGGGACTGGGCCAGACCAAAGCAAGGAGTCTGGAATTCCATCCTTGTCTCTCCCACATGGGTAGCAGGGGCCTAAGCATTTGGACCATCTTATGCTACAATCCAGGAAACTGGATTGGAGATGGAGTAACCCAGGACTTGAACCAGTGCTCCAGTAGAGGATGCCAGCATTGTGGATGATGGTTTAACCCCTTGGATTACAACATTGGCCCCAGATTTTTCTTTTTTAATGAAAATATTCAGTATAGTATCATAATCTATGATCACCCTCCTATGAACTAGACCAGAACTTTTTAATTTTATTTCTCTCCAGCTAAAACTTAGCACCGCTAATTAACCTTTCCCCATCCCTCCTTCTCCCCTACTCTCTCCAAGCTTTGGTAAGCACCACTAAACTCTCAACTTCTTTGAGAGCAACTTCTTTAGATTCTACATATAAATGATATTATATGGTACTTGTCTTTCTGTGCTGGGTTTATTTCTCTTAACATAATGAACACCAATTCCAGCCTTTTTTTTAAACAAATAATTATTCCTATTTTAAAGATGAGGAAACTAAAACAAGGAAGGTTAAGTAATTGGTTCAAAGTCATAAACATAGGGACCAGGCATTTGGCCTACTGATTAAGATGCCTGTCTCCCGTATTGGAATGCCTGGGTTCAGTGCCTATCTCAGCTCCTGACTCCAACATTCTGCTAATTCAGGCTCTGGGAGGCACCAGCGATGGCTCAAGTAATTGAGATCCTGCACCAATGAGGGAGATATGGATTGAATTCCTGGCATAGCCTCCTGGTCGTTACAGGTATTTGGGAACTAGACCAAGGGATGGGACTTCTCTCTCTGTCTCTCTCATAAGTATGTTTTTCAAAAAGTGAAGGTTTGAGCACCAAAGGGAAAACCTGTTGAAGTGAAATGGACACTATAAGAAACAATGATTTGATCAGCTCTTGTCCTGACTCTAGATGTACAATGTAATACTTTATCCTTTTTAGTATTTGTTGTTGTTTTTGTTGTTGTTGTTCTAGTACTAGTGGTTGAACTCTGTAATTAACACACAATTACTCTTAGGTGTTTAAATTTTAACTGAAAGGTGATCCCTGTTAAATTTAAGAGTGGAAAAAGAGAGGGAGGAGATGTACAATTTGGGACATGCACAATCAGACTTGCCCCAAATGGTGGAGTTAGAAATGTGCCAGGGGATTCCAATACAATTTTTTTTTTAAAGTTATAAACTAGTAAATCAGAAAGTGGGGCTTTAGAATTCAGGTGGTTTGGCTCCAGAGTTCATTTTCTTTACCAACACTTCTGTCTCCAGTTAATGAATGTGTGAAGACCTAGCATGCAAGGCTAGCAAACAGTAGGTGTTCTAACAAGTTGGGAGGTTTCACACTTGATCTTTGTTGTTCTTTCTCCTTCCTTTCAGTTTGATTTCTCAAGACTTGTTCTGCTGGCTCCCTCCCTAAAGTGGGGAAATCTCAGGTGGAACAGCTGATCACCAGCAGGTGGCAACCGAGAAATATCCAGATGAGAGCTAAGAGCTCTTTACAACATGAAGATTTAGATGTTTTTAATAAAAGAAACTGGCATAGAACTCATGGACATGTTTTTCATTTTTGAATAATTAACAGCAAAGTAAGTGATATCTTTAGGACTTAATAGAGAAATGTCCAGATGAGAGCTAATAGCTCTTTACAACAATATGATGAAATAGATAATCTGTAAAAAAAAAAAAAAAAAAAAAAAACCTGACATTTTCATTTTTGAATAATTAACAGGAAAGTAAGTGAAATCTTTCGGGCATAGTTGGTATTGAAATGCCTTGGGGACATTTGTTCAAATCCAATGCAATACTGAGGAGAGCTGATGATAGTGGATATCCTTTTTATAAACTCAGGGACCAAGAGTTCCCTATTAAGCAAATAAATATGGTAGCAGTGGAATTTTCCATAGATATATTTTCTTCAGAATAAGAATATTTCTGAGAATTTTTATCAAGAAGGGTTTTAAATTTTATCAAGTGCTTTTTCTACATTAATTGACATGATCTTATGGTGTTTATCCTTTAGTCTATTAATGTGGTGAATGACATTGGTTTTTTTTAAAATCTAAAACCATGCATGTCTAAGTACGCACGGCCAGTAAAAAATATAAAAAAAATGTAAAACCAAAATAATTTGTGTTTTCTGTTGTAAGTTTTCTTTTCTGTCTTTTTGGTTCTTGCTCATTCTTGCCAAGTTCTTGTAAATAGTAGTAGTCCTCTCAAAGAAACAACTTTGAAAAAAGGATTTATGTATGTATGTTTGTACTTGAAAGGCAGAGAGAGAGAGAGATCTCTTTCATCCACTGGTTCACTCCCCAAATGGCTACAATGGCCAGAACTAGGTCAGGTCAGAACCAGAAGCTATGAATTCCATCTGGGTCTCCTTTGTAGGTGGAAAGGGCTCAAGTACACTTTCCCAGGTGCATTATCAGGAAGCTGGATTGGAAGCAGAGCAACCAGGACTTGAACCAGTGCTCTGATATGGAATGCCAGCTTAATCTTTATATATATATATATATATATATATATATATATATATACACATATATATGAATTTTTAAGTGACACATAATAACTGTACATATTTATGGGATATAGTTTGATATCTTGATACTTATATATAGTGCATAATTATTAAATCAGCATAAATCACCTGAAACATTAATCATTTTTTTGTGTTGGGAATGTGCAAAATCTCTTCACCTAGCTATTCAAAACATGCAATAAATTACTGTTAACTGTCATCACTCTACTGTGTATAGAATATTAGAGCTTATTTCTCCTATCTAACCATATTTTTGTGCCTAATAACCAACCTCTAGCTGTCTCCCCTTCCCCTAATACCCCATACTAACCCTGCCTCTTGTAGCCATCATTCTGCTTTCTACTTCTATAAGACCTACTTATTTACCTTCCACAATTGAGAGACAGCATGTAGTTTTTCTCTGTGTGGTTTATTTTTCTTAGCATAATGTCCTCCAGGCTTATCCTCACTGCTGCACATTACAGGAGTTTGTTCTTTTATATAGTTAAATAATGCTCCTTTGTGTATATGTACCATGCATTCTTTATCATTGCTGGATGCTTAGGTTGATTCTATATCTTGGCTGTTGTTGAGTAGTGCTGCAATAAACAGGAGGGAAGATATTTCTTTTTTGTTTTTTAGAAATGTATTTATTTGAAAGATAGAGTTACAGAGAGGTGGGAGACAGAGGCAGTTAGAGAGAGAGAGAGAGAGAGAGAGAGAGACAGAGAAAGAGAAAATCTTCCATCTGCTGGTTCACTCCCCAAATGGCCGCAATGGCCAGAGCTGGGCTGATCTGAAGCCAGGAGTCAGGAGCTTCTTCCAGGTCTCCCACATGGGTGTAGGGGCCCAAGCACTTGGGCCATCTTCTTCTGCCCTCCCAGGCCATTAGCAGGGAGCTGGATTGGAAGAGGAGCAGCTGGGACTCAAACCAGTGCCCATATGGGATTCTAGTGCTGTGCAGACTGGGGTTGCACCACAGTGCCAGCCACAGGCTTGCTGACTTTTAGGCTATATATTCAGGATTTTACTAACAGGCTTTTAAAATGGATCAAAAATCCTTGGTATTATCTAGTCCAGATGAATTACTTAGGGATCATGAAGTGAGAAAGAGAACAGGGAAGCATGTTTAGTCTTCAGAATAAGCCTTGGGGAAGTCATCATTGGTACATTACTGGAGTATTTATCAAGCTTTTAACGTTTTCACAAACATTGAAAGAAAACAAGCTGATTCTAGGAGTAATTTCTGTATTAAAAAAAGTTCAGCAAACCTTTTTGCTGGCAATGGACTTTGATTTTTAAAAGAATGTAAATATTAATATATCAAGTAGCCCACAATCACATACTCTAGGAGCCTTATTCCATTTTTAACTTCAAGTGAAAATAGAGTTTCATCTGATGCAGCAGAAAATGTGTGTAACAATAACCTAATATGATAATTGCAAAAGAATGAATCAGCATCTTGGCTTCTATTAAAGAACATTACATTGTAGGTATTTTAAAAATGAGGGAAAAATCTGATGACAAGAGAAAACAGCACTGAAACTTCTAAAAAGTGCTGAAGATTAAGGTTAAAAAACCCCCCAAAATAAAAACAACCAATTCCTGAATTGTGTCCTAAACCTATGTGTTCTAAAAGAGGTCTGGAGTTTATTGCATTAGCATCATCTGGACATTGATAGTGATGCATATTCTCAGGCCCAATCCTTTGTCAAAAATAAATCTCCAGGGTTCATGTTTGAGTACTGCATCTTTTTTTTTAAAGTTTATTTTATTTATTTGAGAGTCAGAATTACAGAGAGCGAGATGGGGAGAGACGCAGAGACCTTCCATCTACTGGTTCACTTCCCCAATGGCTGCAACAGCTGAGGCTGGGCTAGGCTGAAGCCAGGATCCAGGATCCAGTAGGTTCATCTGAGTCTCCCATATGGGTGCAGGGGCCCAAGCATTTGGGCCATCTTCCACTGCCTTTCCAGGCCACAAGCAGAGAACTGGATCAGATGTAGAGCAGCTGGTATTTGAACTGGTGCCCATATGAGATGTTGGCATTGAAGGCAGCAGCTTAACCTGCTATGCCACAATGCCAACCCCCTGAATACTGAATCTTTGCCACACTTCCCAGATGTTTCTTATGCACAGCCAACCTTGGAAAGTAACCCTCAACTGTCACGGTCTTTAAACATGCCCATTCTTTCCTTCATCTCACTGGTCAAGGTCAACTTTCTATAGGAAGCTTTCTTTGATTTCTTTTACTTGTCAACTAGATTTCTGTAGTTCCTTTTATCTACTAATTCCCTTAATATGGCATTTATTCAAAGTGTATTATTTTATAGAATCACGTAACTGAGTTTGAGTTAAAAAAGAATGGAGAAAAAAAAGAATGGAGAAAAAGCAACATAATATTTTATTTCTCCCCATGTTAGATTTTTATATTCTCCTTTGTTACATTAGTTCAAGCCTTCTTTCACAAGAATGACAGACATAGTAATGATCAAATGCAGATCTGTATCTAACTCACAGTCCTGTCTGTATCTAACTCACAGTTCTGGAAGAAAGAGCCAAGGATAAAGTTTTCCTGGAGGGTATTAAAGCTCCGTTGGATGAAACCGTATTAAGAATTTTCCTACTGAGAAGCTTGACATAATGAAACTCTTGAAGAAGAATTTAAACTTCCAAAGAAGTTTAATTGACTATAAGAACTCTACTGTTAGAACAAAAATCAAGTCCCTAAGATCTAGAGTTCAAATCCCAGATGTACCACTAATGTGATTTTAGAAAAATTGCTTCACTTTTCCACATCTGTATTTTCTCATCAGGAAAATGAAGATACATAATCTCATATTGAATAATGATGATAATTATGATGATGATGATAGCTGATAGTCATTAATCATTCACCCAAATGGAAGCTGAGTGGGAAAACAAAATGAATTGTTTCTCATCCATTAAAGGAATACTAGTGTTTATGCAATCACTGCAGCTTTTAGCCATTAGAGGGACATCTTCAGAAAGAAGACAAACTAATGGTTCTAAAACCTTCTAAACTCTAAAGGTTTAAACTATCTTCAAACTAATGTAACATGCCTCCTTCCCCCAGATCAGATCAAAGGAAAAAAATAAGAAAACATGAACATCCCAATTTCAGAGAAACAGCAGTACCATCATATTAAGAAGTATCTATCTGGGATTGAAGATGGTCTCTTTTTTTAAGATTTATTTTATTTATTTGAAATACAGAGTCACAGAGACAGAGTTCTTCCAACCACTGGTTCACTCCCCAAATGACTGCAACAGCCGGAGCTGAGCCAATCTGAAGCCAGGAGCTAAGAGCTTCTTCTGGGTCTCCCATTTGGGTGTAGGGGCCCAAGGACTTGGGCCATCTTCTGCTGCTTTCCTAGGCTCATTAGCAGGGAACTGGATTGGAAATGGAGCAGTTGGAACTCGAACTGTGCCCATATGGGATGCCAGCACTACAGCTGGGTCATAACCTGCTGCACCACAGCACTGGCCCCTAAAGGTATTTTTTGTCTATAATAGACGGTTTTCCAGCAGCAGCTGTAATATTTCTCTTCCTATATGCTTTTTGAGAACTGTTCCACATTCCCATCATGAGGTGGAGTTGATGTCTCCTCCTGTTAAGCTTTGATGGACCTTTGTTGCTACCTCAGTTGATTCAGCATACAGGTGGGACAACGTGAGACTTCGGAGGCTAGGTCATAAAAAGGAGTGCCACTTCTGCCTAGGCCTGTCTTGGAATTCATGTCTTTTGGAATCATGTCAACAGCAATCCCAGGAGAGACCCCTGAGGAGGGAAATGGGGTTCTCAGTCCTCAGCATCTGCTGAGCAACCAACTGTCAGCACCAATATTAAGCTTAACATGAATTTTGGAGAGGGCACAAAACTTCAAACCATGGAAGTGGGTGTATTTGCTTAAATTTGAAAATCATGTGTGTACATGATGATCAATGCAAAACGGAAGGAACAAAAGAAAAAGAAAGCAAAATAATACAGGAAGAAGAGAAAGGAAACAACTTAAGTGATCACTAGTAGTAAAACAATTTGTTATATATCTGTATATGGCATACTGTATAGACACTAAAAAGAAGAGAAAGATCTACATTTTACTGACTTATTTTTAAGTGATAAAAGAAAAATACAAAACCATATGGGAGGCCGGCACTGTGGCATAGCGGGTTAACACCCTGGCCTGAAGTGCCAGCATCCCATATGGGCGCCGGTTCAAGACCCGGCTGCTCCTCTTCTGATCCAGCTCCCTGCTATGGCCTGTAGTAGAAGATGACCCAAGTCTTTGGGCCCCTGCACCCACGTGGGAGACCTGGAAGAAGCTCCTGGTTCCTGGCTTTGGATCGGTGCAGCTCCGGCCGTTGCGGCCCATCTAGGGAGTGAACCATCAGATGGAAGACCTCTCTCTTTGTCTCTACCTCTCTCTGTAACTCTGTCTTTCAAATAAATAAAGTGATTGCCCTGATTATTAACATCAACCCTGTCTAGTGCAGGTATTTTGCTTGGGGCTGACTCTGTTGGTGGCACAGGGGCAGGACACATGATCCAAAGAAGTATAACTTTCTCTGCTCTCACATTTTGGCTATGAGCATGCAGGCAAAATTGGGTTCAGCAACGTGAAACTTTGTTTGCCGGAGCCTCTGGGCCATATGTTCATATCTCTTTGCTCTTCCAAGATGATTTCAGAGACACTCTTTCTGTCCTTTTGGTGTATGAGTGAGGAAGCGTATACCGCAAGGGTATGGATAAGGAAGCAGGTTGCAGCAAACTTCACTTTGTCACAGTGAAATGAAGACCCATCTTTGGGGAAAGTGACACATGGAATAGAGAAGTCAAAGTAGCCTTAGGTGCCCCCATCCTACCTCATGAACTAATAAATCTCTGATTATTTTATTCAGTTTCAGCTGGACTTTTCTTTCTCTTTCTGTTAATATTTTATTTATTTTTTGAGATAACATTTTTATTTTATTTTATTTTTGGGAGAGTGTTGATTGATTCTTTTTTTAAAAAAATTTATTTAATGAATATAAATTTCCAAAGTACAGCTTATGGATTACAATGGCTTCCCCCCTCAAACTTCCCTCCCACCCGCAACCCTCCCCTTTCCTGCTCCCTCTCCCCTTCCATTCACATCAAGATTCATTTTCAATTCTCTTTGTATACAGAAGATCAGTTTAGTATATATTAAGTAAAGATTTCAACAGTTTGCCCCCACATAGTAACACAAAGTGAAAAATACTGTTGGAGTACTAGTTATAGCATTAAATCACAATGTAGAGCACATTAAGGACAGAGATCCTACATATTTTTTAAAAATTGGTTAATTTTCTATGCAATTTCCAGTTTAAAACCAAGTTTTTTTTTTCATTTTCAATTATCTTTTTATACGGAAGATCGATTCAGTATATACTAAGTAAGGATTTCATTAGTTTGCACCCACACAGAAACACAAAGTGTAAAAATACTGTTTTAGTACTAGTTATAGCATTACTTCACATTGGACAACACATTAAGGACAGAGATAACATTTTTAAAGATTTGTTTTATTTATTTGAAAGGTAGAGTTACAGAGAGAGGGGGAGACAGAAAGGGAGAGGTTTTCCCCAAATGGCCGCAATGGCTGGGGCTGTGCCAGGTCAAAGCCAGAAGCCAGGAGCTTCTTCTGAATCTCCCACATGTGTGCAGGTGCCCAAGCACTTGGACTATTCTTCACTGTTTTCTCAGGCTCATTAACAGGGAGCTGGATTGGAATTGGAACATCTGGGACTTGAATAAGCATCCACATGGGATGCCGGTGCTGCAAGCAATGGTTTAACCAGCTATGTCACAATATTGGCCTGAGATAACATGCTTTCATTTACCTTATAGTCAAAGGATATTGGCACTACTGAATAGATGGTAAAATAAATTAAAAATATTACCATAGTCCAGCAGGAAAATAGAAAAGGGATACAAATAATAATCAAGTAAAAAGATGTTTAACTTCACTCATATAAAGTAATTTTTAAAAGTCAAAATTATAGTAGTATATAATTCTTACCAATTTGTTTGACAAAGATTTAAAACAGAGTTTGATACAAAACTGCATTTGCAGCAAAACTGAACTGATAAACATGGGCGTTTCTTCTTTCTTTTTAATTTTAGCTCCCATATATGACAGAGAAATGCAATATTTCTCTTTCTATATACGGCTTATTTTACTCTACATGGTATCCTCTAG
Organism: Lepus europaeus; assembly: GCF_033115175.1. Lineage (NCBI taxonomy): Eukaryota > Metazoa > Chordata > Mammalia > Lagomorpha > Leporidae > Lepus > Lepus europaeus. The sequence goes on along the minus strand of NC_084833.1, from coordinate 50,313,783 downwards.
TTCCAATCATTTTGCTCCAGATGTTAGAATTTTTTTATAGCTGAACAAAATTTTATTATGTGTATATATATATATATATATATCACATTTTCTTTATCCATTTATCTGATGATGGATACCTTGGTTGACTCCATATTTTGGAGGCATTTTCTAATTTATGATTAAACTTGTCTTACTAACAACTTCCAAATTAGCTTTTATACAAGTTTAACAATGAATGAGGTAGCCACATCGTTTATTGTTCAAATCAGTACCATTCTGAGAAAGTAAGGGGGAGAAATTTATAATTACAAAGGGTAACAAGTGTCAATTAAAACTGTTCTGAACAAACTGAGATGTATGGGTACTCTACTAGTGAGGTGTAAACTGGTTGTAATTCTGTAGGTGGATAAACTCTGACTTTGGGGGAAATAATTTCAGATATCTGGATATCAGTTTTTCCATGTAATGAAACATGACATTCTGTGAATCTAGGTGGATCCTCCCTAGTCTATAATATTCTGAGCTCCATCTTGCAGTGGGAGACTGAGGTTGAAATGTCCTTGGAGCAGAATTAATAATAATAATAATAATAATAATAATAATATCTACATTAGTCAACTATTAGCTATTGCGGCACTAATGCTTCATAACAAACAACCACAAAATCTCAATAGCTAGCAAAATTTATTTTTATTGCTGATGAGTCTGCAGAAAAGTTATGGTTTGATTTATTTTAGCTGGGACTTGCTTGGCCAGGCTGGACTCCAGACTTTGGCTTGGGTTCAGGATGCCCCACAAATCTCTATTCCTCTATCCAGGCTGAGGAGCAATGACCACTGGAAATGTTCTTATCTATTTATTTATTTATTTATTTTTGACAGGCAGAGTGGACAGTGAGAGAGAGAGACAGACGGAAAGGTCTTCCTTTTTGCCGTTGGTTCACCCTCCAATGGCTGCCACGGCTGGCACGCTGCAGCTGGCGCACTGTGCTGATCCGATGGCAGAAGCCAGGTGCTTCTCCTGGTCTCCCATCGGGTGCAGGGCCCAAGCACTTGGGCCATCCTCCACTGCAACAGATTGGAAGAGGGGCAACCGGGACAGAATCCGGCCCCCCGACCGGGACTAGAACCCGGTGTGCCGGCGCCGCAAGGCGGAGGATTAGCCTAGTGAGCCGCAGCGCCGGCCAATGTTCTTCTCATGGAAGAGTGTAGAGGCTCCAAGAGGCCTGGAAAAACCATTCAAGCACATTTAAGCCTTGGTCTAACGTAACATGATTTTTCACTCACATTCTATTGATCAGAGCAAGTCATAAGATCAAGTTCAACAATGGTAGAGCGTGGTCATACACTCCATTCCAAGAAAGAGGCACTGAAAATTCTTATGATGAAGGGCTTAAATATTTCAATGTATCACAGGATGGATGTGAAGAATTGGTGACAATAATTTAATTTAGCATCCACCATGCTTTGGACACTCACTAGGCGCCAGGCTTTTAAAATACATCATATAATTTAATATTTACAATAATTATATGGGGTAGGTATTATTAATATTTATTATATGATGAGTGTTTGCCTAGTGCGTACTTATTGGATTATGCACTGTGCCCACCCTGTAAAACAGTTCTGTTAATCAGTTGGCTGGATGACAGGCAAGACAGCAGGAAGGCTCTGTTAGATATGAAGAAGGAGTTGGAATTATTTCCTAAGCTCAGATCAGCAGTGATGCACATTCAAACCCAGAGATGCCAATGAGAGGGGGAGTCTTGATTTTGGTAGAAAGAGCACGTCTGGTGTGGATGCACCTCTGCACCCTCTCATCACTTGTGGCCCTCACTCCTCAAGATTACATCACATATGGCATTGTACAGTACTGTCCCTTCCCTTTTCCCAACGTATGCACAAGAACGGTGGCTGCCTCACAGATTAACACACTGAAAGTTTACTGCCTGGGAATTTGCTGTTCTTCCACTTTCATAGCAACTTTGATATGAACATTAGAGAAGTACCAATGAGCAATAATTATAAACCACAAGAGACAATAATAAACAATTTGAAGTTGGTGCCCTTGGTGTCTAAGGGTTTTTATAATGAGATTCCTAGCATCAAGGAAAAGCCTAATAGGGGGAAAAATCTGACTTCCAGTCAATTTCAGATTGCTCCCCCTCCCTCTTATTCCCAAGACTATTTTGATGTCATAAGCCTGGAGTCTCAAATCCTGTCTCTTGCCAAGTCATTATCCTCTACAGGACTGGGTGAGAAAACTTTCTTTATTTAATAAATAATGTCCTCTAACAATTAAAACAGGAAATCAAGACACACTACCTTATTTCATCCAACATTTACTGAAGATCTGTGTACGAGTCTGTAAGTTAGGTACAAGTGACAATCCTGCATCAGGGTGTCACATACAACACCAATGGGGAAATAAGCACTAACATACAGAATTAACCTTAATGAATTGTTGGCAGTGCTTTATTTGAGATATGAATGAGTGCCACAAGACATAAAAGAGAGAGGAATTGGATGCAAGAGTATAAAGAAGAGATTACTTCTGTCTGAGCACTGGAATCTAAAAAACAAGAGGAAGAAGGGTGTTTTCTGAAGAGGTCTGGCGTGTAGAAATGGCTCAGAGAAATGAAAGCATGGCCTGTCTCCCTCAGACCTCTGGAGTCCTGCACAGCTGTGTCTAGCACTACTGTGGAGTAATGAGCTTTGCGGACTAAACTAATCCTCAGTACATCATAAAGTGACTTGCTTTTTAAATAGTGTCTTTATAGAGATAATCCAGTAAGTCATTGGAGTGACGCCCAATGATTGACCAATATGATTTGAGTCCTGGTAAAAGGGGAACATTGAGCACTGAGGGAAGACAATGTGAAGAGATGCAGGGAGGATGCCATGTGACATCAGAGGATTGGCATGGTGTACCCATATGCCAAGGGACGCCAGAGGTGCAGACAAACTAACAGAATCTATGAGAGGCAAGGAAAAAGTTTGCTAATGTTTCAGAGAGAGGGTGACCCTGCTGACACCTTTACTTCTGAATTGTAGTATGCAGAACTGTGAAACAATGCATTTCTGTTTTCAGCTACCCAGCTTGTGGTACATTGATATGGCAGCCCCAGGAAATGAATACTGGAAGTTATAAAGGGATTCTTAGAGTTGGTAGTTGCCCAGTTTTATTTCAAACACAGTGTCTCTCAGTTGATGCTGCAGTTTTTTAAAAAATTATTTATTTATTTTGCAAGTAAAAGTTAGAGACAAATCTTTCGTCACTGGTTCACTCTCCAAGATGGCCACAGTGGCCAGCGCTGGGCCATGCCGAAGCCAGGAGTCAGAAACTTCATTCTGGTTTCCCATGTGGGTACAGGGGCCCAAGGACTGGGACCATCTTCTGCTGTTTTTCCCAGGTCATTAGCAAGGGCCTGGATCTGAAGTGGAGCAGCTAGGAAATGAACCAGTTGCCCATATGGAATGCTGGTGTTGCAGGTGTCATCTTTACCTGCTACTCCACAATGCCTGCTTCTGATGCTTCAGTTTAATGTTTTGTTTGGAAAGCTGGACTTCATTGGTAAAAAGAACATGAAAACAATAGCTATAGAATTTGGAGCGTGCATTAGTTTAGGGGCACTTTTGGTACAAATAACCAAAGGTAAAGTAACTTGAATAACTAAAAAGATTTATGCTTCATATACTTATAGATATGTAGATGTGATATGAATTCCTGTGCAATTCAATAGAAACTGATTCAGGCTGGGAGTCCATTTCTCTGCAGTGTTCTGTCCAGTTCTCATGTTTGGTTTCCTCCTCAGGTTGCTTCTTGTTATTGTAGCAATGCCTTAGTTCCAAGCTTCCCTATTCAGAGTAGGGAAGAACAGTTTCTGCCTGGTATTCCCAGTCAATATCTTGACGTTCTCATGGATTGGGCCACTTCTTTTTTTAAAATTTAATTTATTTATTTATTTATTTTTTGACAGGCAGAGTTAGACAGTGAGAGAGAGACAGAGAGAAAGGTCTTCCTTTGCTGTTGGTTTATTCCCCAAGTGGCCGCTAGGCCAGGGTGTTGCAGCCTGCATGCTGCGCTGATCCGAAGCCAGGAGCCAGGTGCTTTCTCCTGGTCTCCCATGTGGGTGCAGGGCCCAACAACCTGGGCCATCCTCCATTGCCTTCCCAGGCCACAGCAGAGAGCTGGACTGGAAGAGGAGCAACTGGGACAGAATCCAGTGCCCCAACTGGGACTAGAACCTGGGGTGCCGGCACCGCAGGCAGAGGATTAGCCTATTGAGCCACATTGCCGGCCCGATTGGGCCACTTCTGAACCAAAGTCTGCATGCAGTGATTAACTTTGGCCTATGTCAGAGACCAACTGTTGCAGGAGGGAAGGATTTATGCTGTTTGGCTTAGTCTACTGTTCACATTAGCCTCGGCTATATAGCAAAACAGCCTAAAATGTAATGGTTCAAAACCACAACCTTTTTTTTTTTTTCCTGTGGTCAGGAATTTGGGCAGTACACAACAGGGGTGCCTCCTCCATCATTAGGTGAATTGGCTGCGTCCAGTCATGCATTCAGGGTCATTTGGCAAGTCCGCTAAGGGCTTCCTGGTCCTGGATAGTGTCAGTCATGCTTCTGGTTGTTTGAGGTATCTGTTCTCTCTGCTGTGTTCTCTACTGTGACCCAGGTTGGGCTTGCTCAAATGAGCATAGCATTCCAGGACAGTGAGATCAGAGGCTGGAAGACCCTTTGAAACCTAAACATGAGGCTTGTGTGACATGATTCTGCCACGTTATATGTTGGTCAAAATAACTTCCCACATCATGATGGGAAGGGCTAAAAAATTTTGTGATCATTTAGAATCTATCATACCCAGGGCTGGCACTGTGGCATAGCATGTGAGCCTGCTGCCTGAGGTGCCAGAACTTCTTATGTGCACTAGTTCAAGTCCTGACTGCTTCACTTCCAGTCCAGCTCCCTGCTAATGCATCTAGGAAGGCAGCAGAAGATGACCCAAGTATTTGGGCCCCTGCAACCACATGGGAGACCTGGAAGAATCTCCTGGCTCCTGGTTTCAGATGGGCCCAGTTCCAACTGTTGCGGCCATTTGGGGAGTGAACTAGTGGATGGAAGAGCTCTCTCTCTGTCTCTCTCTCTCTCTGTCTTTCCCTCTTTCTCTGCAATTCTGCCTTTCAAATAAATAAATGGCTCTTTTAAAAGAAATCTGTCATACCCACTCTCCCACTTTTACAACTGGGAGAGGGGTGATCAGTTTCACTTCAACCAGATTGATCCTAAACAGAGTGGACATTATGATAGGAGGTTGCTAGAGGCTAGAGAAGAGGCTAAAGTGAGGTTGAAATTGGTTGTGACAATTATTCATTAGTAAAGCTGGGGAACAAAAGGAAGTGAGGTTGTGAAGTCATTTTTGTGTCATGTTAAGTATATTTGATCTTCTAGGTTCTTTTTTCTATGATGACATAGTTGACAAGAATTTAAAAATAGTTCACTATGGCCATGATTCTCAACCTGCAGAATGGGGTAAGGAATGTTTCCTGGCTGGCACTGCGGCTCACCAGGCTAATCCTCTGCCTGCGGCACTGGCACTCTGGCTTCTAGTCCCGGTTGGGGTGCCGGGTTCTAGTCCCAGTTGCTCCTCTTCCAGTCCAGCTCTCTGCTGTGGCCTGGGAAGGCGGTGGAGGATGGCCCAAGTGCTTGGGCCCTGCACCTGCGTGGGAGACCAGGAGCAAACACCTGGCTCCTGGCTTCAGATCGGCACAGCGTGCTGGCTGTAGCAGCCATTTCGGGGGGTGAACCAACGGAAGGAAGACCTTTCTCCCTGTCTCTCTCTCTCACTGTCTAACTCTGTCTGTCAAAGAAAAAAAAAAAGGAATGTTTCCTCTAGGGACTGAATCAGACTGTCCTTCCACTTGAGAACTGTGGCCTTGCACTGATTGTAACTCATAGTTCCAGGTGCTAGGGAGCCACATAGGTCTTGTTCTTAAGGGAGATTTTATGTTCTGAGATTCAGTCTTTAAAAAAAAAGATTTATTTTATTTATTTGAAAGGAAGAGTTACAGAGAGAGGAGAGAGTGACTTCCATCCACTAGTTCAGGTTTACTCCTCAAATGGCCACAACAACCAGGACTAGGCCAGGCTGAAGCCAGGAGCCAGGAGCTTCATCTGGGTCTACCACATGGATGTAAGGGCTCAAGGACTTGAGCCATCTTCTTCTGCTTTCTCAGGTGCATTAGCAGGCATGTTAGCAGGGACCTGGATTGGAAGTGGAGCAGCTAGAACTCAAGTTGGTGCCCATATGGGATGCTGGCACTGCAGGCAGCAGCTTAACCCATTATACCACAATGCTGGTCCCAAGATCCAGCCTGAAGATGCTCCTGTCATGGCTCTGAGTTCTACATATCCTCATACATAACCTCCTTGATTTTCCCAGCATAGAAGTTTGCTGCTAGTTCAGGCTTTTCCTGTTTCTAGCTGCACACTATCCCCACGAGCAACATTTCTTCCTGATGTCCAAGTCCTTGGGGCCTAATTCACTCTTGGGTATTCTCACACCTTCTTATTGGCATAGGTTTATCCTGCTTTCTAGCTCTGACAAAGGCAGCCCAGCCCTTCAAGTTTAGTTTATCTAAGCTATTTTTGGATGCTGATCAGGAGAACAGCCTTGGTCCAATTCTCATTCCTTTCACAAGTCTCCTCCATCTGGTCTTCATCTGATATGTTCTCCAAAGCCCAAATGAACATGGGCATAAACACTGTTGGACAAGGGGAAGGTGGTCTCTCCATGGCATCTGTGCTGCAGCTACAGTATCCTGCTATGTGTATGTATTCACCTCTACTGCTGGGCTCTACACAGTTTGTGAAAGAATCATGGGCCTCACCTGGGAAAATAAACAAACATATTTGCAGGATAGATAGTTAATAGAGGATTAGTAAATAAGATAACCCATGCAGTGTCCCTTTGGATGGAAAAGTTTAGTGATGGGGAAAATGTTTCCTAGTGGACAGTGTGTCTTCTCTTTACACAGAGTCCTGGATCCCACGAGGGCAACAGTGCAAGTGCATGTCAGATATCTTAATTTCAGGCTCTCTCCCTACACTGATGGGGGATACTTGAGCCAACAGGGAGAGTTTAAAACAGTGAACTTTTCTCTTAAACTGAGTAGGAATCCCTTGGCAGTGTGGGGCATATGAGGTGGAGGGAAGGAAAGGAGGCAGAGAGTTGTAGCAGGTAAGCAGAGAAGAAGGAGCCCTTCTGTCAACTCCCCTGCAGCCCTTTCTGATTGAAAAATCTCACCATGGAACCTGCCATCTTGTTTCCCCTCTGGGAGGAATGATTAGTTTACAAGAAGCACTTGAAGTCTTAAGTGTCTCTGGTTTAATTCAGCAGCTTCTGTGACAATGGTTCCATTCAGACAACTCATTTCTGGTCCCACATCCCATTAGAAACAGCCCTTATTCACCTCCCTTTGGCTAACAAGCATAGGCACTGGAGGAAAAGGAGGCTATTTACAGTAAATTATTCAATTAGAGCCAGGATCCAGGGTAGCTTCTACTGTTGTCTGACAGGCCAATTCCAGGGATGCTCAAAATCATCAGGATTGTTTAATCTGCAGAGTCCATTAGGGCTGACATCAAGGGTGGGACAAGAAATACCATGGAAAGTAGTTAGGAATGTGGCCTTGCTGTTGCAGCTTGAGCTGCAGCACTGTGGTGGGGAATGAGGAGGAGGTACTGGGGGCCAGGCAATGGAGGATAAAGAGGGAGGAGATACTAATGGTTCCATGTTATTGACCTCACTTACTGAGACAGGAACACATGCTAGTTGCCTTCAACCCAAGAGTAGAACTCTCTTTCCTGGTGCCCTTTTCTCTTTAAGAATGAGACACAAGGGGCTGGCACTGTGGCGTGGCGGGTAAAGCTGCTGGCTACAGTTCCAGCATCCCATGTGGGCACCGGTTCAAGTCCCAGCTGCTCTGCTTCTGATCCAGCTCTCTGCTATGTCCTGGGAAAGCAGCAGAAGATGGCCCAAGTCCTTGGGCAATTCCACCTGTGTGGGAGACCCAGAAGAAGTTCCTGGCTCCTGGCTTCAGATCAGCGCAGCTCCAGCCATTTGCAGCTATCTGGGGGAGTGAACAAGCAGATGGAAGACCTCTCTCTCTGCCTCTGCCTCTCTGTAACTGCCTTTCAAGTAAAACAAATACAATCTTAAAAAAAAGGAATGAGACACAAGATGTAGAGCAAGAAGCATGCCAAAGATGGTGGGAGGTGGCAGACAGGTAACTCACTGAAGCCCCTCCAGATAGCAGTCACAGTGGCCAGTCTGTGTACAGTTTGTAGCAGAGAGGTTCGGGATCATGCAGGGACCCCTCCGACCAGAAAATAATGAAAAATAAAGGATGGGAAAGGATTCCAATTGAGTCATTATGGCTTGTGTTGTGGACACCAGGATTGGGAAATTCTCCAGAAAAGGAGGCTGAAAGGGAATGGGGGAATTTTATCATTTCATGGTGGAAAACTGGAAGGACATACCCCTATAGAACAACATACTCAGGTGAAAAGACAGGCTAAGAGGGAAAAGTCACCCACCTGGGTTAGTGACAAAGACAGGACCAGAAACCACATGAGTTCTCAGGTCAGCTAATTTTCACATTTGCCACTCTTACTTTACTTACTATCCATGTGGCCTTAGTCAAGTCCCAGTTTCCTCACCTTTAAAATGAATGTTGTCACCTATTCTGTTTATTCCTTATTGCCACAAGATCAGTATTCACAAAGATGCTGAGCAAACAGGAGGGTGGAGGGAGAAGAAACAGTAGAGATGTGTCTTTTAGGTGTGGACTTTAGATGAGATTATCTGAATGATGGATGTGATAAAACTGAATAACAAGGGGCTGGCACTGTGGCATAGTGGGTAAAGCTGCTGCCTGCAGTGCTGTCATCTCATATGGGCAAATGACAAACAGATCTTCAAAAGTCTTCTATATTTACCCTCTTATCCAAGAGACTATAGTGAAATCTACTCAGACTATTGTGAGGTCTGTGTTACTGGGGTCAAATCCATCCTCATTTGTCCCCTAAAGGAAACCAATGACCACGAATCTTCTATTGCTCTTTCCTCCACCTCTAGTAGCCACCTAGTCCAAGACTTGCACAAACTTAGTTCGTGGTCAATAAGGTTGTTGGATGAATGAGTGCATGGTTCCTTTTAGTCTTGGTCTCTGTCCCACTTTTCCAGAAAGCACCTCTTTCATACCCCTCAAATGAAGACCAGGCCTCTGAAAAATTATACCTCCAAACTTGTGGTGGAATGAGAAGGCCATGCCAAGATGGCCGCTGGCAAGTGAGCATCAGTTACTCAGGAATGGCTTCAGAAACCCCTTGGGAAACCACCTGGCAACAGCGCCTGCCTGGCAATGGGCTGTGATTGGTTAGGACATAAACCGCCCCTTGACTGGATTGGCTGCCTCGGCTATATAAGCTGCTGTACCAACTGAAATAAACAAGTCTGTGGGCTGCTTGCCTCTAGCCCACTTTCACCTGTCTCCTGGTGTCTGTGTGAGGACTCTGCACCTCTTGCCCCCACTGTGCTCCTCCTCTCAGAATGAATCATCTTCAGCATCTGGCGCCCAACATGACTGAGAGAGAGACAGCGTGTCGGACTTGGCGAGGTCCCCCCTTGATTTCAGCAAGTAGGCCCCTCGGTGTTTTGTGTGCTGTTCAGTTCTGTGAGGGTGAGCACAGAACCCCCTCCTACACCCCTTTTCTCATCCTTGTCCGCAGTCGAAGTGACCCCAGGTTAGGTACACATTGCCCAGAAGCACAACACTGCTTCTCGGCTCCTCCTCTTACTTTTGTTTCACCTGGCGAATTCACATAAGGGACTGATTATCCCAGAATTTGGAACCAAGTCATTTTCCCTCACTCAAGAGAGATGACGCTCTGGAGACATGGCCTTGACCTGACGAATCAAGGAAGTCCCCTACTAAGCACAGGACATACTTATGATCTGATATACCACGGTCTGTTCATCTAACATAGGGAATCCCCTGCAGAATGCCATCAGCTGCTGAGGTGCTAGAAATTTGTTTTGTTCTGGCAGCAGTGCTGTGTGTGTCTTTCCTTTGGCTAGAATTGGTGCAGTGCACCGCTCTTAAGTGCACAAACATGGGAAAGGTACTCCCCCTCTCAGAAACCCACACAGATTACCAAACATAATGAATCTGTGAGTGATAAGAGCCTGTCACTCCAGGCTGCTGCCTCACAGGCAGCAGTTGGTGACTTAGGGAGAGAGAGCTCTGACAGTGAAAATGACTTAACAGCAGACAACACAGCAATGCCTAGTCAGCCACCCCCCAAATACCCATGGGATGAACTTAGACGACCTCAAGGCAATAACCCATGTGAGATCATCCCATCTGCACCCAGTGAGGATCCCCACATTGTGGAAGTCCCCGGGCACCCCAGGCTCTCAGGCCAGCTGCTAGACCCCATCCCACCCGCATGTTTGCCATTAATGTAGGAGTGGATGCAAAATTCAGGCCCTGGATTCCAACGCCCATAAAAAGGCTTCTGCTAACCAAGGGCCAAGGATATGTTTGTGTCTTTCCAGAGAATGTGGGACAGCCCATTTGGGTACCAGCCAGAAACATCAAGCCTGCAATGGACAGTCAACCAGAACCAGCTGAATAAGACTGAGAGTCTGCCTTGTTAGCAGACACACCTGCTACCAATACTGCCCTATCATCCTACCCTGAGGAACTGCCCATAGCCATATCTGCTACTATTTTATACCCCACTAGCTCTGGTCAGCCACTCAAATGGCCCACAGCCTGCGTGCAGTCATGCCATTCCTGATTATCATTGTTCCTCATTCCTACCCCTATCTGTGCAAGCACTCCTGTGGTCTCCCGTTTTGAGGGCTGGTTAGTCAACGATGGGTAAGATCCCCTCGGGGACAACCTAAGAGGCACAGCCACATACGGAGACCACTTGGAAACGGGGTCAACAATGGTATGGCCAAGAATCATGCCTCCTGTTGCTCACAAATAAATGGAAAGGGGGAAATGTGGTGGAATGAGAAGGCCATGCCAAGATGGCCGCTGGCAAGCGAGCATCAGTTACTCAGGAATGGCTTCAGAAACCCCTTGGGAAACCACCTGGCAACAGAGCCCGCCTGGCAATGGGCTGTGATTGGTTAGGACATAAACCGCCCCTTGACTGGATTGGCTGCCTCGGCTATATAAGCTGCTGTACTAACTGAAATAAACAAGTCTGTGGGCTGCTCGCCTCTGGCCCGCTTTCACCCAACTCCCGGTATCTGTGTGGTGACTCCGTGCCTCTTGCCCCCACCATGCTCCTCCTCTCAGAACAAATCCACAGCAACACAAACTTCATTCACCCTTGTATGAAAATGCTTTATGCCATGCATCATTTTACTTTCAACCTTAATGATTCCAAAGGGAACTCTAGTTCTTGATCTTGTGAACTAGCCTGTAGTTAATTCCTTTATCTCTCCCTCCCTTCTCTGTTTCATTCACTACTGGAGGAGACTTCTGAACTAATTTCTTTTTTTCTTTTTTTTTTTTGACAGGCAGAGTGGATAGTGAGAGAGAGAGAGAGACAGAGAGAAAGGTCTTCCTTTTTGCCGTTGGTTCACCCTCCAATGGCCGCTGCAGCCGGCGCATCTCGCTGATCCGAAGGCAGGAGCCAGGTGCTTCTCCTGGTCTCCCATGCAGGTGCAGGGCCCAAGGACTTGGGCCATCCTCCACTGCACTTCCGGGCCATAGCAGAGAGCTGGCCTGGAAGAGGGGCAACCGGGATAGAATCCGGCGCCCCAACCGGGACTAGAACCCGGTGTGCCGGCGCTGCAAGGTGGAGGATTAGCCTGTTAAGCCACAGCGCCAGCCTGAACTAATTTCATTACACTTTGGAGTCCTCCATTGTGCAAGACTAGTCTATAATGATATCCTATGTGTTAAATTAAGCCACAGGGATCTTAGCAACATAGCTTGGAAGTCATTCTGTAAAGTCCTGTGTTGCTCCACTCAGTTTCCATATCCAGAGCACCTTGTAAACAGGCCCAGAAGGGATACTCATGGGCCCCTGTAGTTCACCTCACTTACTGGGACAAGAACACATGCTAGTTGCCTTGGCCCCAATAATAGAACCATCTCTTCTGGTCCCATTGTCTCTATGAGACAGAGACCCAAAATGTTAAGGCAAGAGGCAAACTGGCAGTAGATGGAGGGGGAAGACAGATAACCCACTGAAAACCACATAGATAGCAGCCACAGAGGCCAGGTCTACACACTGATAGCAGCAGAGTCTAGGATCTGACAGCAACCATGGGCAGAGACTCCCCAAATCAGATAAGAAAGAGTAATGAAGAAGCAGCAGGAGTTATGGCTTAGGGAGTTAAGCTGCTACTTGGTTTATCTGTGTCTCATATTGGAGTGCTGATTTGAGTCCCAGCTACTCTGCTTCAGACCCAGCTCCCTGCTAATGCACCTGGGTAGCAGAGAAAATGTCTATAAGTACTAAAGTTTCTACTACTCATGTGGGAAATCCTATGGAATTCCTGGCTTCTGTCTTTGGCTTTGCTTAACTCCAGCTGTTGTGGCCTTTATGGAAGTGAACCAGTGGATGAAAGATTCTCTCTCTCACTTCCTCTGTCACTCTGCCTTTCAAATAAGTTAATAACTTTTTCTAAAAAATAAGAAGAAGGGAAGGGAATGAGTAAGAAGGGAAGAAAAAGGGAAAGGCAGAGAAGGGTTTTTTGTTGTTGTTGTTGTTTGTTCTGGGCAATTTGTTTTTTAGGTTGAAACTAGCATTTAGGCTAGTACTGGTGACCATGGCAGCCATGAGGGTGAACTTGCACAGATACTCAGGGCCACAGCTGTGAAGGTCACATGTCATAATTCATTGAGCTCTCATAGTACATTCTTAGCACAACAAAGCACAAATTCTGGTCTACCCCATCCTACAGGGAAGCATTTGTGCCAACAAAAGGATACCAAAGAGGTCTCTCAACCTGACCCAGGATGATCAGACCCCCTAGTAATTAAACATCTATACTCTGGGTTCTCACTCTCTCCAGGACAGTACCTGGCCAACAGAGGAGGCATGTTGAATTACAGGTCCTGTCAAGGCAGCTTTGAGAGGAGCTCTCAAGCCTCTGGGTACCTCCTGAAATGGTTATTGTGGGATTAGAAGGATTTTGGCTTGAAAGGTTGGATGGCGTGGCTGCCCTGCTGCCTGAACTGTGTCTGTCCATCAACCTGCTCTCTTTGCTGCAATGCCCAAGGTTTCTACAGAATTCACAGCCTTGGAATATTCGCATCTTCTTTCTTTTGCACGTCATCCCCTCCAGATATTGCAGCAACTCATACTATGAATGAAGAATATTAGAATGTAACTACCTGATTTCAGACAGAAACCAGTAACAAGGTAACAGTCTTAGCACAGAGGAGAGAGGCCAGCTGAGTAGACAAGCCTTTGTGTCCCCATCCAAATACAGGCTGGTCTCAGGAGAATGTCCTTCTGTGGCTTGTCTTTATCCCACGGTCATGTGACCCTGTGCAAGATCACTTTTATTACCTGAGCTTGTACTTTCTCATCTGTGAAATGTTTCATTGAAACTATACCAGCTAAAGAGCTCCTGTGGCTCCAATAGTTTGAGATCCGCTCTCCTTCCATCCTAAACAGCCTGTACCCTGCCCCTGGCTCCCTTGTGTCCCCAGTCATTTCTGTACTTCCTTCCCCTGCCACACACTCTTATACCTGGTTTTCATTTTCTTCTTTCCTCACTGCACCCCAGAGATAGCTCATCTTTTCTGAATCTCTCTCGTTTGCCAATTACCATCTGTACTTTACTATTGATTGAGATGTTATTGATAATTTGTATAGCTCTTAATAATTTCTGAAGTTCATTCACAGAGGTTCTCTCTAATCCCCCCCCCCCCCGTATGAACTTGACTTACAATAATCTCACACAGTATCAGTCCCTAGGGGGCCTACTTTGGTCAGTGAACCTTAGGACTGTCTTTCCTGGAGCAAAGCATCCTCCTTATTATCCTGAATGTCTAGGGGGGCTGAACTAATTTCAGAGGAAAACTTGTTTTGGGGGTCTTTAGAGAGTACATACAATGCTTTCTCAAAATAGGAATTTACTCTCATCCTCCACTATTAAAACATGTAAACCAATACATGTCCTACTTGTTTGGGGGCTTTATAAACACACTAATCAGACTGCATTGTCATGGTCTCTCTCAGTTGCTCACAGGGCATATATCACATGGTCTTTTTCTCTCTTTCTTCTTCTTCTTCTTCTTCTTTTTTTTTTTAGATTTAAAAGTATTTATTAGAATCAAAGACCTCCAGCAGATTGGCGTGGAGGGGAACTTCCAAGAGAGGAAAACCCAAAGGGGACTGGTGGCAGTCCGGCTTTAAGTACAATTTTGAAGGAAAAAAACTGAACAATCAGATTGGCATTCGGTTACCAGGTAGGGACAAAAACCATCAAAAGACCCCATTTACAATTCTCCATCCTGTCTGGCATGCTAAAGGTGGGTAGATAACTTTTCACAATAATCTGTGAGCTCTGGAGGAACTCCCTTGCTATTCTGATGGTAAATTTGGAGATTCCAAAGGAAGGAGGGCAGCCTGTTGGTCTTTTCTTATAGTGCCTTCACGATTCCATCATGGAGCTCTACCTCACCAACCTAATCCAACCCAGTCACTTCCCAAATGCCCCATCTTCACAGAATTGTAATTGGGTGAAGCCCACCCATCAACTACTACTTCATTGATTATGAATGTAATACTTTGGGGTTTAAATATCTACAAATGTGAGAAGCCAACGATAACATCCTTCTTCCATCTCTCCAACCAGGAGCTTTCAGGGAGCTTGTAGTATGCAACAAACCAGGTCCTCACAATTTATTAATCAAGCACTATTGGACAAGATGTCCGCAGAGCATTGGCTGCTGGCCTCAAATATTTCTTTTTTGGAGCTCAAGAGGAGCAGTTGGCCTCTAAGTCAGATTCTACACATGATTACAAGAAGGAAAAGGGAGATGGAGAAATTTTATAGGAGTAGGGTAAACCCAGGGACATGTTTTCCTCAGGTTGCTGAGGGAAAGTGCAGTGGGCAAGTGCCTGTGTTAGAGTTCTCCAGAGAAATGACCAGTGGAGTATGTACAGGTAAATAGAAATTTATTGTGAAGGATTGGCTCACATGTAGTTTATGGTTTTCTTGTGATTTTCAATGTTTAATAGAGCCTAAGCACTCCCTTCTCCCAAACCTATTTCTAGAAATAACCCATGTTGCTCTTTTGAGTAAACATCAAAACCATTCACTCAGATTCTCAATCCAGACATCTAGAAGTCTTCTTTGATTCATTTCTTTCACACCAATCCTTGCAATTGACTGGCAAATTGTTAGTTCTGCATATGAAATATATCTCATATCCACACATTTCTTCCCATCTCCACTGCTATCCAAACCATCAACATCTCTTATAAGGATTATGGCAATAACTTGTTTCTACCCTTAGATCCAAAAACTTGTTGCTCATGCTTCGACCAGAGTGATCATCTAGAAACATCAACTAGATTATGTTACTCTTAAGTTGAAGCTCCAACTCATGTTATCCTTAGTCCATGCTTCCCATTGCTCTTAGATTAGCTGCCGACTCTACTAAGACTTACAGGCTTCACATGAGGGAGCTCTGTGTACTTCCCTAAGCTCAGTTCCTGCCATACTCCAGATACACTGGTGTGTACTCTCTGTCCTGGGATGCACAAAGTTCATCCTTCTCTTTGTAATTACTAGCTCATCTGCCTGGACTGCATGAATTCTACGGCTTCCTATAAGTCTCATCTTTTCTTGTGGTTTTAGTGATCACAACTAAGTTGAATAGCAGTGGGTCAAACAGAAACATGTCGGTACAGAATTCGAAGCAATGAGTATAGGCCGGCACCACGGCTTACTTGGCTAATCCTCTACCTGCGGTGCCGGCACCCTGGGTTCTAGTCCCGGTTGGGGTGCCGGATTCTGTCCCAGTTGCTCCTCTTCCAGTCCAGCTCCCTGCTGTGGCCCGGGAGGGCAGTGGAGGATAGCCCAAGTGCTTGGCCCTGCACCCGCATGGGAGACCAGGAGGAAGCGCCTGGCTCCTGGCTTCAGATCGGCTGGAGCGCACCGGCCCTAGCGGCCATTTGGGGGGTGAACCAATGGAAGGAAGACCTTCCTCCCTGTCTCTCTCACTGTCTAACTCTGCCTGTCAAAAAAAAAAAAAAAAAAGAAAGAAAGAAAAGAAAAAAGAAAAAAAGAAAGAGTTACAGAGAGAGGTAGAGAGAGGGAGAGGTCTTCAACACACTGGTTCACTCCCCAAATGGCCACAACGGGGAGATGAGCTGATCTGAAGCCAAGAGCCAGGAGCCTCGTTTGGGTCTCCCATGTGGGTGAAGGGGCCCAAGAACTCGAGCCATCTTCCACTGCTTTCCCAGGCACATTAGCATGTAGCTGGATCTGAAGTGGAGCAGCTCGGATTCAAACCAGCACCCATGTGGGATGCCAGAGCTACAGGCTAGGGCTTTAACTCACTGCCCCACAGCATGGACCCCCCAACTTCATGTTTAGAGAAGGTACAGGAACAAACACAGTGTGTTTCCTTCTGTGTTTTATAGCCCTTGTCTGCACATTGGCTTATTTGATAGCTATAATCAAAACATCTACATAATAAAATTTTCTTTTTTATGTATTTGAAAGGCACATACATACATGCTAAGAGAGGGAGAGGGAGAAGGAAGAAAGATGGAAAGAGAGAGAGAGAATGTCCCATCCACTGGCTGCTTCATTCCCCAAATTCCTGCACCAGCAAGGAGATGGAAAGTCAATCTAGGTCTCCAATGAAGGTGGCAGGGAACCAGCTACTTGAGCCATTACAGCTCCCTTCCAGAGTGCCCACTAGCAGATTAGAATCAAAGCAGAGATGAGATTTAAACCCAGGCACTCCTATATATAGGGTGTGGGTGTCCCAAGAAGCATCCCATACTAGGCCAAACACTGTCCCAGTGTTTTAATTTTAAAGTGGTATCTTGAACAGCTCCTTACATGGTTTCATATTCTTCACAATCGTTGTGGTAACTGTAGGCTTTTCCATCCATTTAATGTGCTAGGATTACTCCACTGCTTTTACTTTTGCTACTGTTGGACATTAGGTTGTTTTATTTTTCTGTTTTTATGGATAATGCTACAATGAAGAGCCTCATACTTGAAAATTTTCTCTCTTTTTGAATTATCTCCTGTTCTAACTGTAATAAATGGATCAAGCATGAGACATTTTTATCTTTCTCAATACATACTGACATGTTCATGTTTTATATACACTGTTAGAAAGATATATATACATCAGTTTCACTGCAAACACTGGCATAAGTGTCATTATTACATACTTCTTGCCAAGTTGATAGATACAAAAATATATCTCATTGTTTAAATTAGGTTGCATCTTGAACATTTTCCCATGTTTGTTTTATATTTGTTTCTTTTATATTTATGTTTCTTTCAATGCCTTTGTCTATTTAGTGATGGGCTTATTCATTATATTAATGCATGTTAGAATATAGCTTATATATTATACATTATAATCCACTTCTCTAATATTTAAGACATATACTTTTCCTGCTGTTTTCATTTTCACCATGGTTAGTTTGTTCTTGTGTAAAAGTTTCCTATTGATTTTTCCCTGTATGAATTCACTCAAAAATTCAAAGTTCAGTCACTCTCTAAAATAAGCATTGAAAAACTTCCAGTTTTGTTTTGTGCAATTTACTCGCATTAAATAATTGGATAAATTCATGGTTTTAGAATACAAAATTTGGATTTGATTTGATTTTTTCTTTAAATTAGCAATGCAGTGGCAGCTTTAGAGTCTAATGTATGAGAGGCCTAAGGGCAACCTTGTTAAAAGGGAGGGCAGGGGCTGGTGCTGTGGCATAGCAGGTGAAGCTGTTGCCTGCAGTGCTGGCATCCCATATGGTTGTTGGTTCATATCCCCACTGCTCCACTTCCAATAAAACTCTGCTACGGCCGAGAAAAGCAGTAGAAGATGGCCCAAGTCCTTGGGCTCCTCTACCCACATGGGAGACCTGAAAGAAGCTCCTGGCTCTTGGCTTCGGATCGGCACAGCTCCGGCCATTGCAGCCAGCTGGGGAGTGAACTAGCGAATGGAAGACCTCTCTCTGCCTCTCCTCCTCTCTATGTAACTCTGACTTTTAAGTAAAATAAGTAAATCTTTAAAAAAAATGGGAGGGCAGTCATCTTGTCTTAAAGCTGCATTTCTTGTTGTTTTTATAAGTAACATCTAAGAAATATCTTTGTAAAATTTATACATAATAATTATGCATATTTATCAGACACAGTGAGATAATTTGATTCATGTGTACAGTGTGCAATGGTCTTATCCAAGTAATTAACATTTTCCTCTCTTTAAACATTTGTCATTTATTTGTGTGAGGAAGTGTTGAACTCCTTTCTAGTTATTTGTAAAATACATAACAAATTGTTATGAACATAACTATCGTTATATAGAACATTAGAATGTATTCCTTCTATGTAATTCTATTTTGGTACCTGTTATCCAAACTTTCTCTGTACCACTCCCCATTACCTTGCCTTACCTCTAATAAGCATTATTTTATCCCCTACTTCCATCAAGTCAACATTTTTAGCTTCCACATGTGAGAGCATGCAGTATTTGTCTTTCTGGGCCTAGTTGATTTTACTTAATGTAATACCCTACAGTTGCATCCATGTTGCTGCTGGATTTTTATACCAAGCACATTGTTTTAACTTAGACTGCATGCTGTTTGATATCTTGGTGATGACAGTGAGTGTTGCAATTTAGGTAATAGTTTGGGTGTCCCCCGGAGGCCTATGTGTTGGAGACTTAATCCCCAAAGTTTTATGTTAGTGGATTAAGGATGGAACTAAATCCAATTATGGTATCTAAAGCTGGCAGCTTAGAAAGTGATTATATTGAACTGAAGTGTTAGAGGGTAGCTCCTAGGATCTAATCACTGTGACTTTATAAGGAGATAACATGTAGAAGAAGAGGAAATGTGTATCCCTGTCTGCTTCTTGGCTCACCACGTGATCCTCCTGCATCTTTTCTGCCATCCACATATTCACCAGATGCCAGACTAATGGGGCTGCCCAGTCTTGGAGTGTGGATCTCTAAATCTCTGAGCTGAAATAAGCCTTCAATAAGTAGCTTTTGACAGGTAGTTTACTTGTAGTAGTGAAAGCTGACTAACATGGTGAAGATGATGAAGATTTTGAATAGAGAAAACCTAGAGCTCTCCAAGGCGGGACCGCATTGTGATTTTCATGGTCCTGGGCACTTTTGTCTTTCTCCATAAAAATTAAAGATTATAACCTGCAACTGTTTTGTTTTAAAAAATCAAATATATTCCAGGGGAGATTAATTATTATATTCTCATCATCATTATTATGTTCTTTTTCCTGTTATTTTAAAACGCCTTCAATTGGAAACATTTTCTGGGCCCCTAAAATGTGCCTGCTTTGCTTAATGGATAAGTCAGCCTTGTCTCGGGTCATCCATTAACACTAATTGACTATCTATCTAAATAATTGTGTCTAATTCTTGTCTTTTCATGCTGTTCCTTGGGTATACATTTCTATCTTGTACCTGAACCATGTGTTTAATAATTATTACTGTTTAATGTGTTGCTGGAGCTGATTTATTTCTTGAGTTCTTATTTTTTTTTTTGAGATTTATTTATTTATTTGAATGGCCCCATAGTTACAGAGGCAAAGGGAGAGAGAGAGAGAGAGAGAGAGAGAGAGGGAGAGGGAGAGGAAGAGAGAGAGAGAGAGAGAGAGAGAGAGAGAGAGAGAGAGAATCTTCCATTTGCTGGTTCATTCCCCAAATGGCCACAATGGCAGTAGCTGGGCCAATCTGAAGCCAGGATCCAGGAGCTTCTTTCCATGTGTGTCTCACATGTGGGCTCAGGGGCCCAAGGACTTGGCCCATCTTCCACTGCTTTCCCAGGCCATAGCAGAGAGCTGGGTTAGAAGAGGAGCAGCTGGGACTAGAACTGGTGCCCATATGGGATGCCAGCACTGCGAGCAGCCACTTTACCTGCTACACCACAGTGCTGACCCCAAGTTCTTATTTTATAAAAAACAATCAAGTGTCATTTAAAAAAATATTTAATTTTATTTATTTGAAAGGTAAACTGAAAGCAAAAGCGAGAGAGTGGGAGAGGGAGATCTTCCATCCACTGGTTCACTCCCCAAATATTTTCAACTGCTAAGGATGGACCAGGCCTAAGTCCAGGTTTCTTATGTGGGTGGTAGGAACCTAAGACCTTAGTCACATTCCAGTATTCCCCAGGACGTGCACTAGAAGAAAGATGGATTGGAAGCAGAGTAGTTGAAACTCAAACCAGGCACTCCGATATGTGCCACAACACTTGCCCCATAATTCTTCTTTTTAGGTATTTTCCCACTTACTTTTTCAAGTGAGCTTTAGAACCACTCTGTTTATTATAATAGATGGGTCAGTTTGAAGTTTCATTGTATCTGTAAATTATCTCATAGAGATATGACATCTTTTCAAAGATTCAACAGTTTGATGTTCTGTTCCAAAAGCGGGATTCCCTTATCATACTAGAGTTTAAGAGGAAAGGAGGCAGAGCTAGGACATCAGCTAGAGAAATACCTTCACTCTGTTAGGAGGAGTTCCCAACTAGGGCCTCTCAATGAAGCTGGGTATCCAGACCTGCTGAGTCAACATAACCTCAGCAGTAGATCTTAAGGCAGTGCTGTGAGACAAGTACTTAGTTTATTCTTTCTATTAGGGGAAAGGGAATGCCCTTGGGCAGAGACTAAAGAGAATTCTTTTGTCCAAACCTACTTTTTCCCATTCTGGCATTCTGAAGTGATTATAGTTTGGCAGCCCTCAATATCAGAGTAAGTTTAAATGAGAAATTTTGTCTTTTTCAGTAGATTTCCTAGTGATCAACAAATTGTGGTAGGGATAGGGAGGGATATCCAAGGGTAGAGGCTGATCAATATGACACATGTTGTTATCCAAACTTCCTCTGTACCTCTCCCCATTACCTTGCCTTACCTCTAATAACCATTATTTTATCCCCTACTTCCATCAAGTCAACATTTTTAGCTTCCACATAGAGCATGCAGTATTTGTCTTTCTGGGCCTAGTTTATTTTACTTAACGTAATATCCTACAGTTCCATCCATGTTGCTGCTGGATTTTGTCCCAGCATGTATGACCATCTCCTCTCCTTTTTTCTTTCCTGAGAAACATTTTGTTCATGCGCATACATTTTTAACTTTACAATCTTTTAACATTAAAGTCAGTCATTTTCAAAGGCCTCCCTCCTTCAGTCCAAGTCTTTCATGTTACAAATAAATAAGCACAAACTGAATGGCTCACAGGTGTTGTTTGCTGTGAACAGACATAACCCTAATATAACAACATTTAGGGTGAATTGAATCGATGTAGTATAGAGAGAATTTGTTTATCTGTTGTGTTTTATAAATCACATGCAGAGGTTTTGTACTTGGACAACTATTTCTCTTTAAGAATCCTGCTAAGGACCAAGGCTGGGAAGATTTCTGTACCTCCAAGAAAAAGGTTAAGGGTATATGATCTGAAACTTCAAAGTTTAAAAATTTTACAGATAATGTTATACCTCAATTTTAATGTTATGGAGCACATTTGAGGAAGTTATTGGAAAATCTACCTCTGGGTCATCACATTCAGAAGTGTATAGTTATTTTGATACTCAAAGAAGACCCCACAGCTCCAAATAAATCAGATAAAATAAAGTCCTAAACAATTACCAGGGGATAACGGTGACACACTGATTATAATGTTGGTCAGATCTTTCTCTTTTCCTTCCCTTTTCTTTTTCCTCTCCTCTCCTCTGTTCTCCTTTCTTTATCTCTTTCTTTCCATCTGAAAAATCATCCAATATTTGAGATTCATGAATATATTCAGAAAGGCCAAGTTGAATAAACAGAAAAAGCTCCCATTAGTGAAACAGATGGTTCCGTTTTAAGTTACCATAAATTGATCATATTCCCAAATACCAGATAGAGCACATGTAAACTAACTCTAAGAGATTTAAACTCAGGTCAATAAAAATGCCCAGTGACTAAGTACCAACAAACATGAACTAAAAAAAATTTTTTTAAATCACAAAATACAATTGGAAGAAATTGCAAGAGTCATCAGCAATAAGAAACTAAGGAATCAGACCCACATAGAATGCAGATTCAGGAATTATTGGTTTCAGTATAAATTTGTCTAATATTTTAAATCAACAAAAAATAATGCTACAAGTTGTATTAGTCAGCTTGGTCTGCCAAACAAAATACCACAGACTGGGTGGCTTCACCAAGGCAAATTTGGTTCTTCCCAATTGTGAAGGCAGGAAAGGCAAAGAAAGTGGTGCCAGCTGGTGCGGTTCCTGGTGATGGTTCTCTTCCTGGCTTGCACATGGCCACCTTCTCACTGTGTCCTCACATGGCAGAGAAGAGAGAGCTCTTGTGTCTTTTCCTCTTCTTCAGGATGTTTGCCATGTTGGATTAGGGACTCACTCTTGCAACTGTAATCTTTATCATCTCCTCGCAGGCCCTGTCTCTAAAACTATCCACATTGGGGTTAGACTTTCAACATATGAATTTAGGGGAGTACAAACATTTATACGTAACACCTGTAACAATTATCAGAGTGACTTGAAAAACAAACTAAATAAAATTTTTAGAAGCAAAAAAATTTCATTAAAATTTAAAAATGAATAGATAAGTTAAATATAGTGCAAAAACTGAAGACAGAATTAGTGTCCTGGAAGCCAGATTTTAAAAAATTCCCTAGGTTCTGTAGTGCAACAAAGAAATAGAGAATATTATATAAAGGTTAATAAGCTTAATGGGGCCAGTACCATGGCTCAATAGGCTAATCCTCTGGCTGTGGCGCCGGCACACCAGGTTCTAGTCCTGGTTGGAACGCCGGATTCTGTCCCGGTTGCCCCTCTTCCAGTCCAGCTCTCTGCTGTGGCCCAGGAGTGCAGTGGAGGATGGCCCAAATCCTTGGGCCCTGCACCCACATGGGAGACCAGGAGAAGCACCTGGTTCCTGGCTTCGGATCAGTGCGGTGTGCCGGCCAGCCGTAGCAGCCATTTGGGGGGTGAACCAATGGAAAAGGAAGACCTTTCTCCCTGTCTCTCTCTCTCACTGTCCACTCTGCCTGTCAAGAAAAAAAAAAAAAAAGCTTAGTGAATGAAGTGAAGCCTAAAATTAACTAGTTAAGTAACAGAAGATGATAGAATGGAGTAGAAGAAATATTAGAAAGAGAATGGATGTGAATTTCCCAGAACTGACAGAAGTTCATGACTTTTAAATTCAGAAAGACCTAAGAATCAAAAAGAGAGTTAATAAAAGGAATTTGCACCTGCACACAAAGATATAAAATTACTTGGAGCCAGTGTTGTAGTGTAGCAAGTTTAGCTGCTGCTTGCAACATTAGCATCCTGTATTGGAGCACCAGTTTCAGTCTTGGTTATTCTGCCTCTGATCTAGTTTCCTGCTAATGTTCCTGGGAAAGCAGTTGAAGAGGGCCTGATACTTAAACCCCTGCCACCCCACACAGGAGAGCTGGATGGAGTTTTGGGCTCCTGGCTTCAGCTTGACCCATCCTGGGCTATTAAGACCATTTGGGGAGTGAACCAATAGATGGAAGATCTTTCTTGCTCTCCTTCTCTCTCTGTCACTCTGCCTTTCAAATAAATAAGATCTTTTTAAAAAATGAATATGTGGGCCGGCGCCGTGGCTCAACAGGCTAATCCTCCGCCTTGCGACGCCGGCACACCGGGTTCTAGTCCCGGTCGGGGCACTGATCCTGTCCCGGTTGCCCCTCTTCCAGGCCAGCTCTCTGCTGTGGCCAGGGAGTGCAGTGGAGGATGGCCCAAGTGCTTGGGCTCTGCACCCCATGGGAGACCAGGATAAGCACCTGGCTCCTGCCATCGGAACAGCGCGGTGCGCTGGCCGCAGCGCGCTACCGCAGCGGCCATTGGAGGGTGAACCAACGGCAGAAGGAAGACCTTTCTCTCTGTCTCTCTCTCACTGTCCACTCTGCCTGTCAAAAATAAAAAAAAAAATGAACATGTGAGATTTCAGAAGATTAATGACCAAGAAAATATCCTAAAAGTAGCTGGAATGAAAGATATGAATGATACTCTATATGTAAACAAATACCAATTAAACTATTGATTTCTCTATAGTAAGTGAAAGCCCAAAGATGGTAGACTCTTCAAAGTATTGAAGGAAACTAAAATGTCAACCTACCTGTGTGTGTGAGTGCACACATGTATACATGCTCAGAGAAAGAGGCCAAAATTATTTAAAAAATAAAAGAAAAACTGAAGAGTTTACCTCAAGGAGACCCTTCATAAATAATATTCTTAGATCATATTTTTAATTACAGGGTATGATCTATTATTTTAACTTATTTTATTTAAACATTCCTTTCCTCTGCATTCTTTTGACTTATTTTCCATGTCATTATAAGTCTATCACTTTTCGATAACACATTCATTTATATTTATGTATTGTCTTATCTAACCAATTTGCCATTGATGAACATAGAGGTTTGTTAATTGAAATAATTAGAGTCAGGTTGAAAAATCAAAGCTGAAGTTTACTCAGCTAGGCAAACTAAGGATTTAAACCCAGAAGCAATCAGTTGCCTGAGTGGGCTGTTCCACAAGCCTGAGTTTGCTTACGGGCTTTATTCTTACCTTTCAGGGTAAGTACATGCATCAAATCAGTTTGAAAACAATATAGATTAATGTGTGGCTATCAATTACATGAGAATCAAAGAACACCTCATTAAAAATCAAAGAGCACCAGGTAATAGCTAACAGACTTGCTTATGGGTGGAGGAGGTACATTACATTCTCACATGGGATCTGATCTATATATAAGGAGAGGCAGACAATGAGATCATTGCTAACTCTTTCTACAGTGCCTCAAGGACATAAAGCTCGTTCCTTCTTAAGCTACAGCAAGTAGGTGTTTCTTTGACCATGACTGAGGTTTCCTTGGTCACAGCTGAGGTTGATTGAAAGGTCCTGTTACCTTGGGATCAGCTGCAGGGTGTCTCCACAGCATGGAAGTATCTCAGATTACTTAGGCCTCTGTGGTCACTATTTAGTTTGCAGGGCTTTTCTCTCTACCTCTTCGTTATTACTTACAATATTGAAATGATACTGTATGCTTGTGTATATCAACATGATACCATTCTGGAAGTATATTTGTTAGATACAAGGATGTTTATGTGCATTTTAAAATTTGGTAGGTAAGCTAAGTATTCTATCAAAGCAACAGTTAGATATCACCAATCTTTCAAATCCTTGTCAGACTCAGGCTAGACCAAGTACTGGAATCAAACCCATATAGACATTCCATGTGCCTGATTTGATGTAATCAAATTCTTTTTGAACTGGGTAGGGACTTTGCCTTTTGTGTTGACTTAGGTGATGTGACATCCCCACAACCCTCCTTCCCACCCTTCCCTCCACTGTCCCTCAGTGAGTTTCTCCACTCGTGTTCATGACCATAGGCCAACTTATGCCTTATATTGTGATAACAGAGGTAGAAATTTGTAACAAGCCATCCTGAGTTGGGCTCTCTCCACTCTCAGATAGCTCTTTCCAATCCTACGTCTGAGCAGTTGAGATCAGTCCAAGATCTCATCTTGGTCTAGATCAAGAAGAGACACTGTGGTCCTGGGTTCTACATTAGTTAGTCAACAAAACTATCTTGAGCCTTTATGGTATATCAGACTAGAAAGAGTCAGTGAGAGAACTAGAACAGGGGCTTGGATCTTACGTTCATTGACTTACATTATGTGGTGTACAGAAACACACGTGCACATAAATATGCTCACAACTAGCGTGCATGTCAAGACTACAATAGTTTAATAATTATCTGCCCTCTGGCTTCTAGAAACATCATTTCTTTGGCCACATTGAGCTGTGGTTCCAACTGAGGATGCAAAGCAAGGGGAAAGCCCCCTTCTCTGCAGCTATTGTTCCACAGTGCCTGGAGACTGCTCAAGGTCTTGCTTGGGGCTGAGCTCTGTCCCTCCCCACCTTGAGGTTGAGAAGCGTTCAGGCAGGAGAACTTCTTTGCCCATTGGCCTTCTAGTTTCTCAGAGGAGGAGTCAGCCCAGTGACAGGGAGACAGGTCTGTAAGGGACTTGGGGAGACATCTACTTTCCCAGGAAATTAAGAAATTGCTGAAAACAAAACCCTTTAATGAATCAAAGAAAGTCAGAGGCCACTTCCCTCTACAACTAGATTTTTAACATAATTGCAGGTTTCGAATGGCTTTCTCTTTAAATCTCCTTAAAGAAAGAAACCCGGTAATTACTCTACGCAGCTTCTCCTTTCTTTGTCTAACCCTAATCTTTCTAGCTTCAAAATCAGTTCTGGTGTGTCCTGGTGGGCCTTTTGGCACGCTCTGTGATGGCACTCTCTGTTTTAGTACTTCTCCAAGATTAGAATAGCACCATCTTTTCCATCAGCACCTATACAGAGAAGGTTATCAAGATGAGAGACTGACATAAAAATAGCTGATGACCAGACAGGCCTCAGCCCTGTGATGGAGATAACAGATCAGAAGGTCATGAAGATAGTGGCTGACATATCCCAAGGTGTGCAAGATGGGCACAGATCCCAGATAACACAAGTTTTATTCCATATCCTGCCACCATCCCTGTAGAATATGAGCTAGACGAGAGCTTAGAGAGCATGTGGTTCCACTTCCCTCATTGTATAGAAGGGGAAGCTGAGACCTAGCAAGGACTGGCCTGGCCAAAGCTACAGAGGGAGGCCATGGTAGAGCAGAAATGAGAAGTAAGGACCCTGCACCCCTTACTTCCCCTCCTCACAATCCTACTCTTTTCTATGTATTATACAAATCATGGTAGTATTGTCTGCTTGATGCCTTTCTTGCCTGCTCAGTTCAAGGAAGAAAGGCCATCAGTGCATAGCCATGTTCAGTGTGCCTGCCACACTGGCCTATCCAACCTCCTCAGTCCCACTACCCAGATGACCTCAAAAATCTGAACAAAAATTGAGTTTCTGAGCTCAGCTGGGCCATATGTGACCAAGATCTATACCCAGAGGCAATATGGTCTCAGCAGAGACCTAGGAAGGAACAGACTGCTGCAATTTTTTTTCTCTTGATGTCATACTGAGTTAGTGACTTAACAGTTAGTGCCAGTCTTTTTGCTTATCTGGGGAAGAAAGCTGGGGTGAGGGGGAATGTTACAACCCATGGGGATCCCCACTAAGGAGTATTCTCAGGAATAGCATGCCACTACCTCCCAAAAGCAGGCTTCTTGTTTTGGCTCTACAGGTGACTTTGGGAATTCTGGAACCGCCTGCTCCCTCTCCAGGGATTTGTTTCTGCCCTCTGGTTTGTCCCTCTAAGATTTGTCTTGACCTTGACTTGTTCCTGGACTCTTGTCCAAGATATTGGCCTTTTTCTTTCCCTTTGTGATCCCAACCGCCTCTCTTTCCAAGCTCAGTGTGTAATTCTTTTCCTCGTTGTGTACCTCAAATAGACATACTTAACTCAGACACAGTGAATAAGAGATATGTGCACTAGTCTTTTATATAAGACACAGTTATTAAATTTCTAGCATCCTCCAAGTGTTGAATACCATGTGAAGCACTCCGGAGATAAGAAACAACACAATAACCATTGTCTTTAAGATACTTCGAATATATGAGAGAAGACAGAGATGTTAACCAATTATAGCATCTTGTATTCAGGATTATAATCAAACTGAACTATAATAAAAGCACTTTAATTGTTTCCACTAGAAACATGAAATTCCAAACTGTACCATCAGCATCACTGGGAAGTTTGTAAGAATTTCTGGCCCCAACGCAGACCTACTGACTAGAATCTGCATTTTAAGGTAATGTGTAAACAAGTCACCTGGAGATGCTAGTACCACTAGTACTTGTGTCACACTTTGAAGGATGCGGCTAGAGAACACCAAGAAAGGGCTGATTCTGCCTCACTGAGTGAAGGTATAAGGCAGTCATTGAAGACACCACAGGAAAGCTGACATACGCACTGGCTGAGGTGGGACAGAGAAGAATTTTCTGAGTAGATGCGGGTAGAGGATGAGTCTAGGAAGATGAAGTAGCACAAATAAAGGCACAGAGGTGTGGAAAAAACATTTAGGGAATGGCAAGTAATATATTTATAGGAAAAGTTGAGTAAAGATGAAGTTGAAGATATAGGCTGGGACTATGGTGAGAAATCTTTTATGCTATGTCAAAGACTGTAAGCAACAGGGTCTCAAGAAATTCTTTGAGTAGAGGAGCAATATGATCAAGTCTCTTTCATTTAAGTGAACATGATAGACTGAAAGGAAGAAAGCCAAGCAATAGCAAACAGCCCACAAGAGTTTATTGCGATGGAGCTAAAGCACTGACTGTAGGACTATGTGTCATTTGAAGTTGCCAATTTTATGGTAATTTGTTCTGTACCAATTAATAATTAATATAGGTTTCAATATCTGGAAGTGTGATGAAGCTGTAACAAAGACCTAAAAATCAAAGAGTAGCTGTAGAACCAGAGAGTAAGCTGTAGATGGAAGAATTTTGAAAGACATGTATGCGAAGTTCAGATTGCCTTAATAGACTATTAGTAGAAATCTGGACTTGAAGGACATTGCTGGTAAGGATGTTTAGAGAGATAAGGGACTTGGGCTAGTGCTGTGGCGCAGTGGGTTAATGCCCTGGCCAGAAGTGCCAGCATCCCATATGTGCGCTGGTTCTAGTCCTGGCTGCTCATCTTCCGATACAGCTCTCGCTATGGCCTGGGAAAGCAGTGGAAGATGGCCCAAGTCCTTGGGCCCCTGCACCTGCGTGGGAGACCTGGAAGAAGCTCCTGGCTCCTGGCTTCAGATTGGTGCAGCTCCGGCCGTTGCAGCCAACTGGGGAGTGAACAAACGATGGAAGACCTCTCTCTCTTTCTCTCTCTCTCTCTCTCTTTCTCTGCCTCTCTTCTCTCTGTGTAACTCTGACTTTCAAATAAATAAATATTTTAGAAAAAAGAGATAAGGGACTAGTTATTGGAAACTGAGAGGAGGGAAATAAATCTTCATTATATGATAGGAGAAATTTAGCAAAATTCTCTCCTGATATTATATGGAAAGCCAAAATTGTAAGTGACGAATATAGATATATAGCTAAGGGGATTTCCAAGAAGAATATTGAATGAACCACTTTTTTTTTTAAATGTTTGTAGTAAAATGTGATAAGACAGAAATTTAGGGAAGAACTGTTGAATAAGATAGCTTCTGTTTGGGAAAAATACTAAAATCAAGAGATTCCATCAGGAAAGCGTGATCTAGAGAAAAGACTGAGTTTCTTGAACATTTTGCTAAAATCTCATAAAGTAAAAAAGATTAGAGCATTCACTTACATTGATTATACTGAGATCAGAGGATTTCCATTACACATTACAAAGATCAGAACATTCTAAGAGATTCAGAGTGTATCTACAGATTCTTTCTATCAAACCGAAAGGTCTCTAGGAGGCTTAAGGGCATGACCCCTCAGGTATCTCAGTAGAAGTGAGTGGATTATCTAAAACTTATTTGTGGGTGTGACTTTTGTCTAATGGAGCTAATCCCAGTGGAATCTATTTTAAGGCTCTTGAAAACACTGCCAGTTTGGACTAAAAGATATCAGGAAATTATAAAATTAAAGGAAACTATTGGACACTCAAAATTTTATGGCTTAGAAGCAGACTGGCTCAACAGGCTAATCCTCCGCCTAGCGGCGCCGGCACACTGGGTTCTAGTCCCAGTTGGGGCGCCGGACTCTGTCCCGGTTGCCCCTCTTCCAGGCCAGCTCTCTGCTATGGCCCGGGAATGCAGTGGAGGATGGCCCAAGTGCTTGGGCCCTGCACCCCGTGGGAGACCAGGAGAAGCACCTGGCTCCTGCCTTCGGATCAGCACGGTGCACCGGTTGGGTTGCAGTGTGCCGGCCGCAGCGGCCATTGGAGGGTGAACCAACGGCAAAAGGAAGACCTTTCTCTGTCTCTCTCTCTCTCACTGTCCACTCTGCCTGTCAAAAAAAAAAAAAAAAAAAAAAAGAAACAGACTGATGGGGCCAGCACTGTGGCGCAGCGGGGTAACTCCCTGGCCTGAAGCACCAGCATCCCATATGGGCACCGGTTTGAGACCCAGCTGCTCCACTTCCTGTCCAGCTCTCTGCTATGGGAAAGCAATAGAAGATGACCCATGTCCTTGGGCCCCTGCACCCGTGTGGGAGACCCGGAAGAAGCTCCTGGCTCCTGGCTTCGGATGGGCGCAGCTCTGGCCGTTGTGGCTAATTAGGTAGTGAACCATCAGATGGAAGACCTCTCTTTCTCTCTCTCTGCCTCTCTCTCTGTGTAACTCTGACTTTCAAGTAAAATAAATAAATCTTAAAAAACAAAAAGAAGCAGACTGATGAAAGTGCACAATTACAATCAAGTACTACCTTACTACCTTTCATGAAATAGTAAGAATGACTTGAGGTAGAACTGATAGCCAAATAAGATTATTCTCAGATCTTGAAAGCTAATCAAGAGACATCTGCCCAGCTAGAATTTAGAACTACCATGAACCAATTACTCCTTTTAACCTTACAATTCTCTGCCTTTTTTTTTTTTTTAAACCAAAGGGTTTTTAGCTGGATTGTAGGCCCATCCTACATTGTATGTTGAGTGTGTTGGGGCAGATAACCTTTCTCTTCAGTATCACAAGTCTGTAAGTGGGGAAAAACTGTGCTCTAAGAGTTGTGTTTAGTGGATTACATCTAAAAACCTCATATAAACCTGGAACCAATTTAGAGGATACAATTTTGGAATTTGCCCTTGTGTTGTAACAGAATGAGACTCTTGGGGACTTTGGAAGCTAGTAAGTTTATTTTGCTCTTGGACAGTGTGTGAATCACTGGGGATCAGAGGGTGGACTCTGCAGGCAGACGTCTGAGATGGCCCTCGAGATCCCCACCCTTTAGTGTATATTCATTTTATGATTCCTTGCCTTCTACTCTGGGCAAGGCCAGTGGATATGATGGATGTCACTCCCATGATTAATATGCCTTAGATGTGGCAAAGTGAAGGGATTTTGCATATGTAATTAAAACCACAAATCCACTGATTTTGAGCTAATTAAAAGTGAGATTATCCCGAGTGAATTTGACTTAATTAGATGAAAGTGCTTGAAATAGGAACTGATTCTTTTCTGAAAATAAATGATCCTCTGATAGCCTTGTAGAAGCAAGATATTCTAAGTTCTATAGTTATGTGGAAATAAATTCTGTTAACAACTGTATGATTATGGAAGAGAACACTGAGCCTCAGTTGAGACTGTAACCTTTATCCAGTATCGTGAGTGCAAGCATGTGAGTTCCTGAGCAGAGAATCTAGCTATGCAGTACCTGAACTCTGACCCATGAAAACTGAGAGGTGACAAACAAAATTAAGTTTATTGTGATTTGTTACAATAGATTAATTAATACAGGTGGAACTAAGTCAACAATTGTGGGAGCTGAAAGGTATATGGATAAGATGATATGGTGGGAGTGGCATTTGGTACAGCGCTTAACAATACTGCTTGGGACACCCACATCCTATATCTGAGTGCCTGCATTCAAGCTACAGCTCCTCTTCTGATACCAGCTTCTTGCTGCTGCACATCCTGGGAGGCAGCAGATGATAATTCAGGTACTTGGGTTCATGCTACCCACATGGGAAACCTGGATTCAGTTCCAGGCTCCTGGCTTTGGTCCAGCCTTAGTTATTTCAGGCATTTTTTGGGGAATGAACAAGTAGATGAGAACCCTTTGTCTATCTCTTCTTCTGTTTTTGTCTCTCTGACTTTCAAATAAATAAAAAACAAATAAATAAAAGTTTAAAAAATATGACTTGGCTCTGGATGGTGAAAGATTATTAAGTAGGAGGAAAACGCCAAGTAATCTTTTCAGATTCCTGGGGGAATTGGTTGTACAGTCATGTCATTAAGGGTAAATAGTAAATTTAGAAGTCTGTGAACTTTGGAATGAGAATGAGTCTAATTCCTAGCTTTGCCATTTACTGGTTTTCTCATGCTCAGTTTCTTCATCTGTAAAAGCAACTTGACAAGGGAGCTACAAATATCCAATGAGAACTCAGCAAAAAAGTAATAATGATCATTTTGAGGAGTATTAAGAAATCATGATCAGAAACTCTAGGAAAGGAGGAAGAGAAGTGAAGTTTAGAATTGGATTTGTGAGCTCTTGAGAAGCATGGATAATAAATTAGTGATGTGTGGACATGCAAATGAGTAGTGGTGGGCATTTGGCTAGGATTCAAAATATATAAAGTGCTTGTAGTACCTAGCATATGGTTTATTCTTTTTAGAAAATGGGAACCACCAAGTTATAAAGAGAGAAAGATGGCAGTGTCTTCAGTGGAGGGAGAAAGGTAAAGTTGGAGAAAGGTATTTGCATATGTATGTATTATATGTAGATATTTTGTGTGTGGTAGAGGACAGTTAAGTATTTCTTAGGGTCCAAGGAAGGAGTCAATAAATCATATCTAATGGAGAAAAGTCATGAAAGGCATGGGAAGGGAATATAATATGAAAATTTGTAGTGAATGAGAGGTTCATCTTGCATTGTGAGAAAGGATAAAGTATGAATGTAGAAATAGCTTTGAAATGTAAAGAAGTTGGTCAAGTTTGGGCACAGGCTCAAATCTCAATTTTGTCACTTTCAAAGCAATATCATGTCCCTTATCTGAAAATAAAGATGAAATACCTTTTACTGTGATTTCAAGGCCCTCTAAATCTAACCCAGTGGTTCTCAGTCAGGGTTCCAAAAATTAAATAAAATACTGTTTGTGGCAGGTGTTGTGGTGCAGAGGTTAATCCATTGATTGGGATCCACATGTCCCAAATCAGAGTATCAACTCAAGGCCTGCCTACTTGGCTTCCAATCTAGTTTCCTGAAAATATGGCTGGGAAGGCAGTGGATGATGGGTCAAGTACTTGAGTCTCTGCCACCATGTGGAAACCCAGAAGGAGTTCCAGGCTCCTGAGTTTGGTCTGGCCCACCCATTGCTGATGTAGGCATTTGGGAAGTGAATGAGAGTATGTGATGATCTCACTCTCTTTCTGTCTGTCTCTCCCCCTTTCTGTTACTCTGCTTTTCAAATAGATAAATAAATAAGCAAATCTTAAAAAAATTTTTTTCAATGTTTAGGCATCATCTCCAAAAGTCTAATTCTAGTTTCATCTCTTTCTCTTTTAGCTTTTTATTTTCTATACTCCAACTTTATTTTATGCTGTGTTTTTCAAACATGCTTTATAGTTGTGTATGGTAAATATTTAATAGCTGGCAACTTTCTGGAAAGAAAATTCCTGATTTGTAGTGCTGGCTAATTTTTAAAAAAAGATTTATTTATTTATTTGAAAGTCATAGTTTCAGATAGAGAGAAAGAGAGGAACACACACAGAGAGAGAGAGGTCTTCCATCCCCTGGCTCACTCCCCAATTGGCTGCAACAGCTGGGACTGAGCTGATTTGAAGCCAGGAGCCAGGAGCTTCTTCTGGGTCTCCCACGTGAGTACAGAGGCCCAAGGACTTGGGCCATCCTTAACTGCTTTCTCAGGCCATAGCAGAGAGCTGGATCAGAAGTGGAGAAGCCGGGACTCTAACCGGCACCCATATGGGATGCCAGCACTGCAGGCGGCAGCTTTACCCGCTACGCCACAGCGCCAGCCCCCTGTGCTTGCTAATTTCCACTGTGTAAATACTCCCAACAGGACTGATTTCAAAGCTACCAATGAAATATTACTGAACACAGAGTTGGGAAGTGCTATGGTTTGTGCGTTAGTTTGGGAGTACTGCAAAGGCCCATGAGTTAGGTGTTTGGTCCCCAAAGTCTTCTGTTAATGGTTAATGGATGGATCTGAATTATTAATGCAATTGTGGTGATCTGAAGGTGGGGCCTTTGCGAAGCGATCAGATTGGCATAAATTGCTGGGGTGGAGCCCATGATTGAATTATTGTGGATTTATAGAGACCACATGGACAGTGGCAGGGGAAGGGGAGACAAGTGCAATCCCTGTCTGTCTCTGCTTCCTGCTTCACCTTGTGATGCTTCCTATGCACAAGTTTCACCATGCACAACCCTTATCAGATGCCAGACTGATGGGGCCCCCTGATCTTTGATCTTTGACTGTGAACCTCTACCACTGTGAGCTGAAATAAACCTTCTTCCTTCTTAGGAACTCCTGCCAGGTATTTGTTACAGTAAAGAAAAGCTGACTGATATAGGAAGAGATCCTAGCAATCGGTTTCCATTGAGATGGAATGAGCAGGCTCCAGGGTGCCACTGCTACTATGATTGTGCCCTGGTCTCTATGCCAGAATGCAATGAATTCTCTGCTATACCTCCTTCCCTGGCCACCTCCTTTTAATCTTCAGATATCCAATTAAGGATTATGTCTTAAGAAAGCCCCTTCTCTGGTTCCTAGCTAGCTTCATCTTTGTTACACACATACGTAAGTGTATGTGTGTGTATATGTGTATATGTATATACTATACTCTGTACTATAAATATTTCCTATGTATCTGCCTTTGCAAATAGGGACTGTGTCTTTCCTGTCTTTCACCACTATATCTCCACTACTTAGCAGTGTTTGGAATGTGATAGATACTCAGTAAATCTTGTTTCCTTTCTTCCTTTGAGACTTTCACTTTGCAGTGGTAAGAGGCTTGTTCTGCTGAGTGAAAAAAGTGTGGTAGAGGACTCGAGAGATGTAACAAGTTGGAATAGCCACAAGGGGCATGAGCTTGAATGCTGACTGGGGAGGATAAAAGGGATGCTTGATTATTACCCTTGAATCCATAAAAATGGAAAAAGTTATAGGTTCTAAGTGCAAACAAGGAAAAGGGAATTGTGAACAACTGAGACTTATGAATATGGAGAACATGTGCAGTTGGAGGAAGCACGAACTGGGGATTAGTATGGAGAGCCAAGGAAAAGCAATGAGCGAGGCTGAATTGTTTGATCACTCTTGAGAAGCAGCTAGGCACTATACTCCCTGAAGTGAGCCACATCTGCCCTACAGGCAGGCCCAGCAATGCTTGGTAGCTGCCCAGGTCTCCTGGGTATGACATTGTTTTCTTGTTTCTCTACAGTTCTGTGGAGTTACCTTTTTCATCCCTAGGTCCTGTGTGGGCCAAGTCTTCAAGAGATTGAAGAACAAATGGCTTTAGTGATCCTGCTCTGCTCTGGCATCACCTCTTTTCCTTCTGGAATTCTCAGTGTGGCACTTGCATGTTCTGCCGTCTCCAGAATCTGGCCATCAGTGATGGAGGAGGCAGCCCTTCAGGGAAGCTTCTCTTCCTCAGCTCTGGGAGAATATCTGCCAATCTCACAGGAACTGCGTGGTATCCAGCTACCACCTTACAAGCCTATTTCCCATACAATTTGAAAACTTATGCTATTTATCATGGTGCTTCCTGTATAGAAAGAGCAATAGTTCTCATTTACAGAGGAGGAAGTTGACATGACCAAGATACATTGATTGATCAGCTTACTCAGGCTTTTGTTTCCACTCACTTCCCCAGTTGCTTTGTTCAACTGACAAAACCTTATGCATTTAAGACACTCTATATGATATTATTTTCCCACTAAATACTGTTTTGTTTTTTTTTTTACATTATGTTAGACCACAATCTCCTATGTCTACTCCCAAAATAGTATTTATCTCATTGGGTTCTAATTACTTCCTTCCTGCTGCCACAGAATGCTTATTCCACCAGTCACATCTGATGCCATGTTAAGTGTTATGGCAGAGAGCAAAATGGTATAGTTCATCTATGAATGTCTGAGAGTGGGCATTAATCAAATAAGCAAATTGATAACTATATCAACTAAAACTGAAGTTGTGAGCAGGAAGGAAGTTATACCTGCCATTTGAAGGCATCAAAGAGCCAAGGGGGTGGTGGATTGGGAAGGCTTCCCTAAGGAAGTAGTGATTAACTAAGGTCTGAAGGATGAGTCAGATATAACTGGGAATAGGAAAGATAAGGGAACTTCAGAGCAGGGAATTACCACTTGTTTTTTTTTATTACATATTTTATTTAAGTTATACAACTTTCATATATTTCCTTTATACCATTATAGGAACACAGCGGCACTTCTCCCCAACTCTCCCTCCCACGTTCCAACCCTTTCTCTCCCTACCACTCGGATTCCCACTCTTAATTTTTACAATGATCGCCTTTTGAAATAAGATGCTCGCAACTGGAAACCATTATACTTAGTGAAATAAGCCAGTCCCAAAAAGACAAATTTCATATGTTTTCCCTGATCAGAGGTGATGAATATAGTACCTGAAATACATTGTATTGAAGTGAAAAAGAAATTTTGAGAGTCAATTATGGTTTATAGCCCTTGTCTCTTTCATTGGGAAGTAGTATTTTGTTTTGTTTTCTCTTCATATTGTTTGTTGAACTCTTTTACTTAGGGAATTATCACTTGGCCAGACCCTGAAGCAGGGAGACCATTCTGAGTGTGACCCACTGAAAGTATCACTGGAGCTCAGAGTGGGACAGAGAGTGTGGTGAGGAATGATGCTGGAAGATAGACAGATCCAGCACCATAACAGCTTTGTATCCTATAGTGAATGTTTTGTATAGGGTGTGGCACATACTGGCTACATTTATGAAAGTTAGGAACCATTGCTACAAACTTCTTAGATCTACAGGTAAGCTATGCTCTCCAGGAAGTCCATAAAGTTCCCTCTTTATGGAAACAATTAAACTTATCACTCTCCTGACAAGTTGAACAGGAGAGAAGAGGTACAGATTTATAGTGGTTGGCACAGAGCCCTACTAGAGACAAGGGCAAGACATCTGTCAGCTCTGTCCATCACATAAATGCAACAGTGGCTACAAGAATA
The DNA here is from genome assembly GCF_033115175.1 of Lepus europaeus. Classification (NCBI taxonomy): domain Eukaryota; kingdom Metazoa; phylum Chordata; class Mammalia; order Lagomorpha; family Leporidae; genus Lepus; species Lepus europaeus. Next base: position 50,276,695 of record NC_084833.1, on the reverse strand, counting down.
TCCAGGAACGTTTCATAAAGTGCACAGATGACTAGGGTTCAGAATAATTGAAGAGCCTTATCCTTCATCCACAGATACATTCTTAGGAACAAACAGATAATTATCTAGGATGGACCCAGCTAATGAGGTGTCTCATACGAAACCAAGTCCAATTTGGAACTTCACAATAAAAAAAAAAAGTGATTTACCTTACCTCCTTGACAATCAGTATTCAGTCCTTGTTTTAGAGATCTGGTCTTAGTCACAGCCAATTCTCCTTGAGAATCTGCCTGGGAACGAATCTCTTGAGAATCAAATAAATTAGGAAAAGCACAGAAAATGAGTTTTGCTTCCTACTGGAGAAATTTTCTATCCAAAGATAGAATGAGCCACCTTGGAGACAGTAACCTCCAAATTTCAAAAATAAGCTGGAAGACAACTTGGGGATAACAGTTGAGGAGATTTAGCCATGCAGCTTGTTCTACATGGCCTAAAGGGTTTCTTCCCATCATAAGACTCCTAGAAGGACAGAGAAATTATGTGAAATAGTAGCTATAGCATCAAGATAAACGAGACAAAAAATCAAGATATGCTGGTACATAATACTCAATAATAAGTAAAAAATAGAACTTTTTTTTTTGAGTGAAAGCAGCTTATGCTATTGCACCTAATCTGATTTGATCTGGGCTTGGGAACCAGGGTAAAATCTGATGATGCATGTTTTATAATGCTATGACCTCCAGTTTGAGCTCCAATTGATATGTTTTGCAGTTATGGTAGTTTAGATATTCAATCTCTCTGTGCCATATTTTTGATGTGTATTAGTTATATAGTACTATGTGACAAACAACAGTTAACCTATTGTCTCACAGTTTCTGAAGGTCAGGAATCTGGAAGTGGCTCAGCTGGGTGGCTCTGGCTCAGGGTCTTCTCCTGAGAGTTCAGTCAGATTCCCAGGTCTCAAGGCTCAGCTGGGATTGGAAAATCCACTTCTGAGCTCACAAGCTTGGTTATTAGCATGCCTCCATCCCTTGCTGGTTTACTGTCCAGAGACCTCTATTGCTTGACACGTATGGGTGACAGCCTACTTTAGTGGTCTTATGGCATGGCATCTGGCTTCCTTCAGAGGAAGTGAACAAGTAGAAAAATGTGAGCAAGTGGGTGAAATAGTACCCTAGATGGAAGCAGAACTAGTATGTAAAGCATATAAAAGTTTCCTACAACTCAATATGAAGACATTAAAATTGAACAAGTATTTAAACAGAAACATCCCACAAAAGAAGATAAATAAGGGGCCAGTGCCGTGGCTCAATAGGCTAATCCTCCGCCTTCCGGCGCCGGCACACCGGGTTCTAGTCCCAGTCGGGGTGCTGGATTCTGTCCTGGTTGCCTCTCTTCCAGGCCAGCTCTCTGCTGTGGCCCGGGAGTGCAGTGGAGGATGGCCCAAGTCCTTGGGCCCTGCACCCCATGGGAGAACAGGATAAGCACCTGGCTCCTGCCTTTGGATCAGCACGGTGCGCCGGCCATTGGAGGGTGAACCAATGGCAAAGGAAGACTTTTCTCTCTGTCTCTCTCTCTCACTGTCCACTCTGCCTGTCCAAAAAAAAAAAAATTAAAAAAAAGAAGATAAGTAAGTGGCCAATAAGTGCATTAAGAAGATATTCGATAATTGGTAGTCATTAAACCTTCAATGAGATACTGCTACAGAATCATAAGAATGAATTTTTTAAAGATTTTTTATTTATTTGAGATGTACAGACAGTGAGAGAGAAAAAGAGAGAAAGATTTTCCATCCACTGGTTCACTCCCCAGATGACCACAATGGCTGGAGCTTTGCTGATCCGAAGCCAGGAGCCAGGTGCTTTTTCCCGGTCTACCATGTGGGTGCAGGGGCCCAAGCACTTTGGCTATCTTCGACTGCTTTCCAGGCCACAGCAGGGAGCTGGATTGGAAGAGGGGCAGCTGGGACTAGAACCGGTGCCCATATGGGATGCTGGCGCTGCAGACAGAGGATTAACTTACTGCACTACAGAGCCGGCCCCAAGAATGAATTTTTAAAAAATGACTGAAAACACTAAACATTGGAAGGTTATGACAAGTCAGTTCAATAATCATACATTTCTTTTGGGAAATGCATTTTATCTATTTGAAAAGTAGAGTGACAGAGAGTGAGGGGAGTCAGAAAAAGAGATCTTTCACTGCTAGTTTATTTCCCCAAATGACTGCAATAGCCAGGGCTGGGCCAGGCCCAAACCAGGATCCTGGAACTCCATTGTGTCTCCCACATGAGTGGCAGGGGCTCAGTCTGGACCTTGTCTGCTGCTTTTCCTGGATCTTTATCAGGTAGCTGATCAGCATTGGAGCAGCCAGGACTCAAACTGGCATTCTAATATGGGATGCCAGCACTGTAGTAGCAACTTAACCCATTGTGCCATAATAGCAGCCCTTGGCACAACCATCTTAAAAGTTTAGTTATATGCACATTTATCATATCACTTCTATATATTAATCCAAAAGAAATGATTCAATTATTCACAGAAAATACTAGTATATGAATGTTTGTCAGAGTATCATTCATAATAATGTGAGCCTGTGTCCATCCAACTAATTATAACATGCAGTAAAATACTAACCAACTCTCCCTTCTCAGATCTTTGAGAATTAATTATCAATTAATTCCTCAAATAACTACATGTGTTGCATGCAACAATATTTAGCCTCATGAATATTATGCTGACTGAAAGAAGCTTGATAGATTTGTGTCTATCATCTATATATCATTTATCTACTTATGTAGAAATGAATCCACAGTGGTAGAAAATTACTCATTAATTTTGTGAAGAGTTCAGAGGACATTGATTTTACACTTGATCTTAGCCAAAAGGCTGAGAATTGAAGAGGACATTCATTTTATTTTATTTTATTTTATTTTTAAAGATTTATTTATTTATTTGAAAGTCAGAGTTACACAGAGAGAGAAGGAAAGGCAGAGAGAGAGAGATCTTCCATCCGCTGGTTCACTCCCCTATTGGCTGCAAAGGCTGGAGCTGCGCTGATCTGAAGCCAGGAGCCAGGAGCTTCTTCCAAGCCTTCCACACAGGTGCAGGGGCCCAAGGCCTTGGGCCATCTTCTACAGCTTTCTCAGGCCACAGCAGAGAGCTGGATTGGAAATGGAGCAGCCGGGTCTCAAACCGGTGCCCATATGGGGTGCCAGCATTGCAGGCGGCAGCTTTACCAACTATGCCACAGCTCCAGCCCCGAGGACATTCATTTTAAAATGGCATAAAAAAACATTCTGGAATGATGAAAATACTCTAACTACTTGTGGTGCTAGTTAATGGGATATACAGTATGCATTTGGTAAAACTTATTGAAATATGAAGTATATTATTAAAATTGTTTACTTATTTGAGAGGTACAGAACAAAGAGAGACCCACCATCTCATGGCTCACTCCTCTGCAAAGGATGGCTGGGCCAGGAGGAAACTGGAATTGAGGAATTCTAGCCCAGGAACTGTGATATGGAAGGAAGGCATCCCAAGTGGCAGCTTAGCTACAAAGTCAAATTCCCTCTTGATAAATTACATAATTTATATATTTTAGTTTGTACATTATGGAAGTTGACTTTATAAGTATGAAAAAAATTAGAAGTATATAATGTAAAATGCTTTAGAAATGTAAGGGATAATTCACAGGAACAAAATATTACAGTTGGAATGGAAATTTTATTGCTCCCTTTTAACCTTTTCTTTTTTTAAAGATTGATTTTTTATTTGGAAGGCAGAGTTACAGAAAAGGAGAGGGAGGGACAGAGAGAGGTCCTCCATCCGCTGGACCACTCCCCAAAGGACCAGCTGGGGCTGGGCCAGGCCAGGCCGAAGCCAAGAGCCAGGAGCTTTCTCCAGGTCTCCCACATGGGTGTAGGGACCCAAGTATTTGAGGGCCATCCTCCACTGCCTTCCCGGGAGCACTAATAGGGAGCTGGATTGCAAGTGGAGCAGCCAGGACCTGAACTGGAGCCCACATCGGGTGTCAGTGTTACAGGTGGCAGAACAAAGCTGGTCCTTCTTCTAATCTTTTCAAGATCAGCTACATAGTCAGCTACATATAGGAATATGTCTTCAAATCAGGTATTGTGATGCCTCTGACTTTGTTTTCGTTGAGTAAAATTGCTTTAGCTATTTGAGGTCTCTTGTGTTTCCATATGAATTTTAGCATCTGTTTTTCTATATCTGAGAAGAATGTTATTTGTATTTTTATTAGTATCTATTTTTTAAAATGATTTTAAATTTATTTTATTTATTTTAACATTTCAAAAATAGGGGAGAGGGAGAGGGAGAGAAAAAGAGGGAGAGGGAGAGAAAAAGAGGGAGAGGGAGAGGGAGAGAAAAAGAGGGAGAGGGAGTGAAGGAGAGAAGGAGAGGGAGTGAAGGAGGGGGAGAGGGAGAGAAGGAGAGGGAGAGAAGGAGAAGGAGAGGGAGAGAAAGAGAGGCAGAGGGAGAGGGAGAGGGAGAGGGAGAGGGAGAGGGAGAGGGAGAGGGAGAGGGAGAGACCTTCCATCTGCTGGTTCACTTCCCAAATGGCTGCAATGGTCAGAGCTGGGCCAGGCCAAAGCCAGGAGCCAGGAGCTTCTTCTGGGCTCCCACATGGATGGCAGGGACCCAAATAGTTGGGTCATCTTCCACTGCTTTTCCAAGGCCCTTAGCAGGGAGCAGGATCAGAAGTGGAGCCCCTGAAACATAAACTATTGCCCATATGTGATGCAGGCATCAGGGGTGGTGGCTTTACCTGCTATGCTATAATGCCGATCTCACATAGTTTTTTGTAATATTCATTTCCCATTAATTTCTGAAGCCCCCCTCATGTTTTTCTTGTATATCTTTTGCTGCCTTTATTTTTATACATTCTGAATTCCTTTGTTCTAAGAGATTCTTTTGTGAGGAAACCATTGCTGAATGCTTTAAAAATGCAACTTAATTGTCTTGGTCTTCTGGTTGGTGACTTGTGATAAATTTATAGTTATTTCAAAATTGTATAAGCATTTATTACTGCCATAATTTTTAACATGGTGCACTTAATATAATTTTTTTTTACTTTATGTCAAGTAGAAAAGATTCTCTTTGGTAGTTTACAAGGTATGCATTATTGTTTTTTAGTGGTTGCCTTAACTTAAAAAGACCCATATCTATGTTTATTTGTGTTAACTATGAAAATAGTGAACATCCATATATACCAACTTCCCAGCTTGGAAAATGAAACCTTCAGAAATCAAATGTTGGAATAAATCCCCTGTATACCTTTCACAACATTTCCTTCCCATCTCTCACAAAGCTAATCACTCTCTTAAATTTATTTTATTTATTTATCCATTTATTGGTTAGGGGAAAAGAGAGAGAGAGAAATCCCGTCCACTGACTAACTCCCCAGATAAGTGCCAACAATGACCTGGGCAGGACTAAGACTAGGCTGAAGCCAGGAACCAGGAACTAGGAACCCAATCCAGGTCTCCAATATGAGTTGCAAGGACTCAACCACTTGAGCCATAACCTGCTGTCTTCAAGGATATTAACCCAGGAATTTCGGTATGAAGTATAGGCATCCAAATCCGGTGTCTTAACTGCTGGGCCAAACACCTGCCACTAATCACTCATTTAAATGTAATGTTTATTATCCTTATATGTGACTCTAGTTTTACTATATATACATATCTATATATGACATATATGTATCCCTAAATTATGTATAGTGTCTTTAAGCATGCTTTAAGCTCAAAACAAGCTAGCTGTATCATCTGACATATTTCCTTTGTAACTTGCTTTATTTTGCACTCAACATCATGTGTGAAATTATCTAAAGTTGCTACACACAAGGTTATTTTAAAACTATAGAAAAATGGAATTAAAATGGTAGCTTTTTTATTTAAAAATCTTTGAAATCTGTGCATAGTTTTTTCTTAATATATATTTCCATGAACTTTTTGAAGATACCTTCTAATATCTGCTTCTATAATATATTACATTATGTAATGTATTATAAATATTCATTATATGAATAAACCACAATTAGTTTATCTAAAGTATATGTTATCCATTTTCAATGGCAAGAGGATGGAAAAAAGACAAAGAACCTTTAGTAGATGATAGTTACCAAAATGAATTAGTCAAAAGAAACAAATAAATTTAGCTAAGTTGACCTAGGGCCCAAAATCTCAAAGAAAGGAGTAACAAGCTGTGGTAGCAAAGATAGTTCATTCTCTGCTATCCCTTGTTAACAGTTGCTTGACTCTCTCACCAACACAAGTTTATTTTCTCATAGTTCTGGAAGCTGGAAGTGTAAAATCAAGGTGCCATCAGGTTTGGTGTGTGGTGAGAACTCTTTTCCTAGCTTGCAGATGGCTGCCTTCTCACTGTATTTTCAACTGGTTCCTTCTCTCTATGTGCACCACAAGTGAGCACACGTTCTCTCATATTTCTTCCTCTTTTCATGAGATACCAGTGTTATTAGATTAGTGTCCCACTGTTATGACCTCCTTTAACTTGTTACCTCCCTTCAGGTCCTGTCTTCAAATAAGGTCATATTGGGGGTTAGAGCTTTAACATAGGAATTTGAGAGGGACATAATTCAGTCCATAATGCCACCAAATTTTATAAATCACTTAGCAATTGCCACAACAATAGCATAGTAAACAATACTATATAAAACCTCAATGTCAGCCACTTATAACAATAAATATTTATTTTTTTCTTGCCCATGAGTATATAAATAAGTTTATATACTGGTGTTAGCTGGACTCAGGCTGCAGGTCAAATCTAGGTCTGCATGTCTCATTTTTGAGCCCAGGGTTATAGGCAAAGGTTTCCTAGGACATACTTTTTTTTTTTTTTTCTTCTTGGCAATGGCAACCATATACAAATATTTCAAGCTACTGCTTGCATCACATCTGCTAACATCCCATTGGACAAGGCTGGTCACATGATTAAGTCCAAAGTCAAGGGCAAAGAAGTCAGCTTTACCCACACATGAAGCCAAGGCAAGGAAAAAGTGTACAATAATTCTATAACATAGTGAATGATTGGGAGCAATAATTCAATAAGTCACACAATATTTACTGAAGCTCTGACTACTGGGATGAGCCTTGACCTTAAAAGACATTATTTTAATGAGAAAATACTTTGTGAATTTTGAGTAGTAAAGACAGATACTAGGCTGGCGCCATGGCTCACTAGTCTAATCCTCTGCCTGCAGCGCCGGCACACCGAGTTGTAGTCCTAGTTGGGGCGCCAGATTCTGTTCCCGTTGCCCGTCTCCCAGTCTAGCTCTCTGCTGTGGCCCAGGAGTGCAGTGGAGGATGGCCCAAGTTGTTGGGCCCTGCACCCTCATGGGAGACCAGGAGAAGCACCTGGCTCTTGGCTTCGGATCAGCATGATGCGCCGGCCGCAGCGCATTGGTCACAGCGGCCACTGGAGGGTGAACCAATGGCAAAAAGGAAGACCTTTCTCTCTGTCTCTCTCTCACTGTCCACTCTGCCTGTCAAAAACAAAACAAAACAAAACAAAACAAAAAACAGATACTACACTCATGTCAAAAGTCATTATTTCGCACGTGCTACTTGTATTGTCTTATGTACTCCTTCTGTCTTTTCTCTTTTCTTAGGTTTCTGGGCCACTGAATGCTATGTTTCTTTGAGAGCTCAAATTCATCACACTCTTCTATTCTATGAGCTCTTGGGCAACTGAGAAATAACTGCAGGGTACTAGTGTGAAATTAATACAGTGTTAGCTCTGTTATTGGTGAAGCTGTCCCAGACCCAAGACTAACATGCTCTTCCTGTTATTCCCCACCCCACCCGGATTTGAACTTACCTACCTGGCCATAGGTAGCATACTTAGAAAGCACCCTACCTATCTGTTTTATTTACTGTATGGGAAGAAAAAGAAATGCTGACAAGAGTTAACCAATTAAAGGAGAAAGGATTACAAGTGTGTCTTAACTGAAAACCTGTGTGAAGGCCTTGAGGCAGGAAACACAGTTATTGACAAACTGGCAGCTATTGAAATCTCCAGGAATTTAAGGGATTCACTCTCTAGGTGATGCAATTGCTAAGAATTATAGCCCTTGGATAACTTAGCCTGAAGAAAATCAGGCTCAGAGGGAACCTGAGAGTTGACCACAATCTCAAAAGGGAAGAAGGAGAATGAACTCCATTCATTCATTAAATATTTATTACATTCTACCTGCACCAGGCACACTGTTCTGAGTATTGGAGATACAGCAATTAATAAAATAGCCGTATCCTTGTCTGTGTGAACCTTATATTGATGGATGTGGTAGTGGAGGGTACAAACAATAGAAAACAAGCAAAAGCATATATTATGGTAGAAGGTAATAAGCAGTAAGGAGAAAAAGAAAAAAGAAAAGAAAAGGGCTGTGGAGGATTGTTGGGTTGCAGTTTGAGAAAGACTGACCATGGTAGGTAACAAGTGAGCAAAGATCAGGAGGAGGTGGGGGCCATGCGATAAGGGTGTTCTGCAGAAAGGTGCCAACAAGCACAAAAACTTTTGGTGGTTGAGTGCTGGGACACAGGAGTTGAGTGCTGGTGAGAAGGTTAGTGCAAGGGAGAGTAGGAGATGAAGCAGGCAGGTAATGGAGATAGTGATAAGAGCGGAGGAAGAGAAGATCAGCTTGGACCTTGTGAGCTATTGAAATGCCCAAGATGTTTACTCAGCGATATGTCACTGGAGTGTTTTGTACATTGGAGAGACATCGTCTTATCTACCTTTAATAGCAAAGATTGGACAACTGTGTTGAAAGGGAGGAAGAGACGTAATTCTCTGTGATCCTAAGAAAATAGAGTTAGTGGGTAGAAGCGGTTGAGTTTTCTAACTAGTTAATTAACTAGCTGACTGTCCACCAGTGAAATTAGCTTCCCAGTTGGTTTGGAGTTTTGTTCAGCCCCTTGTTACTCCTGGTCTCAGTAGCTGCTAGGAAATTGATGCTGGGATCCAATTCTACAACATTCCAGATTCCTTCCAATACTGAGAGTCCATAATTCCAAAGCACGTACGACTTCAGTTTCCCCAATTTAGAATATGAACTCCATAAATGAAAGGAATCTTGACTGTTCTGTTCATTGACCCAATTCTGGTGCCCAGACTAGTGTCCAGCATATAGCAGCAGCTCAGGAAGTATTTATTACACATATGAATGTCTCTGTTAAACTTATCACAGGATCTTGTGCAAGACTTCTGTGCATGTCACAGAATAAAAACTTGAGTTGGGTAACATCAATGACCTTTCTAGGTTGTCAGTCTGTGATCCCTGTTTCAAACCCTGAACCATTGTTTTCTAAAGAATTTTGCCAGCTAAGAGGAGAGGAACAAAGGGGCTCTTATGGAAAGGGAAGTGGGGATGAGTAAGGGCAAACCCAAGTGAGAAGTGCATGAGTAACTTCTGTGGCTGGGTGCCAGGACACTCTCCAAAAGTAAAAATTCCAGTTGTCCTCTTTGACACACACAAGGCTCTAATTCCAATAAGGGAGGTCTCACAAGAGATGGGGAGTGTAAGACAGTGAGAATCCATCACAGAAGATTGACTTTACTTAACATGAGTCAGCCTGATCAAAGTACTCATAGGTCCCTGGTGAGAAAACATCATGAATAATAGCAGAGATTTCATTTAAGGGTATCGAAAATACATTTTTAATTATGATGAAGTTCACACATGACAACACAACATTTGTTTAAACAAATAGTTCCATCAAGACATACCATTACCAGGTCCCCAGACACCCAAGAGGCAGTGATTTCTGAGGTTTTAGCACAGCTGCCAGTATCACCAGGAGAGATGACAGGGCCCAGATTTGCTATCAGGTATGCCAATGAGACATGCTGTCATATTTATTGGGTACAGAATTAAATACGAAAAAGATGCATGAGAGGAAACTGTAAGGCGCTTACTCTGCATTTAGCTTTAGTTCTTTTCAAACAACGATGATAATTTTCAATATCAAGAAAGATGCAAATAAATATGGATGTCTTCCATGGAGCCTTTCTTACAAATTGCTTTTGTTATACATAAAAGTAGAGTTCAGCTTCTTTGTGACCTAGAAGGAAAAAATAAAACGACAGCTAAAGTTTAGGTATGTTAATTGTCAGGCTCTTTACATCTTTTATCTTATTTAGTCTAATATTAACTCAAAGAAGTACATATTATTGAAGCCCTCAGTTTATAGATGGAGACTCAGAGAGAGAGAGAGTTAAATGGCTGGCTCATGGTCTTATAGCTAGCAGAGGGCAAACATAGTTCTTGAACTCTAGTTTATGCTCTTAACTTAGAGGTACATGACATTGTGGTAAATACTTCAAAGGATGGTGTCATTACCTTTCAAACTCAAATGCCAGAATAATGTCAAGAAATCATGTTTTAAATAAACAGGATGTGCATTCCCTGTCCTGATGGTTTTGGTTTCACAGGAGAGACTAGAAAAACAGAGAAACCCAAATTCTAGGGGTTTCTGTTACTGGGATCCAGTGTCCCTTCTCCAGATACTGGAGTGGGTTCTTTCCTTTGTAGACTTTTTTTCAGCCATATGGTCCAGGGAGGCTCAAGGAGCAAACCACACTCCTAGAATTCCTGGGCATCTATCCTCCCATCTCATAGAACAAGGGCAGTCACCTTCTTGGGGTCAACCAGTTGATCAGGCCTGGAGCTCCCTGCGGCGCCGGCCAAAGGCTTCAGAGCCCACATTGGTGGACACGAAGTCACTCTTCACCACACCCCCTGACCTGCTCAGCAAGTCTGCCAGCCGATGAGTCACACAGGTGGCAGTGTTGCAGCTTCTCTTCTGGGCAGTGATGCTGATTTGCAGGATGGGAAAAGAAGAAAAGACCTGTCAGTACAAGGCTGGAGGGTGGATTGGGGAACTTGCCCCATGGGACCATCATGGTAACTTTGCTGCTCTGAGAAGCACCACTTAACAGTAAGTGTTCTCCTAAACACAATTATCAGAGCAGAAAATCACACGGCCATTAAGGAAAATGGCCTGATCACTCCCCATAAACATTCCCAAGGGGTGTCAGAAAACCCAGAGAGTACTCTGGGTGGTTGGCCATGGAATACAGGACTGTAACAGGCAACCTCCCCTGTATTTACTAAAAATCAGCAAACCCTTATGAGACTAGAATGAACTGTGGTACCACACCCACCCCATTCACAATGACTGCAGAATCTATATTCCAGTCATAGCACCAAATGCTCCTACTGAGGAAGTTGGGGATTTCCCAGTCTTACCTGGAACAGGGATGGAGTTGACAGCATCCAGTCTCCCAGGTGCTTACCTGCATCTCAGCACCCCTGCTCTTGTGGCTTGAGCTCTGCCAAAGGGACCATTCACCATACCTTGTGTCCAGCTGCCCTGGGGCTAATGCTACTTCTAAACACAAGTCTACATACTGCAATGCCTGGCATGTGGGCCAGAACAATGACCACCACAGCTCAAGTCTTTTTAGAAAAATAGTTTTATTTCCCAAAAGACCATCACATTTAGAAGCAGGAATGAGAAGCTATGTTATGAAATCCTTGGGGGCCACAGAGGCTACCCTTGCCCTCTGACCTTTCCAGGAGTGCTTCTCTTCTAGTATTTGAGCCCTCCTTTCTTTCAGCCCATCTGAGGTTCCAGATGTCCTCTGTCACAAGGAAAGCCACTAGCATGAGCCCAAGGGCAAGCAGAGAGGAACCACATGCATCAAGTTATAGAAAGGTAGCAGAAAGGGAAATTAGAGAGGAGAGTTTAGTTGGTGTTTTGAGGCATGCCAAATTGAGGGCGGTGGTCCACATCCAAGTTGTTGGCCATATCTCTTTTCTTGCCAGGTGCTCCAACCCCAATCGCAGTTTGGGGGAACGTGTGAAACTTGTTGAGATCCTGGGTGTATGTGCCCAGCATGCAGGTACTCAGATTACCACATCGCTTAGATCTGGAGCTGGCCAGGCTGCAGAGAAAAGACATGCCAGAGAGTACCATGCACCAGGGTCTGCCCCCTTGGGCAGTCACGTAGCAGGGGTCCTCCAAGTGGGGGGCAGGAAGGGCAGTCAGGAGGGCAGCTCACTTATCCTCCACTAGGAGAGCTGAGCGGTGCAGTGGGCCCAGGTCGGGAAGAGGGAGGATTAGCCTTTCTGGCATTCCACATGCTAGTCAGTCCTTCATGCTCTGCAGAGAGGTTCTGGGGGTGGATGCGGGTGCAGCATGTGTCTCTTCTGGGCAATGCTGGAGCCAGGCCAGGGGCAGTTCCCTGTTCCTGCTCGGGGTGGAGGGTGGGGCTACAGGGAGATGGTGCTGGGGAAGGGTGCTCTTCTTGGGCCCATAGCATCATGCACATCTCCATACATGCTCCACATCTAGAGGCTCCAGACCTACCTCAGACTCTGCTCTACCTGACCCACTCCCTGCAAGGGCTTCACCTTCACCTTGTAAATGTGCAATGAAGGCACCTTGCAGTGTGAAAGAACATCATATGTCATATGCGGATTAGCAGGTGGACTCAATTTCTAAAATCTCCCATGCTATACCAGGCCCGTCCCCTAGCTTGCCCCTTACCAGTCTTTTTCATCCAAACCTGGGAAGTCTCCCCAGACCTGCAAGACCAATTTCCACAGGAGTGACCCCACACCTTCTACAACTGTGTTCAGAAATGGAACTTTATAAGAGGTGATCTAACCAAGGTCTCTTCAGCTGACTTCTGTCTTCAAAAGAGCCTAGAAGTGGCTGGGCCCCAGGTCCTTGTGGGAAATGAAAGCCTGCTGGACTCTTGGCTAGTGTATACTCTCCTACCTGTTGGGATGCACCTTCCTGGGAATGCCAGTGGGGTTGGGAGACCATGTCCTGGGCAGGGTGGGGAGCCTTACCTGGAGCCTTCTGTCTCCTGCTGCTGCTCTAGCTCACTGGCCTTCATCTGCACGTAGTCCTGCACCAGTGCAGCCAGCAGGAGGCGCGCTTCCTCCTCACTGAGTGTGGCCAGGTCTGGGCTGCCCTCCAAGACAGATCTGTTGGAAGGGAAGCAGACCCCATGCAGGCTCTGAGCTCCTGCCTATGTCCTGCCCATGATTAACAAACCAGAATTTTTGTTCTCTGTTTTTTCCTTTGAGAATGTGACTACCCAACTCCCAATAGATAGGGCATGAGGCCAGTGTCCAGACTGGGAACCAGGCAATGGTCTGATCTCCCAGCAGAGGTGTGCTGGAGCCAGTTTTCACAGGCTTGTGAAAAGCCTGAATCTCAAAAAGTTTTGGAATTATTTAATATTTAATTATTTAATATAATTTGTACATGGATGAAAACCAATCAATAGGTCACACATCAGATTTGAGAACAAATTTATTGGCAAACTTGCTAGCTGATTAGGATGCAATCCATTTCTCAGATCATGGCTAAGCTGATAAATAGGTCAGCTGTAGATAATAAGTTTGGTGAAAAGCAATGAAGGCATTTTGTGAGAGCCAATGGCTATCTAAAGTTTACAGTGAGGAGCATTGTACATGTTATTGCTCTTTGTAAACTGTGTGCTACACATCTTTATATCAGAAAAGTTTATAATAAACATGCATATATACATATACACCTACCCCTCCCAGTGCCTCCATCCCAAGACTCTGGTTTTAAACACTCAGCCCATCACATTTAAGATGCATGGAACTGTCCCATTCCTTGGGCAGTGGGAGGGGCACATGCACCTGGATTCAGGTTATCTTACCTGAATGGCACTGCGTGGAGGCTGTCTGCCTGGTACAGGACCAAGATGCTAAGAGCCAGGAAAGGGGAGAACTTGAGGAAGCCCATGACGACTGGCTAAGGGGGAAAGAATGATATCAATGCCTGTACCACTTGAATGTTCTCTGAGCCTACATATTTGAATTCCTGTCTAACTTTCACCTGTCTGCTAACTTCCTAGAATCCTGGCTTCAGACTGCATTTCTCTTATTACCTCATCAGCAAAGTGGACTGCTGGAAGGTTCAGTGGGTCCATAGCATGCATGGCTTAGCAAAGCTGGAGGGGCCATCTTATGCGGTTGGTTGGGAGGGGAGGTCTCAGTCCTAATCGCCCTCCTCCAGCACTCTACACACACACACACACACACACCTGTTGGTCATGTCAGGTCTTGGAGTCTCATGTCACACACCTGCTCCCATGACTAAACCCAACGCTGCCCTTGCTGCCTGGGATTTTTACACACACCTGAGATGTACAGAGGAGGATCGGCAGAGAGGGAGTTGCGGTTGGGATCGCTTACTAACTGGCTAACTACTTCTAGGGCTCAGCTGCTCCACCCCCTGGCAACGCTGTCCCCTGCAAGAACTAAAGTTAACAATTTTAAGTTGGAACCCAACACTTGTCTCTGTACTCCTAGATCGCGCGCCTGGAGCTCGCAGTTTAGGGCTGCTGGCTGCTCAGTCATTGCGACCGTTTGCCACCCAATCGCGCTGGTTCGGGTTCTGAATCAATTTCTCGATGACGGCTAGGTTCCAGGTGCTATCCCCAAAACACCGTCTGCGGAAAGCTACTTCTGTAACTTGCTCCCCAGTGGTACAGGGAAGGGAGTGAGAGTGCAGCTGCCGCGTGCGTAGAGCTGCAAGGAGCCCGGGCGGGACAGGAGCCCGCCCAGAGATTTCCTGAAGTGGAGTCAGGGTGGACAGACCCGCTCTGCCCTGGGCAGACCCAAACTGACAGGGAGTAAAGTAGGAGATAGAGATAACGGAAAGAGAGAGGGAGAGTCCGAAAGAGATAGCCAGAGAGAGAGAGAGGGAGAGAGAGAGAGAGAGAAAGAAGGGTGCACCTGAGCAGCGCTCCCGGGGCTCACCTGGCTGGCGGTGGCGAGAAGCTGAGGCGGCAGTGGAGAAGGAAGCAGCCGCGGCACTTGGGCTGGGCAGTGGCTCCGATGCCTCCAGCGTCAGTCAGCCGCCGCTTTTATTCCCGCCGCGGTGGGTCGGGAGGGGTCCCCGAGCGCCGGGCAACCAATGGGCGGAGGGGCCTCTTGCCCCAGCCAGATTGCGTCACCCCTATCCTTCCAGAACCCGGAGCACCCACAGGACGGCCCCACTTGTATTTGCATTGAGGTCATTAATGGATGGGGGTGTGTGTGGTGGTGGGGACCAAATAGAAACGCTCTTAAAGCGAGCGGGAATTTGAGGGCAGTTTGACGTCACCGACGCCGAAGATGTCACCTCTTCCATCCCTATTACTTTGGAACACCCAATCCACTCCGCCCCCAGCTGTGCCGTCTTGGAGGGACAGGGTCCAGGACTGAAGGGACTGATGGCTCCCCCGAGTGAGGAGTGGCATTGTGTGGGGCTTGTGAGAATCAGGAGATGGAGCTGGGAGCAAGATCTGTTTTTAGACCTGAACTCAATACCAGCCCTTATTATTACTGGCAAGTAACTTCACAGAACCTCAATGCACTCATCTTTCAAATCTGCCTGGAACACTGCACCCAGCTGCTCCACTTCCCATCAGGGTTCCTTGCTAATGTGTCTGGGAAAGCAACAGGACATGACTGGGATGCTTGTGTCCCTGCCACACTTGTGGGAGACCCAGGCTCCTGGCTTCTGCAGCCATTTAGGGAGTGAACCAATGGATGAGAGAGTCATTCATTCTCTCTCTCTTTCTCCTCCCTCCCTCCCTATCTTCAAATAAATAAATTTTCAAATAAATAAATTTTAACAACAAAACGAAATGGAGAACGTCTAGAAGGAAGGTTGTGAGAAGCACCCAGAGAGGCAGGCATCTAGTAGTTTCCTGGTCCATGCAGGGGACTAGGTAAGCTCTCCATGGATGCTTTCCAATCCTCTTATTGGGGGGACTTCCCATATCAGTTGAGCAGATCCGGGTGCTGAGAGGAGGGGGACTGTGCCCAGCTACCCAAGGGAGAGGTGAGAGGGGCAGATGCTTCCCAAGCCTCTAGCCCTCCCCCTTCAGGTCCCGCCATCCATCACTTTCCATTCAGCCCCGCCTGCCCGAGCCATTTGCACAGCTGCCCCTGAGCTTCCGGCTGCTGTTTGCCAAGATGTCCCAGTGGCACTGGATTCCTGCCCGTGTCCTTACCCGGCCCTTGATCCCCCACGAAGAGCAAGCAGGCTTGCCAGTGCCATGGAGTCTCTGCCTTAACTAGAGTTCACTCTCACTCCCAGTCACACCCTTCCACACACACATATTCGTTACCGTCTCCAAACGCGTGCCCACACTACAAGAAGCAGGCACAAAACAGACTGCGCGCAGGGGCTCACTCTCACTTGTGTCCCAAGCCTGCCTCTGAGAGAGTTCTCGTGCCGTTGCAAGCCCACACGTGGAACATGACAGCTTGCTTCCAACATGCCTGAACACACTCAGGAGTACTTCCGCCCCATCACACCCCATTATGCATGAGCTCCAGCCCCCTCATACCCAGCGCAGGAGATTTCGAGACCACTTGGCCCAAGCAGTCAGCTTCAGGCGCGCCCAGGAGGATCCAGGTCCCGACCAAGACCCTTGTGCGGCTGGCTCGGGGCGAAAGAAACTTGGGAACGGAAGATTTTCCGATCTGAGCGTTTTTAGCACGCGCTGGGCAGCAGCTCCTGCGGTGAATGCCGAAGAGGCAATCCGCGGGCTACGCAGGAGGCAGAGTAGAAATTACCCTCCAGGGGTGCTTGGGAGGCTGGAGTCACTGAGCTTCAGCTCCCTCCACGGTCCCGTCCACACCCCGGTCCTTAGCCCCCAGAAGCGGAGGCATATCCTAGGACACACCTGCCTCGAACCACCTCTCTCCGGGATTGTTGACTTCTAACTTCCCAGATGCCCCCTTTCCCATTCTCCTCTTTAATTCCTGTTGCTGCACTCCCGCAAGGGAATACAAACTCCTGGCTGGGGGTCTGAGACTCCCGCTCCCTCTAGGGGACCTTAGACTGGAAGGACCGGCGGCTCAGGTGAACCCTGGAACGCAGCGGACGCAAAACCTGGAAACGCTAGCAGCGTGCGCGTCAGGGCTCAGGATGGCAGATCACCGCGCCCAGTGTGCCCTGGAGCGGGGAAGCAGATATCCGCAGCTAAGATCCAGTCCCAGGTTTCCTGGCTTTTCCGTGGTTTAGGTTTCATACCTGGGCTCTGGACTTTCGGTGCCGAGCTGCGCGACCAGTCGGCGAAAGCCGCGGTGCGGCCACTACGCGGCGCGACGTGCTAGGGCCATTGCCACAAGGAGCTGTCGTAGAAGTGTATTAGCAAATGCTTGTGCGGAAGCGACGTTCTCTTTCGGGACCAGAAGTTTCATTTTTTTGTGTCCACGGTGTGCATGTTCCTCCACGGAGAGAATTCAGCTTTCACTCTCACATTGGTGAGCACAAAGTGGGTAAGAAACCACGTTTGGAACCCTGCCCTCAGCTGCCACGCGCACCTTCAGGATTCACAACTCACCCTACTTCTTTAAGATAAAGTCTTGGGCGACTGCGAACCACATGCTGGTGCCCCGGGATGCTAACTGGGGTCTACACCCAGAGGGCGTCAAGGTAGCCTACAGAAACTTAAAACCTTGCTTTATCGCTCTCTCCAGAAGAGAGGGACAAAGATAGCTTATCCCTCAAGCGCTTTTTGAGTTTATGGAAAGTGTCTGACGCTGCGCGGGGGGCCAAAGGTTTAAAAAAAAAAAAAAGGAAAAAGGAAAAAATTATCTCCCTCCCTTCTCCCCTGGCAATTAACACCAGGCCAGGCACACTAGTTGGCATTCTGCCAATGTTAAATTCATGGAAGTATTCATTATTAATTCATTCGGGCAAAATCGCCAGTCAGCCTCAAGAAGCAGCCTGTAGAAAATCCGGACCGAGTTGGAGAGTCATTCCTCTCGGATTCTGAAATCAGGAGCAAAGCTGATTGGTTCCCTGCTAGAAGTTTGCTGGAAGGGGTCAGCAGTAAGTTAGGGTTCTTCCTCTAGGGCTCTTCCAGAAGACGAGTCTACTTTGAACGGATTCCTGATTTCCCGAGTGAGGTGAAGGAAGGTCAGACCTGTATGTGCACAGATGGATTACATTCCATCGCACTATCCCTGGAACTTGTCTGAGTTTTAGCAAAAAACACAACAGGATCTACAGAAAGTTGGAGAGGAAAATGCAGATTTTACAATAGCCACTTAACTATTCGGCCCTTGATTTTACTGTTTTATTTAATAATTTACATATCTGGAAATCAAAGTCAGTTGGTCAGTTCTGAAACAGTCTTGTTTGGAAAAACGTTTTTTTTACAACACTCTAACAGAAGGTAACTATAATGTTTATTCCCATTTGTTTAAATCACATTACTATACTGTTTGACCTAGAAATAAAAACAAATAAGGAATCTGGTTGAAAATTCTTCTTCTTTTTTTTTTTAAAAGAGATTATTTATTCAAAAGTCAGAGTTACATAGAGAGGAGAGGCAGAGAGAGAGATAGAGATCTTCCATCTGAAGGTTTACTCCCCAATTGACCACAATAGCTGGAGCTTCGCCGATCTGAAGCCAGGAGCCAGGAGCTTCTTCCTGGTCTCCCATGGAGGTGCAAGGGCCCAAGGACTTGGGCCATCTTCTACTGCTATCCCAGGCCATAGCAGAGAGCTGAATCAGAAGTGGAGCAGCCGGGTTTTGAACCAGCGCCCATATGGGATGCCGGCGCTTCAGGCCAGGGCGTTAACCCGCTGCGCCACAGTGCCAGCCCCTGGTTGAAATTCCTATGTGAATGCCCATTGGTTCAAAAGGGCTGAACTTAAAATCTTAATCTTTTAATTTGAGCAAGACACTTGTGAGGCCAATAAACAATACCCTAAAGGACAAACAGAGCTTTCAAAGTTCAGAACTCAAGTTAAATGCATTGCTTTTGTGCAATCCATATGTGATACAGATTCAACCACAACAACAAAGTCACAGCAGTAACAACTGCAGCAGCAGCAGCAGCAGCCCAAAGCTATTCTCTTCAGCCTGGAAGAAATCTGGACCTGTATGACTGGCGAATCCCTACTGAAATTGTACCACTTTAAGAAGGTCAAAAACCAAAGCTTTCCATCACGGAGTTTCCTGGAGATCATGGGAAGAGAGGAGATTGCTTCTGAATCATTTTTTTTCCCCCAGACATTTTTAGAATGTAATAAAGGCCTTTCTAGGGGAGGTAGAAAAGAAGGAGCTGTGAGGGAGACAGTAAGATTCACAACCTAAGTGCAACCTAAGTGCTCACTAATGGCTGGATGGATAAAGAATATTAAGGAATATTATTTAGCCATAAAAAGAAAGGCTAAAAAGCTTTACGAAGGAAGGACATCCCATTGTTTGTGACTTCATGCTTACTATAATGTCAAGAGTAGTGAGCAGCACTGTACTCTCTAGTGAAGAACACCAAGCAAAGTGAAATAAGCCAGGCACAGAAAGCCAAATGCCACATGACCTCACTTATATGTGGAATCTGAAAAATAAAACAAAATTTCATAATAACAAAGAGTAGAATGGTGGTGGTTGCTAGAAGTTGGGGAGTGGAGGTAAAGGAGAGATACTGGTCAAAGGGCACAACCTTCAGTTATGAGATGAAGACATTCTGGGTATGCAGTGTATGACATGGTGTTTATATTAATACATTGTACACTTGAAATTTGCTAAGCGAGTAGATCTCAAGTGTTACCTTCCCCCTACACACAGATACTGAGTATGTAAGGTGATAGATATGTTACTTAGCTTGTTGTGGTGCTCCTTTGTTTCACAGTGTGTATGTATATAAAAACATCATGCAGTACACCATAAAATAAAAATCTTTAATATGGAAAGAGGAAAAAAGTTTTTTAAAAAGTAGAAAAATCCAAAAACAAAGTAAGAGAGGGAGAGAGACGGCTGGAAATGAACCCTACTGATGAGTTTGTTGAGATCTTTCAGACAAGTAGATCTGTATAAACATTGAGGAGAGCATCAATGCTTTATTAATTAACCTAGGTACAAAATTATCTGAAAGATGTTGCTTGTGCAGGAAGCATAAAAAGTTGTATAAAATCATTTTGAAAGAAAAAAAACAAAAATACTATAAATATCAAAACTATCATCAATTGAGTTCCATCTATGTGCCAGGAATTATGTATTTATTATCTTTCATACTCACCAATTTAATAAGATGGATATTATCCTTGTTATATAGGCAAGGGAATAATATGAGTATTCAGTTGGAATTAATTATGTTTTCTAAGCTCCTTTTGAGAATCTGACGTGCCAGAACATGGCTTATCTGCCTGGTATATCAGGTACGAGGTCTGATCCCCTGGATCTGGGCCCTGACTCAGAGGAAGAGATGGGTCTGTCTGCCTTTTTCAGGGCTAATGTGATTTGTGGTGAGTGGCTCAATAACCAGGCATAAATCATTGACAATTCCTGGACCTACATTTGGTAAGATTGACAGTTTTGCAGCAGGAAAATAAATGTTGGTAGTGCCACTTAAGATAAGTAACCACTAAAGAATAAAATCCAAATTAGATTCATAAGATACAAACTTCAAACACTTCAAAGTTCCAACAAAAATCCAAATGACTTAACTTCCTATATTTAGCATCATGCATCACTTCACCTTGTGTGAAATTGTGGCTGATTTTGTAAATTGTTTAGTTTGGCCAGTGGATACAATGGTGGGGAAGGGGGACTGTGGAAAGAGTCCTGGGTGTTAGGAGATAGCATTCTAATTACTAACCCAGAGATTGTGACTTTAAGAAAATCATTTGGACCCCTGCTTCCATGTTTGATATATGAACTTATTGGATCAGGAAATTTGTAAATTCCCTTCTAGTTCTGACATTCTACAAATGTGCTATACTTTATGTTATATTTATTGTATTTTTCTATAACATCAGGTCATGAGCTATTTAATTTCCTCCACTTTTTCTAGCAGATATCATTGTCTTCTGAAAGAACAGCTGAAGAAGTCAATGCACAGGAGGAAAGACACACCATTCTATTGAATTAGGAGATCAGAAAAGATACTGCCCCTTCCCAATATGAGAAAAAATTGAGTTTCAGAATAAACAAAGAAATAGAGATGGGGACAAATGTCTTGGTCATTATCATTTTGTCTCCATAAGATGTAATGGTGACTTCTGTGAGGGGAAAGAGAATATGCCAGTTGCACTGGAAGCACCCTATTTTTCTCTGTCTCATGAAAATGGATCTGCAACTGATACCTGGTCCTTTTCCAGATGCCAGGTCTTTCTGCAAGTTGTTAGCCAAAACTTTGCAATGAGGCTACTTGGTGAGTCCAGCTAGAGGCTGAAGCACACTTCTGATGGAGCCTGAAAATCAGTTCTGAGAACTTCTCAGGAGACCCTTCTAAAGTGAACAAACACAGAGGGATTAACCTTTAGGTATGTCCATCCAGTGTTTTGATAAATCAATTGAATATGCATAGAGAGATGTATTAGGTTAAGTAACAGATGTGATAAATACATGAAGTGCATTTGCTTAGAGGGATTATAAAAGTATAATTATTTGGTTATATATGTTTGGAAATACTCTGTGTGGTTTTTTTTAGTAGAAATAGGATAAACCAAATAAATACATTTAGTAACATATATAAAAACATAGGTAGAGAAGGAAATGTGGAATCATTTATCTTTGTTGCCAAAGAAAGGAAGGGAAAATACAACTAGTGAACTAGAGTTCAGACAGGTACCACAGGCTTCCCCCAACTAGGCTGCATCCTTGTGTTAATGTTATTACAGTAAGAAAATCTGTGTGCAACTAAAGCAAACAAGTAGAGCTATTCTCAGTCTTCAGATCATCTTGGTAGGGTTTTGGATGCATTTTTGAATAGAGGAAGGGTGAGAACATATGGCTAAGCTGTTGCATTGCAAATAAAAGGGAGGTACTGAGATTTTTGTCTTCAAGTTTGTTAGTCTCCTGATCATCTAGTTAGAACAACATAAATAAATCCAGGATGCTTCACCTTCTGTGTTTGCTGTCATCACTGGGTGGAAGGGACACTGGAGTAGGGAGTATTAGAGTTCCTTCTCTTGGTGGCTACTGTGAGGTAAGTTGAATTGCTATTAATTGGGGTGAACTGATGCTTCACTAGCTCTCTCTAAGGCTATTGCTCTCAAAGAGGGCCAGCCTTGTCTAGAAAAAGTGATAATAATGGACTTAACAGGATTCAGGTATACTGTATGCAGGAAGAAAAAGAAGGAAATGAGTGAGATCACTTTATTAAAAGCACATGTGGTCTCTTAGGGGGATAATACCAACACATATGAAATAAAAGATAGTGAGTACGTGTTTTGGTTTCCTATTGTTGTTGACATAAATTGCCACAAATTTAATGGCTTAACACAACACAAATTTATTACCTTACACTTCTGTAGGTTTGAAATCCAAAAGGAACCTCACTAGGGTACTAGGGTATAACATTGACAGGGCTGTGTTCCTTCCAGCTGCTAGTGGACACCCACATTTCTTGGCTTGTGGTTCCTTCATCTTCAAAACCAGGATTGAGTGTTTCTCACAATGCACCTGACCTATTCTCCTTCCTTCTTCTATTTGGCAAAACCCTAGTGACTACATTGGGTCGAACTCCAGGTAATCCAAGGTAATTTCTCCATTTCAAGGTTCCAAAATCCGTTTTGCCTTGTTCTCAGTGATTGGGATGTGGACACTTTGGGGGAGGTCATTATTCTGTTTACCACAGTGAGTGCACACTAACCCAATTGGCAAGGACTGTAATTGGTTGGGGGCTTAGAGAAAGAGGCTGCTGAGAACAGGGATTCTTGAGAAAGCCTTCTGGAGAATACAGAGCCAGAGCCAGAAGTGGTTAATGGGTGAAATTACAGATGAGGGAGTACATTTACTGGGGTTATACTAGGTGCTATGCTCTATACCTCTTCTGGGATGAGTTCTCTTGGAAAAGTCCTGTATGGTTGTCTATGTTCATTCCTCAGGTAGACTATGTCTGGAAATAATGTAATCTGATGTATAAGATGTTTCTCACCAACTTCCAATTTGTTGTGTGTCCCTTTGATATTCCTCCTCAGATAGCCTGCAGAAAGGGGGAGATATTCAACCAACCAGCATGAAGTTTGGGGTAGATATCTCTGGTAAACTCTAGTAGGAACGGGGAATGGAATTTTCTATCATGTAACACCATGCATCAGCAGGTTATTATGATAATTTTGAATGCTAAAGTTGGGACATTGACTTTGAGCTACATGGCTTAAATATCTCTACCAGATTCCTTTGATGATAACTAAGTATAAAGATTTCTAATTTATTGAGTACTGAATTAAAATCCACCTAAAAACACATTAAAATGCTATATCCAGAATTTAGTAGTTATTCTGAGGTTGGGCAGGCAATGGAAAAGTGTTAGAGCATGTGGGGAGTCCATATGTTCCCAGGACTTTCCATTGCCCAACATGGGGAAGATTTCTATTGTCCTCATACTCCCTGGAGGGAAAGTGATGCTTATTCATACTCAAGCACCAGGACTTGTGGAGGTTTGATGAGTGATTACCACCCCCTCCAACTACCCAGCCCCAATTGTAATTATAGCTTAGAACCAGAGACATCAATTCAGGGGATTTTAAATTGGTTCGAGAATGAGAAAGGTATTTATGATAGAAAAAGAAATGGAATATTGTTTATGTGGAAGTTTTCCTGGCCTCTCATTCTTGGAAAATGAGAGGTTTAATTGACTTTTTTGTAGAGTGGGATTGACTGTTGCTGGAGGGGCTGTTCCTCTCAACCCCACAGGCACCTTCTTTGCTTGCAGGCATCAGGAGAGAGGCTCCTTCCAAGGTCCAGAAGCTATTTTTAGGGTGGTTTCAGCTGCCAGGGAAAGAGCTGAGTGGACAAAGGCCAGGGCTGGTCACTCTGAGAAGAGGATAGATTCAGCGGATGACGTCAAGGAATTACTCAGGATAGGTTCCTATAACATGATTAAAATTCTTCCTTGGCTCAGACTCACCGGATCCAGAGCGTCTCTTCTCTTTCTGACTAGGAACATTGTTCCCAGGAACAAGAGAGATAGAAATAGTTACCTTCCCACTATACCAGAAAACTCATTACAGGGATGACTCATTTATGATTGTCCCTATTTTCAGGTAACCGCAGGTTGCATATAAGGGGAATTCCTATATAAACTGAGTGTGACTGGGATTATGAAGAGTACGGATTTGGAGTCTAATGCAATTGGACTTGAGTCTTGGCTCTATCACTCACTTATTGTCCTCGAGGTGGTAATAGTCTCCCTGAGCCATCGTTTCTCAAGATACCAAATGGGGCTAATAATGGTACCTGGGAAAATTAAGGATATGTTATGCTAAAATTTCTGATACATTGCTCAGTGTGGGGCAGATATTTAAGAGTAGTGGCTATTATTATTAACAACAAAACTTAGCCCTTCAAGTGCCAAATTATATCAGCTTAATACAGAAAATTAAATAAAATCATTACACACTCCTCTGTCATTTTAAGAAGAGGACAATCTATAAATCTTTTATTCTCAAAATAAAACCAATTGCCAAGGCCACAGCAGAATGAATCTGCCTTCTCCATCCCTCTTAGAGACATGCCTGGCCATACTGCAGCCTCACTGCCCAATAGGATTAATGACAATATATATTAAACACCTGGCACATTGCCTGGCATGGAGCAGGCACTCCAGAGTGGGCACTATTATTATCATTATAACAAAAACTCACTTCTACAGGTGCCAAATTATATCAACTTACAGTATATGAAAAAGTAGGAAAAAAATGTAATGCATATGCCTGTATCTTAAAAAGAATAAAGTGAATATAATTTCAATCCCTTCATGAAGCTTCCTTGTCACCATCATTAGACTATAACTTAATGCTATTCTGGGGGCCGGCGCTGTGGCTCACTTGGTTAATCCTCCACCAGCGGTGCCGGCATCCCATATGAACGCCAGGTTTTAGTCCCGGTTGCTCCTCTTCCAGTCCAGCTCTATGCTGTGGCCCAGGAGGGCAGTGGAGGATGGTCCAGGTGCTTGGGTGCCTGCACCCACATGGGAGACCAGGAGGGGGCACCTGGCTCCTGGCTTCGGATTGGCGCAGCGCGTTGGCCGTAGCAGCCATTTGGGGGGTGAATCAATGGAGGGAAGACTTTTCTCTTTGTCTCCCTCACTAATCTATCTGTCAAAAAAAAGAAAGCTATTCTGAGGGACCTTAATATGTGTAGGGCCAAGAACCCCAGATTAGATGATACAGTACTGTCATTCTTCTTGAGATGTAATAGCTACATGTTTACAATTATTCTATAGCATTTCTTCCCAACAGTTTTTTATCACTTCTTTCTAGAGTTACTATAATTGTCTTCAGTAAAAATCGAACTTTAATTTTCATTTGTTTACAGTAAAGTAACAAAAAAAAAAAAAACCCCAGAAACAACATAAACAAAACTACAGCTTTATAGAACGGTTTGGGAACAAAGAGCCTGTAGGGTTTGTCAATGGGAAGTCCCAAAATGGTGCTTTTTGGACTGCTCAATGAACCTGTCCTCAAAAGAATAGAAACTAAGCTTGTTGGAATTCTGTGTAGACATCAAATACTGAGTGAGCACTTATGAGTAGAGATTAGGAACTTCAATGTCTTTTGTAACAATAGCTTCAACTAACTGTGCCCAGGGAGACAAAAAAACAAGCTAATGTCAGAGCTGTGTGTGAATGAAGAGCCGCGCAGATGCTGGCGAGGATTTCATAATAGTCCTCAGGGCAATCATGGGTGGTTGTGACACCCATTCCAGTTATTCAGATGCTATTTTCTTGGCCTTTTGTTCTTAGCATTTTTGGTTTAAGGAAGGTCATCAGGCAAGTGACACCTGATAAGGGATGTCACTGTTGCAGGTTTTCCGAGGAGGCTCAGGCATGATGCAAACAAAGTCTGTGGTGTGGGAAGGGTCCAGTGGTCCAGGCTGCAATCTTTTGAGGAGTTATGGGCCTGGTTAATAGGGATCTGAGAATGTGAGTAGAAATGTCTTCATTTCCAGGCAAACATGTAGTTGGTCTTTGGAGCTGGGGTGAGATCAATCCTTTTCAGGTGTTTAGATCTTGTATTGATTTCTAGGATGCAGAGTCACTCTTTGGCATCAAAGATGCTAAAGGATCTTAAAAGGTCCTTTCAAAACCCCTCAGATCTGGGGCCATTTGTGGCACAGCTTTATGTAGTATCAAACATGTTTAAGCAATCAATGCCTAACTTCTCTTCAGCACCCATTAGGACCATTCACAGGAAAACCCCAGTTAAATGAGAATATGGTGAACAGGCTGAGTTCAAGGACAGAGCAAAGACCAGGCATTAGAGAATGGTTGTTTTCTCCTTTTCTCTCCTTTGCTTTGTGGTATGTCTGGGGATGATTTAATCCTTTTGTCTTTGTCTTAGAGTTTCCTTTTTCATTGGCCAGAAAACTGCTAAGGAGTCCTCTCTTCTTTCTCTGTCTAGGTCCTTGCAAGTCACAGGCAGGATAAGGAGGTGGTTGTTGAGACATTTATTCCTATTTTCATCCTTTATATATTTCATCCTTTATATATATATGCTCAATATATACATACATATGTATGTATGTATATATTGAGCATAGATATCTACACTAGTCCTTTGATTTTTTTTTTTTTTTTGACAGGCAGAGTGGACAGTGAGAGAGAGAGAGACAGAGAGAAAGGTCTTCCTTTTTGCCATTGGTTCACCCTCCAGTGGCCGCCGCGGCCGGCGCGCCGCGGCCAGCGCACTGCACTGGATCCTCAGGCAGGAGCCAAGTGCTTCTGGTCTCCCATGGGATGCAGGGCCCAAGTACTTGGGCCATTCTCCACTGCACTCCCTGGCCACAGCAGAGATCTGGCCTGGAAGAGGGGCAACCTGGACAGAATCCAGCACCCCCACTGGGACTAGAATCCGGTGTGCTGGCACCACATGGTGGAGGATTAGCCTATTGAGCCACGGCGCCGGCCAGTCCTTTGACTTTTTCTTCTTCTTACTAGGTGTGTGGTAGAGTTAGAGCATATATAGTTGTTTGTTCATTTTTTAAATATTTATTTTATTTATTTGCAAGACAGAGTTACACAGAGAGATAGAGACAGAGAGAGGTCTTCCATCCACTGGTTCACTCCCTAGATGGTTGCAATGGCCGGAGCTGGGCTAATCTGAAGCCAGGAGCCAGAAGCTTCTTCTGGATCTCCCACGAAGGTGCAGGGGCCCAAGGACTTGGGCCATCTTCTACTGCTATTCCAGGCCATAGCAGAGAGCTGTATTGGAAGAAGAGCATCCGGGACTAGAACTGGTGCCCATATGGGATGCCGGCGCTTCAGGCCAGGGTGTTAACCTGTTGCGCCACAGCGCCGGCCCCCATTTGTTCATTTAAAGATCATATTAGGAAAGCCGTCCTAGTGATTTGGCCAGTGTTTGTGTATCTATAAAATACCAATAAGTCAGTATAGTAGCTGTGAGGACCCTTCCAGTGTTATACTTTTATTAAAATGGGGAGGTGGTAAATGAGGTAGATATAGAAGAAGGCAGACCAAATGAAGGATATTATGTGATGTCAGTTAGATCTACTTGGGGGTTAGTTGAGAAACATCAATGGTGATTATGAGGCATCTTCAAAATGTTTGTGGAAAAGGCGCACTATGAAAAACTATGCATGGATTTCAAATTTTTGGCATCAAAATAAACTTAATTTTTAATCTCTTTTCCACAAACTTTTTAGAATCCTTGCATATTATTTACTTTGTGAGGACAACCAGCCTGAGTTTCTGATAAGCTCTTCAAGGGAAAGTAGTCTTCAAGAAAGCATCTTGCAGTCCAATATGAAATGGATCAGGTCTCTCTTGTGAGCCTTGTGTCTTCCTCCCTGTTGGAGCACCTGCCTTCATGGGATTTCACTCCCTCTAATTGCTTCCAGCAGACAGACTAACTTAGCTCCGTTACAAGCCCCCTTCATTGAAAGGTAGGCTCAAGAAAATCCTGTTGATGCAGTCAGTGATCTGGGGATGTTGAAGCTGCTGCTATTGCAGCCACAACTACTTTTCTGCACCCATGAAAGGCTGGGTGCTGGGCTGCTGTAGTAGATCTCCTAGTTCCTTGACTGCTTGCCAGCAAAAAGGAAGATAGACATTTCACTCCTGCCCTCCAAGTCTCACACAAGGCACCTTACTGGCTTAAATTTGCTTTCAGATCCTAGCTTTTAAAAGTGAAGGATCATGTTTTAGTTTTCCAGGTGGCCAGGAGAGTCAGGAGGAGCTGTTTCTACCCTAATAGCCAAGCAATCTGAATATGCCTAGCCTGCAGTAGTTAAGGCTTAAAGCAAAGGAATGAGTCTTTAATAATGGAACTTGATTCATCAATGACTGAAACTTCTTTCTTTTGTATCTAAAAATGGGGAGAATCCTCATTTAATCTATTTCTTCCTGCTCAGGCACATCAAATATTCTCATGTCAATGAATTTGTCCCATGTCCGGTCCTCACTTCCTTCCATTCTGCTGAAACACAGTCACAAGTCCCTATATTGGAAAGTGCCAAGGAGGCGAATTTATGCTGGCTGCATCACTCTGTGCTGGAGAAGCATGTGAGGCCAGCCCCCAAGGCCCAGGCCAGGGCCACAGCTGTCCAAGAACTGGCAGGGAGCTCAGGAGACATTTTCACCTGACAGTACTCACCAGGGATGACTCCCAAAGACCCAGACAGGGGCGCCTGTTGGAGCACAGCTGTGCTCTTTGTTGAAAAGTTCGCTGTCCTGCTCACAGGAATGCAGAGCTCTGCACAGCCTACTTATCCATTTCACTCTGTGTACTGAAGACAGGATCCCTACGGTGAAATAGCGAAGTAAATCCTTTACTTCTGGGTCCCCCAGTGATCCCTACAGTGACAAAAGCGATAGACAATTCTTATTGATTGGTGTCTATCCTTCAAAGGCTAAATGCTGGGAGGGAGAAAATAGGGAGCTGTTTCCCTTTGCTGAGCCCTGAGAAAATGTGATAAATGGCTACAGGGAAGGCTCTGTGTTCTGAAGGACTTTTAGTTATTCCAGAGAACCCCCCTTCCTCCCTCAGTGAGGCGGGGCATCTCATCAGAGCTGTCAGTCAGACAGGGGCTGTGTCAGGGATATCTGTATGCTGTCCTCTGCTAATGTAGCCAGGGGAAGGATGCCAAAGAAGGAATGCTCCTTAACTTAAGTGAATTGGCGGATATTTACCGAATGGAAATCAATCCTTTTTGAAATTAAAAAATGGTCTGACACAGATTTTTCCTGAACAATGAAATCTATTGACATGGAACTCAAGCAAGAATGACCCCAGTACCGTCCCTTTGTGGATCTTCTCCCTTTTCCTGTGGCCTCTGTCTTCACCCAAACTCTCATCTGAATTCTGTTCTCATTGGAACTTTCTAATGGTTTTATTCTAGGCTGCAATTTGGCATTTTAAGAAAGTTCTAAGCAAAACTGGGTAGGTACATCACAGGGAGTGACAAGTCGTCAATCTTCATTTTCAACTGGAGACACTCACTTATTTTTTCTGTCAAAATAGATTAGTGTATGCTGGGTTTAGTGATAGAATGTGACATGCATAGACCTAGCTCCCAGGGGTCAAAGGGCACACTGATAAATAATTCATTGGTGCTAGTAACGGAGATCATTTGGTACCTATTCTGGAGTCTTTTTTCTGCTTTCTTTCTTCCAACTACCAAATCTAATGTATCAAAGCTTCTGGTTGCTTAAGACTCAAAGTAAACATAAGTTAGGCCATATCTCTGTATTATACAAAGGGGACTCCCATGTCCTGATGTGACTGAGAATACAGAGTATTTAATTTCCTCTCCATTAAAGAAAATTACTGAGAAGCCCACGCAGGAGAGATTAAGAGGCATTTCTCATACAGATTACTCACCCGTGAGCTACCATTTACAGAAATAAGTAAAAAAAACTCAACAAAACAGCAGGGATTTCATCTATTTTCTTTCTTAATACCTTTAATTTGGAAGAAGATGTATGCTATTCCTAGTACAGCAGTTTGCCCTCTGGAGTCATCAAACATTGTAGATGTGATTAGGCAGGATTATTTAAATATGGTCATGTATCTTTATCTTTTTAGTCAATCATAATTTCTGATTATTCTTTTAAATAAAGTGCAAGGTAATGTAACCCAAATGTCTCCAAGTCCTCTGGCCTCTTGAAGCTGTTCTTTTATTTAATATTCCAAGAAAAATGACTTAAGCTCCCACTCTACATAATAGCAGATTCTAGTTTCAATCCACCTTTGCTTTTTAGTTACACTTCGTTTGTCTCTCTCTCTCTCTCTTTTTTTTTTTTTTTTTTTTTTTTTTTTTTTGTGATTCATGCTCACATTCTTTAGAAGGATTGGTAAAAGGGACATGATTTTGGAAGAACTCTAGGCAACTGAATCCATTATTCCAGTGGGCCATGATATTTGTCTTCCCTAGAGGACATTGTGTCATGTTGGGGTAGCTGGGTAGAATCAGGCTGTCACTTAACAACTGGGGTAAGAAGAATCTAGTACCGGGGCTATATTTTCATAAAGCCTGAGCATTCCCAAAGAGCCAGACTCCTGAAGAATCTTCGTTGGAAGAAGACCTAGAGACCCACCTCTTCTTTTTCTTTCTTTTCTTTTTTTTTTTTTTAAGATTTATTTTATTTATTTGGAAGACAGAGAGAGAGGTGGAGACAGAGAGATCTTCCATCCGCTAGTTCACTCCCCAGATGGCCGCAACAGCCAGAGCTGTGCCGATCCGAAGCCAAGAGCCAGGAGCTTCCTCCGGGTCCCCGACGTGGGTGCAGGGGCCCAATGACTTGGGCCATCTTCTACTGCTTTCTCAGGCCATAACAGAGAGCTGGATCAGAAGTAGAGCAATCAGGACTTGAATTGGTGCCCACATGGGATGCTGGCACTGCAGGCAGCACTACGCCGCAGTGCCGACCCCTACCTTATCTTTTAATTCCATTTCACCACAAACTTTTATATTTATGTACAAATTACTTGGTAGCCAATTGAAATAATAAAGCATGTAAATTGGAAGAAAATGTAATATTTTAATTTATTTCTTAAACAACCACAGTTAATAGTGTGCCTATTGAGTAATGCAAACCTTTTCAAACTTTGGAATCAGATTGGACATCTCCACGTTTGTTGCTTGTTCCACATGGATTTTTGTGTGATATTTGCATTAGATCACAGAAGCTGCAAGTTCTTAAGATATGGCATCAGCAAAAGAAGTAGCATGATCTAACAATGAAGTATCAAGTACTTCAAACTAGTGTAATGTTCATATAGTGTCTAACAGATGCCAAGTATTATGTTTTCCTGAAAAATGTTGTGTATCCCATGATGCCCCTGTAATTTTGCTACAGTGTCCTGGAGTGACTTTGTAAACAGTTTTGGGAACATGGGTCTGTGGTATGAGTATTTAAGCTTTTTTTTTTTTTTTTTTTAACTCTTAAAATGACCATTGACTATTAAAGCAAAAATTGTAGGAGTGGGTTGCAGGGTTTACAACATACAAAGTAAAAAAGTTTATGGTACTAAAGAACATGAAGAACAAGAGGTAAATGGAAGAATATTATTGTAAAATGTTTTATATTATGTGGGGAGAGGCATATTATTTGAACATACATTGTGACAAGTTAAAGGTATACAGTGTAAACCCAACATCAATAAAATCTAGCAAATAGTTGATAATAAAATTGAATAATGAGAAATATTAATGCATCCAAAAGAAACTAGGAAAAAAAGAATAAGTTTGAGCTATCAAAGTAGTAGATAAAAATCTAACATTATTGTTATAAATTATCTTAGAACTTGAATTAAAAGAGGTTGCCCAACTACATAAATAGTTATAGGAATCTTAATGGAAAGAAGATATACCATGTAAATACAAATCACCCTAGGGATAGAATGGCTATACTTTTACTAATGTCAGATGAAGTTTTCAAAACAAAGAACATTACCAGGGATAGAAACAAAGCATTTCTGAAATAATTATG